>NC_136057.1:101153047-103904019 GCF_964261635.1 Lissotriton helveticus | reverse complement strand
ATCAGAAGTCTACCCGAAAGCCTGCGGAGGAAATGGGACGTCCTCCTACCCTGTTTGCTCTTTTCCTACAGGGAAGTGCCGCAAAAGGGAGTGGGCTTCAGCCCCTTCGAGCTTTTGTACGGGCACCCTGTACGTGGACCTCTCAGCCTGGTGAGGGACTCCTGGGAAAGGTCTCCCCGGAAAGTTCCCCAGGATGTGGTGAGCTACATGCTGGCCTTCCGAAGCCAAATGGCTAAGTTGTGGAAGCAAGCTTCTGACAACTTGGATGCCAGTCAGGCAGTTATGAAAGCGTGGTATGACCACAACGCTCACCCAGTGGAGTTGGAGCCTGGCCAAAAGGTGTGGGTGATGGAGCCTGGAGAGCTGAGTGCCCTCCAGGATCGTTGGGCAGGCCCCTACGAGGTATTGGAGAAGAAGGGCAAGTCTACCTATCTGGTGGACGTAAAGACCCCTCGGCATCCGCATCGGGTGTTACATGCCAATCGCCTCAAGCCCCACTACGAGAGGCCCGAAGTCATGTTGGTTATGGTGACTGACGGATCGGAGGAAGAGGACACGGAGCCTCTCCCCGACCTTTTTGCATCTCAAGAAAAGGATGGGTCAGTGGACGGAGTGAAACTCTCGCCAACCCTGACTCCTGAGCAGCAGGAGGAATGTCGCCAGGTCTTGGGGTCATTCGCTCCTCTGTTCTCCCTTGTCCCGGGTAAGACCCACTTGTGTACCCATGACGTGGACACAGGGGACAGCCCACCTGTGAAGTCAAAGTCTTACCGGCTGTCTGACAAGGTGAAGGCCAGTATCCAAAGCGAAGTAGCTAAGATGCTGGAGCTAGGAGTCATCGAACCTTCAAGTAGCCCTTGGTCTAGCCCGGTGGTGTTAGTTCCTAAAGCTGCCCCACCTGGCACCACCCCAGAATTGAGATTCTGTGTGGACTACCGAGGACTAAATTCGGTAACCAAAACGGATGCTCATCCGATCCCTCGGGCGGATGAATTGATTGACCGGTTGGGAGCTGCCCAATATCTCAGTACCATTGACCTCACTGCAGGGTACTGGCAGATTCCCATGTCTAATGGAGCCAAGGAAAGGTCAGCCTTCTCCACACCTGATGGACACTACCAGTTTTGCGTCATGCCCTTTGGGCTCAAGAACGCTCCTGCCACTTTTCAGCGGCTGGTGAACACGATCCTCACCGGGATGGAGTCATTCTCTGCTGCTTACTTGGATGACATAGCTGTCTTCAGTAGCAGCTGGGAGGATCACTTGCAGCACTTGCAAGCCGTTCTCCAAACCTTGGAACGGGCTGGCTTGACGATCAAGGCCAGCAAATGTCAGATTGGACAGGGGTCGGTAGTGTACTTAGGACACTTGGTGGGCCGGGGAACGGTGCAGCCCCTTCAGGCGAAGATTGAGGCAATCATGGCCTGGAAACCCCCCAAGACCCAGACTGAGGTCCGAGCCTTCCTGGGCCTCACAGGTTACTACAGATGATTCGTGAAGGGGTATGGCACTATCGTGGCACCCCTTACAGAACTCACGGCCAAAAAGCAACCCAGGGGAGTCATTTGGACGGAGGCTTGCCAGCGAGCCTTCGACACTCTGAAACAAGCATTGTGTAAAGCTCCAGTCCTGAAGGCTCCAGATTTTTCAAAAGAGTTCATTGTCCAGACAGATGCAGCCGACATTGGCATTGGGGCGGTGCTATCGCAACTCAATTAAGAGGGTCTGGATCAGCCCGTGGTCTTTCTGTCATGAAGACTGCTTCCCCGGGAACAGAGGTGGAGTACCATCGAGCGGGAAGCCTTTGCGGTGGTCTGGGCACTGAAGAAGCTGCGACCATATTTGTTTGGTTCATACTTCCTTGTTCAGACAGACCACCGACCCCTTCGTTGGCTCATGCAAATGAAGGGGGAAAATCCCAAACTGTTGAGGTGGTCTATCTCCCTACAGGGAATGGACTTTCGGGTGGAACACCGGCCCGGAGTTGACCACGCCAATGCAGACGGTCTCTCCAGGTATTTCCGCCTTAGTGTTGAGGACTCCCAAGGGGTTGGGTAGCTCTCCCCACTTCAGCTGGGGGGGACGCGTGTTAGACCCGTCTGCTTCTGAGAGTCCCCTCACCACTATGATTTCTTTTGTTCCCCTGTACCTCCCAAAATTTGTCGCTTTTTATTTGTCTACCAGGACTTTTTATGTGTTGTTTCATGGGGTTAGATGTTCCTTGACGCCCAGTTGCTCACAAGGTTTGTGGCACCTATTTACAAGGCGCCTGGCCCAAACCTGTGGCATTACAAGCTGGGGTAGACAACCTGTGTAAATTAACTTAAAATGGTGGACACCCTTTTTCCTCATGTGAAGTGACTCCCATTGGAGCCTTCACGAACCCTGGCCTTTTGAGGTTTTGGCGCCCTTTGGTTGGCACGCATTTCTGACAGGAATTCCTTTATTTTCCTCAGGTACACAAAATGGCTGCTCTAGAACCCCAGTACGGTGGCTGTGAGTGTCCTAAATACCCCTCCAGAGTGCCATGTCATTGTCACAGCCAGAGAAGGTTCTAGAACCTTCTGGCTCGTGCCAGTACCCCAGGGCACTGGCTATATAAGGCCCAGTCCCTGGCGGCCATTTTAGAGAAGATGATGAAGATGATGAAGTTCAGATTAGAGAAGAGATTCTAGACTTGACACCAGATTGACACCTGCCCTGTTGACCCCTAAGGTGGCTGGTAGCGCAGGCAGTAGAGCAGCAAAGGGTTGCTGGTGTTGTGTCTGACTGGCGTTCCAGTCAGCCACGTGAGAAGTGATCTAGCGCCTACAGCGCCTGCCCAGCGAGTACCTCATTGCCCCCAAAGACTGTGGCCAGATTCGTGTGCCTCTCCGCCCCCCCGGTGGTGAACTGTGATCGACTTATCGAGTCGCGAGGCGAGAGCAAGTTCGCCGCGACCGCGATCGTCAGCTGTGCCCCCTTCGCGTCAGGTGCCTCTAGAGGGGAGCTCGGACGTCTCCGAGCCCCACCAGCGTAGAGCGCTTCCTGCGCAGATAGAAGGTGAGGTGGTGCGCCGGGGCGGGGAAAGGCCGGCCTTCGTTGGGCGGGACTAGCGTCTCTGCCACTTCCCAGTGACCCGGGAGCTGTAGCTGTGGGCGGGAACCCCCCTGTATGCGGAAGTCGGAGGGAGGTCCGTGGAGCCCCTGAGAGCCCCGTCGCTAACGAGAGGAGTGCTGTGCCCGACTGAATCGTATCTTGACTGCAGCCGATGTGAGGTGGGCCCGTTTCCTCATAGTGAATGCAGCGTTGTGAAGGAACTGTGAACCGGCATTTATTTGACTGTGCGCGAAGGTTGTGTGACCTTTCCGGCAGCCCGTTCGTCAGTCTAATGACTTTGAACTGGTGCCGCCTGTGCTCAAGTGGTGCTAAAGCCCATAGGCGCGCATAGACTTCACCGGCAAAGCAGAGATCCTATCCCGGTGACCGCCGAGTGCAAATGATGTATTTACTGTGTTTCCTTGCCTTCTAGATATACGCGCATACGCCTTGAGTGATTATTAAAGAGTCCCAAACCTTATTTTGTGCTCAGAGAAGCCGTATACCTGGTCATTGAAAACAGCATAAACTGTAGGAGTTATCTTTCCCATTTGAAACGTATTGCAGATGTAATGATTCGAAAGTATTTAATTGGTGGCAGCGATACCAGAAGAAACATGTGGTTGTTTATTTAAATGAACCAATATTTATTCTGATATTTATTGTGATATTTATTGTGATACTCATTCCTGAAGTTATTCTATTTATTAATACTATTTATTACCAGAACTGTATGACCAAAAGAAATGTATATGTGCTTTCCCAGACAATCCTATTTACAACAAAGAACTTTTATATAAAGGAATCGTATTTTTCTACAGCAGTGGTGTGGTGTCCTTCTTTTTGGTGTGGATGTACAAGGAGTTATTATTGAGTCAGAGCCGGCTTAACACTACAGCCTTCACTTGCCTTGTCACTTGAGCCAAGCTACCCCCTTTGTGCTGGGCTTGCCCTTCGCAGGTCCAACAATGGGGACACAAATTACTAATCTAACTACAGGGGGTGCAAGAGTAGGGTAAGTTTTGGATAGTGTAGGGGTAAAAATTACTATTCCAACTCCAGAGGGTGTAACAGTAGGGTAAGTGTTGTATAGTGTAGGGGTAAAAATTACTATTCTAACTCCTATGGTATCGTTTGTAATGGTATGCGTTGTAATGCCTGTGAAGTAGTGAATTGCGATGTAGTATCATGCGTTGTAATGCCTGTGTTGTAGTGTCATGCCTTGTAAAGGATGTTGCGATGTAATGCCTGCGTTGTAAGTGTATACAGGAGTTAAGACCACACACTGAGGCCACACTAAATCTTTGATGTATTATAACAAGGTGACAAAGTGACCCCCTTGCACAGTACGCCTCAAGTCCTAAATTTTAGCACGGATACATAGCATTCGGGGACATGTAGCTTGGATCTAAACACTGTTAATATGGGTGTTTACATTTCATAATGCAATGTTCTTTAAAGAGCCGTGGCTAAATGAAGGGATTCATATATAACAGTGGGCCATGTAGTCTCACAATTATTAAACATTACACATACACCTGCCGGCTGCATCCCCTGATGATAGTGTGAGACCTGTACATCTGCCCCCTACACTCCCTGATGATGATGTGAGGTCAGTACACCTGCCCCGTCTCCCCTGATGATGGTGTGAGGTCAGTACACCTGCCCCCTCTCCCCTGATGATGGTGTGAGGTCAGTACACCTGCCCCCTGCCCCCCCTGATGATGGTGTGAGGCCAGTACACCTGCCCCCTGCCCCCCCTGATGATGGTGTGAGGTCAGTACACCTGCCCCCCCCCCCAATGATAGTGTGAGGTCAGTATACCTGCCCCCTGCACCCCTTGATGATGGTGTGAGTTCAGTACACCTGCCGCCCGATGATGGTGTGAGGTCAGTACACTTGCCCCCTCCCCCCTGATGATGGTGTGAGGCCAGTACACCTGCCCCCCCAATGATGGTGTGAGGCCTGTACACCTGCCCCCTGCACACCCTGATGATGGTGTGAGGTCAGTACACCTGCCCCCCCAATGATGGTGTGAGGCCTGTACACCTGCCCTCTGCACCCCCTGATGATGGTGTGAGATCAGTACATCTGCCCCTTGCATCCCCCGATGGTGGTGTGAGGTCAGTACACCTGCCCCCTGCACCCCCTGATGATTATGTGAGGCCAGTACACCTGCCCCCTGCACCCCCTGATGATGGTGTGAGATCAGTACATCTGCCCCTTGCATCCCCCGATGATGGTGTGAGGCCAGTACACCTGCCCCCTGCACCCCTGATGATGGTGTGAGGTCAGCACACCTGCCCCCTTCACCCCTGATGATGGTGTGAGGTCAGTACACCTGCCCCCTGCACCCATTGATGATGTGTGAGGTCAGCACACCTGCCCCCTCTCCCCTGATGATGGTGTGAGGCCAGTACACCTGCCCCCTGCACCCCTGATGATGGTGTGAGGCCAGTACATCTGCCCCCTGCTCCCCAGATGATGGTGTGAGGTCAGTACATCTGCCCCCTCCCCCCTGATGATGGTGTGAGGTCAGTACACCTGCCCCCTGCAACCCCCTGATGATTGTGTGAGGCCAGTACACCTGCAGGCTGCGCCCCCTGATGATGGTGTGAGGTCAGTACACCTGCCCCCTGCACCCCCTGATGATGGTGTGAGGTCAGTACACCTGCCCCCCGATGATGGTGTGAGGTCAGTACACCTGTCCCATGCACCCCCTGATGATGGTGTGAGGTCAGTACACCTGCCCCCTGCATCCCCCGATGATGGTGTGAGGTCAGTACACCTGCCCCCCAATGATGGTGTGAGGCCAGTACACCTGCCCTCTGCACCCCCTGATGATGGTGTGAGGTCAGCACACCTGCCCCCTGCAGCCCTGATGATGGTGTGAGGTCAGTACACCTGCCCCCTGCATCCCCCGATGATGGTGTGAGGACAGTACACCTGCCCCCTGCACCCCCTGATGATGGTGTGAGGTCAGCACACCTGCCCCCTGCAGCCCTGATGATGGTGTGAGGTCAGTACACCTGCCCCCTGCACCCCCTGATGATGGTGTGAGGCTTTTACACCTGCCCCCTGCACCCCCTGATGATGGTGTATTGTATTGTATTGTATTGTATAGCCCACTTATAAAGCTCAGCTGTCACACATCTTTCATGGCCTGAACACAAGAAACATTACAATCAGCAGTCACTACAATGTCCTTGGAAAAAGATGAGTTTTTAATCCCTTTTCAAAGGAAGAAAGATCTTCCAGGCTTCGGAGAGACAGTGGCAACGCATTCCACAGCCAAGATGCTGCGTAGCCAAAAGAGCGGCCACCCATCCGAGTCCTCCGGATCTTGGGTACTACCACTAAATGAGCCGTCGCCGAGCGAAGAGGTCTGGTAGGGTTATACCGGAAGAACAATTCCCGCAGAGGAATCGGTCCCTGGCCATGAAGAGCCCGAAAGACCAGGCATAGAGCTTTAAATTCAACGCGCTGGGAGATGGGCAGCCAATGGAGATCTTTAAGTGCCGCTGCGGAAGAATCGAGACGTCGGCGAGAGAGCGCCAGTTTTGCGGCAAAATTCCGAACCCGCTGTAGTTTGCCCAGCAGGGTAATAGGGGCCCCCAGAAGCAGTGCGTTGCAGTAGTCAAGTCTGCTCAAGATGATACTCCACACCACTTCTGGTCTGGCATGGGTAGGGAGCAATGGGAGGATTTTCCGCAAAGAGCGCAGCAGCGCCATGCAAATGGACACTGTTTTGTTAACAAAACCCTCCAGTTGTAGATTGGGTTCCATCATCACGCCCAGGTTACGAACCGAGCCAGCTGCTGATGCCGTACCCTGAAAGATACGGGGCCCAAAATCTTGCGGAAGTGGACGCGGAATGCGATCTGCTGAGCAGTGAGGCCAGTACACCTGCCCCCTGGACCCCTGATGATGGTGTGAGGCCAGTACACATACCCTGCACCTCCTGATGATTGCGTGAGGCCAGTACACCTGCCCCCCCAATGATGGTGTGTGGTCAGTACACCTGCCCCATGTACTCCCTGATGATGGTGTGAGGTCAGTACACCTGCCCCCCGATGATGGTGTGAGGCCAGTACACCTGTCCCCTGCACCCCCCGATGATGGTGTGAGGCCAGTACACCTGCCCCCTGCACTCCTGATGATGGTGTGAGGTCAGTACTCCCAAGGCTGCACCCCTGATGATGGTGCGAGGCCAGTACACCTGCCTCCCCCCCCCCCCAGATGATAGTGTGAAGCCAGTACACCTGTCCCCTGCATCCCCCGATGATTGTGTGAAGTCAGTACACCTGCCCCCTGCTGATGGTGTGACACCTGCAGGCCGCTCCCCCGATGATGGTTCTGAAGCCAGTACACCTGCCCCCTGCACCCTCCTGAAGATGGTATGAGGTCAGTACACCTGCCCTCTGCATCCCCCGATGATGGTGTGAGGTCAGTACACCTGCCCCCTGCTGATGGTGTGAGGTCAGAACACCTGCCCCTCCTGATGATGGTGTGAGGTCAGTACAGCCCCAGGCTGCACCCCCTGATGATGGTGTGAGGTCAGTACAGCCCCAGGCTGCACCCCCTGATGAGGGTGTGAGGCCAGTACACCTGCCCCCTGCACCCCCGGATGATGGTGTGAGGCCAGTACACCGGCCCCCTGCACCCCCGGATGATGGTGTGAGGCCAGTACACCGGCCCCCTGCACCCCCTGATCATGTTCTGAGGTCAGTACACCTGCCCCCCTCTTACCCCCGATGATGGTGTGAGGCCAGTACACCTGCCCTCTGCACCCCCTGATGATGGTGTGAGGTCAGTACACCTCAGGCTGTATTCACACCTCTTGGTTGTGAGAGGTCTCACTTACCCCTGATGAAACTGAAGGTAACTGCAGCCAGGGCTCCTCCTTCCACAGGACAGACAGACAGACCCTCAGGGATCCTCTCCTCTGCAGCAGGCTTGGGCTCACTGCTGGTGCTGGCTCTGTGTAGTGGTCACTTTAAGTGGCGCGTGTCGTCCGCGTTGTATTCACGCGAACGACACGCGCAATATAGTATTATGATTTGAATGTGTTATTTATCAATGTTACATCCTCGCGCGATGCCGACACTCGGTCAACCTTCCTAACGGAAGACAGACACTTCGTTGGGATCTGACCGTGAGCAGAGGCATCGCGCATCGGGTGGAGTTATTCTATAATATTGGAATAAACATTCTCCTAACTCATCATCGTTTCTATGGAGTTATTGATCTTAACATTTGGCGACGATTTGGGATTCACTCCACCCAACAACCCACGCAAAAATTTTCTTGGAGTTTGATCGATCAGAAAGAAATAATCGTACAAACATACCCGACCACCGAGAATTTTCTGTTTCATGCGCAGCTGTAAGGAATAAACACATGGTGTAAGCTTTTTCATGATTGGCCGTGAGCTTTTCTTCAAAGCAAAAACCAGGATTGGTTCATTTCAACCACGTGTTTAAAAAAGACTGCCTCCTATTTGCCACCGCGTCCAGCGAATCACCGAGACACTTCTCCTCAGCAAATTTCCACCTTCCGGACGGTGAATCAAAACCAGTCACCACATCGGATACGATCGAGGAAAATCTGGGCGGTAAGAAGTATCGGAGAAGAGTGAATTGGTAAGACACTCCATTTCTTTCAACGGTGTTTTCTACAGCGATGCGCTCGCTTTAAAATACATTAACTCATCGAGGCGCTCGTTTTAAAAGATTTCCCCATATTTACTTACTTCTATACTAAACAGCGCACCTTTTCAGCGATGCGCACGCTTGTTATTCAACTCTTTAAACACATTTTGAATTCAAGGAAGCATTGAACAGCACACAGCTTGCCCAACACACGGCTTCAGCGATGTGCACGCTTAAAGATTAACTTTTAACAACATCTTGAACACTCACTGTTTAACCGCCTGCAATTACCAGCGCGTTGCTTCAGCGACGCGCACGCTTAAGTATTCACAAAGAAGGGTTCTATTTGACTTTACACCAGTTGGTCTACGTGTCATTTCGGGCACATTCACTTCCTAGGGTATAAAAAAAAAAAAAACAGGAGAGAATTGTCATTCAGGTTAAGTTTTATTGGAATTGTTGGACATACATATCAAGATCATTTTAAAATTGTAACCAATCAAATTGAGAGTTATTGTTTCTAACTAATTATAAGAATGTCTAATTTACAATTACAACACATTACACAACCACCTCATTTTCTGAACAAACCTGGCACTCCAGAAATAATTTGGCAAGAATGGTTTTCCCTATTTGAGAATCACCTTGTAGCTATAGACGCTGTGGGATTCTCCGCCGAACGAAAGTTCGCGTTACTTTTTGGTTGCCTGGGTCAAGCAGCTCAGCGCATTTTCAAGAGTATTCCTCCAATCCCACCTCCCGCTGGTCAAAGTGGTGACCGTAACTGGAATGTCTATTTAGAAGCTGTTAACCGTCTAAAGAAACAATTCTCTGAAGAACCGAATATTATGTTAGAAAGACATAAATTTTATGCTAGGAAACATAAGGAAGGAGAAAAAGTAGAGGAATACATATCTGCATTAAGAGTGTTAGCAACTACATGTGAATTTGGTCCTTTGTGTGACAACTACATCAGAGACCAATTCGTATTTAGTTGTGCTTCTAGGAAGATTAAAGAAAGAATTTTAGGTTGTAAGAACCCAACCCTAAGTGAGGTTATTGAACTTTCTTTAAGCATTGAACGATCAGCAATCACAAACAAAGTCATAGATGAATCATCAAAATGTAGTGTTAATTTAGTGAATCCTTGTGAATCTAATTCTGATAATACTGTTTGCGCTGTAAGTTTTAAAAACAAAAATACAAGATTTGTACAGAAGAGACAGTCTTCTTCTTCCTGCTACAGATGCGGATCCAAAAATCATTTAGGTAACTTCCAAGGATGTCCAGCTATGGGTAAACGTTGCGTCATTTGCAAGAAAATAGGCCACTTTCAGGGTGTTTGCAGGAATGCTAAGAAATCAATTTCTGTCAACTATGTTGAACCTGAATTGTTAGACGAATGTACAAATTCATTTAGTAATATAGTTGTGACTCTAGATGATGAAGGTAAAGTGAACGACATCAAAGGTCCCCTGTGCTCGGCTATAATTGATAGCATACCCCTACAGGTCATGGCAGACTCCGGGTCCCCATATACCATTCTCAGGGATTCTACTTTCTTTGACTTATGGAAAAGGAAAGTTGAATTACTGGAATCGGACGTAAACCCGAAAGCATTTGGGGAAAAGAATATTAATATGATTGGATACTTTGAAGGATTAGTACAATGCTTAGGGAGAGAGACAATTACCAAAATTTATGTTGCAGAGAAAGGCAAAAATATTGTAGGCTGGATGGACCTAGCTCGCATGGGGTTATATTTGGTTCCAGGAGATGAAAATCCAGTTAAAGTGGGTGATTTACCAATGAAAAAGAAAACTGAATGTATGTCAATAGAACAACCTTTAGATACAAAACAATTGATGGAAGAATTTAAACCCGTGTTCAATAATACAGTGGGAAGTGTAGAGGGATTTGAACATAAAATAAGGTTGATTCCAGGAGCACAACCAGTAGCTCATAGAGTCAGGTCAGTTCCTCTTAGTGTTCGCGCTGAGTTAGAGAAATCTTTGAAAAGTCTATGTGAGGAAGGAATAATTCAACCTGTTGATTCCTCTCAATGGGTCGCCCCTATTGTCGTAGCTCGTAAAAAGTCTGGCGAGATTAGGCTCTGTGCGGATTTGCGCGGATTAAATAAAAATATAATTGTGGATTGCCACCCTCTACCAAAGATCCACGAGCTTCTGGCCAACTTGGGTGGTGCAAAGTGGTTTTCTTTGATAGATCTGAAATCGGCCTATCACCAAGTTGCTCTGTCAAAGGATTCACAAGAATTAACCACTTTCATCACACCTTTCGGCGCTTTTAAGTTTCTGCGCCTACCTTTTGGCCTAGCTTCCGCTGGAAGCGTGTTTCAGAAGCTTATGGACACTCTCTTTCGGGGGATAACAGGGGTACAAGCCTATCTAGACGACATATTGATATATGCCAAAACATTTGAAGAACATAATGTCATTCTGAAACGTGTCCTCACTATTTTAATGGCTAAAAAAATGACTGTACGTGGAGATAAATGTAAATTTGCAGTCAATGAGTTAGATTATTTGGGTCATACAATTTCCAAAGAGGGAATCAAACCAAAGTTTTCCGTGATAAGGGCTATTGAAGACGCTAAACCTCCGTCTGACAAGGATTCACTCAAATCTTTTCTCGGCCTAGCCGAATATTATGCCAGATTTGTCCCTGCTTATTCAAATCTAGTAGAACCTTTACGTAAATTACTGAAAAAAGGGAGTAGTTTTGTTTGGAACTCAGAGCTGGACAGAGTTTTCATAGATGTAAAAAAGTTAATCGTGTCCGCCAAAGCCCTCCATGCATTTAGGGATGATTGTTTTTCATCTATAACGGTAGATGCAAGTATGACTGGATTAGGCGCAGTGTTGACACAGAGAGTGGGCACGAGTGAACAAACAGTGGCTTTTGCATCACGTGCATTAAAACCATTCGAGACAAGATACAGCACAATAGAGAGAGAGACGTTAGCTTGCGTATGGGCCGTTCATAAGTTTAGAACGTACATCTGGGGCAGGAAATTTGCACTTATCACAGATCACAAACCCCTGGTTTTCATCTTCGAGAAAGTTAATTCTTCCAGTATGTCGGCTAGACTATTGAGACTGGTCAGTAAGTTACAAGAATTTAATTTCGAAGTTAAGCACATTAGTGGAGGGAGAAACTTTAGGGCAGACTGCCTTTCCAGATTGTCCATGGTTAAGGATGATGAGGAGGATGCCTGTCAGGATGATATTGAGTGTGTTACTCTAGTGGACGCCGTGGAAAGTTTGTCCCCAATGTTGTCTGAGGATGGCTGGAAAGAGGCAAGTGACAGTGATCCCGTGCTTTTAAAAGTCATACATTATGCAACACACAACTGGCCTGAATCTAGGAACCTGGAAGGGGAATTGAGGAGGTTTTCACAGATGGCTGATGAAATTTCAGTAGAAAATAGCATCGCTAAACGAGGAGATAAATTTATACCTCCCTTTAATCTTAGACCTTTGATCATTAGTGAAGCACACAGAGGCCATTTAGGATCCACTAAGACAATCATGAGGATTAAAGAACATTATTGGTGGCCTTCTTTGGATTCACAAGTTAGGAATTTAATAGATTCATGCCCAGAATGTTTAGTGTCTGATAAACATTGGCATACGACAAAGGTTCCATTGTCCCCTACAGAGTTTCCACATACCGCTTGGGAGAAAGTTGGTATTGATTTTTCAGGTCCTTATTCACTGCTGGAACAAGATTGTAAATATGTCATCCTTTTGGTGGATTATTACTCCAAGTGGATGTATCATGACTTCGTTGAGGCCCCTGATTCTGATTCGACCATCTCATTTTTGAAGAGAATTTTTAATATTGAAGGGACACCCAAAGTTCTAGTCAGTGATAATGGGACACATTTTGTATCAGAAAAGATGAGAAATTTCCTCAGTGATTTAGATATTAAACAACTTAAAGTCGCATTGTATTCCCCGTCTTCTAATGGATTAGTAGAAAGGGGAAATAAAGTGATCAAAGAAGGAATTCAAACAGCGCTGGCTTGTGGAACAAATGCTATTCAGTTTGTTAAAAACAAAGTTTGGCATTACAATACTTCCCCTCATTGCACCACAGGAGTGTCTCCATTTGTTTTACTAAGGAATAGAGGGACACACTCCAAATTGTTTCCTTCATGGCTTGAAAAAATATCTGGGAGGAAGTGTGTTGATGTAGATGATGTTCGGAAAAAGGTTGTTGAGAAACAAAGGATGATGAAAGAAAAATTTGGTCATAATCTTTCCATTCCATCTGTGGATATTTATACTGGCGACTGGGTTTTAATTAAGAACCCAAAGAAAGGGAAGAAAGGAGAATCAAAGTTCCTCCGTCCTTTGAAAGTAATCAGGGTCAGCAGAGGCGCAGCCTTTGTGGACAATAAGGGTTGGTGGAACAAACGTCAATTGGTGAAGGTTTCACCTCAACAAGCTGACATAATAAAAAAATTCAAGAAGGAGACTATGGATTGTTCTGAGTGGTGCCATTGGTTAGATGACCCAACAAACACTAATAATCGTGTAAATGATCTAAGTCAACCTGATCCGTTACAATCAGACCGGGGTCAACAACCAAGCACCAGCATAGTTTTACCTCCTATTTCACGTTCTAGGGATGTTTTTTCTTCACAGGCAACATCTTCACGCGGGAGAGTTATCAAAGAACCTATGAGGTTCAATGACTTTGTAAGATACTGATTTAATGTTAACCTATTCTTATTTCCTCCATTCACTTGTTTTCATTATTATAAGGGGGAAGGTGATGTAGTGGTCACTTTAAGTGGCGCGTGTCGTCCGCGTTGTATTCACGCGAACGACACGCGCAATATAGTATTATGATTTGAATGTGTTATTTATCAATGTTACATCCTCGCGCGATGCCGACACTCGGTCAACCTTCCTAACGGAAGACAGACACTTCGTTGGGATCTGACCGTGAGCAGAGGCATCGCGCATCGGGTGGAGTTATTCTATAATATTGGAATAAACATTCTCCTAACTCATCATCGTTTCTATGGAGTTATTGATCTTAACACTCTGCCCCCGCTGACCCGGATACTATCACACTCACAAGCCTGAGGAGAGCTCAGCAGCATCTGTTACTGACGCTGACCTCCCTGACCCGGAAGCAGACATTACTGAGAGGGCGGGGACGGGGTAATGTTATACTGAAGGGAGGCTTCTTTCGGCCTCCGCTGCTGGTGCTGACGCTGCCCCCGGTGACCAGGATACTGTTCGCCTCACAGGCCTGAGGAGAGCTCCATCGGCTCCGTTGCTTCTGCGAAGTGAAACTGTCCATTAGTTTCCTACAGTGCAGGAGAAGAGACTCAGGAAAGAGGAGAGAGAGGGTGAGACTGGGGGGGGGGGGAGGGGGAGGTGAGTCCAGGGGTGTAGGGGGAGGTGAGTCCAGGGAGGGGGAGGGGAGGGGAGGGGAGGGGAGGTGAGTCCAGGGGGGAGGGGAGGGGAGGTGAGTCCATGAGAGAGGGGAGGTGAGTCCAGGGGGGGAGGGGAGGTGAGTCCAGGGAGGGGGAGGGGAGGGGAGGTGAGTCCAGGGGGGAGGGGAGGGGAGGTGAGTCCATGAGAGAGGGGAGGTGAGTCCAGGGGGGGAGGGAAGGTGAGTCCAGGGGTGTAGAGGGGAGGTGAGTCCAGGGGGTGAGAAGGGAGGTGAGTCCAGGGAGGGGGAGGGGAGGTGAGTCCAGGGAGGGGGAGGGGAGGGGATGTGAGTCCAGGGGGGGAGGGGAGGTGAGTCCAGGGGGGGAGGGAAGGTGAGTCCAGGGGTGTAGAGGGGAGGTGAGTCCAGGGGGTGAGAAGGGAGGTGAGTCCAGGGAGGGGGAGGGGAGGTGAGTCCAGGGGGGGAGGGGAGGTGAGTCCAGGGGAGTAGAGGGGAGGTGAGTCCAGGGAGGGGGAGGGGAGGGGATGTGAGTCCAGGGGGGAGGGGAGGGGAGGTGAGTCCATGGGGGAGGGGAGGTGAGTCCATGGGTGTAGAGGGGAGGTGGGTCCAGGGGTGTATAGAGGAGGTGAGTCCAGGGGTGTAGAGGTGAGGTGGGTCCAGGGGTGTAGAGGGGAGGTGAGTCCAGGGATGTAGAGGGGTGGTGAGTCCAGGGATGTAGAGGGGAGGTGAGTCCAGGGATGTAGAGGGGTGGTGAGTCCAGGGGTTTAGAGGGGATGTGAGTCCAGGGGTTTAGAGGGGATGTGAGTCCAGGGGTGTAGAGGGGAGGTGAGTCCATGGGGGAGGGGAGGTGAGTCCATGGGTGTAGAGGGGAGGTGGGTCCAGGGGTGTAGAGGGGAGGTGAGTCCAGGGATGTAGAGGGGTGGTGAGTCCAGGGATGTAGAGGGGAGGTGAGTCCAGGGATGTAGAGGGGTGGTGAGTCCAGGGGTTTAGAGGGGAGGTGAGTCCAGGGGTGTAGAGGGGAGGTGAGTCCAGGGATGTAGAGGGGTGGTGAGTCCAGGGGTGTAGAGGGGAGGTGAGTCCAGGGGTGTAGAGGGGAGGTGAGTCCAGGGGGGAGAGGGGATGTGAGTCCAGGGGAGTAGAGGGGAGTTGAGGCTAGAGGGGAGCTCTATTGACTTAATTAACTAAAAGGCAGACGGGTTGAGAAAAGCCCAGATTGTGAAACAACTGTTGTTCCGACTGACGATGCTTGTATGCTGGATGTCATGTAGCAGATCTTTGGTTATAAGAGCTTAAGATCTAAGAGGTATTTTCGCCTGAAGGGATGTCTTGCCACATTTCTAGATAGAATATCACCTTTCCTAAATGTTTCATATTCAGGTTTCCCTAATGAGCCTACATTTTGTGTTGTACAATGTTTGAAAGCGTATGAGCTTTGCTCGATGGGATTCAAGCAAGATCCTGAAGGCCATTTGTTGATTGCCAAAAGCCATATGGTCCTGTCAGATCAGCTGATCTGGTCAGATGGGTTGGGCATTTTATGGCAGAAGACCGGGTTGACATGAGTAAATTTGGGCACACTCAGTCAGGGGCTCAGTGGTGTCCAAAAATTTTTTATTATGCGCCAGGTTAGATGATCTAATGATTGTATAGATTGGTCATCTGATTTTACTTTCAAGACATTTTATTATAAACCAATATCCAATGTGCCATCTGTGCTCGTTGACCAGCTTTAAACAAGCATAATCTCAGCCTCCGGTCCGGGCACAGGATGAGGATTATCCCAGTGTTAGTCAACATGTGCATTAGATGTGAATTAGGTCCTGAATATTATGTTGGTGCTGCGTATACTCCATCACAAAAGTGACAGAATATGCATACCGCCAACATTAGGGTCCATCTGCTTGATTTAAATGCAGGTGAGCTTTCAGTGTGTCCCTAATGAGACTACTTTGTCTCCGCCGTGGCATAACTTCTCCAACAGCCCTCAGGAGTAAGAGCCATTGGAGAAATGGATACATGCCCGTCCAGTTTAGATCCTGGACATGTAGTAATTGTATGCTGTTTCTTACTGCCAGAAGGAACAATAAAAGCATTATAATGCTCCACTCGCCATGGGAGAAGACTCTCATGGCGAAAGGAGCATTATATTTTTTGTTTACAAAAAGAAAATCTAGTTTCAGGATTTTCTTTTTGCAAACAATAAACAATTACTCCATGCTACAGGGCTGCGTCCTGCTGGCACAGCCCCGTAGAAGAGAGTAATACACATTGCCAGGAACCGCCGTCATATTTTGATAAATGACTGCCTGCTTGGTGGTCATTTATAAATCAGGTGGACGGCTCTCCACCATGGGTATGAAGTAATATATTCTGTTCCATTGGCAAAACTGCAGGCCATCCTCCAAGTAATAAATCAAGCCCTTAATCTTATATTCCATAATTGTGTCTTGTTTGAATATGTTCATTTGAAGTCCCTCTCTATTCTTTGAATGTTCTGTTTTGGGTTGGACCTTACCTTGTTTGATGTATTGAGCATTAGTGCAGGAAAGGCCTCTTTAGGAAGGGGCCAGGTCTTATAGGTATTGTGCCATTAACAGGTTGGATCTGTGATTCATCTAGAGTTGCTGTCTTTAGTGACAAAAGTTTCACTTCCATGACCTCCTGGAGGGTTCTGCTCTATAGTGGAAATCCGGATCGTTAAAATTCTGTTTGTTTACAGTGACTTTTTGTTCTTCTGGAAGTGAAGTTCCAAGTTGTTGATCTTTTGGTCAATTGAGCACAGAGAGAAGAATAGTTTTGGTGCCTCTGATTGATAAAGGGACATGTATGCTCTGATTAGTCACTGAATTGATGGTAAATGTAGTTTTTGTGTTTGACTGTCTTAATGGCTGCTGCGAATATTGCAGCAAAGATTGAGAAGCATAATCCTCACCTTTGTATAGTTAAGAGAATTGATAGTTCTTGACACAAAACTTGCTTAACATTTTATCCTTCAAAATCTTCTGTTACGTTGTACACTCCAGTGCACATGAACAGTTTCAACTCACAGAAAGCCCTTTAAATGTTCAATTATGGCATCCACTCCAGTGAGCGAGAACAGCTTCCGGTTTAAGATGCATGTATGATACCCCTCCATCTCTAGGACTCGCTGAGGCCACATGTCATGTGTTACTATGTACTGCAGGAGAGGGATTAGTTTATAATATTCTTCAGCCAGACAACCGTCATCGCAAATGTACTATAAAAAGTTCCCATGCTTCTCTGTTTTAAAAAAACCATATTTTATTGATTTTTATGCTGAACAATCCAGCGAGACAGCGAATCATATGTAACAAAATACATATCAGAGTTTCCTACTGTAATCAGAGGGCGATCATTACAACGTACTTCTATTCTGTAAAGAGGTGTTACCACCGTAGAAGATGCAGTAACTGTGTTGTAACTCGTAGTAGCAGTACTGGTGTCACTGTTATATTCATTCATTCTACATCAACTTATCATACCCCCGCCTTACTGTAAATTACAACTAAACATTCCCATCCCCTTCCTTCCCTAGACTCTCTCCTGTCCTCCCATGAGCCGATAAATAAATGGTTTAGTCCCTGTTCGTATTTATATTTCCAATTAATTGGTTTACAGCTGTGCGTGTATCTGGTTAGTTCATGTCTAGGGGGATCTGTTTTTGGTTTTCTACGTTTTGTATTGGTGGGTGAGTATCTAAACTACAGCGTCTTAATGTAATGAAGCATCAGAGGATTTTAAAGAGTTCAAGCAATGCGTCCCATTCTAGTGAAATAGGGGTCTTTCATAATCCCCTGGTTTCCTCCCTCCTTATTGCCATGCTTTCGGCCCTTCCCCATCTGACTACTTCTCCATGCCAGGTCAGCATTGCAGGGGGCAATGCGGATTTCCACCTCATAATAATTGAGGGGTTTTCCAATATTAGGGATAAGTTCGCAAATCAGGTTGCACTGTTTGTTTCTTGCGTTTACGGCGCAGTCCTAGTATACAGTATTCTGCGGTGTGTGTCCCTATTATGTTTGTAACAGTTCCATAGACCTTCATCACATTTGCCCAGAAGGGGAGCAATCGAGGACAAGCCCATAACATATGTAGCAGATCAGCAGTCTGTGCAAAGCATTGGGGACAGTGATCTCCCACCTCCGGGTACATCTTTTTTTAATTGGTGCGGTGTCAGGTAGGCCCTTTGTAACACCATGTGTTGAATAAGTTTTAATTTGGCATTGCAGGATACTTTTTTGGGGTATTCTAATTTGATATCCCATTCCTTGTCAATTGTTTCTTTACCTATATCAGTGCTCCACTTTTCTCTGAGCGCCTCCAGTGAAACTGCTGTGTGGGAGCGAATTCCCTTGTTCAGCCATAGAAATTCCTTCCATTGCCCATAAGGTGTAATGTATGCACTAAATTGTGTGTGGGGGGCTCTGCTATCTAGTGCCCAGTTCCGTCTAATGTACCCACTGATGCTCGCATGTAGAATGTAAAGTGAATTTGGTACCCCTTGCTTTCCAACAAAGTTCTCATGGTCTAATAAAACACTGTCAGCGAACAGCATCCCAACAGTGTTCACACCTTCTCCTGTCCATCCGGAGATGCTTCTAGTTTTTATTACTCTTGTTTGTGTGGGGATCCCTAACCATGGAACATTAGGGGCGTAGGGGAGTAACCTCTTAGTGTATTGGATTGTTTTTTTCAATACCTGAGGGCTGTTTTCAGCAAAGGGGGAGCCGCTATTGGGGTCCTTCCTCCAGGGTATGGAGGGTCCTCTGCTCTGGTGTCTGTTGCGTCATCCCTGTCTTATGGAGGGTCCTCTGCTCTGGTGTCTGTTGAATCATCCCTGTCTCATGGAGGGTCCTCTGCTCTGGTGTCTGTTGCGTCATCCCTGTCTCATGGAGGGTCCTCTGCTCTGGTGTCTGTTGCGTCATCCCTGTCTCATGGAGGGTCCTCTGCTCTGGTGTCTGTTGCGTCATCCCTGTCTCATGGAGGGTCCTCTGCTCTGGTGTCTTCTGTTGCGTCGTCCCTTTCTCATGGAGGGTCCTCTGCTCTGGTGTCTGTTGCGTCGTCTCTGTCTCATGGAGGGTCCTCTGCTCTGGTTGCTGTTGCGTCATCCCTGTCTCATGGAGGGTCCTCTGCTCTGGTGTCTGTTGCGTCGTCTCTGTCTCATGGAGGGTCCTCTGCTCTGGTTGCTGTTGCGTCATCCCTGTCTCATGGAGGGTCCTCTGCTCTGGTGTCTGGTGCGTCGTCCCTGTCTCATGGAGGGTCCTCTGCTCTGGTGTCTGTTGCATCATCCCTGTCTCATGGAGGGTCCTCTGCTCTGGTTGCTGTTGCGTCATCCCTGTCTCATGGAGGGTCCTCTGCTCTGGTGTCTGTTGCGTCATCCCTGTCTCATGGAGGGTCCTCTGCTCTGGTGTCTGTTGCGTCATCCCTGTCTCATGGAGGGTCCTCTGCTCTGGTGTCTTCTGTTGCGTCGTCCCTTTCTCATGGAGGGTCCTCTGCTCTGGTGTCTGTTGCGTCATCCCTGTCTCATGGAGGGTCCTCTGCTCTGGTGTCTGTTGCGTCATCCCTGTCTCATGGAGGGTCCTCTGCTCTGGTGTCTGTTGCGTCATCCCTGTCTCATGGAGGGTGCTCTGCTCTGGTGTCTTCTGTTGCGTCGTCCCTTTCTCATGGAGGGTCCTCTGCTCTGGTGTCTGTTGCGTCGTCCCTGTCTCATGGAGGGTCCTCTGCTCTGGTTGCTGTTGCGTCATCCCTGTCTTATGGAGGGTCCTCTGCTCTGGTGTCTGTTGCGTCATCCCTGTCTCATGGAGGGTCCTCTGCTCTGGTGTCTGTTGCGTCGTCCCTGTCTCATGGAGGGTCCTCTGCTCTGGTTGCTGTTGCGTCGTCCCTGTCTCATGGAGGGTCCTCTGCTCTGGTTGCTGTTGCGTCATCCCTGTCTTATGGAGGGTCCTCTGCTCTGGTGTCTGTTGCATCATCCCTGTCTCATGGAGGGCCCTCTGCTCTGGTGTCTGTTGCGTCATCCCTGTCTCATGGAGGGTCCTCTGCTCTGGTGTCTGTTGCGTCATTCCTGTCTCATGGAGGGTCCTCTGGTCTTGTGTCTGTGGCGTCGTCCCTTTTTTTTCATGGAGGGTCTGCTGCTCTGGTGTCTGTTGCGTCGTCCCTGTCTCATGGAGGCTATGACCTGCAGTCCAGTATGATAGCCTTTAAAGTTTACCCGCATAGCAGTGTGCCACAAAGTCCGGGACCCCCAAGCCTCCCTGGTCAGTACTCAGCTGAATTTTCAAGAGCCCCACTCTCCTGCGGCCCCACCCCATATTAATTCTAAAAGCAGCATGTTCAAGGTCTTGAAGCTGTTTTTTGGTACTACTACTATGGGCAGATTTGTGAAATAATATAGCAGTGTTGAGAGCTGTTGGACCCGGCCTCGTGGCGTGGTCCTACCCCTCCCGCATGGCGGACCCTGGACGACATCGGCCCTCCTTCGACCCGCTGTCGCCCCTCCGGACACCACCCTCAACGAACTCTCGACGAGAGCCGCCCCTGGCAAACCCCGGCTCTCCCCCTCTGGAACCCGGCGAACCCGGTTCGCCCCAACTCTGCAGGTCCGGTCACCACCCCGGGCCACCCTCTCAGGCCCGACTCCATCTTGGGCCCATCACGTCCCGAGCACGTGGCCTCGGCCCAACCCCGGCCACGGCCCAGCGAAGCCCCGACATCGTGGCACCAAGATCAACCCAGGTGGTAAAGTGGCCACTTGACGGATCCCGGAGGAGAGGAGTTTCGATGGCCCTCCAGTCGTCCCCGGACGCCTGGTATCGATCGCCCCCCGGCCTCCCTGGGCGCTGGCTCCACCCTCCTGCTGGGTGTCTGGACACCTTCATCCCGGCCCCTCTGACCCCCAGGCGAGAGGGTCCGGACATCAAAGGACTCCAGTCCTATATCTGGGCCAGCCCTGGATCAGGAAAGCATTGTATCTGGGAGTCGAAGCCCTGCTGACGCTGTGCGGCTCTACCAAGCTGAACCATCCGCCGAGCCCTGCTGACGCTGTCGCGGCTCTACCAAGCTGAACCATCTTCGGAGCCCTGCTGACGCTGTCGCGGCTCTACCAAGCTGAACCATCCGCCGAGCCCTGCTGACGCTGTCGCGGCTCTACCAAGCTGAACCATCCGCCGAGCCCTGCTGACGCTGTCGCGGCTCTACCAAGCTGAACCATCTTCGGAGCCCTGCTGACGCTGTCGCGGCTCTACCAAGCTGAACCATCTTCGGAGCCCTGCTGTCGCGGCTCCCGGCACCCCCCCAGCTCGAGGATTGAGAGCTGTGCGCAGGGTTGCCCAGTACCAGCTGGTACCAAGACTGTCCCGCTACCCCCTTCCCCGGACATTGAGACTTTGTTGGGAGCCCACGATCCCCCTGTACATATTGCTGCGGAATCTTACCTTTATTCATTATATAAAGACTCTTAAACCTACTCTGGTGTAGTGTCTCTCTGTGGTGGTGTGATTGCTCGGCTGTTACAATAGTAGGAGAGGAGCCTCGCCAAGGAGGCCTCTCGACGGCGCTCGGCCAATTCCATACGGAAAGGTGGGTTTCGGGGCGGCAGTCAGACATCTTCTGTCTCCCCTGGAATCGCCTTTCTAACCTTGGTGGCAGGCGACGGGATCCGAGCCGACGCATATCGTACAGCGAGCAACTCGCCCACTACTAACAGAGACCACAGCAACCATGAGCGATAAAGAAGCCGGAACGACCGCAGAGTTCCAGAAGGAACTACTGGAGGATTACACACATAAAGAACTCAAACAGTTCTGCAAAAACTTAGGTATCGCTACCACCGGACTAAGTACCAAAGAAGACTTTAAGGAAGCGCTGCAAACATGGGTGGAGGCCCGAGAGACACCACCCCGACCGGAGGTGAACCGGTCCCAGACGTGCACCAGGGGACCTCAGCAGCCCCCGTAGAGGAAAGAAACACCAACCGAGATCCGGGCCTCTCCCACGAAGATGCCCGAGAACGAGAGAGAAGCCGGCTCCACGAGTTGGAGCTCGCCCGACTCCGGCTGGATGGAGAACTCCAGCTAGCGGAAAAGAAAATCGCCCTTGAGCAACTAAGGCTGCAAGGAGACCTAGAGGAAAGACGGAGACAGAGCGAACTAGAAGAAAAGAAACTCACGTTCGAACGCGAGCGTGGCCTCAAAGAGCTGGAGATCAAGGCCAAGAGCGAAGAAGCTGGTGCCGCGGTGCTCCGCAACCCCCCGCCTCCTGCCGACCCGAAGGTCCACATTCCCAAGGATGTCGTCAAAGAGTACTACAAAAATGACGACATCCAGCAGTGGTTTAAGGCCTACGAAGTCGCCATGGCCGCGCACCGCATACCCCGAAAAGATTGGGGTGCCGGCCTATGGGGGAGATTCGTCAGCGAAGGAAGAGACACCCTGCTGGACCTGGCCGACGACGTGATGTCCTCCTATGATCACATGAAGGACGCCCTGCTCACCCGGTATGGACTCACCCCTGAGATGTACCGGCAAAGATTCCGAGACTGTAAAAAGATCCCCGGTACTACGTGGGTGGAGTACGTGAACTTTTATAGCAGAGCGCTAGAAGGGTGGATAAAGGGCAGCAAAGTGACCACCTACGAGCAGCTGTTCGACCTCATCGTATGGGAGCACCTCTCCAACAACTGCTTTGTCGAGCTCCGACAGCATCTACTCGACAGCAAGCTAACCGAGCCACGGAAACTCGCCGTCGAGGCCGATCGATGGGTGAGCACCCGGGTCCCCCAGACCCCGATAGGAGAATCCGGACGGAACATGCAAGGGCACCCCCGCCAGCGAGGCGGCGGAGGAGGCCAGGACCGGAGCCGAGACTTCCCGCCGGTGCCGCCCCGGAGTCCCCCCCGGGGGTCGCCCCAGAACAACACTTCACCATCCCTGACCCGAAGAGGGGCATCCCCAGCACGACCGGGGCCCCACCCGAACCTTACCTGCCACAGATGCCAGCGGCCAGGTCACTTCGCCAGTGACCCCCAGTGCCCCATGAACCAGCGCACCGGCGTGGCCGGACCTCCAACCCGCCAAATCGCTGCCACAGCCCTGGGGGAAGGAGGAGAGGAAGAAGAAGAGGTCTACAACGAGGACCAGACCGAGTGGGAGCCAGCCGCCATGGCCCTAGTCTGTCTGGGCGAGAGAGACATGATTCCCCGGGCTCCACTCCCTAGCAACACCCAAAAGTACCGTCAGTGGGTCAACATTAATGGGCGCCGGACCGAAGCACTCCGTGACACTGGAGGCAGTGTGACAGCCATCCGCTGCCACCTGGTGACCCCCGAACAAATCCTACCGAATGTGCTGTGCCCCGTGCTGGCCGCCGACAATTCCGAGACCCTGTGCCAGATGGCCCACATCCCCTTCGAGTGAGGAGGGGGGTCGGGCATGCTAAAGGTGACCGTCAGGGACGACGCCCCTGTGGACTGCCTCCTCGGAAACGATCTCGAGAGTTCTCCCTGGGCCCAAGTCGAGCGGAGAGAGCATCTGGGGATGCTGGGGCTACCCGAGTGGGTTTGTGTGACAACCCGATCCATGGCAGCTCGGGCCCCGGCGCCGGCGGAGGCCGCCCGACCGAAGAACAGGAATGGCCCGCACCTCCGCCACCCACCATCGATGAAGAAACCGGCCTTGAGCCCGGGCCACCAGGGCCCACCCGCGAAGACCTCGCCGAACTCGGCGACATCCCGGAACTAAGCCAATGGCGCCAGGAAGGTGGTCCCACCCGAGAACAATTCCGGCAGGAACAGAAGACCTGTCCCTCCCTCGAGGGGACCAGGCAGCAAGCCGCCGCTCAAGCCGCCGGGGACACGTCGGGGTCCCACTGGGTCTACTGGGACCACGACCTCCTATACAGTGAACAGAAAAGTGCGGAACTGGGGGCCAGCCGAGTGTTGGTGGTCCCCCTACGATTCAGAGACTTCCTCTTAAACCTGGCACACGACGGGCCCCTCGCCGGGCACCTGGGGCAGGACAAAACTTACAGCCGCCTGGTGACCCACTTCTACTGGCCTAAGATGCGCAGCGATGTCAGCAATCACTGCAGGACCTGTCCGACCTGTCAAGCCAGCGGGAAGAGCGGGGGGAAAAGCCAAGGCCCCGCTCCAACCCTTTCCCGGGGTGACAACCCCCTTCGAGCGAGTAGGGATCGATATCGTGGGGCCCCTGGACCCCCGCACCTCACAAGGACACCGCTTCATCCTCGTCCTAGTGGACCATGCCACCCGCTACCCAGAAGCCATCCCCCTCCGGACCATAACGGCCCCCATGGTGGGCCGAGCCCTAATGGGAATCTTCTCCCGAGTGGGGTTGCCCCAAGAGGTCGTGAGTGATCGGGGCACGAACTTTATATCAAAATATATGCGGTCCCTGTGGCAACAATGCGGGGTCACATATAAGTTCACCACCCCGTATCACCCCCAAGGGAATGGACTTGTGGAGCGGTTTAACAGAACACTCAAGGGGATGATCAAGGGCCTAGAAGAACCCCTCCGCCGCAAATGGGACGTCCTACTACCATGCCTCCTGTTTGCCTATCGGGAGGTACCTCAGAAGTCCCTGGGGTTCAGCCCCTTTGAACTATTGTATCGACACCCTGTCCGAGGTCCCCTCAGCCTGGTCAGAGAAGGCTGGGAGAATACAGTCCGAGATGCCCTGCCAGATGTCTACCGGTACCTCCTGACCCTCCGGAACCAGACTCGGAAGTTCCGGGAACTTGCCGAGGCCAATCTAGAAGCCAGTCAGGAGGAGATGAAACGCTGGTATGACCAGAACGCCTCGTCCATCGAGTTCGAGCCGGGCCAACAAGTCTGGGTCATGTCCCCGGTCGAACCCTGTGCCCTCCAGGACAAATGGATGGGGCCCTTCAAAGTGGTGGAGCGCAAGAGCCCCGTCACCTATCTGGTGGACATGGAGTCCCCCAGGAACCCCCTCCGGATCCTGCACGCCAACCGGCTCAAGCCTCACTTTGCCCGCACGGAGCTGAGCCTGCTGCTAGCTACAGATGACGGGGCCGAAGACGACTCCGAGCCCCTGCCCGACCTCCTGAAGTACTCTGAAAAAGATGGCTCCGTCGAGGGAGTTCCCCTCTCCTCCGCCCTGACCCCCGAACAGCACCAGGACTGCCAAGAGCTGTTGGGGCAGTTTGCGGACCTATTTTCGCTTACTCCTGGGGTCACACAGTGGTGTGTCCACGATGTCGACACCGGGGACAGCCCGCCCGTGCGACACCGGGCCTACCGAGTTCCCGACCGAGTTCGGGCCTGCATCTAGTCCGAAGTTGCCAAGATGCTAGCCCTAGGGGTGGTCGAACCCTCAGACAGTCCCTGGGCCAGTCCAGTTGTCCTGGTCCCTAAAGCCGCTACCCCCGGCGCCCCCCCGGAACTCAGGTTTTGTGTCGACTACCGGGGGCTGAATGCCGTCACCAGGACCGACGCCCATCCCATCCCCCGGGCCGATGAACTGATCGATCGCCTGGGGGCCGCCAGATACCTCAGCACCTTCGACCTCACGGCCGGGTATTGGCAGATCGGCCTCACTCCTGGTGCCCAAGAGCGATCTGCCTTCTGGACCCCCGATGGCCACTTCCAATTCAAGGTGATGCCCTTCGTCATGAAAAACGCCCCCGCTACCTTCCAGAGACTAGTGAACAGAGTGCTGGCGGGGCTAGAAGAGTTCAGTGCCTGGACAATATTGCGGTGTACAGCCTCCACTGGAGCGAACACTTGAGACACCTCTGGGAGGTCCTGACGGCCCTCCGGTGGGCCGGACTAACAGTGAAAGCAAGCAAGTGCCAGATAGGCCAATGGTCCGTGACCTATCTGGGGCACCAAGTGGGGAGCGGCCAGGTGGCTCCCCTCCAACCCAAAGTCGACGCCATCGTGGCCTGGGAGCCCCCGGTCACCCAGACAGCAGTCCGAGCCTTCCTGGGGCTCACTGGATATTATCGGCGCTTCATAAAGGACTACGGGAGCATTGTGGGGCTCCTCGCTGAACTGACCTCCAAAAGACTACCACAGAAGGTGCACTGGACCCCCGAGTGCCAAGCAGCCTTCGAGACTCTAAAGACTGCCATGTGCACCGCCCCTGTGCTCCAGGCCCCCGACTACAGCCGAGAGTTTGTGGTCCAAACCGACGCCTCGGAGCACGGCATCGGGGCGGTCCTGTCCCAAGTGAACCCCGAGGGGGTTGACCAACCTGTGGCCTTCATCAGCCGGCGGCTGCTGGCTCGAGAGCAACGATGGAGCACCATAGAAAGAGAAGCCTTCGCCGTCGTTTGGGCCCTAAAGAAACTCAGGCCCTACCTCTTCGGCACCCACTTCCGGGTCCAGACCGACCGCCGGCCCCTGCGGTGGCTGATGCAGATGCGTGGCGAGAACCCGAAGCTGCTGCAATGGTCCATCTCCCTGCAGGGGATGGACTTCACTGTGGAACATCGGCCTGGCAACGACCACGCCAACGCTGACGGCCTGTCCCGCTTCTTCCGCCTTGACGAGGAGAATCCCCAAGAAGATGGGTGACTCTCCCCGCCTTCAGCTGGAGGGGACGTGTGTTGGGCCCGGCCTCGTGGCGTGGTCCTACCCCTCCCGCATGGCGGACCCTGGACGACATCGGCCCTCCTTCGACCCGCTGTCGCCCCTCCGGACACCACCCTCAACGAACTCTCGACGAGAGCCGCCCCTGGCAAACCCCGGCTCTCCCCCTCTGGAACCCGGCGAACCCGGTTCGCCCCAACTCTGCAGGTCCGGTCACCACCCCGGGCCACCCTCTCAGGCCCGACTCCATCTTGGGCCCATCACGTCCCGAGCACGTGGCCTCGGCCCAACCCCGGCCACGGCCCAGCGAAGCCCCGACATCGTGGCACCAAGATCAACCCAGGTGGTAAAGTGGCCACTTGACGGATCCCGGAGGAGAGGAGTTTCGATGGCCTTCCAGTCGTCCCCGGACCCCTGGTATCGATCGCCCCCCGGCCTCCCTGGGCGCTGGCTCCACCCTCCTGCTGGGTGTCTGGACACCTTCATCCCGGCCCCTCTGACCCCCAGGCGAGAGGGTCCGGACATCAAAGGACTCCAGTCCTATATCTGGGCCAGCCCTGGATCAGGAAAGCAGTTGTATCTGGGAGTCGAAGCCCTGCTGACGCTGTCGCGGCTCTACCAAGCTGAACCATCCGCCGAGCCCTGCTGACGCGGCTCTACCAAGCTGAACCATCTTCGGAGCCCTGCTGACGCTGTCGCGGCTCTACCAAGCTGAACTATCCGCCGAGCCCTGCTGTCGCGTCTCTACCAAGCTGAACCATCCGCCGAGCCCTGCTGACGCTGTCGCGGCTCTACCAAGCTGAACCATCTTCGGAGCCCTGCTGACGCTGTCGCGGCTCTACCAAGCTGAACCATCTTCGGAGCCCTGCTGACGCTGTCGCGGCTCCCGGCACGCCCCCAGCTCGAGGATTGAGAGCTGTGCGCAGGGTTGCCCAGTACCAGCTGGTACCAAGACTGTCCCGCTACCCCCTTCCCCGGACATTGAGACTTTGTTGGGATCCCACGATCCCCCTGTACATATTGCCGCGGAATCTTGCCTTTATTCGTTATATAAAGACTCTTAAACCTACTCTGGTGTAGTGTCTCTCTGTGGTGGTGTGATTGCTCGGCTGTTACGATAGTAGGAGAGGAGCCTCGCCAAGGAGGCCTCTCGACGGCGCTCGGCCAATTCCATACGGAAAGGTGGGTTTCGGGGCGGCAGTCAGACATCTTCTGTCTCCCCTGGAATCGCCTTTCTAACAAGAGCATATCCATTTTTGAAATGGCAGCTCTCCCCGCCACTGAAAGTGGTAATAAGGTCCAGAATGCGATCTGATTTTAAGTGCCTTGGTTGCACGTAATAGGTTACCGTCCAGTAGTTCCTGCGTTCCCCTATATATTTGTATGCCGAGTTATTTGAAAGTAGTAGGCTCAACTGGGAATGCCCAGGGGCCAAAGTGGATCGGCTCTACCCGTGCTGTGTCATTGAACTAGTAGGCATACGATTTGGGCTCATTCATGGAAAGGCCTGAAAGACTTTGGAAGGGAACAAATATACTTGAGATGGGCTCAAGATCACCCTGTAGGTTGTTTAAATAAAGAATAATATCATCTGCGTATGATGAGAGAATATGGTTGCTGTTTCCGATCCTAATACCCTTTTCTGTTGCAACGGAGCGTAGTTTGATGGCTAATGGTTCGAGTGCTAATATGAACAAAAGCGGAGGCAGCGGGCATCCCTGACGCGTGCCACAGGCTACCGCATAAGCCTGTGAAATGTGGGCACCCGTGCGGGCCCGTGCAGTAGGTGCCGTGTATGATAAGTTAACCCATCTCACAAACTCCCTCTGGATAACAAATTTCAAAAGGGCAGTTAGCATGTATTTCCAGCTTAGTGTGTCAAAAGCTTTCCTCAGGTCTAGGGAGATTTAACCAACTTCAGTGTTATCCGCAGTTGTAGAAGTCAATATGCGGTATAGTCGCCTAATACTGAGGGAGGTGTTTTGGGCAGGCATGAAACAGCATTGATCTATGTTTAGTAGTTTTGGCAAATATTGAAGTAGTCTACGGGATAATATTTTTCTTAATATTTTATATTCGGTGTCTAATAAAGAGAGAGGTCGGTATCCGGACATGTCCCTGGGGTTCCTGCCTAGTTTTGGGAGGGAAGTGACCAGTGCCTGCCGTGAAGTAGGAGGGAGGGACCCTGTGTCTAGTGATTCCTGGTACAGGCGCCCTAATTGGGGGACCAGTACCGTGAGAATATCTCATAAAGCTCCACGGGAGGCCGTCCAGGCCCGGGGTTTTGTTTCTTGGGATGTTCTTTTATAGCTTCTGTAATTTACATTTTTGAAATGGGTTCTTGTTAGAAATGGGATTTTTGGTTGGCTAAGGCTTGCGCCAAAGTCAGGCAGAAACCATCATTCTAAGTCAGGGCAAGGAAGTCACCCGCCAAGATAACCCCTGCTCACCCTCTTGGTAGCTTGGCACGAGCAGTCCGGCTTATCTCAGAGACGATGTGTAAAGCATTTGCGCACGCACCCACCAGCAACAACATCCAAGGCCCCCCACAAAAGGAACTCCACACAAGGTTATATAAAAATAGCCTTTGTATTATCAAAACACATCAGAATCATAATCACAGGATGTACATTGTGCCAACTGGCACGGGCAAGATTTACAAGGGATTATATGTACACAGGACAGGGCCACACGGACCACTGTCAGGAATAAGCACTTGGTAGAACTAGAACATAGAACAAGCAGAAGCTTCACACATGATGCATAGAAACACATTCAGAGGTATAGGCTAGAAGCTTACACATGAAGCATGGAAACCCATTCAGAGGTATAGGCTAGAAGCTTTGCACATGATGCATAACAACACATTCAGAGGTGTAGGGAAAACACATGATGTATAAAAACACATTCAGCGTTGTCAGTGAAGACACATGACGCATAAAAACACATTCAGCGGTGTAGTGAAAACACATGACTTATAAAAACACATTCAGAAGTGTCAGTGAAGACACATGACGCTTAAAAACACATTCAGATGTACCAGAACACACGGTGCGCAAAACATACAACACACAGTACATTTCCTAGCACCCTACGAAGCACATAACTCACAACAAAGTCCAGGTTGCGCCACTGCGCCAAACACCTAAACGTAGCAGCTGCCCAGTACTTGCTGGGCAGCTGGGGACAGGGACAGAACACGGCCTAAATGCTGCAGCTGGCACTAAGTGCTGCGCAGCTGGGGAAGGCCAATGTAGGGATGAAGGTGTGCGACTCACTCCTGAGTCAAAGTACATGTCCCTAGAAAGAAAAGAACCTAAATCGAGCAGCTGCCCACAAAGTGCTGGGCAGCTGAGGTCAAAACTGCGTCAGGGGGCTCTCGCTAGCCCTTAGAAACAAATTGCGCCAACATTGGAGCCCTCTAGGCTCTAGAACACTACATGTGCCCTCTGGCTCCTCAAACACAAAGACTGCGCAAAACTGAGCCATCGGGCTCTCTAGATTACCGGGGCCTTGGAGCCACCGGGCTCTTTAAAGAAATACATGCCCCCAAGTTGAAGCGGCCCGCTGCCATTGGGCCGCTCTGAAAACGGGCACTGCGCTGGTATGGGCACGGGGGGGAGCGGGCACCGACAACGTGCCCGACACCACCACCCCCATAAAACAACCAAGTGTGGGCCCCTCTGGGCCCGAGTAGGCACTTGTACCAAATGATGGTGTTCTCAGGCTCTAAAACAAACATGGGGGCGGAGGAACTACCTCGGCTCCTCGAACAATCATGCCCGCAAACGTTGGAGCAGCCCTCTGCCAAGTGGGGCTGCTCTGAGGGACTCATCGGCATGGTGCCTTCGTTTTGCTTACTCTCCCCCGGCTCTGAACACTCACCGGGCTGCTCTGTCCTTCTCCGGCGGCGGGGGCATCTACGCGCTGGCACTCTGCGGGGCTCTCTCAATCGGGACCCCGCCTCTGCAAGGCACCTGCTTCACTTTCCCTTGGTGGCGGCCCCAGGGCTCTCCATAACTCACCGGAGCCCCGGGCCGCGAGAAGCCCTCCCTCGGCCGGCTGCTTCTTCCTGGTGCCAGCGTCACTTCCATTCGGCGGCCCCGCCCACAACCAGGTGGGCCGCGGCGGGAAGACTCCGAAATGAGGGGTGGGCACCCTCGGTAGGCACATAAAATGTAGACGCGAGGTGGGCACTCGCTAAGGCACACCTAAACGGGGTGGCACCCGTGTTAATTTAAATAAGCACACGGGCAAGGAGAATAATATAGGCACGGCGGCCATCATGCAGGGTGGGCACCTGCGAAGGGCACAAAGAGGGGGGGGTCCCCAGACAGGGGGACTCCCTCACACACAACGCAGCCCAGCGCTGCAGGGTTCCCATGGCGTGCTCCCAGAGGGAAAAACCAAGCGCTCAACAGGCCAGCATTCCCAAAGGAAAATACAGCTCTCTCATGCTGCAAAAGGCTTGCAAAAGTCTTGTGGGCAAGAAAGAAAGTCAAAAAGGGGTCCAGGAGTAAGGAAAAGGAGCAGGCAGCTCCCAGCAAAGCAAGTCCCCCAGTTATCCAGCATCCAGGGGCTGGGCAGGGCCCAGGGAGGCAAGCCTTCCTCTGGGCCCCAGCAGCAGCATGCCCCTGGTAGATTCATGTAGGAACACAAGAATCTTTTACAAGAGGTCACAGCCTCTTTTTATACACAAAATCCCTTTGTCTCCAGGGTGTAGGATCTTAGCAAAACCAGACGCAGCTGGTTTGGGAGCACTCTGATGGGCTCGGCCCCTCTCACTATTCACTGGCCAGGCTAGGGTCATTAGATGCACCACAGGGGGCGGAGCCAGCATTGTGTGGGGAAAGCCCAGCCCTATTCAGGTCCCAGGTGCAGCCCCTCCCTGCCATCAACATGCAGATCTCCCCATTCACCACCAGGGCAGACCCACCCAGACTCCAGGAGCCTGGCACACCAGCCAGCTCCAGCCAATCACAAGTCAGCACATTCACTGCACAGACAGGCCAACTTCTAGAAGTGGCACTTCCACACTAGACACATGAACACCGCACACATCATCGCGCAGCATTTAATCACACGAGTCCGCACATACCAAACTCGCACCTGCACTCCCCACGCATCAGGAATTACCATGGACACTCACATTCCCCATGTATTCCTATGGGAGGGCAAGCCATTCTCACACACGCACTCAGAGAGGGCACACACTTTACACTGCGCCACAGTGCTAAAGTGCGCAAAGACCAGAAATCATTCTAATTATCTAACACTAAAAGGCAAAAAGTTCAGGGGTGAACCTGCCAGAAGGGCCAAGTCCAACAGGTCTGCTAACTCTTTTTGGTGCGCTTCTAGTAATTGGGGTAATACGAGACCATATAGGAACGCCTCCAATGCATGTTCCTTGGGATCGCTAGGTGATGCATATCATTTCATAGTTTCATAATACTTCATAAATGCTGTATTTATGTCCGATTGCGTGTTTACTGTGGTTTCTTCAATCATATTGCTCTCTTGTATGGGGGTTGGAGCAGCTTTCAAAGTCCTGGCCAGGAGAGAGCCAGCCTGATCTGCCTCTGCATGTTGTTTTTGTGTATATGTTCGATAATCTATGACTCGTAGTCACTTTAAGAGACCAGCATGTGTGATGTGAGCCTCTTGTAGGGCCGGTTCCTTTGAGGTCTCAGTGATTGTTGTCTGCTCCAGTCTACTTTCTATTTCTTTTAGCTGTCTATTAATCGTTTGTCGGGCTCCCACTATTGTGCTGATAGCTACACCTCTAATAACTGTCTCAAATGCCTTCCCATTCTACTTGACGTGATTCTGTAGTATCTGCATTTTCTGAGAAATAATTCGAAATAGCTGTGGCTAGGGTGTTGCGAAATACAGAGTCTTCTAGTTTTTGGGGCTGCAGTTTCCATGTTGGGATTGAAGTAGGAATTTTCCCCCAGGAAAATGTAACCTCTAGGGGGTTGTGGTCCGACAGCGTTTTCGCGAAGTATGTGGTTTGGTCAATTTATGCAACTAGGTGCCAAGAGCAAAATATCCTATCTATTCGTGTATGTAACAAATGTGGGGGAGAGTAAAATGAATACTCCCGACCGCTCGGGTTTTTATTGCGCCAAGCATCAGTTAGTGTCCATCCCTTCGTCCATCTATGCAGAGAGGCTTCTTGTTTCTTGGCGCCTGCTCCCTGCAATGGTGGGTGAGAGCGATCGAGGTCTATATCAAGGATTGCATTGTAATCTCCTCCCAGAAGCCAGGGGTATTCTACCCAATCAGCTAGGATATTGTTACGTGTACCTAAGAATGTATCCTGCTCTGCAATTGTGGTGCATATGCTGCCAATCAGTATATGCATATCGTCTAGTGTACCGTGGATTAATACATATCTACCGTTCACATCCACTCTTTGGTCTAATGCAACAAAGGGAGTGCCGTTTCTGATCCATACAGCAGCTCCCCTTGCAAAGGCAGAGTATGTTGTATGGTATATTTGACCCCTCCATTTTTTCTGTAGCTTGGTGGCCTCTGAGTTAGTGAGGTGTGTCTCCTTCATTAAAACAATATGTGACTTCCACCTATTAAATTGAGCATATATTCTGTGACGCTTAATCAATCAATCAATCATGGCATTTATAAAGCGCACTACATAGCCGTGAGGGTCTCAAGACACTCGGGGTGGGGGACACTGCTACTGTTCGAAGAGCCAGGTCTTGAGGAGTCTCCTGAAGGATAGGAGGTCTTTGGTCTGCCACAGGTGGGTGGGGAGTGTGTTCCATGTCTTGGCGGCGAGGTGGGAGAATGGTCTGCCGCCGGCGGTCACTCTTTGAATGCGGTGGACGGTGGCGAGGGCGCGGTCTGCGGAGCGAGCTGGCAGGTTGGGGTGTAGGGGCTGAGTCGGCTGTTGAGGTACGCTGGTCCGGTGTTGTGGAGTGCCTTGTGTGCGTGGGTGAGGAGTTTGAAGGTTGTCCTCTTGCTGATGGAGAGCCAGTGCAGGTCTCTCAGGTGGGGTGTGATGTGGCTGCGGCGGGGAATGTCGAGGATCAGGCGTACAGAGGCGTTCTGGATGCGTTGGAGCCGCTTCAGGAGTTTGGCCCGGGGCTGCTGCGTAGTGTGCGTTGCCATAGTCCAGTCTACTGCTGACGAGGGCCTGGGTGACCGTCCTTCTAGTTTCGGTGGGGATCCACTTGAAGATCCTGCGAAGCATTCAAAGGGTGTTGAAGCAGGAAGTGGAGACAGCATTGACCTGCTTCGTCATGGAGAGGGTGGAGTTGAGGATGACCCCTAGGTTGCGTGCGTGGTTTGTGGGTGTGGGGGGTGCTCCTAGTGCAGTCGGCCACCAGGTCGAGAGGGTGGATCCGAGGATGAGGACCTCGTCTTGTCTGAGTTCAGCTTCAGTCGGCTGTTTCTCATCCAGTCAGCGACGGCCTTCATTTCTTCGTGGAGGTTGGTTTTGGCGGTGTGGGGTCTTGGGTGAAGGAGAGGATCAGCTGGGTGTCGTCGGCGTAGGAGATGATGTTGAGGTCGTGCTGTCGTGCGACGTGGGCGAGTGGTGCCATGTGGACGTTGAACCGTGTTGGGATGAGCCTTGGGGTACGCCGCAGATGATCTCGGTGGTTTCGAAGCGGAAGGGGGGGGAGGAGAACGCTCTGTGTTCTGCCGGAGAGGAAGGAGGTGGTCCAGTCCAGGGCCTTCTCTTTGATTCCGGCATCGTGGAGGCGTGTTCGTAGTGTGTGGTGGCTTATGCACAGATCCCTTTCATCTAACATTCCAGGTTGTTATTGTGTACTTTCCTAACGTAGCCATACTTTTGTGTGTTTTGTCTTACGACTTGTCATTCCTTGACAGCTTGTATACTTGGTGGACTTACCTAGGAGTGAGTCAACTGTATGAGCACCCTTAACATTACCCAATACAAGGTCTGTCCGAAGAACTATGGTGGACCAAACTACAAATAAAAGTTGACTATAGTACAATTTGAACTTTGGTGCAGTCACAATGGGGGAGATGGGTTCCATAGTCTGCCATGTTTCTATGGGCGGAGTTCTCTCAGCTGCCATACAGCTGGCTGGGCACAGGACTTTTGTAAGGTTGTGAATATATTGCAAGGCGAAGAGAGCATATAGGTCAGTGTCTCGTCTACCTTACGGTATTTTTCTAAGGCCTGATTGACCTCGAGTCAAGTTATTCATCCAAGGTAATCGTTTAAAAATTGTGGGGTGATGGACGGGAAAAGAGCCATACTGTTCTCAGAGTCTGAATGCAGGTTAGTATCTTCGGATGATTCGATTGACTCAGCCAGGGAGAGAGTATCTTGGTCGTCAAGTGCTGTTATTAGTGCTGATTTTAGGCTTTCTATTACTTGTTCTGGAGATGGGCTTGTCTTTTGTCTGTACAGAATGGTTTTCTGCGGCCTGATCTTTCTTAACGTGATTCATGTGACTTTTGTGATTTCTGTTTGTGGGACTGTGCCGACCCCTGCAATGTGTCAGGAGCCAGTGTGACCTACGTTCATTCCACAGTCGTCTCTGGGTTTTCAAAGAAATAAGAATTCTGTTCATATATCACTTTTAGTCGGGCCGGGAATAGGAGGACATATTTGAGATTGTGAGCTCTGAGCATCTTTTTGACCTCCTGGAAGGAGGCTCTTTGGTACTGAACTGCCAACGTAAAGTCTGGGTATAGCGAGATTTGTTTGTTCTCAAATTGAATTGAGGCCTTCTCCCTAGCAGCTCTAACTAAAGTGTCCCGATCTTTATAATTAAGTATTCGCACAATTATTGGCCTGGGTGGTGTCCCTCCTATCGGTGGTCTCTTGGGGATTCTGTGTGCCCTTTCCCCGCTGAAGGATTGGTTTAGTCGCTCCGGGCGATCGTGTCTTGTAGCCACTGTTCCACAAATTGCATTGGGTTTGTTCCTTCACTTCGTTCTGGAAGCCCCACTATTCTCACATTGTTCTGCCGTGAACGGCCTTCGGCATCGTCCACCCTATCTTGCAGGCTGGACACCTGGCACCGCAGTAGTTCTATCTGTTCTGCGCGGGCTTTGTGTTGTGGTACCATTTCAGTGAGGAGCATTTTATTGTTTTTCACAGTTGTAGCTCTTTTGTCATGATCCGCCATTAGGAGCTTGAAGCCTGTTGTTAGTGTGCTCATTTGTTGCTCAATCACCTTCCTTGATTCCCGGACTTCCTGTAGGATAATATCTAGTTTATCTTCAGGGTCTTCGGTGGCGGTTGGCGGAAGGCCGTCTGGATCAGGTACTTGGACTGCTACGTTCTGCTCATTATGTTCTGCTCCCCGATGAGAGTGGGTCTGGTTGTTTCCCCCTGTACGGCCCATCATTGGTTATGCAAGGGCGTGATTGAAGAGGTGATTATCTTTTACGTCACTGTCACCTTCTTTCACATGTAATTTTCAGCGTCTTTGCACCTTGCAAGCAGTGTGAGGTAACTTGCCGGATAGTCCCCATAAAAAAGCAACAAGGTCACTATAGGGTGGTGCGGCCTTACTAACGAGTCACCACTACTTTTGGAGTGCGCTGGTGCCAGTTCTATGGTGCATGCCATGGGTGTTCCTTGTATTTGTACCTGTATTTTATTGGGCAGATGCAGTTCTAGGTATGGGCTACTGGCGCAATACAGCCTTACAGACGCGCTGCACTCACTGCTTATCGGGGGTTTGATGAGGGGCAGGTGATGAGTGGCACTCGTTGCTTGTTCAGGGCCTGCTGGTTGCCAGACTCCAGGGCTAGCCCAGGCCTCTAGGGATCGAGTCTTCATGCTTGTTCGAGTTAGGTCTGTCCACCTGGTACCTGAGCGGAGAGGCCCGGAGCCCAGGGTGCACTCCACACTCACAGTTCTCTTATTTGCTCTGACTGTAAAGGGGTTTGAGTGGATTTGGGCCAACGTTAGATCGCGGCACAGCCAGGGCCCGGTGAGCCCGGCGCACCCGTTGTTGATCGAGGCCCCTTCGTTTTTCGATCACTTGATAATGACCAGGTGGAGACCATGCCACATAGGCCTGTTTACATCTAGACTGGATCACCTGTTCCTCTGTTTTTAAGCTGTAGACCGGACCCTTTAGCAGAGGCAACTGATGTGTTCTGTCAAGACTGGAGGCAGGCGCTTAGTTATGCATGTCCCCTGTTCTCCATGCCCGTGAAGCTTATGGCACAGGTCAGGAGACAGAAGATGAACCTGTTGTTATGGACACTGGGTTGGAGATTGCAAGCTCGGTTTCCAGTTCTTCTTGACCTTTCTTTGGATTCTCCAATCCATGTACCCCAGACTCAAAACATTCTAAGGGATGTCCACGGAAACTGCCACCTCTTGGTAGAGAAGGTCATTCTCCACTTCATGGCAAGGAAGGTTACAGGGGACGCATCCTCTGGTATGTAGACTTCTCAGAGAAATCAGACTTTCACTTCCTCCCAAACCTAGATATTCACAATTGTAGGACATGAATGTTGTTCTGCACTTTTTGGAATCTTGGCAGGACAACCAATTTATTTCCAGAAAGGAATTGTTGAATAAAATAGCTAGTTTGTTGTGTCTTATATCAGGTAAATGGGTCTCTGATGTCAGAACCCTGGATATTTCTTTCAGAGTGTACACCCTGGAAGGAGTTACCGTCACAGTGTTAAGAAATTCCAAATCGCATTGACAGGCAATCCTAAATTGTCCGTAACTTGTGCATGGTATGTTGTTTACGAGGTTATGAGACCATAACAGTGGAGGTGAGACTCCTTGGGACAAAACAGCTGCTCACTGCAATCAAGAAAGCATTCAAGCCGGTTCCCCCAGCAACAAATGCACAATTGTTTCGGTGGATTATGACCAAGGATGGAATCGGTGTCTCCATCTTTTGGTTGCACTCGGTGAGGGGTTTGATGGCATCAAAAGCATTGACCTTGGGTACCCGTCTTGAGGATAGTTTGAGGGCGGCAGCCTGGTCCTTGGACTCCAGCTTTTAAGAAATTCTGCTTCAAACCAGTGATGGTGGTGGCACCAGTGGTGGTTAATAAGCGTTAAACTTGCATAATCTGAGTCTACGGTGCTAACAAGGAAAGTATTTATTGCTCGCAGCATGTAATTGACAAGCAGGACTGCCCGGTTGCAGGAAGCTGTGCTGTTTTAACGTGTGTGTGTGTGACCTTGAGCGCTTTTTAAATCTTTGGCATCAGAGTCTGTGCTTGACCTGTATTTTCTCGCTGCCATAATCTGTGCACCATTGGCGTGGGTCTCCCTTCCATTTTTCGCTGTTGTCTCCTCTGTTTTTTCTGGTATCAGCTGCTCTGGGCGCTGTGCCACTGACATTCAGTGCCACAGCGCAAATGCTCCCTGTGTAAATATAACTGTGAATTGGTATATCCCTGATTGGCTTATTTGGTTTACCTGTTAGTCCCTAGTAGTGTGGCCTGTGTGTGCCCAGGGCTGGTAACCCAAATGCTGCTGGTGGGCATGCAGCGCTGGTTTGCGCCACCCACAAAAGCAGCTGGTAAAGTGTTCCTCAGACCTGCCAATGCAGTGTCTGCGTGCAGTCTAGAACTGCCATCTTGACTGTGAAGTGCCCACACTTCCCAGCCCCTGAACCTTCCCTTAGCAACATGTCAGTCACCCCTATGGTAGGTGCAGTGTGTGCATAAGGTAGGACATGGCTTGATATGTGTAGCATGTCCTGGTAGTGAATCACCCTCCATTTTGTTTTTCACTGCTGCAAGGCTACCTGTTTTCCATAGGCTAGAATGGGCAGACTGGCTATTACATCTTATAGTCCTATCTGACTCAGGGAACATGGTAGAAATTCGAGTTTAGTATGCCTGAGCTCAGAATAATAAAATACATCTTGTTGGACCTGGCCCTCCTTAAAGGATGACCCCTGAGCTTCTTGCTTCACATTTACATTTGTTTCTCTGACCTAGTAATGAATTACAGCCATTTTCGTTTTATCACTGTAAGCATACCTGCCTCCAATAGACCAGAATGGGCAGGTTTGATTATTACATCGGATGATCTATCTGACCCAGAGAACCTGGTAAAGATATAAGACTAGCAGCCCTGAAATCCGTATTTATTAATACCTTCTTTAGGATGGATGATTTCTAGAATTCTAAGTTGGAAGTATTACTTCTAGGTAGTGACTGTTTCCTCATCCAATCTTGCTGTGTGCTGCTGCTGGAATGTGTACCCGATCGGCCGGTACGCCTCGTACTGCCCACCCGCACAAGTTGTATGCAGCCTTGCCTTTCAACGTCGCCCCAGCTGAAGGGGCCTGGCCATTTGTTCAATGTCGCCCCAGCTGAAGGGGCTTGGCCTTTTGTTCAACGCTGCCCCAGCTGAAGGGGCCTGGTCATTTGTTCAACGTCTCCCCGGCTGAAGGAACCTGGTCTTTGGTTCAACATCGCCCCAGCTGAGGGGGCCTGGTCATTTGGTTCAACGCCGCCCCAGCTGAAGGGGCCTGGTCATTTGTTCAACGTCGCACCAGCTGAAGGGGCCTGGTCATTTGTTCAACGTCACCCCAGCTGAAGGGACCTGAAGGGACCTGGTCATTTGTTCAACGTCACCCCAGCTGAAGGGGCCTGGTTCTCCGTTATTTCCCAGTTATCTTGAGACACTGTGAGTACAAGTGGCGCTGCTTAAAGACTTACCCTACCCTGACGTGAACTAAACCAACCTAGGCATTTTTTTGTATATATATATATATATATATATATATATATATATATATATATATATATATATATATATATATATATATATATATATATATATATATATATATATATATATATATATATATATATATATATATATATATATAGTGTAGTGGTGTGGCTCACTGGTTAGAGGCGGCAGACCCGGGAGCAGAAGTCGGCCCGGGACCAGGGTTCAATTCCCGACACGGCAGGGTCGTGGACCAGGGTCAGCGGACTCGACAATTCTCACCTCGGTGCTTACTCTAACCTGGGGTCCCACTCGGCAACTCTGGGCATTTAGCTTGCCTAATCTCCACAACGGCCCCATCAACGCCGGGGATGCCTGGCTCCACCTTGGGGATTCCCAGTAGGGACCATACCACAGGGAAAGCCAGGACGGGTTCCCCAGCGGTATACAGCGCCGGGACGCCCCTTTGCTGGGGCAGCTGTGCGCTTTACAAGTATACGACATTTAACGACATTTATATGACTCAAACCCCTTTTTAATATTGTGGATTGACGTTAACGTGATTCGTCTTGTGATAAAGTTATATAAAGAAACAGATATTTTTACATAAAACCTTTGTAGTGTCCATCTGTAGTGGGTCTCTTGTATTACTGTATGTGGTCGTAAATGCTTTACACACTGCCTCTCAAGTAAGCCTGTCTGCTCGTGCTACGTTACCATAAGGGTGAGCAGGGGTTATTTTGGGAGGGTACCTCCCCCCTTTCCTTGGGAGTGGGGGTTCCTGCTTGGCTTCGGTGCAAACTCCATCCAACTGGGAATACCATTTCCAACACATCTTTTAGCAAAGTTGGTTTTAATATTCTGTGTTTGAAAATACCACTTTTAGAAAGTAGGTATTTTCTTGCCTAAACCTGCTCTGCTGTTATGTGTATTGACTGTCTGAGTTTAGAGGAGCAAGGCAGGCTGAGTCAGACCTGGGTTGAATAGAGAAATCTGCATTGAGTACTGGGGAGGGGTAGCTCCTTGACCTGAATAGGGCTGTGCCTGGCAAGGTGAATGCTGGCTCCACCTTCTACTGTGCGTCTGATGGCAGACCCCCCTCTTCCTGAAAGGAAGGATGCAGCCTGGTAAACACATTGCTCCAGGTCTGAGAAGAATTGGTTCTGGCTGGGTTCAGCGACTAGAGACTTTTGAGAAAAAAGACTTTGGGGTATAAATATCTGTGCCCAAACCCCTGATTTTGGTATTGCTCCTGGATGTCAAGAGGAACCTCTGTTCGTGTTACTGAAGGAATCTGCAGGAGAGGACTGTCCTTGTGCTTGTGTGCTGTTTCTTGGATTGGCCTGCAGTAGTTCCCCTTGGACTTGGAAAAAGAGGGAAAAGGACTTTTGAGATACTTTTATTTTACTAAGCAATCACCCAAGGGCTAGAAGAGAGCTAGCCTCCTGCTGAAGTCGCAGGCCCATCTGACTCCCCCACCAGCCTCCTGATTCCTTCCAGCGAGGATTTCTATCTGCAGGTGAAGCCCCTGTGAGTTCCAGGGCCTCTAGTTCTACTACAGAGAAGAGAGTGCTGAAATTGTCGCTAAAGCCCGTTTGCGAGCCGCCGCAGCTGAAGAGCGTAAGAGAATTTATCTCGCTGCTGCCGCCGAGCGCTCGCAAGCCAATGATAATCGCATCGCTCGCTTGCGAGCCACAAAGTGCTCGCTAACCACAGAGATCATCGCACCGCACATTTGCGGGCTTTTCAAAGGCTCACTAACCCCGGATCATCGCACCGAGGTCATCGCATCACGACATCGCAGAGCGGGCGCCGTACGTCCGCCATTTTCCTCGCATCGCACCCGGATCGTCGCTCCCTCGCGGGGCGCCGTTTTCTTTCATCGTAACAAGACACACACAACAGGATCAGCGCATCATCCTCCCTTGCGGCGAGGATTCAACGCATCGCTGGCCTAGCGTGAAGAAGTCTGTCGCTTGGTCCCGCACACACCCGCAGACCGGCGCATCATCCTCCCTTGTGGCAAGGATTCAACACATTGCTGGCCAAGCGTGGGGAAAATCATCGCTACAGCTTGTTTGCGACATTTTGCTTGTTTTGCTATGAAATCCAGGTACTTTGTAAGTAAAAGGGTCGCAGAGACCCCTGCTTTGAACTGAACCCCTATTTGAACACTTTGAACTCTTTTTCCAGCTTTCCAAGAGTACCCCCATTTTTCAGTATTGTGGCTTTTTACTGTTATTGGTCTTGTGTTAAGTCTATATATAAAGATACTTATTTTTTATAACTACTTGTGTGGTGTCCCTTTGTAGTGCCCTTCACTGTGTTACTGTGTATGATCATAAATGCTTTACACACTGCCTCTGAGATAAGCCTAGCTGCTCGTGCTACGTTACCACAGGGTTGAGCAGGGGTTATTAAAGGGTGTAGCCCTCTTACTCTGACTTAGGAAGAAGGGTCCCTACTTGGACTGTGGCCAGCCACTGCCAACTAGAGACCCCATTTCTAACAATCTGTCTTTTAAAAACTTAGGCAAATTGCACAAATTACTCGCTGCTTTCTCCCTATCTGCACTCACCGTATCTGAGACTTGAAATCCACCAATCCCTCCCCGGTCCACCACCAGCCATTAGCGGGCTGTTTGTGTGGAGGGAGTTGAGAGTGGCGGATACCCACTTCAGGTGTGCCGCGATCCTCTGCCATTTTGGGTGAGGAGACGATCTAGTTGCTCAAAACTCGGCACCAGCCCAGTGAAAAGGGGCCGATGGTGCGGAAGCGCACAGCGGGTGCACCAAAGGCAAGTCCGTCTGCGCCCGTCCACGCCAGTTAGTTGCCAGACGCCAGGCATGCTGCCTCCCCCACTAGAGATAGGCTCTTCTATTCTCGGAATGACCTAAAAATCAGGAACTCGGTGAGCAATTGTAGACAGTCCAATGGGGACACCATTGAGGGCCTTTTCTGCTGTATACAATGCGGCATCATTACTGTACTAGCCCTATCCCATGCTGATGCTACCTCTCCCATCCCAGTAAGCATCTTAGAATCCTCAATCTGAACTGTCACTCCTTATCCAAACACTTCGCTGATATCCATGACATATTAGAGGACAACTTCCCTGATGTGCTCTTCCTTACCGAGACGTGGCTCTCTGATGCCATGATAGCCGAGCCAGGCCTTGCGCTTCCTTCTGGCTACTGCATCCTTACTTTAAATAGGGAGTCCAGAGGTGGAGGCATTGCGATCATTTTTAAATCTTGCTACACGTGTACTTTTGTAAAACAGGTCGTCGCCGGATGCGAATGTGCACACTGAATGAAATGAAATGAAATGAAATGAAATTTATATCGCGCAACTAAGCCCGTAGGCATCAAGGCGCCTAACAAAATAAGATCAAAAAGGCAGAAACCAAGCTAAGGATATGCACTGGCAAAAAGCCATGTTTTGAGTGCCTTTCTGAAGGCCTGCTTTGAAGGGAGGGTTTTAATGTCAGAAGGCAGAGAGTTCCACAGCCTTGGGGCCAGTGTTGAGAAGGCTCTGCCACCCCACCTAGCCCTACGGACACGGGGGACAGATAGCAGGGCTTTATTGGCCGAGCGCAGGGATCTGGAGGGGGTATACATTTTTAGCAGATCCCTTATGCCTCCTGACCTATTTGAGGCCAGGGCCCCATAGATCAAGCAGAGGGCCTTGAACGAAATCCTGGCTTCTATTGGGAGCCAATGCAGTGTTTTTCTAGCAGCCGTAGCAGAGGCCCGCCTGGGCAGATCTAATACAAACTTTGCGGCCGCATTCTGCACCATTTGAAGTCGCGTGATGTGACTTTTGTTAATGCCAAGATATAGGGCATTGCAGTAATCCAGCCTTGACCCTATCAGTGCAAGTACTATTTGCTTTCTAGCTGGGGGGGACAAATAATGTTTTATTTTCCTCAAGACATTTATTATGCCCCAGCAAGTAGAGATGGTCCTGCTTACTTGCTGTCCCAGCCCTAAATGGGGGTCAATCATAACTCCTAAGTTCCTAGCCAGGACGGTGGGTATAGGGCACACTCCGAGAGATGAAGGCCACCATTCCGCTGACCAAATGTCCTCCTTGCCTCCGAACACCAGAATTTCGGTCTTCTCGCCATTGAGCTTCAATGAATTGCAGATCATCCATTGAGCCACTGCCTCCATACAGTGTCTAAAATTGGAGGCAGCCAAGATGACCGGATGGGCGAGAGACATCATTATCTGTGTGTCGTCGGCATAGGAGACTACCTCCATCCCAAAAGATCTAATGAGCCTGGCGAGTGGGGTCACATAGATGTTAAAGAGGGTCGGACTTAATGCCGACCCCTGAGGGACCCCACAACGCACAGGAAGGGATGGAGATAGAAACTCCCCCAGCTTAACTCTCTGTTCCCTCTGGCCAAGAAAAGAGGAAAGCAGACTAAGTGCCGGCCCCTCAACCCCTATCTCCCTCAGCCGTGATGTTAACACTGAGGGAGACAGGGTATCAAACGCAGCCGTAAGATCCAATAGGATAAGGAGAGTGGTCATGCCCTTATCCACCCTGGTACGGATGTTATCAAGCACCGTGGTAAGGGCTGACTCAGTACTATGCTCTCTCCGAAATCCATGCTGCGAGTGATCTAAAAGGCCAGAGGATTCCAAGAAAGCAGACAGATGCTGGTTCAGATGGGTTTCCAACATCTTTGCTGGGGCTGGGAGCAGTGAAATGGGGCGGAAGTTTTTAAGGACTCCCGGGTCCAAGGTAGGCTTTTTTAACAGTGGTTTAACCACCGCTTTTTTCCATTGTAATGGAAAGGTCCCCTCTCTCATTGCCCTATTCATAATCTCTAACAGCCAGGGCAGAAGAGTCTCCTTACACTGTTTAAGAAGTTTTAAAGGGCAAGGGTCCAAAGGAGACCCCGACCTAGTCTTCGAAAGGAGAACTTCCAGATCCACCATGGCGAGCGGGGGAAAGCTGGAAAAACATCCTGACGGTAACTCCTCCAAGGGTGTAAGTGGAGGGACCCGGACGCTCTGAGACAGAGGTAATGCCGACCTCTGGAATTCTAAGGCCGAGTAAATGTCCACAATTTTTGATTGAAAAAATTGTGCAACATCATCACAGAGCCGCTGAGAACTGACCACGGGGTCCGGTATTTTCAAAGAGGTAAGCGTGTCAGCGATCTTAAACAGCTCTTTGGGCGAGGAGAGCGAGGAGGTCAGCAAGGTAAAATACTCTTGTTTCGTTCTTATAACCTCAGCTTTATACTGTTTAAGGAGGGATTTATGATTATCCCTCTCTCTTTAAGATCTCACTGAGCCCCAACTACATGATGTTGGGGCTCCTGGTATACCGGCCCCCTAGGCCATCCACTGACTTTAGGACTGCCCTCATGGAGACGGTCACCGTATTAGCAGTTAACGCCGCTAACTTTACAGTCTCTGGGGATTTTAACCTCCATCTGGATAATTATGATGACACAGACATAGCTACCTTTGTAGCCGATCTCGCGGCTTGTCAGCTTGTGCAATTGGTATCGGGTCCGACGCACATTGCCGGCCACCTGTTAGACCCAGTCTTCACGAACATACCCTCACTTACAGTGCACCCGCCCATCCCCATGGGATGGTCAGACCACTACCTAATCCGTATGTCACTCCAGGGTATAACCCCGGTACGTAGTACGGATCGTTCGGTCTCCCTCAAACGTCCATGGTACAAATTGAACTGGGAACAATTCGACGCATGCCTCTCGGTTACCTGCCCGAGGCTGCTGGTTGACGCCAACAAGGCATACAGGGTATTCTCCGACTGGATCAGGTTTCCGTTAGACAGCCTAATCCCTGAGAAATGGTCTATTAACCGCAAATCTAAAACTAGACCATGGTACAAAGGCTGTAAGCGGCTGGAGCGTATATGGAGAAGGGATTTCAATACCGCCACGAAGGACTTTTACCGGGCGGCGATTAAGAGGTACCACATGGCAATTCAGTTGGCCTGAGCGGCATTTTACAGCAATAAAATCTGCAAAGAGCGTGTTCTCAATACTCTCTAGCCTTCAATCCCAGCGGACTGCCGCTGAGCCAACCATCAAAGTCCAATGAGCAGTGTGAGGACCTTGCCACCTTAGTTAGGAAGGTGGATAACATCTGTAGGTCCTTCCCAACAACACATAGTAGCGAGCAAGCGGCAAGGGGCCCTCAAAAGGCGAATACTTTAGACATACTTCCGCCTATCCCTGCCGACCAGCTGCGAACACTGTGTCATAAAGTCAAGTCTGGATCTCCAGCAGACCCGCTCATACCAGACCAATTCAGGAAAGTGGTTCCTGCTATCTTATCCTCCATGGGTCAGGTGATAAAGGGATCACTTGCCACGGCCACCGTTCCCAGGGCATGGAAACAGGCCAAAGTGATACCCCTGCTTAAAAAACCTTCCCTCGACCATGCCAAGCAAGAGAACTATCGTCCTATTTCCTTGCTCCGCTGGGCGACAAAGATCACTGAGGCCTATGTTAACTCCCTCCTATCTGACTTTCTGACCAGGAATAACATGCTGGACCCCTCCCAGAACAGCCTCCAACCAGGTCACATCAAGAAGTCTCCTCTGCTGGCTGTGACAGAGCATCTCTGGTCCGCACTGGATGCCGGTAAAACATCGGCGCTGATCCTGCTGGATCGGAGCGCCACGTTTGACACTGTGTCCCATGCCATACTGCTGTGCCGCCTGGAGGAGGCAGGAATCACTGGTCCGGCTCTGGAGTGGCTTGCCTCTTTTCTTCATGCGAGGTTGTTTGTGCGACCGGGTTCCTCCTCAGCCCCCTGATATTCAATCTTTACGTCCAACTCCTGGCCGCAGTAGCTAAGAGCAGAGGACTGACCATGGTCTCCTACGCCGATGATACACAGTTGGTGATGGCGCACTCGAATAACACTGAGCGGGACGCCCTCAAGTTTCAGGGTGACCTAGCAGCAGTTGCTGAATGGATGGCCACCAACTGTCTCCAGCTGAATGCCAGCAAGTCAGAGGTGCTGCTGGTGGGCAAGGCCATGGTCAGTGAAGTGTACGCTGGTGGCCTGCAAGCCTTGGTAGTGCCCCCTGCCCGCCAAGCAGGTTGTGAAAAATCTAGGGTTGTGGATAGACTCATCTCTCAACTTCCAAGCCCAAACCAAAAAAGTGGCAGGACACTACTTTGGATTACTTCGGGGGCTTCGAACCCTATTGGGTTTCTTCGATGCACCCACACGACAGATCATCATTCAGGCGTCTGTAATGTCAAGACTGGCCTATGCCTGCTCTCTGTATCTAGGGTCCAATAAGGCTGAAATTCTGAGGCTATAAAGGGCACAGAACGCAGCAGCAAGGACCCTGCTAGATCTGCGCAGGTCCTGCCCGGTTTCCAACGCCATCCTGCGCCTTCACTGGTTGCCTATAGCCAGGCGAATTGAATTCAAGGCTTTATGCATCGCCTTCAAAGCCTTGAGACTGTCGTCCCCTAACATCTTGGCCAGCATCCTCTTGCCTTATGTTTCCTCACGCCGTCTTCGCTCACAGAGTCAACACCTGGTAGTGGTCCCCCGAACAGAGAAAGTCTGCGCTGGAGGCCGCTCTTTTCGCAGCAGAGCGGCCCTCCTCTGGAATGCACTTCCAGCTCACATCCGTTGCCTTAACAACTATCTAGATTCAGGAAGGCCATTAAAACTCACCTTTTCCCTGCACCACACTCCTTCCCTCAGTCCCACCCTTACATGTCAGTTGCTCTGCTGTCAGCGCCGGGACGCCCCTTTGCTGGGGCAGCTGCTGCGCTTTACAAGTTGTGGTAGCATAACATAACCATATTTCCAAGCTGTCACAAAAGAAAATTAAACTCTATTAATGTCACGGAGGCGAGGGTTTTCCCACCCTAGGTACAACTAATACTGTACCCACTCAAGAAGGAGAATGGAAGCTCATTGAGGATAGGTACCTTTCTTTAGAATTGAACGATCTTGACAAATCTGCTCCAATTCTATTGATGATTGTAAGAAATACTTTGAGCAATGTGGACGATTCTACGGTGGCACAGGGTCAACGAATGACGTGACTCACAAGGGGTTTTCCTTTCAAGTTCTGACCAGAAACATTATTACCAGTGGAGGAATGACAAAGCAGAGGGGATTTTGCACAAATAAAGAGGAAGTGCTTCACCTTGTGCCTGTTTTACGTGGAAAGCAGGGGCTGTTTTTTTCTGAGCATGGGACCCATTGGATAATACGAAGAGAGAAATGCGTACTCCTTACATCTGTGTCCTTAATAGGATAGAAACCTTTCTGCACAATAGCTAAGAAATCTCAGGTCTTTCTATTAGGGTTCCATTAATAGGTCCTTTCCGCATGATGATAAGCAGTTGTCTCCAGCCGTTCATAGTGTCATAGCCTCGTCATTCCCAGGCCTTTTCATCTCTAGTCGAGGATTGTATGCAACATTTCTCTAACATGTTTACTTGTCTTCCCCTTCTTCGCGTATATATACTCCTCGATCCTGATATTATTCCTTTACTGAAATATTATATTTATTTTCCCCAACTAAGTTATATGACGGGGTTATTGTTCTAGCTCAGAGAATCTGTTTGTTTGTCGCCTCCTACAATGACTTCATCTTGTCATCCAACTCATCCGTGTCCCTTTGTATGTCAGCGTCACAGAAACGTTCAATTTATAATTCACTCTCACACTGTTGCACCAACTGTGCGACACAACAAAATTAAAACCTTAATGGGGAGATTGATTCACGTACCTTTCCCCGGTAGAGACCACTTCAGCACCTAGTATTATTTGACAACGGGAGCTCTCCTCTTTATACCCTGATACTTCTACAACTTCCTTTTGGGGTGACTAAATCTGGTTAGCTAAACAATGTCAATCCTGTAACAAATTTCAAACAACTGAATCTCTCAGTTGGACCAGTACCTCTGCCATTACTCCCCACTTAGTTGTTATTGGTATGGTTCCTGCCGCTCTTAAAGACACCACAGCGAATCCCTTGTTCTGGAAGCCAGGAGCAGATTCCTTGTTTTTTAAAAAGTTATTACCGATATCGTTACTTTCTTTTGCTCTTAGCTGGTGGAAAGGTTTGTAGCAAAACGACTTTCTCAAGGACACTAGGGCAGGATTTCGGCCATCACACAATACAAAGACAGTGCCTCTACCGATTATGGATGAGCTGAAATGGGAGCAGGAGCCAATGCTTTGTTCTCATTAGATCTCTCTGCTGTCGTCCCACAGTTGAGTACTCCAATTTGGTGAACCATGTTGAGGCTTTGGGCATCGGGTGCTAGGCGCTAAAGAGGTTCATATCATTCTTTACAGGCTGAACATGTATCTCCAGATTGGGCAACTTTTAGTCCAACACATTGCATGCAATTTCAGAGTGACACGTGGGTCCTCAATCTCGCCCCATTTGTTCACCAGCTATGTAATCCCGCTTGCTGAAGCTTTACTTGAGAAAGGTGTTAGAGCATTTATGTGTTCTGACGACACCCAGATCTTGCTGTGTATAGACAGTTAACTCTCTTCTCGCCGCACATTCCACCAAACAATGCCTGTTCTATGGCAGAGGCTCGGTTGCAATAAACTAAAGTGAAATGTAGCGAAGACAGAAGTTCTGCGTGTTAATTGTCATAATGACTATTGGCTTGATGCCTACTAGCCTTCGGAGATGGGCACTCTTCTACTGTTTGCTCAAAACGTGTAGAGCTTGAAAGTAAAGATCAACAGTTCTTTCTCGGTCTGGCAAGTTCTGTCAGTTGTGTCATTGTGCATGTATCATATTAAACACCAGAAAGAGATTGCCTCTTATTTGACACTAGAAAGCAGGCACCTTGTAGCAGCTGCATAGATTGGGTCCAGTTTGGACTAGTCGAACATCCTCTACTTACAGTTTCCTACACTCCACAAGAGTGTTTATTTTGAGAGCCCAAAGGATGGCCAAGGCCTCCTTCTCAGTAGTGGAATGTCTACATTCAGCCTCCGGCAAAGCCCTAGATGCAAAGGCTTTCCGATCATGCCGCTGTTTCAGTTCCACTCCTGGGCCCTTGTCTCTGGCGTCCGTAACAACACAATGGGGCAAAACTATGCAGACTGTGAGCATTCACAAGACTCTCCTTAACATCTGCAAATTCTTCTCGCATTCCCTACTCCACACATAGTCTGCACCCTTCCACAGCAGGGCTCACATGGCACAAGTAAATTAGGTACAAACTGAGAATAGAAAGTTTCTCACCAAAAACGTGAGTGCTTCTTCTTTCTTTATGGGTCTAGGTATTTCCTGTGTGGCTTTAATTGATTCATCTTTGGGCAGACCCCATCAACAGAGATTACGTGACCTAGGTAGCTCAATTCCTGACCAGAAAATGTGTATTTTTATCTGGGTTTTTAACTCTATTATTTCTCAAGGCTCAATTTCATAGGGAATATCTATTATGGTAATGCTTACCACATTTTAATTAAAAAAAAATAAAGAATGACAAAAACGTAATAAGTCTGTTAAATTATAGGGTTAGGTTTGATAAGGTCATACTGATACATTTTGAAGCTTAACAGATCAGCTCTGGATAGCGAGTCCTCTCTGGCAGGGCAGAGCGGACCTGCATGAAATCTCACCATATCACGTAAGGGCAGCACTGAGCGGGGTTTAGATGTGTAGGAGGGTAACTCCTGATGTCCTCAAGGACAGCCTGACCTTGAGCAGGGTAGATCCTCTCCAGCTCTTGAGACAATTTAGTTCTTTCGAGCCTTAGCTGTGGTGAGACAGGAAGGAGTATTTTGACATAATTGTCCTGTGATAATGTGTTGTCTTTTCTATTTTCTTCCCCCCTTCACAGACACCTAAGGACTTGAACATCAGAATTTCAGAATGGAGAAAAGGCAGGTTCCAAGACAAATAGGAGAAGTGCAGTGTTCACCTGAACCCTTAAGAGCCACACTCCCATCTTCTCCTATCCATACTGTGCCTTCTTCAAGATCCCAAACTGATGCTCAGAGGGACTGTGAGATGGAAGCCCCATCAGGGAACCCGCCTAACATGATCCTTTTATCTATGTTGGAGCAGTTGGAAGCCAAAGTGGATAACTTGCAGAATACCCTAGAAGACGTGCCGTCAAGAGTCGCTGGGCTAATGGAGCAAATCTGGAAAGCAAAGGGTCTAGATCACCTTGAAAATGGGGCATTGTTTTTGGAGAGGGTCAGTCCGGTGGTGGTTAGAGATTGTCCTCTCAGCAGGTCCCCTCCGATCAATCTTTCAGTCAGGGCCAAGGAGGTGAACCAATACCCTCAATCTACATCTTCACCTGGTCGTGAACCACAGCCGAATCAGTGTCTTCAACCTCTGTCTCCTCATGGTCATGAACCAAAGCAGAGCCAGTGCCCCCAAAATCTGACTCCGACTGGCCCTGGACCACGGCAGGACTGTACTGGCTCCAGGTGCCCTCCTCCAGATGCTCAAGTTATCCCAGGTCTTCCACCAGTGTTTTATGATGGCCATGAACCACAGCAAGACCACTGCATGCAACAAGAACCAGAGGAACACAGGAAGAAAGAACCATTGTATGCAGATAGTTGGGGCGCACAGCAGAACGTCTGCCTGCAGCCACTGTTTCACAAGGGACATGAGCTACAGCAAAACCAGTGCAGACATCCAGTGCTCCCTGGTGGAGAGGGACCAAGTGAACTCCTAAAGCAAGAGTTGTTGTGGTTTGATGGTGACGGTCAACGGCAAAACCTCTGCAGACAACCAGCATTTCAAGAAGACCAGAGTCTGCAGCTCAACACATGCCTGCAGCAGGTGCTCTCTGGTGCACATGAACCACATCAGAACTGCAAGACCGAACCAATGCACCTTGAGGCACTCAGTTCAGATCGCGGCTATAAGCGAGAACCACTGAGTCCTGAGGACTACGATCAGAACTACAAGCAAGAACCACTGCACCCTGAGAACCGAGATGAGAACTCTGACCTACAACCAACATGTGCTGATGCGCAGGGCCCATCTGGAGCCTCATCATTCCTGCCACAGAATGCTCCTGATACTGATGGAGCTATCACTAGAGACCCACTGGAGAGAGGAAATACAGACGCAGATGGATTGCTGCTCAACACCATCCCAGGTATTTGATTCGTACTGAATGACCATGCAGAATGGCGAGTAACTTGTACAGTTCTGAGGGAATGTAGCATAAAATATTTCCAAAGTGGATCTGCCCAGATTTTTAGTAAGACCTGCAGGGGGCCAAATCTGAGTTGTGTGGACTGGTATCTTTGGGGGCAGGGGCATTGAGTACACCAGAAGCAGTTATGTACCTGGTATCTCCTTTATTTTCGCAAAGGAGTTTCGCCTTCCCGTTCAGTGATAGGCTAAGAATTGGGACTCTGGAAAAATGACCTGAAATCTAGTCCGTGCATGAGACGCCCATTCCGGGCTCCGGACCTCTGAGGAATTATGTGGCAGAATCTGTGATTTCAATCGAAGCTCCGCGATACTCACCATCCCCTAAGTGTGAGATGAAAGTGAGGTGTTATTCACCGAGAGTAACAGTTCCCTTTTTTGTTACTAGTGCACACTAAAGCACTTTAGAGATGGGACTGGATCTATGTGATGTGTGAGTGCACAGAATAAGAAGATTTCTGGGTCAGTCAGGGTCTGCCGCTTAGGAGGAGAGGAAGGCAGTGTGAAGAGGAAAGGTGATCTGTAAGTCAGGTCTGTAGTGGTGGAATGGGTAGGGTAAGGTCCGCTGCACCCCAGAGCCTTCGGTAAGAAGCGGTCTTTTTTATGAAGTGTGTAGGTACTTGTACATAGAACTGTGGGGCCTGCAGGTCAGAGAGGGCCGGCTGTATTATAACATACTACAACATGTAGAACAACGTACAAGGTCAAGGGAGGTTCAAAATTAAGTGTTGTCTGTAGGGTTAGGTGCACAGTACAAGGTGTGGGGTGGCTGTCTGGTTAGAGGTGGCAGACCCGGGATCAGAGGACGGCCCGGGACCAGGGTTCAATTCCCGACGCGGCAGGGTCTTGGACCAGGGTCAACGGACTCGATAATTCTCGCCTCGGTGCCTACTCTAACTAGGGATCACACTCGGCAACTCTGGGCATTAGCTTGCCTCATCTCCACAACGGCCCCCCACATATGCCGGGGATGCCTGGTTTCACCTTGGAGATACCCAGTAGGGACCATCTCACAGGGAAAGCCAGGACGGGTTCCCCAGCGGTCTACAGCGCAGAGATACTCCTTCGGGAGTCGATTCTAGCGCTTTAGAAACCCACAATCAATCAATCAAGGTGTTCTGAATATCAAGCTGGGTTAGTTGTATTACAGTATACATGATAGGGTGATATATTTTATTATGTTTATTTTATCTAATATGGGCCCCACTATAAGGCGTTAGCTATGTCTGCCATTATGTCTCCTATTACATTTCCCTCACTTTTCCTCCCTCCAAGTCAGCAATATCAGCGATAAAGGAAACTCTGCTGAAGGGTGGGTGAAGTAAATGGTGATTGCTCTGAGATATATGGAATTACTGTGGAAATTTGGTTCTGAGATATGTGGAATTACTGTGGAAATTCGGCATCTGATTTCCCCAGTCATTCCAGAGTACTGTGATTGCATAAGTTTATTATTGCCTCTGTGATCATGTTTATGCGAACAATAGCTTTACAATATCACAGGCATCTTTTGAAGGTCCATTCATCTTTCTTCCTTCTTTAGACAGCTATTGTGTCTTAGCCCCTCTTTAGACACTTCATTGCATATTACGAAGTCCAAATCATGTAGGTTTCTTCCTCTCTGCACAAAATGGTGCAGTGCTGTGTGTTGCTATAAGCTGTAAGCATAGCCCTGACAGCATCTTCCACTTTGATACCGGCCATGAAAAAACCCTGATTGACCAATCTGTTCATCCTCTCTGCCTGGCCATTACTCTGTGGGTGATGAAGACTAGCACATTTATGCTTGATACCAGTTCCATCCAAACACTGCTTCTTCTCCCTCAAGACCAATTATACACCATTATCCGAAACCAATTTACCCTGAAAACCCTCTCTGACACGTACAAACCGTACTTGCAACCAATTTGACATGTAGTCTTCAAGCACAATGGCAAATTTCTGATGCACAGGAAGCATCTGAAACAGACCTAAAACAATCATTACATTCATGGTCCCGTACTGTCAGGAAAAACCACTTCTGTCATAAGCAGAACTGTGTATATCAGTGTTTTATCATTTTGCAAACAACTGGTAACTCTCTCTAATGAATTTTTCCACATCCCTGTCGATGGCAGGTGACCAGTATTGCATTGTCAGTCGGTTGTTTTTCGATATCACAGCTAAATGTCTCACCTCTGACAGTATGAAAATTGCTATTGGTCTGCAGTTTTCACAACAAATCGTTTTTCTTTTGGCCATTCATTCCTCATGAAATGAATCACTTTCAATAAAGTAGAATCTTCATCCAATGTCTTTCTCTCCCTTTGCCTCCACACACACACACAGACAGACAGTCTTTACCCGGCCAAAAAATACTTGCTGCAGTATATTCCACATTCTCACAGTCATTCTCTTTGTTCTTATGTTCCACATCTTTCTGCCCTCAGGGCAGTCGGGGCAAGCAATCAGTATTTTTGTTTCTCTCTCCTTCAGTGTGTTCAACCTCAAAATTATGTTTCAAAAGTTTCAAACTTAACCTCACCAAGCTGGCAGTAGCCTGCTGGTTTTCGCATTAATACCATTCAAAAGAGGTTTATTATCTGTTCATATTCTGAACTTGGCCCCACATAAGGATGACTTGAACTTTTCAGTTGCCCACGTGCAGTCCAACATCCCACGCTCAATGGCCAAGTATTTACGTTCCCGTGGTTGCAGTGTGTGTGATGCCATTGCACATTCCTCATTTTCTTCGCCTTGAATCACTACAGCGCCAATGCCAATGCTACAAGTATCTTCAGTGATACAGCACTCATTGCTTGGTAGAAATAGACTCAGTAGTCCTGCATTTAGCAGTTTTCCCCTAATCTCTGCAAATGCACCTTCCTGTCCCCAAATCCCTCAAGCATTCCCTTTGAAAAGGTTGTGAAGTGGTTCAGCAATCACCGCAACATTTTCAGTACATTTTGAATAAAATTCATAAATTTCTTTGAGGAGGACCCCGAGAGTAGGGCCCTGAACCCCCGGTACCCATCCTGGAAACCAGAAATACCACGGAAAGCCGGGAGTTGCTCCCGACCTCCTCCTTGCAGGAAGGAGGAGGTGGCATTACGGAGAAGGACCAAGCAGGAAGGCCTACAAGAAAAGAAAAGGCGGAGACGGAAGACGCGGAGAGACCCAATGAGGAGGTGGCTTTACAGAGAAGGACCAATCAGGAAGGCCGACAAGAAAAGAAAAGGCGGAGACGGAAGACGCGGAGTGTGCATCGAGTTGTAGCAGCAGGATGCCAGAGGAGAGAGGAGGGAAGAAACGTTGAGAAAACGGGACGACGACGGCAATGATTACCCGGATGGAGGAGAGGAGTGGAGCAAGGATTGGTGGATCTCCACCTCCCCCAAGAGGTGCGAAAACGCCGCCGCAGCTCAGGAGAGCTGCAGCTAGGACGGTGAGTGAACCGGGTGAAGTGAGGGCATCAAGCTAGCAGGGGAGAGCAAATTGAGGTACAGGGAGGCAGACAAGGGGTGGTTGTACTGCACCAAAGTAAGCCACATATTTTCTTTTCTTTCATGAGGATATTTCCTTGGTGTCTGCCTTTATTTTTCTTTCACCGTTTACAGATGTCTTGGGCTAATACTCATCTGTGGTGATTCTCTTCCTATAACTCCTGAGTGACTCTGCTTGAATTACCTACACGGGGAGGAGGGCCACGTTAATTAGGCATTAACCCCCTCTTCATGCACAACGTGGTGTGGTGACGGACACAATCCCATGTCCTGACCTAAGACTTTTGCGAGAATCCGAGTCTCACCATCCTTTTTTGTTCTTTTCCTTTCAAGCCATCTGGGAGACGGACAGCAGAAGCTGATATCGGGAATTACCAGGAAACAGGAACACACACCAGAAGAGACCCTCCGACCACCCACCAGGACAGCAGCTCAAGAAGAACTCTTGATTTTCTCTACAAACTACAAATAAACTGGAACAATTGATAAACTCCTAAAGCCTCCTAGATTCTATTTCCGCCCATCCCTCCCACAATTTCCTTAAACTCAAGTTGTTGGCCACAGTGTTTTGGAACAGGTATTTCAGTGACTGTCAACAGGCCTGGCCATATTGAAATCTCTTTAGCTGAAACCACATGCCCAACATTTTCAACCAATCATACATGAATCTCTTTTTTTTTTAAATCTCAATCCTCTTTTCAGGAAGGCTCTCAAGATATTCTAAGTGTACGCAAATGCTTATCTAACTCAAAAATCAAAGCATTGTTTTGGAAACCAAAACTTCAGAGAGACCATTCACCTCCTCTGCCATCCTCCTGTAGCAGGGTTTCTGTTCTCCCACAGAACTGTCCACAGAGGATTGGAACCTCGGCGAATTAGGGTGAACCAAAACTCACCTCAGTACCCAACAAACCCCTTACCGAGCTAGCTACAGTGTCTCATTGGTAATAACAAACTCCCAATGTTTAGACAAACCAGAACATGAACTTACAGTACCTCAGGATACGTGGAACACATGAGCACTCTTTCGTTATACAATCATTTCAAACCAGAACATGGAGTAAAGAAGAACACATGAGCATTTGAAATGTTTATTTACTAATGCCGTCTTCTCAAGCGCAGTATCTTAGATAATACAAGTAAACATATTATCAGAAGCAAAGTTACCAGCATAGTTACTAGTCCATAAAAAGCGAATGGTGACAGCATGTTAACATGCTGTAAATGAATAAGGGTTAACAACACTTATTTCTCACCCTCCCTAACACACATATTATATTATTAGCTAAGAAGGTCTCTTTGGGTTGTATTAGGGCGGGCCCATACCTCAGTGTCCTAGAATGAAGGGATCACATCAGCATACACCAGCTCTCTCTGCATGCGAACAGCATCAAGTGTGTTTTTGTGCCTCAAGCAAAGCAATATAAAACCCGCCTCAAGCCCAAAGTTGGCAGAAGCTGCACTTATGTTATGTCTATGAAGGCGCGAAGATCAGACCTCATAACAATTCTGTATCGTGTTGTTCCTGAAGCTTCAGCACTCTCTGTACAGACATAGTTTATTAAGCAAAGCTGATATCAGAGTAATAACATATTATTCTCATGTAAACCACAACGAACTACTAGGTTGAAAGCTAAATCAACAATTAAGTGTCGTGTGCAGAAGCAGCAAAAGGAAAAATGGCGTTTAAACATTTAATGAGCCTATGCTAACTTAACACATTATAAAGATATACAGTAGCTATATGACACTCCTTTGGAACATGGCTGCTGCAGGGGCCAGACCAGATGGCATCGTGTGAAACTGATCTACTACATCAGGAGCCACAAATGTCCTCATATGTCTTGACTCCTTCCTCAATAGCTCTTGATGATACCCTGAGGCCATATCCAATTTTGAGAAGATTTTTGCTCCAGCAGGTGTTGTCATTTCATCTTTTATGGGTAAAGGATGATGTACGACAGTGCCCTTTTTGTATGGCTCCACCGCACCCACACACTTTTTCCCCAGTGCTGATGGTTTTGACTCAGAAAGTGCACCGAGACCTGCTAACCAGACCCCTGAGCCAGTGCTCACTCCCAAAAACTGTGACATGTGAATTGGTAATCCCAGTTGGCAAGGACTTTAACCCGCTTATAAGTCACTGGTATGTGGTACCTGTGGTACCCAGGGCAGGGCTATTAAAGGGATCATTAGGGCCTGAAGCTCTGTTTGTGCCACCCTGAGTGACCCAACTAATCCGATGTTAGCAGGTCTGCCATTACAGACTGCGGAAGCAGTGCAAACCTCTCAAACTCGACTTTGTTTTCCATGGCATCTTTCTTTCTCTGTCTCTGTTGGTCTTTTCTGCCGTCTGCCTCTATCATTTCCACTAATTTTGCATCTCTCTCTTTTCCATAACTTGTCTCTGCCTCTCTCTCTGTGCCCCAGAATCTGTCTTTTTCACTGCGCCAGTGTCTGCCTCTTTTCTGCTTTTCCACTCTCTCTCTTCCACTGATGGTGTAATATAATGTAATGTAAATTAGAATTTCTTAAGCGCAAGCTGTCACTCCGCAAGGAGTATCCTGGCGCTGAGGAGTGAACGATGAGTGCGGGTCCTATCGCACACCAGCTTATGTTACTACTAGATTAGTGCAAAGCAGCGGGCATCGGTAATGTTGTATATCCAAGTCTTCAATGCCTTCCTGAATTGAGATTCAGTTTCTGTAGTCTTAAGTTGGTTGGAAGGGCATTCCATGCTTTAGACCCCAGGATGGCGACAGTCTTCCCTCCTTTAGCAATCAATCTGAAGGAGGGAGGATTCAAAAGGTTGGCGGTGGATGACCTGAGATTCCTAGTAGTGAAACATGGTGAAAACCGCGCAGAAAGATACTTAGGGCCACGTTTAAGCATGGCTCTATCAGTGATTAGAAGAATTTTAAAAAGAATTATTTTATGAATCGGCAGCCAATGCAAAACTTCAAGCGCTGCTGATATGGACGCTCTGCGTGGAAGCCTCAGAACAAGGCGTGCTGCAGCATTCTGGATCACTTGTAATTTTTTTATCTTAGCTTTATTCGCTCCAGCAAGGAGGCTATTGCAGTAGTCCAAACATGAAAGGATCAGGGCCACTGCTATGGATTTCCTTGCAGGAAGCGGAATCAGACCAAAGAATTTCTTTATTAAGCTAAAACAGGTCCCTTCTGTAGCTAATGCATGCGGCAAAAAAGACAAAGCGGTATCAAATTGTACCCCTAGGTTTTTTTGCTTCTTTGACCGTGTCTGGTGAGCGTAGTTCCCTCTGCCCACCACACCTCTGGAGCGAAGGTTACATCTCTCCCAATGGGCAGAATTTCTGTTTTATCAGTATTACATTTCAGATGATTATCCCTCATCCACTGTATGATTTCTGAAAGACAGCGTTTGAACTTCACCTCGGCATCTGTATTGTTGTTATCAAGGGATACAATCATTTGAGTATTGTCTGCATAGGACGTTACTTTAATTCCAAAGGAACTTATGAGAGATATGAGAGGGGCCATATAAATATTGAACAACAAAGGGCTCAAATAAGAACCTTGCGAAACTCCTGTTGTTAAGGTTTTCTCTGTTGAGAGAAAGGTACCAAAGGTCAAAGCTTGTCTCCGATTAGAAAGGAATGATTTGATCCATTTTAGAACTGTGCCTGAGATGCCGCTGCGCTCGAGTCTCTTTAAAAGGATGTCATCGAACGCAGCTGACAAATCGAGTAGGATCAAAACTGCTTTCTTACCCTTGTCTGCTAAGTTTTCTAACGCTTCAGTAACCTGCCTGGTGTCTGCCTCTTTCAATGCCCCGGTCTTTGCCTCTCTCTTTATCTTTCATTTATGGCCGTGGCGTAGCCTGCCAGAACCAAAAACAAACCACATAAATATTTCCTTGCAGTTAAACAGCACTCCCATGCAACAACTTCACGTCGCACAAACGAAAACACGCTGGGGTTAGTTCCAGCAAACGAGAAGAATATCCTCTTGTCAAAATCAAGGCCTATTTATAATTCTTGGTTTGTGGATTTAGCACTTCATTTTGAAAATAATTAGGAAAGTAGCAATTTAGTGAAAATGCAATAAAAGCAGGGGGTGCAAAGTCAGATTTGCTTGCCTGAAAAAGAATTATTTTTAATAGCCCAAACAGCTGTGTCAAAGCTTTTCCTGTTGAGTGAAGAGAAAATAAAATGTGAAGATCAAATTTTTTTAAGTAGCTTTTTTTAGTCTATGCTGACCAGCATTAGTAAATCCTTTTGGTCCAAACCGCAAGGCCTATTGTCTGTGCCAGCGCTTGTTTTAATTGGGCTCTGGATCTGCGGATCTCCACTGATTCACGTGGGGAGTGCGCGCTCAGCGGCGTGGTGGATCCTCCTGTAGCAAAAGTACAAGTTTTTTTTGGACAATTAATTTCCCAAGAGGGGTCCCCCACAGACCTCTACATCTGCGCAACGTCAACAATCTCTCCCTCAAGACTGCGACCTTCCCAGAGAGCTGGAAACGCGCCGAGATCAACGCCCTACTCAAAAAACCCATGGCAGACCCTAGAGACCTCAAGAACTTCCAGCCCATCTCTCTGCTCTCGTTCGCCGGCCAAGGCCATCAAGAAGATCGTCAACAGACAGCTAACCCGATACCTCGAAGAAAACAGAATCCTGGACCCTTCCCAGTCCGGGTTCCGCAGCAACCACAGCACCGAAACCACCCTCCTCGCCGCCACTGATGACATCAGGACCATGCTGGACAATGGTGAGATCGCAGCCCTCATCCTCCTCGACCTCTCCACCGCCTTCGACACCGTCTGCCACCGCACATTACACGCACGCCTCCACGCCGTAGGGATCCAAAACAAAGCCCTGGAATGAACAACCTCCTTTCTGTCCGGCAGAACCCAGAGCGTCCGCCTCCCCCCTTCCGCTCCAAAGCCTCTGAGATCATCTGCGGCGTACCCCAGGGATCCTCCCTCAGCCCGAAACTGTTCAACATTTACATGGTCCCGCTCGCACACGTAGCCCGACAGCACGACCTCATCATAATCTCCTATGCCGACGACACTCAGCTGATCGTCTCCCTCACCAAGGACACCATTATTGATTGATATAATATATGAGGTCATAAGCATTGCATGGCGGGGCTCAAGTTATAGTTGGTAAATATTAGTGTTTGTTTTGGTTATTTAACATTAGTTTTTGTAGTATTTCAACACCTAATTATAATGTTACTTTGAACCTTAAGTCAAACGGGACTTGAGTTATTAGTGATACAAAAACACTCTTCCTGTGGATACTCTGACCCAACTATAACAACTGTCACTCCGCTGTGTGTGTGCAGACTCTTATATTTCCTCAACTCCCCACAAAAGAGGTCCAAGCCAGTACTCCTGGATGCCTAATTTTTGTTCAGCAAGTGTCGTAGTGATGTGTTGCCCCTTAACAACAAGCCTTTGTCTACCTCAAGTGAACTGCCCTAATCTCCATAGATCTGCATCTATTGGTCCGCGATATACAATCAATACTCATTGCCTGCTCCTTTTCACATCATCAATCACAATCATTTTTAGGATACATTTTTTGTGCACCAATGCACCATACTAAAAACAGGTTCATTATAATCATCTTTGTTCATTCCTAGAGTGTTTAGAGCTTTACATTCATTTTCATGGTATTTGGTACCAGCTTTGGTTCTGTCGTTAGTGAACATAGAAATGGGACTTAAACTCGACCTGTCACAAATGTATAATTAAATTATTGTTTCTATAGCATCCAGCAATTTGTTGTTACTATGTAAATGCATGTGGGTTCATCGGTTTATGTCATTCTTTTGTGGTGGATCATAATGAGTCCAAGCAATAGAGCCTGGCCCTTAGCAGCTAAGCAAACTAGAGGGGAAGGGGTGAAATGAGAACTATGGCAGGCAAGTATCACAATGTATTATTCGATGCTCTATTCCATTCCAGAAGAGTATAACCCTATCTATGAATATATTGCTTGGGACTCGACAGTGAGGGTATAATTATACAATGCAAGTCGTTGCGGTAATACCAGAGCGAGAACCCCAGTGGGCATATGATTTCCTACAATCACATATTCGCCCACATTTACACAGTATTCATACTGGATCAGATCCTCTGATATATTCAGTTTCACAGACCCAGTGGGCTCTATTCCCGAAAGCAGGCATTGCTCAATTAATACGGAGTTTGTATAGTGCAGCTACTCACCCCTGAGGGTCTTAAGGCACTGAGCGGAGTGGGGGAGGGGGGCTACTGATCCCTCTGGGCGTGGAGGTTCGATTGAAAAGCCGGGTCCTGAAGTCCTTCCTGAATTGGATCAGCAACGGGGATTGCCTGAGGTGGAGGGTGTTCCATCTCTGAGCGGTGAGGTAGGAGACGGCTCTTCCTCCGGTTTTGGTCATGTGGACCTGTGAGATGGTGGCCAGGGCATGTTGGGTGGAGTGAAGTCGTCTGGCGGGTACGTGTAATGTTAGACTGTGGTTCAGGTATGCTGGTCCTATGTCGTGGAGCACTGTGTAGGCATGTGTGAGGAGCTTGAAGGCGATTCTCTTGATGATTAGAAGCCAGTGGAGTTGTCTGATGTGGTGTTTTATGTGGCTGCAGCAGGGGATGTCCAGGACCAGTCTGGCTGTGGGGTTTCGGACGTTCTGTAGTTTCATGAGCTGTTTCTGGGTGACGCCGACGTAGAGTGTGTTGCCGTAGTCAAGTCTGCTGGTGATGAGTGCATGGGTGACGGTCTTTCTAGGTTCTGTGGGGATCCATCTGAATGTCTATTGAAGCAGGATGAGGATACAGCGTTGATTTGGCGTTTCTTTATGAGCGAGGAATCGAGTATGATGCTGAGGTTGTGTGCATGGTCTGTGGGGGTGGGAGGGGTTCCTAGTGTGGCGGGCCATCAAGAGTCGTCCCAGGCTGAGGGGACGGGTCACAAGAGGAGTACTCCGGTCTTCTCTGAGTTGATCTTGAGGCAGCTGTCTTTCATCCAGGTGGCAACAACCTTCATTCCGCTATGAAAGTTGAATCAGGCGGCTGTAGGTTCGTTGGGGATGGAAATGATCAGCTGGATGTTGTCGGCTTAGGAGACGATGTGAAGTCTGTGGTTTTTGAAGATGGGGGGGACATGTAGACGTTGAAGAGGATGGGGCTCAGGTAGGAGCCCTGGGGCATTCTAAGGCTGATCTTTATAGGTTCTGAGAGGAACTGGATAGTTTGACACTCTGTGTTCGGCCAGTCAGGAAGGAGTGGATCCAGTCCAGTGCCTTGTCATTGATACTAGACTGTTCCCATTGGGCGCAGGGTCAAAACTAATTTGCATATGGCTGGGTCCAAACTGGAATGGCATGGCGAGCAAAAAAACAATGGATTTAGGCCCAGATCTCTGTACTGGAGTGAATGTATGATATTGTTCTGGAATCTGTCCATCAACTGTTGTTTTTGCATTTGTCACTCTGAGAGGGGTGGGTATGCCCAGACGTGGGTCCCATGCTCTCCAGGTCACTGGAGTCAAGCTATCCTGGATGATCAGGGGTGAAACCCCAAAACCAGTCCTAGGATGCTTGTTTCCAGTCCAGGGAGGACCTGGCCTGGCAGTTCCGGCTGGACTGTTCCCATTGGGCGCAGGGTCAAGGCTGATTTGCATATGGCTGGGTCCAAACTGGAATCGCATGGTGAACAAAAAAATTATGGATTTAGGCCAGACCACTGAACTGGGGTGAATGTATGACATTGTTCTGCATTCTGTCCATCAATTGTTCTTTCTGAATTTGTCTTGGATACCAGCGTCCTGGAATCTTGTGATTAGGTGCGGTGGGAGATGTTGTCGAAGGTGGCCGAGAGGTCCAGTAGGATGAGGGTGGGGGGTTCGCCCCAGTCGAGTAGGGCGCTGATGTCCTCGATGTCAAGGAGTCCGGGCTCGGTGCTATAATTGCCTTGGAAGACGGATTGGGAGTTGTTCAGGGCATGGTTCGCTTCGATGAACTTGGAGGGTTGGGTGTTGATGGCCTTTTCGATGACCTTGGCAAGGGAGGGGTCGAAGCAGATAGGTCTGAGGTACTTGAGGTCTGTCGGTTCAGTAGGCGGCTTCTTCAGCAGGGGGTTGATCGTGGGGTGTTTTCAGGCGGCAGGGAAGGGGGCAGTTTTGATGGGGTAGTTGATGGTGCTTCGGCTGCTCAATGGAAGATGTGATAATGGCAAGGATCCTGTGGGGCTCTGGAGTGGATGCTCTTCATGGTCTTGAGTGTGTCATCTGTGGTGAGTAGAGTCCAGTTGAGCATGATATGTTGAGGTAAAGCCTTGTTGTGTGCGGTGGTGGCAGGCATTGTAGCAGGGTCTTGGGTGTCAAAACTGTCGTAGTTCTGCCTTGTGGTGAAGAATGTGCTTAGTTTGTTGCAGAGGTCTTAGGGAGGGTGAGACGTCTGTGGTCTCACTGTTGGGCCTAGCGAACTCCTTGACGATGGCAAAGACTTCTGTGCTGTTGTATGCATAGGCGCTGATTCTGTCCTTGATGGCCGTTTTCTTTGTGGTTTTAAGTAATAGGTGGTGTGCGTTGACAGTGGTTTTGAAGGTTGTGTGGGTTTCTGGGATTTTGTTATTCCTCTATCTCTTGTCGAGTTGCCTGCTGATACGTCTGGACTTGTGGAGGGCTGAAGTGAACCAGATGGCTTTCTTGAAGTTTTGCCTGCCTGGTGTCTTCTTGAGGGCTGCTCGTGTGTCGGCTCAGTTGGAGATCTATAGGTGAGGGTTGTGTGCTGCAGTGTTGGAGTCTGCTGGTGGTACGGTCATGCTGAGAAAGTTGACGAGAAGTTCTTTGGTGGCCTTGTTCCAGCTACAACAGATGGGGCAGAGGGGGGGGGGTAAGGGTGGTAGTGAACGTTGGGAATGGTGAAGTGTACACAGTGCAGGTTGGTCCAGAGGAGTACGTGGTGTGGCTGTAGGTGATGTTCCCGCTGACGGAGAAGACGAGGTCTAGCGTGTGTCTGACTGTATGGGTTGATGCGGTGACTAGCTGCTTGAGTCCGATGTTGGTGAGGTTTTCCAGTAGGGATTCAGTGTTTTGGTCACTAGGGTTGTCCAAGTGGAAGTTGAGGTCTCCGAGTGGGATGTAATCGGTGGATGCTAGAGCCTGGGGTGCGATTGGGTCTACAATGGCGTCATTTAAGGGTGGGGCCGGGGGTCCTGTAAATTAGGGAGCCACGGAGGGTGGTGTTGGGGTTGCTCTGGATCTGGAAGGGCAGGTGTTCCATGGTAGTCGTTGAGTCATTCGAGTAAGGGGTCAGTTGGTGGGTGTTCTTGCGGATGATGGCTTTGCCTTCTCCTGGACGGTCAACGCTGTATTTGCGGGTGATTTTGTAGCCGCAGGGTCTCGCGGTGGCATCACTGATTTTAAGTCCAACTTTATGTGTCTTCAGTGGGCATTATCAATATAGTATGATTGTGAGGTATAGCCCCCTTACCCTAAGTAGTGCACTGAGAAATGTAAAGAAATTCTATATTTTTAATCTTGCAAGGAAATGATGGCTTTTTTTAACATGTGTTCCAGAGAGTGTCAGTAGTGGGAAAGTGTGCAGATTCGACATCAGTAAGCATCCTATGTGCCCGTGTAATTCCTGATCTTTATTCAGGCCCTTGACTTCCTCGGTACCCAGCTCTGTATTAGATCTTAAATCCATTCTTTTCAATTTCTTCTCTTGATCACCTCCTCTGATATAAGGCCAAAGAAACCGAGCGCGTCTACAATGATATCATGGCATTTTACAAAATCTCCAGACGCTGGTGAATTTAAGTCAGCGTGTTTGATGCTTCTCATGTGCTCCATCGCTTGCTAATGGGGAAAATCAAGTTGGCCGCATATTGTTTTCTGTGTGTGCATTCTTTCACATAAATATACACAGAAATCTGTGCTACAGGTTATGAATTGATTGCTTTTCCTTCCTGTTATGTAGAATAACCTCTTTTATTTTGACACCAGATTTGCAAGTCATACATTTCCCTCATTTTCTGAAACCTTTTAGGTTAGATGGCCCCTTTCTCTCATTGGACTATCTATATAGCTATGGGCTTGTTTGTCCTTTAAGGATAGGGCTTTACGATACGTGATGGAGGGATGTGAGGTAATATCGTGTCCAATCACCTGATCAGCTTTTAATATTTTCCAATGTTTAGAATTTGTCTTGCTGCTGTGTACCTTGTATTGTATGTAGTGATGAACCTTACGGTAATATCAGGTCTCTCCTTTGGTGTCTCTGATTTAAAAGTAGTTTATTCATGTTCTGGGTTCTCGCTTGGCTGCTGGCCGCTTACTTTTTTCTTCCTTCTCGTACACTTCTTGGCTATCACATTTCTACGGGTCCGTAGCATTTCACCATAGGGGATACTTTTTATCAGTTTCTGTGGATGCACGCTATTTACAACTCCCTGCTTTTTCCTTTCTATGTAGGCTTTTGACCATATGTGCTTCTCTAGCTCAGTATGGATAGCCAGGTCATTTATAGATTTATTTCTTATCTAATGAGTGAATTTTTGGTTGAGATCCGTTTTTGTCTGTCTCTGGATTAATCTTTTAGACATTTTCCTACTTCCATCCCACAGCAGGGAAAGGTCATCTATATCCCGATCCAAATCAGCGCATGTTATGTCATGTTTTCATTTTGTGATGTCCAGACCACCTGTTATGTGCCCGGGCTAGGGCCATGTAGCGATGTAGCTCATTTCATATATTGTCCTATTTTTTAGAGTAACATTTCTGCTGTGACCTTTTGCACATATTTGCATGCACGACAATGTTGAATTACTTTCTCGGAGACTACTTTGTTTACACATCTAGCTTCGCTCAACATTATCACGATGCCTCGAACACTAAGTACAAGGCCTCTTGACGCACTATGTACAAATGTCGTATCTTCATCCACAGGGTGACAGGGCTATCTACATATCTAGAATATAGACTTATCTATACGTACATCACAAAGATGGTATCTATTATAATTTGTGACCATCCCAATAGATTAGTAGAGGAGGCACTACAGCTGACACCCAGGGTCCGTGCAGGCTGAGACTTCACTATGCAGCGGTTTGGCATCTCCGTGAGGGGGAGTTCAGTTTGTAACCAATACAGGGCCTGCATTCTTTCCTGTCTGGTAATGGGGTGGGATCTTCCTTTAGTGGGGATTCTTGGCTTCACACACACTCTAGGTACACGCAGAGTAGGGAGTGCATAGTACGAGTCCGCCTGATTACTGCCTTGTTTATATGCCTGCATATATACACTGTTTTAGCACCATGGTAGAACTATATCTACTATTTACGTGCTTATAATCACTTTCAGCTGCTTCGGTCTACTGATTATCGCAGCACATGTATTCTATACAAGAATAACGTTGGTTCAATAAATATATTGTAAACGTCCCACTGTGTATTCTCTGTATATTTTTCTGAGAGCAAGTAAGCTTGAGTGACTGAGCGAAAGGTTCTGTTCTGTTTCCAAGATCCCTGAAGGGTCAGGGTTGTCACGTTCAGAGGTTGCCAGAAACCATTTGCTTCCTGGTAAGGTTAGGGAGTCTTATGGTGGCACTGTGAGCTAGCTGGTCTCTAGGCCAACTCATCCTGCGGAGGTGCCCCGAGCCAGTCTAGGCACCTCATCCAAAATGTATGTTGTCCAACAAAAGTGCATGTCCTACGGATTAGTGGGTACTACACAACACACCTGTTCCTTCCATCAGACCACAAATACATTTGCAGAGCTGGGAGAGTAGGTGCCCATTGCTGTCCCTGAGATTGTCTGTAATATCTATCTTTAAATGTGAAAATATTGTTATTTAGGCAAAAGTCATGTTCCTAAGCATCCATGTATAGTCATATGGAGATATTGGTCTATTGCAAAAAGCGTGTTCATAGGCTCTTAGACCTTGCGTGTGTTGTATGCATAATTAGCAAGATCACATCCTAGGTAATTGTCAAATATGATTGTCTCCTGTGTATATCTTTTGTAGAAAATTCTCTCTATCTATACAATGTGATGGGAGGCTCTCCACAAGAATCAGCAATAAATGATTTTAGTTTATTGCTGTGTTTTCCAGTAAACTATTGTTGGAGGGCACTATACGCCCCCCTTGTTCTTGCATACATTTGTTAGAAGGTAAAAGCATGGTACAGTAGAGGGTAGTGTTTTACACAAATGAAAATGTTGCCATTCCCATTTCACAACAATCCGTATTTAATAATTATTGAAAAGCCTTTTGTTCATAATTGCAAACAATCATTAAAACCACATTCTTGCCCCTTATTGGATGACATTGGTACTTATGTTGTCATTACGGAATGTGTTAATGCCCTCCCTTTGTCCATTACTCAAGTTGGATCTGATTCTTCCCTTCTTGCCTTGACTGGTGAACAATTTATTTGAACAAGTCTTTGGCGACCGAGTCACTAAAGACAACCAGATTATCATGAGGCAAGGAGGAGTTGTATGTAGCTTGCTTTTTGAAGTGAGTTAGGCTTCCCTGATCTATCTGTGCCCCCTTTCCGAGCAACGCTTCCCGCTCTTTCGTTGCACATATATTTCCATTATCCAGACCAGCCAATGTCATGAAGTATCAGCGTCTCTTGAAAACAAGTCATGTTTTCTGTATTGGGCTCCCCTATTCTCATGTTCATTGGCTTGGGTCTGATTTTATGTTGATATCTTTGAAACGGAAATATGTCAATTCTACATGAACTGTAATCTAAGTCCCTACTGGGGCAGAAATATTACCCAAGGTTATGGATATTTAGCTCATCCATTGTCAGTTAATGTTGTGATGAGTTAATAATCATATCCCGCCTTGCTCTATCACCTTTCTCTTCCTATGGGGTGAGTTATCTTTTTGTCTTCCATTTGCTCTTTCCTGTCTTTCTCTTCCTCTGTTTGTGCCTCTTGCTTTTGTTTGTCCTTTATTATAATATTCTATTGTCCGTCCTTGTCTCAGTAAACTGTACTCAGCGAAAAAAGTGGCAAGTAGGTTTTTTTCTAGGTAGTTGCTAACAGAGCCGTCTGAGTCACCTTCTGAGCTTGATTCCTCTGTCAGAAGTTCATGTCGTCTTTGTGTCAATGGAATTCTGACTGCTCTCCTTACTTATTCGTATCATCTTACAAAGTTTAAGACTCTTCCAGTACAGTAGTCTTGCTTTTCCCTTTTGAATTTCCTCTTTTGTAGCTTTTACCTCTTTCTTATCACTTGTTTGTCATTCTCGTTGTCCTTAAGTTCAGCTCTTAGTTTCAAGTGTAACAAATGTGAGGTTGGAGAACTCCATCGGACTGCAGACTTAGAACTGTAACAAAGAAAAAAAACAAGTTAGCAGGCCTTTTCCATCTATAAATTCATTAATGGAACAACATCCCTGTATCCATCAGGACCGCCCGACATTGCTCCCGTTTAGGAAAGAGTTGAGGACTCACTTCTTTAAAAATAATTTATGCTCATCTTTGGCCCTAGCTTTAGGCTAGGTTTGTAGTATAGAAATAACATATTCATACATACATAAAGACGTTGGCCTAGCCTACACTAATGCTTGAATACTTTTGAAAAAACTCTTGTGAAAATGTTCATGAGAGAGTTGAGAATGGTTATCTCACCTGACACAGTTAGCAAACTACACGCCCATAAGTAGATGAACAGTTCCTGCAAGTTTACAAAGTTAAATATGCATCCAGTGTTAAACATACACTGACGCTCTACATTATCAGAATTGAAAATGTATGAAAAATAAAACCGTTTTTTGCACCGGCACAATTTGGCATATGGTTTTCTACTCGTGCGGAGACTAGGGGTGGGCGGAATTTGCGTAGTCGTGTTACGCAAAGCTCAGCATAAAAAATTTCCGTGAGCACGCAGAATTCTGCAAACACGCGGAATTGCTTCTTCCGCCCGTTCACAATGCTTTTTTCCTGTTCGTGAACGCTGTTTGCGTGCTCTGGGGGAAATATCTTGCAAACACACATTTTGAAAGTATGAACAAGCAAAAAATTCTACAAAGGCGCAGATCGCTGAGGTTTTGGCAATTCCACTTTCTCCGCAGAACGTGAAATTACCCAAATTCCACAAATTCTAAAAGTGGAACTGAATTTACCGCCCAGGCCTAGCGGAGACACCACATAGAAATACCACAGGCTGAGTCCACGTGTGATAAAGATGCAACGATGGCTTTTCTACCCAACATACCTCTAGTAGATATTTGTAAGGCAGAAACATGTGGTTCTGTGCATCCTTTCATAAAATATTCGGTCGTTGAGGTATGTGGGTCCGATGTTGTTGAGGGATTTGTAGGCGAGGGTGAGGAGTTTGAAGGTGATCCTCTTCTCGACGGGGGGCCAGTGGAGGACTCGTAGGTGTTGTGTCATATGTTTGTGGCGTGGTGTCCCTAGAATGAGCCTGGCTGCGGCGTTCTGGACCTTACCGATTCTTTTAAGTTATTGTACAACCTGTGATGTGCCACAGCTTGCTGCAAATGGAAAATGTTACTCTTTTGCAAATACTATCAACTTGTCATGTTGCAGGCTCACATGCATCACCCACTTGCTGTATGGTTGGAAAGTATATAGGTTGCTCAGATTAAGCAGTTTATTTTTTTATTTTACATACATAAGCAGTTGTACTCCGATGGAGAAAACAACACAATGATTTTAATTGGAGTCTGCGCGCTGATGCATTATGCCTTTCTGGTATGGGATTATGAGTCGTTCTCCAGATCAAAACTCAATATTAAATTAATTATTTTTAGTAGTCAGAACCCAACCCATGAGAGGTCACCACATGTGAACTGTAGAACTACAAGCAGCAAATGATTGTTCACAGGTAGTAACATTTTCCTTTCTTCCTAGATATTACTGTCCACCTTTCTCATATTATAACTGTGCATTTCTTTCAAGAAATATTTCCCATGTATAATTCTCAGTGTTCATTTCATTCTGCAGCACAGCAGTCGCAGACAGAAATTATGAATGGGAAAGAGAAACTTAAAGCTTCTGGAGGAAGGAAGAATTTTGCTTATAAAATGAATGAAGGAAAACACCAAGGAATGCAGAGGAGGGAGAATTTTAACAATAAAACACTACTTGCAAGGCAGAAAAGAATAGGCACCGGCCTAAGAGCTTATGCCTGTGCTGAGTGTAAGAAGACATTTACTGGAAAGACGCATCTTTTACTGCACGAACAAACACACTCAGATCAGTATCCCTACACTGAGCATGAAATGAGGTATGCTGATAAGGCAACACATGAAAAAACTCACAAAGGAGAACGGCCCTTTCACTGCAATGTCTGTGAGAAAAGTTTTACTCAGAAGGGACATCTTCTACAACATCAAAGAATACACACAGGAGAGAGACCTTTTAACTGCACTGTGTGTGAGAAGAGGTTTTCTCGGAAGGCGACCCTTGTACGGCATCAAAGCATACACACGGACCAGAGGCTTTATCACTGCACTGTGTGTTCCAAGGGCTTTACTCTTAAGGCAAGCCTTGTACGCCATCAAAGAGCATACAGTCGACGGCCATGATGCTGCACTGGGTATGGAAACTGCTGTAAACAAAAGGTGGTGCTCAGCAGCATCAAGTAGCACATACAAGATGGAAGCCTTCTCGAAGCACTGCCAAAAAACCTTCATTTAAAAAAAGAAATGTGATCTTTAACATCATCTAAGAATCTACAGCTAAAGTTAGACCTCCTATGACATCTAACGATCCGTCCGGGCTGAGATCCTCCCTTTCCTCTGAATGTCAGAAGAGCTTTGAGTTCAAGGACTAACTGTAATGTTTGCAGCGTCTCCAAACAGAATGTAGCTTCTTCAACGTCACTAACGTCCCTTCACCAAGCAACAAACTTCACAGAGGCTGCTTCACTGCGAATTAAACCTGTCAGACTCTCATGAAATGTGTGCATTGTTGAGGACATGTTACCAAGTGTGGATCATAAACTATCCTGATAGACATAACTTATAGGATTCAACAAAAAAATATTGAAAGACCTGAGCACATGGGAAAAAGAAACTAGGAGAAGAAATAGGAATCAAAAACCACTTGAGGACAAAAAATATAAACTCCTTCCAACACTAAAGCAGGAACATCCTCTCCCTATCAGTATCTTCAGACCGGCTGTGTAAATATTCTGTACAACCCATCCAGGTTGAGAGATCAAAAGAGGATTCATGGCTGTCCAGAATCTAACAACTTGCAAAGGTGGCACCAACCATATCATTCTGCAGTTTCAACTGCTGAGACTGTGACACGTTTCACAATGTTTTGAGATGGTTTATTCTGGTGAGAATATTCTTTTTTTTTTATAATCAATTTTATTATCATTTTGAATAGAAAAAAAAAGACAGCATACATCTTACACAGTAAAGCCAATTCCATCTCCAACAGACAGTAAAAAAAAACACTGTGTGGGTAGGAGTATTTATGCAAGCCACCCAAGATGCAAAGCAGCACCCCGTTACATGGGACAGCCAAAGCTGGCAACTTAAAACAGTAGGTTCAGCCATTTGGCACCTCGTGGGACAACCATGTTCCTTCTGGGCCATGCACTAATCCACTTCCTGGTGTCACTTTTGCATGGTAGGGGGGTTGGGCTGGGCCCAGGCCGCTGCAATATCTCATTTAGACACAGCAACCACAGTTCCCAGAGAATGTTTGTCCGCTCTAGAGCCATCCAAACCTTCAAATACACCCAGGAGAAGACGTAAGAGATCGTGTGGAACCTGGCGACCCAAGGTCTGTGTGAGCTCAGATTCCTCCTCGGACCAAAAGGGGTAAAGGCCTGGGCAAAGCCAGACCATATGGTAGAAGTCGGCTGGAGTTTGGTCGATATTTTGGTGAGAATTAAATACCCAAAAACTAACGTTCACATATATTACAAAACAAAGCAGATTGTCTGGTGAAGGAGTATTTCATTGCATGCTGTGATGTGTTTTGTGAGGTCAGTTGTGTCCTTTTCTAGTGTGAGGGGTGAGATTAACAGCTAGACAAAGGACACTGCTGCCGTGAGCTGTTTGCCAAGAATGTCTTATTTTACGCCATAAAACTTTGCTAATAAACCAATCTGCCTGCCTGTTCCATGTGGTGATGAGACAGGAGATACTTCAAACTCATCAGGGCGTTCAGAGTGTCTGTTTTCTATCTTGGTGATTAGTTTGTCCCGGAAGAGGGTGGGGAGGAACTTACGCCCCCCTGCAGCCCTCCCACCACCAGCCCCTCAGATTTGAGGCATTCCAGGGTGTAGTTCACGCCGTCACTGTGTTTATTAGAGTTGTGCAAGCGTTACAAGTACAATTTGCACTGTTGATGTTTCAGAAGACAATTTTTGAAGTTTAATAGTGTAATTGCTTTGGGAACACCTTTGTCTCTTGGACCTTCTCCTTCGCTGAGCGTATTGATTGGCTTAAAATAGTCCGATTACTCTGGACACTGTGCCATCTGTGAGCACACAAGGTGTGCCTCCAAACTATTATATGGAAGCAACAGCACTAGTGTATGAAGTCTTGAATCATCCTGGTGAATGTTGTGTCTCCCCCACAAGTTCCACCCATAGTCATCAGTGACCATGAAGCAAGGGACAGACAGATGCCTGGTGCGAGGCTGCTCTGGGGTCACTGAGATACCAGCGCCCATGTCGCCACCCCTATCCCCGACATTGTTTAACATCTACATCTCTCCTTGGGCCAGACGTATCAGGAGGCATGGATTTGCCCTAGTCTCATATGCTGATGATTCTCAGCTTGTTATCTCTATTTTCAATCAGCCTGAGGCCACAGCTGCCAGGTTTCATGCTTGTCTCACTGAGATCATGACCTGGATGAACCATAGCTTCCTGAAAAAGAACACTGACAAAACGGAGTTGATCGAGTTTGGCCCTGGCCGGTGCCTTTGGAATGACTCCTAGTGGCCGGTTGAGGCCGGGGAATGCCCGTGTCCTGTCCCCAAGGTCAGGAACATCCTAGTAATCTTCAATGACCAGTTGAATTTTTCTGCCCACGTAAACAGTTTTACTTCCTCCTGCTTCTTTTTACTAAAAACCTTGAGAAAAATCTTCCCTTTTCTCTCACAAGAATTGCAAAAGACGGTAGTGGTGGCGCTCTTTCCTGTCTAAGCTGGACTATTGCAATGCCCTTTTTTTGGGCATTGATAAGACCCAGCTGAGAAAACTGCAGTCAATACAGAACACTGCAGCAAGATTACTTCTAAACATTCCTAAAGGACAATCAACCTCGGCAGGAATTAAGTCACTGCACTGGCTTCCCATCCAGCAGCGGGTGGAATTTAAGGCCTTATGCCTGGTGCACAAAGCACTTTATGGTGGAGGTGCTGAGGATCTCCCAAAAAATTTCCTACCTTATACCCCCCAAAGTGCCCTTAGATCTGCTCATTTGGGCCTTATCCAGATTGCTAAGATCAGACGGGCAAGATGGGATGGCAGGACTGTATCAAGTTGTGCAGCAAAGTTATGGAACAAAATGCCTATGGCCATGAAATCTCAATCTAATCAGCACGTCTTTAGGAAGGACTTGAACACATGGCTGTTCACTTCCACATAGTCCCCCGGTAACACAGCCCATACTTCCATTCTACATACACTAGCGCCAAGACGCCACGGCAGTCGAGCGCTCTATAAACATATATCCTATCCGATCCTATTTGGGCAAGTGCTGGAGCTTGCTGTGGCTTATAGCAAGCCCTGGATCTGCAGTGACGTGTGGATCTCTAGGAATGAACTAAGTAGCAATGGTGGCATGTATGTGTGTGCAATGATGAGACGCCCTGGGTGCTAAGTGAATGATGAGACTAGGAATTGGGGGCCTCAGCTAAGCTGTGATACTGGATTATTGTCAAGAGCAAGCCAGCGGGTCACAAGATTGTTACAGCTGTGTTGGCACATTTACGGCATATCAGCCAGACATAAAACTTTATTCGGCTTACATAGGCTCTAAAAGTACAAGTTACTAGCATATTATACTCAAAATTCATTTACTAAAACAGAGTTATTTTTTGCCGATGTTTGTCCCGCGCAGTAAAATCAGTGCGAACAGCACCACGCACAGTGCAAGAGGGAACTGCATCTTTCCGCCGCTTGAATAGAAGTTCTACTAGAGCGACAGCTTCCTCAACGCGAATGGAAGGTTTCTCAACACGAGTGCTAGTGCCCATCCCCGGGCAGCCGCGTTGAGAAATCTTGTTGGGAGATGGTCTAGTGCTGGATTTTCCTTGCTCACGCTCGCCAATTTAACGTTGGTGAGCACAAGCAAGGAAACGTTTTTCTGAACTCCGAGTGTCTGAGGAGTGCAAAAACTCCACAAAGTCTACCAACGCAGCTGAGTTCACCGCCCAGACCTAATGTTTACGTCTCTGTATATAAGTGTTGAGAGAAAATGTTTTGGAGCTATCACGTCAAGAATTTAAAATTTTATTTAGCACATATTGGTGGGAATAATGCTTCTTTTTCTATTACTGAATTTGCACAGCAAACAATCAACAGTAAACTTAAAAACAATATTTCCCATGATGTCAGTAACCACAGTCCACAAATCACTGCCCATTATGCTCAGGTATGGCCAGCACCATCTTACTGCCTCGTCTTTGAGTATGCTCAGTTTCAAACAGTTCAACCACAATATCCGGGTCCTAGATGGGATTACCTTCTATGTCTAACCTGGAACGATGCATTTGTTGTATAAACGTCACTCAGCTGAAGAGCTGTAAAGCTCCAGCTTGAAGCCTGTTACCTTGTCTAGTATCCACGTGTCTTGAGACATGTCCCAGTTGTTAAAGAAATATCTCACTTTTCCCCCCACCCAAACGTTGTTTGACATGGAATGATCTATACCCTGAAAAATAAGCATGGAGGGATGTCTGGCTCTGGGCGGTCCCCCTTAATGGAATTATTGTAGTCCTTCTCAGTGGTAAGGGCATCAGGGGCCGAGTACCCTGGTACTTGTCAGCTACTCTCTGTAGGCAAATAGTTTTGATCTTGCTGATGCAAACTCTGGCCTCATTTACAAGAGGCCTGCCCAGCTGGAGCGTCACTTTTATTTTAAAGCTCGTGTGGTGCAGGCCTCTGAATCATATCTACAAGGCGACGCAAAATGCTTCATGGATATGGACTAAGGCTAGGCAGCGCAAAGCGCTGCGTTGGGTTACTCTGCATCAAGGAGGCATTCCATGGGTGTTGATGTGGGGGGGTCCCACGAAACACCCATTTTTTTTGCACCGCCCAAGATTTAGACACTCAAGTAAACCTGGGTGTAAACTGGGGTCACCAGTTCCCAGGGGGTAGCCTGGCACGAGCAGGTAGGCACCCGAAAGCTTAGGTGTTAAGTGACTACACAGCACACACAACCACTGAGACAACAAAATGCACGCAATGACTGACGCCACTCCAGTGAGTTTTGATTAAAACGATAAACTTTTATCTCAGATCAAGGTTCAGGGTAAACAAATATCACAGTATCAATTCATTTTATCAGAGGGGAGTAAAGGGAGCAGTTCAATAATCAATATAGCATGTCGCAATAAACATTTCATAGAAGGATTACCATTTCATAACTTAGCACTAAACATTTCAGAAGGTAACTGTAGGCTTTCAGGAAAGCATTTTGTTAGACCTGGGGTTACCAGTCCACATGGGGTAGTGGTAAGGCCTAACTCCAAAGTTGCCTGTTGTACTTGCATCACACTCACACCGTAACTCAGCGCACATCCACCCAAAAATGACACCACACCTTGTCTTAGTTGCAAAAGTAGAAAAGCTTTTATATTCTCTTTTAAGGTTAGTTTCTAGTTGCATTCATTTACATGTCTCATTATTTTCCAATACTGTACTTGACCCTGTGATTCAACAATTTAGCACCACACTTGTAGTACTATTGAGACCTCTCAGCTTTAGTATACATTCCACACAAGAATTGTTAAATTACATTCCTTCCAATTTTGGCCTAATTCTCTACATCTGGTGAAGCGAATTGTTACTGTCCATTAGTATAACACCATAGCCAAATCCAATAGGTGGTAACCGTTGACTTACATTTGCGTAAGGACTCAAATTGATTCAGTTAGGCATGACATAATTTCATTTTAATTACAGTCTTCCTCTTTTTCGGTTCACCTCCCTCTTATTTCCACAATTAAACTGGTGTTACCACTCTAGCAATGACTTGGTTCTCCATCCCCCTCTTTTCAGGAATAGTAATGCTCTGCGATAGTTCACTTTCTCTCCTGACACAGTATAAGGCAATTTCCCAAGTTCTCCGTAGTCTATCAGCCACAAGGAGTGAGGAAGGGCTTCCCGGAGAGACGTTAGTAACCTCCTTCACCCCCACCGACCACCACGCTTACTTCTTGAGAGTTGATCCAGCTGTTGTGAGGTGGTTACGGGGGTCACGGTTGTCACTCGAAGAAATTATGGGTCAGTACGGGAAGAGCAAGGGGGAAAAAGAAGCCGGCTCTGCACCTCCGGCGAGACGCTCTGAACCCGAGCGTTTCCTTCCTCAAGCAATTTTCTGTTGATAACGGAGGATGGGGGCTAAGACTTTCACTCAGGGATAATTCCGTTCAGGGCGGCACAGTTCACAGAAGGCAGCTACAGCTTCGCAGCCGAACACCCGGCAATCGAGCACCTCCGCTCCTGCGTAGTTCACATACCACATGTCTCTCGCAGTCTGAACTACTCCCTACTGGCCACGCCTGCTCCCGCCTCTTTCCTTCCGGGCTCCGCTCTCTCTCACTATGTCCTGCCCCTTCCACAAGACCTCTGGACACCCGCTTGGTGACGGCCCGCTCCACTGAAACTAAGCCTCCCAGGGGCCCGTCACACTCCGCTTCTGTCACTCCCTCACCCAACTCAATTCAGGAGGCGCTGCCGGACTCGTCACCTCAGCGCAGCGCTCCTTCAGTTCCGAGCCCACTCAGACCCGCTGCCGCAGACCACACACATGCAGGGCTACAATAAGGCAGCAAAGTCATGGTAAGGAGACAGGTGTGGGAAGGGCAACTCCAAGCAATGTTTTCAATGCCCACGGCCAACTGGGGGTTGTGTCAGCCTCCCGCTTCCACTGCTAAGGAACGAATCAGGGAGATGCTCCTTGTTCCTTTACTGGAGGCTGACCTAGCCGCTCTTAACTGGCAGTTTCACCTTAGTTCACACCAGCAGTCCTTACAGAGTTTGGACCCACTTCTCTGGTTGTCTGGTTCTGTCGTGTTGGTCAAGTTCCGCCGGGTCAGATCTACAGATGAGGGGGGGGTCAAACAGCAGAGAGAGCAGCCCCAGGGGACTGTCAAACCCCCACAGTGCGCCCTCCTCCTCACACCACAGCCTGGGCTCCAGCTGACTTCCTCTCACACCAAGATCCCTCTCCCCAGCTCTCTACCCAAAATGGCCGCACAACATTCCACTATATATAGCCTATCACCAGAGGGTCTAGAGTGGACCAGAAAGTTCTGGAACCTCTCATCTTACCCAATGGCCCAAAGCCATGAGGTGAAAATCTGGCAGTTGGTAGCCACCATTTTGTAAGGGATCGCTACACTACCATCTCCATTTTAAGAGAGCAACTGTGCCCCTTCACAGTGTAAAAATCGTGAGGCACCCAGAGCTCTAAGGACAGCACCAACAAAAATGTCTGATGGACAAAAAGGGAAAAATAATATGTAGGAGGCAGAAAGGGGAGAAAAATAACAAAAGATAGGAGGGACCCCTCCAAAGGGCTGACAAATCTAACACCGAGTATCCACCTGCTGGGAAGGAGAAGGCTATCAAACTACATAATAAGTGCACAATCCTGGAGTACAAATTAAAATATTCCATGATCTCACAATGGAGCTGGGATTTTTGCTGTTCTATGCACCGCACATTTTTGCGTTTTAAAATCAGCTGTGTCGGAACACCACGATAAAGTAACTATCTGCACCTCTTCGAGCAACAATTCACTAGTCCGAGGGTATATTCAATAGCTTTTCCCAGTGAGTTAATGGAGGGTAAGTTATATAATTGGCGCAGATGACGTGGCCTACAAACCCAGACCAGACGATGCAGCGGCAGTAAACATTTTCTTGAGTGCTTTTCCACCATTATGCATTATTGGTTAACTTTGTGGGCTGTGGCTGGGCACGTGCCACAGGCTTAGCTGTTCGTGACCCAGCTCGCACAAAACGCACATTCTGCATAACAGTTTTGAACCTCTTCTCAGGTCCTGTGATAGGATGTCTGTCTACCTCCCCAGACAAACCAACGTTTTATTCCCTTACCTGACTCACGGGCAAAGTGTGTCTCTTAATGGTTCAATACTAGGCGCCCACATCTGGTGGGTGCCGTAGGAGGCCGTCTCCTGCATCCTGGGCCTAGAACCACATGCCCAGGAACATGCTGTAGTACCCCAGCAGCCCTGGCAGGATGCCCCTCGCGCGGCCCTGCAACTGTTGACATGAGCTGCACTTGTTCACATGAGTGAGGAGTCGAGGCACTGAATGCACAGCACAGCTTTACCGACACATTTATCTTCAGCGATGCTAATAGGGCGGAATGACAATGCCGTGCAGTGAAGTTGCCATAAACTGGCGGTTCAAAGCCTTTAATTCGGCTGATCATTGAACTGAAGTATTGCGGGAAGGCAGGGGGCCATCTGTTTTCACTCAGCTGCGTGTTTATATTTGCATCGCGCTTTCACTTTAAGTGAAAGCGCCATGTAACACTAAACACGGGCTGAGTGAAAACAGATACCCCCCATAAAGATAAGAAATTGCTTTGCGACAGCAACAAAGCAGACGACATTGTCCGGATTGGCCAGACGAAAAGGTGAAAGGGTGTCAACAAAAATAACTAATTTCCAATGGCAGGCCACCATTTAGCACAAGCATTAAAAATGCAATAGGTCTTGCCTTTGCCTAAGTTAAAGCTATTTGCTTTGCTAATGGTATTGTATAGCAAATCAAATGGCTTTAACTTAATACAAGGCGAGACCTATTGCATTTTAATGCTTCTTTAAGAGGTGGTTTCATGTAGATTATAAAGAAGCATATAGGACTCTTCTTGAACTGGGTGATGAGGAGTTAATTGTCTGTATAGGGGCTTTTTTGAAGACTACTGTCCGAGCTCATAACTCGATGAATACTGTATGATTGTATTTGAATAGTCCTGTAAAGTACTATGTATTTTAGTGTACTTTCTTTTTTAAATTCTCATTATTTTGTATGTTTTGATGTATAATTTTTTTCTTTTATGGATGTTTTTATCCGAATAAAGCTATGAAAATGGAACTGCCCAGTCAGGCAAGGAAAGCAATGCTTTAGCCATGTGGAAGGGAATCGGGGCAGATTTTGCAAATACTGAGTACAAGGTTTCTCATATTGGGTTGAGCAGTTCAGCAAAGATTCTGCTTGAATTTCCAGAGCAAGAGTATTCCTGTGAAACAGCATAGGAAATGGGAAATGCTTGTATTCCGACCTTGTATGGTAAGAAATATATTTGGTCTTGGATTACAGCATAACAGAATGGATTTACATTATGTGTCGAATAGCTGTGAGACAGTCAGAATTTTTAGATTGCAGATGCAATGCAATGTAACAACAGAAAAGCAGAGGCCTAGAACTAAGCCCAGAGGATTCCTAACTGACAGGTAGGAAACCTTGAGTGGAAAACACCATGAGTCTGAGATACATTAATTAGAGCAATAACAGAAAAATCAACTTAGTGCTTAGAGAGTTGACTACAGTATTGAGTACTGACATTATGGTACTATGCTCCACGGTATGAAAAGTGAGCGCGAGGTCAATACATTCATACACTAAAACACATCACATAAAATGTTGAAGATTATGCCCTTGAAATTCCAATAAGCTAAACAACCTTAATGGATGACTTCATAGGTCTGCCGTTAGCAACTTTTGAATTTACTAAAAGTATAAAAGACGGGCTAAAAACCACTATATATCTGTATGCTGTGCTGGATGGAATTTATTTGTAAATGGCATGGCAGCAGACCTGCGGATGAAGGGGACTGGCTAAAGGATATAGCCAGTCCCCTTCATCCACAAGTTCGCTGTCATGCCATTCACATATTACTTCCTCCTAGCACAGAACAGGGCAGTGGGTCAGCCCACTACAGGCTTTGGCTAACTTCCCTGAGTGAGGGCATCCTGCTCTTTCATAAAGTGCATATCCATCCACAAAGAAGTTCCCTTCAGCACCAGGAGCTACTGTGGCCATAACATACTTTTGGTTTTATCCAATCCTTTTTGTCTCATTGGTAGGGGGTCCTGTAGCTCCCCCAACAATAACGTTTTACAAACGCCATGGCAAAAAAAAAAAAAAACATTGGGTAAGATAAAACTCGTACAGCCAAAGTATGTATGACCAATTGGTTTTGCTAAGGCTCGTTTTAAAATGTTCTCTATATTAAACCAAAAAGGATTCTAAAAATCTCCTTTTGGGCTTACATGAATGAAAGGAGAACCAGTGATCTATCTAATGGCTCCTTGACAAAAGAATTTTACTTGTTCAAGATAGAGCCATGTTTTGAACCCTTTTTGAATGAAGTAAATCCCCCCTTAGCAAAAACCCTATACCTAAAGCTTAGATATGGATCATTGATGCTAAAAAGTCGCACAGCAGAGTGGAGTACAAACGGCAACGATAACTGTGGCATGTGTAGTGAAGGTATTAAGGAGGACATTGCACACATGCTATTCTTTTGTCCCGCATATTTGGCAGCCAGGAAAAAATGGATCAAACCTCTCTGTTTGAACATTGGTGTTAGGATGTACAGAGTTGCAGAAAGAATTTTAACAACTGACACACGACAAGCTATAGTTTTTTGTATTAGTAGGTACCTGCTTGCAGTATATTTTATTAGGAGAAAAGCGTGTGAAAAAATGTAAAAAGATGCTGGAAATTACTGCTGATTTTATGGAAGTTGATTTTATCTGTTTTTATCCATTTATTTTTATATAACATGTACTGCCTCTAAAAGATACTTACCCATACAGCTACTTACAATGGACTACGTAAAATTAAATGTTTATTTTATCTGCACCTTTTATGATATTTTATCGAAATAAAGGACATATAAATAAATATATTAAACCCATTCATTTAAAAATATTTTCGTCAATAAACAGGTAAGTCAAAAATATGTACAACTGCTCAAAATGTCTTCGAATCAATCCTTCAAAAATGCAGGTTGTATTTTTCTATTGAATTTAAACAGGAGCCTTAATACTCCAAGTCTATTAAAAAATATTGTCTCAAAATGATGCATTTGTAACTACAAAGGTGGCCACTTATGTTATTGAAAGTATTTTTATTAGCTGTCCACATCAAGCCTATAAAATTAAAATTAACCAGAACGTTTTCACAATATAAAAACAAAAAGGTACACCTAAAAGCGAATCACTAACGGGTAAAATGTATGAGTCAACATAGACTAATTGAATTCAGAGACATCGCAGATCAAAACGATGGCTGCTGTTTCTTGAAAAATATAGAGAAAAAGTAAAAACAGGTTAATTAACCCAGTTGGAAACTTGAGGAGCTAAGATGCCAGCTTCAGAGTTTTTGTATTCAGCAGAAATGCACACACTAATGTACACAAGATCGGAGTAGATTACAAATGTTTCCTTCACTGTTATCATATGACCGGATATGACGCTAGATATCATCCGCCGGTCTTGGCTTTTTAACCAAAAACTACGTTGCATAATATGACCCTTGTAGTTTCACTTTTAACATTGGGGACTATGGGCTCCAGAATGCATAGTGCTGAAACAAAAAATATAACCTGCAAACACAGCAGAAGAGAATTACCTGGTCCCATGATGGTGGTTACAAGCTCCCGGTCAGGGCAGCATGGCTTTAACTGAAGAGACTGAAATAGCAGTGGGAGCAAGAGAGGGGGCATGGAGGAGGGAGGGAATTACAAGGAACACAATCTTGGTGTTTGAATGCACAACATCCCGCCTTGTGTTGCTGCACGGCGCTCTTCGCTGCTGGCAAGCACACGGAAAAGCATCAGGGCTTGATATTTCCCTACATTATACAAAGATAGCAAAACCTTATTAAGACAAAGTACATGGCTGACATTCAAAAAGGGGCCGATACTGAGGGTGCAGAGAGACACAGGAAGAGTGGCGGGAAGGGGGAACACAAAACTAGACAGGCATGGAGTATATCTGACGTTCAACCGGAGCAAGAAATGAGTGAGGCAGGAAGTGGTACATTATTTTTATAAATAAAATAAGTGAACAGAGACACAGCAAAATGTAGGGAACAACTTGAGGTGGACGGAGTGCCAACACTTATTTTAGAGAGGGGGCCCTCGCCCTTAGCTTGAGGCAAAAAGAGGTTTACATATGTGATCCCTAAAGGAAAATAAGACTTCAAGTCCTAGCATGCAGTTCATGAGATAATTGAATAGAGCTTTGGCAGCTGCTGGTAATCACAGCGCACCTTGCGCTGCTCGCACAGCGGCCGTTAATGGTGAGATATGTCCCGCAACTGGACCGGACCCCACCGGCGGCTAACTTTAACCTGCTCCGAGTCGTGCTGGCAATGGCAACACAGCTGCTCACACCGCAGTAAATGAACCTACGACCGGACCAACTCCACTAGCTGCTGAGAGAAATTATGAAAATGTCATAGCTGGCAATCTGAAACCTTGGCAACTATGTACTCAGGACAGTGCTGGCAATGGCGGTAAATGATCCCGTGACCAGACCCGACTCCACTAGCGCTGGGAGCTGAGTGAAATTTTGAAAATGTCACAGCTGGCAATTTGAAACCTTGGCAGCTATGTAGTAAGAAGGCATCCGATGGCTGGGGAGCTGTGAGTTTTAGGTAAAAGGTTCGCTGGGTCGCGGCTCCCAGAATGTCGGAACTGAGAGTATGGCAGACTGAGAAGCTGTGGCGCTGGCAAGGCTCTGAGGCAGCAGCGGCTGCCCTGGAGTAGAGAGGGGAGCTACGACCCCATGTGCATAGACAGGGAAGCTGCGGGGCTATGAGACAGCGGAAGCTGCCCTAGAGTAGGGTTGTGAGCTCAGGCCCTGGTGCATTTTGAGGACAAAGGAGGAAGAAGGCGCTGTGGCGCTTTGGGAAAAAAGCGGATACAAATGTTGAAAGGCGGGCGAGTCCCTTGTTAGGCGAAGATACAATATTTATTCCAAGTCTCCTGGGATGCTGCGTTTCCGTCCATTGTCCTCCCCGTTCTCCGTGCTGATGCCTAATTTCCAAAACTTCGGTATTGCCAAGGGACCTACGACATCAGCCGAAGAAATATCCTGCAAGTACAATATCGGATCGAGGGAGCAGCTCGTGTGCAGAGGGGAGACTTCACATGGGGGTGCACATGGGGGGTACCACCCCTGTATTTGCATGCACAATGCGGCAGGTACCGTGCGGTGCCCGCCACATTGTGCATGCAAATGCACAACATGCATTTTTACCAGTGCGGCGGGTGCTGCTGAAAGCGCCGCCCGCGGCAATGTTAAAAATGCGTGATGCTCCCGTCAGTGTGGCGGGCGCATCCTAATCTCCCCCACGGGTCCCCCGCACATATGGTGGATAGTCCCATTTTCCTTCAGGATGGTGGGCAGACAAAGTCTGCCCGCCATCCTAATGATGCCCTACATATGTTTGAAAGTGTTTATTTCAACCACCTAGTTGTTTAGAACATGAGTAATAATATCCACATTGAAAATAATTAGTACAGCACTAATGTATGTTACTAGCAGCAAAAATAATATAAACATTTGTAACAAGAATGGAATGTTCCTAGGAGCTATGCAACTGTAAGACAACTTCTATGTGCTACACTGCAAGAGTTTGGAGTAGCTAACGTGCCTCTAGAGCAGCCAGGGGCCCGGCAAGCCTTCCTTGGCGGCCTACGGACCTTGCAGACATCGTACCCGTGTTTTCCATTTTATTAAAAGATTGTGTGCAGCAGCGCGTCTCTGAGAGACTCTGCTGCTCTGTGGGGGCCTGGCGATCTTAGCAACAGCCAGAGTAAAACTGCAGGGGCCTAAGAAGAGGTGAAATACAACAAAGCCTCATTAACATGCAAATGGTCTTTTAAAGACCTATGAAGTACTCGGGTGCGGCTGTGTGTGTGTGTGCCCAGGAAGCGGTCTCAGCCTGGGCACACACAGGCAGGGTGAGAAGACAGAGGGAGTGAGAGGGAGTGAAAGGGAGGAAGACAGAAAGGGAGTGAGAGGGAGGGAAAAGGAGGGAGACGGAGAGGGAGTGAGAGGGAGGGAAAGGGAGGGAGACGGAGAGGGAGGGAAAGGGAGGGAGATGGAGAGGGAGTGAGAGGGAGAGGGAGATAAAAGGGAGGGAGACAGAGAGGGAGGGAAAGTGAGGGAGACGGAGAGGGAGTGAGAGGGAGGGAAAGAGAGGTAGACGGAGAGGGAGTGAGAGGGAGGGAAAGAGAGGGAAAGGAAGGGAGATGGAGAGGGAGCGAGAGGGAGGGAAAGGGAGTAAGAGGGAGGGAAAGGGAGGGAAAGGGAGGGAAAGGGAGTAAGAGGGAGGGAAAGGGAGTGAGGAAGGGAAAGGGAGGAAGACAGAGAGGGAGTGAGAGGGAGGGGGGTGAGAGGGAGGGAGAGGGAGGGAGACAAAGGGAAAGGGAGTGAGGGCATGAGAGGGAGGGAAAGGGAGTGAGACAAAGAGGGAGGGAGAGAGAGGGAAAGGGAGGGAGAGGGAGTGAGAGGGAGGGAAAAGGAAAGAGACGGAGAGGGAGTGAAAGGGAGGGAGACGGAAAGAGAGTGAGAGGGAGTGAGACAGAGTGAGACAGAGGAGGAGTGAGAGGGAGGGAGATGGAGAGGGAGGGAAAGGGAGTGAGAGGGAGGGAAAGGGAGGGAGACAGAGAGTGAGTGAGAGGGAGTGAAAGGGAGGGAGACAGATAGGGAGTGAAAGTAAGGGAGATGGAGAGGGAATGAGAGGGAGTGAAAGGGAGGGAGACAGAGAGGGAGTGAAAGGGAGGGAGACAGAGAGGGGGTGAGAGGGAGTGAAAGGGAGGGAGACATAGAAGGAGTGAGAGGGAGTGAAAGGGAGGGAGACGGAGAGGGAGTGAGAGGAAGTGAGAGGAAGACGGAGTGGGAGTAAGAGGGAGTGGGAGTGAAGGAGAGGAAGTGAGAGGGAGACGGAGAGACAGGGAATAGTAGTGAGAGGGAGGCAAAGGGAGTGAGAGGGAGGGAGTGAGAGGGAGGGAGTGAGAGGGAGTAAAAGGGAGAGAGGGAGTGAGAGGGAGGGAAAGGGAGGGAAAGGGATGGAGACAGAGATGGAAAGGGAGGGAGATGGAGAGGGAGTGAGAGGGAGAGGGAGATGGAGAGGGAGTGAGAGGGAGGGAAAGGGAGGGAAAAGAAGGGATAGGGAGAGGGAGTGAGAGGGAGGGAAAGGGAGGTAGGCGGAGAGGGAGTGAGAGGGCGGGAAAAGGAGGGAAAGGGAGGGAGACGGAGAGGGAGTGAGAGTGAGACGGAGAGGGAGTGAGAGGGAGGGAAAGGGAGTGAGAGGGAGGGAAAGGGAGACAGAGTGAGGGAGACAGAGAAAGAGGGAGACAGAGAAAGAGACAGGAAAAGAGGGAGAGAGAGGGGGAGAGGAAGGGAGTGAGACAGAGGGAGAGAGAGAGGGAGTGAGACAGTCAGAGTGAGTGAGACAGAGGGAGACAGGGAGAGAGGGAGGGAGAGAAAGCTAGAGAGAGACAGAGAGAGAGAAAGAGAGAGAGATGTGTGTAAGCCGGGTCTGGTGGCTCAGTGGACGAAGGCGTCCACTGCAGGGACCTGTGATCAACCTCATGGTCAATGTTTTTGTTGTTGCTCTAGCCCCACCCCCAGCCCCACTGACCCCGTGAAATGAGGAGGCCAGCACACGGAGAGATATTCTTTAGGTGTAGTTTATTGCAGGAAGGGAGAGCCGTCCCAGCAGGCAGGTCGATGGCAAGGAAATAACTGCCCCAACTAGAACACTGTACATGGAACATTCACAGTGACATAGCATGGTTCTGAGTTGCGCAATACACATCACCACACCTCCCCTCTTTTGGAAAGAGAATCATCAAGACATCAATTACAGTGAAAGTAAAACACAGATCATGGGAAAGTAAATGAGGGATACAATAGGGTTGAACATAACTTCGCAGCTAGTTGGATTCAAGTGAAAAGTACAACAGGGTTAAACATAATCTCGCAACTTGCTAGGTCTGACAGACGTTCTAGTACTTTTCCTAACCCCATCCCCCTCCGAAACATTTTTAAAGTTGACATTACTTGAAAAACCAGAGGGGTCTTTTGCGATTTGGGAAGTACACCACCAATTGCCATTGGTCAACCTGACCGCATTCTTGCGAGTATCCACTACCTGCTGAGAATCTAAAAACTTTGAAAGACCTTTCCTAACTAAAACAGGATTTTTAACTTTGACCCAATCTCCAATCTGAATATTGTGAGACATTTTCTTTCCAGGTTTAACCTGTTTAGAACACAAATCAGAGGACTTTCTATGAGCAGCATCCCACATATTGCTCATGTCGCCACTTTGGTGAAAATTTCTTACCATCCAAAAAGGATATACTTGTGAACAAGCTTTCCTCCCTCTCATGAGTTCGAAGGGAGTATAATCGGTAGCAGAATGAGGGGAAGTGCGGTAGGACCATACAAGATCTTTAACTGCTTTAAATACACAACTTCTAGATTTGAAAGCAGATTGAACACACTCCACGATGACTCTATTAAACCTTTCAGTCTTGCCATTGCTTTGCGGGTGATAAAGAGGAGTTCTGGTGTGTTTGATACCACACGACTTCAAAAAGGAGTTCATTTCATGAGAGATGAATTGAACTCCGTTATCAGTTAGGATTTCATCTGGGTAACCTTCTCTCAAAAAGATACTATTCAAGCAATCAATGACGCTTTTAGAATTTGGTATACTGATTGGTTCAACTTCGACCCACCTTGACAAATGATCAATGAGGACCAAAAAATATTTGGAGTTGTTGGGAAGAACATGGAATGGTCCCAAGAAGTCCATTCCCAACTTCTGCCAAGCACGACCTGGAACAGAAACCTTAGATTCAACAAGGCCTTCCAACACTAATACCTTGTCACTGGCATTACAACGTGGACATAGTCTGACCATCTCATCTATCTGAGAGTCCATTTTTGGCCACCAGAAATCCGACCTCACTTTTCTTTTAGTAATAGTAGCACCAAGATGGCCAGAATGTGCTGCCAAAATAATTTTCTCTCTAAAACATGATGGAGGAACCAACTTGTCACCACGGACAATTACACTATTCTCCATTGAAAGCTCAGTGTTAATTTTCCAAAACATTTGGAGATCGGGAGAAAGACATTTCTCTTTCGGCCACCCCTTTTCGATAAGAGAGGAAACTTCTTTAAGGATTACATCATTACTTAGTGCTTTGATCCAATCATCCTCTAGAAAAGAAATAGGTTCTTGACAGACATTGGCAACAAAACATTCCTCTACCTCAGTCTCCCAATCTTGTTCATCACTGTCAGTTATGGGAAGCCTGGAAAGGCAGTCAGCTCTGCTGTTTCTTCCCCCAGGTATGTATTCCACGCTAAAGGAGAATTCAAGTAATTTCGTGGACAATCTTGCTAAACGAGCTGTCGTGCGTTTGACATTTTTTCCATTTAAGATATCAACCAAAGGTCGATGATCCGTTCTGAGAACAAAAGACCTGCCCCACAAATATGATTTAAATTTCTCCACACTCCATGTGCATGCTAGAAGTTCTTTTTCAATGACGGAGTATTTCCGTTCCACAGGGCGGAGGGTGCGGGAGGCAAAGCCAACTGTATACTCCTTCTCGCCAGAACATTGAGAAAGAACTGCACCCAAACCATACTCACATGCGTCAACTGTGACAAAAGTTTGTCTCCCTTCGACAAATGCTTGTAAAGCAGGAGCCGAAAGTATATGATCTTTGATAATCTTGAAACCTTTTTTGCATTCTTCTGACCACTCGAAAACAGCTCCTTTCTTTAGTAAAGACCTGAAGCATTCAGTAGTTTTTGCAAAATCTTTCATGAATTTTGCATAAAACTCACACAAACCGAGGAAAGACAAAAGCTGTTCCCTGTTTTGAGGAGCCGGTGCCTCAATAATACTCTTAACCAAACCAGGCCTAGGCTTGATACCTTTTTCTGAAATGATATGTCCTAAATACTCTATTTCTTTGGCCTTGAAAATACATTTAGTTTTCTGCAGGGTTAAACCTCTATTCTCGAGAACTTCGAAAACTTCATTAATTGCTTGATCGTGCTCACTCTCTGTTTTGGTGAAGATGAGAATGTCATCTTGGAAGACAACTACATTGGGATTATGGGCAAACATTTCCGACATGAGTCTTTGGAAGACTGCTGCGGCTGATGCCAGCCCAAAGGGGAGACGACAGAATTGGAAAACACCATCAGGAGTGACGAAAGCAGTGAGATGTCGAGATTGGGGGTGCAATTCTACCTGATGATAGGCAGCTTTGAGATCAAGTTTCGTAAACCACGAAGATGACCCCACTTTGGCAATAAGGTCTTCAATTCGTGGCAAAGGAAACCCATCAACCCAAATGGCTTCATTTAGGGTGCGTAAGTCAACACACATTCTCAAGTCTCCTGACCTCTTCTTGGCTAAGACAATGGGGGAAAGCCATAGAGTAGATTTGACTTTTTCAATGATTCCTTGATCACACAGAGCCTTCAAGTGTTTAGACAGATCGCTTCTGATGCTCAAAGGAACATTGCGTAATTTGTGCTTGGTAGGAACAACATTGTCTTTTACTCTGATGGTATGCTGAAAGTTAGTGATTTTACCAAGACGGTTCTCGAAGATTCTACTAAACTTTTGTTCCCAAGTGTTGTACGCATGAGTGCATAGTGTATTATTAGTAATCGCAGAAACAGGAGTGTCTCTAATCTGTTTGTCGATGAAAACTGGATTAGCTAATCCTGGCTTGATAGTTAGACCTATTTCTGCTTGGTGGATAAGACCAAGAACATTAATTCCTTTCTTGGCCACATACACCTTCCCCTTGATAGTCACTCCTAATACATTGATATCGGCCCAGAAAAATCCAAGTAAATTAATCCTACTGCCTTCAAAGGCCACAGTAGGGATATCTGGGGGTAGTAAACTCTTGTTATGCCAAAATTTGGTGTATTTATCTTGTGAAATAATAGTTATGCGTGCACCGGTGTCGACTAGCAACTGAACGTGATCTTTTCCAATGATAACATCAACTTCGGGATCAGGAATGTCATGAGAAATACTTTTGTCATGAGAATCCATGACTACTACATACTCTTGATGCATGACATCTTCGTGAGAAACATCACCCTCATACGAAAAATTGTCACCATTTTCGTTCATACTTTCATCATTGATGACACATCGAACATTTCCTCTTGTGCCTCCTCTCCTGCCTCTCATGCATATCTTAGCAAAATGCCCCATTTTGCCACACTGTCCACATTGTTGGTTGGCTGCAGGACAGTTCTTAAAGGAGGAAACATGAGAGGAAGAACCACATCTATAGCAGAACATTCTAGAGTCAGACTGTCTGAATCTACCGCCTCTAGATAAATTGGGCCTTCTGAAATTGCCACGCGGCACAAAAGGAGTTCTGGTTGCAGGGGAATTAGAAATAGCACCAGAGATTGTGGTATTGGACATCACACCAGAGATTGTGGTATTAGACAAGGCTGTTTCCAGCTGTTTGACATCATCTATAGAGGTTTCTATGCTTTTAGCTATATCTACCGCCTTATCTAGTGAGGGGTCTTTACACGTTAGCAACTTCTTTTGAATTTCCTTACAATAGCAACGTGCAACAAGCTGATCTCTAATAAGCTGTGATGTAAAATTGTCAAATTCACAGTTTGCAGCTAACATTTTTAGAGCAGTTATAAAGGTATCAATATTTTCATCACTCTTTTGTGTCCTTGTGAAGAACTTATACCTATGTACAACTAAGTTTTTTGTTTTGGTAAAATATTTCTCTAATTTCGCCTTGGCTATTTCAAACTCATCAGGATCTTGACCCTCAGGTGGATCATATGGAGGTAAATGGTCAAAAACATTCTGACCTTCGACCCCCAAATGGTAGCACATGAGGTTCTTTTTCCTCTCAGGTCTATATCTTTGACCATCAATGGCACCCAAGTAAGCCATGAACGATCTGACCCATAATTTCCATTCCAATGGAGGATCACCAGGTACCTGCAAGAACGGAGCTGGTGGGGTTACACTTTGCATAGTTAAATGGAATAGTGATGAAATGTAGATTAATTTTGGTAGTTTGGATTAGTTTCAATAAAAGTTGTTTGAAAATTAGAACCTGTTCTAGACCTTCAATAAAATAAAATATGTGCTGGTCGTGAAAAATGTGAAATCCCCAGAATTTACTTCCACCCACAGAAATGTGAGCATATCACAGAAGTAATATGCCGCAAAAAAAAAATTGTACACACAGTAATAATTGTGTGTGTATCACAGAAGTGATGAGTTGTGTTGAAAAAAAGAAAGAAAAAAAATATATATTTTGTCTTTTTCTGGTATAGTTCCAGTTTCTGTCACAGGATGGCAGTATGATATAGCAAATCCTGTCTTTCTCTTTGAATTCCGAGGATTTGTTCAATTAAATGAACTCTGCATTTCAAACGCTGCGGAATGAAAGGAAGATAAAGGAATGCTTGACAAACACGTGTAGGAGCTGTGTGTGTCAGCGCAGAGTTACAAGAATTGTCTGGAAGGATGAGCAATTTGATCTCGAAGTTTCCTTATTTTATTAATTTTAAAAAACGAGGAGATGGTAAGAGTGTCCGACGTGTGGACATTGCATTTCCCTTCTTAACCGGTTAATTCATGTGGTGAGACGCAGAAGATGATTTAGTGCCGGATTTGGTTGTTAGAAAGTTGGTTACTATGGAGAGTAACACGTGAGCCAGCACAGAACGTGAATGTGTAGAAGCGTGCCTGTAATTGGTCAAGGGCGAACAGCTGGTCGCGTCATTCGCCTGAGATTCCCCGACGTCATCATTGCAGAGGACGCAGCGTCGAGTGAAGATCTCCTCAACACGGTGAAATACGGTGAGGAAACCAGCGCATTTAAATGATTTGAAGTTCCTCTGTTTTTACTCTCAGCAACTGCATGCGCTGTAAGAACCTTGAAAGCTTCTCTAGAGATTGTTGATTTCAGAGGGATCTCTGAGAGGAGCGGTAGGGTTTCCTTGGTGCTTTTCCAACGGAAGCAGAGGAGTAAGTTATCGTGTCAGGAAAAGGAAAAAAAAAATCTGAAGGGGTACGGCTCTCCCGCGCTATGCCGAGTAAGCGCTTGTAAGTTAATTTTTGAAATGTACTCACGGTTTTGCGTGAATGTACTCACGGTTTTGCGTGAAGGAAGACTGTGGAAATTTTGAAACGAAAACGGTAGAAGTTGAAAGTTGACAGGTCGCTGGGTAGATCCCGTCCTCAGTCGCCAGTGAAATGAGGAGGCCAGCACACGGAGAGATATTCTTTAGGTGTAGTTTATTGCAGGAAGGGAGAGCCGTCCCAGCAGGCAGGTCGATGGCAAGGAAATAACTGCCCCAACTAGAACACTGTACATGGAACATTCACAGTGACATAGCATGGTTCTGAGTTGCGCAATACACATCACCACACCCCGCCCCCACCGGTGCGGACCTCGGACACAACCCAAACTGTAAATTTGGCCCCCGAGAGAAAATTTGTGAGTACCCATGCTCTAGAGTATCTTGGGATTCGGCACACTGCATACCTGTTCACATTGGAGAAGCTGTGACTACGAGACTTAAGTTGGAAAGAAAACAAATATCCGCTGGGCTTAGCTCCGCTCCGCTCTGGATTGGCTCTCAGGATATGAATGGATGCTGCAGCCGTCTGGCAGGAGCTCTTGCGGTAACCTGGGCGAAGAACTCTCTGATTCTGTGGTCAATTCATGAGGTATATATAGTGTTACCAACAGACGTTTACTCTACATTGGCGGGCTTTCCATCAACCTGAGACATAAATGGGATAAACCAGCATGATGAAAATATGTAAAACTAGAGTACCAAAACGTCAAACCAGATTACGTATTTATTTTGCTCATTCACTGTCAACCTTGAAAGGCGGATATCATGGAGCTGGTAGCAGACGTGTGTCACCTTGTGTGTTAGCAAAGTTATTTTTTGGATGAATTGACATTTTTACAACTGGGAAAATCTGGATTTTCTTGCCAGACTGGAGCCTGCCATCATGCAATTTTAAAGCTGCTTAATAACAGAAGACGCATGCCCAATTTGTTGGCAATGGATAGTTTTGAAAGTGGAAGCCGAAACATTGATGCACGGTTTTTGCTATCATACATTACTTTGACTCGACTTCTAAGCGGTGGTGGTGCTGCTGGATGCAGCGAAAGCATTTGATTCCTTTCAGTGGGACTATATGTTCACTGTTTTAACAAGGATGGACCTTCCACCGTTCTTCCTTCAATGGATTAGGGTGCTGTATACCGCGCCCGTGGTCAGAGTGCATGTCAATGGCTGGGTGTCTTCGTCCTTCCCGATCAGCAGAGGTACGCGGCAGGGTTGCCACCTGTCACCAATGCTTTTCGTGTTAGCCCCCTAGGCTTGCACATAGCGCCAGTTGCATGCGTCAGCTGCTTTGCGTTTCCAGCAGCGACCCCTTGTTGTCTCGTTATATGTTGACAACATGCTACTTTATGCCCGCGAGCCAGCGACTTACCTGCTGGAATTACTCAGCGAGGACGTTAAATTCTAGGGCTACTCTGGGTTAGGGATTAACTGGGCCAAGTCGACGGTGTTCCAGCTGACAGCTGGCACGCGTGAGGTTGAGCTGAACTTCCCTCTGACTTGAACCTGATGAAATACTTAGGGATATGGCTGCATAGGGATCTTGACCAGGTAATCTCCATGAACTATGGACGTGTTGTAACACAGATCACAGATAGGGCGGAGCAGTGGGCTCGGCTGCTGCTGTCGCTTGCTGATCGTATTGCAGTTATGAAAATGTCTACATTACCAAATTGTTATATTTGTTTGTGAATATCTCCATTTGACTGAATATCTCTTTGTTCATGATGCTGTAATCGGCCCTACTGTCATTTACATGGGGGGTAAGACGCCAAGATGTAGTTGAAATGTTCTGGTGCAGCCGTTTGACCGGGGAGGATTTGAGGCATCCCATTATTGATTCTTTCTGCAGCGGTTCTTGCCTCATACGGCAATTGAGTCTGACACGGCACTCCCAATGCCGCTAGTGGTGGCAACACTCTCTGGAGGGAACGGCGTCCCGAGGACGGAGATGTCTCTGGTACAGTGCACTGCTTGGGCCTGGCGGACGTTTGCCAAGAGGGCACAGCTAGATGAGCTATATGCCCCGAAACTCCCTATCGCTGCACAGCCGGACATTTTGGCAGCTCAGAAGCAACCTGCTCTTCGCGCGTTGGAGACTGTTGGTGTTACGCAAACGGGTGACTTATATGAACGGGGTCAGTTCCGCTCACTCCAAGATGTACAGGCGGGTCGGAATTCTAGGTTGATCCTGGGATTCACCTATGTGCGAGTGAGGCAGGCGGTCAGGGCCGTTTCAGTTATTTTTTGAATTTTCTATTAAAAAAAAAACGAAAATTGGCTTTTATCGACACATGTGAGGATGATATTGGTGCACCCAGCCTTGGAGTGTTGTGTATACTTGTTGCAAGCATTTCAATAAACAAAAATAAAAAATGGTTGAAAGAACTGCACTGTTAGGCCAGATCTAAAGGAACACTCCCTTGCTTTAAACTGTATGGTGTTACCAGCTTGGTTGGTGAAGTATTTGAAAGTTGATGAGATGAGGAACAAGAATGAGGATAAACTGCCATATTGTACTATTCCATTCAAAATAGTTTGGAACGCTGACTGCTTGTTGAGGAGTAAAAAACATATACACAGAAAAAAAAGAAGAATGTTCTGTTATTGCGCATGTTTAGGAAGCCATGGCACCTCTAGAGGAGGAATGACCACATAAAACAGGTTCTATCATTCCAGATTGTTTCATGGACCACGTAACCTATCTGGAAAGAGTAGCAGAGGATACAGGACAATGAAGTTTCCTAAAGTAAAGATGGATTTGAGAATCAAGCACTCAGAGACCCGATGTTCAAGCTTCCTACTCTTTAAGACATCAAGCTACACAGAGATTTGGTCGCTCCGGAAAGGCAGGATAATCCACTGCTGTTAAAAATGTTTTGTACAGCTGGAAATTGAGAACAGAATTCCAAGAGAACACTGCCTAGCTAAAACATCCACAGGATTGTTGTCTAAAACGCAAAATCATGGTCAATTAAACTCAATAGACCCATCAGAGAGAGATCGGGATTCTCAGGCCAGGCATTTAACACAATAAAGACTATGTTACCACATTATAACATTTGATATCTTGGTAAAGGAGGTCTACTTATCCTAATTTATTTTTTAATAGTCAAAGTACTGGATGCTTCACCACAGGTTTCCTATCAATAGAGCGTGGTGTAGACGATGGTCCATCTAAGTGTGTTCACCTTTCTGTAAGACTTAGATGAAGACGCTAGCTAGCTTAAGATATTTGCCACAATAGTGACAGAGCCACAGCATTTAATGGAGTGAGACTGGTCATTGTGATCTGTAACATTTTAATAACACCTTATGGGTTCAACTGAATACGCTCCTAGTTTCAAAGAGATACAGGGAGGATTTTGTGCTACACTTTCTCCCATACACGTGTTTTACATTCGAATACTCATGATGTAATACATCTTGTTACAACGTGATTCATTCACAACATGTTCCAAGATCCAAACATTGTTAATTTTCACCTAGGGAAGTCAACTGAGTACTACTAGCGAGCAACGGTTATAAGCTTCTACTCAGTGGCAATTAAATGTGCTCGGTCACTATATAAGACAACACATTGATTTTGTCAGAAAGTGAAATGTGCTCTGCTGTGTTGAAATGCATACGCTACAACAATGAGCACTAGTGCACTGTGGGTTGTCTTTCTAAAATATGAAGAGTATGAGGGGGACAGTGTTTGTAAAATTTGCAACATTTTGAAGAGATCAGAGTGTAATTTTGCATGTAATCTTTTTATGCATGTACCTTATAAAGACAGACATTAATCAGCTAATAAGGTGATATCTTCAAGCAGCGCCCTGGAACAAACCAATAGCACAGTATTGGATGGTACGAGAAGAAGCAGCAGGGGTAACAAACGGCCCCAGACCCTTCGGTGTGGGCGGGCCTAAGCTCCAGGGGTCCCCCTCAGCACAGTACCCTGGCATGAGAGCTCCTGGTTGAGTCCAGAGGGGGGCTCTGTGTGTACCTTGCAGGGGGCCCCCTCAAGTTTTGTTACGCCACTGCAAGCAGCAAGCAAAACCGATATACTCAGCCCTGCGTGTTCTCACATTTATCTTATTTTACATTTGTATTGGCTTATAAAGTGCCTGAATCACCCCCAAAAGAGCTCGGTTTTAAGGAACTTTCTAAATAGAAGGTATTCTGGGCATTTCCGGAGATTAATAGGGGGCTGATTCAAATAATAGAGGGCCAGGTGGAAAAATGCTTTCCCACCTAAGCAGGATTATTGGAAACGCTTGACAAGGAGCAAGAATTTGGCTCATGAGCGTAGAGATCTAGGTGGCTGATACGCTTTTCTGCAAGATAGCCAGGACCTTTACCGTTTAGTGCTTTGTGCACAATGCAGCATATCCTATATCTGACTAGCTTGCGTATTGGAAGTCAGTGCAAACATTGCAATAGAAAGAGAGAAGCTGCTCTGGCAAGGGCGTTTGAGACCAGGCGAGTACGATGTTTTGGACAGCCTGAAGTCTACTTAGGGAGGACTCACTTGCTGAAATCAGGAGAGCTTTACTGTAGTCCAAGAGTCCTATCACCAGAGCCTGGATGAGTGTTTTCCGTACGGTTAGGGGGAGGAATGGAAATACCCTGTGTAGGAGGCTTAATATATGAAAGCATGAGCCCACGGTGATTGTAACTTGCTCCTTCATTGTGAGTTTCTGGTTCAGACGTATGCCTAGGTTCTCGACCACAGTCTTAGGGACCGGGGTATCGCCGAATTCTGGAGGCCACCATTCTGGATACCAGAGCAGAGGCGTGTCTCCGAATAGCATGATCTCAGTTTTCCCAGCATTTAGCTGTAGGAAATGAATCCTCCTCCAAGTAGCGATGGCATCACATTGGCTGGACCCGAAGTTATGACATTGTTGAAATAAAGGAATTCAAATACGAAGGAACTTTGTACACTTACATCTTTTGAAAAGACAATTTAGTGGTGCACCTCTTCACTCTCATTCATTAGCGATGGCAATCATGCCTTCTGAGAAAGCAGACTGAGTATTGTGGGAATTTTAGTCAAATGACAGTAAAAGCTGGGTAAATGTAAATGTAAATGTAAATGGTCTGTGATTGGAAATGGCCAAGATTGATGTGGGCTCTGTGTGCGTTCTATAAGTTCTTATTATATTGAGCCAGAGAGGTCTTATACCTTTCTTTATTAATTACATCATGGGTGTGACGCAAACATCTTTCCAAGTTCTTACAAAGAAATTTTTCCTTCCGTAAATCTAGAGAGAGCCTCGCTGCATGTTGGCATCTGGCTGCTTTATGGTAATGTTTCAATGATGCCAGCTGGTCTTTGGTTGTTTTTACTATGGAGTTGTAGCTGGCCAAACATTCCTCAATATTCCCTGATTCCAGGATAATAGTTGCCGGGAATGTGTTCAAGAAAAGGGTCAGGTGTTATGTTATGCCACTGTCTAGGGAGACTGTAGGGGGCCATGAAAGGGGCAGAGTTGACCCTGGGTTCCCTAAGTAAATTAAAGAGTGATCTGTCCACAAAAGATGTTTGGAGAGTTGGTCAGGATAAGATCTAACGTGTGTCCCGCTAGACGTGTAGGACCCTTGTTGTTCTTTACTAGTCCTAGAGTGGCCAAGTTTGCGAGAAACATACAGGCGTCCTGATTAGAAGTGTTCTCACTATGTACACTGAAGTCACCTAGTAACATAAAATGTTTAGTGGAGATAATATGAGGGACAATTAATTCCATCAGTTGAAGCGATAAATCTGAAAGGGGACCTGGGGGCTGAAATACAAGGGCACCTTTCCAGCTGTAATGAGGTAAAAAAGAAAAAATCTAAAAACCGCCATATCTATTTTATCTTTGCAACATTGCTCAAGTGTCGATACATTAATAATGTCTTTATGGATAATGGCTTTCCCTCCACCCACCTTAGACTGTCGATCCAGCCTTTGAATATGGTAGCCATCAGGAACGGTCACCGCAATAGCGGGAGTGGAGCAAGGTTTGAGCCAGGTTTCAGTCAGAAATGCGATGTCGGGAATCTCAGAAGATAGTAGGTCCCATATTTCAGTGGCATGCTTGGGCAGAGATCTAACATTGCCCAAAGAGCAGTTCAAGCCCTGACCAAATTTGTCGGAAGGACAGTCTAGGGGAGCCTGAGGAAAAGTCTGGGGAGAGCATCTAATTTATAATTATGTTTTGACTTTTCTGGATCAGATAGCAGCAGGCCGCATGCTTCTGCTTCAGCTCCATGCCTTGGAATTTGCAAAACCTGCACGCGAAAGGCCCCTCCATGTCATGGAATACCCGAAAGTGTCCTGTGGGTGGTTAATACATTTAGATGTGCTTGATCGTTTGATATCTAGGAGTTCCCAGACCATATAAGAGTATATCTGCCTGTGTCCCAAGTCAGGCATGAAAAGTGCAGAGGTCCGGGCTCCTGTCGAGAGCTGGGCGCAGACACATGAGATGTTTGTGAAAGATCTTTGGTTGTATTTTTCTCAAATTAGTAGTAGTAAAGTTAGGACTCCTAACTTTAGGACTCCTAAAGGCCTTCTGTGAATACTGAAAGTCTTAAAATTAGGATTTTTTTTCTCAACTTTACTACTAATAAACTGAGAAAAATCCTAATTTTAAGACTTTCGGTATTCACAGAAGGCATTTAGGAGTCCTAAAGTTAGGACTCCCAACTTCTGTGAATACCGAAATGAGTAAGTGCCTTCTGTAAATACCAAAATGGTAGTAAGTTTAGGATTGTGTCTTAAATTAGTTCTGTGAATCGGGCCCAATGGTTTTACATACATCTTTATGCAGCCAAAGAAGCCTGCACACTACTTCTACACATAATCTGATTCAACAGCACAGCCTCGGAGGGTGACACACTGCTTTTATACAACCTTTGATGCAACAGTACAGCCTTGGACAATGGCACGCTAATTTTTCACAAAACCTGACACAATGTTGCAAACTTCCAACCAAGGTCTCTAAGGAAGAATGGATTATAAAAATAAATTGGAGAATTTTGGAAGTTGATGAGAAGAATCTATCACTATTCCCCTCTGTTTGAACAGAGGTCAGAACCACAGGAACCCTCATAACCATGGCAGACATACCTGGGGGTGGTTGGTGTACGTACATCAGACCATCTGCCCTACTAATGGTAGGCTTTCTGACCTACTTGCTTCTCTTCAGGAACATTATATAAAGACTGGCTGTCTCAAGCAGAAAAAAATAGGAAACAAGCATTTGCAATGCAATTGTTCTCACCCTAGGGACCTTATATGTATTTACCAATGCAGCATATTAGCCTGGGTGCTGAAACATCTACTGTTCTTTAACCTAAAAGCTACCTTGCCTGCTGAGAGGGAAGGCGTGCACTACCCCTGCCGGATGTGTGAACATCTAAGATGAGCCAGAAGCAGCTGACCACGGAGCTGAGGCTCCATCTACCTAGAGAGACATGTGCGTGCTCCTGGATTGGAGAGCAGTCTTTTCTTCGAGTGTCTGAACCACCGCACTCTTGTGAAGTAGGAGGGTGACACTTTCAAACACCCCTTTCTATTTGTGATTCAAAATAAGAAGCATTAAACCTTTGACAAGTCGGAAAAGCTTTCCTGACTAGTAAAAGTGATTTAGCAGATAAGAATGTACTTGCAAAATATATTCATACATGAGAACCAATCTTACTGAAATGGTGTTTTAAAATTTCCCCAATGCAGTTCCTATGCGTTTTGTTCGGTAACAGCCATTCTTGACCAATTTGTGCGACCTTGAGTTGCCCTAGGCTGAAATGGAAGAAAGTTTTCTCCTGTACTATGAAGTAAGCCGAGGAACAGACAGCTGAAAAAGAAACAGTGCCTACTACTTAAAAACTGTGTCTGGCTGCACAGCACCGAGAGGCTGAAAGTTCGGGAGACAACCGTCCTCCAATGCAGTAAAGTGCGAGAAAGAAGTATAAAAAATCAGGTAGTTGTAAAAGCAGAGTTCACCAAGACACCCTCCGAGCAGTATAAGCTATACACGAAAAGCTGATAATCATGCAGCAGAATGCTATTTGTGCACAGGGGCGCCCAAAACAGCTTCAGGATGAGGATATTGATTCAAAATACAAATTGACAAGAGGACAAAAGTTCAGCTATCAAAACATTTTATCAGAGAACCGATCTCCTGCTGTTGGTGGGCGACAAGAAATACCTCAGAGTGACTCATCCTCATAAAATGGAAAACAGTGATTGTTGGGAATTTGTGACGATTGGCAGCAGTTACAGTGATTTCAAGGCTTCATTTGCAGCCCCTTACGGGCTGACATCCAACTACAGTCTGGGAAGGCATGGCCAGGTTCAAAGTGCATCATGACAGAGGCTGAACGTTCTGTAACTGATCTGAATTTTTTTGCTATTAACGCCAATGTTTTGCAAAAGGTTTTGATTAAGAGCCTACCACAAAGGTTGCCACCTTCCAAAGAAAATGTAAGAAAATAAACATACAATGAGCAATACTAGATGCAGCTTGAAGCACTTGGGGGTGAGGGCATTTTGCGCATATATATTGTCAAAATATCTTTTAGACTCCAGATTTCAACACAAGCATGAGGCAAGATTATGCAGCAATTCACGAACGCCAGAAGTAACAGATTGGTGACAGGATTGAGGAGAGAGCAAACAGAGAGCCTGCTTATGCTTCAATGTATCAAATAAGCAGCGTGAACCTACTATCGGGTGGAAGTAACTGCAAGTCAGGGCTTTAGGTGGGCCGGATCCTGCCGATGCTCAGAACTATCAGCTCTTAACCTCTACCGCGCCAGCGGGTTTTCCCGCTGTGCGCTGAAATTTGAAAGTCGCGCGTATCGTGACAAAGCCAGCTCGTCATGCGCGTAGCGCAGGTAACGCCCATGACGAGCTGGCTTTGTCATCAGCGCTGAAGGGGTTAAAAGCAGGTGCTGAAACAGGTCCCAATTTGGCTCTCCATTTTTACCCTAGGGGTGGGGGTTAGAAACTTAACTCGTCAATATAGCACGCGGCACTGCTTTTGATGCAACTTTGCAGTGATTTGTTTGTCAGTTTTCTATATGGCAGACATGAGCACCAGTGACATCACGCAAGGACGTGGTCATTTGTTGAATCCCAGGATGTTGAGCGGATGTGAGGCTCAAACCTGCACACTCAGCTCGAAGGTTGGTAGCTCTAGACTTCTGCCACATCCTCGTCTACAAGAACTGAAGCATGTTTAATATTATATATAACGAAATCACAGGTGGTGTTCATTTGTACATGTAATGTTACTTGTTCTGTTCTATATAAGGATGAATGGACAGAAACAGCAAAACACCAGTCGGGCACACACTACAGATTTTTAGCATAAGTGTTTTAAGCCATGCCCTCAATTACATTGGCCACGCCCCTATGGGAAACACCCCTCAGTTTTTTCATTCTACTTAAAGCCCTACTGCAAGTGATTATTTACCGATACATATTGGGCGGCCCTGCTGGAATCGGATTTGTTGCCAGTTTGGACACCCGCACACATCTCTGTTGACTTGGCCGTGCTGCTGAGAGTTAGTAAGCTTTAACAGCACTTACCGGCATCATCCTCGGTCCATACCACATTGATGCTGGCTGCGGGCCGGCAGCTCCGGTGCCGAGGCTGATCTTCAGAGCTGCAAAGTGAGCGGTAGGCTAACTCACTCTGTCCCGTTTGGTTTTGGGTCCTGCTGGCAGATGGGTTTGTATTCGGTTCCCTTGCCCTCTAGCCCTCGCCGCATCTGTCTCACCTGGGTGGTAGAGGCTGGCTCATGAGCAGCTCTCGTGGCTCAGATTTGGTGAGGGGTAGGCAAGAGGTTCCCACACTGCGTGTGGTGACGAGGCATGATCGAGGGAACAATGAAACAAACAAGTTGGCCGCTCTAACTTTTTTGACACCTCCTCTTGTTACGCTAAGTTGTGCTAATGCGCTGATAACGCTCTCCTCCCGGGTCTCCTTACAAATGAAGGCATACGGTATGTTCGGCGCAGGCGCAGTCCCAGAGGTATCGCGCACATGCGAAACAAAAAATAAGTGCGAGTTTACCCACCAATCAGAGACAAACAAGTTTTTAAAATGCAATATGAATCGTATTTACACAAGACCTATTGCATTTTAAACAGAGGTACGAGCGTTAAAAAAGGCACCAATGTGAGGAGGTGGAGGGGTGGTGGTGGTAAAAGGAATTCACGGACTGCGGGAGGGAACAGTGGAGGCAGGGGAACAAAACAGCTTCAAAAGTAAAGGGTCGGATAGCCGTGGAAGGACAACAATGATGACATGGCTGTCAGGAGGCGGGATTAAGTTGGCCAAAACCAATCAGATTGCAGCATTTAGAATTTCGGCCAATGAAAAAGCTAGGCGAAAAGCTTCCCCCGCTATACTGCATACAGCATCTCTTGACAAGACAGCGCAGACCTAGACTCCCTTGCAGAAAGCTCTCAGTGTATCAAGTACATTATTTATTGGTTTTACAAAAAGTAAAAGCAAAAGCAAACTCTCACTTTAGGAGTAAAACAAAAAAGTCTGTTGGGCACCCGTATGAAACATGGCAGCCACTCAGCAAACTATAGGTGCTTTTAGAAAAGCTCCTGTTGCTCCTCTGAAGACACAGGGATAGCCAGGTTGGTGGAAATCGCTAAATATGGTAGATGGTAGTCCAACGGGGTACTGGAAGTTGTTACGACTGCTCCTCTGACAGACCGTGGACCACCTGTCAAACTATAAATGAGGGGGACAGTCTTCAAATGTAACTCAAAATAGAAAAATCACTAAAGAAAGGCGGGCTGGATTGAGGGTGTGGTGGACAGGGCACGCTATAACTCTATAAAAAATGCAGCAAAGCATTATACCAGCCACACCACTGGTCCTCCCAACAGCCCTGTTTATAGTTGGACAGATTGTCAACCTTTCATAGGAATTCTCCCTGGGTCTGTCGATGGAGAACTTCTTCTGAAGGGGAAAGGGCTCTGGAAGAAAACCCATCAGACATTATTAGATAAAGCAGCGCTATATAAGAACCTTAAAAAAATAAAAAAGTACATTTTGTATTTGACAGATTCATGTTTAAATCCCTTGTGTGGCACACTGCTTTCACGTACTCAACATTCCGTGGTATTTTTATGGATTATTAACAAGAGTAGTGCCAGGATACAGACATATTTTTAGGTTTCCTAAACAAATCGGGTATGAATTGGGTAGAAACTACTGAATGATGTTCCCAAAAAAGGAGTGAATCCCAGATCTCAGTATTACAGGTAGCACTTCTCTCCTCATTAACACAGAAGGAGAGGTAGTACCATCTCAAGCAAAACAAACATTGGCATAGCCAATAGGTCTCACCTTTGGGACCTTATAAGTTTTTAGCCATGCAACAGTTGATGTTGTTGCACCAAGGATATTGTGCTGCAGAACTAAATACTTATAAGGACCCAAAAGTGAGACCTATTGGCTATGCCAATGCTTGTTCTTTATAGTTACTGTTATGTGTTTGATAGGTAGCTAAAAAGACGTGCATAGGTAAATGCAATTGGTTTTGCCTAGGTAATTAATAATGTTTTGCTGTAGTAAGTGTTAGCTTGGTGAGCTATTTTGAAATATAAATTACTGAAACTCCATTAAAGATCTTAAGACAGGTAAATGTCGAGCTTGGCTATCTACGGTGCTGTGACCAAGGGCTGTCTCTACCTGGTTTGTCCCTCATCTGATACTCTTTTCTAGCATTGCCTTTGTATGATCGGTCTCTCCTATAGTCTGGGCCATAGGAATTATGCGGCAGGGGAGTCAAATTATGCAGCAGGGGTGAGTAAATTATGGCCAAAAATGCAAATTATGTGGGATTATGCAGCACATTTTGCAATAATTTAACTTAATTATTTAGCAATTTTTAAATTTAACATGGTCTGTGCATTAGTTGTACCTTATTGGTACCACTTTAATACCCAAATATAGCAAACAACTATAGAAATCCGTCACCCTTTGTAAAGAGCCTTCCACTGTGCTGACTAGTGACAGCTCTTTTACCTGTTGCAGCAGTGCCTGCATGGAGCAATCTTTTACCTGGGCTGTTACCTGAAAACAACAGGCAGTGTGCAGCCTAGATGCACATACTGCAGAGATACGTCAGGCTGTGCGCTTTATTTATGTAAATCAGTAAAGGCGGCAGTAAGGCAAATAACTTGGACGGTGGTTCACTTATTCAGAGGCAGCCCAGCTGGCTGGGCTTGATTGATCTGAAATCCAGGCCCGCCAGGAAAGACTGAACTTCTGAGACAAACGAATAATGGCCGCTGTGTTTACCACATGAATAAAGGCGGTGCTGTGGGAGGTGCTAGCGAGAACCGCAACCGCTGATATTGAGTTTAATTCCCCATAACTAGTACCCTTAAACGAGCCAAGAGAGTAAACCCATCCCCCTGGTACACCCCTGAACTCAACGCCCTACGGAAGGAATGTAAAAGGACTGAACGCGCATGGAGGAAGGACAAACTCGCAGGCAAGAAAGCCGCCTTCCGGGCATCCATAAGAACTTACAAACTCGCGCTTCATAACACCAAAAGTCTATTCTATGAGGAAAGAATAAAAAACTCCTCCTGTTCCGCCAGGGAAACTTTTACTATCTTAAAAGAACTTCTTAAAGGCCCGGATCCCCCAGAGAAATCCCTTGATTCTAACACCGCTGGGGACAAATGCAACAAACTGGCAAAAATTTTCGACGAGAAAATTCAGAAAATTCTCGCCTCCCTACCCCTAATGGACACTAGTGTCATAGGTGGTGACCGTTTTAAACCTCCCCCTTCCACTAGCCCTTTCCCGGATACCCCCGCTCCCCACCTTGACACCTTCGGCCCGGTAACCACTGAAGAGGTCTCAGCAATGCTCGCCACAATCAAAAGTGGCTCTTCTAGCGATCCGGTGCCCATACGCTTCCTGAAAAAAGTGGCCCCCATCATTGTCCCTCCGTTAACTGACCTCATCAATTCCTCTTTGCTTCAGGGAAAGGTCCCTCCCCGCTGGAAAGCGGATGTTGTTAAGGCTCTCCTAAAAAAACCTGTATTAGACCCGCAGGACTTAGCCAATTACAGGCCAATTTCCCTCCTCCCTGGGATTAGTAAAATCACTGAAAAATTTGTGAATAAAAAGCTCTCCCTATTCTTAGAGTCCAACAACTTACTCAGGAGCTCACAGACTGGATTCCGCCCAGGTCAGGGCACGGACACTGCCCTCCTGGCGGCAGTGGAGGAGACCAGATGCATTCTGGATACAGGAGGATCAGTGGCAGTGATCCTCCTGGACCTCAGTGCGGCCTTCGACACTGTCAACCACCGGGTTTTAATCCAGCGCCTCAGAGACATCGGAGTGGAGGGCATCGCCCTGGCGTGGCTCGCGTCATTCCTTACCCACCGCTCCTTCCAGGTCTGGGAGAATGACATCCACTCCCCAGCAGTCCCCCTCCAGTGCGGAGTGCCGCAGGGCTCGTCGCTGGTCCCGACGCTATTCAATGTCTACATGTCCCGACTGGAGGAGGTGGTCACCCCGTTTGGAGTGAAAATCATCAATTATGCTGATGACACCCAGCTGGTGGTGACCCTTTCCCATCCCAACCAAGAACCATCCAACCTCCACAGCTGCCTCTCTGAAATCCAGGGGTGGATGAACAACTCAGCGTTGAAACTCAACGGGTCCAAGACCGAAATCCTGCTTCTTGGACAAAAAGGGCTCTCCCTTCCCCCTAACATCTGGCCCTCCTGTCTAGGTGAACCCACTGTCCCCAAAACCGAGGTCAAGAGCCTGGGAATCTGGCTTGAGAAAGACCTGTCCTTCAAAACCCAGGCAAAAAAAACTGCGGGCATTTGCTTTGGGCTTCTTAGGTCAGTCAGGAAAATCCTCCCCCTGCTCCCTCCCATCTCCCGAAAATTGCTTATCCAAGGCCTTATTCTATCTAGGCTGGATTACAGCAATGCCATCTATCTGGGAGCCCCCGAAGCCACCTTCAATAAATTACAGAGAATTCAGAATGCCGCTGCCCGGCTTCTCACTAACACCCCGGCCAGATCATCGGCAAAGCCAGCCTTAAAGCAACTTCACTGGCTGCCAGTTAGAGAAAGAGTTACGTTCAAGGCTCTCTGCCTGGCCCATAAACTCTTACATAACAAAGGCCCCCCCATCCTCAAAAACTTCATCACCCCTTACAATGTCACCAGATCACTCCGCTCGGCCCACGAACACCTCATCACAGTTCACAGAGTCAAAAAGGCCTGCACTGGGGGACGGCGATTTTCTGTGAACAGGGCGAACCTTTGGAATACCCTCCCCCGTAAACTGAGGATGGAATCAAATCACCTCCTATTCAGAAAATCACTGAAAATGCACCTCTTCCCCTGATCTCTATGACCTCCTCTGCAACCCACCCTCTAGACTGTCTAGGTTCCAGCGCTGGGATGCTTACGGGTTACTACGCGCTCTACAAAACCCTAATAATAATAATAATAACTCAGTTTCGGCTATTGAAGAGGGGGAGGGGATTGCGAGACCAATGGTTGTTTGCAAAAGTGCCCAGTGCAATGCTTTCACTTTAATGATGGCCATGTCCCTGGCCGCCATTAACGTGAAAGCGATGCGTGCGCTTTTACAAACAAAAGTTAAAAAACGCGCATGCCGGAAACTGGAGAAGATATGGCTCCACGAACGCACACCGGACAACCACGCAGCCCACAAGGACGCCACCCGCAGACATCACCACCTCATCAGATTAGCCAAGAGGTCCTCCTTGAAAGATCGCTTGGATAACAACGCACACGACAACAAGGAGCTCTTCAGCATCGTAAAGGAACTCTCCAACCCCAGCGCCAACGCCAACGACATCCCGCCCTCACAAGAACTGTGCGACTCACTAGCCATCTGCTTCCACCGCAAGATCGCTGACATCCACGACAGCTTCAACACCATGACCACCCCGACTACGCCAGACTCCACCTCCCCTGTGAACACTACCAGCGCCAACAACCTGACCTCCTGGTCCAACCCCAACGACGACGAGACACGCAAGGTCATGAACTCCATCCACTCAGGATCTCCGTCAGACCCGTGCCCACACCACATATTCAACAAAGCAGACGCAGCCATCGCACCCCAACTACTGAAGGTCATCAACATCTCCTTCGAAACAGCGACATTCCCGGAAAGCTGGAAGCACACCGAAATCAATGCCCTCCTCAAGAAGCCCAAGGCGGACCCCAAGGACCTCAAGAACTTCCGGCCCATCTCCCTGCTCCCGTTCCCGGCAAAGGTCATCGAGAAAATCGTCAACATGCAATTGGCCCGCCACCTGGAAGACAACAACATCTTGGACCCGTCCCAGTCCGGATTCAGATGAAACCACAGCACCGGGACAGCCCTCATCGCCGCCACAGACGACATCAGGCGCCAACTAGACAACGGCGAAACATCAGCCCTCATCCTCCTGTACCGATCAGCCGCCTTCGACGCGGTCTGCCATCGCACTCTGAAGACACGCCTCCTAAAGGCCGGAAACCAAGAGAAGGTCCTTGACTGGACCACGTCCTTCCTCTTCGGCAGAACCCAGAGCGTCCGCGTTCCACCCTGCCGATCCGAAGCCACCGACATCATCTGCGGCGTCCCCCAGGGCTCATCTCTCAGCCCGACGCTGTTCAACGTCTACATGGCCCCCCTCACACAAGTGGCCCGCCATTACAACCTCAACATCATCTCCTACACCGACGACACCCAGCTCATCTTCTCTCTCACCAAGGACCCACACACCACCAAAACCAACCTCCACGAAGTAATGAAGGCCGTCGCCGACTGGATGAGGAGCAGCCGTCTGAAGCTGAACTCTGACAAGACGGAGGTCCTCATCCTCGGACCCACCCCCTCAGCCTGAGATGACTCCTGGTGGCCGACCACACTGGGAACAGCACCAACACCCACTGACCATGCACGCAACCTAGGATTCATCCTCGACTCCTCCATGTCTAAGCAGGTCAAAGTCGTCTCCTGCTACAACACCCTCGGCATGCTCTGCAGGATCTACAAGTGGATCCCGACCGAAGCAAGAAGAACGGTGACACAGGCCCTCGTCAGCACAAGACAGGAATACGGCAACGCACTCTACGCAGGAATCCCAGCCAAACACCTACGACGACTACAACGCATCCAAAATGCCTCCGCCCGACTGATCGTCAACGTCCCCCACCGCAGCCACACCACCCCCCACCTGACAGACCTACACTGGCTCCCCGTCGACAAGAGGATCACCTTCAAGCTCCTCACCCACGCACACAAAGCACTCCACAACGCCGGACCAGCCTACCTGAACAGCAGAGTCAGCTTCTACACCCCCACCCACCAGCTCCGCTCCGCCAGCCTCGCCCTCGCCGCTGTCCCCCGCATCCAACAAATGACCTCCGGCAGCAGATCCTTCTCCGACCTCACCACCAAGACCTGGAACACCCTCTTTACCCACATATGGCAGACCCAAGACCTACTCGCCTTCAGAAGACTCCTCAAGACCTGGCTCTTCGAGCAGTAGCGGCACCCCCCCTCCCCATAGCACCTTGAGACCCTCACGGGTAAGTAGCGCGCTTTACAAGTACTCTGATTGATTGATTGATTGATTGATTGATTCATTCATTGAATAGAGAAAACAAGCATTGGCCACGCGGCCGCGAAATGAAATAACAACAGTAAATGTATAAGTGTTTCTGCACACAGCAATGAGTATCTGAGGATGTATGTATGCAGTACTCACCCACAGAGGAGTGGGGGATGTTTTGTGTAAGAGCACACACATGTGACAGCCAAAGAGAAGTTCAGGTGAGACTTCCCTGACTCAGGGCGTGTGAGAACGCACACATGAAGGGCATTGGGCTGCTGATTGGGTTAGCACACACTCTCCGTGATAGTTGTGAACTCACCGACTCATACATTGCACCAGGATACTCACTCGATGAGCATTCACTCACTAGAACCAAGGATAGCACTCATACAACCGCACGCTCGGGGCAGAGGGGAGGCAAAGTGTTCGGTGCAAGTGACTGATGCTGGGCGGGGTTCACCCTCTTGAGAACAAAGCAATTATGATGAGCGTACACTTATAAAGAGTCATTCCTGGATGCAAAGCGAGTGAGGACAACCTCATAGACAACCCCAGAACGCAGGAGTATGCACAATCAGTCTAGAACTAATGAGGGGTGTGGGCTGTACCCTTAGACTCCTCCTGTGTCAGCACACATCATTGAACCTTCTTTGCGTGTGTTCTTACACTCACGCAAGACGCATGTATATGCATTCATTAAATATCTCTGGACGCCACCAGGATGAGTTCATTCTCCCGAACAGTCCATGGCACTTGTAATGATGAGGGGAGCCACCTGAATGAAGCGCACACGACTGGGGAAAGGTTTGAAGTATTTATTAGTTATCACAAGAGAGCGCCGGGAACCTGTCCGGATCACTCGGGTCTGGCTGCTGGAATGCGCTCCCAAAAAGGCGGCTGCGCTCTACGTTATCGCGTACTGCCGCGAAGACTAGAGCGCGACACTACATATCTCCCTTCTTTATATAACAAAAAGCAAACCATAAAGAGTCTCTCTAGGTTCTGGATATTTACCTTCACACAGTTCATAGTCTCTGTATTTGGCAGGCCTCACTACTGTTCTCCCAGCCAGCGTGCGTCTTACCGGAGTGGAGGCGAAACTCTCCGAGTTGCTCTCTGCCTGGATCACCAGTCTGCTTCCAGTTCCCTTAGGACTCTCTCTCTCAGAAGTCTCACCTGCCTCCTCCTGATGTCCCTCTGCTATGGGATTGTCTCCTTCATCGTGCTCAGCTCCTCCTCCTTCTACATCCGAGTCTTCTTCTCCTCTGCGCAGTAACGCGCTGTCTGTAGGTGAGCTTTGGCTCTATTGTGTCCTTGATCTTTCTTCACAGGTCCATGGCATTATCTTGTTGCATTTGGACATGCAATCCTGTGACCAGACATTAGCATCGCTAAGCAATGCTGCTCTGTCATATACCTCCTTTACTTGCATGGGCAGGCTGTATTTGCTGTCCCCTTTCCTTCTCAACTGGCAAGTTTGACTACGACCCACTCTCCTCTTTCTATCGAGGTGTCATTCACATTGCGTCTCTTATTGTAGTACTCAGTGTATATTCTTTGTGCTCTCTCCAAGTTGTGCTGAACCACTGCTGGTGACCATTTACTCATTACTGTCTTTTCCTTCCATGACAGATTGTCCTTGGTGAAAGGGTCAGGTCCTCTTAGGATTTGGAATGTACCGTACACTGTGCCAGTGAGTGTAATGTGGTAGGCCCACAGCATTCTCCGCACTTCCTTTTCCCAATCCTTGCCCATTGCTATGACGGCTTGTATGGAACCCATTATGACACGATTAAACCTTTCGGCTAGACCATTTCCCGCTGGATGTATGACATTACAACGCATGCTTTTACCATGCATGCTTTTACATCGCAGTTTTTACAACGCATACCATTACAACGCATAGCGCTTTGAGGTGCTGGATAGTGAATAGTTTAATTTACTATTCCAACTCCAGTCCCTGTGGATAGTTGGGAAGGTGTTGGATAGTAAATTAAATCTATTCCCTATCCTAGAGCGCCCCCAGCGCAATGCGTTGTAATGGTTTGAGTTGTAAAAGTTGCGATGTAAAAGCACTGCGTGGTAAAAGTTGCGTTGTAAAGGATGATTCCCTTTCCCGCTACGTGGTATATGGATGTGTGTTTTATCTTGATTCCGTTTCGTTCCATGTATTTGTACCACTTTTCCAAGGTGAATTGGGGTCCATTGTCACTCAGAATGGAGCGGGGTATGCCTTCTCTGAGGAAAGTGGCCGTAAGAAATCTGAGGACTGTCTCCGTGTCCATCTCCTCCTGTAAGTCTACTTCTTAGTGGAGGAGTGTGGCTCAATGGTTAGAGCGGCAGACCCTGATGCAGAGTTCTGGCCAGGGACCAGGGTTCGATTCCCGCCTCGGCGGGGCCTCGGGCTCAATTTCCTCGGACCTGTTAATTCTCACCTCGGTGCCTATTCTAATCACGGGCCCCACACTGCAACTCTGGGCAATAGCTTGCTTAGCCTCCACACCGGCCCCAACAGCACTAAGGATGCCTGGCTTCACCCTGGACACTTCACAGGGAAAGCCAGGAGGGGTTCCACAGCGGTATAAGTATCAGCGCCAGGAAGCCGAATAGGCGACACCGCAAGGTGACCGTCTGGTGACAGTGCGCTCTATAAGTACCATGACATTTACATTTACATTTACTTCTGGCCACTTTGAATACCGATCGATGAGAACGCACACATACTTCGGGGTTCCCTGTGCATCTAGTACTGGCCCAAGAATATCAATAGACAACTCCTCACAAGGGTTAGCAGGGTTGTCGAACTTCCCCAGTTTTGGCCGTAGTAGGGTTTGAGACTTGTCCGCTCTCTGGCACTGGTCACATTCCCTTACATGCCTTTCGATTTGGATATCCATTGCCGGCCACCAGTACACCTGTTTGGTTCTCATCTTCGTTTTCACGATGCCCAGGTGTCCTTCATGCAATACAGCTAACAGGTGAGGTATTAATGACGTTGGGGGGGACGACTTTATTCCCTCTAAACAGGAATGTCCCCTGATCTCCAATCAATCAATCAATCAATCAAGACATTTATAGAGCGCACTACTCACCCGTAGGGTCTCAAGGCGCTGGGAGGGGGGGGGGGTGCCGTTACTGCTCGAACAGCCAGGTCTTGAGCTTCTTCCTGAAGGAGAGGTGGTCTTGGGTCATGCGCAGGTCGGACGGGAGTGAGTTCCAGGTCTTGGCAGCCAGGTAGGAGAAGGATCTTCCTCCTGATGTCGCTCTTCGGATGCGGGGGACGGCGGCGAGGGCGTGGCTGGTTGATCTGAGGAGGCGCGTGGGAGTGTAGAAGTTGATCCGGTTGTTGAGGTAGCTCGGGCCTTGGTCGTGTAGGGCTTTGTGCGCGTGGGTGAGGAGGCGGAAGGTGATTCTCTTGTTGACCGGGAGCCAGTGCAGGTCTCTCAAGTGTCCGGAGATGTGGCTGTGTCGGGGGATGTCGAGGATGAGTCTTGCTGAGGCGTTCTGGATCCGCTGGAGTCTTTTCTGGAGCTTGGCGGTGGTTCCGGCGTAGAGGGCGTTGCCGTAGTCCAGTCGGCTGGTGACGAGGGCCTGGGTGACCGTCTTCCTCGTCTCGGTGGGGATCCACCGGAAGATCTTCCGTAGCATGCGCAGGATGTTGAAGCATGACGAGGAGACGGCGTTGACTTGTCTGGTCATGGAGAGGGAGGAGTCCAGGATGAAGCCCAGGTTGCGCGCGTGGTCCGTCGGCTTGGGTGCGGTGCCCAGGGCGGGGGGCCACCAGGAGTCGTCCCAGGCGGAGGGCGTGGAGCCCAGGATGAGGACTTCCGTCTTGTCCGAGTTCAGCTTCAGGCGGCTGGTCGACATCCATTCGGCTACCTCTCTCATCCCTTCGTGCAGGTTGGCTCTGGCGGCGTCGGGGTCGTTGGTCAGGGAGAGGATCAGCTGGGTGTCATCGGCGTAGGAGATGATGTTTAGGTTGTGTTGGCGTGCGATGGTCGCGAGGGGGCTCATGTAGACGTTGAAGAGGGTGGGGCTCAGCGAGGATCCTTGGGGTACGCCGCAGATGACTTCGGTGGCCTCTGACTTGTACGGTGGTAGACGGACTCTCTGCGTTCTGCCGTCGAGGAAGGAGGTGATCCAATCCAGTGCCTTCTCCTGGATTCCGATGTTGCTGAGGCGCTGTACAAGGGTGCGGTGGCAGACAGTGTCGAAGGCCGCGGAGAGGTCCAGGAGGATGAGGGCCGCTGTTACTCCTCACGCACCTCGAAGAATTTCCGGAGTTCTGCTCCGAGATGCTTTTTTTCGGGCCATCCTTGTAGCAGGAAGTCCTTAACGTCTTTGATGCCTGGATAATTTTCGTAGGCTTTTCCCATTCTTGACCGCTTATCACTTTCTCTGGGTCTTCTGCAAAAGCTATATGGACTTCGTCCTCGTCTGCGCTTCCTCCATCGCTGAGGCTCGGCTGAGATAATCAGCTACCTTATTCCTAGTTCCTGGGATATTCTCCACGTCATATCTGTAGTCTAACAGCTTCAGAGTCATCTTGGAGAATGCGGGTTGTAGCGCTAGCGTGACCGCAGGACGTGAGTACTTTGACCAGGGGCTTATGGTCTGTCTTGAGCTGGAACCTTGTACCCCATAAGAGTTGGTGGAATTTCCCAATGGCCCACACAACTGCCAGCATTTCTTTTTCTATCACACTGAATTTCTGTTCTGTTGGTGATAGGGACGACGAAAAACTGATGGTCGCCATCACTTCATTTTTCCTTTCTTGCATAAGGACTGCTCCTAGTCCTTTTTCGCTTGCATCTGTGGTCAATACGGACTGTCCCTGTGAATCATATCCTTGAAGAGGCACTGCTTTGCTGATCTCTTCCTTGATTTTCTGAAAGTCTCCTTGTGCCTCTTCTGTCCATGTTAACGTTGTTTTGTCTCATATGAGCTGCCGCAGATGGTAAGTCTTGGTGGCAAAATGCTGCAAGAACTTACTGTATACTCGGCCATCCCTAAGAATGACCTCACTTCCTCTTCGTTCTTTGGTGCTGGTGCGTCACATATCGCTTTGACGTTAGCTTGCTCGGGTGTAATGCTCTGTTCACTGATCTCATGACCTAGGTAGGTGACTGACGTCTTACCGAAACTGCACTTTCCCCATTCGGCCGTCAGGCTATTTCCTTCTAGGACTTGCAACACCTTTGCCAACTTTTTGTCATGGTCGGTTTGATCCTTGCCCATCACCAAGATATCATCTTGGAAGTACTGTACTCCCTCTATGTCTCCGAACAGTTTGTGCAAACATTTTTGGAACACTGCCACTACTGACGCCAGGCCAAAGGGCATCCGGCGGAACTAAAAGCATCCGAAGGGTGTTATGAAGGATGTCAGTTTACGGCTCGTGTGATTCAGGGCTATCTAGGCTGAAGTGAGATCAAGGGTGGAAAACCATCTTATCCCTTTTATTTTTGCCAGCGTTTCTTCTATCCGTGGTAACGGAAATTTCTCCACAATGATGCACTTGTTCAGTTCGCGTAAGTCCACGCATAGCCAGACCTTGCCATTAGGTTTCTCGCCACCACCAACGGAGAAAGCCATTCTGAGCAGTTAATTGGTTCGATGATCCTGTTGTCTTCCAGTCTCTGCAATTCCTGTTGTACTGCTTCCCTGACCGCTATGGGTATATTCCTTACTTTGTGGGAAACCGGCGTGGTGTTCTCCTTGAGATCTATTCTGGGCGTGAATTTCGCTAGTTTACCGACTTTTCCTCCGAACACTGTGGGGAAATCGCTTTTCATCTTTTTGAAGTTCGGTTGATGCTCCGTGCTGGTCATCAGGACTTGCGTGTCCCCTCCTGGGTTCAATTGTATGCCCAAGTTGCCTTGATCCATCTACCCGAGGACAGACGGACCCTTCTCTGCTACATATAGTTTGCACTCTGCACTGCGATCTTTGAACTCGAACTTCAGGGCTCGATACCCTACCATTGGAATTGGGTCTCCTGTCAACGTTACAGGGAGTATGTCTGGAGGTTCGAGGTGCGATCCCAGGCTACGTTTGAAGCTTTCGCTCCACACTGTCCATTGTACAATGGTGTACCGGGAACCCGAATCTGCTACCATCCTGATCGGTACACCTCCTATTACAATGTCACATTGTGGTTTCCAGGAGTGTCAGCAGTCAATGCCTAGCACTTGTTCTTCCACGCACAGTACATTGTCTTCTTCTTGCACTCCTCCTTCTTCTTCCGTTCCTAGGTCTTGCATCACGTATTTCACTGTTGGTCTCTTCAACTTGCGACAACACACCTTTTCAAAGTGTCTTATGATTCCACACTGCATGCATTTTGCTCAGAATGAAGGGCAACGTTTGACGTACGCCGCGTGGGACACGCTTCCAAATCTGTAGCACATGTTTGTGCCCTCTTTGTTCGGTTTCTTTGGCTGTGTGGGTCGTGTGGTCCATTTGTTTTGCGCCTTCCCTTCCGCTGTCGTCATTTTGCCTCTCTCTGGTGGTTCTGCTTCGTCGACTTTGTTGACCATGTGCCTCGTGGCGGTCTCTCTCTTCGCTGCGCCTGCGCATCTTTTGGAAAGTTCCGCCTTTTACACCACGGCTATGACTTCCTTCAGGGTAGCGTCACCGTTCACCCATAGTTTGTCTTGGATCCTCGTGTTAGTCGTGTGCATGACTATTTGGTCTTTGATAAACTCATCATGCAGGGCGCCAAATTTGCACGTGATTGCTAGTTTCCTCAATGCTGCGACATAGTCATCTATCGATTCACCCGTCGCTTGTTTCCTCTGTTGGAAGTTGTATCTATCTATGGACGTGCACAACGACGGTCTATAATGGTTGTTAAGGCCTTCTATCGCGTGCCGAAACACACGTCGTCGTCCGCGGCCTGTCGTGGAGTGGGGACTAGATTCTGGAAGACTCTGATTCCTTCTTGACCTAAGTTGTGCAATAATATTCTCTTCCTCCTCTTGCTGGGAAATTCTTCTCCATCTTCATCCTCTAGGGCTTCTAAGTAGTTCATGAAATATTCTCTCCAATCCTCTCACTTCATCAAGGGCTTACCCGGTTTGTGTAGGAATGGGATTGGAGTCGTTAGTGAAGACGCCTGCACACACATTTCAGCGCGTCTTTCTAATACTGCCTCTTCTCCCCTGGGACTGCCTGGCGCGCTTGCGTTTCTGGTTCTGTTGGGGCTCCCAGGCACCCTCCTCTTCATGCTGCACTTGTTCTGCCTGGGCCCTGGATGTTCAGTAGGCCCTTTAGTGAGTGATGATGCTCTTGGTGGGGCGTGATTCCTCTCTGCTTTTCTCTTTCCTTCCTAAGGTGGTTGGTCCCACTATGTGAGTTGCCTCCCTCTTTGGTGCGCTCTTGTGGTGCCTGGTCGAGCCTGTTCCTCCCCGGTGGGGTGCTAGGTCTGCTCTACTTGTGATGGGCTGCCCTCCTACCTCCGTGTTCTATGAGGTTTCCTGCCCCCTTTTCCTTTCTTGCACTTGCTCTTGGTGCTTGCCTGTGGTGGTGTTGTCTACTGCCACGCTCTCTTGTTGCCTGCACTGCCTCCCCCGGGTCACTGCTCCTCATGTCTTCCCTGGTTCCTTTACTTTGGTGGGTCCTGGTGTTTGCTTCCTTTTTTTTTTTAAATCGCGACCTCGTCTCCACTGCAATGATGAGGGGAGTCACCTGAATGAAGCGTACACTACTGGGGTAAGGTTTGAAGTATTTATTAATTATCACAAGAGAGCGCGGGGAACCTGTCCGGATCGCTCGGGTCTGGGCGCTGGAATGCGCTTCCAAAATGGCATCAGCGCTCTACGTCATCGCGTACTACCGCGAAGACTAGAGCGCGACACTACAGAACTTACTTACGAAAAACCCAAGAAGTGTGGTTTCTGGTACACGCTCTTGTGAAACCAGGGGTGGCGAGTGTATGCCCGCTCTGAATGCAAGGCTAGAGCCTATTTGGTGTCAGCCAATGAACGGCTTGCTTCTTCTACCGCCCTACGGCAGCAACGGATGAACCGTTTACTGCACACTGGCTATTATTCACACGCTTCCGCGTAATTACTCCCGTCCTCCCATTTTGTACTAGTATTTCGGGTGGCGACTTGAAAGAATGCTCTAAACAATTATGGCAGGTTATGCACGCCACCTGAGCTGGCACACACTTGTTAACAGTCCGAAGGCGGCATGCTGTAAGTGCACACACTCGTGAAACGCGAGTGTTGGATGCATGCTAAAGGATGCTATTATCTGAAACAGACCGAACGCCATCTGCTTGCGTGGATGCTCGTGAACAGCCCTGGTGCACCAGGTGTGTGGTGGATCTGTGTGATGTATGTGTGTGCGAGCGCATGCCAACAACATAGTAATGCAGGGACTGTGTGCAAAGACTTCTGTGCAACCCAGGGAAAGGCAGATGCATGTGGACGGACAAGAGGGGCTTTCTAGATGCGTGCTTGTGTGTGTGAGCACACACCACACACACCTCTCTGATGGTGCCAGATGTCACCCGCTGGTTGTCTGTGGTGCAGCTGCACACAACAGTAGTGTTGTTTGCACAGATGCGGTCCATCTCCTATGCTGGTGTGCCAACCCGATCTAAAGTGTTTCTTTTGCGCGAGTAATGCAACACTACACTGTGTGTACCTTAAATACTTTACAACATCGTCTGTCAGAAGACATTCATGTGTGGCACCCGTTCGGAATGATTTGACAATAATTACAATGTTCTTGCCAATGTTTTATGAATAATAACCACCCTGCCCCTCCCCCACACACAATTACATTCACAGACGAGCGTATTTATTTAAAATAGAAAAAAAATGTTTTTACAAGCGAACCTGCAGCAGTTACTCGGAGCGGAACCCACTGTGTGGCAACATGGTCTTAACAAAGGCATCTGTCTGTGCAGCGGGAATTAATTCCAGAAGGCGCCCCCTGTCAAGCACGGAAATAGTACTCTCTGGAATGTGCTTAGAGCAGAAACGCATTCCAGTAGGAGCGAGGCGCTACAGTGTGGAGTGATGTCATTATCAAACGTCCTGTGAGGTGGTTGTAGAGGGGAAGGCTTGCACTGCTATTGGGGAAATAAGTTTGAAGTTTTCACAAGGACGAAGCTCTTAAAACAGTCCCCACTTTCCTAGTGAGGAAGGCTGCTAATGTGGAAATATGTGTTTAACACCGCGATGGCTAAATTACATGAAACGCTTCCATGTGGCATGGCAGGGGAGCGGTGCTCTAGCAGAAAGTGGTTCCATACGGACAGACCATAAGAGCTGGATTAGGGAACTCTTGCGGAGGCGGACTGCAGCATTGCACCTACATTTGGCCGCAAGGCAGTAAAAGTAAAGCCGCGCGGCCACGAAATGAAAAACAAAACGCGAGTGGTGACACGGCGCATCACCGCAAGTGCTACCTTGCCGGCCACCAGCTTGCTATTACGCGCATGCGCGTGCGCTCTTGTGCGTGTGATAGTAAGCTGGTTGCCGGGAAAGTAGCACTTTTCTAAGCAGCTACTAAATGTCTCAGGCAGACCACCGCATGCGCTGGATCAGGCCGAGACAAAAAAAACAACTCGCACTCTGAGAGAAGGCATTCTGGCGAGAATAGTCCCCTATGATTGCACCTGTGCCAGACTCCCTTCTGAAAGCAGTCATGCTATTGAGATTTGACCCTTCTATTGCCAAATAAACTGGGCTTCTTGCTGACATCACAAATTATCTTTATAGTTTAGGGAATAAATCACATTTAAGATCTCCTATACAATCAGTAGTCAAATACCATGAATTCAAATAAATGTGTTGTTTTATTACATATCTAAAAACATACATTTCGTATTAATATGTAAAATCTAGTCATCATTGTGTAAATTTCATATCCTCATGATTGTTCTCGCTGTATCATAATTTTGTTCATGTTAATGTTACAGTAAATTGAGTTTGATCCGGGTACATACGTCTGTAGTGTGGTTTTTAAAGGCTCTTGAATGTCTATACATGGGTGGTGTTTGGATGTTTGGTTATGTATTATTAATACAGATTAATAAAGTTTCGGGTTTCAAATTTCTTATGCCACTAATGGCCATGCAAACCACTTGTTCAGTTTAGAACTTGTTGCTGTTAACGTGAAAGTAAAGTGAGTTTGGCCCTGGAGGAAACCCCTGTAGTGTGTAATGTATAAGGATGGGAGTGCTGAAGAGCAGTCTCGTTCCTTTTACTGACTGGCTGTGTGGTGGTGTAGTGATGATGATGATGGTCGACAGCAGGAAGAACATCCTAGACTCAACAATTTGTTAAAATGAACTTGGTGGAAAGCATTCGTTTCTACTACCTTTGGCTACTGGAGATGTATCCTCTCTTCTGATGTGCATATTATATCGGTGAACTCCTTCCTCCAGGCAAGGTTGGGCTATGAGAACACTGTTTATTTGACGCTACTGCAACACAAGAGCACCTTACAGATGATTCAGAATGTTACGATCCATCTTATTTGTGGTCGGAGGACGTCCCAACTGCATTGCAAAGTTTCACTGCTTGCTCACGAGGCAGCACATACTTTTTATGCCCATTCATTCACCGGCAGTTTATAAAACAAGAGTTTCTTTTTACTTGTAAAAACAAACCTGAATATTATTTGTATCAAAAATCTGTATCTTTTGTGTTCCTTTACTTCTAAATCCAGATTGTTTTTCCAGTGACAAGGTTCAACAAATGTAAAGTAGGGAGTTGATAGTTCCGGACTGTAAGTGCTGGAATTCTTTACTGCTCAAGATTCTTTACTTAACTGTCAAGCCTTCAGAAACGTATTAAGAACTAAACTTTTCGTCAGCTCTCTCTCCGATCAATACTTTCACCATCATGCACAGATTCTGTCCTTTCACCAGTTAGGAGTTGGTTGGTTGATTCTCTGTAAATAAGAAAGGTCTAAAATATATTCATATAAAATTAATCTGGCCGTGAATCATTTACAGTCAGTGGTGAGTCAGCAAATTTCCCAAGGCTCCAGCTTGATATTGGACACCTCTGGGGAAGTGCTACTATGGTGGGTGCATTAACAGATGCATTTGATGAGTGAAATGAGCATCATGTCTCCCAAGTCAGTGCTTCGGAGGTAAATGTGCACTGCAAGCATTAACTCTCAGTTACAGGTCACAATTTCCTACTTTGACTTCTTGTGCCTTTGGACGTTGTTCTCTAGCAGCTGTCATTGACGAGTTATTGCACAAAATGACTAAACACCAAAACCAGCTAGAAATATTCTCCAGTCTGTGCTTGTTAAACTTATTCATGTGTGCTGTGTTTATAGATTTTACCACTAATCTCTGTAGTTAGCTGTAAATTCTTCTGACAACACTTTCAAATCCACTACAATGGTATGGTTTCTCCCCTGTTTCTGTTTGTGTGGTGCACTTGAATGGCATTTCCCCTAAGTGGGTTCGCTGGAGATTTCTTAATGTTGAAGGGGCACTAAAACTACTTCCACATTCACTACAGTGGTACGGGTTTATCACCTGTGTGTGTTCGTTGTTGTCTTTGTATTTCTGATAATTGACTACAGCACTTAACACACTCACTGCACTTGAATGTTTTTTCCCCTGTGTGTGTTCGCTGATGATTCCATAATTTTGAGGAACGACTAAAACTATTTCCACATTCATTGCAATCAGATGGTTTTTCCCCTGTGTGTGTTCGCTGATGTCTCTGGAGAATTTATAACAGACTAATGCTCTTGATACATTCATGGCACTGTAATGACTTTTCCCCTGTCTGTGTTCGCTGATGACTTCTGAAATTTGAGGAAACACTAAAACTACTTCCACATTCATTGCAATGGTATGGTTTTCCCCCAGTGTTGGACTTGGCCCTTCTGGCAGGTTCACCCCTAAACTTTTTGCTTTAAATGGTGACCTGGTGATGGTGATTTTTGGGTTCTGCGCACTTTCACGGTGTCCCAGTGGAAAGTGCGTGCGCACTCAGTGCGTGGAGTAAGGTTGGCCTGCCCTACCATAGGAATGCATGGGGAATGTATGTGTCCCAGGTAGTTCCTGGTGCGTGGGGTGTACAGGCTCGAGTCGGGTATGTGCGGACTCGTGTGATTGAATGCTGCAAAATGATGTATGCGGCGTGTATGTGTCTAGTGTGGAAGTGCCATTTCTAGACATGGCTGTGTGTGTGCTGTAAAGATGGTGGCGTGTGATTGGCTGGAGCTGGCTGGGATGCCAGGCTCCATGAGTCATGATGGGTCTGCCCGGTGGTGAGTGTGGAGATTAGCATGCTGATGGCTGGGGAGGAGTGCACCTGGATCCTGCATAGGGCTGGGCTTTCCCCACACAATGCTGGCTCCGCCCCCTGTGGTGCGTCTAATGACCCTAGCCTCCCTAGTGAATAGAGTGAGGGGCTGAGCACTTCAAGGGTGCTCCAAAACCAGCTGCGACTGGTTTCTCCCCCACCCTGCACCCTGAGACAAAGGGATTTCATGTATAAGAAGAGGCTGTGTCCCCTTACAATTTGTTCTCTTCCAGGATCCTAGCTGAGGGGGCTGCTGCTGTTGCTGGGCAGGAGGACCGCCACTTGGATTGCCTCCCTGCCTGGAGGCCCAGTGAGCTGGCCCTGGGCCCAGCCTTGCCCCCCTGCCTGCCTCCAGAACCTTGCTGGAGCTTTATCCTTGCCCCTGGCGCCTGGGAGCGCCTTGTTCTGCTTCTAGCGCTTAAGAGCACTTTATTTTTGCTTGTAGTGCTTGGGGAGCGCTTTATTTGTAAAAGCCGGTGCCCACCCGGGGTTTGACCCGATTATTGAATTGCCGATTTTCGGCGCGGCTGCCCACGCCGCATATTGCTCCTCTTTGGTGAAGTGTGGCTCAATGGTTAGAGCGGCAGACCCTGATGCAGAGGTCTAGCCCGGGACCAGGGTTCAATTCCCCGCCTCGGCGGGTCTTGGGCTCAAAATTCCACGGAACTGATAATTCTCGCATCGGTGCCTATTCCAATCATGGAGTCCCACTCTGCAACTCTGGGCAGTAGCTTGCTTAATCTCCACAACGGCCCCCACAACGCTAAGGATGCCTGGCCTCCACCTTGGGGGTGCCCAGGAGTGGGCACCTCACAGGGAAAGCCAGGATGGGTTCCACAGCGGTATTCGTACAAGCGCCTTGAGACCCTTGCGGGTGAGTAGTGCGCTATACAAGTATCAATTTACCATTTTTTTGGCTGTGTTCTTTATTTTATTACGCGTGCCCACCTCGATCTATTAATTTACAAGGAAAGCCGGTGCCCACCCGGCATTTGCTGCTTTGTCCACCGCCGGGCCGCCGCTCTGCCTACGACGACCCGAAAGTGGTTGGCCGGCCGGCCAATCATAGCGCGGCCCGACCGGCAGTTCAGCCCCGCAGCCGGGCAGCGAGCAGAGAGGCGACGGAGGGTACAGGCGGGGCTCTGTTGTCAGGAGAGCCCCGTCGTCCAAGAGTGAAGAGCCGCCCCAAGATCGGAGACTGCCTCCAGGCCCAAGAGAAGCCGGTGAGTGGGGTAGCTGTTTCCCGTGTGGTGGAAGGGGCATCGGGATACACTGTCGGTGCCCGCCCCTCCCCTCCAGAGCAAAAGCCCCAGTGTGCTCGAGCCCCGAGAGGCTCGCGGGGGCACAGTAGTGTTTGAGCCCCGAGAGGTTCACGGCGCCACGTTGTAGTTACGAGCCTGCGAGGCTCGAGGTGCCATTTCTTTGTTCTAGAGCCCTGAGAGAGGCTCACAGCCCATATCGGTTACGAGCCCTGAGAGGCTCTTGGGTGACATTGTATTTGTTTAGGGCCATGAGGCCCCCAGCCCACAGTTAGTTGGTCAGAGCCCGAGGCTCCCACGCTGTGCTTGGCCCCATTGTTGTTTTTGAGTCCACGAGGCTCCAACGTTGGCCTTCAGTATCTACACAGCTGCTCAGCACTTCGTGGGCAGCTGCTACGTTTAGGCCCTTGACATTGGGACACAGGGCGTCCTGGCCCTAGAGAGGCCAGTTGGCCTAGGGACTGCCACAAGAGGTGACTTAAGTGAATTTGGCGTAATTGTGTTCCCTACACCTCTGAATTTGTTGTTGATGCATCATGTGTTTTCCTTCTCTACACCTCTGAATGTTTATGCATCATGTGTAATGTTCTTATGCTTATACCCCTACAGGTATTGTGATACTTAGGTGGTTGTTCTTGCTAGTACAGGTGGTGCTAGTGAGGTCCTGGTTCCCTGCGCAATATTCTCCTAAGGTGGTTAGGGCTGCGTAGGAGGTACTTAACTGTTACCAGTAGTTACTGGTTGTGTGCTACAGTGAATTTATATTCTATGTTCTAAGTGATATACCAGGTGCTAAGTTCTAAAAGTGTTGATTCCTGACAGTGGTCCATGTGGCCCTGTCTTGTACATATCCCCTGTAAATTCTGCCCGTGCCTGTTGGCACATTGTAAAGTGTGTGTTTTTATCTAATGTGTTTTGGTGTAATACAAAGGCTATTTTTATACATAACCTTGTGTGGAGTTTCCTTTCTGGTGGGCCTTGAGTGTTGTTGCTGGGGGTGCGTTCGCAAACACTTAACTCACATGCCTCCAAGTTTAGCCTTACTGCTCGTGCTACGTTACCAAGGGGGTGAGCAGGGGTTATCTTGGCGTGTAACTCCCTTGCCTTGACATAGAAGTGGTGGTCTCTGACTGACTTTGGCGCAAGCCCTGGCCAGCCAGGGATCCCATTGCTAACACCCAGTGTGTGTTTGAATATGTCCAGGTAGGTCGCTCCCCCTCCGCACAGTACCGCCTGTGCCCGTTCTCTCCCTCGCTGCCCCCGTGTCTCTCTGCCCGGTTTCCCTTCTGCTTCCCTCGCTGCCCCAGTGTCTCTCTGCCCAGTTTTTCCTTCTGCCCCCCTTGCGGCCCCGTGTCTCTCTGCCCGTTTCTGCCTTCTATTGCTTAGTTGCCCCTGCATTTCTGTGACCTTTCTGCCTTCTGTGCCACTCGTTTCCCCCCATTTTTTGTAACCTTGTCTTGGGACTTTTCTGCCTCTGTGCCACTCGTTTCCCCCCGTTTTTGTGACCTTTTCTGCCCTTTCTTGGGACATTTCTGCCTTTGTACCACACGTTTCCCCATGTTTTTTATGTGACCTTTTTCTACCCTTTCTTGTGACCTTTCTGCCTCTACGCCACTCATTTCCCCCCGTTTTTTGTGACCTTTTCTGCCCTTTCTTGTGACCTTGCTGCCTCTGTGCCACTCGTTTCCCTACGTTTTTTGTGACCTCATCTGCCCTTTCCTGGGACCTTTCTGCCTCTGTGTCACTCATTTCCCCCTCAATTGTTGTGCCTTTTTGCCTACTGTTTCCTTTGTCGCCCCTCGCCGCTGCGTCCCCTGCAGCCCCGCCCCCCTGACTGCCCATACGCTGCCCCCACCTCCCGCCTCCCAGCTGCTCCTACCTCCCACCTCCCCATATAGGCCGGCCGCTGCGCGGTGAGGAGAGCGACCCTTGACCCTTCCAGGTAGATCGCTCCCCCTTCGCACAGCACCGCCTGTGCCCGTTCTCTCCCTTGATGCCCCCGTGTCTCTCTGCCTGGTTTCCCTTCTGCCCCCCTCGCTGCCCCCGTATCTCTCAGCACGGTTTTTCCTTCTGCTCCCCTCGCGGCCCACATGTCTCTCCACCCATTTTTGCATTCTGTTGCTTAGATGCCCCTGCATTTCTGTGACCTTTCTGCCTTCTGTGCCACTCATTCCCCCCGTTTATTGTGACCTTCTGCCCTTTCTTGTGACCTTTTGCCCTCTGTGCCACTCATTTCCCCCGTTTTCTGTGACCTTTTTGCCCTTCTTCTGACCTTTTTGCCTTCTGTGCCACTCGTTTCCCCCTGTATTCTTGTGACCTTTTTGCCCTTTCTGTGACCTTTCTGCCCTCTGTGCCACTTGTTTCCCCCTCAATTGTTGTGCCCTTTTGCCTTCTGTTTCTTTTGTCGCCCCTCACTGCCCCGCCGCTGCGTCCCCTGCGGCTACGCCCCCCAACTGCCCATTTGCTGCCCCCACCTCCCGCCTCCCAGCTGCTCCTCACTCCCACCTCCCTACACATGGCGGCCTCTGCGCGGTAAGTCCGTCTGCGCCCGCCCGCATCTGGACCGTGCCCAGCGCAAGAACCCCTGGCCCCCGCACCCGCCACGACGACTGCCGCCACTACGACGCCAGCACTCTGCACGCTCTCAAACCTGGACGGGCCCACAACTGCTTCAAGGTCGCCCCGAAACGCACACACAGTCCCTTCACCTGCCGGAACTGCAGCTACACCAGCCACAGAGCCGACGAACCACCCACCAAGAAAATCCTCTACCACCTCTGATGCATACTACTGAACACCCGCTCTGCACGTAAACACGCCGTCGAGCTCTGGGACCTGCTCAACACAACCTCCGCAGACGTCGCCTTCCTGACAGAGACCTGGTTGAACAACTCCTCCGCACCCGACAATGCCATAGCCATCCCAGACGACTACAAGATCACCCGCAGAGACCGCACCAACGGAGTCGGAGGAGGAATCGCCATCGTCCACAAGAACAGCATCAGGGTCTCGACTAGCACAGACGACGCGCTCAGCACCGCCGAACACATGCATTTCCAGAGCCACACAGACCCCAACTCCACCCTCAAAGGCACCCTCGTCTACCGACCCCCAGGACCCCGCCCCCAGTTCAGCGACTCCATCGCCGACTTCATGAGCACGCACGCCCTGAGCTCCACCGACTACATCCTCCTCAGAGACCTGAACTTTCACCTTGAGAACAACAACAACAACTCCACAACCCTGATCGATACCCTCGCCAACCTCGGACTGAGACAACTCGTCACAACGCCCACCCACTCCGCCGGCCACACACTCGACCCCGTCTTCTCCTCAAGCCCGCACGTCTCCGTCAGCCACACCACCGAACTCCTCTGGACCGACCAACGCTGCATCCCCCGCCGTTGCTGGAGCAAAATCACCGAAGACATGCAAACCTCGCTATGAGCCCACCCACCGAACCCTCCAACACCGACGTCGCTGGCCACAACCTCAGACGCTGGATTGAGGACTGTGCCAACACACTCCCCCCGCTGAAGAAGCCCCCCCAAAAGAGACACCAGCAAGAGGGCCAGCTGGTTCACCCCAGAACTCATAGATTCTAAGCAAGCCTGCCGGAAACTAGAGACGAAATGGCACAGTGAACAAACTCCGGACAGCCACGCAGCACACAAGGACGCCGTCCGCAACCACCACCACCACATCAGGGCTGCCAAGAAGACCTCTTTCAAAGACCACCTTGACAACAACGCACACGACAGCAAGGAGCTCTTCAACATCGTGAAGGAACTCTCGAACGTCAGCTCCAACACCAACAACATCCCGCCGTCACAAGCCCTGTGCGACTCCCTCGCTACCTTCTTCCACCGCAAGATAGCAGACATCCACGGCAGCTTCAACACCGAGACAGCCCCAACAGACAGCAACACAACAGACCCTCCGCACACCATCGACCATGTCCCCTTGCTAGCCTGGACCAGCGTGAGCGTCGATGACACCATCAAGACCATGAGCACAATCCACTCCGGCTCTCCGTCAGACCCATTCCCGCACCACATCTTCAACAAAGCAAGCAGCTCCATCACACACCACCTACGCAACGTCATCAATCTCTCCCTTGAGATTGCGACCTTCGCAGAGAGCTGGAAACTCGCCGAGATCAACGCCCTACTCAAAAAACCCAAGGCAGAACCAAGAGACCTCAAGAACTTCCGACCCATCTCTCTACTCCCCTTACCGGCCAAGGTCATCGAGAAAATCGTTAAAAGATAGCTAACCCCATACCTCGAAGAGAACAGAATACTGGACCCTTTCCAGTCAGGGTACCACAGCAACCACAGCACCGAGACCGCCCTCATGGCCGCCACCGATGACATCAGGACCCTGCTAGACAATGGGGAAACTGCAATGGGGAGACCTCTCCGCCGCCTTCGACACCGTCTGCCACCGCACACTACGCGCACGCCTCCACGCCTCAGGTATCTAAGACAAGGGTCTGGAATGGACCCCCTCCTTCCTCTCCGGCAGAACCCAGAGCGTCCGCCTCCCCCCATTCCATTCTGAAGCCTCCGGGATCATCTGCGGCGTACCCCAAGGATCCACCCTCAGCCCGACACTGTTCAACATTTACATGGCCCCGCTCGCACACGTCGCCCGACAGCACAACCTCACCATAATCTCCGATGACACTGAACTGATCCTCTCTTTCACCAAGGACCCCATCACTGCCAAAGCCAACCTCCATGAAGGAATGAAGGCCGTCGCCGACTAGATGAAGATCAGTCGTCTGAAGCTTAACTCGGACAAGACGGAGGTCCTCATCCTCGGCTCCAACCCGTCAGCCTGGGATGACTCCTTGTGGCCAATGGCACTGGGGGCAGCCCCGACCCCCACCGACCTCGCACATCCTCGACTCAACACTCTCAATGACCAAGCAAGTCAACGCCGTCTCCTCCTTCTGCTTCAACACCCTCCGCATGCTCCGCAAGATCTACAGATGGATCCTGACAGATACAAAAAAGACAGTCACCCAGGCCCTCGTCAGCAGCAGACTCGACTACAGAAACGCCCTCTACGCAGGAGCCCCGACCAAGCTCATCAATCGACTACAACTCATCCAAAACACCTCGGCACGACTCCTCGATGTACCACGACACGGCCACATCACCCCCCACTGGCTTCCCGTCAACAAGAGGATATCCTTCAAGCTCCTCATCCACACACCAAAGGCACTCCACAAGACCGGCCCTGCCTACCTCAACAGACGGTTCTCCTTCTACACCCCCAACTGCCAGCTACGCTCCGCCGACCACTCACTCGCCACCGTCCCGCACATCCGAAGAACAACCACCGGCGGGAGATCCTTCTTCCACCTCGCCGCCAAGACATGGAACACCCTCCCACTGAGCCTACGACAGACCCAAGACCTGCTGACCTTCAGGAGGATACTATAGACCTGGCTGTTCGATCAGTAGCGACCCCTACCTCCCCCCCCCCAGCGCCTTGAGACCCTCTCGGGTATGAGGGGTACTTAACAAATGCTTGATTGATTGACTGATTGATTTTTGTAGGTCTGATGACCCACTACAGCTCTTTACACATTCACTGCATTGGAATGGCTTTTCCCCAGTGTGTGTTCATTTATGTTTTTGTAGGCCAATAACCGAAAGAAGCTCTTCACACATTCACTGCAATGCTATGGTTTTTCTCCTGTGTGTGTTCGTTGATGTCTTCGAAGATTTGATAACATACTAAATCTTTTCACACATTCATTGCAATGGTATGGTTTTTCCCCAGTGTGTGTTCGAATATGTTTTCGTAGGTCTGATGACCCACTGAAGCTCTTCACACATTCACAGCACTGTAATGGCTTTTCCCCTGTGTGTGTTCGCTGATGAATCTTGAGATTTGAGGAATCACTAAAACTACTTCCACATTCACTGCAATGGTATGGTTTTTCTCCAGTATGTGTTCGCTGATGTCTTTGTAGGTGTGATAACCGACAGAAGCTCTTCACACATTCAGTGCAATGGTATGGTTTTTCCCCTGTGTGTGTTCGTTGATGTCTTCGAAGATTTGATAACATACTAAATCTTTTCACACATTCATTGCAATGGTATGGTTTTTCCCCAGTGTGTATTCGCTGATGTCTTTGGAGTTGTGATAACCGACTGAAGCTCTTCACACATTCACTGCAATGGTATGGTTTTTCGCCAGTGTGTATTCGCTGATGTCTTTGGAGATTTGCTAACAGGCTAAAGCTCCTCACACATTCATTGCAATGGTATTGTTTTTCTTCCCCAGTGTGTGTTTCTTCCCCAGTGTGTGTTCGCTGATGAACTTGGAGTTGTGATAAATGACTGAAGCTCTTCACACATTCAGTGCAATGGTACGGTTTTTCCCCAGTGTGTGTTTGCTGATGTCTTCGGAGGTGTGATAACTGACTGTAGCTCTTCACACATTCATTACAATGGTATGGTTTTTCTCCTGTGTGTGTTCGCTGATGAACTTGGAGTTGTGATAGCTGACTGAAGCTCTTCACACATTCAGTGCAATGGTATGGTTTTTCCCCAGTGTGTGTTCGCTGATGAACTTGGAATTGTGATATATGACTGAAGCTCTTCACACATTCAGTGCAATGGTATGGTTTTTCCCCAGTGTGTGTTCGCTGATGAACTTGGAGTTGTGATAAATGACTGAAGCTCTTCACACATTCAGTGCAATGGTATGGTTTTTCCGCAGTGTGTGTTCTCTGTTGAACTTGGAGTTGTGATAAATGACTGAAGCCCTTCACACATTCAGTGCAATGGTACAGTTTTTCTACGGTGTGTGTTTGCTGATGTCTTTGAAGAATTGATAACTGACTGAATGACTTCCCACATTCAGTGCAATGGTATGGTTTTTCCCCTGTGTGTTTTCGCTGATGAACTTGGAGTTGAGATAACTGACTGAAGCTCTTCACACACTCAGTGCAACGGTACGGTTTTTCCCCCATGTGTGTTCGCTGATGATCTTTTAGGAGTGCTAACTGACTAAAGTTCTTCACACATTCATTGCAATTGCACGTTGCTTTTCCTGCGTGTGTTTGCTGATGGCTCTTTAGTAGTGATCACAAACTAAAGCTCTTGCTGCTTGTGTATGATTTTTCTTTCTTGGTTAGTGTCTCTGGGTCGGGTTTATATTTGTCTGCATCCCATGACTGCGTTTCCTGAGGAGCTAACATGGTTGATAAAGCACTTGTGTTATTCTCATATTCCCAGTATGTCTGTGGTATTTTGGATGGTTGATTTCAGATTTCACAATGAAATACAAGACTCACCAACTACATATATTATAATTGTGGCAAGTAAAGCTTCTTTGTAGGTGGTTATGTTTTTAGATTGCGGAATGGTTTTGCATGTTTATGAGTGAAGATCAGTCTTCCTTCTGGTCGAAGCAAATTGGGACAGTCTGTTGTAGATCAGAGACCCTCTCTTTCCTTTACCATTCAGTTGTCTGGCTCCACTCCCTTGTGCTTTTCTCTTGTTCCTGTGGTTTGGCCAGAAAAAGTTTACAATACACCTAGTGTGCTGAATGGTGGTCTGCCATCATTACAGGAAGCAGAGAAACGCTGTATCTACCTCATACCGAACACATGATCAAAGCTGGTGGTAGAGGCCTGTTTATACAGGAAGTGGTTTGTCAGTGTTGTTGCCTTAATTTTCTAGAGGTCATTTCTTATCCTGTTGTGTGGAGGTGCACAGCTCAGACTCTTACATCCACCAAATTGCTCTGAACTGCCTCTTCCAGGATCTATCAGTTTATGTTCATGTTCCTCAGTCTTTATGCAGATCTTTTCCTAAATATTGGAGCTCTTTTTTTCTAAGCACCATTTTTCAGATTTTCACGATTACTGTCATTATTCACGATCATTTGTGCATTCAAGGCTGGTTTCCTATTGGATGTAAAGAGATTTAAAATCACTAAATGGAAATGTAAGAGCATGTGAATACACAATACTTAACTAGTTGTAAAAGACATCTGGTCATTACCATTTACGAAAGTTTCCAAGAGATATTTCACCATACACAGATATTTAAGTAAATGTTCTATAGAACATGTCACATTTTACTTAATTCAGAAAAGGAGGTGATTTTTTGGTGTTCACACAGAAACTCAGTACAGAAAGAGCACACATGGAGTGCCCACTTGCTAGAGGTACAGCTTTACGAAGACGCACATGGCTAAGATTTCATTTAACCCCTCCCGTGCTCATGACGAGCTGAGCTTGTCATGACCCGCGCGGCACTCACACGCGGGGTTAATTCCCCTGCTGTGCTGAGCGTTCCACAGAAACGGGTGTGGCCATGACGAGCTTATCTCGTCATGAGCACAGCACCACCGTGCAGCGTGACAAGCCAAGCTCGTCACAAGCACCGTGGTGCTCGTGCACCCTACCTCCCCCAGCGCCGTGGGGGAATTAACCCCGCGGCAAAGGGGTTAAACAAGAAGGGATTGTGTAAGAAGAGATGGATCAGGATGTGTTGCTGTCACTTCAGTTTTAGGAATTGTATAACAGCAGTAACACTTTCAAGGCTACATGACAAAGAAAACTCTTCATGAAGTATATAATAAATATAACGCTTCAGGAAGTTATAATAAAGGTAACGCTCTAGGAAGTATATAATAAAGGTAATGCTCCAGGAAGTACATAATAAATGTAACACTCCAGGAAGTATATAATAAAGGTAACGCTCTAGGAAGTATATAATAAAGGTAACGCTCCAGGAAGTATATATTAAAGGTAACGATCCAGGAAGTATATAATAAAGGTAACACTCCAAGAAGTATATATTAAAGGTAATGCTCCAGGAAGTATATAATAAATGTAACACTCCAAGAAGTATATAATAAAGGAGTATATAATTAAGGTAACGCTCCAGCAAGTATATAATAAAGGAGTATATAATAAAGGTAATGCTCCAGGAAGTATATAATAAAGGTAACGCTCTAGGAAGTATATAATATTAGTAACGGTCCAGGAAGTATATAATAAAGGTAACGCTTCAGGAAGTATATAACAAATGTAGCTCCATTCACACTCATCTTGACAGTACTTTCCAGTTTACACTGGAGAAGCTTAAGTTCCAACGCCTGTCTTTACTTTTCTGTTTGTTAAGTTATCTTTGCCCCATTCCTAGGGATGGTTCAAGCATTTGTTGGAAGATTGCAGCATTTATTATAGAGATTCCATCACAACCAGTAATATACCTGCGATATCTCTGCTGCCAATACATGTCTGCTTTTTGTCTTTTTCTACCTTACCATGGTATCTGACTTAATGTCTTTCGTTTGGTGCTAGTTCGGGATGGAGCATTGGCAGAGTGGAACAAGATGTCCATTGCTTTCAGGTGAGTGTAGCATTTTACAACATTGGGAATTTCTTAAAATCAGCTTTACCTTACTCCCTGTTCATCATCTTCCATACTCCCTTATGTCTGAGTACTTGCTCAACAGGGTTCATTGACAGCTAAAGCAGCGGAGTGACTCGATGAACACAACAGACATCAGGTAATGATCTGATAGATAAATGCCATGGTTGGCAGTAGAAGGATCAAAAGAGTCTTTAGAGAAGCTTGCCCAGGACATAAAAACGGAGGAAGTGCACAGGTAGATACATATGAGGCACAAACAGAGGAGGCGAACATGTAGGTACATGCTCCATTTTGGGTCTGTTTCAGGCCTTTACTGGGCTGGGAATTGGTGTGCACTATATCTTAATACTGCGGCTGATAAAGGCACTTGTTGCAAGGGTGTTACCACTTTGACCCTTTACAAGAGGGGAGCAGAGCCTTAGAAAGCACAACACCTGAAGGCTGCCTGGCCTGAGGGGAAGGTGAGAGTCCAGGTGTCAGACAATATCATCAAGGGACATAAAAGGATCCTAAGAAACACAGCGGCAGAGAGGCAAGATCGTCAGTCCAGATGGAGAAGAGCTGTGTCCTCCACTGTTTCCGGAAAAGATTTCTAAGGTTAGGAGGCATAGAATTCCATTGGGTCGGAGCTAAGACATGGAAGGAGAAACCTCCCATTCTGGTTCTGCTGTGACGAGGGATGTGGGACAGGTATAGATTGGTGGAGCGTAGTGTTCTGGAGGGCATGTAAAATTGCATCCAGGCAGCTAGGCTGGGTACTCCTTGGATCTCTGTTTTTTTAGTTCAGTTTAAACAGTTGTCCCGCATCCATTTGGCCATATTCCAAAATATTTCACTTTCTCCGCCTAATGTGAATAATAAAAAGGGTAGGACTGAGCTCCGAACCCCGAGGGATGCCAGGAGCCGGTCCTCTTTGTGATGAGACGAAAGGGGGGGTATAACTTTAAAAGACCACTCCTTTAAAAAGAAGGTAAACCAGGCAAGACCTATGCCCTGTACCCCCAGGTCAGTGAGGCGAGTTAATATAATTGCATGTGAGACAGTGTTGAAGGTCACACTTAAATTTAGGAGTATCAAAGCCTAGGATTTGCCGGCATCTGCAGTACTGCAAAGGGATTCTGTAACGGTTAAAACAGCAATTTCAGTGTTGTATGTTCTAAATCCATTTTGGGAACAATCTAATATTTTATATTGTTCTAATATTTTGCTTAGGAGATTGTTTACATGTTTCTCCTCATCCTTGGACAGAAACGACGGAAGAGAAATGGGTTAAAAGTTTTCTGGGTGAGTGGCATTTAGCGAAGGCTTTTTTAGAAGACGGATAACCTTGGCGTGTTACCATGATATTGATACTTCTTCAGTGCTCAACAAGTTTGGCTAATTCTAGAAATATGGGTGTGACGCTCTCTTGAAAATTTTAAATATATTCAGGTTTAATTGGGTCATCCGGAGATCCAGATTTCACTTGACGCATTAAGGTAGAAATAGAATCTGCGTCAAGTAGAGCCAATTGGTCCAAGGGAGCCCATTGCGAGTGGTAGGTCACTGTATCAGGAGAGACAGGTTTGACTGTTTTCTCACCCCTGTTAAAGTAAAGATAACGATCATTGACCAAGCTTGCTGCAGTGGCTGTTAGAAGCTTCTGCTAATCCAGGAGTGGAGGTGGGTTTAATCAGGTTGTTCACAATAGAGAACATTTCCATGCTTTGGTTGAAGTCTCCGCCCGTTCTCTATTGGAGTCTAATAGAGGCACACTCCTTTCGATAAACCTTGAAAAGGCAGATGGGTCTACTGCTTTCTCATTGTGGGGTTACCGGTAATGTTGTTTTCAACGCTAGGTGTATCAATGGTCATAGGCACCATATAATGGTTTGATCAGGTCACTGGAACAGCGGGAGCAGTTTGAAGGGTGGCCACGTTGAAAAGAAAAGGGTCCAGCAGATGGCCGGCCTCATAGCTGAATGTTTTACTAACTGAGCTAATTGGAAAGTGGCCAGGTCATTAGTAAAGTCCTGGATTTCTTTATTGTTGATTAAATCAAGATGAAGATTCAAGTCTCCAATTATGCTTAAGTTGGACAATTGAAGTGAGTGCAAGGTAGAGCACTCTATTAGAGATTCCCTGGGGATGTATCAGAGCAGGGCCGGGGCACTGACTACAGCTCAGAGGCTCCACCGCACGCTGCGTCACACTTCCCGTGTGCGGAGGCGCTTAAAGGCAGCAGTGAGGTCCCGCTGTGGGGGACGCATTGGAGCAGAGCCATGGCAGTGACTACAGCCCCAAGGCTCCACCACACAATGCATCACTCTTACCGCAAACCTGAGCCGCTTAAAGGCAGCAGTTAGGTCCTCATCGGAGCAGAGCCAGGGCATGAACTACAGCCCCAGGCTCCACTGCACAAAGCATCACTCTTCCGGCACCCGGAGATGCATATAGGCAGCAGCGTGGTACCTCTGCATGGGCCTCGCCCGGGCCAAGGGCGGACCCATCCATGCCCGGAGGAGCCCGGAGGAGGCTGGGCTGGGCCCCCCCTCTAACTTCTACACTCCCCCGTTACAGGCCCACCTTGGGCAAGAAAAAGCTGAGAGCAACAGAGGCGGTAACTGTTACCTTTTTAGATACCTTTCTGGCCAAGGCAACATCGACATTAAATAAATCGTACTTACAGAAAAGAGAATTTCGTTGGGGTCAGGGACAGGGCAGTCATCTAATCTAGTTGTTTCTCCAACTAAGGGCGGTGTAAAGAAATTATATGGGGTTTCTCTTCCAGAATTGCCGGCAGTCTCTGTACCAACCCCCGAACATTCCCAGCATGCCTCTACATTTAGTGGGAAAACAACTGACGCTACCTGCGTAAATGGTAAATGAAAAAGAGGTTATGCGATACTGCCCTCCAGGTGACCTGCCAAGAAGATCAGATAGGCCGCTATGCCAGCGAGTTCCACATGTATGAATGGCCAACAACATTCAGAGACTACATTTCCCTCATATTGGTGTGATCTTCTTGATAACTTTAAACAACTTTTTCAACCAATCTATGCCCGTTTAGATTCTACAGATCGCACTTAAAGGTCATCCCCTCTGTGTCTGTAAAACTCTTAAAAAACTATAATTGTGAAAGTCATAATTTGCATTTTAATTGTGAAAACATGATCCTTGGTCGTGAGTTAGCTAAATCACTCTCTACTTCTATTGGTCATCCTTGTGTTGAAAATCAGTTGGCCCCCAGCAGGGATCCTATAGGTCCAGACCATGCAGATTTGGTCCCTAGGTGTTGCCCACCGCAGGTGACCATATACGATTCTATGTGTAAGGGGCAATAACACGACTTATCAAGACCACAGGTTATGGTAAATCTCCCGTCTACTCAGGCCCATAGCAAACCAAATCAGCAATACATGAACTTCCCTCCTGCAGCTTGTCACTATGTTTAAATTGTAGTCAACGTGCCTTTATTACGTCCCAATCTTAGAAAATCTTCACTTCAGCTGATGGCCAAGGCAAGACACTGGATGACTCAAAACTCTAATCACGGTCATCTCATCCAAAATCAATTGATAATGGCCAGAATAACGCAGTGAATTGGGTCTGATGTAAAAACAACAAAAATGACTGGTTATTTTAACCTTTGATAATGAATGGCTTGTGAGAGACCCATTAGGGACTTTACCGGTTTCCCCTTCACTCCATTCTTAGATTTATGCAGTCTCATTGGGCTTTTTTTTATAGGTCCGCACAGGTACGTAGTTCCACCGTACTCACTCAGGTCCTTTCTTTGGTGAGAACTGGTCATAAGCCTACCCAGGTGGCTTTTGATGCCCTTGCTCTATCAAATAGGTACTCATTGTTGGAAGATATGGAGGCATGTGATTGACTGATCTTTCCCCTTAATTATTTGCCTCCTCAGTCTGTTCTTTATGTTCTTTATAACGATTTTTGAACGGTTTCTGTTTTGGTACCCGTGGAGAGGGTTCAGTTGGTCATTTTAGATCACTAAGCAGTATTACATCCTTACCAATTGACCCTCCATCATCCTTCTCACCAGTACCAACACCAATTTGGTTGCAGGAGTCCCTAAGTGATATAAAGTTTCTCTCTAGGAAAATAGCGGGCTATGAAAACAAAAAAGGATAATCAAAATTGGTATAAAGTGTTTACGAATTCTGATATTATCTGCTTTCAGGAAAATTGGACAGAGCAGTCCGTCTATAAACGGCTACAGCTCCTTTGTTACGCCAGCAGTTCCATCAGCAGCAGGTAGATCTAAGGGGGGCTTACTCAGAATTACAGCAAACGCGATCACCCTAGGTAAGGTGACCTTTATCAATAACTCGCCCCATTTTCATGTTATCGTGGCTGAAGGTTCTGGGAAAATTGATTTGTTACGCATTCAATTTTATAATAATAATTTTAAGAATTCTACACAGGTGACAGATGAGTTGGCAGGAATATTGGAAACTCTGTTAACATACCAATCATGTTAAAAAAAAATTATTTGAGCTCTGGATTTTCATGTGTACTGTAACCCGAATTCGGAAAAATGTATGTGTGGGGTAACTGACACTAATGATTCATTGCTAGGCATTTTATGCATCATAACTACGGAAACATTTCAAAATGTTTTTCATTATCTTGGGACCTAGTTATAATAAACCTGTATCACCCCATGACTGGTCAACCCCTCCCCACCTTTCAAATTACAGGAGTTACCTCGACATCTGATTGTACAATTATTCAGACTAATTTTAAGAGATGTATTAAGTCCTCCATAGCCGAGTTGACAGAGTTCAGTGATCATGCTTTCCTTCTCTTTTTTGTTTTGTTTGGCCTCTTTCTGCTAAGTCAAGCACTATATTTGTCCCAAAACCGATTCGGAGTAGGAAAATGGATGTACTCAATTGAGAGAAAATTAACCCTATTTCCTTCCTCCCAAAGGTTGCAAAGGAGGTGGTACCTGACAGTGAATCCTGCTTAGACACCAACACTGATAGTCATCAAGTAGTAATAGCATTTAGTAAAATTTAAACATCTAGAAATTCGAATCTTTTACATCCAACTACAAGAAACACTCCATTGACGATAAGGGGATTGAGACAAATTTCTCAAAGGCCTCCAAAGAACTTCACACTGCTCTTAAAACAAGTCCCAGAAACAAAGATTTGATAAGGAAGCTATGAGCGGACTATGAGATAGGTAGGGCAGAGAGAAAAAAGGATTTACGGGATGAAGCATGGGTACATTTGTGTGAGGCTTCGAGGAGTAAAGATAGCAAGGCATTTTGGAGGGTGGTAAATGCCCCTTTTCGGCAAGATCAGGGCGGCCCCTCTCTTAATATTCATATAGATCAATCGACCTGGGGGTCTCACTTCCAGAGCATTTTTAATGTAGAGATGGATAGCGCTACAACAAACCTTAAGACTTGATGACTGCCCATCTGGGGATGGAATTCTCATTAGAGGAAATTGAGCTTGCACTCTCTCAATCGCCTGCCCTAAAGGCAGCCGGGTCAGATGGGGGTTCCTCTGGATATTTTCTTTGTACATAAAAATGTATGGGCTCCACCCTTGACCCACGTTTTTAATAGTTTCCAAAGTGCGACCCCTGGTATCTTGGAAACAATCCGTGATTATCCCCATATATAAGAAGAGGGGTTCCCTTGAATCCCGCAAATTACCGCCCAATCGCCCTGCTGGATATCGCTGCCAAACTAATGGGGAGATTGCTCCTAAATAGACTGGAGGAGTGGGCATTTGTTAATAATGTATTAACTGGGGGGGCGTGGCTAACCACCAGCCAAGATGGCTGCACTCTGAGAGAGCTCTGTGACTGACGAGCCCTCCTCTCGAAATCCGTTAATTAATCCGTCCCTTTAGCAGTTGCTAAATTGTGGGATCGGAAGCATCTCACCTTCCGGTGCACTTTGCTCTTACCCGCATCTCTCTCCGAGGTTCCCCGGAGACACTACGTCGTGCTGTAAACTGCGGCCTATTCTGGCGCCAAGAGCCGGGGACTCAGGTGCGGGACGGGTCCAAAGGGCCTCACGCACGGCGACACCCATCATCTCCTGCTTGTCGGAAGCCTCCGGAGACGGACGGAAACAATCACGCACTATCCACAGGTATTATCGAAGTCTCAGACGGAGCCTATCTTCCATGCAAGCTCAGAGGATAACAAGGCAGGCGAGTGTAATTACCGGCGAACCCGGGGGGCGGAGACGACTACAGAGACGGGAAGACGTAGCCCGCTCCTGATACAGATCGCGAAGGGCTGATCTGATCTCGAGCAGCAAGCCCACGCCAGCAGCTCCTTCTCCGGCTCCCCTCTAGGCGCAACGGCCCGAGCCTGATCCTGCGACCTCCGATCCTGCCCTTGCTCACCTGGGCGCCCACACAGCTCCATCTCACAGGCCTACAGCCGGTGCACCCGGGGGGTGGAAAAGAACACAAAGGAGGGGGGCCATAGCATGCTCCCGACGCGGATTGCAGGAGACTGCCCTGACACTGTGCAACCAGCCCACACTGCCAGCTCACTCTCGGGCTCCACACTAGCCGCGACGCGGCTCGGCACCGACCCTGAGGCCTCCGGTCCCGCACTTGCTCCCCGGGTGTATTCGCAGCCATCACCTCACAGGCCTGGTTGGGAGGCAGAGGCCACAGCCTGGCGCAGAGCGCGACAGCATCGCGCAACACCTCCACCCACAGTGCAGCTCAGCGCTCGAGAGGCCTATTCAAGGGGACACTGCACCAGTCAATCCAGACACTCTCTTCTGCCCCACCAACGACGACTGCTGTGATGAGTGGCAGGGGGACAAGGGGCCAACAGGCCTCGAAACTGGAGAAGTACGCTTATAACAAGGACCCGCCAGACAATGCGAAGGGGGACCCAACTCGGACACCACCCCAATCCATGGGAGACGCGGCTAATACAGAAAAGATCACCCTCCACGACGTCATGGCGACCCTAAAGACAATGCAATCCTCAATGGGCACGATCTCAACAGAAGTCTCCCTGATTAGAGCTGACTTCGCAAAAATGTCAGACCGCGTTGTGGAGGTCGAGAAGACAACTACCGACCTCGTAGGGGGCCACATCGGATCTACAGTGTAGAGTCAAAAGGTTGGAAGACGACAATCTCATGCTGAGGGCAAAGCTGGACGACCAGGAAGGCCGCTCGAGGCGTAATAATGTGCGCCTGATTGGTGTGCCAGAATCTGAACGCGGCCCGGCCCTGGACCTCTACGTTGAGGACCTCATAAATAAGCAGCTCCAACCCAAAGGACTGTCGAACTATTTCTCGGTGGAACGTGCCCATCGAGTACCTGGAGGAAAGCCAAAGACCGGGGCGCCGCCACGGCCCACCTTGGCCCGAATTTTTAACTTCAGGGAGCGGGACGCCATTTTACTAGCAGCGCGCACTCGACCGCCGATCAAAATTGATAACTCAGAAATCCACTTCTATCCTGATTACACAGCGGCAGTGGCTCAACAACGCCGGGGCTTCACGGAGGTCAAGAAGGAACTACGTGCTCGGGAGCTAAAGTACTCGATGATTTTCCCAGCGAAATTACGTGTGGAATCCGAAGGAAAGACTTGGTTCTTTGACACACCTCAAGCGACCAAGGAATGGCTAGAGGGATGGTGACCGGCGAGAGGTCCGCGGAACCGCAATATGCAACGGAACCACGGAGATAGAAGCCCTCGGCTAACCGACGACACAGACTGAACACGGATCATCGCAATACAAACTCCGACACTGTAAACCGACCTTTTAAACTTTAATTTTCGAATAAGACGTCCGCCCACTCTTTTTCAACAGGAAGAAAGTTGCCGGACATGCAGGGAGAGGGTGAGGCGGCGGGCCGCCACTTGCGGCTGGCCAACTATGGTGAGATTCTGATCGTACACGACGAGACCCACGCAGGTAGGACTAATAGTTAAGACTGGCACTGCACGAGTACTCTCTGAGCGGAGGGAACGGCAGCGGACACAGAAGTCTCACCCCCACGAACAATCTTCATGTGTTGGGACTGTAAGCACTCTGCTCAGTTGGGGAGGTGGAAGGTTTATTGTCCGCCGGGCAGGGAGGCAGTGTGGGGAGTAGGGGGTTTCTACGTTTTGACTTTGTTTAGTTTATGTTTTAGTTGTACGTTTTTCACATGGTTGGCTCTTTACATGCACACGCAGCATACGCACCAATTCTTCTTCAAGCACTCAGACACAATGGCCTGGCCGCAGCGACCCTGTATGGGCAATCGGGCACGGTCTACGCAACATGACACCCACCTTCACGGCACACTGTTGGAAGTACAGGGGCTCAACCTGAGCTCTTGCACACCCCGGACCTCGGTCCGCGTCTGGAGATATGACGAACATTGCATGATGTGTGAACTAGAAAATGTATAACAGAACGACCTAATTGTATGTATCCTAGAATTGAAACCTGAATGAAAAGTATGATGTGTAACATGTTGAAAAGCCAATAAACAAAAAGTTAAAAAAATAAAAATAATAATAATGTTTTAGCTGAGACACAATACGGGTTTAGAAAGAGGAGGGGTACGATCGACCACGGACAAAATTCACCCTTACTGCAGCAAAATATGTTTGTGGAAAAAAGGGCCGTTTTATCTGGCTTTTGTGGACTTGTCCACGGCCTTTGACTACGTAAACCACTCAAAATTGTGGGTTGTTTTGGAGTCGATGGGCGTGGACAACTCCATAATTCTTTTTATTAGGGAGACATATGGAGAGGCTGTGGCAGTAGTCAGATTTGGTAAACAGGAGGAATGTTCGGAATTATTTAAAATTGAAAAGGGGGTGCGACAGGGGTGTGTCCTTGCCCTTTTTCTTTTTTTCCTTGTACACCAATAACTGTGATGAAGTGTAGACCGCGCAGTGCAGAGATGTTCCATCAGCAGGTGGCTTATCGCGGCCTGCTCTCTTCTATGCAGATGATGTGATTTTGATGGCCAGGACACCGCTGGCCCTACAGCGCTTGATTGGATCTTGTTCAATATTCAAGGCTGAACTGGGTCTGCTTGTTAACAAATGATAAACCTTTGTTATGATAGCGGGACTGAGAAGGAAAAAGTATTCCTCTGGAATGAGTAGAGTCCTTTAAAAGGTCGAGCCTGAGCCAGCGTGCAGTTGCTGCTGTGCAGAGATCTGTGGTAGTTCTGTAAGGTTCGGGGAGAAGCTTCGCTCAATCCCCCGCCCTTATTTTTGATTGGCTTGTTTTTTTTGTCCTTCGTAAATGCTGGCTCCTGATTCATTATGAGGCTTATTAGTCCCTCCTTAGTATGGGCATGTAGCCATTTGTATCCTCCTATGGCTACTAGCACCTTTACTTGATTGTTTTCTTTTTAAAGACCTTGATTGATGTGGAAAGTTGTTGGTCACAGCATGATGCCTACATCCCTTGGCGGGCCTACAGTGCGATATATTATTCTATAAAGCATTATAGGCCGGGAGGGTCTACACAGCAAGCTGCCTACAACCACTTTGGGCCAGCCGCATTAGGTGGGACGCGTTCAATTAGGAGCATTAAAAGGTCATAAACATTTTCTTTTTAACATAAAGAAAAACAACATTGCTACTTTATGCACGTTTGAGAGGAGAAGGTGCCCATTTATGCTGATTCATGCTGAACATACAATCAAGTATGTGATGTTATCCTGAGTACTGGCGACAAATTGGCTGCTATACTCTGATCTAAGCGAGCTCCCACATGTATTCACATCTCTACCGGTCGTCACCGGTACAAGGCTCAGTAGCCGTGTCTTTGGTGGTGGTGTCCTCCAGGAGGTAGGTCTGAAGGGAGCCCATATATCGCGTGGGCAGGAGGACGCTGGTAGTAGTTTGGAGTAGACGTGTAATTGCTCTTGACAATAGATAGGATTGTGTAGCTAATGTTTGAACTTTGGGGTTCTCCCCCTTCCCCACCTGCAGGCAACCCGTCGTTTGGCCAGGAGGAGCGACAGGGAAGGATAGCGCTGCATCTTACCGGCGAGTGGCTCAGTGTACCCTAGTAGTGTGGTTAGGGGGTCAGCAGGAATATGTAGACCAGTCATTTGGTCCAGTGCCAGCAAGACCTCCGTCCAATAACTTTGTATGGGCGGGCAATCCCAGGCAAGGTGTCTCAAGTCCGCCCCGCGCAACCGCAATGATCACATTGATAGTTATATTGAAGGTGCAGACGGTTTAAGCGTGCCGCTGTGTAATAAAGGCAGTGAATTTATTTGTAGTGAATGATGCGCAATCTGCTTCTGGCAGAGATAGTTCCAGTTTGGTGGCAGCAGAAGGACCATTGTTCTTCAGTGAGGGGTGACCCCAATTCCTCCTCCCAGAGACCCTTGGCTGGGAGAAGGCCGTAGTCACGGTCGCTTTGGATGGTGTAGTATAGGAGTGACACCACATGTGTAGGGGTAGTTTGTTGCAAAGGGTGTTGAGGGGTGAAATAGACCCTCCTGTGGTGGTCACAGGCCACCGAAACACTGTCTGTCTAAAAGTAATGAATACAGATGCGAAACAAAGGTCTTACGTTGAAGTAGCACTTTCATTCATCAAACCCTTAAATGAGTAAATTAACCATGCAAGAATTTACAATTTCAAAGTACATTTAAATGTAAAGAAAGGGTGAAATGTCATTGTCCTGAGACACTGCACCAAGGCAGCTTAATTTGAGGGCGTGCTTCTGCGAAACTATCACAAAATAGACGTCTAAACGGTAGAGAAAAATAGCTTTCTGATTTATATGAAAGAAGAACCTTTTTTAAGATTCAATAATGCTAAGAATGCACATGTTAAGTTATGTTGTTATGTTATGTTATGTTACATGGTTTGTATAGCGCTCAGCTGCCCCAGCCAAGGGGCGTCCCGGCGCTGTCACTGGCAAGGAGGGTACCTGTCACCACTGAGAGCACAGCAGAGCAACAGCTAAACATAAGGAGCTTACTTTATAGGAAAAAGGTGGGTCTTAATCGCCTTCCTAAACGTTAGCAAGTCCTCCAAACCACGGATCGGGGACGGCAGAGCGTTCCATAGTTTGGCGGCAAGATAGCAAAATGAGCGGCCGCCTAAACGGGAGCGCTTCACCCGAGGGACAGCAACCAAGTGCTGACCCTCCGAGCGCAGTGATCGCAAGGGAACATACGGGATCAATAGTGAAGAGAGCAGCGGAGGAGAAGCAAGCTTCAGAATCTTGAAAGAGAGGACGAGAGCTTTAAATTGTATCCGCTTTGCCACAGGAAGCCAATGGAGTTTGCTAATAGTCTCGGTCGTAGGATGGAAGCGAGGGAGACCTACCAGAATTCTTGCTGCCGCATTTTGTATGCGCTGCATTCTCCTGATCTCTGCCTGGTTGGCTCCTAGCAACAAGGAGCTGGCATAGTCCAAGCGAGAGAGAATAGTTGATTGCACTATTAGTTGGTGGGTAGGAGGGTCAAAGAATTTCAGAATGGGCCTGAGACCACATAAGAGCCCAAAGCAAGTAGCTGCTGTTTTTTTAGTGTGGGTGGAAAAACTGAGAGAGGAGTCTATCCAGACCCCAAGATTTTTTACTTATGTTTTGGGGTCCGGGATTCTTCCTAGTGTGTTTGGCCACCATTGTTCACCCCGGGAATTGGCGTTTATCCCCACTAACAGAACTTCTGTCTTACTCACACATAGCTGCAGGTAATTGGCAGGCATTCGATTAGCCACGGCCATCAGGCCGTACTTAAACCTGGAGGTGCTCAGAGTGGAATCATCAGTCAGAGCAACCACTAGCTGCGTGCCGTCTGCGTATGAGATCATGGACAGTTCCCATTTTTTGGCGACCGCAGCCAGTGGCTGAACGTAGAGATTGAACAAAGTAGGGCTGTTCAATAATGCTAGGAATGCACATGTTAAGTTAGGAGCAATTGCAATAATGTTTTAGAATAAGGGCAATGCAGAAGAAAGAGAAAGAGACAATTTTAAAGTACCAGAAACAATTAGAGTTTCAGCCAAAGATGCTTAGATAGAGGGCTGAAGGAGACCACACAGGCGTCAGTGACCCCAGGTGTCCCTGCAGCGGGGTCGTCCATCGAATGGAATGAGGAGCAGATCTTTATACTCTTTCAATGGTGAACCATTGACCACAAAATGACAACATTATCAGGTTACTTTGACCTAAAGGACAGGATTAATTTGGGAAATATTTAAGAAAATAGAAGTGCCACCCACTGCAAAGGGATTCAATAACTGTTAAAAGAGCAATTTCAGAGCTGTGTGATCTAAATCCATTTTGCGAACAATCTAATATTTGATTACGTTAAAAAAAGAATTTGTTAAGAGAATGTTTACATGTTTCTCCACAACCTTGGACAGAAACAACAGAACAGAAATGGGTCGATAGTTTTCTAGCTGAGTGGCATCTAGCGAAGACTTTTTTAGAAAAGTGATAACCTTGGCATGTTTCCATGATATTGATACTTCTTCAGTGCTCAGCAAGAGTTTGGCTAATTCTAGAAATATGGGTGTGACGCTCTACTGAAATGTAAAAATATAATCAGGTTTAAAGGGTCATCCAGAGATCCAGAATTCACTTCACGCATTAAGGTGGAAAAAGAATCTGCGTCAAGTAGAGCCAATTGGTCCAAGGTAGCCCATTGCGAGTTATGTTATGTTAACAATCTTTTATATAGCGCACGTACACCCAGAGGTTTCATGGCGCTGACTTGCAGATGCCCGGGTGGTTGGAGGATTATGCATGGGCCTGAGTGAAAGGAGGGGGTGACCAGAAGATGGAGATTGGCGGACCGGAGGTTGCGAGAAGGGACGTATCTGGGCAGAAGAGTGTTGATGAATTGGGGGCTCCGGGAGTGAAGAGACTTGAAAATGATACAGGCCGTTTTGAATGCAACTCGTTGGGAGATAGGGAGTCAATGAAGTTTTTTTAACAGGGGCCTGGCTGATTGCCAACGAGGCTGCTGGTGGATCAATCTGGCTGCTTGATTCTGAACCAGTTGGAGACGTTTGCTGAGAAAAATAGGGAGGCCCAAGTAGATGGATTTGGCATAGTCCAGGTGTGATAGTACTAAGGCTATCACCACCTGGATCAAGGCCAACTGGGTTAGCATCTGACTGATCTTCTTGATCCCGCGGAGCTGCAAAAAGCAGGAGGACACCACCGTGCATACTTGGGTTTTCAGTGACAGGTCCTTATCGATGACCACCCCCAGGTTCTTAGCCGAGGTGGAGGGAGTAGGGGGGGGCAAGTTCTGGAGGCCAATAATGTGGGCCCCAGGGTGATTGACTTTTGCCGTTAAGGACTAGTTCGGTCTTGCCGGGGTTCAACTTTAGGTGGTTAGAATCCATCCATTGACGGATGTGCAGCATGGTGCCCTGGAACTCCCGGATGGATTCAGGGGAGTTGTCTATTGTAAAGATGAGTTGAAGATCGTCTGCATAATTAAATGTGACGGCCTTGAACACTTTCAGGGACTGGATCAGAGGAACCAAGTACAGATTGAACAGAAGGGGGAACAGTGAGGAACCCTGAGGGACCCCACAGGAGGTGTGGAGTTTGGGGTCCGTGAAGGGAGCTAGACGGACCGCTTGAGTAAGGTCGCTGAGTAAGGACCTGATCCAGCTGTAGGCTGAGTTACAGATGCCGGCCTGTTTGACACAGTCCAATAAGATGGTATGATCGACCGTGTCAACCGCGGCCGAGAGGTCCAGTAGGACCAGGGCACGTGGGATTCCTTTATCTGCGTTGTCGCAGAGAGAGTCCATGACAGCAGTGATGACTGTCTCGGTGGAGTGGGCAGGGCGTAACCCTGCTTGATGGGGATCTAGGTAGTTGGATTGCTCGATGAAATTGGAAAGGTGGGTGGTTACATAAGCTTCAAGGACTTTGGCCAGGTAGGGGAGGAGGGAGATAGGCGTGTAAGTGAAAAAGGTTGAGGGATCTGCTCCCGGTTTTTTCAAGAGGGGTACGACAACTGCCTCTTTAAAGGCTTTAGGGACCATGCCCTGGGACAAGGAGGAATTGAGAAAGGTCAGGATGGGGGCAGAGAGGGCCGAAAAAGTGTCTTTTAGGTTGTAGGGGGAGCAACAATCCCTGGGGGAACTGGATTTTACCCTGGTCAGAAGGGCTTGTATGGAGTGTACATCATGAGGTGGAAAGTGATCAAAGGAGCGGGCGCTGGAGATATGTGCAGGGGGGTTCGGCTTATGGTTAATGTCCGGGACGCTAGCTTTGATGGTGGCAATTTTAACGAGAAAGTATTGATTGAGAGAGTTGCACAGATTTTGGGTGACTAAGGGTTTGGGAAGAACTCTCAGAGTTGGATAGCTTATTGACAATTGTGAAAATGTCTTTGGATTTGTTTTCCGAATGTACTATTATGTCCGAAAAATACAAGGCTTTGGCTTGGGTGAAAGCTTTCTTGTAATCTGCTCGGGCAGTCAGATAGAGAGATTTTGCGTGTGGATCATAATCTCTCCTCCATTTCCGCTCCTTTTGGCGGATGGCAAATTTTTGAACCCTCAGATCGTGGGAGAACCACTTCTGGGCATCCGAGTGGCAGGCGGTTTTAAGTCTTTTCAGTGGGACGTCTGTATTACTTGCTGCTAGTAGCCAGTCGGAGATGTTGGCTTTGGCCTGATCAAGGTCCATGTTGTCAGCTGGGATGGAACTTTCTAAACTGTCCAGGAAGGCTTGTTTGTCAAGAGTGCTCCATTTTCTGATGTAACCCCCCTTAACTGCCCGGGGCTTGCTGCCAGTCGGGATAGAAATAATGAAGTTGATAAGGAAATGGTCTGACCATATACAAGGGGATATGGTGGGTGTGGAGACAGTGAGGTTGGTACTCCACACCTGATCAAGGGTATGTCCCTTGACGTTGGTGGCGAAGGAAATGTGATGACTAAAATTGAGGCCAGAGAGAAGTTCCATTAATTCGTTGGCCTGGGGGGCGCCTTTATCATCGTTGCACCAATAGTTGAAGTCGCCGAGTAAGAGGATTTTTGTATAGTCTGTGACCACAGTGGCCAATTGTTCACACAGTGAGAGAGGAAATAAGGGCATGTGTTCGGGGAGTCTGTATATTAATACACAGATTAGTGGGCCAGCCTTAGATTCAAGTTTAATAATTAGGTTGTCTGCTACAGGGAGGATCAAAGCGGACATAGAGGAAAAAACATGATCTTTATTGATGAAGGCCGCTACTCCACCACCTACCTTTCCTGGGGCCCGGTCGACATGCAGAATGTAATAGGTGTCTGGTAGGGCTGCCAGGATGTCCGGGGAGGAGTCAGTATTGAGCCATGTTTCTGTGATAAAAAAGATGTCGGGTTTGTCTGATAAGAGGAAAAGGAAGATATCTAATTGATGCTTGACTAGGGAACGGGTATTAAGGTAAGAGATGTGAAGTTTTAAATCAGTGACTAGCGCTGGGGCGGGCCTCTTACTCTGGCAGGGAGCAGTGGGCAAGGGTCCTGGTTGACTTATGGGGTCTCGGAGGATGCCGAGATGTTTCAGGTAATCAAAAGTGCAGGGCAAAGTGAGAGATTTACCTGATGTAACATTCTTAGATCTTCTGAGGAATAGATGGTCGTTTAAACAGAGGGGCTGGCGCCTGGGCTGGCTTCGGCGCGCCGGCTGCGCACGTCCGCTGCGCGTCCGGGTGGGTAAGGCCATTATATCCTTGCGAGGGCGGGAGGGGCAGGACAACTAGTCCTCCAACCCGAACACTCACCCAAGATGGCGGCTGAGAAAATGATCCGCATTTCTTTTCAATCCCCCCAACAGCGCCTAATCGGCTGAGGGTGAGAGATATGTAACAGTGTAGGTGAGTGAAAGACAGTGCAAAGGTTTTTTTAAAAACACACAGTAAAATCAACAGTTTAGCTTCTATTCCCGGCTTCCGCCTCGGGAATGACAATCTGCTTTGCGAGTGGTAGGGCCCTGTCTCAAGAGAGACAGGTTTGACTGTTTTCTTACCCCTGTTAAAGTAAAGATAAAGATCATTGACCAAGCTTGTTGCAGTGGCTATTAGAAGCTTCCGCTAAGCCAGGACTGGAGGTGGGTTTAATCAGGTTGTTCACAATAGAGAAGATTTCCTTAGAAGGCTTACAGCTGTTTTTGATTTGTCTGCTAATAATTCGACATGGGCTCTTTCAATCAGTTACTTGTAGCATTTAATAGCTCTCATGTATTGCATTCATGCTGCAGCATCATAGTGTTGTGAACGTATCTAGGACCCTATTTAAATATTCCCGATTTATGCCCTTGTGTGGTTATAACAAATCATATCCTAATAAAGGAATAAGAATCATATCCATATTAAGTCATAGCCAATGCAGTCCAAATACGGCAAGGCTACTCCCATAGACTCCTAGAAAGTACAACGCTTTCTTAAACAAACTAAGCCTCAAGCAGCCCGGGAATTCCCCCTGCTTCTGTTTTGAATTGTCCAAGAACTCCTGGAGTCCTGAAAGAACTGCGAGTTCTTAGTGACGTCTTATGTTCAACCTTAAGTCAAACTCGGCACCTTCCAGGTATAAATATACCAACAGCTGCCCTAGCAAACACACGGTGGTTTGGAGCAGATCAGCTATCTACTTGCTCGACGCCCTGCTGTGGCAAGTGCGGAAGGAAGCCGACCCTCCCATTGACCCACTGAGCGAGACGCTGTCTTTTCTCCTGCCGAGAAATCCAGCTCCAGTGTTTCCAGTCACCCTTGCGGGTTGCTGGGTGATCGAGTCCTGAGAAAGAGATACAAGACCTCCTTCCTTCTGTAACCAAGGTACGGAGCTGATTAGATCCTTAGAGAATTCTTGATTCAGATTCCTGCCAAAAACTATCTTAACTTAAACTGCAGCTCACTTACTCCTTCCCACGTACTAGGCTTAGGTTAGGTACACCGGGGTAGGCGTATCTTAGAAGCACCAGCTGAGCACGGTTAGCCAAGGTTTTGTCTATGTATATATTTGATCTATTTTAGATACTGTATGGCTTAGAAACTATACTATGCTTTTACAGTATTATTTTATAATACTCCTTTTACTGTACGCACTTTACTTTATGACAAGTATTGCAATTGTGGCAACTCACTTCTCTTGCATGAGAAAGAAGACTGTTCAATAAATAACCACTTTTATTGAAAACGCCAGTCTCTCCGTTTCTCTGCGCTTCTGGTGAAACTAAGTATGCACGATTGACTGAGTGAAATAGTTATCTATTGTTTCCGCGACTCTGGAGATATACTCCTTATTCTGGAGGGAGCAAAGTTGTCATGTTTATGCGGTTGTCAGAAACTAATCCCTTCTTGTCTATTTAGGAAAGTTAACACCTTCTTGTTTACTCGAGAAAGTTTCTAGTGACCTCTGAGCTAGCTAGCATTCATAATTAAGTCTAACATATTCAATAGAGACCTAGTCGACCTAAGTCCTACGTCTAAACTATCGTTTATGTTATTCCAATGCGCAGAGCCTATTGGGAATATAGGAACTACACTACATGGCGCCCAACGTTTGGTAAGGCGATAATTTAACGCTAGATGCTAGAGTAACTCAGTCGTGCTTTTCACACAGACCCCTTTTTCCCGTAAATACTCCAAAAGACGTCTGGAGTGGGTGAAAGGTTAATATCCGCCGAAACTTAGTAGGAAGAGATTCCTATGTATTAGTTTTTGGTTTAGTCAACGTTGAAGGATACAGTGTTCCAAAATATTGTGCACCTAATCTTTGTTTCCTTGAAACTTGCTCTGCAAAAAACCTTTCAGTCAGTAAAATGTCGGAAGGCGAAGAGGATAAAGAAAGAGATGCTTTAGCAGCTCAACTTTTAGCAGAAGACACAAGTCTTTGGCAAGATGACCCTGATGCTATAATCATTCCAGTCAATGTAAGGAAGAGTGTAACTTACAAACTTATAAAAAATGGAGTATCACCAAGAGGTGGTACAGTCATATTTGTGGTAGAGGCCCATGAATATCGGCAGAAGAGGTATTCTATTCCTGGATACACTTTCCAGCAGCACATGCTGTAACACGCGATTTTCACTACTACAAAATAGATGAATCTCCAGAGGAATACGTCCCCTTCGAGGACATTGAAATTCCGCTAACGTACCAAGAGCACTAGCTATGGTTTAATGGCGCCCTAAAACATCAAAATCACTTCACCAGGCTCAGTCCACTAGGTAGACCAGGAGCCACATGGCCAGTTCTAGCCGGCTACATACCACATCCCGACATTGCAAAAATGTCAAGCGGAGAACTTTTAGTTCAGCTAAAACAACTAATTAAAATACATAGACAATTGGTCCAATATGTCATGCGGACTTTAACAGTCCAACCAGCAATAAGAATTCCACAGCACACCCCTAACCAGGGGAATACAAATAAAATTACACCACAGACTATACAATCAGTCATTGGCAAATTACCCGCAAAACGGGAACAAATTCCGTTCTGGTTAGCTCAAAAAATTACTCAAATAGAGGCAGTATTTCCTGATACTACACCTCATGACAAACACAGAATTCCGACAATCTGCCTACCAATGGGGATCGCACCACATGTGGAGGACTGTGACACTTGGGGAACAGTCTTTGCTTCAATATACACAAAAACGCATGGTGTTCCGTCTATGGCAGTTATACCAGACGTACTAAGACAGATTCAAAATGAATACGGTCCAGAACCTGCTTTAACTCTAGGTATGAAATTACTGAAAGAATTTAAGCAAGTCTCGGCTATACTACTAGCCAACATAAAAGGAGAAGCAGCATCTGTGGCGTTCCGCCAAAAATTGAAAGAAACAGATATAGCAGAACAACCTTTTGAACTTGCCAGAATAATTGAAAAATCATATGAAGAATTAGGTAGAGATAGTTTGGGTGGGAAACCACTAAAACCACAACTAACTGAAAATCCTGAAAAAACATTTATCAAAAATTATCTCAATACTCCAAAAAAGGGGTGGGAGGGTAATAAACATACCACTCCCAGAGAAAAACAGTTTCAGTCCAGAGGAAGGTCTCCCCAACGGAGAAATAGATCTCCAGAACGAGGAGGCAAGTCTCCACAAAGGGAGCCCTCTGAAAAAAGATACAACCTTAGAAACAGGGATAATTTAAGAAAACCTGACAGATATCAAGATAATGATACACGTCCCTCTCATCTTTTGAGACTTCCTCACAGACATCAGAAAGAAGAGGACGGTCAGAACATAAAGAAGAGCGCGTCAAGTCCAAAGACAAGGAGCCTGCTCATCAAAGTAAAAAATTAATTACAATTTCCCAAAAAGTAGGTAGCCAGCATTAAAATAAAACATGCCGAGGATTCTGAGGACACAACTCAAAAACGGAGAATGGGCCCAGACAATGCTAGACAGCGCAGCAGAAGTGACCATAGCTCGCAAGATCCTGATGAATCTTCTGGAGACAGTGGACATGAATGAATACATTCAGGTGGAAACTGCAGACACCAGAGTTAGTGTGCTCCATAAATTATATGAAATAACATTAAGTATAGAGGGGGACTAAACTAGGAAAATAAGAGGTCTCTTTTGGGAGAATCTTTCTAAAGGCTATGATATCCTGCTAGCAGAAAAAGACTGGCTGCCAGAGTTTGTCAGGGAATGCCCACATGGCGAAGAAATGATTATGCCTGCCTTCTCAAATCACATTCCAATTAGTGAAAAATGCACATTTGCTAGAAAATGGGCAGGGGCCCAAGCCCCTGCATTATATAAAAATCATGTAGGATGGGATGAGGATTCTCCTCACCATAAAATTCAGTTAAAAAAATCAACCTACTGCACAGAGGTAGTACCCTGTTAAGCAAGAAGCTAAAAAACAAGTCAGAGAGATCTTAGATCAACTTGAATACCAGGGGGTAATTGAAACATGCACCTCACAAATAAACAATCCTTTGTTTCCTGTCTCCAAGCCAGATGATTCATATTGTCTAGTTTTGGACAACAGACACCTAAACTCATGCTGCAAAACATTTGCAGTACAAAACTCACACAGTGCAGCACTAATGAATAACATCGTGCACAAAAAATATAAAACAACATTAGATATTTCAAATGGTTTCTTCTGTCAAAACATTGCACCAGAAAGCAGGTATTTGACCGCTTTCTCCAGTATGGGGGCCCATGAGCAATTTTGTCGTCTCCCACAGGGATTCAAGAATAGCTCAGGATTATTTTCAGCCAGGGTAACAGAATTACTACAAATGTATGATGATGAGGCATTATCTTATGTCGATGACATCTATCTTACAGACGATGACGTGGAGACACTCTTGAAAAGAGTGAACACCATTATACTTGGGTTCGCAGCTGAAGGGTACAAATTCAACTTTAAGAAGTCACGAATTGCCCACCTCACTGTCCTATTTTTGGGATATGAGTTATCAAGTGAACGCAAAAGCCTAGCAGACAACTTCTTAGAGAAGTGTGCAGTACTCCAAGCTCCAAAGACGCTGAAAAACTTACAATCAATTCTAGGTTTCCTAAATTTCGGAAGAACATACATTCTAAATTACGCAGAGAGGGTTAAACCCCTCTACGAATTAATAAAACCTGATTTCAAACCAATCAATTGGACTCAGAAACACACAAAAATTTTAAGATCAATACAAACAGATATGTTAACTAAAACAAAACTGCAAACACGCGCGAACGAACGCAACCTTGTAATCCGAGTCATCCCAGGAAGATGCGGATTCACGTACCTGACCTCTAATGAGGGAGAAACTGTACCAATAGCTTATAAATCACACTTGTACACACAAGCTGAAATGAAATTCAGTTCTACTGAAAAAATTCTGACTGCGGTTCAAACTGCTGTAGCAAAAGAAAGAGCCCTAGCCCAAGGCAAGAGCATATCTGTTTTAACAGCAGTATCAGCCCTAGAAGCAGTAACAAAAGCCAGCATTCCGAATGCTAAAGCTTTAGATCCAAAATGGATACAATGGGAACATTATCTTGCTGCAACAGACGTTAAACACGCATTTGATCCGAAAATGAAAAAACTAGAAGATCTGGAATACGAACATGAATGTCCTCTGTCAATCGAAATTCTGCCTCTCGAACAATACACCTGTGTAATCTACACAGACAGATTTGCATAACACTACGTTGTGAAAAAACAAGTTTACAATCAGCATGCGCGATTGTTAAAGGTTGCTGGCGCTTAGGTAAATTCAGACCGGTGGTCATTAAAACTGAATCACTCAGCAACTGTACAGCTTAGCGAGCTGAAATAAGATCTTTAAAGATGGCGCTTGAGAATGCCGATCGCGAATTCCCCACACTAATAGTGTGCGATTTGCATTATTGCGTCCAGTCTTACAATAATTACATGCAGACATGGATAAAGAACGGTTACATAGATGAGACAGGTGCCACAATAAAGCATAAGTTGCTTTGGGAACAAGTAGTTCTTTTACAGAAAGAACTACGAAAGACTCACGTGATACATATGCAGAGTCTTCAACGTGATGGTGTTCACGTTGCAGGGAATTCATTGGCTAGCAGAGCCAGAACGGCAGCGGTTCAACCGGCTACCGTAGCTACAAAAAAGCGTTCTAAAAAACAAATAGATGGCGAAACCATGCTGGCAGTAAAAGCCTCATTAAAAGGCGACTATGCAGCATTACCTCTCAACTATCCACTCGCCAATACATACATAATTTATGCGAACTCCGTTCCTTTTGCTCAAATCCCTGGAGTGGGGGACAGAGTAATTCCAAACACGAACCGGAGGGCTTACTTGATTCAAGAAGCACACATGGGAATGAGTCTGAGGCACCAAGAGATCTTGAAATCTCTAATAGAATTACAATCACAATACTGGTGGCCGGGGATGAGCGTGCAAATTTATAACTTTGCAATGAATTCTCAGGACTGCAACAGAGATCGCAGTTGTGAACCGGACCAGACACCAGCCCAGACACCTCTATTAGAAAGCATTAGGCAATCTATACGCAAACATCCAGACGGAAAAATGCGATCCCATAATTATTAAGACGAGATTCATTTAGATGAGGCCCCAGCGCTCGGCTAACGCCAGAACTGTTATAAAAGATTTGCGAGTCTTTATCGGCACATACGCAATTGGCATGCTACATTCTGACCAGAGTCCTGCGTTTAGCTCTTGAGCTTCCAAGGAGGCCATGGCCAGCATGGGCATTGCGTTGCGGTACTCTAGTCCATTCCATCCCGAGGGAAATGCGGTAGTGGAGAGAAAAAAACGTGACATAAAGCAATCTATAACAGCGAGGGTATTAGGTTCGGGTGACGGGTGGGTCAAACATCTAACAAGTGTCCAACGTAGTCTTAATAATCGGCCAAGAAATTCTCTGGGGTGAATCACTCCGTATGAACTTTTGTTTGGTACCAGAATGATCATCAGTGACCTCGATTGTCAGACTTCAGTGGTGGAACAAAAAGCCTTTGATATCAAAAATCGTTTGGCTGTTTTACAGGACTTAAATGAAACAAGCAGAAGTCTAAGTAACACAAAACTAAAGCCAACGGCCACTGAAGAAAAACCACCTGTCCCAGCAAGATCTGTCTGGATTCCAAAGATTGGGGATCTGTTCAGAGAAAACATCACGGTGAAGAAGGAATTTGGGCCTTCTTACAGAAAAGCAGTACCTGTCTTAGCTATCATCGGAACAAGATCAGTAGTACTACCGCCCCTTGCTGGTAAAAAGGAGAACAGAGTTGTATCAATCGACCTGGTAAAACCACAATCATGTGGCCAATAATAAGTAGTAGGCCCAGTGGACTCCCAAGAAGTAGCAGAAGACCAAACCTTGCTACAATTCAAGAGGTTCAAACTGAGAGACTAATCACATTTGATAAACCTGCAGTGAATAACAAGCATTTGCAATGCAATAGGTCTCGCATTAGGAAATTTTGAGCTATTGGTATTCTAAATGACAAATTGTTTATTTATGTTTTGCTTTTGAAAATAGTGAGAGTAATAGCTTTGTTATTTACAATGCCAATAGTTTTAACTTTCACAAATGTGACACCTATAGCATTTCTAATGCAATATGTGTTGTATTTACTTGACTTAGATGTATTGATATTACAAATAACAATGGCTTTTAATTTTTTTAAATAATTAATACTTAAATAAAAGTTATTGTAATTTATAATGGCAATAGCTTAAACTTTTGTAAATAACTTTTGTGAAGATTATGTTCATTGTATTTTATTGTGGCGCAAATCCAAGAACAGAAGTGAAATATTAACATCTTTTTGTGACATTTGTAATACAGCTTGAAACATTGAGAGAACATATTTGAACCAGTTGTTGTTGAATGGTTGCACAGATTGATGCTCAGTGGCGCTGAGTGGTGTTGTGGTGGCGAACGAGTGATGCTGTGGCGTTCAGTGATGCTGTGGTAACGCATAGTGATGTTGTGGTGCCCCTGAGTGATGCTGTGGTGCCCCTGAGTGATGCTGTATGCTATGCTATGTTGTGTTTTGCTATCCTATGTTTTGATTTGTTATGCTATGCTATGTTTTGCTATCCTATGCTTTGATTTGTTAGCTATGCTGTGTTTTGTTATGCTATGTTTTGTTATGCTATGCTATGTTTTGCTATGCTATGCTATGCTTTGTTATGCTATGCTATGCTTTGTTATGCTATGCTTTGTTATGATATGCTATGTTTTGTTCTGTTTTATTATGCTATGTTTTGTTATGCTATGCTATGCTATGTTGTGTTTGGTATGCTATGCTACGCTAATATATGTTTTGTTTTGCTATGCTATGTTTTGTTGTGTTTTGTTAAGCTATGCTATGTTTTGTTATGCTATGTGCTGTTGTGTTTTGTTATGCTATGTTTTATTATGTTATGCTATGTTTTGTTATGCTATGCTATGTTTTGTTTTGCTATCCTATGCTTTGATTTGTTATGCGATGCTATGTTTAGGTTTGCTATCCTATGCTTTGTTTTGTTATGCTATGCTATGTTTTGTTGTGTTTTGTTATGCTATGCTATGTTTTGTTGTGTATTGCTATGCTATGCTTTGTTATGCTATGCTATGTTTTGTTATGCTATGCTAGGTTTTGTTATGCTATGCTATGTTTTGTTGTGTTTTATTATGCTATGCTTTGTTTTGCTATGCTATGTTTTGATATGCTACGTTTTGTTATGATATGCTAAACTTTGTTTTGTTATGCTGCTATGTTGTGTTTTGTTATGCTATCTGTTTTGCTATGCTTTGCTATGCTATGTTTTGTTATGTATGCTATGTTTTGTTGTGTTTTTCTATGTTTTGTTATGCTATGTTTCGTTATGCTATGCTTTGTTTTGTTTTGTTATGTTATGCTGTTTTGTTATCTTATGCTATGTTTTGTTATGCTCTGTTTCGTTATGCTAAGCTTTGTTTTGTTATGCTATGTTTTGTTATGTTATGCTATGTTTTGTTTTGCTATGTTTTGTTATACTATGCTGTTTTGTTTTGCTATGCTTTGTTATGTTATGCTATGCTTTGTTATGTTATGCTATGTTTTGTTCTGCTATGTTTTGTTGTGTTTTGTTATGCTATGATATGTTTTGTTATACTATGCTGTTTTGTTTTGCTATGCTTTGTTATGTTATGCTATGCTTTGTTTTGTTATGCTATGTTTTGTTATGCTTTTGTTGAGTTTTGTTATGCTATGCTATGTTGTGTTTTGCTATGTTTTGTTTTGCTATCCTATGCTTTGTTTTGTTATGCTATGCTATGTTTTGCTATCCTATGCCGGTGAGGGTGTGTGAGGGTGAGGGTGTGGGAGGGTGAGGGGGTGTGAGGGCGAGGGAGTGTGATGGTGAGGGTGAGTGAGGGTGCGTGAGGGTGTGAGGGTGTGTGAGGGAGGGTGAGGGTATGTGAGGGCGAGGGTGTGAGGGGGTTTGAGGGTGAGGGGGTGTGAGGGTGAGGGTGAGTGAGGTTGTGTGAGGGTGTGTGGGGGTGTGAGGGTGTGTGAGGGTGATAGGGTGTGAGGGTGAGGTTGTGTGAGGGTGTGTGAGGGTGGGTGAGGGTGAGGGTGTGTGAGGGTGAGGGGGTGTGAGGGTGAGAGGGTTGGGAGGGTGAGTGCGGGTGTGTGATGGTGTGTGAGGGTGAGGGGGTGAGGGGGTGAGGGGGTGTGAGGGTGAGGGTGTGAGGGTGTGTGAGGGTGAGAGGCTGTGAGGGGGTGTGAGGGTGAGGGGGTGTGAGCGTGAGGGAGGTTGAGGGGGTGTGAGTGTGAGGGGGTGTGAGCGTGAGGGAGCTTGAGGGGGTGTGAGTGTGAGGGGGTGTGAGGGTGAGAGGGTGTGTGAGGGTGAGGGTGAGTGTGAGGGTGTGTGAGAGTGTGAGTGAGGGTGAGGGTGTGTGAGGGTGAGAGATCCACAAAGTAAACATAACACTGTAGGGGAAAGTGCACAAACAAACACCCTTAACGGAATTTGAGCCTCAGCATCGACTGTAATTATTAGCAAATCCCTATCTAGTAATTAAAAATAAATAATTAAACCGCAATCTCAGAGGGGCGATGGGAAGAGATAAAGAAAAAGGAAACATGGTTGGGATGGGTAAGTGTAGGATCTGAAACAAATGATGCAGAGAATCGTGCCGGAGCCACAAATTAAACATAACACGGGAGAGGGAAGTGCTAAAACGGATGACCTTAACAGGTTTGGAGCCTCGGCATTGGCGGTAATTATTAGCAAATCTCTATCTATTAAGTAAAAATAAATAAATAAACAGCGATGTCTGAGGTGGTAGACAGCATTCCATTGCGGTGCGATGTTGATGGGTGCAACGTTTACACAACTAACACACAGGGTGCATGATGCGTTTCTTCAAAGTGCAACCATATCTTTTTCAAATACAATTTTTAAAAAAATACACAAACCTGAAGAGCAGCAGACACCGGCGTTGAACAATATTCTGGGATCCCCTGGAATGTGTGTAGTTCTTAATTTTCGAGTGTTTCCAGACAGAAGCAGCAGATCCCAGAGCTAAGTGATCTCACCATGTTTTTGTGTGCCATCCCAGATCCTCTCGAGCTGCGAACGACTCAAAAGGCAGCGCTTAGGCTTCTGTTCACGGCGCTTTGCACTGCTCTTTCTGTGCAGCGCTGCAAAGCTGGAGATTAAACCGAGCTGACGCTCGGCTGGAATGGAGCTGCCAGCACCGCAGCCGGGCTGGGTCTCACAGGCTGGATGAGGCATGCTGGGAGCCAGAGAGAGGGTAGTGCTGCTGCGCCATGAATCATAGCAAACTGCAACTATATATGAAGTGCGGTGATTAACATGGCTGACTGCACAGATGTATCGAAGCACACAGGCAAACAGTGGCGCCATTCTAAGAAAGGCGTTTACACAACTACAACAAGTAGATAAAAGAGCCTGGTGGGGGGTGGGGGGGAAGCGAGCGAGGGGAGGAAAAGCATATGGGGAGTAGATAAAGACAATGTTGGTGTGCGAGGATGGGTTTGTGCACGCGCATGCATGCGCGTTGGCTTCAGCGAGACCTAACAAGCTCTTGGCATTGCTGTGGGGGGGCGGGAGTGGTGGGTATGAATTTCTTTTAAAGTACTGGGAGGGGGGAGGATGTTAAAAGAGACACGGCCTGGCGGCCGTGAAAGCAATGTATAATAAGCAAGGTTGTTTAATGGTGGGTAGGATTTTTTTTTAAAGTGCACTGGGAGGGGGGAGGATGTTGAAAGAGACACGGCCTGGCGGCCGTGAAAGTGAAAGTGCAGCCGTGAAAGTGAAAGTACGGCCGTGGGCAGCAACAGCAGGGGTGAATAATTAGGGGGGAGCAGAAATGCCTGAGGCTGAGCGCATGGTGGGGGAAGCTTCATATGCCTGTGGGAGGGCGGCTGATGGCTTTGAGGTGGACGCGTGTTCCGCCCGAGTGCACCACACGAACTGTCCGAAATCCGCGATGGTTTCAGACCTTGGTTTGCCCTCTTTATCTCTCGCCAGCAATGCGCAAGCGCATTGGCAGGCGAGACCTTAAAAGGTAGAGCTTAATACTCCAGGGTCCTGCTAGGAGGAGCCGGAAAAAAGAACTGAAAGTAACTGCCTCTGGCTGTGCATCATGGGATACCGGGGATCTCTGGAGAGTCTTAAAGGCATGGTATCCATTTGCCGACACATAATGGCAGCCTATGGGTGCTTCTCTATACAATAACGTTTGGTTGCCTTCACTGTGACACTACTTCTTTTCCTAACTAACCACCAGAGGTGTTGGTGACTGAGACTTCTAGGTATTATCTCTGGAATCGTTACTTACCACTCATTTCCTTTTTCCACCGACAATCCGGGCAACTCAGCCACAACTGAAGATCTAGAAGGAAAAAAGGAGAAGATGGGAAATCAACATTTGAAGACATTTTCATTAACATTTATGTATATCAGTATCGCAATACTTTGAATAAAAGACACCATTGAGAAACAAATTAATCCTCATCGCCTTTACATCCTGCCCAGTCTCCCAAAAGTACCACAAGCAGTGTCAGAATTGGGATCTGGATGTATGGAGATGGTGGTGAGCAAGATGGCTGAGAGCCATGAGAAGCAGGAGCGGGCGATGGAAAAATTCCTTATTCCAGCCCTGGAAGATCGCATTGCAATACACAAGGCCCAGACAACACAAGCTAAAAGGTAGGAGACAGCCCTTAGAAGATTGGCTGATACCATGGGACAATAGAGGGGGCAAACTGTTTTGCCCTCAGTGGTTCTGCTTAAATATGTGACAGTAGAAGATCCAAACTTTTTCAAGAGTATGGCACAGGCAGCAGCCGGCAGGCTGACCGGTGAAGCAAATATCTAGGTCCTTTGTTAACAAAGGAGTTACAATCCGTCAGCCAGACTTCAAATCCTCAGGACACTAGTCCCTTAATTGAGATAAAAGGAACATTCTGGAATATTTAAGGACTGACGATTAAACTTATTGAATAAAATTAAATCATCTTAAAGAAGCCCAAGAAACACCCATGGCAGTGTATTTACAGGGAGAAAGACTTAAGTGACTGTTGATTAAAACCCCTCACAGCAACTAAGGAGGATATAATGGAAAAGATATTGCTGGAGCAATACCGCACCTCCCATACAGGAATGGGTAAGACAGCATATCCATCTGACTCTAGAACAAGCTATTGAACTAGCTAGCACCTATAGTCGAGCTCAGGAACTACAAAAAGGGAGGGAAGAGTCAAACTGGAGAAGCCCAAGTTCAGTACCTGTTCATCATCCTCCTCCCCCTTCGCAGAGAAACCCCAAACTTGTGATTTTATTGCCTGACCCTGTAGTACAGACTCCTAGGCCTGTACTACAAGGGTTCCAATGTGGAGGGGTCGGACATATAGCATGATTCTGCCCTCAAAAGAAGAAGCACATGGAAAAGGGAATCCCTGGAGTCCTATATAATAATGCTATGAGGAAATGTACCCCTTACCATTGTGAGGTATCTTTTAATGATATACCAGATATTGCCTTGGTAGTCACAGGGTGTCTGCAAAGTGTGATGCAGCCCCAAGTCTTACAGCATCCTGCTCCTCAGATTCAAGAAACAGAGAATATTTAGTATGTAAATTGGGATAGTAAAAGATACCCCATAGCAGAAATACGCTTGCAACACAGAGACCCACCCATTGTTTCACTCAAAGGGGGTCTCATACAAAAACTACAGGAACAAATGATCATAGATAACAATTATCCTCATCTCAATTCCTTGGTGCAAGATACCAGGAAGGACAACTCTCAAATGGACAACCATAAATGGCCACCTGCCAAGCAGAGAAAAAGTAGAAAACAGCATAGGGAAGAAAAAGGACGAATTCCTTTAGAGGTCTTTTCTACCCAAGCAGAGGATTTTGTCTGGGATAATGACCGCAATTTCAGGGCAGCTTAACGGGAGGATCCCTCATTCTACGAGGCCTGTCGTGTAGCAGCAGATCAGGAAAACCCATCAAAAGTAGGTCCCCAATTCTATGTGCAACAACGGGTTGTTGTATAGAAAATGTGGCCCTAAGGATCCTACCCAATTATTGATCCCCACTCTTTTTAGGGATAAGGTCCTGTTCTTGCCCCACAGTCACCTTCTGTGAGGACATTTTGGGAGGAAAGAAAACAAGTGGGTCATTTTAGATAACCTCTACTGGCCAGGTCTTTTTCAACAAGTACAAACATACTGCAAAGAATGTTTAGCGGATATAAACTTCCCAGATTACCCCAGATGCAATTGCATAGATGTACCCTTCACCCGAGTGGGGATGGACATAATAGGCCCTTTTTTACCCTCTAGGAGTGGATATTGTTATGTGTTAGTACTTGTTGACTAAGCCACGCGTTTTCCTGAAGCAACTGCTCTGCCAAATCCCACTACTATGATGGTGGCCAAAGCCATGATAGACGCGTTCGTTGGGGTGGCTTTTCCAAAAGAAATTTTGATAGATCAAGGGGCTCCTTTGTTTAAAAAATGATGAGGCAAGTCTGTCATGGGTTGGGTGTTACTCAAATTCAAAAGTCTTTATTTCGATATTTTTCAATCATAAAAGACAATACATAAAAAACATTTTAAAGAGAAAAGAAAGAAATTGTTGCAAATCTAACAAGAAAAATAGGGGAAATACATCATTTGTGACTAGAAAGATCCACAATTCATCCTTAAGCAATTAGCATTGACCAACCAGAGATCATAAAAAGCCATACAGTTCAATCAATAAATAGTTGCAATAAAAAAGAAATAAAAAGATTATTCTATAAAAAATTTCAAATATTTTCAAATATGAGAGGAAATTCATCACCAAGAAGGTTAAACACTAAATACGTTTAACATATTCATATTTATGTTATAAACAAAATTACTGTAGGCTCATTTTACGGGCCCGTGTTATCCACATCCAATGGAGAAATTTTGCTATTGCTATTACTACAGCTTGGGAATTGTCAGTACACAAAATCCTGAGTGCCTCAGTACCCGTTTTAAGTCCTAACTGGAGACAGATAGGTTTTAACCAGGACCTCCTGGGGACCTTGTACTCAGGACAGACAAAAAGGACATGCCCAATACCTTCCCGTTGGCCAGGGCAGAAGGGACAGGCAGATCCCTGACCTCCTCGCCATTTAGCGGTAAAAGCATTTAAAGGCAATGTCCCCACCCTGAACTGGTGGAACTTCTTCCTATCCCCTGGAACGGTAATCCAATCCCAATATGCCTCGAAAACCGGGGAATGCTTGAAAACTAGAAAATCAGCCGTAAGTGACGGTTCAGTACAACGGCCGAATCTCGATGCTTCAAGCATACTCCAGTACAGATCTTGAAAGGTCTTTTTTGGTGGGAAAGGATTATCTACAGGGTCATCCCACAGTGGAGATAGCCCCATAGCTCTGTAGGTAGCCTTTACCTCCCTCAACCATGATATTTTCCGGGCTTTATCAAGGTCTCTTACCTCGATGAAGGCCTGTGCATACTGGGAAAGTTCTGGTGTGACCCATAATCTCCTCAAAGAGGCAACCGATCTATATCTAGCCATATCCTCGGGGCTATGAGACCCTAAATCATATTGTAGAGGGATTCATGGAGTGGAGGGTGGTAGGCCTGTAATGTTGCAGATAAATTTGTTTTTCGCCCCCGCCAGTTTTCTCAGATTGCTAAATCCCCAGAGTTCTGCCCCGTAGAGAACTGACGCTCCTACTTTGGCATCATATATCTTTAGAACCGGGGTAATGGGCCTAGTATTAGATAAATAAAATTCCTCGGTGAGGGCTCCTGTCAGTTGGGCGTGTTTTGTAAGAAGCTGGTTGGTATGCCGTTTCCAGTCTAATTTGGATGATAGGGTTATGCCCAGGTAATTAAATACCTGAGTCTGCTCCAATTGGACCCCATCCATAACCATCTTCCCTCTGACGATTTTGCTTTTGTGGAGGATCATGAACTTAGTCTTAGATGTGTTAATGACAAGGCCATGATCCTTACAGAAAACCTCGAAGACACCAACAGCTTTTTGGAGTCCCTGCTGCGTTCTCGAAATCAACAGCGTGTCGTCAGCAAACATCAACAGGGGGACCAGCTTGCCATTCAGTTTAGGAGCATCAGTTGGTTGCCGCTCAAAGTAGCTGATCACCCTGTTGATGTACAACGAAAAGAGGGTAGGTGCGAGCACGCACCCTTGGTGTACCCCCCTGTCAATTGGGAATTTATCGGTTACACTTCCCTGCTGGTTCCAGCGTACCCGGGCATAGTTATTTTCATGCAGTCTAATTAAGAGTGCCAAAATGTAAGGTGGGACACCCTGCTCTTGAAGGGCTGCCCACAACTTGGTGCGAGGCACCAAGTCAAACGCTGATTTAAGATCAACGAAGACTGCAAAAAGCATGCCCCCCCTCATAACACTACACGCCAATATATTAAAACAAATCTAAAAACTTGGTCAATGGTACTTGTATGGCTACGAAAGCCTGCCTGTAGAGGCGACAGAATATCCATTTCATCTATCCAGCCCTGAATACGCTGCAGTACAAGCCTTGCGACTACCTTTTGTATACATGCAATCAAACTGATTGGCCTGTAGTTTCCTGGGTCCGAGCATTACCCCTTTTTAAAGATGGGAATGATCTCAGCTCCCTTCCAGGAGTCGGGTATTGGTGAACCCATAGCAATGCCATTTGCAACCAGGTAAATATAAGTGGCCCAAAGATCCTTATCATGTATAAAAAGATCTGCTGGGACGGAGTCCATGCCTGGTGCCCTAGCTTTGGGGATCATATCCAGAATTCTAATGGTATCCGCTTTGGTAAAGGATAGGTGGTTGGTACCCTTTTTTACTGTTAAAGGAGCCTCACTCACTGCTTCCGTTGTATCAAGAGCGGTAAACTGAGACGTAAAAAAAGCGACCCAAGCATTTGGTGATACATAATTAGTAGGATCGCCCCTTTTTACCCCCCTACCCCATTTTACCATGTCCCAAAAGGAGCACATAGATCTTTCTTTACTGGCATTCAGGAGCTCCTTCCAATATTCGTTGTCCCAATCACTTTTAGCCTCAAGTTAGACTTTTTTATACATGACTCGGGCAAACTTAATCATGGCTTTCTCTTTAGTCTTTACTGCATTTGATAGGGCCTTGTATGCAACTCTAAAGGATTTTCCGTACCATTGATCCTCCTTCCTAGCTGGTCTATACTGTTTTTTGGCGCCCTTTTTACAAAGAAAGATCCTATTTTTTTAAAGAAAGAATCATGAATCCGACTGGTATTTTGCACTATCGCCTCATCAGCGGAATTATTCCTTAATTCTGATATGGCCTGAACTGTTAAATCCCTTATGGCAGCCAAACCCTCTTCGTTTGTAGCACAGTTTGCCCATCTAATCCATCTAAAGTTGTTTGAGAGGGCTATTTCCACACTATCACCAATGCACTCAGATTCTTGTAAATTAAATAATCTAAATGCGAGGACTAGTGGGTTATGGCCGCTTTCTACCCGTTCTTCTATCCGCATATCAACCATAGTAGACCAATTTTCCTTGTTCATCAGGATGTAATCGATTCGACTATGTGATATGCCGTTATGAAACGTAGAGGCTCCCTGCTTGTCAGAGCCCGATCTTCCATTCGTGGCACGTAGCCCATGCTCCACGTTGAGGACTTTAAGCTGTAATGCTGCCTCTGACCATTTCTTAATAGGTGGAATTACCAACTGGGGGATATTCCAGATGAAATCCTCTTCCACTGTGAGATCCACATCAAGATTATCTAGTGGTTCAAAACAACAGTTGAAATCTCCTGCGACAATAATATTATAATCTGTTGTACGATATTGCTCAAGGAGAATATCTAACTGTTCAACTGCTTCCGTTGGTTTGCCACCAGGAAGTCCCCTTGAATAAACATTAAAAATAAGTAAGTCCTTATGGTTTAAACATTTGAGTTTAACTAATAGAATATCTGGGCTGTTTGTGTTCAACTGAGTGGCAGAGTATCTACTATCCTGTTTCACCCATGTCAGCAAACCACCCTTCGATCTTCCCCTTAAGCTGGGGATGGCAGAGGTATAGAAATTTAGGTATCCCTGCTTATATTCCGGATTGGCCTGCAATGTTTCTTGGAGAAGTATTATATCCTTATTGTCCCAAAAGGCTTGCCAATCTAAGGATGTTACCTTACTTCTCAGCCCGGCCAAATTCCATGACACCAAAGTAGATAGTACTAATAAGCCAGTGTCATCAGGTCCGGACTTAGGGGCATTACCACACCTGCTTTGACAAGGTAATGCTAGGCTCCCATCTAAACTGGTGACCAATGCCTCCTGTGTTGGAACATTATTGTTATGAGCAGAATTTGTTGACGTACAGTGATTTAGTTGGTTTATCCCATTAGCCCCTTCAGGAACCTCTACTGTATTACATAGATCCTGTATGGTATTCCGGGGCACACAAGTGTCACTGGGATGGGTAGGACTGGGAACCAAAGGGATCTCATTTGCATTCACCTGGGGCAATGTCGTACTGGCAATGGTCAAATCCCCTTTGAGTCAGTCACAATCGTTAAGGCCAGACAAAATACCAAAACCTATTTCTTAAGCTAATCCCCCATTCGCTAGTTGGGGCACCTGCTCCCCACCTGTTCCACGGGGTGTCCCACCTTAACCCTGGAGTCTTGGGATATGTTACGTTTTGCCACTCGCCATAAAAGAATTTTAGGGTAAGGGGAACAACAGTACCATTCCTACGTTGGGGGGGAAGAATGTTAGGCAAAACATTGGGGAGGACTCCTGAATGGGAAAAGTCACCACCACACAATCCCCTTTGAACTTTTTTGGTTTATTCCCTATCCATGCTGTTCTTCTGGCCGACGTAATCTCCCCTGCCAGTTGCTGTTTTCCTCCAGGGGCCAACTGCATATTACTTGAGAGCCAGTGTAACGCCTTACTGGAAAGGGAAGTAGGAGATTCTGACTGTCCAGGTGTCAGAGGTGGAACATTTGCCAGCACCAATACCAAAGGGGAAACTTCTACCATAAATTGTGGGAAGTCAGTTTCTTGGCTAGAGGCAGGTTGAGCAGTAGATGAGGACATCGCCTCTTCTCTGGCTAGAGTATGGATATCTAAATTTACTGGTACCTGACCTGGTGGAATGGTTGCTGTCGAACTTCTTTCTACCTCCACCGTAGTAGAACCATTCACCCCCTGTAAAACTGTTAGGTTAGAGACCTGAGACGCTATATTACCAACCTCCCCATGTACCGTATTCTGAATCCCACCAAGTTTTTTCACCTCTGCTGTGAGTTTATCTATCTTTGCCACCATTGGGTTGATAATGGCTTTTATTTTATTCTCTATCATTTCTGTTATCCTAGATAAAAGCTCATCATCAATATTGTGCTTAGCAATCACCTCCACAGAATCCGTATTCTTATCCTTAAGTTTTCGCGGAGGTGAACCCCTTTTCTTTCTCATCCCTGAGCGTAACCCACCCCGCTTTGGTAGTGTCTTTTTGCCTTTCCTATCTACCCTAGTATCCTGCTCTTCAATAGATACATCTCCCTCCGGAGCCTGAATGTGTACCTCTGTATCCAGGTCATCATCACTTTCCACATTTACCTCTATGTCATTTTCCAGATCGACCACTGGTGGTGTACTATAGTCATGTACCCCACTGACGTGAAGATCAACGTCAGGGACGTCACTACCGGTGGCCTCTAGAGATGTATCTAGCACAGTAAGTTGCTGGGACGGACTTACAGGGAGGAGAATAGGTGATTGACTTAGTCCTAAGGACTAGCGTCTTTCATTGTTTATTTTAGATACTACTTGGACCATATAATTGTCGATCGTATTGGACGCATTTGGAACTAGTTTTTTCGGCATGTTAAACAATTGCTAGTATGCGCCACACCGAAGGATAGAAAAAAAAAATGTTATATGATATATCCCCGGATTAATAGACAAGAAGTACTTAAGTGAAATAGAGAAAGACGAGCAAATCAACACTCAACAACAACTATCTTCTTGTTTAAGTTCCCATAAGGAATTCAGAGGATTAATAAATGTCTTACGCCAGAAAGATGATGTCCCGAACTTAACAGGAACAGAGTGGTCGGCCCAGTCCAGTCTCGTTCTGTCTCGGACTGTCTTAGACTGTCCGCCCTTTGTCCGGGCTTCGTCCGGCGTCCCGCACGCGTCCCTCTTAGCGCTGGAGGTGTGGTTTTATAGGAGGAGCAAGGGGGCGGGAAGAGACTCCAGGTGCGCTTCGTTAGTCCTGCGCGGAACCCTGGGTCTCGCAGTCCCGTCCCTTGTTGGTCAGTATCAGTAGATCCAAGCCGGTATTTTCTCCCTTGTAGAATGATGGCTCTGGGACGGCAAAGCAGACAAGAGCAAAAGTCACAAATTGACCCTAGCAGCTGCGAGTGGCACCCGCGAAGCGGGGACCGTGAGCTGTTTATAGGCGATGTAGAGGGGAGGAGCAAGGGGGCGGGAAGAGACTCCAGGTGCACTTCGTTAGTCCTGCGCGGAACCCTGGGTCTCGCAGTCCCGTCCCTTGTTGGTCAGTATCAGTAGATCCAAGCCGGTATTTTCTCCCTTGTAGAATGATGGCTAAGGATATAATACATTCCATGACACCAAAGTAGATAGTACTAATAAGCCAGTGTCATCAGGTCCGGACTTAGGGGCATTACCACCCCTGCTTTGACACTGTAATGCTAGGCTCCCATCTAAACTGGTGACCAAGGCCTCCTGTGTTGGAACATTATTGTTATGAGCAGAATTTGTTGACGTACAGTGATTTAGTTGGTTTATCCCATTAGCCCCTTCAGGAACCTCTACGGTATTACATAGATCCTGTATGGTATTCCGGGGCACACAAGTGTCACTGGGATGGGTAGGACTGGGAACCAAAGGGATCTCATTTACATTCACCTGGGGCAATGTCGTACTGGCAATGGTCAAATCCCCTTTGAGTCAGTCACAATCGTTAAGGCCAGACAAAATACCAAACCTATTTCTTAAGCTAATCCCCCATTCGCTAGTTGGGGCACCTGCTCCCCACCTGTTCCACGGGGTGTCCCACCTTAACCCTGGAGTCTTGGGATATGTTACGTTTTGCCACTCGCCATAAAAGAATTTTAGGGTAAGGGGAACAACAGTACCATTCCTACGTTGGGGGGGAAGAATCTTAGGCAAAACATTGGCGAGGACTCCTGAATGGGAAAAGTTCACCACCACACAATCCCCTTTGAACTTTTTTGGTTTATTCCCTATCCATGCTGTTCTTCTGGCCGACGTAATCTCCCCTGCCAGTTGCTGTTTTCCTCCAGGGGCCAACTGCATATTACTTGAGAGCCAGTGTAACGCCTTACTGGAAAGGGAAGTAGGAGATTCTGACTGTCCAGGTGTCAGAGGTGGAACATTTGCCAGCACCAATACCAAAGGGGAAGCTTCTACCATAAATTGTGGGAAGTCAGTTTCTTGGCTAGAGGCAGGTTGAGCAGTAGATGAGGACATCGCCTCTTCTCTGGCTAGAGTATGGATATCTACATTTACTGGTACCTGACCTGGTGGAATGGTTGCTGTCGAACTTCTTTCTACCTCCACCGTAGTAGAACCATTCACCCCCTGTAAAACTGTTAGGTTAGAGACCAGAGACGCTATATTACCAACCTCCCCATGTACCGTATTCTGAATCCCACCAAGTTTTTTCACCTCTGCTGTGAGTTTATCTATCTTTGCCACCATTGGTTTGATAATGGCTTTTATTTTATTCTCTATAATTTCTGTTATCCTAGATAAAAGCTCATCATCAATATTGTGCTTAGCAATCACCTCCACAGAATCCGTATTCTTATCCTTAAGTTTTCGCGGAGGTGAAACCCTTTTCTTTCTCATCCCTGAGCGTAACCCACCCCGCTTTGGTAGTGTCTTTTTGCCTTTCCTATCTACCCTAGTATCCTGCTCTTCAATAGATACATCTCCCTCCGGAGGAGCCTGAATGTGTACCTCTGTATCCAGGTCATCATCACTTTCCACATTTACCTCTATGTCATTTTCCAGATCGACCACTGGTGGTGTACTATAGTCATGTACCCCACTGACGTGAAGATCAACGTCAGGGACGTCACTACCGGTGGCCTCTAGAGATGTATCTAGCACAGTAAGTTGCTGGGACGGACTTACAGGGAGGAGAATAGGTGATTGACTTAGTCCTAAGGACTAGCGTCTTTCATTGTTTATTTTAGATACTACTTGGACCATATAATTGTCGATCGTATTGGACGCATTTGGAACTAGTTTTTTCGGCATGTTAAACAATTGCTAGTATGCGCCACACCGAAGGATAGAAAAAAAAAATGTTATATGATATATCCCCGGATTAATAGACAAGAAGTACTTAAGTGAAATAGAGAAAGACGAGCAAATCAACACTCAACAACAACTATCTTCTTGTTTAAGTTCCCATAAGGAATTCAGAGGACTAATAAATGTCTTACGCCAGAAAGATGATGTCCCGAACTTAACAGGAACAGAGTGGTCGGCCCAGTCCAGTCTCGTTCTGTCTCGGACTGTCTTAGACTGTCCGCCCTTTGTCCGGGCTTCGTCCGGCGTCCCGCACGCGTCCCTCTTAGCGCTGGAGGTGTGGCTTTATAGGAGGAGCAAGGGGGCGGGAAGAGACTCCAGGTGCGCTTCGTTAGTCCTGCGCGGAACCCTGGGTCTCGCAGTCCCGTCCCTTGTTGGTCAGTATCAGTAGATCCAAGCCGGTATTTTCTCCCTTGTAGAATGATGGCTCTGGGACGGCAAAGCAGACAAGAGCAAAAGTCACATATTGACCCAAGCAGCTGCGAGCGGCACCCGCAAAGCGGGGACCGTGAGCTGTTTGTAGGCGATGTAGAGGGGAGGAGCAAGGGGGCGGGAAGAGACTCAAGGTGCGCTTCGTTAGTCCTGCGCAGAACCCTGGGTCTCGCAGTCCCGTCCCTTGTTGGTCAGTATCAGTAGATCCAAGCCGGTATTTTCTCCCTTGTAGAATGATGGCTCTGGGACGGCAAAGCAGACAAGAGCAAAAGTCACAAATTCACACTAGCAGCTGCGAGCGGCACCCGCGAAGCGGGGACCGCGAGCTGTTTGTAGGCGATGTAGAGGGGGGGAGCAAGGGGGCGGGAAGAGACTCCAGGTGCGCTTCGTTAGTCCTGCGCGGAACCCTGGGTCTCGCAGTCTTGTCCCTTGTTGGTCAGTATCAGTAGATCCAAGCCGGTATTTTCTCCCTTGTAGAATGATGGCTCTGGGACAGCAAAGCAGACAAGAGCAAAAGTCACAAATTCACCCTAGCAGCTGGGAGTGGCACCCGCGAAGCGGGGACCGCGAGCTGTTTGTAGGCGATGTAGAGGGGAGGAGCAAGGGGGCGGGAAGAGACTCCAGGTGCGCTTCGTTAGTCCTGCGCGGAACCCTGGGTCTCGCAGTCCCGTCCCTTGTTGGTCAGTATCAGTAGATCCAAGCCGGTATTTTCTCCCTTGTAGAATGATGGCTCTGCTAGGGTGAATTAGTACATCGCCTACAAACAGCTCGCGGTCCCCGCTTCGCGGGTGCCGCTCTCAGCTGCTAGGGTGAATTTGTGACATTTGCTCTTGTCTGCTTTGCCGTCCCAGAGCCATCATTCTACAAGGGAGAAAATACCGGCTTGGATCTACTGATACTGACCAACAAGGGACGGGACTGCGAGACCCAGGGTTCCGCGCAGGACTAACGAAGCGCACCTGGAGTCTCTTCCCGCCCCCTTGCTCCTCCCCTCTACATCGCCTACAAACAGCTCGCGGTCACCGCTTCGCGGGTGCCGCTCGCAGCTGCTAGGGTGAATTTGTGACTTTTTTTCTTGTCTGCTTTGGCGTCCCAGAGCCATCATTCTACAAGGGAGAAAATACCGGCTTGGATCTACTGATACAGACCAACAAGGGACGGGACTGCGAGACCCAGGGTTCCGCGCAGGACTAACGAAGCACACCTGGAGTCTCTTCCCGCCCCCTTGCTCCTCCTATAAAGCCACACCTCCAGCGCTAAGCGAGACGCGAGCGGGACGCCGGACGAAGCCCGGACAAAGGGCGGACAGTCTAAGACAGTCCGAGACAGAACGAGACTGGACTGGGCCGATCACTCTGTTCCTGTTAAGTTCGGGACATCATCTTTCTGGCGTAAGACATTTATTAGTCCTCTGAATTCCTTATGGGAACTTAAACAAGAAGATAGTTGTTGTTGAGTGTTGATTTGCTCGTCTTTCTCTATTTCACCTAAGTACTTCTTGTCTATTAATCCGGGGATATATCATATAAAAAAAAAATGTTTTCTATCCTTCGGTGTGGCGCATACTAGCAATTGTTTAACATGCCGAAAAAACTAGTTCCAAATGCGTCCAATACGATCGATAATTATATGGTCCAAGTAGTATCTAAAATAAACAATGAAAGACGCCAGTCCTTAGGACTAAGTCAATCACCAATTCTCCTCCCTGTAAGTCCGTCCCAGCAACTTACTGTGCTAGATACATCTCTAGAGGCCACCGGTAGTGACGTCCCTGACGTTGATCTTCACGTCAGTGGGGTACATGACTATAGTACACCACCAGTGGTCGATCTGGAAAATGACATAGAGGTAAATGTGGAAAGTGATGATGACCTGGATACAGAGGTACACATTCAGGCTCCTCCGGAGGGAGATGTATCTATTGAAGAGCAGGATACTAGGGTAGATAGGAAAGGCAAAAAGACACTACCAAAGCGGGGTGGGTTACGCTCAGGGATGAGAAAGAAAAGGGTTTCACCTCCGCGAAAACTTAAGGATAAGAATACGGATTCTGTGGAGGTGATTGCTAAGCACAATATTGATGATGAGCTTTTATCTAGGATAACAGAAATTATAGAGAATAAAATAAAAGCCATTATCAACCCAATGGTGGCAAAGATAGATAAACTCACAGCAGAGGTGAAAAAACTTGGTGGGATTCAGAATACGGTACATGGGGAGGTTGGTAATATGGCGTCTCTGGTCTCTAACCTAACAGTTTTACAGGGGGTGAATGGTTCTACTACGGTGGAGGTAGAAAGAAGTTCGACAGTAACCATTCCACCAGGTCAGGTACCAGTAAATGTAGATATCCATACTCTAGCCAGAGAAGAGGCGATGTCCTCATCTACTGCTCAACCTGCCTCTAGCCAAGAAACTGACTTCCCACAATTTATGGTAGAAGCTTCCCCTTTGGTATTGGTGCTGGCAAATGTTCCACCTCTGACACCTGGACAGTCAGAATCTCCTACTTCCCTTTCCAGTAAGGCGTTACACTGGCTCTCAAGTAATATGCAGTTGGCCCCTGGAGGAAAACAGCAACTGGCAGGGGAGATTACGTCGGCCAGAAGAACAGCATGGATAGGGAATAAACCAAAAAAGTTCAAAGGGGATTGTGTGGTGGTGAACTTTTCCCATTCAGGAGTCCTCCCCAATGTTTTGCCTAACATTCTTCCCCCCCAACGTAGGAATGGTACTGTTGTTCCCCTTACCCTAAAATTCTTTTATGGCGAGTGGCAAAACGTAACATATCCCAAGACTCCAGGGTTAAGGTGGGACACCCGTGGAACAGGTGGGGAGCAGGTGCCCCAACTAGCGATTGGGGGATTAGTTTAAGAAATAGGTTTGGTATTTTGTCTGGCCTTAACGATTGTGACTGACTCAAAGGGGATTTGACCATTGCCAGTACGACATTGCCCCAGGTGAATGTAAATGAGATCCTTTTGGTTCCCAGTCCTACCCATCCCAGTGACACTTGTGTGCCCCGGAATACCATACAGGATCTATGTAATACCGTAGAGGTTCCTGAAGGGGCTAATGGGATAAACCAACTAAATCACTGTACGTCAACAAATTCTGCTCATAACAATAATGTTCCAACCCAGGAGGCCTTGGTCACCAGTTTAGATGGGAGCCTAGCATTACCTTGTCAAAGCAGGGGTGGTAATGCCCCTAAGTCCAGACCTGATGACACTGGCTTATTAGTACTATCTACTTTGGTGTCATGGAATGTGGCCGGGCTGAGAAGTAAGGTAACATCCTTAGATTGGCAAGCCTTTTGGGACAATAAGGATATAATACTTCTCCAAGAAACATGGCAGGCCAATCCGGAATATAAGCAGGGATACCTAAATTTCTAAACCTCTGCCATCCCCAGCTTAAGGGAAAGATTGAAGGCTGGTTTGCTGACATGGGTGAAACAGGATAGTAGATACTCTGCCACTCAGTTGAACACAAACAGCCCAGATATTTTATTAGTTAAACTCAAATGTTTAAACCATAAGGACGTACCTATTTTTAATGTTTATTCAAGGGGACTTCCTAGTGGCAAACCAACGGAAGCAGTTGAACAGTTAGATATTCTCCTTGAGCAATATCGTACAACAGATTATAATATTATTGTCGCAGGAGATTTCAACTGTTGTTTTGAACCACTAGATAATCATGATGTGGATCTCACAGTGGAAGAGGATTTCATCTGGAATATCCCCCAGTTGGTAATTCCACCTATTAAGAAATGGTCAGAGGCAGCATTACAGCTTAAAGTCCTCAACGTGGAGCATGGGCTACGTGCCACGAATGGAAGATCGGGCTCTGACAAGCAGGGAGCCTCTACGTTTCATAACGGCATATCACATAGTCGAATCGATTACATCCTGATGAACAAGGAAAATTGGTCTACTATGGTTGATATGCGGATAGAAGAACGGGTAGAAAGCGACCATAACCCACTAGTCCTCGCATTTAGATTATTTAATTTACAAGAATCTGAGTGCATTGGTGATAGTGTGGAAATAGCCCTCTCAAACAACTTGAGACGGATTAGATGGGCAAACTGTGCTACAAACGAAGAGGGTTTAGCTGCCATAAGGGATTTAACAGTTCAGGCCATATCAGAATTAAGGAATAATTCCACTGATGAGGCGATAGTGCAAAATACCAGTCGGATTCATGATTCTTTCTTTAAGAAACTAGGATCTTTCTTTGTAAAAAGGGCGCCAAAAAAACAGTATAGACCAGCTAGGAAGGAGGATCAATGGTACGGAAAATCCTGTAGAGTTGCATACAAGGCCCTATCAAATGCAGTAAAGACTAAAGCGATAGCCAAGATTAAGTTTGCCCGAGTCATGTATAAAAAAGTCTAACTTAAGGCTAAAAGTGATTGGGACAACGAATATTGGAAGGAGCTCCTGAATGCCAGTAAAGAAAGATCTATGTGCTCCTTTTGGGACATGGTAAAATGGGGTAGGGGGTAAAAAGGGGCGATCCTACTAATTATGTATCACCAAATGCTTGGGTCGCTTTTTTTACGTCTCAGTTTACCGCTCTTGATACAACGGAAGCAGTGAGTGAGGCTCCCCTAAAAGTAAAAAAGGGTACCAACCACCTATCCTTTACCAAAGCGGATACCATTAGAATTCTGGATATGATCCCCAAAGCTAGGGCACCAGGCATGGACTCCGTCCCAGCAGATCTTTTTATACATGATAAGGATCTTTGGGCCACTTATATTTACCTGGTTGCAAATGGCATTGCTATGGGTTCACCAATACCCGACTCCTGGAAGGGAGGCGAGATCATTCCCATCTTTAAAAAGGGGTAATGCTCGGACCCAGGAAACTACAGGCCAATCAGTTTGATTGCATGTATACAAAAGGTAGTCGCAAGGCTTGTACTGCAGCGTATTCAGGGCTGGATAGATGAAATGTATATGATGTCGCCTCTACAGGCAGGCTTTCGTAGCCATACAAGTACCATTGACCAAGTTTTTAGATTTGTTTCAATATATTGGCGTGTAGTGTTATTAGGTGGGGGCATGCTTTTTGCAGTCTTCGTTGATCTTAAATCAGCGTTTGACTTGGTGCCTCGCACCAAGTTGTGGGCAGCCCTTCTCTGTGACTCTTAGAGTATATCCAGTCCTATCCCTTCCATATGTATGTAGAGATAACTCTAATCACTAGTATATGCAGTAGAACTTTCTACTCTCTACCATTCCTATGTGACTCTTAGAGTATATCCATGTGTATCCTTACCCTATGTATATAGAGATAACTCTAATCACTGGTATATGCTGTAGACCGTTGTGCTCTCCACCATTCCTTTGTGACTCTTAGACTATATCCATGTCTATCCCTTCCCTATGTATATAGAGATAACTCTAATCACTAGCATATGCTGTAGACCGCTGTGCTCTCCACCATTCCTATGTGACTCTTAGAGTATATCCAGTCATATCCCTTCCCTATGTATATAGAGATAACTCTAACGACTAGTCTCCTATGTGACTGTTAGAGTACATCCATGTGTATCCCTTCCCTATGTATATAGAGATAACTATAACGACTAGTCTCATATGTGACTTTTAGAGTATATCCATGTGTATCCCTTCCCTATGTATATAGAGATAACTCTAATCACTAGAATATGCAGTATTCCGCTATGCTCTCTACCATTCCTATGTGACTCTTAGAGTATATCCATGTGTATCCCCTCCCTATGTTGATAGAGATATCACTAGTATATGCCTTGAGTGTATCCATTTGTATCTCCTCGTGTGACTTTATCTCTTGTACATTTGCAATTTTTTCTGTTTGTACCTTTTTTTTGTAACGCATGTAATCCTAAATCCGTATGCTTTCAACTAGTTCTTATGTAATGCAAAAATTTGCAATCATTTTTACGAATGTAACCGTCAGTCCTTATGTTTTCAACTGGATCCTATGAAAGCGCTCGGACACCTTCGGGTAAAGTTCGCGCTATATAAAATTGCACAAATAAACCAGTAATCAGACACCAGGGACATCACCTGGTATTCCACAAACACACACACGGGGAATGGGATTATATGGAATTGTTTGACTATGGGATGACGTTCATTGTCTCTATTTTGTTCTTCATAAATAACAACAAAAAAACAACAACCAAAAACATAAGATCCACTAAAAATATTATTAACACACACACACATGGTTGGGCGCTTTGAGGACACCTCACCTCTCCTTGAGCACCGGTCAGTGGGGGCTGCAGGGCCTGGGGAGAGGGGGGGGGGGGGCACCGGGGGCCCGGCACGCCTGAGTCCGGCACCGGGGGCCCGGCTCACTGTGAGGAGTGGGGCCCGGTGTGTTATTCCCCCGAGCGAACAAAACATGGCATCTCACGGTTGCGCAGGCGCAGCACCCTGGCCAGAGAGCGCTCAGCCTCACTGCGCCTGCGCAGAGGAAAGACACTACCCCCATAGAGGAATCGAACCGAGGAGCTTTGCACTGCAACACATCTCAGCGCGTGCTGTGGCGCGAGGCAGCTGTTGTATCTCATTCATTGTGTCCCCGCGCGGACACTGTCATTCTTGTGCTTCTTTGAGTCCCTCTGAGGGCCCCGTCCCACCCGTACTGGCTCTGAGCTGTCGGGGCCTGTGCTGCGTTCCGTGCTGTCGGAGCCTGTGTTGTGAACTAAATAAAGAAATATTTCTTGCAATGTTTTCCGGAGTTCGATTGCCTTAACAGCGGCGTCTGTCATCAGCGCATGCGCAGTTCATCTAAGGGTACTTTAACCCGCGCTTTGAAAAGCAGAGTCCCTATCCCCAAAGCATGCGCAGTTGTTTATCCATTAGGCCCTCTTTAACGCTGCAGGAAACAGTATCTGTCCTCAGCGTATGTGCAATTTATCCAAGGACTCTTAGCCCGCGCCATGAGAAACAGTGTCTGTCCGCCGCGCATGCGCAGTTGTTCATCCGCGGCCCTTTTTAACCCGACCCCAGCAGGGCCTTCAGCACCCACATGAAAGCCAGGTGAGGTCAGAGATACAAAGACTGTCTGCTGCTGGAGGGTCTCGAGCCTGCTCTCCGGGATTCATCTGTTGTTGTTGTTGTTGTTGCATCGATCGATGATTATTTTGTCTCAGCAGTGCTCATTGGCCCTCTCTGCTGGAGTTGGGTCGCTCTTTTCAAGGCCTCAGCAAACTTTGACATTTTTTCCCCCTGAAAAGTCTGTGTGATGAAAAGATCGACTTGAATCCCGTTTGTGGCTTCCCCAGAGTTAAGGGGGGCCGCCCCGTCAATCGAAAGTGAAAGAACACACTCCCAGTCAGCACCGACTGCGCCTCATTGTACCTGGGCCTGCACAGCATCATCTGATGAGGCTAAAACTCCCCCAAATATGACTCAACCTCACTAGGGCCTCAGTGACCAGGCAGCGGTCAGCCAATGCCCATCAGGTAAACAAGCATTGGCAACGCACTCCCAGCCAGCACTGACTGCGCCTCATTGTACCTGGGCCTGGGCCTGCACAGCATCATCTGATGAGGCTAAAAATCCCCCTAATATGTCTGAACCTCACTGGGGCCTCAGTAACCAGGTAGCGGTCAGCCAATGCCCTTCAGGTAAACAAGCATTGGCAACACACTCCCAGGCAGCACCGACTGCGCCTCATTGCACCTAGGCTGGGCCTGCACAGCATCATCTGATGAGGCTAAAACTCCCCCAAATATGACTCAACCTCACTAGGGCCTCAGTGACCAGGCAGCGGTCAGCCAATGCCCATCAGGTAAACAAGCATTGGCAACGCACTCCCAGCCAGCACTGACTGCGCCTCATTGTACCTGGGCCTGGGCCTGCACAGCATCATCTGATGAGGCTAAAAATCCCCCTAATATGTCTGAACCTCACTGGGGCCTCAGTAACCAGGTAGCGGTCAGCCAATGCCCTTCAGGTAAACAAGCATTGGCAACACACTCCCAGGCAGCACCGACTGCGCCTCATTGCACCTAGGCTGGGCCTGCACAGCATCATCTGATGAGGCTAAAACTCCCCAAATATGACTCAACCTCACTAGGGCCTCAGTGACCAGGCAGCACCGACTGCGCCTCATTGCACCTGGGCCTGCACAGCATCATCTGATGAGGCTAAAACTCCCCCAAATATGACTCAATCTCACTAGGGCCTCAGTAACCAGGCAGCACCGACTGCGCCTCATTGCACCTGGGCCTGGGCCTGCACAGCATCATCTGATGAGGCTAAAACTCCCCCAAATATGTCTCAACCTCACTAGGGCCTCAGTAACCAGGTAGCGGTCAGCCAATGCCCATCAGGTAAACAAGCATTGGCATCGCCAGTAGGTCTCGCCTCTGGGACCTTATACGTGTTTAGTTATCCAGCACAATATCCTTGGTGCAACAACATCAACTGTTGCATGGCTAAACATGTATAAGGTCCCAAAGGCGCAACCTATTGGCTATGCCAATGCTTGTTTTCATTGGTTCCTCTTTGAGCCTTTTAGAGATACAAGCTTCTGTTTCGTCCTCGTGTCTAACTACTTCTGCCTTTTGTTGATCTAGTTCACGGGTACTCACAAACATTTTCTCGGGGACCGCAAAGTTTGGTCTGTGGTGTGATCGAGGGCCGCACTGATGCCAGCGGGGTGTAAAGTCTGGCATGGGGAAACAAAGCATGTATATCTAGTGGATGCCTTTAAGAATGAAGGTGTTCCTAAAGTTAAAGGCCTAGTTACTTCCTTTTCCTAACTGCAATTAACCTTTAAATAAGTATTTGCTGTATATGTACGTTTCTTTTTCATGTTAGTTCTGAGTCGAGTAAACGGCAGCCCAGTACTGCTGCTGCCCAGGGGTCCGCATGTAAAGACCTGGAGGGCTTTATGCGGCCCCCGGGCCGTACTTTGAGCACTGATCTAGATCCTCCCAGTGACCACCCCAGCTACATGTGTATTTCCATGTTCTTCAAAAATGGGTCGCAGTTGAGCCGGGGCCGCTGTATCTCCTTTGCTCTTGGTGGTCCCATGGGAGTAAAAGTTGCACATTCTGCTAATCCTTCCCTAACTTTCCAGAAGTGGGAGTATGACAAGGCTGGTATATTAATTTTCCACTTAACTAATAAGTCTCCTGTCACTCAGTCCTCACGTAAACCACAATTTGTGACACATTCGCTATTTTAAGGATTGTAATAACATCACTTTTGTATATTTAAGTCCATACCGATACTGAAAACAGCGAACCACAAGTACAAAAATGAAAAGTACAGGGGGCACGAGCCCTAAACAAAACAAAAAATAGGTTTTAGAGGGGCAGGGTTTGCAAATTAGCATAGGCAGTGTGCATTAATGTCACAGAGAGGGACATTGCAAATCTATTATGCCTCTCCTTAATGGTAATGCACCGTGATTCACGTAATATAAGCACGCACATGAGCAGCGTATACCCTCATGTACATGAATAAAGAAGGCTTAAATGTATTTTGGTACAACAATGTGGGAGAGTTTTAATGATACGTGGGGGAACATGTTAACATTAACTTTTACTGGGCAGAGCAAGTTTCCAGTGGGAGAAAGCTAAAATATTGTAATGCATGATATAGAATGAATTTAGTCCTCTCTGAATCTGACTTGCATATCTATGTACTTTTTTTTTACTGCATTGCACCGATATTCTATGCAGCAGTCTATTATTATTTTCCTTTTGCATGATAGCTGTGCATTACAGTTAGCAAGTAAGTAAGTAAGCTTTATTTTGATACAGTACATATCCTAAAAGCAATACAAAGCATCAAATAAAACAATACAATTTACATAATATAAAATACCTTCAGGTTTGATAATAAAAGCAATAAAAGCAATAAGAGCGAGATGCGCAAATAAGGGTAGCATTAACATTTGAACACCCATACGGAATATAGTTCATCAAGGGGCACTTTACTGAAGCAGCAGCTTCCTTGAGGTTCTTATACGCCAGGCCCAACCTAAAAATTTTGCCATACAACATGCAAAAAATGGGCGGGCATCTGAGCATAGTATGCGTAGGGCTTCTGAGTGTGATCTTGTTCCTAGGCTCCTACACAATGGTTTTAGCCATTTCGATCTAGGTGCTGCATGATAGCTGTGCATTACAGTTAGCTTATAGATGCCACTTCTTCAGCTATTCACTAATGGTGAGCATTTCTATTTTAGTGCCCGTAAATATTCTCTATCTCAGTGCGACCCTGATAGTTGGCAGCCCACTAGCGATTCATTTGATGTTTACTAAATACCAGGCAGTTGGGGTATACCTGCTACTTGCTACCAAATGGTTGTTTGGACACACAACAAACTGGAACAAGCATTTGCAATGCAATTGGTCTCATATTTATGCAAGTTTGAGCTATTGGCATTGTAAACGACAATGCCTTTTATTTATGTTTTGGGTTTCAAAACATAAATAAAATGCTTTGTCATTTACAATCCCAATAGCTTAAACTAGTGTAAATGCGCTACCTGTTGCATTGCAAATGCTTGTTATCTTCAGTCTCATGGTCTTTTTAGTGACATTAGAAAACTTAAATTTGAAGCTTTTGTGTGGGCCTTTATGGCCTAGGGCTCTGTACACACAACCATAAATTTCTAATTCGTTGTCAACAAAGTTTGAATTTGAATGATTCTGCCCAGGTTTAACCAAAAGCTGTCAGTTGCTGAAACATTTTGCATAGTGTATTTTCCTGTCAACAAATAAACATGTGTTTGGCATAAATTCCTCAGTGGCCGCTTACTTCCTTAGTAAAGTCCCCAATTTAATTATATTCAAATGGCATTAGATTTATGGAATTCCCCCTTCCCACCCCACAACAGAAGCAATCATGGACATGGTGGTGGACATGATGGTGGTGGATGTAGTGGTGGTGGACGTGGTGGTGGTGAACATGGTGATGGTGGTGGACATGGTGGTGGTGGAGGACATGGGTGTAGTGGTGGTGGACATGGTGGTGGTGGACGTGGTGGTAGATGTGGTGGACGTGGTGGACATTGTGGTGGTGGACATAGTGGTGGTGGATGTGGTGGTGGTGGTGGTGGACGTGGTGGAGGTGGATGTGGTGGTGGATGTGGTGGTGGACATGGTGGTGGACGTAGTGGTGGTGGATGTGGTGGTGGATGTGGTGGTGGTGAGTGTGGTGGTGGACGTGGACATGGTGGTGCTGGACGTGGTGGTGCTGGATGTGGTAGTGATGGACATGATGGTGGTGGACGTGGTGGTGGTTGACGTGGTGGTTGTGGTGGATGTGGTGGACATGGTGATGGTGGATGTGGTGGTGGTGGAGGACATGGTTGTGGTGGTGGTGGTGGTGGTGGACGTGGTGATGGACATGATGGTGGTGGACGTGGTGGACATGGTGGTGTGGACATGGTGGTGGTGGAGGTGGAGGGTGGTGGTGTATTTTCCTGTCAACAAATAAACATGTGTTTGGCATAAATTCCTCAGTGGCCGCTTACTTCCTTAGTAAAGTCCCCAATTTAATTATATTCAAATGGCATTAGATTTATGGAATTCCCCCTTCCCACCCCACAACAGAAGCAATCATGGACATGGTGGTGGACATGATGGTGGTGGATGTAGTGGTGGTGGACGTGGTGGTGGTGGTGAACATGGTGATGGTGGTGGACATGGTGGTGGTGGATGTGGTGGTGTTGGTGGTGGACATGGTAGTGGTGGATGTGGTGGTGGAGGACATGGGTGTAGTGGTGGTGGACATGGTGGTGGTAGATGTGGTGGAGGACATGGTGGTGGATGTGGTGATGGTGGATGTGGTGGTGGTGAGTGTGGTGGTGGACGTGGACATGGTGGTTTTGGACATGGTGGTGATGAATGTGGTGGTGATGGACGTGGTGGTGCTGGATGTGGTGGTGATGGACATGGTGGTGGACGTGGTGGTGGTTGACGTGGTGGTTGTGGTGGACATGGTGATGGTGGATGTGGTGGTGGTGGAGGACATGGTTGTGGTGGTGGACGTGGTGGTGGTGGACGTGGTGATGGTGATGGACATGGTGGAGGTGGAGGGTGGTGGTGGACGTGGTGGTGGTGGAGGTGGAGGGTGGTGGTGGACATGGTGGTGGTGGACATGGTGGGGGTGGACGATGTGGACGTGGTGGTGATGGATGTCGTGATGATGGACATGGTGGTGGTTGTGGAGGTGGTGGTTGTGGTGGAGGTGGTGGTGGTGGATGTGGTGGTGGTGGACGTGGTGGTGATGGACGCAGTGGTGTTGAACGCGGTGGTGGTGGACGCGGTGGTTGATGTGGGGGTGGACGTGGATGTGGTGGTGGTAGACGTGGTGGTGGCCCAGTGGTGGACGTGGTGGTGGCCGTGGTGGTGGTGATGGACATGGTGGTGGTGGACATGGTGGTGGTGGTGGATGTGGTGGACATTGTGGTGGTGGACATAGTGGTGGTGGATGTGGTGGTGGTGGACGTGGTGGTGCACGTGGATGTGGTGGTGGTCTCGTGGTGGTGGCCGTGTTGGTGGTGGTGGACATGGTGGTGGTGGACGTAGTGGTGGTGGATTTGGTGGTGGTGGACATGGTGGTGGTGGAGGAGGTGGTGGTGGAGGTGGAGGTGGTGGTGGATGTGGCGGTGATGGATGTGGGGGTGGTGGTGGTGGACGTGGTGGTGATGGACGCGGGGGTGGTGGACGCGGTGGTGGTGGAGGATGCTGTGGATGTGGTGGTGGTGGAAGTGGGGGTGGACGTGGTGGTGGACGTTGTGGTTGTGGTAGATGTGGTGGTGGACTCGTGGTGGTGGACATGGTGGTGGTGGACGCGGTGGTGGATGTGGTGGACATGGTGGTGGTGGACGTAGTGGTGGTGGATGTGGTGGTGGTGGAGCTGGTGGTTGTGGACATGGTGGTGGAGGTGGTGATGGTGGTGGATGTGGTAGTGGTGGATGTGGTGGTGGAGGTGGTGGTGGTGGATGTAGTGGTGATGGACTCGGTGGTGTTGGATGCGGTGGTAGTGGATGTGGGGTGGTGGAAGTGGTGGTGGTAGACGTGGTGGTGGACTCGTGGTGGCCGTGATGGTGGTGTGATGGACATGGGGGTGGTGGACGCGGTGGTGGATGTGGTGGACATGGTGGTGGTGACGTAGTGGTGGTGGATGTGGTGGTGGTGGAGGTGGTGGTTGTGGACGTGGTGGTAGTGGTGGATGTGGTGTTGGTGGATGTGGTGGTGGTGGATGTGGTGTTGGTGGACGTGGTGGTGGATGTAGTGGTGGATGTGGTGGTGGACGTGGTGGTGGAGGTGATGTTGATAGTGGATGTGGTTGTGGTGGACATGGTGGTGGTGGACATGGTGGTGGTAAACATGGTGGTGGTGGACGTGGTGGTGGATGCGGTGGACCTGGTGGTGGTGGAGGTGGTGGTAGAGGTGGTGGTTGTGGACGTTATGGTGGTGGTGGAGGTGGTGGTGGTGTTGGATGTGGTGGTGGTGGACGTGGTAGTAGTGGAGGTGGTGGTGGACGTGGTGGTGGAGGTGATGTTGGTGGATGTGGTTGTGGACGTGGTGGTGGTGGTGGACATGGTGGTGGTGGACGTGGTGGTAGATGTGGTGGACCTGGTGGTGGTGGTTGACACGGTGGTGTTGGACGTGGTGGTGGTGGACGTGTTGGTGGAGGTGGACATGGTGGTGGTGGACATGATAGTGGTGGTGGACGTGGTTGGTGGTTGACGTGGTAGTAGTGGGCGTGGTGGACATGGTGGTGGACGTGTTGGTGGTAGTCAATGTGGTGATGGTGGACGTGGTGGTGGATGTTGTGGTGTTGGACGTGGTGGTGGTGGGTGTGGGGGTGGTGTACGTGGTGGTGGTGGAGGTGGGTGTTGTGGTGGTGGACATGGTGGACATGGTGGTGGTGGTGGACGTGGTGGTGGACGCGGTGGTGGTGGACATGGTGGCGGCGGACGGGTTGGTGGTGGACATGTTAGTGGTGGACGTGGTGGTGGTGGTGGACATGGTGGTGGTGGACATATTGGTGGACGTGGTGATGCTGGTGGACGTGGTGGTGGACGTGGTGATGGTAGTGGACATGGTGGTGGTGGATGTGGTGGACATGGTGATGGTGGTGGTGGTGGTAGTGGTGGTGGATGTGGTGCTGGTGGTAGATGTTGTGGAGGTGGGTGTGGTGGACGTATGTGGTGGTGGTGGACATGGTGGTGGTGGACATAGTAGTGGTGGATGTGGTGGTGGTGGATGTGGTGGTCACGTGATGTTGGTGGTAGGTGTGGTGGTGATGGACGTGGTGGTGGTGGTGGTGGACGTGGTGGTTGTGGACGTGGTGGTTGTGGGCATGGTGGTGATGGATGTGGTGGGGATGGACGTGGTGGTGGTGGACGTGGTGGTGGTAGACGTGGTGATGGTGGTGGACATGGTGGTGGTGGACGTGGTGGTGTATGTGGTGGACATGGTGGTAGTGGATGTGGTGGTGGTGGACATGGTGGTGGAGGTGGGTGTGGTGGTGGACGTGGTGGTGGTGGACATGGTGGTGGTGGACGTAGTGGTGGTGGACATGGTTGTGGTGGACGTAGTGGTAGTGGATGTGGTGTTGATGGACGTGGTGGTGGACGTGGTGGTGGTGGTCGTGGACGTGGTGGTGGTGGACATGGTGGTGGTGGATGTGGTGGTGGTGGATGTGGTGGTGGTAGTGGATGTGGTGGTGTTGGACATGGTAGTGGTGGATGTGGACATGGTGGTGGACGTGGTGATGGTGGTGGACATGGTGGTGGTGGACATGGTGGTGGTGGACGTGGTTGTGGTGGATGTGGTGGTGGACGTGGTGGTGGTGGACATGGTGGACATGGTGGTGGTGGACATATAGCACAGAATTCCCGAGAGCTATAAATACACGCTGAAGTCAAAATCCTTGCTTTATAACGATTTACGCGTGGACGATCCCGTCCCACGCGGTGCAAACTCCATGCGCAGCCTCTATTTTGTGTGGGACAGGCCGTTCAGTGTTACTTGCATCTCGGAGTGTGCCAGATGTTTACTACCAGATTTAAGTTTTATGGACATCACGAATATTGGCCTTTTCATAGATCAGGTTTTTCCCAAATGTACAACTTGAACACAGCAATCCGCCACAAACAAACAATATTTCCTCGAAAAAGAGCTACATTCTCGCAAGTTCCCTTTAAAAATGCTTTCCTTCCCATTATCAAAGCCGGTGCGGGTTAATGATCTTTTCATATCGGAACAAATTAAAAGGTGCAGCATTTAAAATGTTAACATAATAACCCACAAGCAGATATCTCCGCAGACTAGGGTCCTTAAGCGCAGTATTGGCGAAAATGACAGAAAATCTGTGAGGGAACACAGACATTGACATTTTATTCTAGGGCAATCCCCACACACACACGTAAGCACACACACACGCACCATTCTCTGTTCTTGATCACAGAGCTGTCTTTGGGACTTGTCAAATTAAAGTGGTATTCATCGTGTGCGGCCTGCTGTGTTTTTCTGAGTGAATACACCCCTGTACGTGTGGATTACCAATACCTCAGAATACTCATGAGCGGCAGGAGTAAACAGCTGCGGAATAATTTCCCCCTGCTGACTCATGGCATGCAATCCTACTCGGAGCCTCGTATGCCACACATGTAATAATACAGAACAGAACATCCTTTCGAGTGGATGACAGTGTAGGCCACATAACTTTCAAGCCAGTAACCCCCCCATGCATGCACTCATCCTGGACACACTTTCCTTAAAGCGACTTCCTAGATGGTGACCCGCATGCCTGCACTCACCCTGCAAACACTTTCCTTAAACCGACTTCCTAGCTGGTGACCCCCATGCATGCCTTCACCCTGCACACACTTTTGTCGCAATAACTTCCTAGCCAGTGACCCCCCATGCACGCACTTACCTTGCACACACTTGACTTCCTAGCTGGTATTCACCATGCATGCACTCACCCTGCACGCACTCTCCCTGCAGTGGCTAGTGGCTACCTAGCGGGTGACCCCCTTTGCACACACTTTTCTTGCAGTTACTTCCTAATCGGCTGTGGTGACTTCCTAGCTGGTGACCCCCATACATGCACTCCCCCCGCACACATTTTGTTGTAGTGACTTTCTGCAAGAAGCCTCTCTATGCACAATCGCACTGACACACTCCCTCTGATATAACATCTGCACAATGGTTCCCGGTGCACACATTTCTCTGAAGACACGTGCCTTACACACACTTTCCATGAGGGGTGTCACAGAGATATATGTACCGCCAGCGCGTTTTCAGGGCATCAGTGACGTATCACGCACTGCTGGCAGACAGTTGTTCTCAGACACTACCTGCAATCACAGTCCCCTCACAATCACGCTGCACACACCTTCAACGAGCAGCCCTTCATCGCTGCACACAGCCCTCCAGCAGACAGTCATTACACACACTGGTTCACCCTCTCCTTGCTTCCTCACCACCTGCGCGGATGCAACCTTCACACGGTGATTCCATACACTCACTATCACCCGTGCACACATCCACTCTCCCCACAGTGACTTCTTGCAGTGTGCGCCCTATTCACACCTCAACCATACGCGTGCACACACAGTCCCGGTAGACAGGGACTTCCCCCCATACAAACTCACTCCTTTCAAGATCTCACTGTGACGGCTCACTACCAGACGTGCACCTCTGATCACTCCCCGAGTTACACCTTCAACCAGTGACGCGCTGCCCGGCCTCCCTCCGTGGGGCATCCAATCTCACACCAGAGGAGCGCCCTTTTACACACTTATCACACTATCTGCTCCATCCTTTTGTTGTTGTTAGCCACTGCCATGGGACTCCTCACTGTGGTAGTGCCCCCAGCCTCACCCTCTTCAATGCCCTCGATGAAGTCTGCAGCGATCCCCTCTCGTGCACAGCTCCCAGGTACACGTCAGTGGCCTTCTCCCACCAGCAATGTCCCCTCTCCCCCCTTGCAGGGCATCCCTTGCCCCCTGCAGTCCCCGTCCCCGAACCCTGTGTTACCCTTCTAACCCCCGAATTACTGCTTGTCTACTACAGTGCCCTTTCGCTCCCTCTTCAGCACATCTGTTACCCCCACCAGGCCCTCTCTCGCTCAAGCAGTGCAGCTTTCACACCACCTGGAGTTCTTACTCACCTCTAGCAGAGCCCCTCTCACCCTTAGTAGCGCCACTCTCATCCCCAGCAGCACCCCTCACAGCCTCCTCTCACCACCCCACAGCGCCTCTCACATCCTCGCAGTGCCCATCACACCCTCGCAGCGCCCATCACACCCTCGCAGCGCCCATGTTATGTTATGTTATGTTATGTTATCCATTTTGTAAAGCGCGCAGCTGCCCAGCAAAGGGGCGTCCCGGTGCTGACCACAGGAGGACACAACAACTATATATACCGGCCTAACAAGAAAGACAGCAAGGAGAAACCTAAGGTAGTGGAAACAGGAAGGTTTTGATGGCCTTCCTGAAAGATGGCAGAGAGTCCATGGCGCGGATATGGACATGAAGGGAATTCCATAGTTTGGGGGCAAGGTACCGGAAAGCACGGCCGCCCGTCCTGGAGAGTCTAATTCTAGGCACCACCGCCAAATGAGACTCTGCCGAACGGAGAGGGCGGGAAGGAACATAGCGGGAGATCAGGTCGCCCAAAAGGGCGGGACTCGTGCACTTCTGGATTTTAAAGGAAAGACAAAGTGTCTTAAAAAGGATACGTCTATCAATGGGAAGCCAGTGTAGCTTACGGATGGTACTAGAAACTGAGCAGAAACGCGGCAAGCCCACCAGTGCTCTGGCAGCAGCATTTTGAATGCGCTGCATTCTCAGTATTTCCGCCATGTTTGCCCCTAAGAGAAGGGAGCTCGAGTAATCGAGGCGTGAGAGGATGGTAGCTTGTACAATGAGTTGACGAACAGAGGGAGCAAAGTATTTTAAAATGGGTCTCAGACCACGCAAAGTGCCAAAGCACGAGGCGGCTAATTATTTAGTGTGAGCCTGAAAGGAAAGAGAAGAGTCCATCATGACAACAAGGTTCTTAACTACATTTTTTGGGGAAGGAATTGCTCCTAGGGCTGACGGCCACCACTGCTCAGTCCATAGATTGGCGTTCTTGCCTACTAGCAGAACCTCAGTTTTTCCGTTTTTCCATCACTCCCTCGCAGCACCCATTACACCCTTGCAGCGCCGCTCTCACACCAGCTACAGTTGTCTCACCTACGTTTCTTTTTCATGTTAGTTCTGAGTCGAGTAAACGGCAGCCCAGTACTGCTGCTGCCCAGGGGGCCGCATGTAAAGACCTGGAGGGCTTTATGCGGCCCCCGGGCCGTACTTTGAGCACTGATCTAGATCCTCCCAGTGACCACCCCAGCTACATGTGTATTTCCATGTTCTTCAAAAATGGGTCGCAGTTGAGCCGGGGCCGCTGTATCTCCTTTGCTCTTGGTGGTCCCATGGGAGTAAAAGTTGCACATTCTGCTAATCCTTCCCTAACTTTCCAGAAGTGTGAGTATGACAAGGCTGGTATATTAATTTTCCACTTAACTAATAAGTCTCCTGTCACTCAGTCCTCACGTAAACCACAATTTGTGACACATTCGCTATTTTAAGGATTGTAATAACATCACTTTTGTATATTTAAGTCCATACCGATACTGAAAACAGCGAACCACAAGTACAAAAATGAAAAGTACAGGGGGCACGAGCCCTAAACAAAACAAAAAATAGGTTTTAGAGGGGCAGGGTTTGCAAATTAGCATAGGCAGTGTGCATTAATGTCACAGAGAGGGACATTGCAAATCTATTATGCCTCTCCTTAATGGTAATGCACCGTGATTCACGTAATATAAGCACGCACATGAGCAGCGTATACCCTCATGTACATGAATAAAGAAGGCTTAAATGTATTTTGGTACAACAATGTGGGAGAGTTTTAATGATACGTGGGGGAACATGTTAACATTAACTTTTACTGGGCAGAGCAAGTTTCCAGTGGGAGAAAGCTAAAATATTGTAATGCATGATATAGAATGAATTTAGTCCTCTCTGAATCTGACTTGCATATCTATGTACTTTTTTTTTACTGCATTGCACCGATATTCTATGCAGCAGTCTATTATTATTTTCCTTTTGCATGATAGCTGTGCATTACAGTTAGCAAGTAAGTAAGTAAGCTTTATTTTGATACAGTACATATCCTAAAAGCAATACAAAGCATCAAATAAAACAATACAATTTACATAATATAAAATACCTTCAGGTTTGATAATAAAAGCAATAAGAGCGAGATGCGCAAATAAGGGTAGCATTAACATTTGAACACCCATACGGAATATAGTTCATCAAGGGGCACTTTACTGAAGCAGCAGCTTCCTTGAGGTTCTTATACGCCAGGCCCAACCTAAAAATTTTGCCATACAACATGCAAAAAATGGGCGGGCATCTGAGCATAGTATGCGTAGGGCTTCTGAGTGTGATCTTGTTCCTAGGCTCCTACACAATGGTTTTAGCCATTTCGATCTAGGTGCTGCATGATAGCTGTGCATTACAGTTAGCTTATAGATGCCACTTCTTCAGCTATTCACTAATGGTGAGCATTTCTATTTTAGTGCCCGTAAATATTCTCTATCTCAGTGCGACCCTGATAGTTGGCAGCCCACTAGCGATTCATTTGATGTTTACTAAATACCAGGCAGTTGGGGTATACCTGCTACTTGCTACCAAATGGTTGTTTGGACACACAACAAACTGGAACAAGCATTTGCAATGCAATTGGTCTCATATTTATGCAAGTTTGAGCTATTGGCATTGTAAACGACAATGCCTTTTATTTATGTTTTGGGTTTCAAAACATAAATAAAATGCTTTGTCATTTACAATCCCAATAGCTTAAACTAGTGTAAATGCGCTACCTGTTGCATTGCAAATGCTTGTTATCTTCAGTCTCATGGTCTTTTTAGTGACATTAGAAAACTTAAATTTGAAGCTTTTGTGTGGGCCTTTATGGCCTAGGGCTCTGTACACACAACCATAAATTTCTAATTCGTTGTCAACAAAGTTTGAATTTGAATGATTCTGCCCAGGTTTAACCAAAAGCTGTCAGTTGCTGAAACATTTTGCATAGTGTATTTTCCTGTCAACAAATAAACATGTGTTTGGCATAAATTCCTCAGTGGCCGCTTACTTCCTTAGTAAAGTCCCCAATTTAATTATATTCAAATGGCATTAGATTTATGGAATTCCCCCTTCCCACCCCACAACAGAAGCAATCATGGACATGGTGGTGGACATGATGGTGGTGGATGTAGTGGTGGTGGACGTGGTGGTGGTGAACATGGTGATGGTGGTGGACATGGTGGTGGTGGAGGACATGGGTGTAGTGGTGGTGGACATGGTGGTGGTGGACGTGGTGGTAGATGTGGTGGACGTGGTGGACATTGTGGTGGTGGACATAGTGGTGGTGGATGTGGTGGTGGTGGTGGTGGACGTGGTGGAGGTGGATGTGGTGGTGGATGTGGTGGTGGACATGGTGGTGGACGTAGTGGTGGTGGATGTGGTGGTGGATGTGGTGGTGGTGAGTGTGGTGGTGGACGTGGACATGGTGGTGCTGGACGTGGTGGTGCTGGATGTGGTAGTGATGGACATGATGGTGGTGGACGTGGTGGTGGTTGACGTGGTGGTTGTGGTGGATGTGGTGGACATGGTGGTGGTGGTGGAGGACATGGTTGTGGTGGTGGTGGTGGTGGTGGACGTGGTGATGGACATGATGGTGGTGGACGTGGTGGACATGGTGGTGTGGACATGGTGGTGGTGGAGGTGGAGGGTGGTGGTGTATTTTCCTGTCAACAAATAAACATGTGTTTGGCATAAATTCCTCAGTGGCCGCTTACTTCCTTAGTAAAGTCCCCAATTTAATTATATTCAAATGGCATTAGATTTATGGAATTCCCCCTTCCCACCCCACAACAGAAGCAATCATGGACATGGTGGTGGACATGATGGTGGTGGATGTAGTGGTGGTGGACGTGGTGGTGGTGGTGAACATGGTGATGGTGGTGGACATGGTGGTGGTGGATGTGGTGGTGTTGGTGGTGGACATGGTAGTGGTGGATGTGGTGGTGGAGGACATGGGTGTAGTGGTGGTGGACATGGTGGTGGTAGATGTGGTGGAGGACATGGTGGTGGATGTGGTGGTGGTGGATGTGGTGGTGGTGAGTGTGGTGGTGGACGTGGACATGGTGGTTTTGGACATGGTGGTGATGAATGTGGTGGTGATGGACGTGGTGGTGCTGGATGTGGTGGTGATGGACATGATGGTGGTGGACGTGGTGGTGGTTGACGTGGTGGTTGTGGTGGATGTGGTGGACATGGTGATGGTGGATGTGGTGGTGGTGGAGGACATGGTTGTGGTGGTGGTGGACGTGGTGGTGGTGGACGTGGTGATGGTGATGGACATGGTGGAGGTGGAGGGTGGTGGTGGACGTGGTGGAGGTGGAGGGTGGTGGTGGACATGGTGGTGGTGGACATGGTGGGGGTGGACGATGTGGACGTGGTGGTGATGGATGTCGTGATGATGGACATGGTGGTGGTTGTGGAGGTGGTGGTTGTGGTGGAGGTGGTGGTGGTGGATGTGGTGGTGGTGGACGTGGTGGTGATGGACGCAGTGGTGTTGAACGCGGTGGTGGTGGACGCGGTGGTTGATGTGGGGGTGGACGTGGATGTGGTGGTGGTAGACGTGGTGGTGGCCCAGTGGTGGACGTGGTGGTGGCCGTGGTGGTGGTGATGGACATGGTGGTGGTGGACATGGTGGTGGTGGTGGATGTGGTGGACATTGTGGTGGTGGACATAGTGGTGGTGGATGTGGTGGTGGTGGACGTGGTGGTGCACGTGGATGTTGGTGGTGGTCTCGTGGTGGACGTGGTGGTGGCCGTGTTGGTGGTGGTGGACATGGTGGTGGTGGACGTAGTGGTGGTGGATTTGGTGGTGGTGGACATGGTGGTGGTGGAGGAGGTGGTGGTGGAGGTGGAGGTGGTGGTGGATGTGGCGGTGATGGATGTGGGGGTGGTGGTGGTGGACGTGGTGGTGATGGACGCGGGGGTGGTGGACGCGGTGGTGGTGGAGGATGCTGTGGATGTGGTGGTGGTGGAAGTGGGGGTGGACGTGGTGGTGGACGTTGTGGTTGTGGTAGATGTGGTGGTGGACTCGTGGTGGTGGACATGGTGGTGGTGGACGCGGTGGTGGATGTGGTGGACATGGTGGTGGTGGACGTAGTGGTGGTGGATGTGGTGGTGGTGGAGCTGGTGGTTGTGGACATGGTGGTGGAGGTGGTGATGGTGGTGGATGTGGTAGTGGTGGATGTGGTGGTGGAGGTGGTGGTGGTGGATGTAGTGGTGATGGACTCGGTGGTGTTGGATGCGGTGGTAGTGGATGTGGGGTGGTGGAAGTGGTGGTGGTAGACGTGGTGGTGGACTCGTGGTGGCCGTGATGGTGGTGTGATGGACATGGGGGTGGTGGACGCGGTGGTGGATGTGGTGGACATGGTGGTGGTGACGTAGTGGTGGTGGATGTGGTGGTGGTGGAGGTGGTGGTTGTGGACGTGGTGGTAGTGGTGGATGTGGTGTTGGTGGATGTGGTGGTGGTGGATGTGGTGTTGGTGGACGTGGTGGTGGATGTAGTGGTGGATGTGGTGGTGGACGTGGTGGTGGAGGTGATGTTGATAGTGGATGTGGTTGTGGTGGACATGGTGGTGGTGGACATGGTGGTGGTAAACATGGTGGTGGTGGACGTGGTGGTGGATGCGGTGGACCTGGTGGTGGTGGAGGTGGTGGTAGAGGTGGTGGTTGTGGACGTTATGGTGGTGGTGGAGGTGGTGGTGGTGTTGGATGTGGTGGTGGTGGACGTGGTAGTAGTGGAGGTGGTGGTGGACGTGGTGGTGGAGGTGATGTTGGTGGATGTGGTTGTGGACGTGGTGGTGGTGGTGGACATGGTGGTGGTGGACGTGGTGGTAGATGTGGTGGACCTGGTGGTGGTGGTTGACACGGTGGTGTTGGACGTGGTGGTGGTGGACGTGTTGGTGGAGGTGGACATGGTGGTGGTGGACATGATAGTGGTGGTGGACGTGGTTGGTGGTTGACGTGGTAGTAGTGGGCGTGGTGGACATGGTGGTGGACGTGTTGGTGGTAGTCAATGTGGTGATGGTGGACGTGGTGGTGGATGTTGTGGTGTTGGACGTGGTGGTGGTGGGTGTGGGGGTGGTGTACGTGGTGGTGGTGGAGGTGGGTGTTGTGGTGGTGGACATGGTGGACATGGTGGTGGTGGTGGACGTGGTGGTGGACGCGGTGGTGGTGGACATGGTGGCGGCGGACGGGTTGGTGGTGGACATGTTAGTGGTGGACGTGGTGGTGGTGGTGGACATGGTGGTGGTGGACATATTGGTGGACGTGGTGATGCTGGTGGACGTGGTGGTGGACGTGGTGATGGTAGTGGACATGGTGGTGGTGGATGTGGTGGACATGGTGATGGTGGTGGTGGTGGTAGTGGTGGTGGATGTGGTGCTGGTGGTAGATGTTGTGGAGGTGGGTGTGGTGGACGTATGTGGTGGTGGTGGACATGGTGGTGGTGGACATAGTAGTGGTGGATGTGGTGGTGGTGGATGTGGTGGTCACGTGATGTTGGTGGTAGGTGTGGTGGTGATGGACGTGGTGGTGGTGGTGGTGGACGTGGTGGTTGTGGACGTGGTGGTTGTGGGCATGGTGGTGATGGATGTGGTGGGGATGGACGTGGTGGTGGTGGACGTGGTGGTGGTAGACGTGGTGATGGTGGTGGACATGGTGGTGGTGGACGTGGTGGTGTATGTGGTGGACATGGTGGTAGTGGATGTGGTGGTGGTGGACATGGTGGTGGAGGTGGGTGTGGTGGTGGACGTGGTGGTGGTGGACATGGTGGTGGTGGACGTAGTGGTGGTGGACATGGTTGTGGTGGACGTAGTGGTAGTGGATGTGGTGTTGATGGACGTGGTGGTGGACGTGGTGGTGGTGGTCGTGGACGTGGTGGTGGTGGACATGGTGGTGGTGGATGTGGTGGTGGTGGATGTGGTGGTGGTAGTGGATGTGGTGGTGTTGGATATGGTAGTGGTGGATGTGGACATGGTGGTGGACGTGGTGATGGTGGTGGACATGGTGGTGGTGGAGGACATGGTGGTGGTGGACGTGGTTGTGGTGGATGTGGTGGTGGACGTGGTGGTGGTGGACATGGTGGTGGTGGACATATAGCACAGAATTCCCGAGAGCTATAAATACACGCTGAAGTCAAAATCCTTGCTTTATAACGATTTACGCGTGGACGATCCCGTCCCACGCGGTGCAAACTCCATGCGCAGCCTCTATTTTGTGTGGGACAGGCCGTTCAGTGTTACTTGCATCTCGGAGTGTGCCAGATGTTTACTACCAGATTTAAGTTTTATGGACATCACGAATATTGGCCTTTTCATAGATCAGGTTTTTCCCAAATGTACAACTTGAACACAGCAATCCGCCACAAACAAACAATATTTCCTCGAAAAAGAGCTACATTCTCGCAAGTTCCCTTTAAAAATGCTTTCCTTCCCATTATCAAAGCCGGTGCGGGTTAATGATCTTTTCATATCGGAACAAATTAAAAGGTGCAGCATTTAAAATGTTAACATAATAACCCACAAGCAGATATCTCCGCAGACTAGGGTCCTTAAGCGCAGTATTGGCGAAAATGACAGAAAATCTGTGAGGGAACACAGACATTGACATTTTATTCTAGGGCAATCCCCACACACACACGTAAGCACACACACACGCACCATTCTCTGTTCTTGATCACAGAGCTGTCTTTGGGACTTGTCAAATTAAAGTGGTATTCATCGTGTGCGGCCTGCTGTGTTTTTCTGAGTGAATACACCCCTGTACGTGTGGATTACCAATACCTCAGAATACTCATGAGCGGCAGGAGTAAACAGCTGCGGAATAATTTCCCCCTGCTGACTCATGGCATGCAATCCTACTCGGAGCCTCGTATGCCACACATGTAATAATACAGAACAGAACATCCTTTCGAGTGGATGACAGTGTAGGCCACATAACTTTCAAGCCAGTAACCCCCCCATGCATGCACTCATCCTGGACACACTTTCCTTAAAGCGACTTCCTAGATGGTGACCCGCATGCCTGCACTCACCCTGCAAACACTTTCCTTAAACCGACTTCCTAGCTGGTGACCCCCATGCATGCCTTCACCCTGCACACACTTTTGTCGCAATAACTTCCTAGCCAGTGACCCCCCATGCAAGCACTTACCTTGCACACACTTGACTTCCTAGCTGGTATTCACCATGCATGCACTCACCCTGCACGCACTCTCCCTGCAGTGGCTAGTGGCTACCTAGCGGGTGACCCCCTTTGCACACACTTTTCTTGCAGTTACTTCCTAATCGGCTGTGGTGACTTCCTAGCTGGTGACCCCCATACATGCACTCCCCCCGCACACATTTTGTTGTAGTGACTTTCTGCAAGAAGCCTCTCTATGCACAATCGCACTGACACACTCCCTCTGATATAACATCTGCACAATGGTTCCCGGTGCACACATTTCTCTGAAGACACGTGCCTTACACACACTTTCCATGAGGGGTGTCACAGAGATATATGTACCGCCAGCGCGTTTTCAGGGCATCAGTGACGTATCACGCACTGCTGGCAGACAGTTGTTCTCAGACACTACCTGCAATCACAGTCCCCTCACAATCACGCTGCACACACCTTCAACGAGCAGCCCTTCATCGCTGCACACAGCCCTCCAGCAGACAGTCATTACACACACTGGTTCACCCTCTCCTTGCTTCCTCACCACCTGCGCGGATGCAACCTTCACACGGTGATTCCATACACTCACTATCACCCGTGCACACATCCACTCTCCCCACAGTGACTTCTTGCAGTGTGCGCCCTATTCACACCTCAACCATACGCGTGCACACACAGTCCCGGTAGACAGGGACTTCCCCCCATACAAACTCACTCCTTTCAAGATCTCACTGTGACGGCTCACTACCAGACGTGCACCTCTGATCACTCCCCGAGTTACACCTTCAACCAGTGACGCGCTGCCCGGCCTCCCTCCGTGGGGCATCCAATCTCACACCAGAGGAGCGCCCTTTTACACACTTATCACACTATCTGCTCCATCCTTTTGTTGTTGTTAGCCACTGCCATGGGACTCCTCACTGTGGTAGTGCCCCCAGCCTCACCCTCTTCAATGCCCTCGATGAAGTCTGCAGCGATCCCCTCTCGTGCACAGCTCCCAGGTACACGTCAGTGGCCTTCTCCCACCAGCAATGTCCCCTCTCCCCCCTTGCAGGGCATCCCTTGCCCCCTGCAGTCCCCGTCCCCGAACCCTGTGTTACCCTTCTAACCCCCGAATTACTGCTTGTCTACTACAGTGCCCTTTCGCTCCCTCTTCAGCACATCTGTTACCCCCACCAGGCCCTCTCTCGCTCAAGCAGTGCAGCTTTCACACCACCTGGAGTTCTTACTCACCTCTAGCAGAGCCCCTCTCACCCTTAGTAGCGCCACTCTCATCCCCAGCAGCACCCCTCACAGCCTCCTCTCACCACCCCACAGCGCCTCTCACATCCTCGCAGTGCCCATCACACCCTCGCAGCGCCCATCACACCCTCGCAGCGCCCATGTTATGTTATGTTATGTTATGTTATCCATTTTGTAAAGCGCGCAGCTGCCCAGCAAAGGGGCGTCCCGGTGCTGACCACAGGAGGACACAACAACTATATATACCGGCCTAACAAGAAAGACAGCAAGGAGAAACCTAAGGTAGTGGAAACAGGAAGGTTTTGATGGCCTTCCTGAAAGATGGCAGAGAGTCCATGGCGCGGATATGGACATGAAGGGAATTCCATAGTTTGGGGGCAAGGTACCGGAAAGCACGGCCGCCCGTCCTGGAGAGTCTAATTCTAGGCACCACCGCCAAATGAGACTCTGCCGAACGGAGAGGGCGGGAAGGAACATAGCGGGAGATCAGGTCGCCCAAAAGGGCGGGACTCGTGCACTTCAGGATTTTAAAGGAAAGACAAAGTGTCTTAAAAAGGATACGTCTATCAATGGGAAGCCAGTGTAGCTTACGGATGGTACTAGAAACTGAGCAGAAACGCGGCAAGCCCACCAGTGCTCTGGCAGCAGCATTTTGAATGCGCTGCATTCTCAGTATTTCCGCCATGTTTGCCCCTAAGAGAAGGGAGCTCGAGTAATCGAGGCGTGAGAGGATGGTAGCTTGTACAATGAGTTGACGAACAGAGGGAGCAAAGTATTTTAAAATGGGTCTCAGACCACGCAAAGTGCCAAAGCACGAGGCGGCTAATTATTTAGTGTGAGCCTGAAAGGAAAGAGAAGAGTCCATCATGACAACAAGGTTCTTAACTACATTTTTTGGGGAAGGAATTGCTCCTAGGGCTGACGGCCACCACTGCTCAGTCCATAGATTGGCGTTCTTGCCTACTAGCAGAACCTCAGTTTTTCCGTTTTTCCATCACTCCCTCGCAGCACCCATTACACCCTTGCAGCGCCGCTCTCACACCAGCTACAGTTGTCTCACCTCTCACAGCCATTCTCACCCTTAGCAGCCCCCATCAAGCTTTGGAGCCATCGCTGTTGCATATTTATCTTATGCAACTAACAACCATTGACAAAGCCAATAGTCCTGGCTTGTAGTAGATGTAATGTTACTTGTTGTATATGGATGGAATGGCGAAGCAGCAAAATACCAGTGGGGCCACACACTATGCCGAGCATGGATTTTCAGTTTGGGTTGTTAAGCCACGCCCTTCATTACATCGACCACGTCCCTCTGGGAGCCATCACAAGGTTTTTCTTTTTTTTTTTATTTCTGTAATTTTTTTTATTGTATATGTAAAAAAAATATATATTTACATGGAGCACGGAGTATACATGAGTGGAGGAAAAAGGAGAAGAGAAAAAGGCAGAAGGAAGAAAAAGAGAAGAGCGCCCAGGGCGGGGGGAGGGTGGGAAGGGGGGGGGGTGTTGGCCATCGTCGTTCCGTGGCTTTGTTCGAGAGTCAGTTTCAAAGTTCATTGTCCATGTCCAACATGTCGTTATATCCTGCTGTCCCTTCCGCGATGTACATTTGGTGTTCTCGGCCTACGCCCCGGACGAAGGGGGGGATAGTGGATAGAAGTCGTGAGAGAAAGAGTGGAGGAGCCTTGCGTATTGGTTTCTTTTTGTTGGAGCTTGGATCTGCAGGGTGTAGCCTTCTGCGGGCGTAGCTAATCTTGCCTATGGGGGTTTCTGCGAGGATAGGTAGAGGTCAAGGGGTTCCCACATGTTTGCCTGCCTATGAGTTTTCGGCGTGTGTTTCGCTGTGATGTTTTCTGCCCCCCTTAGGAACGTGACCCAGTTTAGCCATGCCTTGGGTGCAGCCTTTGAGGTGTCCTTCCAGTTACTTAGGACTATTTTGACTGCAGCCGTCAGCAGTAGGTCAATGAGGTCGCGTTCCTCTTTTGTTGTGATGGACGGGGATTAGAAACCTAGGGCTAGACTCGGGAAATCTATGTGTATGGCTACTCCTGTGATCTCTTTGATAAGTATCCCAATTCTGTCCCAGTATCCCCTGATCTTAGGACAGCTGATAAGTAGGTGGTCTAGGTCCCCCTTCTCATTGTCACAGTTCCAGCATGTATCTCTATCTCGGATCCCCAGAGCGGACAGGCGGGCCGGTGTCCAGTATGCCTTATGTACTAGCCAGTATTTGGTCTGGTTTAGCGTTGCAGTTATTTTTTTCCTAGAAGTTGATCTCCATAGTTCCGCTTTCTCGTTCTCGCTGAGTTCCTTTCCTGCTGCACCCCCCCAGAAATCTGTAAGCTTATCATTGAGTTTAGTCTTTTGGGGACGGAGTATTTTGTAGAGGTGTGCTACTTGGTGTCCTAATGTGTTAAGGCTGGTTGCCAGTTGTGTGAGTGATGATGTTCGGTTGTGAAGGTTCGCCTTTCTGATTGCTACTTTAATTTTCAGAAAATTGTAGAGCTCTATGGATTGTAGGTTGTGGGTTTCCTTGAGGGTGTTGAATGTTGTATACTCGCCTTGCTTTTGAAGGTCTTTTGCAATGGATATGCCGTGTTTGTACCATTCGTGCATGTCTAGGACCCTATCTTTATATCTTAACTTAGGGTTGTGCCAGATGGATTCTGATTGGCCTCCCTTAATGCTTGTTGTCAGGACTTTGTCGACACTTAGGAGCGCTAACTTCGTGTTCTTTAGGACTGGGTTGTCCTTGGCTGCTGGGTGTCGGGTGGCGGTGAGTAGGGCGATGGGGTTCATGCCCTTTAGTAGTCCTCGCTCGAGTGTGAGCCATGCTGGGGTGTATTCCTGTCTTGGGTCTAACCAGTGTAGCCCCTGTCTGGCAATGCAGGCTACCTGGAATCGTTTGAAGTTAGTTATGTTTAACCCTCCCTGGTCTTTTGAGAGTCTAAGCTTGTGCAGGCTTATTCTGGGTTTTTTCCCCCTCCACAAGAAGTTGTTCAGTATTTTGTCTAGTCTCTTGTGGAAGTCTTCTGTGTTGGTGAGTGGGAGCATTGTTAGCATGTAGTTGACCATAGGGGTGAGCATCATTTTTATCGCTTCTACTCTTCCCCACCATGTTGTAAATCTTGGGAACCACCTCTCTACTTTATCTTTAATTTTCCGGATTGTTGCTTGTTCATTTTGGTCTAGTGTCGTTCTTAGGTCTCTCTCAAAGAGGATACCTAGGTATTTTATGGGCTTCTGTTGCCAGGTTAGTCCAGACGTTCCTAGTATCGTTCTTGTGGTGTGGATGTTTAGAGGTTTGCACTCAGATCTGTCTGTGTTGAGTTTGTATCCTGATACCTGCGCGTATTTTTCGATGGTGTCAGTCAGTGCCTTGATTGATCTTTCTGGGTCTTCCGTGACTATTAGTACGTCATCGGCGTATGCTGCTAGCTTGAATGTTTCTCCTCCTATGGGTATCCCCGCTATGTCCTTGTTTGTTCTTATCATCGTGAGGAGCGGTTCTATAGCTAATAGGAACAGTGCTGGTGAGAGTGGGCAGCCTTGTCTTGTTCCCCTGCCTAGGTGTAGTGTGTCTGATGTGCCCCCGTTGACCACCACCCGCGCTTTGGGGTTGTTGTATAGAGCCATCACCATCCCTCTGTATTTTGGCCCTAACCCGAATTTCTCCATGCAGTGGTCTAAAAAGGGCCATGAGACCCTGTCAAAAGCCTTCTCGGCGTCCAGGGCAATCATGACAGCTGCGTTGTTGCTTCGGGATGAGTGGTTGATTATGTGGCATAGTAGTCTGGTGTTGTCATGGGACATGCGGTTTTTGATGTAGCCCACCTGAGAGTTGTGTATCAGTTTTGGTAGGTACGCATTGAGTCTGTTGGCTAATATCTTTGCGTATATCTTGCCGTCTACGTTTATGAGGGAGATCGGTCTGAAATTCTTTGCCTCATTCGTGTCCTTCCCTTCCTTAGGTATTACAATTATGTTTGCTTCAGCCATTGAGGGTGTCATGCGTCCAATCTGGACACATTCCGTGAATACTTGTTTCAGTGTGTGTTTTAGAGTGGGCAGATATTGCTTGTAAAAAGCCGCTGTGAAGCCATCCGGCCCCGGTGCCTTATTGTCTTTGAGGTTTGCCGTGGCTTTCTCTATCTCATCCTCCGTTATGGGCTGCTCTAGGATGTCGCGTTCTCGGTCTGATAGTGTAGGTGTGGTTATGCTTCCTAGCAGCTCCTTTCCCCCGTCCTCCTTGAGTGTATCGTCCCTGGTGTACAATTCCTCGTAGAAGGCTCTGAAGACCTCTAGGATGTCCCTGTTTGCAGTGTGGGACTTACTATGCCTATCTTTGATTGCGTCTATTGTGTGCTGTTTCTGTTTGCCTTTTAGGTATGACACTAGGTTTTTGCCTGCCTTGTTTGCAGTGCAGAGGTTGTTAGACTTGTATTTGTTAATCCAGGTCCCTGCCCTCTCACTCAGTATTCTGTTAAGCTCGTACTTCCGTCTGGTGAGGTTCGTGAGTGTGTTGCTATCTTCTATTCTGGCTATATGGCTGTTCTCCAGCTCTTTAATCTCCTACCCCTAGTAAGAAGTCTTTTCTTGGGGAGGATGGCATCGAGCGAGTTGGTCAGCCAGGTGTTTAAATTCTCATCAGCTACTATCGGGTCCAGCCCAAAAGAGGGCCGGGACACCTCCAAGTGTCCCGCCCAGGTATCCACTGGGAGCCTAGACCAGGCTCTTTCCACCGTATACACCCTAGGTATTGATAGCACTGGGACGTCGAACTGCCACCGGGCCGGGACCATGAAATGGTCTGTCCAGGGCAAGGCCAGCGCGGGGAGTACTTTTAGGTGGTCCGAGTTTGAGAATATAGGATCAAGCAGGTGTCCCTTCCCATGAGTTGCACCTGAGTTGACCAGATTAATCTCAAATGCTTTGAGGTCACACTGCAGGTCTACTCCCAGAGAGTTAGAGGGATCATCGAAATGGATTTTAAGATCACCCAGTGCGACAAAGTTAGCCGTGGAAGTGGCAAGGAGCGCGACCGTTTCTAAGAAGGAATTGAGAAAATTACCCATTGTCCCAGGTGGGCGGTAGATAAGGAGGCCGGCCAGGGATGCAGTGGACGACAAGCGAAGAGAGAATTGACAGCTCTCGCAGTCGCTAATCCCTCCATCTCGGACCTTACAAATTAACGTATCCCTGTAAAGGATGGCAATTCCTCCTCCCCGCCCCACCTGTCTGTCAAGATGAGATATAAGAAAACCTGGTGGGAGTGCTCTGACCATATCCGGGCCGGAGCAGGAAGAAATCCAGGTTTCAGTTAAAAACAGTACGTCCAGCTTATGGTCAAGAATAAGAGAGTTAATTTCTATCGCATGACTGGATAGGGACCGGCAGTTCAACAGGGCTATTGATAACAGAGAGTTATCTGAGGCCGTATTATGACCCAGATTACAGGCCCCGCAAGGCGGAACGGTTGTCCTCCCTGATAGCGTTAGGCTTATGTGTGAGTGGTCCGATACTGATCTGGGGCCTATCTCAGTGTGGTCTATGAGGTGGGTGTGTGTTTCTGACATTAGGATATGGTCTATCCGGCTGTATGAGTTGTGTGGGTTGGAGTAGAATGTGTATTCTCTGGCGTCCGGGTTGCTTAGGCGCCATGGGTCTTTCAGTTTTAATTTGGAGCATAGGTTCTTTAGGATGTTGTTATTGGCTGCTGGCTGGCTGGGTCTATGTGGGTGTTTGTCGATGGATGGGTCTATGACTTGGTTCATATCCCCCGCGACGATCAGTAGGTCGTCTAGCGGTAGGGTGTGCAATCGTGCACCTACCCCTTCCCAGAATTGTTTGTCCTCGCAGTTGGGGCCGTATATGTTTGCTACGTGGAATGTCTCTCCCGCCCTTCTTAGTGTGGTCACAATTGTTCTTCCTTGGGTGTCTGCCTGTGAGTCTACCACTGCTATGTTGGACTTTCTGCTGATGATTGTTACCACCCCGTTTTTCTTGTTCTGCGCAGGTGATCCCACTACCTCCCCTATCCAGTTTGCGCTTATGCGCCTGATGTCTGCTGCTTCTAGTCTTGTTTCCTGGAGCACATATATGTCGCTTTTTTGTTTCCTGAGGTGTTCTAGTATCTTCCTCCTTTTCACTGGGCTGTTGAGACCCTTGACGTTTAGGGACACTATCTTAATATCGGCCGTGATGCTGTTCTGATTGCTACTCTGGTTGTTGTGTGTCATTTGTGCATCTCCATGTATCGCGGCTTGTGTGGCCCCTCTTTGTGCGCCTTTTGCCTCTGTGGTATGTGTGGATCTGTGTCTCTACGCCTGCGTACGCATTTGCTGCTCCAAGATGTGGGTGTATAGAGAGAAAAATAGTAGGAAAAGAGAAAGTGATAGTAAGTCGACCCATGTACATGCTTCCCGTACCCCTCCGTCCCCCCCTCCTCCTCCCTCCCCCCCTCCCCCTTTCTTCCCTCCCCCCGCCCTCCCATACTTGCTGATTGGGTGTGCGACGACAAAGTTCCTCCGCCCGCATCTTCCCTGAGGTAGAGTTTGTTCTTCCTTGGTGTATCCGATGAGGTATATATGTTGTTGTCATTTTGGTCCGTAATGTGCCTTACACCAGATGTCCGTTCTCTTCGGGTGAGGCACTTCTCTTTGCTGCCAGGGGGTTCTTTGTTTGCTCCATCTCTTCTACTGGTGGTCCTTGCAGATAGTTCCTTAAGCCCCCTGGACAGTCGAAAAACATTGTCTTCCATTTTGAAATGTGCTTGGTCATTGAGGTAGATATGTTGTCCTGTTGCGTGTTGCGTGTGGGGGAGCCTACTCCGATTGGCCCGACAGTTCCGGGGAGGCACTCCTTTTCGCTCCTCCGGGGTTTTTTGTTTCTTCCATGTCTTCGACTGGTGGTCCCTGCAGATATCGACCCAGGTCTTCCGGGCTCTCGAACACCATTTTTTTCCACTTGTCTATGACTTTGAACCTAGTCGGACCCACAAAACTGAAGCTGGCGCCTCTTTTCCGCAGGTTTTCCCTGAGAGCCAGAAACCCCTTCCTGATCTCGACCGTTGGCTTTGAGTAGTCCTGGGTTAGCACGATCTTGGAGCCTGACCATGATAGATTTTGGTTCTTCCTCGCAAAGGCAACAAGCATTTACAATGCAATGGTTTTGCCTTTGTTAAAGTTAGAGCTATTGGCATTGCTCTTGACATTATTTTTATTTATGTTTTTTTAACATAAATAAATGGCATTGTCATTTACAATGCCACTAGCTTTATCTCTTGCAAATGACACAGACAAACACATTCAGAGCCCCCCCCACACACACACCCACACAGAGCCCCCCACACACACAGCCACACAGAGCCCCCCACACACACAGCCACACAAAGTTAGAGCTATTGGCATTGTCAATGACAAATCTTTTATTTATGTGTTGGTTTTAAAAACAGATAAATTAATGGCATTGTCATTTACAATGCCAATAGCGTAATCTCACGCAAATGGACGATGGTTACAAAAAATTTTGAAAAGTGCTCTATAGAATCAGGAGGAGTCGGGGAGGGATAATGAATAGTGATAGAGCCAAGAAGGAAAAAAACAAATTAGGGTGAGAGAGAGTGGTGCATTGGAGAGAGTTAGCAGTGTGTTGAAGGGAGAGTGAGTGACGGGATGAGAGTATGAGCAGAGGAGAGAGAGTCAGTGAGAGAAGGAGAGTGTGGTGAAAGGGAAGAGTGAGTGACGGGATGAGAGTATGAGCAGAAGAAAGGCAGTGAGAGAAGGAGAGTGTGGTGAAAGGGAGAGTGAGTGACGGGATGAGAGTATGAGCAGAAGAGAGAGAGGCAGTGAGAGAAGGAGATTGTGGTGAAAGGGAAGAGTGAGTGACGGGATGAGAGTATGAGCAGAAGAAAGAGAGGCAGTGAGAGAAGGAGAGTGTGGTGAAAGGGAAGAGTGAGTGACGGGATGAGAGTATGAGCAGAAGAAAGAGAGGCAGTGAGAGAAGGAGAGTGTGGTGAAAGGGAAGAGTGAGTGACGGGATGAGAGTATGAGCAGAAGAAAGGCAGTGAGAGAAGGTGAGTGTGGTGAAAGGGAGAGTGAGTGACGGGATGAGAGTATGAGCAGAAGAGAGAGAGGCAGTGAGAGAAGGAGAGTGTGGTGAAAGGGAAGAGTGAGTGACGGGATGAGAGTATGAGCAGAAGAAAGAGAGGCAGTGAGAGAAGGAGAGTGTGGTGAAAGGGAAGAGTGAGTGACGGGATGAGAGTATGAGCAGAAGAAAGAGAGGCAGAAGAAAGAGAGGCAGTGAGAGAAGGAGAGTGTGGTGAAAGGGAAGAGTGAGTGACGGGATGAGAGTATGAGCAGAAGAAAGAGAGGCAGTGAGAGAAGGAGAGTGTGGTGAAAGGGAAGAGTGAGTGACGGGATGAGAGTATGAGCAGAAAAAAGGCAGTGAGAGAAGGAGAGTGTGGTGAAAGGGAGAGTGAGTGACGGGATGAGAGTATGAGCAGAAGAGAGAGAGGTGGTGAGAGAAGGAGAGTGTGGTGAAAGGGAAGAGTGAGTGACGGGATGAGAGTATGAGCAGAAGAGAGAGAGGCAGTGAGAGAAGGAGAGTGTGGTGAAAGGGAAGAGTGAGTGACGGGATGAGAGTATGAGCAGAAGAAAGAGAGGCAGTGAGAGAAGGAGAGTGTGGTGAAAGGGAAGAGTGAGTGACGGGATGAGAGTATGAGCAGAAGAAAGGCAGTGAGAGAAGGAGAGTGTGGTGAAAGGGAGAGTGAGTGATGGGATGAGAGTATGAGCAGAAGAGAGAGAGGCAGTGTGGTGAAAGGGAAGAGTGAGTGACGGGATGAGAGTATGAGCAGAAGAAAGGCAGTGAGAGAAGGAGAGTGTGGTGAAAGGGAAGAGTGAGTGACGGGATGAGAGTATGAGCAGAAGAGAGAGAGGCAGTGAGAGAAGGAGAGTGTGGTGAAAGGGAAGAGTGAGTGACGGGATGAGAGTATGAGCAGAAGAGAGAGAGGCGGTGAGAGAAGGAGAGTGTGGTGAAAGGGAAGAGTGAGTGACGGGATGAGAGTATGAGCAGAAGAGAGAGAGGCGGTGAGAGAAGGAGAGTGTGGTGAAAGGGAAGAGTGAGTGACGGGATGAGAGTATGAGCAGAGGAGAGAGAGTCAGTGAGAGAAGGAGAGTGTGGTGAAAGGGAAGAGTGAGTGACGGGATGAGAGTATGAGCAGAAGAGAGAGTCAGTGAGAGAAGGAGAGTGTGGTGAAAGGGAAGAGTGAGTGACGGGATGAGAGTATGAGCAGAAGAGAGAGAGGCAGTGAGAGAAGGAGAGTGTGGTGAAAGGGAAGAGTGAGTGACGGGATGAGAGAATGAGCAGAAGAGAGAGAGGCAGTGAGAGAAGGAGAGTGTGGTGAAAGGGAAGAGTGAGTGACGGGATGAGAGTATGAGCAGAAGAGAGAGAGGCGGTGAGAGAAGGAGAGTGTGGTGAAAGGGAAGAGTGAGTGAAGGGATGAGAGTATGAGCAGAAGAGAGAGAGGCGGTGAGAGAAGGAGAGTGTGGTGAAAGGGAAGAGTGAGTGACGGGATGAGAGTATGAGCAGAGGAGAGAGAGTCAGTGAGAGAAGGAGAGTGTGGTGAAAGGGAAGAGTGAGTGACGGGATGAGAGTATGAGCAGAAGAGAGAGTCAGTGAGAGAAGGAGAGTGTGGTGAAAGGGAAGAGTGAGTGACGGGATGAGAGTATGAGCAGAAGAGAGAGAGTCGGTGAGAGAAGGAGAGTGTGGTGAAAGGGAAGAGTGAGTGACGGGATGAGAGTATGAGCAGAAGAGAGAGAGTCAGTGAGAGAAGGAGAGTGTGGTGAAAGGGAAGAGTGAGTGACGGGCTGCCGAAGATCACACGCGGTCCCTCGCCTCATGATTGGTTTCCCTGTGGCTCACATTACCCAGAGCAGGGCTGCTCCCCAGTGTGAGGGATCGCGGATTGCAGTGGTGCTGGGGGTGGGCGTCTGTGGGGCCCCTCCCCGCCTGCTGCCCCCCCTCCCTGAAGTGTATGCATCTCAGCTGGAGCCGCAGCTTGTCAAACTTCACTCCCCCTCCCTCCTGCACCCCCGCCCCAGGCCCTCTCAGCTGGCTCACGTAGTGCCGCACAATCCCAGACAAGGAATGCTTATCGCCGTGCCTGATCTGGAACTGTCGTGGTCCATCACCCTCCCACCCCTGGAAAAACATTGTGTACAGCGCATGCTCACATACAAGAATGTTTTCAAATTTTATGGGAGGGGGGTTATCATTGAAGTATCGTGTTCTGTAAATGTTTAACGACAACTGATAACAAGGAGACTGTTACAGAAGCCAACTGCTCAACGATAATCAGGCGTGCGTACATGTTTTCACTGTATGGCTGACTTCCTAAAGATGCATCTGTTTTACTATACGTCCCAGCGTCACCCTGAAGTGAAATAAAGTAAAACCTGAAGAGAGAACATAGAAACTGCTGCCAACATCGACCACACGCAAATATAATACTCTAAAATTCAGATTAAAATACAGAGAAATAATTCTCAGCTTGCACATTGCTCAGACAGAGAGCGGGCCTGCATGTGCCACTTAATAGTACAGAGCATCGAGGCACGCCAAGGAGGGGTTGGACTCAGACACGATTTCAGTTACATCCAACAGTGCTCACCTCGGAAGCAAAAAAGCACAACACCACGAAGGCATCCCTTAAAGACACGAAATTCTAATGGCAGCAGAATATCGCGGACTCCTGCCCCAGAACCTCTCTCTGGCCCCATTAATTACTCTCTGAAGGGCTTCACGCTCCCCTGGCTCCCAAAGGCTGCATACGACCACAGGCCAGTGACCACGGCTGGCGGGAGGGCCGAGGCCTCCAGGCCCGGACCGTTCCCAGAGCTCGCCTTTCATGTCGCTGCCGCCCTGCGCCCTGTCACGGTGTCGAGTAATCCGCTTTCAGGGAACAATGAGTTAAAGAGGGAGCGAGGGGCTGGGGAGGGGGCCCACAGAGGTCCAATATTGACTTTCCTGTACACTGGCCCCTCGGCAGAAACCATCCCCTTTTTGCCGATCCTGAAAAGCATCATACTTTCACCCGTGTCTTCCGATGCTGTACACCGCTTCACAGTTAAAGGGGCAGCTCAGCCTCAGGGACACAGCAAAACGTTGCGCACCCGTTCAAAGCACGGCCTGTGTAGGAAGGCGTGTGCCTTCAATGCCGGACCAGATTCGGGGGCGTTCCCGAGACTGACGTCGCCAAAAGCCAAAAATTCTCGGGAACGCCCCCGAATCTGGTCCGGCATTGACGGACAGGCCCGTCTTCCAATGGCTAGCCTCCATTTATGGAGCTAGCCAATCGGAGACGGGGGCGGATTCCCAGCCCCATACTATACTCATTAGGTTTTCGCCTAGCGAAACGATGCTTTCGCATCGTTTTCGCCAGGCAAAACCTAAAAATGGCATCGGTCTGGCACGCTCTCAGTGGGTTGCATATGATCGGTCTTGGGCCTTTGCCTGTCGTTGGCTTCCCTGCCGGCACCCTGTATGCCTTCTGCACCTCGAACTGTCTTTCAAAGCTGATGCCTGTGAGTTTGGGGATCAACTCCTCGAGCATGGCTACGCACGAGCCAGCTTTATCTTCTGTCCCCTCCGGAACGCCTAGGATCCTTATATTGCCTCTTCTGGCCCGGTCGTCTTGCTCGGCTAGCTGCCTTTGTATGGCCTTCGTGACCTTCTGACATTCCGCTATGACTTTAGTGTTGTCTTTGGTAATGTCCTCAACTGCACTGATTCTTCCTTCTGCTGCTTCCATTCTTAAGTTTGTTCCGTGTAGATCTGCTCTTATCGCTGCGAGTTCAAGTTGCATGTTCTCCACCTTTAGCTTTGTCTCCTTCGCCACCTCGTTACCCTCTTTGATTCTCTTTAGGATGGTCTCCAGGGTGGCTGTTTCGCCTTTCGTTTTCATGGGGGATCCCATGGAGTCCATTTTGGGCTTCTTTTGGTCGCCGACTGTTTTCCCCTCATTGTTTGACATCGTTCCGATGCCTCTCTGGGACAGAAAGTTCCCTAGTCGGCCTCCTTGAGTCTGCGTGCCCGCCGGGGTTGCTTTTGTTGTAGAGGTGTGGAGCCCTTGCGCTCTGTATCTGCTTGGTTCTCTAATGTGCCTCGTTCTGGTCTTGGCCTTGAGTCCTGCCAGCGTGTGCTCTGTTTTCGTTTGCGGTTGCGGCTGGGTGCCGACCGCCTTCTGACTTGGGTCGTCGTGCTGTTGATGGTGGTGTACGCTGAGCTAACTCCTTTGCCACCGATGAGCCCCCCCTCACTTGCCTTGTCCTTGTTCACCAGGGTTTAGGGTCACCGCGGTGAGCCATATTGCTTACAGTTGGCTAGCCCTTCCCCCTTGAGGCCACTTCCCCTCTTCTGGTTGGGGGTCTTGTTTACTGACCGCTGGTCGCTTGCCTCTGCGCCCTTGTGTGTTCCAGTGTGGTCGGGTGTGCCCCCTCCTTCTTACAGAGCACCTTGATGGCCGTGGCAGCCCTTTATGCCCCCTCTGCGCACTTGTGTGCTGTCCGCTTACTGTACTTCCTTCGCCTTTTACTATTCAGCGCTCTCGCTCTCCCTTTTCTTTTTCGGCCCCCCTCGCCTTTGGGTGTGTCCGGCGGCAGTTGCTGCAGGCTCAGTTCAGCTCTGGCTCCCGGGTATCGCTCTGTGTGCAGCCGCACTTCCTTGCGCTTCCGTTACCTGGTCCGTCGTTCTCCGCTATCACATGGGTGTCTGGTAGGTGCGCCGACACTTGCCCTTCGCCGCGGTCCTTTCACCCTTCGCACACCTCCCTTGCCGTGATCCTTGTAATGATCGCGGCGCATGGGGCTGCTCTGCTGTCTTCCGGCTTTGGGGCGCGCTTCACTTCCGGCTTCGTTGTTTTTGCTGGCAGCCGCACTTCCTGTAATGGCGGCCTCTGTGACGGCGGTGGCTCCTTTTTTTCTGCTTCGAGGGGCACTTGGGCACTTGGGCGCTTGGTGAGTGGAACCGCTACTCTCTATTCGCCGCTCTCACTTATCTTGCTCCTTTTCGCTAGTACCTGCGTCTGCCCGCTGCCCTGCAGGTCGACTCGCCACCCGCTTCCGAAGCCTCTGCCTTTGTTCACACCCCTGCTACCTACTCTCGCTCTTGCCGCTCTCCGTACCTCCGCAACTCGTTGGGGGTGTTCCGGTGTGTCTCCCTGGCTTCGGTTGCTCTGCTGCCCCGACTTTTCCTCCGTTTATATGCTGGATGCCATTTTGGGGGGTCCGGGTTGCTGCTGGGGTCTCGGGAGCTGCGGTGAGTGATATCTTCGTATAGCCTCGACCCCGACTTGTAGATCCTCGGTTCCCTTGAGCCCTCGTTCTTCCCCTGCTCAGATCTGTTTTTCCAGGTTTGCACAAACTGGTATGGCGGGTAGTAATGGCCTTAGTTCACCTCAGGGGGTGCGGAGCGAGTGGACTCAGACGACCGTCCACATTGCCGTCCAAGCCACGCCCCCCATCACAAGGTTTTTCATTCCACTTAAAGCCCTTCCTCCGGTTTAGTGACTTCCTGCTGAACAGGGAGAATAAGTTCACTCAGACTTGGCAGACAGGTCCAGAGAGACTAATCCATGCCCGGGCCCCTTATCCATTGGCACCTTGTGATTCTTACAGCTTTACAGTTCATATCTCATTCCCCTTATTGGATTTTGTCATTTTAGTGTCATTTTGTTCCATACATTTTACTTTTTTTTCTATTTTTTTTATTTTTTTTATTGTTTTGCATTTTGACTTTTACTTTTTGGGTTTCTGCATAAATATTTGACATATTATCTTAAGTTAAGCCTGCCTGTTCGGTGCTTAGGTACCAGGGGGTTGATCCTAGGTTAATTGAATGGCTTTGAAAGTTCACTCTGACAAAGGTTGTGATTGTTCCTCATCTACCGTAAATAATAATTCAGTTTCTTACAGAAACTATCTGAAATTATCTGCAAAACAGGCAGGTGATAACCTACCAGGCTTGAAGCACCCTGTGGACAAACTGGAATATGGGAATAGTATTGTGTGGCAATAGAACCTCTAAAAAAATTCAGCTTGAAGATGATCAAAGAATCACGCTTGAATGTCACAACTTTTTAAAATAAGGTAGTCAGGAAAGTGTGGCGAATATATTGCAGCTCTTTGCATTTTGGCAGCCCCAAGCAAATTTGAGAACAGAGTGGATGTATGTAGCAGAGACAAGTCTGTTCACCCAATGTGAGTGGTGAGATCCGCTTTGCTGGTCTGCCTGGAGTTATGATGCTGCTGACAGTGGCCTGTCTGCTAATAGCGATGGCGTGACTGGTGGATCTATGATGCCAAATAAGAGAAAGTTATCTTCCGACACCACAGTCTTTGTGACTGAGACCAGTAATACTGAAGACTCTGAGACTCACAGCAGTAATTTCTCCTTTCAGAGCGTTATTGCTGTAGATGGAGTGAAGCCCAGAAGTAAGCACATTACTAAGGTACCAACAAAGTTTAATATTGTTCATTTGTATTAACAGTTTCTCTTTTACAGCTTTTGCAAATGCATTTTCTAGTTTTGTTGCTTTTTGGTTAGTTTTTTATTGTAGGCTGTTATCTTCGGTTTAAAGGGAAAGATGTTGTAGTGTGTGACTGTGGCGTGGGATCAAGCAGAGACCTAAGACCAGTTTGGGGTAGGTAAGGTTTTATTTTGGAAAACGTCTTTTTATGGTGGGTTGTCAAGGTGTCTCTCTGAAAAGCTCTGGGGTCCGTGATGGCTTCTGGTTATGGTCTTGTTTCCAGATGGTTAAGAAGCAGACTTCAGGGGATGTTCCGTTCTTCCTAACTCCTCGTTGGACTCCGCCAAGGAAAAGAAACAGGTACAGATTATCAGGATATGTACTCTATCTGGACTCTCCCACAGGGAACCGGGCAAGTGCAGGGGACACCCATGCCAAGGTGCTAAACACTTTATTAAACGTGCGAGGGTGCAGAGGCGTGATTACTGGTGAGGAGGGGTATATTTACACTGTGAGGACAAAGAAAGGTTGGGCAGATATTCTGGCACACACGCGGCTACGGTTTAGAAGAACCCCGTCTCCCTACCCAGCCCACCAAATGCTCCCGTACCTGTTGTAGCCACACTCCTCCCTCGGGAGTGTGGCACGGTGATTCACGGATCCGGTGGCCTCCTGGCTTACTCCTGTCATCCTCCGGTTCGCCTCTAAAAGCTCCGTTCTCTGCACCTCCGGGCCGCTCTCCCAGTCTCGATCCTCGGTCGGTGACGTCACACGCCAGGACATCTTCTACCACGTTTTTACCCACTAGGAATCCCATGTCGTCCTCAGGGGCGGAGCTGCGTACTCGTGTGTCTTCCAGTTAAAGGGGCCGTCATCTAATTCGTCGGCTAGTTCCAAGGAACAGGCTTCTCCCCTGTTCCAGTCATGCTGATAATGAGGCAGAGAGGGGGAGGACGTCAGTTCACTATGCCACCACTCAACATTATCCGGTTCTTTTCCTCCTGTCCTCTGCCCAGTGTTACATTCCTCCCCCCCTGGTTTCTGCCGATTGGGAAGAATGAATTGTCTGGATAGGAAATCAGCGTTTCCATTCTCAGTGCCCTTTCGATGTTGTATTGAAAAAGAAAAAGGTTGTAGAAAAAGGAACACCTGAGTACTCTAGGGTTATGGGCTTTGGTCCTATTCATCCATTGTAGCGGGGCGTGATCTGTATAAAGTAGAAAAGGCTTGCCTTCTAGGTAGTACTTTAATTTCTCCACCGCCGATCTTATCGCCAGGCATTCTCTTTCGATCGTGGGATATTTGCTCTCCCTAGGATGTAGTTTCCAGCTAATGTAGAGGATCGGTTGTTCTAATCCGTCCTCTCCTATTTGGGACAATACAGCTCCTAAGCCCATGTCCGAAGCATCTGTGGCTAAAGAGAAAGGTTTACTGAAGTTGGGAGGTATCAAAATTGGGCTTGTAGTGATGGTCACTGTAAGGGTCTTAAAGGCTTGTTTAGGATTTAGGATGGAGGAGGGTTTAATATCCTTTCTTAAAAGGTCTGTTAGCGGAGCTGCTGTCACCGCAAAGTTGTCTATAAATCTCCTGTAATAGCCTATAAGGCTTAGAAAGGCTCGTATCTCTCTCTTTGTTTTGGGGAAGGGAGTATTCATGATGGCTTTTACTTTTTCCTCTTGAGGGGCTATAACACCTTTCCCCAACATATACCCCAGGTATTTAACCTAGGAGTATGCCGCTCTAGATTGTTTTGAGTTAATGTGTAACCCTGCCTTGTTTACGGCTTCCAGAATAGCTGTTAAGTGTGTTAAGTGGTCTGACCAGGTATTGCTGAAAATTACAATGTCGTCAAGATAGACGGAACAGAAGGAGGAAAAGGGGTGTTCGGATGGTATTCATCAACCTCTGGAAGGTCGCAGGCTCCCCATGTAGCCCAAAGGGCAAGACGTTGAACTCATATAGGCCCTCCTCTGTTGCAAAGGCAGTCTTTCGTTTATTTTCTTCCCTAAGGGGTACCTGCCAGTACCCCTTAGTGAGGTCTAGCGTGGTAATAAACTTGGCTTCGCCTATCCTTTCTATTAAATCATCCACCCGGGGAATGGGATAGGCATCAAAGGAGGAGATGTTATTTAAAGCTCTAAAGTCCATACAGAACCGGGTCGTCCAGTCGTGTTTAGGAATCATTACAATAGGGGACGACCAGTTACTTTTAGATGGACGGATAACCCCCAACTTGAGCATGTCCTGTACTTCCCTTTTTAGGGCTCTCTGCGAAAAGCACGCGAAAGCGAGCTCTCGCAGAGAGAACTATAGCTGTCGGCTCAGCCGACAACGAGGGGCGACGGGAGCTGGCCACGCGCAGCATTTTCCCATAGGATTATGTAGCGCGCGTGAGCTTCTGCATTGGAATGCATGGCCGAAAAGAAACGAATCGCGTCGCGCGCCTCGTGAACAGTTCACGTGACTGACTTTAGAATACAGGGGGAGTCTGCAGAGGGGCGCGCGGCGCTGTTCATGAGGCGCGCGGCGCTGATAAATAGGCTGGCTGCAGTTAGCATAGTGTGCCGCCTGACTTGTTTTTTGTGGTAGAGCAGATCTAATGCCCTTTCCAATGCTTGTTAAAAAGTGAGCCCGCATTTGGGCTCTTGGAGAAGAATTTGCGAGCAATGAGAGGAGTGAGCCCACCCCACATATCTTGAAGATCTCCCGAGATCGGCCAGAACTGATGCCTCGAGAAATATGGGGGCAGAGCTTACTGCCAGCAGAGGAAGTTCCCGCGTGCCAGTTGTATGCTGTTTTTGTTGGACTTTGTGATGTTTATACAGCGCAAACGGTTTAAGTCTCTGCCGATGCCCCCCCTCCCCATAGGGTGGTTGTCAGTGCCTGATCCTCCTCCATCAGCAGCAGACATGCAGCCAGCGCCCCTCCCTGAGATCAGGTGACACCGCAGGCAGGGCTGCTCGGGCGGTTGCATGCCTCTGTTTTCCTCCCGGACTCATTTGCTCTCTACTGTACTTTCTACTGTTGCTCCTGCAGCGTTTGCTGTGTAACAACAACATGGGGCTAGACTTCTACTTTGCCGCCGCGATTCCACGCACCAAGAAGACGCGCTGCAGAGCCTAAACCTGCTTTTAGGGCGTAGACCCCCTCCTCCGGTGCGAACCTGGGCCAGAGTTACTAATCCCTTCTCCCTTCACCCCTCTGATGCCCAGAACGGCCTCCGGTGTTGTCTCGGAGATAACTGGGTCCCGGAAACAAACAGGACGGCCAGAGAGCAGAGCAGTCTCTTCCGAGCTCTCTGCAAGATAAGGCGGCAACATGTGTGTAGTATGTGCCCCTGCGCAGACTGCTTGACAGGAGACATAATCCTCTATGCAATGGAGTGTGGAGGCATGACGCCCGAATGACAGCCCCGCCTTCACCTCTGTCGAAACACTCCAGTCAGACACACACATGGGCTGACAGGCAGCCAAACACATTATGTCTTAGAGTCACGCATACCAAGAACACACAGACTGGCCACCGCCAATGAGACACTCAGACTATCAGGCATACACACACAGGCAGACACACATCAAAAGAGTCACTGACAAGCAGACCGTAAACAAACACACACGAAGATGATACACAGATATGATTATTACTCGCACACAGACACAAACAAGCAGCCTCAGCCAGTGAAACCCACAAAGAATGGCACACACACACTCAAGCACACAGGGAAATAACCACAGACACACTAACACACCATAGACAGTTATGGAGATATGCGCATGCATACAGGAACGCAAACCAAGCATACTTACAGACACACACCAACACTCACAGGCACACATATACGCACTGTCAGTCAGTCACTTCACAGACACACATATAAACACTGTCAGATACTAAGAGGAAACCACAGACACATGGTAGTCAAAGAGTAGCGCATACATGCGTGCACAACAGCAAGCAAACATACACACATCCAGCAGGATCTCCACAGTCACACTTTACCTCTCACCCCGCTCACACACCCACATGCGCGCACATAATGTGGACCTCAAAGTGGTGGGAACAATAATCTTTGTTGGGCACTGTAGGAACTGGGGTCGCCAGTTCCCCGGGGGTAGCCTGGCACGAGCAGGTAGGCACCCGAAAGCTTAGGTGTTAAGTGACTACACAGCACACACCCACTGAGACAATAAAAGGCACGCAATGACTGACACCACTCCAGTGTGTTTGATTAAAAATCAAATAACTTTTATATAAGATTTGTTGGAAATGGGATCCCCGGCTGGCCAGGGCTTTCGCCAAAGTCAGTCAGAGACCACCACACCCAAGTCAGGGCAAGGGAGTTACACGCCAAGATAACCCCTACTCACCCTCTAGGTAACGTGGCGCGAGCAGCAAGGCTAAACTTGGAGGCGATGTAGGCTAAGTATTTGCGCACGCACCCCAGCAACAACAACCAAAGGCCCACCACAAAGGAAACTCCACACAAGGTTATATAAAAATAGCCTTTGTATTACACCAAAACACATTAGATAAAACACACACTTTACAATGTGCCAGAGGCACGGGCAGAATTTACAAGGGATATGTACAAGACAGGGCCACCTGGACCACTGTCAGGAATCAGAAGTAGCACTTTCAGAAATAGCACTTAGTACATAGAATATAGCACAAAATAGCACCCAACCAGTAATCACTGGTAACCAGGACCTCACTAGCACCACCTGTACTAGGGAGAAAACAACCACCTATGTATTACAATACCTGTAGGGGTGTAAGAGGAAAACACATGATGCAATGCATAACATTCATTCAGAGGTGTAAAGGCACATGACGCATAAACAATACATTCAGAGGTGCAAAAACAATAACAATTGCGCCAAACTCACGTACGTCACCACCTGTGACTGTCCCTAGGCCAACTGGCCTCTCTGGGGCTAGGACGCCCTGTGTCCAAAGTCAGGGGGGCCTAAACGTAGCAGTTGCCCACAAAGTGCTGGGCAACTGGTGCAGGGAAATTAGGGCAACGTTGGAGCCTCTCTGGCTCAAGAACCACCACTGTGGCACTGCAGAGCCTCTCTGGGCTCACAAAACGAATGGCCCTCTCAGAGCCTCTCTGGGCTCTTAAAGCAAGAAAATGTCCCCTCTGAGCCTCTCAGGCTCAAAGCAACAATGGCCCTCCCAGAGCCCCTCAGGGCTCTTGACCACAGAAATGGGGGCACTCAGGGTTAAAGAAATGCCCCGTCGTTGGAGCCTCGCTGGGCTCGGAACACAGGCAACACTGCCCCCGGATGGAGCCTCTCAGGCTCTGGTGAGATGCCCCTGCGATCTAGGGGCCCCGCTCTGGGGAACACTGTGTTGAGGGAGGGCCCCTTGGGCTTCTAAACACTCTGGACCTCGCACTGGGGGGGGGGGGGCATGCGGGCACCGGCAATGTGCCCCGACGCCTCCCCCTCCTCTCGAACCCTCACGCCTCCCACTCACCGGGTGCTGCAGCTCTCGCTCCTCGGCTTCCTCGGGACGGGCGGGGCTCTCCTCTTCTCACGGGAGCCTCGCTCCCTGCAGCACTTCTCCCCGGGGCTCTCCCTTCACATGGGAGCCCCGGCAGGCAGCAGCTTCCGCCTGCCTCTCTGTCCTGCCCCCGGCCTGCCTGACTTCCGGGTCGCGGCTGCGGGGGCGGGACTTCCGGTCGGCCTCTCCGGGGCCACACTGTGATTGGTCGGCCGCCTCACCACTTCCGGGTCGCCGCGGGCAGCGCGGCGGCTCGCTTCTAGGCAGGCAGGCGGCTTCCCAGATGATCCGAGGAGTGGGCTCCCTCGTAGATCAATAAATCAAACAAATATGCGGCGTGGGCAGCCGCTCGAGCCGCGAAGTGCAGGGTGGGCACCTGCCTTACAGAAGCGCTCCCAGGCGCTGCTGGTCAAAATCAAGCGCTCTCAAGCGCTAGGGGGGCACAAACCACAGCGCTCCCAGCGCTAGGACGAAATAAAGCGCTCCCAGGCGCTAGGAGGAATCTGCAAGCGCTTCCAAGCGCTAAGAGGCAATTCCAGCGCTCCCAGCGCTAGAGGACAGCCCAAAGTCCAGCAAAAGTCCTTTCAAGGGGCAGGGGGCAAGGCTGGGCCCAGAGCCAGCACACTGGGTCTCCAGGCAGGGAGACAGTCCAAGTGGCGGTCCTCTGGCCCAGCAGCAGCAGCCCCCTCAGGATCCTGGAAGAGAACAACTTCTGTGGGGACACAGCCCCATTTTTATACAGTGCATTCCTTTGTTCAAGGGTGTAGAGTGGGGGCGGAACCAGTCGCAGCTGGTTCTTGAGTACTCTGTTTACCTCAACCACCCTCTCTATTCACTGGCAGGGCTTGGGTCATTAGACACACCACAGGGGGGCGGAGCCAGCATTGTGTGGGGAAAACCCAGCCCATCCAGGACACAGGTACACTCCTCCCACACATCACTCATGCTAATCTCCCACTCACCACCGGGCAGACCCATCCAGACTTCCTGGAGCCTGGCATGCCAGCCAGCTCCAGCCAATCACACGCCAGCACCCTCACAGCACACGTACAGCCATGTCTAGAAATGGCGCTTCGCTACTAGACACATACAAGCCGCACATACCGTTGCGCAGCATTCATTCTCACGAGTTCACACATACCAGACTCAAGCCTGTACACCCCACGCATCAGGAACTACCAGGGACACATACATTCCCCATGCATTCCTATGGGCGGGCAGGCCTAGCTCAGCACATGCACTCAGAGTGCGCACGCACTTTCCACTGGGACACAGTGAAAGTGCGCAGAATCCAAAAATCACCATCTCCAGGTCACCATTTCAAGCAAAAAGTCTAGGGGTGAACCTGCCCTAAGGGCCAAAGTCCAACATAACCCCCTTCCAGCCAAAACGCAGGGGAGACCAATCACCACCGTGATGGACTTCCCTGCTTGGGGCGATAGAACACGGACGCGGGCCCGCAACTGCAGGGACACCCTCCTGTTCTATGCCACGGTGAACCCATGGGATTCCTTCTAAACACACTGTCTGGACCAACTGGGCTACCCCACTGGTACTCCCAAGTTGTCCGCGGCCAGGACCAGGCCCTGGGCCACCCAGGTGCCACTGGTCCATGCCAATTCGCAGAGCGGGGGGTAGTAACCCCTGGCACATAGGAGCCATTTTCCACTCTTCCTGTCTGCAAGACAGGACTAGACTGCCACTGGTTCTCCAGCCTAAGGCCTACAACCTCAGGCGGACCAGGAGTCTCAGGGAAGGCTCTCCTCCCCCTACCTCTTCTCCTAGGGTTCCTCCTCCCTCCGATGAGGGGTACACCTAGAACGCCATTCCAACCCAGGGCTGATCCACTCAGGTTGCACCGGGGTCAGAGGTGGGCTCTCCCACCCTCTGCACCCCCTTCCAGAGGTCTGCCCTCTCCCACCTGGAGAAGTTCCTCTGGAAGAAGAACCGGTCAGGACACTGGTTACAGTCGTCCTACCCTTCAGGTCAGGCTGATCCTGAACCTGGCCTTCCAACCTCTGGTCTAAAACCTTCGGTGGAACAATTGCCTGGCACTCCAGGACTTCCGGGGACTCACACACAATCCCCCTGAGGCTAACAAATGACACATCTGTTGTGTGACTGTCTGTCTGGCGCAGATCTCCCGCTCCCTGTCCACCTGACAGTGCGCGAAGATCCCCCAGACCAGAAGTGGTGTTACCATGGTCACTACACGGGAACCTAGCCCAACTGGGTAGTCCCTGACCCACTGGTCCTTCCACTGGGGAACTCCCCCAATCACTCCTCACTCTGGACTCCTGTACCCTCCCTACCGGAGCGGTACTGCCAGACTCTAGAACCACAGGAGCTCTGGTTACAGACACTCCAGGTCCTCTACTCACTAGGAGATCCTCCTCAAGTGGACTAACAGGACAGCCTAGGTCCCCAACCTGGTGTTCCCTCAAGAAACCACCCAGGTTCTGAGACAGGGCTTCGGGCCTCTGGGGGCTCTCAGCCACCCACTGACTCCTGCTCCACTGAGCCAGGCAGTCAGCCCCTACACCCTTCTCACTAACCAGGGACCTAGCTGGGCTACACTGAGCCTCTTCCACCACGCTGGGCTGGAAGATCCCTGACCCACTACTTTTGGAGTCACTCACCAATGACTCTACAGAACCTCTGGTCCCTTCCCAGCGCTCTGCTTCCTCTGCCAGCTCACATGGTTCAGACAATCCACACCCTAACAGGTGTTGGCGCAACCCTGGTGAACAACAACTGAGCAACTGCTCTCTGAGAAGCATATCGAACAATAGGTCCCAATCACATTTCGTGGGCTCCCGTACCCAATCACACAGGGCTTCACAACAGTCATCCTCAAAGTCTTCCCAAGACTGATGAGACGGTTTCCTAAGGTTCCTAAACCTCAACCTATTCTCCTCCTCTGGGGAAACAGGAACCATACTCTGGGAACTGGGACTTTCTAGACTGAGATTTAAATAGCTGCCACCACTGGACCCAACCCTCCCTGGGGGATCCAGAAACTCAACACTGCGCGCAGGGGATAGTCTACCCTCCAGAGCTACTTCGCCTCCGGTGGAGGCCCTCTCAGCCTCCTCTATCCTTTCCTGCGCTAAGACCCTCTCGGTCTCCAGCTGTTGCTTCTTAACCTCCAGCTGTTGCCTTCTAATGCCCAGCTGTGCCATAGCCTGGGCATGCTCCAACCTGAGCTTCTCTAAAGCCAGCTGGTGCTCCCTTTCTCTCCTCCTATCTTCCAGCTCCTCTGGGGACAGGGAAAGGATGAGGCGCTGCCTCCTAAACTGGACCCAGCAAGGGACTCCCTATCTATGGGGTCCTCACTATCTGCTGGCGTCCCTGTGCTATCATCTTCCTCCTCCTCAGACTCTTCAGGGCTCCCCTCTGACCCACCACCCTCATGGTGTGAGACCAGGGCCCTCTCCTCACTGTGCTCACGCTCCCAGTCATCCTTCTGCCATTGGATCAGGTTACCCCTAAGTTGGGACTGGGTGTCTGACTCATTCACTGCAATGTCTCTCTCTTCGCAAAACTCTCTCAGTTCATGCAAAAACAGACCCCAGACATTAAAAGCAGACTCCATCTTGGCAAGATGCTCACAGACACGTGCAACACAGGGGACTGAACAATCTGAAGTAAGAGGACACAATTCCAAAACTTCAACAATCTCCTTATCAAAGAGAACTCATACTCATGCGTCCAGGAAAACACACCATTCATCCACACACACCCTCCCCTCGGATCGGTAAGGCAGTTTCTACCACCCCTGACTTCTCAACCTGACCAAAAGCGACACAGGTACCAAACTCTGGAAGCAGGGCGGGGGACAAATGTACTGGACACAATCAAATGACACTCTTCAGGAGAAGAAAATAATGAAACTTCCAAAACAATACAATCCCCTAAAATGTGGTCATCTAAATGCAGAGTTTTGTGGTGCAGCCAGCTGCTACCAAGGTACAACGCAAACACAAATCCTTATCCCGCCGCTTGCCGCCAATGTTGGAAATGGGATCCCCGGCTGGCCAGGGCTTTCGCCAAAGTCAGTCAGAGACCACCACACCCAAGTCAGGGCAAGGGAGTTACACGCCAAGATAACCCCTACTCACCCTCTAGGTAACGTGGCGCGAGCAGCAAGGCTAAACTTGGAGGCGATGTAGGCTAAGTATTTGCGCACGCACCCCAGCAACAACAACCAAAGGCCCACCACAAAGGAAACTCCACACAAGGTTATATAAAAATAGCCTTTGTATTACACCAAAACACATTAGATAAAACACACACTTTACAATGTGCCAGAGGCACGGGCAGAATTTACAAGGGATATGTACAAGACAGGGCCACCTGGACCACTGTCAGGAATCAGAAGTAGCACTTTCAGAAATAGCACTTAGTACATAGAATATAGCACAAAATAGCACCCATCCAGTAATCACTGGTAACCAGGACCTCACTAGCACCACCTGTACTAGGGAGAAAACAACCACCTATGTATTACAATACCTGTAGGGGTGTAAGAGGAAAACACATGATGCAATGCATAACATTCATTCAGAGGTGTAAAGGCACATGACGCATAAACAATACATTCAGAGGTGCAAAAACAATAACAATTGCGCCAAACTCACGTACGTCACCACCTGTGACTGTCCCTAGGCCAACTGGCCTCTCTGGGGCTAGGACGCCCTGTGTCCAAAGTCAGGGGGGCCTAAACGTAGCAGTTGCCCACAAAGTGCTGGGCAACTGGTGCAGGGAAATTAGGGCAACGTTGGAGCCTCTCTGGCTCAAGAACCACCACTGTGGCACTGCAGAGCCTCTCTGGGCTCACAAAACGAATGGCCCTCTCAGAGCCTCTCTGGGCTCTTAAAGCAAGAAAATGTCCCCTCTGAGCCTCTCAGGCTCAAAGCAACAATGGCCCTCCCAGAGCCCCTCAGGGCTCTTGACCACAGAAATGGGGGCACTCAGGGTTAAAGAAATGCCCCGTCGTTGGAGCCTCGCTGGGCTCGGAACACAGGCAACACTGCCCCCGGATGGAGCCTCTCAGGCTCTGGTGAGATGCCCCTGCGATCTAGGGGCCCCGCTCTGGGGAACACTGTGTTGAGGGAGGGCCCCTTGGGCTTCTAAACACTCTGGACCTCGCACTGGGGGGGGGGGGATGCGGGCACCGGCAATGTGCCCCGACGCCTCCCCCTCCTCTCGAACCCTCACGCCTCCCACTCACCGGGTGCTGCAGCTCTCGCTCCTCGGCTTCCTCGGGACGGGCGGGGCTCTCCTCTTCTCACGGGAGCCTCGCTCCCTGCAGCACTTCTCCCCGGGGCTCTCCCTTCACATGGGAGCCCCGGCAGGCAGCAGCTTCCGCCTGCCTCTCTGTCCTGCCCCCGGCCTGCCTGACTTCCGGGTCGCGGCTGCGGGGGCGGGACTTCCGGTCGGCCTCTCCGGGGCCACACTGTGATTGGTCGGCCGCCTCACCACTTCCGGGTCGCCGCGGGCAGCGCGGCGGCTCGCTTCTAGGCAGGCAGGCGGCTTCCCAGATGATCCGAGGAGTGGGCTCCCTCGTAGATCAATAAATCAAACAAATATGCGGCGTGGGCAGCCGCTCAAGCCGCGAAGTGCAGGGTGGGCACCTGCCTTACAGAAGCGCTCCCAGGCGCTGCTGGTCAAAATCAAGCGCTCTCAAGCGCTAGGGGGGCACAAACCACAGCGCTCCCAGCGCTAGGACGAAATAAAGCGCTCCCAGGCGCTAGGAGGAATCTGCAAGCGCTTCCAAGCGCTAAGAGGCAATTCCAGCGCTCCCAGCGCTAGAGGACAGCCCAAAGTCCAGCAAAAGTCCTTTCAAGGGGCAGGGGGCAAGGCTGGGCCCAGAGCCAGCACACTGGGTCTCCAGGCAGGGAGACAGTCCAAGTGGCGGTCCTCTGGCCCAGCAGCAGCAGCCCCCTCAGGATCCTGGAAGAGAACAACTTCTGTGGGGACACAGCCCCATTTTTATACAGTGCATTCCTTTGTTCAAGGGTGTAGAGTGGGGGCGGAACCAGTCGCAGCTGGTTCTTGAGTACTCTGTTTACCTCAACCACCCTCTCTATTCACTGGCAGGGCTTGGGTCATTAGACACACCACAGGGGGGCGGAGCCAGCATTGTGTGGGGAAAACCCAGCCCATCCAGGACACAGGTACACTCCTCCCACACATCACTCATGCTAATCTCCCACTCACCACCGGGCAGACCCATCCAGACTTCCTGGAGCCTGGCATGCCAGCCAGCTCCAGCCAATCACACGCCAGCACCCTCACAGCACACGTACAGCCATGTCTAGAAATGGCGCTTCGCTACTAGACACATACAAGCCGCACATACCGTTGCGCAGCATTCATTCTCACGAGTTCACACATACCAGACTCAAGCCTGTACACCCCACGCATCAGGAACTACCAGGGACACATACATTCCCCATGCATTCCTATGGGCGGGCAGGCCTAGCTCAGCACATGCACTCAGAGTGCGCACGCACTTTCCACTGGGACACAGTGAAAGTGCGCAGAATCCAAAAATCACCATCTCCAGGTCACCATTTCAAGCAAAAAGTCTAGGGGTGAACCTGCCCTAAGGGCCAAAGTCCAACAAGATTGAGGTTCAGGAGTGGAAAATCACAGTATCAGTTACTCATCAAAACATTTCATTGGAAGGGAGAAAAGGGAGCAGTTCAATAATCAATGTAGCATATTGCAAAAACCGTTTTATAAAGGTATTAGCATTTCCTTGGCTAACAATAACCTTTCATGAGAGAATTAACATCTCATTACTTCACATTTTCCTATGGGAGAATAACCATTTCATTAAATGAAGAACAGTTAATTGACCAAGGTAAACCCTTTCAGTAGGTAAGGTTAACTCTTTCACTAGATACCTGTAGGCCTTCAGGGATTGCAGCACTAAACAGGGTTAAACATTTAATTAGTCAGAAGTAAACCTTTCCGTAATCCCTATGAGCCGGAATAAACATTTCCTTCGGCAAAGATAAACATCTCCTTAGGCATTTAAACGTTTCACGACGCAGCTTTACTCCTTTCATTAGAAGAATAAACACTAGGTTACTCAGCGCTAAACATTTCCTGGAGTAGGGCTCAGGGAACACTGCGTTAGACAGGGTTAAAACATTTAATTAGTGAAAACGACAACATTCATTAGGCATGAAGTAAATCACCCCTGCAGTCTTCTGGAAAATGCAGGCATGAATCTTTCCTGTGGAGATAACCAGTTCAACGGTTAAGCAAACATTATATTAAAGCAAGGAGCCCCTCACTCCATAACTATGGGCATGTTGCTCATCTTCCGGCAAGCATGAATAAGCATCAACATCTCTTTAGCCGAGAATACAACCTTTCATTAAGGCCACCATAAGCAGGGTATCAAATGAAAAGGGGCAGTGCATTTCATTAGAGTCGCAGAGCGAACATTTCAGCCAGCATGAGTAAATATTCCCCAAGGTAAACACAACCCTTTCCATTACCATCTGTGGAGAGTTTCAGTAAGGCAAGATTAACAAGTGCCTAAGGTAAAAGGAGCATAGATACACTAGACATTAATATCTTCATTCCAGCAGTAATCCTTAGTAACAAATTCCCTGAAGCAGGTATAAACATTTCTTTAGAAACCTGGCATGACCCATTAAACATTTCATCAAGGGAGCATAAACATTTCCTGAGGCTGGAATACGCAGTGCATTAACCTTATTACTCAAGCATGAACCTTTCCTCAGGCATGGGGCGAACATCTCATTAGATAGGACTAACCATCTACCAGAAGACCTTTGAGGAAGTAATCAACATTTCAGTGTAGAACTGGAGGCATGTCATAAAACCTGGCCTTAGGTAACAGCAAACAGTTCATTAGGCCGAAGATCTAACACCTCTTCAGGTAAACCAACTTCTCTTTAGGCCTGGTCACACCCTGCATCAGGCTACAGTACCTGGCATGTAACTGTACCCCCCCAGGCAGGTGTTAACTCAGCTAGCCCCAGGTCCCAGGGCCTACCGGAGTCTTAATCCAATTCAGGGGCCTTCTTTGGCTAGTCGGGGCCAACGGGGCCCAACAACAGTGTCCCCAGGGGGGGGGGGGGGCGGTCTCCGTCCCTCCGCCCCCTCCCTCCGGGAGTTACCTTACTCTTCGGCCCCCCACCTCAGGGCCCTTGTGGAGCGTTGTAGCGTGCTGGCACGTCGCTGGCAGAGGGAGGGAGCTGACGCTGGTTCCAGAGCCCCCTCGCTGGTATTCCCAGCCTTGGCGGAGAGGAGGCCGGTCAGGGGAGGCCCGCGCGGCTCCGGCGCTCTTCCCGGGCCTCCCTTCAGCCCTGACGGTGTTCCGGCCTTCCGGGGTTTCTCGCCAGCTGGGAGCCAATCCAGACGCGGCTCCTGGTAGGTTTGGTGCCGGACGCCAATCCCAGCGCGGCCGGCCAGGGGGTGCGGCCGCCAAGGCCAATAGGAGGCAGATAAGACGGGGGCGTGGCCAAGAATGCAGCCGGGCGCCCCGTCACGTGACGCGGGTAATGCCGGCTTTGTGTTAGGGGTGGTCGGATTTGACCCCATTTATGAGTGTTCAACATAGATTCCTCAGGGCTGCGTAGACTGTTCCTTGTTACAATGGTTCTGTGCCCCTGAGCCTCTTTTGAGACATGCCCTAATGCTCTAACAATCCTTTTACAATGGTATTTGGTGACGCTCCCTAACTGACTGAAAAGGAAGTTTCACCCGCGAATCAGTGCTTGGCTTACTGGTTTGTTAGTGACCACGCCCCCTCTACTCAGCGTCCTGCTCCGTGAGGTTCCTGTATCTTTTCGAGATTCTGTTCTGCATTCTTGACCCCGTTTATGCTCTTTGGTATAGTTCTTGTGTTACGGTATTTCCTGCCCCTGCCCGTTTCCTGCCCGTGGTCAATTCCTCCCGCTCCTTCCCGCTACCTGCTCCTTTCCCGGCACGCCTTCCCCGGTGCCTTCTCTCCCTCCCGCTTTGTTTCCCCTGAGTTCCTTCGCTCCTTGTTTACTCAGACTTTATCAACGGGGCTTGTTTGTTTGCCTGTGTTTCGTGCTCCGTTTATTATAGATACACCCGCTTCGCTCCGTCCTTCCCTCCCCGAGTGGACGCGGTGTGTATATTGTAGGAATTGTTGTATGGTGTGTTCTTTGTTCCTCACTCCGCTCTGTCCTAAGTTTAAGAGCAGGAAGTGGGGATTGTCTTCGTAGTGTGTTCTTTGTTCCTCACTCCGCTCTGTCCTAAGTTTAAGAGCAGGAAGTGGGGATTGTCTTCGTAGTGTGTTCTTTGTGTCTCACTCCGCTCTGTCTTTAGTTTACGAGTTGGAAGTGGGAATTTCTGTGTCACTTTGTCTTTAGCTCTATAAGTGGCATAAGCTTGTCATCAGCTGCGCTTGTGGCCGCAGTCTTGCTCTGTCTTCAGTTTATGAGCCAGACTGGTTGGTGCCCCTGGTGTATCCACTGCCTTGAAGATACCCTTGCTGGTAGTCACCCCAGTTCCCTTGGTACCTCTTGGTACTCGCCTTGACTGCTAGCTCTGAAGCCCTGATACTCACCTGGTGAGGTAAGTGGAATCCTATGTTGAACACTTATGTATCAGTCCTGTAAAGTGTTGGTGAGGTTAGTTTTGTTGTACTTTTATTTACAGCCATCTCCTGCCATCGAGACTGCAGCTACATCTTCCTTGCTGGGGGAGAGTGGTATACTCCTTGGGAAAATTCCCCCCACACTTTTTGGTAGCAGCTGACTTTAAGCGAGTTTTCTCTTCTCTCTTGGGTCGTTGGTATCTGGAAGTGTGTGGGACATTTCATCTTTGCTCCTGTGGATGAACAGACTCCTCTCTCGCGGAGGATCCTTGACACTTTGGGCCTAACGAGGCCTAGAGTCGTGATGCGGCGGCCCTCTCTTGGCTCAGGGGGCCGCCGAAGGGGGCGATAAGAGCGGCACTGGCGCCAACAAGAGAGCGCTGGGCCGCTACGGCAATGTCAAGGCCCAGAGGGCCCCCGGGCTGCGGCGGTGATTACGGCCCTCAGCAATGCGGCGGCGGCCCTCTCCGGGTACCGGGGGCGGCCGAGACTGACACAGAGGACACCAGCTCCGCGATAGCGGTGAGTTCCGCAGCGCGCTCAGTCTCCCCAGCGCTGCGGGGGCAATCACAGCAATAGCGTCTCAGGAGTATAGCGCTTCAGGAACACCACAGCGCCTGGGTGAAGCACGATGTGGGGGCACACCCAGCAGTTCGGGCAGGGCAGACAGTCTAAATAATAGCGCTTCTCAGGCACCGCGCTTCAGGGCACAATAGTCTCCAAGGACCCAGCGCTTCACAGGGGCACAGCAGACGAGCGCTGGGAAGGCAGTTTAGATGATGCAGGACAGGCCACACTACAGTGTCAGGATAGCAAAAGGGGGACCAGGACAGGATTAAGGGGCGCAGATGCAGCACAGCCCAGTACGTGGTTGATCCCCAGCAGTTCTGTGGTAATTTGAAGGTCTTCTTTTTCTTGTCGCTTGATGGTTTTTGCGCCCTTGTAAATATCAGTTTCTTGTTACTTGAAGGGGGGTTGAGTTGGGGACTGCAGGCAGGCTTCCTCTGCAGGTCACTGTAGATGGTCCCTGGGTTCCCCTCTCGCCGGGCCAGATCAGTGGGTAGTCCAGGGTACCTCACTCAACTTAAGAGGCAGCACCTAAGCCCTGTCACTCTCAGTGGCATAAGTCCCTGACTAGGCCCTACCGCCTAAAACTCCTGCGTGGGTTCCCCAGGTCAGTGATGCCCCAACTGACTGAAAAGTTTTCCCTCCCTTGCTTATATAGGCCCAGGTTAGCTGACCACCCTCTAAGGCGGCAAAACTAAGCTCCGCCCTTATTCTAGAAGGTGCCAGGAGCTTCCCTACTCTAACTGTGGGCAGGCAAGGCAGGCTGGAATGGCAACAATGTTTGGAGTCCCTGCCAGCTCCTGGCAACTAGAATGCGCCTTAACAAGACCACACTGCAGTAACAGGGGCCTATGGCAGCCATGTTGAGGGTAGAGGGCACCTGCACCTAGCATGGATTTTAATAATACACAGGGCATTTTAACCTCATAGGGCCTATACAACTACATTACAAGGGGGGACTTCCAGAATTCGGGGAAGCAAAAAGCAAAACATTTCTGTGAAAAGGGCCATGTCCAACAGGCACAAAATATGAACTGCACCTCTTGCAATTTGATGGCACGTTTTAAAACAAAAAACGCAGTTGCCACTAGCATCTGCCAGGGTGCCATAAACGTCTCTGCGCTGCTTTCAGTTCTGCCACAAACACGTAACTGCGAACGTTTGGTACAGGCTGCAGCCAAACTCCATACACACCATCGTACAGTTGAAGGCAATGAATCAGAGCGGAGTCAACGCCTCATCTCAGGTCACAGGGGCACAGGTATTGTAATAGAGGCGAGGTTGTACTTAACTTTAGAGATGGGTAGATAGACGGGTAAATGGCTCAGTGAGTAAACAGACAAACCCCAAAGGACGGACAGAAAGATGGTGTAAGTCAGACAAGAAGGCTGGGTAGACAGGTTGACTGACGAATGGGACATACCGGTATAGAGACAGTGTAAACAGAGAAACTGTTCTGTGAATGGCAGCCATTAAAACGTTACCCCACTCACCTGTATCACTCCACTAATATATTGCATTAAGAATATGAATGAATGGATACCTTGTTTGTGTATTGCCAATACTTGAAAGAGTCCGAATTCTCTGAGCAGCAATTTGCACACCATAGTGTGGGACATATTTGTTGCTAAGATTGGATGATATGTTAATATTTCAGTTTTTTTCAAAAGTGCAAAAATCTTGCAGGACGTCACAGTGCTTTACATAGTCTGAGAGACTGACATTTGATTCAAGATGTACATATTTTTACCTGTCGCCTGCCCAAGATCAGGAAGCAGGCACACCGAACCGGCACCTCCTCACCACTTCTTGTCAGCCAATAGCAACCCCTATGCCCAGCATACACAGAGAACTACACTGCTATGGCACAGCACTACCAGCTGCCTGCCTTCCTGCCCCTACACTGTTACCCTGCGGTACAGCCACAGGACAGTGGCTACATTGCCCGTGTCTGCCCCGCTACACGTTGTTCCTGCCATGGAGGTTTCCCACAGCCGGGTGCAGTTAATAAGTACGGGGACCCAAAGATATGTGGCATCGCAGAATAAGAAGGACGTGGTACAGGTAGGCTTTTTAAAATTTATTTATGAGTTTTCACTTTTATATAGCGCAAATTTTACCCGCAGGTATCAGAGCGCTTTAAATCAGCATGCTTATAACAAGCAAGACTAGCACTCTATATTACTGCCAACTTTGCTTAGCATAAGCAACAACTAACCATTCACAAACAATGCTTATATACCAATTGCAAATTAAAAAAAAAAAAATTAATGCAAAGCATTGTCATTTAAAATGCCAGTAACTCAAACTTTAATGCTGCAAGACCTATTGCATTGTAAATGCTTGTATATCCTGTCGTCGTGCTGCCGGCACCCTGTAGGGTTTTTGTTTAAGAAAGCGCGCTAGGATAAGCAAAAACACCCAACAACCAGATAGATCAAACACATTGACCATCAACAATTGCTGGTTTAAGTCCTGTCAGACCACCCAGATGGCGGAGCCTCATCATGTAGGACACTCAGGCCATGGTTAGTCTGCAAACGCCCAGGTGTATATTGGCAATGCATGACTGAGTCATGGTCTGGACACCGCAAATGTTAATGCAAGGTGGTACTGATCGGTGCAGTGCAAAAAAATATATACAAATAGTGCAGTGGCTAAAATGGCTGTCAAGGCAAACGAAGACCTTTATTAGTGCTCGCCTGGACGTCAGATTAAAAATAGTGTAATGACAGTGTAAAATAATCACTGTCCAGTTTGCTTGGTAGAAAACAAAGATAATCAGGCCAACATGTTTCTGCCGTACTGTGTAAATTCACTGGCATTCATCAGGGCCAAGCTTTCAAAAATGCTACTGCAGAATACACTACCAAATGTGTAGGAATAAAAATAATAAAGTGATTAAATCAAAAGCCCATATTATAGGTAAACTAAGAGTGGTCGAACACGACCATCCTACCGCATCTTCTCGAATTGCTCAGGGGATGCGATTGATCTTCCCTGTGAAAAAAGTCAAAAGAAAACCAAATACCAATTGAATAACCACGTGGCGCCTGGTAAAACATAGTCAATCTAAATTAAGTGAATATGCCCAAGGCACTGCGTGTTAATACTAAGCATAACTAGCAATCATTCCAGCAACCTCAACCAGATCAATCACTCACTTCTGATGATCCATTCAGTGGTGCGAGAAATAACGTCACCACACAGTTCTACTGTGTGAAATTTCAAAAACAACAATGATATATGAATTTGACACTTACCCATCAATATGTGGGAAGTAAGCCTCACCTCACCCGGCAACTGCTCGGAAAGATAAGGCCCCGCTCTAGACGTGTAAATGAAGACAGTACCTTGATCAGATCACTGTCAAACCTACAATACACTGTACTGTCTACAAAACCCAATAAGTTTTCTAAATTGCCCACAAAGAATCTCACCACGAAAGACCAGATGACCGCATAAGGCGAATCAATTATAATGTAACCTCAATGCATATTGTCAAATATTAATTGCAAACAAGTTGCTTAGTTGCATACCTATACTGAACGTTGTGCAGCATCTGTATCTACTTTAAACAATTTACTTTAATTCTATACATATACTGCACAGCTGCGCAGCATCTGTACCCACTTATCACAACTTCTCTTTAATCAACTTGAAAGAGAAGAGAGGGGTAGGAGGCACAAAGTCAAACCCTCATCTCAAACCTTATCTAGCGTCAAGCAGAAAAAACGCCTACTTTACCAGACTAAAAGTCCATGCTAGACCACCAAACACCTAACCCACACAAAACCCAACTCACCTATCCGTCGGTACCTCACGGCGGGTTCACGAGCCGAAGGGGAGGCACCGACGGACCGGTTTGGTCCAGTTAAATACTGGCGCTAGTGGGTTGATGGTTCCCAGCTGGTGCGGGTCCCGTAGTCACAGCGCTCATGCGCTGTTGAGACGCTACACGGCACATGCGCCTAGACGGCACAGGTGATAGCGCGCATGTGTGGCTGAAAGTCACTACCCATGATGTGAACACTACCCGCATCGCGCGTCTGCATGTGGGCGCATGCGCATAGCGGGTGCGCTCGTCTGGATCTCTCGCGGTACCCGTGTTCGGGCTGCTCTAAACCGCATCTCATATCTGGTGTTCGCGAGCGCCTCCTGGAAACACCAGGATAATACTGACAGGCTTCTCAGGCGCCGCCTCGTAATATCAAATATGATACGAAAATATTAGAAAATGTTAGCAACAACAACACGTTTGCAATCACTATTGCCTGCGCTTATAGTCAAACTGACTAAGCAAGTGGGAGGGGTATCGGTCAGCACGAGGAAACTCACAAATATGAACCCCATGCACCCAAAAGACGGCTTTGATTAGGGGGGCACTGCTGTGTACATGCGCTAGTTGTGTACTTCCCTATCGCTACAACTAGGTGTGTTAATCAGTATGAAACAACTATAGTAGTGCAGATAAAGACGCCCCTAGGGGTAGATGTAAACATGACCTTGGCCCGGCCAGACAATAGGTGGAGCCCTCCCCAGAGAGTCAAGGATGAACGTCCTTAGAGGCTGGAGACTGCTTGCAAGAAGCCTAGCTGGGCAAATGTAAATGCCCAACCCAGTCAGACAGCCCCTTAGTAATATTGGAGTCTAATGAAACCTAGAGTGTGAAAGTAGTTAAACAAACCCAGGCGCACTCCCAGCCTATATTGGTGCACCATGCTAGTGGAGAAAGCTGCATGTGGCAGCTGCCACTTGAAGGGTCTGAGTGTTCACTTGGATCACAGTACCTGGAGGTGCGCACTAAGTCGCCACGGAATGTTGTCATTCAGTCCAATCACATCTGATTGGACTGAATGACAACATTCCGTGGCTCTCTATCTGAACACCCTCTTCGGGCTCTTCAACCTGCATGTGCACTACTTGCCATGATGATACTCCTTCGTCCCTATGTTGGGGACTTAGTGCGCACCTCCAGGTACTGTGATCCAAGTGAACACTCAGACCCTTCAAGTGGCAGCTGCCACATGCAGCTTTCTCCACTAGCATGGTGCACCAATATAGGCTGGGAGTGCGCCTGGGTTTGTTTAACTACTTTCACACTCTAGGTTTCATTAGACTCCAATATTACTAAGGGGCTGTCTGACTGGGTTGGGCATTTACATTTGCCCAGCTAGGCTTCTTGCAAGCAGTCTCCAGCCTCTAAGGACGTTCATCCTTGACTCTCTGGGGAGGGCTCCACCTATTGTCTGGCCGGGCCAAGGTCATGTTTACATCTACCCCTAGGGGCGTCTTTATCTGCACTACTATAGTTGTTTCATACTGATTAACACACCTAGTTGTAGCGATAGGGAAGTACACAACTAGCGCATGTACACAGCAGTGCCCCCCTAATCAAAGCCGTCTTTTGGGTGCATGGGGTTCATATTTGTGAGTTTCCTCGTGCTGACCGATACCCCTCCCACTTGCTTAGTCAGTTTGACTATAAGCGCAGGCAATAGTGATTGCAAACGTGTTGTTGTTGCTAACATTTTCTAATATTTTCGTATCATATTTGATATTACGAGGCGGCGCCTGAGAAGCCTGTCAGTATTATCCTGGTGTTTCCAGGAGGCGCTCGCGAACACCAGATATGAGATGCGGTTTAGAGCAGCCCGAACACGGGTGCCGCGAGAGATCCAGACGAGCGCACCCGCTATGCGCATGCGCCCACATGCAGACGCGCGATGCGGGTAGTGTTCACATCATGGGTAGTGACTTTCAGCCACACATGCGCGCTATCACCTGTGCCGTCTAGGCGCATGTGCCGTGTAGCGTCTCAACAGCGCATGAGCGCTGTGACTACGGGACCCGCACCAGCTGGGAACCATCAACCCACTAGCGCCAGTATTTAACTGGACCAAACCGGTCCGTCGGTGCCTCCCCTTCGGCTCGTGAACCCGCCGTGAGGTACCGACGGATAGGTGAGTTGGGTTTTGTGTGGGTTAGGTGTTTGGTGGTCTAGCATGGACTTTTAGTCTGGTAAAGTAGGCGTTTTTTCTGCTTGACGCTAGATAAGGTTTGAGATGAGGGTTTGACTTTGTGCCTCCTACCCCTCTCTTCTCTTTCAAGTTGATTAAAGAGAAGTTGTGATAAGTGGGTACAGATGCTGCGCAGCTGTGCAGTATATGTATAGAATTAAAGTAAATTGTTTAAAGTAGATACAGATGCTGCACAACGTTCAGTATAGGTATGCAACTAAGCAACTTGTTTGCAATTAATATTTGACAATATGCATTGAGGTTACATTATAATTGATTCGCCTTATGCGGTCATCTGGTCTTTCGTGGTGAGATTCTTTGTGGGCAATTTAGAAAACTTATTGGGTTTTGTAGACAGTACAGTGTATTGTAGGTTTGACAGTGATCTGATCAAGGTACTGTCTTCATTTACACGTCTAGAGCGGGGCCTTATCTTTCCGAGCAGTTGCCGGGTGAGGTGAGGCTTACTTCCCACATATTGATGGGTAAGTGTCAAATTCATATATCATTGTTGTTTTTGAAATTTCACACAGTAGAACTGCGTGGTGACGTTATTTCTCGCACCACTGAATGGATCATCAGAAGTGAGTGATTGATCTGGCTGAGTTTGCTGGAATGATTGCTAGTTATGCTTAGTATTAACACGCAGTGCCTTGGGCATATTCACTTAATTTAGATTGACTATGTTTTACCAGGCGCCACGTGGTTATTCAATTGGTATTTGGTTTTCTTTTGACTTTTTTCACAGGGAAGATCAATCGCATCCCCTGAGCAATTCGAGAAGATGCGGTAGGATGGTCGTGTTCGACCACTCTTAGTTTACCTATAATATGGGCTTTTGATTTAATCACTTTATTATTTGTATTCCTACACATTTGGTAGTGTATTCTGCAGTAGCATTTTTGAAAGCTTGGCCCTGATGAATGCCAGTGAATTTACACAGTACGGCAGAAACATGTTGGCCTGATTATCTTTGTTTTCTACCAAGCAAACTGGACAGTGATTATTTTACACTGTCATTACACTATTTTTAATCTGACGTCCAGGCGAGCACTAATAAAGGTCTTCGTTTGCCTTGACAGCCATTTTAGCCACTGCACTATTTGTATATATTTTTTTGCACTGCACCGATCAGTACCACCTTGCATTAACATTTGCGGTATCCAGACCATGACTCAGTCATGCATTGCCAATATACACCTGGGCGTTTGCAGACTAACCATGGCCTGAGTGTCCTACATGATGAGGCTCCGCCATCTGGGTGGTCTGACAGGACTTAAACCAGCAATTGTTGATAGTCAATGTGTTTGATCTATCTGGTTGTTGGGTGTTTTTGCTTATCCTAGCGCGCTTTCTGAGCACCTCGGCGTTACCCGACTGACAGGTACCTTTGTTCTTTAGGTTGTCACACTGGGGGTATTTACCTGTTAGGTCGTTAAACTTTCCCTCGGACCCTCCTTCACTAATTTGTTGTATTATGGGTTTTTGTTTAACACATTTCCCTGGTTCTGTTTCTATTTTGCGCTCTATCAAATGTGTTCGTCCTGGCAGGTCTGAAAACATTGGAGAGAAGGGATGTAAGGTGTTTTGGAGCTCAGTTTTCTTGGCGTATGTAAGTTCTTCATTAACAGGTAGTTGTTCTAAGGTGCTCTGCTCTGACCCAGTAGGGATTCCAAATTGAGCTACCTTGGGTATCGGACCTATCCATTTTTTTAATAGATTGATGTGAAAGGTCTGCCTCCTCGAAGGGGAGATCTGGACCCTGTAAGTGGTTCTCCCTATGGTGTCTACTATGGGATAGGGACCCAGCCATTCACTCCTGAATTTATTAGTGGAGGAGGGTAACAACACTAAAACCCAGTCTCCCTTTTCTAGGGTTCTCCATTTCTTTCCTTTGTCATAATATTTCTTTTGCCTGTTCTGGCTATTTTCTAAGGAAGAGTATGCCAAATCTCTCAGTTTGCTGAGCTTGGACTTCAGCTGTTGAGTATACTCTAGTAGGGTTTTCTGTTTGTGGTGTTTCTCTTGTTCCCAAGTGTCCTTTGTTATTTCCAAGAGGGACCGAGGTTGTCGGCCGTACAGCAGTTCAAAGGCTGAGCAACCTAAACTACTTTGTACCGTGCCCTCGGTACATATAGTGCTAACGGTAGGACTTGGTCCCAGTCTTTGTGTTCAATAGAGAGCATTTTTTTTAGGGTTGTTTATAAGGTCCTGTTGTACCTTTCTAACAACCCATCCGTTTGGGGGTGGTAGGCTGAGGTTTTTATGTGGGACAAATCTAGCAATTTACAGACTTCCGTCATCATTCTGGAGACGAACGGGGTCCCCTGGTCTGTTAAGATTTCCTTTGGAAATCCCACCCTCGAGAATAATTCTATCAATTTCTTGGCTATGTTCTTAGCATTGGGGATTCTTAAGGGAAAGGCCTCCGGAAACCTAGTTGTGTAGTCCACTAGGATCAGGGCATAGGAATGTCCTTTTGCAGTGCGAGGAAGGGGCCCGATAATGTCCATGCCTACCCTTTCGAATGGAGTCCCCAATATGGGGAGAGGTTGTAAGGGAACAGCAGGGGGTTTATACATATTTCTTTTCTGGCAAATGTCACACTGTTTACAATACTCCTCTGCCTCTTTATAAATCCCTGGTCAATAAAAAAGTTTCAGTAGGTGTTGTGTCGTTTTTTCGGCGCCTGAATGACCAGCCGTTAGGTGAGTGTGGGCATAAAATAGGACTTGTTTTCTGAATTCTTTTGATACTAACAATTGGAGGGAATCCATGGGTTTACCGAACCTATATAACAGGTAATCGTTTATCAAGAATTTAGGGAAGCTTTGACTAGGTTGGGCTTGTTCCACGTGGGCCTTTTCCCAAGCGTTAAGCAGGGTGGCATCGTTAATTTGGGCGAAGTGGGAACTACGATCCAGTACCCAAGGTTTAGTAGACAAGAGGGCCGGGCATGCATTTGGTTTTTCAGATTTAGATTCTTTAAGTTCCCTCTGAAACAGGTCCAAAAAATCTGGGTTTCTACCCTTATTATGAGGTCTTCAGGAAGGTAATCTACCACTCCTACTCTCACTGACCCAGGACTTCTCCCTAAGGGGGTAATCGTAATGTGCGCAATGGATAGGGTTTTACGTCCCCATGTACACATCTAATATGGACGAGGGACTTGGGAATGAGCTGTTGGGGTAGCACTAGTTTCTCTTGTTCCCAAGTGTCCTTCGTTATTTCCAAGAGGGACCAAGGTTGTCGGCCGTACCGCAGTTCAAAGGCTGAGCAACCTAAACTACTTTGTACCTGGGCCCTCAGTACATATAGTGCTAACGGTAGGACTTGGTCCCAGTCTTTGTGTTCAATAGAGAGCATTTTTTGTTTTGGGGTTGTTTTCAAGGTCCTGTTGTACCTTTCTACCAACCCATCCGTTTGGGGGTGGTAGGCTGAGGTTTTTATGTGAGACCAATCTAGCAATTTACAGACTTCCGTCATCATTCTGGAGACGAACGGGGTCCCCTGGTCTGTTAAGATTTCCTTAGGAAATCCCACCCTCGAGAATAATTCTATCAATTTCTCGGCTATGTTCTTAGCATTGGGGATTCTTAAGGGAAAGGCCTCCGGAAACCTAGTTGTGTAGTCCACTAGGATCAGGGCATAGGAATGTCCTTTTGCAGTGCGAGGAAGGGGCCCGATAATGTCCATGCCTACCCTTTCGAATGGAGACCCCAATATGGGGAGAGGTTGTAAGGGAACAGCAGGGGGTTTTTACATATTTCTTTTCTGGCAAATGTCACACTGTTTACAATACTCCTCTGCCTCTTCATAAATCCATGACCAATAAAAAAGTTTCAGTAGGTGTTGTGTCGTTTTTTCAGCGCCTGAATGACCAGCCGTTAGGTGAGTGTGGGCATAAAACAGGACTTGTTTTCTGAATTCTTTTGGTACTAACAATTGGAGGGAATCCATGGGTTTACCTAACCTATATAACAGGTCATCTTTTATCAAGAATTTAGGGAAGCTTTGACTAGTTTGGGCTTGTTCCACATGGGCCTTTTCCCAAGCGTTAAACAGGGTGGCATCGTTAATTTGGGCGAAGTGGAAACTACGATCCAGTACCCAAGGTTCAGTAGACAAGAGGGCCGGGCATGCATTTGGTTTTTCAGATTTAGGTTCTTTAAGTTCCCTCTGAAACAGGTCCAAAAAATCTGGGTTGTCTACCCCTATTATCAGGTCTTCAGGAAGGGAATCTACCACTCCTACTCTCACTGACCCAGGACTTCTCCCTAAGGGGATAATCGTAATGTGCGCCAATGGATAGGGTTTTACGTCCCCATGTACACATCTAATATGGACAAGGGACTTGGGAATGAGCAGTTGGGGTAGCACTAGTTTCTTTTGGATCACGGACTGCCTGCATCCTGAATCCAACAGCGCCCTTATGTGTCGTTGATTGACCGCTACCCTTACATTGAACCATGGTCCCATCTCAGCGGTGTACATCACGGCCTTAGGTATGTACCCCACCTCCATTGGTTCTTCAGGGGCTTTTCTTCTGGGACACAGTCTAGCGATATGGCCCCATTCGCCGCACTCGAAGCACTGGGGGCCTTTGAAAACTGGTTCCATTCTTATGGGTTTCACTTTTGGCTGCTCTGGGCCGACTTTGAACTTCCTTTCGGGTTTTGGTACTGCGGACATCTTTGTAGTTTTTTTGGGTCCCAAGGGAGAGACCTAGGCTGCGCTCGGGAATAAATGGTGGCCATCTCTACGGCTTGTTGGGCAGTAAGGACAGAATGTTGCTTAAGCCAACGTTGGGTTCCGTATGGTAACGCTTCCAGAAACTGTTCCAAGTATATACTAGTCATTATCTCTTCTTTGGACCTGCTCTCGGGTTTCAGCCACTTATGGACTGCCATTTTTAACCGGAGATATAGAGTCTTGGGGTTTTCACCAGGAATTCCTTTTTCTTTCCTGAACTGTAGACGATAGGCCTCTGAATCTAATCCTAAATGGGCCAGGATTATTTCTTTGATCTCTTGATATGGCGTATTCCTTGTGGCATTGGCCACCTGGTATGCAGCCTGAGCTTCCCCGGTTAACAATGAGGCCAGAAAGAAGGGCCATTTTTCTTGTGCCCAACCACAGGCCCGGGCTGCTATTTCAAAGTTAGTCAGGAAGGCATCTGGATCCTCCCCTGCGTTGTATTTTTGTAATGATACTCCTGAGGGATGCGTCGGGGTGGCTCTTCGTTCGGGTAAAGCACTGGGTTGTTGCACCGCCTTATTTAAGCCTTCGATTTGGGCCGTAATGGGGTTCTTGAAAACTTCCCTTTCTGCTTGAGCCGATGTAGGAAGGTGGCTACCTGACTATGGTTACCCCAGATTTTTTGCCTGTGTTTAGCTGGTTTTTTGACTTAGTTGACCTGGTTCCCTGCTAATCAGGGCCCCAGGCCATCTGCTCTCTCTGTAAAATGGATTCCATGTACCCTAGGTACATACCACAATTGGAAATGGACTCCTTGTCAACCCCTGTATAATGCACTATAGGTGCCCAGGGCATAGGGGCCACCAAGGCCTACCAGGGGATGCAGCATATCTTTTGCCACCCCTGGCTGGTTCTTAAATTGACACAACTGGCTGATCACTCAGCTGGGGTAAGGTGGTGTAATCACCCCTTGCTTAGATATAGTATACCTATATCTAAACCTATATCTGGACACATATTAACCTGTGAGCCACTCCTGTGGAAGGCCTCATCAATCCTGGAGGCAGAGTGCGTGGTTTCATGTGAGATGGAGCTCTAGCATGAGCTGAGCCTGTCTGCAGCTGTCGGGAACAACTCCCTAAGCTGTTTCAGGATAATGCCATACCATATACTCTTAAGTGCCTTATAATCCTCGCGGTTATATAGCAACTTTGGTTTGGCTTTATCAAAACATGTCGTGTAAGGTGTCATACGATTTGGAATACCATCCCCTCGCCAGTTCTGGCGACGGGGATGGCATTCCACCCCTCTAGAGGGGTAAGACATGTTCCTTTACTGTAATGCGGTTAATTTCTCCAAAGACCTTAAGATCCACAAAATGGATGCCTCTGCCACAGACAAATGTCTGGACCCCTGCAGTTGACCGAAACTCAGCAGATGGGGCCTGGACAAAGGGTTTCCTGTCACAGGAGGGTGTCACCACCCTCCAGACAGGAGATAGTGGATTGTAGCAGGGAGGTTTGAAAGAAACCAGACACTGCCTGGGGCGCACAAGGCTGCCCCTTGCATAATCCGGCCAAACCGGTTCTGGGGCACTCCAGCCCTCGTGCCAGGGCGGCCTGGATCAAAGGAAAGGGGTGTATCCACCCCCTTCCTGGGTCCCACCCATAGGGAGGGACCTAGCAGGTAATCACGCCCCCCAGATTGGAATAAGAGTGGGAGCAGTGCCAATGCACATCAGATTTCCTGGAAGAAACATTTGAAACGCAATTCTGGACCCTTCGCCCTCCATCTCATCGTGGAAGCCCGAAGAATCTCCCTTGTGGTCAAGGAGTGACCACCCTGCAGCAGCAGGCACCATCCAGCCCTCGACGTCTACTTAGTTGCAGTTCCCGCCGGAGCTCGAGCGACTGAGATCGACGAGATCAAGCTTGCCTGCCTTCCAACAGCCCGATCCACAGTCCCTGCAAAGCTGAGACCCGTGGAGGCGACCGGAAGCGTGGGGCACGCCATCTTGAATTGACCACGAGACGCTGACCGTGCAGCCCACGAGTGACCCTCGAAGCTGTGCACCGGGGTTTGAGAAGCCCCCACCCTGAGCTGCTCCTGAGCCGAAGTTCAGCCCTCCACACTCGACGAGTGCTGCGTGGGGCCCTTTGGCTCTATTTGGCTCAACGCGTTGGCCCGGTCACTTGCCAGCTGGCTAGTGGTCCCTGTGCCGACGAAACTACAAAGAAGACTCGTGAATCTGGTTGCTCCAGATCCACACCAGCTCCCCTGAAAAGGAGCCCCGACTCTGACCCTCCTGGTCCGAGTGAGAAGCAATCTTCCGATCCCGCGTGGATTGCTCTTACCAAGGCTTGTTTGCTCCAAACTTGAAGCCGACTGCACCGACGGTGAGAGCCTGCGTGGGACAGATCGTGACCTGCTCCTGGACGTCGCAGATGCCCCAGAGCCCACGTGACAGCGGAGAGAAGCATCTCGACGACCACCTGATTGCGCCCGACATTGCCTGGTTCCGTCCTGGTTCCACCCTGGTCACTGCTGAGTGACCCAGACTCTGTCCCCTCTGCTTTCAGGTACTCTACAACTTGAGTCCACCCTTGGACTCCACCGGACACTTCGTCTTTAACCCTGCCTGCAGCCCTTTCAGCTCCAAGCACCAAGAGCCTGCGTGTCAAAACCCGACGCCACTTCGACCCTGTGCACCCACTTCCTGTGGGTGAGGTAACTTTGCTCCGCCGGTGTTCCCACACTGGTGCACACCTCTAGGGTCTGTGTGTTAAGTTTTGTTCCTCTAGGTTCAGCGGAAGTGTCCTTAAACTTTAACTCTATGACTTTTACGCACCATTGGTTAACATTGGTGCATGCGTGCGCTTTCCGCACATCTCCCGAATCCCGAGGGCCATTCCCGACTTCAGCATTGCTTGTCCTGACTGCTCCCAGCGATTCCCTAGGCCCTAGGCCTAACCACTGTTCGAGTGGCCTCTCTTATACCACTTGTTTAGTATATGGTTTGAGTGGCCACCCGCCCTCATCCATAATTGTGCAACTTGTATGTTTAAACAGTGCTTTTGATTTAACGCTTGTGCCCCTTTATTCATAAAGAATACTGGGGATTGTTTTTAGTAATAAACACATATATTTTTATAATATATACTTGTGTGGTGTCCTTTCATTTGGTATTACAGGATTGTATGTGGTAAAACAGCTCGCTTAACACAACCTCTTAAGTTAAGCCTTTAGGCTGCTTAGTCCATGCTACCCCTAGGATAGCTTGTCTAATAAGGTTGACTTACAACCAGACACCATAAGGGATTGTTTGGTCAGGTAGTAGGTGGTTCCAGAATTGGAAACATCCCCTACCAGGCCAACTTCTCACATTGGTGAGCAGCGGTGCGGATTTGAGCTTGCTGTTGTTTTACCATTGCAATCTTTATATCAAATTGAAAGATCACATCAAGTACCTCTAGGTACATATAAATCAAAAGCTTAGCATATTAAGTTCTACTGAACTTAGTAGTTGTAGGTGGAAGGGAGTAGCACACCCTGACTACAACTAACTAGCAAGGTACAGTAGGAAAACACTTAGTGTAGGTAAGTGCACCACTTACACCTCACTAGTAACCATGTCTGACACAGGAAAAGCCTCAGGGTCTGCTCCTGTGACAGTTGACCCTACCCAGGCAACTTTTGGATATGACAAACTAACCCGCAGAGACTTGATTGCCTTGTGCAAAGCAAGAGGGTTAAAAAGGGGCAGAAGCCCCACCTGCCTAATCCTGGTAGAAATCCTAGAACAGGATGACTTAGATAAGGCAAAGGCAGCTTCCCTAGACACAGGAAGTGGAGGGAACCCCCCTGAAACTGATCCCCCTCAAGAGGAGGAGGATGATGATGACTTAGATGAGGACTCAGATGTTGAGGACTTAGGAGTTCAGGATCAGGGTAGCCAGGTTCCAGTTGCCAGGCTTAGCCAGGCCAACTTGGACCTACTGGGGAATGGAGAGGGCCAGCACCTCCCCAGAACCCAACATGTTATTCTCCCAGGCAACAGAAGAGTGAGATCTCCCTCAGGGGACTCTCATGTTTCTAGTGCCTCCAGAGAATCACAGAGAGGCATGAGTGCTTCTCAAAAGCTAGAGCAGAGGGCCAGAATGAGGGCTGTCAAACTCCAGATAGAGAGGGAGGAGGTAGCCTTGGCTCAATCTAGACTTGCCTTGGCAAGAGAGCAGAAATTGTGTGGCTTAGATGCCACTGGTGGCAGCAATATTCCTAAAGAGAAACCCAGGTCCTATGATAGTAGAAACCTGACAAAGATTGTGCCCCCCTTCAAAGAAGGGGATGACATCCACAAATGGATGACTGCTCTTGAGAGAGCCTGCATGGTACAGCAGGTTCCTGAGGAACAGTGGGCAGCAATCTTATGGTACTCCTTTTCAGAGAAAGGGAGAGATAAGCTCCTCACTGTTAGACATGAGGATGCAAACAATTACAAAGTCCTGAAGAGTGTTCTGATAGATGGGTTTGGCTTAACCACTGAACAGTACAGGTTGAAGTTCAGAGACACCCAGAAGACACAGACTCAGGACTGGACTGATTTTGTTGATTGTGCAACTAAGGCTCTGGAGGGTTGGCTACATGGCAGCAAAGTACATGACTTTACAGGATTGTATAATTTGATTATGAGGGAGCAGATCCTAAGTAATTGTCAGAACCAGCTCTTACACCAGCACCTGGTGGACTCTGATCTGACCTCTCCCCAAGAATTGGGAAAGAAGGCAGACAAGTGGGTCAGAACCAGGATTAGGCCTAAGAATCAGGACAGTAACCAGAAGAAGGAGTCCACCAAGCCTCAAGATAAGGGTGGGGATAAAAATAAAGAAAAGACTTCCCCAGGGCCCCAAAACTCCAAGAATGGGGGTGGGTCCCAAGACACTTCTTCAACTGAGAAAAAGCCTTATTGTTATGCCTGTAAACAGGTTGGGCATTACAAAACAGACAACTGTTGTCCCAAGAATAACAATAAAGAAAATATACCTCCAAAGCCAGCTTCAACACCTCCTGTTACTGTCAGCAGTAATCCCCCAGGAAGTGGAAGCACACCCAGGAATCTGGGCGGGTTTACTGTTGGAGCTCAGGTGGACCCTGGCCTATCCAGGTCCCCATCACCCAATGATCTTGTTTATGAGACTGGCATGGGGTTTGCCAATTTCTCTGCTTGCCCAAATACTTTGAGCAAGTATAGACAAGAACCCATCATCAATGGTTTGAAAGTTGAAGCTTTTAGAGACACAGGGGCTAGCATCACCATGGTGGCTGATGGCATAGTCCCCTCTAAGCAACTTTTACCTGGTGCCACATACCAGGTTACAAACATTGATGGAATCCAAACAAATCATCCCATGGCAGTAGTAAGTCTCAGCTGGGGAGGTGTCATTGGCCCAAAGAGAGTGGCAGTGTCACCAAACTTGCCTGTAGACTGCCTACTTGGTAATGATTTGGAGATCTCAGCCTGGGCTGAGGTTGAACAGGAAACCCATTCTAGAATGGTGAATTCCAATGGAAAGGTTAGTGGGGCTGTAATGGCTACAGCCCCAATTCAAGATGTCCTTCCTGAAAAGGTTGGTAGGGCTGAGAAACTCTCTGCCCCATCTTTAGCAAAAGCTCTTCCTGAACAGAATAGCAAAGCTGTTATGATAACAGCAGAAACCCAAACTGAGTCTCCTCCTGAAAAGGTTGGTGGGGCTGTGATGGCCACAGCCCAAACTCAAACTGATATGTGTGTTGTGAAACCTGAAATGATGGATAACTCCACACAAACTGAGAGCATGGAGGAGGAAGAGAAATCTCCCCCTCCCCAGACTTTAGGACAGGATCAGCCTCCTCAGGGAACTGATCTTACCCCTGATGAAGGAACTGCCCCAGAGGTGGTTGGGCCTAGCCTGACAGAACCCCTGATGTCAGTGGACCCTTCTCAGGTGGGACCCAGTCTGGAGCAGGTAACCTGCCCCTCTCTCCCTTGCCTTAGCCAGCCCAGGGCTGCAGAGGACAAGAAGGACAGTGAGACCCAGAGGGCCCCCTGTCAAATAAAGCACCCCCATCAAAAGATTAGGGGCACCAAAACTAGTAGCCCTAGTAAGGTGAAAACTTTAAAAACTCCTGAGGGAGCCCCCTTAAAAACAGTTAGGGACCTCCCACAGATGGATTCTGTTGGGCACAGCCAAACCTGGGACCCAAGGGGCCCAAACCTGAACTGTCCCTCCAGCAAGCCAAACAGAGGGACCCAGCCTCCAGCTTTAGGTAGCCAGAGGTTGACCCTGAGAGCACAGTGCAACTCAGTTAAAGAAAGAAAGGCACACATGGTGGAAGATAATTGGAGGAAGCCAAGCCCTAACTTAGTAGAGCCTCACTTCAATACTCCATATCCAAACCAGCCTTTAACTTTGCATAAACACACCCAAGGTAGTGATTCCCTATGGTGGAGACCCTCTAATACCCAAAGGGTGAGGGACTGCTTAGTGGACCATGAGACAGGGGGTACCCATGCTAGTGCAGGTACTTCCTTATATGGCCACTCAGGCAATATAGGCTTACCTGGCCAAGGATAGCCTTATCTCCTTTCGTTTGGGGGGGGGGTTATGTAGGAAGGTGGCTACCTGACTATGGTTACCCCAGATTTTTTGCCTGTGTTTAGCTGGTTTTTTGACTTAGTTGACCTGGTTCCCTGCTAATCAGGGCCCCAGGCCATCTGCTCTCTCTGTAAAATGGATTCCATGTACCCTAGGTACATACCACAATTGGAAATGGACTCCTTGTCAACCCCTGTATAATGCACTATAGGTGCCCAGGGCATAGGGGCCACCAAGGCCTACCAGGGGCTGCAGCATATCTTTTGCCACCCCTGGCTGGTTCTTAAATTGACACAACTGGCTGATCACTCAGCTGGGGTAAGGTGGTGTAATCACCCCTTGCTTAGATATAGTATACCTATATCTAAACCTATATCTGGACACATATTAACCTGTGAGCCACTCCTGTGGAAGGCCTCATCAATCCTGGAGGCAGAGTGCGTGGTTTCATGTGAGATGGAGCTCTAGCATGAGCTGAGCCTGTCTGCAGCTGTCGGGAACAACTCCCTAAGCTGTTTCAGGATAATGCCATACCATATACTCTTAAGTGCCTTATAATCCTCGCGGTTATATAGCAACTTTGGTTTGGCTTTATCAAAACATGTCGTGTAAGGTGTCATACGATTTGGAATACCATCCCCTCGCCAGTTCTGGCGACGGGGATGGCATTCCACCCCTCTAGAGGGGTAAGACATGTTCCTTTACTGTAATGCGGTTAATTTCTCCAAAGACCTTAAGATCCACAAAATGGATGCCTCTGCCACAGACAAATGTCTGGACCCCTGCAGTTGACCGAAACTCAGCAGATGGGGCCTGGACAAAGGGTTTCCTGTCACAGGAGGGTGTCACCACCCTCCAGACAGGAGATAGTGGATTGTAGCAGGGAGGTTTGAAAGAAACCAGACACTGCCTGGGGCGCACAAGGCTGCCCCTTGCATAATCCGGCCAAACCGGTTCTGGGGCACTCCAGCCCTCGTGCCAGGGCGGCCTGGATCAAAGGAAAGGGGTGTATCCACCCCCTTCCTGGGTCCCACCCATAGGGAGGGACCTAGCAGGTAATCACGCCCCCCAGATTGGAATAAGAGTGGGAGCAGTGCCAATGCACATCAGATTTCCTGGAAGAAACATTTGAAACGCAATTCTGGACCCTTCGCCCTCCATCTCATCGTGGAAGCCCGAAGAATCTCCCTTGTGGTCAAGGAGTGACCACCCTGCAGCAGCAGGCACCATCCAGCCCTCGACGTCTACTTAGTTGCAGTTCCCGCCGGAGCTCGAGCGACTGAGATCGACGAGATCAAGCTTGCCTGCCTTCCAACAGCCCGATCCACAGTCCCTGCAAAGCTGAGACCCGTGGAGGCGACCGGAAGCGTGGGGCACGCCATCTTGAATTGACCACGAGACGCTGACCGTGCAGCCCACGAGTGACCCTCGAAGCTGTGCACCGGGGTTTGAGAAGCCCCCACCCTGAGCTGCTCCTGAGCCGAAGTTCAGCCCTCCACATACGACGAGTGCTGCGTGGGGCCTTTTGGCTCAATTTGGCTCAACGCGTTGGCCCGGTCACTTGCCAGCTGGCTAGTGGTCCCTGTGCCGACGAAACTACAAAGAAGACTCGTGAATCTGGTTGCTCCAGATCCACACCAGCTCCCCTGAAAAGGAGCCCCGACTCTGACCCTCCTGGTCCGAGTGAGAAGCAATCTTCCGATCCCGCGTGGATTGCTCTTACCAAGGCTTGTTTGCTCCAAACTTGAAGCCGACTGCACCGACGGTGAGAGCCTGCGTGGGACAGATCGTGACCTGCTCCTGGACGTCGCAGATGCCCCAGAGCCCACGTGACAGCGGAGAGAAGCTCCTCGACGACCACCTGATTGCGCCCGACATTGCCTGGTTCCGTCCTGGTTCCACCCTGGTCACTGCTGAGTGACCCAGACTCTGTCCCCTCTGCTTTCAGGTACTCTACAACTTGAGTCCACCCTTGGACTCCACCGGACACTTCGTCTTTAACCCTGCCTGCAGCCCTTTCAGCTCCAAGCACCAAGAGCCTGCGTGTCAAAACCCGACGCCACTTCGACCCTGTGCACCCACTTCCTGTGGGTGAGGTAACTTTGCTCCGCCGGTGTTCCCACACTGGTGCACACCTCTAGGGTCTGTGTGTTAAGTTTTGTTCCTCTAGGTTCAGCGGAAGTGTCCTTAAACTTTAACTCTATGACTTTTACGCACCATTGGTTAACATTGGTGCATGCGTGCGCTTTCCGCACATCTCCCGAATCCCGAGGGCCATTCCCGACTTCAGCATTGCTTGTCCTGACTGCTCCCAGCGATTCCCTAGGCCCTAGGCCTAACCACTGTTCGAGTGGCCTCTCTTATACCACTTGTTTAGTATATGGTTTGAGTGGCCACCCGCCCTCATCCATAATTGTGCAACTTGTATGTTTAAACAGTGCTTTTGATTTAACGCTTGTGCCCCTTTATTCATAAAGAATACTGGGGATTGTTTTTAGTAATAAACACATATATTTTTATAATATATACTTGTGTGGTGTCCTTTCATTTGGTATTACAGGATTGTATGTGGTAAAACAGCTCGCTTAACACGACCTCTTAAGTTAAGCCTTTAGGCTGCTTAGTCCATGCTACCCCTAGGATAGCTTGTCTAATAAGGTTGACTTACAACCAGACACCATAAGGGATTGTTTGGTCAGGTAGTAGGTGGTTCCAGAATTGGAAACATCCCCTACCAGGCCAACTTCTCACAGCCGACATCATTCGTCTTTCTACGGCCCATTCTAACTTTTCTTGTCCCTTTATTTATTTATTTATTTATTTAAAAGGTTTTATATAGCGCTACTGGACAAGGTGTTGTATGATTTGGTCCATCTTCTATTGCGGGATGGAAGGGGGATATCCCACTTCTGACACCAGTTGTGGCATGGGATCAAGAAGAGACCTAAGACCAGTTCGGGGTAGGTAAGTTTTATTTTGGAAAACGTCTTTTTATGGCGGGTTGTCAGGGTGTCTCTCTGAAAAGCTCTGGGGTCCGTGATGGTGTCTGGTTATGGTCTTGTTTCCAGATGGTTAAGAAGCAGACTTCAGGGGATGTTTCATTCTTCCTAACTCCTCGTTGGACTCCGCCAGGGAAAAGAAACAGGTACAGATCGTCAGGATATGTACTCTATCTGGACTCTCCCACAGGGAACCGGGCAAGTGCAGGGGACATCCGTGCTAAGGTGCTAAACACTTTATTAAATGTGCGAGGGTGCAGAGGCGTGATTACTGGTGAAGAGGGGTATATTTACATGGTGAGGACAAAGAAAGGTTGGGCAGATATTCTGGCACACACGCGGCTACGGTTTAGAAGAACCCCGTCTTCCTACCCAGCCCGCCAAACGCTGCCGTACCTGTTGTAGCCACACTCCTCCCTCGGGAGTGTGGCACAGCGATTCACGCATCCAGTGGCCTCCTGGCTTACTCCTTTCGTCCTCGGGTTAGCCTCCAAAAGCTCCGTTCTCTGCTCCTCCGTGCCGCTCTCCCACTCTCAATCCTCAGTCGGTGATGTCACACGCCAGGACATCTTCTTCCGCGTTTTTACCCACTAGGAATCACGCGTCGTCATCAGGGGGCGGAGCTACGTACTCGTGTGTCTTCCAGTTAAAGGGGCCATCATCCAATTCATCGGCTAGTTCCCAGGAACAGGCTTTTCCCCTGTTCCAGTCATGCTGATAATGAGGCAGAGAGGGGGAGGATATCAGTTCACTACGCCACCACTCAACATTATCCGGTTCTTTTCCTCCCGTCCCCTGCCCAGTGTTACAGTGACCTTAATGCTGCAGTTTGCATTTCATTACCATCATTTGCTTACTCTGGAGACTCTCCAGGGTGTAGGAGGTTTGCTGTTCCAGAGTTCTTTCTTCAGCTTTTGGGCAGTTATCACTCTGTGGCGATCTGTGGTCCTGTTTCTCTGCTCTTCTTGTAGTAGCTCTTATCAGAGCTTCATCCATCCGCCAACGATAATAAGATGCCAGGCGTCACCCAGCACACAACACAGACTATGTTGGGCTATGTCTATCTGCTCGGCGCAGTTAGAGCGAGGATAAAGTTCTACGGACCCATCAGGCTGTGAATGTAACCTAAGGGCTTAAGATGAAATGAAGAGCTTTTATCCTTCCTGAGTGGCTCCAGACTGCTGTGTGCAGACCCGATAGCTGGCAGCACCCTGGAGTATGTATGTATAAATCAGATTATGTTGGAAGTAACCTGCAATATAGTGGTAGGCAGCACCCTGCCATAGAGTAGGGTTTCTCATAGTGTTTTAATTCCTGACACATTAATGGAGATTGTCTTTTAACTGGCAGAAGAACAACACTGACCATACATTTTTCTGGGTTTGTCTTTAAAATGACGTACACATTAGGAATGGCAGTTCGTTCTGCTGGAATAATAACACAAGTTATCTTGCACTCTGCTATGATGTTGCATAGATTTTTGGCTTACACTCTATGTTGTTGTATGGATTTTTGGCTGCAATAAATTCCATGTTTCATTCAAACAAGCTTTCTACAGGGCACATACATGATTTGCTACAGTAGAGAAATAATGCTCCTCTGTACTGTGGCAGACTCAGAAAAATTTAAAAACTTCATGATTTATCTTTCAGTACTTCCTAGTAAAATCTTTCACTTTTTGACTCCTACATTAGCAGAAACATAACTTAGTACCATTAAAATAGTTGTGATGGGGAACATTCAGGTGGGGTTAGGACTGGCTCGACCAGAGTGCTTGCTGAATTGGAGGAGTATGGAGTTGACCACATTGCCTGGTCCGGTGTTGAACCAAGCCAGCGATGCTTTGCTGCAGGCTCATTTGCCCTGATAGCTGGTCAACAGTTTGAGGAGGAGGAGGTGAAGAGCTGGCTAAGTGTGCCATGAGGCTGGAATTTCAGTACATCCCTGGGAAGTGAGCTTTGATTCGATGTAGTGTTCCTCTTATACCCCGTGCAATTCATTCTCTCCAAAGCCTCAAGAATTCCTGGGTCTGAAGGGCGGCTGATTCTGATTGGGTGCTTGATAGTTTTCCAGAAACTCATGTTCTTGATTGTTCATGTTTGTCAGTAGTTAATGAAACACGCCCAAGCGTTTTATCTCTTCAGTTGACCCAAGCTGCAATACAGGTTTCTTTCTCGTTGCAAGAAAATATGAACGGCCAACGAGCCTCTGTCTGTCAAAGAACGGAAGGGCTGGGGAACTGTCACTCATCTCACTGCTAAGCAGAGCAGTGTCATGCTTTCACCCTCACTCAGGCCTCTGATTTTAACTAACATCGCTTAGAACACTGGGACTTTAGAACCCATCCTTTTAATGAGAAAAACAAAACTACAAGTCCCATAAGCAATAGTGGTGGAAGGTGTCACGCATGACCTGGGGCAACATCGATTCAGCACATCCAGTTCCATTTTTTAAGTATTTGACATAATATTGAATGTATAACCTTTGTTTTTTATGGTCATGAGTCACCAGAATACTAAAAAGGTGTCTTTTATTTTCAGGGTCAATTAAGTAATGGTCACCAGCTTGGAAGCTCTGTTCATTCTTCAGTATTTGTCATTGATCTCCACATGTGGCTAGTTAGGGTCTGCCCCTGCATCGTTCCCGATAACTTGCACAGGTAAGGAGCTTGTAGCAGCAACATGATAACCCCATACTCGTCTGTAAGAAGTGCGCTCTGAGGCAGGTATCCGATCATTTTTGTGAAACAAGGAAGGGCCAATATCTGCTATGTACATTTGTTAAAATAAAACCGTCAAATCACAGTATACTGTTCCGCGGGTTCAGTCCCAGCGACATTATCTGTAACTGAACGCAGACACTCTAGGAAGCATGTGCTTTTAAGACAAGTTGCGTTCACTCACCTGAAGGTGACATGCTTCATCATTGGGCTATACTTCTCACCAGGCCGGCGCTACAAGGGCTGGTGGGTACCACAAGAGGGCACTTTGTTGGAGATCTTTTAATAAGTACGCCGGATGAGCATAGTAGGACAGAAGATGTTGTGTCATAAGATGTGAGATTGGTGAAGTCTGAATGTAAGATCAACTATCGACCAGTTGCCGCAATATAGTTCATGTGATCTTCCTGGTCCATGTTGAGATTAAAAACAGCGGCAGAGAAATTGAGGAACTAATGGCCCCTATCACTCCGTGAAAGTATCGATCACCTATGGATCTGCTGGTAAGCTCGGGTCTATACTTCAGGTCAACTTTTTTCATGCCTTGTGTAGTCATGGAGCAATCTGTTGGCATTTCATCAGGACCAAATATGGGTAAATGGGTAAATGTGACCTAATCTTCTCCACAGCGTGAGGACCTCTGTAACTCAAAGCCCTGCACCGTGCATAGGGGATAAGGTGCCTATTAACATCTTACTGCCACAGGTGAGCATTCTCTAACAGAGTGCACTAGTTATGGTAACCCTTCTAAAATTCAGGACATATTGACTTATCCAATAGCGAGGACGCCGCATCAGAGGGCAACTGGTTTGAAAAGCACATGCTTCCTAGGGTGCCTGTGTTCAGTTAGAGATAATGTCTGTGGGACTGAACCTCCGGAACAGTATACTGTGAGTTGATTTATATGAAGAATGTGTATACTGGACTGTCATTTTTTCATCATCTCTTATGATATGTAAAATAAAACACAACACACCTGGAGTCCAACAAATCTATCATAAATTTAATGCAAGAATAGCAAAAGGCCAAGCAAACTACCAAGTGACAATTGTCTTTGCAATGGACGAGAGCATCCACCCTAAAGCAAGTTGGAGTATATAATGCTAATGCTACACAATGTATTTTTATACACTTTTCTCCTAATACAAGTCAATGAAACATGAACACATGATAGAAACAGTTACTGAAGCAACACTAATGAGTAGGAGGCAGGATCTTCTCTCGAGAGGAATGTGAGGAGTCCGTGAGGTGCAGATCAAAGATACACAGACAAGCTGCAGAATTCACTGTTTCTGGAAATAACACTTCTGTTTGTCAATATTCAATTTACTACAAGATGCAGGAAAGTGTGCTGATGGACATCACTAAATAAAATGGTTCTGGGCTCTAATAGAATCATGTAACTTTGCAGGCATATTAAGGCGAACAGACACGTCAAATTAATATAAGAGCATTGTAATTTGGTAATGTAATATATCAATGCACGTTGTGGCATTCATGTGTAACCAATTATCGGTATTAACAAAACCAGTATATCCAGTTATGCTTTCTCAATTCCTTCTTCCTAGAGGCCACCACTGCTGCTATCCAGCTGTATTCAGCAGTGCCTCCTGTGACCTGGAATCCTGCATTTAATCAATACCAAAGGTCGTCATTGCTTCTAGCCAACTCCGGTCACTGGTGCCACTCGCACCCCCACCACCCTTGGGCCTGTTATTCTCTTAGCCAGCTCCAGTCAGTAGTGGCCCCTTGGACCTGTATTTAAGCCTACTAGCCAGCTCCTGTTAGTACTGGCCCCTGGGACCTGTTATCATTCTAGCCAACTTGAGTCATTTGTAGCACCTTGGGACTAGTGATCATACTAACCAGCTTCAGTCAGTATTGACTCCCTGAGACCTATTATCCTGCTAAGTAACTCCAGTCAGTAGTGACCCCTGTACCTTAAATCCTGCTAATATTCAAATCCAGAGGTTAAGTCTACTGCCAACCAGTTCCAATCAATATTGACATGTATTGTTACCCTGCTTGTCATGAATACCAGAGGCCAGCGTTGTTGCTAGCCAACTCCAGTCACCAGTGGCCAGTCACATATTATACTCAATAGGATCAATGCCCAAGGCCTGTGCAGCTGCTAAACTGCCCTAGTCAGTAGTGACCTCCCAGACCTGTTATTCTGCATATAATCAGCAAGGCTTCGGCCCTAAATACACTCACCCCCACATCCTTACCGTATAATAGCAATGTAATTTATTTACTTACATCATACGGTAGGTATCTCACAATATCACACGATCCCAAAAACAAAGAAAATCAAAAATTGCCTAACCATTCAGTACTCCACCTTATCGGTGATAGTGCATAAGGGTATTGACTCCATTGTTAGATTGTGTTTTACCCCCAACGGGTTCGGATGTGTATTGCTGCGCTCCGAAACAATCCCTCGGGTTCCCCTCGGTGCGCAGCAATACACTCTACCCTCAACAGTATTGTTTCAGTATGCATTTCTTTGTTCTCAGCATTTCAGATTGATCGACAAACTCTCCATTATTGATAGAAAACCTTGTGGGCAACCGTTGGGCTACGTAGGGCCAGCCTTCTACAAATGGAACGGACTCCATTCCATTTCTTTCCTTGGTACCACGCCAAGTACCCTCGCACTGACCTACATCAAGTTTGGAACTTATGTCTCTTTCCGGAGCACAAGGAGGAAGACTGCGACGCTTGTAAGTTGTTTCGGTCTAATAGGACTCCACCCGATCATCAGGCTCGATGACGAGAGAGGCAGAGCCAAAGCATTCAAAACACTCTGGATATATTTGTAGAAGAATCTGACCTAGAAGAGATAGAAGCGTTCTCCGTTGAAGAAGAGGCGATTCCAGAGTCCGATTCCGAGCTCGAAATCTATCTGGAGTCCCAAGATGTGCCTTCGGGACATGGTGCTGTGAGTACCGAAGACCCCTTGCCCCCTAAATCCTCTTCTAAAACTCATAAGGCTACAGCACCACCTCTGCCTTCTGGCCAAAGTCGGCACCGAGACAATGTTTCCTACGTCACGCCCCTCGGCTCGGCACCAAAACAAACCGTCAAGCCTTCCAGCTCCGGATCAAGTCAGAAGAAATTACCTTCGGATCCGAAATCATCAGGCTCCAGGACAAATCTGGTTTGGAGCCGAAACCCTCCGCTTCGAAACACCATCTCGCTTCTGAGGCGAAACATTCTATAGACTAGCCGAAATCCGAGGACAATGTTCTCGAGCCTCCATAACCAATTTTAGACGTTCTTAAGGCCAAATTGGATCCCAAACAAAAGAAAATTTTAATTAATCCTGATACTGGACATAAATCCAGCGAAACACAAGCATCCTGGAGAGGACATTTCTGATAGGATTCCCTTAAAGAAGAAGGACATGGCTACTAACCATGTTTATCCTGCTCCACAACCCTCCCTACCTCCACCTTCTTTTCCACAGTTAATAATTGAAGAGCCCTTACACATAACACCTCAGGGATCTCCACATCCAGATCCAGATGTGGACAAGGTGGTGATGATACTCATTTGCCTGCAGACCCATGGAATGATTACATCATTGACCTCGGGTAGACAATGAGCCAGACCTTTACCCAGCAAAGCCATCACCACCAGATGATAATATGGCTTATGAACACCTCATTGCCAGAGCAGCAGAGTATCATGGGGGTATCATTACATAAAGAGACATTAGAGGAGGACTTTCTATTTGAAACACTTGAGTCTACGCACAGGTCAAGTCAAACACTCCCTATGCTTGAAGGCATGATGAGGCATGCAGATGATATCTTTAAAGATCCTGCCAGAGCATGCATTTTAACTCCAAGGTTAGATAAAAAATATGAACCCTCACCATCAGATCCTGTGTTTATTAAGGGACAATTATCTCTTGACTCTCTACAACGCTCGCAAAAGAGCTAACTCGCAAACCTCTGGGGATGCACCTCCCCCAGATAAAGAATCCACACTTACAGATGCCTCGGGAAATGAGTAGCTGTTCAAGCCGCTACCCATTGACGCATCGCAAACATACACGGCCTACTAGCTAAGTACGACAGGGCACACTGGGATGAGATGGAGCAACTGCTCCAATATCTCCTAGACTCACACAAAACTAAGGCACAGCAGTTAGTTGAAGAGGGGAAACTCATTTCTAACTCCTCAATTAGATGTGCTCTAGACGCAGCAGACACCGCAGCTAGGGAGATCAATATCTCCTTAGAAGGTGTGCATGGCTTAGGATCTCAGCTCGGGAGATCAATACCAGCATTCTCCTTAGAAGGCGAGCATGGCTTAGGGTCTCAGCTAGGGAGATCAATACCAGCATTCTCCTTAGAAGGCGTGCATGGCTTAGGATCTCAGCTAGGGAGATCAATACCAGCATTCTCCTCAGAAGGCGTGCATGGCTTAGGATCTCAGCTCGGGAGATCAATACCAGCATTCTCCTCAGAAGGCGTGCATGGCTTAGGATCTCAGCTCGGGAGATCAATATCAGCATTCTCCTTAGAAGGCGTGCATGGCTTAGGATCTCAGCTCGGGAGATCAATACCAATATTCTCCTTAGAAGGCGAGCATGGCTTAGGGTCTCAGTTAGGGAGATCAATACCAGCATTCTCTTCTGAAGGCGTGCATGGCTTAGGGTCTCAGCTCGGGAGATCAATACCAATATTCTCCTTAGAAGGCGAGCATGGCTTAGGGTCTCAGCTAGGGAGATCAATACCAGCATTCTCCTCAGAAGGCGTGCATGGCTTAGGGTCTCAGCTCGGAGATCAATACCAGCATTCTCCTTAGAAGGCGTGCATGGCTTAGGATATCAGCTAGGGAGATCAATACCAACATTCTCCTTAGAAGGCGTGCATGGCTTAGGATCTCAGCTCGGGAGATCAATACCAGCATTCTCCTCCGAAGGCGTGCATGGCTTAGGATCTCAGCTCGGGAGATCAATACCAGCATTCTCCTCCGAAGGCGTGCATGGCTTAGGATATCAGCTAGGGAGATCAATACCAGCATTCTCCTTAGAAGGCGTGCATGGCTTAGGATCTCGGGGTTTCCTGAGGTTCAACAGTCCATTTTGAATACTCCCTTTGACAAAGAACACCTGTTTGGTCCTGTAGTTGACCAAGCCTTAAAAAAGAAGAAAAAGGACACTGAAGTAGCAAAATCCATGGGAGCACTTCAGTCCCCATCCAATAGAGGCTCCTTTCCCCGCTCGTTTTACATAGCAGTGTCCAAAAGAACATCCTCAGACTCAAATGCTTCCTCTTACAAAGGTAACATCCAATTCTTTTCCTCTAGAGCAGAGGTCTTCAAACTTTTGGATGCCGAGACCCCCCTGTCAACATGTTGAGGTGTAAGGACCCCCTCCTGACAAAAACTTCTAAACCTGTAGGCAGGGCTACTGGAATTATGAGGCAGTTGAGGACCAAATTAAGCGACAGGCTTGACTAAATTGTGTGGGAAGAAAATGTAAATGATATTATGTGATGCCGCATATTTTGGATTAGCATTGCTTAATTATTTTGAAATTAATTTATTGCACACAGTAACACTGAGGAAAGATTTCACCCCATCAGTACTTGTTTATATCCAAAATACAACAATTAACGACAGAAAGATTTCTGAAGGGCCTTCCACTCTGCAGGAATACGTGCTGCCATATTAGAAGCTCACCTGTCCCTGGCCGGGAGCAGCAGGGGTCCCTTAAAACCCTGGCAGTCTTGTGCAGAATTAAGCAATTTTCCTATACCGCTTTCCTCTCACCCCCTCTCTTCCATCCCTCTCTCCTCTCCGAACCCCGGAGCCCTCTCTCAATTTGCAGGCCATTTTCTTTCACCCCTTTTTACAACTTGTGAACTCTCTGCATTCAACCTCTCACTTCACCTTTAATCACCTCTTGCCATTCTGTCTTTTCACTGCCCTCATCTCTAACAGTGTCTCGCATTTATCTCATGTCTTGTCTGGCCCCGCCCCCTCCCGTGCCCTTCAGCACTTCTCATTCACCTCATCTCTCCATTCAACTTTTTGTATATTTGTATCTTAGCAGAGAGATAAACGGTTAAGGGGGGGTCCGAGGGGTAAAAAATTATTATTATAGACCTACTGGTACCTAGTCCCCCAACTAGACACTAAAACACACGGAAGGTACAGAAGGTCTCAGAAATACAGAGGGAGAGAAAAGAAAATAGCAAATCTCTCTATTGGGACCTAATAGTGTCCTCTTTACATGCCCAGAATACACAGTTAATCTGGAAACAACCAAGAAAACAAAAACAAGAGAAGATGCACAAGGAGAGGAAAAAGATACCCATCAGCCCACTCATAAGTGGAATCTCGTCATCTGGGTATATGTTGGTAAATGGTGTCCTCTAGGGTCTGCCTTGGAAACAATCCATAGGACTGCCTAGTGATGGACCCAGAACATTTCACCAACAGATGACAGTATATGAGCGGGAGGGGTTGAGGTTGCAGTGCTCAAAGAAAAAGAAGAAGAAAAGGAAAATAATCCAAGTGATTCTAAAAATACCTACGATGATGTCATGAAATACTTTATTAGGGCTGACCATCAAAGTGGTATGGTTAAAAACAGTATGCTGATAGCATGTAAGGAATTGCTACCCACCAATGTTGTTATTCGGTCAACATGTTTCAGCCTCAAGGGCTTTCGTCAGGACCTATGGTGCTACTGCAACACTTACTTAAGTGATGTGAAAGTGGGATCTACATCTGCTTTCCAAACTGAAAAGAGTGTATCTTCTCCTGCATAGACACAATACAAAAGACAGAAACAGAGACATGGACAAATTATGTCAACAAAAAGAAGTGCACAGACTGCAAACTCTCGTTTCTATGGTCTTTATAATAAGGCTATGAACACTTGAAAGACACTCACCCTTATTGTGGGGAGAGAAAACCTCACCTCACCTGGCCACTGCTCAGGAAGAAAGGGAGGCCACGCACTGGAAATAAACAGAACACTTAGAAAGTTATAACCAGTGGTAGTAGAAACAATCTACAGACAAGAAAAACTGGATTCAAAACACATAAATCAGAGACACACATGGTGACACAATGGCCAGACTGGTTTCCTCTTGCATCAGGAAAGTATACCACAAAGCCTCACTGACTGCACTGCTTGCACAAACCTGTAGACCTATAAAGTACAAAGGCCCAGGTAGCCAGCCGCAGTCACTGGGAATAGAGGCGCCTACTCCTGTGCTTTCCACTTAGTACTCAAAGACCAAAGACCAAAGCAATAATGCTATTGACTGTACCACCACCACTGACCTCTCCGTCGTTGCCTCGGAGTGAAAACTGAGCCGAGGGGGAGGCGACGACTGATGGTCACACGCGATGTTAAATACACTGCAGTGGACCTGAAAGGAAACTCCTTTGTTTCAAAATTTGATTGGCTCATGTGCAGGCCAATGGGAATCGGCTCACAGGCAGCCAACCGTGACCTACACTGATAAGCCTGCAGTGGACCTGAAAGGAAATTCCTTTGTTTCAAAATTTGGTTGGCTCATGTGTAGGCCAATGGGAATCGGCTCACAGGCAGCCAACCGTGACCTACACTGATAAGCCTGCAGTGGACCTGAAAGGAAACTCCTTTGTTTCAAAATTTGATTGGCTCATGTGTAGGCCAATGGAAATCGGCTCACAGGCAGCCAACCGTGACCTACACTGATAAGCCTGCAGTGGACCTGAAAGGAAACTCCTTTGTTTCAAAATTTGATTGGCTCATGTGTAGGCCAATGGGAATCGGCTCACAGGCAGCCAACCGTGACCTACACTGATAAGCCTGCAGTGGACCTGAAAGGAAACTCCTTTGTTTCAAAATTTGATTGGCTCATGTGTAGGCCAATGGGAATCGGCTCACAGGCAGCCAAACGTGACCTACACTGATAAGCCTGCAGTGGACCTGAAAGGAAACTCCTTTGTTTCGAAATTTGATTGGCTCATGTGTAGGCCAATGGGAATCGGCTCACAGGCAGCCAACCGTGACCAACACTGATAAGCCTCAGCCACATTAACAGGCCGACCGTGAGACATACCTCACGCGCATATGCACACCAGTCAAATCGTAAGGCAGTAAGATGGTGTGTTGTATTCTATCCAAAGAAGAGTCATAAGAAGAGCTAGGTGTGTTTATTTATTTATACTGCTAGAGGGCAATGTTTAGAGGTCGCGCGCTAATTTAGCCGTTTGCCAACTTCCAGTCGGATAGTACCGGGGGCTTAAACTGATATAGACACTGGCTACATATATTCAATATATATAGAACATGAGAAGGGGAACCCTACCCAGCGAGGGTGTTAGAGCTCAGTGGAGGTAACCCTTATGCCAAAGGCTGTTAGCACAAGGACTCTGTGTTCGGAAAAACAATCTGCGCAATCACAGCTGCATCCAAGGAATGTCATCATTCAATCCTTCTGTGTCACTATGAAGTTTGAAAACCCACTTCTGTTCTTTCCTCAATAGGAAAAGTGAAACATCCGTGACGTGACTAGGTATGTAAGGTTGTTCTAGAACCAACCATCTCAGTTCATCTGGACTATGTCTCTTGTCAAGGAAGTGAGTGGTGAGCCGTGTTGCCTGTTTTCTGCGTCTCATGGTGCTCATATGTTCCTGCACGCGCAATTTGATTTTTCTTGCGGTCATGCCGATATACCTTAGTCCACAGGGGCAGGTAATCTGGTATATCACTTTCTCACTGTTGCAATTAGTGTGGTGTTTCAATTGCCATGGTCGCGAGGTCCCAATGTCCACTTCAAGTGTTTTGCTGGTCAGTGGGCATACTGAGCAATTCCCGCAGGGATGATGTCCTCGTACCGGGGGCAGACCCCATAGAGTTTGCGGGGGTTCACATACTTCTTGCCGAGGTCGTGTATGCACAAGAGAGTCTCTCAAGTTGTTCCCTCTTTTAAAAGAAAAGAGTGGAAAGGGAATGGTCTCACCGGAGCTGTTCAGAATGCGCCACCTTTTCCTGATCATCTTTTGGATTTTAGAAGATGATGTGTTGTACGTTGTCACGCACACCAATCTGTCTAGTGGTGGTTTGACAACTGGAGGCTCAAGCAGCGCTTCGCGATGGTTATTCGCAGCGCGTTTCATTGAAGTCCGGACAAGGTTATTCGGATAGCGTCTCACTTTCAACTTCATGGAGAGATCTTTCGCTTTTCGGCGGAAGTCTGGAATGTTTGAACAATTCCTCCGGACCCTCAAGAACTGTCCAAAGGGGAGGTTCTCACGGAGGGACCGGGGGTGATGGCTATCGAATCTCAGCAGGGAGTTCCGAGCCATGGGTTTCCGATACAAGGAGCTCGCCAAATGGCCATCTTCTGGAAAGATGACAAGATCCAAGAAGGGGAGCTCTGTTCTACTATGCTCAAGGGTAAACCTCAAAAAAGCATTCTGACCATTCAGCCACTCTTGAAACAACAAGAGGGAAGGTACATCGCCACGCCAGACGACAAGAATGTCGTCGATGTACCGCTTCCACATCATCAATTGATGATGATGAGGGTTGTTGGTGCTCAACACGTGGTGGGTCTCAAACTGGTGGACATACAAATTAGCCAGGCTGGGGGCAAATTTGCTGCCCATTGATGTCCCCGAGGTTTGTAAATACAGGGAATCCTCAAAGGCAAAAAAGTTCTCGGTCATAGCAATCCGAGCTAATTCCATGACAAAGTGAGTGGGAGTTGTCAAGGTAGAAGGGAAAGCCTCTAAAAGTTCTTGTACAGTTTGTAGAGTATCCATTTGAGGAATACAAGTGTACAAAGATTCGACATCAAAACTAGCTAAAATGTCAGTATTAATGTCGAAGGTCACCTCAGGTAGAATGCGCAGGACATCTTTGGTGTCCTGAAGGTAGGTCGGCATTGTCTTAACAATGGGACTTAAAAAGATGTCAACAAAGGAGGACAGAGGTTCGAGCAAAGATCCAATGCCCGAAATGATCGGACGGCCCGGAGGGGGTCTCGCAGGCTTATGAATCTTTGGGAGGATGTAAAAGTAGGGAGTGATGGGACACTTGGTGACTAAAAAGATTGCCTCTTTCGGAGTAATCCAGCCTTCTGCGCTGGCTTCCTCTACCAGATGTTTGATCTCATTAGTTAGTCTTGGCGTGGGATTTTCAGCAAGGAGGGTGTAGGACTGTGCATTGCCTAGTTGTCTCAGGCATTCAGCTCGGTAGTCAGTAGTGTTGAGAATGACTATGGCACCCCCCTTGTCCGCTGGTTTAATCACTATCCCCGTGTCTTTCGAGAGAGTGTCCAGGGCTGATCTGTCTCTTTTTGATATATTCTGGTAGTTCCCCTCTTTGGAAAAGTCCATAGATTTGAGGTCTTGTAGTATTGCAGCCTCAAAAGTGCCAACTTTGGATGGTACTTGTTGCAACAGGGGCATGAAAGTGGATCTAACTTTAAGACCTGTGTTTGTATCTTCAGTCGGGGTATCTGTTTCTTTGTTTTTGAAGAAATAGTGCAGCCTGATGGTTCTGAAAAATCGTTCGATCTCCCCTCTTATCAAAAAGGGTTCCCCACTGTTGGTCGGGACAAACCCTAGGCCTCTGTTTAGAACATCCTGTTCAGTAGGAGTGATCACTCGACTACTTAGGTTCACTACCAAGTCTTCATCCTCTTGTGACTCGCTCATTGCCCTTGTTTGTTGTGTGTTGTTGTCGAGTCCTGGTTGTCTGACCACTGAACTTGGTTTTGGCCTCTCCGCCTGCCTCTGTTCCAACCTCGGCCCTGTCCTAAAAAAGCCTGGTTTTCAAAATACTTAGGCTGCATCGGGTAATGAGACATTGGTGGGGGAAACTGGGGATAACCCCACGGGGCTGGTGGCCACCATGACCCCGTCTGGTACATGTTTCCACGATTATTGTATCGACGATTCGGTCGATTACCACGGCCTCTGCCTCTGGGTTGGCTATTGTCTCCACTCTCAGAGCCAGAAGACTCAATCTCAGATGATGTGGCATATGAAGAGCCTGCAGTGTGTTTGGGTTTATTGGTATCAGTGGGAGTGTAATTATCACTGGTGTAGGGATACACCTTCTCATGTGAGAACTTAGCCAGGTCTTTCTTGAACTTTTCTATCTTGGCGAGAAAAATTGGATCTTTATACTCCTTGTTTGCTTTGTTGGAGTCTTCTAATTGTTTCTCAAATCTTTTGGTTGTTAGGGTGGTCTTAATTTGCCCTTCTGATAATTAAAATCAGCCAGGCGCTGTACAAGAGACTGGCTGATTTTAATTATCACTACAGCCAAACGTATTGCAGATGCCATCTTGGTCGAGATTCAAATTCTAGAAGGGCAAATTAAGACCACCCTAACAACCAAAAGATTTGAGAAACAATTAGAAGACTCCAACAAAGCAAACAAGGAGTATAAAGATCCAATTTTTCTCGCCAAGATAGAAAAGTTCAAGAAAGACCTGGCTAAGTTCTCACATGAGAAGGTGTATCCCTACACCAGTGATAATTACACTCCCACTGATACCAATAAACCCAAACACACTGCAGGCTCTTCATATGCCACATCATCTGAGACTGAGTCTTCTGGCTCTGAGAGTGGAGACAATAGCCAACCCAGAGGCAGAGGCCGTGGTAATCGACCGAATCGTCGATACAATAATCGTGGAAACATGTACCAGACGGGGTCATGGTGGCCACCAGCCCCGTGGGGTTATCCCCAGTTTCCCCCACCAATGTCTCATTACCCGATGCAGCCTCAGTATTTTGAAAACCAGGCTTTTTTAGGACAGGGCCGAGGTTGGAACAGAGGCAGGCGGAGAGGCCAAAACCAAGTTCAGTGGTCAGACAACCAGGACTCGACAACAACACACAACAAACAAGGGCAATGAGCGAGTCACAAGAGGATGAAGACTTGGTAGTGAACCTAAGTAGTCGAGTGATCACTCCTACTGAACAGGATGTTCTAAACAGAGGCCTAGGGTTTGTCCCGACCAACAGTGGGGAACCCTTTTTGATAAGAGGGGAGATCGAACGATTTTTCAGAACCATCAGGCTGCACTATTTCTTCAAAAACAAAGAAACAGATACCCCGACTGAAGATACAAACACAGGTCTTAAAGTTAGATCCACTTTCATGCCCCTGTTGCAACAAGTACCATCCAAAGTTGGCACTTTTGAGGCTGCAATACTACAAGACCTCAAATCTATGGACTTTTCCAAAGAGGGGAACTACCAGAATATATCAAAAAGAGACAGATCAGCCCTGGACACTCTCTCGAAAGACACGGGGATAGTGATTAAACCAGCGGACAAGGGGGGTGCCATAGTCATTCTCAACACTACTGACTACCGAGCTGAATGCCTGAGACAACTAGGCAATGCACAGTCCTACACCCTCCTTGCTGAAAATCCCACGCCAAGACTAACTAATGAGATCAAACATCTGGTAGAGGAAGCCAGCGCAGAAGGCTGGATTACTCCGAAAGAGGCAATCTTTTTAGTCACCAAGTGTCCCATCACTCCCTACTTTTACATCCTCCCAAAGATTCATAAGCCTGCGAGACCCCCTCCGGGCCGTCCGATCATTTCGGGCATTGGATCTTTGCTCGAACCTCTGTCCTCCTTTGTTGACATCTTTTTAAGTCCCATTGTTAAGACAATGCCGACCTACCTTCAGGACACCAAAGATGTCCTGCGCATTCTACCTGAGGTGACCTTCGACATTAATACTGACATTTTAGCTAGTTTTGATGTCGAATCTTTGTACACTTGTATTCTACAAACTGTACAAGAACTTTTAGAGGCTTTCCCTTCTACCTTGACAACTCCCACTCACTTTGTCATGGAATTAGCTCGGATTGCTATGACCGAGAACTTTTTTGCCTTTGAGGATTCCCTGTATTTACAAACCTCGGGGACATCAATGGGCAGCAAATTTGCCCCCAGCCTGGCTAATTTGTATGTCCACCAGTTTGAGACCCACCACGTGTTGAGCACCAACAACCCTCATCATCATCAATTGATGATGTGGAAGCGGTACATCGACGACATTCTTGTCGTCTGGCGTGGCGATGTACCTTCCCTCTTGTTGTTTCAAGAGTGGCTGAATGGTCAGAATGCTTTTTTGAGGTTTACCCTTGAGCATAGTAGAACAGAGCTCCCCTTCTTGGATCTTGTCATCTTTCCAGAAGATGGCCATTTGGCGAGCTCCTTGTATCGGAAACCCATGGCTCGGAACTCCCTGCTGAGATTCGATAGCCATCACCCCCGGTCCCTCCGTGAGAACCTCCCCTTTGGACAGTTCTTGAGGGTCCGGAGGAATTGTTCAAACATTCCAGACTTCCGCCGAAAAGCGAAAGATCTCTCCATGAAGTTGAAAGTGAGACGCTATCCGAATAACCTTGTCCGGACTTCAATGAAACGCGCTGCGAATAACCATCGCGAAGCGCTGCTTGAGCCTCCAGTTGTCAAACCACCACTAGACAGATTGGTGTGCGTGACAACGTACAACACATCATCTTCTAAAATCCAAAAGATGATCAGGAAAAGGTGGCGCATTCTGAACAGCTCCGGTGAGACCATTCCCCTTCCACTCTTTTCTTTTAAAAGAGGGAACAACTTGAGAGACTCTCTTGTGCATACACGACCTCGGCAAGAAGTATGTGAACCCCCGCAAACTCTATGGGGTCTGCCCCCGGTACGAGGACATCATCCCTGCGGGAATTGCTCAGTATGCCCACTGACCAGCAAAACACTTGAAGTGGACATTGGGACCTCGCGACCATGGCAATTGAAACACCACACTAATTGCAACAGTGAGAAAGTGATATACCAGATTACCTGCCCCTGTGGACTAAGGTATATCGGCATGACCGCAAGAAAAATCAAATTGCGCGTGCAGGAACATATGAGCACCATGAGGCGCAGAAAACAGGCAACACGGCTCACCACTCACTTCTTTGACAAGAGACATAGTCCAGATGAACTGAGATGGTTGGTTCTAGAACAACCTTACATACCTAGTCACGTCACGGATGTTTCACTTTTCCTATTGAGGAAAGGACAGAAGTGGGTTTTCAAACTTCATAGTGACACAGAAGGATTGAATGATGACATTCCTTGGATGCAGCTGTGATTGCGCAGATTGTTTTTCCGAACACAGAGTCCTTGTGCTAACAGCCTTTGGCATAAGGGTTACCTCCACTGAGCTCTAACACCCTCGCTGGGTAGGGTTCCCCTTCTCATGTTCTATATATATTGAATATATGTAGCCAGTGTCTATATCAGTTTAAGCCCCCGGTACTATCCGACTGGAAGTTGGCAAACGGCTAAATTAGCGCGCGACCTCTAAACATTGCCCTCTAGCAGTATAAATAAATAAACACACCTAGCTCTTCTTATGGCTCTTCTTTGGATAGAATACAACACACCATCTTACTGCCTTACGATTTGACTGGTGTGCATATGCGCGTGAGGTATGTCTCACGGTCGGCCTGTTAATGTGGCTGAGGCTTATCAGTGTTGGTCACGGTTGGCTGCCTGTGAGCCGATTCCCATTGGCCTACACATGAGCCAATCAAATTTTGAAACAAAGGAGTTTCCTTTCAGGTCCACTGCAGGCTTATCAGTGTAGGTCACGTTTGGCTGCCTGTGAGCCGATTCCCATTGGCCTACACATGAGCCAATCAAATTTTTAAACAAAGGAGTTTCCTTTCAGGTCCACTGCAGGCTTATCAGTGTAGGTCACGGTTGGCTGCCTGTGAGCAGATTCCCATTGGCCTACACATGAGCCAATCAAATTTTGAAACAAAGGAGTTTCCTTTCAGGTCCACTGCAGGCTTATCAGTGTAGGTCACGGTTGGCTGCCTGTGAGCCGATTTCCATTGGCCTACACATGAGCCAATCAAATTTTGAAACAAAGGAGTTTCCTTTCAGGTCCACTGCAGGCTTATCAGTGTAGGTCACGGTTGGCTGCCTGTGAGCCGATTCCCATTGGCCTACACATGAGCCAATCAAATTTTGAAACATAGGAATTTCCTTTCAGGTCCACTGCAGGCTTATCAGTGTAGGTCACGGTTGGCTGCCTGTGAGCCGATTCCCATTGGCCTGCACACGAGCCAATCAAATTTTGAAACAAAGGAGTTTCCTTTCAGGTCCACTGCAGTGTATTTAACATCGCGTGTGACCATCAGTCGTCGCCTCCCCCTCGGCTCAGTTTTCACTCCGAGGCAACGACGGAGAGGTCAGTGGTGGTGGTACAGTCAATAGCATTATTGCTTTGGTCTTTGGTCTTTGAGTACTAGGTGGAAAGCACAGGAGTAGGCGCCTCTATTCCCAGTGACTGCGGCTGGCTACCTGGGCCTTTGTACTTTATAGGTCTACAGGTTTGTGCAAGCAGTGCAGTCAGTGAGGCTTTGTGGTATACTTTCCTGATGCAAGAGGAAACCAGTCTGGCCATTGTGTCACCATGTGTGTCTCTGATTTATGTGTTTTGAATCCAGTTTTTCTTGTCTGTAGATTGTGTTTCTACTACCACTGGTTATAACTTTCTAAGTGTTCTGTTTATTTCCAGTGCGTGGCCTCCCTTTCTTCCTGAGCAGTGGCCAGGTGAGGTGAGGTTTTCTCTCCCCACAATAAGGGTGAGTGTCTTTCAAGTGTTCATAGCCTTATTATAAAGACCATAGAAACGAGAGTTTGCAGTCTGTGCACTTCTTTTTGTTGACATAATTTGTCCATGTCTCTGTTTCTGTCTTTTGTATTGTGTCTATGCAGGAGAAGATACACTCTTTTCAGTTTGGAAAGCAGATGTAGATCCCACTTTCACATCACTTAAGTAAGTGTTGCAGTAGCACCATAGGTCCTGACGAAAGCCCTTGAGGCTGAAACATGTTGACCGAATAACAACATTGGTGGGTAGCAATTCCTTACATGCTATCAGCATACTGTTTTTAACCATACCACTTTGATGGTCAGCCCTAATAAAGTATTTCATGACATCATCGTAGGTATTTTTAGAATCACTTGGATTATTTTCCTTTTCTTCTTCTTTTTCTTTGAGCACTGCAACCTCAACCCCTCCCGCTCATATACTGTCATCTGTTGGTGAAATGTTCTGGGTCCATCACTAGGCAGTCCTATGGATTGTTTCCAAGGCAGACCCTAGAGGACACCATTTACCAACATATACCCAGATGACGAGATTCCACTTATGAGTGGGCTGATGGGTATCTTTTTCCTCTCCTTGTGCATCTTCTCTTGTTTTTGTTTTCTTGGTTGTTTCCAGATTAACTGTGTATTCTGGGCATGTAAAGAGGACACTATTAGGTCCCAATAGAGAGATTTGCTATTTTCTTTTCTCTCCCTCTGTATTTCTGAGACCTTCTGTACCTTCCGTGTGTTTTATTTGTATCTTAGACCTCTCCAGTCCCCTCATTCATCTTTCACATCTCCCCTTTGTTCTAACAGAAGCCCTCACCTTTGGCTCACACTCACTTCTTGCGTGTCCACACTTCTCTTCTGCAGTTTACATTTCTCCTCATCCCTGACCTCTTCAATTAAATTCTCTCACTCCCTTGCTGTCCTCTCTCATCATCTCATCCCTCCTCACCCTGTATGCTCCTCTTGGCCTGTGCCACTCTGCTTATTGTTCCCTAATTCAAGAAGGCTTGAGTTGTCTGTTTTGGTGCAGGCCGCACAGTTATGGGACTTGCACCCTCCTTTGCTTCACTCCACCAAGAATCTATTGTCCTTTAGGAAGATATAAAAACCTTTCTCAATGCTCTGAAGGTGACCCCATTCGGCTGGTTCTCCTTCTCCTTCTGTGTGTTTCTCATTTGCCTTCAGGCGGCAAATGGTTAATAGCCCCAGGACATCTTTTGGTAACAGTAGCTCACTACAAATGTAAATAATAATAATCGGCAGATGCAGGGAAGCCACTAGACCAGAACTTCTGGGGGGATAGGGGGCTAACACTCCCAGCCAGGACTGGCCATAACACTGGTTGCACATGGTATATTGTAATGCCCCGTTACTAGAATCCCCGCAATATCTGGTTGAGAGATTGCAGAGAGTACAGACCATGGTGGCCAAACTGGTACTAGTGCAACCACGCCGCTCCTCCGCCTCCCGGGCACTCCCAGATTTACACTGGCTGCCAGTCTCGCAGAGGATACTATTTAAGGCACTATGTATAGTATTTAAGGCATGATCACGGGCCAAAATCTCTGCAGGAGAAACTGACTTAGTATGTCCCTCCACGAGCACTGCACTCCTCATCGGCTAATCTGGTGAGGGCACCTAGAGTTAGGAAAGTTAAATCAGGATGTAGGGCCTTCACTGCGGTAGCGTCCTGCCTTTGGAATACCTATTCATTTGATATGAGACAAATAGACAACATCCTGCAGTTTAGAAAAAGGTTAAAATCCTGGCTCTACCCTCGAGTATGCTCCTTGGCATCCTGCTAACTCCTTCCTGGCAGGGGACACAGTCTCTCGGCCCTAAGCTAGTCGCCTGTATTGCAGCTCCAGGTTACCCGTAAGTTGTCAGTTGCGCTTTACAAATCATGATAAATAAAATAAATAAATAAATAAATGACCACCCTGTTCATGCTACGCCAGAGCAGCTTCTGCCTTTTTTCTTACAATTAGCAAAATCCGGGGACTCTCACTCCACCCTGAAGGTTTTTCTGGCCGCAATTTCCAGATTCCGTCAGGATGGCTTCAATTCTCTTTATTCTTCAAGAATTATTCAACAATTTTTGAAAGGCTTATTTCGGATTTTCCCCTCAATTCGACGACCGCCTCCTCCTTGGCATCTGAACATTGTATTGGCACAACTCATAAAGTCCCCATTTGAACCCATTTATAGGGCTTATCTTAAATTCATCTCCTGGAAGACATCACTGCTTTTAGTTCTTACTTCGGCTTGGCAAGTCAGCGAGATACAAGCTTTTACTATCAAACCACCTTTTCTTCAATTCAGCAAAGACGCTGTGGTGCTCTGCACTAATCCGACCTTAATTTCTAAAGTTCCATCTGATTTTCACCTGAACGAGTCTGTAATCTTAAAGACTTTTTTCCCTAATCCACAGTCGCCAGCAGAAAAGACTTTACATTCTCTAGATGTTAAAGAGATGTTGGAAATTTTATTTGCATAGAACAACTAATATCCATAAAACGGATCAGCTCTTCATAGCCTCCGGCAGGATGCGTAAAGAACCTCTAGTTGCTAAACAGACTATTGCACGTTGGATATCTAGAGCAATTTCCTTTTGCCATCAGCAAGCAGGCAAGACACTTCATGCAACGATTAAAGCGCACTCTACTTGAGCAGTCTCCTCTTCTACTGCTCTAGTGCTCTGCTCTGCTTCATCAGATTTGCAGAGCTGCGACCAAGCACTACTGTCTGGAAGCTGCCAACAATGCTGACACAGCTGTGGGGCAAGCAATGCTATGTAATCTTTTTAAGTAAGGTGAGCCTCTGTTTCTTACCTCCTCCTGCACACAAGGTATATATTTCTGCTTATGCAAGTGTGCCCATGTTACTGCTATACTGTAATATACGTGTATGTATTCTCTCGTACTCTGTTTACGATTTACTTATGGTTTACCATGCACAATTCTCGAATTACTGCTATCTACTCTGATTCAAGCATGTGAATCTATGAAAGATACCCCAATACCGGAGAGGAACATAAGTTACTTACCTGAAAACTGTGCTTCTCCAGTATTGGTATCTTTCATAGATTCACATGCGATCCATCCTTCTCCGCTCAGAGGCTCCCCTCTTCTTCGTGGCTCTCAGAAAATCTTAGAGCCTGAGCCTCTGAGGAGATGGTTCCAGAGGGTGCTGTCGCCTGATTGGCTGGAGTCTGGACCATATCTAATGACTTGGACAAGTTATTAAAGTGACAAGTTTTTTCCTATTAACGTCCATGTTACAATACTTCCTATTGCTCTTTTAGCTATGCTTTCGCTATACTATTGCTATATTGCTATTCTATGTATCGTGGGAATCCCACTTCGACGACGAGGAATGATTCAAGCATGTGAATCTATCAAAGATACCAATGCTGGAGAACCACAGTCTACAGGTAAGTAACTTATGTTCATCATCCTGATCTTCCGGAGCTGAAAAAAGCAGGTAGGGACCACCGTCCCAATCTGGGATTTCACAGATCGATCGCAGTCAATTGTGATGCCAAGGCTTTTAGTTGATCTAGATGGTAGGGGTGGGTTTCCCAACTCAGTTGGCCAAAAATTAGAGTTCCAGGGCCCACCAATTAGGATCATTTTTGTTTTGTCTGGGTTAAAATTCAGGTGGTTACTGTTCATCCAGCTACCAGTATGTCACATGGTAGTTTGAAAGTTACTAACGGAGGCTGCAGACTTGTCGATTTCCAAGATCAGTTGATAATCGTCACCATAGTTAAAAGTGCATACCTTTCTTTAGCCTAAGGATTGAATTAGAGGATACAGATACAGATTAAAAAGGTGCGGTGACGGGGAGGAGCCCTGCGGCACCCCACAAGTCAATTTGACTTTAGAGGTAGAGAATTAGGCACAGCGTACAGCTTGAGTGCGATCCTCTTGGAAAGACGTAAGCCACGTAAGGGCCAGGCCCTGTATCCCTGCATTATTCACATTATCCACTAAGAGGGCGATGAATACTGTAGAGGAAGGTTACTTATAATGTGAATAGATTCAAAAATACTTTATTCGGTTTTCCTAATTTAGAATAACCATAAAAGTACATTAAAAAAACCAGTTGATTGTACAATAAAAACATTTTTTTTAAAAAGAGCAGTATCAATATACATATAAAATACAGTACATGCGGTTTGATGTCTAAATCATTAAAAAGTTAATTATAGCATTTAAGAAATTACACATAAAGTCAACTGTAACAATTTCAAGTTCATAGTAGAGACATGTTACTCTCTGCGCTAGTCCTAGATCTTAATACAGATTTTAAAAATCTAGCTAGCTGGTTTGATGTAACCTCATCCTCCAAAAATTGCAATCGGAGGAAAGCTGGGCGACATCTGCGTAAATTCATTAATTTTAGTATCGGAATTAACCATCGTTTTCCTTGGGCCGAATAAAATTTACAAAATAGGACAACATGGATGGTTGTTTGAGTTGATGTTTCATCACATGGGCATAAGAGTAATCTTCTTGACCAATCATTTGTTCTAGGATCGGTGACAAAATGATGGAAAATATTAAACCGGAACCTAGTTAATAATAGCCTTTCATAGGATGATAAATTGAAAGTTAGATAAGGCTGGATAAGCAAGGACGTTTGAACCATTATAGAGTGCTGTACACTCTTTTTTCTGACCTCACTGCTGAGGCGCAGATGTTCTAGGTGGGTCAGACAGGTTAGCTTAAATGATTTCCTTGACAATCCTGCGATCTGTGTGGGGTTATTAAAATAGTCCACCATTCTTAGATCATTAAGAACATTTCTGACATGAGCAATCCAACCTATCCTGTGCACTTTTTCAAGTGAAAGACAAGCCAAGATGAGATTTTGTGAAAAATATGTTTCTGTGGATGTTCATATGCGATCGATGCCACAACATGAGGGGCTGGATTGCTATCAAATCTGTCAGAAATGGGAGTCCTAACTCCATGTGGCAAGAATAAGTTGCAGAGCCCTGAGGCAGCGCAAGGAGATATCTCAAAAAGGTGTTTTCCACCCTTTGTATTGGTTCCACCTTCACGTAGCCCCATATCCCAGCCCCATAGAGTACAGTGGATATGCATTTTGCCTTGTAGATGTTTAGTAACTCAGTTGGAGGCCGCTTACCCAGTCTGCGTGAAAAACTAATTAAGGCCGCAGTTTCTCTTGTGAACGACAACTTCCTTGCATCAATGGCCTGTTTCCATGTCTATTTATTATCTATGACAATACCCAAATATTGATACGTAATCACTGATTCCAGCTTAATACTGTCTAAGAAAATTGCTTTGGACCGTTGTTGAGTGTTTCCTAAGGTCATTACAAACGTTTTTTTATATAAATTTTTAGGTCCAGAGCGGCCATAAATATTTGATACCTGTCTAGGGCATTTTGGAGTTCCCGGGAAGTAAGGGCTAGAATGACGGCGTCGTCCGCGTAAAGCAAAGCAGGAATTGGGCGTTTCTTAATTTGTGGTAAGTCCTGGCACCCTTTCACCATGGATCGCTCAAGGGCATTGGTGTAGAGGGTAAAAAGGAAGGGTGCCAGGACACATCCCTGCCTTACTCCCCGCCGTACTTCGAACGACTCGGTCAACTGTCCACCCACACCGTACCTAACTCGTGGAATTGGCTCCTGAGTAAAGTACACATATGAAATCTAGTATGACAGGTTCTACCCCCATGTCCTGCATGACTGCCCATAGCTTGTTGTGGCTAACGCAGTCGAACGCTGCTGATAAATCAACGTACTCTAGGTGGAGACACCCGCCCTTCGCAGACACATACTTCCCCGCTAATAGTGTTAGATTCAGGACCTGTTCAGTGGTACCTAAGCCCTCACGAAAGCCAAATTGGAGGTCTGATAGTACCGAATTTTCTTCTGCCCATAGTTGGAGTCTCTCTATGATGATGCGGCCCGCCACCTTCCCCAGAGAGTCCAACAATGATTTTGGTCGGTAACATAAAGGGCATTGCCTGTCACGCTTTTTAAAAATTGGTACTAGTATACTAGCGGACCATGTGGTGAGCAAACCGACCATACAAGATGCTTCCAGTACCCAAACTAAAATGGGGATCCAGAGTTCCATATTAAATTTAAATAGGTCTACAAGGACTCCATCCGGGCCTGGTGCTTTACTGGTCCTACTTGCTGCTAATGTAGACTCCACTTCCTTTAAGGTAATGTCAAGATGTATTGGGAAGGGAGTGGGATTGATCTTATTATTGCTATCCCCCATCGCAGTTTTTTGGAGAAGCTTTTCATTTTCGGGTAAATCAAAGATCGGGGCAAAATGGTTAACCCAGGTTTGTTTATCACTTGCTACATCCACTGCTGGATTGGAATGAGTGTCCGCTAGAAAAGGTGACTTGACTATGGCCCAAAAGGTGGTATTGTCATTTATGGCACAGCTTTTATGGAGTTCTTCCCACAGCTCGTCTTTTAATTCCTTTTTCCTTAGTTTTAATACACAGTTACATTCCTTTCTGAGGTGTGAGATTTCATTTTTATCCCTTACCGGTCGTTAAAGAGCCCGTTTCAGTTTGGAATGGGCTTTGGTGCACCGTGTGTTAAACCACCCGTTTGATTTTTCAGTCTTTGATCTTACATTGGCCGTGAGAGCTTCTTTAACTGCTTGGTTGATTAACTGAAAATCATCCAGAACCAGCTGGTGGTTACTTGTGTCATCTAGACTTTTTTTAATAGCTCCAAGGGAGTTGGTCACTATATTAGTTGTAATTTGTAGTGGGCCTATTTTCCCCATTTAAGGGTATAGCCATTTAGTCGGTTTATCGACAGATTTGTCTGCACCAAAAACTCGAATAAATTCCCTCTATCTACAGATGGTGGCAAAGATAGAGTTATGCTGTTTGGATAATGGTCGCTTAGTGCGATATCGTGTGTTAGAAATTTTAATAGTCTGGGGGACGAAGATGTAGTGACCGATATGTAGTCTATAGTGCTAGAGGATCCTCTCCCATTATAGGTGTTTGTTAGGGAAATTGGAGGCTGCACGAGTTCATTTGCTAAGCCCATTTCAAGATCGAAGATTTTTTCATTTAGGAAATTTCCCATCAGGGTATGATTGAAGTGGGTAAGTGGATTATCGTTTTCGTCCTCAATGCCACACAATCCGTCAGCACTATATCCACAGATATATTGATTAAAACCCCCACCCCCTATTATATCTAGGTCCTTCCTTACTTTTCTTTTTAGTTCTACCAGACTGGTATAGATCTCTGTTAGTACATTTATGACCTCATCTGCAGCGAGGTTATTGTAGAAATTAACAAGGGCTATGGGGGTAGTTTTATTTATGTTTAAGGTTATAATTTGATAGTTAGATGCTACCTTAGATACATCGATTTTCAATGACCTTATAGTATTGGAGACGAAAATGACCAGTCCGCCCTTTGCTCTTCCAGAAATCAAAGGCAAAGCCATAGAGTAAAAACTTTTATAGCCCTCAATATGGATCTGGGTAGTTAGCCATGTCTCCTGAAGACATATGATGTTAAATTTGCTAATAAAATGTATCCAAAATTCATTATTTGCTTTGGATTTCAAGCCTGCGATATTCCAAAAAAGCAACCGTAGCTCGGCCCTATCAATGTGTTCAGTTTTAGAGGGCCCTTCTGGGGTCACAGTGGAACTACCTACGGGATCCTGTCTGGGTTTAGGTTCCACCATGCTTTCATGAAATTGGTCCTCCTGATAACGTTATATCTTTTGGGTCTCTAATAGGGAGTCAGTCTTGTTCTTCCAATCCCGATAGTGGGGTAAATCGATTTACTGTGGGAAACATCTGTTAGAGATCATGTCTCTTACAATTCTCAAGTGAATGGGAAAATGGCATACAGGTTAAAGGGGGATAGAAAAAAGCCCAGGGGAAGTATGTTAATTTCACCTCTGACAAAGTAACTTCTTGACAGCTCATAATGAATTCAGTTTACTAACCTAGGTGATCCAAAGTTAGGCACTATACAATCTCCAGGACATGATCTTGGGCCAGAACCCACCCACTGCACCCTTCTTGCCATTTTAAAATCTCTGAATAGTGCCTCATCTAGACCTATTTTTGAACCTATCCAATGTAGGGCTTTATTTCTAAGCGTTTCCCATCCCTCTTCATCTGAGGTAGATTTACGTGGGACGTTTGCCAGCACCACAACATAAGGTGTTGCTGCCGGTGGAAGATTCAAAATTTCATCCGGCCTTAGTTTTTTCGTAATCTGATTATCGGGCTTTGATGAGAGAATCTGTTGTAAGCGAGGGGGAAGAGCGGGGGTACCTGATAGAATAGTATCTGTAGTTGCCTCAGCGGAATTATTGACCTTTCCACAAGCTTTAATTTGGGAAGGTTTAGATGACTGAGTCTTTGGTCTTAAACTAGAACTTGTTTGGTTTGACGTATGTTCTCATTTCCTTCTTGGCTTATAGTTTGATTACTTTGTGGGGAGTAAATATTTTTATTAAGCAGCCCTGAGTAAGAGGATACTGTATGCTCAATTTGACTCAGTCTGTTTTCCATTTGGTCCAGCCTTAACCTAAGATACATAACCAGCCTTTCTAGTACTATAGTAAGGGACTTAATATCGTTATTTACACCAGCACGTGTGTGTGTGCCCCCTGAGCTTGTGTGGATGTTTTAGATATCCCTCCTTTCTGCTTTCCTTGCTTGGTGTGTTTCTTTCTAGGGGTTACTGCTTCTATATCGCTGTCTGGAGGAGGGGGATGTGCGCTTGTGACGCTTAGGGGGTTCGCATGGAGCGTATTGGCCTGATGACCCGGATGTTTCTGTTTTTTTGTTGGGGTTGTTCGATAGAATCTGAATCGCTTAAAGTGATTCTATCATCGTTTTGCTGGATACAACCATTTACAAAGGGTTTTGTTGGTACTATCTGTCTTTGGTTCGATGACTAGGCCGATGGATTAAGTTCCAAAGAATTTGCATTTATCTGTTCCTCAGCTGTACTAATCTGATTTTCTAGGGCGGCCATTGCTCCCGTTAGGTAGCTTGGCAGTGTTTTTTGTGTATCTGCAACGGCCCTCCTCCCGTCCTTAGCATTGGGGCTGACATGCTTCCTTTTTGCCATTCCTATGCTCTCTAGGTATGGTCCTACCGTCACAAATTACAATTAGGGTAAGGTACAGGAAATAAGTATTAGCCAAGGGGAATGGCCCAGCCCAGCCCCGGTCGGCCACTGACGGGCACAGATGGGCCCGAACTTGGCCCAGGCTTAGCCCGGCGCGGCACGCGCATGGTCCCGTGACGCGGGCTGTGCTCGATTTTAAACGCCTCCAGGAGTGGGAATGGCGATGGCGGCTTCCGCCGCAAAGGAGCCTGGGGGTTGTGGTCCCCCTCCGCACTGCGGCCGCGAAAGAATGGAGGCTGCAGCGGCGGGAGGGAGACGGCCAGCGGCAAGGGCAGGCAGCAAGGTCAGTGTCCAAATGCCCCCAACAGTCTAAAAAGAAACGCCCGCTCCACCGGGGCTGTGCTCGATTTTAAACGCCTCCAGGTGCGGGAATGGCGTTGGCGGCTTCTGCCGCGAAGGAGCCTGGGGGTTGTGGTCCCCCTCCGCACTGCGGCCACGAAAGAATGGAGGCTGCGGCGGCAGGAGGGAGACGGCCAGTGGCAAGGGCAGGCAGCAAGGTCAGTGTCTAAATGCCCCCAACAGTCTAAAAACAAACGCCCGCTCCACCGGGGCTGTGCTCGATTTTAAACGCCTCCAGGTGCGGGAATGGCGATGGCGGCTTCCGTCGCGAAGGAGCTTGGGGGTTGTGGTCCCCCTCCGCACTGCGGCCGGGAAAGAATGGAGGATGGGGCGGCGGGAGGGTGACGGCCAGAGACAAGGGCCAGCAGCAAGGTCAGTGTCCAAATGCCCCCAACAGTCTAAAAACAAACACCCGCTCCACCGGGGCTGTGCTCGATTTTAAACACCTCCAGGCGCTGGAATGGTGATGGCGGCTTCCGCCACGAAGGAGCCTGGGGGTTGTGGTCCCCCTCCGCACTGCGGCCACGAAAGAATGGAGGCTGCGGCGGCAGGAGGGAGACAGCCAGTGGCAAGGGCAGGCAGCAAGGTCAGTGTCCAAATGCCCCCAACAGTCTAAAAACAAACGTGTGAATAGAAAAGGCGCCAGGATACATCCCTGCCTCACACCTCTTGAACAAGGGAAGTGATTAGTTGTGTTCCCCTCTTCATTAAATCTGACCTGTGCAGCGGTGTTCTGGTGGAGCACTCTCAAGATATTTATCACACCTGGGTCGACACCGAGCTGTCCCAAACATTCCCATAGTTTCCTCTGATTAACCCGGTCAAAGGCTGCTATCAGGTCCATGAAGGCCAAGTACACCGTCCCCTTACTTGCCATGGTGTACTTGGCCACCAGGTGGTATAGATTAAGACATTGGTCCGTTGTGGATCGGCCATTTCTAAACCCATACTGGGTGTCCGAAAAGATGTCATGTCCCTCCGCCCAATCTGTCAGCCGGTTAAGGATAACCCTTCCCAGGACTTTCACAGTCAAGTCTATTAACGAGATCGGACGGTTACATTGTGGGTCGCTCCTATTCCCCTTTTTAAAAATCGGGACTATAGTGGCCAAGGACCATGACCTGGGCATCCCTGCTTCCACGGCTGTACTAAGAACTCTTGTGATTATAGGGGCCCCGAGGTATGCCTGGCTCTTAAAGACATCTGGCGGGATCCCATCGGGGCCTGGGGCCTTGTTACAGGTCAGCCCGTCTATTCCTGCTTTGATCTCTCCCAGGGAAAAGATGATCTGCGTGCTGATTGCGTTTTCTACATCTGGGCTCATTGAGTCTTCCGAGCCAGCATAATTGTAAAGGCCTTTAAAATGGTCCTCCCACCATTCTGGGAGAATATGACAGACCACATTTGGTTTATTTGATTCCTGGAAGCAAGGATGGTTAATTACTCTCCAGAATTCGTTCGTATCTCTGCGCTCTGCAGCATCTTTTAGTGTCTCCCATGCCTGATTCTGAAGCCTGGTCTTACGCTGTTTAATGGCCCTTTTATAATGTGCCCTGCACTCCACCACTTTACTCTTATTTTTGGGGACGGTTTTAAGTGCAAGCTTCAGTTCTCTCTGAGCCAGGGTGCATTCATGGTCAAACCATCTAGTGAGGAGTGGGTCAGGTTTCATCTTTTTGCCCCTCAGTAACCCGTCGATATGCTGCGCTGTGCTCTCAAATGCGCTGATCAGATCAATCCCCTCCACTACTGGGTCTAAGCATTTCCAAATCTGGCTTTCCGACTTGGCGAGTAGCGTTCTGTAAAACGCTTCCCCATCTATGTTCTTCCATCTCAATCTCCTGCCCTGATCAGTGGCTTGAACTAAGCCACTAGATTTCCCTTGAACGGGCTCAGTCATTGGGTTAGTATCCCTGATGGATAATGCCAGTGGGTTATGGTCACTGAAAACGCTGACCTCTATGCTGACATTCGTAACCCTTCAATTAAGCGTGTTAGTTACGAATATATAGTCAATGATGGTATCCCTTCCCCTACCTTTAAAGGTTGGGATGACTGTTATTTCCCCCCATTTTGATAAGATGCATCGTGGGTATGAGGGCGTGTGAACCCAGGATCTTGCTTAATTCCCTGCCCTCTTTTGTGTGTTCTAAATGCCAACCTCCACAACATTGGACTCCGCCAGATCGTGACCGAGCCCACGCACTCAGCAGGACACACCCTCGACCCCCTCTTCACTACAGGAAGCTCCATCACCTTCAGCTACACCACCGAACTCCCATGGACCGACCATCGTTGCGTCCACTTCACCTTCAGAACACCCACCATCCACAGACACCAGCACCTGCTTCCACAAAGAAACTGGACCAAAATCACCGATGACCAGCTCACCTCCTCACTCAACAACTCCACCCCAACCATCGTGGAAAACGACGACCCCAACACCGCAGCCCGAACCCTGCATAGATGGATCTCGGACAGCACCAACACCATAGCCCCCCTCAAGAAAAACAACAATACCCGTGCCAAGAAAGCCAGATGGTTTACCACCGAACTTCGAGAGTCCAGGCGCACATGCCGCCGCCTCGAAAAGGCCTGGAGAAACACCAAATCCACAGAAGCCCACAGCAACTTCAGAGCCGCCACCAACGCCCACCATCAATTCATCAGAGAAACGAGGAAAAAAGCGATTGAAGACAGAATCTCCACTCACGCACACAACAGCAAGGAACTCTTCAGCATCATCAAGGAGTTCGCCCAACCCACCAGCCAGTCTACTGACATCCCTCCCTCACAAGACCTCTGCGACAAACTCAGCATCTTTTTCCACCACAAAATCATGAGCATCTACGACAACTTCGATGAAGACAACCAACACACTGAACCCTCACCAACCACCCCCGACACCCGGAAACCAGCAATTGATAACTGGACAGCCCTCACCACCGAAGACACACTGAAGACAATGAAGTCAATCCACTCAGGGGCCCCCACGGACCCCTGCCCCCACCACATCTTCAACAGAGCCGCCAACACCATCGCACCCATGCTCCGCCAAACCATCAACCGCTCCCTGGCGACCGCCTCATTCCCCGACGACTGGAAACACGCAGAGGTAAACCCCCTCCTAAAGAAACCCTCAGCGGACCCCACCAACCTCAAAAACTACAGACCCATCTCCCTGCTCCCGTTCCCAGCGAAAGTCATCGAGAAAGCCATCAACAGCCAACTCGTCACATTCATTGAAGAACACAACATCCTCGACTCCTCCCAATCCGGCTTCAGAAAAAAACACAGTACGGAAACCGCCCTGCTCGCCGCAACAGACGACATCCGCACCTTACTGGACAAAGGAGAAACAGTAGCCCTCATCCTCCTCGACCTATCAGCGGCGTTCGACACAGTCTCCCACCGCACCCTAATACGCAGACTCTACGATGCAGGAATCCAGGACAAGGCCCTCGAATGGATCTGCTCCTTCCTCTCCAGCAGGACGCAGCGGGTCAGACTCCCCCCTTTCCTCTCGGACCCCACACCTATCACCTGCGGAGTCCCCCAGGGCTCCTCCCTCAGCCCGACGCTCTTCAACGTCTACATGGCTCCACTTGCCCCCATTGTCAGAACCTACGGACTCAACATCGTGTCATATGCAGACGCCACCCAGCTCATCCTCTCCCTATCCAACGAGCCCAACACCGCCAGACGCAACTTTCGAGAAGGCATGGAAGCCGTCGCCAAATGGATGAAAAACAGCTGCCTACAACTAAACGCCAACAAAACAGAAGTACTCATCATGGGCCCAAACCCCGACGCCTGGAGTGACACCTGGTGGCCCACCGCCCTCGGAAACCCGCCAACCCCCACAGACCACGCACGCAACCTGGGAATCATCCTGGACTCCGAGCTCAAAATGGACCGCCAGATCAACTCTGTCTCATCTTCCTGCTTCCACACCCTCCGCCTCCTTCGTAAGACCTTCAAATGGATCCCCCTCGAACACTGAAAGACAGTCACTCACGCCCTGGTCACCAGCAGACTCGACTACGGCAACGCACTCTACACCGGAATAAACAAAAACCTCATCCGCAAGCTACAGAACATCCAGAACGCCACCGCAAGACTGGTCCTCAACCTGCAAAAACACTGCCACATCTCCCAGCACCTGCGCACACTCCACTAGCTCCCCGTCGAGGCGAGAATCACCTTTAAGATGCTCACCCACGCACACAAGGCCCTCCACGGCACCGGACCAGCATACCTGAACAGCAGACTCAAATTCCACGCACCCCAAAGGACCCTACGATCAGCCCAGCTTTCCTACGCTGTGGTCCCCTGCACCAGAAAGACCAGATCGGGAGGCCGCTCCTTCTCCTTCCTCGCGGCCAAAGCATGGAACGCCCTTCCGCTCCACCTCAGACAGACAACATCGCTCCCCATCTTCGCAAGAAACATCAAAACCTGGCTCTTCGACAGACCCCCTCCTTGATGGAATGGAACCTGCACCCCCCCAAACCCCCCCATCCCTAGCGCCTTGAGACCCTTACGGGTGAGTAGTCACGCTTTAACAAACTCCTGATTGATTGATTGACCCTTATTAGTTGGGCATGAATCCCATTCTCCCCTGTCCCATTTCAGGAATGGGCATGGGTGGCAGTTGAAATCGCCCACCAAGATCAGCTGGGAGGATACGTCCCCTGCCTCCTGTATACCAGCCAGCCTGTTATCTAGCTCCCCCAGTGTTAACGTGGTTTTTCCCACCACCATTGCATTGTAGAAGTTAATAAAAATTAATTTTAGTCCCTTCTTGCAGTGCCTAATTCCCTGCATGGATTCCGAGTCCCAGCCCAAGTCCCTTGCATAGTCAGGTCCACATAAATATTTAGGCCGCCCTTAGCGCGTCCCATGGTGGTTTTGCGTGCCGGGTACAAAAAACATTTTATATCCTTCTAAGTGAGGGGCAGTGATGTTGATTTCCCAGGTTTCCTGAAGGCAGATGATATGAAATTTCCTGATAAAATCTAGCCATTCTTTATGTGAGAAGTGTGGCTCACTGGTTAGAGGAGGCAGACCCTGAAGCAGAGGTCAGACCCGGGACCAGGGTTCAATTCCCGACGCGGCAGGGTCTTGAGCCCAAATGTCCACGGACTCGATAATTCTCGCTTCGGTGCCAACTCGAATCACGGGTTCACACTCTGCAACTCTGGGCAATAGCTTGCTTAATCTCCACTACGGCCCCCCCGCGGCGGGATGCCTGGCTTTCACCTTGGGGATGCCCAGTACGGGTTATCTCACAGGGAAAAAGCCAGGACGGGTTCCCAAAGAAAGCGCCTTGAGACCTTGCGGTGATAAGGCGCTATATGATTGATTGATTGATGCTTTATTTCGATATGCACATATCATAAAAGCAGTACAAAAAGATAAAAACAGCATGTCGAAATAAGTAGGACTGTACAAATAGAATAGTAATTAAAACACAATATGTCAGAATAAATTAGCTAAAAAAGAATTAAATTGATATGGACAGTCTTCTAAGTCTTATCAACCAAGCCCATTTTAAAAATTTTGCAACAGCACAGACAATAGGAGGGGCTGTGTTCGTTAAAAGAATCCGAAGGGCAACAGAGTGCTGACGAGTCCCCAGTTCTCTGCAAATGGGGGCAAGCCAACGTGATCTGGGGCGACCATAGTCCGGGCATTCGAAAAGGAAGTGTGGCACCGTCTCTGATTTGTCCGGACAAAAAGCACAAAAGCGTGATGTATGCTGGGCTTTATTCCACCTTGAACAGAGATCCGCCAAGGGCAAGGTTCCTAGCCGAAATTTTATATACAAGGACCTATCCATGGCAACTGTTATAATATCCATATATGGCTCATACAGGGCAACGTCTTTGAACAACAGGAAAGCTGCGGTGGTTTTACAATGCTGCTGGCTACTAGAGCGCTTCACGTCAACCCACTCCCAGAAGAGTTTTTTTAAAATCTTCTTTGGTGGAGCGGAGTGACTATGCCAGCAAGAGGCCAGACCCAGTTCCCCTAAAAGATGTTTTATGTCCTTCAGCCATTTGATGCTACTCCAACCATCAGCATGCATCACTTCTGCCAGCCCATTGGCGTAAGATTGTAGCTCCGGGACCCTCCACAAGCGTGCCCAGAGCAGAAGCGGACGAAGCCGAGCCTGGTCCCTTATGGCTTTACAGCCAGTGTCCAAGAGCATTGGGATGGTCGGGCTGCTCGATGGGATAGCAAGAAGGTCCTTGATAAATTTATTTTCGGCCTTACTCAGTGCATCGACCTTGCCCAAGCCCCACAGTTCCGATCCATAGAGAGAAGCAGGGACTGCACGGGCTTTATAAATCTCAAGTATGGGTGCAACACAATGTTTTGAGGAGTTGTTGTACTCCTTAAGAAGGGCGCCCCCCACCCTTTTGTGAGCCAGAGTCATTTTATCAATATGGGCAGTCCAGCTCATTGCATCATTCAGACGGATCCCCAGATAATCAAATTCCGCCACTCTTTCTAGGGGTGTAGAGTTCAGAATTGGAGGGCGACCAAGTTTGCGGGGTGGATGCATGACTAGGTACTTGGTCTTATCTATGTTTATGACGAGGCCTTTAGTGGTACAGAAATCCTGGAAGCGGTTCAGTAAAGACTGTAGACCTTGGGGGGTTTTGGAGATGAGGAGGGTGTCGTCGGCGAACAACAGAGTTGGAATTTTTACTCCACCCAGGCTAGGAGCGTCTGATGGTTCGCCCAATAGATGATCTACCACCCCGTTAATATAGAGGGAGAATAAGGTGGGGGCCAAGACACAGCCCTGCCTTACTCCCCTCTCGACCCTGATTTTATCGGTCTTTTCCCCATTCAACCCCCATCTAACCTGGGCATAGGTGTTAGTGTGCAGGTTAATGAGGAGGTTCAGTAGGTACGGGGGCATCCCTAAACCATCAAGCACCCTCCAAAGTTCCTCCCTAGGTACCAGGTCAAAGGCAGTCTTAAGGTCAATAAAGGCCAGATAGAGACTGCCTTTGCCCAGCACCACCACCTTCCAGTATAACAACAAGAGCCTAAAGGCCTGTTCAATAGTTCCTGTACCTGAACGGAACCCAGCCTGCATGTCGGACAGAATGTGATTGTCGTCCACCCATTGAGTAATTCTCCCCAAGATGGTTTTCCCGGCCAATTTCTGGCTGGAGTCTATTAGGCTTATAGGCCTATAGTTCCCTGGTGAGTCCCGACTGCCCTTTTTGAAAATGGGCACCACCTCCGCACCTCTCCAGGAGTCAGGCACAAGCCCTCCCCCCATGATTGCATTGAGGAGTGCAGAGATTAGAGCCCCCCATTCTTCCGGATAGGCACGGAGAATGTCCCCCGGTAGGCCGTCCGGGCCAGCTGCTTTCAAGGGGACCAAGGTTTTGATTTGCTTTGTTACATCGAGGGGGGAAAACAATTCCAGGTCTCGGTCTAGAATAAAGGATGGAATTTTAAAGGGATCATTAAGTGGGCCTTCAACAACAGAGTAAAGATTTTGGAAATGGGAAAACCAAGTCTGGGCATTAATCGCACAAGTCCTCCGGGAATCGTCAGGACGATTCCTTTTGCCCACCATGTCCCAAAAACCTTTAGCATCTTTCCCACGGCTGGCAGCCAGGAGGTCCTGCCAGAAATTATCCTCCCATTCCATCCTTGCATTTTTCTGACAGAGTGTGTAGTGTCTCCTGGCCTCCCTAGTCCTGAGCGGTAATTTGGACTTGACTGCCTCGATAAGAAGTGACTTCGCCTCCCTACACTTTTGGTTGTACCAGCCTTGACCCGGTCGTAGGTTGGGTTTCCTTCCGCTCGGGTGGGCTGGGACTACAAAGAGGTCACCAATGGCCTGAATTATGGCACAAAACCTAGGTGCCACCTCCATCTGCCCTTCCTCTTGGCAGTCAAGATTGGCCAGGGCTGAAACCAGAAGCTGCCTAATCGCAGAGGTTTTCTCCTCCGAAAGAGCTAGCTTCGCCCACTTTAGCCTACGCCCACAATTCGTGACCACTGACAGGTCTGGAGCGGGGTTACAAGAAGACCCACTCACGGTGCTGTTGACGCACCTGTGGGACAGGGTGAGGGACAGTAGATTGTGGTCACTCTCCACCGAAGGTAAAACTACCATGTCCTCCACCATGCCCCACAGATGTATGTCAAGGAGGAAGTAATCAATCCGTGACGTGTGTCCTGGCCTATTGTAGGTGTGCGCCCCTACTTTATCGGACCTGGTCCTGCCATTGGCAGCTCTAAGCCCGAACTCCATAACTAGGGAGTTAATCTGGAGGGCCACTTCTGTCCACTTTTTAACAGGCGCTATATAAGAACCTTTGACATGACATTTGACATGACATGACATTTTGTATTTTAGCCGATAATCCTGCAATATTCCATGAGACCGCTCTAATCTCGCTGGTTGTAAGGTTATCCATGTTATTCCCCGTGGTGCCCTTCCCTAATATTAAAAGTGTCTCCGGCCGCCTTGCCAACAGTTCATTTCCCTCCCTCCACGCTTCCGCACACCCTTCCAGAGAGGTTGGGTTACTTTCCTCTGTTGTATATACCATTCCCTTTGCTTCAGTCCTCAGTGGGCTCTCCTGAATTATTGCTTCTTCAGGTCCCTCCCCTTCCCCTTGTCAATCTAATTCGTCCATTGTAAATGCATTAGCAAGTGGCACATATCTGTTGGTTACTGGTTTGGACCAGTCTTCCCATTCTGGGGTGTTCATTCGCCGCCTATAGCCTGCATTACCTACTTCTCTGGCTGTGTCCCTGTAAAAAAAACTCAAGGGCAGCATTTTGATGCAGGAGCCACCTTCTACCTCATTGGGGCTCCACTGCCTTAAGGAGAGCAACTCCCTAACTAGCTCTTGGTATCTAAAATTTACAATTACACAATCTCCCGCGAACTTCTTCTTATTAGCTCCTATCCAAGCCACCCTCCGTGCCATGAGAATGTGGCTATGATGGAATGTACTTCCGTTAATGTTTTTGACCATCCAGTGTGCTGCCTTGTTAATCTGGGTTCTTGTTGTTTCTTCTCTATCCTGGCTCAATGTTGGAAACCCTGTCAGTACTATAGTGTAGGGACAGGATGCCGGCGGTAGATCCAAGGTCTGTAGACCCTGGGTACTACGTGCATGGTCAGATGAGATTGGGATTGGAATAGTGACAGTCTTTCTCTCCCCATTATGTGTGGTAGCTGTAAAGGGATTGGAAGTATTACTTGGCCCCGAGCTTAATTGGTTCCTAGTGTTTTCCCTTTGTCCCTCCTTGGCTACCTCGTTCCCACCTATACGCTTGCCAACTTTAGAGTTCCCCTCCCCTATTCCCTTATTGCTGTTAACTGGCTCCAGGCAAGGCAAGGACCCTGTCCTCTCATCCGCCGCCCTTACACTAGTCGCGGTGGGTTGTCCCCTTTCTTGATCTAGTATCCTGCATATTTTCCCCTCTAATCTATTTATTTCTTCGAGCACTGGCCCTAGTTGTGCGACTAAAAGTGATTCCAGCTTTAACTCTAGAGCCGTAACAATTCCCTGGGACTAATCCACTCCTCCACAATTTGGGCAACTTTGACATGCTGTGCTCGCGGCCCCCCCCATCTTTGTTAGTCTTGTCCCCCCTTTCCGTTTGGTTGTAATTTTGGGTCTTGTTGTGTGTGACCCTCCCTTAGCTGAGTTACCAGTAGCCCTGAAGACAACTGGTGGGGCAACTATAGGGGCGGAGCTTGTAGTGAGTAGGAACTTTTTGGAGCGTGTCACCACTTCCCTAACTGACCCTTGTGAGGAATCTGATTCACCCATATCCAATGTTACTAGGGCTATCCCTTCCCCCAATTCACTCATCTCCAGTGACCCTGAGGGTATGGCCGCATGCCCATTTCTTTCGCCCATAGGCGTTTGTACTAGGTTTGAATCGCTTCCCGTCTGCTCATTTGATTTGGCTAACTCGCCAAACCTTTGTTCTAGCGAGTTGGTGTGAACTTGTGCCTTAGTGCATTGAGTAGATGTAGTGTGTACAGTGTTTGCTTGATCTGAGGGGGTGTCAACTCTGGGGGAGGGGCAAGCCGCTAATTTGCCCAAAGAGGATCGTTTCCGTGCAATCAAGGTGTGCAAGGACAATCGCTTTTCAGTCAACTGTATTTCATGTGTGAGAAGGGACTCTGCTCTCAATATAAAAGCGTCCAGGGTCCCCTTCACTCCTCCCCCCACCCTGGTCTGTGTGGGTTTACAGTTCGCCATACTCGGGTCTAGAAAGAATCCTAGCTTTACTCCAATGACAAGAAGCAGTACCTTAAGTAATCTCTCCACGGACAAATGAGCTGTCAATCAGTTGCCCTTCCGGAGACTGCTAGATGTCTGTCCCCCCTGGAACGTTTGCCAACAATAGGCAGATCCCGTGGAGAGTCTTAAGGGGGTGGCCCGGCCCAGCCTCCTCTGGCCCTGAATGGCCACAGATGGCCGGCCCTTTGCCCGGGCTTAGCCCGTGCCTCCCGCGCGCGTCCCGCGACGCGGAGGGAGCGCTGCTCCTTTGAGCGCCTCCGGGCGCGGAAGTGGGTGGAGGTGGGCGGGGTGATGCAGCAGAGAGAGTTCTGGGGGCTGTAGTCTCCTCCCTCGGCGGCTGCGTGGTGTTTCTGGCAGCGGTGGCGGGGGAGACCAGCAGCCGATGGCCCACAGTGTTGGCGGTGCGTCAATGCTGGTAGGAGGTCGCCAGTGATCGAGTGTTTGCCCCAAAGAGATTAGAAACCGAAGCTCCCGCTCCACAGAGGGAGCGCCACTCCTTTGAGCGCCTCCGGGCGCGGAAGTGGGCGGAGGTGGGTGGGGTGATGCAGCAGAGAGAGTTCTGGGGCTGTAGTCTCCCCCCTCGGCGGCCGCGTGGTGTTTCTGGCAGCGGCGGCGGGGGAGACCAGCAGGCGATGGCCCACAGTGTTGGCGGCGCGTCAATGCAGGTAGGAGGTCGCCAGTGATCGAGTGTTTGCCCCAAAGAGATTAGAAACAGAAGCTCCCCCAGTTAGTAAGAAAACAGCATAAGTCTTGGCTGCTTCTGCTGCACCCAGAGTCTTGTGGGTCTTTTCTGTCCAATTTTTCTGTCTGGAAAAAAATCGTGTCCTGTTTTTCTGCACCCGGTAAATCCAGGTGCAGAAAAGCCTAACAACTGATAATCAGGTGGAATAAAATGAACACTTGAAAGTACTCCTTAATTTCATTGCCCTTGATTCATACATAGTTGAGGGATAGGTCTAGGCATTGTCCTCGCAATACACAATAGATTTGCGTGCAGCAGAGGCCAGAGCTCAAAAGTCAGGATACCAGATACAAGTAGGTGGTAACTCAGGGCAGGGGGAAATGCCTGTTGTCCGTAGAGGGGAAATTCCCATCCTAGAAATCTACATTAAAAATTCATTAATAGTATTCTATTTTAAATATCTGTTTGGTGCCAGTCCATTTGACTTTAATTTCTGCTTTTGGGATTCTATGTTACAAGTCCATAGGGTACATGTATCCTTTGTGAGCTTAATAAAATGTTGGAAATTCTACAAATCCTCACTCCTACATCCAAGTACTCTCAGGCTACCATTCTACACTCTGCTCTGTCTGAAGAATAGCACAACTTTTTCAAAATTCTGCAATTCTGCATTGATATGGCTTGCAAATTATTTTTGGGGAAATTTACATGTATTAACTATTTAATTTTAATACTATAGGTGATTGAAATTACGGACGAAGAAAGCAAGATTTAGCACTAGCCAACTGAATGTTAGTGACATGAGGAGGATTATTTTGAAAAACATCCAGCATTCTAAGTTTAAACAATTTCCAAAATCTAGGTGTGGCGAGGAAGTGGGAGCTGAGGAAAGTACTATGCCTGTAAGTCTCTAATTCTGCATTTCATTAACCCAGAGCAAAGTCATATATGTCCACACCGCATCAGAAATAATGCCAGAAAGACCAATCACCACATCCTCATCTGAAATATTATCAGAAAGACAAATTGCCTCAGCATGACAGAATAACGTTCATCTAAAGCACGCATGACCTAAAGCATCATGTAATTCCAGAGTGGCAGCACACACTGCATAAAAGAAAGATATAACAAAAGGTTTCTTCTGCAAACCATCAAAGAAAAGACACTGAAAGAAGACTCCGAAGCTGACACGCTAACAACCAAAAGATTGGAAAATCACCTTTGTTCAACAACCGTTTTTAACCAGTTGCGCAAGTTTGCGACTATATGCCTTTGGATATAACACCTCGACCCACTCTGCTCACTCTGGCGAAAAACTTAAAATTTCACCACTTTATTGTGTTCATGACCATCTCAGATTGTTTCCTTTTTATTGTGTACTGTTCTGTAATTCTATGTAAATCGCCTCAACATTATCTGTTGTGCAGGAGTGATATGTAAAACTGTTAAATATAAAAATGGATTAAGAGAGCACCGTTGCGCTATAGCTAATGTAAATAAATCCTCGTCTTCAGAACTACAATCCTTAACCTTACACCAAACATAGAAAGGGTAAAAGGAACTGATGTTCTGCGACTGGTGAGCCACAATATTACTTTGCATGTTCTAATGTTCTCAGTTACTGCCATTACGCCAGTGCAAAAAGGTACTTCTCAGTTTAATCATTAAATATCAGACTAACACCTTATCACTGCATTGCTAAGAACCTATACAAATAGATTTGAGTAAAACTTCGGTCACAAAATAAGTTGTTGCCGCAGAGGCTATAACCAAAAGACTGTTATCTGCTATAACATTTCGACAGGTTTTAAAGGGCTGCATTCAGACATATTTTACGACAATTCAAGTGTTAAGAAGATTACACACAATTTCTTTTAGAGATAAATGCTGAACATTATCTAAACAAGCCCGATTCTAAAATCGGGTTCACTCTTACCGTGGCATATAAGCAAGAGAAAACTAAATGTAGAGATATTAACTCTAGGAATACACCTTATAAAAACACGGGCTGTGAGAACAAATTCAGTGTTAAAACCCGCCTCAATCAAAGCAAAATAACCCAAATTTGGGAAAAAAGTTACCTGTGCCAAAAAAGATGCAGCCATAAATCTCATCTCACTGAATTTGAGAGAATGCACACTGGGAAAAACCTCTCTCAGTGCTCTGAATGCCAAAAAAGTTTCAGAGATAAATATTATCTCACTGAGCATATGAGAATCCACACTGGGGAAAAACCTTATCAGTGCTCTAAATGCCAGAAAAGGTTTAGCTTAAAAGCGAGTCTGTATCGACATGTGAGATTCAGCCATAAATCACATCTCACTGAATTTGAGAGAATGCACACTGGGAAAACCCTCTCTCAGTGCTCTGAATGCCAAAAAAGTTTCAGAGATAAATCTTATCTCACTGAGCATATGAGAATCCACACAGGGGAAAAACCTTATCAGTGCCCTGAATGCCAGAAAAGGTTTAGTTTAAAAGCGAGTCTATATCGACATGTATTAACCCACTCTGTGGAAAAACCTTACCAGTGCTCTGAATGCCATAAAAATTTCAGTGAAAAAAGAGACCTTACTGTACATACAAGGACCCACACTGGGGAAAAACCTTATCAGTGCTCTGAATGCCAGAAAAGGTTTTGTAAAAAACAAAGTCTTTCTCTACATGTATTAACCCACACTGGGGAAAAACCTTACCAGTGCTCCGAATGCCAGAAAAGGTTTTGGACAAAAAAAAATCTTTCTCAACATGTATTAACCCACACTGGGGAAAAACCTTATCAGTGCACGGATTGCCAGAAATGTTTCAGAACCAAAACCTGTCTCACTCGGCATAGAATAACTCACACTGGAGAGAAACCTTATCAGTGCTCGGAATGCCAGAAATGTTTCATTGACAAAAACACTCTCACTCATCATATAAGAACCCACACTGGGGAGAAACCTTTTCAGTGCTCTGAATGCCAGAAATGTTTCAGTGTAAAATTCAGACTCACTGAACATACAAGAATCCACACTGGGGTAAAACCTTATCAGTGCTCTGAATGCCAGAAAAGGTTTTGTAAAAAGCAAAGTCTTTCTCAACATGCAATAACCCATTCTGTGGAACAACCTTATCAGTGCTCTGAATGCCAGAAATGTTTCATTGAAAAACGCTATCTCATTCTGCATATAAAAAAGCACACTGGGGGAAAACCTTATCAGTGCTCTGAATGCCAGGAATGTTTCAGTATAAAAAGTAATCTCACACGGCACATGAGAATCCACACTGTGGAAAAACCTTATCAGTGCTCTGAATGCCCAAAAGATTTCAAACGTAAATCACTTCTAACTGCACATGTGAGAGTCCACACTGGGGAAAAACCTTATCAGTGCTCAGAATGCCAGAAATGTTTCAGTGACAAAGGAAGTCTTTCTCGACATACAATAACCCACACTGGGGAAAAACCTTATCAGTGCATTGAATGCCACAAATGTTTCAGTGAAAAAATCAAGCTCACTCACCATATAAGAACCCACACTGGGGAAAATCCTTATCCATGCTCTGAATGTCAGAAATGTTTCAAAAACAAACTCCGTCTCACTCTGCATATACGAACCCACACTGGGGAAAAACCTTATCAGTGCTCTGAATGCCCAAAAGGTTTCAAACTTAAATCACTTCTAACTGAACATGTGAGATTCCACACTGGGGAAAAACCTTATCAGTGCTCTGAATGCCCAAAAGATTTCAAACTTAAATCACTTCTAACTGCACATGTGAGATTCCACACTGGGGAAAAACCTTATCAGTGCTCTGAATGCCAGAAATGTTTCAGTGAAAAAAGAATACTCACTCGGCATACAAGAACCCACACTGGGTAAAAACCTTATCAGTGCATTGAATGCCACAAATGTTTCAGTGAAAAAACCAAGCTGACTCACCATATAAGAACCCACACTGGGGAAAAACCTTATCAGTGCTCCGAATGCCAAAAATATTTCAGCCGTAAATCTAATCTCACTGCACATGTGAGAATCCACACTGGGGGAAAAACATTATCAGTGCTCTAAATGTCAGAAAAGAATCAGCGGTAGAGATGGTTACATGCACCATAAGAAAACACACCATCAAAAATACTTCAGGACTCCAAGTGCCAGAAAAGCATCAATTTTAAACACAATCTCACTCTACATGAGCAGACACACACAGGGAAAAAACATTACCTATGCTGTGAATGCCAGAAATTCCTATTTGATAGGTACAGCCTCACTAGGTTAGTATCTCCCCGTACGCCTGGACAAAACAGCAGATAGCGCGCTGCAGGGCGAACTAGCTGCCAACGCAATTGTGTTTTAAAATTCCCGTTTTTCTATTTTGTTTAATTTAATTTGTTCTTACCCTGTTTTTACTCGCACCGAGTAGTCCCTCCACCTGCACTATAATTGTAACTAGCACCGCGCTTTGTCGGGTCCCTCGAGTCACCTCACGCTTTTGGCGGCCATCTTGGGGGTAGACTTGGACGCCTGGCGGCGCCATTTGGGTTAGCAGACCAGCTGTCACAAGGACACGCTGACCTGCATATAAAGGTGCCCCTATTACGCGCAGCGCTTGCGCGCAGCTTTTGCGCAGTAGTAACGCCGTAGTAACGCCAGAGTCACGCCAGAGTCCAGCCCGTCCGCGCTAAGGACGGGCTAATAGGGCGGGAGACTCCGGTCCTTGGCTGTATCTGATATGTCTCTGGCAGGTCCTTTGTATTCTTACCAGGATCTCACCCGTCTGAGACCTGCACGAGTACCATGCCATTTTTCTTGCTCTCCGGAGACTCTTCGAGACGCTTTCTACTGCAACTGTTCGAACATCTGTGGTAAGCTCTCGAAAGTTTGCTCTACTAGGCCCCCCCTGTCCTTGCCACTTCTTCTACGTTGCCTCCCCTGAAAGATTCGGGCTTTCTGATTAACACTAGATCTCTAGTGAAAAATAACATCGCTTTTCGTGATTTTGTCACAGCAAGAAAGCCCATATGGGTGTTCCTTACCGAAACCTGGGCCACTGAGTCCTCTGGTCCTGACTTGGTAGAGGCTGTGCCGGAAGGATATTCTCTATCCAGATTGGATAGAGTGGGGCGTAGAGGAGGCGGCCTTGGAATCCTTTACAAGACCTCCCATACTTGTCACACCACTCAACTCTCCAGGCCCACCGACCTTTTTCAAGCCCTCCATTTTCTTACAAAATCTCCCGATGCTGCTCCTTTTGTGGGCATCCTGGTGTACAGACCTCCTGGGCCCAGGACAGATTTTAGTCAATCTCTTCTTAACATCCTAGAGCCCTATTTCGGATCTGCCAATCTGACCGTTTTGGGTGATTTAAACTATCACTTAGATAACCCTGATTCTAAAGATTCCTTGGCCCTTTTAGACTCACTATCTGCATGTGATCTCGTGCAACTTGTCAAACAGCCTACTCATCAGGCGGGCCATATATTGGACGCGTTTTTTTCTAATGATGATAGGCTCAAAATAGGCGATCCCATCCCATTAGCCTGGTCCGATCATTTTGCCGTCCCTTTGGAGTTTCGGGTCGCCTTGATGCCTGCAAAGACTGGTGTCCCCAGTCAAACTATATCTAGGAGGAATCTCAGGAAAATCACGAGCGCCACGCTGGCACCACTGATGCAAAATTACAATGCTGATCTTTTTGAGGATGTCAGTATAGCTGCTTCGGAATTGTCTAAAGCCATTAGTTCAGCAGTTGACGTGCTAGCTCCTATTTCTTCTTGCTACTCTGCAAGAAAGAAACCCTCGGCACTCTGGTTTTCAGAGCCTCTTAGGCTCATGAGACAGGGGTGCAGGTAGCAAGAAAGGGTTTGGCGGACAAGCTGGAATATGAAGAAGAGGGATAAACACAAGAAACTCCTCAAGGAGTACAAGACGGAGATCATCAGAGTGAAGCAAGAGTACTTTGCTAACCTGACAATGGCTCTTTCCTCTCCCAGAGATCTTTTTAAAATAGTGGACTCGCTTTGTACGTTACAGTTGCCGGACCCTGTCGTAAGCACCCAGGAATTCTGTGATAAAATCGCAGGATTCTTCCACTCGAAGATCGCAGAAATCTATTCGAATCTTGAACTACAAAGATCAGTCACCCCTCCTCCGCTGGTCCCCTCCTCTCTGCTCTTGAAGGAGGCTCTATTTACCACCTCCATGACTTTGTCCGAGTTTCTGCCTTTATTTTATCAGGAGCTTGACCTGCTCTTTAGTAAGATAAGGTCAGGGTCCCCATTGGACCATGCCCCCTTAAAGTCCTGAAGGAGTGCAGAGATTCCTTACTGCCCTTCCTGCTGGAAATCATGAATAGGGCTATAAGAGAGGGCACTTTTCCATCTCAATGGAAGAGTGCGGTGGTTAAGCCCCTCCTAAAGAAGCCTACACTAGATCCTGAGGTGCTCAAGAACTATCGCCCCATCTCTTTGCTTCCAGCTCCCGCAAAGATGATGGAGACTTATCTAAATCAACATCTGTCGGCTTTTCTTGACTCCTCGGGTCTCCTGGATCAATCTCAACATGGCTTTAGGAGGCATCATAGCACTGAGTCAGCCCTCACGGTCGTTCTGAATAACATCCGTACGGAGGTAGACCAGGGTCATACCACCGTCTTGGTCCTTTTGGACCTGACAGCCGCCTTTGACACCCTATCCCCTTCGGTTTTAACATCTCGCCTGAGGGAGATAGGGGTGGAAGGGGCGGCTCTGAGTCTGCTGGCCTCCTTCTTGGACCAGAGGGAACAGAGGGTTAAGGTGGGAGAGTTTCTATCTCCATCCCTACCTGTGCAATGTGGGGTCCCACAGGGGTCGGCGTTAAGTCCGACCCTGTTTAACATCTACATGACCCCGCTTGCCAGGTTGGTTAGATCTTTTGGGATGGAGGTAGTTTCGTATGCTGATGACACACAGATCTTGGTGTCCCTCTCCCACCTGAATAACTCCTCACCGTTCAACTTTAGGAACTGCATGGAAGCAGTGTCCCAGTGGATGATTTACAATTCACTAAAGTTGAACGGTGAGAAGACTGAGATCTTGGTGTTCGGCCCAAACAACAACATCTGGTCACCTGAATGGTGGCCGCCTTCCTTGGGGACCTGTCCTACTCCTACAGAGTCGGCACGGAACCTGGGAGTATTGATTGATCCCGCCCTCTCCATGACCCTGCAGGTCAAAAGAACTGTTGCTGCCTGCTGGGGTATTATTAAAATACTCCGAAAAATAAAACATTACCTGTCTCCTCAGGCGCGGAAGCAAGTGGTGGTAGCACTTGTCACTTCGCGACTTGATTACTGTAACGCCTTATATACCGGCATGAATAAGAGCCTGATACAGCGTCTTCAGACAGCCCAAAATGCGGCAGCGAAATTTGTTCTGGGTTCCCCCAGATTAGCGTCAGCAACAGCAGCTAGGAAGGCCCTACACTGGCTTCCTATTGAATTGAGGATCATCTTTAAAACGCTCTGCCTGACCTATAGTGCACTCTCTGGTAAGGGGGCAGGGTGTGTTAAGAAACTACTGCTACCCTATATATCGGGCAGAGACTTACGCTCCTCTTCAAAGAACCTGCTGGTTGTACCCCGCTTCCGTAGGAATAAATGGGGCGGTAGGGCTTTCTCTTCAATTGCCCCGAAGTTATGGAATACCCTTCCTTGTGAAATTAAATCTCAGTCTTCCGTTTTGCTTTTTCGGAAAGCATTGAAAACATGGTTGTTTGCAAGGGCGTACCCGTAGTTACTGTTCTCCTTTTGTTCTTATGGTTTTGCTGTTAGGCGCCTTGATGCCTTCGGGCTTAGTTGCGCGATACAAGATTCTTTTCATTTCATTCATTTCACTAACCATAAGCGACTCCATACTATTGAAAACCTTATGAGTGCTCTGAATGCCAGAAAAGCTGCAGAGAAAAATGCTATCTCACCATGAGAAACTCCACACTGGAGAAAATCCTTTTGCCATAAAAGCTTGAATCTGAAAGACAGAGTTATGCTTCACGAGAGATCACACTCTGGGGAAAAACCTTATGAGTGCTCGAAATGCAAGCAAAGTTGTGGTCACAAATGACTTCTCACTTGTCATGAGTGAACTCACACGGGGGAAAAAAGCCTTATGTGTGTTCTGAATGTCAGATAAGGTTTAATCGCAAATACAATGTCACTTCACATGAGAGAATTCACACTGGACTAAAGCCTTATACAGGAGGGGAAAGCCAGAAACGTTATACCCAGAAAGGAGATCTCACTAAACATGAGAAATGCACCCACACAAGGTGAAAAGTAAGGCATATCTTGTGTTGCAGAAAAGCTTCTAACAACCCGACTTCACATGAGAGAGCACATATTGTAGTTGCAATAGGATTAATCAAGAATTTCTTGCAGGATAACTTAGGCTGCCCGCATGCAACCTTCAAAGCAATTTCAGGCCTTGAAAATGTTTTAATTGCATCAAAATCCACAATTTGACTATCTGAAAGTTACAAAACTCTCAAGGTCTTTACTTGACAAAGAGAAGTGTTAGTACTTGCAAAAATCAACTAATTACTACAAAATTCACAATATTAATGTCTTAAATTTTCTCCGCCCACCCTTGTTTCTTAACATATGACTGAAATCTAGATTTTCATGATAAGATTAGGCCTAGGCGTTGTTCCTCAATGAAGAACTCCGCAAAGTGTCAAAAAAACTCAACCGCTCTACGCGGAGTTCTGCGAGCAGCGGAGTGTGTTAAGGTCATGCAGTTCGTGGGGATTTTGATCTCCGATTGTTAGTCCCACCCTGTAAAATTAATCGTGAATGGCACCATGTGCAGCGCAAGAGGGTGTAGCTGCTTCTACTCGAGCGGCAGCTTTGTTAATGCGAAGGAAGGTTTCTCAACGCGAGTGGTTGTATCCTGCCGCGACTACTCGCATTGAGAAATCCGACGACGAATCTCGCCAGGAAGTTGATTTTTGCTCGCCAACTAGACCTTGACAAGCGCGAGCAAGGAAAAATCCCATCAGGAGGTGGATTTTCCTCGCTCCAGTACATGGCGTTGAAGAGCACGAGCGTGGAAAAAAACCTCGTACGCTCCACAGCGAAGAGTTTTTAGGAACTCCGCAAGCTCCGCTGATTACGGATAACTCTGCCAGCGGAGTTCACCGTATACGAAAGCAGGAAAACCTAACATACCAGTTACTTACCTTCGGTAACGCTCTTTCTGGTGGATACTCCTTTACCTGCAGATTCCTCACCTTGTGAGTATTTCCCACATGCCAGGATGAATCCATGAACTTTAAAGCAGTCCTGCTGCACGGGGGGCTCTCCCTCAGCAATGGGAGCCCTGCACAGGCAGGCGCCAGCATTGTCCTTCGGGCGGCGGCGAGCGCGGGACTTCCTTTCGAAACCAGGGACATCAGACGCACCACAGGAGGTGGAGCCAACATTGTGGAAGGAAGGCCCAGCCCTATTTAGGTCCCAGATGCAACTCCTCCCTCCCATCTACATGCAGATCTCCCTATTCACCACCGGGCAGACCCATCCTGGCTCCTGGAGCCAAGCACACCAGCCAGCTCCTGTCAATCACAAGCCAGACAGTCAATTCACATTCACTGCACACAGAAAAGCCAACTTCTAAAAGTGTCACTTCTCCACTAGTCACATTAAATCAGCGCACACCATTGTGTAGCATTTAATCTCTAGAGTCTGCACATACCATAACTTGCCCCTACACTCCTCTCACATCAGAAATTATCATGGACATTCATATCTCCCATGCATTCCTATGGGAGGGCATGCCATTCTCACCACATGCACTCAGAGAGCGCACACACTTTACACTGGGCCACAGTGCTAAAGTGCGCAGAGGCCGCAAATCAACTAACATCAGGTCAGAGTTCAAGGCAAAAAGTTCAGGGGTGAACCTGCTTAAAGGGCCAAGTCCAACAGTTTGGCAATAGGGACAATGGTAGGGCAGGGGTCAGTTTGGGTGGGGATGGCAGGTTAGAGGGCAGCGTTATGGCAGAAGCAGACAGTGTAGCCATATAGTGTTTTGAGGATAGGTTGCAGTGTGGGGGATTAGTTTTAGGGCGATCAGAAAGGGCCAGTGTTTTGTGGGAACAGATGATGGTGGTGTTTTGGGGCAAGGGGCAATGGTTTTCAAGGTTAGTGTGGTGGGGTTGGGGGCAGTGCTGCGGGGTAGGGTGACATGGAAAAGGCAAGGCTATTCTAACTCCTATTTGTTCTTGTGTAGAGTCTTGGATGCTAGATTCTGCTGGTTCTAGAGCTCTTGGGCTGTAACTACAATATACCCATGTTGCTTCAAGACTCCGGTCAGTCTGGGGTTCAGTACACTTCTGGGAAACTCAGAACCTTGTGGGCTGGATCCATATTTTTGAACTCCCACTTGAAAAGGGTGGAAGTAACATGTGCCCTCTCTCTTTCACAATTTGCATCATGCCTATCCTATCTTTCCTAGACAATTGTTGCAAGTATAAAAACAAGCCCCCTTTCACAGGATTGGCCCAATGGAAACTCTTTGTTTTGTAGCACAGTTCTGTTTTTTTTGCATTTTTCAAATTATTTGATTTTGGGGATATTAAGTGTTTACAACAGGGGTCTTCAACCTTTTCTGAAGGGAGTGGCACTTCTGATCAGTGAAAGTCTTGAGCTACTTAAGGCTAATCACCTCGCACATTGTTACCAGACAGTTTGTCAAGTAGGGCCTTTTAGATTGAAGATTAACCATATGTCTGCGTCTTCCACACCATGGTACTCCTATGATCTCGAGAAATGTAAAAAGAAAATGTAGGCACCAATGACAATTTTGGAGGAAGAGTAACAGCCTATTGTTCAACACAGTTAAATCACTTTCATCCTTTGGTTATAAAAATTTAGTAACTCCCAGCCAAAAAGTTGTGATGAAGTAGCCGAATTCTTTTTTCCAAAGTTAATAAAATATTCCTAGATAATCTTTAGGGACAGATACAGTGGAGGAACGTATGGTGAATAAACTAATTTACCATTTCCTGGTAATGAGTACATTCACCCCACTTTCTGAAGAGAAAGTCTCTAATCTTATCAACACTATGAAATGTGGAGCCCTGCAGATTCTTGCCCTCCATCCGGTTTCATCTACCATTTCTGCTCATCTCACTTTGTTATTACAATGGTGCTGAAGTCCTTTTTTCCCAGTTGCTTGGAAAAAGGCATCTATTTTGCCACTTCTAAAGACTCCTTCCCTCGATCCCTCAGATGTAAAGAACTACAGACCCAGATTGGTTCTTCCTCTTCCTACTAACATTTTAGAAAAGGCCATGAATCATGAGGTCACTTCCTTCTTTGAAAATACGGACTGTCTGGATCCTGCTCAACATGGGTTTAGACTGTACTACTGTACAGAGTCAACCTCATCGGCAGTAACTGAAGAGATCAGATCCATTGTGGATAGAGGAGATTAATGCGGCCTTGATCCTATTGGTTCTAACAGAACTCCACCAAGCATTCCAAGTAGGAGATGTTGTCTGGCGCCAAGCTTTACAAATCTCCCTACTAGCCAGCAAAATTAAGTAAAACACCAGTTTTTGTTGGGGCCCTATCGGGTCTGAAGCTCCCCCCAGTGCAGGAGTAAAGCCAAATAGTATAAGAGTTGGGCTTACCTCCACGATGCGACCCAGGGCTCTAGAGATAATCTTACCCACATATGTCCAACATTCTTGTATCGTGAAACCGGATGCGGATACATGGACATCATCTGCATTCTGAAGGCCGCATCTCATACAGCTGGCTTCTCCACCTCCCTTTATCTTGGCTAGCTTAAGGGGAGACCAATAGATTCTATGGAGTCTAAAAAAGTGTTTTTTTTCTCAGTGCAGCAGATTTAATCAGGGGTAAAGAGTATTTAAAGATACATGCCATACAGTTTCCAACTCCTCACTCGGCAAGTAGTTCTCACAGATTCTGTATGGTTGATCCATCTTTCTCTCTGTAGCTGCCAAAAGATGGTTATACCAATGCGCCACTTCTTTTTTCCTGGGAGCTAGATCCTGTAGTTCGCTTTCCATACTGCTATCCTCTGTAAGTGGCCTAACAAACGATTGGGGGCATTTCCAGACTCACTTCAAAGGCCGCCTGGACTCCACGTACCTTCGCCTTTTGCTTTGCTCTCCCCCGCCGCCGCTTTTGCCATCATGGCCGCCGAGTGGGGGGAACATTCAGTGCAAACCAGCCTGCCTGCCTACATCTCCCAGGGTCCTCTGCTGGGACTCGGGGACGCCGCCTGCAGCGTCACGGAACCGCGCCCGGAGGCGCATAAAGAAGCAACTCTCCTGCTGGGGAGCGGGGCCTAACAAACGATTGGGGGCATTTCCAGACTCACCTCAAAGGCCGCCTGGACTCCACGTACCTTCGCTTTTTGCTTTGCTCTCCCCCGCCGCCGCCTTTGCCATCGCGGCCGCCGAGTGGAGGGAGCATTCAGTGCAAACCAGCCTGCCTGCCTACATCTCCCAGGGTCCTCTGCTGGGACTCGGGGACGCCGCCTGCAGCGTCACGGAACCGCGCCCGGAGGCGCATAAAGAAGCAACGCTCCTACCGCGTCGCGGGATGCACGCGGGCGACGCCGGGCGGAGCACGGGCAGAGGGCGGGCCGTCTGTGGACGACCAGGGACGGGACGGGCCACCCCCCCCTGATATTGCTATCGTGACAGGTACTGTTAAACTGGACTGGTTATCTGCTCGCCAGGGCTACAGAACACATTGACATTTATTTTCCCAAGACGACGAACTGGGCGAGGGGCAAGTATAGCCCTTATAGGTTTGTGTAGTCACTTACAAGAAGGAACTTAGGACTGCACTCAGGGGAGGGAAAAGAGCTAGCCAATAATAGACTCACTATGTCAAATCCCCCTAAAACACGCTCGGCTACGAGCAGAGCACATCTAGCCCAAAACCCAACACAAACCATGGCGGAAACAAATACTGCACCCACTATTAAAATAAAAAAACCTACCGCAATTGATTTGATGTTAAGGAAGGTATCGGGGGAGATAAATCGAATGGAAAGGAGTCTATCCGCCTCACCCATTCTTATAGCAGCCACCACAACTTAGGGACCAAATACTAGCTGATAGTCCCAATATGTCGGGAAATATACTCTCGACTAGTAACCCACTAGAGGGTGTTCCCTGCGCCCAACACATACCACTCGCTGGGGTAGAAAATTTAGAGCACAGTGGCCCTATCACCCAAAGTCAACCCAAACAACAGAGGAAGAGTAAGGGACACCACAGGAAAAATAAATCACTGAGAGGAGTTGGTCGTCCTGAAAAGAGACAAGAGGCTACCATGATAGACAATAGAGTGCACACAAGCGAAAATCCGTCAGGCTGGATTGAGGAGGTTCTAGGAGAATTCAAGAAACACATGGAAAATTCATTATCGCCCAGTTGAAACCAATTGTAAGCAGGGTGGATAAAATAGCCAATGACTTAAACAAACAAGGCAAGACAATAGATCTGATATGTAAGAATTCTCCTCCATGTCCTAATCAACCTAATCAACCCAAGAGTGTGGCTACTGATAAAAAAGCAAGTATTAATAGTTGTGTTAATAACATCCAACACACGATTGCCGAGGTACATAACACCCCAGAACTTCCTCAGGACGTGGGAAGGGGATTAAACCAAAAGACGGGCACTAAAAATATAGTAAATGGCCCCCAGCAAACATTTATACAAAGGGGCCAGGAAGACCACCACCTAGTAATGACCCTTCAAGCACATTCCACAAGGACTGTGACCCATTCCATAGCCCAGAAAGCCCCCTCCCACATATAAACCTACCACCAGAGGCCAGCCTCTTTGTAATAGTATTCGCAGGAGTACCAGAACTTAGGGTATCAGATAAAGAATCGCACTCTCAGCTCCATTTAAAAAATTGCAAAGTGGCTGGATATTCACCGGCCACTGAATAACGGGGAAAGGGGGGAGATACTGCACGTAAGAAGAGTCAACTGGCTAGGAGGGAAGAAAAAAGACATAAGAGGGGACTGTATAGTGGCAAATTTCAGAGATGTTAGACTGGTGGAATATATATTGAGAAGTCCTAACAGAAACCACACCAGCACAATCTATGCGCTCCCCCTGGGGTATTTTTACCCCAGGAGAAGGAGCAGCAACAATCTTAATTACCCAATGTGGAACTCTGGAAGGCCACAATACACCCAAAATGAAAGAGCCCGGAACCACCCGGAACAGCTCTTGCCTCCCCGGGAATATCCCCAGTGGAGAAACAGATTTGCCCCCCGCCAGTCGCTCGATGAAAACGATTGACTACTCCCTACATCTAATGAGCAAATAAGTAGTGTAATAGGGGAGCAAGTAAGTCCTGTAAGAGAGGAAGGAATGACTCATACCACGAAAGGGGCAGCAATGAGGATAGAGGACCCCCTAAATCAGAGGGAGGAGACTGACAGTGCACTAAAAACCCACAAAAAAGGCGAATGTAGATTAAATGACTACAGCGCAGAGGATAGGAAAGCAAATAGGGCAGGGCTAGCACTTGTGTTTTGGAATATAGCAGGCCTGGGGGGCAAACTTGAAAACAAGGAGTGGAGGGACTATATAAGTGGTTTCCACATTATAGCCTTACAGGAGACATGGGCACGAGATGCCGACTCATGCCAACTGGAGGGCTATAAATGTTTCTTTAGGCCAGCCCAGGAAGCAAGATCGGGGAGGGCAAAGGGAGGGCTAGTTATATACGTGGTCTTAGACTTAAAAGGCATTTGGTCACAACCCATATGGGTATCAGATACCACCCAAGCAGTGACATTCCAGGGACAAGGACAGACATTTCTAATTCTAAACTTTTATAACTCAGGCCAAGTTGAGGGAAATTTCCCCATACTACAAGAGTTAGAATGTAGATTAAATGACGAAATAGACCAAAGGCAGGGGGGCACCGAACCAATCGTACTGTTGATGGGTGACTTTCATTGTCACTTGTGCCCTAAATTATTTCCTATGACACCTGATTGGTCATCCTGTCCTGAAGAAAGTGGCCCACACTTTGAACACAACAGAGAAGGTACACTGCTTATGAACTTATTGGGTAGCTTCGCCCTCACCCACACAATGGACTTGTTGCCATTGAAAAAAGGGGACACTCTTGTACCAACATTTAAAGGAAGAGGCTGCTCTTCTATTATTGATTTTATAGTAATATCTGCCTTTGCCAAAGAGCAGATTAAAGAGGTTAGAACGGAGTGGAACCCCTTTAGCGATCACAACCCCTTAACTCTCAATATAGCATGGAACGATCTACCTGTAGAAAACCGCAGGGAAGATATTGTAATGTGTCCATCTGACCAGGGGAGGCGTATAAGATGGGCAAAGATCAACCCTCAAGAATTCTATAGCACGCTAGTGGAAAGAGGGAAAGATCACATAAAGATTTGCCTCGATCTTGCAAGAGAGGGGAGAGAAGTGGTGCTGGCATTTGAGTCTTTAACTAGGGTAGTTGAGGGATTATTAAAAACTAAGCGGCCGATAAAGGAACCGACAACCCCAAGATGGTTTGACTCTAATTGCTCGCGGGCACAGAGAGAACTAAAACAGAGCCTCAAGAAGTCTCCGAGAGAAAAGAATGAAATCGCCCTCTGCAGACGTAACTATAAAACGCAGCTTAAGCAAAGAAAGACTACACTCCAAAAGGAAGTTTGGGCAGATTTAAGAGAAGCAGGTGAAAACAGAGATTATACCCAATTCTGGAGAATTATAAATAGACCCTGTTATCATGACTCCAGTTCCCCAGTAATTAGCACCAACATACTTCCCGAACAATGGATTAACCATTTCAAAAGTCTTTATAACCAACAGGATGAAGCAGTTAGGGAAGGAGTGTGGGAGGGCCCCAGAGCAACTGATTTAGAATTCTCTTTATTAGAAATCTCTAAGGCAATCCAGGGCCTGACGCGCAATAAAGCACCAGGCCCGGACGGCACCCCCCCCAGATCTTTTTTTAAGTAATATTGATTTGTGGGCACCGATAATGACTAGAGTACTAAATGCCGCAATTAAAACAGGACTCCCGCGTTCTTGGTCAACTGCACTGATTATCCCTATATACAAGAAAGGATGTAGGGATAACCCACAATGCTACAGACCAATCTCGCTAATTGATGTCTCAGCAAAACTATTAGGTAGAGCAATTTTAAACCGTCTTGCTGAGTGGACAGAAGCACACCATACCCTAGTGGACACCCAGTATGGGTTCAGAGCAGGCAAGTCAACTAGTGACCAATGCCTGAACTTATATCTCCTAGTCGCCAAATACACTATATCTGAGAACAATGTACATGGGGTTCATGGACCTGGCAGCTGCATTCGACAATGTAAATAGAACTAAACTCTGGGCACTTATGTTTAAATTGGGAATTGATCCAGATCTTCTAAACATCCTAAAGGAACTTCACTGGAACACCTCTGCCAATGTCCGCTATAGCGCGGGAGGGGTGAGCACCGATCCCTTCCCGTGCACTGGTGGGGTGAGGCAGGGGTGTATCCTGGCTCCGTTCCTATTTTCCCTCTACATAAATGACCTGGAGAGCTGTCTGACGATATTGGGGACTGATTGCCCAAGAGTAGGATCGCGTCACATACCGGTACTTTTATACGCAGATGACGCGGTCCTGCTCGCACGAACAGCAGTGAGCTTGCAGCAGCTAATCAGTGGCTTTGTTAGGTTCATGGAGAACCTAGACCTCTCGGTAAACCTGACTAAGTCATTTGTCATGGTCGCAGGGAAGAAACCGTCTAAGAAATTTTTGTTCAAAATAGGAGCGCATACCATGAACACTGTAAATACATTTCCATACCTGGGTCTCTTGTTCGACGAAAATATTAGGTTTGCCCCATTATTGGAGGAAAGGTGTAGGAAACTTGTATCAGCAAATGGTGCCATCTTAAACTTTGCACGCAGGTTGGGCCGCTGGTCCCCAGAACTAATAATGACACTTTACAGAGCAGTGAGTACCACCAAAGCTATCTATGGGGCAGAGGTCTGGGGCTTTAGGGTTGCACACCAGATACAAGTAGAGGAAGATAAATTCCTAAGGAAATTGCAGAAATTACCACAAAGCATTCCGGCAACGATTATACACAAGGAACTGGGTACCCCGTACATTTCTGATCTGATAAAAGTGAGACCGATCCTGACCTGGCTTCGAATTTGGTTAAATCCAAATGCCGAACTCAGTAGACAAATAATTACAGACTGCCTCCTGAGAGAAACGTGCTTACAAATTCCATGACTTAAATACATTAAAGAAACCCTAGAGGGTATAGGTCATCAAAGTCTATTTACCGACCCAACACTGATCGACACTTCCTGTAAACATCGCATCCATATGCAGTTAATCGAAAAATATGACTCTAGCAGGAAACAAATTGACTCTACTAAAACATCTGTAGTAGTGCACGCTCTTGTGAACAACGAAATGGGGATGGAATCTTATCTATTCCTAATGCATAGCCAACAAGAGAGGTTTTTAATGTGCCGTTTTAGGCTGTTATCTAATATTTTAGCATACCCGTCTGGTTTTACCTTAACAATTGAGCAGAAGGGTGCCTGCGGCTGCGACAATAGGTCTCCGCAGGACACCCTTCATTTTGTATTATTATGTTCTTTTTATAGAATTCCACGCCAAAGATATCTTGTGGACATTTTAAAGGAGTCAAAAATTTATCATGCTAAAACTGCATTATTATTTTTGCAAAGAGCGTCTGACATGCGTACTCTGTGTGCCATTGTGAGTTTTTTTTAAATTGTGGTCAAATTACGAAATACTAGGGGTTGATGTAGGATGAATTGAATTAAATGCATTTCTTTTTTTTTTAAACCATTATTAACATGAATTTTAAAATTTTAACATGGTCAAAGTTCAGAGATTTTATGTAAATTGTCACTGTTGAATTGTATTATGTATTTTTATGATGGTTTTTAACCACCGAAATAAAGTATACTGAACTGAACTGAAGTGGCCAGCTTTGCTTCTTACAGCAGGAAAAGAGCTGATAAAACTTGAACCTGGACAAAGTACAGTTGGTAATATGGTTCCAGTATTCCCAGGAATGGCATTTGTCACCAAGTACAATGTTTCTCCAATATACAACTCCTGCCTCTTTTAGTGGGTAAGCAAGAGAGTCCAAAAGACACTCCGGTGTACCGGGTGAATCCCAAACGGACGCCCAATTACTATAATAGGATAGTTCTAAACAATTTTAGCAGTCCGACCACAACCTAGCCGCCGAACGCAGAGTCGTTAAACAAATATTTTTAAAGAATTTAGGAGAGTCGAACTTGTACATGAAACCTAGCTCCTCTTCTCCTACTAACATGGCTTTAAACATGCAGCCTATCAGCGAACTGTCCGGAGAGAGCAATAGCATTTACAGTTCTTTAGTTGATAAGCCCAACAGTACAGCTGGAAGTCTGGTAGGGCCACCCCCATCGCTGGAGTTTGCGCCTTAATTTCTTCCAGGATAACCAGATCGCTTTACTTGCGCAGATAAAGGAAGATATCTTGCCCTGGATTTTGAGAATATCAGATTTTCCAAATTCTGAAGGAATGTTGTTAAAAAGGTAAGCGTATTTTGGGAGAACACACATCTTGATGAGATTAACTCACCTATACAATGATAGTGGGATACTCTGCCATCTTTTTAGTAGGACATTGACCTCTTTTGAAACTCTATCTAGATTAATCTTGGGAATTAGGGCGGGGACCTGAGATATTATAACTCCTAAGTATCTAAGTTCTTTAGCAAAATTCCCCTCCTGATCGGTTATGTTCAAGGCCACAACCTCGGTTTTCTCATTGTTTATCTCATAACCTAACAGGCTTCCAAAAGTTTGGGTTTCAGCTTCAAGCTCTGAAAGTGTAGTGCTGACATTGGATGATAGAAGGATCAGGTCGTCAGCATACAGTGCTAACTTTTGTATAAACCCGTTTATTTAAAAATGGACAATCTTCTGATTCAACCTTATGCTCTGAGCTAGCGGCTCTATATATAAATCAAATAGGATGGGGGAAAGCGGGCAGCCCTGCCTAGTTCCACGCCCTATCTTAACTACCGGGGAGAGATTGCCATTAACCAGAATCTGGGCCCGAGGGGATTTATATATTTCTTTCAACACTTCCCTAAAACTATCAGCAAAACCAAAGACCTTAAGAACCCTATCCAGAAGGTGTCAGTTCACCCGGTCAAAGGCCTTGGCTGCTTAAACAGTAATGATTGATAGAGGGAGACCCTGCGACAAAGCCAAGTCAATCGACCCAATTAAGGTATGTATTAAATCAGACATTTGCCGGCCTGGCAAGAAACCCTTTTGATCCGTGTGAATTATTGGCCCAACAACTGGGCTAAGTCGGGCATTCAGAATGCCAGCAAAGACTTTATAGTCAACATTTAGCAAAGAAATTGGACGGTATGACTGACATTGATTGGGTTCTTCCCTGGCTTTAAAATCAGTGCAATAACAGCATCACTCCAAGTGTCAGGCAGGCAAGATTTACCTTCTAAGATCCCATTAAACAGTTTTAGCCAGACCGGGATAATCTCCCTCAAAATCACCCGAAACATTATCACTAATTAGGAAGATAACAACAAGTGGTCCTGTGATGCTTGCTGGAATGGGCAGTGTTTAATCAGTAAGTGGATTGAATTAAAGTTTAGGTGACAATTTTGCAAAAGTGTGTGGATTTTGTATATATTTAAAATTGTTGATCTCCAAAAAGGCCTAAATCAATAAATTGAATTGAAATTTAAGTTTATCATTTGGATCCTATTGTTGGAAAAGAAGTGATTTTGAACCCCATGAGGCGGTTCCTTTCCACACAGTATTCAGGTTGTAATCATGAGTCAAATAATGCTGAGGAGGTTAAAATATTCAAAATGAATTCAAATTACACATGAAATGTTTATTGTTCAATATTTTTCTCTTAGTATTTTAATGTGAGGACTTTATTGCTTAAGGAAAATAATAGTATTTGTTTTTCTATATGTAGGAAGCATTACATTAATGAAACCACTGTATCCCACCTTCTTTCTTTCATTTCCTGTTCTTTATGAACGTTTCTATTGTTGAACTTTAAAGATTGCCTGAAATTAAGAATTGTGCTCTACATAACTTTGCTGTGTTACAGTATGTTGATTTTTATGTACAACTTTTGTCTCTTATGTGTATAGCAACTGATGTTTTATTTTGCTTTAATAATCAGCTTATGTTTATTAGGTCTTATTATTCAATAAAATGTTTCAAACACAACAAATGATAGTTGATATTTATTTACAACTGCAGCATTTTTATTGTATGGGTGCTTTCAAAGGGGCCAAAAATATGGTCTGCGGGTTGACGGAGGACCACATTGGCATCAGCAGAAAGAGGTTTGGGCAGGTGATTGGGAGTATATGTAAGGTTGGAAGTAGGGGGAACAACGCATGTACATTGTGTGGACTGTGAATCCTGGAGTTATTGTGAGGGATACCATGCTACCCTGTAAATGAATCCCCTAGTGATTATTATCAACAAACTTTATTCGGTTTTATAAAAGAAAACCATAAAAGTCATACATAAAATGATAAAACATCTTCCAAGTTACAGATTGACAAATATAATATGTCCAAGTTAATCAAAACACAAGATAAAAATTCATGAATTTAATCAGAAGTTAATAGCAGCTTGACCTGAGTCTAACAGCGAACCGTAAAAAGTTAAGCGTAATCAAAACTGTGTCATTAGAGAGGAACTGTAAAAAGATAAGAGCTGGTCTTACCCGCCTAAAACCCACTTTTTTGTGAATGGGAATAATAAATAACTTTCTAGGGACAGCATAAACACTACAAAACATTATAAAGTGCATCATGTCCTGAGGAGACTCACTGTTGCAGCCACAGGGCATAAGGCACTGGCCTCTGTGGAAGCCGCGAGGGTGTGCCAACAGGTAATGGAAGAGGTTGAGCCGAAACTGGGTCAATAGAAAACGATCATGGATGCTTTTAAGCCCTAGAAGATAAGGTTCGGTGGTTGGTACAGTTTTTAACACAATGTACTTACGCACACTAGGCTTACACAGCTCATTTCCCTCTCTATCACAGCGGCTCATTCTTAAAAAACACTCTTTGACCAGAGAAAGGTCCCTCTTACATATGCGCTTAGGGTTAACGAATAGTTCTTACCTACCCTAGAGAGGCCAACTCTTACACACTGGAGGCATCGGATGCTTGAGACATGGTCAAGTGAAAGGCATTCCCATAGGACGTCTTTGCTAAGTGTATTTTCTTAGCCCAAATATTAGGCCACAAATCCAGGGGACGGAAAGTCAGTAAATCTGAGAGGAAAGGCATCCCCAATTCTTCGTGCACGACATAAAACAGAGTGCTTTGTGGGACAGAAAGGGCCGTCGCAGGAAAGAGTTTTCAGCACTTTGCACTGCCCCTACCCCAATGTGGCCCAATATCTCACGCCTATAACTAACCTTTGATATATTTTTTGCTTCGTATATCTTCAATAGAGCCTCTATTGGCTTCCCTCCGACTCTGTTGGCAAAGTTAAAAACAGCTGCTAAAGCTTTCCCTAGCTCCCCTTTCTTCCAAGTAAGCAAAGGGCACCAACTGAGGGAATCGTCAAACACAACTCCCAAATAGGAGAAAACATTGGTCTTCGGCATTGACGAAAGTCCGAGTTTAAAAGTGAAATGCTTAGCTTTACGATGTCCTACCTGCATAATGAACAACTTGGCATGATTAAAGGAAAGGTCCAAGTCCTCCATAAAAAGGACAAAAGAATTCAGAAGAAGTTTTAGGCCCCTTGCTGCCCTCCTATAGGAGTGGCAGGCTACGCTTGCCTGCCTGGGGACAATCAGCATTTGTGGCCGAAAGGGCCTTTTCTAAGGAATTAATATATAGGTTAAAAAGAAAGGGTGCTAAAATGCACCCCTGACACACCACTCCCTTGAAGTCAAGCTGACTGGACACTTTCAGAACCTTTGAATAGCGGACAACCGCAGTTGAATCACGGTGAAGATCCCGCAGAAATAAAATGATGTTACTGTCAATGCCAATGGAGGACATCAACTGCCACAGCTTGGACCTATTGACCCAGTGGAATGCTGAGGACAGGTCCATGAAGGCTAGGTATATGGGGCTTTAACGAGCCACAGTGTATTTGTTCAGAACCATGTACAGGTTTAAACACTGTTCCACTATGGAACGACCTGAGCTAAATCCTTATTGGATATCGGATAAGAAGTTGTTTTCATCAACCCAAGATACAAGTGTGTCAAGTACCATGCGGCCCACCACCTTCACCACAGAGTCCAGAAGAGAAATGGGCTTATAACAATAGGTACTATACAGATCTCCCTTTTTAAATACTGGGACTATAATCGATAAAGCCCAAGAATCTGAGCGGACAACTTGGACTGCAGCATTGCTAACAGTTGTGAGGACAGGCACCCAGGTTTCTACATGGGCGATGTAGAGATCTGGCGGGATCCCATCTGGCGCGGGGCCTTGTTTTTAGACAGACCTTGTGTGGTGAAAATAAGTTCTGACTTGCCTTCCACCCTTTCCTGCCCCTCAGTTGGCGGGGAATCCGACTGGAAGATACCCTCGAAATGATGTACCCAATCGTCCTCTGTGATATGGACATCCAGTAAATTAGCATTATTTCCAGATAGAAATGAGTCCAAGGGTCTCTAGAGGTAGGCAGAGGTTAAAGTTAGATAGAACCTTACTCTCTAAAGTGGTAGCTTGGTCGAGCAGTAAGGCAGTATCAGAGGACAGTGTTAAGCATTTGATGTACACACTCAGTCAGCAAATGGTCTCACTCACTCAAGAACTGAATTCTAGGCCAATTGTTTTTGTATAAAAAATATACTGTTGTTGTATTGTTAGAACTAAGCAAGCCTGGCACAGGTAAGCATAAAAAATACTTTGCAGTAATAATTTACTTGTATGAACACAGTTCAAGTGGGCAGTAGAAATTGTACTTTGTTTGATTTACAGGGGAGCAGTAGTATGCAACACTTAGCAAATACAGTACATTGAAATGAATAGGCTTTTTCAGTAAATTGCAGATACGTTACTTTTTACGTTACTTTTCTAACTCAGTGCTGGATACCTAGATTCAGCACTGGTACATTTCCTAGAAACAGGTAAGTAATTAAGTTTTGGTTATTCGCATGATTTCTAAAGAATATTTTCAGTTTTCAAAACTCCACACTTGGAAACTTTTTGGAGCAGTACATTGAAATGAATGGGCTTCTACAATAAATTGCTGGTAAGTTACTTTTCACGTTACTTTTCTAACTCGGTGCTGGATAGCTAGATTCAGCACTGGGACATTTCCTCGTAACAGGTAAGTAAACACGTTTTGGCTATTTGTGCGATTTAAACAAATATTTTTAGGTTTCAAAACTCCACACTTAGAAACATTTTGGGGAAAAGGTGTCCATGGTATGGAGGGAAAACAGGTTAACGATTCTCAGGTAAGTAATCAATTGTGGGAGTTAAGGTTCTGGGGTTAGACTCAGGGGGTCTCCCAGGGTCAGTGATGCACTGTTGTTTCACCCTCAGCGTCACTAGATGGCTGGGTGCAGAGTGTTGAGGCCCAATGTTATCCTATGGAGGATAGGGGGGACTCCGTTTGGTGGTGGCTGGCAAGCAGGCCACGGGATTGTGGGAGAAAAGCTCCTATGGTTTCGCTCAGGGCAAGTTGGGGACCAAAGGTGCACCCTCAGCGGTACTAGGGTGGCCGGGCGCAGGGGGCTGTTTTGAGGTTGGGTGCCCTGTTGATTTCAATGGAGATTCTCCGGGACAAAGAAAAACTGCAGGCTCATGGACGAGGATCTTCCAGGAGCGACCACCACTTCGAGAGGTAAGTTGGGATGTTGAGGGTGGGTTAGGAACCATTGGGTTAGGCACATAAGGCCATGGGGTGTCGGGTGTAGGGGTGCCTTTGGACGTCGGATTTTCTTACCTGCTTTGGTCGCGGTAGGGGGGTTCCTCTGGATTGATGCTGCATGAGTCATCTGGAGGCTTGAGGCAGGTCAGGGGTCGCCGGATCTCGGATCAGGATCGCCGGGGGGACCACCTTGTGGTGTTTTTCCACTCGAGCTCGGGCCGTGTTTGGTGGGTGCGGAGTGGGCTGGATTCTCGGATTCTGACTGGCACCAGAAGCTGCAGTTTAAACACGTCTGGTGTTCACAGGAGAAATAGTATTGAAAGTGAAGGCAGGCAGGTCCTTCGGGGTTTCTGAGGTTGCTGGCTGCTGGACTCGCCAGGGTTTCTCAGGAGCAGGTTAGAGGGGAGACAGGCCTGTAGGGCTGGGGCCAAGTCAGTGGGTGTCATCCTCTTGTTAGTTCTGCGTGGCTTCTCGTCCTTCTTCTCTTCTTTTTTGTTGTTGCTGGATCTGAGGAAGGAAGGTTCAGTCTGCCCCTGAATACTAAATTTAGTGGTGTTACAGGTAGGTAAAGGGCAAAGACACCCCCTATTCTGCCACTCTCCAGTAGGAGTGGGGCTGAAGCCTGTCCCTGGTTGGCTGGGTCCCCCGATCCTCAAGATGGCAGGGACTCAAAGTTGTGCTTCTCCTCGCCTCCCCCACCTTAGGGGTGGAGTTGCCCATCCTGGGGGAGGAGGCTTGGCACCTCTTCCCAGGATGTGCATTGTTTCAGGCCTCCGAGAGCAGCAAGCTCTCGACCCAGGGATCGAGAAACATGTCTGGTGGTGGCAGCCTAAGCAGCCACTCAGTCAAGTCACTAGGAGTTGGTCGAGTTCCTGGGGGCAGCTCTAAGATGCCCTCTGTTGTGCATTTTACATTAAATCCCACACTGGCATCAGTGTGTAGCCATTATGGTGCTGTGGAGTTCGTAATGACAAACTCACAGCGCTATATAATCTTAATGGCAGCACTGCACTTACAGTGCCCAGGAATAGACTTGCGGTACAAAAGGGGGTGGTGATGGACGGAGCATCTGAATCAATCAAACACTCACACCCAGTCAGAAGATCTGGGTTGAATCCATCTCCCTTCTTTAGCCCACTCTGCCACCCCAGTTCAGACATGGCTATATGCAAATCAGTCTGACCCTGTGCCTCATGGGAACAGTCCAGCCCGAACTGCCAAGCCATGTCTTCCCTGGACCGGAAACAAGCTTCCGAGGACCGGTTTCTGGCATTCCAGCCGTCTTCAGCCCGGCTTGCTTGAATCCAGTGGCAAAGTGAGCAAGGGACTCACGTCTGAGCATACACTGCCACACTTATGGTGGCCAAAAGCGGTACAAAAGGGGGTGGTGATGGACGGAGCATCTGAATCAATCAAACACTCACACCCAGTCAAAAGATCTGGGTTGAATTGAAGGCTAGGAGTTTTCCAGCCTTGTCTCCTACGTCGTAAATGCTGCTAAGTGTGGCTCTATGTTGAGTCCAGGCTGCGTCAGTGGCTAAGTCGGTATATTCCTTGATTTTAAGGCGCAAAGCCTGTTGTACCTCTTCTGACTTTTGCACCCAAAGTTTCCCCTCTAACTGCAATATCTCACCTATCCACCTTCTCCTTTCATGATCCCGTAATTTGAGCCAGGGCCTCCCCCTGAATTACCGCCTTTTAGGCCTCCCAAATTGTCCTACAGATCCCTCATTCTCTTAGTAATAGAAATCGAAGTTGTTAGATTTGGGGATCTGTAGTTGGCAAAGGTAGGTACTTGTGATAAGTAGGGACCCTCTCCTCTAGTCAGGATAAGGGGGATTACACTTCTAAAATAACCCCTGCTCACCCCCTTGGCAGCTTGGCACCAGCAGTCGAGGCTTATTTCAGAGGCGTTGTAAGTTAAGCAGTTGTGACCACATACAGTAACTCAGTGACAACACTACAAATGGACACCACACAGGTTTTATATAAAAAATAAGTAGGTTTTATATAGAGTTACCACAATACCATAAACGACAGAAATACACACTATGATTACTTTAAGATGGTAGATTTAAGCTTAGCTCAGTTCAGTTCTTAGATGCGACACTCTGCGTCAATGTACTTTAAGTTGCGTTGCGCTTCCACGACAAGCAGTGTCGCAGCGATGGGAATGTGGCAAAGTTTAGATACAAAGAAATAAAGACGTGAAGATCTTCCAGATGCGGCACGCTTCTCAGGGATGCGAGAAGTTCTCAGTTTGATGGGCTACAGCGGCGACATCCAAGATGCGACGGCAGCAGTTCCAGAGGCGATGCTCTTCTCCCACGAAGCGTGAAGCTTTCGCTCGATGCGACAACCACAGCGGCGACATCCAAGATGCGACGGCAGCAGCTCCGATGGCGGCACGCTTCGCCGGGATGCGAGGTGCTCTTGATCGATGCGGTGCAATGCGACAGTTCCAGCAGCGACACCCTCCTTCGGAGTTGTGACGGCAGGTGTAGCGACGGCGACACGCTCCAACCTCGTTGAGAGATTCTTCTCCTGATGCGGTGCAGTGCGACAACTACAGCAGCGACACCCTCCTTCGGAGGTGCGACGGCAGCAACGGCGACACGCTTCCTCTTCATTGCGGCACGCTTCTCTCCGATGCGGTGCAGTGTAACAGTTCCAGCGGCGACACCCTCCTTCAGAGTTGCGACCGCAGGCACAGCGACAGTGACACGCTTCTTCTCGTTGAGACGTGCTTCCAGCTCCTTGCCTCACACAGTTCCTCAGAAGGCCCAAAACAGCAGCAGGCACTTCCACAAGAACTCTGGGGAGCTGGGGGGTGAAGTCTGTTGTCCCTGATACTTCAGCAGGAGGCAAGCTCTTTTCCAAGCCCTTGGAGATCCTTCACAAGTTGAAAGCAAAGTACACAAAGTACCTTTCTCCTTCCTTTGGCAGTAAGGCAACCACTGCAGGCCAATTCCCCAAGCAGCACTTCAGCTTGGGAATAGTCTCTCCTCAGTTTCTTCAGGTTCCTCTCCTCAGTAAAGGTTTCTTCTTGTAGTCCAAAGTGATCTAATTTCATGGGATCAGGGTCCCAATATTTATACCCCAAAATCCTTTGTTCTCTTGAGGTGCCGGGTTTTTAGGAACCCGGTGGTGCCAGGGGGTAGCACCCGAGGACCTCTGAGTTCTCCCTTGTTCCGGACCACAGAAACACGGAGTCTTCTAGTTACCGTCAAAGATCAAGTTTTATTGGTAGCTACCAAGTAACACGTGTCCCAGAAGTACACCACACAGAGTGTAGGTTCTCGGGAGACTGTTCGTTTTTACAGAACCAGCCGTCTCCTTATATACAAAAATAATAGCTGCAAGCAAGAATTCCTGAGTTTATGATATGGCTATACACATATTTCTACAATAATACAAAGAGCGGAGTCATGTAAGCAAGCCTATATTTTAGATGTCCAGTTTGTTGATAGATTACCCAGTTAGGCCTGGAACTCCCATCAGATATCGATGAAACCTTAATAAAGGAAGGCACAACCCAGTCGTAAAACTGGCCATAAACAAGGAATGTGAAGAGGTGCATGTTTGCAGAAAGCATGGTCTGTATGTCGTGAATGGTTTGTGGAATGTTATGTATTGATGCTATCGTATTCGGCCACTGGGCGAGGAGCTGCCCAAACAGGTTTGGCCGAAGGCAATGGAGTCAGTTGGGACAGGTCAGGGGGAAGTCACGAAAAGGTGGACGTGTCCCTCTTGATCAAGCTCAACCTTTAATTGACTTAACATGAGCGCAAGATGCAAGATGGATGCCGTTCACAAAATGGAGTTTAAGGGATGGGGACGGAAACTACGATTTTGGGGTGTTGGCAACCCTCGATTGTGACGCAAATACATAGGAATGATGTCCTAATTATTATCGGTTCATAGATACCAAAATCGTCTTGGTGCGTTGAGGTTTTGTGACACGGTGATTGGACCTCGATATCGGGAGAACACCAGGGTCCGGATTTTTTGAGAACCACAGACCCTCCTTTTGCCCTCATATAAGGCAATAACTCATGCTAAATCTGAGTCCAAATCGGTATGAAGAAATTCGTGGAGATGTTGCTGTAGCATCATTCTGTTACTCAGCTCGTCCTGTGACACAGGCTTCCGTACACACGAGGTAGCACAGAGGCCACATAGTGCAGGAGCACACTGTATACATAGGCAAAACATGAACAGAAGTGCCAAGGTCATCCCAATGAAGATCAAAATTTTCCATCCCCAGGCAGTGATCAGCTCCCAGAACCACCCCAGCAGGGACCAGTCCCCTTTCTCAACGTGAAGGGAACCAGATATTTCGTGTAGTTTGGAGATGGCCTGGTATACTGTCAGTGCGTTATCAGGGATGAATATGCAACAAATGGATTGGATGACTCTACACACACCACCACGATCGGCGAGTATGATGTCTAAGGCAATTCGGTTCTGAAGGGTCATAAGTCGATCCGACTGAAGCTCGGTTGTCAGATTGCCAAGTGCTCCGGCCGTCGTAGTCACGGCGGATTCAACTATCCTCGATAACTGGCGAATATTTCTGCTGTTTACCATAGGCCCCCAAAATGGCAGAAAACCCTTTGCGAAGTCAGCGAATTCCTGACCCGCGGTGTCGTCTTTACTCACGACACCCCTAGCTGTCCTTGTCCGATGGTAATCTGCTCTGGCCGTGTAGGTGGGATGCAGCAGAAATGAGATAAAACATGTACCTGAGAAATCAGGGGGCAACCACGTGTAGGCTTGGTCGTGGCAAACGAAATACGTGCCTTTGGCTGCCAAAAGTATAGGGGAAGTTCGGGAAGTAAATACGTATGTTTCCGTGCAAATGCTCTTTCCAAACTGTGCTGTGGGGTCCCTACCAATACCCTGTAAGCATAAGTGACCTCGGTGGGGCACTATCCAAACTGGGCGGGATTTCTTTGCTGCCTGGCTCTTGACCAGGTAAACCCCATGTTTAGTCACGTTCCGACGGGTGTAGGGACTGAGTTCATCTTTGGGCATTGTCAGATATGTGTCGATATCCCTACTCATATTTCTTATCCCTGCAATTAGTGCCTTGTTATTGGAATCGCTCGCAGTGGAACGGGTCGGGTATGGATCTAGGGCGAATAGGAACATGGTCTGGAAAGCCCACAGAGAACCATAGTAGCTGAATGGCAAAATGAAGTATGGGATCCCCTTATCGGTTGTGTGTGGCATAAGTCCGCATATCCAACAGTTTGATATGTTCATTACGGACTGGTGTTGGTGTAGGAGCTGAATGAAAGAATTGTTTACAAATTCGAGTCTTCGGGCAGACTCGTGTTCAGGTAGAGGGTGAAAGTAGTGTGGAGAAATAGTGGGAGGAGATGGTGGCTGGGTGTCATTCGAAAAGGTAACTTTAAATACGAACAGAGTATAACCAGTAAAAAACACAAGTATGCTACATAACATTAAAACACATAGTATAAGGAATCTTCTTTTGGACAGTATTGTACATAACTGTTTTCCGAAGTTCGTGAGTCTGATAGGTCTCTCTACCCTTGGAAACTCCATCCTCTAGTTGCTGCCCGCGGTGGTTGATTGATTCTCCCAGGGAGCGCGCTCTGCTCAGTCCGGGGTAACTCCCGTGGACCAATCAGAACCGTGGACCTAGAACTTCCCAGTTGCACTCCCCAGACTTCAACCGCGACCCTAGCAGCAGAACCGGATGGCGGTTCGAAAAATCAAAAATGAGCTAGTTCCCCTGGGACGAGAGAGCTGAAATATCAAAAAATAGTTCTTAGGGGAAAAGGGAAATCACATTAGGTCAATCGTTTATTAGTCTCTTTGTTTAGACCGCAGGTCGTATCGTCGTTTCCCAGGTATGGTGTGGTCTTCAAACAGCGTCTCAGGTTCGGTAGTGTCCAATTGCATAGACGGCGACACAAGTCCTTGTAAAATATGATCACTCTCCTTTTCAGTACTAGTTTCTTTCAAACGTGCATCGCTGAAAGGGATGAAGCGAGGTACGGATTCGGTCTCGGAGTCGGCAAGTCCTTTGTTGACCCACCGGTCGTATGGAAGGGGTAGAGGGACCCGTTTGCAGTGGGTCCCATGTACCCAAATCTTCTTGCCTTCCACCCGAACAGCAGATCTCGTTGAAAGCAGCACTAGGTGCGGTCCGGTCCACCTCGGCTGTCCGTTGTTGGTGCGCTGGAAATTCCGCACCAAAATCCACGAACCGGGCTCGATGAGGTGACCTGGATCGTCAGAGGCTGGTGGAGAGGAACTGTGAACCTGTTGGTGTAAAACACGCAATTTAGTTGTCAATTCACACAAATAGTCAAGTAGTACGGGGTGTTCTATCTCACTTAGTTTCTTCGGTCTTGGCACGCCCCAGACGTTGGCTGGGCGGCCAAACACGATCTCATGGGGGCTAAGTCCTAATCTGGAATGGACAGTCATTCTGGTTGACAAAAGCGCTAGAGGCAGTGCGTCAGGCCATTTAAGACCTGTACTGGCTTGGATCTTGGCTAGTTTGAGTTTTAGAGTGCCATTGTAGCACTCTACTAATCCAGCTGATTGGGGGTGATTTGCAGCGTGGAATTTTTGGTGGATGCCTAAACACTCACACACTCTCTTCATCACGCATCCTACGAATTCACTTCCGTTATAACTCCAGACAATTCTAGGCATTCCGAACCTCGGAAAGAACTCTTTGACGAGTGCTTTGGCAGTTGATAAAGCTGTATTGTCCTTAAGGGGGTACGCTTCCACCCACCTTGAAAAGGCGCAGACAACAACGAGCACATACTTTAGGTTGTTGCACCTCTCCATGTGGATGAAGTCGAGCTGTAAAACCTCGAACGGGTACGTTGGAGGCGCAAAATGACCAGTTGGAGTTGGGGTTCCCCTCCCGGGATTGTACTTCAAACACACCATACACTTTTTAACCACATTCTTTGCATATTTTGGGATATTGCTATTCTGCCATACTGGGGCCAATAGTTTACATATTCCTTTCGAACTGATGTGCGCAATTCCGTGAGCCATCGTTACTACTGCAAGTACGTATGCATTAGGTAATAGCCATCGCTGGTGTTCTGATAGTTCGACCCAACAACCATTCGCATCCAATCTACCTGTGCTTTCTCTCCATTCATTCACCTCGTTCTCAGTTGCTTCGGCTTGTATCGATTTTACGCTTTCAATGGTGTCCTCACACATTCCCACGTCAGTAGTCCATCTAGCGGGACCCATAACATACATCCGACTCATTGTGTTCCTTGCAGTTTCTTTCGCAACCTCATCTGCCAATGCATTTCCACGGCCAACATCATCCTGAATCTTTTTGTGTGTACTGCATTTTATAATGGCGACTTGTAGGGGCAAGGTGAGTGACTCAAGGAGCTCATTAACTAGCTGGCCATGTTGTATCTTCGTACCATGGGACGTAAGGAACCCACGTTCACGCCACAATCTCCCAAAACTGTGAGCCACACCAAAGGCATATTGGCTGTCAGTGTACACATTCACTCGCTTTCCTTTCGCCAACACACATGCTCTAGTAAGCGCAATCAGCTCTGCAGCTTGTGCAGAATTGTGGGAAATGCGTGCAGTCTCTACAATGGTGTGTAATGTCGTTACGGCGTATGCTGTGGTCGTATCACCATTCGGCAACTTGAAACATGAACCATCAACCCATAAAGTATCATTGCATTCGGGAAGGGGAGTGTCCTGTAAGTCTACTCTCCCTTTTGTCTCTTCTTCTGTCCTGAAACAGCAGTCGTGTTTGTCAATCTTGTCTGTCTCTGTCGGGATGGGTAATAACGTAGCGGGTTGAGTGTATCACACCTCTTTATGTGGATGTGACTTGCTAGCAGGGTAAGTTCGTAACTGGATAGTCGAGCGCTAGTAAGGTGTTGTGTCTTGGTCCTATTTAGCAAAATGTCAACTGCATGCGGAACCATAACGATCAGAGTGTTATTCATGACTAATCCAGCAGACTGTCGAATGCAGACAGCTGCTGCGGCGGTTGCTCTTAGACAACTTGGCAGTGCCTTAGCCACTGGATCCAGAGTTGCCGAAAAATACGCGCATGGGCGCTGTTTGTCCCCAAAGTGTTGCGTTAAGACTGATAATGCACAACCTTCCTTTTCGTGGACATACAATGTAAAAGGCTTACTGTAGTTGGGGTTTCCCAACACAGGGGCCGAACACAATGCATCGCGCAACTCGTGGAAACTCGTCTGACAATCTTCAGACCAAGGCATAGGATTAGGCGTGTCTTTGCGGAGTAGTGCCAGCAAGGGCTTGGCTAGTAGTGAGAAATTCGGTATCCATTGTCTACAGTACGATGTAATGCCCAAGAAGGCTCGAACCTCTCTCTGTGTCCTTGGGGCACTTAGTTCTGTAATTGCCTGTATTCTTTCTGGTGTCAGTCTCCTTGCCTCCTTCGATAAGATGTGACCTAGGTAGGTTACTTCTTGTCGGCAAAATTGCAGCTTTGAAAGAGAGACTTTGTGCTTCATGTCACATAAGTGACGCAATAGTAACAACGTGGCTTGTTTGCAAATCTCCTCAGTGTCTGCGGCGATCAGTAGATCGTCTACGTACTGGATCGTGCCGTGCTACCAGAAGGAGGGAACGGCTGCTGCTGCTTAAGGCAAGGACTATCAACCAGCACCTCGCGGAACCCGCTCCGCGGGTCCCGCTTCGCTGTCCTCTGCCCATTCAAAGCTTGGCCCCTGCAGGGTGAGTGCGCGAGCGACAGGGCTGCGAGCGTGGGACCGGGACTCACTCTCCCAGGAGTCCCGGCAACCCAGAGGCCAAGTCACCTGGCCCGCTCTCCCTGACCGCCCCGCCCCGCATTTCTCCAGAAAAGGACTCCGCCCCTGCTGCTGTTTGGGACGCCATTACAGACTTTCTCCGTGCTACCAGAAGGAGGGAACGGCTGCTGCTGCTTAAGGCAAGGACTATCAACCAGCACCTCGCGGAACCCGCTCCGCGGGTCCCGCTTCGCTGTCCTCTGCCCATTCAAAGCTTGGCCCCTGCAGGGTGAGTGCGCGAGCGACAGGGCTGCGAGCGTGGGACCGGGACTCACTCTCCCAGGAGTCCCGGCAACCCAGAGGCCAAGTCACCTGGCCCGCTCTCCCTGACCGCCCCGCCCCGCATTTCTCCAGAAAAGGACTCCGCCCCTGCTGCTGTTTGGGACGCCATTACAGACTTTCTCCGTGCTACCAGAAGGAGGGAACGGCTGCTGCTGCTTAAGGCAAGGACTATCAACCAGCACCTCGCGGAACCCGCTCCGCGGGTCCCGCTTCGCTGTCCTCTGCCCATTCAAAGCTTGGCCCCTGCAGGGTGAGTGCGCGAGCGACAGGGCTGCGAGCGTGGGACCGGGACTCACTCTCCCAGGAGTCCCGGCAACCCAGAGGCCAAGTCACCTGGCCCGCTCTCCCTGACCGCCCCGCCCCGCATTTCTCCAGAAAAGGACACCGCCCCTGCTGCTGTTTGGGACGCCATTACAGACTTTCTCCGTGCTACCAGAAGGAGGGAACGGCTGCTGCTGCTTAAGGCAAGGACTATCAACCAGCACCTCGCGGAACCCGCTCCGCGGGTCCCGCTTCGCTGTCCTCTGCCCATTCAAAGCTTGGCCCCTGCAGGGTGAGTGCGCGAGCGACAGGGCTGCGAGCGTGGGACCGGGACTCACTCTCCCAGGAGTCCCGGCAACCCAGAGGCCAAGTCACCTGGCCCGCTCTCCCTGACCGCCCCGCCCTGCAATACCATCATCTCCATTGACGCCTATAAAAAGCGACGAACACCGCTGCGCGGGAGCGCGCGGGAGTGCCCGGGGCTAAGCCCGGGCAAAGGGCGGGCCCTCTGTGGCCCTCAGAGGCCTGAGGAGCCTGGGCCTGGGCTTGAACCCCTGCCCGATTCACCCCAGCCAAAAGGAACAAGGTGCTCACGGTAACCGTAAGTCGGTAGTCTATTTCCATACTATTTGTACTGACTAGGTTATTTCATCATCTATATAGGGGTGCCATGAACTGCCGGGAAACCAGAAGCATGGCCGCAGCAGGTACTAAAAAACTAACTGGGACCCTAGACGATTTTATCGTCCGCACCAATGCACTAATCGACCAGGGAATAATATTAATGGACAGGAGAGTATCCCAGGATCTAGCTAATGCCAGGAGATCTTCGTTGGGCCTTATTGCCCAGGCACACACTCCCACCATCAACTCCCGGCATATTCATAACCCAGCTGATCACACTGAGGTCGTTAAGGAACTAGATGTTGCAAATTCACAACTGGATTTAGAAGCTACCCCCAATCTCAACATTCTGACAGAGAGTGGATTAAACACCACTGAGCTAGATAACTCTCCCGTGGTAACTAATACAAATCAAAGGGGTTTGATAGAAGGGGCAATCCCGAAACGAAAGGCAAATAACTCTACCACCCCCAAAGGGAAAAAAGCTAAAATAGCGCAAACTGTTCGACTTCAACAACCCTCTATTGTAGATCCGGGTATTGTCTGCAATAATTTGCTAGTTTCCTCCAATGATACAGGCGGGGTGAATCCCACAAACTTTGGCTTACCGATTAGTCTTCCAGACGATACCATCTTAGATAGCAGCCTGGAGGAAATTCTGGAACTCACTGGGGAAGTCACCAATCTAGCTATACAGAATCAAGATGGCCATGGGCAGGATATGGTTAATAATATAATCTTTAACACGATTAAAAGCCTTCTGGAACCCATAGAAGTTAGACTTCGCGGCTTGGAGACTATCCTGATGAATATCCATAAGGAGATAAGTGCTCCATGCTTCTCTATGAATGCCAAGACATCTCATGCTGCGAGTATAGCTAACAAGTCATCCTTGGGTAACAACGTCACTGTGTCTAAAACTAATCCTCCAAAAGACCCTAGTAGTACTCTAAAACAGGGAGGCACGAAAGCAAAGACCCCTGTTCCCAATTTACAGGTGATTATTTCTAATGCTAATCAAACCCCCAAAGCCACTAAAGAAATCCCTCAAGCTACTAAACAAACCACCCAAGTTACATCAAGTGTTCCCACTTCAGTAACCCTAAATCCCGATCAGGCCCCGCGAACTAAGGCTGCGATTCGCAGAAACATTCATCTTCCACCAGACGCTTGTCCTTTTGTAGTGATTCTTACTGGAGTTACTGAAATTCCCCCATCGGAAGTAGAATCTCATCAGGCCCTTAAAAATAAGGTGTGTCATTGGCTCACTAAAAACCATCCCCTCCCGCCTAACATTCCTAGTAAAATTCTAATGGTAGAAAGAACTCCATGGGTGGGCGGGAATAGAAAAAATCTGCAAGGGGATTGTGTTGTGGTGACTTTTGAGAATACTCAGGTTGTAGAACACATATGTAGTAGAGCACCCAGACACCTAGCTAGCACTGTTACGGCTAGGCCACTTTCGTATTTCTATCTACCAGGGAATCATACAGACAAAAGATGGAGCTGGCTAAGGGGTCCACACGATCCAAAACCTAGACAGAGGTTTACCAACCCATGGGAGGAACAATCATACGGATGGGAGGAGGAGGGCGATGTGGGCTGGAATCTAGTGAGGAGAAGAAGAGGCAGACCACTCCAAGGGGGTTATGCGGTAGGGCCCCAAAATAGTTACTCACAACAGTATTATCAGGCTACAAATGGGCAAGATAGCTACTTTGACTTCCCAATTGTTAACCGTTATGAGTGCTTGTCAACCACGGACTGGGTTGACTGACATACACAGGGATCACTAGGTGGTCAGCGGCGCCATAACTCCCAGACTCTTATGTTGAAAGAAGATAGCTTTGTGGATCTGCAGACGATTAATTCAACTCTCTCTCCTGATGATGGCTTGGAAGCTACTGAGGTTAGAGGAGTGCATAACCAGCATAAATCCAATAAGCCACTTTGTAAATTCCTCACATGGAATATAGCGGGTATTACTGCTAAGGCCTTAGATCCTAGTTGGCAAGGGTTTGTTAAACAATATGATATAGTGGCACTTCAAGAAACGTGGGACACGTCAACCTGTTTTTCATTGGATGGTTTTCACAGTTTCTCAATCCCAGCCGTATCAGGTGCGAGAGGGAGACCCAAGGGTGGGCTTCTAACATTATTCTCACTGAATCTGGCTGGGTCTTTTAAAAAAATAGAACCTGCTCCCAGGAATACGCTGATAATTGAGTGGGCTATTTCGGACCATCAATCCTTTTTAATTATTAATTTCTATAATTCCAGGGATGGTTCTTTTGTAAACGAGTATTTGTCTGCTCTGTTAGATTTTTTGTCAGTCTATAGACACGATTGCACTTCCGTCCCAGAGATTGTCATCCTGGGCGATTTTAACATTCACCCCTGTGATGGGGACTGTTACAATGACAGGTATGGAGGATCATTGGTTGAAGGGATCCCCCATTTTGAACACACTAAGGAGGGGGAGGGGCTTGAGAGCTTTCTGGCCACTTTAAATCTATTTGAATTGGGTTTTGGTACAAATGAAATCAGACCACCCACATTCATTGGGAGAGATGCTAATACCATCATTGATTACATTTTTGTTTCACCAGGGGTGTTAGCTAGGGCTTGCGAATATTGTGTGGTGTCCGCTGTCTTCAGCGACCACAACCCTGTTTTGCTGACCTTGCACCTGGATTGCTCCATGACCGAGAGGGAAACAGGGGTGGTAGCCCCAAGGGATCTCACCTCTAAAGAGCAGGGGAGGAGGATTAAGTGGGAGAAGATTGTCCCCGAAAATTTCTTCCAAATACTAGCCCAGGAAACAGAGGCAAAGATGGCAGTTTGCCTTGATCCTACTTCCTTGGGGTCTGAGGTAGTGGCCGCTTACACTGAGATATGTTCAAGCATCTCCAAGAATTTGGAGTCCAGGAATGGCCCGCAAGGTAATAAGCATCTACATAGATGGTTCGATAGGGAATGCTCAAAAAAACATAACGCCCTATTGAAAGCACTCCAACAGAGACCCAGAGACAGGACTCTAGTGGCAAGTCTTCGGCAGGGTTATAAATCTGCACTTGCCAAACGCAAGACTCAGATTAAGGAGGAGGCCTGGGAGAGTTTACTGTCCGTAAATATACTGAGAGACAGTAGGAAATTTTGGGCCATCATTAATCAGCCCTTCTTTACTGAGGATGGGAAATCAGATATGGATTGCGTGATCGAAGACGAAAGATGGCTTAATCATTTCAAACAAATTTATGAAACTGAGGTTTCATTCCCGTCAGTTAGTGTCCCTTCGCGGAATATCATGACCATGCATTTTAACATTTGTGAGGTTGAAAAGGCCATTAAAGACACAAGTAAACATAAGGCACCGGGACCTGATGGGGTACCTGCTGATCTCTACATGCAGTATCCCAAATTCTGGTCCAAAATATTGACCAATGTTTTTAATGCGATACCTTCGGCAGGCTTTCCCCCTTCTTGGTCCACCTCTATAATTGTTCCGATTTTTAAGAAGGGGAACAGGGGGGACCCGGCTTGCTACAGGCCAATCTCCTTGCTTGACTCTGCTGTTAAAATCTTAGGCAGAGTCATTCTACAAAGACTCGGGGATTGGCTTGAGGGGAGTGGGGTCCTCTCTGACCTTCAGTATGGTTTTAGAGCTCACAGGGGGACCATGAACCAATGCTTAAACCTCCACCTCATAATTAGTAAATACACCGTGGTGAAGGAGGGGCATTTATATCTAGGGTTTATGGACTTATCCTCCGCTTTTGATTTGGTTAATCGCTCTAAACTTTGGCTTATTTTGCGGGATTTGGGTTTGGACACTACTTTGGTGAATTTTTTACATGACCTCCACCAGAATTTGTTTGCCTCCGTTAGGGTTACAAGGGAAGGCAGATGTACTGAAAAATTTAGATCAGGGAGAGGGGTCAGACAGGGTTGCATCCTGGCCCCTCTTCTATTCACACTCTACATTAACTCCCTGGGTAAATCACTCAATTTAGCCACCATGGACGTCCCGCGTATGGGAGGGTCCCCTATCCCGGTCCTCCTGTACGCGGATGACGCCGTCCTAATAGCCCGCACAGGCATTGGCCTGCAAAAATTGTTAGACCATTTCGGATCATTCATGGAAGCTTTAGATTTAAAGATCAATACACTAAAATCCCATGTCATGGTCACGGGCACACGTAGGAAAAGCCTGAAGATTAAAACTTTTAGTTGCAACAAATTACAAATCTCTAGGGTACCTTTTTTTTGCTATCTAGGCGTCACTTTTGATGAAAAAGGATCCTGGGGAGCTCAACTAAAATTGAAGGCCAACGTAGTTGCAAGATCTACTACAGGACTCATGAGCTTTTCCAAAAAATTAGGTTCTAGGCCCATGGAGGCCATGATCCGTATCTACAAATCCAAGTGCCTGGCTATTGCATCCTATGGGGCTGATATCTGGGGCTATGCTCCCTCTCAAGGCATTCAAATTGTAGAAAATAATTTTATACGAACCTTGTTGTCACTCCCAAAGTCATCGCCTACATATTCCATTCATAGTGAAGTCGGCTTGGGCCACATTACTGACCTTCTAAAAATGGCCCCCCTGCTATGCTGGGTGAAAACCTGGACAAACGAGGAGATCACGTTGAACCATCTCATTCTCAAAGACTGTTTGGCCCTGGACAAAGCGGGCAGTATTCCCTGGCTAGCGTATGTTAGAGCGGCATGCGTGAAGCTAGGGCGCCCGGATATGTACTCTTCTCCACAGGGCCTCAAGAAAGAAGATGTAGGGTGGGTTAAGTTGCATCTCCGGAATTTGCTGGAGTTAGATAGGGAAGAGGTTGAACTCAACAAACCCATGGTGAGAACAATATATCAACTTTCTACCTCCTCAGCCATGGAACCTTATCTAAAATTTGTGACCAAACCATACCACCGTTTTCTTTTATTGAGATTTAGGTTCAATCTTATCCATCTAGTGCTGGGTTCTAACATAAAGTGGGGGACCCTTGAAAATACCCCACCTTGCACTTGTGATAGCTTCTCAAATCAGGATACAGTCCACTTTGTGATGTTTTGCGAACACTATCTGGAGCCCCGGAAAAAGTTTTTATATCCCATTTTGAAGGAACTTAATTTTGTCCAAGTAAGGCCTGCACTTTTACACCTGCAAATGTTGAACTCCGTGCAGGTCACATATGGTGTAGCCAGTTTTTTGGTGGCGGCTGCCCGATTAAATAAAACAAGACTCACCCAGACAAATATACATCCTGGTTGACATTTCGTCAACTTTATTCTGGGACATCGCATAAGGATCATTGGGACATGGAGGCGCTTGTCTTTTTCTGGACCTTTTCTTATAGTGAACCTGTTTTGTATTCAAACTTCTTAAAAAATAATAACAAAAAAACCTCTTTTAAAAAACCCCTTTTAATGAATCATTTTAGGAACTGCAACATGTGTATAGTTTGTTTAATTGCCAATTTTAATCTGTTTGTATAGTTTTTATTTTTAAAAATGAATTGTGTATTGCTTTTATGGTTTTAACTAACCGAATAAAGATATTTGACTGACTGACTGACTGGATCAAAGTTGACCCATCTGGCAGCACAATTGTGTCTAGTTGTGTTTTCAGTGCCTGACTGAATATAGATGGGCTTTCGCAGTAGCCTTGAGGAGCACATTTGAAGCGGAAGCTTCGTCCTCCTAAATTGAAGCCGAAAAGGTCTCTACTCTCTTCGGCGATCGGGATGCTGAAGAAACCGTTCTTCAGGTCAATCACCGAGAACCAGTCTGCTGAAGCTGGAACCATTGTCAATAAAGCAGTAATGTCGGGGACAACTGGAAACTGTGGGATAACTACCTTATTTACCTCTCTGAGGTCAATCACAAACCTATACACAGGGGGCTGTGAAGGATCAGTACGTTTTAAGACCAGTAAAACTGGACTGTTACAAACGTTCCCTGTTGTTTCTTCAATAACATCTTTATCGATCAAATCATAAATGATCGTTAACAACACCTTCTCGCATTCGTTAGATATTTTGTATTGGGGAATACGTGGCAATCCGACGTTGGCTTTCAAAGTTATGACATACGGTGCTATCTCCAAACGACCTACGTCATTGGAACCATTAGCCCACAGTATATCAGGAAGTGATGACAATTCGGTTGGAATACCTTCTTTCGACAAATACATTGGAGAAATGACTTTTTTCCCTAAGGTAAGTTGTACTCCCGAGGGAGAACAGTACAAAGTCGCATACAACCTTTTTAGCAAATCCAATCCTAACAAATTTTCACTGCAACCTGTTGTAAGAATGAGGGGTGCTTCTAATTCACAGGGGCCAACAGAAAGGGGTATAGGACTAGAGATCGGGTTCCTAACAGGGGCGCCAGAGAAGCCTACTGAGACATTCATTTCGCCAGACAAAGGTGCGCCAGGAAGTTTTGAGTGCATAATAGAACTTTTCGTAGCACCAGTATCCAGCAGAAATGGCTCTGACACTCCTGAGGTAATTACCTTGACATAAGGTCCATCCTGGTCTACTGGAACTGAAACAACTCCCTCTCTTTGTCCATGGCTGTCCTAGCAATCGTTACCCTCATTGTCGTGTTCGGTGTAATAGTCGTCAGCATAGTACTGAGCTGACCTAGACGATGCGTTATTCTGTTGGTCAAAGCTATTCATGGAATTCTGAGGCGGAAAAGAAACTGTGTTCTGGGAGAAATTTCCACGGCCCCTACCTCTGGGGGCGTGTTGAACACCTCTCCCTCTTACACCTGAAACACCGTTTAAGCGTCGCGCAAGAGCCGGACAATTACTCCTAAAATGACCCTCTTCCTTGCAATACGCACATTGATTCGGGCCATACGGAACACGCTGGTGGGAAGACTCGTTTCCTTGCGCGTCTCTACAATACTGCTTATTCTGTTGATAATTGGGCTGGCTGGCCATACGAGGCGGATAGGCCTGTTGGAGAAGAACTTTAGTTTTCAAATCTTTCGTCTTTTTGTCTGCCTTGTCTAGCTCGTCTTTGCGCCTGTTTTCGTAGTACTGAGCTGTTGCTAGAATCTGCGCTGACGTAGAGACAGCCCAAGCACTCTCTGAATCTTTTAGGTTAGCACACAGTTCGGGAAGCAGATTGTGTACAAATTTGTCTACAAACAATCTTTGGCCACCCTCGGTAGCCATATCCTGACCACTATGGTCAGTGAAAGTTTCCTCAAATCTCGTGAAAAAGTCAGACACATTCTCGTCTTTCTTCTGCTTGCACGCTGATAGCTTGTCCCAGTTTACGCGTACTTCAGGCATAATTGTCTTCATGTACGCAATAATTCTACCGGGAAGTTCAGCTATTAACGGCTCAGGCTTGAAACCACCGACTTGTCTAGCATCTGTAGTCGCAATGTTCGCCCACGAGTCACCTAATTCTTGGTCATGATCTGTATGACGTATCTTACTCCATAAAGGATGTGGAACAACGTTCCCAAACAACATGTCTATATCCGCTAAATTCATTATACAGGCAGTTTGGGATAACTCCTTATAATACCCAGTCGGGTTTTTACGGGGATCGGGTAGTGTCTGCTTGAGTGCTAAAACTTCGGATCTTTTCCAGGGGACATGTACCCATACACGCTGGAAATGAGGCAGAACCGGTGGAACTGCAGTTGCGTCACCTTCCCTCCAGACCGGAGGAACCTCTCTCATGGGGTACTGTCTCGCTCTTTTCCTGCTGGATGTACCACTGTCAGAGGATGACCCAGAATTACCACCCGTACTTCTATGTGATAATAATATCTCAACTGCTTTTTCAACGTCGGGACCAACTATCATACCCTCCCCAAATTTAAATCGTACACTACACAACTCTTGCTGGTTGGTCTTCTGACCATTATCTACCAAATCCTCACACAGAAAAACACACATCTGCTCAAAGACGTATCTTTGCGTTGGTTCATCCCATTGACGGAAAACGTTCATGACAGACTCTACATCATATCTTGCTGTGTCCATAGCCCAATTTCGTGCTAACTTATTCAATGATTCCCTTTCCTGATAATCGGGCATTTGGCTTCGTAATTGTCTTCGTTCCGTGTTAGGGGTCATTTTAGGCGACCGAAAAAGTGGTGAAGGAAGGTTAGTAACAATGCTGGTCATTTTATGCCAGACGGAAGGTGAAAGTGGGGGAATAACTGGTGGTAGAACAGAGTCACGCAAAGTAGAAACAGAAATGTTTGTAGAACGAGTATCAGAGAGACTAGAAGATGTGCTAGGCGAAATTTTAGAAGGAATAGTAGGAGAAGTAGATGTGATCGGTGAGCCTTGAGGAGGCTGCGCCAGAGAAACAGGAGCCAGCTGAAGAGTAGCCGGTGAGTGCGGAAAGGAGCCTAAATAACAGCTACCAGAGGTGCAACTAAAGGTTGCGGAGGTGCTGTGGCATTTTGTGCATAGGGTGGTGGCGAACTTAGCAAATGAGCCATTAATGGATCTTTCTCACGCTCTTTTACTGTCTCTCGCTGACGAGATGGCAAAACGGGATAGCATTTATCTATTGCCATTTTACGTTGCCTGTGCAACTGCTCACTTATTTGATCCTCTTCGTTGTCTTTAAATTTTATCGCGGCTTGCATTACTGAAATACCTCTTTCCCTCTTATTCTTTTTTTTCTAATTTAATTTCCTTCTGTTTGGCCTCTTTACGCCATAAGCGGAAAGAGTCAAACATCGCCGGTCGGGCTTTCTTCTTGAATAGTTTGACCTCTAGGTTATCTAAAACTTCTGAGTCGAAACTACCATATTGGGGCCATTTTAAAACACCATCCTTGCGGGTGTATTTTATCCATACTTCGTTATATGTTATAGGACCTACGCCGTGCTTTACATAGAGCTCATACGTTGGAGTTCCAATTGGAGGAACCGGACAAGATTCCTCTAATCGGGAGTCCTTACTACAACCAAGACAAAACAAGTTTCCAAGTCTGCTAAAACCAGGCATCTTCGCTCACTAGTCTAGCTTCAAACTTCAAAGGATTATCTGTTACGATATATCTCGTGAATACACAAGTCCTTCGGCTTTGGGGCTTGCAAGTACCAAATCAAAGCGTATCTCAAGGATACCAAAAACTAAGGACAAACTAAGGACTGGGAGACGCTCCACTTATACTTAACTGAAGTATTTGAAGATCTGTGACGTCGCTAGAAGACTCGTCTATCGTTTCGCTCTACCAAGGATCACTGGGTCCAAAACAAGGCGATAGTCAGGGCAGCAGTCCTTCGTAGCCGTCGGGACGCGGGGAACCTCGCAGCAAAGACCTTCGGAACCACGTCGACATACAGGGGTCGCTGAAGTGGCTGGCCGTCCTCCGGAATTTTCACACGAAGCTCCTCACGAACATCTGGCTTGGACCGTCACCGCTTGATATCGCCCCGAGTTGGGCGCCAACTGAGGTGCCGGGTTTTTAGGAACCCGGTGGTGCCAGGGGGTAGCACCCGAGGACCTCTGAGTTCTCCCTTGTTCCGGACCACAGAAACACGGAGTCTTCTAGTTACCATCAAAGATCAAGTTTTATTGGTAGCTACCAAGTAACACGTGTCCCAGAAGTACACCACACGGAGTGTAGGTTCTCGGGAGACTGTTCGTTTTTACAGAACCAGCCGTCTCCTTATATACAAAAATAATAGCTGCAAGCAAGAATTCCTGAGTTTATGATATGGCTATACACATATTTCTACAATAATACAAAGAGCGGAGTCATGTAAGCAAGCCTATATTTTAGATGTCCAGTTTGTTGATAGATTACCCAGTTAGGCCTGGAACTCCCATCAGATATCGATGAAACCTTAATAAAGGAAGGCACAACCCAGTCGTAAAACTGACCATAAACAAGGAATGTGGACAGGTGCATGTTTGCAGAAAGCATGGTCTGTATGTCGTGAATGGTTTGTGGAATGTTATGTATTGATGCTATCGTATTCGGCCACTGGGCGAGGAGCTGCCCAAACAGGTTTGGCCGAAGGCAATGGAGTCAGTTGGGACAGGTCAGGGGGAAGTCACGAAAAGGTGGACGTGTCCCTCTTGATCAAGCTCGACCTTTAATTGACTTAACATGAGGGCAAGATGCAAGATGGATGCCGTTCACAAAATGGAGTTTAAGGGATGGGGACGGAAACTACGATTTTGGGGTGTTGGCAACCCTCGATTGTGACGCAAATACATAGGAATGATGTCCTAATTATTATCGGTTCTTAGATACCAAAATCGTCTTGGTGCGTTGAGGTTTTGTGACACGGGTATTGGACCTCGATATCGGGAGAACACCAGGGTCCGGATTTTTTGAGAACCACACTCTGAGGGCAGAGGGGCCTTTGTCCAGTCCATCGATGCATGTTTCGTTATTAGTTTCTTGGGACCCCTGAAACTCCCTGTTATTCAGTTTGGTCATGTCAAGCTGTAATGCAGTGCAGGCAGTTTTCAGGCCGTTGCTCCATGAATTATTTGCTTTCATAAAGATAATTTTTAGGGTCTTCCAAATATGTTACGCTTTTTTGCTGGCTGTTGAAATTCCATGAAGCCTGGTATAGCCATTGGGGTGAGCGACCAAGTTTCTTGCAGACATAACAAGTCCCCTGACTGCATGAATTCAAATGCTTCCTTATTATGTAGTGAGGCTTTTAGCCCGTAGACATTCCAGGAGATTACTTTGAGCAAGTTGCCTGGTTTATTGCTCAGGCAACCATTTCCTTGTGTGCTAGGAGCACGTGCGCTTTGTTTGAGCGGACTCAGGCAAAAACTGAATTGGGGTATATTGTCAAGGGGGTTTATCTCCGCTTTCTTGGCTTTAAAAGCCAAGAAAGCGGAGACAAAATTATCTGCCTATTACCTAGCTGTCGCTAACACCAGTTAGCGACAGCTAGTAGGAGATAGCGACCATCTTGGGCCCCACTTTGCATGTCAGTGATATTTATCACTAATGACATGCAAAGTGGGCTTGCCAAGATGTTAGCGACTGGAAACAGTCGCTAACATCGCTATCTCCTATTACCAACTTTTGAAGATATTCGCGCAAAGCGCGAATATCTACAAAAGCTAACACCTGCCCCTGAGCAGTTCTTAGCCATGTTATCCAATGGGAGGTGGATAACATGGCTAAGAGCATTAGCTCGATAATGCATGAATATCGCTGACTTTTCAGCGATATTCATGCATTGCGGCCGTTTTTTATCGCATTTGCGATAAACCTTGGTAATACCAAGGTTTATCTGCAGCAAAAATCGCTGCAGCTTAGCGGTAAAATTTTCTCTCTAACCAAGCAATAGCGATAATTATCGCTATTGCTTGGTAATATGCCCCTGAATTTTTATGTTGGGGTATGCTGTTGTGCGAGGAACATAATTTGTCCGTTTTAGAATGGACTTTCTTGGGCGCAGTGTTGGATTTCCTGTTTTTAGCATAAATGGATATTTCTCTTCTTCTGCAGTGTGGACATTAATCCCCCAGTTTGCGAACCTTTCTTTTTCTTTCATAATTTTTTGTACAAATGAGCCGTCAGTCCATATTATTATCGTTGACTCTCTGGTTGTATTGTTGTCCAAGATTATAAATTGAACTTCGGTAAGGTCTTCACTGGAGATGGTAGAGAGCTCTGGGATATGATGAAAAATTTGCAGAATCTTGGACCTGTTTAATGCGTCCAGACTTCCCCGTGATGTGTATTCATGTGTAAAAATGATTATATTATTCTTCTCCTCTTTAAACCCTTGTGCTGGTTGGCTGGCCGCGAGTGAATATGCGGCAAATAGTCACTTTTTTGTTGGAGATACTTCGTGGTCGTTATTAGTTTCTTGGGACCCCTGAAACTCCCTGTTATTCACTGATATGGGTAATATCATTTCTCTGTCTAGTGCTGTCTGCTGAATGTTCCTATAGCTTTCTTCATGCTGTACCATATTCAGACTGCCTGTACAGACCAATGGCGGACTCACTTCTAATTTGTGTTGTGGCTGCTCTTCCTTGTTGTTGGCCGGTCCGTTCACAATTGGTTGGGGTATAGGATTATTTGGTATTATTTGATGTTTCACCAGGCTTCCCCTTTGAAAATCTGGGAAAAGTTTCTGTGGTTCCAGGTTCTTTTGTGTGGGCACTTGTATTGCAGGTGTTTTTTTGGGTCGAGCACCAATGGATTCTCTGGCGCCCAGTTGTAAGACCGTTGTGCTTTCTTTCTTGTTGTAAGTTTTTTGCCTGTTTTTTCAGACGTTTCTTCGCACTTCTCGAAAGGTTTTTACTTGGTTCTGTGGTATGCACTAATTTTGTTGCCCCACTGTTATTGCCATGTATGTTCTCATTAGTTATAGATTCCTCAAAAGATGTTGTGCTATGTCGGGAAACTGATGGTGACAGCAAAGCTAGTGAGCACAAAATTGGTTTACTGACTTGTATGTTCATTAATGTCGAAATAATTTCTGCTAAGCCGGTTTTTCCCTCTGGATTGTTTACAGTACTCACTCCAATTTCAGTTCACAGGGCTTGGTCGCCCCACTCACTGCTGCCGCTCCTGCCTGCCTTTGCCGCCTCCTGCCTGCAGATTCCTTCGCTCGCTGCCCGCTGCTCCTGGGAATTTCCCGCTGCCCGCTGCTCCTGGGAATTTCCCGCTGCTCCTGGGAATTGCCCGCTGCTTCTTGGAATTTCCCGCCGCTGCCTCCCTGCGGCTCCGCCCCCCTGTAATTCCATTCGCCGCCCCGCTCCCGCCACCCAGCTGCTCCTCCCTCCCGGCTCCTTACTTATGACGCCCCTAGAGCGACCATGCAGCGGACGCGCGCAGCGGATGGGCGCAGCGGGAGCGCCGATTGAGCGCCGAAGGTGCGCCAAAGGTAAGCCTGTCTGCGCCCGTCCGCGCCTGGCCCGCGCCCAGCGCCAGGACCCCTGGCCCTCCCTGCCAAGGCAAGACGACCCGACTGACCTACGACGCCGCCACTCTCAACGCACTCAATGCCGGCCAGACCCACGCATGCTGCCGAGCCACCCCGAGACGCACGCACGGACCCTTCACCTGCTGCACCTGCAAGTTCACCTGCCTCCAAACCTGCCCCGCACCCGCCAAGACAAACACCAGCAGCAACCACCTCAAGTGCATCCTGATCAACACCCGCTCCGTACACAGACACGTCGTGGAACTCTGGAACCTCCTCGACGCTACATCACCGGACGTCGCCTTCCTCACGGAAACCTGGATGAACGCCTCCTCTGCACCCGACATCGCCATCGCCATCTCGGACGGGTACAAGATCATCAGGAGGGACCGCATCAACCAGACCGGAGGTGGCATCGCCATCGTCCACAGGAACACCATCTGCATCACGACCGACGCCAACGACTCCTTCGCCGCAGCCGAACATCTCCACTTCCAGATTCACACCGACCCTAAGACGACCCTCATAGGCACCCTCGTCTACAGACCCCCGGGACCACGCACACAATTCAGTGAAGACATCACAGACTTCATCAGCCCGCACGCCCTCCCCTCCATTGACTACATCCTCCTCGGGGACCTCAACTTCCACCTGGAGAACAACAAGGACGGCAACACCACCGCCCTGCTGGAAAACCTCGCCAACCTCGGACTCAAGCAACTGGTCAACACCCCCACCCACTACGCCGCCCACATGCTTGATCCCGTCTTCTCTTCCAGCAAGTACATCACCTTCAGCCACGCCACCGGACTCCACTGGACCGACCACAGCTGCGTCCACTTCAGCTTCAAAAGATCCACGACCCACCACCACCCGCAACAGGTACCTCACAGGAATTGGAGCAAGATCACCGCAGACCAGCTCACCACCTCCCTCAGCCCGAGCCCACCCGCCAACACAACGGACCCCAACGAAGCAGCCCGCAACTTCACACAGTGGCTGACCGCCTGCGCCGACGACCTCGCGCCACTAAAGAACCCTCCCAGCAGACCCAGAAGCAAGAAGGCATCCTGGTTCACCGACGACCTCAAGGACTCCAAGAAGACCTGCCGCACCTTCGAGAAAGCCTGGCTCCTCGACCGGACCACCGACAACATGACCGCCCTCAAACACGCTACCCGCAAGCACCACCAGCTCATCCGCACCACCAAGAAGAAATCCCTCAAGGAACGACTGGACAACAACGCCCACGACAGCAAAGAGCTCTTCACTATCGTCAAGGAGTTCTCCAACACCAGCACCGGCACCAACGACATCACTCCGTCACAAGACCTCTGCGACTCCCTCGCCTCGTTCTTCCACCGCAAGATCGCCGACATCCACAACAGCTTCGCCGCCACACCCACGCACCCAACCGTCGAACCAACACCCCCCACCGCCACCCTTCGCACCTGGACCACGGTGACCACCGAAGACACAGCCCGCACGATGAACACCATCCACTCCGGATCACCGACCGACCCCTGCCCACACCACGTCTTAAACAAGGCCGACTCCACCATCGCACCCCAACTCCGGAACATCATCAATGCCTCCTTCAACACCGCCACCTTCCCGGAGAGCTGGAAGCACGCCGAGATCAGCGCCCTCCTGAAGAAACCTACAGCAGACCCCACCGATCTCAAAAACCTCCGCCCCATCTCGCTCCTCCCTTTTCCTGCTAAAGTCATCGAGAAGATCGTCAACAGACAGCTGACCGCCTTCCTCGAGACGAACGGATCCCTCGACCCCTCGCAGTCCGGCTTCAGAGCCAACCACAGCACCGAGACCGCCCTCATCGCAGCCACCGACGACATCCGGACCCTGCTCGACAAGGGGGAAACAGTGGCCCTCATCCTCCTGGACCTCTCCGCTGCGTTCGATACGGTCTGCCACCGCACCCTAGTCCAGCGCCTCAGCAACATCGGTATCCAAGAGAAGGCACTGGAGTGGCTCATCTCGTTCCTCGCCGGAAGAACACAAAGAGTCCGCCTCCCCCCGTTTCGCTCCGAGGCCACTGAAGTCATCTGCGGCGTCCCGCAAGGATCTTCACTCAGCCCCACCCTCTTCAACATCTACATGAAACCTCTCGCAGCCATCGCACGCCAGCACAACCTCAACATCATCTCTTACGCCGACGACACCCAGCTGATCCTCTCTCTCACCAGAGACCCCGACACCGCCAGAACCTGCCTACACGAAGGGATGAAAGACGTCGCCGAGTGGATGAAGGACAGCCGCCTGAAACTGAACTCGGACAAGACGGAAGTCCTCATCCTGGGTTCTTCGCCCTCCGCCTGGGACGACTCCTGGTGGCCCCCAGCCCTGGGCATCGCACCCAAGCCAACCGACCACGCACGCAACCTGGGCTTCATCCTGGACCCCTCCCTCTCGATGACCAGACAAGTCAACGCCGTCTCCTCATCGTGCTTCAACACCCTGCGTATGCTTCGCAAGATCTTCCGCTGGATCCCGACCGAGACCAGGAAGACTGTCACCCAGGCACTCGTCACCAGCCGACTTGACTACGGAAACGCCCTCTACGCCGGAACCACAGCCAAGCTACAGAAAAGACTCCAGATTTGTTGGAGTACAGTGTTGTAGAGTGGAGTGAAGGAAAACAGTGTCGTGGAGTGGGGGAGTAGAGTGCCGTTGAGAGGAATTGTTGGAGTACAGTTTCGTAGACTGGAGTGAAGGATCACAGTGTTGTAGAGTGGAGTGGGTGAGTAGAGTGCCGTAGGGAGGATTTGGTGGAGTACAGTGTCATAGTGTGTAGTGAAAGATCACAGTGTTGCAGAGTGGACTCCAGCGCATCCAGAACGCCTCCGCCCGACTCATCCTGGATGTCCCCCGACGCAGCCACATCTCCAGCCACCTGAGGAACCTGCACTGGCTCCCCGTCGACAAGAGGATCAACACGTTCCGGCTCCTCACCCACGCACACAAGTCTATCCACGACCTGGGCCCCAAGTACCTCAACGACCGCCTGACCTTCTACACGCCCACCCGCCAGCTACGGTCCACCAGCCTCGCCCTCGCAGCCGTACCACGCATCCGAAGAGCCACCGCCGGAGGAAGATCCTTCTCTTACCTGGCTGCTAAGACTTTGAACTCCCTCCCCATCCACCTTCGGCTGACCCAGGACCATCTCGCCTTCAGGAAACAACTCAAGACCTGGCTGCTTGAGCAGTAGCATACCCCTCCCCCCAAGCGCCTTGAGACCCTCCCGGGTGAGTAGTGCGCTATACAAATGGCATGATTGATTGATTGATTGATATGGGGGGTTTGTTACGCCTACCGGACTATTCGTACTATTTTGTGTGCCATGTTTTGCAGACCCTTCGTATATTCTTTGTAGGCTCTGAATCATAGTTCCTCTTGTCTATGCTTTAGTTCTATAATGATGGATGTTAGCACTTCATGCAGAGGGCAAAGTTTCTCTACAATTGGAAGGTATGAGCACCTGGCAGTTGGTTGCAGCCTCAACGACTCCATTTTTTCGTCTAAGAGGTTGATTTTAGTTTCGATGTTAATCATGGCTATTGCAAGAGCCTGTATAGTTTCCATTTGAGTTTTCAATTTTTGCGTTTGCCATGTGGTTGTTGCTAATGTAGAATTTATTGAGGATAGCAGAGAATTTTGGTTAAAACATCCATTGTGGGGTGTGCATTTTGTTTCGGTGGCAAATTCTGATTTCCTGAAAGACTATTCTCTTTCTGTTTCTCCTGCAGCAAGAGTGAATTTTGATCCAGAACAAAGCTTTGAATTATTGATGAACTTCGTATCAGGGCTGGGGACTGAGACAAATTATACTGGTTGTCCTTGCCCCAGCCTGTACATTTGTTTTAGCTTCTGCACGCATTTGTTGGCTGAGTCTATTTGTTTGCTCCAATGTTGGCGATATTTCCAAAACTTACAATTTTGCCTGACTTGTTTCCTCTCGTGGCCCTCTCGGCACTTCCATGTGCTCTAAAACCGATGAGATTTCCAATATTTCTTAATGTACTTGCCCCATTATATCTTGCTCTTTCTCCCCAAGCAAAGGAAGGTCTAAGACTAAGGCTTCAAGCCTTTTCTCCTGCGTGCCCGAACACTCTGGCTGTGTGACTGCTTTAAAGACTTCAGAGTCTCCCAGCTCTAACCCGTCTTTCTCCATTCCAATGCTAATCCCATAGGGTAGCGGTGTCACACTGTCTGGACTCCCTGTTCTGCAATCCGGGCCATTAGCAGTTTGTGGTGTTGAGTGTACTAATGCCCTGCTGTATAACAAACTTTTTCTAGTTGATTTTGGGCAGGCATTGATGGCGCTAGCGTTGGCGTTGTTGGCGTTAGCATTGGCGTTGATGGCATAAAGAATTTGCAGATTGACTTATTTGTTAAATGTGGGTTTGAAGTTGATGATTGCACTGTGGCGGTAGATTCCAACCGCGCTCGCCCCTTTGTTGATGGCTTTGGTCTAGAGCCTGTACCATTTCCTGCACCGGTTGGTTTGCCAATACTGGGGACTGTTTTTAATTTACGAGTCTGACCGCGAGAGAGCCAGTGGTTTTATTTTCTAGTTTATTTAATTTATTTTTAATACTGCCTTCGCCGCCACCCTTTCCCTGATTCCTCCTCCTCTAGGTGGTAAGTGGGTGGCAAGTAATTATAAGCGTCTAAGGCACGGTAATGTGGACATCAATCCTCGGCAGTATATGACAGTATGTGACGGTATATTGCAGTGGGCATGGGCAGAATGAGTCCAAGAGCGCAGGCGCAAAATGCAAAAGAAAAAAAAAGTGGCGGCAGAAACAGAACAGGAGCAGGGCACACTGGGGCTCCACAGGCTGAACCCAACCTAGTTGGGGCAACTACGCGGGTGCTTCCGGGCACTACACGGGACTTTGTGTCCTCCAGTAGGGAGAGCACGCTCATTTTCCTGCACTCTCCCACTTATATAAACTTCTGGCGCTCCTGGCGCTCCACAAGTCCTGGCCCCAGCTCCTTGGAAATTGACAAAGCACGCTAAGTGCGCACCCGTGCCGCAGTTCACAAGCCCCCCTCGCAGCTCTCACCTCACCTCACCTCTGAAGCTCCGGAGTTAGCCTCCACCGCTGGCACTGCTGGCGACCTGCACTGCAACACGTACTATCCAGTCCGGGCCAGTCCGGTCCAATCCAGAAGGCAGTGGACGTGTAACGGCAGGGAAGGGGTGCCAGGCAGGTTGCGGGCTGCACACAGTGGGAAGCAGTGAGTAGCGGCAGTGAGTAGCGGCAGGCGGGGGCGGTGCAAGCTGCAAACAAACTGACCGGCAAAGGTGGGCGTGGGCTACAACAGTGATGGCGTGTGACTCCTCCTCCTTCGATTTGCTTTAGCTCTGCCTTGGCAATGTTCCAAAGATGCTTCTGTGTAGAAGCTCAACGTTTCTCCACTGTTTCCGCACCCTGGAGGACTCACTCCTGACAAACAGTCAGCATTCTGCTGTATCAGGCTTTTTGCGGCAGTCAGCAAAAAGTCGCCCTCAGCACAGTCGCGGTTGGTTCCAGGGCTGATCCCGGGGCCAAGGGCTGCCGCGGCTCGGTTTACGGCTGATTTTTGGGTCGTTTTAGGCCGTTTTCGGCCGATACACACTTTCCGCGTCTCCTACAGTTCGCGGCTCCCGCGGCCCTTCCTCCTTGCATCAGTATGTCTCCGTCACCCGACAGCGGCTCTCTACTGGATCAGACTATTCCCACTCCAGCAAGTGCAACAGTAGGGAAAGTATTGGATAGCGTAACTGTAAAAATGACTATTCACACTCCAGCAAGTGCAACCGTAGGGAAAGCGTTGGATAGCGTAGGGGTTAAAATTACTATTTCCACTCCAGTGAGTGCAACAGTAGGGAAAGTGTTGGATAGTGTAGGGATTAAAATTACAATTCCCACTCCAGCAAGTGCAACCGTAGGGAAAGTGTTGGATAGCGTAGGGGTTAAAATTACTATTCCCACTCCAGTGAGTGAAACAGTAGGGAAAGTGTTGGATAGGGTAACTGTAAAAATGACTATTCCCACTCCAGCAACTGCAACAGTAGGGAAAGTATTGGATAGCGTAACTGTAAAAATTACTATTCCCACTCCAGCAAGTGCAACAGTAGGGAAAGTGTTGGATAGCATAGGGGTTAAAATTACTATTCCCACTCCCGAGAGTGCAACCGTAGAGAAAGTGTTGGATAGCGTAGGGGTTGAAATGACTATTCCCACTCCAGTGAGTGCAAAAGTAGGGAAAGTGTTGGATAGCGTTGGGGTTAAAATTACTATTCCCACTCCAGCAAGTGCAACAGTAGGGAAAGTATTGGATAGCGTAACTGTAAAAATGACTATTCACACTCCAGCAAGTGCAACCGTAGGGAAAGCGTTGGATAGCGTAGGGGTTAAAATTACTATTTCCACTCCAGTGAGTGCAACAGTAGGGAAAGTGTTGGATAGTGTAGGGATTAAAATTACAATTCCCACTCCAGCAAGTGCAACCGTAGGGAAAGTGTTGGATAGCGTAGGGGTTAAAATTACTATTCCCACTCCAGTGAGTGAAACAGTAGGGAAAGTGTTGGATAGAGTAACTGTAAAAATGACTATTCCCACTCCAGCAACTGCAACAGTAGGGAAAGTATTGGATAGCGTAACTGTAAAAATTACTATTCCCACTCCAGCAAGTGCAACAGTAGGGAAAGTGTTGGATAGCATAGGGGTTAAAATTACTATTCCCACTCTTGAGAGTGCAACCGTAGGGAAAGTGTTGGATAGCGTAGGGGTTGAAATGACTATTCCCACTCCAGTGAGTGCAAAAGTAGGGAAAGTGTTGGATAGCGTTGGGGTTAAAATTACTATTCCCACTCCAGAGAGTGCAACAGTAGGGAAAATGTTGGATGGCGTACATTTTAAACAATTATTATTTTAATATTTTAATAAAAATAACATTTGAAAAACTTCATTAAAAATAATTATGAATAAATATCAATACAATTAACGAAATGTTTATGTAATTAACATTAAATTACATCTCACCCTATTCCTCTATAAATACACTACAAATTATTACCAATTAAAAATTATTTAACAATAAGTAATTATTAAATAATAATTAATTTGAATTAATAATTACTTAATTATAATAAATGAGTTCCCACCCTATTCCCCTATAAACACACACCACGCTACACATATTTTTCTTTAAAAAATTAATATAATTAAAGATTAATCAATTAATAAAAATGAATGACCAATTCTTAATTAATAAACAATAATGTAATTGTCAATAACCATAAATACAATTATTAACTAATTATGTATCATTAATATACTTATTAATTAATAAAGCCATAAAAAAATAATTGGCAATTATTAATTAACAATACAGTAATAATAAATACAATTAAATAAAAACATTAATTACATAATTATAATTAATTTACTTCCCACCCTATTACCCTATAAACCCACAAACCGCAACAGAACTAAAACACAATATTTTATTAAAATTAATTTATATTTAATGAAAAATAATATTTAATTTAATTGAATTACTTCCTACCTTATTCCCCTATAAACCCACAACCCGCTCTAATACTAAAATGCAAATTTGTATTAAACTTAATTTATATTTACTAACAATTATTATTTAATATAATTAAATTACTTCCCACTCTCTTCCCCTATAAACCCACAGCCTGCTCTAATACTACAATGCAAAATTTTATTAAAATTAATTTATATTTAACAAAAATAATTATTTAATTTAATATAATTAAATTGCTTTCCACCCTATTCCCCTTTAAACCCACAACCCGCTCTAATACTAAAACGCAAAATCTACCTAAAAATATTTTAAGATTTTCTAAACATTTCATACACACAAAAAATATTAAACGCATACATTTAAAATACATACTTAAATACATAACACTAATATAAATCTCGATATTATTTACAACTATATTTTTGCTAACATTATTACTTACATCGATATTAAATAAAACAATATTCCTTACCTTAAGGTCGATATTCTGGTCACCGATATTCTTGCTTTCGATATTCTGTATCATACAAAAAACTCGATATTAAGGTACGTCGATATATTGACTGTGCAACGCTTTTTCTTGGGGCAGGTGTGGGATATTACGTACCAAGTGGTATCAGAGAGATTATAATCTTCCCTGCAATGGTCATCTGCTTTACAAAAAATTTCAATATGAGGAGAGACTCTAAAAAGCAGCGGCGGGGCATATAGTGAGAGGAGAGAATGCAGATCGTCACTAACGTTATAGAACAGCACATAACTTTAGAGGCTATGTAGATACAGGGGAGACACCTGAAATGGGTTCTGCACCTCACATGAATGCAGTACACGAAAGCGCCTTCACACACAGACCAAACATCCTAGGAGGGTCCGAGGGGAGAAGGAGGGGCTCAGAAGGAACACAAACATAGAAGGAAGAGCTAGTAGGTGTTCAGGGACACGTTACTGGAAACTAACTACTCTAGTTAGTAGTGTCATGGACTGGTTGTGGGGACAGTAGTGCCCTACAACAAGCAGCTTTTACTCCACGGCTAAAAGAAAAGGTGTCAACCTTCTTCTGACTTTTTGCATTAAATGAAAATATTGGTCAGAAGGCACTTATAAATATGCTCAATACATCTAGCAAATGATGTAAAAATAACCCTTGACACAGCCCTTAAAGAGGTGGTCAATTCACAGGCATGTGTGCGCACCACCAATAGACATAACATCTAATCCCGGCTTTACCACTTTACCTAAATATGATGGAAATAGACACCAAGTGGGTCATTAGGATGGCGGGCGAACTTAGTCTGCCCGCCATCCTATCGGTGATTGGGGCCGCCCGCCATAAGGGCGGGGCTCCCATGGGGGGTATTAGGATGCGCCCGCCACTGTGACGGGCGCATCCTGCATTTTTAGCATTGTAGTGGGCGGTGCTCTCAGCACGCCCGCCACAATGCTAAAAATGCACATATGCATTTGCATAAAAAAAGTGGCAGGCATCGTGCGGTACCTGCTGCGTTGTTTATGCAAATGCAGGGGGGTACAACAGGTTCCCCTCGTGTGCACCCCCCAGCTCTCCTTCACTCTGGGGGCCCACAGGGGGCCCCCAAAGTGAAGACCGCATGCCTTACCGTGGCGGCATCGCAGCCACGGAAAGGCTTCTGAAACAGACCATGTTAATATGGCTGGCGGTGTCTATTAGACACCGCCACCGTATTGGACCTTTTCCGCCCCGGTCACAAGGCGACCAGGGTGGAAAAGCGTCGGGCGGTCTTTCCGTCTGCCGCGGTCCCCCCGCCATCCTAATATGGCGGGGGTCATTTAGGTGTGGATGGTGGGCAGATTGCCCCCGCCAGGCCGGCGGTGGCTACCGCCAGCCTGGCGGGGGCAATCCGCCCGCCATCCTAATGACCCCCCAAATGTTACTTCTTGACAGGGCCACTATACAGGTCATTATCCAGGGGTTGTATTCCCTCGGCCTCTCCATCACAATCTCCACCATCCCATGTGTGGTTTAATGCACTTGGAAACAGTGCAACCAGGAGACTCTGTATTTAACCCTGACCTACAATTTGTGAAATAGTGAGCTTCAGGAATCACTAAGTACATTTATGCCTCTCCCCCATTTATGTCCAAGATTGGAGGTATTTACAACCATCCTAAAGTTGTAAGTAAAACTGTGCTTTTAAAAATGGGCCTAGATTGTGGTGATGCGTCTTTAACTAAAGATTCCTTCCAGCGGATCCTGGAATGTTGTTGTTGATGAGTTGCCAGGAGTGTTCCCGGCAGTTACGTTCCTGGTGCAGTTGGGTGAGTGGTGAATAAATCTTACACTTAGCCTACCGATGACACAAGAGTTTGATTACCACATAGACATTGCCTCTGGGGGGTACACAGCACCTACTCTCATGGACTATTCACCAGAATGTAACGTGGCCAAGTAATAACCTTTTGGAAAAAGTAGTTCTGCGTTCATCAGACTTAAACTGTTTAGAAGTAGGCAAATCCTACTCTTTCTGTGCCTCTGTCCACTGATCTGACAATGTATTCACCTTGAAGGAGCCTGGATGGAAGAAATAAACATAAAAGGCACGTTCCCAGCACAAACCACCAGCATGGATTTCATTCACTCGTTCAGAGCTGCTTAACTGCAGGCCTCCGCACTCCATATCAGCATCTCTAAAGGCAAACACTTTTGAAGCAAAGCTAGGGAGAGAGCCCGTATGATCCTGTACAGCCTAGGCCGCTCACTAGAAAACAACGACGAAGGACAGGACTCTAATAGGATAAACAGATCCATCTCAAATATGAGGTCAACGTATTATTCATCGCCTTAATGGTGCAAAAGTCACTCTGGAATTAAATCAATACTATTCGCATAATCAATGTTCAATTAAGAATAGAGACATTGCTGTGCTGCAATGAAAGAAATCACCGGCAACAATAGCTATTCTCCCAACAAAATTTACTTATTTCAAGTTTGGTTTGCATATTTTACAAGAAGGAGATAAAGCGACAACGGATAGACAACATTATAAAGCTTACCAATTTGTCTTATAAAGGTCACTGGTACTTTTATAACAACGCAAAGGTTAAGGAAAAGAAGAAGTATCAAGGTAGACAGTGTATCCGCAATGGCGGACAATAAACCCTTATTAATAGTGACCACATAACAACCGTCTCCAGGTAGGAGCGCCTAATTACAAAAGACCTGCAATTATGGTGAACGACTACATCGCATCAAACTGTGACTATGACATTGGTCTATCAAAACATTTGAGTTCTGTGTTTGTTCTTCTTGTTAGGTCTTGATCCTGAAAGATATAGGTCGATGGGTTTCGGGCTTGTGCTTTATGCACGCTTCAGGACTTCGCGTAATGAATGTCACCCAAACATTGCACCATGTTGAGGAGGTGACTGGCGTGAGAGTTGGTCGCGTAAAATGGAGCGCCACCATAAAAGAAATGTTCGAAGAAGCACTGGAGTTACCAGCTTCTCAAAAGGGCATGTCCTCTGTTTAGATAGCTGTCCAGAGGGCCAGAGACCTGAGTGGGGCCATCAATGTAAGCAATGGCCCGTAGCCGCCATGGCTAATTTGTAACTCCTGAGTCAGTTTGATTGTGTGAAGGCGGCAAAGAATTGTAGTATGCTGATATGGTTGGGTTGGGTTGCGAACACGATCCACAAACGGGCATGTGGACACTCACTTCGGGATCCTTAGTGCCCGGCAGCTCCTGCCACCCAACACCAAACAAGCAGGACTTTTATAGCTGAGCTCTGTGCGCTCTCCAGGCTGTTCAAGTTGTGCTGGCATCACTGAGCTGCACTAGATATGTGCGGGCAATGGAGCAGCCCACCCGAGGGTCCGACAAACCTGGATGTTCCTGGTGACAAAGAGTAATTATTTTTAAGATTACGGTGAGGTTGTTACCTGTACTTCTGGAATGCAGTATTTTCTTGGAAACCTAAAAAAAAAAGGTAAACACTAGCTACAGTATGATTGCCGTTAATAAAAATGTTACATCTGATAGCACAGGAAGCATTTACACATTCTCTCTTTTTGCAAAATATGCTCAACTGATCTTATACTCTCTACAGCCCATCCTATAATGTGAAAAGCGTATTTTATATGTTGTTTAATTCTTTCTTTAAAGTATTGGCAGGAACGACGCGCCACGCCACGCCACGCCATACTGAAACTGCAGGCTTGGAGTGATGGACAACGCGATGTAATACATGCGGAACCCGTTCACTAAAGTTAATGTCTCCCGTGCATCTACAACGTGATGAAATCACTGCTTATTAGAACATTGGAATGTTGGGAGCTCCATTGCAGACAATGGAGTGCTCCCTGCTTCTACGGGCCGGTAAAGGCCCGCAGAGCAACATTCCAATGTTCTACAAAGGCTTCTTGAAGTTCGAGGGGATTTCCATCCCCTCGAGCTTCGAGAACCCTTTGTTTAATTTGTTAGAACATTCTGCCCTCTAGTGGCAGAATGTTCTAATAGCCTTATAGCTCTTCGTAGCAGGGCTATACGGCTATTAAAGTCCCGCTGTTTCGTTAAAGTCCCTCGCCTTCGGCTCGGGCCTTTAACGATTCAGCGGGCCTTTAATAGCCGGTATAGCCCGCTCCTTTTTACGTACAAAGGAAATAACATGAGTTGTATTTTTTTATATTAAAGCTGTTATGTGGAATTTCTTTCTTGGTGGTATATATGTATAATTAAAAAATCTTTGTAGATGTGATTGAGTAGAGTGGATTGAATTGTGGCTTTACCTATTTGGTGATACTTTTGATTCCAAGAGGATATTTTATTTTCTACTCTTCAATAAAGACCAGATCTCCAGAGGACAGCGGACCTGTCCAGAAAACCTCTAACTTCAAGGATTTCAAATGATTGAACTCTGAAGTCCCGTAGTCTGACCTTCTCAACTCTCAACCCACCTCCAGGCCTGGCCACCGTGACTATAAACCTGTCGATTTATAAAGATGTGTTTTCTTCTTGGTTTCAGTGTCTAAAAGATTTCAGCCAAGTATGGTTAGGGTATACCTCTCTTGGAGTTCACAGGCCTAAGGGTTCGTCCCTGGTATATAGAACGGATGACAGAGGACGTCCCCGCCCAGTGCCCCAGGTGATCTGAATGGCGTCTGAGTTAAACCCATTTACGTAAACTCAGGCCATAGGCTGTGTGTCCAGCAGTTTCCTATGTGATCTCAAACTCCCTGACATACCAAGGCGCCTACACGCCTCGATCATAAAAGACTGTTCCAGGGAGTCAAATGCCTTATCGGCATCATCAGCCTTCATGTGTGTGTTTTCCAAATGCAGTACTGCGAATACCGTCCGTAGATGAACCACTGTGGGTTTATGTGGGGCAAATCCCAACTGTAACGGGGAGACAATTCTCTCTCGTAGGAGGGATAGCCGAGTCGCATCACCTCAGGCAGGAATTTATTTATAAGCTTTGTAAAACTCTACACCTGACCTTCAGATCCCGGAGCCAATGATCTGTTGCCCAGAGATCGATGGCTTATGACTGGATTTGAGAGCAAATTAATATAGCACTGAAAAACTAGTTCAGGAAAGAAGTGTCCTGGCGCTAGTATGAGCACATAAGTATCAAAATCACACAGCCCTTGAACATGAACAGAAGGTTTTGATTTGTTTCCTGAAAGAACTCATGTTTTCTTGGGCGCACGGGGCAGGTGGGAGGGCATTCCATTCCAGGTACCTGCAGTCAACACAGGCGGAGAGCAGCCATCTATTCTGATTTTTATAAACTTAGAGACTTTACGCAGCAAAGCATGATGGGCTCTCACCACTTGGCCAGCTGATACCAGGCAAAAGGCGAGGACGTATAAGAATGAATCCCCTGATTGTAGAGCGTTTATGCCATAAAGTGCTTTATATTGACATCTTTTTAGGACAGGAAGCGGTTGCAATTTGACCAGTTTGTTGGAGATCGACCTTGATTTTATTAACCTCAGAACCAGCCCAACTGCTGTCTTTGTAGCAGCAACAATCTATGTAGGTGATATTCAGATAAGCCTACATATAAGGTGATGCAGGAATCCATTCTCGATAGGATCAGAACCAGTACCAGGTCCTTCCTAGATGAAGCAAGGATTAATGGAAGTATTTTTCTGATAACTTTCAGCAGTCAGAAGCCTGTAGAGCAGGTGATTTTAATGTATCCTTTTAGGAACAGATGCAAGTCCACCCAAACTCCCAGTTTGCTGACCTGATGGAATGGGTTGGGGCAGAGCTCCCAAAGACACCGGCCTCCACCCTTGTGCCATGAGGCTCCGGTCCCAAATACCCCGATTTCTGTTTTTTTCACTGTTTAGCGCCAGGGAGTTTGAGCTTATCCAATCAGTGACTTCCTGGCGGCAGCTCCTGAAATTACTGGCCATTTTATCTGTTTTTAATTCTAATCCAATGATTTGTGTACATTTGAGTAGAGGTGATATCGAATGGCTCGATCAGGCGTATTTTCTTCTAATCTAATGATTTGTGTATCATCGAGTAAAGGTGATATCGATTATCGAATTACTCGATCAGGTGTATTTTCTTCTAATCTAATGATCTGTGTATCATCGAGTAGAGGTGATATCGAATGACTCGATCAGGCTGGCCAAGTGGGCCATGTAAAGATTGAAAAGATTGTGGCTCAAAACCAGCCGGGGGAGGGGGAATTGTCTTAGAGGTTGATCTGAAGTTAGCTGATGCCACCACTTGGGTCAAATCTTTCAAAAAGGATAAGAACCAAGCAGGCCCTTTCCCCTCAGACCCACCATCTCCAATCTCTGGAGTAATGTGGAGTGGGAGATGGTGTCAAAGGCTGCAGACAGATCTAATCAGATCAGAGCCCCACCTCCCCACCCCTATACATAATGTCTCTAATATCCCACGTGGCTTTAGCTCTTTTGGAGCCCTGGATGGACTTTGTGCAGAAGTTGGTGGGACTCAAGGTATTTGGTGAGCTGCTTGTTCACCATGGCCTCAGTTAGTTTGGTGAACATCAGGAACAGAGAGACAGGCCAATCCTTAGAGTTAGAATTGAATTTGAATTTGAAGGGATTTATATAGCGCTCATACACCTGGCGGTTTCTTGGCGCTCACTGATGACAGCTACTCAGTCGGTCGGAACAGGGGAACGGTAAAGGGATTCAGGATGGGAAGGCTTGGGTAAAGAGGAAAGTCTTGAGATTTCTGCGGAAGAGAGGGTATTGGGTGCAGGTTCTAAGGGACAGTGGGAGAGAGTTCCAGAAAGCGGGGCCCGTGGTGGCAAACTTGGAACCACCCCATTTCTTCCGTTTGAAACGGGGAACCACGAGAAGGTGGTGGGAGGAGGATCGGAGGTCTCGTGACGGAGTATAGGGTTGTATAGCTGAGTTGATGAAGGAAGGGGCGGAGCCTGTCCTGGCTTTAAAGATAGTGCAGCCGAGCTTGAATAAGACGCGCTGCCGGACAGGTAGCCAATGGAGGGAAAAAAGAAGAGGAGTAACATGGTGCGATTTAGAAAGGTTAAAAACCAGCCGGGCGGCCTGGTTTTGAACCAGCTGGAGGCGTCTCATGAGGTAATCGGGCATGCCATGGTAGAGGATGTTGCCATAATCTAGGCGGGATGTCACCATGGCCAGAAGAATTAGTTTGAGCGCGTCTAGGGCGAAAAATCGTGAGACTCTGCGGATAGTCCTGAGCGACAGAAAAGCTGATGACACCACAGCAGAGACTTGGGAATGTAAGGAAAGTTGGTTATTAATTTTGAAGCCAAGGGTTTTAACAGAGGGTACAGGGGTGGGCGGGGGACCTAATGATGGGGGCCAGAAGGAGGGGGACCAGGGACTGGAGCAACCACCCGTCAACACCAACTCCGTTTTGTCGGGGTTGAGTTTCAGGTGGTTGAAGTTCATCCAGTCCTGGATAAAGGTCATGATGGACTGAACCTTAGACATGGACTCTGGGGCAGAGGACAGGTGAAAAATGAGCTGGAGATCGTCTGCATAGTTGTACACAGAGACCTCCAGTTGCTGTAAAGCAAAAATAAGGGGGGCGATGTAGAGATTAAATAAAAGGGGGGATAGTGAAGAACCCTGGGGGACACCGCACTGGATGGATAAAGGTTCCGCAGAGAACTCTCCCAGACGAACCGCCTGAGTCCGACCGCTCAAGAAGGAGGACAGCCATAGTAGGGCTGTCCCTCGAATTCCCGCCGCCTCGACCCGTGAAAGTAAGATGGTATGGTCCACGGTGTCGAATGCGGCGGAAAGATCTAGGAGGATCAGGGCCTGATGTTGATTGCTGTCCATTCCTTGTCGGAGGTTGTCCAGAACTGATGTTATGACGGACTCAGTTGAGTGGGCTGGGCGGAAGCCAGCCTGTCTTGGGGCCAAAACCCCATGACTTTCCACGAAGTCACTCAGTGTTTTGACCACGTGTCGTTCCAATACCTTTGCCAGGAAAGGCAAAAGGGAGATTGGACGGAAGTTAGCAGGGTCGGAGGGGTCCGCTCCAGGTTTTTTAAGGATCGGTACGATCACTGCTGATTTAAGTGCTGGGGTGACGATGCCCTGAGCCAGTGAGCTATTGAGGAGCGCTAAAGGTGGTGAGGGGCAGAAGGTGTATATCTGCTTTAAGATGTAAGCAGGGCAGGGGTCCAGCGGGGAGCCGGACTTGACCAACGGAAGAATGGAAAGAAATGAGTTGGTCGATAGGGGGGGAATTGAATTCAGTTTAGCGGTGGCTGGAGGACGTCGATGGTCCGTGAAGGTCGGGGATGGGGGGGGAATTTTAATTTTAATTTTACTAATTTTATCTAGGAAGTAGTGATTAAGGGAGTCGCATAGTGATTGAGAGGGTGATGGTTTGAGTGAGGCTCTGTCGGAAAAGGCGAGGTCTTGGATGATAGAAAAGATTTCTCTCGGCCGGTTCTCCGCTAGTTGGATTTTTGAGGAGAAGTAATCTTTCTTTGTATCTAATATGGCTTTCTTGTACTGGGTGAGAAGTTCAGTAAACCTGGTTTTAGCAATGGGGCAGTAGTTTCGTCTCCATTGTCGTTCGGATTGGCGGAGAGCGAGTTTTAGTTTCTTTAGATGGTCAGAGAACCAACGGTTTGCATCTTTAGAGCGTTTGGTTACGATGCGTTTTAGAGGGGCGACCGTGTCGCACCCGGCTCGTAGCCAATCGGTGATGGCGTCTACCTGGCCAGAAGAGGGTAGCGCAGTCAGGTCGGGACTGGAAGAAGAGAGGAGGGTCGATAGTGCTTCGATGTCGACACGATTCCATGAGCGCGCCCAAACATTCCTCGCAGGAGTGGGCTTGGCTGGTGGGACGGGAGCTAGGGATAGGGTGATCAGTGAGTGATCCGACCATGGACATGGGGAGATGGACAGAGAACTGACCGGGCAGTCGCGTTGCCAGATTTGGTCCAAGATATGACCCAACCTGTGTGTGGGAGTATTGACGACTGATATAAAGTTGAGCGACCGAAGAGAGTCTGAGAATTCCTTAGACGTGGCACATTCCGCGGGGTCGGAGGGCCAAAAATTAAAATCTCCCAGTACAATGATGGAAGAATGGTTGACAACCAACGTCGCCATTAGGTCTTGAAAACACCGAAGGAACGTTTGAGGGGAAGACGGGGGTCGGTACACGAGGACACAAGTCAAAGGGGGAGAAAAGGAAAGGGATCGGACCACTAAGCAGTCTGAGGTACCCATGGAGGGGGAGGCTAAGGGGTGAAAAGTGAGCTCCTTACGTGCGATAAGGGCTACCCCGCCGCCAGGCCTGCCCAAGGGGCGGTCGGCTCGAATGGCATAATAGGTCGGGGGGAGTATCGCCAGCAGGGAGGGAAGAGAACTGTCTGAGAACCAGGTTTCAGTGAGGAATAATAAATCCGGTTGATGGGAATCCAGTAGAGTAAAAAGGTCAAGCTGGTGTTTTACTGCTGATCGTGTGTTTAAGTACATAGCTGTGATAGGTGGAGGGGGGATGACGTTCTGGAGCGAGTTCGAGGATGACTACTGGAGCAGACATCTGGAAGTAATGTTTTCTAAAACACTCTGATTGGACGTGAGTTGGAGCCTGGTAAACCAGGACTTGAGCTGGGGCCTGGTGGATCAGGATGTGAGTCGGGGCCTTGTGAGGACCAGGACGTGAGCCGGGGCCTTGTGAGGACCAGGATGGGAGACGGGACTTGGTGGACCAGGATACTGAGCCAGCTCTCGCTCCCTTAGAGAGGCCAGACTAAACACCTGGTTTGTCCTCTGTTGCAGGACCAGGGAAGGGTCAGTCCCGAGATCCAAGGACACCAGAAACTGGGGCGCTGGACTTGCACCCCCTGTTTTTCATTGAATTTCTCCCTGAAACAGATAAAACTGTGTGAAATCTCCTTGAGAGAGATTCATATTATCACAGATCTAACTGGACTCACAATCTGCAGAAAGAGGCTGAAAATGAACGTCCTTGCACATGAACTGTTCTACTCTTATCTGCCACGATGCCCTGGGAAGTACCAAATATTTCCGTAGAGTGATCCCCCGAATATTCATGCCTGTACTTTCATGTAATACGTAAGTGCATTCTGGGGGTTGTAGTCTTGGTTACTTTACTAAAGACAGTGGTTTAAAAAATAAACTCCATGCTTGGAGGAGATGTGTGCCTTTGTCAGTAGCTTTAATTGTGCTTCCAATTAGTAATTGGTTGCCTCCCATAGGGCACACTTACATGGTTTCAGTATAGGATTCCACTAATGTTCAAAATGAAACCAATTTTGCAAAAATAGTTCCAAAAGAATAATGTTTATTCCAATTGTTCAGAAAATGATATTTATTTCTTTCATGCTCCGTAAACAGAAAAACTGTATATTTTCATAGAGCGTTCTTCACTTACTGCGCCGAATTACACACCTCACCGAATTACACACCAGGTGGAGAAGTGTGGCTCAGGGGTTAGAGGCAGCAGACCCGGAAGCTGAGATCGGTCCTGGACCAGGGTTCAATTCCCCGCCTCGGCGGGTCTTGGGCTAAAAATTCCACGGACTCGATAATTCTCGCCCCGGTGCCTACTCGACTCACGGGTTCACACTCTGCGACTCTGGGCAATAGCTTGCTTAATCTCCACTATGGCCCCTCGCGGCGGGATGCCTGGCTTTCACCTTGTGGATACCCTGCCGGGGTTATCTCACAGGGGAATACCAGGACGGGTTCCCTAAGCAAGCGCCGTGAGACCCCTTTGCGGGGGTGATACGTGCGCTATATAAGTAACCACGTTTACGTTTTTACCTCGTTTAATTTAGTTCTCACTACACATTTTATAGAGCACGGGGACACTGTTGCAGGCTGATACAATTGTTTATATAAATTTTTTGTGATGTCTATGTAGTCTAAAACTTAGCTATGTTACTTTTACTTTAGACACACTCCCAGATGAAGGGCACAGCGCCCGAAATGCATTGGAGCTAACAACTGAACTCGATATGAAAATATACAGTTTTTCTGTTTACGGAGCATGAAAGAAATAAAAAGAAATGAATATAATTTCTGAACGATTGGAATAAACATTATTCTTTTGGAGCTATTTTTGCTAATTTTTTTCATTTTGAACATTAGTGGAATCCTATACTGGAACCATGTAGGTGTGCCCTATGGGATGCAACCAATTACTAATTGGAAGCACAATTAAAGCTTTTAGACATTCTGCGTCACCAGGACAGGAGGCGTTACCAAAGGAGCACCTAAACTAGCAGAATTCAACACATAAACATCTTAAAACAAGGCAGTGCACTCACGAATGAGAAATTAGCCGGTTTGACTTTGTCAGGAGCCATCTGAGGCTCTATGGTAACTCTAGATACTTTTCAAAAACTCGGATTATGAGCTCTTAAAATAAAATGATATGTCTGGAAAGGAGCATCACTGGGCGGTGAGAGCAGCGGCTGAGGCGGTCCACATTCTTCATACCAAGAGAACAGGACAGGCCTCACCTCCTACCCCTACAGGGAAGATTTCATCCCAGCAGACGACACGCCTCCACTCCTCTGCATCCTCCTGGACAGGCCTCAACCACTCTGCACCCCTCCCGGATACGCCTCACCTCCTCTGCACCCCCAGCCAGGAACAGGTACCACCTCCTCTGCACCCCTGGACATGCCTCACCTGCGCTTAACCCCCTGGACAGGACATGCTTCACCTCCTCTGCACCACGGACAGTTCTCGCCTCCTCTGCTCCCCATGGACAGGCATCTCCCCTACACCCCTCAAGACAGGCCTCACCTCCACTGCACGCCCCGGGACAGGCCTCACCTCCTCTGCACACACCGGGACAGGCCTCACCTCCTCTGCATGCCCGAGACAGGCCGCACCTCTTCTGCTCCCCCTGGACAGGCATCACCTCCACTGCACGCCCCTGGACAGGCCTCACCTCCTCTGCACCCCTGGAGAGGCCTCACCTCCTCTACACCCCTGGACAGGCCTCTCCTCCTCAGTACCCCTGGACAGGCCTTTCCTCCTCTGCACCCCTGGACAGGCCTCTCTTCCTCTGCACCCCTGGACAGGCCTCGCCTCCTCAGCACCCCTGGACAGTCCTCGCGTCCTCTGCACCCCTGGACAGGCCTCATCTCCACTGCACCCCTGGACTGGCCTCGCCTCCTCTGCACTCCTCTGGACAGGCCTCTCCTCCTCTGCACCCCCTGGACAGGCCTCACCTCCTCTGCACCCCTGGACAGGCCTCACTTCCTCTGTACCCATGGACAGGCCTCACCTCCTCTGCACCCCTGGATAGGCCTTTCCTCCTCTGCCCCCTGGACAGGCCTCACCTCCTCTGCCCCCCTGGACAGGCCTCTTGGTGCTTCTCCCAGGAGCTCTTGGTGAAGGATTCTCATTAAAGACAGAGGAGCCCAGACTTCATTCCACCCCATACAGCGCCTCTCACTCCGCCCTGAGCCTCGCTGTGCTATGCACAGTCCCCCGAAGAGAGACACTGCTCCTCTGGACAGGCCTCACCTCTTCTGCACCACTGGACAGGCCTCACCTCCTCTGCACCCCAGACAGGCCTCTTCTCCTCTGCCCCCTGGACAGGCCTCTCCTCCCCTGCACCCCAGGACAGGCCTTGCCTCCTCTGCACCCCTGGACAGGCCTCACGTCCTCTGCACCCCTGGACAGGCCTCACCTCCTCTGCACCCCTGGACTGGCCTCGCCTACTCTGACCCCTGGACAGGCCTCTCCTCCTCTGCCCCCTGGACAGGCCTCTCCTCCTCTGTACCCCTGGACAGGACTCTCCTCCTCTGCACCACAGGACAGGCCTCGCCTCCTCTGCACCCCTGGACAGGCCTCACGTCCTCTGCACCCCTGGACAGGCCTCACCTCCTCTGCACCCCTGGACAGGCCTCGCCTACTCTGACCACTGGACAGGCCTCACCTCCTCTGCACCCCAGACAGGCCTCTCCTCCTCTGCCCCCTGGACAGGCCTCACCTCCTCTGCACCCCTGGACTGGCCTCGCCTACTCTGACCACTGGACAGGCCTCACCTCCTCTGCACCCCAGACAGGCCTCTCCTCCTCTGCCCCCTTGACAGGCCTCTCCTTCTCTGCACCCCTGGACAGGCCTCACGTCCTCTGCACCCCTGGACAGGCCTCACCTCCTCTGCACCCCTGGACTGGCCTCGCCTACTCTGACCCCTGGACAGGCCTCACCTCGTCTGCACCCCTGGACAGGCCCCTCCTCCTCTGCACTCCTCTGGACAGGCCTCCCCTCATTTGCACCACCTGGACAGGCCCTCCTCCTCTGCACTCCTCTGGACAGGCCTCACCTCATTTGCACCACCTGGACAGGCCTCGCCTCCTCTGCACCCCTGGACAGGCCTCACCTCCTCTGCACCCCTGGACAGGCCTCACCTCCTCTGCACCCCTGGACTGGCCTCACCTACTCTGACCCCTGGACAGGCCTCACCTCGTCTGCACCCCTGGACAGGCCTCTCCTCCTCTGCCCCTCCTTTGGACAGGCCTCTCGGTGAAGGATTCTCATTAGGGACAGAGGAGCCCAGAGTTCATTCCACCCCATACAGAGCCTCTTCCAGGCTTTGTTGTTTTGTTTACTGTAACCATCTCCCTCTCTCAACAAAGATTCACTGACAAAAAAAAAGCAATTTATCTTTGAAGCAATTAATTCCTAAGATAGAGATATCAAGTATGAACCAGAATTTTCTCACACAGTTTGCATTGTATCATAAAAAAAATGAGTGGGTGTTACTGGTTTGAAGAACAGGGGAGGGGCATTTCATTACTCGGAAATATTCTACTCCTTCATATAAGCCCCTATATCATAGTACGCTCGTCATCAGTACGCCATTGATTAGTGAGTGCATCAACTCTTTGTAGCATTGTCATACAAGCAGCCTTGAGTGCTTCGACAGCAACATTAATTCAGACGTGCATACATCAGAGCCCTCAAGCGTCACTCATCACGAGTGACACTAACACATTTGGAGGTCGGTCTGAAGTGTCACTCAAACCTGGCTCATTCTTCCAAAATATGGGGATTAACTAGAACTTCACACATGACTTCCGCTGTGTGCTGAGTAGCATCTCCAAAACTTTTCTACACAGAGCAAACTCTCTGTCCCACATTTTGGTGGCAAAACCTTTCTCATATTTCACCTTGAGCACTGTACATGTTACAGTTCAGAAGAATGCTAATGTGAATGTCTATTTTAGTGAGACTTGGTTGTTAACCGCATGCGTGCGGGCGGAATTCCGCCCGTACGCTGGGTTTTTTAAAATCGCACTTTACGTGACGAGCTGGGCTCGTCATGAGCGTGCGAGGAGGCTACGCCATGACGAGCCCAGCTCGTCATGAGCGTCGAAGGGGTTAATTGTATCACTTTACATGTGTTCTCATCATGTCTATAAATTCAGTAATGTCTCTAATAGCCTTTTTATAATATCTCAATTCTTTATTGATTTTCCTTATACAATCAGCATATAACAGGTATGAATGATTATCGATTAAGCAGAGTCCAAGATACTGTGTGAACTAGAACTTGTGAGAATACATTGATAACAGGAAAAACAATACAAAGCATAACTCCTCCAGATAGAGGTGATACGGCACAGAAGATCGCTCAGATGATCAGGGAAGGATGATGAGGGGGAACACGAGAGGAAGGGACATGGGAACAGGAGAGAAAAATCAGGGTTCAAGGCTACCTGGCAGCCCCTCAAGAAGCCAACTCCCACCCTCGAAGAAGTCAAGGGGCAGGTACAGAGGACGGAACAAGGCCGATTGGTGTCAGCGTATACTGCTACCCATGTAGGAAGGGACCCCAAACTTCTGCAGTTGGTCTATCAGCTTACAAATAGGTATTTTGCAAGTGGCTATGTTGTTCATGTCAGAGAGCACGATAGATGAATGCCCACCGATGTTGGGTGATTTCAAGTACCTCAAGAACTTCCGACCCAATATCCCTGCTCCCGTTCCCAGGGAAGGTCATCGAGAAAACCATCAACAAACAATTGACCCGCTACCTCGAGGAGAACAGCATCCTGGACCCGTCCCAGTCCGTGTTCCGCAGCAATCATAGCAACGAAACCACCCTCATCTCTGCCATCGTACTATGAGACGGTAGCGTGGTGGATGACCTATGGTGGAAAATTCCACCTTTGCCACTACGAAGGCCGTAGCCAGCCAAGTCTTACTTGCTTTAAATCTGGGAATATTTACATTTTGGGAAGCAAGGTCAGACGGGTCGTCAATTCCGGTGTTACCCCTAGGTTGGTCCTCAAGGTATCCTAAACGGAGCTCTAGTAGCACAAAGTACTGTACAGTCCCAAAGGAAATACAAAATTTCACAGGCCAGTGCACCGCACCTTCAGCACCTCCAGCACTTGGAATCCTCTGCCATATGTGCTTTTCAGACCCACTCCGGTGTCCAGTGCCAGTGGTGTAGGACCTTGAATTAACTGAATTTCAACTTGGCCTCCTGAAGGAAACTGCCATGGCCTTTCCAAAGGTTGTGCCAGTTCTGCCCAGAGAGTGATAGGCACAGCCTCTGCTCCAACACACAGCATAAATTGTGGGTGGTGATGCTCGAAAAAAGGCTCTCTGCAGCGTTGTAGGAACGTAGGATCTGCTTCTATGGTTACCCCCACTTTATGCCTGGTGTTATGCTGTTTCTGACTAGTCTGGCTTGGATCCTGCTAACCAGGACCCTACCCTCTGTTCCTTCTCCCCTAAATTGGCTATGGCAAGGACCTTGGTACATTCCTGTTTGGCTACTGGTGCACCATTGTAAGTCCCTCATATATGGTACTGAAGAACCTAGGGCATAGGTGCACCAGGGGTCTGCCCTGGGCTGAAGCATGTATTATGCCACCCATGAGTGTCCCTCAAAATCCTGATTACATTGGCTGTGTGAGTTGGTGCTTGCGCCTCTCACAAGAGATATGTTTCCTTATTTTTCTCCCCACTGCACCTAGACTCTGTAAGTCACTCCTCTGGCTGGCCTTTTCAGTCCTAAAGGCAGGGTGCTCTGTTTTAAGTGTGAGGGTGCCCCTGCATGAGCAGGACACCCCTACAAACCCTGGATTCCATTATCCAGGCTTTGTAAGTGGAACACTGTGAGAAGTTGGCCTGGTATATGCTGTCCACTAGTGATAATAGGCACCTTGTACCAGTCCAAACAGCCCCTTAGAGGTGATAGGTTAAAGATAACCTTTTTGAAAGCAATCCTAGTGGTAGCTATGGAGAGCAGCCTTGCCTTCAGGCTAAGTCTTGAAGGAATATAAATAGGCTTGTTTTACCAGTCTATTATCTCGTGAATGACCAAATGAAAGGTATATATATATATACATATAAAATATATGTATTTATTCTAAACACACCATACTAGTCTCTTTATGAGGCTAGCGGTAAAAGTACATACATAACACTTAATAGCACCAAGTAAATTAACACAATATATGTCGAGCCCTAGGGTCGTACCAAACCATATATTAATAAAGTGGTATAAGAACCACGACTTTGCTAGACACAAGGCCTAGAGCCTGTAGAACTGCTGGGGGCCACAAGGAATCACCCAAGGTAGTGACACAGGGGACCCACGGGGGACGCGTGCAGTGTCTCGACACAGCCGCAAGATGCATTTAACTTCAATGGGGAAAGTTATGGTTGGAAATATAAAGATAAAGGACACTTGGAGGAGGACTTTGAGGAAACCCTTTAGACTTAAGGGGTTCAAGGTTCAACACCCACGGGAGCACCGGAGTGCTCGAGTTACCTCACACAGGGAAGCCGGATGCATAAGTGTCTTTTGGTGTCGAAAATCGTCATTGATTTCAATTTCGATCTGCTTCAAAGTGCTGCTGCCGTCGAAGTGGAAAGTGTCCAGGGTGATCCAAGCCTGGATCAAATATGAGAAGAACCTGAATAACAGGGGCCAGAGTCTGGGTCACTAGCCAGTGACCAGGGGCGCGATAGATGAATGCCCACCTATGTCGGGTGATTTCAAGGACCTCAAGAACTTCCGACCCAATTCCCTGCTCCCGTTCCCGGCGAAGGTCATCGAGAACACTGTCAACAAACAATTGACCCGCTACCTCGAGGAGAACAGCATCCTGGACCCGTCCCAGTCCTGGTTCCGCAGCAATCATAGCACCGAAACCGCCCTCATCGCCGCCACCGATGACATCAGGACCCTGATAGACAACGGAGAAACTGCACCCCTCATCCTCCTGAACCTGTCAGCTGCCTGCGACACGGTCTACCACCGCACACTACGATCACGCCCACACAACGCCGAGATCCAAGAGAAGGCCCTCGACTGGACCACATCCTTCCTCTCCAGCAGAACTCAGAGCATCCGCCTTCCCCCCTTCCGCTCCAATACCACCGAGATCATCTGCGGTGTACCCCAGGGCTCATCCCTCAGCTGTTCAACATCTACACGCCCGCGTTGCCCAACAGCACGACCTCATCATCATCTCCTACGCCAACACCCAGCTGATCCTCTCCCTCACCAAAGACCCTCACACTGCCAAATTCAACCCCGGCGAAGGAATGAAGGCCGTCGCCGAATGGATGTGGAACAGCTGTCTGAAGCTGAATTCTGACAAGACAGTGGTTCTCATCCTCTGTTCCACCCCTTCAGCCTGGGACGACTCCTGGTGGCCGACAACACTGGGAACAGACCTGACACCCACCGAACAGACACGCAACCTAGGGGTCATCCTCAACTCCACCCTCTCCATAACTAAGCAGGTCAACGCCATCTCCTCATCCTGCTTCAACACCCTCCGAGTGCTCTGCAGGATCTTCATGTGGATCCCCACTGAGACGATAAGAACATTCACCCAGGTTCTCATCACCAGCAGGTTGGACTACAGAAACTCCCTCTACACAGGAACTTCGGACAAACTCCTGAGAAGGTTGCAACACATCCAGAACGCCTCTGCACGTCTGATCCCCAACATCCCCCGCCGCAGCCACATCTCACCCCACCTGAGAGACCTGCACTGGCTCCCCGTCACCAAGCACACAAAGCACTCCACAACACAGGACCAGCATACCTCAACAGACGACTCAGCTTCTACACCTCCTCCCGCCAGCTCCGCTTCGCCGGCCTCGCCCTCGCCACAGTCCCCCGTATCCAAAGAACGACCGCTGGCGGCAGATCTTTCTCCCACCTCGTTGCCAAGACCTGGAACACCCTCCCCACCCTCCTATGGCAAACCCAAGACCTAGCTCTTCGAACAGTAACAGCACCCCCCCTTCCCCAGCGCCTTGATTGATTGATTGATTTCAGGTGAAAGAGGTGAAACTTGACTCTTCAGCTACAAGGACCAGGAGGCATCAATGACAACCAGGAGCTTCATTCGAGCTGTCCCACGAAGGATGTCGAGTGCCGCGGTGTCGGTGCCCGGATTGGACCCTACAAGCCTTGGCAACAGCAACCCATGCAGAAAGGATAAAGAAGCTTCGTTGTGGACCAGCAAGGTCCGAAGGACTCACCACGCGGTGGGGAGTCAGGGCACGTCTGGAGCAACCAGGGAAGCCCAAGGAAAATCAGAGGTGCTTTCACAGGGACTCTCCAGTCGGCAGATCACGGATTGCATAGGGGCCTCGAGTAGTCGCACTCAGAACTGGCTCACGGAACACTCGTGGAGTGTAGGCCAGTAATCTTCAGTGCAAAAGGTGCTCGGGGCTTGACCTACAAGTAACCCAAAGCACAGCTTCCAGAGACGTCGAGAAGCTGATGCACTCGTAAATGTGCATGGTGTCCTGGAGTTCCGGTTCCACGTCACTCGTGAGTGCTGCGGGTCTCAGCTTTGCTGGGTACTCGGGTCGGCCTCTTCGGAGTTCATCGGGAGTTTCGGAGATGCAGATCGGCAAATGCTTTGTTGGTTCCTGGCAAGCAGGAGAGTCACTGCTTGACCCTAAGGGAGATTCTTCAGTCCTCTGGTCTTGAGTAGAGCGTCGAAGTTCCAGGATTCAGTTGCAGAATTTTGTCCAGTGATATGTAAAGTCCTGTTGCCAGGGTTTCCTTACTTATACCTCAGAAAGGGGTTGGACTCACTTACTCTGGGGACCCACCTATGGAAAGGTTTGGAAAGAGGGATGGCTATACCCATTTCCTGTGTCCCGTTTCACACCAGAGCAGGGGCTAGTTGCCCCTGAAACCGGTTTGAACTGTGCTATGCACAGGGACACCAAATGTACCCCCAGTGCAGACTTCAGAGCACTCTCAGAGTGCATCCACCCAGCCCCAATACACTAAAGCCTGTCTGGGAGGTGGTTACACCTCCCTGTGACAGGATACCTATTGTCCAGGCCTCCCCTGATGGAGTTTCATCCAGCAGCAGGAGGTCAGACCCGTGTCTGTGGCTGCATCATGCATTTTGTGATGCCAGGGTTCTTTAAAACTGTTTTAGACCGGTGTGTACATGTCTGTCCCTCTTGAAGGGTGGAATTCTACCCCCGCAGCCAGGACTGTCAGGGGGGTAGGATTCCAAAGTGTTTGACACCAAACACGACACGCTCTGTGCAGCCATCCCAAAGTTAGCATTTACCACGAGGATATAATGCACTTAAGAATATATGGTCAGGCTGCATTACAGAACAGCCCCAGAGAATAGGTTCCGAAGGCTGCAGAGGCGTCCTACTCATGTATGGGGACCCTCTCACTGAAAACCAAGCACCCTGCCTTCAGGATTGATAAGGCCTGCCAAATGGGTGACTGATGGGTCTCTATGTATAGAGATTTAAGGTAGATATAGGTAACCTATATCTCAGTAAGGGGTGCATGCACCACCTTACCTAGGCTGCAGTACCAGTCCTGTGGTGTCATTTTGGAAGGCTTCCCAGGGGAGGCATTATACATACTATAGCACCTGGTAGGCCTCTGGGGGACCTATGCCCTTAGTACCTAGTGTACCATATACTAGGGACTCACAAGGGTACCCCAGTACCCAAACTGGAGTGTACCTAATGTACATGGAATCATTTTAGAAGAGAAAACAGATAGGCTGGGGCCATGAATAGCAGGATCCCAGCCAAACTAAGTCAAAAACCATCAAAACACCAGGAAAAACGTGGGGGCAACCATGTAGTCAGATTCCACCTTCCTACACAACCCCCCGCCCCCAACAAAAGGAGATAAGGCTAACCTTGCCCAGTTGAGCCTTTATTGACTAAGTGGCCATATAAGGAAGTACCTCCACTAGCATGGTTACCCTGACTTATGGTCCACTAAGCATTCCCTCACCCTAAGGGTAAGAGAGGGTCTCCACCATGGGGACTCACTACCTGTGGTGTGTTTTGGTAAAGTAAAAGGCTGGTGGGGGGTCTGAGTATTGAAGGGAGGCCCTAAAAAATGTGGTGGTCTCAGCTCCCTCAGATCACTGTTCACCATGGATGTCTTTCTTTCCATGACTGAGTTGCACTTTGCTCTAAGGGTCAACCTTGGGCTGCCTACAGCTGGGGGCTGGGTCCCTTTGGGTGGACACTGGGGGGACATAGTAGGTTTGGAACCACTGGGTCCCAGGTTTGCCTTTGCCCAACAGAGTCCATCTGGGGGTGGTCCCTATTCAATGTCAAAAGGGTTCCCTCAGGGGTTTGAGGAATTTTCACCTGGCTAGGGCTACTAGACTGGATGCTCCTAATCTGCTGATGAGGGGGGTTCCTCTGGACAGGGATTCCTGTAGGGTCCACTGACCTCCCTGACCTCTACAGCCCTGGGCTGACTGAAGCAGGGTAGAGAGGGGCAGGTTACATGCTCCAGACTCGGCACCACCTCGGAAGGGTCCCCTGCCATCAGAGGGGTTGCCAGGACACGCCTGACTACCTCTGGGGCAGTTCCTTCACTAGGGGTAGGATCAGTTCACTGAAGAGGCTGACCTTTACCTATAGTCGGGGGAAAGAAGACTGTTCTTCATCCCCTGTGCTCTCTTGTGAAGGAGAGTGGGCCATTCTTTCAGGCTCCATAACTCCAAAATGTCCCTGGGGTTGGGCTGTGGCCCTCACAGCCCCACTAACTCTCTCAGGGACGCCCCGCATTCTCAGATAGGCTTGGTGTTCAACTTCAGTCCAGGCTGTAATTTCCAGATCATTGCCCAGTAGGCAATCTACAGGCAAGTTTGGGAACAATGTCACTCTTTTTGAGCCTGTGACCCCTCCCCAGCTGAGATTGACTATGGCCATGGGGTGATCCGTTGTGACACCATCATTGTAGGTCACCTCAAATGTAAACTCATGTTAAAAGCTGTTTAGGGTGTACTAGTTTCCCTGTTACCATGGTGACACCAGCCTCTGTGTCCATGAATGCCACAGCTTTCTGACCATTGATTACGGGCTCCTCTCTGTACCTGCCCAAAGCATTGGGACCCATGGTAAAAGTGGCAAATTCCATGCCCCCATCACAGACTAAGGAGGCTTGTGAGGTGGACCTGTCTAAACTAGGGCCCTCCTCTGTTCCCCATGAGAATGCACCTAACTTTTTGGGTGCAATACTTCCACCTGGGGGATTACTACGAGTAGTACCAGGAGGAGTGTTAGTGTTAGTTGGAGGAACATTTTCTTTATTGCCAATCCTGGGGCTACTGGGATCAGTTTTCCAGTGGCCAGGCTTTTTAAAAACATGGCAATATGGTTTCTTTTCAGGAGAGGAAGGAGTTTGGAACCCAACCCCAGAAGTGGATTTTTGGGGCCCTGTAGGGGTCTTTTCTTTTGATTTATCCCCACCTTTCTGCTGGGACTCGGTAGAATCTTTCTTCTGGTCACCACCTTGATTCTTAGGCCTTACCCTGGTTCTGACCCATTTGTCTGCCTTCTTTCCCAATTCTGGGGAGACGTCAGATCAGAGTCTGCCAGGTACTGGTGTAAACGCTGGTTTTTACAATTATTAAGGATCTGTCCCTCACAATTAAGTTGTACAATCCTTTTAAATCACACACCTTACTGCCAAGTAACTAGTCCTCCAGATCCTTAGTAGCACCATCAACAAAGTCAACCCAGTCCTGAGTCTGTGCCTTTTGGGTCTCTCTGAACTTAAACCTGTATTGTTCAGTGGTTAGGCCAGACCCTTCAATCAGAACACTCTTCAAAACTTTGTAATTATCAGCATCCTCTTCTCTTACAGCGAGGAGCTTTTGTCTTCCTTTGTCTGCAAAGGAGAGCCACAAGATTGCTGCCCACTGCTCCTGAGGGACCCTCTGTACTTTACAGGCTCTCTCAAGTGCAGTAATCCATTTGTGGATGTCATCCCCACTCTGGTAGGGAGGGACAATCTTGTTCATGTTCCTATGGTCATGAGTATGTTCTCTAAATCTAGGGACACTGAGGCTGCCACCATGGGGCTCTAGTCCCAACTTTTTAGAAGCTCTCTGGAGCTCCAGGGATTCCCTGTCTAGAGCCAACTGTGCACTTCTGCTCCTGCGTTTCTCATTCTCAAAGGCAAGCAGTCTGCCCTCTCTCTCTCAGAGGAGGACTCTCTCCGTTGGAGGTTGAGGTCCTATGAGATACAGAGGTTCCCACAGATGAACCAGAATGGTGAGATACCACTAAGGGAGTTCTAGACCTTCTAGCTTCACTGTGAGTCCCGCTGGAATGGGGGATAGGGGACCCCTGGGGAACCCTTCTTCATCCACAGGTAGAACTCGGTTGCCCAGGTTAGAATCATCTTGATCCCCCTAGTCAGCATCAAGGTCCAGCTCCTGGAGGTTTAACCTTCTTGGCTTTCCTCTTCTGCTGCCACACCCATCCTGCCCGTCTCATCAGACCTCGGAGTCTTTCTGAGATCATCGAATAGCAACACCTCTATGAGGCGTTGGGTGTCAACATGTCTCCCTGTCTTCAATTTCCTAGATGCACACATGGTCCTCAATTCTGTAAATGGGACATGGTCATAATTAGTTACTCTGGGGCCACTGGCCTCAGCCCTTGAAGACATACTAGTGGGTTGTGGTGTCTGCACCTACCTACTCTAGGGGGACTACTAAACTCTCTCTTGAGTTGTAGAAAGGGTATGCTTGATCCTTGACACACAACTCTAAGTTCAGTACAACTTACTTAATTCTAAACTTGATGTATATGTACCTGTTGTGGTTTTCAGTTAGTCACTCAAAGAGCTTTGGTAAAGCAATATCAAGCTTGAATCCAACCACTGCATACCAATGTGAGAAGTTGGCCTGACACATGCTGTCCACTATTCTAGTGGTAACCTGGCACCAGTCCAAACGACCCTTATTGATGATAGGTTTAAGACAAACTATAATGAAAGCTATCCTAGTGGTAGCTATGGAGAGCAGCCTTCAGGCTAAGTCTTGAAGGAGAGTAAAGCAGCTTGGTTTACCAGATTATAACCTCTTGAATGTCTAAATGAAAAGAGAACCACACAAGCTATATATATATATAAAATATATGTATTTATTTCTAAATACTCTTTAGTAATCCCTTTATGAGATTACAGAGCAAAGTGCACAATTTCAATGCAACAGAAATTCAGTAAATAGCACAATATACACTGGGCCCCGGAGGGTGAGGGGGTACCAAACCATATATTAAGAAAGTGGTGTAAGAACCACGACTTGACTAGACACAAGGCCTAGAGCCTGTAGAATCGCTGGGACCACAAGGAACCACCCAAGGTAGTGGCACAGGGGACCCACGGGGGACGTGTGCAGTGTGAGAACACAGCCGCGAGACGCAGTTAGCTTCTAAGGGGAAGGTTGTGGTTGGAATTTTAAAGATTAAGGACACGTAGGAGAGGAATTTGAGCAAACCCCTTTAGACCTAAGGGGTTCTAGGGCCAACACCCATGGGAGCACCGGAGTACTCTTGTTACCTCACCCAGGGAAGCTGGGTGCCTAGGTGTCTTTTGGTGTCGGGAATCGCTGTTGATTTCAATGGCGATCTGCTGCAAAGTGCTGCTGCCGTCGAGAAGAAAAGTATCTGGTGTGATCCATGCATGGATGAAAGATGGGAGGAACCTGAAAGCAGAGGGGACAGAGTCTGGGTCACTTGCCAGTGACCAGGGGCACGATAGACAAATGCCTATCGATGCCGGGTGATTCAGGTGTGAAGAGGTGAAGCTGGACTCTGCAGCCACAAGGACCAGGAGGTGTTGACCATGACCAAGAGCTGGATTCGAGCTGTCCCATGAAGGATGTCGAGTGCTGCGGTGTCGGTGCCTGGATTGGACCCAACAAGCCTTGGCAACAGCAACTCATGCAGGAAGAGAAAAAATGCTTCTGTGCGGACCAGCAAGGTCAGGGGGACTCACCAAGTGGTGGCGAGTAAGGGCACGTCTGGAGCAATCAGGGAAACCCAAAGAAAGTCAAAGTTGCCTTCTCAGGGACCCACCAGTCAACAGACCAGGGATCTCAAAGGTACCTCGAGCGAAAACACAAAGTGCTGGCTCACGGAACACTCGTGGAGTGTAGACCAGCAATTTTCGTTGGAAAAGGAGCTCGGGGTCTGGGCTACAAGTAACCCTATGCACGGTCTCAGGGGACGTTGAGAAGCTGATGCACTTGCAAATGTGCATGGTGTCCAGGGGTTCCGGTTCCACGGTACTCACGAGGACTGCAGCTCTCAGCTTTGCCTGGACTCAGGCCGGCCTCATAGAAGTCTGGAAATCCATCTCCTGTGTTGCAAATACTTCGGAGTCCGGCGGGAGCTTCGGAGATGCAAACCGGTCAGATGAGTCTTTGGTGCCTGCCATGCAGGGGTGTAACTTCTTTACTCCAAGGGAGATTCTTCTGTCATCCAGCATCATGCAGATCGTCGAAGTTCCAGGTTTTAGTATCAGAGTTTCGTCCAGGTACAATCTAAAGTCCTGTAGTCAAGGGTTCCTTTCTTATACCCAAGGAAGGGGTTGGACATACTCTGGGGACCCACCTATTGGAGGGTTTGGAAAGAGTGGTGGCTACACTCATTTCCTTTGTCCAGTTTTGCGCCAGAGCAGGGGCTGGTAGCCCCTGCAACCATTTTGAACTGCGCTATGCACAGGGACACCAAATGTGCCCCCAGTGCAGACTTCAAAGCACTCTTGGAGTGCTCCCACCCAGCCCCAATACACTAGAGCCTGTCTGGGAGGTGGTGACACCTCCCTGTGACAGAAAACTTGTTGTCCAGGCCTCCTGTGCCGGAGTTTCATCCAGCAGCAGGAGGCCAGATTCGTGTCTGTGGCTACAGCATCCATTGTGTGATGCCAGGGCTCTTTTAAACTGGTACCGGGTACACAGGTGTGTATATGTCTCTCCCTCTAAAAGGGTGGAATTATACCCCCGCTGCCAGAACTGGTGGGGGGTATGATTCCAAAGTGTTTGACACCAAACACAACATGTTTTATTTATTTAGGAAATATATTGAATGCACAAATACCCGGGGGTGTCTCGGCGCTGTGGTTCATGCTAGCAGACGAAATTTGACTATTGATTAAAGAGCCATGTTTTTATTTGCCTCCTGAATGTAAGTAAGGACGTGATTGTCTTGATTTGGGGCGGGAGGCTATTCCAAAGTTTGATAGTGGCAACTAGAAAGGACCTGTCGCCCCATGAGTCTTTTTTTGTTCTTGGTACCATCAAGAGGTTTGCTGAAGATGAGCGTAGAGTTCTTGTGGGAGTATAGGAGTACTGATTGTTTTAAAAATTCTGGTCCGGAGAAATGCATTGATTTGAAAGCTTTGAACTTTGCTCTGTTTCTAACAGGTAACTAGTGTAGCTGTCGAATGATGTTAGAAATTGGTTTAAATTTAGGGGTCACTGTAAGCAGTCTAGCTGCGGCATTTTGCACCAATTGCAACTTGTTTAATACTCTTTCCTGAGTATTAATAAACAGCTCATTGCAGTAGTCGATGCGAGACATGACTAATGTACTAATAAGGGTCTTAGAGGAAGAAATAGGAAGACGAGGGAGGAGTTTATCATTCTGATGATAAAAAATGATGCTAAAACAACCGTATTTGCATGGTGTATTAATAACAGTTTATTGTCAAAAATGAGCCCCAGGTTTCTCACCTTTGCAACTGGTGATGGAGGTGATCCCAATTCTGCTGCCCACCAAGTGGGGGACCAGACGGAGAGGAGGTTGCCAAAAATCATCACCTCCGTCTTATCGGAGTTTAATTTAAGACAATTCTCTGCCATCCATGTACTGAGTGCAAGCATTCCCTGTTGGAAGTTATGCGCCATTTTCTCACCGTTAACTGCCAGCACCAATTGAGTGTTGTCTGCATAGGATGTTATGCCCAGGTGATAAGATTTGATGACACTCACCAAGTCAGATACATAGATGTTAAATAACGTCAGACTTAGCGAGGATCCCTGGGGAACACCACATGGCAGAGCGAACGACGGAGAGTTAAAGTTACCAAAGGTAACGGACTGTACTCGGTTAGAAATAAAAGAGGACAGAAGGACCTTGGCCCCGAGGGAGATCCCAGCGGCAGCGAAACGGTCGATCAGAGTTGCATAATCGACTCTGTCAAAAGCCGCAGAGAGATTCAGAAGTATCAAGACTGCAGCACCTCCTCCATCTAATATCTTCCTAATTTCATCCAAGGCCTTAATAAGCGCAGTTTTGGTGCTGTGTCCCCTTCTGAATCCGAACTGAGATTCATCCAGGCAGTTATTTTGGTCAATGAAGTCTGATAACAGCCTTCATGACCTTTTCAAAATTCTTAGCTGGAAATGGAAGAAAAGCTATAGGTCTGTAGCTAGTGACATTGTAAGGGTCCAAATTACTTTTTTTAATAAGGGGTTTGATGACATTTTTCTTCCAGATAGAGGGAATGTGCCTGTTTTAAACATCACATTGAAAATCTCAGCTAAGTTGGTGCCTATAATGTCAGGGAATAGCTTAAGAGTGGATAAGGGCAAGGGTCGTTGGGGGATCCGGTGTTGATGGTGCTAAGTAGATGTGATATCATTTCTGGAGAGACCTGAGTAAATTCCTGCAATGAAGGAGCATCGTTTTTGTCTGTGGGTGTGATTGCGACTTCACACAAACAATTGGTGTCTTCTTGAGAAACAGGGGAGGAAGAGTCACTGGAGGTGTGAGTTGTGAAGTTAGAATATATGTCACTGACGTTTTCTTGAAAGTAAGTTGTCAATGAGTTGCAAAGATTTTGAGTGGCAGCTATAGAGATGGAAGGGCCTTGTCCAGATATCCGAGTAACCACCTGATAAACATGTTTCACTGAGTCTTGTGCTGATTCTATTTGATTACAATAGAATTTACTTTTTTCTGTAATCAGGAGTTGTTTATATTTGGACAGAGCCTGCTTGTAATATGATTTTTGAGCGGGATCGTAATCTAATCGCCATCTACGCTCTTGGCGTCTACTAATGTGTTTTTCAAGCCTGAGGGTTGCATTGAACCAAGGGGCAGACAGCATAGCCCTATTGGTGGACCTTCCGCCGTATTGACAGCATCCGAAATCCACTTCGTATAGATGGTAGCTGCCTTCTCAGGATCAGAAGGCGAGTAATTTGGATTTAAATTCTTGCAAGTCAATGTAGCTCCAGGCTTCCGCAGTGGTGGACACCCCGCGGCCGGCCCTGTGGACGGACATCTACTTTGCCGGAGGCCCGGGGGCGGGGGAGTTCGCCATCTTCAGTATTATTATACGCCTTCGGGCAATCGCGCGTTTTATAAGTGGATAAATCAAATCAAATCAAATCATATTATAGATAATAGCCCACTGGAACCACTTTATTTATTTTTTTATTTTGGCGGTTTTGTATAGCGCGAACAAGACCCTTGCGGGTTTCAGAGTGCTTTATAGTTCAAATATAGGTAATGGCTAAGAAGGCTTAAAGATCTTGAATTAAAGAAATCTAAAAATATAAAGACAAGTATCATTGTGATATTTAATGTAACTTTATGGACTTACTTTTGAACATGTGCAGAGGATTGTATATATAGCATTAGTGGTCTGCTGGGCACAAACAAGGGGATCTGGGGGTTTTTTCCCTACCTTATGCACCGTGCCAAATGACCTGCTTTAACTGATTTGTACTTGTGATAGACATTAGAGCACCATCTTTGCCTATTGCTATCCACCGACTGTTTAACTAATATCACTGCTGCTTGCGTTCGCAGACGCTGGTCCCTGTAACACCTCACAGATCAGGTCGATTCAGCAAAGATGATTTTCTTCAGTTCCCACAGCCAATGCTAGGGAAGTATTAGAAATATCCAAAGCCTGTGTGCCTGTAATAGAGCCGGTATCGAATCCAACTGGAGCTGAAGCATCCCGTGGTTGCCCTAAGAATGCAGACATCAACATGGGAATATGCTGAGGACACTGCACTGCGTAGGCCTTTAACGTTATGACCACACTGGCATCAAGGAGTTATTCACTGGGCAGCATTGTATCTTCTGCTATAGATATAATGGAACAGGATTTGTCCATTTTACAACACAGTCACAGTTACGATTCAGTCTATTATTAAGCTGGACGCTACAATCTTTGCGCTCTGGTCATGTGGCCTGGCGATATATTAACAGTACGTCTCTATTCTCAGCATATAATCAGAGAGACAAATGAGAATGGCACACAGAGATGCAAAATATACAATGCTGCACATTGAGAAATTACACCAATTACCTTTCACTGTGGCAGAGTCACCGTCCACAGATTCATGGCCATATAACATTGCCAGTTACAAATGTATGTAACATCTTAGGAGCAGGATGTTTGGTTAATGGGGGACAAGGGTGGGGAGTAATTTAAAAATATTTATTCCATTTTTTTATATTTTTTTAATTTTATGTAAAAAGTTAAGAGCAGGATGTTTATAGGGGATAAGGGTCGGGAGTAAATTAAGAATTTTGGTTACACTTTTTTTGCATAAAACAATTACCGAAACATAATTTTTCAAAAATAAAATTTGAATTCTAAAATTTTTTTAACTTTTGAAGTTTTTTTTGGGGTGCTAATATTTGGATGTAAATTGTATAAAATATTTTATAAATATTGTTTTAAATTGAAAAAATATTTAAATAGAAACACAATGTACAAAATATGGCGGTACCCTACCAAAAGAACCAGCAGAAACCAAGTTGCTTGAAGGTTGGTTGGTTTACTAGCATCAGCTCTAACTGCAGTGGTTTAGGGACTGTGGCTCTTCCCCCGCCAAGAGTATGATACCAGTCGCTGTGCTAGTGACACGTGTACTGTCAATAAATTACTGTAAGAGGGCCAAGGGTCATAAGCACTCAACTCACATGCTCTTCCAGAACAAGGGCTGCCTGTCTCCCATGAACACTAAGCATTTCTTGACAAGAACCGGTGAAATTTCTGCCCACACATGGTATCAAACTAGCCTTTGTGGATCAGCCACTCTGGGCCTGCGATCGCGGTCAATCAGCAGCCCTAGTTTTGTTGCATTTGCCCGGAGTGTTCACCCACCCCTCTTCTACAGGTGTTGCTGAAAAGGGTTGGAGTAAGTTGGAGTTGACAGAGGGATTGTCTGTTGTTCACTTACAAGTCTTCTACAGGCACTACTGTAGAGTCTAGAATAGGTTGGGTTTGTGAGAGAGTGCTTAGTGTTCACTCGCCAGCCGTCTGCAGGTCCTGCTGGAGTGAGTTTAGAATAGGTTGTGTTTGCGAGAGAGTGCTTAGTGTTCACTCACTGTGACACAGGACATGGACTTCCAGACATCTCTGACCCGACCCACATCCACAGCAAAGCTGAGACCCGTGGCGGACACGAGAGATGTGGGACTGGTACTCCTGGACATCCTGCATTTTGCTTACTACATTGACTCCTGAGGTAACTCGCAGTTGTGCATTAGGGTAATTGAAGCCCCAGCCCGAGCACCATTTGCATCGAAGTTCAGGCCCGCCCACTCCACGAGTGTCCCGTTGGGTCCGCTGGTGCATTTCCGCTCGATGTGTCTTTCCAGTTCCTTGCCCTTAGCTAGTGAGCCCCTGGAAGACTTTCTTTTCACTTTAACTTACCGGCCTGGTTGCTCCAGGCTTGCTCCAGCTTCTCTACAAAGAAGAAGCGCCCCAGAACTTGCTGGTCTACAACAGAGCTCATCTCAACTTCCTGCGTGGGTTGCAGTTACCAAGGCTTGTTGGGTCCAATCGGGATACCGACACCACAGTCAACTGGATCCTTTGTGGGACAGCTTGAATCCAGCGCCTGGTCATTGTCGATGCCTCCTGGACCACGTGGCTGAAGAGACAAGCTCACCTTCTTCACTTCGAAAGCACACGACATCGCCTGGTTCCTTCCTGGTACCTTCCTGGTCACTGGCTAGTGAACCAGACTCTGTCCCCTCTGCTTTCAGGTTCTTCAAATCTTCGATCCACTCTTGGATCCACCCGGAAACTTTTCCCCTGGTCGCCTGCAGCACTTCTTTACAGGTCTCCATTGAAAACGAAGACGAAACCCGACACGAAAATACACCTATGCACCCGGCTTCCCTGGGTGAGGTAACACGAGTACTCCGGTGCTCCCGTGGATCTTGACTCTCGAAGTGTCCAAGTTGAAAAGGGTTCCATCCAAGTCCATCCGGAAGTGTCCTTAAATTGTATATTTGTAACTTTTTCGTTACACATAGAAAGTCAATGGTAACCTGCGGTTGTGTTTAGACACTGCACGCGTCTCCCTTGGGCCTCCTACTCCCTAACCTTTGGTTGTTTAGTGTAGCCCCAGCGATTCCACAGGCCCCAGGCCTGCTTTCTAAGTCTCACATGGTTCTTAGACCACTATTTTAGTATATGGTTTGTAAGGCCACTAGGGCATAACTGTATTTGTGCAACTTATTGTATGCTAATTAAGATTCTTGTAATGTACTTTGACCTCTCCTCATAAAGAGTGCAGAGGGATTGTGTTTAGAATAAATACATATATATTTGATATATACTTTGTGTGGTGTACTTTCATTTGGTACTCAAGAGATTATACATTGTAAAACAACTCGCTTAACTCGCGTACAGAAGCCATAGCCTAATGACTGCTGGTCCATGCTACCACTAGGATAGCTTTCTATAAGGATGACTTTACAACCACCATCCGTAAGGGTCAATTAGACTGGTGCAAGGTGCCCACTAGAACTAGTGGACATGATATGCCAGGCTAACTTCTCACAGTACCCACAGAACCCTCCCACCAGCACACTGAACCCAAGCCAGGCGGCCACCAACCTCACCAAGTGGATCAGCAACTGCACAGACGACCTCGCCCCCCTGAGGACCCCGCCTAGCAGACCCGGCAGCAAGAAAGCCCCATGGTTCACCGACGAACTCAAGAACTCCAAGAAGAACTGCTGAGCCCTCGAGAGAACCTGGCGCAGAGACCCAACTCCGGACAACATGGCTGCCCTCAAGCTCGCCACCCGAAAGCACCACCAACTCATCCGCGCCACCAAGAAAACCGCATTCAAGGAACGACTGGACAACAACGCACACAACAGCAAGGAACTCTTCAACATCGGCAAAGAGCTCTCCAACCCCAACGCCGGAAACAACGACATCACCCCTTCGCAAGACCTCTGCAACTCCCTCGCCTCCTACTTCCACAACAAGATCGCGGACATACACAACAGCTTCAGCACTCAACCGACGCACGCCACGACCGAACCCCCGCCCCCCCCCACCACCCTCCGCGCCTGGACTCCGATCAACACCGAAGACACCATCCGCACGATGAACTCCATCCACTCCGGATCTCCGACCGACCCCTGCCCTCTTCAACAAGGCCGACGCTGTCATCGCACCCCACCTGCGGGACATCATCAACACCTCCTTCGACACCACTACCTTCCCGGAGAGCTGGAAGCACGCCGAACTCAGCGCCCTACTCAAGAAGCCATCAGCCGACCCCACCGAACTCAAGAATTACCGCCCCATCTCGCTCCTCCCGTTTCCAGCCAAAGTCATCGAGAAGACCGTCAACAAGCAGCTGGCCGCCTTCCTCGAGACGAATGGATCCCTCGACCCCTCACAGTCTGGCTTCCGAGCCAACCACAGCACCGAGACCGCCCTCATCGCTGCCACCGATGACATCCGAGCCCTGCTGGACAACAGTGAAACAGCGGCCCTCATCCTCCTAGACCTCTCCGCGGCGTTCGACACTGTTTGCCACCGCACCCTAGTGCAGCGCCTCAGCAACATCGGAATCCAGGAGAAGGCACTAGAGTGGATCATCTCCTTCCTCGCGGGAAGGACACAGAGAGTCCGCCTACCACCATTCAGATCTGCAGCCACGGAAGTCATCTGCGGCGTTCCTCAGGGCTCCTCGCTCAGCCCCACCCTCTTCAACGTCTACATGAGCCCCCTTGCGGACATCGCACGCCAACACAACCTCAACATCATCTCCTACGCCGACGACACCCAGCTGATCCTCTCCCTGACCAACGACCCCGCCGCCGCCAGAACCAACCTCCATGAAGGGATGAAAGACGTAGCCGAGTGGATGACGACCAGCCGCCTGAAACTGAACTCAGACAAGACGGAAGTCCTCATCCTGGGCTCCTCACCCTCCGCCTGGGACGACTCCTGGTGGCCCCCCGCCCTGGGCACCACACCCAAACCAACAGACCACGCACGCAACCTGGGCTTCATCTTGGACTCCTCCCTCTCCATGACCAGACAAGTCAACGCCGTCTCCGCATCCTGTTTCAACATCCTGCGCATGCTACGGAAGATCTGCCGGTGGATCCCCACCGAGACCAGGAAGACGGTCACCCAGGCCCTCGTCACCAGCCGACTGGACTACGGCAACGCCCTCTACGCCGGAACCACCGCCAAGCTCCAGAAGAGACTCCAGCGGATCCAGAACGCCTCAGCCAGACTCATCCTCGACATCCCCCGACGCAGCCACATCTCCGGACATCTGAGAGACCTGCACTGGCTCCCCGTCAACAAGAGAATCACCTTCCGTCTCCTCACCCACGCACACAAAGCCCTACACGACCAAGGCCCGAGCTACCTCAACAACCGCCTCAACTTCTACGCTCCCAAACGCCACCTCCGATCGACCAACCACGCCCTCGCCGCCGTCCCCCGCATCCGAAGAGCGACAACAGGAGGAAGGTCCTTCTCCTACCTGGCCGCCAAGACCTGGAACACCCTCCCTCCCGACCTTCGCCTGACCCGAAACCACCTCTCCTTCAGGAAGAAGCTCAAGACCTGGCTGTTCGAGCAGTAGCAGCACCCACCCCCCCCCCCAAGCGCCTTGAAACCCTCCGGGTGAGTAGTGCGCTTTATAAATGCCTTGATTGATTGATTGATTGATTGATTGTGTTTATTTGAAGTGGGGGTGGGGTTTTTGAAGAACATTTGCTGTCCCGTCCCTTTTGACACATACTTACAGTTAGGATATAAATGACAAAACATGTTAGTGAAGGCCCATTGGAGAGCAGCTTACTGACGCTCATTATTTTCAGCTAAAAATAAAGCACTGTTATCAGTATAATGTTTTTTGGGCCAGAGCCTGGCACCCCATCTGGGATCACCCGAGGCCCCTTAAGGGGGCACACCCCCAGGTTGAACACCCCCACCCTAGACATACATTTCAAGCATTCATTGTTTCTAAATAAAAAAAATTCAGAAGAGCTGACAGAATGTGAGTGAATGAATCAAACCATATTTATTTTAGAATTAATGAATATTCCATGAAATTGATACAACAATAGCACAGAAGAAAACATCAATGACTAAAATGTATTTTAACATCAACTAATCAATTTATAAACAGTGGTAGGGAACAAGGAACTGGTGCGTCAGAAGGATTACACACATCCAGGTCTAAAAATTATTATACGTTTGATTAAACATTTAAAGATACACAAGCAGACTCAGTAAAAGAATTCAATCCACCGATACCTAAATGAAACCTATGGAGATATGTTACCAGCAGTGCCCTTCAATCTATGGGTGATGGGAATTATTTGGCTAATGAAGTCATTTTTGACCCAAACTCTCTAGTTTCACTTTGTTTCATACTTTTGGACAATGACTACAGAACGCCCAGATCATCTGAGATTAGGAGGGAAGTTACACTCTCACACTAGCTTGCTAAAAGAAATTCATTTTAAGGGCCCTAATACAGTGAAAATGTAAACACATAACTGTTGGCAAATTGCTGCTCTGTTATAATTGTATCTGATGTCAGCTACTAGGTGTTTCAGAAATTGACGACCTCCTTATTCTGTACCCTGCCATGAAAGCTAGGGACAGATGTCTTGTTCATCAACCAAAACTATCTCTTAAATTAGTTGTAACATCCCCAGTGCCCTCCGCCTAGCTTGAGAAGCCAGTTCTCTATGAACACACACTATGTCATACAGGACAGCCAGCCAAGTCGTATTTCTTTACTTGAATGTCATTGGTTCACAAAGCCTTCCATACCAAAAGTGCCATGGTGGACGGAACTCTGGCTCCATGGATGGGCAATGCTCTTTCTAGCATTTAACACCAAATAAATGTTTTAATTCCAAGTTCTGAAAGTGACCTCGTCCTAGTCTTCCAGACATTGACCTAGTGTGCTAGGCTGTATATCAAACCAGCTTTATAGGCATATCGGCTAGCATCTGTTATAAAGAGAAACAGGGGCAGAAAACGGTTTACCCAATCAAATAACAAATATAATCATTTTAATTTCCCAATTCTTGGTGGCAAAAGTTTTGGTTCTCTAAAATTACCAAAGGACTCAGCCTCACTCTAGTAATTGTATTCAACTGTATTAATTTATAGATATGGTCCCCTGACTTCAGAGTATTGGTGTGAAAATGTACACGAAATTAGGACATTTTAACACAATTCCATACACATATTCGAGCCGAATAAACAGTTAGATGTCAGTGATCCATGTTCTAATCATCTACACTCATGACAACAAGATTATCAAAATGATTCCGTGAACTTTCTCCTTGGAATCTCAGCAGATCTTGTCAATAACAAAGACATACTTCCGTATGGAATACTTACCTACCTATATCTTGGCCCAGTCTAGCAGGGCTTTTAGTTCCATTCTACTCAATTAACATTTAAAGATAAGCTCCCATAAGACTATGGAATTATTATCCCCCAGAGCAACCCACAGAATTTTCTATTCAACAGAAGCTCAAGCAGGTCCGACTCAGAAACACAAGTGGAGGGATTCATGGATAGCTTTTGCTAGACTTTTAGCACTGTATGTTCTCACAAGGCCTTTGAAAAACAGCCTTACCTACTATGAAAAAAGTTTAAAATGCCCGGTTAGTCCGGGACACGGGTAGACCGACATTCTAGATATGAAACCCAACCCTTAAATAACCGTAGCTTTATAACTGTTCACCCTTTCAAGGTGCTCATAGCTTTCTGAGAAACTCTTTGTACTCGGCTCCTTCATTCCACATCCATCACAGATACCGTTTGTCTACTGTATCATGATCTAACACCCAATATATAAAGCTGCACTAAATAAGAACCTTTAAAAAAGTATTTTTTGAATACGACAAATGTATGTTTACATCCCTCCTGTCGCAAAATACATTCAAGTACTGAACATTTTGTGGCATTAATATGGATTATTAACAAGGGGAGTGACAAGCGAAAGACATATTGTTAGCGTTCCTAAAAAATAATCCATTGGTTCGGTAACAATGACTGAATTAAAAGTAGTGTAGTACAGATTCTGTATTACCAGTAGCACTTTTCTTTCCAGCAACACAGGGGAGCTAGTACCATCCCAACCAAAGAAACCTTGTCAGTCCAGGGACACACTGTCAAGTTGGACCCCCTTCAACTGCCATCTGTGTCAGACTCGCCCTAATTCTGCCGGCTATGCACAGATATTGGTCTTAGGCTCACTGTGCCACAGTATTCAAGCTAGCCTGGCTGATGAGGATTGATACCTCGAAACTGATTTTAGGATGCTTGTTTCTAGTTCAGGGAGGACCTGCCTTGGCAGCTAGGGCTGGATTGATTTAATGAGGAGCAGGGTCAAGACTGATTTGCATATGGCTGGCTCTAAATTGAGGTGGCATGGTGAGCCAAAGAACAATGGATTAAACCCAGATCTCTTGACTGGGGGTCAATGTTTGATTTGTTCCTCATTCCATCCAGCATTTGTGTGTCTTTTGCTTTCTCGCTCTAAGTGCGCCGGCTATGCCCAGATTTGGGTCCCAGGCTCACTGTGCCACTGTTTCAAGCTAGCCTGGCTGATGGTGGGAGATACCGCAAAACTGGTCCTAGGATGTTTGTTTCTAGTCCAGGGAGGACCGACCTTGCTTGGCAGTTCGAGATGGACTGTTCCCATGAGGAGCAGGGTCAAGAGTACTTTGCATATGGCTGGGTCTAATCTTAGATAGCATGGTGAGCTAAAGAAGGATGGATTGAAACCAGATCGCTTGACTGGGGGTGAATGTTTGATTTGTTCCTCATTCCATCCATCATTTGTGTGTCTTTTTCTTTCTTGCCCTAAGTTCTCCTGGTATGGCCAGACATGAGTCCTGGGCTCACTGTGCAACCGAATTGAACCTGACCAGGCTGATGAGTGGGGATATGCCGAAACCGTTCTCAGGATGCTTGTTTCTGGTCCAGGGAGGACCTGGTAAGGGAGTTCGGGCTAGACTGTTCCCAATGAGGAGCATGGTCAAGACAGATTTGCATATGGCTGGATCTAAACTGGGATGGCATGCTGAGCAAAGGAACGATGGATTTGAATCAGATCTCCTGATCAGATCTCCTGACTGTGGATGAATGTTTGATTTGTTCTGCATTCCCTCCATCATTTGTGTGTCTTCTGTAGACTCCCTGCAGACAGCACAAAGTATCTTGATACTGAACGGGAGCAATCTCATTCTTTACAATCAGCAGTCAAATACTATGAATCCAAATTATTTTTTGTTTTATTACATATCCAAAAACATACAATTTTGTTACCATGTAAAATCTAGTATTTTTTATGTACATTCTATAGTGTCATGATTAGTTCCAACTATATAATACTATGGTGCAATCAATCAATTTAGGTCTCGCTGGAGCCAGCGCACATGCGCTGTCAGAGAGACATTTAGAAGCTGGCTTTTAAAAGTGCTACTTTTGCCAGCCACCAGCTTGCTGTCACATGCACAAGCGCGCGTGGTGTGCACAGATGCCATGTGGCTTTCTGTAATGGCTCATTAAGCCTTACAGTGCGTGCGTGATTCCCCTCCACTACCCCCTCCCTCCTCGTCAGCTCTTCATTTCCCTTTCACTTTCACGCGGCTGCCTAACCCCTCCCCATCCCACTCCCTCTTTGTCAGCTGTTCATTTCCCTTTCACTTTTGAGCCGCGCGGCGGCCTACCCCCTCCCTCTCCCTCCTTTTCAGCTCTTCATTTCCCTGTCACGCGGCGCGGCCGTGTCACTTTCACGGCCACGCGGCTATTGCTTGTTCCATCTACTATTTATTCTCCCTCTTCCTAGTTCTCCTTGTGTAAATCTCTCTCTACTCCTTCATTGTTCTCTTCTCCATTTTCTTATGTCTCTCTGGATTCAGCAGAACACTGTGCATCGGGTTGTTCCCCTTTCCTCTCTGGTATAAACTTTAGAAAGCACAGTTCTGTCCTCTAGGCGGAGACTGCAGAAAGGAGGGACCTGGGCGTCTGCCAAACGGCAGCAGACGTCCTGTCTGCTCTATGTATAGCGCCCAGAGGCCCAGTCTCTGCTGCTTGGCGCATTACCCGTCTCCAGCAAACTCGGAATCAGGCCGCCAGCCGAGTCGGTGCGCTCTTTCTAACTCTTGCTGTGTGTGAGAATGTATCTACGCTGTCTTTGGAGTTAAAGAACAGCAGGCGACCTGTGAAGAGGGTCAGTGGAGGTCATGTGTGTTCACGTGCACAAAGGCTGCAGCAGAACGCACTATGCTGGCATCGGTTACAGTCGTGCAGTGCATGGAAGACAGTCTTCGTGGCACCCTCTCACAGACCCCACTGAGGTTTGGACAGCGCCTTGCAGTAATAACAGCTGCTCTCTCGGCGCTGCACAAAGCCTCATTTTTTTTTTTGTTTTTTTTTTAAAGACCTTTATTGTCCGACATACAGTATACACAGCGTTGTAGCTCACAACCCAACCGGGCCAGCTGCAGTTAAAGAACATTATTTTGGGTGGAATAAGTGAACACAGCTTCAAGGCCGACAACCCTGGGGTCCGGCAGCGTATATCAGTACATCACATATCACTGTAATCATGCAAGCATTCGTTGTCATGTAAGTCTGTGGTCTATGGGTTTTTCTTATTCAGTCAGCGGGCCAGAGGAGCTGCGCTGAACCAACCCTCATCAACAGCAGTTGCAACTTTCGAACCCGTTATATCCTACACGTGTCATCGGTAAGTGTCTTCGTGTGGGTCGACATTCAGACGGACACGGTGTCATATGAACGAGTGATGAGGGTGCGCAGCGCCTAAGCGTGTTTGGGGCGCATAACCGCCTTGTTTGCCCATTCCCGCGGAAATAGGTACTCTGTATCTCAGCGCCCAGGAGAGGTGTCTAAGTCCTAGCCGTCACGTCCGAGGGTGCCATGAGGCTCAAATGGTATGAGACGTGGAGTTGTATGTGTACGGATATGGTCTAAGAGGGGATAAAACCAAATCTATAATGAACTACAAAACAGGAACGTGGGCTATATAGGAGGCGGGTAGGGGTAAGTGTGGGCAGAATTCGCCATAATGTCGAGAGGGGGGATCGGAATCAGCATGTCCGCCGTGTCTCACGAGGTATGTAGGCAGGAGATCGGGGGGGGGGGTGGGACAATGCAGGCAGTTCATGAGGCAGTGTAATATTGGGGGGGGGGAGGGTGTCCCCAAGCGTTCGTTAGGCGTGTCAGTCCGGTGTAGTGTCCGGGCCCCTGTTGCAGCATCTCTTACTGTGGCGCTCTTTCGTGAGTGGGGCAGGTAGTCTTCAGTGTGAAACTGTAAATCACATGCAAAACGGTGTGCACTGCATACTGGTCAGCTGGGTGGCGTATGGTACGTCGTGCATGATTTGCAGGGATGCGCATTAGGGAGTGGGGGGAGGCGGTACATAATATTTCACATAATTTCCTGTTCCACACATTTCTGTTGGAAAGAATGTAGTATGTCTTCCCATTGTTGTGCAATGGGGAACTTTCTGAGCCCTGCTGTCTCTTCCCGCTTCAGGACAGAGCTCTCAGCCCTTGCCCAGTTAGTCAGCGACAGACACCAGTGTCGGAGGTGTGGGGGCGTGTCTGCTTTCCACCGCTTGGTAAGTAGTCTTTTAGCCGTGATAAGCCCAAGATGCCAGTATCTAGTCTGGACTTTATTTAGTCTCGTGCGTTTGTACAAACCCAATATACAGGCCTCCCACGTGTGCGGCACCTGCTCCTTGGTACAATGTCTTAGTAACCCGGTCACTCCGTCACAGTACTGCTGGAGGGCGGGGCAGAGCCAGAGCATGTGGAGGAGGTCTGCGCCTAGAAGGGAGCAGCGGCCGCAGGCCGTGTCTGTGACTGAAAAATACTTATTTATCTTGCCCGGGGTGAGGAACGCGCGGTGCAATATGTAAAACTGTATGATTTTGAAGCGAGGGCTGCGGGGGATGTTCACTGGGCTAGCTAGGATCATTGCCCACTCTTTATCCGTCCAGTCCCTCCCCCGGTCAGTCGCCCATTTTTCCCTCAGGTGTATGGTTGTCGGGTGTGTGTGTAAAAGGAGTGCTTGCGTTAACCAATGAATAATGTGCGCGCCGTTGCTCATGACATGAAGGTACTGCAGGAAGTGATGTGTTGGTGGCTCACTCGACATGTCTCCCCAAGTGGTAGTCAAAGCATGGACGAGGGACGCATGAGTCAGGAATTGTCCGGCCGGGAGGGATGTGTCTCTCGCGAGGGTTGCAAAGGGGAGGAGGGCGCTGTCAGAGTAAAGGTCGCCCAACGTTTCCACCTCTGCGGTGTTCCAGCTTTCCAGCCTCCCAGTGGTCAGGGTCCCCGCCGCTGTCGGAGTACCTAATAGTGGCAATATCGGCGCATATGGAGTCGTCGCTCGTGTTAGACGCAAGCAGCGGAGGAAGCATCTGTGCGCCACCGCGAGTAGCAGTTGCGGCGGTCGGGGAGTCCGCGTGAGCGGATGGAACAGTACGTGGATTTGGAGTAGGGACCAGACAGTGGTTTCCGTGGCCGTGTCGCCCAGGCTCTTACCACCCAGCCAGCCTGACACCCACTGCATTTGCGCTGCTAGATAGTAGAGCTCCATGTTGGGAACCGCTAGTCCGCCCTCCTCAGTGGGCATATAGAGTTTCGTCAATGCAACTCGAGGCCGACCCTTGTTCCAAATTAGGTCTCTCTGCAGGATCTCGAGATCTCGGAACACCCGGGTGGGTACATACGTTGGTATATTCGCAAAATAATATAACAGCCGCGGCAGGACTATCATTTTTGCTAAGGCTATGCGACTTGGGACATTCAGCGGTAATGTATTCCAGAACCCCACCTGTGCTCGGGTAGAAGCGATCGCCCTCATCAGGTTCCCTTCCAAGATGTCTGTGGGGTCTCGATAGATGTGTATCCCGAGATATCTGAACGTGTCGGGGTACCACTGCAACCTCTCACCTCCAAAATGTATGTCACATTCGGGAACGTTCGGACTGAAGGAGTATGTCCCCGATTTGGCCCAGTTTACTCGCAATCCCGACATCTCCTCAAAGGTGCCGAAGATGGTAGTGAGGGACTCCGGGACGTCGCTCAGGTCTCTAATGTACAAGAGAAGGTCATCAGCATACAATGACACTACATGCAGTGTAGTGTCCAGAACCCCACCTGTGCTCGGGTAGAAGCGATCGCCCTCATCAGGTTCCCTTCCAAGATGTCTGTGGGGTCTCGATAGATGTGTATCCCGAGATATCTGAACGTGTCGGGGTACCACTGCAACCTCTCACCTGCAAAATGTATGTCACATTCGGGAACGTTCGGACTGAAGGAGTATGTCCCCGATTTGGCCCAGTTTACTCGCAATCCCGACATCTCCTCAAAGGTGCCGAAGATGGTAGTGAGGGACTCCGGGACGTCGCTCAGGTCTCTAATGTACAAGAGAAGGTCATCAGCATACAATGACACTACATGCAGTCCGTCCGCCAATGGTATGCCCCAGCCATTTCCTTGTGACCGGAGTGTCGCAGCCAGGGGTTCTACTGCCAAGGAGAACAGTAAGGGTGACAATGGGCAACCCTGTCTGGTGCCTCTCCGCACACGAATGGGGTCAGAGAGTAACGCGCCAGTGCGGACTCGGACCGTGGGTTCACGGTATAAGAGTCCGACTAAGGTCAGATAGTCATCCCCAAGCTCGAACTTCTCCATGACCGCTCGTAGGTAGGGCCACTCGACCGAGTCGAACGCCTTCTCTAGGTCGAGTACGAGGCACCCTGCTCGTGGCCACTGTCTAGTGGCGTATTCCTGCAGTCGGAATAGCCGGCGGATGTTGTGGGATGTGTGTCTCGTCGGCACGAACCCATTTTGGTCATGGTGTACCAGCGCAGGAACCATAGGGGCCAGCCTGCGAGCAAGCGCGGAGGCAAGAATTTTGTAATCTGTATTCAGGAGTGCGAGAGGACGGTAAGAGCCCATCTGTGTGCTATCTTTGCCAGGCTTAAGTAAGGAGACAAGGGTCGCCTCGTTAAGTGTCGGGGGTAAGGCGAAATCATCTACCGCCGCAGAGTACATCTTCACCAGGTGTGGGATCAGAATGTCTGAGGCGGCCTTGTAGAACTCGGCCGGCAAGCCATCCGGTCCCGGAGTTTTGCCATTCGAGAGGTTAAAGATGGTGTCGCGGAGTTCCTCGGGATCCAACGGTGCCCCGAGGTCATCCTGCTGTGCCGGTGTTAGAGTAGGTAAAGGTATGTCAGAGAGATATTCCGTGATGGCAGTCAGTGGCACGCATAATCGGGAGCAATACAGGCCTGTGTAATGACCCGTGAATGCCTCGTGTATTTGGCGCTGGGAGTATAGCAATTCGCCGCCTCTAGCCTGAATGGCCAATATTGGGGCAGATCGATCTTCCCGCTCGATCAGCCAGGTCAACAGTTTGCCTGGTCTGTCGCCTTGTCTATGGATCCGGGCGGAGTGTGCTGCGAAGTTGATACTTCGTAGACGGTCTAGTAGGCGGTCGTGTTTCGCCTTAGCTTCCGCCAGCCGGGCGTGCGCATCTTCCCCCACAGGGCACTCGAGGTCTAATAGTTCCGATTCCAATCGTGTCAGGTCTCGTTCAATTTGGCGTCTCATGTGTCCCTGCGTCCCCAGGCAGAGCCCCCGGGTCACTACTTTGAAAGCATCCCATTCGGTTTGGGGAGAGGACGCTGTGCCAGCATTGAGATCGAAGTATTGAGCCGATTGTGTAAGCATGGAGTCGCGGAAGGTCGCGTCAAGTAAGAGGTCTGGTTGGAGGCGCCATGTGGGAATGGGAGGGTGTGGTACGTCCCAAGCAATGACCAGTGTGTGTGGATTGTGATCTGAGTGGGTACGGCCCATATATTGGGTGTCTAGGACCATTGGAAGAAGATCGGGGGAAACCATGTATCTGTCCAAGCGGACATGTAGTGCATGCGCGCCCGACCAATATGAGTACGTGCGCGTCGCTGGGTTGCGAGTCCTCCATACGTCATGTAGGCGCCATTGCTGGGCCCAGTTGAGGAGAGCCTTCGTGGTGTTGTGTGCTGGAGCGTTAGGCGGGGGTGCAGTGGACCTGTCTAAGTGCACGTCTAGAACACAATTGTAGTCGCCCCCGAGGATCCATGGGAGCCCATGCCAGGGCGCCAGCGCCGTGGAGAGGCATCCAAGGAAGCCTCCCTGATCAGTGTTAGGGGAGTATAAGGAGGCAAGAACTACAGGATGCCCATCAAGCCTGCCTCTCGCTATTACATACCGACCCCCTGTGTCTATCTGTGTATCCATGACTGCCCAAGGAGTGCCCGGTCTTATCCATATGAGTGCCCCGCGGGCATAGGAGGAATACTCCGTGGCATAGATCTGCCCGCGCCACCGTTTGCGCAGCGCATGTACCTCAACTGTATTTAGATGTGTTTCCTGTAGGAAGACGAAATGAAATTTATGGCGACGTAGGTATGAGTATATTTGGTAGCGTCTCGATGGTGTGTGCATCCCCCTCACATTCCACGTGCAAATCCTAATTTCAGCCATAACAACTGTCCTGGAAGGAGGCACCCGCTTCCCCTGTCTCCGACCCACCATGAGACCGTCTCCACAAAACCCCTCTCCCCCCCCCCTCCACCCTCCGCAGGCACAAGTTCCGACATTTCTATCAACAGTGTAGGCAATTCTCTGAGGTGGGAAGTGGGAAATGTAACAGGGTGTACTAATAGTGCTAAGTAGCAGCAAATACCAAAAGGTCGGCAACGGAACATGTCACCGTCCAAACACGCCAAGAAGGCGAAATTTTAGCGTTCAAGTCTAGGGGGCAGCTTGAGCTAGGTATCAATGAGGCAGTTCTTCAATGTCCAATCAAGTGAGGTCAATCTGTAGCCCTTCCCCGGACTACGAGTCATTCCCACCAAGTATTCAAACGTGGCTCTCATGGAGTTAGAGTTGTCGCCAACAGTGTGGCCGTTATGTTAACCATGTGTGTACAATGGGGAGAGGCAAACTGTACTCCCCAGTTTCACGGAGTAGGAATGCTTCCCTGCGAAACGGGCTGATGCCATGACATATATACAATCCCACCCACGTATCGCTCTCATAGCGTCCATACCTCTGGGTGAGTACTCACTGCGGTAGGGCCTCTCCGTCCGCGTCCCATCCTCGCCGCCCTGGCATTATCCAATGATTGCATGCGTTGTGTTTCAATGGGGCATGTCGGCCGTCTGTGGCGTGACATCTGGGAGTTCCACCGATAGCTGAGAGTCTGGTATCCCGTAGACAGCCTCATCGTCGCTTTGAGCCATCTGCGGGCTCGTGGCTTGATTATTTTCCGAGGTTGGTGAAGCGCTGAGTTGGGAGACCCTCCGGAGTGCGTCTCGTTGTTCTTGGAGCATTTGGTCCAGTGGTGGGGAGTGGTGAGCCGTGTTGTCCGGGCGGTTAGCTTTGTGGTCTTTGTTTCTACGCCGGCGTCGCGGCCCACGGCTCCGAGGTCTTGGCTCGGGAGTCAGTTCGTTCCTGGGCGCTGTGTCCGTTCCACTATCGAGCCAGTCGCTCACCTCCACAGGGTTGTTAAAGAAATAGGTTTTGTCTCTCGCCACCACTCTCAGCTTTGCGGGGAAGAGTAGAGAGTACTTAAGGCCTGCCTCTTGCAGTCGGCGTTTCACTTCCAGGAAATCATGGCGTTGACGTTGTACCTGTATGGTGTAGTCTGGGAAGAACATCACCTTAGTGTTCTCGATTCGGACTTCCCCGAGCCGCCTGGTTTCCCTCAGGATAGTGTCTCTGTCACGGTAGTTCAGGACTCTGAAAAGCAGCGGCCTCGGGTTGGAGCCAGTAGTATAGGGTCTCGTGGGTACACGATGTGCCCTTTCCACCACGAACTGCGGCGAGAGTGCGTCTTCCGGCAGTAGCTCACGTAGCCAGTCTTCCACACGTTGGGTTGGTCGGGCGCCCTCCCATTTTTCCGGGACCCCGACGAGCCTGATGTTATTGCGTCTCGCTCTCCCTTCTGCATCTTCCGCGCGGTCTTCTAGGTACTCCACTCTGTTCAGGAGATCTTGTACTTGTTTATCGGGTTGCGAGACTGCGGGGCCAAGGTTGTTTAATGTTCCCTCCAGTGTCTTCGTCCTATCGGCCAGTTTCTTGTGGTCGTCCCTTAGGTGGGTTAGGTCTATGGTGACACTGTCTATTTTGGATTCTAGAGATGCTCTAGTCTGTTGGAGCGACTGCTCCAATCGTTCCATAGCGGCAAGCATGTTATCGAGCCATGAGGTTACTTGGTCGGCCGCCATCTTGTGTAGTGACTTGTCAGATTTTCCCTTCGGAGGGGCCCCTCCGGTTCCAGTGCGGGTTCTCACCCCTCCGGACATGTGCGAGGCGACTCAATCAACGGTGCAGTCCCGCTTAGCCCTGGGGCGATGCGAACGTCGTCTCCTGGTCTGGCAGTGGTGTTAGCCTGCTGGGAGGTGTTTCCGGTATCCGTTGTCTCGGGGCAGAGCAGATGGCCCCCTGTGTGCCTCCAGCGCGGGTGGTGGGTCCGTGTAGTGGTGTACCGTGGCAAGCCTTTAGCCTGTGCCTCAGGTGGCTTGCGATCCCAGCATCCAGCCGAGCCCTCAGCTGGGTCGGATCTCGCAGGTGCAAGGGCCCCAGTCGGTCTCCAGGCCAGTGGGGGGGTCGGTCCTCAGGTCGCGGTTGCCGGAGAACTTGGGGTTAGCACACTGCGGCGAATGTTCACTTCCTAATCGATTTTTGCAGAGTGTTGTAGCTGTGGCCTGAAGTCTCCAAGGGAGTATTTGGTTGTGCCTCCACTCCGGGCCCACCGCGTCTGTGCCGCGTAGGTTCGCGGTCACTCAGGGTGGGGGCTCCGGGAGTCAGCCGCCACTGTGTCTCACTGGCTGGTTTGTCCCATGGGGGCCCAGGGGGAAAGCAAGGGGTCCGAATCCAGTAGTACCTCTTCCTCACGCAGCCCAACTCGCAAAGGTGCTCCGGGTCCGGTGAGTTCTCGGTGCTGTCAGCACGTGGGTTCAGGTGGAATGCGCTGTCCTTCGTTAATGTCCGCCCCTCGCAGACTCGCCGTGTGTGCCAGAGGCGGGAGACCCGGCGGGGGGGGGTGAGTTTGTGGCTGTCCCGCTATACCAGGCTAGTGAGACCTCCTCACCTTCACTCTCGGTCTCTTCCGCAGGCGTCGGCTGAGTCTCCACAGGCACTCGGACAGGTGGGCCGGTGACTGTGACTTACGCCCAGGTGTCGTCCGTTACTTGCCAGTGGTTCGGCAGGCGCTGCTGGTCCAGGTCTTCCACGACCCCTCCGCTGTGGTGGAAGAGAGGCAGCGATCAGCAAGTCTCGTCGGCTCCCGGGTCTAGGGCCCCATGTGCAGCAGGCATCTCGAGTCGCGTCGCAGGGCCCAGGCAGTAGGTCCTGGCCTCAAGCCACTGCAACTTTCTTTACTGACCGGGTGGTCACAGGCCCCTCCCGGGCCGCTCCGCCGTCCGGAGCACAGGTAGGCAGTCCGGTACTCACATCACCGGCCTGGGCCACCGCCTGCGCAGTGTTCCTCGCTCACCCTCGATACCTCTGCGTCTCGCCAGGCAGGTACGATCAACTCCTCTCCTGCGGCGGGGGGGGAGCACAGGGATCAGTATGTCCGGGGGGGTCTCGAGGCTCGAGTCTCTTCGTGTGTAGGCGCAGGTGATTTCGAACTGTAGGCCGTGCGGTGGGGCCTAGTTGTATGGCCTAGACCACGGCCTCTCGTAGTCCTCCTCGCCGTTCAGGTGCCAGTCAGCCCCGCCAGGGGATCCCAGGAAAGGCCGGGGACTTTGTGACAGTGCTCAACATTTTTAAAGTCGGCTAGGGTGCCGAGAGCAGGTCGCTGGAGGTCCGCCTGCATTTTCAGGCCGGTTCGAGGATAATAACCGGAGAATTAGCCCGGGGAAGGGGAAGCTCAGCACGGAGCTCTACTCGGGCGCTGCTGCCTTCATTGCACGCCCAGCCACGCCCCCCGCTGCACAAAGCCTCATTACCACGGTTTGCATTGGAAGCTGCTACACTCACTAGATATAGTGCCTAGAGGCAGCACACGTACAGCACACTGTATCAGCTGAGCACTCGTGGGAGTGCAACCATCACCAAGCACTGCGCTGCTGCTGGCTTCGAGGCGCTAGGTGTGTGCCCAGATGTCACTCATCCACACTCTCCCTCTCATCCTGTGTTCCACTTCCCTTCTCCTCTATTGCAATCCCTTCCCTCTCTCTCCACCCCCATCTCTTGTGCCTCCTCCGGTTCACACTTGCTCCCTCTCCCTTCATGTCTGGGGCCTGATCACAGCTTGAAAATACTCTAAACGAATAGCACCACTTAGCAATGCTTCTGATAAACACAGCTAGGAAGTGTTTTCTTGAAATAAATCTACTTTCTAAAAGTAGGAACCGGAAAGGCGCTGGTTGGCCATAGTGTGTTTAAAATATCACTACCAGCAATGCAGCCTTGCGATTATCTTTAATGTGGGGGATGGATTTTAGCATTCTTTTTCTTTATTTTTTGTCAAGGGGGAACAATTGCTAGCAACATTTTAGATTTCCGGAACTCATTACACACGTGGGATTTTGTGATTTCCTCTTCTAAAAACATACTTGTTGAAGTGTGCTGTGCTTTATGAGGGGAGTTTGGCCTTGAATGAAAGATTTGACTATGTAGGCATGACAGAAGCCTGAAGGCAGGTTGGCTCTCTGAAGTACAACTATTGTAAACGCAAGTAAACAGATAATGTCAGGTGCAATTTGTCCGTACCACAAAGCTGTGCATGGACCCCAGTACACCCAAACTCCAGCCTCTGGCAAACATAGCACTGACATATCATGTTCGCTGCCACATTTCTGTTTATCCAGGATGTGCATTTATGTAAAATGGATGTTCATAATACTTATTAATCTGTGGGTTTAAGTAATCAATTACTTGGATCCAATCGCATAGCCAATAGGTCTCACCTTTGCGACATTATAAGTATTTAGGTATGCAGCACAATATCCTTGGTGCAACAACATCAACTGTTGCGTGGCTAAACACTTATGAGGTCCCAAGGGCGAGACCTATTGGCTACGCCAATGCTTGTTTTAATTTCCTTTTAGAACAATCATTTCAAAATGCAGCTCCATCAGCCATCTGCCATCTACCATCTACAAATATCACCCACGAATGTACAATGGTGATTTTGTTCGCTTTGTGCTCGGCCTTGCTATCAGACATTGGGAGGCTCTGTGACTTTTGTTAATGATCCATCACTCTTCTGCAGAGAAGCCCTGAGCTCAGTCCAGCAATCACACAGCATGTGGGTCGGAGACTTCGTTAATAATTCATCTATTGTGAACATAAGTCTGCCTGGCTATCACACAGCTGCAGCTCTGTGACCTTCAGTATTGATCCTGCACTCTTCTGAAGTGTGCTCATCCTGGCTATCACACAGCTGCAGCTCTGTGACCTTCAGTATTGGTCCTGCACTGTTCTGAAGTGAAGCCTTGTGCTCGGCGTGGCGATCACACAGCTGCAGCTCTGTGACCTTCAGTATTGATCCTGCACTCTTCTGAAGTGTGCTCGGCCTGGTTATCACACAGCAGCAGCTCTGAGACCTTCAGTATTGAACCTGCACTCTCTGAAGTGAAGCCTTGTGCTCGGCCAGGCAATCACACAGCTGCAGCTCTGTGACCTTCATTATTGATCCTGCACTCTCTGAAGTGAAATACTCGGCCTGGCTATCACACAGCTTCAGCTCTGCGACCTTCATTATTGATCCTGCACTCTTCTAAAGTGTGCTCGGCCTGGCTATCACACAGCTGCAGCTCTGAGACCTTCATCAGTGATCCTGCACTCTTCTGTAGTGAAGTACTCGTCTGGCTATCACACAGCTTCAGCTCTGCGACCTTCATTATTGATCCTGCACTCTTCTAAAGTGTGCTCGGCCTGGCTATCACACAGCTGCAGCTCTGTGACCTTCATTATTGATCCTGCACTCTTCTGAAGTGTGCTCGGCCTGGCTATCACACAGCTGCAGCTCTATGACCTTCATTATTGATCCTGCACTCTTCTGAAGTGTGCTCGGCCTGGCGATCACACAGCTGCAGCTCTGTGACCTTCAGTATTGATCCTGCACTCTTCTGAAGTGTGCTCGGCCTGGCGATCACACAGCTGCAGCTCTGTGACCTTCATTATTGATCCTGCACTCTCTGAAGTGAAATACTCTGCCTGGCTATCACACATCTGCAGCTCTGTGACCTTCATTATTGATCCTGCACTCTTCTGAAGTGTGCTCGGCCTGGCGACCACACAGCTGCAGCTCTGTGACCTTCATTATTGATCCTGCACTCTTCTGAAGTGAAGCCTTGTGCTCGGCCAGGCAATCACACAGCTGCAGTTCTGTGGCCTTCATTATTGATCCTGCACTCTTCTGAAGTGTGCTCGGCCTGGCTATCACACAGCTGCAGCTCTGTGGCCTTCATTATTGATCCTGCACTCTTCTGAAGTGTGCTCGGCCTGGCGATCACACAGCTGCAGCTCTGTGGCCTTCATTATTGATCCTGCTCTCTTCTGAAGTGAAGCTGCATGCTCGCCCTGGCTATCACACAGCTGCAACTCTGAGACCTTCATTACAGGTCCTGCACTCTTCTGTAGTGAAGTACTCGGTCTCGCTGTCACACAGCTGTAGCTCTGTGACCTTCATTATTGATCCTGCACTCTTCTGAAGTGAACCCGTGTGCTTGGCCTGGCTGTCACACAGCTGCAGCTCTGTACCTTTATTATTGATCCTGCACTCTTCGGGGGTGAAGTAATTGTTATGTCTGTCACACAGCTGTAGCTCTGTGACCCTCATTACTGATCCTGCACTCTCCTGAAGTGTGCTCGGCCTGGCTATCACACAGCTGCTGCTTCCTTATTGATCCTGCACTCTTCTGAAATAAAGCTGCGTGCACGGCCTGCCTCTCAGAGGGCTGCACCTCTACGACCTTCATTATTATGTTTTTGATGAATCTTTTTAATTGAGAGAAACAACAAAAAACAATATAAAAAGAATAGAAAGACATAAAAAGAGAGCAGTTGTCAAGATCGTTGAATCACATGAAATAAACACAAGTTAACTATAATCAATATAATAGAAAGAAGCGTCACTGATAATATTTCGGTCACATACTGGTATTTAACCTTAAAGTGTCTCGTTATCAATATTAAATGGGGAACCATCACCAAAGGGAGTGCACAGAAGACCTCTGCTTTCGTTCCAGATGCACCATATTTTTGTCTATTTACCTGGGCATCCCCTGCTCTCATACACCACTCTTTCAGCCTGCATGCACCAGTCCATTTCGGCCGCCCAGTCCCTGTTTTGGGGCACCATTGGAGGAATGGTTCTGGCTATGTTGAGTTTTGCTTTTATAGAGCCCAGCGAAACCCATTTTTGTTCAGTTCGAGAGAGGTCAGTTGCGTACCAAATATTTAGGAGACAAATTAAAAGAGAGGTTTCTATAGGTTTATGGCATATTTGGGACATGGTGGACAAAATCGCACTCCAGTACTGTTGAAGAACAGGACAGTCCCACCACTGGTGTAAGAAGGTGCCCGTGGAACAGAGTGGGGAATCAGAGAGACCCATTTTAATAAGTACCGCGCTGGTATAATAGGCCCAGGGAAGTAATTTAAGCTGCATGAGCTTGAAGCAGGAACAGACAGCCACCTCCGGGGTGAAGCCAGGGCCTTCCTCCAATATTCGTCACTTTAAGTCTCCCACGTCATCGCACCATTTTGTGCGTAGTTTGTCGAGAGTCTCCGGTGAATTATTAAGTATTTTACGGTAGGTCAGGGCGATGGCCTTATGCGGGAGATAATCGTCTAGAAGCCTATCTTCCAGAGGCGAGGAGACGGGTAGTTCGGAGCCCTTGGGAATTGCCTTACACAATGCACTACATGCCTGAAGATAACAAAACATTTCCCACTCAAGCAGTTGGTATTTTAATTGTAGCTCGCCGAATGGAACCACCGCACCTTTTGCCCACAGGTCCCCAACCGTGGAGAGACCAATCAAATCCCACTTTTCAAACCCTGGATGACTCTAGAGCATACCCAATTGGCACGATTCCAGCAATTAAATAACCTGCGTAATTTTCCCCTTCCAACCCAGCATGGCGGTTGCCGCATGCCAGGTCGAAACTGTGGTAGAGGTCAGAGTATAGTTGGGTAGATGTCCGAGCCCTCCATACAATGCTCGTAGGTAATTGCCCGCAGATATATTAAGCCTGTCCATCCTGTATGCTGGATCAATAAGAGTGGTGATGGACGGAGCATCTGAACCAATCATACACTCACACCCAGTCAACAGATCTGGGTTTAATCCATCACTGTTCTTTAGCCCACTCTGCCACCCCAGTTCAGACATGGCCATATGCAAATCAGTCTAACCCTGTGCCTCATGGGACCAGTCCAGCCCGAACTGCCAAGCCATGCCTTCCCTGGACGGGAAACAAGCTTCCGAGGACCGGTTTCAGGCATTTCAGCCGTCTTCAGCCCAGCTTGCTTGAATCCAGTGGCAAAAAGAGCAAGAGACTCACGTCTGAGCATACCCTGCCAACTTATGGTGAACAAAGGGGTACAAAAGGGGGTGGTGATGGACGGAGCATCTGAACCAATCAAACACTCACACCCAGTCAACAGATCTGGGTTTAATCCATCACTGTTCTTTAGCCCACTCTGCCACTCCAGTTCAGACATGGCCATATGCAAATCAATCTGACCCTGTGCCTCATGGGAACAGTCCAGCCCGAACTGCCAAGCCATGCCTTCCCTGGACCGGAAATAAGCTTCCGAGGAGCGGTTTCTGGCATTTCAGCCGTCTTCAGCCCGGCTTGCTTGAATCCAGTGGCAAAAAGAGCAAGAGACTCACGTCTGAGCATACCCTGCCAACTTATGGTGAACAAAGGGGTACAAAAGGGGGTGGTGATGGACGGAGCATCTGAACCAATCAAACACTCACACCCAGTCAACAGATCTGGGTTTAATCCATCACTGTTCTTTAGCCCACTCTGCCACCCCAGTTCAGACATGGCCATATGCAAATCAATCTGACCCTGTGCCTCATGGGAACAGTCCAGCCCGAACTGCCAAGCCATGCCTTCCCTGGACCGGAAATAAGGTTCCGAGGAGCGGTTTCTGGCGTTTCAGCCGTCTTCAGCCCGGCTTGCTTGAATCCAGTGGCAAAGTGAGCAAGAGACTCACGACGGAGCATACCACTTCATTTTAAATAGGGCAGCTCTATCCAATAGAGTAAGGGACAGTGTCTTCCAGTGCTTCACGTCAGCCCAGAGGCGATGCAGGGGAGGCAGGAGATTCTTCTGATAGAAAATGTCCTCGTTCCTCGTGACATAAATGCCCAGATAGCGGAAACCGCCTGTGATTATATCGGCGCTGCAGCCTGGGGGAAGACGTGGGGGCTCTCCACTGAGGACATAAATCAATGACTTGTCCCAGTTACGGATATAACCCGAGTATTGTCGAAAGAGGGCAAGAATATGCAAAAACCTCTGAATTGAGGATCGAGGGTTGGCCAGGTACAGGAGAATATCATCGGCGCAAAAGGAGATCCTATCCGACCTGTCCAGAGACGAGTTGTTGTCTGGGTTTTCCTAGCCAAGCGTAGGACCAGGTTTCTTTGAGGTTTTAACTTTTTTGTCACTAATGAAATGCGAGGTTGTGTAATGTGCTGACGAGTACGGCTCGTAGACGGAAATTCGGACTATGATCATCATTTGTTCTACAAGTGTGAAAAAAACATTTAGGAAATATAATAACAAAGTGGACCTTTGAATTAGGAAAAGACAAATTATATTGAGTTATCAGAAATATATGTTTATTTGCATCAACCGTTTATCAAAAAAGCATTTGCAAAGCAATTGCGAAGGAGATGATCAATATTCAGCACATAGTTGGTCCATGGTCCCTACTGAAGATATACAGGCATACTTGCACATTCATCCATTGCCTATTTCTATATAGATGCACTGTCTAATTTTTAACATAATTGTATAACAGTTGCTACATCGTAAGGACAGACCAAAAGAGTAACATCAATTCAATTGTTGTCACATAGTTTCACAGTTAAAACGTAATCATTATTTTCATGGCTGAAGAATTTGTGTCCTCATTTGTTCTACATCAGAGCTTCAGTAGTAAATGTCATGCACTGAAGAGTTAACCCAGAGAGCTGCAGCTCACATTCTCCTGCTTTCACTTCTGCTTTTCTACACAGTTCTCTGGCCGCTGTCACAGAACCATTAATGATGCATAAAATGACAAAAACCACAGCGAGCTCGGAAGAATCTTCAGTTTGTGCTTGTTAAACTGTTTTGAGTGTGTTGGGTTTATATGTGTTATCACTAATCTTTAAAATTAGCTGAAAATACCCTTGTTAGTCCAAGCATTGTTCATGGTGTTGATTTAACAGGTAACATGGTCAGGTGTGCTTGGATTTCTTTCGTAAAACTCTCACAGAATAAAAACCAACAATGTTTCTTTACTTTTAGTCCACTTTGTGCTAGTCTCTGTAATAAACGAGCCACTCTTGTGATTTTGGCACCCTATGATGACCCTTGCCACCACCATTTTCATTGATTTTAGTGTGTTCCGTAATGTAGGATGGTCCTGCATTTGCCTGTTTCTCTTCTGTTCTGTAATCTTGCTGTCTTTCAGTGGGAGCTGTTACTGAGTGGAACAGTCTTGCCAAGAGCAGAGCGTGTGGGATGTGCATTTGAAGGCATGCAGTTGTGATTGTATTGTGCATTGGTGAGAATTATGAGTTCTTATTATTGGCTTTGACCATTCTGTTTTCTGACTTTACCTTGCTTTATGGCAGTGCTGACTATTGCTTTTGACATGCTCTCATGTCATCTTGCTTTTCAATTCCATCTTGCTTTGGGCCTTTCTGTCTGGCACGGGGCTGCAGAGCTGAATGTTTTGCTTTGACTTGTTTTCTACACTCTGTGTGCTAGTAGAAACCGGTTCTTACCAGACGAATGTGCAGGCTCCTCCTCGAAGTCATAGCAAAGGCCTGATCAACCAATGCTGTGCTCGGGGGCACGTAGTGGTACGGAATCTCATGAGAACGAGGTGGCGTGGCTTGCTAGAAGCTTTGTTATGTTTGGATTGGTATTAAAAAGGGGGAGCCTCCACTGGTCTGGTGGAAGTGGAAGTTTGGGAGTCTGGATTCCGAGTGAGGGCAGACGTGTCTAACTTGGATTGAACCCTGATTGCTGAGCTCTGATCCCCGGCTGTGTGAAGACTTCCCCCGGCCGGAAGTGGGCAGTGTATGCATCAGGTGATGTATTGAGTTTTGTGGTTATTGCCATTGTGATGTGAGCCAGTGGCTGTGATCGTTTGAGTTGTTTCTTTGTGGTGTGGGAGGTGCACATCCAGAGTGATCTTCTACTCTGTATATATATATTTCTGATCTCTTGCAGAACGACCTAGCTGTAGGGAAATAAACAATAGCAGAGAATAGACGCTTTCATTGATGGTGATGGTGGAGTGCTCGCTGATTTTTTTTTAGGTTTGAAGATTGACAAAAGCTTTTTGAACTTTCACTGCCATGATATGGCTTTTCTCCTCTATGTCTTCACTGATGAATCCTTAATGTTGAAGAATCACGAAAGCTACTTCCACATTCCGTGCAATGGTATGGTTTTTCTCCAGTGTGTGTTTGCTGTTGTCTATGTAGGACTGATAAGAGACAAAATCTCTTCCCACAATCATTGCAGTGGAATGGTTTTTCTCCAGTGTGTATTTACTGATATCCATGTAGGACTGATGAGCGACAAAATCTTTTCCCACATTCATTGCACTGGAATGGTTTATCCCCAGTGTGCGTTTTCTGATGCTGCTTTAGGTGCGATAATGTATAAAAACTCTTCAGACATTCACTGCAATTATATGGCGTTCCCCTGTGTGTGTTTGGTGATGATACATTAATCCTGAACAGGAACTAAAACTACTTCCACATTCTCTGCAATGGTATGGTTTTTCCCCTGTGTGTGTTCTCTGATGCTGTTTTAAGTTTGTTAATTGACTAAAGCTCTTCAGACATTCACTGCAATCATATGGTTTTTCCCCTGTGTGTGTTCTCTGATGCTGTTTTAAGTGTGTTGATCGACTAAAGCTCTTCAGACATTCACTGCAATTATATGGTTTTCCCCTGTGTGTGTTTGGTGATGATACATTAATCCTGAAGAGGTACTAAAACTACTTCCACATTCACTGCAATGGTATGGTTTTTCCCCTGTGTGTGTTCTCTGATGCTGTTTTAAGTTTGTTAATTGTCTAAAGCTCTTCAGACATTCACTGCAATGATATGGTTTTTCTCCAGTGTGTGTTCTCTGATGCTGTTTTAGGTGTGATAATTGACTAAAGCGCTTCAGACATTCACTGCAAGCATATGGGTTTTCTCCAGTGTGTGTTCTCTGATGCCGTTCTAGGTGTGATAATCGACTAAAGCTTTTCAGACATTCACTGCAAGGATATGGTTTTTCCCCTGTGTGTGTTCTCTGATGCTGTTTTAGGTTTGATAATAGACTAAAGCTCTTCAGACATTCACTGCAAGGATATGGTTTTTCTCCAATGTGTGTTCTCTGATGCTTTTTTAGGTGTGATAAATATCTAAAGCCCTTCCCACATTCATTACACTTGAATGGTTTTTCTCCAGTGTGTGTTCTCTGATGACTCATGACTTTAGATGATTCCGTAAAACTACTTCCACCTTCACTGCAATGATATGGTTTTTCCCCTGTGTATATTCGCTGAAACTTTTTTAGGCCTAATAATTGACTTAAGGTCTTCAGACATTCATTGCATTTCTATGGCTTTTCCCCTGTGTGTGTTGTCTGATGCAGTTTTCGGCTTGGTAAATGTACTCTGTTTTATAAAGCAGAACCCCCATTTCTTTTAACTTCCATTTAACTGTGCTTTTCGCTGGTTGCTGTGAAATGGCCTGAAAGAGTTTACAATGCGCCTCTAGCACTGAATGGTGGTCTGATATCACTTTAGGAAGCAGAGTACTGCTGTAACCACCTCATGATCAGAGCTGGTATTGGACATGTTTACACAAGAAGTGGTTGATCAGTGTTGCCTTCATTTTCTAGAGGTCATTTCTTCATCTTGAGGCACGGAGGTGCAAAGCTGAGACTCGTAGAACCACCGATTTGCCCTTGACGGTACTTCCAAGATCTGTCAGTTTATGTTCAGGTTCGGCTGCCTCTGTCGGCACTTATGTTTTCCTGAATACTGGAACTCAATGTTTTGGACTTTGCTTTTGCAGGTTTACAGTATTATCTTCATTACTCCTAAACATGTTGTGCAATCAAGGATTGTGTTCGGTCGGATGTAAAGAGATTTAAATTACTTAAATGGAAAATACCAGAATGTGCATATACAATTTTTAGTTGATTGTAAAAACATCTCATTTATTGCTATTGTTGAAAGTTATCAAGACATTTAAGACACATTTAGCCATACAGAGATATTTGCATAAAAGTTCCTTTGAACATGCCACAAAATTATTTATTTCAGCAAAGGTGTTCATTGAGTAACTTAACTAAAAAAGGGTGCTTGCGTAGCACGCATATACTAGTTACAGCTTTAGGTAGATGCATATGGTCAAGGTTTTCTTAAAACAAGAACAGCTCTTGGATTAAGAGATGGATCAGGAACACTCAAGGCAGCAAGGTGGACATCAGGATGTTGTGCCATACATCAAATCTTATTGTTCACGGTGGTGCCTGGTTCCATTCACTACTAACTCTTTTTTCAGGAGGATTCCCCTCGCTGTTGACTCAAGGCCTGATTACGGGGGCCTTTTGTGCGCTGATTGTGTTTGGGGCCCTTGTGGCATTAAGGGGCTCTATCTGGGCCTTGTAGGCCCTGCATCATGTATCAACCCTCTCCCCATATAAAGTCCCTGCCCAAACTAAAATGTTGGCGGCTCTAAGACTCTAGGAATCTAGATATCCACATATGACTTAGCATGTCCTTCTTATGGACATCAAAGAAGGACTATCATGTTCTATAGCTTCATAGTATTTCCAAGGTGGTGGCCTTCTTAGAATGATGCTGTTTACTAATTCTGCTTAGATTTCCAGACTGGCTCGGTCTATTGAATTTCTAAGTGCATCCTAAGCCACTGTTCATCCTATCCCCCCTATCCCTCTAATCTGGATTCTATCTTCCGAATTGCATAATCTAGTTTGACCTAATGTATTTCAACTGCCCCTTTTTATATTCGCAGCTGAGCCCTCTCCTCAGGATTTTCTGTTTTCCACCTAGTAATCGCATGCAATAACGCTGGGAAGCCCAAAACCGAAAGTGTACCTTCTTCTCTCTTGACATCTTCTGTCATGACGCTGCTGTTTAATGGGCTGCCTTTGTAGAGCGGAGTCATGGCACTTTCCTCCAGCCAGCCCATGATTTGCTCCATCCCTTCCTTCTTTCATCTGACCATACCCCCTTCTCCTCAACTCCCCTCAGCTTCCCCCCACGTGAGCATGTAGTACTCCTGTCCCTCCCCTCTTTCCACTCTGGAAATTTGGTGCCCTTAGCCATGGATTCCCTTTCTCAAAGATCACTAGTCTCCAAACTTGTTCCAGACAGCTGAAATGCGACTACCCTCAACGGGAGTGTCCCAGTGCTGGTAGCGGAGACAAGAGGAGCAAGAGATCAGCATGTTGGAGCCTGCACCGTGCTACGGGAGATTTAAGAGCCATGTCTTCAGTAACTTCCGGAAGCTAGACTCCGAATTAGCCTTTCTGATCCAAAAGCGTGTTCAAGAACTTCAAACACAGGCTTCTCAAATTTCACCCAAAAACCCTTATTCCCACCCCCTATGTCTGCACGAATAAAGGAGCTACCATAAGTGACCTTATCTTTGGCATTAAAAGACCAGCACAATGAAGGTGGGATCACTGCATCCACTAAAGCCCACGACCGTGTCAGACTCTCGGTAACTCCCTCTATTGTTCGCTGAGCAGAGGCAACCATCTCCCTTTATTTTTTTGTCAAATCTATTTTATTAGCATTTTATATAGCTTGGTTCAGGGTACAGTGCAAAAGTCAATCAGCATAAATTGGCAAAGCACACACGTTCGTACAGCATTATGGTGTCACAGAACAAATCGGTGTACAGGCATGTAGCCACATTTATGATAGCACATGTGGGGGTGATTGCATTATGGCCTGCCCTGCCCATCCAAGATGCAGTCCAAAGCGTCCTGAGGCACAGTACATTTACCCTGCAGACCAATCTGGCTTGGAAACCTAATTGCGGGGTGAATCCTGCTGCTATATAGCCACATATAGAGATGACATTAATCTAACAGTTATTCAAACATTCAAACTATTGCGGCAAAAATACATTCACATGTGTGTGCATCTCCCTCCCCCCGCCCCGCCCCCCCCCAGCTTCCCTCCCAACGCGCAGCAACTTGTGTAAGTCTGCGTGTAGCACAGGCCCGCGCACCTAGAAGCGGTAAAGCCTAGTATGGCATCAGGTCTCAACAATGAAGTAGCCCGCGGCGTGCCCGACCACCCAGGGCAGCCACCTAGGTCACTCCAACGTCCAGCTCATCCAACTCCCCCGGCAAGCGTAGAGCCCGGAGCATACGTTCCCACTGCTCCGCCATGGGCTCCTTACGGTGCCCAATCGTTTCCTCTCTCCGAATGGCTATCCATTCCGTCTGCGCCCACGCCTTAAGGGAGGATACCCACGCCTGCGCAGCTGGCGGCTCGCGTGCCTTCCACCGTCTCATGAGCAGTCGCTTAGCTACCACTAAGCCCAGATCCAGAAAACGAGAAGATGCCTTGTCCTGGGGTCTCCTCTTGAATTGGTGCAGGAGTCACTCGGGCCAGCCATAGGGAATGACGCGGCCCGTGCACTCCCTAAGCGCTCCACAGATCGCATGCCAGTAAGTGCCCAGCCTGGGACAGTTCCATAGGAGATGGATCAGCCCTGCATCCAGCTCATCACACAGGATGAGTCAGATCAGTGAAAGTACTTATTATTGAGCTCAGGGGTGAGGTAGGCCCTATGGACAATAAAGAGCTTTATCTGGCGTAGGCGCATATTTCGGGGTATGCGCACCGGACTCTTAAGCAGCCGCTCCCACTCTTTATCAGTGAGCGCCCTGTCTAAGTCCCGTTCCTACTTGCCTCTGAGTGGGATCAGGCTAATCTCTGTATGCGCCCGTATCGATGCGGCGAACCAGCGGACTAGGTGTCTGCCCCTCCCCATGACGTGCAGGTACTGCATAGTGAGATGTTGCGTTGGCTCCGCCGCCATGTCGCCCCAGCGAGCCGCCATTTTCGCCACTAGCGAGCGGTGCAGCAGGAATCCCCCGGGCGGTAGCCCGTTTTCGGTTATCAACGTTTCGTAGGCCACCAGCTCTCCGTCCCGATATAAGTCCCCCAGTGTCTGGAGATCTGCCTCTCCCCACTGATCTAGTAGAGGGTGAGCGATGGCCCCCCCGCTCCCTGGGGAGCCCGCCAGGGGTGTAGCAGGCGCATATGGGAACACCTTACGGGTGAGGAATAGGGCTCTACGAAAGCATTTGTATGCAACCGCCAGCAACGGTGGAGTGGGCTTCTCAGGCGGCGCCAGTGGGTGAAAGAGTGCGGTGACACGGCCCAGGGAATATGGTGGCTCAGCCATGGCAGTGTCTTCCCTTCCCTTGTCCGCCAGCCAGCGGGCAATCCACTGCAGCTGCGCGGCAAGGTAGTAGTGCTCAAAGCAAGGGGCAGCCAACCCCCCCCTATCTGTGGGCAGGAACAGTTTCGGCAGCGCTAGCCAATGCCGGGATGTGCCCCAGATGAAGTCTCGGAGAACCACATTGAGTTTTGAGAAAAAAGGGCTCGGGATGAACAGGGGCAGATTAACGAAGTAGTATAGAAGCCTAGGAAGCATGATCATTTTGGCCAACGCCACCCTACCGGTAATAGTCAGCGGGAGCGTGGACCAAAAGGTTATCTGGGACTTAAGCGCAGTCACCGCTGGTCCCAGGTTCCCGTCGAACAGGTCAGCCGGTTGGCAATAGATCTGGATTCCCAGGTATTTAAAGGTATCAGCCTTCCATAAGACTCTGGTGCCCCCTAGGTTGTACTCCGGGTCATCCATCCCACTGTCAAACGCATATAAACAGGACTTGGCCACGTTTAGCAACCATCTCCCTTTATAATAATGGGATTATCCTCATCCAAGCATCTGAACGCAGCCTAGAATTACTTGATGACATTTTCCTCATTCATCAAACTCTCTGTTATGAATAAGTCTCCTCCATGACCCAAGCTCATCCTAGCTCTTTAGTCATCCCATGGGTACCTTGTTCTGCATCCTACCCTCTCCCCACTACTTTTATTGCTTCACCCCTTTTCCCTCCTCCCTATCCACCTTCGTCAGATTACCCAGCAGCATTCATTTACCATTACCCTTGCAACTTGTTTCAACCAACATTTTTCGCCATAATAGCCTGAGCCCTCATCACACCCCTAGAGCAGCGACCACTGAAATACCCTGACTCGATACTAACACCTTCACCTCATCTCTGCCCCTTACCTCTGAACATTTATTTTATTTATTTTTTATAAAGTTTTAGATAGCGTGAACAGGACCCAAGAGGGTATCAGAACGCTTTACAATATAGTTATTAAAAATTAGATGGTTGCGGTAGTATACATGCATTCGGTATTCGCCATTCAGTACAAAAGAGGTAGATAGTAGTATATGGATAGCATAGGTGACTAGTGGTCAACAAAGAATGATCCACGAGGGAATCAGAACACTTCACAATACACACTTATTAAACATTAGGTGGTTGGAGTAGTAAACATACATTCGGTATTCACCTTCAATACAAAAGATGTAGGCAATAATACATGGTCGCACAGGTGGCTAGAGGTTACAATAGAATTAAAGTCTTAGGATGTGAATTTCTTCATTAGAAGCAATTTTACTTCTTTTTTGAAGGAGGTAAAGGAAGAGATTCCATGTACCACTGGAAGCAGGAAGATCCACATTTTTGATGCAATGCCTGAGAATGCTCTGCAACCATTTCTCTTTTTATGGAAGGATTGTGGTTTCAGTAGTAGTGGACTCGCATTTCGCAATTGTCTGCATCCTCCCGATCGCTCTAGCTTTAGAGCTAAGTAACTGGGGGTAAAACTATGCAGGTCTTTATGGGTCATGCTAGCGATCTTTAGGTGTATTCTTGCCTCGTAGGGCAGCCAGTTCAGAACTTTCAAGATTGGAGAGATGTAGTTATTTCTTTTAGTTCCTGATAACAGTTTGGCAGCAGCGTTAAGCGATGCCCTCAGCGGGGCCGGCCAGTATTTGGCGAGACCGCATAGAGTGGCGCTTCCATAGTCTAATCTTGATAGCACTAGGGCTTGTACTGCCATTTTTAAGTCGGTCTGCGGGAGGAAGGGTTTAAGTTTCCTTAGTATACTCATCTGGTGATTAGCTCCCTTGGTGGCATTAGTGATTTGTGCCTGCATGTGCAGGTGTTTGTCTGTGGTGACTCCCAGGGATTTTGCGGAGTCAATGATGTGCGGAGCAGTGTCAAAGGAAGTTAGATGTTTCAACCATAAGTTTATCTTGGGTGTGTGATTGGGTGGGTAGATGAGGAGGAATTCTGTTTTTTGGGGTTAAGCATGAGGTGGTTACCAGTGAGCCAACTTTGAGTATTCCGTGGAATAGAGTTGATGGAGAGGAAGTCTTTGTGATGAGATTTTCATATACAGTTGGGTGTCGTCAGCATACAGGTGATATAGAATGTTCACTGAGTTAAATGCGTTTGCCAGGGGCTCCATGAGTAGATTAAAAAGAATGGGTGAAAGTGCTAAGCCCCACTGTCAGCACTGATGCATTTGTGACACTCTTTCTGGAAGAACCCTGACACTTGCTATTTCGGAACCCGCTAACATGACCAATAACATGGCGCCTATGTCCTCATCAATCTGTTTTTGAGTCCCCGAACCCCACTCCTCAATCATGACTCTATCTCTATTCCCCCCTCCCCTGGTTCTCCCAACTCACTTTCTCCCTAACACCATAAACCGGAGCAGTCTCACCTGGCCTCCTGGCACACATCACGAGCTCCTGTTCCCACATTACTAAAGACTCCAAACTCACTGAGATATCTCAGGAGCTTCATCAAATTATGGCTGAGGTTTAAAGCCTAATATCCCTCACCTCAGAGCTCGCTAATTGTTGGTTTCCCACCAGGCCGATGGGTAAGAATAGACACTCCCTTTAGCAATCCAATAACAATCACGTTAGACGGATGTCACCCCGCACATCCAATGGGATCTCAGCAATCGCAACATCTCCTCATTTGACCTGGAAGACTATTTCCTACCCCAAAGCCTCCACCGACCCATCAGGATAAAAGATTCTCAATCGGACAACAATATTTAATCACTTCTCTTTCAGTCGAATCCACATAGAGATCCTAGGCCCAATCCCAGAGCAGGTAACAATTCCAACTTCAAGCACATTCCCATCACTGAGGCTGCCTCCGCTGTCGCCATACCCCATCCGAAACGTACGCTACTCAATTGCAGATCAGCATCTAAACATGCAGTGGATATTGCTGACCTTTTCCTTACCAATGATCTTGACCTCATAGTCCTGACTGAAACTTGACTAAATGACTCCTTCACTCCAACGCTCAATAGCACCGCCCAGCTAGGACATCATCAGATTAGATAGACCAAACAGACCTGGTGGATGTAACCCCTGTACTCACTGCAATAATCTCGGTGTGAAGCAAGCACAAAACGTTACTCTCATCTCGTGTGAATATCTAGGCATCGATATCCTGAGTAAAGATAGGCCTCGATACAAACTGCAAGCGTTTTCCCACCCTCCAGGAGATAAGCTCCCATCCATTGAACAAATTATGGAAATCATCGCAACCAACTCCGTGTATACTGCGCCCAAATCTTCCTTGGTGACTTCAACCTCTACTGGAATGACCCACATGACCAATCAGTGATTAGCCTAAAAACCTTCCTAGCTGACCTAAACTTGATCCAAGTATGCGAAAGTCCTATCAGAACCTGGAAGCGACATTGGATCTAATTATCTCTAAAGGTAATTCCATTCAACTTGAATCTATCATTCCATGTGATTGGACAGACCATCACTGCATCACTTTGCTCATCGCTGAATCGCTGTCCTCAAAAAAGGTTTAAAATAAAAAAAAAACAGACACTTGAAAAGGAACCCTCGAAACATAAACCTGAATGAACTGACGTCTATCAGCAATACCAGACCGGGGAAGGAAAAAAAGACCCCCACAAGCCCCCCACCCCCTCCCCGAGATGAAGAAAAAAACAGAAACGTGATTGGAAAGAATGCAGTAACCCCACACAAGTAAGCAATTATAATAGTTTTTAAAACATTCCCCCATTAGAACGCACACAATGAATCAATAAAATTTTTATATCATGGTCACTTTTTAAACGCAGTAGCAGCGCAACAGCGTGGCAACTCTAATCAGGGTGAACCACCATCACGTGGTGTAGAGGAGGAGACAAATGTGATAATAGTTAAGGAACTGCTGGGCAAAACTGACCTAAAAAGGAACTGGGCCTGCACTGCACCCCCCAACATGTTCCAAGAGTGGAATGTGGCTCCATCATATTATTATCAGAAGTTTGATAACAACAAGAATAGTGCACAGAGAGAGTCAAAAGTTGAAGTAAAGATACAAAAAAAACAGAGATCAAGAAAGGGAAGCGAGAAAGAAGAAACAGAGGAAAGGGAAACAGAGAGTTATAGGAATCCTTACCTGACAATTATTTTTTTTGTTCCCCCAAGGGTGGCAGCCACGCTGCACTGCCTGTCATCCTAGAATACCCTGAAAGGAAGTAAAGAAATAATTTTGCATCAGACGACAATCACACTTCATCACATTTTACAAATAACCGTCCTGGATTTACAAAACAACCGAGCCCAGGGAGAACCAGAGTCTGACTTCAGCCTCCTTTAACAGCTATTGCTGTGAATGTTCCACAATTAGCCACCATGGTCCCGCATGCGGCTGTTAACTGTTCAAGTTTCACAGCAACAGCTTTGAAACAAAGGTTTCAGAGTACCGGAGGTGTTTCAACCCCCTCGGTCTCTGGGACACCGTTGTTTTATTGATTAACACATTCTGCCCTCATGGGGCAAACAGTTTAATGACCTTATAGTCAGCTGTAGCAGGCAGTACAGCCCCTTAAAGGACCACTCCCTTGGTAAAGGCCCTTGCCTTTGGAGCTACAACAAGCATCAAAGCTATATTAAAGGTATCAAATAATTACTGAAGGCATAAACATGGTTACTCAGTCAGAGAAATAATTATCATAATATTTGCAGGAGGATCACATAAAGGTAACCTCTAAAGTATATGAAAAGCCAGACTCAGAAATAACTCTAGCTGTAAAGTCAATAGACAGACCACCACAACAAATGGGTGCTAAGATATAAGAACATTTTTTTAATAATACCAAATAGAATCTGCTCAGTGAGGAATCAAGGAAAAGTTCTTAAGTTTTTAGACAGAGAGAACACATTATTGACATGGTTCACGATGAGGTAAAAGTGACAGCAATCGATGAATGTTCATGAAAACATGGCACAAAAAAATGTAATTTAATAAATCACACCTACAAAATGAATAATTAATTGTGACTCTTCCCCAAAACTCCACAAGTCATTTTACAAGGTAATTCCCTAACATAATAACTGGATACGTATACGTTTCTGGCCTTTCATCATTGACCCAATTTGTACTGGAACATTTGCTGACAGCTTATTAGTTGTTTATTAGAAATGCCTACAACTTGGACTCCTTTCCCAAGAGGGGGGGTTGGGCGCTCCCGTCAGTCTGACTGTGGAACGGGAGGCACATTTATTGATTAAAAGTGATGCTGAATTCCCATTTACGTCTTCTTCTACAAAAGGGTCACTCTGGGTGACCTCTAGGACTGCACCAAGCATGCAACCCTTCTCCCGTCTCAGGCACCGTTGTGGTTCTCAAAAATCCGGACCCTGGTGTTTTCCCGATATCGAGGCCCAATACCCGTGTCACAAAACCTCAACGCACCAAGACGATTTTGGTATCTATGAACCGATAATAATTAGGACATCATTCCTATGTATTTGCGTCACAATCGAGGGTTGCCAACACCCCAAAATCGTAGTTTCCGTCCCCATCCCTTAAACTCCATTTTGTGAACGGCATCCATCTTGCATCTTGCCCTCATGTTAAGTCAATTAAAGGTCGAGCTTGATCAAAAGGGACATGTCCACCTTTTCGTGACTTCCCCCTGACCTGTCCCAACTGACTCCATTGCCTTAGGCCAAACCTGTTTGGGCAGCTCCTCGCCCAGTGGCCGAATACGATAGCATCAATACATAACATTCCACAAACCATTCACTACATACAGACCATGCTTTCTGCAAACATGCACCTGTCCACGTTCCTTGTTTATGGCCAGTTTTATGACTGGGTTGTACCTTTCTTTATTAAGGTTTCATCGATATCTGATGGGAGTTCCAGGCCTAACTGGGTAATCTATCAACAAACTGGACATCTAAAATATGGGCTTGCTTACATGACTCCGCTCTTTGTATTATTGTAGAAATATGTGTATAGCCATATCATAAACTCAGGAATTCTTGCTTGCAGCTATTATTTTTGTATATAAGGAGACGGCTGGTTCTGTAAAAACGAACAGTCTCCCGAGAACCTACTCTCCGTGTGGTGTACTTCTGGGACACGTGTTACTTGGTAGCTACCAATAAAACTTGATCTTTGACGGTAACTAGAAGACTCAGTGTTTCTGTGGTCCGGAACAAGGGAGAACTCAGAGGTCCTCGGGTGCTACCCCCTGGCACCACCGGGTTCCTAAAAACCCGGCACCTCAGTTGGCGCCCAACTCGGGGCGATATCAAGCGGTGACGGTCCAAGCCAGATGTTCGTGAGGAGCTTCGTGTGAAAATTCCGGAGGACGGCCAGCCACTTCAGCGACCCCTGTATGTCGACGTGGTTCCGAAGGTCTTTGCTGCGAGGTTCCCCACGTCCCGACGGCTACGAAGGACTGCTGCCCTGACTATCGCCTTGTTTTGGACCCAGTGATCCTTGGTAGAGCGAAACGATAGACGAGTCTTCTAGCGACGTCACAGATCTTCAAATACTTCAGTTAAGTATAAGTGGAGCGTCTCCCAGTCCTTAGTTTGTCCTTAGTTTTTGGTATCCTTGAGATACGCTTTGATTTGGTACTTGCAAGCCCCAAAGCCGAAGGACTCGTGTATTCACGAGATATATCGTAACAGATAATCCTTTGAAGTTTGAAGCTAGACTAGTGAGCGAAGATGCCTGGTTTTAGCAGACTTGGAAACTTGTTTTGTCTTGGTTGTAGTAAGGACTCCCGATTAGAGGAATCTTGTCCGGTTCCTCCAATTGGAACTCCAACGTATGAGCTCTATGTAAAGCACGGCGTAGGTCCTATAACATATAACGAAGTATGGATAAAATACACCTGCAAGGATGGTGTTTTAAAATGGCCCCAATATGGTAGTTTCGACTCAGAAGTTTTAGATAACCTAGAGGTCAAACTATTCAAGAAGAAAGCCCGACCGGTGATGTTTGACTCTTTCCGCTTATGGCGTAAAGAGGCCAAACAGAAGGAAATTAAATTAGAAAAGAAGAATAAGAGGGAAAGAGGTATTTCAGTAATGCAAGCCACGATAAAATTTAAAGACAACGAAGAGGATCGAATAAGTGAGCAGTTGCACAGGCAACGTAAAATGGCAATAGATAAATGCTATCCCGTTTTGCCATCTCTTCAGCGAGAGACAGTAAAAGAGCGTGAAAAAGATACATTAATGGCTCATTTGCTAAGTTCGCCACCACCCTATGCACAAAATGCCACAGCACCCCCGCAACCTTTAGTTGCACCTCTGGTAGCTGTTATACAGGCTCCTTTACCGCACTCACCGGCTACTCTTCAGCTGGCTCCTGTTTCTCTGGCGCAGCCTCCTCAAGGCTCGCCGATCACATCTACTTCTCCTACTGTTCCTTCTAAAATTTCGCCTAGCACACCTTCTAGTCTCTCTGATACTCGTTCTACGAACATTTCTGTTTCTACTTTGCGTGACTCTGTTCTACCGCCAGTTATTCCCCCACTTTCACCTTCCGTCTGGCATAAAATGGCCAGCATTGTTACTAACTTTCCTTCACCACTTTTTCGGTCGCCTAAAATGACCCCTAACACGGAACGAAGACAATTACGAAGCCAAATGCCCGATTATCAGGAAAGGGAATCATTGAATAAGTTAGCACGAAATTGGGCTATGGACACAGCAAGATATGATGTAGAGTCTGTCATGAACGTTTTCCGTCAATGGGATGAACCAACGCAAAGATACGTCTTTGAGCAGATGTGTGTTTTCCTGTGTGAGGATTTGGTAGATAATGGTCAGAAGACCAACGAGCAAGAGTTGTGTAGTGTACGATTTAAATTTGGCGAGGGTATGATAGTTGGTCCCGACGTTGAAAAAGCAGTTGAGATATTATTATCACATAGAAGTACGGGTGGTAATTCTGGGTCATCCTCTGACAGTAGTACATCCAGCAGGAAAAGAGCGAGACAGTAACCCATGAGAGAGGTTCCTCCGGTCTGGAGGGAAGGTGACGCAACTGCAGTTCCACCGGTTCTGCCTCATTTCCAGCGTATATGGGTACATGTCCCCTGGAAAAGATCCGAAGTTTTAGCACTCAAGCAGACACTACCCGATCCCCGTAAAAACCCGACTGGGTATTATAAGGAGTTGTCCCAAACTGCCAGCTCATGTATAATGAATTTAGCGGATATAGACATGTTGTTTGGGAACGTTGTTCCACATCCTTTATGGAGTAAGATACGTCATACAGATCATGACCAAGAATTAGGTGACTCGTGGGCGAACATTGCGACTACAGATGCTAGACAAGTCGGTGGTTTCAAGCCTGAGCCGTTGATAGCTGAACTTCCCGGTAGAATTATTGCGTACATGAAGACAATTATGCCTGAAGTACGCGTAAACTGGGACAAGCTATCCGCGTGCAAGCAGAAGAAAGACGAGAATGTGTCTGACTTTTTCACGAGATTTGAGGAAACTTTCACTGACCATAGTGGTCAGGATATGGCTACCGAGGGTGGCCAAAGATTGTTTGTAGACAAATTTGTACACAATCTGCTTCCCGAACTGTGTGCTAAACTAAAAGATTCAGAGAGTGCTTGGGCAGTCTCTACGTCAGCGCAGATTTTAGCAACAGCTCAGTACTACGAAAACAGGCACAAAGACGAGCTAGACAAGGCAGACAAAAAGACGAAAGATTTAAAAACTAAAGTTCTTCTCCAACAGGCCTATCCGCCTCGTATGGCTAGCCAGCCCAATTATCAACAGAATAAGCAGTATTCGAGAGACGCGCAAGGAAACGAGTCTTCCCACCAGCGTGTTCCGTATGGCCCGAATCAATGTGCGTATTGCAAAGAAGAGGGTAATTTTAGGAGTAATTGTCCGGCTCTTGCGCGACGCTTAAACGGTGTTTCAGGTGTAAGAGGGAGAGGTGTTCAACATGCCCCCAGAGGTAGGGGCCGTGGAAATTTCTCCCAGAACACAGTTTCTTTTCCGCCTCAGAATTCCATGAATAGCTTTGACCAACAGAATAACGCATCGTCTAGGTCAGCTCAGTACTATGCTGACGACTATTACACCGAACACGACAATGAGGGTAACGATCGCTAGGACAGCCATGGACAAAGAGAGGGAGTTGTTTCAGTTCCAGTAGACCAGGATGGACCTTATGTCGAGGTAATTACCTCAGGAGTGTCAGAGCGATTTCTGCTGGATACTGGTGCTACAAAAAGTTCTATTATGCACTCAAAACTTCCTGGCGCACCTTTGTCTGGCGAAATTAATGTCGCAGTAGGCTTCTCTGGCGCCCCTGTTAGAAACCCGATCTCTAGTCCTATATCCCTTTCTGTTGGCCCCTGTGAATTGGAAGCACCCCTCATTCTTACAACAGGTTGCGGTGAAAATTTGTTAGGATTGGATTTGCTAAAAAGGTTGTATGCGACTTTGTACTGTTCTCCCTCGGGAGTACAACTTACCTTAGGGAAAAAAGTCATTTCTCCAATGTATTTGTCGAAAGAAGGTATTCCAACCGAATTGTCATCACTTCCTGATATCCTTTGGGCTAATGGTTCCAATGACGTAGGTCGTTTGGAGATAACACTGTATGTCATAACTTTGAAAGCCAACGTCGGATTGCCACGTATTCCCCAATACAAAATATCTAACGAATGCGAGAAGGCGTTGTTAACGATCGTTTATGATTTGATCGATAAAGATGTTATCGAAGAAACAACAGGTAACGTTTGTAACAGTCCAGTTTTACCGGTCTTAAAACGTACTGATCCTTCACAGCCCCCTGTGTATAGGTTTGTGATTGACCTCAGAGAGGTAAATAAGGTAGTTATCCCACAGTTTCCAGTTGTCCCCGACATTACTGCTTTATTGACAATGGTTCCAGCTTCAGCAGGCTGATTCTCGGTGATTGACCTGAAGAACGCTTTCTTCAGCATCCCGATCGCCGAAGAGAGTAGAGACCTTTTCGGCTTCAATTTAGGAGGACGAAGCTTCCGCTTCAAATGCGCTCCTCAAGGCTACTGCGAAAGCCCATCTATATTCAGTCAGGCACTGAAAACACAACTAGACACAATTGTGCTGCCAGATGGGTCAACTTTGATCCAGTACGTAGACGATCTACTGATCGCCGCAGACACTGATGAGATTTGCAAACAAGCCACGTTGTTATTATTGCGTCACTTATGTGACATGAAGCACAAAGTCTCCCTTTCAAAGCTGCAATTTTGTCGACAAGAAGTAACCTACCTAGGTCACATCTTATCGAAGGAGGGAAGGAGACTGACACCAGAAAGAAAACAGGCAATTACAGAACTAAATGCCCCAAGGACACAGAGAGAAGTTCGAGCCTTCTTGGGCATTACATCGTACTGAAGACAATGGATACCGAATTTCTCACTACTAGCCAAGCCCTTGCTGGCACTACTCCGCAAAGACACGCCTAATCCTATGCCTTGGTCTGAGGATTGTCAGACGAGTTTCCACGAGTTGCGTGATGCATTGTGTTCGGCCCCTGTGTTGGGAAACCCCAACTACAGTAAGCCTTTTACATTGTATGTCCACGAAAAGGAAGGTTGTGCATTATCAGTCTTAACGCAACACTTTGGGGACAAACAGCGCCCATGCGCGTATTTTTCGGCAACTCTGGATCCAGTGGCTAAGGCACTGCCAAGTTGTCTAAGAGCAACCGCCGCAGCAGCTGTCTGCATTCGACAGTCTGCTGGATTAGTCATGAATAACACTCTGATCGTTATGGTTCCGCATGCAGTTGACATTTTGCTAAATAGGACCAAGACACAACATCCTACTAGCGCTCGACTATCCAGTTACGAACTTACCCTGCTAGCAAGTCACATCCACATAAAGAGGTGAGATACACTCAACCCCGCTACGTTATTACCCATCCCGACAGAGACAGACAAGATTGACAAACATGACTGCTGTTTCAGGACAGAAGAAGAGACAAAAGGGAGAGTAGACTTACAGGACACTCCCCTTCCCGAATGCAATGATACTTTATGGGTTGATGGTTCATGTTTCAAGTTGCCGAATGGTGATACGACCACAGCATACGCCGTAACGACATTACACACCATTGTAGAGACTGCACGCATTTCCCACAATTCTGCACAAGCTGCAGAGCTGATTGCGCTTACTAGAGCATGTGTGTTGGCGAAAGGAAAGCGAGTGAATGTGTACACTGACAGCCAATATGCCTTTGGTGTGGCTCACAGTTTTGGGAGATTGTGGCGTGAACGTGGGTTCCTTACGTCCCATGGTGCAAAGATACAACATGGCCAGCTAGTTAATGAGCTCCTTGAGTCACTCACCTTGCCCCTACAAGTCGCCATTATAAAATGCAGTGCACACAAAAAGATTCAGGATGATGTTGGCCGCGGAAATGCATTGGCAGATGAGGTTGCGAAAGAAACTGCAAGGAACACAATGAGTCGGATGTATGTTATGGGTCCCGCTAGATGGACTGCTGATGTGGGAATGTGTGAGGACACCATTGAAAGCGTAAAATCGATACAAGCCGAGGCCACTGAGAACGAGGTGAATGAATGGAGAGAAAGCACAGGTAGATTGGATGCAAATGGTTGTTGGGTCGAACTATCAGAACACCAGCGATGGCTATTACCTAATGCATACGTACTTGCAGTAGTAACGATGGCTCACGGAATTGCGCACATCAGTTCAAAAGGAATATGTAAACTATTGGCCCCAGTATGGCAGAATAGCAATATCCCAAAATATGCAAAGAATGTGGTTAAAAAGTGTATGGTGTGTTTGAAGTACAATCCCGGTAGGGGAACCCCAACTCCAGCTGGTCATTTTGCGCCTCCTACGTACCCGTTCGAGGTTTTACAGCTCGACTTCATCCACATGGAGAGGTGCAACAACCTAAAGTATGTGCTCGTTGTTGTCTGCGCCTTTTCAAGGTGGGTGGAAGCGTACCCCCTTAAGGACAATACCGCTTTATCAAATGCCAAAGCACTCGTCAAAGAGTTCTTTCCGAGGTTCGGTATGCCTAGAATTGTCTGGAGTGATAACGGAAGTGAATTCGTAGGATGCGTGATGAAGAGAGTGTGTGAGTGTTTAGACATCCACCAAAAATTCCACGCTGCAAATCACCCCCAATCAGCTGGATTAGTAGAGTGCTACAATGGCACTCTAAAACTCAAACTAGCCAAGATCCAAGCCAGTACAGGTCTTAAATGGCCTGACGCCCTGCCTCTAGCGCTTTTGTCAACCAGGATGACTGTCCACTCCAGATTAGGACTTAGCCCCCATGAGATCGTGTTTGGCCGCCCAGCCAACGTCTGGGGCGTGCCAAGACCCAAGAAACTAAGTGAGATAGAACACCCCGTACTACTTGACTATTTGTGCGAATTGACAACTAAATTGCGTGTTTTACACCAACAGGTTCACAGTTCCTCTCCACCAGCCTCTGACGATCCAGGTCACCTCATCGAGCCCGGTTCGTGGATTTTGGTGCGGAATTTCCAGCGCACCAACAACGGACAGCCGAGGTGGACCGGACCGCACCTAGTGCTGCTTTCAACGAGATCTGCTGTTCGGGTGGAAGGAAAGAAGAACTGGGTACATGGGACCCACTGCAAACGGGTCCCTCTACCCCTTCCATACGACCGGTGGGTCAACAAAGGACTTACCGACTCCGAGACCGAATCCGTACCTCGCTTCATCCCTTTCAGCGATGCACGTTTGAAAGAAACTAGTACCGAAAAGGAGAGTGATCATATTTTACAAGGACTTGTGTCGCCGTCTATGCAATTGGACACTACCGAACCTGAGACGCTGTTTGAAGACCACACCATACCTGGGAAACAACGGTACGACCTGCGGTCTAAACAAAGAGACTAATAAACGATTGACCTAATGTGATTTCCCTTTTCCCCTAAGAACTATTTTTTGATTTTTCAGCTCTCTCGTCCCAGGGGAACTAGCTCATTTTTGATTTTTCGAACCGCCATCCGGTTCTGCTGCTAGGGTCGCGGTTGAAGTCTGGGGAGTGCAACTGGGAACTTCTAGGTCCACGGTTCTGATTGGTCCACGGGAGTTACCCCGGACTGAGCAGAGCGCGCTCCCTGGGAGAATCAATCAACCACCGCGGGCAGCAACTAGAGGATGGAGTTTCCAAGGATAGAGAGACCTATCAGACTCACGAACTTCGGAAAACAGTTATGCACAATACTGTCCAAAAGAAGATTCCTGATACTATGTGTTTTAATGTTATGTAGCATACTTGTGTTTCTTACTGGTTATACTCTATTCGTATTTAAAGTTACCTTTTCGAATGACACCCAGCCACCATCTCCTCCCACTATTTCTCCACACTACTTTCACCCTCTACCTGAACACGAGTCTGCCCGAAGGCTCGAATTTGTAAACTATTCTTTCATTCAGCTCCTACACCAACACCAGTCCGTAATAAACATATCAAACTGTTGGATATGCGGACTTATGCCACACACAACCGATAAGGGGATCCCATACTTCATTTTGCCATTCAGCTACTATGGTTCTCTGTGGGCTTTCCAGACCATGTTCCTATTCGCCCTAGAACCATACCCGACCCGTTCCACTACGAGCGATTCCAATAACAAGGCACTAATTGCAGGGATAAGAAATATGAGTAGGGATATCGACACATATCTGACCATGCCCAAAGATGAACTCAGTCCCTACACCCGTTGGAACGTGACTAAACATGGGGTTTACCTGGTCAAGAGCCAGGCAGCGAAGAAATCCCGCCCAGTTTGGATAGTGCCCCACCGAGGTCACTTATGCTTACAGGGTATTGGTAGGGACCCCACAGCACAGTTAGGAAAGAGCATTTGCACGGAAACATATGTATTTGCTTCCCGAACTTCCCCTATACTTTTGGCAGCCAAAGGCACGTATTTCGTTTGCCACGACCAAGCCTACACGTGGTTGCCCCCTGATTTCTCAGGTACATGTTTTATCTCATTTCTGCTGCCTCCCACCTACACGGCCAGAGCAGATTACCATCGGACAAGGACAGCTAGGGGTGTCGTGAGTAAAGACGACACCGCGGGTCAGGAATTCGCTGACTTCGCAAAGGGTTTTCTGCCATTTTGGGGGCCTATGGTGAACAGCAGAAATATTCGACAGTTAGCGAGGATAGTTGAATCCGCCGTGACTACGACGGCCGGAGCACTTGGCAATTTGACAACCGAGCTTCAGTCGGATCGACTTATGACCCTTCAGAACCGAATTGCCTTAGACATCATACTCGCCGATCGTGGTGGTGTGTGTAGAGTCATCCAATCCAGTTGTTGCATATTCATCCCTGATAACGCACCAACAGTATACCAGGCCATCTCCAAACTACACGAAATATCTGGTTCCCTTCACGTTGAGAAAGGGGACTGGTCCCTGCTGGGGTGGTTCTGGGAGCTGATCACTGCCTGGGGATGGAGAATTTTGATCTTCATTGGGATGACCTTAGCACTTCTGTTCATGTTTTGCCTATGTATACAGTGTGCTCCTGCACTATGTGGCCTCTGTGCTACCTCGTGTGTACGGAAGCCTGTGTCACAGGACGAGCTGAGTAACAGAATGATGCTACAGCAACATCTCCACGAATTTCTTCATACCGATTTGGACTCGGATTAGCATGAGTTATTGCCTTATATGAGGGCAAAAGGAGGGTCTGTGGTTCTCAAAAATCCGGACCCTGGTGTTTTCCCGATATCGAGGCTCAATACCCGTGTCACAAAACCTCAACGCACCAAGACGATTTTGGTATCTATGAACCGATAATAATTAGGACATCATTCCTATGTATTTGCGTCACAATCGAGGGTTGCCAACACCCCAAAATCGTAGTTTCCGTCCCCATCCCTTAAACTCCATTTTGTGAACGGCATCCATCTTGCATCTTGCCCTCATGTTAAGTCAATTAAAGGTCGAGCTTGATCAAAAGGGACACGTCCACCTTTTCGTGACTTCCCCCTGACCTGTCCCAACTGACTCCATTGCCTTAGGCCAAACCTGTTTGGGCAGCTCCTCGCCCAGTGGCCGAATACGATAGCATCAATACATAACATTCCACAAACCATTCACTACATACAGAACATGCTTTCTGCAAACATGCACCTGTCCACGTTCCTTGTTTATGGCCAGTTTTATGACTGGGTTGTACCTTTCTTTATTAAGGTTTCATCGATATCTGATGGGAGTTCCAGGCCTAACTGGATAATCTATCAACAAACTGGACATCTAAAATATGGGCTTGCTTACATGACTCCGCTCTTTGTATTATTGTAGAAATATGTGTATAGCCATATCATAAACTCAGGAATTCTTGCTTGCAGCTATTATTTTTGTATATAAGGAGACGGCTGGTTCTGTAAAAACGAACAGTCTCCCGAGAACCTACTCTCCGTGTGGTGTACTTCTGGGACACGTGTTACTTGGTAGCTACCAATAAAACTTGATCTTTGACGGTAACTAGAAGACTCAGTGTTTCTGTGGTCCGGAACAAGGGAGAACTCAGAGGTCCTCGGGTGCTACCCCCTGGCACCACCGGGTTCCTAAAAACCCGGCACCTCACCGTCATTGTGTCTGACTCAGTCCAGTAGAAACTCCTAGTGTAGATGCAAGAAGTGGAAAATCCTTATTAATCACTGGAGGATTTTGTTGAAATCCTGAATTTGTTGAGAATTTGGCATTCTATTCTGCACTGGGCTGTGGGACCCTCTGAACTGAAGGTATGTTCCAATATATCTGCCTCTGATTCTGCATGCTCGGCACAGAGTTCAGTTGGGCTGGGACCACTGAATGTGACATCCCATTCTGGCCATCTGATTCATGTTCCAGTTTCCTAGGTTCCTGCAAACATCGCAAGGAGTGTGTCTTATTCTGCACATTATTAGTGTTTGAGGTATTTAAATTGCCAATGTCAGTAAAACCAACACCCTGAGCAGGGCCGGAACGGGCTTCGAGTATTTCCCCGGGAGGCTGGAAGAGTGCGGGCCGATTCTTCAGTGCTGGGAAACGTATTTGTTACTGGGGGCTGGTTTTGCTGTGGTGCTGCTATATCGCCACCCCAGCAACAAAAGAGGCAGTGAGCAGGTCCGTCAAAATTGTCAGGCCTGGTTTGGGTTTCCAGTCCGGCCCTGACTCAGAGGAACAACATTTCCTCCTTGCACATACTGAACATCATTACTCTGCACACCAACGCCGTGCATATCCAAATTCACACCAGCAACAAACCCGGAATCAAAACGAGAATACAATCCGTGAGAACCGATTTCGTCACCCGTTTGGAAATTTTTTGTCTGCGTCATCATTATTTTTATTTTGATCTTCTTCTGCTTAGTAATAAAATCGTCACTACAGAACTTTGCTTACAACAAAATCTCATCCAGAATGTTAGTCTGCCGCCCCTCACATTTTGCTGGTTATATGCACTACCTCGGAATGCAACGCTAAAAGATGCACCCTGTTTTACCCAGTCTTTGCTTTTGCAATATTGTCACCCTTCTGGAACATTTTTGTCTGAGCGCTCATTATTTTTTTTTTTTATATATTTTTCTGCTTTTTAACAAAATTGTCACTACAGTACTTTGCGTAAAACAAAATCTCATCCAGAATGTTAGTCTGCAGCCCCTCACATTAGGACTAACCTCTGGATGCAACGCTAAAAGATGCACCCTCTTTTACCCGGTCTTCCACTTTGCAATATTGTCTGTAAATCTGCATTAATCTCTTGTAATATAATTAAATATTTTGAGGCGCTTCACGCTGTGGCTCTTCAATTGGCCAGTTTACAAGCAACTTACACTCATTCCACAAATCTCTCAGGAAAACAATTAATAAACTTAAACTCAGCTCTCGACCACCCCGCCTGGATGAACAGGCCTCATCTCCACTGCATCCCTCCTGGAGAGGCCCCACCTCCTTTGAACCACCCAAACACAGGACAGGCCTCACCTCCTCAACACCCTTCTGGACAGGCCTCACTCACCTCCTCTGAGCCCCCTGGACAAGCCTCGCTTCCTCTACATCCCCCCTGACAGGTATCGCCTCCTCTGCACTGCCCTCCAAACAGACCTCACCCCCTCTACATCACATGGACAGTCCTCCCCTCCTCTGTACCCCTGGACAGGCCTCTCCTCCTCTGCAGCCCTGGACAGGCCTCTCCTCCTCTGCGCCCCTGGACAGGCCTCTCCTCCTCGGCACCCCTGGACAGGCCTCGCCTCCTCTGCACCCCTGGACAGGCCTCACCTCCTCGGCACCCCTGGACAGGCCTCGCCTCCTCTGCACCCCTGGACAGGCCTCACCTCCTCTGTACCCCTGGACAGGCCTCTCCTCTTCTGCACCCCTGGACAGGCCTCTTCTCGTTTGCAACCCTGGACAGGCCTCGCCTCCTTTGCTCCCCTGGACAGGCCTCACCTCCTCGGCACCCCTGGACAGGCCTCACCTCCTCTGCACCCCTGGACAGGCCTCACCTCCTCTGTACCCCTGGACAGGCCTCTCCTCTTCTGCACCCCTGGACAGGCCTCTCCTCCTCTGCACCCCTGGACAGACCTCGCCTCCTCTGCACCCCTGGACAGGCCTCACCTCCTCTGTACCCCTGGACAGGCCTCTCCTCTTCTGCACCCCTGGACAGGCCTCTCCTCCTCTACACTTCCCTCCAAACAGGCCTCACGCCCTCTACATCCCATGGACAGTGCTCACCTCCTCTGCACCTGCTGGACAGGCCTCCTCTTCTTTGTGCCTCCCCCTGGACAGGCTTCAGCTCTTCTAACCTCCCCCCCCCCCAACAGGACAGGTCTCACCTCCTCTGCCCCTACACCCTCTCCACAGGTCTCACCTCCTTTGCCCCTCACCCCCTCTCCACAGGTCTCACCCTCTCTGTACCACCGGGACAGGTCTCACCTAGGCTGCACCCCCCCTGGACTGAACAGGCCTTACCTCCTCTGCACCGCTGGACAGGCCTCACCTCCTCTGCACCCCTGGACAGGCCTCACTCCTCCTCTGCACCCCTGGACGGGCCTCACTCCTCCTCTGCACCCCTGGACAGGTCTCACCTCCTCTACATCCCATGGACAGGCCTCACTCCTCCTCTGCACCCCTGGACAGGCCTCACTTCCCCTGCACCCCTGGACAGGCCTCTACCCCTCTGCACCCCTGGACAGGCCTCACTCCTCTGCACCCATGTGGATAGACCTCGCTCACTCTGCCCCCCCCCCCCCCTCTGGAAATGACATCCTCGCCTCTGCATCCCACTGGACAGGCCTCACCTCTATAGCACACCCCGCCCCCTTCCTACAGGCTTCACCTCCTCTGCACCCCCTCTGGACAGGCCCCACATCATCTGCACCACCCAGTAAAGGATAAGTATCACCTCCTCTGCACCCAATGGACAGGCCTCACCTCCACCGCACCCCCCTGGAAAGGCCTCACCTATAATGCAGCTCCCTGGGCAGTCCTCACCTCCTCTGCTCCCACTGCACTGGCATCACCTCCTCTGAACCATGCTGGACAGGCCTTACCTTCTCTATACCTCCCTGGACAGGTCTCACCTCCTCTGCACCCCTTGGACATTCCTAACCTCCTCTGCACCCCACTAGACAGGCCTCACTTCCTCTGCACCCCCCTGGCCAGGCCTCACCTATTCTGCACCCCCCAGCTCTGGACAGGCCTCACCTCCTCTGCACTACATTCTTATATTGATCCCCCAGAAGTCGGAACCAATCTCCTAAAGAATTTCCAGATGTTTTTAATGAAAATATGGGATTGTTAAAAAATTATATGCATAAGATTGTTCTAAAAGAAGGTGCTGTCCTAGTAGTTCACAAAACACATTCTATTTCTTTACTTATGAGAGAACCTTGAAGATTGGAAATTGAAAAATTGGTCAACCAAGGTGTAATTCAAGAAACAGAGAGCTCTGCTTGGTTGGCAAACATAGTCATCACAACCAAGGATAGTGGTCAGAGTATTAGACTATGAGTGGACTTAAGGGCCTTAAATGCTAACATTTTATCAATCAATCAATCAATCAATCAGAGTACTTGTAAAGCTCGCTACTTACCCGTGAGGGTCTCAAGGCGCTGGGGGGGGTATAGGGGGGTGGTTGCTGCTACTGTTCGAAGAGCCAGGTTTTGAGGAGTCTTCTGAAGGAGAGTAGGACACTGACAACATGACCGCCCTCAAACACGCCACCCGGAAGCACCACCAGCTCATCCGCACCACCAAGAAGAAATCACTGAAGGAGCGACTGGACAACAACGCCCACAACAGCAAGGAACTCTTCAGCATCGTCAAGGAGTTCTCCAACCCCAGCACCAGCAACAACGACATCACTCCCTCACAAGATCTCTGCGATTCCCTCGCCTCGTTCTTCCACCGCAAGATTTCCGACATCCACAACAGTTTCGGCACACCATCCATGCACCCAACCGTCGAAACAACGCACCCCACCGCCACCCTTCGCACCTGGACCACGGTGACAACCGAAGACACAGCCCGCACGATGAACACCATCCACTCCGGATCTCCAACCGACCCCTGCCCCCACCATGTCTTCAACAAGGCCGACTTCACCATCGCACCCCAACTCCGGGACGTCATCAACACCTCCTTCAACACCGCCACCTTCCCGGAGAGCTGGAAGCATGCCGAGCTCAGCGCCCTACTGAAGAAACCAACAGCGGACCCCACCGACCTCAAGAACCTCCGCCCCATCTCGCTCCTCCCTTTTCCTGCCAAAGTCATCGAGAAGATCGTCAACAGACAGCTTGCCGCCTTCCTCGAGACGAACGGATCCCTCGACCCCTCGCAGTCCGGGTTCAGAGCCAACCACAGCACCGAGACCGCCCTCATCGCAGCCACCGACGACATCCGAGCCCTGCTCGACAACGGAGAAACAGCAGCACTCATCCTCCTGTACCTCTCTGCAGCGTTCGACACTGTCTGCCACCGCACCCTAGTCCAACGCCTCAGCAGCGCCGGCATCCAAGACAAGGCACTGGAGTGGATCATCTTGTTCCTCGCCGGAAGAACACAGAGAGTCCGCCTCCCCCCGTTTCGCTCCGAGGCCACCGAAGTCATGTGCGGCGTCCCGCAAGGATCTTCACTCAGCCCCACCCTCTTCAACGTCTACATGAGACCCCTTGCTGCCATCGCACGCCAACACAACCTCAACATCATCTCCTATGCCGACGACACCCAGCTGATCCTCTCCCTCACCAGAGACCCCGACACCGCCAGAGCCAGCCTACACGAAGGGATGAAAGACGTCGCCGAGTGGATGAAGAACAGCCGCCTGAAACTGAACTCAGACAAGACGGAAGTCCTCATCCTGGGACCATCACCCTCTGCCTGGGACGACTCCTGGTGGCCCACAGCCCTGGGCACCGCTCCCAAGCCAACAGGCCACGCACGCAACCTGGGCTTCATCCTGGACTCCTCCCTCTCGATGACCAGACAAGTCAACGCCGTCTCCTCATCATGCTTTCACACCCTCCGCATGCTTCGCAAGATGTTCCGATGGATCCCGACCGAAACCAGGAAGACGGTCACCCAGGCCCTTGTCACCAGCCGACTGGACTACGGAAACACCCTCGACGCCGGAACCACAGCCAAACTACAGAAAAGACTCCAACGCATCCAGAACGCCTCCGCCCGACTCATCCTGGACATCCCCGACGCAGCCACATATGCGGCCACCTGAGGAACCTGCACTGGCTCCCTGTCAACAAGAGGATCACGTTCAGGCTCCTCACCCATGCACACAAGTCTCTCCACGACCTGGGCCCCAAGTACCTCAACGACCGCCTGACCTTCTACGCGCCCACCCGCCAGCTACGGTCTACCAGCTTCGCCCTCGCCGCCGTACCACGCATCCAAAGAGCCACCGCCGGAGGCAGATCCTTCTCCTACCTGGCGGCCAAGACATGGAACTCCCTCCCCATCCACCTTCGGCTGACCCAGGATCACCTCGCCTTCAGGAGACAACTCAAGACCTGGCTGTTCGAGCAGTAGCGGACCCCTTCCCCCAAGCGCCTTGAGACCCTTCCGGGTGAGTAGTGCGCTATACAAATATTATGATTGATTGATTGATTGCTAGGTGTCGGTAGGGAGGGTGTTCCAGGTCTTGGCGGTGAGGTAGGAGAAGGATCTGCGCCGGATTTCATACATTGGATGTGGAGGACTGCGGCGAGGGCGAGGCTGGCTGAGCCGAGCTGGCGAGTGGGGGTGTGAAAGCTGAGTTTGCTGTTCAGGTAGGCTGGTCCGGCGTTGTGGAGTGCTTTATGTGCGTGAGTGAGGAGCTTGAAGGTGATCCTCTTGTCGACGGGGAGCTAGTGTAGGTTTCTCAGGTGGGGGTGATGTGGCTGCATCGGGGGGCATTAACGATCAGTTGGGCGGAGGCGTTTTGGATGCGTTGTAATCGTTGTAGGTGTTTGGCTGGGATTCCTGCATAGAGTATGTTGTTGTAGTCCAGTCTGCTGCTGACGAGGGCCTGTGTCACCGTTCTTCTTGTTTCGGTCGGGATCCACTTGTAGATCCTGCAGAGCATGCGGAAGGTGTTGTAGCAGGAGGAGGAGACGGTATTGACCTGCCTGGACATGGAGAGGGCGGAGTCGAGGATGGATCCTAGGCTGCGTGCATGGTGGGTGGGTGTTGGTGCTGTTCCCATCGTGTTTGGTCACCATGAGTTGTCCCAGGCTGAGGGGGTGGGTCCAAGGATGAGGACCTCCGTCTTGTCTGAGTTCAGTTTCAGACGGCTCCTCCTCATCCAGTCTGCGACGGCCTTCATTCCCTCATGGAGGTTGGTTTTGGCGGTGTGTGGGTCCTTGGTAAGGGAGAGGATGAGCTGGGTGTCGTTGGCATTGGAGATGATGTTGAGATCGTGATGGCGGGATACTTGTGCGAGGGGTCCATGTAGACGTTGAACAGTGTCGTGCTGAGGGATGAGCCCTGGGGGACGCCGCAGATGATGTTGGTGGCTTCGGATTGGAAGGGTGGGAGGCAGACTCTCTGGGTTCTGCCTGAAAGGAAGAACGTGGTCCAGTCCAGGGCCTTCTCTTGGATTCCGGCTTCTAGGAGGCGTGTCCAGGAGGATGAGGGCTGATATTTTGCCGTTGTCTAGTTGGTGCCTGATGTCGTCTGTGGCGGCAATGAGGGTTGTCTCGGTGCTGTGGTTGCAACTGAAACCGGACTGGGATGGGTCCAAGATGTTGTTGTCTTCCAGGTGGCGGGCCAATTGCATGTTGACGATTTTCTCGATGACCTTTGCCAGGAACGGGAGCAGGGAGATGGTCCGGAAGTTCTTGAGGTCCTTGGGGTCCGCTTTGGGCTTCTTGAAGAGGGTGTTGATGTCGGCGTGCTTCCTGCTTTCCAGGAATGTTACTGTTTCAAAGGAGATGTTGATGACCTTCCGTAGTTGGGGTGCGATGGCTGCGTCTGCTTTGTTGAATACGTGGTGTGGCACGGGTCTTAATGGGGTATTATAGTGATAGTACATTTTTATAGGGCTACTATGTGATTGGAGGTGTAAAGAATTATAAGAGTAGAAGAGGGTAAGAGTGATTGATGTTAGAAGAGTTTTAGCAGAGGTTTAGAGTGTTAAAGGGGTAGTACAGGGGTAGATGGGTAGTAGAATGGTATAGATTAAGAATGTGTGTAGCAAAGGGTTTGTATGTTTAAATGTATTATGGCTAGTAGAGGGATGATAGAGGGGTACAGGGGTAAAGGGATAGCTGTGGGTTAAGAGATTGAAGGATATCTGGGTATATGAATCAAATGCTAGAGGATTATAGGTGTAGAAGAGTGTTAGATGTGTAGTCATGGGGTAGTAGAGGGGTAGTATAGGGCTACAGGTGTTGAAGAGCAGAAGTGGGGTAGAGTGATTTATGGATATAAGAGGAGGAGTAGAGGGGTATTATTTGCGGAGGGGGTAGTTCTGGGGTAGTAGAGGGGTAAAGGTATTTGAAAGGGGTAGAGGTATTAAGGGCTAGAAGAGGTCTAGTGTAGGTTTATAGGGATGGAAGTTATTAGAGGGGTAGAGTAATTAGAGGGTTTGTATGATAGTGGGCTACTAAAGGTGTAATAATATGGCATATTGTAAGGTTAGTAAAGTAGTAAAAGAGGTGTAGGGGTTTTATTTGCAGAGAGATCCGGGTATAAATTAAAAGCAAGGCTTATTTTATTTCCAAATGCATTTTAAAAATACGTCTCTGTTGGCAGCAAGTAGTGTAGTCATCTTGTGATTTATTAACGCGTTGACTGGATGCTTAGCATCCCAACGACTGGCCCAAGTTTTTTACCTTATGCTTTACCCCCAACCACTGCTAATGTTGACAACTGGGGTTTTTTGTGTATAAAACTGTTTTGTAAGAACGTGTAGAGTGAAGCGGAAGCATTTCACTTTTACGCACCGTGAAAGTATGACGAAGAATACTTGATTCTATTTATGTAGTTATGCTTTTTTTTAGATATTGTGCCACCTCGACCTAAAGGTATTTGTTCGTTTTACACGGTGCGGCAGGGCGATAAGTGTCGCAGGTATGTGAGTTTAAGCTATTAACATTGCAAATAACAATGTCTTTTATTTTCCGTTTTATTTCTAAAGAGTAAACTAAAATGCTTTGTTATTTACAATGGCAATAGCTTAAACGTGCGTAACAAAGAGACCTTTTAGATTTTAAAGTACCACAAAACAAAAAACGGAGATGCGTTTGTAATATCTGTTCGTTGTGCTTCGCTTAGAAGGTTGTGTAAGACAGTGGGGTGGGGGAGCACCTGGTGAGCGGTGGCGGAGAGGGTCGCACGTAGGGGTCGGGCGGTGTTTTGTACACATGACACCCTTAAACGTACTAATGTCAAGGGGTTCACTGCAATCTAAAAATAGCTTCCGCCGCCCAAAAAGTTTTTGAAATATATCCTGTTTTTTGACCTTGCATAAGGTAAGGATCGTCTGCCAAGTATAGCGTCGCGGGGGGATGTTGGGGGGACAAATGTGCGAGAGGCGCAGTGGCAACAAGGCCCCCAACAGAGGTAACGGTCCAATGATGTACTCTGCACCTTGACCAGTGGATGGGCTCATTGCCTGCACCAGGACAATTGACTTAACGCCCTAAACACCTCTCCAAGAGATTATTAGTGCAGTAGGTGCAGTAGCACCGGGTGTGTAGAGTTGCAAAGGGGTGACTGAACACCGACAATGCTGTACTCTGCTACATTTTCAGCACTGAATGGGGCCACTCACCCTGCCTGCACCAGCACTGACGGGCACCCTTGCTACGCTGTTGTACATTGCATGGTGTTCTACTTGGTGCACACAAACGCGAGACCCGCCATAAAAACACCGTTTGCCTTTTAGCTTCTACCACAGTGCCAGAAAACCGAGCGGACCCTTGCACGCTGGCCAGATGTTACTAATATGCACAGAGAACAATTGAATATTTTAACATCTCCATGCAAACGGAAACCCTCCCTCCACAGCACAAATGCATAGATAACAGGTAACGTCATTCTTATGTAACCATATTTTTCCAACCAGATGCAAACATTGTAGTGATAATGGCAGGCGCTGTGGCATGAACGAGGGACACCCAGTTGGGGGCTAGTAAATACTTTATTTATGTCGTTTGCGGTAAGAGAGCACCGGGAACCGCGTCTGCACTGTTCGCGGGCTCTGCGCGTCTCCTCAAGATGGCGGCTGCGCTCTGCGTCGTTACGTCACGACGCAACAACTAGAGCGCAACACTTCATATCTCCCTCCTTTAACATTTACATAATAGTGAAAGGTAAGTCTCCATAGTCTATGTGCTTCTTAGTACATCAATCTCTCCCATCTCAAAGTCTTTATATCGGGCCGGTCTTACCACTGTTTTGCCAGCTCGGGTGCGTCTCATGGGGGTACCGGAGGCGATATCAGTGTCCACCCTGGGAGTTCTCAGCCATGATCTGCCTCCGCCCACGGGCCTGCTCCTGGGTGTCATTTCTCCGGGGCTTGCCTGGTGTCCCGATGCGCCTTCCAGATCACTCCTTTCTGCCGACACCAACTCTCTCGTAGCTTCCCCCGAGGTTGCTCCTTCTTCCTCCGCCGGGATGACCTCAGCCTGATTGTCACAAAGAAGTTCTGACTGGGTTTCTTTCTCCTTGGTCCACTGCAGTATTTTGTTGCACTTGGACATGCGATCCTGAGACCAAACTTTCCCATCGCTCAGCAAGGCCGCTCTGTTGTAAACCTCCTTCACTTGCATGGGCGCACTGAATTTGCTTTCACCCTTCCTTTTCAGTTGGGCTAGTTTGACTCGGACCCACTCTCCTTTTTCCAAGTCCGTTTCTTTCACATTCCGCCTTTTGTTGTAATGTTCAGAATATATTCTCTGGGCTTTTCCCATATTGTGGTGTACTCTTGCAGGAGACCACTTGCTCACTACCGTGCGTTCCTTTCATGCGACATTATCCCTGATGAAGGGGTCACGCCCTCTGAGGATCTTAAAGGGACTGTATCCTGTGCTGGTGGGAGTGATCCTGTATGCCCATACCGTGTTCCTCAACTCAGTTTCCCAGTTCTTTCCTGTGCTGATTGCCGATTGTATCGACCCCATGACCACTCTGTTAAACCTTTCGGCTAAGCCATTTCCGGCTGGATGGTATACCGATGTATGTTTGACCTTGATTCCATTCCTTTCCATGTAGGCGTTCCACTTCTCCGATGTGAACTGGGGCACATTGTCACTTAGGATGGAACGTGGAATGCCTTCCCTTAGAAATACGGCTGTGAGTAACTTCAATACTGTTTCTGTGTCCATTTCCCCCTGTACCTCCACTTCAGGCCATTTGGAGTACCTGTCCATGAGCACCACCACATACTTTTGGACACTTTGTGCATCCAGCACCGGCCCCAGGATGTCTATCGACAGTTCCTCCCATGGGTTCACTGGGTTGTTGAACTTCCCCAAAGACGGTCTCATTAAGCTCTGTGATTTGTCAGCATTCTGGCATTGTGTACACTCTCTTACGTGTCTTTCTATTTGACTATCCATTGCAGGCCACCACTATGGTTTGTTTCGCCTGTAGTTTTGTCTTTACAATGCCTAAGTGTCCTTCATGTAGGATTGAGAGTAGGCGAGTCACCAAGGAATTCTTTATCTCCCCTGAGCAGGAAGGTGCCCTCTTCTCCAATGGACAATTTGTCTCGCACTTCATAGAACTTCCTGTGTTCAGTGCTCAGGCGTCTCTTGTCCGGCCACCCTTGTAGTACGCACTGCCTGACTGCAATGAGGTCCGTGTCGTTCTCGTAGGCGTCTCTCCATTCTTGCGCGCTGATCACCTTTTCGTGGTCGTCCGTGAATGCCACGCTGATTTCCTCTTCTGTGTTGCTAAGAGGAGCCTCCTCCATATCGGCAGCTCTGCTCAGGTAGTCTGACACTTTGTTCTTTGACCCTGGTATTTGACGTCGTACCTGTAGTCTAGCAACCTCAATGTCATTTTTGCTATCCATGGGGTGGCGTTCGCGTGTCCGCATGAGGTGAGCACTTTGACTAGTTGTTTGTGGTCTGTCTGGAGGCGGAACCTCGAGCCCCATATAAACTGGCGGAATTTCTCCATCGCCCAAGCTGCCGCTAGCATCTACTTTTCCACCACGCTGAACTTCTGTTCCATCGGGGACAAGGACCTGGATGCGAAGCTGATGGTGGACAACGCTCCGAATTCGTTTTCCTGCATTAGGAGAGCACCCAGCCCCTTCTCACTTGCGTCCGTGGTGAGTACGGACAACGCTCGCTGGTCGAATCCATGAAGAGGAATTGCCGCACAGATGTCTTTCTTGATGCTTTCGAACTCCCTGTCTGCTTCCTGTGTCCATTCAAAAGTTGTTCTGTCTCTGAGCAGTTGCCGCAGGTTGTGTGTCTTTGTGGCGAAGTGTGGCACAAATTTGCTATAAAACTCTGCCATGCCTATGAAAGAGCGGACTTCCTCCTTGTTGGTTGGTGGCGGTGCATCGAGTATGGCCTTGGCGTTATAGCGCTTGGGAGTGATCCCTTGATCGCTGATTTCATGGCCCAAGTACGTGTCGGATGACATTCTGAAACGACATTTGTCCCATTCGGCCGTGAGCCCGTTCCTCGCCAGGATATGTAACACCGTGGATAGCTTTGTGTCATGGTCCGATCGGTCCCGGCCCATTATCAAAATGTCATCTTGAAAATACTGTACGCCATTTACATCCTTGAACAATCTATGCATAAGTTTTTGGAAGACAGCCGCAGCCAAAGCTAGTCCGAACGGCATCCTGCAGAACTGGTAGCACCCGAATGGAGTTATGAAGGACGTCAGTCTTCGGCACGTGTGATGGAGGGCTATCTGGTGGTACGCCGATGCTAGGTCGATGGTGGAAAACCATTTCACGCCTTTGGTCTGGGCCAGCATTTCGTCAATCCGTGGCAGCGGGAACTTTTCAACTACGATGTTTTTGTTCAGCTCTCTCAGGTCCACGCACAGGCGCACCTGCCGTTGGGCTTCCTGGCCACCACCAGTGGCGCGAGCCATTATGTGCTGTCTATCGGCTCTATGATGCCATTTTCTTCCAGCCGTTGCAACTCCAACTGTACTGTTTCTCTTACTGCCAACGGGATGTTTCTTACTTTATGGCACATGGGTTTTGCATCTGCTTTGAGGTCTATTTTATGAGTGAATTTTGTCAGTTTTCCAATCGTGCCTCCGAACACCGTGGGGAACTGGGTTCAGTTGTATGCCAAGCTCTCCCTGGTCGACCCATCCTAGGACCGAGGGTCCTTTCCCTGCTACATACAGCTTGCCGTCTGCTTTCCGCCCCTTGAATTCAAATTGTAGGACTCTGTATCATACCATGGGGATCGGTTCTCCCGTGAACGTGACTGGTCGGATGTCTGGAGAAATCAGGTGTGGCCCTAGATGCTGTCTGAAGAGTTCGTCCCACACCTTGCTTTGTACTATGGTGTACGGGGACCCCGAGTCGGCTACCACTCTAATTTGCACTCCTCCTATGGTCAGATCACATTGCAGTTTTTTCGAGCAGGTGCAGTCGATTCCGAGTATGTGTTCTTCTATGCAGAGGACATTATCTTCATCGTCCTCTTTTCTCCTTCCTCTTCTGGATCCTATGCGACGTACTTGACCATGGGTCATCTGTTCCCGGCGACACACTTTCTCATAATGCCCCATAATGCCGCAGAACATACACTTGGCCCGGAACGCTGGACATCGCTTGTCCTGGCTAGTATGTGATTGGCTCCCACATCTGCAGCATGCGTTCTTGCCTTCGTTCGTGAATTTCTTCATGGGATGTTGTCTGAAAGCATTCCTCGTGGGCAACTTCGCGTTTCCCGCCTCTCCAGTGCGCCTCTCCGGAAGTTCAGCGTCCGTAACTTTGTTGACCATGGGTTTTATGAGGGTTTCCCTTTTCCCGGCCTCTGCGCATCTTTTTGATAATTCGGCTTTCTTTACCATTGCTATGACTTCTTTCAGGGACGCATCCCCATTGACCCAAAGCTTGTCCTGGATTGATGTGTTCATGGTGTGCATGACAATCTGGTCTTTGATGAACTCGTCATGTAGCGCGCCGAACTTGCAGGTGACCGCCAGTTTCTTTAGTGCTGCCACATATTCATCTATAGACTCTCCCGCTGCCTGTTTTCTTTGTTGGAAGTTGTATCTGTCTATAGACGTACACACCACCGGTCTATAGTGACTGTCCAGGTCTTCAATCGCGTGCTGGAAGACAACGTCGTCGTCGTCCTGCCGTGCTTTGGGTACTAGGTTTTGGAAGACCCTGATGCCTTCAGGAACCAGGTTATGGAGGAGTATCCTCTTCTTCCTTTTGCTGGGAAACTCCCCGCCACTTTCGTCCTCTAGGGCCTCCAGGTAATTCATAAAGTACACCTTCCAATCGTCCCACTTCATTGAGGGTTCCCTGGGTTTGGGCAGGTAGGGAATTGGCGTTGCAAGCGAGGAGGCTTGGGCACTCATCTCCGCTCTGCGTTCTTGATGCACTTCCACCCCTGAGGGACTTCCTGGCATGCCGGATGTGTGCTGGTGCGAGGGGCTCCCGTGGTGCACAGTCTCTCCACTCCCGCTCTGTTGTGCCTGCTCCACCAGGGCCGTGGGGGATGGTGCCGGTGTTGCCGCCGCGAATGTGGTCGCCCCGCTGGGATGGTAGGCGGGTACAAGGGCACGTGGTCACGTCCTCCCTTCACACTGCACCCTGCTGCTTCACTCACCGTGGCCGGCGTCTCGTTGTCCGGTGCCTTGTGGGTGGATCTTGCGTTGTGCAGCTCCAGGAGGCTGGTCTGCTATCTCCCCCCCCCCAGCATCCATGTGCCAGGTGTGTGGAAGAGTGTGCGGGCTGCTCCTCTGCCACACTCTCACTGTCTCTCTTGACCCCTTTGCTGTGCTTGGCCCAGCTGCCTCGTGGTCCTGTTGTGGTGGTGTCCGTTTCGTTCATTTATTTTTTGTTGTACCACCCTCGTCGCCAATTTGTAGTGATAATGGCAGGCACTGAGGCATGAACGAGGGACACTCAGTTGGGGGCCAGTAAATACTTTTTTTATGTAGTTTACGGTAAGAGAGCGCCGGGAACCGCGTCTGCACTGTTCGCGGGCTCCGCGCGTCTTCTCAAGATGGCGGCCGCGCTCTACGTCGGTATGTCACGACGCAACAACTAGAGCGCAACACTACAAACATCTGCCCATGTTTGCAGCTTTGCCTTTGACCCACTAATTGTCCAAAAATAAAATAAACATGTAGTACAAACGGCAATAAAAAAATACGATTAAAAACTGGCTAACAGGCAATCACTCTTTTAAAACTTAATAGTATAGCGAGTAAAAGAGTGAGAAGCATAGAATCACGTTTAAATGAATAACAGTAAAAACGATGCGTGTTGAAGCACCAGCCCGACCGCAGCGTAAGAATGATAATATTATACAGAGGGAGAGAGTGACAGCAGCGTGGCTGCAGGGGGCAGTGAAGGATGTGAATTGCTTCACAGCACTTGCTGCAGGTTTAGCAGTCACCCCCATCCCTCCACTAATGTCCCACCCTCCCCTCTCCTAGCACCCTCTGCAAGACTAGAACCGGCGGTAAGACCGGGAGCCGAGAGTCCCTGCAGCTGCCCCCGCCCCCCACGCAACGCGGACATTGGCGACTCCTCCGGGGGGATTCCCTCTCTAAGGGACACGCGATACTCAATGAGCCTTACATAATGTGTACGTGGTTATAGCTCGGTACAAAGAAAGATACAGAGGTGGCGGGAGAGAGCTGGGGGCAGGAAGAGGGCTGGGGGCAGGGACGGGGCAGGAAGGGGGCTGGGGGCAGGGAGGGGGCGGACATGAGCACTACAGATCCATGGAGGAAGGGGGAGAAGAGCGAAAGATAAAGGGGGGACAAGACAGAGAGGAGTACAGAGTGGGGGCAGAGTGTGAGAGATGTGCATGCAGATAGACAAGGAGAGGGGGGCAATGTGGGGCAGGTGGGAGAGGAGTACAGAGTGGGGGCAGAGTGTGAGAGGTGTGCATGACCACTCTGTTAAACCTTTCGGCTAAGCCATTTCCGGCTGGATGGTATACCGATGTATGTTTGACCTTGATTCCATTCCTTTCCATGTAGGCGTTCCACTTCTCCGATGTGAACTGGGGCACATTGTCACTTAGGATGGAACGTGGAATGCCTTCCCTTAGAAATACGGCTGTGAGTAACTTCAATACTGTTTCTGTGTCCATTTCCCCCTGTACCTCCACTTCAGGCCATTTGGAGTACCTGTCCATGAGCACCACCACATACTTTTGGACACTTTGTGCATCCAGCACCGGCCCCAGGATGTCTATCGACAGTTCCTCCCATGGGTTCACTGGGTTGTTGAACTTCCCCAAAGACGGTCTCATTAAGCTCTGTGATTTGTCAGCATTCTGGCATTGTGTACACTCTCTTACGTGTCTTTCTATTTGACTATCCATTGCAGGCCACCACTATGGTTTGTTTCGCCTGTAGTTTTGTCTTTACAATGCCTAAGTGTCCTTCATGTAGGATTGAGAGTAGGCGAGTCACCAAGGAATTCTTTATCTCCCCTGAGCAGGAAGGTGCCCTCTTCTCCAATGGACAATTTGTCTCGCACTTCATAGAACTTCCTGTGTTCAGTGCTCAGGCGTCTCTTGTCCGGCCACCCTTGTAGTACGCACTGCCTGACTGCAATGAGGTCCGTGTCGTTCTCGTAGGCGTCTCTCCATTCTTGCGCGCTGATCACCTTTTCGTGGTCGTCCGTGAATGCCACGCTGATTTCCTCTTCTGTGTTGCTAAGAGGAGCCTCCTCCATATCGGCAGCTCTGCTCAGGTAGTCTGACACTTTGTTCTTTGACCCTGGTATTTGACGTCGTACCTGTAGTCTAGCAACCTCAATGTCATTTTTGCTATCCATGGGGTGGCGTTCGCGTGTCCGCATGAGGTGAGCACTTTGACTAGTTGTTTGTGGTCTGTCTGGAGGCGGAACCTCGAGCCCCATATAAACTGGCGGAATTTCTCCATCGCCCAAGCTGCCGCTAGCATCTACTTTTCCACCACGCTGAACTTCTGTTCCATCGGGGACAAGGACCTGGATGCGAAGCTGATGGTGGACAACGCTCCGAATTCGTTTTCCTGCATTAGGAGAGCACCCAGCCCCTTCTCACTTGCGTCCGTGGTGAGTACGGACAACGCTCGCTGGTCGAATCCATGAAGAGGAATTGCCGCACAGATGTCTTTCTTGATGCTTTCGAACTCCCTGTCTGCTTCCTGTGTCCATTCAAAAGTTGTTCTGTCTCTGAGCAGTTGCCGCAGGTTGTGTGTCTTTGTGGCGAAGTGTGGCACAAATTTGCTATAAAACTCTGCCATGCCTATGAAAGAGCGGACTTCCTCCTTGTTGGTTGGTGGCGGTGCATCGAGTATGGCCTTGGCGTTATAGCGCTTGGGAGTGATCCCTTGATCGCTGATTTCATGGCCCAAGTACGTGTCGGATGACATTCTGAAACGACATTTGTCCCATTCGGCCGTGAGCCCGTTCCTCGCCAGGATATGTAACACCGTGGATAGCTTTGTGTCATGGTCCGATCGGTCCCGGCCCATTATCAAAATGTCATCTTGAAAATACTGTACGCCATTTACATCCTTGAACAATCTATGCATAAGTTTTTGGAAGACAGCCGCAGCCAAAGCTAGTCCGAACGGCATCCTGCAGAACTGGTAGCACCCGAATGGAGTTATGAAGGACGTCAGTCTTCGGCACGTGTGATGGAGGGCTATCTGGTGGTACGCCGATGCTAGGTCGATGGTGGAAAACCATTTCACGCCTTTGGTCTGGGCCAGCATTTCGTCAATCCGTGGCAGCGGGAACTTTTCAACTACGATGTTTTTGTTCAGCTCTCTCAGGTCCACGCACAGGCGCACCTGCCGTTGGGCTTCCTGGCCACCACCAGTGGCGCGAGCCATTATGTGCTGTCTATCGGCTCTATGATGCCATTTTCTTCCAGCCGTTGCAACTCCAACTGTACTGTTTCTCTTACTGCCAACGGGATGTTTCTTACTTTATGGCACATGGGTTTTGCATCTGCTTTGAGGTCTATTTTATGAGTGAATTTTGTCAGTTTTCCAATCGTGCCTCCGAACACCGTGGGGAACTGGGTTCAGTTGTATGCCAAGCTCTCCCTGGTCGACCCATCCTAGGACCGAGGGTCCTTTCCCTGCTACATACAGCTTGCCGTCTGCTTTCCGCCCCTTGAATTCAAATTGTAGGACTCTGTATCATACCATGGGGATCGGTTCTCCCGTGAACGTGACTGGTCGGATGTCTGGAGAAATCAGGTGTGGCCCTAGATGCTGTCTGAAGAGTTCGTCCCACACCTTGCTTTGTACTATGGTGTACGGGGACCCCGAGTCGGCTACCACTCTAATTTGCACTCCTCCTATGGTCAGATCACATTGCAGTTTTTTCGAGCAGGTGCAGTCGATTCCGAGTATGTGTTCTTCTATGCAGAGGACATTATCTTCATCGTCCTCTTTTCTCCTTCCTCTTCTGGATCCTATGCGACGTACTTGACCATGGGTCATCTGTTCCCGGCGACACACTTTCTCATAATGCCCCATAATGCCGCAGAACATACACTTGGCCCGGAACGCTGGACATCGCTTGTCCTGGCTAGTATGTGATTGGCTCCCACATCTGCAGCATGCGTTCTTGCCTTCGTTCGTGAATTTCTTCATGGGATGTTGTCTGAAAGCATTCCTCGTGGGCAACTTCGCGTTTCCCGCCTCTCCAGTGCGCCTCTCCGGAAGTTCAGCGTCCGTAACTTTGTTGACCATGGGTTTTATGAGGGTTTCCCTTTTCCCGGCCTCTGCGCATCTTTTTGATAATTCGGCTTTCTTTACCATTGCTATGACTTCTTTCAGGGACGCATCCCCATTGACCCAAAGCTTGTCCTGGATTGATGTGTTCATGGTGTGCATGACAATCTGGTCTTTGATGAACTCGTCATGTAGCGCGCCGAACTTGCAGGTGACCGCCAGTTTCTTTAGTGCTGCCACATATTCATCTATAGACTCTCCCGCTGCCTGTTTTCTTTGTTGGAAGTTGTATCTGTCTATAGACGTACACACCACCGGTCTATAGTGACTGTCCAGGTCTTCAATCGCGTGCTGGAAGACAACGTCGTCGTCGTCCTGCCGTGCTTTGGGTACTAGGTTTTGGAAGACCCTGATGCCTTCAGGAACCAGGTTATGGAGGAGTATCCTCTTCTTCCTTTTGCTGGGAAACTCCCCGCCACTTTCGTCCTCTAGGGCCTCCAGGTAATTCATAAAGTACACCTTCCAATCGTCCCACTTCATTGAGGGTTCCCTGGGTTTGGGCAGGTAGGGAATTGGCGTTGCAAGCGAGGAGGCTTGGGCACTCATCTCCGCTCTGCGTTCTTGATGCACTTCCACCCCTGAGGGACTTCCTGGCATGCCGGATGTGTGCTGGTGCGAGGGGCTCCCGTGGTGCACAGTCTCTCCACTCCCGCTCTGTTGTGCCTGCTCCACCAGGGCCGTGGGGGATGGTGCCGGTGTTGCCGCCGCGAATGTGGTCGCCCCGCTGGGATGGTAGGCGGGTACAAGGGCACGTGGTCACGTCCTCCCTTCACACTGCACCCTGCTGCTTCACTCACCGTGGCCGGCGTCTCGTTGTCCGGTGCCTTGTGGGTGGATCTTGCGTTGTGCAGCTCCAGGAGGCTGGTCTGCTATCTCCCCCCCCCCCAGCATCCATGTGCCAGGTGTGTGGAAGAGTGTGCGGGCTGCTCCTATGCCACGCTCTCACTGTCTCTCTTGACCCCTTTGCTGTGCTTGGCCCAGCTGCCTCGTGGTCCTGTTGTGGTGGTGTCCGTTTCGTTCATTTATTTTTTGTTGTACCACCCTCGTCGCCAATTTGTAGTGATAATGGCAGGCACTGAGGCATGAACGAGGGACACTCAGTTGGGGGCCAGTAAATACTTTTTTTATGTAGTTTACGGTAAGAGAGCGCCGGGAACCGCGTCTGCACTGTTCGCGGGCTCCGCGCGTCTTCTCAAGATGGCGGCCGCGCTCTACGTCGGTATGTCACGACGCAACAACTAGAGCGCAACACTACAAACATCTGCCCATGTTTGCAGCTTTGCCTTTGACCCACTAATTGTCCAAAAATAAAATAAACATGTAGTACAAACGGCAATAAAAAAATACGATTAAAAACTGGCTAACAGGCAATCACTCTTTTAAAACTTAATAGTATAGCGAGTAAAAGAGTGAGAAGCATAGAATCACGTTTAAATGAATAACAGTAAAAACGATGCGTGTTGAAGCACCAGCCCGACCGCAGCGTAAGAATGATAATATTATACAGAGGGAGAGAGTGACAGCAGCGTGGCTGCAGGGGGCAGTGAAGGATGTGAATTGCTTCACAGCACTTGCTGCAGGTTTAGCAGTCACCCCCATCCCTCCACTAATGTCCCACCCTCCCCTCTCCTAGCACCCTCTGCAAGACTAGAACCGGCGGTAAGACCGGGAGCCGAGAGTCCCTGCAGCTGCCCCCGCCCCCCACGCAACGCGGACATTGGCGACTCCTCCGGGGGGATTCCCTCTCTAAGGGACACGCGATACTCAATGAGCCTTACATAATGTGTACGTGGTTATAGCTCGGTACAAAGAAAGATACAGAGGTGGCGGGAGAGAGCTGGGGGCAGGAAGAGGGCTGGGGGCAGGGACGGGGCAGGAAGGGGGCTGGGGGCAGGGAGGGGGCGGACATGAGCACTACAGATCCATGGAGGAAGGGGGAGAAGAGCGAAAGATAAAGGGGGGACAAGACAGAGAGGAGTACAGAGTGGGGGCAGAGTGTGAGAGATGTGCATGCAGATAGACAAGGAGAGGGGGGCAATGTGGGGCAGGTGGGAGAGGAGTACAGAGTGGGGGCAGAGTGTGAGAGGTGTGCATGCAGATAGACAAGGAGGGGGCAATGTGGAGCAAGAGGGAGAGGAATACAGAGTGGGGGCAGAGTGTGAGAGATGCGCATAGCAGATAGACAAGGAGAGGGGGCAATGTGGGGCAGGAGACAGAGGAGAAGTGAGTGGGGACGGAGTGTGAGAGATGCACATGCAGATAGACAAGGAGAGGGGGCAATGTGGGGCAGGAGGGAGAGGAGTACAGAGTGGTGGCAGAGTGTGAGAGATGTGCATGCAGATAGACAAGGAGAGGGGGCAATGTGGGGCAGGAGGGAGAGGAGTACAGAGTGGGGGCAGAGTGTGAGAGATGCGCATGCAGATAGACAAGGAGAGGGGGAAATGTGGGGCAGGAGAGAGAGGAGTACAGAGTGGGGGCAGAGTGTGAGAGATGCGCATGCAGATAGACAAAGAGGGGGGCAATGTGGGGCATGAGGGAGAGGAGTACAGAGTGGGGCCAGAGTGTGAGGTATGCACATGCAGATAGACGGGGGGCGATGTGGGGCAGGAGAGAGGAGTACAGAGTGGGGGCAGAGTGTGAGAGATGCGCATGCAGATAGAAAAGGAGAGGGGGCAATTTGGGGCAGGAGAGAGAGGAGTACAGAGTGGGGGCAGAGTGTGAGGTATGCGCATGCAGATAGACAGGGGGGCAATGTGGGGCAGGAAAGAGGAGTACAAAGTGGGAGCTGAGTGTGAGAGATGCGCATGCAGATAGACAAGGAGAGGGGGCAATGTGGGGCAGGAGGGAGAGGAGTACAGAGTGGGGGCAGAGTGTGAGAGATGCGCACGCAGATAGACAAGGAGGGGGGCAATGTGGGGCAGGAGGGAGAGGAGTACAGAGTGGGGGCAGAGTGTGAGAGATGCGCATGCAGAAAGACAAGGAGAGGGGGCAATGTGGGGCAGGAGGGAGAGAGAGGAGTACAGAGTGGGGGAAGAGTGTGAGAGATGCACATGCAGATAGACAAGGAGAGGGGGCAATTTGGGGCAGGAGGGAGAGAGGAGTACAGAGTGGGGGCAGAGTGTGAGAGATCTGCATAGCAGATAGACAAGGAGAGGGGGAAATGTGGGGCAGAAGAGAGAGGAGTACAGAGTGGGGGCAGAGTGTGAGTGATGCGCATGCAGATAGACAAAGAGGGGGGCAATGTGGGGCAGGAGGGAGAGGAGTACAGAGTGGGGGCAGAGTGTGAGAGATGCGCATGCAGATAGACAAGGAGAGGGGGCAATGTGGGGCAGGAGGGAGAGAGAGGGGTACAGAGTGGGGGCAGAGTGTGAGAGATGTGCATGCAGATAGACAAGGAAAGAGGGCAATGTGGGGCAGGAGGGAGAGAGGAGTACAGAGTGGGGGCAGAGTGTGAGAGATGCGCATGCAGATAGCCAAGGAGAGGGGGCAATGTGGGGCAGGAGGGAGAGGTGTACAGAGTGGGGGCAGAGTGTGAGAGATGTGCATGCAGATAGACAAAGAGGGGGGCAATGTGGGGCAGGAGGGAGAGGAGTAGAGAGTGGGGGCAGAGTGTGAGAGATGCGCATGCAGATAGACAAGGAGAGGGGCAAATGTGGGGCAGGAGAGAGAGGAGTACAGAGTGGGGGCAGAGTGTGAGAGATGCGCATGCAGATAGACAAAGAGGGGGGCAATGTGGGGCATGAGGGAGAGGAGTACAGAGTGGGGCCAGAGTGTGAGGTATGCACATGCAGATAGACGGGGGGCGATGTGGGGCAGGAGAGAGGAGTACAGAGTGGGGGCAGAGTGTGAGAGATGCGCATGCAGATAGAAAAGGAGAGGGGGCAATTTGGGGCAGGAGAGAGAGGAGTACAGAGTGGGGGCAGAGTGTGAGGTATGCGCATGCAGATAGACAGGGGGGCAATGTGGGGCAGGAAAGAGGAGTACAAAGTGGGAGCTGAGTGTGAGAGATGCGCATGCAGATAGACAAGGAGAGGGGGCAATGTGGGGCAGGAGGGAGAGGAGTACAGAGTGGGGGCAGAGTGTGAGAGATGCGCACGCAGATAGACAAGGAGGGGGGCAATGTGGGGCAGGAGGGAGAGGAGTACAGAGTGGGGGCAGAGTGTGAGAGATGCGCATGCAGAAAGACAAGGAGAGGGGGCAATGTGGGGCAGGAGGGAGAGAGAGGAGTACAGAGTGGGGGAAGAGTGTGAGAGATGCACATGCAGATAGACAAGGAGAGGGGGCAATTTGGGGCAGGAGGGAGAGAGGAGTACAGAGTGGGGGCAGAGTGTGAGAGATCTGCATAGCAGATAGACAAGGAGAGGGGGAAATGTGGGGCAGAAGAGAGAGGAGTACAGAGTGGGGGCAGAGTGTGAGTGATGCGCATGCAGATAGACAAAGAGGGGGGCAATGTGGGGCAGGAGGGAGAGGAGTACAGAGTGGGGGCAGAGTGTGAGAGATGCGCATGCAGATAGACAAGGAGAGGGGGCAATGTGGGGCAGGAGGGAGAGAGAGGGGTACAGAGTGGGGGCAGAGTGTGAGAGATGTGCATGCAGATAGACAAGGAAAGAGGGCAATGTGGGGCAGGAGGGAGAGAGGAGTACAGAGTGGGGGCAGAGTGTGAGAGATGCGCATGCAGATAGCCAAGGAGAGGGGGCAATGTGGGGCAGGAGGGAGAGGTGTACAGAGTGGGGGCAGAGTGTGAGAGATGCGCATGCAGATAGACAAGGAGATGGGGGCAATGTGGGGCAGGAGGGAGAGAGGAGTACAGAGTGGGGGCAGAGTGTGAGAGATGTGCATGCAGATAGACAAGGATAGGGGGCAATGTGGGGCAGGAGGGAGAGGAGTACAGAGTGGGGGCAGAGTGTGAGAGGTGTGCATGCAGATAGACAAAGAGGGGGGCAATGTGGGGCAGGAGGGAGAGGAGTAGAGAGTGGGGGCAGAGTGTGAGAGATGCGCATAGCAGATAGACAAGGATAGGGGCAATGTGGGGCAGGAGGGAGTGGAGTACAGAGTGGGGCAGAGTGTGAGAGATGCGCATGCAGATAAATAAGGAGAGGGGGCAATGTGGGGCAGAAGGGAGAGGAGTACAGAGTGGGGGCAGAGTGTGAGAGATGCACATGCAGATAGACAAGGAGAGGGGGCAATGTGGGGCAGAAGAGAGAGGAGTACAGAGTGGGGGCAGAGTGTGAGAGATGCGCATACAGATAGACAAGGAGAGGAGGCAATGTGGGGCAGGAGGGAGAGAGAGGGGTACAGAGTGGTGGCAGAGTGTGAGAGATGTGCATGCAGATAGACAAGGAGAGGGGGCAATGTGGGGCAGGAGGGAGAGAGGAGTACAGAGTGTGGGCAGAGTGTGAGAGATGCGCATGCAGATAGACAAGGAGAGGGGGCAATGTGGGGCAGGAGGGAGAGGAGTACAGAGTGGGGGCAGAGTGTGAGAGATGTGCATGCAGATAGACAAGGAGAGGGGGCAATGTGGGGCAGAAGGGAGAGAGGAGTACAGAGTGTGAGAGGTGTGCATGCAGATAGACAAGGAGGGGGGCAATGTGGGGCAGGAGGGAGAGGAGTACAGAGTGGGGGCAGAGTGTGAGAGATGCGCATAGCAGATAGACAAGGAGAGGGGGCAATGTGGGGCAGGAGGGAGAGGAGTACAGAGTGGGGACAGAGTGTGAGAGATGTGCATGCAGATAGACAAGGAGGAGAGGGGGGCAATGTGGGACAGGAGGGAGAGGAGTACAGAGTGGGGGCAGAGTGTGAGGTATGCGCATGCAGATAGACAAGGAGAGGGGGGCATTGTGGGGCAGGAGGGAGAAGAGTACAGAGTGGGGCAGAGTGTGAGCGATGCGCATGCAGATAGACAAGGAGAGGGGGGCAATGTGGGGCAGGAGGGAGAGGAGTACAGAGTGGGGCAGGAGGGAGAGAGAGGAGTACAGAGTGGGGCAGAGTGTGAGAGATGCGCATGCAGATAGACAACGAGAGGGGCAATGTGGGGCAGGAGGGAGAGAGAGGATGGAGATGCCTGCCGTGAGGGGTCCTGGTGGGGGTCTCCTTGGCTGCAGGGGTGCAGGCACAGGTGTCCCGCGGTGTGGGGGGGCTCTAGCTCCAAGGGGCCCCCTCGGCACTGCACTGTGGCCGGAGAGCTCCTGATTGAGCCTGGAGGGGGCCCCTCTTAGTACCATGTAGGGAGACCCCCTCACTTTTCGTTACGCCAGTGGTGGGGGTCTCCTTGGCTGCAGGGGTGCAGGCACAGGCGTCCCACGGGCCCGAGGCATGGAAGAGTTTGCCAGACAGATGAAAGGCTGCAGTGGCCCTCCGTGCAGAGATATCCGGGTGCAAAAACCTGCAGCCATTGAAGTGAGCGATGCGTGTTCAAGCACCAGCCCAACCGCAGTTGGCGTCAACATGCCATCTTAATATCATGTTATATTATATTTTGTACCCAAAATTTGTTGTTCCTATCAAATGGGCATAGGATAGTGTTCCCCAGAAATGGTTCAGGCGATGGTGCATTGTGTAAAGAGCTGTAGGAAATGCCTCTTAGGAACACGTTGACTGCATTGCACAAACAAAGTGTTATAGGGCAAACAGTGTCTGTGTTTTTCGGGCCCACGGTTGAAAATGGAGCCTTTGGGAGCTATTGTGACTGTTTTAATATACTTTTCACTTTTCTGCACACAGCATGGGTGTTCATTTACACATAATATAGCCGCAAAGTCAATGGGCGAGCTTTGTAAACACAAGGGCCTGACAGCCCGTGCGCCTTGGGAGAGGTTCGCCTGGCCCCAGGCACACTCTGTGGCCCGCCAGTGCCAGTATCCCCCCACTCCGTGGGTACACTAGTGCCCAAGTGGGGCTGATCCAACAGGGTGCCCAGCCAGGACACACGCACGACGCGTGAAATGCGCGCTCATTAGTAATAATAACAAGCATTTACAATGCAATGGTCTCGGCATTATTAAAGGTAGAGCTATTAGCATTGCTCATGACATTTTTTTTTTAAATCATAAATAAATGGCATTGTCATTTACATTGCCAATTGCTTAATCGTTAAATAAATGGCATTGTCATTTACAATGCCAATAGCTTAATCGCTCGCAAATGCATGACCTATTGCATTTACACCCACACAGAGCCACACACACAAAGCCACCCACACACACATACAGAGCCACTCACACAGAGACACACACACACACAGAGCCCCACACACACACAGAGAGCCCCCCACACACAAACACAGAGCCCCCCCACACACACACACAGAGCCCCACACACACCCAGAGCCACACACACACACCCAGAGCCACATACACAAACAGGAGAGAAAGCACAGCGAGGGGACAGGGAAGCAAGCACAGCGAGGGGGCAGGGGAGCAAGCACAGCCAGGGGCAGGGGAGCAAGCACAGCCAGGGGGCAGGGGAGCAAGCACAGCCAGGGGGCAGGGGAGCAAGCACAGCCAGGGGGCAGGGGAGCAAGCACAGCGAGGGGACAGGGGAGCAAGCACAGCGAGGGGGCAGGGAAGCAAGCACAGCGAGGGGGCAGGGAAGCAAGCACAGCGAGGGTGCAGGGAAGCAAGCACAGCGAGGGTGCAGGGAAGCAAGCACAGCGAGGGTGCAGAGAAGCAAGCACAGCGAGGGGGCAGGGAAGCAAGCACAGCGAGGGGGCAGGGGAACCAGGGGGCAGGGGAGCAAGCACAGCCAGGGGGCAGGAGAGCAACACAGCGAGGGGGCAGGGAAGCAAGCACAGCAAGGGGGCAGGGAAGCAAGCACAGCAAGGGGGCAGGGAAGCAAGCACAGCGAGGGGGCAGGGGAGCAAGCACAGCCAGGGGAGCAAGCACAGCCAGGGGGCAGGGAAGCAAACACAGCCAGGGGGCAGGGAAGCAAGCACAGCCAGGGGGCAGGGAAGCAAGCACAGCCAGGGGGCAGGGGAGCAAGCACAGCCATGGGGCAGGGGAGCAAGCATAGCCAGGGGGCAGGGGAGCAAGCACAGCGAGGGGGCTCCTTGACATTGGCATTCACCCTTGTATAGCGCTGGTTAGACCTGCAGGTATCAGAGCGCTTTTCCGTAGGAACGAAGCAAGGGAGAAACAAACTCTGTGTGCCCAATTATAGACAACCTGGAGCACGGCTGTCGTGTTTTGGCAGCTCCTGAGTTAGCGTTTAGTACAGCTACACGGTCTTTTCTGTTAACTTGACCAAAACGAACGGGGGCCATTTTGAATCCCTCTGACTTCCGTTTCCTATGAACACGCTGCCTCGTGGTCAGTGTGCCCTTTTGTCCTTTCTCGACACCCATGGTCACTAGTCTGCTCGGCAACAGGCTATTTTTAGTACTGGTCAAGCGCACATGCGCATTACGCACCAATTGGTCACTCTTTAGGAATGTTCACACTAACTGACCAGTGCTGTTGAAACTCCTCCCACATGTTGGCTGTGTTCCAAAAATGACCTTATATGTACCTAAAATGTGTAACTTGTAACCGCCTATCTTTTTATTGCTAATAAACTGTATAAAAGAGGTCGCGCACCAATGTTCGGTGTGCTACTTCTTACATTACCGAAGGGTGCTGTAGGAATGTATCACCACCCCATGGGGTCTTAATAAACTTGTCTTTTACCTTTTCCAGTGTCCGTGCCAACTTCTATACTAAGGTGTTCGAGAGTTTAGCAGAGTATGTAGGCCTGATTTGAACCCAACACCACAATTGGCGACCACGAAGGGACTCATCGGCGACTCGGATGCCCGAAGGAGAGGTCGTGACGAAGGTCAGGAAACTCGCCATGGACGCGTACGCTGCCACTGAGTGACCCGAGTCTCGGCACCCACGGTGTGTTTTCCCGTCCTTCCGATCTGACCTTCCAGGTGGCGCCGGTCTTCGACTGAGATTCTGATCTTGGATTGTCGTGATGTGCCGTTTTGGCTGATTTGACCACAGAACTTGGCAGTTGGACTTTGGACGTTTGAATAGAAAATTGGTAAGCTTTTGACTGGTGAGGTAGTCTACTGACACTTACTGTGGCTTTTTGAAACTTTGAATTTGAATTTGAATTTGTTAGCTAACGTTTCGAATCTTTGAATTTGAATTTGAATATGTGAAGTGCACCTCACATAGGCAGGCATGTAGGGATATTTCTCTGATTTATTTGATTTGAACAGTGCACCGTGTTAGGTGGCATTTTTGTAGTATCACGTTTTCGGGGTACTTTTTGAAACATGCCTGTTTTTAGCACACTCCGTAGGATGTGCTGTTCTGAAAATGGTACCAATTATCGATTAAGTGCAAAACAGCCGGCTCCCCCAGAGGGGACTCCAAATCGTGAAATGTATGTCAAATTCGGTATTCCACCAATAATGTATAGTACATTATGGCATAAGTATACTAAAACTGATCATGAATTACAGTGGCCACTATATGGGTCGTTTGACCTTCGAAAGGTACAATATGTAGAGCAGTGTTTGTTTCAGCGAAGGTCTAGACAAGATATGTTTGATTGTGTGCGCATGTGGGAGAAAGAGGTGCGTGAACGAGCGAAGCGTGAAGAAGCCTTGGCGGAGAAAGTGCAGCGGAAGGCTACACATGACAAAGCTTTACAGCTACAGGAGAAGGAATTACAGGAAAAGAAAGAGAGGGAGAGACGAGAACGAAATTTACAGGTTAATGGTCAATTCCCTATCAGGCGTCCTCTCTATCCAGTCCTTACTAATGAAACGGATGATTTTTCATTACTAGATCGTTGTCCGCCCCCGTACGTCGCACCAACGGCTCCGAGCGAGGAATCAGAAGAGGATAGTGATCGAACACAGCGTACCAGGTTACATGCGGAACGAGCTGCGGAATTACGTTCATTTGCACGAAAACTAAATATTAATACTGTTACTGTTTCTGACGTTACTGAACAAATGGAACAGTGGCCTGATAAGGAACGACTGTATTTTTTAGATCATTTTGGAGATGAAGTTGTTGAGCGGTATAGAAAATATTCTCTCGAGTTAGAACCAAAGGAGATATCCAAGGGTCGTGAGTATTTTCGTAAAGGTCTTTTTGTTCTTTCAGAGGCGGATGACTTCTTCAAGCGTTTGATTGAACTGCGTAATGAGGCGACACGACTACGGGAGTTGGAAAAGTCGAAGAATTCGTCTACGTCCGGAGCGACGGGGATATCCAAAGAATGCCCTATTTTTGAAACAGATAAGATCGCTGCGATTAATGTTAGACCTATGCGAGAAGCTGCGCCGTTATATGTCCCTCATAAAGGGGATGGCACAGATGATGATAAAAGATCCAAAGACGCGAAAGGGTATTTTGTATATAATTGGGTTTATACGCCTTGGAATAGAGCAGATGTCATGGCGCTTAAGAACGCTTTACCTGATCCAATCAATCAATCAATCAAGACATTTATAGAGCGCACTACTCACCCGTAGGGTCTCAAGGCGCTGGGAGGGGGGGGGGGTGCCGTTACTGCTCGAACAGCCAGGTCTTGAGCTTCTTCCTGAAGGAGAGGTGGTCTTGGGTCATGCGCAGGTCGGACGGGAGTGAGTTCCAGGTCTTGGCAGCCAGGTAGGAGAAGGATCTTCCTCCTGATGTCGCTCTTCGGATGCGGGGGACGGCGGCGAGGGCGTGGCTGGTTGATCTGAGGAGGCGCGTGGGAGTGTAGAAGTTGATCCGGTTGTTGAGGTAGCTCGGGCCTTGGTCGTGTAGGGCTTTGTGCGCGTGGGTGAGGAGGCGGAAGGTGATTCTCTTGTTGACCGGGAGCCAGTGCAGGTCTCTCAAGTGTCCGGAGATGTGGCTGTGTCGGGGGATGTCGAGGATGAGTCTTGCTGAGGCGTTCTGGATCCGCTGGAGTCTTTTCTGGAGCTTGGCGGTGGTTCCGGCGTAGAGGGCGTTGCCGTAGTCCAGTCGGCTGGTGACGAGGGCCTGGGTGACCGTCTTCCTCGTCTCGGTGGGGATCCACCGGAAGATCTTCCGTAGCATGGGCAGGATGTTGAAGCATGACGAGGAGACGGCGTTGACTTGTCTGGTCATGGAGAGGGAGGAGTCCAGGATGAAGCCCAGGTTGCGCGCGTGGTCCGTCGGCTTGGGTGCGGTGCCCAGGGCGGGGGGCCACCAGGAGTCGTCCCAGGCGGAGGGCGTGGAGCCCAGGATGAGGACTTCCGTCTTGTCCGAGTTCAGCTTCAGGCGGCTGGTCGACATCCATTCGGCTACCTCTCTCATCCCTTCGTGCAGGTTGGCTCTGGCGGCGTCGGGGTCGTTGGTCAGGGAGAGGATCAGCTGGGTGTCATCGGCGTAGGAGATGATGTTTAGGTTGTGTTGGCGTGCGATGGTCGCGAGGGGGCTCATGTAGACGTTGAAGAGGGTGGGGCTCAGCGAGGATCCTTGGGGTACGCCGCAGATGACTTCGGTGGCCTCTGACTTGTACGGTGGTAGACGGACTCTCTGCGTTCTGCCGTCGAGGAAGGAGGTGATCCAATCCAGTGCCTTCTCCTGGATTCCGATGTTGCTGAGGCGCTGTACAAGGGTGCGGTGGCAGACAGTGTCGAAGGCCGCGGAGAGGTCCAGGAGGATGAGGGCCGCTGTTTCTCCGTTGTCCATCAGAGTTCGTATGTCATCGGTGGCAGCGATGAGGGCGGTCTCGGTGCTGTGGTTCGCTCTGAAGCCAGATTGTGAGGGGTCGAGGGATCCATTCGTCTCGAGGAAGGCGGCCAGTTGTTTGTTGACGGTCTTCTCGATGACTTTGGCCGGGAACGGGAGGAGCGAGATGGGTCGGTAGTTCTTGAGGTCGGTGGGGTCTGCTGTGGGTTTCTTGAGAAGGGCGCTGAGTTCGGCGTGCTTCCAGCTCTCAGGGAAGGTGGCGGTGTCGAAGGAGGTGTTGATGATGTCCCGCAGGTGGGGTGCGATGACAGCGTCGGCCTTGTTGAAGACGTGGTGAGGGCAGGGGTCGGTCGGAGATCCGGAGTGGATGGAGTTCATTGTGCGGATGGTGTCTTCGGTGCTGATCGGCGTCCAGGTGCGGAGGGTGGTGGTGGGTGGCGTTGTTGCGGTTGTGGCTTCCGTTGGTTGGTTGCTGAAGCTGTTGTGTATGTCCGCGATCTTGTTGTGGAAGTAGGACGCGAGGGAGTTGCAGAGGTCTTGCGACGGGGTGATGTCGTTGTTAGCGGCGTTGGGGTTGGAGAGCTCTTTCACGATGTCGAAGAGTTCCTTGCAGTTGTGTGCGTTGTTGTCCAGCCGGTCCTTGTAAGTATTTTTCTTGGTGGCGCGGATCAGTTGGTGGTGTTTCCGGGTGGCGTGCTTGAGGGTGGTCATGTTGTTCGTGGTTGGATCCCTCCTCCAGACTTTCTCGAGGGCTCGACAGTTCTTCTTGGAGCTCTTGAGTTCGTCGGTGAACCATGGTGTTTTTCTGCTGCAGGGTCCGTGGGGTGGGGTTCTCAGAGGGGCGAGTTCGTCTGCGCAGTTGTTGATCCACATCGTGAGGTTGTCTGCGGCCTGGCTGGGGTTCGCTGAGCTGGCGGGAGGGTGCTGGCTCAGGGAGGCGGTGAGCTGGTCGGCTGTGATCTTGTTCCAGCTTCTTCGGGCAACCTGTTGCTGGTGGTGGTGGATCGTCGTTCTTTTGAAGGTGAAGTGGACACAGCTGTGGTCCGTCCAGTGGAGTCCTGTCGCGTGGCTGAAGGTGACGTCTTTGCTGGATGAGAAGACGGCGTCGAGTGTGTGTCCGGCGAGGTGGGTGGGGGAGGTCACCAGTTGCTTGAGTCCGAGGTTGGCGAGGTTGTCGAGCAGGCTGATGGTGTTGCGGTCGCTGTTGTTCTCCAGGTGGAAGTTGAGGTCCCCCAGGAGGATGTAGTCGGCGGAGGGGAGGGCATGCGGGCTGACGAAGTCGGTGATGTCCTCGCTGAAGCGTGTGCGTGGTCCCGGGGGTCGGTAGATCAGGGTGCCTCTGAGGGTGGTCTTCGGGTCGGTGTGGATCTGGAAGTGCAGGTGTTCAGCGGTTGTCAGGGTGTCGTCGGTGTTGGTCGTGATGCGGATGGTGTCTCTGTGGATGATGGCAATGCCTCCTCCCGTCAGGTTGGCGGTGCGGTCCCTCCGGATGATCTTGTAGCCCTCTGGGATGGCGATGGCGATGTCGGGGGCTGAGGAGGCGTTCATCCAGGTCTCGGTGAGGAAGGCAATGTCAGGGGCGGTGGTGTCGAGGAGGTTCCAGAGTTCTACGGCATGTCTGTGGACGGAGCGGGTGTTGAGCAGGAAGCACTTGAGGTGGTTGCTGCTGGTGTTCGGCTTGGCGGGTGCAGGGAAGGTCCGGATGCAGGTGAACTTGCAGGCGTGGCAGCTGAAGGGTCCGTGGGTGTGCTTCGGGGTGGCTCGGTGACATCCTGGGATGCGGCCGGTGTTGAGTGCGATGAGATCGGCGGCGGTGTAGGTTCGTCGGGTCGGCTTCCGTCGGTGGGGGCCAGGGGTCCTTGCGCTGGTCGCGATCCGGTCGCGGACGGGCGCAGACGGGCTTACCTTTGGCGCGCCTTCGGCGCACAATCGGCGCGCCCGCTGCGCGTCAACGCTGCGCGTTCGCACGGTCGCCATATAAGGCGAAGTGCGCGGGTGGGCGGGGCAGCTGGGAGGCGGGAGCGGGGAGGGAACAAAAGAGAAAGGGGCGGGGCAACTGGCGGTGGCGGGAAGCAGGGAGGGAGAGCGGCGAGGGCGGCGGGAAAAAGGGTACACAACAAGCAAAATACTACTACTGGCACAGATGGGGGGGGGACAGAACGAAGACAGGGGGAGAGGGGACGTTAGGACAGAAAAGAGAAAGTCACGAAAAAACAAGCACAAATTGCGGGAAAAAAACAGGCTCAGAGTACGGCAAAAACAAGTACAAACTAATGGTACAACAAGCACAAATTACGGCAAAAACAAGCACAGGCTTCTGGAAAACAAACAAGCACAAATTCCGGCAAGACAGCAGAACCAGCGCGCAAGGGAGATGCAAGGCGGCCGCTAGACCGGCGGCGAGGCAGTCAGGCACAGAGGGGCACACGCAGCAGCTGGTGGCCGTGCGGCGCGGGGGTGTCCCCCTGCGGCTTTTTATGAAAATGTTGAAAGTGCAATTTCTTCATGTATCATGACGTTAGTTGATATTGATCTATTTTTCGGGTTGATATTGCCCCCTGATATGTGGAGAGTAATTCGTAGGTTTGATGACCTCACGACTCTCGGGGCCACTTGGAAAGATCTTGTTCAGGCTGATTTAGACAGAGAACCAGCATGTAAGCCGTGTCAATTAATATTAGACCTTCCAGGGGCCATACTAACAAAACTAAAGACTCTTGCTCCCGCTAAAAAGATTGATTGGACTATATTAGCCTCGTGTAAGCAGAAAACGGATGAATCAGTTTCCGATTTTTTCTCTCGCTTCGAGGAAGCGTTCCATGATTACAGTGGTCAATTATTGACAGAAGATACTGGCAGGCATCTATTCGTTGATAAGTATGTAGCTAATCTCCTACCGGAGATTGCGAAACGATTAAAAGCGAGTGAAAGTTCATGGACCACAGCAACCCCTGCTTCTTTATTGACTATGGCTCAATATTATGAAAGACAGGAATTGGAGGCGAAAGAAAGTAGTGAAAAGAAGGCGAAGGAATTGAAAACGAAGGTAATGTTAGCTCAGGTTCAGGCTACGAGAGGAAACAGTAGAGGAGGGCGAGGATCATACAGTAATGCTCCTCCCCCTCGTTCTGACATTTCTGTGAATCAATGTGCATACTGCAAACAGTTTGGGCATTGGATTGCAGACTGTCCGGTGTTTCGAGAGCAGCGTAATTTGAGGGGACGAGGAAGTGGGAGATCTAGGAACTCTTATGGAGGGTCAAGGGGAGGTTATGGCATGAATGATCGTGGAGGATATGGAGCAAGGGGTCGTGGTCAGTCAGATTATAATACGTTTGATAATCGCAATCAATATCAGATAAATGAGGGTGGTCCTGCTGAACCACGGGATGAGCATTACGCATAGGATTGCGTAGGATGGGGTGTGGAATCGGTTGAGGTACCAGTTGATCAGAGGGGTCCATACATAGAAGCACATGTTCTGGGTTCTACTGATCAATTTCTGGTCGATACAGGAGCTACTCGTAGCGCTTTGTCCAAATACTTGGTTCCAAGGGCTCCCCTGTCTGGCGAGGTAATTACAGCAATAGGGTTCGATGGAACACCTACTTCTAGCCCACTGTCTCAACCAGTTACATTTCATGTTGATAAATTTGCTGCCCCTTGTCCCTTTTTGTTGTCTCCAAATACACCAGATAATATTATTGGACTCGATATGTTAAAACACTTTCGAGCTACTATTCGCTGTGCCCCAGAAGGAGTGCGAGTTGTGTTGAATGAGAATTACCCGGAATTAGAGCGAGTGTGTTTTCTCCATGAATCTGAAGTTCTGGCCTCCTTACCGAAAACGTTGTGGGCCACTTCCGATACGGATGTAGGGCAGATGATAATTCCTCCAGTGCGTATTACTGTAAAGGAGGGAGCATCTCTGCCACGTGTCCCACAATATAAGATTTCCAGAGAAGGTGAACTTGCTTTGATACACATTGTAGATGATTTAATTTCGGCAGGAGTAGTTGAGGAAGTCCCCTACAATGTTTGTAATAGCCCAATTTTACCAATCCTTAAAAGAGATACAGATGCTAAGGTTTACCGTTTCATTATTGATTTGAGGGAAATAAACAAGATAGTAGTGCCTCAGTATCCAGTGGTGTCTGACATCACCACATTGCTTACGTTGGTTCCACCGACGGCAACTACTTTTACAGTCATCGATTTGAAGAATGCCTTCTTTTCGATCCCTGTACATCCTGACAGCCGATATCTATTCGGCTTTACATTAAATAATAAATCGTACAGATTCTGTCGAGTTCCTCAAGGCTATACTGAAAGTCCTAGTATTTATAGTCAGGCATTAAAAAGACAGCTTGATTCCTTTGACTTACAGGAGGGAGTGGTTCTCATTCAATATGTAGATGATATCTTACTTGCTGCAGATACGCCAGAACAATGTGAGAAGAGTACCTTTTCCTTGCTTTCCTTCCTGGCCAAACATAATCATAAAGTTTCGAAGAAAAAGCTGCAATATTGTAGACCAAAGGTGACCTACCTCGGTCATCTTTTGTCTAAGGAGGGCCGTGCATTGACACCAGATCGAATTCAAGCAATTCTAGATACTCCAGTCCCTCGCACTCAGAAGGATGTTCGCGCCTTTATAGGTTTGACGTCTTTTTGTAGGCAATGGATATTGGGTTTTTCGCATATTGTTAAACCATTGTTAGCATTGTTGTCTAAAGATACACCGATTCCCATTGAATGGACGGATGAATGTCAGAATGCTTTTGAACAATTGAGACAAGCTCTTTGTTCTGCACCAGTGTTAGGTACACCTGATTACACGAAGGTTTTCACATTATATGTACACGAGAAGGATGGGTGCGCATTGTCAGTCTTAGTGCAGACACACGGAGACAAACAGAGGCCTTGTGCATACTTCTCGGCGGTACTCGACCCTGTGGCTCGAGGATTGCCTGGATGTTTTCGAGCAGTTGCAGCAACAGCAGTTGCGATACGACAAAGTGAGGGAATAGTTTTGTCACACAAATTGTTGGTGCTAGTTCCCCATGCGGTAGATGCGTTACTGAATCAAACGAAAACGCAGCATCTAACCAGTGCCCGACTTACAGGATATGAGCTAACGTTGTTGGCGCCTCACATCACACTAAAACGATGTGCAACACTAAATCCTGCTACTTTATTGCCGGACCCTGTTGCTGAGACCCAGAAGGAAGAACAACATGATTGTGTTTTTCTGACTGAGGAACAGACAAAGGGTCGTATCGACTTACAGGATACGCCATTTCCAGATGTAGATGGGGAACTGTGGGTTGATGGATCGTGCGTGAGGTTACCAGATGGTACGACTTCCGCAGCTTATGCGATCACGACACTTAAGACTGTGGTAGAAGCAGCACGGATACCCCAAAAATCGGCTCAAGCGGCTGAGTTGATAGCCTTAACGAAGGCATGTGAGTTAAGTGCTGGACTATGTGTGAACATTTACACGGATAGTCGTTACGCTTTTGGAGTAGTGCATGATTTTGGCCTACTTTGGAAGGAACGAGGATTCCTGACTTCACACGGAGTACACATCATGCATGGAGAATTGGTACGCGATCTCCTTAATGCACTGTTATGCCCAGAGAAAGTTGCAATAGTCAAGTGCAGTGCACACAAAAAGGTGACGGACAAAATAGGACAAGGCAATGCTTTTGCAGACCGCATTGCGAGAGAGACCGCTATGCTGCAAAATAATTTCCCCATGTATGTGGTGAAGTCACAAGCTGAGCGGTGGCATGATGCTAGAGAAGAAATACTAGATATACAGAAGTCAGCATCAGAGGCAGAACTTGTGAAATGGGCCACTGAAGGAGTATTGGATGATGAGGGTTGCTGGCGTAGTAAAGATATGGAGAGATGGAAACTACCCATGGCCTATGTACAAACAATGGTGCAAATGACACACGGCCTGGCACACATTGGAGCTCTCGCAATTACTAAATTGCTTACACGAGTTTGGGAAAATGCTGACATTGCTAGCACGGCTAAGAGAGTAGTGCAGACCTGTCTGATATGTTTGCAGCACAATCCTGGACAAGGGACTCATACTCCTTAAGGTGGATTTGTTCCACCTACTGCACCATTCGAAGTACTACAAATGGATTACATCCAGCTGGAGCGCTGTAATAATCTCAAGTATGTCCTAGTAGTGGTGTGTGCCTTCAGCAAATGGATTGAGGCTTACCCTACGAAAGACAATACAGCATTGACAACAGCTAAGGTGTTATTAAAGGAGTACTTCCCGCGCTACGGTGTTTGTAAACTTATGTGGAGTGATAATGGCCCTCATTTCATTGGAAAAGTAGTGGAATATGTCCTGAAAGGATTGGGAATCAAACAACGATTCCATGCTGTCTTTCATCCGCAATCAGCAGGTTTAGTAGAACGATACAATGCAACTCTGAAGCTGAAGTTAGCAAAGATAGTGGCATCTACATCTCTGAAATGGCCGGATGCTTTGCCTTTGGCATTGCTGTCCATTCGATCAGTGCCACATTCTCGATCTGGCCTCACACCCTACGAAGTGGTGTTTGGAAGGCCTATGAATATTTGGGGAGTTCCAAAACCTCGTTTGATACATGATATGCCTTGTATAATGATGAACGATTATCTGGCACGATTAACAAATGATTTGCTTTCTATTCATCAACAGGTTCGAGAGGCGCTCCCTGATAACTCCACTGGTGAGGCTCACAATCTCCGCCCTGGGGACCACGTGATGGTCAAAGTCTTTGAGCGATCCAGCAGTCTGGAACCGAGATGGCATGGCCCTGAGCAAGTGCTGCTGGCTACGCGAACTGCTGTGAGAGTCACCAACAAGAAGCGGTGGATACATTCAACGCACTGCCGACGTGTCTCTCCGGATCTGGTGAGCCCTGTGGTGCTATCCGACTACAGAAAGATTTTGGATACAGAAAAGAGCACAGCTGTCATGTCTGATGAATTGGAGGGAGCCTTCCCGGACCACGTTGTTTCTGATAAAGTGAAGTATAATCTACGCCCCAGGAAATAAGATTCCTTTTGTGTTTTTGAAACTGGTTGGTAACCGCTCTGAGGTTTGTGAAACGGAAGCCGGGAATATCAAGGGGGGGGGATCAGTTCTGCCCAGTGTAGCGACACCCGTCTTGAATCCCGGAGAACAAATCAACGGCAGCCTCGGTTCAGAACCATCGTTTTTTTTATTTTTTCCCGCTCAGTGTTGTTTTTGAAGAGTATTGTTTTGTGAACTATGGCATCTCCTTCGACACGAAGAGGGAGAATTCTTGGTGCTGTTTTATTTGTCTTGACCGTAGTGGTGATCGCAGTATTAGCCTGGACTATAGAACTGTTGTTTCCTGTACGAGAACATTTGCTGCCCACCACTCCAAGTCCATCTGAACATTTTCATTTCACTCTGCCTTTTCACGAAGAAAGACATAGGCAGACTTATTTGAACAACAGCTTTATTAAGATTTTGCATCATACTCATAATATGACCAACACGTCCAATTGTTGGGTATGTGGAATGTTGCCCGGACATCAGAAGAAGGGAGGAACACCACTCATTCCTCTCCCGTTTACTCATAATGGTTCTTGTCATGCTTGGTACACTCTTCTTTTTACTCTGCGATGGCCAACGAAAGGTGGACTACTTTTTCGGTTGAATAAAATATGCTATAACGATAAAGATGGCTATCCACACGCTGAAGGAACTAAATTCGAATGGGAAGAGTACCGTCCGGACAATGTTTCTACACCTCGTGTATATACGAATCAAAGACTCATAAATGTGACGAGCATGCACATAATAACAGTCATTGATACAAAAGCAGATTTGTGTATTAGAAATAAAGGTACAATCCCTGTAGGCCGCAGTGAATGTAATATTACACTTACCTTTGATACACCAACTGGAATTGCATTTGTAGCTTCACGTAACACATATTTCATTTGTGGAAATAAGGGATACCACCGTCTGCCATTGGGATGGTTAGGAACGTGTTATATAGCTTTTGTATTACCACCTGTATTTATTGCTCCTCCCATGTATCACAATGATTATGTTTTGTACCATGATTTCATATTGAATAGAGTGAAACGAACAATAGATCTTGATGAAATAGACCAGACTGATACCACATTACAACAATATGTAGACTTCAATTTGGGGTTATTTTCATTCGTAGGAGCTGCACTGAATAGCAGGAAGATAAGGCGGCTTACACGTGTGGTGGAAGCCGTCGCTAATGAAACTGCCTCTGCTTTAGGGAATATTACTGAGGAATTACAAATTACCAGAATTGTAGCGCTCCAGAATCGAATGGTTCTAGATGTGATACTAGCTGATAGAGGTGGAGCATGCCGCGTCATCGGAAGTAGTTGTTGCGTGTACGTACCAGATAACTCACCTTCTGTATATGATTCGATTACAAAATTACATAAAATAGCTGCTGAGATCCATCCAGAAAATGGAACATGGACCTTTTCTGGTTGGTTCTGGACCCTGCTTAGTACTTGGGGTTGGAAATTATTAACGATTCTCTGTGTTTTTATTGGAGTACTATTTTTTCTTTGTCTATGTATTCAATGTGTCCCTACATTATGTTCTGTATGTATCACAGCCTGTATTCCGTCCAAACGAGCTGTTGTTAAGCAAGAGAAACTGATCAATGATGAAGTATTGAAAATAATGGCTATTGACATTGAGGATGAACATTCCGACTACGTTCACTATGAGGTAGCTTTTGCTAAACGCTAAAAGGGCCGTCTGTCGTGTTTTGGCAGCTCCTGAGTTAGCGTTTAGTACAGCTACACGGTCTTTTCTGTTAACTTGACCAAAACGAACGGGGGCCATTTTGAATCCCTCTGACTTCCGTTTCCTATGAACACGCTGCCTCTTGGTCAGTGTGCCCTTTTGTCCTTTCTCGACACCCATGGTCACTAGTCTGCTCGGCAACAGGCTATTTTTAGTACTGGTCAAGCGCACATGCGCATTACGCACCAATTGGTCACTCTTTAGGAATGTTCACACTAACTGACCAGTGCTGTTGAAACTCCTCCCACATGTTGGCTGTGTTCCAAAAATGACCTTATATGTACCTAAAATGTGTAACTTGTAACCGCCTATCTTTTTATTGCTAATAAACTGTATAAAAGAGGTCGCGCACCAATGTTCGGTGTGCTACTTCTTACATTACCGAAGGGTGCTGTAGGAATGTATCACCACCCCATGGGGTCTTAATAAACTTGTCTTTTACCTTTTCCAGTGTCCGTGCCAACTTCTATACTAAGGTGTTCGAGAGTTTAGCAGAGTATGTAGGCCTGATTTGAACCCAACACCACACGGCGCCCTGTGCTGTTCCAAGAGATTTTAATTCATAAAAAATGCTTCTACCCTTGTGGTTCTACCCCCAAGGGAATCACCAATTCACTCTTAGGCAGGCAACAGCATACTGGGGGTGGTAGCACCACTATTTGCATTACACGTGTGGAACTACATGTCCCAACATGCAGAGAGCTTTCGGCTGAAAGCTAGGAGTGGCTGAAAGGCACAAATGCCGCTGAATATCTCCGAGCAGAGAGGGGCCTGCGAACACACATTTGCCATTGTCTCATCACCTGAAGGGAGGCTAAGGGAAGTAAAGAAAATACGATTGTATAGACATTCGAGAGGTAATGAACTGAACCAGCGTCCCGGAATGAAGGGATCATTCAAGGCAGCTTAGAAGGTCAGACAAACGTGCACCCCCTCTAAATCTGGGCACCCTGGGCCCAGCTCACCCATTTCCAAAAGTCGGCCCTGGAAGAAAATACATTCTTGGTATAAAAGGGTGGGAAAGCGTCTAAGTGGAAACGCTGCCCTTGAACCCCGGATGATTGACTCTTCGTTTCAGCTCTTGCCTTATTATGGAGAGCTGGACAAATGAAAGCAATATCTGGAGGCAGCGCCTCATCATCTTTTAATATCTCCCCTGCTTCTCCTACAGCGATGCGGCCTGGCAGTCCAATTAGATGCCACGAAGCGCTGATGCCTGCTCCGTGGCTCTGCTCCCGTTCCCTCCAAGCCGCTGGAACGAGAAGCATGTCTCTTGTGCAGCGCGAGAGGCTAGCGCGAGCGGGGGGCGAGTGCGAGCCTCCTCTGCCTCGCGCTGCAGCATCAGGCGGCGGCGCGGGGCGCTGGGCTCCTCATTAAATAACTCACCTTGTGTTTGGCGGAGAGGAGTTCACCGTCCGTGGTGAGGGTCCTGTGGTGAGGGTGGGAAACAAAGACGAGGGTGAGCGGAGGGAAAAGGGGTCATGGTAATGGAAATGGTGCAGAAGAGAAAGGAGAAACGTGGGATAGGTTAAAAGAAAGAGGGAAGACCCGTGGTAGGAGGAAGGGACAATTGATTTACCTGGAGTGGCAGCGGGGCTGTTCCTGCCAACAACAACAACAACAACAAAAAATGGCTGCCGCAAAACTCAAAAAATTTCCGATTTGGGGGCGTGTTTTTGGGTGAGTGGCGGATGGCGTCACAGATAGAAAGAACCTAAAAAACATGCCCCCGAATCGCAAAAAGACGGGGCTTGAACCGAGTGAAGCCCCTCTCCTCCAATGGCTGGCCTCCGTTTAGGATGCCAGCCAATGGAGAAGAGGGGCGGGTTCCAAGCCCCCTAAAAGAAACATTAAATATCGGGCTACGCAGTGCGACGGTCCTTGACCTAAAAAATAACCGCCACTGTCAGTGGCTGAAGAGGGTACAGTGGCTTTGCACAGCATTGCCTTAACTTGCTCTTGTAGGTTTCAGGGAGCTATTGTCCCTGAATACAGTGAAAGTACTTACCAGCACTAGCCCCCTCCCTTCTGCTGATACAAAGATGCCGCCCCATCAGTACGGATGGCGGCCCCTCCCTTGGTAGTACACTTAGATGACGTTTAGAGGCCTGATTCACAAAGTTTGGTGTTGTGCGTAACTTAGGCCACACGTAAGTGTGAGTCCCTCATACAGGCTCAGAACTCAGGACATTTTATACCTCAATAAAAACTCTGCAATTTCGACGAACCCGTAAATTTAGGCCATTTCAGGTGTATTATATCACCCGTCACAGCCACGAGTCACACGCGGGCTAAAAAAGAACTGAGAATCGCCCTTTGTGTTAAACAACACACCTTTGACGGGCATTCAAAACATCACACTGCTAACAGTGGCGTCACTAGGAGGGTGCAGGGGGGTGCGGAGCGCACCGGGTGACACCATCACATGGGGTGACTGCACCGACGCTCTCAGCACGACTACGGCTACACGGTGACCAGGGAGCAGGCTTCACAGGCTGAGATTCAAGGTGGGAGCGAGCCTCGTGCTCAGACCTATGCACACTCTCTTAAACGCACACGCGGAATGTTTCAAGCTTCGCTCACACACTGCAGGCCGACCGACACGTCCCCGCAGGGGACACAAATAAGAGGGCGGCTACCGTAGTGCCACAAGATGGCACACGGAGCAGCCCAGCTCTTTCAGACCCTGGTGGGTCCCGCGCGTCACTTCCTTCCTGGGGTGGGCGGGGGAGAGTATATATTCCTCCCCCGCCCACCGAGCGGCCTCTTTGTCCGCTGTCCCCTCACCCTGACGCCGTTTGGGTGTACTCTATTGCTTCGGCCAGTGGCCTTGTCTGGCGACGGTGTCTCGTTCGGTAATGGTGAGTCATCCCCTCTGGGATGGTTTCTGTGTTTTTATCTTTCGGGTGAGGGGACTTTGGAGGTGCAGAGGCATAGCAGGGTGTGCTATGTCTCGGCCACGGCCTCGGTATGTTAAGTTTTAGGATCGCTCGGGTTGGTCCCATTCTTTGCTTGGGTTTTCTCGCAGTGAGGTCGTGGGACTGCTAGTGGTTTTTTATTGCATTCTCCATTTACATTGTTAGGGGAGGGGGCGGTCATGTGACTGCTGCCTGGGTTTTGTGCTCCATTTGCGAGAGGAGCAGAAGCAGGCCACTTGGTGGTTGTTGGGACGTTCTCTCGGACGCTTTTCTCTTGCGTCTTGCATGGGGGGTTGTGTTTTAACAACATGCTGTGCGAACGTTTCAGTTGATCAGCATGTGAGGAGGTAACTCAACTCCTAAGGATATTTAGACCTGGCTGAGTTTGGGGAATGCGCGCTATTAGAGGCTGGCACACCGTGAGCGAGCAGTGTTTTTCACTGAGGCGCATTTCGGATCTAGGATCTTGGGCGTTGTACGCGACCCCAGTACGCGTTGTTTGCCCTGGTTTGGTAAGGGCATTGAGGGTCAATGTAGTGTTTGTAGGGTTGTTTTCCTGGGTTCAGGTGCGGTTGCTTCCGGGCTAACTCGCGCCTCCCTGCTGGGAGACATCGTTTAGTTTTATCGTTTTACTTGTGCTTTTTTGTGTGTTTTGCTTGCTTTTGGGCTGAGCACGGCGCGTGGTACCCTCTATCCGGATGTCGAGCTGGGCACTTATCTGATATGGGGAAAGTACTTTTCCCTGCCCGGGTGATTATTTCGCTGGATGTCTTACGATGTATGGGGGTGGGGGTTCCGACTTTCCCACCGACACGGGCATCAGCATTGCAGAGGTGTAAGGGGGTTTTTACGGTGGCTTGTGGCTGTTGTTTGTTCCCCCCCCTCCCCTGTTTTGCATTAGCATCTCTGCGGGTAGGTCCATGGGGTATCGGTGCACCAGCGTTTTCCCAGGCAAGGAGAAAGAACCTCTTTCCTTTGTCCGGTGTCGTCATTTTGGGCCAGCTATCCCCCCTATCTGTCAGTCGGGTTAGTCCAGGCCCCGGGGGTAGTGCGATCTCGGGGCTGTTAGGGCTCATCTCTTGCTGATCCGGCCGGTCCGAGAGGCTCGCGGCGGGTTAGGGACTGGCAGTGGGGTACTGTAGCGCGGGGATGGTTCGGGTCCCAAGCTTTATGTTCCTATCCTTTTTCGGTGCATGTGGTTTTGGCGTCCGTGTGTGGCTATTTACACGTGGTTAATTAGGGGGCACCATTTGTGGGAGGTTCGGCACATAGGAGTAAAGGGCACCCAGTGCAGCCATTTGAAGGGGCAGTTGTTCCTCAGGTCCGATACACGTGGTTTATGGCACCGTGGGCGGCCATTTTAGGGGCACCACTTGTTGTTGTCCGGCACTTGTAAATAGGGGCGCCCGGTGCGGCCATTTTCTTCGCAGTTTCCTTCGAAAGGTAGTGCGCATGGGGGTTTTTGGTGCCCTTCGGTACGACCTCATCTTTCGTTTTACTTTGGGGGACACGTACGTCGACAGTCTATGATGCAGATTTGTGGCACGTGTTTCAGGCGCTGACGTGCGGAGCTGCCTCTTTGGTTTATCTATTGTATGGTTAGGCATGTCTGTTTAAGTGTGGCCACCCTCAGGGGCATTTTCCGCCATCTCAGTGTGCGCGGAACAGCCTCGCGGGCCGCGCAACACGGTCGGCCCCATGAGCGGGGAGAGATGCTTGTGCTATCGAGACAGTGTGTTGCACCTTTTTCACATTCTCACTCGCCGTGAGTGTCGGCGTGTTGGCATGCTGGTCCCGGCTGGGCTGGGGTGCAGGGTTGTCCGTCCAGGCCTGGTGCACATGTTTTTATTGAAGGTAAGAGCATGGGGTCCGGTCGGATAGGGCGCGCTAGTCAGGTTGTTCCCGTATGAAGACTACGAATCTCATCTCATTTCCCAGCCCTTAAGGCACCTGGACTGGGTGGTGTGTAGTAGTTTTCGTGCAGCGCTGCCTGAATTCCAACACGATGGCCACTAGATGGCAGTAGGCACACACTATTGGGTAGCCTCTTTCCTGTCCAACAGCGTTGTACTGTTTGTAGATCGAAGCTCCCCTCTAGCAATCATTAGGGTCGTTTACGTCCATTATTGAGTTGGGGCTGAGATTGTCACCCCGGACTTGTGCTCGAGGTATCTTCAGCGGTAGAGGCTTCTGGCGCTACACGTATTCTGTGGACATTGGAAATGGCTTGCGGCTTTCATTGCCCTGTGTTCAATGACGGAGGGGAGGTAATGGCGCCTCATTACCCTTTTCGATCACTGTCCTCTTTTGGCGCTCTCACCTGACCCCATCGCCTACAGCAACGCATGCGACAGTGGTTGCAGCCCGGGGTGGAGGTGCTGCGGCAAAGAACCTTTTATCGCTGTGGTTCTCGTCCTCCGGGGACCTGGTCCCAGCATGCTGGTTTACGCGTATTTCTTTTCTTGGCTGTGCCCACCGGGCAGTCGGGAACACGTGGAGCCCGTAACTTGCGTTTTTATTTTACAGGCTGTTTTACGGTGGTTCGCTTATAGCTGCTGGCAATCCGTGAGAGGACTGTTTTCCCGGTGTGCTTTTCAAGCACAATAAAAACTTTGGGGAGTTTGCGCTATAAAAAATGTTGGATTGCTAATTATAGGATCAGATCCTGCTCAGTGCGAAGAGAGGTAGATATTCGACCCATTAGTTCCCGGTTCGTTCCTGGGTTGGGGCAGAAGCCGTTTCGGGGAATTATATTTCCTTAACACGCTCAGAAAGCGGGTATTAATAATGCCCTTTTCCCTGGTGCCTGAATGTGCAGGCAACCGGTGCTCTTGTAAGCGCTCCAAGGACTTCCGGTCTAGTTCGAGCAGTTCTATCTGGCAATTTCTGTATTTTATTATAGTTATACCCCCCTGCCCGAAGGTTCATGCAATCGGGGCTAATGCAAAGCGTGCCTGTCCGGGGGGCCGAGCTCGCGCTAGATATAGTAGTCATTATCCGGATTCTATTCTCAGTGCGTGATAGCCCCGTGTGGAGTGCATTAGATTAGGATGTAGTGGTTCCTGAATGTTTAAGCAATCGTGCCCAGGCGTAGCGCTCCGAGTACTTCGGTTCGGTCCGTGCTTTGTGTGTGACATGAATCAGTGCGTTACACAACGTGCGCACACTCTTGAGGGTGTTCTGATAGCCGTCTCCTTCCTCTCCAGTCCAATCGAATAGGAACGACCGGACGAAGGGGAGGTGATTCGTTGCTAGGGGTACCTCGTGTCCGCAGGGGCTGCATGGAACCTCCCTTCTTCGAGCAAACAACCTCGGTAGGACACGTGTATTTCTCAGGCGGTTAGGCTTTCCTCGGTCCGCTTGCTGCATCGAGAGGACACGGTCAATCAGGCGGGTTCGTGGTTCCCAGAGCGTTGCAGACTGTTTGCCTTCCGGAAGCACCTGGGGTCATCTTTGGGCCCAGTGACTCACGTGGCTGTTTATCTGCATGTGTTTCCCAGGTGTGCCCGGGTACCGGGGTTAGTTCCCTTGGTTTCGCCGGGCCAGCAGCTATTCGGTAACCGTGCTGCTTGCCTTGTTGCTAGTATGTAACATTTTCCCGACTCCCTGGGAGGACCTTATGTGGAGCTGAGTGCCCACAGGTTGAGTCTGGGTACCCTGTTGCTTTACTAGGCCTTATTGGGGTGTTCGCTCGGTAAGCAGTGGCGGTGTATGGGCAAACCTGGCACCCCATGTGTCTCACTTCTTATCAGTTTTCTTATACTATTGAAGTGCATGGGCTCATCTTGAATCCCATGCACAATTGGAATGTGTCCTTTTCACAGCAACTTGGGGCACAAGTAAGGGGCTGATCCTGGCTAACAATTTTTCAACAGGTTTTCCGTGGTTGCTGGGTAGGGGCTGTTTCCTTGGATTTGCGTTTTTCCTATACACACGGGTATCCTTTGATTATGGTTAATCTACGTTCAACATTCCTGCATGCCAGGGCTTGTAGCAGGAATATTGGATTAAGGACACAGTCCTCCTCTGAGAAGTACAAGGGTGAAAGGGAGCATTTTGCGGCCTGGTTGGCTCCGGGCAAGGAGCCTGTTTGCGGTGCCTAGTTTAGTGATGTGTCACCCCACGGGGGGATGCAGTAACTGCCCTGACTTTATCAACATTGGTACCCTGTGAAGTTCAGGACGTCTCCTTTATCAGCACTTTAGTCCTTGTTTGCTACATGTTTGGCATGCTGTAGGGGAGAGGCCTGCACCTCTTTCCTCTGCTTTTGTCCCAGCATTGGACTTCCTTTTTTGCGTTTCAATAATGTCAAGTTTTTGCCCCCGGGTAGCAGTTTATGTCATTGCACTGGCCCAGTTGCTCAGGGGAGCCTCTCTCGAGGGCAGGGGAAGAGGTCCTCGCGCTACAGTACCATAGGCATTTCCGCGTGACCGGTTCTGGAGGTTAGTACATGTAGACAGTTGGCCTTTCCCCCAAGCAGATGTTACTAGCAGGCTTTGTTTTGCATCCAGCGACCTGACTGGTGTCAACATCTTGGCTTTGCTCTATTCAGCTAGTGTCGAACTGCAATTTAGGGCTGTTCGTTTTACTCCTGGCCCCTTTATGATGCTGTAGTACTTCTTTCCTGTGATAACTTTCCACCTGTGTCACAAAAGGGTGAAGGGCCTTTACCTTTTCCCTGCTTAGGGTTACGGGATACTCTGGCGTCACCTGATAACTTTTTACCCCTCTTAGTGTGAGTCTGTCTGGACTTCTGTAAGCACGGCACAGGTTAGTGTGTTTGTGGCCAAGTAGGCGCCTGGTTGGCTGATTTTACTTGAAGGGTCCCGAGGTGGCAGAAAATATTTAACAGTCAATTTTCTACACCTGGGGTTGACACGCTTGGAGGGCCCTGGGCGTAGTCCACGGGGAGGCTGTTACCTGACTATTTCTTTGGTAGTATTTTCATGTACCAAAGTAGGGTTTCCTTTTGCAGTTCACAGTTGTATAGGCTGCTTGTTATAAGCTTCATAGGGTCCATCGAAGGACAGGCAAAGGGGGACGATTTGTACTAGTGACAAACACGAGGAGATACTCCACTCAGTGTTAAAGGGATGTGGCCTAAGCTAAACTCGACACGGCCTTATACGCATGATGGAGAAACTTGCGGCCACGAAGTGAGTTGTCCAACTATTGCTTTGGGCACCAGGCACCATAATGTGGCACTTCGTATTGTGATGGATTTTGTATTTTGAAGTACTTGTAGGGCCCAGAGGGGCAGGCAGTATCAGTATTTATTCGAACTGCAGGAGAACAATCTATGTCACTGTTTGTGCACTGAACTATAGTAAATGTCACACATAGCAGTTTAACACATGTAGTCCTGTTAAGGGTGGCTAGTTCGTGGTCAGCTATGCTAGAAAGATTTAGGGTGACTTCTTTATTTTGTGCAACTAAGTAGCTTTGTCTACGTCAACAGATGGGCTGATGGAAGGGCAGGCATGCACCACGAGATGGCACTTCTAGATCATCCTAGACAGTCTAAAGTCCTGCCCTGTTGGCGATGTAAGATAGCTATTACTGTGGCTTAATTATCTCATGCTCTTTGAAGCATAGACCATACATTGAGTTGGGCTTGTGGTATGGTAGCGCTCCTTTTCTAAGTATGGATAGGGAGGCTTTGTCTTATTGGCCTATCACCAAGCACTTCTCAGCAACTTTGCATGTGCAAGTTAGGTAGCCCATGTAGGCAATCGCTTTGGCTGTCTTTTGGGTAGGGTCCGCAAGGGACAGGAATTTCCTCAGTCTCGTCCCTCATCGGGGGTTGACTCGCAGTGGAGGGACCTCGACTAGGTGCTTGGGTAAGCTTTTCACCGAGACAGTTTCAATTTAGTTGTTTTCAGGTAAGATAGGCTGGATTCCTTTGGCAGTGTTCACTGACCAGGTAGGAAGATGAGGAAGTTTAGTTCCCACAGTGCCACAGGATGCACATACAGTTGTATAGGCTGCTTGTTTAGCTTCCTAGGGTACAACGCAGGCCAGGCACAGGGACGTCTTACACAAGTGTCTAACATGAGGAGATCCCTACACAGTGTTATAAGGGATGTTGCCTGTGGGAATCTCTCAATTGGCCTCATCCGCTTGATGGAGAAGCTTGCGACCAACGGTGGGCTGCCCAACTAATGTATTTGTGATGGGGGCAGGCATGGACAAGGAGTTTTGCCTCGAGATCTGCCGATTCAGTCAATTTTACTCGATGGCTTTCCCTCTGCCGAAGTTGGGTCAAGTTGCATTCTGGTAGTTCCCCCTCCTACCGGGCTGGTACTCTGGGACACCCGTGCTCATGTCACTCTTCCCATGGCACGACAGTCTCTACTAGGTGGTAACGGCCAGTTTCAGGCCTTAACAGGACAGGACCAGTGTTGTAATGAAGAAACGATGTGGGTAATTAAACTCTTTATTTAAAAAGTCAAAGCCTTATAATGCCGTCAGCTTGTCAAATGAAACTCGGCTGCTATGTCAACATTCCATAGCGAGCGCCGAGCTGTCAGAGTGGACTGAACCAAGGTGAGGGGAGAGGTGGGGGGAAAACGGGGAAGAGGATAGAAGGAACGTTCCAAGTTACAACACATCATCCTCCCTAAGGGAAATGAACGAGGGAGGGAAAGGAGAACAAAAGAGAATGAAGTACCCGGGGGCCATGGCGGGGGGAAAGAAAGAAAGGCCTATCCCGCCATAGTCCTGACCCACGGTCTTTCGCAGAAGACCAAACGTGGCTCCATAGTCCTGACCCACGGTCTTTCGCAGAAGACCCTACGTGGCTCTAGATGCTCACCTGCAGAACACTATCTCATTATGTATTGTTTGTGCCAATGAGGAGAGTTCCTAGGTCTGTCACTTTTCCTGTCTTGCCTGATCCCTCCATTGATGTCGCCACCCTCCATTCTTCTTGTGCCTGACCTAAGTTCCTCCCTCTCTGCGGGCACCACCCGATCATGGCTCCATAGTCTACCATCCTCCATGACCACTGTGTTCTTTTTTTGCATTCTGATGGTATTGGGGGCATAAAACTTGTCACCCCCTTTGATTAATTTCTCCGGTTTCCTGACGTATACATTTTGTCCTCGCTGAAATTCTCTCTCCTTGACTCCCCACTTCTTGTCGTACCATTCCTTGTATTTCCTTTGATTGTTTTCAATCCTCTGCTTGATCTCTTTGGGATCTGTCTCTTCTATTTGTTTTCTTCCCATCCAATTGGGGGTCAGCTTAGTTCCTGCTTTCCTCCCTCTCAGAAGCTCGAAAGGCGTGCATCCTGTAGTAGACTTTGGCGTGGTGTGATGTGCCCATAACATGTCTCTTATGGCCTCCTCGATGTTCTCCCCAGCCTGATTTGCCAGCTGCATGCACTCTTTCAACATGCGGTTTACTCTTTCCACCTTGCCATTTGCTTTGGGGCAATACAGTGGCGTACGGATATGGGCTATGGAGCAGTCTTTAAGAAATTCCTTCATCTCGTCTGAGATCAGCTGCACCCCATTGTCCGTTACTAGTGTTAAGGGGATTCCTTCTCTCGAAAATACCTCTTTCAGGAATTCAATTATCGCTTTGGTGTTCACGTTGTGGACAATCTTGCAGGTTATCCAGCTGGAATAGTAATCCACCAGAACTAGTAAGTACCAATCCTGGGGTCCCTTGCCATGGATAGGTCCGGCTATGTCGAAGCCTAACTTGTCCCATGGAACCTCAGGAACTTCTACCGGTGACAAAGGTGCCCTTCTAGTGACTTTTGACTTGTCACTCAAGCTGCATGCGTAGCAGTCCCGCACCTTGTCCTCCATCTCACTGTCCATCGCTGGGAACCAGTAGTCTGTACGTAGTCTGGCTTTGCACAGACTACGGCCCAGGTGTCTTTCATGGGCCAGTTCCACTATCTGGCTTCTTAAAGCTTCCGGCGGGACCAGTCTTCCGGACTTGAGTATGAAATTTCCTTCAACTGATAGATCTTCCCGCACGTTCCAGTACGGTTGGATCTCAGTCTCCATGTCCTTGCACTTCTTCGGCCATCCCATGAGTATAAGTCTCTTCACCTTTTTCAGTACTTCATCTTGCTCCATCTGGGTTTCCCATGCATCTTTTCCCACCGCAGCTAAACGCAACTCCAATATTGAGTCACCCTTCAGCTCTTCTTCCTCTTCTCCGCCAGTTGGTGCTCTCGAAAGGAAATCTGCAACCTTATTTTGTTGCCCTGGAATGTAAGACACTCTGAAATTATAAGCTTGCAGACCCACAGCCCATTTAGCTATGCGGGGCGTCATGCTTTCCATGTCCTTCTTAGTGAAGAGTGAGACCAAAGGTTTATGGTCAGTCTGTACTTCAAATGGAATACCCCAGATGAAAAACTTGTAGTGACGAACAGCCCAATAGACCGCTAGTGCCTCTTTCTCTATGGTCGAGTAGTTTCTCTCTGATGAAGTGAGGGTTCTAGAAGCAAAAGCCACGACCTTGACTTTACTCCCCTCTCTTTGCGCCAATGTCGCCCCAATTCCTCTGTTGCTGGCATCAATCGAAATGATGGTGGCTGCATTCGGGTCAAACTTCCCAATAAACGGAGCTTCAATGATAGCTTTCTTTATGCTCTCCATGGACATCTCTTGTTCTTTCCCCCAAACAAAGACACTGTCTTTCTTAATCAATTCTCTAAGAGGCTGGGACACCATGGCAAAGTCCTTGATGAACTTGGCCATTTATTCAGCAAGACCCAAGAACGATAATATGTCCTCTTTGCTGTTGGGAGTGGGAGCATCTCTCACTGCTCTGACCAAATCGTGCTTAGGCTTGATGCCATCTTCTGATAGGGTGTGTCCAAGGTAATCCACCGAGCTTACTCCTAGCTTGCATTTGGATGGTTTGGTGGTGAATCCCACTTCTTTCTACTTCACCAACACTTTCCTTGCCATCTCATTGTGTTCACCCTCGCTGCCACCATAAATCAGAATGTCATCTTGGAAACAGAGCGTGTTCCTGCAGTCTTTCAGCACGTGTTGCATGACTCTCTGGAAGGCCGCAGCCGCTGACGCCAAACCAAAGGGCATTCGCTGAAACTTGAAGTTGCCAAAAGGTGTGGTAAATGCCGTTAGTATTTGTGAATCGGGGTGAAGTTTGATTTGGTAATATGCAGAGGACAGGTCTAAAACACTGAAATACCTGGCCCCCCGGATCGTGCTTAACATTTCACCAATTCTGGGAAGAGGAAACCTGTCCACCAGAATATTTGCATTAAGACCTCTCAGGTCCACACAGAGTCTTATGTTGTTCCCTCCATCTTTTGCCGTGATCACAATTGGGGCCAACCAGGCTGAACTCTCTATTTCAGTGATGACTCCTTGGCTAACTAACCTTTGAAGTTCTTGCTGGAGAGGTTCTCTCATGTGCAATGGTATGGATCTGGTCTTGTGCACTACAGGTACTGCCCCCTCCTTTAGAATAATCCTATGCATATAGTCAGACCCTCCAGCATTTCGCGATTTCGCGATTCACGAAAAAATCGCGAAATCGGCAAACTACCGCGATGGCCGCGATAACAACAATATTGGCCGCGATATTTACAATACTACTGGGAGACAGCATAACAAACAATGCCCTTTAATTGGCTGTGCGCCCCCTCCCTTCGTGTGTGTCAGCAGGGGCCCAAGGCAGCTTCCGAGCACACACAGAGCCACACGGAGCTCTTCACAGGTCTTTGAAAGACCCATTCACCTGTTAATGAGGCTTTGTTATTCACCCCTCTTTCTCTCTCTCTTGGGCTCTCGGGGCGGAGTATCGCCGCCTCTGCTGGGCGGCGGGGGAGGGGCTCTGCTCGTCCCTTTTTCTGCCCTGTCTTCTCGGCCGCGGTGCTGCTGAGGACCGAGCCCGCTGCTGGAGCTTCCCTGCTCGGAGGCAGCCAGGAATCGCGATTGGCTGGTGCGCTTCAATCTGGTGCAGTGCGCTGAGAGAAAACAGCGCTAACGGGAACCAACTTCAGGGCTCAGGACTGAGGCAGGAGACAAAGCCCGCGCACCTAGCAACGCGTGTGCCCCAGAGGAGACCGGCGCCAGCCGAGGCCTCCCCGTGCTTTGGCAGCATCCTCTATTTTCACCAGACACCAAGGTCTCCCCACCCTCGCCCACCTACCCCTCCAAACCTCACCCTCCACCTCGTCCCTTTTCATTTCTCAGAAACTTCTCTACCCTCGTTTAACAGCAGTCCATCTCTCCCTCGCCCACCTTTTTCCAGTACACTTATAATTTCATCTAAAAGGAATGTGAAGAAAGCATACAGTGTCAAGTATGAAATATGTTCATGAAATTTAAAAGTGTAAATCAAGAGAACTAAGAATGTGACGAGTTAAAGAGCAATTTGTTTCGCAATATGGGAAACGTTGTTCATATTTTTTTGACACATATTTCCCAAACGCTATTAGACTTTTTTCAGCCTGTGTTTTTATTGCGTGCATGTGAGGATGTTTTGCTCAGCTGTTTTGTAATGCTTGTTTAAAATATGCTGTAAAACGCAGGTGGGTGTGGAACCTGTCAGGAGGGCTAAACAATGGCCTCTTGGTTACTAATGTTAGAGGAGAGCGGCTTTCCCGTGGCTTGGGTTTAGACAGTTAATTCCACTGAAATAACTTCCATCCATTCACGAGGATGATGATAATGGAGATAAGGAGACAGATGAGTATGATGCTTCATTAAACAATTTTAAATTTGGGGCGGGGGGAGGGAGGGAAATGAAGTGGTGACGAGGTTCAGGGCCTGCTGTATGTGAACCAATCATGAAGGCGCCTCCACGATGGCACAAGTGAAGACAACTGAAATCGTGTGCATTATTATTCATTAACATTTTTGTGTCCTATATGCAGCCTTCAAGCCAAACAAAGTGTCCACATTGTAAATAAACCAAATATACGTGGTTTCATGTTGTTAAACAACTAAAAAAACGAAGATATCTGTGTTTGTTGTAGGAAAAACCGCTAAATAAAATGCCGCTAAATTGCCGCTAAATTTACATATTTGTGCCGCTAAATTTCCATTTTTGTGCCGCTAAATTTGCTAATCAATGCCGCTATATCCTGGGGAGTCTGTATAGTTCTTAAATACTCCCAAATTTTCACTGAATACCTCCCTGAACTCCTCGGTGAGGTCCCCCGCTATGCCTACAGGGTCAATCAGTAGCACCTGCTCTTTATTGTTTGGGTCTAGCTTAATTCCCAACTCCTTCTGGTGTTTCCAACCCAATAGAGTCGAGCCACTAGTGGATACATACACTTTACCCACTGTGTGTCTGTCCTTAAATGTGATTCTCATTTTCACCATGCCCTCTAACGGGATCCTTCCTTTGTTGTACCCCTTGGGACTGATATCAGCTTGCATCATTTTGACAGGATGGTTTGCAAATTTATCCTCAAACACACTCTTGTCTACTAATGTGTAGGGTGAACATGAATCAGCATACATACTGAACTTTACACCGTCAAGTAAAACATCACATTTAGGATAACTGTCATCATTATTTTCATCTTCATCCCCCACTTGGAAGATATAAGATTTCTCCCCCTCCTCCTCCAGGGGAGACTCCTCTATAGCATGCACCGCTTTACTTGGAGCCTTACACCCCTTAGAGTAGTGCCCCCACCTGTTGCATTTCCTACATTGTACATTTCTCGCCGGGCACTTCCAATTGTTGGCCAAGTGATTGGGGCTGCCACATTTGAAACACACCATAGTACTGGTCTTACTGCGAATCACCTCTTTACTCTTGTCCCCTACTTTACATACAGTTTCACCCTCAGTGTGGGACTTGATTTCTGCCCTCTCCTTGTTTGTCCCCTCCTGTGATTTCATTTCTCTCATACATCGCGCGGTGTGCTCTAGGCCCTTAGCTATATTTATGGCTTCCTCTAGGTTAGGGTTCTTGGTGAGTAGTTCCTCTTGAGTTTTGGTATCATTGGTGCATCTCACAAGTTGGTCTCTAATCAATGAGTCTGTGAGTTGCCCAAATTCACATGTGGCTGATAACCCTCTCAACACTGCTATGTAAGCGCTCACCTTCTCCTCTCTCTTCTGCACCCTCTTAAAAAACTTATGTCTTTCCATCACCACATTTATTTTTTCTTTGAAATGAGCTTCCAACTCCCTTAATGTGCTCTCATAGACATTGATACCCTCTACAACTTCCTCTTGATCATCCTCCACCAACCTCCTGTAATATCTTCATAGATCTTCCTCCCAAGTGTGCCCAAATTGTGAAGTAATATATGTTGTTTCCTTATATTGGAATAATTGCTACCACCTATGGCTATCAGATATGATTTAAATATGCCTTCCCACCTCCTCCATGGAATAACGGGTTCTCCTAACTCATTCAGGAAAGGTGGAGGCTGACTCATTCCTGCACCGGCCATTGCCATATATTGGCTTAAAATTCCTAATTAACCTTTGAGTGAAAAGGAACAAAGACGTATGGTGGAGAAACTGAAAAGTGTAAAAAGGATAATACTTCCACAGGGAATAAGCTAGAAGTGCCACTTTTGCCCTCAAAATACAGCAACCTACTTCCCAAAGTAAAAACAGCAATAATCAAAATTGTTTTTTCCAGTCCCCTTTCTTTTTCCACAGACAGAGTAACCGATGGTATTGCAAACCCCCTCCCCTAGCGGCAGGAACTTCCTGTGGAGAAGTATTTTCTTGTGGAAGATCCTGTCAGGACGGAGCCGCTTGAAGACAGAGTGAGCTGCTGAGGTAAAAATGTACTGCTGACTCTTAATGTTATTCTCTACTGTATAGTTACTCTCAGCTGGGATGGCGTTGCCGCTCAAATTCTGGGAAGATCCGTTTGAAAGAAATGCGATTTCTCCGTGTGAGACTCTGTTCTCAATCGCGCTGCTCTGCGCTCCCCTTCATAACCAAATGACGTATGCCCTAAACGAGCGCGGAGAAATGCTCTGAGGTAACAGACGCGCCGTGCGGGTGCCAGACCCTTCAGTAAGTCCGCTGATTGCCCCTTCTTCTCGCACCTATATTTTCTCTTTTCTTTTTATTTTTTTTAATGCGCTACTTCAGTTCGCTTACAGCGTTCCCTCGACGTCACTCTCCAGTAGGTAACCGGATGCCCCCTGTGCCCGACCTGACACACGAGCCACCCTCCGCCCCCTGTGCCCGACCTGACACACGAGCCAACCTCCTTGTGTACTAAATCCTAAAGTGCGAGCGCTGCTCCCCACACGGACTCGCTACCACAATAATTAAACCATATCCCCTGTGCCCGACCCGGCACACGAATGAAAAGCTATCCAAACCTGACCTGAACTGATAGCAGCTTCACACGTTGACTTGCTAAAGTCCTGTTCAGGCTCAATTATCAATCATTTTCCAACATCCCTTTCACGAAATTCCTTTTCTCACCGATGTTACACGTGTCACTCCGCAGCAGTAAATCACTTATCTCTTTCTGCTGATCACCACGGAGCTCATGAAACTTCCGTTGACAAGCAATTATTTCACTCCAGGGGAACGGCATCCACTGTCCCTGGCACAGTCTCCTCACCTCGTCGCCATGAAATGTTGTAATGAAGAAACGATGTGGGTAATTAAACTCTTTATTTAAAAAAGTCAAAGCCATATAATGCCGTCAGCTTGTCAAATGAAACTCGGCTGCTATGTCAACATTCCATAGCGAGCGCCGAGCTGTCAGAGTGGACTGAACCAAGGTGAGGGGAGAGGTGGGGGGAAAACAGGGAAGAGGATAGAAGGAACGTTCCAAGTTACAACAACCAGCCACTCTCCTTTTCTGGTCACCTTCAAGTAATGTAGGTCACACACATTGACTGGGGGTGCGGGGCCCGATGCCATTATCATAAGCTGCGAGGGGGCATTGGGCTATCAAATGTCCTCGTGGGACGGAGTTGGGCATTAGGGGCCTAGTGCAGGACGCAGTATTTGCAGGCGACACATATGGGTCCCAGCGGATCCCCCTAAGGGATCTCAGCGAAGCAGGTGACACTAATCATGATAGCCCGACACCGTCCTGGTGGAGGCATCTAGGTTCACACGGGTGGTTAGCAGGGACCGGGTTTCTGGGTCCGGTCATATGGCCAGCTAGCAGGGTAGACTGCACTAGTTGGCCCTTCATGAGGTTTTCAGTACCTATCCACAGGCAACACACTCTCTCCCTCCACCTTGCTGTGACACCAGGCTGTGTTGCCGGGGAGCTTTGAAGAAGTATTGTTAATTTGTCTGGGCTCTGGGGCTAGCATGCTCTTTAGAGGAAGAACGCAAGGGGAATTGGCCACACGTTGGTGACAGATGAGCTCTGTGGTCTGATTTCTTAACCCGAGCTCCAGTGGCATGTTGCCCTGTCTGTGACAGTGAGGCAGCTGGCTCGCACAAGGTTTGCTGCGCCATGCGTAAATATTTTGGGCAGAGATTTGCCTTTTTCATGTGGGCTATAAGCCAAACTCCCTTGGTGTTGCTGGACTTTTGGGGTCAGCGGTCCACGTTGGCATGGACCTGTTTTTTCTGAATAGGGAAGAGACCCTAGTAATAGAAAGCAAGGAACAGCTAGGAGGAATGCCGGCCTTGGTGGGGGCCCTGGCTGCGACGGTCGCCACACCCAGGTCTGTGGAGGAGTTACAGGGCGATCCAGAGGTGGAAAGGTACTGTGGAAAAGTAAATTTTGTCATGTTCTATGTCCCTACGTGTCATCCATCATATGTTATGTGTGCATGACCAATATGCATATGTTATTCCCCATGTCCGATTCAAGACGCAATTATAGTTGTGTCCACCTCTGGTATGTCATTTCCCAGTCCTCATGAGTAATATGAGTATCAGGCCTATGTAAAGTTATGTTGCCACGTTTCTCAGTGTGCACGTTATTTCATTATAAAGTCCCCGTTTCTAGGCCTCAACAGGGCCCGGACATCAGATTCAGCTCCTGTCTCCCGAACCCTCGCTGAGGAGCGATCCAGCCCCCACCTGTATCCTCGACCTTTCGCTTACTTCCTGCCTCGCAGTGCCCGGTGCAGCTTGGCTCTGCCTCTGAGTCTGCCAAGACTATGTTATGATTCCAGCTATCAGTTTAGTCCTCCTTCTCTGCATTCCCAAGCTACTGAACTGCATCAATAGTTTCCGTCATTGTCTAGCCTATTCGGCCCCATGTTAAGAGAAATACTGTATTTAATGGTCATTTAATATTCTTCATCACGCACTACATGTAGAATAAATGCATGCTCTAGCCTTAGAGTCTGTTAGCTTTTCCCCTCATGACTTCTAGTTTATATCAACATGTTCCCTAAACATCAGATACTAGATACTGTTTAGGTACATGTCGCTCCGACCCTCCAGACTTCAGTCTCTGCTCCTAGTACAGAGTTCATAGCCCCCAGCTTCTCCTAGTAATACGTCATTGCCAAGTTTGCGCGCACCACTAGGTTAGAGGTCCCGGCTCCTCAGGTAGCCCCCTCCATGGTTTCCGCCCCATTCATGACATATCCTGTTACGTCTGCACCACATGTCTATGCATACGCCCAGTTACACCTACTTTTGCCCTTATCTTTCGCGACTGCTACGCGTCACGCCTTCTGCTCCACCCACTGCTACGCCTACTGCAATGTAATGCTATGTGTTTGCGTTATGTATATATGCTCTTGTATTGTTATTAAAAGTCAGCGCGCTCATCCCAGATCCAGCCCCAGCAGCTGCTGGGCCCTGTCATTCTATTCCTATGCAGGTTGACCTGTTCCTGTCCTTATGCTGTATTAAACCTGCAAAACTCCTACTACCTCGAATCTTGACTCTTATTTATTGAGCTATCTGTTATGATATATGTCCAGTCAAAAATAGGGTATTATTTATTTATTTACCACATAATGGCGCCCGAACAGGGACTTGCCCTTTCCCCACGCGTCGGTGAAGCCACGCCGACCCCCTGACCCTCTGCAGTCGTGACGGAACTCTTCTGCGCAGTGGCAGATATTTCTGCTCAAGTATCCCTCAGGCCCACGGAGGAGACGGAGGAGGCGGTCCAGCATCCAGACGAGACGGTGGAGGAACGCGGCGAGTCCCGACCAGAGCCCAAGCCAAGAGTCCAAGGTCCGAGGTATCCGGAGGTCCACCCGTAACTGAAGTCCGAAGTCCGAAGTTCGTCGTCCGTCGTCGTAGCAGTCCAGTCCAGTCTGAGGCTTTCTGTTCTTGCTGCCCGGTGAGTACCGTTACTGGGGTGGTATCTAGACAGGGTCAATTTAATTGACTCTGGTCTGTGGGTTGGTGGTACACAGTCCCACAAACGAAGTGTCCACTTCGGTGGATGCGGGTCCTGACGTGTCTCTTTATGAGACCGGTAAGTTTCGTACTGTTTCAGCAGTGCATCTAGTTTCTGTTCTAGTCAGTTTCTGTTCTCGAGAAAATTTATGTGTTCTGTTCTCAGTATTTCCAGGTAGTATTCTGTTCGAACTGTTATTTTTTTTAAATGTTTTTCATGTATTTTAATGTCGTGGTATGAATGGGGTATAAGTATCGTGTTCATTGTGTATTATATTGTGTCTAGATTACAGTTCAGTCATGCCCATATTTTCCAAGTTACGTCAGTTAAAAACTAGAAAGGGTCTGCTGGAAGCAGCAGTTCCCGTCCCGCCCAGGGACAGTCCAGGTCACTTTATGTATCAGAAACATGGCATAAGTGCCATATTGTATCTAGATTTATGGGTAGAGTATACCAAACAGTTAGAAGAAAAGTATAGATGGCCCGTATCGGGTACATGGGATGCCGAATGCATCATGCGAGTAGAAGAAGCATTATGGAAAAAGAAAGCCAGACAATCACAGAAAGATGCCATTGAGTTATGGCGCAAAGAAGCTCATAAAAGAACCGAAAAAGAAATCAGAAAGTCAGAATTAAGTAGAGAATCCTTAGAGCGAGCCCAAGAAAAAGAATTAATCGAGATAGGTGAACAAGTCAAAACTGAACAGAGAGACAGACAGAGGAATGCCCTTATTAAGGGTATGTATCCTCTTCTTGCCGAGGGCTTGCCAAAAGCGACCCCAGAGGCATCCAGTAATTTCCCGCCACCACTAGTTCCGACCAAGCTACGTCACAAACCGACCGCAGCTGATATTTTTATTTCGTCCTATTTGGACGACACAATCCCTGAATATGCAAATCCTGTTCGCGCTCCGCCAGTCCCAGTAAATCAGGCACATCCTGCTTCTCCAGACACCGGGGCACCCCATGCAGTACCTGCTACGGTACCCCCGGTTCAGCCAGCATTTCAACTTCCCGCTCCGCCACGAAGAATATCAGTCGATGATTCTAGTTTAGGGGCCGCAGGAGGAGGTCCTCCTCAAACCCCGCCGCCACGCAAGCGTTTATCAGCACTTGAATTACATGCTCAAGCATCGCAGCGTACTCCCAAGAGTAATAAGTCTGTTGCAGAAATCAGGCAAGCCCTTGGCGAATGTGCCTATGACCCAGTCCCAGGCGAGAATAATATGGTTTTATATTCAGTACGCGTAAGGAGGGTGACCGAGTATCTAGTCACCCTACCCAATATGAAAGAAGATCTAGACAGAATATATCGTTTCATCCGTACAGGGGATGACCCACAAAGTATTAGTGATGCCATGTCTCAAAGGAAAGCCGAGATTCAGCGCATGATATTAAAGTTTTTAATTAACTGTCTAATAAGAGAACAAGATTACCCGTCTAAAGATCAGGCCGAAATGAAAATTCTAACAAAGTGGAGTGATAATATAGCCGAGGGTAAGCACAATACCATTAGTGCCATGGAGAGTATGTACAAGAAAATACGCAGAGAAATAATAAAGATACATGAACAACGTAAAGCAGCACAAGTAAGCGAGAAAGAAAGTAACTCTGATCCTGAAGAGGAAGACGACGAGAATACCGCCAGAATAGCGTATGTAGGAAAATCTAGATTTCCAGATCGCCATTTACGCCTAGAACACAAGCCAATTTTCCATCATTCAGCACCAGAACAAGGTTCCCTAGAACAAGTATTTCAAGCTATCGATCACATTCTGAAATCACGAATCGGTTACAGTGAGTTAAGTACCATGCATGAACAAGAACTAGTCCGATCGGCAGTCCGATGGATTACTGATTCTACCACTTTTCCAGACGAAATAGTGGCACAAATGTTTCTGAAATTGCCCCCAGCCGAGCAACGACTGGTGGGTATGTATATGATCCAGCACCTCATTACTCTGTATGAGGGTCAGCACTCTGATCCAGGTCCGTTACACGATGTCCTGAACGAGTTACTCCAGTATAGATGGAGAGGTCTAGGTACCGACTTAATTAGTGTCATTCTAGAACAGCGTCACAAATATAGAACGTTTCTGAACCCGCATTTTGTTCATGTCTCACCCCCAGAAAGTAAACCATTTTACATGGAAAGACAGAACCCGTTACGAGAAGTGCATCCAGTTAAGACAGAGGACGGTGAAATGCAACGAGTATTTGTTTACACCCCGATTACAAAGATGGAACTCCTCGAAATGAAGAAATTAATTCCCTGTCATGACAAAGATCCAGCAGGGTTCCATAGAGAATTAAAAGACATGCTCCGTATGGGAGAATACACTTACCCAGATATCATTAAAATGTTAAAGGTCCTGTTGCCCGCAGGGGTGTATGAAAAGCTAAAGGAAAAAGAATGGGAGGTAGGAGAGAAAAAGATCGATTGGGCAGTTCTAGAAGCTGAAGACAAGGCACGAGTACCAGGTACCGGTCTAGGAGAGAAATGTAAAGAATTACCAGAATTATTAATACAAGTTCTACCCAGATTGTTGACAACTAGAAAAGAAGACTGGGATGCAATCTCAGCCTGTAAACAGAAGCAAGACGAGGATATTAGTGATTTTTATTCTAGATTTGAAAAATGTTTCAGTATCAACAGCGGCCTCAAGACAAGTAGTGAGTCATACCCTCATCTCTTTGTTACTAAATTAGTCGAGAATTCAAGTCCACAAGTTAAAAATCGAGTTTTGAAAGTCGAAAGTACCTGGCAAGCTAATACTCCGTCCCAGATGCTCCAGATGCTCCAGTACCACCAGAATAGAATCAGGGAAGAACAAGAACACGAAAGAAAACGTATGAAAGACACGAAAATGAAAGTACTAGTTGCACAATCTGTTCCTCAAGACAGTCAGAAGAGGGGTCCGAATCAAGCCAGTCATCCTGCGGCTCCCGTTAAAGGGAACTGCAATTATTGTAAACAGCCAGGTCATTTTATAAACGAGTGTGCAGTTCTGAAACACAACATAGCTACTGGTAAAACAAAAGAAAGACCACGTCCGCCTAGACAAGGGCAAGTTTCACAGACTCCTCAGCCACAGAATGCACAACAGACAGTTACAGTACCGCAGCCTATCGCTGCAACACAGCATGTCACACAGCAGATGTACCAGTATGCACAGTCTGAGTATCCAGAGTACCAGCAGTATTCATGAAACAGCCTAGAGAGGGAGGTAGGCTTGCCTCTCATCGAGATACCTGTAGATCAAGAGGGTCCCTATGTTCACAGTCAAGTATTAGGGAAAGACAGAAAGTTTTTGATTGATACAGGGGCAAGTAGGACCACAATTAGTCACGCCGAAGTTCCAGGGGCTCCGCTCTCAGGCTCAAGAAATGTTTCCCTTGGATTTTCAGGAAAGCCTATCGTAAATGAGATTTCAAAGCCAGTCACTCTAGAAGTAGGTCCATTGTCCCGCACTACTGATCTGTTACTTACTAAGTCATGTCCAGAAAATCTGTTAGGCATTAAGACATTGAAAGAGTTAGGTGCAGTTATATGTTGTTCCCCCGAGGGAATACGATTGTTCCTACGTGACTTTAAGGGTCACTATGTATTACGAGATTTTGATTCAAGACTGTCTAATGTTCCACAGCATCTATGGGCGCAAGGTCCAACTGATGTAGGTTATATGCAAATCACACCCCATCGTGTGACCCTGAAACCAGGTGTAGTGTTACCACGAATCAGACAGTACAGATTGCCACCTGAGGCTGTAGCAGCCTTATCCAAAATTATTGACGAGCTCATCGCTCAAGGAGTAGTTGTAGAAACTGACTCCAACGTATGCAATTCTCCGATCATTCCAGTCATGAAACGTACTGATCCAAATGCACCCCCAGTATATCGATTAGTGATCGACCTACGAGAACTTAATAAATGTATTATTCCTCAGTACCCAGTTGTTCCAGATATCTCTTCCCTATTGACAGCCATTGATTCCGAAGCCACGTTCTTTACAGTAATCGACCTCAAGAACGCATTTTTTAGTGTTCCAATTCATCCAGACAGCCAGTTTCTTTTCGGATTCTGTTTAAATGGAAGGAGCTATATGTTCACACGCGCTCCTCAAGGTTTCACAGAAAGTCCTAGTATTTACAGTCAAGCACTTAAGAGACAACTTGATAATGTTCACATGCCAACTGACACTGCCCTGCTCCAGTATGTCGATGATCTACTGATCACAGCCCGTTCCGAACGTGCTTGCGAGCAAGCATCCCTTACAGTGTTGTATTTCCTAGCCGAGATGGGGCACAATGTGTCCCCTTCGAAGCTTCAATTCTGTGTCCAGCAAGTGGTCTACTTAGGACACTTACTGTCCAAGAGGGGTAGGCAGTTGACACCAGACCGCATCCAGTTGATAGCGAGTCTTCCTCAGCCCAGGACCCAGAAGGAGGTACGTGCCTTTATTGGCCTTACTTCTTACTGCAGACAATGGATTCCTCAGTATGCATTTCTAGCCAAGCCACTGATACAGTTAACGACACAGGAGGCAGCCGCATCGACTGTTCTCCCTTGGACATCTGAACATACACTGAGTTTCAACGAGTTAAAGAAAGCTTTATGCCAGGCTCCAGTTCTAGCCACACCGAACTACAGTAAGCCTTTTACACTTTTCGTCACAGAACGTGAAGGTACAGCATTATCTGTTCTCACACAAGATCAAGCAGGACAATACAAGCCCTGTGCTTATTTTTCGAGCACATTAGATCCAGTCGCCCAGGCGTTGCCTGCGTGCCTCAAGTCAGTTGCAGCCACAGCACTAGCTATTAGGCAAAGTGATTCCATAGTTTTAGGACACTCCCTGACAGTACAGGTTCCACACCCCGTAGAAGTTCTTCTAAATCGAACACAAACTCAGCACTTGACAATTGCACGTTTAACAGGTTATGAATTGACACTGTTCCAGCCACACATAGAAATCAGACGCTGCAACGTCCTGAACCCTGCTACACTGTTACCATCAGCTAATTCAAATCCTGACACACATGACTGTGTGGAAGTAATTAACATTACGACAAAGCCAAGACAAGATCTGACAGATATTCCATTACCAGACCCTGACCTGACACTTTATGTGGATGGTTCATGCATGAGAACAAGTACAGGAGATCTAGTCGCCGCGTATGCAGTGACTACTGACACTGAAGTTATTGAGATACACCGTATTGACACCCTGTCCGCTCAAGCAGCAGAGCTAGTTGCTCTGACACAAGCCTGTATACACGCCAAGAACCTGAAAGTTAACGTTTACACAGATTCACGCTACGCATTCGGAGTCGTACACGACTTCGGAGTGCTCTGGCAGGAGAGAGGTTTCATGACTTCTCATGGAACCAAGATTCAGCATGGTCTCCTTATCCAAGCTCTGTTAGATGCAATACATTTACCGACATCCATTGCTATTATGAAATGCAAGGCACACACGAAAGTCACTGACATTATTTCCCAAGGTAATGATCTAGCAGATCGCACAGCCAAGCTTACAGCACAGACTCCAGACATTCAAGTCAACATGACACATACTCCAGATCCGATTACATGTATGACAGTTAAGGACCCTACACAAGATGTCATAGATATCCAGTTACATGCTACTCCTGATGAAATCAAGAAATGGTCTGAACAAGGAGGGGTCCAGACAGATCAAGGATGGGTGACGAAGGGAAGAACCACATGGTTTCTCCCCGACTCTATGGTTCAAGTCATCATTAATACCGCACATAGTCCAGCACATTTAGGAGAAAAAGCAATGTTAGACAGTATCCAGAACATTTGGTTCAACAAGCATTTACGAGCTGCAGCCAAGCAGAAAGTCCGTACCTGTATGATATGTTGTCAGTTCAATCCAGGTAAAAGTGTCCCGGTGGAACAAGGTGGATTCCAGCCCCCTGACCACCCTTTTGAAGTCCTCCAGATGGATTATATTCAGATGGAGCGATGTCGAGGTTTCAAGTATGTCCTTGTAGTTGTATGCGCTTTGTCCAGGTGGACAGAAGCATATCCAGTCCCAGATTACACAGCCGCGACCACTGCCAAGCAGTTGGTTCGTGAGTTCTTCCCTCGTTATGGACTCCCTAGAGTCGTATATTCTGATAACGGTCAGCCATTCTCATCTGAACTCATGAAGCACGTCTCCCTTTTGTTAGGGTACCAGTGGAAGTTCCATTGTGTACGCCATCCTGAAGCAGCCGGTCTCGTTGAGAGACATAATCAGACCCTGAAAATCCGCATCGCCAAAGTCTGTCAAGAGAAAGGTGTGGACTGGCTAGTAGCTCTGCCAGTTGCTCTATTTTACATGCGTATGGTCGCACATTCCAGATCAGGTCTGTCCCCGTACGAGGTCGTTTTCGGCCGCCCCCCTAACATGTGGGGTACTCCTAGACCCCGAAGTATTACCGATGTTTCAAGTAATATGCTGACAGATTACCTAGCTTCCTTGATGTCTGCCCTCAACTCATGTCGTTCACAGGTTGCCGCCGCATTTCCAGACAATACCGAGGTGGCACCGCATGAAATCGTTCCAGGATCCATGGTGATGGTCCGCAACTTTGACAGATCAAGTCCGCTGGAGCCTCGTTGGAAAGAGCCCCGACAGGTCCTCCTCACCACCCGTACAGCCGTGAAGTTGGAAGGACGCAAGGGCTGGGTGCACCTTTCTCATATTAAACTTTTTAATGGACTGAAACCCGTCTTTAAGAACATTTCCCAGGATTTGAAGGATTGCCAAAATATTGTTCTCAAGGACTGTCCCGCAAATGACATTGATTCAAAACCCCCCCCTGTTAGAGAAAACTCCGCAGCAGGAGTATAAACAAAAACTACGGTCTAGTAAATTAAGTCAGCCAGTTTGATTGTCTAAGTCCTCCCCTAGGTGAAACGGTTAGACTGTTTCTGACATGTATAAAATAGACCCCCATAGTGAGAGAGTCAGTCAAAACTCAATCCGATGTATCGTTTTTCTGAGTTTCATATTATTTCTCAGCATTATGATTTCCTGCACCAGTTATGCATTTTATCTGTGCTTTCCAGTTTCACATGTAAATAAGTCTTCTAATGTTACAGCAGAGCACACGTTTAGTGATCTGCCCCCTCATGAACTCTCTTACCGCCTCGCTATGCGTAATAACTCCTTTATCCGCATGTTACATTACTCACACCAGACCAGCAATGCCACTAATTGTTGGGTGTGTGGTCGACTCCCCCCTTTCCAGACACCGAAGGGAGTTTTGCCACTCTTTCCTTATCCTTTTTCACATAATGGTTCGTGTGGAGCATGGTCCACGTTAACGTCATCCTCAACAGATATGTCCTTTCTTAACAGTACATGTTTCCCAGACAAGCAAGGTCTTCCCCACAGAACCGGGTTAGATCTAGAGAATGAAGTTTACAATTTAGGTAATTATTCTTCGAATTTCATGGTCCTGAATGTTCAGTCTGATACTACTCCAGACTTACCTGCTATTTCAGTATTACCAGTCAAAGGCGAATTATGTGTCCGAAATTATGGTTCCGTACATGTAGGACATAGTGATTGTACTACTATTGTCAAGTATAGTGACAGTGGGAAATCTATTTTCAAAGCTTCACGTCATTCATATTTTATTTGTGGTCAGACCGCATATGTTCGTCTGCCCCTCGATTGGGAGGGAACCTGTTACATTGCCTTCCTACTGCCACCAGTTTTCCTAGCCCCACCTGATTATCATAGAAACACACATCTAGTACACATTAGACATCGAAGGGAGTCCCCAATTGTCGACTATACTGAAACTACTCTAGAACAATATACCGATTTCAATAAAGGTTTCTTCTTCTTTATAGGCCCTGTCCAGAATAGTAAGTTAATCCGTAGGTTAACCAGAACCCTTGAAGCTGTAATAAATGAGACTGCCTCTGCTCTAGGTAACCTAACCGAGGAGCAATCTGCTATGAGATTTGTCGTTTTACAGAATCGTCTCGTCCTTGACGTCATACTGGCCGATAGGGGCGGGGCCTGTAGAGTCATCGGATCTAGTTGCTGCATTTTCATTCCAAATAACGCGCCGTCTGTTTATTCAGCTATAACCAGACTCCATAAAATTGCCCATCTGTTACACCAAGATCCAGACACCTGGACATGGTCCGGTTGGTTCTGGAATATAATTTCCGCATGGGGATGGAAAATATTGTCCTTCCTAGGTATTGCAGTAGCGATCATATTCAGCTGCTGCCTCTGTATACAATGTGGCCCTGCGATTTGCGGCATTTGTGCTACCTCTTGTATTCCTAGTCCCAAGCCCAGTTCTAAAACCCGTTCCAAGAGGATTCGAGATGAGCAAATGATACTGTATGAAATGATAGATGGTATCATGAATATTGATGTTTCCTGATGGAAACGTAGTGACAAGGAGGGAATGTGGAAAAGTAAATTTTGTCATGTTCTATGTCCCTACGTGTCATCCATCATATGTTATGTGTGCATGACCAATATGCATATGTTATTCCCCATGTCCGATTCAAGACGCAATTATAGTTGTGTCCACCTCTGGTATGTCATTTCCCAGTCCTCATGAGTAATATGAGTATCAGGCCTATGTAAAGTTATGTTGCCACGTTTCTCAGTGTGCACGTTATTTCATTATAAAGTCCCCGTTTCTAGGCCTCAACAGGGCCCGGACATCAGATTCAGCTCCTGTCTCCCGAACCCTCGCTGAGGAGCGATCCAGCCCCCACCTGTATCCTCGACCTTTCGCTTACTTCCTGCCTCGCAGTGCCCGGTGCAGCTTGGCTCTGCCTCTGAGTCTGCCAAGACTATGTTATGATTCCAGCTATCAGTTTAGTCCTCCTTCTCTGCATTCCCAAGCTACTGAACTGCATCAATAGTTTCCGTCATTGTCTAGCCTATTCGGCCCCATGTTAAGAGAAATACTGTATTTAATGGTCATTTAATATTCTTCATCACGCACTACATGTAGAATAAATGCATGCTCTAGCCTTAGAGTCTGTTAGCTTTTCCCCTCATGACTTCTAGTTTATATCAACATGTTCCCTAAACATCAGATACTAGATACTGTTTAGGTACATGTCGCTCCGACCCTCCAGACTTCAGTCTCTGCTCCTAGTACAGAGTTCATAGCCCCCAGCTTCTCCTAGTAATACGTCATTGCCAAGTTTGCGCGCACCACTAGGTTAGAGGTCCCGGCTCCTCAGGTAGCCCCCTCCATGGTTTCCGCCCCATTCATGACATATCCTGTTACGTCTGCACCACATGTCTATGCATACGCCCAGTTACACCTACTTTTGCCCTTATCTTTCGCGACTGCTACGCGTCACGCCTTCTGCTCCACCCACTGCTACGCCTACTGCAATGTAATGCTATGTGTTTGCGTTATGTATATATGCTCTTGTATTGTTATTAAAAGTCAGCGCGCTCATCCCAGATCCAGCCCCAGCAGCTGCTGGGCCCTGTCATTCTATTCCTATGCAGGTTGACCTGTTCCTGTCCTTATGCTGTATTAAACCTGCAAAACTCCTACTACCTCGAATCTTGACTCTTATTTATTGAGCTATCTGTTATGATATATGTCCAGTCAAAAATAGGGTATTATTTATTTATTTACCACAGTACCCGGGAGTACCCTCTTCAGGAGCACAAAGGATGCTGAGGCCTAATATCCCCAGGAAGTCTGTGCGGTGGACCCTGGGGGTACGACGGCGCCCCGCTATCCTACGGGCGGTTGGAAACCTGTACAACCGGGGGTCGCTTGAACGCTCCGCCCCTCGTAGGGGGGGGGCGTGAGCAAGAGGGTGGACCAATGGTTCACCGGAAGTGGGAGGGGCTATCTCCTCCCATAACCGCTAAGCAACGATTGGCTAAGGCCACGTTGCAAATTGGCCCATCAGGTGGTAGGTCGCGAGGGGCGGCTTGCCTTTTGGATCGCCTGTAAGATTACCCACCTTGTTGGCATTGTGTATATGTTAATAAACCTGCAGCGACTTTTCTCCAACAAAAAAGTTGTCTAGTCTGCTTATTTCTGCGAAATGCATGTTACTGTGAGCGGGCTGGTGAGTGGGCCGATATTGGCACTATTCCCTTTCACCCTCAAACCAGGACACGCTCGTCGTCGTCTCCCAATTCGGACCCAGACGCATTGCTGTCAGCTCCTTAAGCACAGGGACAGAACAGGTGGAAGGAACCCAGTTACACCACATCTGTGTGGATAGATGGATGAATGGCGCTTCCAGCCGCTACTCGCACAGATACAGCTGCAGAGCTCCGGTCACAGTTTGAGGCAGGCGACATCTGGCAGCGTTTGGGCAGCGCAAGTGTATCCAGCTGAGCAAGACCCCCCACCCTTCTGAAACACAGGTCAGAACGACACAAGGCGCTGCGGGCTGTCCCTGCGACCCTTCATTCAGACAGTGGCTAATCTACCCCCCTGGGGCCCCGGAGACACTCCCGTAGCTCACAGAAACAAACTGAAGACGGTGCAAGGGCGGCAGGGACATGTCTGTGCCAAGACCCCCCACCCTTCTGAAACACAGGTCAGAACGACACAAGGCGCTGCGGGCTGCCCCTGCGACCCTTCATCCAGACAGTGGCTAATCTGCCCTCCTGGGGCCCCGGAGACACTCCCGTAGCTCACAGAAACAAACTGAATACGGTGCAAGGGCGGCAGGGACATGTCTGTGCTAAGACCCCCCACCCTTCTGAAACACCGGTCAGAGTGACACAAGGCGCTGCGGGCTCTCCCTGCGACCCTTCATCCAGACAGTGGCTAATCTGCCCTCCTGGGGCCCCGGAGACACTTCCGTAGCTCACAGAAACAAACTGAACACGGTGCAAGGGCGGCAGGGACATGTCTGTGTCAAGACCCCCCACCCTTCTGAAACACAGGTCAGAACGACACAAGGCGCTGCGGGCTGCCCCTGCGACCCTTCATTCAGACAGTGGCTAATCTACCCTCCTGGGGCCCCGGAGACACTCCCGTAGCTCACAGAAACAAACTGAAGACGGTGCAAGGGCGGCAGGGACGTGTCTGTGCTAAGACCCCGCATTCTGACAAGGCTTGTTAGTGTTTCACAACACGGGTGGCGTGGACGGCAGGGCCCGGGGGCGCCAAGAGTGTCCATCAAATAAAGGCGGGGACTTCCCCCAGCGGCCCCTGAAGCATGAACATTGCAACAGAATACTATACAATCATGCACATCTGAATACCACTCACGAGAACTGCATTTCCCTAGGAAGTAAGTTAAGTAAACAACTCACATTATGTAACTAAAAAATCCGTCAATCTACTTACCAAAACGACAGGTTGTTTGGCGGTACACTTCAAAAGAATACCAAAGTCACGGGTTTACACGAAGTGTTGTGAAAAGAACTTTCTTCCGTGGCTAAATAATAAAACAAAACTTTGTGTTAATGGTAAATATAATACAAAGGACGCATTGACACACTAGGTACATTTAAGAAGTTAAGATGTACTTACACAAAGACGAAAACTGGAAACGGCGCGTGTGCCACAGGACACGTCTCTGGTCGCACGAAGGAGGCGCTGACCTGGACAGGGGCGTGTGTGGAGTTTAAATAAGGACACAAAGAAAGAAATGTAAAGCATGTACTTTGATCACAGCAAGCGATGACGTGTACCCTGGCAACAAGCAAGGCAGTCCTGGCGTGAATGGAAAGGTAGCGCCAACATCAAGAGTGAGGTGTGACTAGCGCTGCTCGTTGTAAAGATGGCAGACGGCTGATCCTGTGAATTGGGGGCCCCTTTCATCCCCTCTGATATGTAAATGTCGGCGGCGCCAGTGACCTGCAGAGGTCAGGTGGACGCAGCGCCATGGAGTCGTTTCGAGTGTGAATGTGTCTGAGGCTTTTAAACAGGAAGGGATCGCCCTGCAGGGTGTGGCGATCTGTCTCTGAGTTAAAGTCTGTACGTGAGGGGGTGTGGGGGGTGTGGCGATCTGTCTTTGAGTTAAAGTCTGGTATGTGAGGTGGGGTGCGGGTGTGGCGGCCTGTCTTTGAGTTAAAGTCTGTACGTGAGGGGGTGTGGGGGTGTGGCGATCTGTCTCTGAGTTAAAGTCTGGTATTTGAGGGGGTGTGGGGGCTGATGTAAGCAGTCAGAGCGATGCAACGTCCAAGGGTTTGTGTTATGTGTTTGAGTAACAATGGCAATCTTAAACACCCCTGTAATAAAGTTTGTTAACGTTCTTCCCACTAAAGACATCGAGTCCATATAATGTAAAGAACATATATGGGTAGAAATATTTATTCTACGTTTCCACATCATGGCTGCAGGAGCCGTTAATGATGTGTGTTTCTTTCAGCGCGAGGAGGAGCACGTTCATTTAATGCTGCGGCAGCTCCAGACTTAAAAGGGCCTCTGTGCGCTTTTGAGCTTTCTGTTAATGGCAAAGCCCGCGAGCAGCCTCGGCATTACAAATGCATCCAAACAACAGCGCGTGGAGATAAAGCAAACACTCTCGACACTGCTCAGCACTGCTGATTCTTACAAATTGTAACTGAGGGTAGAAAATGAAAGGAAGCCCTATTGGCTTTGCAAATGCTTGTTGTAATCCGTCTGTGTTGGCAGCAAGTGTTGTAGACATTACAGCTGATGTATTACCGCGGTGGCTGGATACTTCGAGTCCAGGAGTCACCTCGGGCGCCCGGGCGTAACTTTTAAACCTCTTGCATTTGAAATGCATCTTTTATTATATATATATATATATAGTAGGTTGTGTGCGACAGTGGGGTGGGGGAGCACCTGGTGAGCGGTGGCTGAGAGGGTCGCACACAGGGGTCGGGCGGTGTTTTGTACACATGACTCCATTACACGCACTAATGTCAAGGGGTCACTGCAATCTAAGAATAGCTTCCGCAGCCACAAAAAATATGCTAAATATATCCAATCTCAAAAATATATGTATACGTTTTTTATCAATTGCATTACCGCCAGATAAAAAATGCAATTACCCACTAACCACACTTTATGTCTTGAGACAAGCACTTCTGGAAACATGAACACATTCCCCTCAATGTAGTTCGTGACGTTGAACACACAGCGCCCAGAGACCCCCTTGGCAAACACGCAGCGCTCGGTGCACCCGTCTGTGAACCACGCACCGCACGCGAGAACTAAAAATCAGACCTGAGTCACAGCAACACATTCAGATCTGGGCGGAGCGTCTACATACTGACCGCACGCGCTGTGTGACCCTCTGCAGACTGTGCCTGGACACACCAGACTCGAGGCGCTACACACGAGGCACGTGTTCATCCCTCAGAATGAGGGAAATGTCCTGATCCATTTCAATCTTTCAGCCCCTGGGCCTGGCTCCGGTGGTGCTGCCCCCCCCCTCAATGATCCGTCCCCAAAAGTGACCTTTAACCCCGAAGTGTCCTCTCTGGAGGGGGCAGATCTCTGGGGTATTTCTGACTTGTGGTGATGATCGTGTCTTGTGCAGCTGACACGCACCCCACTACTGATGTCTGTCCTCTGGGGGTGTTATACTGTGTGTGTCTCTTCTTGTCACAACTTGTGATAATAAATGTTTAATAGGAGGCGCCTCGACTCCCCCCGGCCTCCTTCACGCTTTATAAAGATCCTAAAATAAAGACAGAATAAACCGCTCCCTGACGACTGCTTCTGCCTCCCCCTCAAGAGGGTCCCTATGTTCACAGTCAAGTATTAGGGAAAGACAGAAAGTTTTTGATTGATACAGGGGCAAGTAGGACCACAATTAGTCACGCCGAAGTTCCAGGGGCTCCGCTCTCAGGCTCAAGAAATGTTTCCCTTGGATTTTCAGGAAAGCCTATCGTAAATGAGATTTCAAAGCCAGTCACTCTAGAAGTAGGTCCATTGTCCCGCACTACTGATCTGTTACTTACTAAGTCATGTCCAGAAAATCTGTTAGGCATTAAGACATTGAAAGAGTTAGGTGCAGTTATATGTTGTTCCCCCGAGGGAATACGATTGTTCCTACGTGACTTTAAGGGTCACTATGTATTACGAGATTTTGATTCAAGACTGTCTAATGTTCCACAGCATCTATGGGCGCAAGGTCCAACTGATGTAGGTTATATGCAAATCACACCCCATCGTGTGACCCTGAAACCAGGTGTAGTGTTACCACGAATCAGACAGTACAGATTGCCACCTGAGGCTGTAGCAGCCTTATCCAAAATTATTGACGAGCTCATCGCTCAAGGAGTAGTTGTAGAAACTGACTCCAACGTATGCAATTCTCCGATCATTCCAGTCATGAAACGTACTGATCCAAATGCACCCCCAGTATATCGATTAGTGATCGACCTACGAGAACTTAATAAATGTATTATTCCTCAGTACCCAGTTGTTCCAGATATCTCTTCCCTATTGACAGCCATTGATTCCGAAGCCACGTTCTTTACAGTAATCGACCTCAAGAACGCATTTTTTAGTGTTCCAATTCATCCAGACAGCCAGTTTCTTTTCGGATTCTGTTTAAATGGAAGGAGCTATATGTTCACACGCGCTCCTCAAGGTTTCACAGAAAGTCCTAGTATTTACAGTCAAGCACTTAAGAGACAACTTGATAATGTTCACATGCCAACTGACACTGCCCTGCTCCAGTATGTCGATGATCTACTGATCACAGCCCGTTCCGAACGTGCTTGCGAGCAAGCATCCCTTACAGTGTTGTATTTCCTAGCCGAGATGGGGCACAATGTGTCCCCTTCGAAGCTTCAATTCTGTGTCCAGCAAGTGGTCTACTTAGGACACTTACTGTCCAAGAGGGGTAGGCAGTTGACACCAGACCGCATCCAGTTGATAGCGAGTCTTCCTCAGCCCAGGACCCAGAAGGAGGTACGTGCCTTTATTGGCCTTACTTCTTACTGCAGACAATGGATTCCTCAGTATGCATTTCTAGCCAAGCCACTGATACAGTTAACGACACAGGAGGCAGCCGCATCGACTGTTCTCCCTTGGACATCTGAACATACACTGAGTTTCAACGAGTTAAAGAAAGCTTTATGCCAGGCTCCAGTTCTAGCCACACCGAACTACAGTAAGCCTTTTACACTTTTCGTCACAGAACGTGAAGGTACAGCATTATCTGTTCTCACACAAGATCAAGCAGGACAATACAAGCCCTGTGCTTATTTTTCGAGCACATTAGATCCAGTCGCCCAGGCGTTGCCTGCGTGCCTCAAGTCAGTTGCAGCCACAGCACTAGCTATTAGGCAAAGTGATTCCATAGTTTTAGGACACTCCCTGACAGTACAGGTTCCACACCCCGTAGAAGTTCTTCTAAATCGAACACAAACTCAGCACTTGACAATTGCACGTTTAACAGGTTATGAATTGACACTGTTCCAGCCACACATAGAAATCAGACGCTGCAACGTCCTGAACCCTGCTACACTGTTACCATCAGCTAATTCAAATCCTGACACACATGACTGTGTGGAAGTAATTAACATTACGACAAAGCCAAGACAAGATCTGACAGATATTCCATTACCAGACCCTGACCTGACACTTTATGTGGATGGTTCATGCATGAGAACAAGTACAGGAGATCTAGTCGCCGCGTATGCAGTGACTACTGACACTGAAGTTATTGAGACACACCGTATTGACACCCTGTCCGCTCAAGCAGCAGAGCTAGTTGCTCTGACACAAGCCTGTATACACGCCAAGAACCTGAAAGTTAACGTTTACACAGATTCACGCTACGCATTCGGAGTCGTACACGACTTCGGAGTGCTCTGGCAGGAGAGAGGTTTCATGACTTCTCATGGAACCAAGATTCAGCATGGTCTCCTTATCCAAGCTCTGTTAGATGCAATACATTTACCGACATCCATTGCTATTATGAAATGCAAGGCACACACGAAAGTCACTGACATTATTTCCCAAGGTAATGATCTAGCAGATCGCACAGCCAAGCTTACAGCACAGACTCCAGACATTCAAGTCAACATGACACATACTCCAGATCCGATTACATGTATGACAGTTAAGGACCCTACACAAGATGTCATAGATATCCAGTTACATGCTACTCCTGATGAAATCAAGAAATGGTCTGAACAAGGAGGGGTCCAGACAGATCAAGGATGGGTGACGAAGGGAAGAACCACATGGTTTCTCCCCGACTCTATGGTTCAAGTCATCATTAATACCGCACATAGTCCAGCACATTTAGGAGAAAAAGCAATGTTAGACAGTATCCAGAACATTTGGTTCAACAAGCATTTACGAGCTGCAGCCAAGCAGAAAGTCCGTACCTGTATGATATGTTGTCAGTTCAATCCAGGTAAAAGTGTCCCGGTGGAACAAGGTGGATTCCAGCCCCCTGACCACCCTTTTGAAGTCCTCCAGATGGATTATATTCAGATGGTTCGTGAGTTCTTCCCTCGTTATGGACTCCCTAGAGTCGTATATTCTGATAACGGTCAGCCATTCTCATCTGAACTCATGAAGCACGTCTCCCTTTTGTTAGGGTACCAGTGGAAGTTCCATTGTGTACGCCATCCTGAAGCAGCCGGTCTCGTTGAGAGACATAATCAGACCCTGAAAATCCGCATCGCCAAAGTCTGTCAAGAGAAAGGTGTGGACTGGCTAGTAGCTCTGCCAGTTGCTCTATTTTACATGCGTATGGTCGCACATTCCAGATCAGGTCTGTCCCCGTACGAGGTCGTTTTCGGCCGCCCCCCTAACATGTGGGGTACTCCTAGACCCCGAAGTATTACCGATGTTTCAAGTAATATGCTGACAGATTACCTAGCTTCCTTGATGTCTGCCCTCAACTCATGTCGTTCACAGGTTGCCGCCGCATTTCCAGACAATACCGAGGTGGCACCGCATGAAATCGTTCCAGGATCCATGGTGATGGTCCGCAACTTTGACAGATCAAGTCCGCTGGAGCCTCGTTGGAAAGAGCCCCGACAGGTCCTCCTCACCACCCGTACAGCCGTGAAGTTGGAAGGACGCAAGGGCTGGGTGCACCTTTCTCATATTAAACTTTTTAATGGACTGAAACCCGTCTTTAAGAACATTTCCCAGGATTTGAAGGATTGCCAAAATATTGTTCTCAAGGACTGTCCCGCAAATGACATTGATTCAAAACCCCCCCCTGTTAGAGAAAACTCCGCAGCAGGAGTATAAACAAAAACTACGGTCTAGTAAATTAAGTCAGCCAGTTTGATTGTCTAAGTCCTCCCCTAGGTGAAACGGTTAGACTGTTTCTGACATGTATAAAATAGACCCCCATAGTGAGAGAGTCAGTCAAAACTCAATCCGATGTATCGTTTTTCTGAGTTTCATATTATTTCTCAGCATTATGATTTCCTGCACCAGTTATGCATTTTATCTGTGCTTTCCAGTTTCACATGTAAATAAGTCTTCTAATGTTACAGCAGAGCACACGTTTAGTGATCTGCCCCCTCATGAACTCTCTTACCGCCTCGCTATGCGTAATAACTCCTTTATCCGCATGTTACATTACTCACACCAGACCAGCAATGCCACTAATTGTTGGGTGTGTGGTCGACTCCCCCCTTTCCAGACACCGAAGGGAGTTTTGCCACTCTTTCCTTATCCTTTTTCACATAATGGTTCGTGTGGAGCATGGTCCACGTTAACGTCATCCTCAACAGATATGTCCTTTCTTAACAGTACATGTTTCCCAGACAAGCAAGGTCTTCCCCACAGAACCGGGTTAGATCTAGAGAATGAAGTTTACAATTTAGGTAATTATTCTTCGAATTTCATGGTCCTGAATGTTCAGTCTGATACTACTCCAGACTTACCTGCTATTTCAGTATTACCAGTCAAAGGCGAATTATGTGTCCGAAATTATGGTTCCGTACATGTAGGACATAGTGATTGTACTACTATTGTCAAGTATAGTGACAGTGGGAAATCTATTTTCAAAGCTTCACGTCATTCATATTTTATTTGTGGTCAGACCGCATATGTTCGTCTGCCCCTCGATTGGGAGGGAACCTGTTACATTGCCTTCCTACTGCCACCAGTTTTCCTAGCCCCACCTGATTATCATAGAAACACACATCTAGTACACATTAGACATCGAAGGGAGTCCCCAATTGTCGACTATACTGAAACTACTCTAGAACAATATACCGATTTCAATAAAGGTTTCTTCTTCTTTATAGGCCCTGTCCAGAATAGTAAGTTAATCCGTAGGTTAACCAGAACCCTTGAAGCTGTAATAAATGAGACTGCCTCTGCTCTAGGTAACCTAACCGAGGAGCAATCTGCTATGAGATTTGTCGTTTTACAGAATCGTCTCGTCCTTGACGTCATACTGGCCGATAGGGGCGGGGCCTGTAGAGTCATCGGATCTAGTTGCTGCATTTTCATTCCAAATAACGCGCCGTCTGTTTATTCAGCTATAACCAGACTCCATAAAATTGCCCATCTGTTACACCAAGATCCAGACACCTGGACATGGTCCGGTTGGTTCTGGAATATAATTTCCGCATGGGGATGGAAAATATTGTCCTTCCTAGGTATTGCAGTAGCGATCATATTCAGCTGCTGCCTCTGTATACAATGTGGCCCTGCGATTTGCGGCATTTGTGCTACCTCTTGTATTCCTAGTCCCAAGCCCAGTTCTAAAACCCGTTCCAAGAGGATTCGAGATGAGCAAATGATACTGTATGAAATGATAGATGGTATCATGAATATTGATGTTTCCTGATGGAAACGTAGTGACAAGGAGGGAATGTGGAAAAGTAAATTTTGTCATGTTCTATGTCCCTACGTGTCATCCATCATATGTTATGTGTGCATGACCAATATGCATATGTTATTCCCCATGTCCGATTCAAGACGCAATTATAGTTGTGTCCACCTCTGGTATGTCATTTCCCAGTCCTCATGAGTAATATGAGTATCAGGCCTATGTAAAGTTATGTTGCCACGTTTCTCAGTGTGCACGTTATTTCATTATAAAGTCCCCGTTTCTAGGCCTCAACAGGGCCCGGACATCAGATTCAGCTCCTGTCTCCCGAACCCTCGCTGAGGAGCGATCCAGCCCCCACCTGTATCCTCGACCTTTCGCTTACTTCCTGCCTCGCAGTGCCCGGTGCAGCTTGGCTCTGCCTCTGAGTCTGCCAAGACTATGTTATGATTCCAGCTATCAGTTTAGTCCTCCTTCTCTGCATTCCCAAGCTACTGAACTGCATCAATAGTTTCCGTCATTGTCTAGCCTATTCGGCCCCATGTTAAGAGAAATACTGTATTTAATGGTCATTTAATATTCTTCATCACGCACTACATGTAGAATAAATGCATGCTCTAGCCTTAGAGTCTGTTAGCTTTTCCCCTCATGACTTCTAGTTTATATCAACATGTTCCCTAAACATCAGATACTAGATACTGTTTAGGTACATGTCGCTCCGACCCTCCAGACTTCAGTCTCTGCTCCTAGTACAGAGTTCATAGCCCCCAGCTTCTCCTAGTAATACGTCATTGCCAAGTTTGCGCGCACCACTAGGTTAGAGGTCCCGGCTCCTCAGGTAGCCCCCTCCATGGTTTCCGCCCCATTCATGACATATCCTGTTACGTCTGCACCACATGTCTATGCATACGCCCAGTTACACCTACTTTTGCCCTTATCTTTCGCGACTGCTACGCGTCACGCCTTCTGCTCCACCCACTGCTACGCCTACTGCAATGTAATGCTATGTGTTTGCGTTATGTATATATGCTCTTGTATTGTTATTAAAAGTCAGCGCGCTCATCCCAGATCCAGCCCCAGCAGCTGCTGGGCCCTGTCATTCTATTCCTATGCAGGTTGACCTGTTCCTGTCCTTATGCTGTATTAAACCTGCAAAACTCCTACTACCTCGAATCTTGACTCTTATTTATTGAGCTATCTGTTATGATATATGTCCAGTCAAAAATAGGGTATTATTTATTTATTTACCACAGTACCCGGGAGTACCCTCTTCAGGAGCACAAAGGATGCTGAGGCCTAATATCCCCAGGAAGTCTGTGCGGTGGACCCTGGGGGTACGACGGCGCCCCGCTATCCTACGGGCGGTTGGAAACCTGTACAACCGGGGGTCGCTTGAACGCTCCGCCCCTCGTAGGGGGGGGGCGTGAGCAAGAGGGTGGACCAATGGTTCACCGGAAGTGGGAGGGGCTATCTCCTCCCATAACCGCTAAGCAACGATTGGCTAAGGCCACGTTGCAAATTGGCCCATCAGGTGGTAGGTCGCGAGGGGCGGCTTGCCTTTTGGATCGCCTGTAAGATTACCCACCTTGTTGGCATTGTGTATATGTTAATAAACCTGCAGCGACTTTTCTCCAACAAAAAAGTTGTCTAGTCTGCTTATTTCTGCGAAATGCATGTTACTGTGAGCGGGCTGGTGAGTGGGCCGATATTGGCACTATTCCCTTTCACCCTCAAACCAGGACACGCTCGTCGTCGTCTCCCAATTCGGACCCAGACGCATTGCTGTCAGCTCCTTAAGCACAGGGACAGAACAGGTGGAAGGAACCCAGTTACACCACATCTGTGTGGATAGATGGATGAATGGCGCTTCCAGCCGCTACTCGCACAGATACAGCTGCAGAGCTCCGGTCACAGTTTGAGGCAGGCGACATCTGGCAGCGTTTGGGCAGCGCAAGTGTATCCAGCTGAGCAAGACCCCCCACCCTTCTGAAACACAGGTCAGAACGACACAAGGCGCTGCGGGCTGTCCCTGCGACCCTTCATTCAGACAGTGGCTAATCTACCCCCCTGGGGCCCCGGAGACACTCCCGTAGCTCACAGAAACAAACTGAAGACGGTGCAAGGGCGGCAGGGACATGTCTGTGCCAAGACCCCCCACCCTTCTGAAACACAGGTCAGAACGACACAAGGCGCTGCGGGCTGCCCCTGCGACCCTTCATCCAGACAGTGGCTAATCTGCCCTCCTGGGGCCCCGGAGACACTCCCGTAGCTCACAGAAACAAACTGAATACGGTGCAAGGGCGGCAGGGACATGTCTGTGCTAAGACCCCCCACCCTTCTGAAACACCGGTCAGAGTGACACAAGGCGCTGCGGGCTCTCCCTGCGACCCTTCATCCAGACAGTGGCTAATCTGCCCTCCTGGGGCCCCGGAGACACTTCCGTAGCTCACAGAAACAAACTGAACACGGTGCAAGGGCGGCAGGGACATGTCTGTGTCAAGACCCCCCACCCTTCTGAAACACAGGTCAGAACGACACAAGGCGCTGCGGGCTGCCCCTGCGACCCTTCATTCAGACAGTGGCTAATCTACCCTCCTGGGGCCCCGGAGACACTCCCGTAGCTCACAGAAACAAACTGAAGACGGTGCAAGGGCGGCAGGGACGTGTCTGTGCTAAGACCCCGCATTCTGACAAGGCTTGTTAGTGTTTCACAACACGGGTGGCGTGGACGGCAGGGCCCGGGGGCGCCAAGAGTGTCCATCAAATAAAGGCGGGGACTTCCCCCAGCGGCCCCTGAAGCATGAACATTGCAACAGAATACTATACAATCATGCACATCTGAATACCACTCACGAGAACTGCATTTCCCTAGGAAGTAAGTTAAGTAAACAACTCACATTATGTAACTAAAAAATCCGTCAATCTACTTACCAAAACGACAGGTTGTTTGGCGGTACACTTCAAAAGAATACCAAAGTCACGGGTTTACACGAAGTGTTGTGAAAAGAACTTTCTTCCGTGGCTAAATAATAAAACAAAACTTTGTGTTAATGGTAAATATAATACAAAGGACGCATTGACACACTAGGTACATTTAAGAAGTTAAGATGTACTTACACAAAGACGAAAACTGGAAACGGCGCGTGTGCCACAGGACACGTCTCTGGTCGCACGAAGGAGGCGCTGACCTGGACAGGGGCGTGTGTGGAGTTTAAATAAGGACACAAAGAAAGAAATGTAAAGCATGTACTTTGATCACAGCAAGCGATGACGTGTACCCTGGCAACAAGCAAGGCAGTCCTGGCGTGAATGGAAAGGTAGCGCCAACATCAAGAGTGAGGTGTGACTAGCGCTGCTCGTTGTAAAGATGGCAGACGGCTGATCCTGTGAATTGGGGGCCCCTTTCATCCCCTCTGATATGTAAATGTCGGCGGCGCCAGTGACCTGCAGAGGTCAGGTGGACGCAGCGCCATGGAGTCGTTTCGAGTGTGAATGTGTCTGAGGCTTTTAAACAGGAAGGGATCGCCCTGCAGGGTGTGGCGATCTGTCTCTGAGTTAAAGTCTGTACGTGAGGGGGTGTGGGGGGTGTGGCGATCTGTCTTTGAGTTAAAGTCTGGTATGTGAGGTGGGGTGCGGGTGTGGCGGCCTGTCTTTGAGTTAAAGTCTGTACGTGAGGGGGTGTGGGGGTGTGGCGATCTGTCTCTGAGTTAAAGTCTGGTATTTGAGGGGGTGTGGGGGCTGATGTAAGCAGTCAGAGCGATGCAACGTCCAAGGGTTTGTGTTATGTGTTTGAGTAACAATGGCAATCTTAAACACCCCTGTAATAAAGTTTGTTAACGTTCTTCCCACTAAAGACATCGAGTCCATATAATGTAAAGAACATATATGGGTAGAAATATTTATTCTACGTTTCCACATCATGGCTGCAGGAGCCGTTAATGATGTGTGTTTCTTTCAGCGCGAGGAGGAGCACGTTCATTTAATGCTGCGGCAGCTCCAGACTTAAAAGGGCCTCTGTGCGCTTTTGAGCTTTCTGTTAATGGCAAAGCCCGCGAGCAGCCTCGGCATTACAAATGCATCCAAACAACAGCGCGTGGAGATAAAGCAAACACTCTCGACACTGCTCAGCACTGCTGATTCTTACAAATTGTAACTGAGGGTAGAAAATGAAAGGAAGCCCTATTGGCTTTGCAAATGCTTGTTGTAATCCGTCTGTGTTGGCAGCAAGTGTTGTAGACATTACAGCTGATGTATTACCGCGGTGGCTGGATACTTCGAGTCCAGGAGTCACCTCGGGCGCCCGGGCGTAACTTTTAAACCTCTTGCATTTGAAATGCATCTTTTATTATATATATATATATATATAGTAGGTTGTGTGCGACAGTGGGGTGGGGGAGCACCTGGTGAGCGGTGGCTGAGAGGGTCGCACACAGGGGTCGGGCGGTGTTTTGTACACATGACTCCATTACACGCACTAATGTCAAGGGGTCACTGCAATCTAAGAATAGCTTCCGCAGCCACAAAAAATATGCTAAATATATCCAATCTCAAAAATATATGTATACGTTTTTTATCAATTGCATTACCGCCAGATAAAAAATGCAATTACCCACTAACCACACTTTATGTCTTGAGACAAGCACTTCTGGAAACATGAACACATTCCCCTCAATGTAGTTCGTGACGTTGAACACACAGCGCCCAGAGACCCCCTTGGCAAACACGCAGCGCTCGGTGCACCCGTCTGTGAACCACGCACCGCACGCGAGAACTAAAAATCAGACCTGAGTCACAGCAACACATTCAGATCTGGGCGGAGCGTCTACATACTGACCGCACGCGCTGTGTGACCCTCTGCAGACTGTGCCTGGACACACCAGACTCGAGGCGCTACACACGAGGCACGTGTTCATCCCTCAGAATGAGGGAAATGTCCTGATCCATTTCAATCTTTCAGCCCCTGGGCCTGGCTCCGGTGGTGCTGCCCCCCCCCTCAATGATCCGTCCCCAAAAGTGACCTTTAACCCCGAAGTGTCCTCTCTGGAGGGGGCAGATCTCTGGGGTATTTCTGACTTGTGGTGATGATCGTGTCTTGTGCAGCTGACACGCACCCCACTACTGATGTCTGTCCTCTGGGGGTGTTATACTGTGTGTGTCTCTTCTTGTCACAACTTGTGATAATAAATGTTTAATAGGAGGCGCCTCGACTCCCCCCGGCCTCCTTCACGCTTTATAAAGATCCTAAAATAAAGACAGAATAAACCGCTCCCTGACGACTGCTTCTGCCTCCCCCTAGGGACCCCTGTAGAAGGATAGGAGGGGCCCCTCTGCTTCTGGGAGGGGCCCCTCTGCTTCTCCTGTGAGTGGAGCCCCATCTGCTTCTTCTGGGAGGGGCCCCTCTGCTTCTCCTGTGGGTGGAGCCCCTATGCTTCTCCTGTGGGTGGGGCCCCTATGCTTATCCTGTGGGTGGAGCCCCCATGCTTCTCCTGTGGGTGGAGCCCCTATGCTTCTCCTGTGGGTGGAGCCCCCATGCTTCTCCTGTGGGTGGAGCCCCTATGCTTCTCCTGTGGGTGGAGCCCCTATGCTTCTCCTGTGGGTGGAGCCCCTATGCTTCTCCTGTGGGTGGAACCCCTATGCTTCCCCTGTGGGTGGAGCCCCTATGCTTCTCCTGTGGGTGGAGCCCCTATGCTTCTCCTGTGGGTGGAGCCCCTATGCTTCTTCTGTGGGTGGAGCCCCCATGCTTCTCCTGTGGGTGGAGCCCCTATGCTCATGGTGGTCTCTTGATCCTACGGGTGGCCTGGCTCATGGTGGTCTCATGATCCTACGGGTGGTCTGGCTCATGGTGGTCTCATGATCCTACGGGTGGTCTGGCTCATGGTGGTCTCATGATCCTGCGGGTGGCCTGGCTCATGGTGGTCTCATGATCCTACGGGTGGTCTGGCTCATGGTGGTCTCATGATCCTGTGGGTGGTCTGGCTCATGGTGGTCTCATGATCCTACGGGTGGTCTGGCTCATGGTGGTCTCATGATCCTACGGGTGGTCTGGCTCATGGTGGTCTCATGATCCTATGGGTGGTCTGGCTCATGGTGGTCTCATGATCCTACGGGTGGTCTGGCTCATGGTGGTCTCATGATCCTACGGGTGGTCTGGCTCATGGCGGTCTCATGACTCATGGTGGTCTCATGATCCTACGGGTGGTCTGGCTCATGGTGGTCTCTTGATCCTACGGGTGGCCTGGCTCATGGTGGTCTCATGATCCTACGGGTGGTCTGGCTCATGGTGGTCTCATGATCCTGTGGGTGGTCTGGCTCATGGTGGTCTCTTGATCCTACGGGTGGTCTGGCTCATGGTGGTCTCATGATCCTGCGGGTGGCCTGGCTCATGGTGGTCTCATGATCCTACGGGTGGTCTGGCTCATGGTGGTCTCATGATCCTGTGGGTGGTCTGGCTCATGGTGGTCTCATGATCCTACGGGTGGTCTGGCTCATGGCGGTCTCATGACTCATGGTGGTCTCATGATCCTACGGGTGGTCTGGCTCATGGTGGTCTCTTGATCCTACGGGTGGTCTGGCTCATGGTGGTCTCATGATCCTACGGGTGGTCTGGCTCATGGTGGTCTCATGGCCCTACGGGTGGTCTGGCTCATGGTGGTCTTATGATCCTACGGGTGGTCTGGCTCATGGCGGTCTCATGATCCTACAGGTGGTCTGGCTCATGGTGGTCTCATGATCCTACGGGTGGTCTGGCTCATGGTGGTCTCATGAGCCTACGGGTGGTCTGGCTCATGGTGGTCTCATGCTCCTACGGGTGGTCTGGCTCGGGTGGTCTCATGATCCTACGGGTGGTCTGGCTCATGGTGGTCTCATGATCCTACGGGTGGTCTGGCTCATGGTGGTCTCATGATCCTACAGGTGGTCTGGCTCATGGTGGTCTCATGATCCTACGGGTGGTCTGGCTCATGGTGGTCTCATGATCCTACAGGTGGTCTGGCTCATGGTGGTCTCATGATCCTACGGGTGGTCTGGCTCATGGCGGTCTCATGACTCATGGTGGTCTCATGATCCTACGGGTGGTCTGGCTCATGGTGGTCTCATGATCCTACGGGTGGTCTGGCTCATGGTGGTCTCAGGATCCTACGGGTGGTCTGGCTCATGGCGGTCTCATGATCCTACGGGTGGTCTGGCTCATGGTGGTCTCATGATCCTACGGGTGGTCTGGCTCATGGCGGTCTCATGATCCTACGGGTGGTCTGGCTCATGGTGGTCTCATGACTCATGGTGGTCTCATGATCCTACGGGTGGTCTGGCTCATGGTGGTCTCATGATCCTACGAGTGGTCTGGCTCAGGGTGGTCTCATGATCCTAGGGATGGTCTGGCTCATGGTGGTCTCATGATCCTACGGGTGGTCTGGCTCATGGTGGTCTCATGATCCTACGGGTGGTCTGGCTCATGGCGGTCTCATGATCCTACGGGTGGTCTGGCTCATGGTGGTCTCATGATCCTACGGGTGGTCTGGCTCATGGTGGTCTCATGATCCTGCGGGTGGTCTGGCTCATGGTGGTCTCATGATCCTGCGGGTGGTCTGGCTCAGGGTGGTTTCATGATCCTAGGGGTGGTCTGGCTCATGGTGGTCTCATGCTCCTACGGGTGGTCTGGCTCATGGCGGTCTCATGATCCTACGGGTGGTCTGGCTCATGGTGGTCTCATGATCCTGCGGGTGGTCTGGCTCATGGTGGTCTCATGATCCTACGAGTGGTCTGGCTCAGGGTGGTCTCATGATCCTAGGGATGGTCTGGCTCATGGTGGTCTCTTGATCCTACGGGTGGTCTGGCTCATGGTGGTCTCATGATCCTGCGGGTGGTCTGGCTCATGGTGGTCTCATGATCCTGCGGGTGGTCTGGCTCATGGTGGTCTCTTGATCCTACGGGTGGTCTGGCTCATGGTGGTCTCATGATCCTGCGGGTGGTCTGGCTCATGGTGGTCTCATGATCCTGCGGGTGGTCTGGCTCAGGGTGGTTTCATGATCCTAGGGGTGGTCTGGCTCATGGTGGTCTCATGCTCCTACGGGTGGTCTGGCTCATGGCGGTCTCATGATCCTACGGGTGGTCTGGCTCATGGTGGTCTCAGGATCCTACGGGTGGTCTGGCTCATGGTGGTCTCATGATCCTACGGGTGGTCTGACTCATGGTGGTCTCTTGATCCTACGGGTGGACTAGCTCAGGTGATCTCATGATCCTACGGGCGGTCTGGCTCATGGCGGTCTCATGATCCTACGGGTGGTCTGGCTCATGGTGGTCTCATGCTCCTACAGGTGGTCTGGCTCAGGGTGGTCTCATGATCCTACGGGTGGTCTGGCTCATGGCGGTCTCATGATCCTACGGGTGGTCTGGCTCATGGTGGTCTCATGATCCTACGGGTGGTCTGGCTCATGGTGGTCTCATGATCCTACGGGTGGTCTGGCTCATGGCGGTCTCATGCTCCTACGGGTGGTCTGGCTCATGGTGGTCTCATTATCCTACGAGTGGTCTGGCTCATGGTGGTCTCTTGATCCTACGGGTGGTCTGGCTCATGGTGGTCTCATGATCCTGCGGGTGGTCTGGCTCATGGTGGTCTCATGATCCTGCGGGTGGTCTGGCTCAGGGTGGTCTCATGATCCTAGGGGTGGTCTGGCTCATGGTGGTCTCAGGATCCTAGGGGGGGTCTGGCTCATGGTGGTCTCATGATCCTACGGGTGGTCTGGCTCATGGTGGTCTCATGCTCCTACGGGTGGTCTGGCTCATGGCGGTCTCATGATCCTACGGGTGGTCTGGCTCATGGTGGTCTCAGGATCCTATGGGTGGTCTGGCTCATGGTGGTCTCATGATCCTACGGGTGGTCTGGCTCATGGTGGTCTCATGATCCTACGGGTGGACTAGCTCAGGTGATCTCATGATCCTACGGGTGGTCTGACTCATGGTGGTCTCTTGATCCTACAGGTGGACTAGCTCAGGTGATCTCATGATCCTACGGGTGGTCTGGCTCATGGCGGTCTCATGATCCTACGGGTGGTCTGGCTCAGGGTGGTCTCATGATCCTACGGGTGGTCTGGCTCATGGCGGTCTCATGATCCTACGGGTGGTCTGGCTCATGGTGGTCTCATGATCCTGCGGGTGGTCTGGCTCATGGTGGTCTCATGATCCTACGGGTGGTCTGGCTCATGGCGGTCTCATGCTCCTACGGGTGGTCTGGCTCATGGTGGTCTCATGATCCTACGAGTGGTCGGGCTCATGGTGGTCTCATGATCCTACGAGTGGTCTGGCTCATGGCGGTCTCATGCTCCTACGGGTGGTCTGGCTCATGGTGGTCTCATGATCCTACGGGTGGTCTGGCTCATGGTGGTCTCCGGATCCTACGGGTGGTCTGGCTCATGGTGGTCTCATGATCCTACGGGTGGTCTGGCTCATGGTGGTCTCATGATCCTACGGGTGGTCTGGCTCATAGTGGTCTCATGATCGTACAGGTGGTCTGGCTCATGGTGGTCTCATGCTCCTACGGGTGGTCTGGCTCTTGTTGGTCTCATGATCCTACGGGTGGTCTGGCTTATGTTGGTCTCATGCTCCTACGGGTGGTCTGGCTCATGGTGGTCTCATGACCCTATGGGTGGTCTGGCTCATGGTGGTGTCATGATCCTACGGGTGGTCTGGCTCAGGGTGGTCTCATGATCCTGCGGGTGGTCTGGTTCATGGTGGTCTCATGATCCTACGGGTGGTCTGGCTCATGGTGGTCTCATGATCCTCCGGGTGGTCTGGCTCATGGTGGTCTCATGATCCTACGGGTGGTCTGGCTCAGGGTGGTCTCATGAACCTGCGGGTGGTCTGGTTCATGGTGGTCTCATGATCCTACGGGTGGTCTGGCTCAGGGTGGTCTCATGATCCTGCGGGTGGTCTGGTTCATGTTGGTCTCATGATCCTACGGGTGGTCTGGCTCATGGTGGCCTCATGATCCTACGGGTGGTCTGGCTCAGGGTGGTCTCATGATCGTACAGGTGGTCTGGCTCATGGTGGTCTCATGATCCTACAGGTGGTCTGGCTCATGGTGGTCTCATGATCCTATGGGTGGTCTGGCTCATGGTGGTCTCATGATCGTACAGGTGGTCTGGCTCATGGTGGTCTCATGCTCCTATGGGTGGTCTGCTCATGGTGGTCTCATGATCCTATGTGTGGTCTGGCTCTTGTTGGTCTCATGATCCTCCGGGTGGTCTGGCTCATGGTGGTCTCATGATCCTACGGGTGGTCTGGCTCAGGGTGGTCTCATGAACCTGCGGGTGGTCTGGTTCATGGTGGTCTCATGATCCTACGGGTGGTCTGGCTCATGGTGGTCTCATGATCCTACAGGTGGTCTGGCTCATGGTGGTCTCATGATCCTATGGGTGGTCTGGCTCATGGTGGTCTCATGATCGTACAGGTGGTCTGGCTCATGGTGGTCTCATGCTCCTATGGGTGGTCTGCTCATGGTGGTCTCATGATCCTATGTGTGGTCTGGCTCTTGTTGGTCTCATGATCCTACGGGTGATCTGGCTCATGGTGGTCTCATGCTCCTACGGGTGGTCTGGCTCTTGTTGGTCTCATGATCCTACGGGTGGTCTGGCTCATGGTGGTCTCATGATCCTACGAGTGGTCGGGCTAATGGTGGTCTCATGATCCTACGGGTGGTCTGGCTCATGGCGGTCTCATGCTCCTACGGGTGGTCTGGCTCATGGTGGTCTCATGATCCTACGGGTGGTCTGGCTCATGGTGGTCTCATGATCCTACGAGTGGTCTGGCTCATGGCGGTCTCATGCTCCTACGGGTGGTCTGGCTCATGGTGGTCTCATGATCCTACGGGTGGTCTGGCTCATAGTGGTCTCATGATCGTACAGGTGGTCTGGCTCATGGTGGTCTCATGCTCCTTCGGGTGGTCTGGCTCTTGTTGGTCTCATGATCCTACGGGTGGTCTGGCTCATGGTGGTCTCAGGATCCTACGGGTGGTCTGGCTCATGGTGGTCTCAGGATCCTACGGGTGGTCTGGCTCATGGTGATCTCATGATCCTGCGGGTGGTCTGGCTCATGGCGGTCTCATGATCCTACGGGTGGTCTGGCTCATGGTGGTGTCATGATCCTACGGGTGGTCTGGCTCAGGGTGGTCTCATGATCCTGCGGGTGGTCTGGTTCATGGTGGTCTCATGATCCTACGGGTGGTCTGGCTCATGGTGGTCTCATGATCCTATGGGTGGTCTGGCTCATGGTGGTCTCATGATCCTACGGGTGGTCTGGCTCATGGTGGTCTCATGATCCTATGGGTGGTCTGGCTCAGGGTGGTCTCATGATCCTGTGGGTGGTCTGGCTCATGGTGGTCTCATGATCCTGTGGGTGGTCTGGCTCATGGTGGTCTCATGATCCTAGGTATGGTCTGGCTCATGGTGGTCTCATGATCCTACGGGTGGTCTGGCTCATGGTGGTCTCATGATCCTACGGGTGGACTAGCTCAGGTGATATCATGATCCTACGGGTGGTCTGGCTCATGGCGGTCTCATGATCCTACGGGTGGTCTGGCTCATGGTGGTCTCATGATCTGAGGTATGGTCTGGCTCATGGTGGTCTCATGATCCTACGGGTGGTCTGGCACATGGTGGTCTCAGGATCCTACGAGTGGTCTGGCTCATGGTGGTCTCATGATCCTAGGTATGGTCTGGCTCATGGTGGTCTCATGATCCTACGGGTGATCTGGCTCATGGTGATCTCATGATCCTACGGGTGGTCTGGCTCATGGTGGTCTCATGATCCTGCGAGTGGTCTGGCTCATGGTGGTCTCATGATCCTACGGGTGGTCTGGCTCATGGTGGTCTCATGATCCTACGGGTGGTCTGGCTCATGGTGGTCTCAGGATCCTACGGGTGGTCTGGCTCATGGTGGTCTCATGATCCTACTGGTGGTCTGGCTCATGGTGGTCTCAGGATCCTACGGGTGGTCTGTCTCATGGTGGTCTCATGATCCTACGGGTGGTCTGGCTCAGGGTGGTCTCATGATCCTAGGGGTGGTCTGGCTCATGGTGGTCTCATGATCCTACGGGTGGTCTGGCTCATGGCGGTCTCATGCTCCTACGGGTGGTCTGGCTCATGGTGGTCTCATTATCCTACGAGTGGTCTGGCTCATGGTGGTCTCTTGATCCTACGGGTGGTCTGGCTCATGGTGGTCTCATGATCCTGCGGGTGGTCTGGCTCATGGTGGTCTCATGATCCTGCGGGTGGTCTGGCTCAGGGTGGTCTCATGATCCTAGGGGTGGTCTGGCTCATGGTGGTCTCAGGATCCTAGGGGGGGTCTGGCTCATGGTGGTCTCATGATCCTACGGGTGGTCTGGCTCATGGTGGTCTCATGCTCCTACGGGTGGTCTGGCTCATGGCGGTCTCATGATCCTACGGGTGGTCTGGCTCATGGTGGTCTCAGGATCCTATGGGTGGTCTGGCTCATGGTGGTCTCATGATCCTACGGGTGGTCTGGCTCATGGTGGTCTCATGATCCTACGGGTGGACTAGCTCAGGTGATCTCATGATCCTACGGGTGGTCTGACTCATGGTGGTCTCTTGATCCTACAGGTGGACTAGCTCAGGTGATCTCATGATCCTACGGGTGGTCTGGCTCATGGCGGTCTCATGATCCTACGGGTGGTCTGGCTCAGGGTGGTCTCATGATCCTACGGGTGGTCTGGCTCATGGCGGTCTCATGATCCTACGGGTGGTCTGGCTCATGGTGGTCTCATGATCCTGCGGGTGGTCTGGCTCATGGTGGTCTCATGATCCTACGGGTGGTCTGGCTCATGGCGGTCTCATGCTCCTACGGGTGGTCTGGCTCATGGTGGTCTCATGATCCTACGAGTGGTCGGGCTCATGGTGGTCTCATGATCCTACGAGTGGTCTGGCTCATGGCGGTCTCATGCTCCTACGGGTGGTCTGGCTCATGGTGGTCTCATGATCCTACGGGTGGTCTGGCTCATGGTGGTCTCCGGATCCTACGGGTGGTCTGGCTCATGGTGGTCTCATGATCCTACGGGTGGTCTGGCTCATGGTGGTCTCATGATCCTACGGGTGGTCTGGCTCATAGTGGTCTCATGATCGTACAGGTGGTCTGGCTCATGGTGGTCTCATGCTCCTACGGGTGGTCTGGCTCTTGTTGGTCTCATGATCCTACGGGTGGTCTGGCTTATGTTGGTCTCATGCTCCTACGGGTGGTCTGGCTCATGGTGGTCTCATGACCCTATGGGTGGTCTGGCTCATGGTGGTGTCATGATCCTACGGGTGGTCTGGCTCAGGGTGGTCTCATGATCCTGCGGGTGGTCTGGTTCATGGTGGTCTCATGATCCTACGGGTGGTCTGGCTCATGGTGGTCTCATGATCCTCCGGGTGGTCTGGCTCATGGTGGTCTCATGATCCTACGGGTGGTCTGGCTCAGGGTGGTCTCATGAACCTGCGGGTGGTCTGGTTCATGGTGGTCTCATGATCCTACGGGTGGTCTGGCTCAGGGTGGTCTCATGATCCTGCGGGTGGTCTGGTTCATGTTGGTCTCATGATCCTACGGGTGGTCTGGCTCATGGTGGCCTCATGATCCTACGGGTGGTCTGGCTCAGGGTGGTCTCATGATCGTACAGGTGGTCTGGCTCATGGTGGTCTCATGATCCTACAGGTGGTCTGGCTCATGGTGGTCTCATGATCCTATGGGTGGTCTGGCTCATGGTGGTCTCATGATCGTACAGGTGGTCTGGCTCATGGTGGTCTCATGCTCCTATGGGTGGTCTGCTCATGGTGGTCTCATGATCCTATGTGTGGTCTGGCTCTTGTTGGTCTCATGATCCTCCGGGTGGTCTGGCTCATGGTGGTCTCATGATCCTACGGGTGGTCTGGCTCAGGGTGGTCTCATGAACCTGCGGGTGGTCTGGTTCATGGTGGTCTCATGATCCTACGGGTGGTCTGGCTCATGGTGGTCTCATGATCCTACAGGTGGTCTGGCTCATGGTGGTCTCATGATCCTATGGGTGGTCTGGCTCATGGTGGTCTCATGATCGTACAGGTGGTCTGGCTCATGGTGGTCTCATGCTCCTATGGGTGGTCTGCTCATGGTGGTCTCATGATCCTATGTGTGGTCTGGCTCTTGTTGGTCTCATGATCCTACGGGTGATCTGGCTCATGGTGGTCTCATGCTCCTACGGGTGGTCTGGCTCTTGTTGGTCTCATGATCCTACGGGTGGTCTGGCTCATGGTGGTCTCATGATCCTACGAGTGGTCGGGCTAATGGTGGTCTCATGATCCTACGGGTGGTCTGGCTCATGGCGGTCTCATGCTCCTACGGGTGGTCTGGCTCATGGTGGTCTCATGATCCTACGGGTGGTCTGGCTCATGGTGGTCTCATGATCCTACGAGTGGTCTGGCTCATGGCGGTCTCATGCTCCTACGGGTGGTCTGGCTCATGGTGGTCTCATGATCCTACGGGTGGTCTGGCTCATAGTGGTCTCATGATCGTACAGGTGGTCTGGCTCATGGTGGTCTCATGCTCCTTCGGGTGGTCTGGCTCTTGTTGGTCTCATGATCCTACGGGTGGTCTGGCTCATGGTGGTCTCAGGATCCTACGGGTGGTCTGGCTCATGGTGGTCTCAGGATCCTACGGGTGGTCTGGCTCATGGTGATCTCATGATCCTGCGGGTGGTCTGGCTCATGGCGGTCTCATGATCCTACGGGTGGTCTGGCTCATGGTGGTGTCATGATCCTACGGGTGGTCTGGCTCAGGGTGGTCTCATGATCCTGCGGGTGGTCTGGTTCATGGTGGTCTCATGATCCTACGGGTGGTCTGGCTCATGGTGGTCTCATGATCCTATGGGTGGTCTGGCTCATGGTGGTCTCATGATCCTACGGGTGGTCTGGCTCATGGTGGTCTCATGATCCTATGGGTGGTCTGGCTCAGGGTGGTCTCATGATCCTGTGGGTGGTCTGGCTCATGGTGGTCTCATGATCCTACGGGTGGTCTGGCTCATGGTGGTCTCATGATCCTAGGTATGGTCTGGCTCATGGTGGTCTCATGATCCTACGGGTGGTCTGGCTCATGGTGGTCTCATGATCCTACGGGTGGACTAGCTCAGGTGATATCATGATCCTACGGGTGGTCTGGCTCATGGCGGTCTCATGATCCTACGGGTGGTCTGGCTCATGGTGGTCTCATGATCTGAGGTATGGTCTGGCTCATGGTGGTCTCATGATCCTACGGGTGGTCTGGCACATGGTGGTCTCAGGATCCTACGAGTGGTCTGGCTCATGGTGGTCTCATGATCCTAGGTATGGTCTGGCTCATGGTGGTCTCATGATCCTACGGGTGATCTGGCTCATGGTGATCTCATGATCCTACGGGTGGTCTGGCTCATGGTGGTCTCATGATCCTGCGAGTGGTCTGGCTCATGGTGGTCTCATGATCCTACGGGTGGTCTGGCTCATGGTGGTCTCATGATCCTACGGGTGGTCTGGCTCATGGTGGTCTCAGGATCCTACGGGTGGTCTGGCTCATGGTGGTCTCATGATCCTACTGGTGGTCTGGCTCATGGTGGTCTCAGGATCCTACGGGTGGTCTGTCTCATGGTGGTCTCATGATCCTACGGGTGGTCTGGCTCAGGGTGGTCTCATGATCCTAGGGGTGGTCTGGCTCATGGTGGTCTCAGGATCCTACAGGTGGTCTGGCTCATGGTGGTCTCAGGATCCTACGGGTGGTCTGGCTCAGGGTGGTCTCATGATCCTACGGGTGGTCTGCTCATGGTGGTCTCATGATCCTACGGGTGGTCTGGCTCATGGTGGTGTCATGATCCTTCGGGTGGTCTGACTCTTGGTGGTCTCATGATCCTACGGGTGGGGGGGTAATCATGTCTGGCTCATGGCGGTCTCATCATCCTACGGGTGGTCTGGCTCATGGTGGTCTCATGATCCTACAGGTGGTCTGGCTCATGGTGGTCTCATGATCCAACGGGTGGTCTGGCTCAGGGTGGTCTCATGATCCTACGGGTGGTCTGGCTCTTGGTGGTCTCATGATCCTACGGGTGGTCTGGCTCATGGTGGTCTCATGATCCTACGGGTGGTCTGGCTCATGTTGGTCTCATGATCCTACGGGGATGTGGTAATCTGGTCTCACTCATGGTGGTCTCATGATCCTACGGGTGGTCTGGCTCATGGTGGTCTCATGACTCATGGTGGTCTCATGATCCTACGGGTGGTCTGGCTCATGGTGGTCTCATGCTCCTACGGGTGGTCTGGCTCATGGTGGTCTCATGATCCTTCGGGTGGTCTGGCTCTTGGTGGTCTCATGACCCTACGGGTGGTCTGGCTCATGGTGGTCTCATGATCCTACGGGTGGTCTGGCTCATGGTGGTCTCATGATCCTATGGGTGGTCTGGCTCATGGTGGTCTCATGATCCTACGAGTGGTCTGGCTCATGGTGGTGTCATGATCCTTCGGGTGGTCTGACTCTTGGTGGTCTCATGATCCTACGGGTGGGGGGGTAATCATGTCTGGCTCATGGCGGTCTCATCATCCTACGGGTGGTCTGGCTCATGGTGGTCTCATGATCCAACGGGTGGTCTGGCTCAGGGTGGTCTCATGATCCTACGGGTGGTCTGGCTCTTGGTGGTCTCATGATCCTACGGGTGGTCTGGCTCATGGTGGTCTCATGATCCTACGGGTGGTCTGGCTCATGGTGGTCTCATGATCCTACGGGTGGTCTGGCTCATGGCGGTCTCATGCTCCTACGGGTGGTCTGGCTCATGGTGGTCTCATGCTCCTACGGGTGGTCTGGCTCTTGGTGGTCTCATGACCCTACGGGTGGTCTGGCTCATGGTGGTCTCATGATCCTACGGGTGGTCAGGCTCATGGTGGTCTCAGGATCCTACGAGTGGTCTGGCTCATGGTGGTCTCATGATCCTACGAGTGGTCGGGCTCATGGTGGTCTTATGATCCTACGGGTGGTCTGGCTCATGGTGGTCTCAGGATCCTATGGGTGGTCTGGCTCATGGTGGTCTCATGATCCTACGGGTGGTCTGGCTCATGGTGGTCTCAGGATCCTACGGGTGGCCTGGCTCATGGTGGTCTCATGATCCTACGGGTGGTCTGGCTCATGGTGGTCTCAGGATCCTATGGGTGGTCTGGCTCATGGTGGTCTCATGATCCTACGGGTGGTCTGGCTCATGGTGGTCCCAGGATCCTACGGGTGGCCTGGCTCATGGTGGTCTCATGATCCTACGGGTGGTCTGGCTCATGGTGGTCTCAGGATCCTACGGGTGGTCTGGCTCAGGGTGGTCTCATGATCCTACGGGTGGTCTGGCTCTTGGTGGTCTCATGATCCTATGGGTGGGGGGGTAATCATGTCTGGCTCATGGCGGTCTCATGATCCTACGGGTGGTCTGGCTCATGGTGGTCTCATGATCCTACAGGTGGTCTGGCTCATGGTGTCTCATGATCCTACGGGTGGTCTGGCTCAGGGTGGTCTCATGATCCTACGGGTGGTCTGGCTCTTGGTGGTCTCATGATCCTACGGGTGGTCTGGCTCAGGGTGGACTCATGATCCTGCGGGTGGTCTGGTTCATGGTGGTCTCATGATCCTACGGGTGGTCTGGCTCATGGTGGTCTCATGATCCTATGGGTGGTCTGGCTCATGGTGGTCTCATGATCCTACGGGTGGTCTGGCTCAGGGTGGTCTCATGATCCTCCGGGTGTTCTCGCTCATGGTGGTCTCTTGACCCTAGGGGTGGTCTGGCTCATGGTGGTCTCAGGATCCTACGGGTGGTCTGGCTCAGGGTGGTCTCATGATCCTACGGGTGGTCTGGCTCATGGTGGTCTCTTGATCCTAGGGGTGGACTGGCTCATGGTGGTCTCATGATCCTACGGGTGAACTAGCTCAGGTGATCTCATGATCCTACGGGTGGTCTGGCTCATGGCGGTCTCATGATCCTACGGGTGGTCTTGCTCATGGTGGTCTCATGATCCTACGGGTGGTCTGGCTCATGGTGGTCTCAGGATCCTACGGGAGGTCTGGCTCATGGTGGTCTCATGATCCTTCGGGTGGTCTGGCTCTTGGTGGTCTCATGATCCTACGGGTGGGGGGGTAATCATGTCTGGCTCATGGCGGTCTCATCATCCTACGGGTGGTCTGGCTCATGGTGGTCTCATGATCCTACAGGTGGTCTGGCTCATGGTGGTCTCATGATCCAACGGGTGGTCTGGCTCAGGGTGGTCTCATGATCCTACGGGTGGTCTGGCTCTTGGTGGTCTCATGATCCTACGGGTGGTCTGGCTCATGGTGGTCTCATGATCCTATGGGTGGTCTGGCTCAGGGTGGTCTCATGATCCTACGGGTGGTCTGGCTCTTGGTGGTCTCATGATCCTACGGGTGGTCTGGCTCATGGTGGTCTCATGATCCTACGGGAGGTCTGGCTCATGTTGGTCTCATGATCCTACGGGTGGTCTGGCTCATGGTGGTCTCATGATCCTACGGGTGGTCTGGCTCATGTTGGTCTCATGAGCCTACGGGTGGTCTGGCTCATGGCGGTCTCATGCTCCTACGGGTGGTCTGGCTCATGGTGGTCTCATGCTCCTACGGGTGGTCTGGCTCTTGGTGGTCTCATGACCCTACGGGTGGTCTGGCTCATGGTGGTCTCATGATCCTACGGGTGGTCAGGCTCATGGTGGTCTCAGGATCCTACGAGTGGTCTGGCTCATGGTGGTCTCATGATCCTACGAGTGGTCGGGCTCATGGTGGTCTTATGATCCTACGGGTGGTCTGGCTCATGGTGGTCTCAGGATCCTATGGGTGGTCTGGCTCATGGTGGTCTCATGATCCTACGGGTGGTCTGGCTCATGGTGGTCTCAGGATCCTACGGGTGGCCTGGCTCATGGTGGTCTCATGATCCTACGGGTGGTCTGGCTCATGGTGGTCTCAGGATCCTACGGGTGGTCTGGCTCATGGTGGTCTCATGATCCTACGGGTGGTCTGGCTCATGGTGGTCCCAGGATCCTACGGGTGGCCTGGCTCATGGTGGTCTCATGATCCTACGGGTGGTCTGGCTCATGGTGGTCTCAGGATCCTACGGGTGGTCTGGCTCAGGGTGGTCTCATGATCCTACGGGTGGTCTGGCTCTTGGTGGTCTCATGATCCTATGGGTGGGGGGGTAATCATGTCTGGCTCATGGCGGTCTCATGATCCTACGGGTGGTCTGGCTCATGGTGGTCTCATGATCCTACAGGTGGTCTGGCTCATGGTGTCTCATGATCCTACGGGTGGTCTGGCTCAGGGTGGTCTCATGATCCTACGGGTGGTCTGGCTCTTGGTGGTCTCATGATCCTACGGGTGGTCTGGCTCAGGGTGGACTCATGATCCTGCGGGTGGTCTGGTTCATGGTGGTCTCATGATCCTACGGGTGGTCTGGCTCATGGTGGTCTCATGATCCTATGGGTGGTCTGGCTCATGGTGGTCTCATGATCCTACGGGTGGTCTGGCTCAGGGTGGTCTCATGATCCTCCGGGTGTTCTCGCTCATGGTGGTCTCTTGACCCTAGGGGTGGTCTGGCTCATGGTGGTCTCAGGATCCTACGGGTGGTCTGGCTCAGGGTGGTCTCATGATCCTACGGGTGGTCTGGCTCATGGTGGTCTCTTGATCCTAGGGGTGGACTGGCTCATGGTGGTCTCATGATCCTACGGGTGAACTAGCTCAGGTGATCTCATGATCCTACGGGTGGTCTGGCTCATGGCGGTCTCATGATCCTACGGGTGGTCTTGCTCATGGTGGTCTCATGATCCTACGGGTGGTCTGGCTCATGGTGGTCTCAGGATCCTACGGGAGGTCTGGCTCATGGTGGTCTCATGATCCTACGGGTGGTCTGGCTCAGGGTGGACTCATGATCCTATGGATGGTCTGGCTCATGGTGGTCTCATGATCCTACGGGAGGTCTGACTCATGGTGGTATCATGATCCTACGGGTGGTCTGGCTCAGGGTGGACTCATGATCCTACGGGTGGTCTGGCTCATGGTGGTCTCAGGATCCTACGGGTGGTCTGGCTCATGGTGGTCTCATGATCCTACGGGTGGTCTGGCTCAGGGTGGTCTCATGATCCTAGGGGTGGTCTGGCTCATGGTGGTCTCATGATCCTACGGGTGGTCTGGCTCATGGTGGTCTCATGATCCTATGGGTGGTCTGGCTCATGGTGGTCTCATGATCCTACGGGTGGTCTGGCTCATGGTGGTCTCATGATCCTACGGGTGGTCTGGCTCAGGGTGGTCTCATGATCCTACGGGTGGCCCGGCTCATGGTGATCTCATGATCCTACGGGTGGTCTGGTTCATGGTGGTCTCATGATCCTACGAGTGGGGGGGTAATCTGGTCTGGCTCATGGTGGTCTCATGATCCTACAGGGGGTGGTAATCTGGTCTCACTCATGGTGGTCTCATGATCCTACGGGTGGTCTGGCTCATGGTGGTCTCATGACTCATGGTGGTCTCATGATCCTACGGGTGGTCTGGCTCATGGTGGTCTCATGCTCCTACGGGTGGTCTGGCTCATGGTGGTCTCATGATCCTATGGGTGGTCTGGCTCATGGTGGTCTCAGGATCCTATGGGTGGTCTGGCTCATGGCGGTCTCATGATCCTACAGGTGGTCTGGCTCATGGTGTCTCACGATCCTACGGGTGGTCTGGCTCAGGGTGGTCTCATGATCCTACGGGTGGTCTGGCTCTTGGTGGTCTCATGATCCTACGGGTGGTCTGGCTCAGGGTGGACTCATGATCCTGCGGGTGGTCTGGTTCATGGTGGTCTCATGATCCTACGGGTGGTCTGGCTCATGGTGGTCTCATGATCCTATGGGTGGTCTGGCTCATGGTGGTCTCATGATCCTACTGGTGGTCTGGCTCAGGGTGGTCTCATGATCCTGCGGGTGTTCTCGCTCATGGTGGTCTCTTGACCCTAGGGGTGGTCTGGCTCATGGTGGTCTCAGGATCCTACGGGTTGTCTGGCTCAGGGTGGTCTCATGATCCTACGGGTGGTCTGGCTCATGGTGGTCTCTTGATCCTAGGGGTGGACTGGCTCATGGTGGTCTCATGATCCTACGGGTGAACTAGCTCAGGTGATCTCATGATCCTACGGGTGGTCTGGCTCATGGCGGTCTCATGATCCTACGGGTGGTCTTGCTCATGGTGGTCTCATGATCCTACGGGTGGTCTGGCTCATGGTGGTCTCAGGATCCTACGGGAGGTCTGGCTCATGGTGGTCTCATGATCCTACGGGTGGTCTGGCTCAGGGTGGACTCATGATCCTACGGGTGGTCTGGCTCATGGTGGTCTCATGATCCTACGGGAGGTCTGACTCATGGTGGTATCATGATCCTACGGGTGGTCTGGCTCAGGGTGGACTCATGATCCTATGGGTGGTCTGGCTCATGGTGGTCTCAGGATCCTACGGGTGGTCTGGCTCATGGTGGTCTCATGATCCTACGGGTGGTCTGGCTCAGGGTGGTCTCATGATCCTAGGGGTGGTCTGGCTCATGGTGGTCTCATGATCCTACGGGTGGTCTGGCTCATGGTGGTCTCATGTCCTATGGGTGGTCTGGCTCATGGTGGTCTCATGATCCTACGGGTGGTCTGGCTCATGGTGGTCTCATGATCCTACGGGTGGTCTGGCTCAGGGTGGTCTCATGGTCCTACGGGTGGTCCGGCTCATGGTGATCTCATGATCCTACGGGTGGTCTGGCTCATGCTGGTCTCATGATCCTACGAGTGGGGGGGTAATCTGGTCTGGCTCATGGTGGTCTCATGATCCTACGGGGGGCGGTAATCTGGTCTCACTCATGGTGGTCTCATGATCCTACGGGTGGTCTGGCTCATGGTGGTCTCATGACTCATGGTGGTCTCATGATCCTACGGGTGGTCTGGCTCATGGTGGTCTCATGCTCCTACGGGTGGTCTGGCTCATGATGGTCTCATGATCCTACGGGTGGTCTGGCTCATGGTGGTCTCAGGATCCTACGGGTGGTCTGGCTCAAGGCGGTCTCATGATCCTACGGGTGGTCTGGCTCATGGTGGTCTCATGGTCCTATGGGTGGTCTGGCTCACGGTGGTCTCATGATCCTATGGGTGGTCTGGCTCATGGTGGTCTCATGATCCTACGGGTGGTCTGGCTCATGGTCTCATGGTGGTCTCATGATCCTACGGGTGGTCTGGCTCATGGTGGTCTCAGGATCCTACGGGTGGTCTGGCTCATGGTGGTCTCATGATCCTACGGGTGGTCTGGCTCATGGCGGTCTCATGATGCTACGGGTGGTCTGGCTCATGGTGGTCTCATGATCCTACGGGTGGTCTGGCTCATGGTGGTCTCATGATCCTAGGGGTGGTCTGGCTCATGGTGGTCTCATGATCCTACGGGTGGTCTGGCTCATGTTGGTCTCATGCTCCTAGGGGTGGTCTGGCTCATGGTGGTCTCATGAGCCTACGGGTGGTCTGGCTCATGGCGGTCTCATGCTCCTAGGGGTGGTCTGGCTCATGGTGGTCTCATGATCCTACGGGTGGTCTGGCTCATGGTGGTCTCAGGATCCTACGGGTGGTCTGGCTCATGGCGGTCTCATGATCCTACGGGTGGTCTGGCTCATGGTGGTCTCATGGTCCTATAGGTGGTCTGGCTCACGGTGGTCTCATGATCCTATGGGTGGTCTGGCTCATGGTGGTCTCATGATCCTACGGGTGGTCTGGCTCATGGTCTCATGGTGGTCTCATGATCCTACGGGTGGTCTGGCTCATGGTGGTCTCAGGATCCTACGGGTGGTCTGGCTCATGGTGGTCTCATGATCCTACGGGTGGTCTGGCTCATGGCGGTCTCATGATGCTACGGGTGGTCTGGCTCATGGTGGTCTCATGATCCTACGGGTGGTCTGGCTCATGGTGGTCTCATGATCCTAGGGGTGGTCTGGCTCATGGTGGTCTCATGATCCTATGGGTGGTCTGGCTCATGTTGGTCTCATGCTCCTAGGGGTGGTCTGGCTCATGGTGGTCTCATGAGCCTACGGGTGGTCTGGCTCATGGCGGTCTCATGCTCCTAGGGGTGGTCTGGCTCATGGTGGTCTCATGCTCCTACGGGTGGTCTGGCTCTTGGTGGTCTCATGACCCTACGGGTGTTCTGGCTCATGGTGGTCTCATGATCCTACGGGTGGTCAGGCTCATGGTGGTCTCAGGATCCTACGAGTGGTCTGGCTCATGGTGGTCTCATGATCCTACGAGTGGTCGGGCTCATGGTGGTCTTATGATCCTACGGGTGGTCTGGCTCATGGTGGTCTCAGGATCCTATGGGTGGTCTGGCTCATGGTGGTCTCATGATCCTATGGGTGGTCTGGCTCATGGTGGTCGCAGGATCCTACGGGTGGCCTGGCTCATGGTGGTCTCATGATCCTACGGGTGGTCTGGCTCATGGTGGTCTCAGGATCCTACGGGTGGGTGGTCTGGCTCATGGTGGTCTCATGATCCTACGGGTGGTCTGGCTCATGGTGGTCCCAGGATCCTACGGGTGGCCTGGCTCATGGTGGTCTCATGATCCTACGGGTGGTCTGGCTCATGGTGGTCTCAGGATCCTACGGGTGGTCTGGCTCATGGTGGTCTCATGATCCTACGGGTGGTCTGGCTCTTGGTGGTCTCATGATCCTATGGGTGGGGGGGTAATCATGTCTGGCTCATGGCGGTCTCATGATCCTACGGGTGGTCTGGCTCATGGTGGTCTCATGATCCTACGGGTGGTCTGGCTCAGGGTGGTCTCATGATCCTACGGGTGGTCTGGCTCTTGGTGGTCTCATGATCCTACGGGTGGTCTGGCTCATGGTGGTCTCATGATCCTACGGGTGGTGCTCATGGTGATCTCATGATCCTACGGGTGGTCTGGCTCATGGTGGTCTCATGATCCTACGGGTGGTCTGGCTCAGGGTTGAATCATGATCCTACGGGTGGTCTGGTTCATTGTGGTCTCATGATCCTAAGGGTGGTCTGGCTCATGGTGGTCTCATGATCCTAGGGGTGGTCTGGCTCAGGGTGGTCCCAGGATCCTACGGGTGGTCTGGCTCATGGTGGTCTCATGATCCTATGGGTGGTCTGGCTCATGGTGGTCTCATGATCCTACGGGTGGTCTGGCTCAGGGTGGTCTCATGATCCTGCGGGTGGTCTCGCTCATGGTGGTCTCTTGACCCTAGGGGTGGTCTGGCTCATGGTGGTCTCAGGATCCTACGGGTGGTCTGGCTCATGGTGTTCTCATGATCCTACGGGTGGTCTGGCTCATGGTGGTCTCTTGATCCTAGGGGTGTACTGGCTCATGGTGGTCTCATGATCCTACGGGTGAACTAGCTCAGGTGATCTCATGATCCTACGGGTGGTCTGGCTCATGGTGGTCTCATGATCCTACGGGTGGTCTGGCTCATGGTGGTCTCAGGATCCTACGGGTGGTCTGTCTCATGGTGGTCTCATGATCCTACGGGTGGTCTGGCTCATGGTGGTCTCAGGATCCTACGGGTGGTCTGGCTCATGGTGGTCTCATGATCCTACGGGTGGTCTGGCTCAGGGTGGTCTCATGATCTTAGGGGTGGTCTGGCTCATGGTGGTCTCAGGATCCTACGGGTGGTCTGGATCATGGTGGTCTCATGATCCTACGGGTGGTCTGGCTCATGGTGGTCTCAGGATCCTACGGGTGGTCTGGCTCATGGTGGTCTCATGATGCTATGGGTGGTCTGGCTCATGCTGGTCTCATGATCCTACGGGTGGTCTGGCTCATGGTGGTCTCATGATCCTACGGGTGGTCTGGCTCATGGTGGTCTCAGGATCCTAGGGGTGGTCTGGCACATGGTGGTCTCATGATCCTAGGGGTGGTCTGGCTCATGGCGGTCTCATGATCCTACGGGTGGTCTGGCTCAGGGTGGTCTCATGATCCTGCGGCTGGTCTGGCCCATGGTGGTCTCATGATCCTACGGGTGGTCTGGCTCATGGTGGTCTCATGATCCTATGGGTGGTCTGGCTCATGGTGGTCTCATGATCCTACGGGTGGTCTGGCTCATGGTGGTCTCATGATCCTACGGGTGGTCTGGCTCAGGGTGGTCTCATGATCCTACGGGTGGTCCGGCTCATGGTGATCTCATGATCCTACGGGTGGGGGGGGTAATCTGGTCTGGCTCATGGTGGTCTCATGATCCTACGGGGGGGTGGTAATCTGGTCTCACTCATGGTGGTCTCATGATCCTACGGGTGGTCTGGCTCATGGTGGTCTCATGACTCATGGTGGTCTCATGATCCTACGGGTGGTCTGGCTCATGGCGGTCTCATGATGCTACCGGTGGTCTGGCTCATGGTGGTCTCATGATCCTACGGGTGGTCTGGCTCATGGTGGTCTCATGATCCTACGGGTGGTCTGGCCTATGGTGGTCTCATGCTCCTACGGGTGGTCTGGCTCATGGTGGCCTCATGCTCCTACGGGTGGTCTGGCTCATGGTGGTCTCATGATCCTACGAGTGGGGGGGTAATCTGGTCTGGCTCATGGTGGTCTCATGATCCTACGGGGGGTGGTAATCTGGTCTCACTCATGGTGGTCTCATGATCCTACGGGTGGTCTGGCTCATGGTGGTCTCATGACTCATGGTGGTCTCATGATCCTACGGGTGGTCTGGCTCATGGTGGTCTCATGCTCCTACGGGTGGTCTGGCTCATGGTGGCCTCATGCTCCTACGGGTGGTCTGGCTCATGGTGGTCTCATGATCCTTCGGGTGGTCTGGCTCATGGTGGTCTCATGATCCTACGGGTGGTCTGGCTCATGGTGGTCTCATGATCCTACGGGTGGTCTGGCTCATGGTGGTCTCATGATCCTACGGGTGGTCTGGCTCATGGCGGTCTCATGATCCTACGGGTGGTCTGGCTCATGGTGGTCTCATGGTCCTATGGGTGGTCTGGCTCACGGTGGTCTCATGATCCTATGGGTGGTCTGGCTCATGGTGGTCTCATGATCCTACGGGTGGTCTGGCTCATGGTCTCATGGTGGTCTCATGATCCTACTGGTGGTCTGGCTCATGGTGGTCTCAGGATCCTACGGGTGGTCTGGCTCATGGTGGTCTCATGATCCTACGGGTGGTCTGGCTCATGGCGGTCTCATGATGCTACCGGTGGTCTGGCTCATGGTGGTCTCATGATCCTACGGGTGGTCTGGCTCATGGTGGTCTCATGATCCTACGGGTGGTCTGGCTTATGGTGGTCTCATGCTCCTACGGGTGGTCTGGCTCATGGCGGTCTCATGATGCTACGGGTGGTCTGGCTCATGGTGGTTTCATGATCCTACGGGTGGTGTGGCTCATGGTGGTCTCATGATCCTACGGGTGGTCTGGCTCAAGGTGGTCTCAGGATCCTACGGGTGGTCTGGCTTATGGTGGTCTCATGATCCTACGAGTGGGGGGGGCGTAATCTGGTCTGGCTCATGGTGGTCTCATGATGCTACAGGAGGGGGGGGGTAATCTGGTCTGGCTCATGGTGGTCTCATGATCCTACGGGTGGTCTGGCTCATGGTGGTATCATGATCCTACGGGTGGTCTGGCTCATGGTGGTCTCAGGATCCTACGGGTGGTCTGGCTCATGGTGGTCTCATGATCCTACGGGTGGTCTGGCTCATGGTGGTCTCAGGATCCTACGGGTGGTCTGGCTCATGGTGGTCTCATGATCCTACGGGTGGTCTGGCTCAGGGTGGTCTCATTATCCTAGGGGTGGTCTGGCTCATGGTGGTCTCATGATCCTAGGGGTGGTCTGGCTCATGGTGGTCTCAGGATCCTACGGGTGGTCTGGTTCATGGTGGTCTCATGATCCTACGGGTGGTCTGGCTCATGGTGGTCTCATGATCCTACAGGTGGTCTGGCTCATGGTGGTCTCATGATCCTACGGGTGGTCTGGCTCATGGTGGTCTCAGGATCCTACGGGTGGTCTGGCTCATGGTGGTCTCATGATCCTACGGGTGGTCTGGCTCATGGTGGTCTCATGATCCTACGGGTGGTCTGGCTCATGGTGGTCTCAGGATCCTACGGGTGGTCTGGCTCAGGGTGGTCTCATGATCCTAGGGGTGGTCTGGCTCATGGTGGTCTCATGATCCTAGGGGTGGTCTGGCTCATGGTGGTCTCAGGATCCTACGGGTGGTCTGGCTCATGGTTGTCTCATGATCCTACGGGTGGTCTGGCTCATGGTGGTCTCATGATCCTACGGGTGGTCTGGCTCATGGTGGTCTCATGATCCTATGGGTGGTCTGGCTCAGGGTGGTCTCATGATCCTAGGGGTGGTCTGGCTCATGGTGGTCTCATGATCCTAGGGGTGGTCTGGCTCATGGTGGTCTCAGGATCCTACAGGTGGTCTGGCTCATGGTGGTCTCATGATCCTACGGGTGGTCTGGCTCATGGTGGTCTCAGGATCCTACGGGTGGTCTGGCTCAGGGTGGTCTCATGATCCTAGGGGTGGTCTGGCTCATGGTGGTCTCATGATCCTAGGGGTGGTCTGGCTCATGGTGGTCTCAGGATCCTACGGGTGGTCTGGCTCATGGTGGTCTCATGATCCTACGGGGGGTCTGGCTCATGGTGGTCTCATGATCCTACAGGTGGTCTGGCTCATGGTGGTCTCATGATCCTACGGGTGGTCTGGCTCATGGTGGTCTCAGGATCCTACGGGTGGTCTGGCTCATGGTGGTCTCATGATCCTACGGGTGGTCTGGCTCATGGCGGTCTCATGATCCTACGGGTGGTCTGACTCATGGTGGTCTCATGATCCTACGGGTGGTCTGGCTCATGGTGGTCTCATGATCCTACGGGTGGTCTGGCTCATGGTGGTCTCATGATCCTACGGGTGGTCTGGCTCACGGTGGTCTCAGGATCCACCGCTCATGGTGGTCTCATGATCCTACGGGTGGCCTGGCTCATGGTGGTCTCATGATCCTACGGGTGGTCTGGCTCATGGTGATCTCATGATCCTGCGGGTGGTCTGGCTCATGGTGATCTCATGATCCTAGGGGTGGTCTGGCTCATGGCGGTCTCATGATCCTACGGGTGATCTGGCTCATGGCGGTCTCATGATCCTACGGGTTGTCTGCTCATGGTGGTCTCAGGATCCTACGGGTGGTCTGGCTCATGGTGGTCTCAGGATCCTACGGGTGGTCTGGCTCAGGGTGGTCTCATGATCCTAGGGGTGGTCTGGCTCATGGTGGTCTCATGATCCTACTGTGATGTATTCCCATAGGTTCTGTATCGATCCCCCTATTCCTGACCCTATTCTGGTTAACAAGTTAACTAGCAGCCATCCCATGAGGCAGAAAACCCCCATGATGCAGGAACCGTTATCTGATTAAGCCACACTACGGCACAGGAACGTGTTATCTGATTAGGTCATAACGCTTGCCATCTAATTAGACAAGCGATATTCCTCCAGCCCCTGATAAGGCATACGGAGTTCTCAAAACAAATCAAACCTATGACAACCTGGGAAAAACCCTGCGGCCATTGTTTTGATTTCACCGAGAACTTCAGCAAAAGAATGTGCTAACGACCAGGTCGTATGACATCCTTATTGACGTATCTATGTCCATCCTTACGTCAATCTCGGCACCTTAAAGGTATAAATATTACCGATATTGCCCTATGCAAACACACGCGGTGGTGACGAGATCGGAGCAGCTAGACTTGCCGAAGCCCAGAGCAGAGCAGACCCCGCTGGCGCAGCCCCGCCTTCCTGACGCGCTGAGAACGAGACGCTGCTTTCTCCTGCCGAGAAATCCAGCTCCGGCGCTTCCGGGTAGCCCTCGCAGGCAGCCTGGAATATCGAGACCAGAGACGAGAGATACCATCCCTCATTCATCCTAGATTCCAGGTACGGAACTGAATAACCCCTTGCAGAGAATTCTTTAGTCAGTCACTTGGCAAAACAAACTTAACTTCAACTGTAACTTTCTATTCCCGCCCACGTATTCGGCTTAGGTCAGGTACACCGGGGTAGGCGTAGTTAGAAACACCAGTTGAGTACGATTAGTCAAATGTATATGTGTATGTATCTATTTTATCCATTTTAAACCATCTTATGGCTTAGAAACCATATCAATGTTTTTACAGTATTATTTTATACTTCTGCTTTTAATGTATGCACTTTACTTAACCATAAGTATTGCAATAATATCGATCCATTTCTCTTGTATGAGAAAAGAGACTGATCAATAAATAACATCTTTTATTGAACATGCCCGTCTCTTCCTTCTCTCTACAATCTGGTGAGACTAAGAATGCACGTACTGACTGAGTAAAATAAGTCGTCTTTTGTTTTCACACGACTTTAGAGATACACTCTTGATTAGGGGAGAGCAAAGTTGTCATGTTCTATGGTTGTCAGAAACTAAATCCCTTCTTGTCTATCCAGGGAGGTTCAACTCCTCCTTGCCTATTCGAGAAAGTTTCTAGTGAACTCTGAGCTAGCTGGCAAACCCAAAACTTTAAGTCTAATATCGACAGTAGTAGACCTAGTTAACGTCTGGTCTAGGCCTATACTATTGAAGGTATTATTCCAATGCGCAGAGCCTATTGGGATAATAGGAACTACACTACATGGCGCCCAACGCGTTTGGATAAGGCGATAAAACTAACGTAAGACATTTAGAGTAACTCAGTCGTGCTTTTTCACTCAGACCCCTTTTTTCCCATAATACTCCAAAGACGTCTGGAGTGGGTGAAAGGTAATATCCGCCAGACCTCGCAGGAGGAAACTCCTATGTATGGTCCTTGGTCTAGTCAACGTTGAAGGATACACTGTTCCAAAATATTGTGCATCTAATCTTTGTTTCCATAAGAACCTGATCTGCAAACAAACTAAATAACCTTCTGGACAGTACAATGTCAGACACTGAAGGAGAAAGAGAGGCAGTTAGAATAGTAACTGAACTCGCAGCAGCTGATAATGCACTGCAAGACGCTGACCCAGATATAATACTCATCGCGGTCAACATAAGAAAATCTATAACTTTAAAACTTATAGAAAATGGACTGACACCTAGAGGTGGCACCGTCATATTCATAATTGAGGCACACGAATATCGGCAGACAGAGGTATTCTATTCATGGATACACTTTCCAGCAGCAAATGCTGTAACAAAGGTCTTCCACTATTACAAAACAGAGGAACCTCCTAATGAGTACACTCCTTTCGAGGAGGTGGAAGTACCACTTAAATTTCAAGAGCATCTGCTCTTATTTAATGGCGCCCTAAAACATAATAATCACATCACCAGGCTCGGTCCATTAGGTAGACCAGGAGCAACGTGGCCGGTTCTAGCCGGATACACACCACATCCAGACATCGATGGGATGTCTGTAGCAGAGCTTTTAACACAGCTAAAACAATTAATAAAATTACATAGACAATTAGTCCAATATGTGATGCGGACTTCAACAATTCAACCAGCAATTAAAATTCCACAGCTGACCCCTCATCAGGGGAACACAAATAAAATTACACCACAGAACATACAATCCTGCCTAGGTAAAGTACCAGCTAAACGGGAACAAATACCATTCTGGTTAGCACAAAAAAACACCCAAATAGAGGCGGTGTTTCCAGACACCACCCCGTTAGAAAAACACAGGATTCTGACTATCTGTCTTCCAATGGGAATCGCACCACACGTGGAGGACTGTGACACTTGGGGTACAGTCTTCGCTTCCATCTACACAAAAACGCACGGTGTTCCATCCATTTCGGTAATACCAGATGTGCTAAAACAAATTCAAGACGAATACGGTCCAGAACCCGCTTTAACTCTTGGTATGAAATTATTAAAAGACTTCAAGCAGGTCTCGGCTATATTATTAGCCAACATAAAGGGAGAAGCAGCAAACGTGGCGATCCGCCAGAGGTTAAAGGAGACAGATATAGCAGACCAACCAGCTGAAATTGCCAGAATTATAGAAAAATCCTATGAGGAACTAGGTAGAGATAGTTTAGGTGGAATACCAGTAAAACCACAACTGATTGAAAGTCCTGAAAAAATATTTTTTAATAATAATTCAACATCACAAAAAAAGAGCTGGGATGGAAACAAACAATCCAATCCTAAAAGAAAAGAAATTCCAGTCCAGAGGAAGGTCTCCTCGGCGGAGAGAAAAATCTCCGAACCAAAGACACAGGTCACCCCAAAGTGACCCCTCTGGGAAAAGATATAACCTTAGAAATAGGGATAATATAAAGAAGCCTGATAGATATCAAGACATTGATACACGTCCCTCTCAATCTTTTCAGACTTCCTCGCAGAAATCGGAAAGAAGAGGACGATCAGAACAAAGAGAAGAGCACGCCAAGTCCAAAGACAAGGAATCTGCTCATCTAAAAAAGAAACTACAATTTCCAAAAAAGAAGGTAGCCAGTATCAAGGTAGTTAACAATGCCGAGAATACTGAGGACACAACTGAAAAACGGAGAATGGGCTCAGACAATGCTAGACAGCGCAGCAGAAGTGAGCATAGCTCGCAAAGTCCTTATGAATCTTCTGGAGACAGTGGACACGAATGAATATCTTCAAGTGGAAACTGCAGACACCAGAGTTAGCAAACCTCACAAAATATATGAAATAACATTACGTATAGAAGGGGATAAGACTAGAAAAATAAGGGGACTATTTTGGGATAATCTCTCCAAGGGCTATGACATCCTTCTAGCTGAAAAAGACTGGCCACCAGAGTTTGGCAGGGAGTGCCCTCATGGCGAAGAAATAATTATGCCTGCCTTCTCAAATCATTTCCCAATTCATAAAAAATACACACTTGCTAGAAAGTGGGCAGTAGCTCAAGCTCCTGCTTTATATAAAAATCATGTAGGATGGGATGAGGACTCTCCTCCTCACAAAATCCAGTTAAAATCACAACCTACTGCACAGAGACAGTACCCAATTAAGCAAGAAGCTAAAAAACAGGTAAAAGAAATCCTAGATCAATTAGAATACCAGGGGGTGATTGAAACTTGCACCTCACAAATGAACAACCCTTTGTTTCCGGTCTCCAAACCAGACAATTCATATCGTCTAGTTTTGGATTACCGACACCTTAACTCATGTTGCAAAACTTTTGCAGTGCAAAACTCGCATAGTGCTGCACTAATGAATAACATAGTGCGCAAAAAATACAAAACAACATTAGACATCTCTAATGGATTCTTTTGTCAAAACATAGCACCAGAGAGCAGATATTTGTCTGCGTTCTCAATAAATGGCACTCAAAAACAATTCTGTCGGTTAGCCCAGGGGTACAAGAATAGCCCAGGGGTATTCTCAGCGAGAGTAACAGAATTACTACAAACATATGATGACGAAGCATTATCGTATGTCGACGACATATACTTAACAGATGATGACTTGGATACTCACTTGAAGAGAGTGAACACCATAATACTTGGGTTCGCAGCAGAGGGTTACAAATTCAACTTTAAAAAATCCAGAATTGCCCATCTAACAGTCCTGTTCTTAGGATATGAATTATCAAGTGAAGGCAAAAGCCTGGCTGACAATTTCCTAGAGAAATGTGCCGTACTCCAAGCACCTAGAACACTAAAAAACCTACAGTCAATTCTAGGCTTCCTAAATTTCGGAAGAACATACATTGCAAATTACGCAGAAAGGGTCAAACCCCTTTATGATCTAATAAAACCAGATTTTAAAAGAACCAATTGGACTCAAATACACACAGAAATTCTGAGATCCTTACAAACAGACATGCTAATAAAAACAAAATTAGAAACACGTGATAACACACGCAATCTTGTGATTCGAGTCATCCCAGGAAGATGCGGATTCACATACCTGACCTCTAATGAGGGAGAAAAGGTACCAATTGCATTCAAATCACACTTGTACACAGAAGCTGAAAAGAAATTCAGCATTAAAGAAAACATTGTTCATGCAGTTCAAACCGCAATAGCTAGAGAAAAAGATCAAGCGGACGGTAGACACATCACAGTCAGAACAGCAGAATCAGCCTTTGAGGCATTAACAACACCGTGTAATTTACCAACAACAACATTGAATCCGGAATGGATACAATGGGTGAATTCAATTACAACGGACAAAGTATACTACTACTTTGATCCAGAACTAAAGGAATTGAAAAATCTAGAATATGAAAGAACATTCCCTCTGCCAATCGACATTCTGCCCTTACGACAATACGCTTGTGTAATCTATACAGACGGACATGCTCAACCCTCCGTTTGGGGAGAACAAGCATACAACCCCACATGTGAGATTACAAAAGAAGTGTGGCGCGGAGGTAATCTAAGACCTCTATTAACAAAAACACACTCAGTAGAAACTAATTCAGAACAACAGACTGAAATAATAGCATTGAAAATGGCGCTAGATAATGCGGATCGCGAATTCCCGACACTTATAGTGTCCGATTCATATTACTGCGTCAAATCATATAACAACGATTTGCAGACATGGATTCAAAACGGTTACAAAGATGACACAGGTGCAACAATAAAGCAAAAACTGCTTTGGGAACAAATAGTTCTGTTACAAAAAGAACTACCAAAGACTCACGTGATACATACACTGAGTCATCAGCGTGATGGCGTTCACGTTGCAGGGAATTCATTGGCTGAGACAGCCACAGCGGTAGCAACTAAATCGGCTTCCGTAGCTAGAAAAAAGCGTACAGTGAAGTATATTGACGGTGAAACAGTGCTGGCGGTGAAAACTTCATCAAAAGGCGACTGCTCAGCGCTACCGATCAACTATCCACTCAATTATACATACATAATCGATGCAAACTCCGTCCCTTTTGCTCGAATCCCTGGAGTGGGGGATAGAGTGATTCCAAACATGGACAGGAGAAACTTGTTAATTGCAGACGCGCATATGGGTGAGGGTCTCAGACACCTCAAACTAAAAGATTCTCTGGAAGAATTACAATCAAGGTACTGGTGGCCAGGCATGAGCCTGCATCATACCATGTTTGTAAAGAACTGCCCAAACTGTAACAGAAATCGCAGTGGTGAGAGAAACGGTGTAATACCGTGGCGTTTCACTCCAGAAAGAATCAACAGTAAAAAGCAAAGCGTCCGATTAACATATACAGGCTAGTTTCCACTTATAATGTAGATCCTCCGCACTCGGCTGACGTCTGGACTGTTATACAAAGATTTGCGAGTCTAAATGGCATATACGCTAGGAGCATGCTACGTTTGACCATTGTTTTCACTTTAGCCTTAAGCCTGAGGGGAAATATGGCCAAATGAGCATAGCATAGCGGGATTCTTCTCACTTCCTTCCTGAGGGATACGGGATGGTGTAAAGAAAAAACCAAGGCATAAAGCTATCTATAACAGAAAGGATATTAGGTTCGGGAGCTGGGTGGGTCAAACATCTAATAAGTGTCCAACGTAGTCTAAATAACCTGCCAAGAAATTCTCTGAAGGGATTCAGTCCGTACGAATTATTGTTTGGAACTAGGATGTTAGTCTTAGACCTCGACAGTCAGACTTCAGTGGTGAAGGAAAAAAGCTTTGATATCAAAGATCGTTTGGCTATTTTGCAGGACTTAAACGAAACAAGAAAAGACCTGAGCAACATAAAGTTGAAACAGCAGCCAACAACCACTGAAGAACCACCACCTGTCCCAGCAAGACCTGTCTGGATTCCAAAAGTCGGGGATCTAGTCAGAGAAAAGATCGCGGTAAAGAAGGAATTTGGGCCTTCTTACAGAAAAGCAGTTCCTGTCTTGTCTATCAACGGGACAAGATCAGTTGTACTACCGCCGCTTGCTGGTAAAAAGGAGAACCGAGTTGTATCCATCGACCTGGTAAAACCACAATCATGTGGCTGATAACAAATAGTAGGCCAAGTGGACTCCCGATAAGTAGTAGAACACCAAGATTTGCTAGAAACACAGAAGTTCAATCTAAGAGGCTAATCACATTCGAAACGCCTACTGAACTACAACAAGGACTATGCAACAATGCAATGGAACTTAGACCTCTGAAAACCCAAATAAAAACATTTAGCAGAGACACACCAATCTATAATGAAGTAACAAACGACTATGCAAGAAACAGTAATCCTGAAGCAATTGGAACAATTGACAGAACTGCATCTGGCTACTTCATAAACTTCGATGATTCCTCTGAAGGCTTCACTGAATCAAAAACACAGCCATCAACAAAAACCTTTAAAGATAAAGTTAAAGTACTTTTGAAACAACTGAAAGAAACATATCTGATTTCTCCATGGATTGAATTTTGGGTGGGTTTTGGTGCATTTATCCTCATACTTTGGCTCATCATGGTACTAACTTTGGGACGCTTCATTGAGGGAAAATATGCTAAAATGGACACAGCAAGTCAGAAAATCAACTTGATCCTCAAACCACACACATCTTCACACGTCGAGAAAAGAGAACTTTCTTCAGTCAACTTCACAGCCAATCCTATACCGGGTGGGGTAGCATGGGACAACACTGACTACGAAATCTATGGTCCGGTTGAAATCCTGAAATATCCACACCAAATTAAGATCTCGTTGAGTGACTTTGTAAAACCAAGCTCATTTGCTGATGATTGGGACTTTGAAAGTATAAATAATATGATGTCTGACTTAGTGATGTCTGCTAAATTTACCAAACATGATTATTTGCAGGGTTCGACAAATTATGAAAGTATGTACTGTTATAACCACTATGGTAACCATTTTCTACATAGATCTGCACAACCTAGAAATGTTTTAAATTATAATCAATGGGAACATTGTGCAACCCCTCCAAAAGAAAGCTCAAGAACCTTTTATGACAAATATTCATACTTTTCAGGTTTTAACACAAGTAATGCTGAAACATTTTATTTCAAATTGTCAAATAAGACAGGGACAAAGACCATGATAACAAACACGAAATTGATATATTCAGACTCATTCTTTGAACAAATGAATACTTTTGGTTTTGATTATTGGGACAAAAATGTTGAAGTAAAAAGTGTTTGGGGTACAAAAGAATGGCAAGTACAGGGTATAGAATCTTTGTTTAGAGCCTGCATGATCCCAGAACAAATTATATTTTTAAATGACACTGTTCAACAAACTACCTGTCTTGGCTTAGCCAAAATCAAAGACTTAAATAAACCGTCTATTCCAAAACCAACAATGAACAGCAATAGCTCTACAGATGAAGATATAGACGTAAACTATGTATTAAACCAAAACAGAACACATCCTGATTGGAAAAAGTGGTTGATCTGGCCCACAGATACTAATAACTGTCAAGACAGATTCCTGAACAAAACACAGGGGTTCAAAATGACCAGGCCAGACCCTAGATATTCCCAAAGACAACACCCAGGGATAATAACCACCTACAGTGTGGGCAAATTATGCCTTCAATGGCTACAAACTTCCACACTGGCAGAAATTAAGCATCACCTAACTTTACTTACTGATGGTGCTGACTTGCGTGATTTCATTATGGGACCGTGCAAACAGCGTCAGAAACGTTTAATAGCAGCCTCTGTATATGCAGCATACAACGAGGCCTGGAAGGTGACTCAAATTGAGACAGCAGAAAGTATACGGGAAATTGACCGTATTAATTTGGAAAAATCACTTTCTGTAGTGGACAATGGGTTAATGACTCTGTCCTCCAGAATTTTTTCTCTGGACAGCATTGTGTCTTCAGCAATCGACATAATATCGCAAGACTTACTGTTGTTACAACACGGTCAGTCCCAATTGCGTTCTATTGTACAGCTTGGCTGGACGTTACAAAATCTGCGTTCAGGCTATGTGCCTTGGCGTTTAATCAACACAACGTAACTATTCAATATCTTTAACCTCACTGATAAACAAATCAGTATGGCACAAAAGGGTGCTGATTATACAATCCTGAGCATTGAGAAACTCGAGAGATTACCAGTGACAATGTCAGAACGACCTGTCAGTGAATGGATAATACATGGGATAATTAATATTCCAATATCAACCTTCAGGTTTCAATACTGCCAAAAATATATACAGGCTGGCATGTACGAAAAATTGGGAAAAGGGTACATTAAAACAACATGGAACTTGCCCTATTCACATGCATGTGTCAGTAATAAAGGACAGAAAGTGTTTCTTAGTGGCAATAATTGTGCGATGTCACTAAGCGGTACACTTCTGTGTAATGGAATTAGTTTGCATGGAGCCTGTGAAGGGAACTCAAATAACCTTTCATGTCACCAGCTAGGCGCACCTGCAACAGTGATAGAACCATTCTTTCAAAGACTCTATAATGGGAGTTACGTTCTAATTGTGGACCGCAGATGTTGTAGTCTTATGCCCGGGACTCCTTATCTCGTAACTACGACTGCGAAGGTCAAGTGCTGTGGACGCTTATTGTTCCCCAGCTCCTTTCCAGACAGGGAGGCAAGGGCATGGCCCAACTTGAAAATTACTTCTATTCGAATAGATACTTTAAGCAGAATGAAAACTGTGCTTCTTCAGACGCCGACCAGGCTCACGTCATCAAAAGAAACGTATGATCTCCTAGTCGCAAGGACGACTGCAGAGATTCACTCCTTATTATCAACTAATTCCCCCATACATTTCGTAGAAATCCTGAATGAAATATTAAATATTTATGATACAAGTGGAGTCTCAAAAGTATTTAAGACAGTATTTTCGATGGCATTAACACCATTCAAAGCCATACTGGGTATTTTTCCAGATTTCGTCCATTCGATTTTTGGCGGACTTCCCCTCATTTTAGGACTAATTGCAGGAATCCTATTCTTAGTCCTTATATTTCGTTATGGCAAACCATGTCACAGACAAAACACCTGCGACAAGGGAAGAAACAATCCTAGCCATTGGATACCGGGACCGGATATCAAAAATCCTGGGACTATCCCGGCTTAGAGACCTGAACATGACTTGGTTTCTATCATTTTGACCAATGTGGCAACGATGTGTTTTACCTGTATTAAGGTGCTTGCTATGCGGAGAAGAATGCGTGTTAGACACCTGTCTGACGCTACAATCGGATGCGCCAATGGATGCAGAAACATTGTTGAGTCCAATAAAGGCTCATGCTTTGTGCTGCCCTCAACGGCTACCAATCCTGATGACGGCATTCGTGGAAGCTTCACCACTACGATTAAGGGGTAGTGAAGTTCAAGATGAAAGCAGCATTGATCAGGTACGACCTTCTGTCAGCAATACTAATCAAAATGTCAATGGAGACAATCATGCGCACGAATGCATGGTTACACCTTTTTCCGAGTTAGTGGAACTCTCCCAGGAAGCTGTTGACAGCTTTTTCGACAGTCTAAATGATATGATGTTCTCACCAGAGCAGAAATAGAGACTTTTGAGCAAGCTCACACACGGCGTTCCCTGAATTTGGCCTTCAACTAGAAAAGTAAAATACCATGAACAATTTTCCCTCCAGTTCACGGACAGCAATTTTTTTCAGCAGCCCCAAAATATTTTTCGAATTTTTCGGAACACTTATCTTCTGCTTAAAGTAAGAACTATTCTTAGAGAACTAAAATTTCTAATTTTAGATAGTTTTTAGACATTAGCTGCCCGCTGGTATGTTCATAATTATTTTATTCTGTGATGGAATGGTCTCGAACCTTTTTTCTGTATTAAGAGCCATTTCATGTGTAAATTCTCATATACAAATTAGTGATAATGTATAGATATGCGTGATTACTTTAGCATTATTCTACAGCTTGAGTGCATATATTACATGTGACTGTTTTTTCCGTATATTTGATAATTTCAAAATGCATTTATGTATTTTGGGGTGGTAAGGTATACACGATACTCTACAGTATGTTTTACTATGCATAGATTCGTAAATATGTCCATAGTTAGCGTGGAGTGGGTGTGATGTATTCCTATAGGTACTGTATCGATCCCCCTATTCCTGACCCTATTCTTGTTAACAAGTTAACTAGCAGCCATCCCATGAGGCAGAAAACCCCCATGATGCAGGAACCGTTATCTGATTAAGCCACACTACGGCACAGGAACGTGTTATCTGATTAGGTCATAACGCTTGCCATCTAATTAGACAAGCGATATTCCTCCAGCCCCTGATAAGGCATACGGAGTTCTCAAAACAAATCAAACCTATGACAACCTGGGAAAAACCCTGCGGCCATTGTTTTGATTTCACCGAGAACTTCAGCAAAAGAATGTGCTAACGACCAGGTCGTATGACATCCTTATTGACGTATCTATGTCCATCCTTACGTCAATCTCGGCACCTTAAAGGTATAAATATTACCGATATTGCCCTATGCAAACACACGCGGTGGTGACGAGATCGGAGCAGCCAGACTTGCTGAAGCCCAGAGCAGAGCAGACCCCGCTGGCGCAGCCCCGCCTTCCTGACGCGCTGAGAACGAGACGCTGCTTTCTCCTGCCGAGAAATCCAGCTCCGGCGCTTCCGGGTAGCCCTCGCAGGCAGCCTGGAATATCGAGACCAGAGACGAGAGATACCATCCCTCATTCATCCTAGATTCCAGGTACGGAACTGAATAACCCCTTGCAGAGAATTCTTTAGTCAGTCACTTGGCCAAACAAACTTAACTTCAACTGTAACTTTCTATTCCCGCCCACGTATTAGGCTTAGGTCAGGTACACCGGGGTAGGCGTAGTTAGAAACACCAGTTGAGTACGATTAGTCAAATGTATATGTGTATGTATCTATTTTATCCATTTTAAACCATCTTATGGCTTAGAAACCATATCAATGTTTTTACAGTATTATTTTATACTTCTGCTTTTAATGTATGCACTTTACTTAACCATAAGTATTTCAATAATATCGATCCATTTCTCTTGTATGAGAAAAGAGACTGATCAATAAATAACATCTTTTATTGAACACGCCCGTCTCTTCCTTTTCTCTACAATCTGGTGAGACTAAGAATGCACGTACTGACTGAGTAAAATAAGTCGTCTTTTGTTTTCACACGACTCTAGAGATACACTTTTGATTAGGGGAGAGCAAAGTTGTCATGTTCTATGGTTGTCAGAAACTAAATCCCTTCTTGTCTATCCAGGGAGGTTCAACTCCTCCTTGCCTATTCGAGAAAGTTTCTAGTGAACTCTGAGCTAGCTGGCAAACCCAAAACTTTAAGTCTAATATCGACAGTAGTAGACCTAGTTAACGTCTGGTCTAGGCCTATACTATTGAAGGTATTATTCCAATGCGCAGAGCCTATTGGGATAATAGGATATACACTACACTACGGGTGGTCTGGCTCATGGTGGTTTCATGATCCTAGGGGTGGTCTGGCTCATGGTGGTCTCATGATCCTAGGGGTGGTCTGGCTCATGGTGGTCTCATGATCCTACGGGTGGTCTGGCTCAGGGTGGTCTCATGATCCTAGGGGTGGTCTGGCTCTTGGTGGTCTCATGATCCTACGGGTGGTCTGGCTCATGGTGGTCTCATGATCCTAGGGGTGGTCTGGCCCATGGTGGTCTCAGGATCCTACGGGTGGTCTGGCTCATGGTGGTCTCATGATCCTACGGGTGGTCTGGCTTATGGTGGTCTCAGGATCCTACGGGTGGTCTGGCTCATGGTGGTCTCATGATCCTACGGGTGGTCTGGCTCAGGGTGGTCTCATGATCCTACGGGTGGTCTGGCTCTTGGTGGTCTCATGATCCTACGGGTGGTCTGGCTCATGGTGGTCTCATGATCCTACGGGTGGTGCTCATGGTGATCTCATGATCCTACGGGTGGTCTGGCTCATGGTGGTCTCATGATCCTACGGGTGGTCTGGCTCAGGGTGGTCTCATGATCCTGCGGGTGGTCTGGTTCATGGTGGTCTCATGATCCTACGGGTGGTCTGGCTCATGGTGGTCTCATGATCCTATGGGTGGTCTGGCTCATGGTGGTCTCATGATCCTACGGGTGGTCTGGCTCATGGTGGTCTCATGATCCTACGGGTGGTCTGGCTCATGGTGGTCTCATGATCCTACGGGTGGTCTGGCTCATGGTGGTCTCTTGATCCTAGGGGTGGTCTGGCTCATGGTGGTCTCAGGATCCTACGGGTGGTCTGGCTCATGGTGGTCTCATGATCCTACGGGTGGTCTGGCTCATGGTGGTCTCTTGATCCTAGGGGTGGACTGGCTCATGGTGGTCTCATGATCCTATGGGTGGACTAGCTCAGGTGATCTCATGATCCTACGGGTGGTCTGGCTCATGGTGGTCTCATGATCCTACGGGTGGTCTGGCTCATGGTGGTCTCATGATCCTACGGGTGGTCTGGCTCATGGTGGTCTCAGGATCCTACGGGAGGTCTGGCTCATGGTGGTCTCAGGATCCTATGGGTGGTCTGGCTCATGGTGGTCTCATGATCCTACGGGTGGTCTGGCTCAGGGTGGTCTCATGATCCTAGGGGTGGTCTGGCTCATGGTGGTCTCAGGATCCTATGGGTGGTCTGGCTCATGGTGGTCTCAGGATCCTAGGGGTGGTCTGGCTCATGGTGGTCTCATGATCCTAGGGGTGGTCTGGCTCATGGCGGTCTCATGATCCTACGGGTGGTCTGGCTCAGGGTGGTCTCATGATCCTACGGATGGTCTGGCCCATGGTGGTCTCATGCTCCTACGGGTGGTCTGGCTCATGGTGGTCTCATGATCCTATGGGTGGTCTGGCTCATGGTGGTCTCATGATCCTACGGGTGGTCTGGCTCATGGTGGTCTCATGATCCTACGGGTGGTCTGGCTCATGGTGGTCTCATGATCCTACGGGTGGTCCGGCTCATGGTGATCTCATGATCCTACGGGTGGTCTGGCTCATGGTGGTCTCATGATCCTACGAGTGGGGGGGTAATCTGGTCTGGCTCATGGTGGTCTCATGATCCTACGGGGGTGGTAATCTGGTCTCACTCATGGTGGTCTCATGATCCTACGGGTGGTCTGGCTCATGGTGGTCTCATGACTCATGTTGGTCTCATGATCCTACGGGTGGTCTGGCTCTTGGTGGTCTCATGCTCCTACGGGTGGTCTGGCTCATGGTGGCCTCATGATCCTTCGGGTGGTCTGGCTCATGGTGGTCTCATGATCCTACGGGTGGTCTGGCTCATGGTGGTCTCATGCTCCTACGGGTGGTCTGGCTTATGTTGGTCTCATGCTCCTACGGGTGGTCTGGCTCATGGTGGTCTCAGGATCCTACGGGTGGTCTGGCTCATGGTGGTCTCATGATCCTACGGGTGGTCTGGCTCATTGTGGTCTCATGATCCTATGGGTGGTCTGGCTCATGGTGGTCTCATGATCCTACGGGTGGTCTGGCTCATGGTGGTCTCATGATCCTACGGGTGGTCTGGCTCATGGTGGTCTCATGATCCTACGGGTGGTCTGGCTCATGGTGGTCTCATGATCCTACGGGTGGTCTGGCTCATGGTGGTCTCTTGATCCTACGGGTGGTCTGGCTCATGGCGGTCTCATGATCCTACGGGTGGTCTGGCTCATGGTGGTCTCTTGATCCTACGGGTGGTCTGGCTCATGGCGGTCTCATGATCCTACGGGTGGTCTGGCTCATGGTGGTCTCATGCTCCTACAGGTGGTCTGGCTCATGGTGGTCTCAGGATCCTACGGGTGGTCTGGCTCATGGTGGTCTCATGATCCTACGGGTGGTCTGGCTCATGGCGGTCTCATGATCCTACGGGTGGTCTGCCTCATGGTGGTCTCATGATCCTACGGGTGGTCTGGCTCATGGTGGTCTCATGATCCTACGGGTGGTCTGGCTCATGGTGGTCTCAGGATCCTACGGGTGGTCTGGCTCATGGTGGTCTCATGATCCTAGGGGTGGTCTGGCTCATGGTGGTCTCATGATCCAACAGGTGGTCTGGATCACGGTGATCTCATGATCCTACGGGTGGTCTGGCTCATGGTGGTCTCATGATCCTATGGGTGGTCTGCATCACGGTGATCTCATGATCCTACGGGTGGTCTGGCTCATGGTGGTCTCATGATCCTACGAGTGGGGGGGGGTAATCTGGTCTGGCTCATGGTGGTCTCATGATGCTACAGGAGGGGGGGTAATCTGGTCTGGCTCATGGTGGTCTCATGATCCTACGGGTGGTCTGGCTCATGGCGGTCTCATGATCCTACGGGTGGTCTGGCTCATGGTGGTATCATGATCCTACGGGTGGTCTGGCTCATGGTGGTCTCAGGATCCTACGGGTGGTCTGGCTCATGGTGGTCTCAGGATCCTACGGGTGGTCTGGCTCATGGTGGTCTCATGATCCTACGGGTGGTCTGGCTCAGGGTGGTCTCATGATCCTAGGGGTGGTGTCGCTCATGGTGGTCTCATGATCCTAGGGGTGGTCTGGCTCATGGTGGTCTCAGGATCCTACGGGTGGTCTGGCTCATGGTGGTCTCATGATCCTACGGGTGGTCTGGCTCATGGTGGTCTCATGATCCTACAGGTGGTCTGGCTCATGGTGGTCTCATGATCCTACGGTTGGTCTGGCTCATGGTGGTCTCAGGATCCTACGGGTGGTCTGGCTCATGGTGGTCTCATGATCCTACGGGTGGTCTGGCTCATGGCGGTCTCATGATCCTACGGGTGGTCTGGCTCAAGGTGGTATCATGATCCTACGGGTGGTCTGGCTCATGGTGGTCTCAGGATCCTACGGGTGGTCTGGCTCATGGTGGTCTCATGATCCTACGGGTGGTCTGGCTCATGGTGGTCTCAGGATCCTACGGGTGGTCTGGCTCATGTTGGTCTCATGATCCTAGGGGTGGTCTGGCTCATGGTGGTCTCATGATCCTACGGGTGGTCTGGCTCATGGTGGTCTCAGGATCCTACGGGTGGTCTGGCTCATGGTGGTCTCATGATCCTACGGGTGGTCTGGCTCATGGTGGTCTCATGATCCTATGGGTGGTCTGGCTCAGGGTGGTCTCATGATCCTACGGGTGGTCTGGCTCATGGTGGTCTCATGATCCTACGGGTGGCCTGGCTCATGGTGGTCTCATGATCCTACGGGTGGTCTGGCTCATGGTGATCTCATGATCCTGCGGGTGGTCTGGCTCATGGTGATCTCATGATCCTAGGGGTGGTCTGGCTCATGGCGGTCTCATGATCCTACGGGTGATCTGGCTCATGGTGGTCTCATGATCCTACGGGTGGTCTGGCTCATGGTGGTCTCAGGATCCTACAGGTGGTCTGGCTCATGGTGGTCTCAGGATCCTACGGGTGGTCTGGCTCAGGGTGGTCTCATGATCCTAGGGGTGGTCTGGCTCATGGTGGTCTCATGATCCTACGGGTGGTCTGGCTCATGGTGTTCCCATGATCCTACGGGTGGGGTAATCTGCTCTGGCTCATGGTGGTCTCATGATCCTACGGATGGTCTGGCTCATGGTGGTCTCATGATCCTACGGATTGTCTGGCTCATGGTGGTCTCATGATCCTACGGATGGTCTGGCTCATGATCCTACGGGTTGTCTGGCTCATGGTGGTCTCATGATCCTACGGGTGGTCGGGCTCTTTCTTCCAAACATCTTGTGTCGGTGTAGATGTGGCCAAAGAATGGGATCTCTTCTTTTTCTTCTTCAGGCTTGACTGGATTCAGTCAATCCAAGACCTTCCTGCTGCAGGTCTCTCCTCCTCAGTCGGGAAGCCCTGACTCTGGGCTTCAGGGCAGCACTACAAGGAATCCCGCTGCACTGCTCTACGTCACAACAAAAGGCAGGAATGAGCCGTATCTACGTGATACAGAGCATTCTTGCCCTTTTCCCCAGGGCAGGTTCAATGCAAGGGTGCCTGCATTGCAGGGTTGATTGATTGATTGAAGGGAGACCTTCCTGCACAAAATCAATCACAAGAGGCAATTTTCTTTTTCTATGTGAGCTGCAGGTTGCAGCACAAATAGAAAAAGAAAAGCACGAGGAGAAATAAAAATAAATCTACTTGTTGTGCCTCCCTAATGCCACCCACAGCAACACCCATGGAACGCCCGTTTCATGCAGTGTTCTGCGTGAAAGGGGCACATATTTATAAGGCCATGAAAAGCCATGTAAAGTGGCTTTACGTGGCCTTATAAATATGCAGTGGCACATTACACTCAGTCATTCATACTCGTTCAGACATGGCTATATGCAAATCAGTCTGACCCTGTGCCTCATGGGAACAGTCCAGCCCGAACTGCCAAGCCATGTCTTCCCTGGACCGGAAACAAGCATCCTGGGACCGGTTTCGGATTCATAATCCTCATCAGCCAGGCTATCTTGAATCCAGTGGCCAAGTGAGCAAGGGACTCACGTCTTAGCATACCCTGCCACACTTAGGGCGAACAAAGCGATACAAAAGGGGATGATGGACGGAGCGCTTGAGCAAATCAAACACTCACCCCCAGTCAACCGATCTGGGTTTAATCCATCACCATTCTTTAGCCCACACAGCCACCCCAGTTCAGACATGGCTATATGCAAATCATGGGAACAGTCCAGCCCGAACTGCCAAGCCATGTCTTCCCTGGACCGGAAACAAGCATCTTGGGACCGGTTTCACTTCTTTATTCACATGAGCACCTGTTCACTTCTTGAGCACTTTATATCATGATTATTGGTGATTTAATTTTCTAAATTCTGTGAATAGATTAAATCAAGTGTGATTGTTTGTAGGAGAGTAGGGTCTGCTATCCTATGGTCACCCCAAATTTTTGCTTTTTGCTTCACTGGTTTTCGACTACTGAGGCTGTGGGCCTGCTGATCAGACCCCCAGCCTGCTGTTCTCTCACTAAATTAATGATACATGTGCTATAGGCACATACCACAATTGGAAATGGACTCCTTGTCAGCCCCTGTATAATGCACTATAGGTGCCCAGGGCATAGGGGCCACCAAGGCCTACCAGGGGCTGCAGCATATCTTTTGCCACCCCTGGCTGGTTCTTAAATTGACACAACTGGCTGATCACTCAGCTGGGGTAAGGTGGTGTAATCACCCCTTACTTAGATATAGTATACCTATATCTAAACCTATATCTGGACACATATAAACCTGTGAGCCACTCCTAGGGAAGGCCTCATCAATCCTGGAGGCAGAGTGCGTGGTTTAATGTGAGATGGAGCTCTAGCATGAGCTGAGCCTGTCTGCAGCTGTCGGGAACAACTCCCTAAGCTGTTTCAGGATAATGCCATACCATATACTCTTAAGTGCCTTATAATCCTCGCGGTTATATAGCAACTCTGGTTTGGCTTTATCAAAACATGTCGTGTAAGGTGTCATACGATTTGGAATACTATCCCCTCGCCAGTTCTGGCGACGGGGATAGCATTCCACCCCTCTAGAGGGGTAAGACATGTTCCTTTACTTTAATGCGGTTAATTTCTAAAAGGGCCTTAGATCCACAAAATGGATGCCTCTGCCACAGACAAGAGTCTGGACCCCTGCAGCTGACCGAAACTCAGCCAAATGGGGCCTGGACAAAGGGTTTCCTGCCACAGGAGGGTGTCACCACCCTCCAGACAGGAGATAGTGGATTGTAGCAGGGAGGTCTGAAAGAAACCAGACACTGCCTGGGGCGCACAAGGCTGCCCCTTGCATAATCCGGCCAAACCGGTTCTGGGGCACTCCAGCCCTCGTGCCAGGGCGGCCTGGATCAAAGGAAAGGGGTGTATCCACCCCCTTCCTGGGTCCCACCCATAGGGGGGGACCTAGCAGGTAATCACGCCCCCCAGATTCGAATAAGAGTGGGAGCAGTGCCAATGCACTTCAGATTATCCTGAAGAAACATAAGAAACGAAATTCTGGACCCTTCGACATCCTACTCGACGTAGAAGCCCGAAGAATCTCCCTTGTGGTCAAGGAGTGACCACCCTGTGCAAACAGGCACCATCCAGCTATCGACGTCTCCTTTGTTGCAGTTCCCGCCGGAACTCGAGCGACAGAGATCGACGAGATCAAGCTTGCCTGCTTTCCAACAGCCCGATCCACAGTCCCTGCAGAGCTGAGACCCGTGGAGGCGACCGGAAGCGTGGGGCATGCCATCTTGAATTGACCACGAGATGCTGACCGTGCAGCCCACGAGTGACCCTTGAAGCTGTACACCGGGCTTTGAGAAGCCCCAACCCTGAGCCACACTTGCACCGAAGTTCAGCCCTCCACACTCGACGAGTGCTGCGTGGGGCCCTTCTGCTTCTTTTGGCTCAACGCGTTGGCCCGGTCACTTGCCAACCGGCTAGTGGCCCCTGTGCTGACGAAAACTTGAAATCGACTTGTGAATCTGGTTGCTCCAGATCTGCACCAGCTCCCCTGAAAAGGAGCCCCCACTCTGACCCTCCTGGTTTGAGTGAGAAGCAATCTCCCGGTTCCGCGTGGATTGCTTTTGCCAAGTGTTGTTTGCTCCAATCTTGAAGCCAATAGCGCCGACGGCGAGAGCCTGCGTGGGACAGATCGTGACCTGCTCCTGGACGTCGTAGATGCCCCAGAGCCCACGTGACAGCGGAGAGAAGCACCTCGACAGCGACCTGATTGCGCCCGACATTGCCTGGTTCCGTCCTGGTTCCACCCTGGTCACTGCTGTGTGGTATATAAATATATAATACCGGATCTAGGTTTGACTAGGCATAGCAATAACAGATAGCTCAATAAATAAGAGTCAAGATTCGAGGTAGTAGGAGTTTGCAGGTTTAATACAGCATAAGGACAGGAACAGGACAACCTGCACAGGAATAGGATGGCAGCGCTTGACAGGGGGGCCCCGACAGCTGCCGGGCAGGATCTGGGATGAGCGCGCTAACATTTAATAACAATACACGAACATATATACTAAAACAGTTGCATTACAATACATACGATAGGCGGAGCAGTGGGTGTGGTCAATAGCAGTCGCGAAAGATAAGGGTGAAAATGGGTGTAACAGGGGCGTATACATAGACATGTGATGCCAACGTAACAGAATATGTCATAAATGGGGCGGAAACATGGAGGGGGCTACCTAAGGAGCCGGGACCTCTAACCTAATGGTGCGCGCAAACTGACAATGACGTGTTACTAGGAGAAGCTGGGGGCTATGAACTCTGTACTAGGAGCAGAGACTGGAGTCTGGAGAGTCAGGGCGACATGTACCTAAACAGTATCTAGTATCTGATGTTTAGAGAACATGTTGATAGAATCCAAAAGTTATCGGGGTAAAGGCTAACAGACTCTAAGACTGGAGCATGCATTATTCTACATGTAGTGCGTGATGAAGAATATTAAATGACCATTAAATGCAGTATTTCTCTTACATGGAGACGTAAAGGCTAGACAATGACGGAAACTATTGATGCGATTCAGTAGCTTAGGAATGCAGAGAAGGAGGGCTGGACTGATAACTAGAATCATAACATACTCTTGGCAGACTCAGAGGCAGAGCCAGGCTGAGCCGGGCACTGCGAGGCAGGAAGTAAGTGAAGGGTCGAGGATACAGGTGGGGGCTGTATCGCTCCTCAGCGAGGCTCAGGAGACAGGAGCTGAATCTAGTGTCCGGGCCCTTTTGAGGCCTAGAAACGGGGACTTTACAATGAAATAACGTGCACACTGAGAAACGTGGCAACGTAACTTTACATAGGCCTGATACTCGTAGCTTTCACGAGAACTGGAAACTGGCATACTAGAGATGGACACAACTGTAATTGCGTCTTTAATCGAACATGGGGAATACATATGCATATTAATCATGCACAGATAACATATGATGGAGGACGCGTAGGGACACAGAACATGGCAAAATTTACTTTTCCACATTCCCTCCTTGTCACTACGTTTCCATCAGGAAACATCAATATTCATGATACCATCTATCATTTCATACAGTATCATTTGCTCGTCTCGAATTTTCTTGGAACGGGATTTAGAACGGGGCTTGGGACTAGGAATACAAGAGGTAGCACAAATGCCGCAAATCGCAGGGCCACATTGTATACAGAGGCAGCAACTGAATATGATTGCTACTGTAATACCCAGAAATGACAATACTTTCCATCCCCAGGCGGAAATTATATTCCAGAACCAACCGGACCATGTCCAGGTGCCTGGATCTTGGTGTAACAGATGGGCAATTTTATGAAGTCTGGTTATAGCTGAATAAACAGACGGCGCGTTATTAGGAATGAAAATGCAGCAACTAGATCCGATGACTCTACATGCCCCGCCCCTATCGGCCAGTATGACGTCAAGGACGAGATGATTTTGGAGCACGACAAATCTCATAGCAGATTGCTCTTCAGTTAAATTACCTAGGGCAGAGGCAGTCTCATTCACTACGGCTTCGAGGGTTCTGGTTAACCTACGAATTAACTTACTATTCTGGATAGGTCCTATAAAGAAGAAGAAACCTCTATTGAAATCTGTATATTGTTCTAGAGCAGTTTCAGTATAATCGACAATCGGGGACTCCCTTCTATGTCTAATGTGTACTAGACGTGTGTTTCTGTGATAATCAGATGGAGCTAGGAAAACAGGTGGCAGTAGGAAGGCAATGTAACAGGTTCCCTCCCAATCGAGGGGCAGACGAACATATGCAGTTTGATCACAAATAAAATAAGAATGACGTGAAGCTTTGAAAATAGATTTCCCACTGTCACTATATTTGACAATAGTAGTACAATCACTATGTCCTACATGTATGGAACCATAATTTCTAACACATAATTCGCCTTTGACTGGTAGTACTGAAATAGCAGGTAAGTCTGGAGTAGTATCAGACTGAACATTCAGGACCATGAAATTCGAAGAATAATTTCCTAAATTGTAAACTTCGTTTTCGAGATCTAACCCTGTTCTGTGGGGAAGACCTTGCTTGTCTGGGAAACATGTACTGTTAAGAAAAGACATATCTGTTGAGGATGATGTTAACGTGGACCATGCTCCACACAAACCATTATGTGAAAAGGGATACGGAAAGAGTGGTAGAACTCCCTTCGGTGTCTGGAAAGGGGGTAAGCATGGGCGGATCTAGCGGATCTCGCGTACGCGAACTTGCGGATTTACGGATTCGCAATCCGCGAAGATCCGCGAACTCTAGCGGATTTGCGGATTTTTCCGTTTTTTGTGTTGGCGCGTGTTCGCGCCGATTTTGGGACAAGTTCGCAATTGCGAACTTACTTTTCGGCTTGCAACGGCCGCGACTATGTTGTTTCTACGTCTGGTTTATCATCACAGGTTCACAGCACCCTCTGTTTCACCACTGCCACCCTCTGGGACACCCATGCCACCCTCTAGTACATCCTCACTGGCACCTATTAGGTTTATTTATCACTGTAGATTATGGTGGTTGAAAAAAGCAAGCACACCTGCCCTTCTTCAACTGCCATCAATTAATTTGTGTTTCATTAATGTGTCAGTAATTTTGAAAGTTCCAGTCTGGCTGGCACCTGCTTCCTTCCTTATCTGTAATTTGCTTTTTGTTGCAGTGAACTTTTTTTTTTACAGGACCTTTATGGTGCTATTCTATGAGCCTGCTGTTTGGGTCATAGCAGGGTCATAGAATTGTTGCAAACTCTGGAGGGGCCCATCAGGAAGCACTACCTTGAATGCTACTAATGTTAAGTTTGAACTTTTGCACCTGCTCATTGCTTTCATTTTAGCTAAAATCGTTTTTTTTGCAATTTCGCGCGTTATTTGGGGCGCGAATCCGTGCGAGATCGATTTCGGAAGCCGCGAATACGTGCGAATACAAAATTGTTTTTGTTGCGACGTGTATGTTCGCGTGATCTTGCGCGTGTTCGCGAGGCGCTTCTAGCTATTCGTTTGCCAAGTTACCCTATCGGTCGTACACGGGCGCGGCCATCTTGTTGGCGTGACGTAATTCCGTTTCCGCCCGCTATGTGTAATCTCGCAAAGTGTGCTGCTCGCTAGTACAATTTCGCGCGTACTCGCAAGGAAAATCTCGCGCGAACTTACCCACGCGGTCGTGAACGGGCGCGGCCATCTTGTTTCTCATTCATTGCTATGGTTCTGGGCATGCTTTCTGTATCCTCTCTCAATCTCTGCCATCCTTTGCTTGTTTGAAGTTTTTTTGATCTAATTTTACTTATTATCTAACCCTCTATTTTTCTAGCTCTATATTTTTGTGTTTTCTGCAGCTTTTATTTACTTTTAAACTACTTTTTTAAACTCTTTTCTTTTCTTCTTCACTATTCTATTTCTTCTTAATCATTTAAGTTTATTTCTGCCCAGACCATGGTAAAGGGAGCCGGGAAGCACCCTGAGAAGGGGAAGGGTCCCGCACCCCGTGCCCGGCTCCCGTGCGGGCGTTTAAGGGGGGAGCAAGTGGTCCCGAGGGAGATCTTCAGCGCGGAGGAAGTGGCGGCACTGATCTTCCACGTCCAGCGCCGCCTCCCCAAGACGATCCTGGGAGGCGGCAAGATCGCGACCGGCTATGGCATCCGGGAGCGCCGCCAGCGGTGGGAGAAGGTGTGCCGGGCCATGTACAAGATCTCTGGGGTCCGGCGCACATATAACCAGGCCACCCACCGCTGGACCGATGTCATGGACCGGGAGCGGGACTTGCTGGACGCGCTCGGCGTAGAGGTCCCCGGGCTTGGTGAGTAGTAGTAGTAGTACATTTACTACTCTGTTTTATCCTGCTCTGTTATTTGCAAATCTTTGTTCTTTACCAAGAGCAATAATGCTGCCGATTACATTGAGGTAAATTATATTTCAAAATCTTCTATGCATTTCATTTTCAGGTGCACTGCTCTCCTTCTCAGTAGCCTTGCTTGCTACTATGCTTCTTTGTTTTGTATGTTGTGTTCAGAAGCATTTCATTGGCCTGAGAAATTATGTATGAGTGTACTGTAAAGAAAAGAACTGCGTAATGCTAGACAGTAAGGGTCATATTTTCAATTACCGGCGCATCCCTGCAAAGTAGCAGGGATGCGGCAGTAATTGTGTGCCATGCCACCACCACCCATTGGCCCAAAACGTCACAGAAGCCTTACGCATCTGTGCCGTAAAGGCAGCGCATTGCTGGAGTTGCGTGCCAACGATGGCGCAGCTCCAGCAATGCTCTGGGGTACCCTATCTCCCCAATGCTGCATCAAGCCGTACGTCGGCTTCAAGCGCGCAGGGTTTGAGTCATGCATCATTGTCCTAAAAATGACTGATTGACATCTTGTAGATTTCCCTCAGCCACTTTTAGGATTCGTTCCTGCGCAGGTACGCCCTCCCTTGCGCCGGAACGCCCCCTGATGGCGCAGGGCTTTACAACGTGATGCATCGCCCATATGCGTTTTTTTTTTTAATATATACGCCGCACCAACACCATGGCGAGTCTTTTGTTCTGCCGCTGCGTCAGAAAAGGCACGCAACAATGGAGGAAAATCAGCCGCAACTTCCGCAAGGGACTTATAAATCAGCCCCAACAGACTGAAGTCCAGTCCTTCCTTTAGACAGTCACATGGCTATCAGAAGAAATAGTGGCGGTGGTGGCGGGTGGATTGATAGTTTGAGTATTCACTGATCTGCAAGCAGGATGGACTTTGTCTGTCACGTGTTGCGCACTGCTGCCTGCAGTGCCAGGCCTAGGCAAACCTCTTTAGTAGTCTGTTTATTGAGTTACATAGGAACTTTCTAAGTCAACGTTCCGCAAATCAGGCAATACGAATAACGTAGTATACCACATGAGATAGATCCCGTGGAATAGTTGTCTATCTATTTGCTATTTTTCCAAAATATGTTGTTATTGTTCTTTTGAAATGTTTGATTTGGTTGAAAAATCTCATCCATGTTTTCTGGTTTTTCTTTCTTTCATGTTGTACATCAGCTCCCCCCAAGGGCAAGAGGACACAGGAGGAGGGTGCTGAGGATGCAGGCCAGGATCGGGCAGGCGAGGGCTCCTTTGCTGGCCCCAGTAAGTTTACATTTTAATAAACAGTACCTATTTTTTCCTAGCGTTCCTCATTCGATTTTTTCTAAATCGTCTTTGATCTTCTTGTAGACTGGATATAAATTCTTATCCTGCCTCGAATATCACTCCCTGTGGTATTACTAGACTATTCTTATTAGTCTGTCTGTGTAGCTAACTAAGATTGGACATTTGGCAATTCCATTGGACTCCCATTATATTCAGCAATACCTCTATGCACTGTCTCCTTACTGACTAGATAGTGTGGCAGAGTCATTCAGCTCCCGAAGTCACCGATTATAGATCCCCAATGATCTCTAGATTATCGTACGCAGGACAAGAGAGTAGTACGGAGTCACAGCACAGTCAAGAAGTGTCAGAGGCACTCATGCTTGCAAAAATTCCAAAACCTTTAGCTCATCCACTCTAGTCTAGAGGAACAAAAACCACAGAGTCTATTTAAGTGTAAAAGCTTTATTAAAAGTAAACACATTTATTAAAATCTACTTTGTCATAAAACTATTTAACTGTAAACGGAAAAGTGGTTAGTGCTGACGATTAATTGGACACATTTCTTGTGGTCGAGCCGAACTCTCACCTAGTTTGAACTTGATCCTGGTCGTGTTCTTAGGACTCAGGAGTCAAGCTTCTGTCTGTTAGGAGAAAAAGTGGTGCGTGTTAAAAATCAAAAGCAAGCATTCATCAGTTGTGCATAAAAGTGCAGCAAGACAACAGCCTTCCCTGGAAAATGGGACATTTTTACTATGGAGTAGACAGTCACAAATTATTACATTGTATTCTGTTTTTTTAACATTTCTCCTAGACCAAATATTATATAGTAGTGAGTGGTGTATTCTAACATTCTTAAATGTACTTTGTAGGTGTAACATCTGGTGACGGGGCCAGCGCGGAGGTGGCTGTGTTGGACTTGGACTCGGAGGCCTCTGGGGAGGAGGCGGCGTTAGAAGAGCTGGTGGCCGTTCCTGTGGGGGATCAAACGGTGGTGGCGGAAACAGGTAAGCTATATATTCCTTACTTATTGAGATTGAAGACTGCATAGTGTGCTTTCTGCACGGGTGTATTACAATTACAAATCAACCAGGTAGTAGCCTCCTCGAAATGTACTTCGACTTAGCTGTGAAGTTTTTGGTGAGAAGAATCCCAATAAGTTCTTAGACGAACGTGATGGATGGGATGAACGAAAAGCGAAAGAAGGGTGTAAGTAAGTGGGACGCGAACTTGTATGATGGCTGGCAAAGAAGAACGATATGTGTTTGCTTGGACCCAGAGGTGGCTGGGAAGGAAAGAATATGGTATGGTGCATGGCTGGGTCAATGATGAAGCAAGGATGGGTGGAAGGACAGCAGTCTGGGTGGGTGAAACAGAAACTGTATGTGTGCGTATACTTTGACTGAATGGATGCCTGGAGCATGGTATTCTCTGACTCTTACATAGCACATGTGTATCTAGAGAGAGTAGATGGTCGCCAGGTGAAGTAAGTGTTACCTTGAAGAGCATGTACCACCGCACCCGCACGTCCGTCCCAGTGCAGGGAAGGCAAGGAAAAGAAATTGTAAATGTGTCCAATACTACCATGAATAGTAGCAGTACTTTGTATTGCGTTTGCATTCACAGCATATATCTGGTTATTACGGTGGACACTCCGTACCTCTCTTAATAACTTTAGTTTACTTGTAGTACGTCATTCATGTGTGGGTGTATCACTGTTCACTCAATATTAAGCAAAGCACCTAAAGTCATCTCATCTGTCATTAAATACGTCCCATGTGAAGTGATAGATAATCAAATTAGTTAGCTTCTTCAGTTTCCTTTTCTAGTACTCATTTGCACTGTAGGGTGAAAGGTAAATTAATTAAGCAGTAGCCCTTGTAACAGAGTATTCTCAGTGCCACCCGTAATAGAAAAGTAATAGCTTCACCACCTGCATGTACTGGACCGGTACAGTAACGCAAGTCTGTCTCCATCATCATGGTGTGCAACTTTTTTTCTCGGGTGCAACTTCACTGTGCTGTGTCCATGTCATTCTGCCGGCTTGCATAAGATAACGTACCCATTTCCCTAAACAAGAGAGAAGAAGAAGAATAAGACTGGTGTACTGTCATAGTCGACTGTAATGGAAGTCCATAGTGGTCGTAGAATTAGTTCATTAAACTACCACTACTGTTAGAGCAAGGATGCAGAAGTGGGAGGTTACATAGATACTGTCCTCAATAGTTATGTACTGTGCTTTCAATTTGCTACTTGTACTCTGTGACCCAACTTTCGGCTCAATCACTTTGTGTTATTAATAAGGAGCATTGGTTACAGACTATGTCTTTCTTTCTTCATATAGTTGCTCCTTCCAAATCAACAACAAGGAGGGAGCAGGCTAGATTGGCCCGGCAACGGAGGCTGGAGGCCACAGTCGCCGAGTATCGGCGGCTGGTGGCCCTGGAGGAGGAGGAGGACACGCAGTCGAGCGGGGCAACATCTTCGACTGTGACCACTGCATCCTCCTCCGTGACTAAGCCAGCGGGACCGAGCCGGGCTAAGAAAGCCGACCGCCACCGCCAAGCAACCGAAATACCAGCTGCCCCCCACAGGAGCTGCAAGGAACGCCAACGCCGCCTACGAGTCCGCATGTCCAACCTGGAGCAGGAGGTCCTGAGGTATAAGACCTTGGTTAAGGGCCTCCGCTCCGAGCTTGCCACCCTCCGCAAGGAGTATGATGCCCATGCCGCATCATGCACCAGCACCAGCACCCTCCAGTAGTGGAGTGTCCCTTGCCCTTTTTTTATAGACTTTTGGGGGGTGGGATTTGGGAGTTGGGATCGTTTTGGGACGTTTCAGAGACAATCGTTGGGGTTAGGGTGGGTGAGGGAGATTATTTTGTTAGGGATAAATAAATATATTTTTCAACTTTATCTGACCATACCTGTTTTTTACTGCTTTTCAGTCTGGTGGGTGGGGGGCGGGGTTGTAACAGTAACTTTGTTTTCCTGAACAGTCGTAGGACTTTAGTAGTACAACCGTCAATCTCTTGTCTACTCCGAAATAATACTCCATTATACTACCTCCCACCAAACGCTTATCTTACCTGTAATTTGTGTTAGAAATTAGGGCTAGGCCCAGGGCTGGCTCCAGGTGAAATGGGGATTAACGTTGTCATTCCTGGGCGGGTGACATTTCCTCATTGCGGTGGTACTAGTGGTGTGACACAGTGGCAGTTGCATGCCTATGGAAAAAAAGAAAACGAAACCTTGTTTGTACTCCTTACTGTAGCATTACAACGGTTACGGTACGATCGAGAAAATAGCAGGTGACAGTACACTAGAACAGTGCCATAATGTAGCCTAACAAATGGTAAAGTATTGCAAGTATAACTAGTACTTGCGTTGAATTTATTTGACATTGGCTACTACTACTAGAAGATATAGTACTGAAGCTGAGTAAGTCTAGAAGATATCCTCGTATTCCTTCACCAGCCTGTTGCTGCTATCACCTTATCCTCCCCAGCAAGTGTGTGGAATTATTGATGTCATTTTAGTCAGACATCAAGCAAAACAACACAGCCCGGGGGCAGAGGGTTAGGGTTTGTAAAATGGATGGGAATGGGGGTTTCTTTTTGGGTAGGTTTTGTTGAGAGAAGAAAAAAAAAGCAGAGCATGGACAAACAATAATTGAAGATACAGAGTTTACAGACAATCTTTGGTTACAAACTAAAGGTAAGCACATGCAGTCACACTCATAGAATAAAAGACAACAATGGATACTGTATCTGTATTGCGTATGTTGTTGGAGTTGTCCTGTTGAAATTGGTAAGTAAGTTGCATGCAGCAAACAATTCCTCTTATTGGCGGCACTCCTCCATTCCAGCTGACGCTTCGTCCATCAATGTGGTGGTGACCACTGACAGAAGAGACACCCTGTCCACTGCCTGCCTGGCGGATGTTCACTGAAACCCGGCCTGTAATTATTGAACGGAAAACAGGAAGTGCTATTACAATACCACTGATAAATAAATAAAAGGTATGTACGCTGTGTGGTTCAAAAAGTGACACTTTGATTTCCCTAATAGACAGTACAATATTTTTGAAATTGCGTGCTCTGTCTGAGTCACCTTTTTAAGGATCAATAAGTATGGCCAAAATATTATAGCGGATCTTTCCCCTCAAGGTGGGTGTACTACTGTGTTTTAGAACAAAATTTGACCTTCCCAGCAATGCTCCCACCAAGACCCTTACTAAAGCCAGTCGCAAAAATGTAGAAGAACCCAATCATATCTCCAAAAACGATGCCTAGCAGAAAAATGGTTACAAAACGTACTTTGAAAGTAACAGTAGACCCAAATACAGACCGTGGATTGTATTCAAACCACTTGCCTGCAAGCAAAAGTATCCATAGCCAGCATCGCTCCAACAGTGCTCTACAACAACAGAACCGCGTTGCAATAGAACCCCCCTAAACACATGCAATCCTGCTGCTAGGGCTAACCCTAACGAACCCTAACTTACAAAAAGTGCCAAAACTGGTGTTTCCTTATGGATTTTGTCCAACAAACTTCTAGCCGGTATTAGACCTTCCCAGGAATGCCCCAGGCAAGACCCGCCAACCCACCCGCAAAAAAACACGCGACAACACCCCCAAACAGCGAAAAAGCTAAATCTCATACTTACAATATCTCTCGGCCTTCGGTCCAAAGTAACGCGCTGTGCAGCTAGGTCATCATCAATCATCATAACTCCTGTTTTCCACCACGGATTTCCTGAAAAGCAAATGCAATCAAGATTAGACTGTCGCAGCAGTGCTTCGACAGAGACCCCGGCCGCAACCCACCCACGAACAGCAGGAAGCCCCCCAAAACGCTACATTGAGCAAGATGTCTGAAGAAATGGCAAAAAAAAGGCTTTTCCTTAAGGATTTTGTCCAAAACACTTCTATCCGGCATTAGACCTTCCCAGGAATGCCCCAGCCAAGACCCGCCAACCCACCCGCAAAAAAACACGCGACAACACCCCCAAACAGCGAAAAAGCTAAATCTCATACTTACAATATCTCTCGGCCTTCGGTCCAAAGTAACGCGCTGTGCAGCTAGGTCATCATCAATCATCATAACTCCTGTTTTCCACCACGGATTTCCTGAAAAGCAAATGCAATCAAGATTAGACTGTCGCAGCAGTGCTTCGACAGAGACCCCGGCCGCAACCCACCCACGAACAGCAGGAAGCCCCCCAAAACGCTACATTGAGCAAGATGTCTGAAGAAATGGCAAAAAAAAGGCTTTTCCTTAAGGATTTTGTCCAAAACACTTCTATCCGGCATTAGACCTTCCCAGGAATGCCCCAGCCAAGACCCGCCAACCCACCCGCAAAAAAACACGCGACAACACCCCCAAACAGCGAAAAAGCTAAATCTCATACTTACAATATCTCTCGGCCTTCGGTCCAAAGTAACGCGCTGTGCAGCTAGGTCATCATCAATCATCATAACTCCTGTTTTCCACCACGGATTTCCTGAAAAGCAAATGCAATCAAGATTAGACTGTCGCAGCAGTGCTTCGACAGAGACCCCGGCCGCAACCCACCCACGAACAGCAGGAAGCCCCCCAAAACGCTACATTGAGCAAGATGTCTGAAGAAATGGCAAAAAAAAGGCTTTTCCTTAAGGATTTTGTCCAAAACACTTCTATCCGGCATTAGACCTTCCCAGGAATGCCCCAGCCAAGACCCGCCAACCCACCCGCAAAAAAACACGCGACAACACCCCCAAACAGCGAAAAAGCTAAATCTCATACTTACAATATCTCTCGGCCTTCGGTCCAAAGTAACGCGCTGTGCAGCTAGGTCATCATCAATCATCATAACTCCTGTTTTCCACCACGGATTTCCTGAAAAGCAAATGCAATCAAGATTAGACTGTCGCAGCAGTGCTTCGACAGAGACCCCGGCCGCAACCCACCCACGAACAGCAGGAAGCCCCCCAAAACGCTACATTGAGCAAGATGTCTGAAGAAATGGCAAAAAAAAGGCTGTTCCTTATGGATTTTGTCCAAAACACTTGTATCCGGTATTAGACCTTCCCAGGAATGCCCCAGGCAAGACCCGCCAACCAACCCGCAAAAAAACACCCGACACAACACCCCCAAACAGCGGAAAAGCTAAATCTCATACTTACAATGTCTCTCGGCCTTCGGTCCAAACGCGGCGCTGTGCAGCTAGGTCGTCATCATCATCAATCATCATAACTCCTGTTTTCCACCACGGATTTCCTGAAAAGCAAATGCAATCAAGATTAGACTGTCGCAGCAGTGCTTCGACAGACACCAAAAATTACACACAAACCCCCGGAACCCCGCCAAAGAGCACCTCAAAGGCAAGCAAGTCAGCAAAAACGGCAAGAAATTTCCACCTCATATTTGGTCCAAAACACTTTTGTCCATTATTAGAGCTTCACAGCAATGGGCCCAAAACCGTCAACTCACCCGCAAAGAAGTACAACACCCCCACAAGTGCTGAGTCTTTCTTCATTGTGCGTAATCCAGCACTCTGCTTGGAGGGAAATCGCAGTCTGGAGGAGGAGGATAGAGGAGCATGTTCTTCAGAACTTGTGAACCTGAGGAATGTAGACTGCGGCACCTTCAAATCAATAAGCAAACAAGTGAAGACAGTTCTGATGATGGTCTTGTTTTTGGGATTAGGTGATTAAAGTTTGAATTAAATTAACTGTGCAAAACAAAGAAAGAGAGACACAAAGCACACAGGAATAAAAGTGAATAAGGACGAAAAAGAAAGTTCTTGATTGATTGTCTCATTTTCAGGGCTCGGTGTCAGGGAATAAGAACAAGATTTCGTCATCATACTCTGCGAATTCAGGCTGGATGAGGTCAGTGGCACCGAACAGAGAAAAAATCCCCTCATCTACGTTGCTGTCCTCCTCGTCTTCATGCGGCGTGCTTTCTCGTACTTTGTAATCTGGTGGTATGAGGTGCTGATTCATCTTGATCATTGTCAGCCGCTCCACATTTTTGGGCGAGAGGCGGCTCCGTTTGGGAGTTACAATGCCACCAGCAGCACTGAAAACACGTTCAGAAGACACACTTGCGAGTGGGCAAGACAAATAGTTTATAGCCAGGTTGTAGAGCTGTGGCCACAATTGTTTTTTGCCATGCCAATACTGCAATGGCTCCTCATTAAGAAAGACCACTGTTGAGTCATTCAGATAGTCCTGCACCATCGACTCAAGGTCATCAACTGTTCCTCCACTTTGCTTACTTTTTGCTGTGCTGGCTGTGACATTTTTTCGAGAACCATACCCCATCAAACTTAGCCAATCCTCCTCCCCAGCCACTGTTAGTGTTGTCATTGTGTGTGGTGCAGATGATCCAGTTGCCGGTGTCTTTAACGGCTGAGAGGTCACTTGTGCCCCAGCCACAGGTGCAGAAGTGGATTCTTGTGACTGCGGATGGCCTGCTGATGCTGATGCTGATGTACTGGCTTCTCCTTCAATAACCTGCCGTTCTTTTTCAAACCTCTTGGCTGACCAGGCTAACCAATGTTTGTACTTTTGAACATCTGCATCAGCGAAAGGAAAGAATGCGTTGTCTGCCAGCGCCTTTTTGTAGCGTGGATCCAGAATAGTAGCACAAATGTAATGCTGATCTGAGTTGATGTTTTTAAGACGTTCATCACCACGTAGGCGATGTAATAATTTCTCAGACAAAATGAAATGGGGTTTTTTTTTTTCATCTTTTTGAAACTCAGAAGAAACCGCCATCAGTTGGTGCTCCAGTATGCACAACAATGGGATAGCTTTTCCCAAATTACAGTCCTCCTGGCTGACTGCACGCGTGAAGAACTCAAAAGGACGAAGCATGTCTGTCAGGCTTTTAACTATGGCCCATTGCGCCTTACTCATCCGCAGGTCCTCCTTCTGAGATGTAGCCTCTGTCAAGAAATAGTGATCGAGTACCGTATACTGCTCATACAGACGCTCAAGCATGTAGAAGGTTGAGTTCCAACGTGTTGCCACCTCCTGGATGAGTGCTTTCACTGGCATTCCACGTTCAAGTAGCAGTCTCCGCAGATGCTTCCGGGCCTTAAAAGAATGGCTGAAATGGTTGCACATTTTGCGGCAGGTGGCCATTACCTCGAACGCTGGACTCTCTTTATCACTCAAGAATTTTTGAACTACCAGGTTGATACAGTGCGCCAAACACGGCACTCTAACATGGTCACCCTTCGACATGGCCTTAACTACATTGGCGCCATTATCCGTGGAAACATAACCAATCTTGCGTTTTAGGGGGGATAGCATTGTCAAGACCTTTTTGTCAAACTCTTCCAAAAGGTTTTCTGCTGTGTGACTTTTCTCCAAGCCAAACATGGCTAGTGTTGCATGTTTCCGAGCAGCTTTGAAAACTTGGTCCGGGTCAACACCTGCGTTTAGCTTTGCTATAACACCTGAAAAAGAGACCCAGTGTGCAGTGATGCACATGTAATCATCGCCTGGGCCACTGGTCCACATGTCTGTTGTCAGATGTATTGTGTGAACAGCACTCTTCTGCAAAGCTGCCCCAATCGCCTGCAGCACATCTTCATGTAGTGCTGGAACCGCAACTCTGGCAAAATAGAACCGGCTCGGAACCTTCCATTTAGGGCAGAGCGTTGCCACTAATTCAAGAAAACCTACCGCTTCTACAAAAGAAAAAGGTAGAAGGTCCACAGCTAGCATTTTAGCCAGCTTAGTGTTATACAGACGCGTCAGTGGGTGGTTGCGTTCATATGGCACGTCTGAAGTAAGCATTGTTCTAATGTTGCCCTGGACCAAGCATTTACGGGCTGATAATGACTTCGTTGACCCAATTTTGCTCGCTGGTGAACTTTTGTGCGTTGGTGTCTCACTCGCTCCAACACTCTTAGTGTGCCTCACATTGGGTGTGCTGCTGACAGGGGTACTGGGTGTAAGGGAAGTGTTTGACACGTCTTCTTCCTGCTCGTCATCATCAGATGAAACATCAACGTTTCCTTGAATTTGGCCTTTCTTGATCGCATCTAGGTGCGCAAACCATTTGACAGTGTGCTTTCTCTCAAGATGACCTCTCTGGCCGCCGGTACCATAGTTGGTACCTGACTTACCACGACTAACTGCAAGCTTACAAAGGGTACAAATGGCAAACTTTGGATTTTTTGGACAAACAGTAAAGAAGTCCCAAACTGGGGACTTGAAGTGTCTGTGGGACATGGAGGAGGCGGCGATACTGGTGGTGGTGGTCATGAAGCTAATGCCAGATGAAGTGGAGGATGTGGATTGCCCAACTTTTGTACGTTTTGCACTTTCACCGCCACTAATTAAGGTCGAGGTTGACGGAGGTCTCTTCTTGCCAGAAAGAAATATGGAAGCGGGACGAGTTGGTGTACTACTTAACTCCAATGATTGTGGTGTTTCCACTGCCTCCTCATCGACAACATCATCATCACGCTCAGCAGCTCTTCGGGCTAGGGTCAAAATGTCTGTTTGCTGCATGCCCGCTGGGGCTGCAGTGACCTTTATGATGACTGGGTCGTCGTTGGCAGAGTCTTCATCAGCAGCAGTATCCGCCACTTCTTGTTGAGACTCATCACACTCCATAACTCTGAGACTTTGGACGAGCTTCCTTTTACGCTTAACTACCTTTGTTTGTTCCCAAGTTTGATCCGTATCATCAGAAGGAGGTGTGCTTGAAGAGGATGTAGACACCACCCTTGATCTCTTCCTTGCTAGGGGTGTGGAAGACAATGAAGGATCATCAGGAGGAGTGGCTTCCTCAAATGATACCTCGCCTTGATTGTCGATTTCCTGATGTGCCCCTACTTCGGGAGGAACAACTATTGTGGGCACTTGTTGTGACCCTCCATGCACCTCTGCTTGCGCATCTCCTTGCGCTGCCTCTCCTTCCACATGTACTTGGGCTTGTACTTGCACATGTGATTGTTGTTGCCGCTGTGGTTGTTCAACACTCGTCAGATGAGCTACAACAACCTGTGTTGATTGAGGGACATTGCTGCTGCTTTCTTGCGATGAGCCAACATCACTGGTCGATGGTGATTGAAGAAGTATACTGGCTGCCTCTGCAGCACTCAAGGGCTTGGACTTAAGTTGGCGTGGTGGTGGTGGTGGCACTGAGCCCAATGGAGCGGGGGTGCTGCTGCCAGCTTGGTCCCCAGCAGATCCCGCTGCAGCTGCTGCAGGCATACTTTTTTTTTTACTCACAAAAAAAGGGGCGGGCGGCACACCAGTGTCCTTGGTAACTTGCTTCTTCTGCTCCTTACTGGCACCTTTCTTGCTAGAGGAGCTACGGGTTACTTTTTTTGGGGCCATCTTCTTCAGAGCAGGTCAGCAGGCAGCAGTTGCACGAGTTGCAGAGGGTTCTGTGTCCAGACGTGACGTCGCGTGACGTTATGCTGCACACACCGCTGCAGGACTTCTTCCTGGCACTGGTGGTTCTATTGAGTCTTCTTGTGCACCTAAAAGCAATGGAAGACAGAGGAACATCAGTTCAGTTATACACCCCAAAAAATCGACAAAACACAGAAAAATGAGCACAATCCCATGCCATCCATGATGTTTACATTGAAGACACCCCACAGAAAGACTAGGGACATGCAAGTATGCAACACTCACTACCCCTGGGCATAAGGGATGAAAAGTAGGCAAAATAAGTGCAGGCCTCAGACACTGCCTCTCCTCAAAATGGCCCCCTTACACCCCAAGCACATGTTGCCTGTACCAGCCAGCACTCAAGATGGCCACCACCACCACCCACATGGCCAGTCCACATCAACAGTACACCCCCAAAAAACAGAAAAACAGCCAGAAATCACCACAATCCAATGCCATCCATGATGTTTACATCAAAGAGAGTGAGACAACACCACAGGCACACTCAGTCCATGCACCACCACCACCCCTGGGCAAGCAAAAGGCCACACCAGCAGCCCCCCAAAAACGACAAAAAACAATAAAATAAGCACAATCCCAGCCCATCCATGGCCTCAATTATGTTTAAATTCAAGAAGACATCCCACAGAAAGACTAGGCCCATGCAACACTCACCACCCCTGGGCAAAGGGCCACACCAGCAGGCCCAAAAAAACGACAAAAACCAATAAAATCTGCACAATCCCAGCCCATCCATGGCCTCAATGGTGTTTAAATTCAAGAAGACACCCCACAGAAAGACTAGGCCCATGCAACACTCACCACCCCTGGGCAAAGGGCCACACCAGCAGGCCCAAAAAAACGACAAAAAACAATAAAATCTGCACAATCCCAGCCCATCCATGGCCTCAATGGTGTTTAAATTCAAGAAGACACCCCTCAGAAACACTAGGCCCATGCAACACTCACTACCCCTGGGCATAAGGGATGAAAAGTAGGCAAAATAAGTGCAGGCCTCAGACACTGCCTCTCCTCAAAATGGCCCCCTTACACCCCAAGCACATGTTGCCTGTACCAGCCAGCACTCAAGATGGCCACCACCACCACCCACATGGCCAGTCCACATCAACAGTACACCCCCAAAAAACAGAAAAACAGCCAGAAATCACCACAATCCAATGCCATCCATGATGTTTACATCAAAGAGAGTGAGACCACACCACAGGCACACTCAGTCCATGCACCCCACCCCTGGGCAAGCAAAAGGCCACACCAGCAGCCCCCCAAAAACGACAAAAAACAATAAAATAAGCACAATCCCAACCCATCCATGGCCTCAATTATGTTTAAATTCAAGAAGACACCCCACAGAAAGACTAGGCCCATGCAACACTCACCACCCCTGGGCAAAGGGCCACACCAGCAGGCCCAGAAAAACGACTAAAAACAATAAAATCTGCACAATCCCAGCCCATCCATGGCCTCAATGGTGTTTAAATTCAAGAAGACACCCCTCAGAAACACTAGGCCCATGCAACACTCACTACCCCTGGGCATAAGGGATGAAAAGTAGGCAAAATAAGTGCAGGCCTCAGACACTGCCTCTCCTCAAAATGGCCCCCTTACACCCCAAGCACATGTTGCCTGTACCAGCCAGCACTCAAGATGGCCACCACCACCACCCACATGGCCAGTCCACATCAACAGTACACCCCCAAAAAACAGAAAAACAGCCAGAAATCACCACAATCCAATGCCATCCATGATGTTTACATCAAAGAGAGTGAGACCACACCACAGGCACACTCAGTCCATGCACCACCACCACCCCTGGGCAAGCAAAAGGCCACACCAGCAGCCCCCCAAAAACGACAAAAAACAATAAAATAAGCACAATCCCAGCCCATCCATGGCCTCAATTATGTTTAAATTCAAGAAGACACCCCACAGAAAGACTAGGCCCATGCAACACTCACCACCCCTGGGCAAAGGGCCACACCAGCAGGCCCAAAAAAACGACAAAAACCAATAAAATCTGCACAATCCCAGCCCATCCATGGCCTCAATGGTGTTTAAATTCAAGAAGACACCCCACAGAAAGACTAGGCCCATGCAACACTCACCACCCCTGGGCAAAGGGCCACACCAGCAGGCCCAAAAAAACGACAAAAAACAATAAAATCTGCACAATCCCAGCCCATCCATGGCCTCAATGGTGTTTAAATTCAAGAAGACACCCCTCAGAAACACTAGGCCCATGCAACACTCACTACCCCTGGGCATAAGGGATGAAAAGTAGGCAAAATAAGTGCAGGCCTCAGACACTGCCTCTCCTCAAAATGGCCCCCTTACACCCCAAGCACATGTTGCCTGTACCAGCCAGCACTCAAGATGGCCACCACCACCACCCACATGGCCAGACCACATCAACAGTACACCCCCAAAAAACAGAAAAACAGCCAGAAATCACCACAATCCAATGCCATCCATGATGTTTACATCAAAGAGAGTGAGACAACACCACAGGCACACTCAGTCCATGCACCACCACCACCCCTGGGCAAGCAAAAGGCCACACCAGCAGCCCCCCAAAAACGACAAAAAACAATAAAATAAGCACAATCCCAGCCCATCCATGGCCTCAATTATGTTTAAATTCAAGAAGACACCCCACAGAAAGACTAGGCCCATGCAACACTCACCACCCCTGGGCAAAGGGCCACACCAGCAGGCCCAAAAAAACGACAAAAAACAATAAAATCTGCACAATCCCAGCCCATCCATGGCCTCAATGGTGTTTAAATTCAACAAAACAGTTGTATCATGCACCCATAACCAACCCTGGTCCTACTGGATACTGTGGCTACCCACAATATAATTTATTTAATTTTCTGAAAAAGTTCCAAAATTGTACTTGCAGCAACTGTAATGCCCCAAACAAACTTACTTGTGAAAGTTGATTTCTAATCCAAAAGTGATCCAAAGACAGTCAAAAAGGCCTCAAATCCAAATATCCAGCAGCACCCACAAAAAGTAATCCTTCCAGCTCCAGATCCAAATGAAAGTGACCAGGAGATGGACAAAGCACTGGGAGGAGCCTGCTGGACAGGAACAGGAAGTTGGAGACTGTGGGGCACTTCCTTCCTCCCCCCCCCCCAAAATGGACTCCTTGCAAAAAAAAAGGCCATGCAAATGTCAACCTGAGGAGTGATTCTGATAAAAATCATAATTTTCTGAAGGTTTATCCTGTTTGCTGGTGATTTTCTTGTGCGAAATTGCAAAATCTCTATTTTGCAAGTGCGAGATTGTTCCTTTCCGCCGCAACTACGTGTTCGCAATTGCGAACTCTCGCGAGGTGTGCTGTGCAAGGTGGCAAGCCGCGAGTACGTATTCGCGGGCGACAAACTCCCGCGGGAACACGCAGCAAGATCTAAAATGGCGCGTCACTCGCAAAGAAAAACAACTCGGCAAACGCTAAAATGACGGAAAGTGAACGCCGTGCACCACGCCGCGCGCCGCAACCAAGCAAAAAATCCGCCGCGAGCGGATTCACGGATTTTCGACAAATTCGCGAGAGTTCGCGGATTGCGAATTTGCCGAAAATCCGAAAAATCAGCGATCGGAGCGGATTTTACGCCCATGAGTCGACCACACACCCAACAATTAGTGGCATTGCTGGTCTGGTGTGAATAATGTAACATGCGGATAAAAGAATTGTTACGCATAGCGAGGCGATAAGAGAGTTCATGAGGAGGCAGATCACTAAACGTGTGCTCTACTGTAACATTAGAAGACTTATTTACATGAGAAACTGGAAAATACAGATAAAATGCATAACTGGTGCAGGAAATCATAACACTGAGAAATAATATGAAACTTAGAAAAACGATACATCGGATTGAGTTTTGACTAACTCTCTCACTATGGGGGTCTATTTTATACATGTCAGAAACCGGTCTAACCGTTTCACCTAGGGGAGGACTTAGACAATCAAACTGGCTGACTTATTTTACTAGACCTTAACTTAAGTTTATACTCCTGTTGCGGAGTTTTCTCTAACAGGGAAGGGTTCGTAGCAATGTCTTTTGCGGGACAGTCCTTAAGAATAGTACTTTGGCAGTCTTTTAAATGCTCGGAAATGTTCTTTGAAACTGGTTTCAATCCATAACATTTTTTGATGTGCGAAAGATGCACCCAGCCTTTTCGTCCCTCCAACTTCACGGCTGTACGGGTGGCCAAGAGGACCTGTCGGGGCTCCTTCCAGCGAGGCTCCAGCGGACTTGAACGATCAAAGTTTCGCACTAGGACCATGGATCCGGGAACGATTTCATGCGGTGCCACCTCGGTATTGTCTGGAAATGCGGCAGCAACCTGTGAACGACAAGAGTTGAGGGCAAACATCAAGGAAGCTAGGTAATCTGTCAGCATATTACTTGATACATCGGTAATACTTCGGGGTCTAGGTGTACCCCACATGTTAGGGGGGCGGCCGAATACGACCTCGTACGGGGACAGACCTGATCTGGAATGTGCGACCATGCGCATGTAGAACAGAGCAACTGGCAGAGCTACTAGCCAGTCCACACCTTTCTCTTGACAAACTTTTGCAATTCGGATTTTCAGGGTCTGATTATGTCTCTCTACGAGACCAGCTGCTTCAGGATGGCGTACACAATGGAACTTCCACTGGTACCCTAACAATAGGGAAACGTGCTTCATCAACTCAGATGAGAATGGCTGGCCGTTATCAGAATATACGACTCTAGGGAGTCCATAACGGGGGAAGAACTCACGAACCAACTGCTTGGCAGTGGTCGCGGCTGTGTAATCTGGGACTGGATATGCCTCTGTCCACCTGGACAAAGCGCATACAACTACAAGGACATACTTGAAACCTCAACATCGCTCCATCTGAATATAATCCATCTGGAGGACTTCAAAAGGGTGGTCAGGAGGTTGGAATCCACCTTGTTCCACCGGCACACTTTTACCTGGATTAAACTGGCAACATATCATACAGGTACGGACTTTCTGCTTGGCTGCAGCTCGTAAATGCTTGTTGAACCAAATGTTCTGGATACTGTCTAACATAGCTTTTTCTCCTAAATGTGCTGGACTATGTGCGGTATTGATAATGACTTGAACCATAGAGTCGGGGAGAAACCATGTGGTTCTACCCTTCGTTAACCATCCTTGATCTGTCTGGACCCCTCCTTGTTCGGACCATTTCTTGATTTCATCGGGAGTAGCATGTAACTGGATATCTATGACATCTTGAGTAGGGTCTTTAACTGTCATACAGGTAGTCGGATCTGGAGTATGTGTCGGTGTCTTATTAACTGGAATGTCTAATGTCTGTGCTGTAAGCTTGGCTGTGCGATCTGCTAGATCATTACCTTGGGTAATAATATCAGTGACTTTCGTATGTGCTTTGCACTTCATGATAGCGATAGATGTCGGTAAATGTATAGCATCTAACAGAGCCTGAATAAGGAGACCATGCTGAATCTTGGTTCCATGAGAAGTCATGAAACCTCTCTCCTGCCAGAGCACTCCAAAGTCGTGTACGACTCCAAATTCGTAACGTGAGTCTGTGTAAACATTAACTTTCAGATTCTTGGCGTGTATGCAGGCTTGTGTCAGAGCAACTAGCTCTGCTGCTTGAGCAGACAGGGTGTCAATACGGTGTGTTTCTATAACTTCAGTGTCAGTAGTTGTCGTGTATTTCTATAGGTTCTGAATCGATCCCCCTATTCCTGACCATATTCTGGTTAACCTACCTAGCTAGTTAACTAACAGTCAGCCCATGAGGCAAGAAATCCCCCATGATGCAGATACCGTTATCTGACGCAGTCACACTACGGCACAGGAACGTGTTATCTGATTAGGTCATAACGCTTGAGATCTAATTAGACAAGCGACATTCCTCCAGCCCCTGATAAGGCATACGACGTTCTCATAACAAATCAAACCTATGACAACCTGGATAATCCGTGCGGCCATTGTTTTGATTTCACAGAGAACTTTAGTAAAGAATGTGCTAACGAGCAAGTCGTATGACATCTTTATTGACGTACCTATGTCCATCCTTACGTCAATCCCGGCACCTTTAAGGTATAAATATTGCCGACCTTGCCCTATGCAAACACACGCGTGGTGACAAGACGGAGCAGCCACCCTTGCCGAAGCCGAGAGCAGAAGCAGACCCCGCTGGCAGCAGCCCCGCCTTCCTGACGCGCTGAGAGACGCGCTGCTATCTCAAGCCGAGAGACCCAGCACCGGCGCTTCCGGGCAGCCCTCGCAGGCAGCCTGGAATATCGAGAGCAGGGAAAGAGATACCATTCCTCATTCATCCTAAATTCCAGGTACAGAACTGAATAACCCCTCCTAGAGAATTCTTTAGTTATTCACTTGGCAAAAACAAACTTAACTTAAACTGTAACTTTCTATTCCCGCCCACGTATTAGACTTAGGTCAGGTACACGGGGTAGGCGTATTTAGAAACACCAGTTGAGTACGTTTAGTCAAATGTATATGTGTATGTAAATATATTTTAATCATTTTAAACATCATATGGCTCAGAAACCATATCAATGTTTTTACAGTATTATTTTATACTATTGCTTTTAATGTATGCACTTTACTTAACTATAAGTATCGCAATAATATCGATCCATTTCTCTTGTACGAGAAAAGAGACTGATCAATAAATAACATCTTTTATTGAACACGCCCGTCTCTTCCTTTTCTCTACACTCTGATGAGACTAAGAATGCACGTACTGACTGAGTAAAATAATTGCCTTGTGCTCACACGACTCTTGAGATTGACTCTTGATTAGGGGAGAGCAAAGTTGTCATGTTCTATGGTTGTCAGAAACTAAATCCCTTCTTGTCTAATCAGGGGAGTTAATCCTTCCTTGAACATTCGAGAAAGTTTCTAGCGAACTCTGAGCTTAGCTGGCAAACCCAAAAATTAAGTCTAGTATCGACAGTAGTAGACCTAGTTAACGTCTGGCCTAGGCCTTTACTGCTGTAGGTACTATTCCAATGCGCAGAGCCTATTGGGAAAATAGGAGCTACACTACATGGCGCCCAACGCGTTTGGAAAGGGCGATAAAACTAACGTAAGACATTTAGAGTAACTCAGTCGTGCTTTCTCACTCAGACCCCTTTTCCCAAATACTCCAAAGACGTCTGGAGTGGGTGAAAGGTTATAATATCCTCCAAAACCTCGCAGGAGGGAACTCCTATATATGGTTCTTGGTCTAGTCAACGTTGAAGGATACACTGTTCCAAAATATTGTGCATCTAATCTCTGTTTCCATAAAGAAACCTGATCTGCAAATAAACATAATACCATCCTGTCAGCAAAATGGACAGCGATGAAGAACGAGAGGTTACTAGATTAGCTACTGAAATAGCAGATGCTGATGCTACCATGCAAGCAGCAGACGCGGATATAATACTCATTCCGGTCGCCAAAAGGAGATCTATAACCTTAAAACTTATAGAAAATGGACTGACACCTAGAGGTGGCACAGTCATATTCGTAATCGAGGCACACGAATATCGGCAGACAGAGGTATACTATACATGGATACATTTTCCAGCAGCTAATACTATAACAAAGTACTTCCACTATTACAAAGTAGAGGAACCTCCTAATGAGTACACTCCTTTCGAGGAGGTGGAAGTAGCACTCAAATTCCAAGAGCATTTGCTCTTATTTGATGGCGCCCTAAAACATAATAATCACATTACAAGGCTCGGTCCTTTAGGAAGACCAGGAGCAACGTGGCCGGTCTTAGCCGGATACACACCATATCCAGACATCGAAAGAATGCCTGCAGCAGAGCTGTTAATACAGCTAAAACAACTACTAAAAATTCACAGACAATTAATTCAGTATGTAATGCGGACTTCAACAATTCAGCCAGCGATTAAACTTCCACAGCTGACCCCTCACCAGGGGAACACAAATAAAATTACACCACAGAACATCCAATCCTGCCTAGGTAAAGTTCCAGCTAAACGGGAACAGATACCATTCTGGTTGGCACAGAAAATTACCCAAATAGAGGCGGTGTTTCCTGACACCACCCCGCAGGAAAAACACAGGATTCTGACTATATGTCTCCCAATGGGAATCGCACCACACATTGAGGACTGTGACACTTGGGGTACAGTCTTTGCTTCCATCTATACAAAAACGCACGGTGTTCCATCCATTTCGGTAATACCAGATGTGCTTAAACAAATTCAAGATGAATACGGTCCAGAACCTGCTTTAACTCTTGGTATGAAATTACTAAAAGACTTCAAACAGGTTTCGGCTATATTACTAGCCAACATAAAGGGTGAAGCAGCAAACGTGGCGATCCGCCAGAGGTTAAAAGAGACAGATATAGCAGACCAACCAGCTGAAATTGCCAGAATCATAGAAAAATCCTATGAAGAACTAGGCAGAGATAGTCTAGGTGGAATACCAGTAAAACCGCAACTGACTACAAGTCCAGAAAAAATATTTTTTAATAATAATAATAATTCACCAAAAAAGAACTGGGATGGAAACAAACAATCCAATCCTAAAGAAAAGAAATTCCAGTCCAGAGGAAGGTCTCCTAGGCGAAGAGAGAAATCTCCAAACCCGAGACAAAGGTCACCTCAGAGTGAACCCTCTGGGAATAGATATAACCTTAGAAATAGGGATAATATTAAAAAACCTGATAGATATCAAGACATTGATACCCGTCCCTCTCAATCTTTTCAGAATTCCTCGCAGAAATCGGAAAGAAGAGGACGATCAGAAGAGCACGCCAAGTCCAAAGACAAGGAACCTGCTCAACTGAAAAAGAAATCACAATTTCCAAAAAAGAAGGTAGCCAGTATCAAGGTAGTTAACAATGCCGAGAATACTGAGGACACAATTGAAAAACGGAGAGTGGGCTCAGACAATGCTAGACAGCGCAGCAGAGGTGAGCATAGCTCGCAAAGTCCTTATGAATCATCTGGAGACAGTGGACACGAATGAATACCTTCAAGTGGAAACTGCAGATACCAGAGTTAGCAAGCCCCACAAAATATACGAGATAACATTACGTATAGAGGGAGATAAGACTAGGAAAATAAGGGGACTATTTTGGGATAACCTCTCAAAGGGTTATGACATACTTCTAGCTGAAAAAGACTGGCCACCAGAGTTTGTCAGGGAGTGCCCTCATGGCGAAGAAGTAATTATGCCTGCCTTCTCGAATCAAATCCAGATTCATAAAAAATACACACTTGCTAGAAAGTGGGCAGTGGCCTTAGCACCTGCTTTATATAAAAATCATGTAGGATGGGATGAGGATTCTCCTCCTCACAAAATCCAGTTAAAATCACAACCAACTGCACAAAGGCAGTACCCAATTAAGCAAGAAGCTAAAAAACAAGTAAATGAAATACTAGATCAGCTAGAATACCAGGGGGTGATTGAAACTTGCACCTCACAAATGAACAATCCTTTGTTTCCGGTCTCCAAACCAGACAATTCGTACCGTCTAGTTTTGGATTACCGACACCTTAACACATGTTGCAAAACTTTTGAAGTGCAAAACTCACACAGTGCTGCGCTAATGAATAACATAGTGCGCAAAAAATACAAAACTACCTTGGACATCTCCAATGGATTCTTTTGTCAAAACATAGCACCAGAAAGCAGATATTTAACTGCATTCTCAGTAAATGGCACTCAAAAACAATTCTGTCGGTTAGCCCAGGGGTACAAGAATAGCCCGGGGGTATTCTCAGCGAGAGTAACAGAATTACTACAACAATATGATGATGAAGCATTATCTTATGTCGATGACATTTACTTAACAGATGATGACTTGGAAACTCACTTGAAAAGAGTGAACACCATAATACTTGGTTTCGCTGCAGAGGGTTACAAATTCAACTTTAAAAAATCCAGAATTGCCCATCTGACGGTCCTATTCTTAGGATATGAGTTATCAAGTGAAGGCAAAAGCCTGGCAGACAATTTCCTAGAGAAATGTGCCGTAATCCAAGCTCCTAAAACACTAAAAAACCTACAGTCAATTCTAGGCTTCCTAAATTTCGGAAGAACATACATTGCAAATTACGCAGAAAGGGTCAAACCCCTTTATGATCTAATTAAGCCAGACTTTAAAAGATCCAGTTGGACTCAAACACACACAGAAATTTTGAGATCCTTACAAACAGACATGCTAATTAAAACAAAATTAGAAACACGTGATAACACACGCAACCTTGTGATCCGAGTCATCCCAGGGAGATGCGGATTCACATACCTAACCTCTAATGAGGGAGATAAGGTACCAATTGCATTCAAATCACACATGTACACAGAAGCTGAACAGAAATTCAGTAATACAGGAAAAATCATTCGTGCAGTTCAAACCGCAATAGCTAGAGAAAAAGACATAGCTGACGGTAGACATATCACAGTCAGAACAGCTGAATCAGCCTTTGAGGCACTAACAGCACCGTGTAATTTACCAACAACAACATTGAATCCGGAATGGATACAATGGGTGAATTCAATCACAACGGACAAAGTAGACTACTACTTTGATCCAGAACTAGAAGAATTAAAAAATCTAAAATATGAAAAGACGTATCCTCTGCCAATCGACATTCTGCCTCTACGACATTACGCCTGTGTAATCTATACAGACGGACATGCTCAACCCTCCGTTTGGGGAGAACAAGCATACAACCCCACATGTGAGATTACAAAAGAAGTGTGGCGCGGAGGTATATTAAAACCTCTATTAACAAAATCACACTCAGTAGAAATTAATTCAGAAAAACAAACTGAAATAATCGCATTGAAAATGGCGCTAGATAATGCGGATCGCGAATTCCCGACACTTATAGTGTCAGATTCATATTACTGCATCAAATCATATAACAGCGATTTGCAGACATGGATTCAGAACGGTTACAAAGATGACACAGATGCACCAATAAAGCAGAGACTGCTCTGGGAACAAGTAGCTCTTTTGAAAAAAGAACTACCAAAGACTCACGTGACTCACTCACTGAGTCATCAGCGTGATGGCGTTCACGTTGTAGGGAATTCATTGGCTGAAACAGCCGCAGCGGCAGCCACTAAACCGGCTCCCGTAGATCGAAAAAAGCGTACATTAAAATACATTGACGGTGAAACATTGCTGGCGGTGAAAACGTCATCAAAAGGCGACTGCTCAGCGTTACCGATCAACTATCCACTCAATTATACATACATAATCGATGCAAACTCCGTCCCTTTTGCTCGAATCCCTGGAGTGGGGGATAGAGTGATTCCAAACATGGACAGGAGACACTTGTTAATCGCAGACGCACATATGGGCGAGGGTCTTGGACACCTCAAACTAAAAGATTCTCTGGAAGATTTACAATCACGGTACTGGTGGCCTGGCATGAGCCTACATCATACCATGTTTGTAAAAAACTGCCCAAACTGCAACAGAAATCGCAGTGGGGAGAGAAAAAATAAAATACGGTGGAATCTGACTGCAGATAACATCACCACTAAAAAGAATGGCTTGCGATTAACATATACAGGCTAGTTTCCACTTATAATGTAGATCACCAGCACTCGGCTGACGTCCGGACTGTTATACAAGATTTGCGAGTCTAAATGGCATATACGCTAAGAGCATGCTACGTTCGACCATTGTTTTCACTCAGGCAATCCAGCCTGGGGGGGAAACATGGCCAAATGAGCACAGCCCAGCGGGAATCTTCTCACTTCCTTCCTGAGGGTACGGGATGGTGTAAAGAAAAAACCAAGGCAGAAAGCAATCTATAATAGAAAGGATATTAGGTTCGGGAGCTGGGTGGGTCAAACATCTAATAAGTGTCCAACGTAGTCTAAATAACTTGCAAAGAAATTATCTGAAGGGATTCAGTCCGTACGAATTATTATTCGGAACTAGGATGTTGATCTCTGACCTTGATAGTCAGACTTCAGTGGTAATAGAAAAAACCTTTGATGTCAAAGACCGTTTGGCTATTTTACAGGACTTAAACAAAACAAGAAAAGACCTGAGCAACATACAGTTGAAACAACAGCCAACAACCACTGAAGAATCACCACCTGTCCCAGCAAGACCTGTCTGGATTCCAAAAGTCGGGGATCTAGTCAGGGAGAAGATCGCGGTAAAGAAGGAATTTGGGCCTTCTTACAGAAAAGCAGTTCCTGTCTTGTCTGTCAACGGGACAAGATCAGTTGTACTACCGCCACTTGCTGGAAAAAAGGAGAACCGAGTTGTATCCATCGACCTGGTAAAACCACAACATGTGGCCAATAACAAACAGTAGGCCAAGTGGACTCCCAATAAGTAGCAGAACACCAAGGTTGCTACCAGTACAGAGGTCCTAACAAAGAGGCTCATCACATTCGAAACGCCTACAGAAGAACAACAAGGACTATGCAACAATGCAATAGAACTTAGACCTCTGAAAACCCAAATAAAGACATTTAGCAGAGACACACCAATCTATACTGAAGTACCAAGTGAAAATGCAAAAAACAAAAATCCTGAACCAATTGGAACAATTGACAGAACTGCATCCGGTTACTTCATCAACTTCGATGATTCCTCTGAAGGCTTCAGCGAACAAAAGACACAGCCATCATCAAAATCCTTTAAAGACAAAGCGAAGGAACTTTTGAAACAACTAAAAGAAACATATCTGATTTCTCCATGGATTGAATTTTGGGTGGGTTTTGGTGCATTTATCCTCATACTTTGGCTCATCATGGTATTTACTTTGGGACGCTTCATTGAGGGAAAATATGCTAAAATGGACACAGCAAGTCAGAACATCAACTTGGTCCTCAAACCACACACATCTTCACACGTCGAGAAACGAGAACTTTCTTCAGAACTTTCTTCAGCCAACTTCACAGCAATTCCAATACCTGGTGGGGTAGCCTGGGACAACACTGACTATGAAATTTATGGTCCGGTCGAGATCCTGAAATATCCACACCAAATTAAGATCTCTTTGAGTGACTTTGCAAAACCAAACTCATTTGCTGATGATTGGGACTTTGAAAGTATAAACAATATGATGTCTGACTTAGTAATGTCTGCTAAATTTACAAAACATGATTATTTGCAAGGTTCTACAAATTATGATAGTATGTATTGCTATAACCACTATGGTAACCATTTCTTGCATAAATCTGCACAACCTAGAAATGTTTTAAATTTTAATCAATGGGAACATTGTGCTACTCCTCCAAAAGGGAGCTCTAGAACCGTTTATGACAAATATTCATACTTTCAAGGTTTTAACACTAGTAATGCTGAAACATTTTATTATAAATTATCAAACAAGACAGGGACCAAAACCATGATAACCAACACAAAATTGATTTATTCTGATTCATTCTTTGAAAAAATGAATACTTTTGGATTCGATTATTGGGACAAAAATGTTGATTTGAAAAGTGTTTGGGGCACAAAAGAATGGCAAGTACAGGGTTTAGAAGCTTTGTTTAGAGCCTGCATGATCCCAGAACAAATGATATTTTTAAATGACACTGTTCAACAAACCACCTGTCTTGGCTTAGCCAAAATCAAAGATTTAAATAACCCGTCTATTCCAAAGCCAACAATGTTTAGCAATAACTCTGATACAGATGAAGGAATAGACATAAACCATATACTTAACCAAAACAGAACAAATCCTGATTGGAAACAATGGTTGATCTGGCCCACAGATACAAATAACTGTCAAGATAGATTCCTGAATAAAACACAGGGTTTCAAAATGACCAGGCCAGACCCTAGATATCCCCAAAGACATCACCCAGGGATAATAACAACCTACAGTGTGGGCAAATTATGCCTTCAATGGCTACAAACTTCCACACTGCCTGAAATTAAGCAACACCTAACTTTACTTACTGATGGTGCTGACTTGCGTGATTTCATAATGGGACCACGCAAACAGCGTCAAAAGCGTTTCATAGCAGCCTCTGTATATGCAGCATACAATGAGGCCTGGAAGGTTACTCAAATTGAAACAGCAGAGAGAATACGTGAAATTGATCGTATTAATTTGGAAAAATCACTTTCTGTAGTGGACAATGGGTTAATGACTCTGTCCTCCAGAATTTTTTCATTGGACAGCATTGTGTCTTCAGCAATCGATATATTATCGCAAGACTTACTGTTATTACAACATGGTCAGTCACAATTGCGTTCTATCGTACAGCTTGGCTGGACGTTACAAAATCTGCGTTCAGGCTATGTGCCTTGGCGTTTAATCAACACAACGTCACTATTCCAAATCTTTAACCTTACTGATAGACAAATCGGTATGGCGCAGAAGGGTGCTGATTATACAATCTTGAGCATTGAAAAACTAGAAAGATTACCAATGACAATGTCAGAACGACCTGTCAGTGAATGGATAATCCACGGAATCATAAATATTCCAATCTCAACCTTCAGGTTTCAATACTGCCAAAAATATATACAGGCTGGCATGTACGAGAAATTGGGAAAGGGGTACCTTAAAACAACTTGGAACCTGCCCTATTCACATGCATGTGTCAGTAACAAAGGACAGAAAGTGTTTCTTAGTGGCAACAATTGTGCTATGTCACTAAGCGGCACGCTTCTGTGTAACGGTATTAGTTTGCACGGAGCCTGTGAAGGGAACTCATACAACCTTTCATGTCACCAGCAAGGCGCACCTGCAACTGAAATAGAACCATTCTTTCAAAGACTCTATAATGGGAGTTACATTCTTATTGTAGACCGCAGATGCTGTAGTCTTATGCCCGGGACTCCTTATCTCGTCACTACGACGGCGAAGGTCAAGTGCTGTGGACGTTCTTTGTTCCCCAGCTCCTTTCCAGACAGGGAGGCGAGGGCATGGCCCAGTTTGAAAATTACTTCTATTCGAATAGACACTTTAAGCAGAATGAAAACAGTGCTTCTTCAGACGCCTACAAGGCTCACGTCATCAAAAGAAACGTATGATCTACAAGTCGCAAGGACGACTGCAGAGATACATACATTATTATCAACCAATTCCCCCGTACATTTCGCGGAAATCCTGAGCGAAATCTTAAATATTTCTGATACCACAGGGGTCTCAAAGGTATTTAAGACAGTATTTTCGATGGCATTAACACCATTCAAAGCCATACTGGGTATTTTTCCAGATTTCGTCCATTCGATTTTTGGCGGACTTCCCTTGATCCTGGGACTAATTGCAGGAATCCTATTCCTAGTCCTTATTTTTCGATATGGCAACCCATGTCACAGATCAAACTCTCGCGACAATGGAAGATACGATCCTAGCCATTGGATACCGGGACCGGATATCAAAAATCCTGGGACTCTCCCGGCTTAGAGACCTGAACATGACTTGGTTTCTATCATTTCGACCAATGTGGCAAAGGTGTGTTTTACCTGTACTAAGGTGTCTGCTATGCGGAGAAGAATGCGTGTTAGACACCTGTCTGACGCTACAATCGGATGCGCCGGTGGATGCAGATACACTGTTGGTTCCTACCAAGGTTCACGCACTGTGCTGCCCTCAAAGGCTGCCAATTCTGATGACGGCATTCCTGGAATCTTCACCACTGCGATTGAAGAGTAGTGAAGTTCAAGATGAAAGCAGCATCGAACAGGTACGACCTTCTGTCAGCAATGCAAATCAGAATGTCAATGGAGACAATCATGCACACGAATGTATGGTTACCCCTATTTCCGACTTAGAGGAACTTTCCCATGAAGCTGTTGACAGTTTTTTCGAAAGCCTGAATGATATGATGTTCTCTCCGGAACAGAAATAGAGACTTTTGAGTAAACTCGCACACGGCGTGCCCTGAATTCGGCCTTCAACTTAAAAAATAAAGTCACATGAACAATTACAATCCAGTTCACGGACAGCAACTTTTTTCAGCAAGCCCTTAAAATATTTTTCTATATATTTTTCCCCGGGACACTGATCTTCTGCTTAAAGTAAGAAACTATTCCTAGAGAACTAAGATTTCTATTTTTTTAGATACTTTATAGACTTTATATAGACTTTAGCTGCCCGCTGGTATGTTCACAATATATTTTATGTGATGAAATGGTTTCGACTTTTTTTCTGTATAGCCATATTAAGAGCCATTTCATGTGTATTTCTCATATACCAAAAAGCAATAATGCATAACGATGCATGTTTACTTTTGCATTTAATTCATAGCTTAAGTGCATACTATATATATGACTGCAATTTTTCAGTATATTTGAAAATTTCAAAATGCATTTATGTATTTTGGGGTGGTAAGGTATACACTATACTCTATAGTATGTTGTACTATGTTATACTATGCATAGATTAGTAGATATGACCATAGTTAGCGTGGAGTGGGTGTCGTGTATTTCTATAGGTTCTGAATCGATCCCCCTATTCCTGACCATATTCTGGTTAACCTACCTAGCTAGTTAACTAACAGTCAGCCCATGAGGCAAGAAATCCCCCATGATGCAGATACCGTTATCTGACGCAGTCACACTACGGCACAGGAACGTGTTATCTGATTAGGTCATAACGCTTGAGATCTAATTAGACAAGCGACATTCCTCCAGCCCCTGATAAGGCATACGACGTTCTCATAACAAATCAAACCTATGACAACCTGGATAATCCGTGCGGCCATTGTTTTGATTTCACAGAGAACTTTAGTAAAGAATGTGCTAACGAGCAAGTCGTATGACATCTTTATTGACGTACCTATGTCCATCCTTACGTCAATCCCGGCACCTTTAAGGTATAAATATTGCCGACCTTGCCCTATGCAAACACACGCGTGGTGACAAGACGGAGCAGCCACCCTTGCCGAAGCCGAGAGTAGAAGCAGACCCCGCTGGCAGCAGCCCCGCCTTCCTGACGCGCTGAGAGACGCGCTGCTATCTCAAGCCGAGAGACCCAGCACCGGCGCTTCCGGGCAGCCCTCGCAGGCAGCCTGGAATATCGAGAGCAGAGAAAGAGATACCATTCCTCATTCATCCTAAATTCCAGGTACAGAACTGAATAACCCCTCCTAGAGAATTCTTTAGTTATTCACTTGGCAAAAACAAACTTAACTTAAACTGTAACTTTCTATTCCCGCCCACGTATTAGACTTAGGTCAGGTACACGGGGTAGGCGTATTTAGAAACACCAGTTGAGTACGTTTAGTCAAATGTATATGTGTATGTAAATATATTTTAATCATTTTAAACATCATATGGCTCAGAAACCATATCAATGTTTTTACAGTATTATTTTATACTATTGCTTTTAATGTATGCACTTTACTTAACTATAAGTATCGCAATAATATCGATCCATTTCTCTTGTACGAGAAAAGAGACTGATCAATAAATAACATCTTTTATTGAACACGCCCGTCTCTTCCTTTTCTCTACACTCTGATGAGACTAAGAATGCACGTACTGACTGAGTAAAATAATTGCCTTGTGCTCACACGACTCTTGAGATTGACTCTTGATTAGGGGAGAGCAAAGTTGTCATGTTCTATGGTTGTCAGAAACTAAATCCCTTCTTGTCTAATCAGGGGAGTTAATCCTTCCTTGAACATTCGAGAAAGTTTCTAGCGAACTCTGAGCTTAGCTGGCAAACCCAAAAATTAAGTCTAGTATCGACAGTAGTAGACCTAGTTAACGTCTGGCCTAGGCCTTTACTGCTGTAGGTACTATTCCAATGCGCAGAGCCTATTGGGAAAATAGGAGCTACACTACATAGTCACTGCATACGCGGCTACTAGTTCTCCTGTATTTGTTCTCATACATGAACCATCCACATAAAGTGTCATGTCTGGATCTGGTAATGGAATATCTGTCAGATCTTGTCTTGGTTTTGTCGTAATGTTGACTACTTCCACACAGTCGTGTGTGGCAGGATTTGAATTAACTGACGGTAACAGTGTAGCAGGATTTAGAACGTTGCAGCGTCTGATTTCTATGTGTGGCTGGAACAGTGTCAATTCATAACCTGTTAAACGTGCAATTGTCAAGTGCTGAGTCTGTGTTCGGTTTAAAAGAACTTCCACGGAGTGTGGAACTTGTACTGTCAGGGAGTGTCCTAACACTATGGAATCACTTTGTCTGATAGCTAGTGCTGTGGCTGCAACTGACTTGAGGCACGCAGGCAGAGCCTGGGCTACAGGATCTAATGTGCTAGAAAAATAAGCACAGGGCTTGTATTGTCCTGCTTGATCTTGTGTAAGAACAGATAATGCTGTACCTTCGCGTTCTGTGACGAAAAGTGTAAAAGGCTTACTGTAGTTCGGTGTAGCTAGAACTGGAGCTTGGCATAAAGCTTTCTTTAACTCATTGAAACTAAGTGTATGTTCAGATGTCCAAGGGAGGACAGTCGATACGGCTGCCTCCTGTGTCGTTAACTGTATCAGTGGTTTAGCTAGAAATGCATACTGAGGAATCCATTGTCTGCAATAAGAAGTAAGGCCGATAAAAGCACGTACCTCCTTCTGGGTCTTGGGCTGAGGAAGACTCGCTATTAACTGGATACGGTCTGGTGTCAACTGCCTACCCCTCTTGGACAGTAAGTGGCCTAAATAGATCACTTGCTGGACACAGAATTGAAGCTTAGAAGGGGACACCTTGTGCCCCATCTCGGCAAGGAAATACAAGACTGTAAGGGATGCTCGCTCGCAAGCACGTTCAGAACGGGCTGTGATCAGTAGATCATCGACATACTGGAGCAGGGCAGTGTCAGTTGGCATGTGAATATTGTCTAGTTGTCTCTTAAGTGCTTGACTGTAAATACTTGGACTTTCTGTGAAACCTTGAGGAGCGCGTGTGAACATATAGCTCCTTCCATTTAAACAAAAACCGAAAAGAAACTGGCTGTCTGGATGAATGGGGACACTGAAAAATGCGTTCTTGAGGTCTATGACTGTGAAAAATGAAGCTTCTGAATCAATGGCTGTCAATAGGGAAGAAATATCTGGGACAACTGGGTACTGGGGAATAATACATTTATTGAGTTCTCGTAGGTCAATCCCTAATCGATATACTGGGGGTGCATTCGGATCAGTACGTTTCATGACAGGAATGATCGGAGAATTACATACATTGGAGTCAGTTTCTACAACTACTCCTTGAGCGATGAGCTCGTCAATAATTTTGGATAAGGCTGCTACAGCCTCAGGTGGCAATCTGTACTGTCTGATTCGTGGTAACACTACACCTGGCTTGAGAGTCACACGATGGGGTGTGATTTGCATATAACCAACATCAGTTGGACCTTGCGCCCATAGATGCTGCGGAACATTAGACAATCTCGGATCAAAATCTCGTAATACATAGTGACCCTTGAAGTCACGTAGGAACAATCGTATTCCCTCTGGGGAACAGCAAATAACTGCACCTAATTCTTTCAGTGTTTTAATGCCCAACACATTTTCTGGACAGGACTTAGTAAGTAACAGATCAGTAGTGCGGGACAATGGACCTACTTCTAGAGTAACTGGCTTTGATATTTCATTTACAATAGGTTTTCCTGAAAATCCAAGGGAAACATTTCTTGAGCCTGAGAGTGGAGCCCCTGGAACTTCGGCGTGACTGATGGTGGTCCTACTTGCCCCTGTATCAATCAAAAACTTTCTGTCTTTCCCTAGTACTTGACTATGAACATAGGGACCCTCTTGATCTACAGGTATCTCGATGAGAGGCAAGCCGACCTCCCTCTCTAGGCTGTTTCATGAATATGGCTGATACTCTGGATACTCGGACTGTGCATACTGGTACATCTGCTGTGTAACATGCTGTGTTGCAGCAATAGGCTGCGGTGCTGTAACTGTCTGTTGTGCATTCTGTGGTTGAGGAGTCTGTGTAACTTGTTCTTGTCTAGGCGGACGTGGTCTTTCTTTAGTCTTACCGGTAGCTATGTTGTGTTTCAGAACTGCACACTCGTTTATAAAATGACCTGGCTGTTTACAATAATTGCAGTTCCCTTTAACGGGAGCTGCAGGGTGACTGGCTTGATTCGGACCCCTCTTCTGACTGTCTTGAGGAACAGATTGTGCAACTAGTACTTTCATTTTCGTGTCTTTCATACGTTTTCTCTCGTGTTCTTGCTCTTCTCTGATTCTATTCTGGTGATATTGAAGCATCTGTAACATCTGGGAAGGGGTACTAGCTTGCCAGGTACTTTCGACTTTCAAAACTCGATTCTTAACTTGTGGACTTGAATTCTCGACTAATTTAGTAACAAAAAGATGAGGGTATGACTCGCTACTTGTCTTGAGGCCACTGTTTATACTAAAACATTTCTCGAATCTAGAATAAAAATCACTAGTGTCTTCGTCTTGTTTCTGTTTACAGGCTGAGATTGCATCCCAGTCTTCTTTTCTAGTTGTCAATAATCTAGGCAAAACTTGTATTAACAATTCTGGTAATTCTTTACATTTATCTCCTAGACCGGTACCTGGTACTCGTGCCTTGTCTTCAGCTTCTAGGACTGTCCAATCGATCTTTTTCTCTCCCACCTCCCAATCTTTTTCCTTGAGTTTCTCATATACCCCTGCGGGCAATAGGACTTTTAGCATTTTAATAACGTCTGGATACGTATATTCTCCCATACGGAGCATGTCTTTTAATTCTCGGTGGAACCCTGCTGGATCTTTGTCATGACAGGGAATTAACTTTTTCATCTCTAAGAGTTCCATCTTTGTAATCGGAGTGTAAACAAACACTCGTTGCATTTCACCATCTGTTGTCCTAACTGGGTGTACTTCTCGTAACGGATTCTGTCTGTCTATGTAAAACGGTTTACTTTCTGGAGGTGAGACATGAACAAAATGCGGGTTCAAAAACATACTATATTTGTGGCGCTATTCTAGAATGACACTAATTAAATCGGTACCTAAACCTTTCCATCTATACTGGAGTAACTCGTTCAGGACATCGTGTAACGGACCTGGATCAGAATGTTGACCCTCATACAAAGTAATGAGGTGCTGGATCATATACATACCCACCAGTCGTTGCTCGGCTGGGGGCAATTTCAGAAACATTTGTGCCACTATTTCGTCTGGAAAAGTGGTAGAATCAGTAATCCATCGGATTGCTGATCGAGCTAGTTCTTGTTCATGCATAGTGCTTAACTCACTATAACCGATTCGTGACTTCAGAATGTGATCGGTAGCTTGAAATACTTGTTCTAGAGAACCTTGTTCTGGGGCTGGATGGTGGAAAGTTGGCTTGTGTTCTAGGCGTAAATGGCGATCTGGAAATCTAGATTTTCCTACATACGCTATTCTGGCGGAATTCTCGTCCTCTACCTCTTCCGCAGAGTCATTTTCTTTTTCGCTTACTTGTGCTGCCTTACGTTGATCGTGTAACCTTATTATTTCCTTACGGATTTTCTTGTACATACTCTCTATACTACTGATAGTCTTGTGTTTACCCTCGGCTATATTATCACTCCACCTTGTCAGGATTTTCATTTCGGCCTGATCTTTAGTCGGGGAATCTTGTTCTCTTATTAGACAATTAATCAAGAACTTTAATAACATGAGCTGGATCTCAACTTTCCTTTGAGACATGACGTCACTAATACTTTCTGGATCATCCCCTGTACGGATGAAACGATATATTCTGTCTAGATCTTCTTTCATATCTGGTAGGGTGACTAGATACTCGGTCACCTTTCTTACGCGTAATGAATATAAAACCATATTATCCTCGCCTGGGACTGGGTCATAGCCACATTCGGTAAGGGCTTTTCTTATTTCTGCAACAGACTGATGTCTGGGCGTACGCTGTGACGCTTGTGCATGTAATTCGACTAACGTTAAACGCTTGTGTGGCGGCGGGGTTCCAGGAGGACCTCCCCCTGCGGCCCCTAAACTAGAGTCTTCAACTGATGCTCTTCGTGCTGGCAAAGTGGGAAATTGAAATGCAGGCTGGACTTGTATGGCGGGCTGGACCGGGGGTACCGTAGCAGGTACTCCGGTGTCTGGAGGAGCGGGAATTGCCTGATTTACAGGGACCGGCGGAACAGGATTTGCATATTCCGGGACTGTGTCGTCCAAATAGGACGAAATGAAAATATCAGCTGCGGTCGGTTTGTGACGTAGCTTGGTCGGAACTAGTGGTGGCGGAAAATTACTGGATGCCTCCGGGGTCGCTTTTGGCAAGCCCTCGGCAAGAAGAGGATACATACCCTTAATAAGGGCATGCCTCTGTCTGTCTGACTGTTCTGTTTTAACTCGTTCACCTATCTCGATTAGTTCCCTTTCTTGGGCTCGTTCTAAGGATTCTCTACTTAGTTCTGACTTTCTGATTTCTTTTTCGGTTCTTTTATGAGATTCTTTGCGCCATAGCTCGATGGCATCTTTCTGTGACTGTCTGGCTTTCTTTTTCCATAATGCTTCTTCTACTCGCATGATGCACTCGGCATCCCATGTGCCTGATACAGGCCATCTATACTTTTCTTCTAACTCTTTGGTATACTCTACCCATAAATCTAGATATAATATGGCACTTATGCCATGCTTTTGATACATAAAATGACCTGGACTGTCCCTAGGCGGGACAGGAACTGCTGCTTCTAGCAGACCTTTTCTGGTTTTTAACTGACGTAATTTCGAGAATAAGGGCATGACTGAACTGTAATCTAGACACAATACAATACACAATGAACACGATAATTACTTCACATTCATACCACGACATTAAAATACATGAAGAATATTTAAAATAACAGTTCGAACAGAATACTACCTGGAATACTGGAAACAGAATACATGAATTTCTCGAGAACAGAATGGACTAGAACAGAAACTAGATGCACTGCTGAAACAGTACGAAACTTACCGGTCTCATAAAGAGACACGTCAGGACCCGCATCCACCGAAGTGGACACTTCGTTTGTGGGTCTGTGTACCACCAACCCACGGACCAGAGTCAATTAGATTGACCCTGTCTAGATACTACCCCAGCAATGGTACTCACCGGGCAGCAAGAACGGAAGGCCTCGGACTGGACTGGACTGCTTCGACTCCAGTTACGGGTGGGCCTCCGGATACCTCGGACCTTGGACTCTCGGCTTGGGCTCTGGTCGGGACTCGCCGCGTTCCTCCACCGCCTCGTCTGGATGCTGGACCGCCACCTCCATCTCCTCCGTGGGCCTGAGGGATACTTGAAGCAGAAATATCTGCACGTGGCCGGTATGGTTCCGTCACGGCTGCAGAGGGTCAGGGGGCCGGCGTGGCTTCACCGGCGCGTGGGGAAAGGGCAAGTCCCTGTTCGGGCGCCATTATGTGGTATATAAATATATAATACCGGATCTAGGTTTGACTAGGCATAGCAATAACAGATAGCTCAATAAATAAGAGTCAAGATTCGAGGTAGTAGGAGTTTGCAGGTTTAATACAGCATAAGGACAGGAACAGGACAACCTGCACAGGAATAGGATGGCAGCGCTTGACAGGGGGGCCCCGACAGCTGCCGGGCAGGATCTGGGATGAGCGCGCTAACATTTAATAACAATACACGAACATATATACTAAAACAGTTGCATTACAATACATACGATAGGCGGAGCAGTGGGTGTGGTCAATAGCAGTCGCGAAAGATAAGGGTGAAAATGGGTGTAACAGGGGCGTATACATAGACATGTGATGCCAACGTAACAGAATATGTCATAAATGGGGCGGAAACATGGAGGGGGCTACCTAAGGAGCCGGGACCTCTAACCTAATGGTGCGCGCAAACTGACAATGACGTGTTACTAGGAGAAGCTGGGGGCTATGAACTCTGTACTAGGAGCAGAGACTGGAGTCTGGAGAGTCAGGGCGACATGTACCTAAACAGTATCTAGTATCTGATGTTTAGAGAACATGTTGATAGAATCCAAAAGTTATCGGGGTAAAGGCTAACAGACTCTAAGACTGGAGCATGCATTATTCTACATGTAGTGCGTGATGAAGAATATTAAATGACCATTAAATGCAGTATTTCTCTTACATGGAGACGTAAAGGCTAGACAATGACGGAAACTATTGATGCGATTCAGTAGCTTAGGAATGCAGAGAAGGAGGGCTGGACTGATAACTAGAATCATAACATACTCTTGGCAGACTCAGAGGCAGAGCCAGGCTGAGCCGGGCACTGCGAGGCAGGAAGTAAGTGAAGGGTCGAGGATACAGGTGGGGGCTGTATCGCTCCTCAGCGAGGCTCAGGAGACAGGAGCTGAATCTAGTGTCCGGGCCCTTTTGAGGCCTAGAAACGGGGACTTTACAATGAAATAACGTGCACACTGAGAAACGTGGCAACGTAACTTTACATAGGCCTGATACTCGTAGCTTTCACGAGAACTGGAAACTGGCATACTAGAGATGGACACAACTGTAATTGCATCTTTAATCGAACATGGGGAATACATATGCATATTAATCATGCACAGATAACATATGATGGAGGACGCGTAGGGACACAGAACATGGCAAAATTTACTTTTCCACAGCTGAGTGACCCAGACTCTGTCCCCTCTGCTTTCAGGTACTTTTCGACTCGAGTCCACCCTTGGACTCCACCGGACACTTCTCTTTCACCCCGCCTGCAGCCCTTTCAGCTTCAGGCACCAAGAGCCTGCGTGACGAAACCCGACTCAACTTCGACCCTGTGCACCCGCTTCCTGTGGGTGAGGTAACTTTGCTCCACCGGTGTTCCCACACTGGTACACATCTCTAGGGTCTGTGTCTTAAGTTTTGTTCCTCTAGGTTCAGCGGAAGTGTCCTTAAACTTTAACTTTGTAACTTTTACGCACCATTGGTTAACATTGGTGCATGCGTGCGCTTTCCGCACTGCTCCCGAATCCCGTGGGCCTCTCCCGACTTCAGCACTGCTTGTCCTGACTGCTCCCAGCGATTCCCTAGGCCCTAGGCCTAACCACTGTTCGATTGGTATCTCTTATACCACTTGTTTAGTATATGGTTTGAGTGGCCACCCGCCCTCATCCATAATTGTGCAACTTGTATGTTTAAACTGTGCTTTTGATTTAACGCTTGTGCCCCTTTATTCATAAAGAATACTGGGGATTGTTTTTAGTAATAAACACATATATTTTTATAATATATACTTGTGTGGTGTCCTTTCATTTGATATTACAGGATTGTATGTGGTAAAACAGCTCGCTTAACACGACCTCTTAAGTTAAGCCTTTAGGCTGCTTAGTCCATGCTACCCCTAGGATAGCTTGTCTAACAAGGTTGACTTACAACCTGACACCATAAGGGATTGTTTGGTCTGATAATAGGTGGTTCCAGAATTGGAAACATCACCTATCAGGCCAACTTCTCACATTGTTCGATAGTTGTTTTTCAAATGTATTTTCCAAATTGTCGAAGTCAAATCAGCAAATGTTAAAACTGTACATTTCTGGTTAATTGACCGCTCGTGGAGAGCGGCGGCATCCACACAGTCATCGAGTTGGTATTTTTCAGAAATCAGTCTACAGTGAAGCATTGTTACTTGTTATTTGCTGTTCCCCAGGGTTCATGCTCTAGCAGTTTGGGCATACCTTTGTTCTCTTTATAGCATCACTTCGTTGCGGCGCATCAGTGAGTTACAGGCACCGTGCGGTCGCCCCTCACATGCTTCTTCCTGGAGGAATTATTCCTCAGAACTACATCGCCTCTCCTTCCCAAGGTGGTGACCTCTTTCCATCTGAGGCGATCTGTCACCCTTCCCACCTTCTACCCCCAAAGGAGGCGAGATTACATCAGTTCGAGCCCAAAAAGGACGTCTATTTTTATACTGACCCTAGGTGTGGACTGTAGAGGCTGCAAGAAGGGCACCTCTGCCCAGAAGAGAACCTTATCTCATTGCATCATCTTGTGCATCACAGAGGAACTGACTGAGGGAATCTGCGCTCAGTCCCCCAGAGCAGAGTCCTCTGCATCAGCACTTGTCAGGGGTGTTCATGTGGCTGAGATTTACTGTGCAGTGACATGGGCTTCCCTCCTCCACACCTTCACTAAGCGTTACTGCATGGATTCAGAGGGATGGGCAGTTCAGACGTTCAGTGCTTCAGGTTCTTTAACAGCATTATTTTCCACCGTAATGACTCTTGGTGCGATTCCAGAATCATGGAAGTCTTCCACAACTGTGATAATTCACAAGAAAGGGGGGGGGGAGATGACCCCTCCAACTATCGGCTAATTTCCCAATTAGGCAACATCAGGAAAATCTTTGGGAAAATCTTACAGTCACGACTTGAGACCTGGACAGAGGAGGACAATATTGCCTCTAACCCTCAGGCTGGATCCTGAAAAGGCCAAAGTAGAATGGACCCGGCTCTGAGGTTGTACATGATCTGTATGAAGTTTGTGTCCCTGGAAACTCCCCGCTCTACTTGGTCTTAAGAGACCTAGAAACAGCATTCGATTCTGTTGCCGCTCCGTCCTTCTGAGTCTTATGGAGGAAGGAGGTTCCCAAGCAACTATTTGAGTATCCGAAAGGATCTGCCGCGGCAATCATTCCAGAGTAAGATTTGGTGTAAAAGAAGAATGCACAGAGAAGTTTGAAATAACCATTGGCGTTGGGCAGGGTTGCGTACTTGCCCCAGCTTTATTTAACATTCACATCAGTGGAACAGATTCTCTCTGGAATCTTCGTCTTGATGTTCCGATATTGGAAAAGGAAAATATTCCGATCCCGCTGGTTGCAGATGATGCAGTAATATTAGCGCGTACTGAAAAATCAATGCATCAAATTTTGGAAGGCTTCGAGCTATTCTGTAAGGTACAGAAGTTAATATTCAATAAAGAGAAAAATATATGATAATTATTCCTAAATCAAAGGTATTGTTGACATTCAGGATTTTTGGTAAACCAACTAAGCGACGTAAAACATGACTACCTCTGCATACGAATGGATGACCATTTATATTGGAAAGCTCATATGGCGAAGGCGGAAACAAACTTGACGCCACTATTCAACATTTTGCTAACCCAAGCAGCAAGAGACCAATAAAACTAGCACTGATGCATTCAAGACAAGTGCACGTGTGGCCTGCCCTTATGGTGCTGAACTGTGGGATTTTACGAAAGTTCAGGCTCTTCTTAAACTGGGAAACATATTCTTGTAACATGTACTAAACCTGGGTCCCTGAACCCCAATGACAGTATTAAGAGCTGAGCTGGGGTTCACCGGAGGATCTCACCCCGTAAGATAATGGATGCGAGTGTGGTCAAATCTATCCTTTGCATCATATAGTATGGTTCCGCAGGAACTGCGACGATGCAGGATTACAATAATTTACTCCGGTTCAAGCACGCTGAGAACATTCTAACATACACTAGTTGAGTAGAGAAATAGAACTGAGGAATAAGGCAACACTAGAATTGGTTAAAAAGAAATATTGTGCATTCATGTGGAGCTAGCAAGAAGCAAGGAAAGGCATCCTTCCGACTAATTACCAGAAAGTAAAATGTGAACCGCGCCTGGAGCAGTTCATGGACTTTCTGTTCCCTGCTGAGAAAATGGCTTTATATATCATGTTCAGATTAGGAACTCTTGAGGTGTGGACCTTAACTAAATCATGGGTATAGCCCCTGGAGGCGGACCGGACACGTGTCCCCGTACATAAGGGGGCCAGAGTCATTTATGCATTTTAAGCTGCTGAGTTATATGTCGCATAAAATCCGAATGTACTACCTATGTCCACTTTTTCTAACACGTACTCTGAGATGCTGCAGTGCAGTACTTTTCTTATGTTATAGAACTGATCGTATGGAGATTTGCCAGGCAGTTGCTTCGTATATGCAGACCTGCCATAGACAGCAGCGAAGGAAGTGGGTTCAAACCATAAATCAACTGTAGTGATGGTTTTGACATTTTCCGTTTATCTCTGGGGGCTGTGCTCGTCCTTTGACATATTTGATCTCATAAACTGGGGCGTAGCTCGACTCCAACATGAAAGGCACTGGAGAACCTTATGGACTGGACAGAGCATCGAGAGGTATTGTTGCACATTTCTACTTGTACCTGCACTTTATAAAATGCTCGCTTAGGTGTTGGCCGTCTATTGGCCCATATCTGAGGGTTTAATTTCCACCCGGCTGTCAGCAAAACTAAAACTATTTGGACAATCCTCATTTTTTTAACACACTAGGTAACGTCTGCGCAGCAGGCTTGTGCTCTTCTTTTATTTCTGATGTTTATAAGACAGCGGTCAGGCTTGCTAGGGGTTTACTTGCTCTGAGTAGGCAACAAGCATACGGAGATGCCGGTATCTGCACCTATGTACGTGCTTGTTAGCTGGTACGCTTTGTAAGATCTAATGACCGCTCTATCTAATTGATTGGTTTTAAAAGTGATGTACGTCCACCATTTGCACTAGCATTTTACGTCAGATCATGGATTATGCGCAAAGTGTAGTATTTGTATGAACTGTGCTTAAGTCGTTTTAAATCAACACGAATTGTGATTGTTTTATTATCTGCTGTAAATAACGCTGACAATAAACCTTTGCTATCAAGTACCACACCTGCAGGAATTCTCAGTGGGTTGTGCGAAGCTAGATTTAACATGGTTGTCTGTGGAAGTGTGTCCCTCCAGAAATCAGAGTAGATCATACGGTGGGGGTCAAGAAAGGTTTATTTAAGTATCACAGATGCAGAGACCCTTTCCATCATCAAGCTAAGACCAACGGACAAATGTCTCTATTCTAGCTCACGGCCTAGCAACTATCCCCACATTCCAGAATATCATGACACAGGACATCACACCTTCTCCCCCCTTACAAATAGGGAGGAGTCACTTTAGTCTGGTGCTCAATTACATGTGCAGATGTGTCTGGTGGTGCCTGATAACTGAAAGGCACACATTTGTTTACATACAATTTCAAATATGTCTGATTTATTATTCCTATTATCGCGCTTTCAACCTTGAGAAGGCCCATCCTAGACCAGTGCGTGGACAAAACACATGCTGACAAATCGAGGACAAAGGGATTGGGACATGGTCTAGGGACACTAACAACAACTCCCACATCAAACCTCACGTTTAACTGATGAAGCGCAAAGAGCGATAAAGCGATATACTGAGAAAAAATAACCTTGAAAATTGCTGCAAGCTAAAGTAAATTTTTAAAAACTAATAAAAGTACTACATATCCACAGCTGTGAGACCTGGAAGCCGATTATTTCTCAATATAGCCCTAGTTTATGATTACCTTACAGTGCTCACCTTATCATCCGCGCTAGAAGAGATGGGAGCCTGGGGTGTCTGGTCACGGAAGCTCATTTACATACAAAGGGGGTGACAACCTGTTCACAACGCACAGCACAGCTTGTACACAGAAAAGGTTAAAGTCTTGTGTCTCTTTTTTTCATTTTCTTTAATATATCCTGCACCTCGCTCTCTTCTTCTCATTTCATTCATCATAAATTACTCAAATTCACTATTGCTTTATCAGCACGGCACAAGTCGGGGGTAGCCACAGTTTAAAGGGGTCCCCCCACTATTATCTAGAAACTTGACTCAGTTCCATCTAGATCCTTAGCCTGCGACTGTTTGTGTGAGTGGCGCAAGAGAGGAACAGAGAACTTGACAAAATTAGCCCTTCTTTTGCTTAATACACAGTAAATGTGAACCACTTTGGGGCTTAGGGGCTGGAAAAAGAATAGCATCAGGAAACAAACGCAAATTAAAAGCACATTTTATTTATTTGCTGAAAATTGTTTAAAAATGTAATTTCAAAGTTTCACATATCTGTTTAAAAATATTTACACTTTCCGTCATTTCCGAGTTTAGTTACAAACTAATAGTGGGAAAAACACATGATGTATAAAAACTGAAACCAAAAACATATTTTTACATTATTTTATGTTTCTTGTTTTGTGTTTTTAACCTCTTCCATGCTCATGACAAGGTCAGCTCGTCATGCAGTACACTGGAGCTGTGCTTATGACGAGCTGACCTTGTCATGAACAATGGAGTTTCTTCCTGTTCAGCACCCAGCGGGAATTGCCTTAGCATTGAAGGTGTTAAAACTGGCCGTCAACCTTTCACGTGAAAATTAGTATAAGGGCCTGACATCACTTCTTGTGATGTCACTACATGTGACGTCACTGTGATTTGCATATGATAATGGGCTCCTTTACTATTTTCCTTACTTGTGCGCTGTTTATTGGCATGACATGGGTCTATAGGTATTAAAAATAAACATATAAATTCACAGGTGTTCAGACCATTTCTCTGGTGATGTGACACATTGACATGTATTTGGCTGCTTCTTCTATTTTTAGGTGAGTACATATAACGTGCCGTTCCCCCTCCTTCCATTTCTCTCTATTTCTCGCCCCTTTCTTTGTCTCTCTCGCTCTCTTTATCTCTCACCCTCTCTATCTCCCACACACTCCTGTTAGCGTTAGCTTCATGAATGTCACTGCCACTTCTGGCATTCATACGACAAATCCTTTAGAAGATTTGAGGACAAGGGACAATCAAGTGTGGAAGACGAGTTGCTGGGAGTGCAACTGTTTGTCCTGGCACATATATGCTTTTGATGTGAGATTTCGCCATTTCACCACATTCTTCAAACAGAGTGTACTGCTTACAATGGCTCAATTCTGGTAAAAAGTAGAGTTTGGCAAGTCACAAACTGAATAGGGAGAGCCATGTCGGAGAGGAGCCACGGGTCACACTTAGTTATAAGGTCCGAGGCATGAGCTGATCCATCAACCGATAACAGAGTGTAAAAGATGCAGCAAACATTACTTAAAAACACTTATATGCTCTTTTATATCTAAAAACAGGTTATTTCTTGAACACCTGTGCTTCACTTTAATTCATCACATATACTGCTGCGGCATTTGTTAATAGTAATATCTACATTTTACCAATGAAGTTTCCCATCTCCAGAGCCCTGACAACGTGTTCACTCTGGGTGTGTTTGGTTTATAGGTTTTATCACTAATCCGACAAGTTAGCTGAAAATATCGTTGCTAGTCCCAATATTGTTCAGTGTTGCTTTAAAAGGAAGTGTGATCAGGTGCGATTGAATGTTTTTTTTGTATCTCTTCTTCACCAAATAAAAATCAACAATTTTTCTTTTCTTTTAGTCCACATTGTGCTAGCCTCCCACTGTGTATCCTGGTACATCATGCTGCTTTGCTATGTGTACGGAAGTGAACAATCACTGGAAAGAAACACTTTTATAACTCTGCAAATACTGTTATCTGTTTTCCTTCTTTACTGCTAGTCCGGTCTTCTATCATTTGGCATTTCAATGTCCCACATAATTTGAATGTAATTTTTTTCCGTAATTCATTCCTCTCACAATAACTGCACTGTTCTGCTATTGTCTTTGTCCTCAGATGGGTCAATATTATTTTTGATGTTCTTAAGTTCTTTCCAGAGTCTCTGTGTTCGCTGATGTGTTTGGAGGTTTGATAAGTGACTAAAGCTCTTCCTACATTCACTGCCGTTGAATAGTTTTTCCCAAGTTTTCCCAAGTGTGTGTTTGCTGATGACTTTGAAGGTGTGATAACTGACTAAAGCACTTTTCACATTCACAGCACTTGAATGGTTTTTCTCCTGTGTGTGTTCGCTGATGAATCCTTATTGCTGAAGAGTCGCGAAAACTACTGTCACATTCACTACAATGTTAGGGTTTTTCCCGTGTGTGTTCGCTGATGATTTTGTAGCACTAATAATTGACTAAAGCTCTTTAGACATCAATTGCACTTGAATGGTTTTTCTCCTGCGTGAGTTAGCTGATGATACCTCAATGCTGAAGAGCTGCGAAAACTACTGTCACATTCACTACAATGATAGGGTTTTTCCCTTGTGTGTGTTCGCTGATGATACCTTAATGCTGAAGAGCTGCGAAAACTACTGTCACATTCACTACAATGATAGGGTTTTTCCCCTGTGTGTTCGCTGATGACTTTGTAGATGTGACAATCGGCTAAAGCTCTTTGGACATTCACTGCACTTTAATGTTTCTTTTCCTGTGTGAGTTCGCTGATGATACCATAGTGCTGAAGAGCCATGAAAACTACTGTCACATTCACTACAATGATAGGGTTTCTCCCCTGTGTGTGTTTGCTGATGTGTTTGAAGGTTTAATAAGTGACTAAAACTCTTCCCACATTCACTGCAGTTGAAAGGTTTTTCCCCTGTGTGTGTTCGCTGATGTCTTTGTAGCACTGATAATTGACTAAAGCTCTTGACACATTCATTGCACTTGAATGGTTTTTCTCCTGTGTGAGTTCGCTGATGAATCCTTAATGCTGAAGAGCCGCGAAAACTACTGTCACATTCACTACAATGATAGGGTTTTTCCCCTGTGTGTGTTCTGTGGTAAATAAATAAATAATACCCTATTTTTGACTAGACTTATAGCATAACAGATAGCTCAATAAATAAGAGTCAAGATTCGAGGTAGTAGGAGTTTCTGCAGGTTTATTACAGCATAAGGACAGGATCAGGACAACCTGCATAGGAATAGGACAATAAGGCCCGGCAGCTGCCGGGGCTGGGTCTGGGATGAGCGCGCTAACATTTAATAACAAAACATTGACTTATATACATAGCGCAAACACATAGCATTACATTGCAGTGGGCGTAACAGTAGGTGGAGTAGGAGGCGTGACGCGTAGCAGTCGCGAGAGATAAGAGAAATAAGAGGTGTAACTGGGAGTTTACTTAGACATGTGATGGAAAACGTAACAGAATATGTCATGAATGGGCGGAAACATTGGAGGGGGCTACCTAAGGAGCCGGGACCTCTAACCTAATGGTGCGCGAAAACTGGCAATAACGTGTTACTAGGAGAAGCTGGGGGCTACGAACTCTGTGCTAGGAGCAGAGACTAGAGTCTGGAGGGTCGGAGCGACATGTACCTAAACCCTATCTGGTATCTACTGTTTAGGGAACATGTTGATATAAACTAGAAGTCATGAGGGGAAAAGCTAACTTGATTCTAAGACTGGACCATGCATTATTCTACATGTAGTGCGTGATGAAGAATACTAAATGACCATTAAATACAGTATTTCTCTAACGTGGAGACGAGAAGGCTAGACAATGACGGAAACTATTGATGCAGTTCAGTAGCTTAGGAATGCAGAGGAGGAGGACTGAACTGATAACTGGAACTATAACATACTTTTGGCAGACTCAGAGGCAGAGCCGGGGTGCACCGGGCACTGCAAGGCAGGAAGTGAGTGAAGGGTCGAGGATACAGGTGGGGGCTGTATCGCTCCTTAGCGAGGCTTTCAGGAGACAGGAGCTGAATCTGTGGTCCGGGCCCTTTTGAGGCCTGGAAACGGGGACTTTATAATTGAATAACGTGCACACTGAGAAACGTGGCAACATTACTTACATAGGCCTGATATTCGTAGTATTCACGAGGATTGGAAACTAACATACCAGAGGTGGACACAACTGTAATTGCGTCTTTAATCAGGCATGGGGAATAACATATGCATATTGGTCATGCACACATAACATATGATGGATGAAGCGTAGGGACACAGAACATGGCAAAATTTACTTTTCCACATTCCCTCCTTGTCACTACGTTTCCATCAGGAAACATCAATATTCATGATACCGTCTATCATTTCATACAGTACCATTTGCTCGTCTCGAATTGTCTTGGAACGGGATTTAGAACAGGGCTTGGGACTGGGAATACAAGAGGTAGCACACATGCTGCAAATCGCAGGGCCACATTGTATACAGAGGCAGCAGCTAAATATGATCGCTACTGCAATACCTAAAAAGGACAGGACTTTCCAACCCCATGCGGAAATTATATTCCAGAACCAACCGGACCATGTCCAGGTGCCTGGATCTTGGTGTAACAGATGGGCAATTTTATGGAGTCTGGTTATAGCTGAATAAACAGACGGCGCGTTATTTGGAATGAAAATACAACAACTGGATCCGAGAACTCTACAGGCCCCGCCCCTATCGGCCAGTATGACGTCAAGGACGAGACGATTCTGTAAAACGACAATTCTCATAAAGGATTGTTCTTCAGTTAAGTTACCTAGAGCGGAGGCAGTCTCATCTACTACTGCTTCAAGGGTTCTTGTTAACCTACGGATTAGCTTACTATTTACAACTGTACCTAAATAAGGGAAAACACCTTTATCTATATCAATGAATTGCTCTGCGGCAGTTTCAGTATAATCGACAATCGGGAGATTTCTCTTGTGTCTAGTGTGTATTAAGAAAGAATTCCTATGATAGTCAGGTGGGGCTAGAAAAACAGGTGGCAGTAGGAAAGCAATGTAACAGGTTCCCTCCCAATCGAGGGGCAGACGGACATATGCAGTTTGACCACAAATAAAATAAGAATGACGTGAAGCTTTGAAAATAGATTTCCCACTGTCACTATACTGGATAACAGTAGTACATTCACTATGACCTATGTGTACAGAACCATAACTACGGACACATAATTCGCCTTTGACTGGTAGTACTGAAATAGCGGGTGAGTCTGGAGTAGTATCAGACTGAACATTCAGAACCATGAAATTCGACGAATAATTTCCTAAATTATATACTTCATTTTCTAAATCTAAACCTGTTCTGTGGGGGAAACCTTGCTTGTCTGGAAAACATGTACTGTTAAGAAAAGACATATCTGTTGAGGATGACGTTAACGTGGACCATGCTCCACACGAACCATTGTGTGAGAATGGATAAGGAAAAAGTGGCAGAACTCCCTTCGGTGTCTGGAAAGGGGGGAGTCGACCACACACCCAACAATTAGTGGCATTGCTGGTCTGGTGTGAATAATGTAACATACGGATAAATGTGTTATTACGCATGGCGAGGCGGTATGCATATTCGTGAGGAGGCAGATCACTAAACGTGTGCTCTACTGTAGCATGAGCAGACATATTTACATGAGGAACTGAAAAACACAGATAGAAAGCATAGCTGGTGCAGGAAATCATTATGCTGATGAATAATACGAAACTCAGAAAAACGATACATTTGATTGAGCTTTGACTGACTCTCTCACTATGGGGGTCTATTTTATACATGTCAGAAACAGTCTAACCGTTTCACCTAGGGGAGGACTTATACAATCAAACTGGCTGACTTATTAGACCTGAGCTTTAACTTATACTCCTGTTGCGGAGTTTTCTCTAACAAGGGAGGGGTTGTAAAAATGTCTTGTGCGGGACAGTCCTTTAAAACAATGTTCTGGCAATCCTTCGAATCCTGGGAAATGTTCTTGGAAATGTTTTTGAAGACTGGTTTCGATCCTTTGAAAAGTTTTACATGAGAAAGGTGGACCCACCCCTTTCTGCCTTCCAACTTGACGGCAGTTCGGGTGGTCAAGAGGACCTGACGTGGCTCCTTCCAACGTGGTTCCAGCGGACTTGATCTGTCAAAATTTCTGATCATCACAAGGGAGCCTGGAACGATCTCGTGCGGTGCCACCTCGGTATTGTCTGGAAATGCGGCGGCAACCTGTGAACGACATGAGTTGAGGGCAGACATCAAGGAAGCTAGGTAATCTGTCAGCATATTACATGAAACATCGGTAATACTTCGGGGTCTAGGAGTACCCCACATATTAGGGGGGCGGCCGAATACGACCTCATACGGGGACAGACCTGATCTGGAATGTGCGACCATGCGCATATAAAACAGAGCGACTGGCAAAGCTACTAACCAGTCCACACCCTTGTCTTTACATACTTTTGCTATACGGATTTTCAGAGTCTGATTATGCCTTTCGACTAGTCCAGCTGCTTCTGGATGGCGTACACAATGGAACTTCCACTGGTACCCTAACAACAGGGAAACGTGTTTCATGAGTTCAGATGAGAATGGCTGGCCGTTATCAGAATATACGACTCTAGGGAGTCCATATCTAGGGAAGAATTCACGAACCAACTGCTTGGCAGTGGTCGCGGCTGTGTAATCTGGGACTGGATATGCTTCTGTCCATCTGGACAAGGCGCATACAACTACAAGGACATACTTGAAACCTCGACATCGCTCCATTTGAATATAATCCATCTGGAGGACCTCAAAAGGGTGGTCAGGGGGCTGGAAACCACCTTGTTCCACCGGGACACTTTTACCTGGATTAAACTGGCAACATATCATACAGGTACGGACTTTCTGCTTGGCTGCAGCTCGTAAATGCTTGTTGAACCAAATGTTCTGGATACTGTCTAACATAGCTTTTTCTCCTAAATGTGCTGGACTATGTGCGGTATTGATAATGACTTGAACCATAGAATCGGGGAGAAACCATGTGGCTCTACCCTTCGCTAACCATCCTTGATCTGTCTGGACCCCTCCTTGTACAGACCATTTCTTGATTTCATCAGGAGTAGCATGTGACTGGATATCTATGACATCTTGAGTAGGGTCCTTAACTGTCATGCATGTAATCGGATCTGGAGTATGTGTCTGTGTCTGATTAACTGGAATGTCTGGAGTTTGTGCTGTAAGCTTGGCTGTGCGGTCTGCTAAATCATTACCTTGGGAAATAATGTCAGTGACTTTCGTATGTGCTTTGCACTTCATGATAGCAATAGATGTCGGTAAATGTATGGCATCTAACAGGGCTTGAATAAGGAGACCATGCTGAATCTTGGTTCCATGAGAAGTCATAAAACCTCTCTCCTGCCAGAGCACTCCGAAGTCGTGTGCAACTCCGAATGCGTAACGTGAATCTGTGTAAACATTAACCTTCAGGTTCTTGGCATGTATACAGGCTTGTGTCAGAGCGACCAGCTCTGCTGCTTGAGCGGACAGAGTATCAATACGGTGTGTTTCAATAACTTCAGTGTCAGTAGTCACTGCATACGCGGCGACTAGTTCTCCTGTACTAGTTCTCATACATGAACCATCCACATAAAGTGTCAGGTCAGGATCTGGTAACGGAATATCTGTCAAGTCTTGTCTTGGCTTTGTCGTAATGTTAACTACTTCCACACAATCATGTGTGTCTGGATTTGAACTAACTGATGGTAACAGTGTAGCAGGATTCAGGACGTTGCAGCGTCTAATTTCTATGTGTGGCTGGAACAGTGTCAATTCATAACCTGTTAAACGTGCAATTGTCAAGTGCTGAGTTTGTGTTCGGTTTAAAAGAACTTCTACTGAATGTGGAACTTGTACTGTCAGGGAATGTCCTAAAACTATAGAATCACTTTGTCTGATAGCTAGTGCTGTGGCTGCAACTGACTTGAGGCACGCAGGCAACGCCTGGGCGACTGGATCTAATGTGCTAGAAAAATAAGCACAGGGCTTGTATTGACCTGCTTGATCTTGTGTGAGGACAGATAATGCTGTACCTTCCCGTTCTGTAACGAAAAGTGTAAAAGGCTTACTGTAGTTCGGTGTAGCTAGAACTGGAGCTTGACATAGGGCTTTCTTTAACTCGTTGAAACTAAGTGTATGATCAGATGTCCAAGGGAGGACAGTCGATACGGCTGCCTCCTGTGTCGTTAACTGTATCAGTGGCTTGGCTAGGAATGCATACTGGGGAATCCATTGTCTACAATAAGAAGTAAGGCCGATAAAGGCACGTACCTCCTTCTGGGTTCTGGGCTGGGGAAGACTCGCTATTAACTGGATACGGTCGGGTGTCAACTGCCTACCCCTCTTGGACAGCAAGTGTCCTAAGTATACCACTTGCTGGACACAGAATTGAAGCTTCGAAGGTGACACCTTGTGCCCCATCTCGGCTAGGAAATACAGAACTGTAAGGGATGCTCGCTCGCAAGCACGTTCAGAACGGGCTGTGATCAGTAGATCATCGACATACTGGAGCAGGGCAGTGTCAGTTGGCATGTGAATGTTGTCTAGTTGTCTCTTGAGTGCTTGACTGTAAATACTAGGGCTTTCTGTGAAACCTTGAGGAGCGCGTGTAAACATATAGCTCCTTCCATTTAAACAAAATCCGAAAAGAAACTGGCTATCTGGATGAATTGGAACACTAAAAAATGCATTCTTGAGGTCAATAACAGTGAAAAACATGGCTTCGGAATCAATGGCTGTTAACAGGGAAGAAATGTCTGGAACAACTGGGTACTGAGGAATAATACATTTATTAAGCTCTCGTAAATCAATCACTAATCGATATACTGGGGGTGCATTTGGATCAGTACGTTTCATGACTGGAATGATCGGAGAATTGCATACATTGGAGTCAGTTTCTACAACTACTCCTTGAGCCATGAGCTCGTCAATAATTTTGGATAAGGCTGCTACAGCCTCAGGTGGCAATCTGTACTGCCTGATTCGGGGTAACACTACACCTGGTTTGAGAGTCACACGATAAGGTGTGATTTGCATGTAACCTACATCAGTTGGACCATGCGCCCATAAATGCTGCGGAACATTAGACAATCTTGAATCAAAATCTCGTAACACATAGTGACCCTTAAAGTCACGTAGGAACAGACGTATTCCCTCTGGGGAACAGCAAATAACTGCACCTAATTCTTTCAATGTCTTAATGCCTAATAGATTTTCTGGACATGACTTAGTAAGTAACAGATCAGTAGTACGGGACAATGGACCTACTTCTAGAGTAACTGGCTTTGATATCTCATTAACTATGGGTTTTCCTGAAAATCCAAGGGAAACATTTCTTGAGCCTGAGAGCGGAGCCCCTGGAACTTCGGCGTGACTAATTGTGGTCCTACTTGCCCCTGTATCGATCAAAAACTTTCTGTCTTTCCCTAATACTTGACTATGAACATAGGGACCTTCTTGGTCTACAGGTATCTCGATGAGAGGCAAGCCTACCTCCCTCTCTAGGCTGTTTCATGAATATGACTGATACTCTGGATACTCGGACTGTGCATACTGGTACATCTGCGATGTAACGTGCTGTGTTGCAGCAATAGGCTGCGGTACTGTAACTGTCTGTAGTGCATTCTGTGACTGAGGAGTCTGTGAAACTTGTTCTTGTCTCGGCGGACGTGGTCTTTCTTTAGTCTTACCAGTAGCTATGTTGTGTTTCAGAACTGCACACTCGTTTATAAAATGACCTGGCTGTTTACAATAATTGCAGTTCCCTTTAACGGGAGCCGCAGGGTGACTGGCTTGATTCGGACCCCTCTTCTGACTGTCCTGAGGAATAGACTGTGCAACTAGCACTTTCATTTTCGTGTCTTTCATACGTTTTCTTTCGTGTTCTTGCTCTTCTCTGATTCTATTCTGGTGGTACTGGAGCATCTGGAGCATCTGGGACGGAGTATTTGCTTGCCAGGTGCTTTCGACTTTCAAAACTCGGTTTTTAATTTGTGGACTCGAATTCTCGACTAATTTGGTAACGAAAAGATGAGGGTATGACTCACTACTTGTCTTGAGACCACTGTTAATACTGAAACATTTCTCAAATCTAGAATAAAAATCACTAATATCCTCATCTTGTTTCTGTTTACAGGCTGAGATTGCATCCCAGTCTTCTTTCCTAGTTGTCAATAATCTGGGTAAAACTTGAATCAATAATTCTGGTAATTCTTTACATTTATCTCCAAGACCGGTACCTGGTACTCGTGCCTTGTCTTCAGCTTCTAGAGCTGTCCAATCGATCTTTTTCTCTCCCACCTCCCATTCTTTTTCCTTTAACTTTTCATACACCCCTGCGGGTAGCAGGACCTTTAACATTTTAATGATGTCTGGGTAAGTGTATTCTCCCATACGGAGCATGTCCTTTAATTCTCTATGGAACCCCGCTGGGTCTTTGTCGTGACAGGGGATTAATTTCTTCATTTCAAGAAGTTCCATCTTTGATATCGGAGTGTATACAAACACTCGTTGCATTACGCCACCCGCCCCTTGGACTGGGTGGACTTCTCGTAACGGATTCTGTCTGTCTATGTAGAATGGTTTACTTTCTGGGGGTGAGACATGAACAAAATGCGGGTTCAGGAACGTTCTATACTTGTGGCGCTGTTCTAGAATGGCACTAATTAAATCGGTACCTAGACCTCTCCATCTGTACTGGAGTAACTCGTTCAGGATATCATGTAACGGGCCTGGATCAGAATGTTGACCCTCATACAGGGTAATGAGGTGCTGGATCATATACATACCCACCAGTCGTTGCTCGGCTGGGGGCAATTTCAGAAACATTTGTGCCACTATTTCGTCTGGAAAAGTGGTAGAATCAGTAATCCATCGGACTGCTGATCGGGCTAGTTCTTGTTCATGCATGGTACTTAATTCACTGTAACCGACTCGTGATTTCAGGATGTGATCGGTAGCTTGAAATACTTGTTCTAGGGAACCTTGTTCTGGTGCTAGATGATGAAAAATAGACTTAGGTTCTGGACGTAAATGGCGATCTGGAAATCTGGATTTTCCTACATACGCTATTCTGGCGGGATTCTCGTCTTCCTCTTCAGGATCAGAGATACTTTCTTTCTCGCTTACTTGTGCTGCTTTACGCTGTTCGTGTAACCTTATTATTTCTTTACGAATTTTCTTGTACATACTTTCCATGGCACTAATGGTCTTGTGCTTACCCTCGGCTATATTATCACTCCACCTTGTTAGAATTCTCATTTCGGCGGGATCTTTAGACGGGTAATCTTGTTCTCTTATTAAACAATTGATCAGGAACTTTAATATCATGAGCTGAATCTCGGCTTTCCTTTGAGACATAATTTCGCCAATACTTTCTGGATCATCCCCTGTACGGATGAAACGATATATTCTGTCTAGATCTTCTTTCATATTTGGTAAGGTGACTAGATACTCGGTCACCCTTCTTACGCGTACGGAATATAAAACCATATTATACTCGCCTGGGACTGTGTCATAGACACATTCGGCAAGGGCTTGTCTGATTTCTGTAACAGACTTATTACTTTTAGGAGTACGCTGTGATGCTTGAGCATGTAATTCGAGTGCTGATAAACGCTTGTGTGGCGGCGGGGTTTGAGGAGGACCTCCTCCTGCGGTCCCTAGACTGGAATCGTCGACTGACATTCTTCGTGCTTGCAGGGTCGGTAATTGTAACGTGGGCTGAACTTGTATGGCAGGCTGACCCGGGGGTACCGTAACAGGTACTCCGGTGTCTGGAGGAACGGGAAGTGCCTGATTTACAGGGACAGGTGGAGCGCGAACTGGATTTGCATATTCTGGAACTGTGTCGTCCAGATAGGACGAAATAAAAATATCAGCTGCGGTCGGTTGGTGACGTAGCTTGGTCGGAACTAATGGTGGCGGGAAATTACTGGGTGCCTCTGGGGTCGCTTTTGGCAAGCCTTCGGCAAGGAGAGGATACATACCCTTAATAAGGGCATGCCTCTGTCTGTCTGACTGTTCGACCTTGACTTGTTCACCTATCTCGATTAATTCTCTTTCTTGGGCTCGTTCTTGGGATTCTCTACTTAACTCTGACTTTCTGACTTCCTTTTCCGTTCTTCTATGCGCTTCCTTGCGCCATAACTCGATGGCATCTTTCTGTGACTGTCTGGCTTTCTTTTTCCATAATGCTTCTTCTACTCGCATGATACATTCGGCATCCCATGTACCCGATACGGGCCATCTATACTTTTCTTCTAACTGTTTGGTATACTCTACCCATAAATCTAGATACAATATGGCGCTTATGCCATGTTTCTGATACATAAAGTGACCTGGACTGTCCCTAGGCGGAACAGGAACTGCTGCTTCCAGCAGACCCTTTCTAGTTTTTAACTGACGTAACTTGGAAAAGAGCGGCATTCTAAACTTGAATCGGAACACAATACAATACACGAAAAACAATAACAATTGGGAAAACAATTCAGGCATACCACGACGTTGAAAATACATTAAACAACATTATAAATAACAGTTCGAACAGAATACTCCTTGAAAATACTGAAAACAGAAACAGAACAGAATTCTCGAGAACGGAACAGACTAGAGTTACTGGATGCACTGCTGTAACAGTACGGAACATACCGGTCCCACAAAGGAACGCATCAAGACCCGTATCCACCTAGGTGAACACTTCGTTTGTGGGCTTGGGTACCACCAACCCACGGACCAGGAGTCAATTTAGACTGACCCTGTCTAGACACTACCCCAGCAATGGTACTCACCGGGCAGCACGGAACGGAAAGCCTCGGACGGGACTGGACTACGACGACGAACTTCGGACTTCGGACTTCAGTTACGGGTGGGGCTCCGGATACCTCGGACCTTGGACTCTCGGCTTGGGCTCTGGTCGGGACTCGCCGCGTTCCTCCACCGTCTCGTTCGGATGCTGGACCGCCTCCTCCGTCTCCTCCGTGGGCCTGAGGGATACTTGGAGCAGAAATATCTGCCAGTGCACGGTATGGTTCCGTCACGACTGCAGAGGGTCAGGGGGTCGGCGTGGCTTCACCGACGCGTGGGGAAAGGGCAAGTCCCTGTTCGGGCGCCATTATGTGGTAAATAAATAAATAATACCCTATTTTTGACTAGACTTATAGCATAACAGATAGCTCAATAAATAAGAGTCAAGATTCGAGGTAGTAGGAGTTTCTGCAGGTTTATTACAGCATAAGGACAGGATCAGGACAACCTGCATAGGAATAGGACAATAAGGCCCGGCAGCTGCCGGGGCTGGGTCTGGGATGAGCGCGCTAACATTTAATAACAAAACATTGACTTATATACATAGCGCAAACACATAGCATTACATTGCAGTGGGCGTAACAGTAGGTGGAGTAGGAGGCGTGACGCGTAGCAGTCGCGAGAGATAAGAGAAATAAGAGGTGTAACTGGGAGTTTACTTAGACATGTGATGGAAAACGTAACAGAATATGTCATGAATGGGCGGAAACATTGGAGGGGGCTACCTAAGGAGCCGGGACCTCTAACCTAATGGTGCGCGAAAACTGGCAATAACGTGTTACTAGGAGAAGCTGGGGGCTACGAACTCTGTGCTAGGAGCAGAGACTAGAGTCTGGAGGGTCGGAGCGACATGTACCTAAACCCTATCTGGTATCTACTGTTTAGGGAACATGTTGATATAAACTAGAAGTCATGAGGGGAAAAGCTAACTTGATTCTAAGACTGGACCATGCATTATTCTACATGTAGTGCGTGATGAAGAATACTAAATGACCATTAAATACAGTATTTCTCTAACGTGGAGACGAGAAGGCTAGACAATGACGGAAACTATTGATGCAGTTCAGTAGCTTAGGAATGCAGAGGAGGAGGACTGAACTGATAACTGGAACTATAACATACTTTTGGCAGACTCAGAGGCAGAGCCGGGGTGCACCGGGCACTGCAAGGCAGGAAGTGAGTGAAGGGTCGAGGATACAGGTGGGGGCTGTATCGCTCCTTAGCGAGGCTTTCAGGAGACAGGAGCTGAATCTGTGGTCCGGGCCCTTTTGAGGCCTGGAAACGGGGACTTTATAATTGAATAACGTGCACACTGAGAAACGTGGCAACATTACTTACATAGGCCTGATATTCGTAGTATTCACGAGGATTGGAAACTAACATACCAGAGGTGGACACAACTGTAATTGCGTCTTTAATCAGGCATGGGGAATAACATATGCATATTGGTCATGCACACATAACATATGATGGATGAAGCGTAGGGACACAGAACATGGCAAAATTTACTTTTCCACAGTTCGCTGATGTGTTTGGAGGTTTGATAAGTGACTAAAGCTCTTCCCACATTCACTGCAGTTGAATGGTTTCTCCCCTGTGTGTGTTCGCTGATGACCTTGTAGTACTGATAATTTACTAAAGCTCTTTAGACATTCATTGCACTTGAATGGTTTTTCTCCTGTGTGAGTTCGCTCATGATACCTTAATGCTGAAGAGACGTGAAAACTACTGTCACATTCAGTACAATGATAGGGTTTTTCCCCTGTGTGTGTTCGCTGATGTGTTTGGAGGTTTGATAAGTGACTAAAGCTCTTCCCACATTCACTGCAGTTGAATGGTTTCTCCCCTGTGTGTGTTCGCTGATGACCTTGTAGTACTGACAATTTACTAAAGCTCTTTAGACATGCATTGCACTTGAATGGTTTTTCTCCTGTGTGAGTTCGCTGATGATACCTTAATGCTGAAGAGCTGTGAAAACTACTGTCACATTCACTACAATTATAGGGTTTTTCCCCCGTGTGTGTTCGCTGATGACTTTTTAGGTCTGATAACCGACTAAAGCACTTTGCACATTCACTGCACTTGAATGGATTTTCCCCTGTGTGTGTTCGCTGATGAATCCTTAATGTTGAGTAACGACTAAAAATGCTTTCACATTCATTGCAATGGTATGGTTTTTCCCCTGTGTGTGTTCACTGATTTGTTTGTAGATTTTCTAATCGATTACAGCTCTTCCCACATTCACTGCACTGGTATGGTTTTTCCTCAGAGTGTGTTCGCTGATGTCTTTGTAGGTGATCTAATCGACTAAAGCTCTTCCCACATTCACCGCATTTAAATGGCTTTTCTCCTGTGTGTGTTCGCAGATGATTTTGTAGGTGTGATGACTTACTGAAGCACTTTGCACATTCACTGCACTTGAATGGTTTTTCCCTTGTGTGTGTTTGTTGATGTGTTTGGAGGTTTGATAACCGACTAAAGCTCTTGACACATTCACTGCACTTGAATGGTTTATCTCCTGTGTGCGTTCGCTGATGAATCCTTAATGCTGAAGAGTAACTAAAACTACTGTCACATTCACTACAATGATAGGGTTTTTCCCCCGTGTGTGTTCGCTGATGACTTTGTAGCTTTGATAATCGACTAAAGCTCTTCACACATTCACTGCATTTAAATGACTTTTCCCCTGTGTGTGTTTGATTATGTCTTTGAAGGTGCGATAACTGACTAAAGCACTTTACACATTCACTGCACTTGAATTGTTTCTGTCCTCTGTACGTGTGCTGATGGAGCTTGAGTTGTGTTGACAAACTAAAGCTCTTGCTGCATGTGTATGATTCTTCTTTCTTGGTTAGCGTCTGTTTGTCGGGTATATATTTGTCTACATCCCATGACTGTATTTCCTGATGGGCCAACATGGCTGTTAAAGCACTTGTGTTTTTCTCACACACTTTATATGTGTGCAGTATTTTGCAAGTTTGAATTCTGTTTTAACAATAAAATACAATAGCCACCAAATATTTGCCACACACCTAATACGTAGAATGTGTCTTTGTAGGGTATTGTGCCTTTAGATTGGATTATGGCTGTGCACCCTTGCAGGTAAAGATGTATCTTCCTTCTGGCCGGTGCAAATTTGCACAGTCTGTTGTATTGTAGATAGAAGAGCGCCTCTTTCCATTACCCGACAGTTGTCTGGCTCCGCTCTGTTGTGCTTTTCTCTGGTTACTGTGGTTTGGCCAGAAAGAGCTTACAATTCACCTAGAGCACGGAATGATGGCTTGTCTTCATTTTAGAAAATAGAGCACTGCGGTAATCACATCATACCGATACATTGATCAAAGTTAGTATTTGACACTTGTTTATACAGGAGGTGGTTTGTTATTGTTGTTGCCTTGATTTTTCTATGGTCATTTATTCGTCTTTTGGCGTGGAGGTGCACAGCTCAGCGTCTTACAATCACTGAAATGCCCTTGATGCTTCATCCGGGATCTGTTAGTTTGTCTGCAGGTTCCTCTGTCGCCGACTGCGCTGATGTTTTCCTGAATACTGTAGCTCATTATTTCTGCTATTATTGAAGATTTACAGCATTCACTTCATTATTGGTGGTCAATTCATACATTCAAGGCTTGTTTTCTTTTGGATGTAAAGATATTTAAAATTACTAAATTGAAACAAAATGGAATGAGAATTCACAATATTTAACTGGTTGTAAAAAACATTTCTGGGGAGATTTACCAAATCTCCACGCAATGTGGTGCAGGCCTCCCCCTGCGAGGCTGCGCTGCGTGACAGGGAGGGAGCAGGAGAGCACCATATTTTTAAAGATATGGCTCTCTCCTTCCCTTTCCCTTGCGCCGGCACTGATTACAGCAGCCCTGCGCCATGCACACACCTTAGCACCAGAGCGCTAGGGTGTTTGTGTGTGTGAGTCCAGCATAGGTTTTGTACATGAAGGACACCCTTCCTGTACAAAATACTATGCCTAGACATGAGGGAAACCTTTTCCAACTTTGTATGCATGTTGCACAGTGCACCACGCATGCAAAGTCAGAAAAGGAAGGAGAAAAGAAAGCATTTTTCCTACCTTGTGCCTAGTTTAAAAGTTCCCAGGTTCTGAGCTGGGATGGTGCAGTGAGCTAAAAAACGGTGATGGATCAAGCCCTGATCTTTTGACTGGGTATGAGTGTTCTGTTTAATTCAGATGCTCTGTCCATCACCACCCCCCTTTTATGAATAGTTTAAAAGTGTGCAGTTTTTCTCATGCTAAACCCAATCTACTGTATTTGGTAAATTGGGTTTAGCATGAGAAACCTTGGGTGGTTCCATGGGAACGCCCATGCACCCCCCTTGGCAGGCCTCCATGGCGCAAAGTAATCTGAAGTAGTGTTATGCGATACATTACATTCACGTTATTTGCTGTTTTGTGCCACTTTTGTGACGCAAACATGGCGCAAAATCTTAGTAAATCTCAGCCTTCTTCTTTAAAGCCTTTGAAACTTAACAAGGAATATCATCATACACAGATATTTAACTAAAATTTCTGTTGATCAGGTGACATCTTATTAATGTCTGAAAAGGAGGTGATTTACCAGTAACTTAGCAAAGTAAGGGCGCTCTCGGAGAACCCAAGTGCTTGAGGTTTTGCTTAAGATAGACGCATATGGTCAAGATTTCATTGTAACAACAATAGATTTTAGAAAAAGAGATGGATCAGGCTGGGCTGCAAAATTTCCAGCAACTCTTTACGAAGTATACAAAAAAAGTAACTCCATTCACACACTTCTTCTCGTTCCTTTCTTATTCTCCTAAGATCATCTCAAATACCAACTCCTGTCTTTACCTTGCTGTTCATAAGTCACTTTTGACACTTTCAACAGCTCCCTTGGTTCAAGCATTTCTGGTTTCTTCTAACCAGGAAGATTGGAACATTATTGTGGGTTGAGGGGGGTTTCCTATCGCCCTAACATCTGTCCATCTCTCTGAAACTAGTGCAGCTTACAGAGCGTGGTTCTGGCCCTGAAAGACAACTTTAAAAAGCAAGTCCTTAGATCTTCCTTAAGTAGATAAAGTTCTGTAAGATGCAGCTCCTTCCGGGGCTTTTGTATAAAACAGAGCGGGGGGTTCACTGTAAGGCCCATCCTGTACATTATAAGCGCAGATAAGGCACACAAACGTTGATTCATAAAATGTAATATTCAACGATATCAGTCATTTAGTACATATAGAGAATCCATCACAACCAATAATTTACCCGACATATCCCAGCAGCAGATGCGTGCATATTACTCTTTTTCCCCCTTTTCCACCATTACATGGCATCTGGCATGATGTTGTCCGTTTGGGGCCCAGGATGCCACTTTGTGACTGGATGGGCATTTGGAAGAGCGGGAGGAGGTGTCACTTATACACAGGTGATGCACCATTTCTACCCTTCCATATTTCTCATATTCAAGGTTACCCAATTTCCTGTCCTTCGGCCCCCGTACTGCACTCTGGCTGCCCACTCACTCTGCGGGGTTCAGCAGAAGTCAGATAATGGCCTGATAGTCACAAGGCCATGGATCTCACTTCTTCTACAACACTTATTGCAGACATAGGGCCTAGTTAGGAGTTTGTCCAACAGATTATTGCCTCAAAACTAGGGGTGGTGGAAGAATTCCGCTCTGCCGGGGAAGCTTGCGAAGTTTTGCCCACAGGGACGGAGTTCCAAAAAACTCCACAAAGTGATGCAGAACTGAGTTTTTTTTCTCAAGCGGTTCGCCAACGGTAAGGTGGCGAGCGCTTGTGAGAAAATATAATGCGCTAGACCACCTGGTGAGATTTCTCATTGCGGGAGGTCGCGACCACTTGAGTGTAGAAATCTTTTATTCTTGTTGATGAAGCAGCCACTCAATTAGAATGTCAATTTGAGCGGCAGAAAGCAGCAGCGCCCTCTGGAGTGACGCATAGTGCAGTTCATGCTGATTTTACAATGCGGGACAAACTCCTGGCACTAAAGATCAGTGAGAGCAGCGCAATTTAACAAACTCTACCACTTGCGGAAGTCCGCAGAGTGTGAAGTTTCGTGGAGTTCTGCAGAGTAAAACTCTGCGAACTATTCCAAGGCATTATCAAAACGTGACGTATATCCTGCCTGTTTTATTATGATTGCCATAGGATGTAATGCATTTTTAATAGGGTGGGCAGGATACCTGTCACATTTGTGATGGAATAAACCATCCGCTGAAATCTAAATCAGGCCTTTGATGTACATTGCGTCCAGTGTGGCTAGCTGGGCTTGAAGGATCTTGTGGTTTGTGGGTCTCTCACTGCTTTGAGGTCACCGCCAGGAAGAACTTCTGTCAGCAGCGCCTTGTGCAGATCTTTCTTCCGGGCAGGACTTCTGTCAGATGCACCTTGTGCATATCTTCCTTTCTAGACAGGACCTCTGTCAGCTGTGCCATGTGCAAATCTTCCCTTCCAGGCAGCACTTCTGTCTGCTGCGCCTTGTGCAGATTTCCTTTCTAGGCAGGACTTCTGTCAGCTGTGCTCTGTGCAGATCTTCCTTCCAGGCAGGACTTCTGTCAGCTGTGCCTTGTGCAGATCTTCTTTCCAGGCAGGACTACTGTCAGCTGTGCCTCGTGCAGATCTTCTTTCCAGGCAGGACTTCTGTCAGCTGTGCCTTATGCAGATCTTCCTTCCAGGCAGGGGCTTCTGTCAGCTGCACCCTGTGTGAATCTTCCTTCCAGGCAGGGCTTCTGTCAGCTCTCCCTTGAGCAGATCTTACTTCCAGGCAGGACTTCTGTCAGCTGAGCCTTGTGCAGATCTTCCTTCTAGGGTGGACTTCAGTCAGCTGTGCCTTGTGGAGATCTTCCTTCCAGCCTGGTCATCTATCAGCTGTGGCCTGTGTAGATCTTCCTCCCAGGCAGGGGCTTCTGTCAGCTGCGCCTTGTATAGATCTGATTTCCAGACAAGGGCTTCTTTCCTCAATGATCAGTTCAAAGGTCGGGAGAGGTAGACTGGTCTAGGTCATCTTCTTTATTGCAGTTCTACTGGTCAAGCCACAGAGCTCGAGCTCTGAGATGAATGAGAGTCTGGATTTTATGAGCTCTGTAGAGCATTGAGACAGTTCTACCGCATCCAGCACACGCTACAAGACTCCAGAAGTCAACACTACAAGTGCTGTTCCAAGGTTTAATTCAACCACTGAATCTGAACATCCCGTGCAGGAAGCTTTTCAAAACTAGAGGTACCTGGGCTTTCTCTCAGTGGCAGCTGGTGACATTTGAAAGTGGTGAGGCATAAAACAATTGTTGTACTTCACTGTGGCGAGCGAGCGAGACTGAACCACCTACGGAGGGTGCAAATTGTGCATTTTCAAGCAAATATGAGAGTATAATCCCACTACTCGGACTCCTGCTTCATATTCGTCATTCCTACTGATGCCCTGCACCAAAACACGGACAGACCACACCTACCCTACATTAAGATAATGTCTTCTGCTACTACCACACGCTACACAGAGACAGATCCCACATAGTACATCACAACAAGTGATACCCGCAGAGTCCATATTCAATGGCTTCCTGCGTGCATAGACAAGCATGGGAGAAAATTCAAAGATAGAGCCATATCAAACAGAAGAAAATATTTTAAAAACATGATTTTAAAAAAACGAGGCCTGACAGTTTCCATTCACTCACCTTTTAGATGAGCCTCGGTGTGAGAAAACAAAATCCTAGCCAAGGAACGAATAGTTTTTCTGATGAATTGGTGTTATTCCCGACGTCATTGCGGGGCAGTTACAAAGACACGTTTTATATTTCACAGACCAAAGTTGAATACATCTACCACTCAAAAGAAGTTAATAATTAATTAACTAAGAACTGCTTAAACAATTGCAGACAAAGGTTGTTTCTGGTTTGGTAACGCCTGTCACAATGCAGCCCCGATTTCAAAAAATGAACTCTTCACAGTTTGTACAACACAATAGCAGATGAAAATGATGTTTAATAAAACAAACACTTATGATTTTTATGTACATACGCAGCCTGTGGTGTGATTCTTAAGCACGCAGCCAGCTCCAATACATGTCTGTTGAAAGAAGGGCGAATGCCAAGAGTAATGATGTAGCTAGGTTAAAAAAGAAATAACTAAGGGCCAGATGTAGGTAGCCTAATACCGGTCGGTAATGGCCGAAATTACAGAATTTCGTCCGTTACCAACCGGTATTAGGCTTTTCAGATGTAGGGGCCTAATTTAAGGATTCGATAATTTACCGAATCGGTAATTTAAGGAATTGGTAAATTACCGAATTCTTAAATACCGATTCGGTAAATTACCGAAACCTTAATGTAGGGAGCACTCAAATGAGTGCTTTTCCCATTTTAGGATTTGTTATTTACCACCAACTACAAGTTGGTGGTAAATATCAAAAACCCCAAAAGAAGCAATTTTTTGCAAATTATTACAGTGCCATGTGGCAGACATGCATGCCCTTAGGGCATGTATGTGTGCCACATATGCACCCATACACTATTCAGGGGTGCAACAGGGTGTCAAAGTGACACCCTGCCACCCTTCAATGTGTTCCCCCTTTTACCGAATCAGTATTGTATTTACCGAATCTTACCGATCCGGTAATACTTACCGAATGAATACCAACATCCCATTTACCGATTCTAAAATACCGAATCGGTAAAATTCGGTATTTTAGAATCGGTAAATCTGGATTACCTACATCTGGCCCTAAGTCTTGAACTGACCCACCCACTGGCACTTTGCACGAGATGGGGAGTGAAAAACACTCGTATTCATGACCAACCTTCACGATTCCCACTGCTTTCGTACATTCCCTGCTGCGACTACACCTGGAAACAGCCAAGATAAAAGTGGCCTGACCCCATAGTTATGTGTCCCTCTTCGGGAAGCCCTGCAGAGGACTTCTGGTGCCTCTGCAGCCTCTGTGAATGAGAGTTTAGCCACACAGCTTGTTAGCAGGAAAAGAATAATAAAGTTCACTATCGTAAAGATTAAGGACTGAGCCACACATAACAGGCAGTGAGAGTGTGAGATGCCTCCTGCTTGTCTGGCATCTGGTCGACGAGACTGCAGGGAAGACAATCCATGGTGCACAGATACGGCCCTGGCAGGGTGGACTGGAGGACGGGTCATTTAGATCGTATTCCCAAGCAGGGGAGGCTATTAAGATATTATCAACATAAACAAGGCAGCATCTTTGAAACGGCAGATAATATATTGTGTCAGGAGAGATGCCGATTTCCAAGCAGGAACACAAGCAGCTCGGCGGGAAGCAGAAAACAGGCAGAGAGTTTTTGCAGGCAAGGCCAGGCACTTAAGCGCTCAACCCTCCAATGACTCCTGAATAGCCTGTCATCAGAATGGAATAGCGTTTGCAGGACACGACAGATCAGTAAATATGCACATGCTATGTATATTGTATTCAAGTTTGATTTGTTTTGCTCGGTTTTACAGTGCAGAGACTGCGGGATTTAGGATGCTAATGATAATCCACAGTTCAGAGCTTAGTAAAGAACGTTGTTGATGTAGATAACTGTACTAGACGTTGATACAACTGTATCGTCTACCCTGGGTGGGCGGCTTTATGTGCACCGTGTTTGAGTCTCGCAGACTATCTTTATTAACCAATACTCTACTTGGAAAAACGCCATCTTCTTTTTATTCCAGTGTCTTTTTCAGCTCAACTGTTAAGTGGCTATACGGTTATGAAAGTTCCTGAATAGTTAGCAAAGACACAAGCCCAGGGACGTAACACAGGCCCCCACATCCCCCGCAGCCCCCTCAGTACGGTACTCATGCCGGAGAGCTCCGGATTAAACCTGGAGGGGGACCCCTCTGTGAACCTTGCCCCTTCAACTTTCGTTACGCCACTGCACAAGCCTTCTCTACAAAATGCATCGGAGGATAAGGTACGTTGGAAAACCGTGATAGCATCTTGCTTGTTAACAGAGAATGCTTTTGGTTTTGTCAGCCTGAGAAACGATGGTGACACTATACGTAAGAACCCTGGCATATTAATATGCAAATTCATGCAAACAGTGCTACCATGCACTGTCAATCAAAGAAGACCCCTGCTGTTGATATATAGCCTAATTGTTTTCAATGATAGGGTTCCATAATTTTAGGAAGATGAAGCATTTATGGTGGGAACATTTAATCGGACCCCATGCGGTCATGTAAACAGTCGCGGCCGGCAAAGCGGGTGAGTTCACACCGGGGGGGGTAATCTATCAGTATCTTATCTATATAAAATAAAAAACGTACCTGCTTCCTCAGGGACCGCATCACGCGCCTCCGCCTCAGCTCCTGCTTGCTCCGGAGTCCTGGCGCCCCTTTAGGCAGCCTCTTTCTTCCTTCTGCCCTAATCCAATCACAACGCTGTGTGATTGGTTAGGCGCAGCGGAGAGCGCCCCGGCAGGGCCATTTTCTATATGTAGGCTGCATGCAACCTAAAAAAAAGGTCAACACCAGCTACAGTATGATTGCAGATACTAAAAATGTAACATCTGATAGCACAGTAAGCATTTACACGCTCTACCTTTTTGCAAATAAAGCGTGACTGATCTTATACTCTCTCCAGCCCATCCTATAATTTGTGTAGCGTATTTCATATTTTGTTTAATTCTTTCTTTAAACTATTGGCTTTCATATTCAAAGTGCTGTCTCTCACAGGCAGGGCTGTCATAGCACTGTAAATATACAAGTCACTATTCCCTAGTGCACCAACCAGGATTCAAATTAGCGACCCTTCAGTTTGAGATGAAGGCATCAGAAATTGTAACACTAAGCAATTGACCACTTCATACAGAATAGTTTAACTTGCATTTTCTTTTCATTTTAGATGTGTATATTATATTACAATTCCTCCCACTCCTCCCTGATTGGTAGGACCCTCATACAGCTCAAAGTTCTGCTGCATTTTTTTGTAATTTTATAAATGAAGGCTAACATAAATAAATGTAAATATCAGAGGCCAATTGATTTAGGGGAAGACAACAATATAGACTGGCTAAGCCCTGCTTGGTCACCCTTTCCCCCACCTCGGCCAAAGCCCGTGCACCCTTGCCTTGAGAGACAGAACTGCAAGTGACTCTGGTATCCTGATTTCATTTTGGCCTCAGCAGGCAGAAGATACTTTGTTCGCACTGCATGACTAGGCCCAAAATTGACCCGAAGACCCAGAGCCTGGCTCTGGGGACGTTGACGGACACTACAACCACTCTGTTGGTGGGGCAAAGACTACGGTCTGTGTCCCTGGCTATGTAAAGTGAGTAGTGGTAGAAGTGTACCATGTTCTTAGAGGTCACCAGCTGAACTGGTCACTTTACTTGTCAGAGGGCAGCTGCGATGCTTACAGGGCATTGAGTAAAGTTCCATTCACGTGTCATGACCAGACCTCGCATTGGCATCCCCGTTTGAATTTCGAGACGTGTATTTATAATATAAGGTAGCAGGGCTCTATATTGTTTCAAATGTGTAAGTATATTGTTACCAGTTACATCCATGTTCGATTAACCATCATCTAACATGGCACAAGATGGGCAATATTGTCAGCAATTCAGACAAGAAAGGTGTAACTTTGGACACAAGGGTGGAGGGATGGAATCAGGACCGCCTTTTAGAAGGTTCACACTTACTGTGCTCATGTTGTGAGTATTCCTGCATGGAAGCAGCATCGTCACTACCTGCTGTGAGCAGCAATCACCCTGCACAAAGTCCTTGTTTGTGCTACAGAAATAATTGGACGATGAAATGAAACCAGGGAAACCAGTAAACCCAGAGAGGGAATAAGCATTCAGGGTCTGAAAATACCACAGAAAAGTGGGTGGCAAGCATATGGGCTTTGTTGTAACTCAAGTTGCTTTACTGCCCGACACGAAGAGCCGCTGTTTCAAGATAAGTATCACTGATAGTGACCCCTCCGTAGGCGAGGGCACATTGACTGGTTTCTGCAAGTCTTCCGGAATGAAACTATTGACCCGGGCAGTGGCCCTGTGAGCTGCCTGTCTGATGAGAGGGAAGAGGAAAGAGCTTTGTCTGGAAGAAGTCTGCCTGCCCTTTGAGGAGGACCAGCAGCAGAGCCCGTTGTGAGAAACAGCCCAGAAGGAACAGAGGAAATGTGGCAGAGTGCCGAGAAGTCCTGTGAAGTGCCCAGAGTCCCCCAGTCTCCTTGACTGAGCAAGTCTGTGTAGAGGTTGTGTCTCACTTGCCAGTGTCAACTGCTAAATAAAAAAGCTGATTTGGAGACCCCAGAGGGGAAGATGCAGACAACCACTGCTAACTCTACCGTTGTTACACTTCTGCGATAACACCAGCACCTCAGAGCGAAGACTGTGACTACTCGACCTTCCGCCATGACTTCTGGGGCAGACATCTCAATGTGTCTTCATGGAGACACTGTCACACCAGCGAGCTGCCCATGGAGAGGAAATCAAAGGGACAGCGATGGTCTGTCCCTTTGCCCCAGAGCTGGCCGTGTTATTCATGGCCAAATTTTAGGAGAAATTTACCTATGATAGCAAACCATTTGTGCATCATATCCACAAATGGTTTCGGTTTATTGATGACATTTTTTGCATTTGGGATGGACAAGATGATATCTTAAATGTGTTTATTGAATGGTTGAATGCCAGATCAGTAGATATACAATTCTGTGTGTCCAGTAGCCAATCATCTATCACATTTTTGGATGTAGCAATCTTTGGCCACAATGGCCGATTATGAACTACCATCAACGAGCCTTCTCTGGCGCTGCACCAAAAATTTGGAACTCGCTTCCACCGGAAATTCGTAGAATCTCTTCCAAGGTTGCTTTCAAATTGGAAGCAAAAAGATTCCTCATGAATAAGTTCTTACCTTAACACGATGGACCCTAATCGCTCTGAAAATACTACAGCATTGGTTAATAATTCTGTTTTTTTTGTTTTTTTGTTTATTGTTTTACATCAGCAAACAACAAACAGTCTTTATAACAGTAAAAAATCATATACCTTGAATAGGACACAAATCATTATACATAAAAATCAAAATGCAACATAATTTTATTCTCCAAAATTAGGACATTTATAACTAAATTCAAATCCATTTAAATAAAGGAGCCCATAGATTCGACCCAAATAGCTTTTTTCTTACCCCCTTTGATTTATATGCAGCCATCTCCAAGTGATATGTAGATAATAATCTAGATTGACAATTATTCAAAACTGGTGGATCAGAATCTAGCCATTGCGCAGTAATACATGATCGATAGATTGACATACAAATAAATAAAAACCCTTCCTCTACTTCAGTTCTGAATCCAACTTGATGTGCCTGCATACCCAGAATTACCATTTCTGCTGATAATTGGACACGGATCCCCAAACTATCATTCAGGAAAAACTGAATATCGGTAATGAATTGCAGCAATTTGGGGCAATGAAAAAACATATGAGTAGAATTGGCGGCAATACACCCACATCGATTACATTTATCACCTTTTTGCGACTTCCATTTTGCCAATTTGGCAGGGGTGTAATAAAGATTAAATATAGACATGAAATGTTGACTTTTCAGCGAACCATTAAACAAAACTTTACTTGATAATTCAATTACCCTAGTCATGTCTATTTTATCGATTTCTAGCTTTCTTTGCCATTTATCTTCAAAAAAGATTAAATCATCTTGAAATCTATTTAACAACAATTGGTAAACTGGGCCAATTTTCCATTTAGCTCCTATTGCTTCCAATATATCCATTCTATCTGTTATTAACTGATCTTGGACCTTTTTTTGATCCAAGAACCTTCGAATTTGAAGATACTTAAAAAAATCTGTCCTCACCAAATTATATTCATGTTGCAAATAAGTAAAGGAGACAATTTGGTCCCCCTGATATAGATCTCCTAATATACATATTCCAGCGGAATGCCATCTATGCATCACTTGATCCCTAAAAATATCTGGTAGTACCCTACAATTATTTAAAGGTGTGTAATAATTCAACTCAGATCTCAAGCCAATTTTATTTTTTATTTGTTTCCAGATTCGAAAAGCCGTCATCAAAATCTTAAATTTCTTTCTTTTGTAATAACTGGGCCCAATTAATCTCACTAAGCATTGGCTGGCCTCCTTACCAAATACCATTCCATAGATTGAGGGGCTAACGGATTCTTCAATATTTACATCCTGGAGGTAACATTTCAACATTACCGCCCAATAATGCAACCGAAAATTTGGGATCCCACAACCTCCCCTAGCTCTAGGGAGTATACACCATTTCATTGCTCTCCTAGACCTATGATAGCTCAAAAGAAACCTAGAGCAAAGTCTATCAATTCTAAGAAAAAAAGAAGTTGGAAAAAGCAGAGGGATCGTACGAAATAAATACAAACATTTCGGAAAAATTAACATTTTTAAAACATTGCTACGACCGTATAAAGATAAATGAAGATTATTTAGCCTTTCCAGCGTTCTATTTACTGAATCTAGAATAGGATCTACATTCAGCCGCATTATGTCATCTATTTTTGCTGATATTTTAATACCCAAATAGAGAGCATCTGGAGAAAAATGTATATCTTTTGGTCGACCCACTTCCGAATGAATCAACTGAGTTTTGGAGACTTTCAGTTTATACCCCCAAGTATAAATGTGGGTTCAGGGCCACGGAGACTCCCCAGATTCCATCAGAGCCCCCAATAACCACCAAACTGAACGTATACAGTCTGAACTGTAGGTCTCTGGTAAAACACCACGAAGAGGTATTTGACCTCCTTATGGACCAGTCACCAGATCTACTCTTTCTAACCGAGACCTGGTTAACCAGTGATTTGACGGCCATTCCAGCCCTGGCCCTTCGTCAGGATTTTCGATGTCCTTTCAGAACAGACCCATAGGTAGGGGAGGTGGGTTAGCTGTGATATTTAAAACAACCTACTCCTGCACTCTCTCCCCCGTTACTATATCAGACTGTGAATGCACCCTATTTAAGATCCGAATATCAGACAACTTTACTTTTTTGGGGCTTCTCATCTACCGACCTCCTGGGCCGGCGAGCTCTTTTAAAGAATCCCTAACGCTGACCATCTGACACTTCAGACCTTAATCTTCATCTAGAGCGTCTCGACTCCCCTGTCATCTCTAACTTTTTGGACGACCTGGAAGCATGTCAGCTAATCCAGCTAGTCGAAGACCCCTCACACCGAGCAGGGCATTTACTAGACCCTGTATTCTCCAATATAGAGGGAATTAAAGTCCATGCCACTCTTCCGCTTATAGGAACAGACCATTTTCTCATTCACTTCTGCATCAGCATAAGAGCCACTGTACAGCAGACCTCCTCCCTCCCCCTCTGGAGGCGCCCTTGGCACAAATTAAATGCTACCTGTCTGGAATCCAGAGTAGTGTGGCTCACTGGTTAGAGGCGGCAGGCCTGAGAGCAGAAGTCAGCCCGGGACCAGGGTTCAATTCCCGACGCGGCAGGGTCGTGGACCTTGGTCAGCGGACTCGATAATTCTCGCTTCGGTGCTTACTCTAATCAGGGGTTCCACTCGGCAACTCTGGGCATTAGCTTGCCTAATCTCCACAACGGCCCCATCAATTCCAGGGATGTCTGGCTCCACCTTGGGCACTCCCAGCAAGGGACCATGCCACAGGGAAAGCCAGGACGGGTTCCCCAGAGTTATACAGCGCCGGGACGCCCCGTTGCTGGGGCAGCTGTGCGCTTTACAAGTATACTACATTTACATTTACATTTTTAAGACCCTGCACATGGGTGCGTGCACGTTGGATGCATGTTTAGATACGGATCTGCGCCAAGGTACTTGTGTGTTTTCATTCAGTGTGCAGTGTGTGATATGTGTGTGTGTATGATGTGTCTGCAGGTGTACGAAGACCGTCTGGTGAGTCTACGTGGACATGTTGGAAGTGCGTGAGTGCGCTCTGGTGCGTGCCTTTGTCACGCCTGGCTACGTGTGTCTGTACCTGGTGTGTGTGCGTGTTTAGATCCGGTGAGGTGTGCGCCAAATGTTGTTGTGCATGTTGTTCGTTTGTCTTTGTGATATATATGTGCACCTGTTGTAGCTCTGTGTATTTAAGCCGTTGTCAATGTTTGCGGTGTGTTTCTATGAGGGATGTCTGCATGCGTAGGTGATTCGGCATGGTTTGTGGCGGTATGTATTCGTCCGTGTGTATGTGCATGTGTCTTTGTGGTGTAATTGCGTGCACCTGTGTTGTGCGTGGCACTTTAATTTGTTGTCAATGGATGGGGTGTATTTGTGTGCGGTGTGTGTCCGTGTCTGTGCTTGGGTGTTTTATGTGCGGTGCGCCTGTGTGTGGGCGTGCATGTCTGACTTTGTTGCGTGTCTGTGCTCATTCGTATCCTTGTGTCTGTCAATGTTTGGTGCGTGTGTGTTTCTGTGTGGTATGGGGTGTGTCTGTGTGCCTGGTACCCGGCAGGTTCTGAACTGAAACTACCGTCTCCAAAACGTGTATGAATCGCCCGCCCAGTCAGTGCCGCCGACACCGAGTGACGTACACCCTCATGAGGACAGCTCGGGGGCCACCAAACCCCACTTAACCCAACTGCTTGCTCACAGATTCCCACACCCCAAGGAGAGGGGTGTGGGGGCGCTATGGGTGAAAATAAATCCCCAGGTCGTTAACCCTGTCCTCCCATCAAAATAGGCCCGCTCCAGGAAAGAGTGAGAGCGTTCTCTCCAGCGCTTTGAAGAAAGTGCTGCTAACTATTTTCAGAGGCGCTCCCGAAATAGATTGTTCCGCCCAAGCACACAAATTGCCGGGATGGGGTGGTTTCCCGTGGAGGTTACACTGGCAGTACCCGGTGCATTGACCCAACGAGCATCAACCAAGAGCTGTTGTGCCTGGCAAGGAGTGAAGGCGTTAAATGGGGTTTTTGGCAGGGCATCGGTGAATCGGAGAGTGGCCGATTCCGGGTCTGGCAGGAGAAAGCGCCGCCCCGAGACAGCCTCCAGCTCCGAGACAGCCTCCCGCTCAGATGGCCTTGAATATTTGAAGCCCGGCCTTGGAGGGGGCAGGTTCACTGCAAGTTCACCTTTTAACCCTGTGGATTCTGATTCCGGTGCCGCCGGGGTCAGGTCTGCCGAACAGGATACTTCTGAGACGCTCCTGTCCTCCCGTTCCCTGACGACCGGCCAGCGCCACGAAGCCGCTCACTCTAGGCGATGTCTACGACGGTTCCGGCCAAAAGCAGCACTTAGAACCGCTGTTGTGTCCACCTGTGAGAACAGTGACACCTGTGCCATCAGAGGCTTGTTTTTCAAAGAAGGCGGCTTTGCCCGCGCACCCCCTTCCAGACGCAAATCTGGAGACCATTACGCTTTGACGCTGTGAGAGCACATTCTGTTAAATTAAAGCGGAAAAAGACATGGGAGCGGGCTCGGCTTTAAAGTAGCGGTGTGGAGTTAGAAACATTAGAAAGTTTATTAAACATTGCGAAAAGAAAGTAGTTACTCTACTGTGGAATTGGGTCTAAGAGCTTCTTACGGCAATCCAGCTTCCTCTGAGACACAGTGGTGCGCATGTCACACACAGCGCAACAACAAGACGTGCGCGTGCACTGGCGAACATGAAACCTGTGGTGGGGCGGGACTTCCGTCTTCTGCGAGAAGCCTGCGCCCACGGAGTGCCTGGCCAGAGAAGCAGTGGAGACGCGGGGCTCCCATGCCTGAGGGAGAGCCCCGCGGAGGCTGAAGAAGTCTGGAGTGGCGCCGATGAGGTGAGTGGGGCTTAGTTGGAAGGGGAAGGCGGGGGTGTCTCTCTGTACGCTTGTGTGTGTGTGCGCTCGTGTGTGTGTGTGTGCGCGTGGCGGCGGGGGGCGGGGGTGTCTCTCTATGTGTGCGTGCGTGTATGTGTGCTCGTGTGTGTGCGTGTGTGTGTGTCTCTGTGTGTGCGCTCGTGTGTGTCTGCTTACATGGAGCTAAAAGGGAGACAGGAGATGGTGAACGCGCGCGCGACCTGATCCGGTTCCTGAGGCTGCGCGTGCCCATCTCTTGTCTCCCTTTAGCTCCTTGTAAGCAGAGCTGACAAAAATAGGTCTCGGTGCGACATCGCTTTGCGATGCGTCGCAGGTGCGAGACCTAAAAAAGAAAGCTGCTTGCTATACGAGAATGATTAAAATCAGTCCCAACCCATCCAAAACTATCTTCTCACTAGTTAAAGATATGACTAAAGTAACAGAGGGAACCAACAGTACAAAAGTTTCCAACTTCCAATGTGAAGATCTGGCCTGCTTCTTTATTAATAAGGTAGAGGGGATCTATAAACTGCTGAATACTAGTGGACCCTCCCCATTACCCGGCCGACCCCCCAAACCCCCTGACCAGCTGGACTCCCGTTACTCCCTCCCAACTCTCCCGCTCATGACCAATAAAGACCTTGAGCTCCTGGCCGTAAAGGTAAAGTCTGGGTCACCCAATGACCCTGTCAAACCTGATACCTTCAGGCAATTCCAGGACTCCATTCTGCTCGTAGGCGGGGAACTGATTAACAGATCCCTCCAGTCCTCCACAGTCCCCAGATCCTGGAAACATACCAAAGTCACCCACCTGCTAAACAAAAACACCCTGGACCCCTCCCTGCCAGAAAACTTCAGACCCATCTCCCTCCTACCGTACCTGGCCAAGGTGATGGAGGCCCATATGAACTCCACCCTGACCAAATATCTGGAAGCACATGGGATCCTGGACGAGTCACAGAACAGCTTCCGGGCAAACCATAGCACGGAGTCTGCGCTCCTGGCAGTCACGGAGCAACTAAGGGCATCACAGGACCTTGGACACACCTCGGCTTTGATCCTGCTCGACCTAAGTGCGGCGTTCGACACGGTCTCCCACGAGATTTTACTCAAACGTCTCGGGGAGATCGGGGTCTGGGGCAAGGCTTTGGCGTGGTTCTCATCCTTTCTGTCTGATCGTTCCTTCCAGATTCACGCCCCACCTTTTTCATCCAGCAAATTCCCTCTCAAATGCGGCGTTCCCCAGGGCTCTGCCCTCAGCCCTACGCTGTTTAACGTGTATGTTCGCCCCTTGGCCCTGCTAGCAAAAAAAGCGGGATCAAGTTGATCTCGTACGCTGACGACATGCAGCTTATTTTCACCTTTTCCAATAACACCATATCGGATCAGGTGCAATTTCAGGAAGATGTCACAGCCATCTCACACTGGATGACGGAGAACTGCCTCCAACTTAACTCCTCGAAAACGGAGGTGCTCCTGATTGGTCGGGACTCACAAAAATGGGGCGACCAGTGGTGGGCCCCGACGATGGGCCCTCCCCCGATTCCCAAGAAGGAAGTTAAGAATCTGGGAGTCCTAATGGACAACTCTCTCTCCTTTGAGTAAAATATAAAAAAGGTGGCTTCTTTGAGCCGCCCACCAGACAAGTAATAGTCCAGTCCTTGGTCCTATCCCACTTGGACTACTGCAATGGCCTATTGGCTGGTGCTAACCTGACAACCACGAATAGACTCCAAAGGGCTCAAAATGCAGCAGCCTGTACTCTTTTTGCCCTACCCAAACGCTGCCACACCTCACACATCCTTCGCCGTCTTCACTGGCTGCCGGTGAAACAGAGAATTCAATTTAAAACACTCTGTCTAACCTACAAAATCCTACATGGCCAGGCCCCCCAAATACTACGGGGTCTCTGCTCTTTCTACGTCCCCACACGTGCCCTTCGTTCTGCGGACCTCCACCTCGCCCACACCTTTAGGGTACGCAAGAGCAGAGCAGGCGGACGTTCTTTCAAATCCCTGGCCTCTGCGCTATGGAATTCCATCCCCCTTGAGGCATGCGCCACGCAAGACCACTGGCTCTTCCTGAAAAAAATTAAAACCTGACTGTTCGCCTCCATTTAGCACGAGCTTCTCTAACACAACTTACCTATCCTGCTCACTCCTCTGGTTGACTTGTCTGCAAGCGCTGGGACGCCCTGTTGCTGGGGCAGCCATGCGCTATACAAACATACTTAACATAACATAACATAACATCCCCCGAACTGTTCCGCCAATTCCACTATCTTCGGTAAAGCACTCTTAATATCCGAAGTTACGATAGCGACATCGTCTGCATAGGCAAACACTTTATATGCAGCCTGGTGTATCCTAACCGGAATGATACCTCTTGTTTTTCCCAGTCTACTTAAAAATGGGTCAATGTACAAGGCAAATAACAAGGGGGAACAAGGACAACCTTATCTGGTTCCCCTTGTTATTGCCAAATTGTCTGAAAGATCTCCAGAAATACAGATTGCTGCCTTCGGGTGACTGTATAATGCCTGTATTGCGTTTATAAATTCTTTAGGGAATCCCTTCCAAACTAAAGTAGACCACAGAAACCTCCAGGAAACCCTGTCAAATGCTTTTTCAGCATCTAACAGTGCTACCGAAACAGGAGTTCCTGTAGCTTGTGCCCAATCCAGAAGAGAGATAATCCTTTTCTTGTGGCCTGTTGTATCTCGATTTAAGATAAATCCATGCTGCCTTATTGAAACTAGACTTGGCATTAAGTCATTCAATCTGTTAGCCAATATTTTTGAAAAAAGCTTGCTATCCGTATTAATAATTCTGTTTGTTACAATTGTATTCGCCCCGCTTACATCATTATGTATCATCACTTCCTTGATGTCATTTTATCATTGACTAGCCCATTCTACATTAACCCTGAATTAGATAGGATCTGTTATGTTTGCACTATATGATTTTATGCATATTAGTTTCACTATTTTAGTCTTGTTGTGATCTTTTTCCTTCCTCTCCCTCTAACTGTAAAGCTCTCTGATATCCTTCGGGATCAAGTTCGCGCTATATAAAACTTTATAAATAAATACATTGTTTACCAAATCAAGGGTTAGGAACAATGCCCTGCATTATACAAGTCATCATCCATGCAGTCTACATGACAATTTGCCTCCGGGCCACTTTCTCCGAATAAGACGGAATTGCTCAGGTAAAAGTGATTATTTCATGAATGCAGAAATTCTTGTGCACAAATTAAAGGAACGCGGATACCCAAACAAGTTGCTGAAAATACAATGAAACGTGCTTGGTGGACTCCAAGAGAGACCCTTCTGGAAAATAGACCCGCAAATGACAAGTTTGAACGCATGGTATGCATCTCTGCATTTTGTTCAAAGACTACCTGAAGGAAAGTGGGTTTCTGTTATAGTAACCCCCCCCACTTTTTTCCAGACCACTGATGCACTTTGACTTGATGTGCCCTGGGACCCTGCCAATCAGGTTCCCAGGGCCTGTGTTCTTTCCCCCAAACTAACCCAATTGGCCTATCTGGCAACAGGTAAGCCCCTGGTAAATGGTACCACAGGTACACAGGGCACTGTCACCAGAGAAGGCCTCTAAGGGCTGCAGCACTTATTGTGCCACCCTTGGAGGCCCTGTACCACTACACACACACACTGCCTTTGCAGGCTGCGTGTTTTGATGCAGAACAAAGTGAAGAGTCAACATGGCACACATCCCTGTGACTTTTATGAGATATGGAGATGCACTCCCTTTTCCAAGTACCTAATCTCTTTTAACTGAATTTTCTCTGAAATGATCAACTTTATCTAGCGTGCTGCAGGAGTGACACGTTTGTCCTTTGCCGTGTCTCTAACTGAACCTCCCTACCTCGAGACCTTGGGTCCCGACCCCTACGCACAATCTCAATGGGAATTTACCACTGGAATTTGTACTACTATATATACATTAAAAAACAAGATTTGAATTAAATTTGAACATTTATTTCCGACACCATAAATGTTATTTCAAATGACTTCTTATAGCAAATCATAAAGCATGATTATAAAACATATGCAATCTTAAATTTCATTTACACATGTAAGGTTTTCGAATTAACAATTCATCTGTGATTTCTTGAAGATGCTCTATGCATTTCGGGTCACACCGGACCCTTCATCAGGAGCAAATGCCATATGATCCATCTTACTCAATACTCATGAATCGAAGGACTTCCACAAAATCAACTGAATGCCGCTGCCACCTTTAGAGATACTCTCGTGCTTTCAACTCTCAAGACGAAGCCTATCTCGGGGAACCCGGGACTTCCTCGTGCTTCCTAACAACTCCGCATCAACGAACCTCCTTGGGATACGACTCTATCAGAGTTGAAAGCACGAGAGATCACAGATGAATTGTTAATTCGAAAACCTTACATGTGTAAATGAAATTTAAGATTGCATATGTTTTATAATCATGCTTTATGATTTGCTATAAGAAGTCATTTGAAATAACATTTATGGTGTCGGAAATAAATGTTCAAATTTAATTCAAATCTTGTTTTTTAATGTATATATAGTAGTACATATTCCGGTGGTAAATTCCCATTGAGATTGTGCGTAGGGGTCGGGACACATCCCTGTGAGCCATGCCTACAACCCACTGCCCTGGCCTAGATCAGCCACCCCTCCAGCTGGGTTCACTATGCCAGTGGTGAGGGTACAGGTGAATGAGCCCTGTACCCCTACAGTGCCCAAGTCCATTCTTAGGCATTGTAAGTACAGTGCTGCCATTAAGAGTATATGGTGCTGGGAGTTTGTCATTACGAACTCCACAACACCATAATGGCTGCACTGATAGCTGGGAAGTTTGGTATCAAACTTCTCAGCACATTAAACTCACACTGATGCCTGTACCTCATGTATATTTATCTGAAGTGTTTTAGTGCGCCAAATTATATTTGTACTGGGGGATTAAAATTAGAACTGTTTATAGGGAGTCACATACATAATCTCCTTTTTACGTACAAAGGACATAAGATGAGTTGTATTTTTCTATATTAAAGCTATTATGTGGAATTTCTTTCTTGGTGGTATATATGTATAATTAACGGATCTTGTGTAGATGTGATTGAGTAGAGTGGATTGAATGGTGGCTATACCTACTTGGTGATACTTTTGATTCCAAGAGGATATTTTAATTTCTACTCTTCAATAAAGACCAGATCTCCAGAGGACAGCGGACCTGTCCAGAAAACCTCTAACTTCAAGGATTTCAAATGATTGAACTCTGTAGTTCCGTTGTCTGTCCTTCTCAACTCTCAACGCACCTCCAGGCCTGGCCACCGTGACTATAAACCTGTCAATTTATAAAGATGTGTTTTCTTCTTGGTTTCAGTGTCTAAAAGGTGTCAGCCAAGTATGGTTATGGTATGCCTCTCCTGGAGTTCACGGACCTAAGGGTTCGTTCCTGGTATATAGAACGGATGACAGAGGGCGTCCCCTCCCAGTGCCCCAGGCGATCTGAATGGCGTCTGAGTTGAGCCCATTTACGTAAACTCAGGCCATAGGCTGTGTGTTCAGCAGCTTCCTACGTGACATGAAACTCTCTGACATACCATGGTGCCTAAACGTCTCGATCATAAAAGACTGTTCCAGGGAGTCAAACGCCTTATCGGCATAATCAGTCTTCATGTGTGTGTTTTCCCGATGCAGCACTGCGAATACCGTCCGTAGATGAACCGCTGTGGGTTTATGTGGGACAAATCCCAACTGTAACGGGGAGACAATTCTCTCTCGTAGGAGGGATAGCCGAGTCGCATCACCTCAGGCAGGAATTTATTTCTAAGCTTTGTAAAATTCTACACTTGACCTTCAGATCCCGGAGCCTTTCCTCCTCCTAGGGCGTCTATAGCTGCAACGATCTGTTGCCCAGAGATCGATGGCTTATGAATGGATGGGAAAGCAAATTAATATAGCACTGAATTACTAGTTCAGGAAAGAAGTGTCCTGGCGCTAATATAAGCAGATAAGTATCAAAATCGCACAGCCCCTGAACATGAACAGAAAGGTTTTGATTTGTCTCCTGAAAGAGCTCATGTTGTCTTGGGCGCACAGGGCAGGTGGGAGCACATTCCATTCCTGGTACCTGCAGTCACCACAGGCAGAGAGCAGCCATCTATTCTGATTTTTATAAACTTAGAGACTTTACGCCGCAAAGCATGATGGGCTCTCACCACTTGGCCAGCTGATACCAGGCAAAAGGCGAGGACATTTAAGAATGAATCCCCTGATTGTAGAGCGTTTATGACATAAAGTGCTTTATATTGACATCTTTTCAGGACAGGAAGCCGGTGCAATTTGACCAGTTTGTTGGAGATCGACCTTGATTTTATTAACCTCAGAACAAGCCCAACTGCTGTCTTTGTAGCAGCAACAATCTATGTAGGCGATATTCAGATATGCCTACGTATAAGGTGATGCAGGAATCCATTCTCAATAGAATCCGAACCTGTACCAGGTCCTTCCTAGATGAAGCAGGGATTAATGGAAGTATTTTTCTGATAACTTTCAGCAGTCAGAAGCCTGTAGAGCAGGTGATTTTTTTATGTATCCTTTTATGAACAGATGCAAGTCCACCCAAACTTCCAGTTTTCTGACCTGATGAAATGGGGTGGGCAGAGCTCCACAAGCCACCGGCCGCCACCCTTGTGCCATGAGGCTCCGGTCCCAAATACCACTATTTCCGTTTTTCCACTGTTTAGCGCCAGGGAGTTTGAACTCATCCAATCAGCGACTTCCTGGCGGCAGCTCCTGAAATTACTGGGCATTTTATCTGTATTTAATTCTAATCCAATGATTTGTGTACATTCAAGTAGAGGTGATATCGATAATCGAATGACTCGATCAGGCTGGCCAAGTGGGCCATGTTAAGATTGAAAAGATTGGGGCTCAAAACCATCCGGGGGGAGGGGGAATTGTCTTAGGGGTTGATCTGAAGTTAGCTGATGCCACCGCTTGGGTCAGATCTTTCAAAAAGGATAAGAATCAAGCAGGTACTTTCCCCAAAGACCCACCATCTCCAATCTCTGTAGTAAAGTGGAGTGGGAGATGGTGTCAAAGGCTTCTGATAGATCTAATCAGATCAGAGCCCCCACCTCCCCACCCCCATACATAATGTCTCTAATATCCCACGTGGCTTTAGCCAGCACAGTCTCTGCAGAGACCTCTTTTGGAGCCCTGGATGGGCTTTGTGCAGAAGTTGGTGGGACTCAATATATTTGGTGAGCTGCTTGTTCACCGCGGCCTCAGTTAGTTTGGTGAACATCAAGGAACAGAGAGACAGGCCAATCCTTAGAGTTAGAACTGCTGTGACTACTGGAGCATACATCTGGAAGTAATGTTGTCTAAAACACTCTGATTGGCTGCACGCTGGGATGCAACGGAGGGCAAGAACAAGAAGGTTGGGCTTGGATGTGTCCCAAAGTAATTACCAGTGGCAGAGATGAACTCAAACATTCCACCCATAATTTTTCTTATTCATAAATACGCCAGGTGTGCCCATGTGTGGTTTCCGTGCTCGCTGCACCACTGGAATGAAGCCGCACCCTACAGTCAACACCCAGATAGGCTGAAACCAGTCTTGGGTTGCTTCTGTTCCGGTTCAGGCTGGACTGCTCCTATTGGAAGAAGTCTAAAGCTGATTTGCATATGTCTGCTTCCTGTTTGAGGTGGCATTGTGGGCCAACAACCAATTGATCTCCCTCTCAGACTTGGCCTGGTGAGTACCAGGACGTGAGCCGGAGTCTAGTGAGGAAGAGGATGTGATCAGGGCCTGTTGAGGACCAGGACGTAAGTCAGGGGCTTGTGAGGACCAGGACGTGAGCCAGGGCCTGGTGAGGACCAGGACGTGAGCCGGAGCCTGGTGAGGACCAGGACGTGAGCCGGAGTCTAGTGAGGACCAGGATGTGATCAGGGCCTTGTGAGGACCAGGGCGTGAGCCGGGGCCTTGTGAGGACCAGGACGAGTGTCAGAACCTGGTAGGGACCAGGACGTGAGCCGGTGTCTATGAGCACAAAGATGTGAGCCAGAGTCTGGTGAGGACCTGGATGTGAGCCAGAGTCTAGTGAGGATGAAGATGTGATCAGGGCCAGGTGAAGACCAAGATGTGAACCGGGGCCTTGTAGGGACCAGAACATGAACCTGGGCCTTGTGAGGATGAGGGTATGTGTCAGGGCCTGGTGGACAGGACGTGAGCCAGGACCTTGTGAGGAACAGGACGTGAGCCTTGGCCTGGTATGGACCAGCAGGTGAGCAGGGGCTTGGTGGACCAGGACGCGAGCCGGGGCCTTGGGAGGACCAGGACGTAATCCAGGGCCTTGTGAGGATGAGGATGTGTGCCAGGGCCTGGTATGGACCAGGACGTGAGCCATTGCCTTGTGAGGACCAGGACTTGAGCCAGGACCTTGTGAGGACCAGGACGTGAGCCTGGGCCTGGTATGGACCAGCACGTGAGCAGGGGCTTGGTAGACCGGGACGTGAGCTGGGGCCTTATGAGGACCAGGACGTGAGGTGGGGCCTTGTGAGGACCAGGACGTGAGCCAGGGCCTTGTGAGGACCATGACGTGAGTACCCCTGGCCAGGCCTCACCTCCTCTGCACCCCTGGACGGGCCTCACCTCCTCTGCACCCCTGGACGGGCCTCACCTCCTCTGCACCCCTGGACAGGCCTCTCCTCCTCTGCACCCCCACGGAACAGGCCTCAACTCTTCTGCACCAGCTTTGCAGGCCTCATCACCTCTGCACCCATGGATAGGCCTCATCTCCTCTCCTCCCCCTGGGGAGGCATCACCTCCTCTGCACCCCTGGACAGGTCTCATCTCCTCTGCACCCCTGGACAGGTCTCACTTCCTCTGCACCCCTTGGACAGGCCTCACCTCCTCTGCACCCCCTGGGGAGGCATCACCTCCTCTGCACCCCTGGACAGGCCTCACCTCCTCTGCACCCCTGGACAGGTCTCACTTCCTCTGCACCCCTTGGACAGGCCTCACCTCCTCTGCACCCCTGGACAGGCCTCACCTGCTCTTAACCCCATGGACAGGACATGCTTCACCTCCTCTGCACCCCGTAGAGGCCTCACCTCCTCTGCTCCCCCTGGACAGGCATTTCACCTGCACCCCTCAGGACAGTCCTCACCTCCTTTGCACCCCGGGACAGGCCTCACCTCCTCTGCATGCCCCGGGACAGGCCTCACCTCCTCTGCACTTCCCGGGACAGGCTTCACCTTCTCTGCACCCCTGGACAGGCCTCTCCTCTGCACCCCTCAGGACAGGCATCACCGCTTCTGCTCCCCCTGGACAGGCATCTCCTCTGCAGCCCTCAGGACAGGCATCACATCCTCTGCACCCCTGGACAGGCCACACCTCCTCTGCATCCTCACGGAACAGGCCTCAACTCTTCTGCACCAGCTTCACAGGCCTCATCACCTCTGCACTCATGGACAGGCCTCACCTCCTTTCCTCCCCCTGGGGAGGCATCACTTCATCTGCATCTCTTGGACAGGCGTCACCTTCTTTGCAACCCCCCTGAAAGGACATGCCTCACCTCCTATGCACCCTTTGGACAAGCCTCACCTCCTCTGTACCCCCCTGGACAGGCCTCACCCCCTCTGCTCCCCTGGACAGGCCTCACCTCCTCTCTACCCCTGGACAGGTCTTACCTCCTCTGCACCCCTGGACAGGCCTCTCCTCCTCTTCACCCCTGGACAGGCCACTCTTCCTCTGCACCCCTGGACAGGCCTCACCTTCTCTGAATCCCATGACAGGCCTCTCCTCCTCTGCACCCCTGGACAGGCCTCACCTCCTCTATAACCCTGGACAGGCCTCACCTCCTCTGCACCCCTGGACAGGCCTCACCGCCTCTGTATCCCTGGACAGGCCTCACCTCCTCTGTCCCCTGGACAGGCCTCGCCTCCTCTGCACCCCTGGACAGGCCACTCTTCCTCTGCACTCCTGGACAGGCCTCATCTCCTCTGCACCCCTGGACAGGCCTCTCCTCCTCTGCACCCCTGGACAGGCCTCACCTCCTCTGCACCCCTGGACAGGCTTCTCCTCTTCTCTACCCCTGGACAGGCCTCAGCTCCTCTGCACCCCTGGACAGGCCTCAGCTCCTCTGCACCCCTGGACAGGCCTCACCTCCTCTGCACCCCTGGACAGGCCTCTCCTCCTCTGTACCCCTGGACAGGCCTCACCTCCTCTATAACCCTGGACAGGTCTCACCTCCTCTGCACCCCTGGACAGGCCTCGCCTCCTCTGCACCCCTGGACAGGCCTCACAGGACTCTCCTCTTCTGCACCCCTGGACAGGCCACTCTTCCTCTGCATCCCTGGACAGGCCTCACCTTCTCTTCATCCCATGATAGGCCACATCTCCTCTGCATCCCTGGACAGGCCTCTACTCCTCTGCACCCCTGGACAGGCCTCACCTCCTCTCTAACCCTGGACAGGCCTCTCCTCCTCTGCCCCACGTCTGGACAGGCCTCACCTCCTCTGACCCTTGGACAGGCCTCTCCTCCTCTGACCCCTGGACAGGCCTCACAGGACTCTCCTCTTCTGCACCCCTGGACAGGCCACTCTTCCTCTGCATCCCTGGACAGGCCTCACCTTCTCTTCATCCCATGATAGGCCTCATCTCCTCTGCATCCCTGGACAGGCCTCTCCTCCTCTGCACCCCTGGACAGGCCTCACCTCCTCTCTAACCCTGGAAAGGCCTCTCCTCCTCTGCCCCACGTCTGGACAGGCCTCACCTCCTCTGACCCTTGGACAGGCCTCTCCTCCTCTGACCCCTGGACAGGCCTCACCTCCTCTGTCCCCTGGACAGGCCTCACCTCCTCTGCACCCTTGGACAGGCCTCTCCTCCTCTGCACCCCTGGACAGGCTTCACCTCCTCTGCACCCCTGGACAGGCCTCTCCTCCTCTGCACCCCTGGACAGGCCTCTCCTCCTCTGCCCCTCCTCTGGACAGGCCTCTCCTCCTCTGTACCCCTGGACAGGCCTCACCTCCTCTGCACCCCTGGACAGGCCTCACCTCCTCTGCACCCCTGGACAGGCCTCTCCTCCTCTGCACCCCTGGACAGGCCTCTCCTCCTCTGCACCCCTGAACAGGCCTCTCCTCCTCTGACCCCTGGACAGGCCTCACCTCCTCTGTCCCCTGGAAAGGCCTCACCTCCTCTGCACCCCTGGACAGGCCTCAACTCCTCTGCACCCTGGACAGGCCTCTCCTCCTCTGTACCCCTGGACAGGCCTCACCTCCTCTGCACCCCTGGACAGGCCTCTCCTCCTCTGTCCCCCTGGACAGGCCTCACCTCCTCTGCACCCCTGGACAGGCCTCTCCTCCTCTGTACCCCTGGACAGGCCTCACCTCCTCTGCACCCCTGGACAGGCCTCACCTCCTCTGTCCCCTGGAAAGGCCTCACCTCCTCTGCACCCCTGGACAGGCCTCTCCTCCTCTGTACCCCTGGACAGGCCTCTCCTCCTCTGTACCCCTGGACAGGCCTCACCTCCTCTGCACCCCTGGACAGGCCTCTCCTCCTCTGCACCCCTGGACAGGCCTCTCCTCCTCTGCACCCCTGAACAGGCCTCTCCTCCTCTGACCCCTGGACAGGCCTCACCTCCTCTGTACCCCTGGAAAGGCTTCACCTCCACTCCACTCCTGGACAGGCCTCTCCTCCTCTGCACCCCTGGACAGGCCTCTCCTTCTCTGCACCCCTGGACAGGTCTCTCCTCCTCTGCACCCCTGGACAGGCCTCACCTCCTCTGCATGCCCCAGGACAGGCCTCACCTCCTCTGCACCCCTGGACAGGCCTCTCCTCCTCTGACCCCTGGACAGGCCTCTCCTCCTCTGACCCCTGGACAGGCCTCACCTCCTCTGCACCCCTGGACAGGCCTCAGCCCCTCCGCTCCCCACTCAGACTCAGCAGGAGTAAGAGCTGAGCTCTCCTGACATCACCATGAATGCCAGGGGGGGGGGGGAAATCTGATCGATGGATTAATAAATTGCAGCCAAGTGAGTTAGCAGCTCTCCTACCTGAGTAGAAACCTGTCCGGGCCCTCTCCTCCTCCTGGGGGGCAGATCTGGGCTCTGTGAGGGTCTGAAGGTGAAGGTATTTGCCCACCAGACAGGGGATCCTTTCTTCTCTGAAGCAGGATGCAAACACAAGGAGAGACAGGAAGTGATGTCAGCACCGCTGCTGGTGCTGTCTCTGCCGCCGCTGACCCGGAAGAGGAAACCCTTCTCCTTTCATGCAATGTACAGCTCAGTGGGTTTCATCAGCAGATGAGGATCGTCCTCTGGTGGCCGCTGACGGAACCACCGCCTCCAGGCTCACACAAACAAGCATTGGTGCCTGTAAAGACCTGGGATTTTAGATGTCACAGATGTGAATGTTTTTAAGGGTCAGACAGTTCAAGTACAGGGCCTCACACTTGGCTGCTGCTGTAAAAAAGTATTTACAGCTTCACTTCAGATGAGCATCTTCCAAACACTGACGTAAAGGACTTAAGAGTATTTACAGAAAGGTGACGCCAACTGGAAGAGACAGTATTTCAAAGAATATATCTGTATTTCAATGAATATATCTGTATTTCAAAGAATATATCAGAATATCAGTCAGTTTTCCAATTAAACTGGGCAGCTTATTTATTCTTTTAAATAATTTATTTGCAGTTTTTCAAATCCCCAACGTCCAAGATAGCAAAGTAAACAGAGGTAAATACCATGGAGTTCTAAACACCAGATCAGTGACAATGAGGCATAGGTCAAGTGTCTAAGCAACAATTGAAGGAACAGCTTATTTCTAATTTTCCTATGTCTGTGGCGTATTCCTTACATTGAATTCGTTCGTTCATGCTCTGTTGTCGCCTAGCTCAGCCTTGCCTTGCCAGACCCAGCCAGTCGATCGCGGATCGTGGATCAAGCTGTTCGTGGACTGCAGGAGGAGACCGCCGGCTCGCGTGGTGGGGCGCACCGAGTGAGGACACCGATAGTGCCGCCTAGCCAACACTGGTGAGCCCAGAAACTCCTTTCCGCCGCTAAACGCCCCCCAGCCTCGCAGCTCGCAGCTCGCGGCTCGCGCTGTGCAGGGAGTGGGGTGGAGCAGGACGGGGGATCGGACGAGAGCAAACCGGAAGCCACCAGCGGGAGTGGAAAACGGCACCCTGCCAACACAGGTGAGCCAGGAAACTCCTTTCTGCCGCTAAAACGCCGAGAAGCAAACCGGAAGCCACCAGAGGGAGTGGAAAACTGCACCCTGCACCCAGGACAAATAGAGCGGTGTGTGGGGCAGCGCAGTATCACAGCTTGGGGGAGCGCATCTGGACGCGGTAGTAAGCCGCAGTAGCCGGCAACCGGGTCACAGTCATACCCCCCCCCGGCAATGCAGTAACACAGAACTCAGAAGTCAGCTGCCCCCAAACCCCCTCGGAGAATAGGAATACCGAGGAAGTCTACAGAGGCATAGTGAAAACTGTTTTATCCCACGGCGTGAAAACTGTTTTATCCCACGGCGTGAAACTCAGTGAGAAACCATACAATACCCGAAGCCAAAACAAGGGAGGATCCAGTATAAGGAGAACAAGGCTAAAAATAGCCAGAAGATATCGTAAGAGAGGACAACAAGGGCGGCAGGCAGGCAAGTCGGTGGGCACAAGGCACAACAGAGGTAAGTGTAAAGTTACAGTTATTTATTAACTCTTAAAACTGAGAAACGATCACACCAAACGATCAATAGAAGTACTACATTTTAGGCAATCAAACTAAGAAATGGGACCAAAAAAAGGGCAAATTCAGCGGAAAGAAGATAGCCCAGAGAAGAGCAAAATATTGGAGGGCTCAATATCATTGGAAGAGAGCCAAGAAAGTCAGGCATCAACCACGGACAATAATCAGGGGCGTCGCAAGAAAAGAAAAGTGAAAAGAGCAACTAAAAACGCCAAACAGGCTAAAGGGGACTGTGTTCAAACAAACGCCAAACAGAAAGACAATACGCTAACCTCCAAATCTATAAAGGATTTTGTAGGGAAACACTACAAATCAATAGAGACAGCAATCAGTCTGGACCCCGAGAAAGTTATGGAAGAACACGGCGCGGAGGGAGAAGGAGAGACTGGATCAGCAGGGGAGAATCAGAAAAGGAAAGAAACAGGAAGATTCACGGATGAAGCTCCTCTCGATATAGAAGCAGGAAGGGAGGACTCCATATTAATAAACCTGACGCTCCAGAGTCAAAATATTCATATCCCTGCACCCCGCCTCTCATCATCCCCAAAATTATTCTCATTACAGTCACCAGGAAATGAGGAGCTAAGGGGAAATGAATTACAGAGACAGAGCGCAATCTGGGGCGGTGGGCCAGATCAATCCCCACAACATCAAAGCACCCTAAATTCTCTTCCACATCAAGAACCCACAAGAACAGGTCGTCAAATAAACCCAGACAGAGACCACACACAGGATACGGAGTGTTCCGTAACACCCTCTTCCTCATTGGTAGACCTTATATTGATGTTACAAAAGACACTACAAGGAATCCTTGAAGTAACACTCTCAAATAATGGAGTGCTGAAAACTCAGAAATTGTACCTAAAAAAGATCGAAGAGGAACTAGCGGGGATAAAGAATCAGATGCCAAGGATGCTAAGCCCAATAGTCACCGAACAACCGTCTGATGGAAGCGTAGAGATTGAACTGGTGGAATCATCTGTTGGAAACCCAGCAGGATCCGTACTACCAACGACTCAAAATCTATCAAAGGACTCTGTGGAAGCATCAGAAAATGTATACATCTCCAGATGCCCAATGCTGATAAAAAGGCGCAGGGTGTATACAGTGGCCGCCCTTAAGAGTAGGGCTAGAAAGAAGCGAGAGCAAACCTTAAAAGTAAAGAGAAAAGGGAGGAAAGCTGGGAAGGAGGCACAGTTAGTCCTAAACGCATCAGCCCCGATATATGTTCCAAACAGTCCAAGGCAAGGGGAGTATAACCTAAGAACGACCCCGACAAACTCAAGAAAAACCTGGAGAACAAAGGCCACAAAAGAGAAACCAACAACATCCGGTATTACAAAACAGAAAGTGAGAATAGCCTCAGCGCAACCAAATAGGGGCCTTAGGGTCGAAAGTCCACAAGACCAGGTAATACTAAGGTCGGGAAATACTGGGTTGCGGACAGGGAGATCAAAGGCTAGACAGCATCAATATGAAACCCCCAAAAAATACAAGAGAGAAACATCAATAAATGGGTGTATTTAGATCACATGCAGTCGGGGAAAAGGGGAAGCATGAATAGGAAAAGAAATCCCCTGAACAGAGCACAGATTTTGAAAGTCTTTGCTGAATGTAGCAGTCTATGTGGGATCAGTACAAGCGATCTCCGGCAAATTGGTTTCATTGAAAACAGAAACGGTAAAGAAATAACAAAAGTGTCACTTCACTCAGACCTGGTAAAAACGACAATTTTAAACGCCACCAAAGAGATAAACCACCTGGGAATAAGGATAATTCCGGAGAGGGAAGTAAAAGTCCCCATGGATAATACTTTCTTAAAACATCATGCAGGTTTGGGGAAAAGACAAGTGAAACTTTATAGAGATGAGGAAGGAAACCAAAGCCGCCTGAACATAGAAATAGACAATATAGGAAACGAAGACCTTTGGGGCAATTGGTCGCAATGTAGTAGTCCAAGGTCCGAACTAAACGAATGTCATACGGAGACTGAGGGAGAAGAGGATGGCATGAGTGAGGTAGAATAGGATGAGGGGGTGTCGCAAAGTCTAGGTCTCCTAACATGGAATGTGAACGGGTTAGGCAATGAGAAAAAGAGAGAAACTATAAAGGATATAGTAAATAAAGTGGACATTGCCTGCCTCCAAGAGACCTGCACATGCGACGAAACCCCGATCAACGAAGGTTACCTACAAGTAAACCACCCGGCTAAGAAACAGAACTATGGCCGCCCGTCGGGGGGATTAATGACATTGGTTTCAACAAAAGTGCTCAGAGAAGTAACACCGATAAAAATGAAATGTAAATGGGTTCTGACCAGCAGAATTGAATTACTGAGTGTGGAAAAGAAGTATAAAATGCTGACCATAATGAATCTATACATGCAGTGGGAAAATGGGGTAGAGTACGAGAATGAGATGAAGCTCTTTAAAGAAGATGTAGATTTTGTAGCAGAAAAATATGCATTGGATACTGTAATAATAATGGGTGATTTCAACCATAAACTAAACCCCAAAAAGGCGGATATTTGGAACAGAGAAATGTTAGAGGTGTTTGGAATTAACCCAGCAATTTTTGCAGTAGGGGTGATATCGAAACAGGATTCGGATCTTGTTCACTTCTTAGGTGGTAGGGGCTTCCAATGCTTGAATGGAAGAATGAAGCTTGACTGCCCAGCAGGGAAAACTTTTAAAATAGGCTCTCAGAATTGTCCAATTGATTACATGTTCTTACAAGCCTGGAACTTCCCCCAAGTACGGGAATTCAAGTTGGAACAAAAAGAGATCAGTGACCATAACCTTTTACACCTAACAATACAAGGGGGAAGAAGCCTATCTAGAGATAAAGTGATCCCCCAGGAGGTTGAGTACCCCAAACGTGTGACGACACGACTCACGGAGGAATATCAGGCAAAACTGTCAGCTATGCAAATTAAAATTGAACCGGAAAACCTAGAGAATAAATCCTTGAACTGGTTCATAGAAAAAGTAGAGGAAGTAGTCCAATGTTTAAGAATAGAACTGAAAAGGGTTAAAAATCATAGTAGGAAACCACCCTGAAGAGTAAAATGGTTTTCCGTGGAGTGCCAATCCAAAAAAAGGGAGATTCGGGCAGCACAAAGAAGGCAAAAAAAGAACTTCACCCAGGAGAGACAGGACCACATAACCCGACTAAAAAGAGATTATAAAAAAATGGTAAACGACGCAAAAAGATCATTTAAAGAGAAATGTTGGTCAAATCTGTTGGAAGCGATTGAGCAAAAAAAACCGCAGACAATTTTGGAAATTGGTAAAGGCGGCCTTTAGCCCTTCTGACGGGGAACTAAAATGCGTAGTCAGTGATGAGTGGAGAAGCGTGGCTCAGTGGTTAGAGGCGGCAGACCCGGAAGCTGAGATTAGCCGTGGACCAGGGTTCGATTCCCCGCCTCGGCGGGTCTCGGGCTCAAAAATTCCACGGACTCGATAATTCTCGTTCCGGTGCCTACTCAGCTCACGGGGTCACACTCTGTGACTCTGGGCAATAGCTTGCTTAATCTCCACTACGGCCCCTCGCGGCGGGATGCCTGGCTTTCACCTTGTGGACACCCTGCCGGGGTATCTCACTGGGGAATACCAGGACGGGTTCCCTAAGCAAGCGCCGAGATGCCTACGGGTAGTCGTGCGCTATACAAGAGCGTAATCATTTCATTTCATCATTTCATTTCATGCCGCATGGGAGAAGTATATAAGGGAATTGTACGGGGCAAGAACACCTATAGCCCAGGTAGCGACTCAAAAATGGCAAGAAATATCAGCAGAACTAAAAGCTAAATTCAACGTAAAGCAAGTTGAAGATACTATAAGAAATCTGAAATTAACCCGTGCAGCAGGTCCTGATAATCTCCCAGCAATAATACTAAAGTCAGACGTTAAGTGGTGGGCAAGATTTTTTGCACAGATGTTTAGTATAATACTAACAGATGGCAAAATGCCATTTAACTGGAAGGGTGCGATAATTAGGCCCATTCATAAGAAAGGAAGTATGGAGGCCCCACAAAATTACCGCCTGATTAACCTCCTAGACATAGGAGAGAAAGTTTTTTCTAAAATTGTACTAAATCAACTTAATATATGGGTAAAGGAGCTCCAAATTGTCCCTATAGAACAGGGAGGATTCAGGGAAGGACACTCCACAATAGACCACGGTTTTGCACTGTGGGCCATGGCAAAGAAGTCAACGGAACAAAATGGCAAGCTATGCTGTTGTTTCGTTGACTTCCGAGCAGCATTCGATTCAGTTGATCGTGCATGCCTATGGGAAACATTGTTGAAGGTAAATATCCCCAGTGACCTTTTATCAATAATAAAGGAATTACAAAATGAGAACTGGGCACAAGTCATCAAGGATACAATGGGTTCATTGACGCAAAAAATACCCATAAACAATGGTTTAAGACAGGGATGCGTGTTAGCCCCTCTGTTGTTCTCTATATTCCTATCAGACCTTCCGGCCCACCTAGAGGTAGAGGGTAGTGCAAGCCCAAGAATGGATGGTAACAAGGTGTCCTGCCTACTATATGCCGATGATCTGGTTATAGTAGACCAGACAGAGAGAGGCCTCCAAAGAAAGCTTAATGCCTTCAACGCTTACTGTGTTAGTACATTTCTAAATGTCAACCTAGATAAAACCAAAGTTCTTTGCTTTGGGGAAAAAATAAGCAAATATAACTGGTACCTAGGTGAGCTTAAACTGGAGACGGTTAATGAGTATCGCTACCTAGGGATATGGTTTGACAAAAGACTAAAATGGGATACGCATTTGGAATCACAGAAAGCCAAAGCACATACATCGATATGCGGCCTAAAAATATTCAATAGGGATTATGGAGAGATGTCACATCGACCAATGTTAAGAGCCTTTGAGGCAATGATACCCCCCCAAGTTCTGTACGGGGCAGAAATCCTTTATTTGAGCGGTAAGGGAGCCTGGGACTTGATGGAGGGAAAATGCCTCAAAGGACTCCTTTCTCTACCACAATCCGCTATGGTGCAAGCTATAAGAAGAGAAATAGGCACTAAGTCCTGGGAGATACTAACTCAAATGGCAATACTCAGACTCTGGAAACGAATGGAAGACCCAGAAGGACAAAAAGTAGCACAATGGTGCAGGAAGGAAATACAATCAAGTAACCTAAAATGGGCAAAAATGTGTAGGGAAAGAGTAACCCGAATCTGTAAAAGATTAAATGTAGAGGTGAACCAGGAAACACATCAACTCCTCTGTTCTAGGAGTGAGTTGAAATTAAAGGGGAAGGAAATATCGGAAAAGACTGATATGGAATACTTAGCGGAAAATAAATCAGTATCACATATGATGGGCGCTTGGATAAATGAAAATTGGTTCCCTTATCTAGACCGCCTACCCAACCGTGGCTTTAGGCAGGAGATCTTAAGGCTGCGGGTTGGTATAAACCCATTGTTAACAAATAAAGATCTGAGAATGAAAATGTTAGACCAAAATGGGTGTTGCAAGTGTAATTTGGGATGCAAAGGAGACTGGGTTCACATACTCCTCGAGTGCCTGTCTCTATTGGAACAGCGGAAACGGTGGCTACGACCAGTGTTCCTAAAATATGCTATAAACTCTAGAGTGCAGGCAGCCAACTTATTAACTGAAATCCCGAACATTGATATTGCAATTGCTCTTGGGAAATACATAAAAGTAGTACTGAGTGATCTAAGAAACCGGGAATAAGATCTAGGAGCTAAAAGTATTTTAATTTAATGAAATTTCACTAGCAGAAGGGAATTGAATAGGTTTTAATCATAAATGCAGAAATTTAACTAATTTGACATTTTTAGGTTGTGAACAAATGAAGATGTGTGTGTAAGAGTTTTTAACTTATATTGGATTAATTTTAATGTATAATGTTTTAAATGTTTTGATGTGAATAATTTTACCTTTTTGATATCGCCTCTTGCACCTGTTTAAATGACTATGGTCATAATAAACTTATCTTTGACTTGACTTGATTGAATTGTAGGTTCTAATTAGGTTTTGAGTTTCTGGTTTAAGAGCACAACTTTCTCCTAAAATGTTAAGATAGCAGCCTCTTCCAAGCTTTGTTTTTTTGTTTACAGTAACCACCATCCTCTCTCAACAAGGATTCACAGACAAAAAATAAAGCAATATATCTTTGAAACAATTAATTCCTAAGGTAGGGTAACCAAGTATGAACCAGAAATGTCTCACGCAGTTTGCATTGTATCATAAAAATGAGTGGGTGTTACTGGTCTGAAGAATAGGGGGGGAGCATTTCATTACTCAAAAATATTGTTCTCCTTCACAGAGGCCCCTATATCACAGTACACTCGTCATCAATACACCGCTGATTAGTAAGTGCGTCAACTCTTTGTAGCATTGTCATGCAAGCAGCCTTGAATGCCTCGACAGCAACATTAATTCAGACATGCATTCATCAGAGCTGTCAAGCCTCACTCATCACGAGTGACACTAACACATTTGGAAGTCACTCTGAAGTCTCACTCAAACCTGGCCCATTCTTCCACACTATGAGGATAAACTAGAACTTCACACATGACTATTCGGCACAGAGCAGACACTCTGTCCCGCATTTTGTTGGCAAAACCTTTCTCATATTTCACCATGAGTACTGCACACAGTTCAGTAGAATGTTAAATTGAATGTCTATTTTAGTGAGACTTGGTTGTTAATTTTATCACTTTACATGTGTTCTGATCATGTCTATAAATTCAGTAATGTCTCTTCCTTTGGTATTGTCAAAGTCAAATGTTAAGTGACACCACTCCCTGTGTCTTTTTGAAATACCTCATTTCTCTATTGATTTTTCATATACAATGAGCATATAACAGGTATGAAAGTTTATCGATTCAGCAGAGTCCAAGATACTGTGTAAACTAGAACTTGTGAGAAGACTTTGAAAACAGGAAAAACAATAAATGAAATAACCCCTCTAGATAGAGGTGATGTGGCTCAGAAGATCCCGCAGATGATCAGGGAAAGAGGACGAGGGTGAAGGTGAGCATGAGGGGAAGGGACATGGAAACAAGAGAGAAATGTCAGGGTGCCAGGCCCCATGGTTGCCCCCCAAAAAGCCAACTCTCACTACGAAGGCTGTAGAGAGCTAACTCTTACCATGCGGTGTTAAATCCTGGAATATTGACATTTTGTGAAGCAGGGTCAGACGGGCAATGAATTGCGGTGCCACCCCTAGGTTGGTCATCAAGGTATCCCAAATGGAGCCCCAGTAGCACAAAATACTGTACAGTCTGCAGGGAATGCAAAATGTCACAGGTGAGTGCGCTACACCATCAGCACCTCCAGCACTTGGAATTGTCTACTATATCTGCTTTATAGATCCACTCTGGAATCCAGTGCCAGTGGTGTAGGAATTTGAAATAACTGAATTTCAACCAGACCTCCTGGGGGAAACAGCCATGGTCTTTCCAAAGGTCGTGCCAGTGCAACTCAGAGAGTGGGAGGCCCAACCTCTGCTCCAACAAACAGCATAGATTGTGGGCAGTGGTGCTCGAAAAAAGGCTGTCCACAGCTGAAACATACAATCCTACCTTAGGGCCTGATTCAGATGTGGTTAGGAAGGCCTCCTAACAGCATTTGCTGCGTCAAAATCGGATCGGGAAAGTGTCTTTCCAACTGAGCGCCTGATTACGATGCAGTTAGGAAAGCATTCCCACCTAGGGCCCGATTTCGATGCGGTTAGGAACATAGGCTCCCATTGACATCAATGGGAGTCCAACCAAATCGTACCTGAAGCATCGGGATGTATCATACTCGGTCCATTGGACTCTCCCGATCTGATTTGGTTGGAAACCATTCCCAAAACCATTTGGTCGGGAAGCTTTCCAAACCGCTTCAAAATTGGGCCCCTAGTGTCCTTGAATCCTTTCCACATCAGAGTATAACTCAACATTGGAGCAGTCTCTAGATCATAAGGGGGAGCACCCAGCATGTGTGGCAGGCTCTGCATGAGCTGTCGGTACTGTCAGTGATGCGATTGTGGCAGCCCATAATCACGCATGAGAGTACCAAAGGGGGCCAACTCACCCCTACTATATCGTCAACAGATCGTATCCCTCTGGCCCTCCACTGTGTAATGGGAGTTCAGATCATACTTGGCCCCAAGCAGCTCCTTGAGAAGAGCAGGTGTCAGCAATGCATTGTACGTCTGAGCCAGGTGAAGCATGAGGTCAATCAACCAATGCTGTTATGCCTCACAGTGGCACTTATAGGCAGCCAAATCGTTCATCTGCCTTCCTGCCCTCTCACAGCACCTGTGCAGAGAAGATGGACCCAGCGTTCTCCTCCAAGTATTGGCTCAGATATTGGCACCATCTGTGTTTGTTTTCAGGGGCTTTATACCGTGCTGTATACAATCTCCAATGGGCCTGAGGAGTTTGCAACAGTCGAAGATTATGGTCGAGTTCCAGAAGATCATGATCAGAGGTACTGTTTGGGAGGATCAAGGCGTAAACGTTTACAATGGACGCAGGAGGTGAAAGTATAGTCCACGTCCCTCAGGTGCGTCAATCACCATGGATCCATCAAGGCATGATCATCAATAATGTCAGAGAGGATGAACCGGTCTCAGGACTGCCTGGTCGTTTGGTTTCTGGACTTGTCAAGGTGCCATATTCCAGCACCCCCCTCATGAGTACCCTGGCTGTCCAAAGGAGAGCAGGAGTTTGGTCAGCTGCCAGGGCATAGATAGAGCCCACACACAAAGACTCATTGAGAATCTGAACCTTGGCAAAAATATATCTGCCCAGGGGGTCCCGCCATGTCTGCAGTGTGCAAACCCTCAGGGATTTGTGAAATAAGATGTCCAACCCACTCTCCCCATGTTCCAGAGGAGTATATGGGTGTGTAAGGGTAGTCTGGATCCCGCTGGCATGTAGTACCACACTCATCCAATCCCAGTACACAGTTTAACATGTTCAATAGGCGACATGTGTGTTTCCTGGAGCAATTCTACATCAAGGTGGTGCATCTTCTGAAATTAGAGGATTTTCTGTCTCTTGATAATATAGGTCGGGCTGTTGACATTAAGGGGCATATTTACAAGGAAGTGGTGGAGCACGGCGTTGGCCTCCTTGACTTAACGCCACGCTCTCCACTTCTGAAATGCAGGGCTACACCATATTTACACGAATATGGTGCAGCCTTGCATTTCACCCTGTGCTGGTGCTAAATGTAGCTGCCTATCGCCAATGCAGGCAGCCCTGCACCATAGTGCAAGGGTGCCTGCGTTGAGGGGAACAGGCCTGACAAGTACCACGAATCAGGGGTTTGACTAACACATTTCAATGTGGTGGTCCGCATCACCGTACTGAAATGCAAAGTCACACATTTTTATGGCTTCCTGAGCTGTCAAGTGCTGAAGCGCTGCTATAATAATTAGAAGTCAAACTGAGCAAAGCTGGCAGCGTACATTTAGGGGTTCTGGTTTAACTACGTTCAGGCATGGCACTACGATCCGTCACGTGAGACATCCTGTGATTCTGGGCAAATCATTCAATATCCCCGGGCCTAACAAAAATGTGTCCATTTGTAACGCAACTGGGGCTCATATAAAGCACTATGATCCCCGATACCTTCGGGTCGAGTACGAGCTTAATAAAACTGAAAAAATGCAGGGGGCATTCCTATTCCAACTCTAATGCTAACCCTATGAAGCACCCTACAACTTTAGGGCTACTTACACAAAGACGGATTGTAATCCAAGTCACGGAGTTTCAAACCCACTACTTCCTGAAGTAAGCCTGAAGGATGTTCTGGCGGTGCCCGATCAAAAGAACCAGTGGAAACTAAGTTGCGTGAAGTTTGGGTGGTTTCCTAGGGTCAGCTCAAACTGCAGCGGTTTAGGGAACGCGACTCTTCTCCCATCAAGAGTTTGACACCAGCCGCTCTACTAGGGCTGTATGTACTGTCTATAAATCATATTAAGGGGCTGAGAAACTCCTGGTCATAAGCACTCAATGCCCATGATCTTCCAGAACAAAGGCTGCCTGCCCCCTGTGAACACTCAGCATTTCTGTAACGAACCAGTGAAGTTTCACCCCCACACAGGACCAAACTAGTCCTCGTGGATCTCCAGGACCAGCCACTCTGGGCCTGTGATCGGGGTCGATCAGCAGCCCTAGTTTTTTTGCATTTTCCTGAAGTGTTCACCCCCCCTCCCCCTGTCTGCTAAAGGTGGGTTTATGAGAGAGAGTTTAGTGTTCACTCACCACCCGCCTACAGGTGTTGCTGAAGAGAGTCTAGAATAGGGTGGGTTTGCAGGTATGAAGAGGGCCGGCTGACCTTTTCCATGGAGCGGCGCTGTTAGCAGATGAATGTACACACTCTTGCTGGCAGTACTAACAGTGGCACATAGGGCTTGGCATCACCATCATCGTTCCTTTCTAAAGTGTACATGTTTCTATTACTTTCATGTTTTACACCTCAAACCTTGATTTCCAAACCTGTGCTGAATATACCTAGCTGGCAGCCCATCTGGACATGGTTGGAGGGGGCCTGATCCAGTCACTTATTGCAATTGTGAGGATGATTAAGTGGTGATAAACAGGTTTGACGTTGAAATCCATCGGCGTTGAGTCTCTGTGCCCTCTCCTTTAAGATTTGACTAACCAACAGTGTTACATCAGGCCCCTCACACCTCTCCGATGAGGAACACCCTAGACCAGTGGTCTTAAAACCTTTTAATGCCACGCCCCCAACCCCACAGCGACCGTCGGGCGCCCCTCAGAATGTTTTACAATTATTCTATTCAATTAACAATGTTTAAATATGTCTAGACTTATTTAAACATTGCAGTTAAGTACTGTTTTAAGAATGCAATCAAATACATGATTGCCAAACATGCTATTCTGGTCAGGCAGGCGTTAATATAGCCTTATGGCCCGCTGCCTAGGGTCTGCGACTCGGGCCTGTAATGGGTTCAGGGCCTTTAACAGCCGGTATGTCCCGAGGCAGAAGGGCTATAAGGCTATTAGAACATTACGCCCACTAAGGGTGGAATGTTCTAAATTAAAAAGAGAAAAACATGAAGACAAACATTGGAATGTTGGAGCTATGGACTTATACCAGCAATTACAAGCCCGGAGCTGCTTCAATGGAGCTCCCGACATTCCAATGTTCTAATAACGGGTGCAAGTACCCACAGTGAGTTTATTTGAAGTGGGGGTGGGGGTTTTGAAAAACATTTGGAGTTCTGTCCCTTTTGACACATATTCCTAGCTAGGATATAAACGACAAAAGATGTTAGTGATGGCCCATTGGAGAGCAGCTTACTGCCACTCATTATTTTCAGCTTAAAACAAAGCACCGTTATCAGCGTAATGCTTCTTTTGACCAGACCCCCCACCTGGGATCATCTCAGGCCCTACAGGACGGCGCGCCCCAAGTATGAGGCCACCTGCCCTAAATAAACATTTTAAGCATTCTCTGTTCCTAAAAAAAAATCACATACAAGCTGACAGAATGTGAGTGAATGAATCAATCAAGATTTATTTAGGAATTAAATAATATTTCACAACATTGATACAGCAATAGTACAGAAGAACAAGTAAACAACTGCAATGCATGTGAACATCAACTAATCAATTCATAAACACTGGTAGGAAACAAGGAACTGGTGGATGAAAAGGATAAGATACATCCTACATCTAAAACTGATTACACGTTTCATTAAACATTCAAAGATACACAAACTGACTAAAAATATTCCATGGTTAACCACGCCGCTAGCTAAATCAAACCTGCAGAAATATGTTACCAGCAGCATCCTCCAACTTATGGGTGATAGGAATTTTTAGGCTAATTAAGTCACTTTTTGACCTAAAACTCTATAGTTTGTTTGTGTCATACTGTTGACCAATAACTACAGAACGTCCAGATCATCTGAGGTTAGGAGGAAAGTTAGATTCTCACGCTAGCTTTCTTACAAAAATAATTTTCCATTTAAAGGGCTTTCATACAGTGAAAATGTATCTCACTACATAACTGTTGGCAAATTGCCGCTTTGTTATCATTTTATCCGTCCCCTCAGAGTCAGCAACTAGGTGTTTCAGAAATGTATGACCTTTTTATTCTGTACACTGCAGTGAAAGCTAGGGACAGCTGTCTTGATCATCAACCAAACTACCTTTTAAATATGTTTGAGCATCACGAGTGCTCTCCGCCTAGATTGAGAAGCCAGTTCTCAGTGCACACCCACCATGTCATACAGGACAGGACAGTCGAGAGGGAGTCATCTTTCTTTACTTGAATGTCATTGGTTCACAAAGCCCTCCATACCAAAAGTGCCATGGTGGATGGAACTCTGGCGCTGTGGTTGTGCTATGCTCTTTCTAGCCTTTAACAGTAACTAAAGGTTCTGACAGTGACCTCGTCCTAGTCTACTGGACATAGAACTAGTGTGCTAGCCTGTATCTCAAACCAGCTTTATAGGTATATCAGCTAGCACCTGTTTTAAAGAGAACCAGGGGTAGAAAAAGGTTTACGCAATCAAAAGAACCAAATACAATCAATTTCATATCACAATTATTTGTGTCAAATGTTTTGGTTCTCTAAAATTTACAAATGACTCGGCCTCACTCTAGTAATTATATTCAAATGTATGAATTTTTAGATATGGTGTCCTGGCATTAGAAGTACTGGAGTGAATATGTGCCCAAAATGAGGACATTTTAACACAATTCCATACACAGAATTGAGCTGGATCAACTGTGTGATGACAGCGATCCTTGTGCCAATCATTCACACTCGAGCTCATTAGGTAAAAAAAGACAACCATCAGTACAGACTACTTACTTATCCCTATCTTGGCTCAGTCCAGGAGAGCTTTTAGTTCCATTATAGTCAATTATAAATTTAAAGTTAAGCTTCCATAGGACTATGGAATTATTATTCCCCGGAGGAACCCACAGAATTCTCTTTTACAAGTTACATACGACAACAGCTCAAGCAGGTGCTGCTCAGTAACACCAGCGGAGGGCTCCATAGATTGCTTTTGCTCGAATTTTAGCACTGTATGTTCTTACAGGGGCTTTGAGGAACAGCCCTCCTTCCATACTAAGAAAAAGCTTAGTTCACTCGGTTAGTCCTGGACATAGGAAGACCGACATTCTGGATATGATTGTGGCATAAACATGTCGACAAAAAGCCAACACTTAAATGAGCTTACCTTTATAACCGATCACCCTTTCAAGGTGCTCACAGCTTTCTGAGAAACTCTTTGTACTCAACTCCTTTATTCCACGTCCATCACAGATGCGGTGGTCTAGATATAACACAATCTAACACCCAGTATATAAAGTTGCACTAAATAAGAACCTTAAAAAAAGTATCTTTGAAATATGACAAATCTATGTCTACATCCCTCTTGTAGCAGAATACTTACAAGTACTGAAAATGTTATGGCATTTTTATGAATTATTAATAAGGGGAGTGCCAAGCCACAGACATATTTTTAACTTTCCTAAGAAATGATACATTAGTTGGACAAAAATCACTGAATTAAAAGAAGTGAAGCCCAGGTCTTTGTATCACGAGTAGCACTTCTCTCACCATCAACACAAGAGAGCTAGTCCCATCTCAAAGAAACCTTGTCAGTCATGTGAACGCCGAAAGCAGAGCGATTCTGAGAGCAGTCACACAATTGAGACAGGACCCCCTTCTAATGCCACCTCTTCAAGACTCCCTGCTGACAGCAGTCACACTGTCGAGACAGGACACCCTTCTATTGCCACCTCTGCTAGACTACCTGCTGGCAGCACAAATTATCTTGAGTTTAGGGGCGCGATATCATTTCTTTAAAATCAGCAGTAAAATGCCAAAATCCAAATCCTTTCTTTATTCTATTACATATCTAAAAACATGCCTTTCTTTTTAATATGTAAAACTTAGTCATTGTTGTATACATTTTATTACATCATGATTGGTTCTACCTTTATATTATTTTTGTGCAATCAATCTTTTTTTTTCATTTCTTTTGTGGAACAATCATGTCAAAATTTGGCTCCATTAGCCATCAAAAAATCATCGTCCAAGAATGTAAAATGGTGATTTTGCCTAACTATCACACAACATGCGGCTCAGTGACTTTTATAAATGATTCCTCACTCTCCTGAAGAGAAGCCGCGTGCTCACCCTGTCCATCACACAGCATGCAGGTTGGAGACTTTCATTAATAATCTGTATCTGCTGAACAGACACTGTGTGCTCAGCCTGGCTATCACTCAGCTGCAGCTCTGCCACCTTCATTATTGATCCTGCTCTCTTCTGAAGTGTGCTCGGCCTGGTTATCACACAGCTGGAGCTCTGCGACTGTCATTATTGATCCTGCACTCTTCTGAAGAGAGGCTGACGTCTTTGTAGCTTTGAAAGTTGACAAAAGATCTTCACACATTTACTGCAATGACATGGCTTTTCCCGTGTGTGTTCGCTGATCAGTACTTAATATTGAATATTCATAAAACCTACTTCAACATTCACTGCACTTGAATGATTCCTGTGCGTGTTTTCTGATGCCGTTTTGGACCTGATATATATTATATATATATATATATATATATATATCCATTGTCACACTCCTTGCACTTGAATAGTTTTTACAGTGTGTATTCGCTGATATTTTCTTAATGTTGATGATTCACTAAAACTACTTCTAGATTCATGGCAATGATATGGTTTTTCCCTAGTGTGTGTTCTCTGATGCTGTTTTAGTTGTGATAATCGACTAAACCTCTTAAAACATTCTCTGCAATTATATGGTTTTTCCCCAGTGTGTGTTCTTTGATGGTGCTTTCGGTCAGATAATCGACTAAAGCTCTTTAGACATTCACTGCACTTGAATGTTTTTTCCCGTGTGTGTTTGTTGATGAATCCTTAATGTTGAAGATTCACTAAAACTACTTTCACATTCACTGCACTTGATTGATTTTTCCCCTGTGTGAGTTCTCTTGTGCCGTTTTAATCTTGATAAATATATAAAGCTCTTCCCACATCCATTGCACTTGAATGGGTTTTCCCCGGTGTGTGTTCTCTGATGCTGTTTTAGGTCTGGTTCAACAAGAAGAGAGATAGGGAGAGTCGAATGACACTCTTAATCCCCGGTCATATATTCATAAACAGAAAAAGAGTGTCTAGAGAAGTAGGTTTACAGGTTTTTGCCACAGTGGGGAGCAGTAAACTCAAATTTCTGAGACGACCTCACTAGGACGTTTTAAGAAAGCCCTCACTCACCACCTAGTGATGACATGCTTCATCATTGGGCTTCACCAAAGAGACCGAATGTCTCTTTGGTGTGCTGCAACGCCAGAATTACTGCGGAGCGGGATAGTGAGTTAAGGGCGTGTTGTGTGATACTTAACTAGTGAGTGATGAGAGTTTAAAAAGAGTCAGTAGTGTATCACATTGAAAATTTTATTCTATGACCACTAAAGACAATGGTTAAAATAATGTGTATGGAAGCAGTCCACTTTAAATTGAGACTGGATCCAGTCTGAGGGCGATGCAGGTAGACTGAGGGTGTCGAGCGTCGAGGGCGGTGTGCCGAATATGCTCCCACCCCCCTCCTGAGATCCATGGTGTTTCAATTTAACACCACAAAAGTGCAGAAACCGCTAAATCGAAGCCTCCTAAACCAGGAGTAATTAGGAAGCAATTTATTCTTCCTAATTTTTTGCACTTTTTTCACTCATTTTGTTTAATTTTCACTTTCACGCCCCTAGGTAAGGGTGGGCCTTAGCGCGTCCATACCGCCAGGGTATAGAACACACTTTAGTCCTGAATAATTGCCGGGTAAAATTACACCGTTTCGATGGCAAGAAACATGTCGACTGATGAATAGGAATCCCCCACTCAATTTAAAGCTCTCACTGCATGTGTCTGAGACTTCTCTCTTGGTTAGTGTCTCTGGGTCTAGTATATACTTGTTTACATCCATTGACTGTACTTCCTGAAGGGCCAACGTGACTGATAAAGCACTTGTGTTATTCTTGCACTCCCTGGATGAGTCGTATTTTGCACGTTTGTTTTCCGATTAAAGAATAAAGTGCAATGGTCACCAACTACTTTCCAATCTCATAACGTGTGTAAGGCTTCTTCGTGGGCGATTGTGTCTTTAGACTGGATAATGGTTTTGCATGCTTGCGGGTAAAGATTCATTGTCCTTCTGGTCGGGGCACACTGGGACAGTGCTCTGTATTTTAGACAGCAGAACCCCTATTTCATTTAACCTTCAGATGTCTGACTCCACTCCGTTGCTCTTTTCAATAGTTGCTGTGGATTGGTCTGAAACAGTTTGCAATGCACCTTTAGCACAGAATGGTGGCCTGGTATTATTTTAGGAAGCAGAGCACTGCTGTAACCACCTCAAACGGTCCTCACGATCAAAGCTATTCTTGGACATGTTTACACAAGAGGAGGTTTATCAGTGTTGTCTTAATTTTCAAGAGGTTATTTCTTCGTTTTGAGGCATGGAGGTGCACAGCCTAGATTCGTGGAATCCCTTGTCCCTTCTTCCAGGATGTCTCAGTTTATGTTCGGGTCCGGCTGGCTCTGACGGCACTTATGTTTTCCTGAATACTGGAACTCAATATTTCGGACTTCATCTTTGCAGATTTACAGTGTTATCTTCCTTATTTTGAAACATTTCGTACAATCAAAGATGTTTTCTGTCGGATGTAAAAAGATTTAAAATTACTTAAAGGGAAACAGAATGTGCATACACAATTTTTAATTGATTGTATAAATATCTCTTGATTACCATTTTTGGAACTTATGAAGGCATATTTAACCATACACAGAAGTGTACATAAAAGTTGCTTTGAATATGTCACATCTTACTTATTTCAGCAAAGGTGTTCATGAGTAAGTGAGTAAAAAAAAGGGCGCTCGCATAACACTCATACACTAGTTACAGCTCTAGGTAGTGGCATGTGGTCAAGGTTTTGTAAAACAAGAACAGCTCTTTGAGTAAGAGATGGATCAGGAAGACTCAAGACAGAAGGGTGGACATCAGGATGCCTGGCTTCATCCACTGCACCCACAATATGCAGTAGAGCAGCAGTTTCATGATTGTATTTACTTTGTGGTTTTACTTCTCTCAAATATTTTTTTTTTTTTTATTGTCAATTTTTCAATTTATAAGCTTTATTCGACATTTTGTCATAAAAGCATTCACCTAACCCTATACAATAAATACTACTTCTAAAAATACTTCTAAAAATACATATTAAACATTAAATGCCGGATAGTACATAATAAAAGTTCATAAAATTACAACACATTATTACAGTTTAAATAAACACATTCCATAGGTTAAAATATAAAGAACATGATCTATGACGCAAAAATACAATTTAAGGATATACATAATTTCATTATAATACAGTAGCCATTAGTGATCGGGTACGAATTAGCCACGACCACGCCAAATATTTTGCTACACCAACCACATATAATGTTGTACAGTCTGATGCAAGTATCCTAAGGGCTTCAGATTGGCTTCGGGTTCCTAACTTTAAGCACACCGGTTTTAACCACTTACGTCTGGGGGTCAAATACAGTGGACAACAAAACAGGAAATGGGAGATATGTTCAATTTCCTCATTACAATGGTGACAATGTTCATCCCATGTCTGGGACCAATGCTTCTTAAACGCATTTAAGGGTAATGTGCCAATGCGAAATTGAAAATAAAGTTTTCTATCATAAGGTTTTTCAATTAGGTCCCAAAAAGGTTCATATGAGGGATACATTTTTAAATTTAAAAAACGAGATGTTAGATTTACGTTTATACTGTCACTAAACATTGCAAAATATATCATTTCCCAATATAAATCTTTTAGTTTTTCCTTAGAAGGGAAGCAAGTTGGGTCTTTGTTGTCCCATAAGTGGTCCAATTTCAATTTTGTAAGTAGTCCCCGCAACTCCCTTAGCCATGGGATAGTATGGAAACGATCGAATTTGATGACATCCATCAATGCTGCTGCATAGTGGCCTAGTTCTGGGGTCACCATAATTCGCCTCCAATATAGGAGGGGCCGAAGCCTCGCTATATCCACAACCGATTTTCTACCCAGGTCTAGTTTTAACGGAATTGTTGGTGTGCTTTGGGGGACCATTACGACCCCTCTTAGGAACCTATTTTCAGCTCGGCCCAATTCGCTCAAGTTTGAGAAACCCCATAGTTCAGAACCATATAAACAAGCCCCCAGTACTTTCATAGAATAGATTTCCATAACACAATTCACAGGTTTAGTCAGTGAGGTTCGGTGTTTTAGCGAGATGGCACCTGCTAGCTGTCTAAATTTCAGTAGGGTTGTGGTTATGTGATGCTTCCAGCTCATGTTTTCTTGCAGAGTGATACCTAGGTATGTAAAAGAGTCCACTCTTTCTAAGGTTGTTCCTTTGTATTTTATTACACCCTTGAAGGAGGACTGCTGATTGAGGCACATAAATTTCGTTTTGGTGGTGTTTAATTCTAGGCCCCTTTCATCACAATAAACACCAAAGGCATCAACTACTTTTTGTAACCCACTAGGGGTGCGGGAAAGTAATAATGTATCGTCCGCAAACATGAGAACTGGTACACGAGAGCCGGCTATTACAGGGGCGTCACTAGCAATCTTCTCTAGATGTTTAACGATACCATTTATATAGATAGAGAAGAGAGTTGGCGCTAGGACACACCCTTGCCTCACCCCACGTTCTACCGGGAAGGAATCAGTTACATCTCCTTGATTGCCCCATCGTATCCTAGCAAAATTGTTTTCGTGTAGGCGAACAAGGAGTGTGAGCAATTCCTGTTTTATGCCAGCATCCATCAAAGTCTGCCAAAGTTTTTCCCTGGGGACCAGGTCGAAAGCGGCTTTTAAATCTACAAAAACTGCATACAATGTCCCCTTTTTCAAGGTGACATTTCTCCAATAAATTGTTAGAAAATGGAGGACTTGGTCGACGCTGCTAGTTAAGGGCCTGAACCCAGCTTGATACGATGACAGGATGTTATTTTCGTCGATCCATAGCTGCAGTTTATTTTGCACTAATCGGCCCATTAGCTTTTGAGCTGTGTCGATCAAACTAATGGGTCTGTAGTTTTTAGCCAGGGATCTGTCGCCTTTTTTATATATGGGAATTATTTCGGCTCCCTTCCATGAGGCAGGCACTTTCCCTCCCATGGCCACTGCATTGGCCAACATTGTAAAGTAGGTGCACCAGGACTTCCGGTCAGATAAAAAAATATCAGCCGGAATTCCATCCATGCCTGGGGCTTTCCCCCCTGCTACACAGTCCAGTACAACGCTCACGTCCCTCTCAACAAATAATGGTGCTTTATAGTAAACTTGTGGAGGAAGGCTAACATTATTAAACATAGGATTACGAGCATACTGTGGTTGAAAGTATTCTATCCAGCTGTTCTTTGCGACATTATTAGCAGGCTGGGGTGCTATGCCACCCTTTGCCCATTTTACTGAAGCCCAGAAGCGCTTAGAATCCTTGGAGGCGCATACCTCCTTGAGTTCTTGCCAACATTCCTCGTCCCAACGCTTCTTAGCTAATTTTTGGGCCTGCCTATACTGGTTTCTCGCCAGCCTTACTGCATCTGGCCTCCCTAGTCTTAGTACCTTGCTGAGGTTGTCTCGAGCTGCCCTACAGCTCTTATCATACCACCCTCTAAATTCTTGTGTTTTATTCGTTTTATTTGTGGACATTTTTTTGCGAAAAAAACTTTGGATTAGGGTAAAAAGTGTCTCATGGGCAGCCATCATATAGTCAATAAAATCAGTCTGTCCAATATGGGACTTAATCTTAGCAATTTCACCCACAACTACTTTCTTTAGAGTCTCTATTTTAACGAGATCTACTAGGAGCATACTCCACTTCAAGTATCGGAAGTTATTAGAACTTACTAGGTCCTGCGTAACCATATAACCCTCTCTGGGATGCTCGGGTATGTCGTGGATGGTATGTAGTGTCAGGCACAATGGATTGTGATCACTTTCAATCTTAACCTTCACTTCCATATCTACCAATTTATCCCAGAACCTTACATCTAGTAGAATGTAATCTATCCTGCTGGCCGATCTGCCATTATCAAAGGTATTTTTCCCCATAGAATCTGACACTGTCCGACCATTTACTGCTCTAAGTCCTCTTGAAAGACAAAAACTTTTCAGTTGTATTGCTACCGTGCTCCATTTCCTAATTACAGGGATATCTAGTTGGGGTATTCCCCACTTGGTATCCTCATCTTCGGCCAGGACTTTGTCCTCCTCACCCAAGGGTTCAAAGGTAGTATTAAAATCCCCGCCTATTATTATATGGATAGGGTCTGGTAGCTGTTCGATATCATTCTCGAGGCACGATAGGGTCTCTGAAGGTTTGCCCCTGGCAACTCCCCTTGAATAAAGATTGAACAGAGCTAGCTGTTGACCATTTTGCCAGGTAATATCAAGTGCCAAAATGTCATTAGAGGGTATAGACCTTTGCTTAACCGAACAATTCAAAGTTTGGCGTACCCAAGTTGTCAGGCCCCCCGAGGGACGTCCCACTCGATTGCTTATTGCCGGGACAAAAAAGTTCAAATACCCTTGCCTGAAAATTGGTGTAAGCGACCATGTTTCTTGGAACATGATGATGTCGAACTGGTTGGTAAAATCGACCCAGTCTGGGATGTTTAGCTTATTAGTAATTCCAGCTATGTTCCATGAAATAATTAATAATTGCGGTTTAGCCTGCCGAGAGTGTGTCTGGACAATGTCAGGAATATTTAATGTTTCTGCAGGGTCTATTCCTAGTGATACATTTTTATTTAATCTCGGTGACATCTCAATTTCCTCCAATGTTTTTTCCTGTTCCACCTGGACACTATTTTGTTCTTCCACAGAGGATGTGCGAGATACATCTGGGGCTGGTATAGATTCGTCTAACATGGAAATCTTAGCATGTCCTTGGCCCAACTGCATATTCAGGGTAACAGGAGAGAGACATGCGAGTCAATCACACTCATTTAGGTCCGTTAACACAGAATATTGGTTATCCAAGTTTAACCCCCACTCGCATACTGGGTTAGTTCTGGCCCTTCTATTTCCCACTACTGTCCATTTAGTTCTTAATATACTTGGCATGGCTACTAGACCTCTTCTACTATAGAAGAAATCCAGTGTCAGTGGAACTATTTCAGCTGTCCTACGTTGTGGGGGGAGAATATGCCGTAGGACATCGGGCAGGACCTCAGGGCCCTTGAAATTCAAGACCACACAATCCCCTTGGAATTTCTTTGCCTTAGTACCTATCCACCTCACCCTTCTTGCTGTGAGCAGATCGTCTGATAATTTTTCCTTGCCCCAGGGAGATATATGCATATTACTACTAAGCCACTGGAGCGCCTTGTTTCTTAAGGAATCTGGAGACTCGATCTGACCAGTTTTCAGCATGGGTGTGTTTGCTAGTACTAAAATAAGGGGCGAGGCTTCAACAATTAGTTCAACTGGGGCAGTTTCTGGGTTTAAGATCTCAGGAATGCTATTGCCCGCTATTTGGGCTGCATCTGAAACTAGGGCCGTATCAGAGGTGTTATCATTCCTAGGGCTAGCTAGCTGGACTTGTTCTGGAAAAACTTGTAGACCAGTTTTCATGTTCACCCCAAGTGATTTCCCCGCGGTCTCCATTTGTTCGAATTTGGAAGCAACTTGATTTGATATTTCCCCCACCCCCTCGTTGGTTTTCCTTAGCAGGGTCTCTAGTTTGTTGACCTTGGTAACTAATTGGTCAACCTTTGATATGAGGGGTTTCATTAATCCTAGTAGTTTGGACTCTAGTGTACTCATGAGCTTAATTAAGAGGGTGTCCTCCCGTTCTTCGTTTTCATCCTCTTCCTCCCTTATCCCATCGTCTTTCTTTCTCTTTGCCCGTCTAGGTGGGGTTACAGGTTTGTTTTTACAAGAGCGTAGGCCGCCTCTTCTAGGTGGCGCCTTAATGATGCCTTTTTTGGCTCTTGCTGCGGGGACCGGTGTAGGGGAGGTATTGCTCTCTATAACTGACTCCTCGATTATTACAGATTTATCTTGGTCTTCTAAGTTAATCAGATCTGTAAAGGGGTCAAGTTGTTGGTCCATAGAGGCCATTGAAACATTAGTAGCTAGGTGCTCAATTGGGTCTTCACTAGAGTCGGTGGCAATGAGATCATCAGTTACAGGCTGAGACACCCCTGATTGGTTGATTTGGGCACAAGGTGGCGAATCCTCCATACCTAGGGAGGACCTCCGATTATTATTAATTTTGGCCACTACCTGAACCAGGTAGTTGTGCATAGTATTAGCCGGGGTGACAGGCATTTTTTGTTTGGACATAGTAACAGACAATAGTTGACAGGAAAGCCCTAGCAATAAGTAGCAATAAAGAAGTCCAATTACACTGTAGATGTTAAGGTGTTTTACCTTACCACTGAGCAATTTTGAGGGTGAAAGTAAGAGGGATGGCCCAGTCCAGTCTCTCACTGTCTAGAACGGGCTAAAACGGGCCCGCCCTTGGCCCGGGCTTCGCCCGGCGTCCCGCTCGCGTCCCGCGAGACGGGGATGATGGTTAATTTATGCGCCTCCTGGCGCCGAAATCTCGCGGTATGTCCCGCTAGGCCTGCTGGGTGTTGTGGTCCTAAGCCTGGACCAGGCCCACACTCCGCTCGTCAGCCGGACTCCCGAGATGGCAGAAGGGGTCCCACGGCGAGAGGCGGGAGGCGGGCGGGCTGGCAGGGTCTTGGCGAGTGTCCCAGGGCAGAATGCAGGCAGCGCCTGTCCAACGGCAGAAGGATTCAGGTATTTTCCACTAATGAGTCACCCCCTCGACCGGGATGATGGTTAATTTATGCGCCTCCTGGCGCCGAAATCTCGCGGTATGTCCCGCTAGGCCTGCTGGGTGTTGTGGTCCTAAGCCTGGACCAGGCCCACACTCCGCTCGTCAGCCGGACTCCCGAGATGGCAGAAGGGGTCCCACGGCGAGAGGCGGGAGGCGGGCGGGCTGGCAGGGTCTTGGCGAGTGTCCCAGGGCAGAATGCAGGCAGCGCCTGTCCAACGGCAGAAGGATTCAGGTATTTTCCACTAATGAGTCACCCCCTCGACCGGGATGATGGTTAATTTATGCGCCTCCTGGCGCCGAAATCTCGCGGTATGTCCCGCTAGGCCTGCTGGGTGTTGTGGTCCTAAGCCTGGACCAGGCCCACACTCCGCTCGTCAGCCGGACTCCCGAGATGGCAGAAGGGGTCCCACGGCGAGAGGCGGGAGGCGGGCGGGCTGGCAGGGTCTTGGCGAGTGTCCCAGGGCAGAATGCAGGCAGCGCCTGTCCAACGGCAGAAGGATTCAGGTATTCAGGTATTTTCCACTAATGAGTATTTTTAAGTTTGTCAGTATTATCCACCGGGGTGGCAGTTCCCCGAATGGACTAGGAGATTGAGCTGGGCTGCTCTGTTGTTTAGCTGCCCCACCTCTAACTTTAGAGCTTGAGATAGCACACCAGCCTGGTGGCACACTAGTTGAGAGCTGTGGCGCATAAGCATAGCAAGAGCACAGATGGTACGCCAAAGCCAAAGCCTGTTAGCACCCTTTCACCTCTGGATCTTGCTCAGCACCCGAAATAATCTTAAAAACATCTCTTAAGTCAAACTGCTCTGTCCATATACCCTGCACCTCTGCTGCCCTCCATACAAGGTAGGGCCTGTTCTCAAATGTATTCACCTGCACCTCACATGCATAGACCTGCTTTCAACATTCCTTTTCCAGCACAAAGACTGTGAACAAGATTTTCTAACCATGTAATTCCCATGACTTTTCATGGATCCCTCCTCCTACTCACGCTTTTCAACATCACCTGTACAAACCACCGTGGCCACATTTAATGGAACAATACTGAGGTGCGCTCATTCTTTACACAAGATGGAGAATGCGCCAGAACAGCGCACGCTGCACATAAGATAAAGATAAAGTGCCTTCTGCGACTCTCACACATGCCTGGCAATGACACAGCCCCTACACAGCTTTTACAAAGGACCAGATGCTTAGCAATGCTTTTCAAATACACACAAAATGCCATAGACACAGCGCAACAATGTAAAATTAAATTAATTCACGGAGTGAAAGCCACCAGCAAATGATCCAAAGCGCGCCGCAGGCCACAAGGGTCTTTACTATCTCAGCTGCTTCCTACAGCAGCACAGCTTAATGGCACCAGTGTTCTTCCTTTGAAAAAGGTGCTATGCATGTGGTATTTGTACAGCACAAACCTAACCAAAAAGAAACAGAGCTCCCTATCAGGTCCAAGGCAGGGACAGAGTCAACGAGTGATAGGTGAGGTAGCTGGATAGTGGATTGTTACTGCATTGTGATCGAAGAGCCTGAAACTAGCAGCGTGTGTGATAATTCCTCAGCAGCTTCTCCTCTATGACAGGTAGAGCGGGTGCAGGCCCAGATCAGACAGTAATAATAGATTTATAGCTCAGTAGCATTTTGAGATAAAGAACTGGGTAGTTGGACGCTGGCTTCCAATAGCACAGCACTGAACACTCCACCTCAGCCAATCTTTAACGATTGTTTGAAGAACAGAGCAACAGGAAGGTGTTTTAAATGCCGACCATTAACCTTTCACCAGCTGCACACGGGGACAGCATTGGCTAGATGGAACGCTGTGCTCCTGCAACCGCTCAAGTCATGCATGCGCACGCAACAACATGCTGCGAGGGGTTACTTGAACCCTCGATTCCAATTCACACAGTTTAACTACACACATCACAGTTATCTCCCTCCCCACCGTATCCAGCGCATGTTTCTTGATTCAAAACCAGAGTGCCCGCCCTGTAAACAGGCTGATGCTGGCTTCTAACATATGGTGTGGGAGTGCCCACCACTACAGGTGTCATGGCTTGAGGTTACAGCCACCATAGCGGAACTGGCAGATCATACACGGTCACCTACTTCTGAATCCTGCCTGCTAGGCCTTCACCCTAAAGCAAAGGGGGGCAAACACTTACACCGGTTCATAGACCTTGCATACGTACTTTTCAAGTGACAAATAAAAATGTACTGGAAAGCAGCCTCTGTGCCGGACACTAAGAGGCAGCTGCATACTCTCCTGCACTTTGCACGAGCAGAGGCCAACACGCCACACATGCTACTCACTAGAGGAGTGGGAGAGTGGGTATGGGGAACTGGGATATATATAACTTTAGAATAGAAGCCAAGAACGATATTCGACCACCATGAAGAAACTATTTCTGGGACCTCATGAATGTATAATTTCTGTACAATTGTACCGAAGTATGATGTATATCATCCTGTTCATGTGATCTCTGTTACGCTGTGGACGGCGGGGCCGGGAGCCGTGCCAGCAGAAGTCATGGATTAGACATCATGTGTTCTACCCATTTGTGTTCCCTGCAGCCTCCCCCTTACACCCACTTCCTTATAATTTATTGATTTATTGACGCTCTGCCTGCTATTAGGATTGGCATGTTTTATAGTCCTCACCGTCCTGCTCGCCTTGTGATCACCCTTTACCTTAGTAGATCTTGCTCTGACAATGATGTAAATAGCAATGCTGCCCAACCATGATGTGTTTACATATGTCACATATATGATGTCATTGATGCTCCCCTCAACCTGTATCCCTCAATGTGTTTCCTCTTGTTGGTGTTTTAAAGGAATAAAAAATGAAAAAAACTTTCACCAGCTGCAGTCAAATGAGATAATGAGATGCAAACATACCTCCATCCTGCACAACCTGGGACTAGACTGCTGAAAAGTGATCAATGGGAAATGAGACAGGTTTGGAGGTGAGCAAAACAATGAAAAACCACCTGAAAGAGCAAATTCAAAAAAGAGAGTTAGGAGAAGATAGATGGATATTAGAAATGGCAATAGCGACAAGCAAGAGAAGGAAATAAACTCAACATTATTTGGATAAACACTGGCCTTGTGAATTTTTACAGAGCAAAAATGTTTTAAAAATGTGTAAAACACTGAAAAAATCACCACAATTTAGAACCCCTAGAAACTGAAAACAGAAAAGCCAATGCATCTTGTTTTCAATGTTCATTATCAGAGAAGAGGACTTGCTGCATGCACGGGAGGATTAACAATGAGACCTAGTGTGCCATGAGGGTGCACCAGGCGCAGTTATCTGTAGTCATGCATCCCAATGGGTTCTGGGAAGTGCAGTCATTTTGTAACTGCATTTAATGTAGATGCTGATAAAGCTAGGGATGAAATGCATAATAGTCTAGACTTTCTGAATTTTTACACTTAGGAAAATCTAAATTCTGAGGATGCATACAACACATAATGTGAAGTGCAGACTTGTATGAGAACAAACAGATGGCAGACAAGAAAAGAAGTGGAGAAGAGCAAAAGGGAAAGAAAGAGAAAGAACCCCATTGGACCTAGCATGAGACAGGGATGTCCCCTTTCACCCATACTCTTCCTGATAGCCCCAGAGCCCCTCACATTCACCCTATACTGCTCAGAAGACAATTGGGGAACTGAAACCAAAGACGGAAACCTGGAAATTATGCTGTAACCGGACAACATACTCCTCACTTTAGCCTCCCCGGAACGTTCGCTGCCAGCACTCATGTCCACCATATCAGACTTTACAGCGTTTTCCAGGTAAAAAATGAACTGGACCAAACGTTGGGAAACAGAGACAAGTTACATTAATGCCACACCATGGCATAACATACAATTCCCCAGCGGCTTGCCTCCTAGGTGTATTTCCTAAACCTAAAGCCAATATGATTTCCTCAGGATGTGCAGATATAGCCCTGGCTCTTGCACAATGCTAGATAACCCTCTTTTGTAACCCCTCAGGGGACCCACACTCCAATAGTTTGGAAATGAACTAATCAAATGGGCCACATGCAAAGGAAACAATACTAAAAGCCGAAGCTCAGAAGGGGATGAGGAGTCCAGACCACACACAGGCATGGGAAATGATTCTTCAAGATTGTACCCATATAGATGATACAGCTGATTACTCCCACTGTTGGACGATGGCTCCGCTGGGGAAGAACAGATCGTCTCACCCCTGGTCTACAAATGTAGCAGCTAGGTCCTTCCTGAGGGGGCCTCAAAACATTTGAAACTCTCCGGGAGGAATTTGACCTCTCCAAATTACCAGAAGTTGAACTGAGCCCTCAAGACTTCCAGAGTGAATCAAATATCATCTCGGACTCTGCTACTAACTCCTACTAAGACAAAATGGGCAAATATAGGAACCTTATCAGTGGTCTCCACACTACACTAATTGAAGATCTTTTTCCTGGCCGCTGCAATCTAAACGGGCTTTGTGCGGGCCACGAATATCCTCCAGCATCCTGCCCCTCTGGGGAGGGATCAGCCCTTGCTGGTGGCAGACTACCTGCCTCCAATCACTGTTTCCTGCTGCTGGACCCACCATGAGTTGAGAAGGGGCTGAAAACACGGTCAGCGGCCAATAAACAGACATTGAGGAGGAGTGGTCATCCCATGGGGACTCCCGCTGTGGCGGCTGGTTACTGGGGATCGAACTCGGCTCTCTCCCCCACTGCTGCTGGCTCCCCTGAGAGAGGAGACAGGGCTGAGAATACCTGCCAAGACCTCAGAGTGGACCGTGAGGGTGACAGTCACCAAATGACATTCAGTTGGGGCCGCAGGAGGCGAATAGGCACCTCTCTCATCTTTTGCCTCCTCTATACGCGAGGCGGCCTTCCCCTCACACCAATTCTGACCCACTGTGGGAGCCTCTAAGGGAAGAGGACCAACCAGGCGATGGTGCTGGATAATGACGGCCTAATCCTTGCTGACAGACACAGAGGGGAGGAGTGGGGGGTGTGGCATTGATCTGGCCCAGCACTGCACCAGAGGCAACCAATTGCCCTGAGACAGAGACTGAGGATGTGTGAGTGCCCAAGGGAACAAATACTCATGCTGGCTATTGGATTGCCAACATGATGAAGGAGAAGGCTGCAGGGGGGTAGGGACAGATAGATAAATACACCAAACCGGTGGCACTTGCCGGTTCGGTAAAGAGAGGAGTACAGGGCCTCCCCTACTACCACAGAAGTGACAGTTTACACAGCAGCAGTACTCCAAGTGATCAAAGACAGCCACAAAGACTTGACAGACAAGATTTATGGGGTAGGGGTCGCGCTACTCCGTCAATACTTGCGTAACTTATCCTGGCGAGCTATGGAGGCAGAGGGCCGCATTTCCTCCCTGCAAGATGTGGCAGGCACCACTACACAAGCATAAAAGACTGAATGAGCCGACAACGCATGGAAGATGCAGAATGCCGATGGTGCAGAAATAATCTGTGGCTGGTGGGACTGCCAAAGGACACGGAAGGACAACAAACTGGGGAGACTAGTTTAAAACATGGATTCCAGACAGAGAGCTATCACCGTACTTTAATATAGAGAGGGCTCACAGGCCCCATGTCTGCCTCTGTGATCATCTGGAGGACAGTACCCTTATTGGATGGCCACTCCCAAACTTTTTGCTCCAGATTCTGTTGGTTAGGACTCTGAAAGTACACTGGAGCAGGCAGAAATTGATATATGTGAATTGGCATCCCCAATTGGCAATGACTTTAACCCCCTTATCAGTCCCTAGTACATGGTATCAATGGTACCCAGTGCATGGGTGTTAAAGGGGTCACCAGGGCCTGAAGCACTATTCGTGCCACCCTGAGTAGCCCAAGTAAACTACTAACAAGAAGATGGCCAATGCAGACTGCAGAAGAGTGTAAACTGCTTGATCCCAACTGTGCCTTCACCATGTGTGGCAAACTCAAACGCGATTTTTAATATAGGTCAGTCATCCCTAAAGAAGGCCTCCTGAGGCAAACAAAAGGCTTGGCTTGCTTTGACCCGAGGATCCGAGTAAACTCCGAGCTGAGCTAAAGCCAGGCACCCTTCACTGGCTCGCCCATCTATATAAAATATTGGAAATTAAGGGCACTAAGACATAGTAAGGATGTTATTTGACTATCTACAAGAAAATTGATGATGCAAGAGTAACAACACCACGGAGTAGAAATCTTTGTTTCAAGATTCATAACTTTCTCACTACATCATATTTTAGTTAGTGTATTATGAGACTGGGCGTTCTCTCCCCAAGGGTCAAATGTAATGATCATTGTTTTAATGGGCAGTTTTATCATCACATACTTACTACTAGTGTTTAGTTTGATTTAAGTTTCCATCTGGGTCACTACACAATGGGGTTGTGAGTTGTTGTGAGGGTTGGACTCAGGAACTCCTCTCACCAAGACATATGCCACTGTGCTGTGGAAACTGTCCAGGCTAAGTATAGATTTCACAACCAGCATATTTTGGTAAAACAAAGATTAAATGCCAAGCCTCATCGTGAGATGGCTAAAACTTTTGCTCTGCCCATGTCTTGCGGTGCTGGTTGGGTGTGAGAGTCTGCCCACCACAGAATAGAATAATATTAGAGTGGGAAATCAAAAAAGTATTATGCTTCAAAACCAAATTAGCGCAACAGAACTGCCCATAAAGAGTAGTTCATAAGACTTGAACTGGCTGCCATATGAAGCTTGGCTACAATTAACAATTGCATGCATGGCACACAAGGCCTTCACTTCAACACCCCTCTGTACCTCACTCAGAAACTGGAGCTCACATGCGGTGCAAGAGCCTCCAGAAGCTCCAGCACACTATTGCTCAGACAAACAAAATTCAAGAAGAAAAAACCTACAATCGAGCCTTCTCGGGTATAGCACTGAGGATTTGGAACTCCCTCCCCACTGAAGTCAGGATGAATCCTTCCTTTGTTCTCTTCAAAAAGGAAGTCAAAGGGCTCTTGATGAAGAAATCTCTGCTTTGGACTGGCTATTCCAGTGGACACTGAGGTCACAGTTGCTGATCTGTGGCCCGACTTCTAAGATGCGAGAATCCCTCGGCTCTTCGTTATTGTGTATTTTTTGCTTTGTTGGTTCTGTTTCTGATTGCTTGTTCCCTTCTTGTTATAAAAACTGTAAAGCACTCGGATACCGAGTTGATTATGTTTGCACTACAGAATACTTTCAAAATAAATAAATTGTAACAGGCTTCTTCCTTCACAGGCCAATAGTGTTATGCTTAGATATGCTTGTTTGGATTCCATACAGAATCCCATGTGTTGTCATGGAGCTTCTCTGTGTCTAAGATCCATGAAGAGTCAGTTGGAGCCTCTCTTCTGTTTTGAGAGGAGCGGTGGCTCATTGTTCCCACGATTAAACTATTCAGACTAATTAACTGTGTCCTGTTGTGTTACTGTGCCTTGGAAGACACAACATAATTTTTGGCGACGAGGATGAGAAACGTCTCAGACTACACTATTGGTGGCCCTCTATGGACAAAGACATAGAAGGGAGGGTCAAGGTGTGTGCTGTTTGTAGTGGAGCAGAAAAGGGTTTGAAAGTTGTTACATCTCCTCTTCAACCCATCTCTTTTCCTACGAAGCCATGGCTTAAGGTGGGCATTGATTTGGTTGGGCCATTCAATTTTCTTCCCCACAACTTACGTTTTGCGTTTGTACTAATGGACTTTCACAGCAAGTGGCCTAAAGTCAAGTTTTGCGCGTCTCCCACTGCTAGCAATGCCATACTCTTCCTTAAAGAGATTTTTATGAGGGAAGGGTTTTTGAGGAAATAGTTTCAGATAATGGTGTGCAATTTGTTAATCGGGAAATGAGTGAGTTTTAAGTGAATCCGGTGTGAAGCATTTAAGAAGTTCTGTTGGACACCCACAAACCAACGGTTTAGTTGAGAGAATGAACAGACTAGTAGTGGAATGTATCAAGTGGGCTAAACACAACAGTTTTGATGTGGAGGGTGCAGTCAGATCCATGTTGTGGTTTTATCACACAACGCCCCATTCACTTACAAAAATTGCACCTTTTGTTTCACTTAAAGGTAAAGTACCTACTTCTACTCTTTATCCTACTTGGTTGTTAAGAACCATTTCTAACAAAGTTTCATGCTGTGTGGATAATGTTGCCATGGAGTATCGTGTTAAAGTTGCGCAGAAGAAGATGTCTGGCAGGTATAATCTGAAGAAATCTGCAAAGACAATCCCTCCTGGGGACATGGTTCGTATTAAAAACACGAATTTTGTAAGAAAAGGTGGCATGTCCTTTGGTGAACCCATTTGTGTAGAGAAAGTCTGTGGTGGTGCCGTTATGGTAAGGGGTGGACATTGGTGGAATCTGGGAAAAGTTGTCAAAGTTCAGTCTGCGGTGAATAAACCTTCCGGTTTGACTAATGTGTCTGCAGGCAATACCAATTCTCCAACGGGACTAGCAAATGTATCTTCTTCTCCGACAGGACCTGCAATTGTTTCTGTATCTTCTTCTCCGACAGGACCAGCAATTGTTTCTGTATCTTCTTCTCCGACAGGACCTGCAAATGTTTCTGTATCTTCTTATCTGACAGGACCTGCAAATGTTTCTCCAAGTAATGTCTCTGAAAGCAATGCGACAAGTCAGGTGCCAAGGAAGTCTATGCGTGTTAGATGGCTTCCCTGGAAGCTGCGTTGAACTTTTCACCAATCACTTGCAATCTTCTTTATGTTTATGATCAACTTTGTTGCATTTTTAATGCTTCTCATGTTTATGTTTTGTGCATAATCTGCATTAACTGTATTCTACCATGCATTTTTCTTGTACTCTTGTATTTTTCAAATGATTTTTTTTATGCTTACCGCTTTCTCTCATTATTTGCTATGCATTATATTGTTTGAACACTTGGAGAAACAAAGGGTTGAGGCAAAAAACCTGCACCTGTTATGAATTGTGACTTGCAGATATTGTGATGGTGCTTGCAAAACCAAGGAACACAACCCTATCTGTTCCTTTAAGGACAAAGTCCAAATACAAAACACAAATTCTGGAATCAGCACCCATCAAGAAGTATCCCTCATAATGGTTAATGTCTGCACTTAGTCCTCAGACCATTGCTTCTCATCCTTCACACTGTTCCTTTAACTCTTTTAATGAACTTACTCCTGAAACAGCACTGCCTCTTTTTCATAAAGTCAAGTCGGGATCTCCATTAGACCCAGTCCCTGCCAAAGTTATGAGCATCCTCGCCCCTGTTTTAATCAACCCTCTCCTTTCCATCTGGAATCTCTCCCTGGCCTGCGGCCACTTTCCTGAGGTCTGGAAACATGCCAGGCTACTCCCCATCCTGAAGAAGCCGGGCGCTGATCCCGTTCAATTCAGCAACTACCGGCCGATTTCGCTCCTGCCTAAACCTGCTAAAATGTTGGAGAAGGTGGTTCAGGAACAGCTGGCTCAATATTTAGAAACTAACCAGTTGCTGCACGATACTCAGTCCGGTTTTAGAACTGGCTACAGCACCGAGACCGCGCTGCTAGAGGTATCTGAGACTATTAGGGAATCAGTGGACAGGGGCGAGGAGGCCATGCTGGTTCTCCTCGACCTGTCCGCTGCATTTGATACCGTCTCACATGACATACTCACTGCCCGTCTACACCAACTGGGGTTTGGAGGCACAGTCTTAGCCTGGATTAAATCCTTTCTATCCGGTAGAACCCAAAGGGTACTGATGCATCCTTTTGAATCAGAAGATAAACCCCTCACGTGTGGAGTGCCTCAAGGCTCCGCCTTGAGCCCCTTATTATTTAATGTTTATTTGGCCCCGCTTGCCAGGGTAGTGGAGTCCTGGGGGGTCAGAGTGGTCTCCTATGCTGATGATACTCAGCTTGTTTTTTCATTCAGAGACCATTCTGACTCCCTCTTTTCCAACTTCAGAAACTGCCTGGGCAACATTTGCACCTGGATGGCTACCAATCATTTGGCTCTAAATACGGACAAGACTGAGGTCCTCTTTTTTAGCCAGAAGTCTACTCCACCTGCTAACTTATGGTGGCCCACTGTCCTGAACCCCCCTCCTATACCTGTGCAGTCTGCCCGTAATCTTGGCTTTTTATTCGACAACACCCTTTCCTGTAAAGCCCAGGTTAATAAAGTTTCAACGGCCTGTTTCAATAAACTTCGCATGATAAGGAAGATCTTTCCCTATCTTCCTCAGTCCTCCCGCAAAACGATTGTTCAATCACTCATTATGGCACATCTCGATTACGCCAATAGCTTATATGCAGGTGCCCCTCTATATCTTATAGAAAGATTGCAAATCGTTCAGAACGCGGCAGCAAGGCTTATTGGTAACATCCCCGCTCGCAACTCAGTCAGAGGTTACCGAGATGAGCTACACTGGCTGCCTATAGCTAGACGGATTGACTTTAAGATTCTGATCCTTGCCTTTCGGGCAATCCATGGCACTTGCCCGGCCTATCTGAGCAAAAGACTCAAGATATCTTCTTCAGTGAGGCATTTGAGATCCAATAGCCTTCGATTACTGAATGTCCCCCGATTCAGACTGGCCCGTAGTGGTGGTAGAACTTTCACCGTTATTGCAGCCAGGCTCTGGAACAGTCTTCCTCTGGACCTTAGGTTCATTGAATCGGAACTAGTCTTTCGACGCAAACTAAAAACCTTGCTGTTTCCCAAACGTTAACTTAATTAAAGCTTCCCTGCTGGTCTTTTGGATGGTTCTGAACCTGGTAACCTCTCCTGCGATTTGACCTGTAATCTCAGCGCCGGGACACCCCCGCTGGAGATAGCCGCGCGCTTTACAAGCTTCTAAAATAAATAAATAAATAAATAAATAAATAAATAATAAATGTCCTTCAATCAGAAATTATAGTCCATTTCAAATGAACAGGTCCGAACTTGATCACGGTGTATTTTCAATTCTTTATTGTAATTTTCACAAAGTAGAAAAATGTTCCAATTCACAGCAGATTTTTTTCTCTTTTTCTTTTTTTAGCCTCTTTTTTTAGCTAAACTTCCAAAGTAAATACAGGCAGCTGATACTTTTTAAGTCTCGGCCTGATTCAGCGCATGCGCTGCTCTGGCCGAGACATTTAGTAGATGCTTTGAAAAGTGCTACCAGCTTACTATCACGCGCACAAGCATGCGCGTGACGTGCACAGCTACCATCTGGCTTGCTGTGCACGTCGCGCGCGCTTGTGCCCCTAATAGCAAGCTGGTGGCCGGCAACTCACATATGTAATCGTATTTACGTGCATGCCTATTTATAATTATGCAAGGCACCCGTGTCCACACAGCAGCGTGCTACTTGCATTTTTATTTTCAAATCGGCTCCGTGTTGGAGGCCTCCGACGCTGCCACAGCTAACCCCTCTGCATTTCAGGAGCGGAGCCCCGTCTCCAGGACCACAAGCTCTGTATGTACGGCTCACCAACGGCCGGATCAGTGGCTCCCATCTAAGGTACTGGGCGTTACCCACTGTCCTGAAATTCTCTGGTACCACAGAAGCACGTATTTGCTAGTTGCCCGCCCCACCGCCCCTCCCAGGTTGCTGCTTGAACACCGCCCCCTGCATTGCTGCTCACCTCCTGCACCCACTCTCTCTCATGCGCGCACCACTTGCGGGCTTTGTTGTATTTTCAGCCAGCGCCACTCTGTTTTCCTTAACCCTCCCTGCCTTCTTCTCTCTCTTCTCCCCTGTCTCAGAGTCCCTCCTTCCTCCGCACAGCCGCTCTTCGCACCCTCCTCCTTTTCACCGACTCTCTTTCACCTCTTTTACTTTCCTTTGACAATTTGTGCTCCCTGCCCGCTTTTCCGCTCTTGTTTTCCACCCATTGCCTCTCCCCCTCTCTAGCTACTGCCTCCTTATGTCTGGTAGTTTCACATGTCCTCCTCTTACTCCCCATTTTTCTGATTTACTTAAAGGGAACACTGGATGGATACATTTAATATTTGTATTCTTGCATTTTGCTCCCACCCCCAATCCCTTGTCCCCTTCTAGATTCTCTCATTAGCACTGCCTCATCTCTCCCCCCAAACCCTGCCCCTATCCCATCCACATTCTTTTGTTTCTCCTCTTTTCTCTATCCCCAGTCATACTCCATCACTTCATTCATTCGCTCATTCTCCCTCCTACGCCTCACCACCCTTAGTTCGTCCCCTGTCTCTCTCCTCATCTTTCCAATATGTCCCTCCCTCTCTCCTCGTCCGTGGCTCCTTGCCCTCTTTCTGCCCTTGCTCCTTTCTCCTATCATGTTTTCCTTCTGTTCTCTTGCCTTTCACTGGTATTCATATGAGAACACACCCCACAAAAAGGTGTTTGTGTGTAGTAGATCACACCGAGGTAGGAGGGGGCAAAGGTTACAGTAAATATCGCCCCTCTGAGGTGAACGCACTATGGATTGGAAAAAGCTTGGCGCCCCTCCGAGGCACGTGAACCCTGACTGCAGTCTCCTGGCCGCCTTCACCTGGCTGGAGATATTGTGCTCGTCACCGCTGCCCGCTCTTGGTTCTTTATTTTCGTTTTATTGGCTCTGTCAGTCCCACATGCTGTATTGCCTCTTTCTTCCTTCGACAGTCACAAACACCTCTCCTTATCTTGCTGCCCTTCCCTACCCCTCCTGCCCCCACCTGTCTCTGGCTGGTAATCCCCGGGTGAAACTCTCCTGACTCAGTAATCACCTTAAATATAATCTTCCTTCAGAGAGGTGCTGTACTGCACCATGTTGCTTCAGCTGGCCCCTCCCGAGCCCAACCCTAAGCAGTTTGGAAAAGCAAATTGTCTTATCAATCTGGTGGTTCGCGGGCAGGGTGCGTGTGTGAGTGGTGGGGGTCGCCTACTACACAACAGGTTACAAAGAGCAATGTTAGACGGCTTGCATGTGTGTGTGTGTCAGGCGCGTACACACATTGGACTCAAAGGGCTTCAGCCCCCCCCCGTCGTGTGTGGCAGCCCGGGGTGAGACAGCTTCCCGGGCACACACACAGCCGCACCCGAGCACTTCACTGGTCTTTAAAAGACTATTTGCATGTTAATGAGGCTTTGTTGTTGTTTCACCCCTTCTAATAGCCCCTGCAGCTCCTCTCTGCCTATTGCTTAAAGTTTAGTTTCAGCCCCCCCCCCACGAAATTTTTTCTTACCCGCCCCCCGGAATTTGGCACTAGTTGCGTCTCTGGTGTGTGTTGTGTAACTGTGTATTTACATCTCTGTACAGCTGTTGGCAATGTGATTATCCTATCTAAATCTGTAGCCTGTCTAAATGTGTGGTGGCACATGTGCGTGTTTTTTTAACGTCGGAATTAAAGCACTTATAATAGGATAGCTGTGTGCCCAACTGTCTCTTTTGTGGCACCCATGTGGGTGCCTCTCCCTGTGCATGCATATGTCTGTGTCCAACTATGTGCCCATAAGTATGTCTTCCTTTCTAACTTTTTGTGTGTGCGTCTATGTATAATTGTCTATCTTCAAGAGCGTTTGTATTACGGTATTTGTGTTTTGGTTGGTTTACCTCCATAGATGTGTGTGTGTTGTTAGTGTTTTTGTTTAGGCTGTGATATGTGACTGTATGTGTGTTTGAGGTCTTGTGCTTATCAACCTTTCTTCATACCTAGCCTATTTGAGTTGTGGTGCGTGATGAAATTTAGCCTTCTCTTGCCACATAATTTACTTAGCTCTGCTGTATAATTGGAGTGGCTCTAGTCTTAGCCTTTGTACGCAGCACAATATCCTTGGTGCAACAACATCAAGTGTTGAGTGAGGCACCACTCCTCAGAAACATCAGGCATGGTTCCCATTGAACTTCGACCTTTTACGAAAGCTAAACCACAGAACACAAAGTAATGTAAATAGCACGAACCAACAAAAACTTCAGAAAAAAATAAATGACGTGCAGTTCCGTATTCACTCTGCGGTCTGGTGCTGTGTGTTTTTTTTTACCTGCGTGTAGCCAATCCGGTTGGGCTTTTCTTGGTGCGTGACCACCAACATGTTGTTCAGGTGAGAGAGAGTTTTCTTCCCAAACTCAGTCCACGGACTGAAGACGAGCGACTCCTTCCTCGATTCCGGAAGGGTTCGACTCCTGCTCTAGGGGGAGTGGGGGTCTCACTTGTGATGTGGGTGCAAGTCAGGGCACCCGTGTCACTCCTCCAGAGAACGGGGGGTCTGTGCAGGCTGCGGGTACTGGATAGAGGCTGACGGCAGTGTGTGGGTGCAGGCGAGGGCTCGCCGGGCGGCACACCGTGTTCCCAGAGTCGCGAGCTGATACTAGCCTCTGGTAGCCTGTCCTGGAGGAAGATGATGAGTCAGCCGCAGGGCTCAGACCGTGCCGGTCACTCCGTGGCCTTGGCGGCAGCTGATTAGGTGCTGATCTGATGGGGCGGGGACGGGCAGCGAGATGAGTGGCGAGGATGGTGCACTGCTAAAGGAAGGGACAGCCTGGGATGGAGGGAGAATGAAGGCAATGGTAATGGGATAGACAGAACGAGAAAAATGTTGCAAATATGGAGAGGGGAAATCAACGAAAGAAAGGATGGCAACGAGATAGGAAAACAGTAAATGAGACAAGCAAAATGGTGGCAGCAGCTGCGGATAAGCCCCGTCCTTTTCAGACTGGGGGGGCGAGCTCCGCCATGACACCACCACGTTTCTCCAAGGTGAAGCAGGAATGCCTCGAAGGCGTGTTTTTCGTTCTCTCCTCTTCCCATTGGTTGGAAGGTAAAATTCCAGCCAATGGGAAGAGGAAAGAAAGAAAAGAGAAAGAATGTAAAAAACACACCCCCGAATCCCAAAAAGACGGGGCTTAAACGGAGTGATGCCCCTCTCCTCCAATGGCTGGCCTCTATTTAGGAAGCCAGCCAATGGAGAAGAGGGGCGGGTTCAAGCCCCCATACTAAAAAACATAAAATCTCGACAGCGAGACTGCGCAAGCGCAGCCTTCGCTAGGCCGAGATGTAAAAAGCGGGTTTTAGGCGGGTGAGACCAGCTCTTATCTTTTTATAACTACTCTCTGATGACACTGTTTTGCATACGCCTAACTTTTTATGGGCGGATTTTGCGGATTGGCAATCCGCGAACTTGCGTATTTACGGATTCGCAATCCGCGAAGATCCGCGAACTCTAGCGGACTTGCGGATTTTTCCGTTTTTTGTGTTGGCGCGTGTTCGCGCCGATTTTGGGACAAGTTCGCAATTGCGAACTTACTTTTCGGCTTGCAACGGCCGCGACTATGTTGTTTCTACGTCTGGTTTATCATCACAGGTTCACAGCACCCTCTGTTTCACCACTGCCACCCTCTGGGACACCCATGCCACCCTCTAGTACATCCTCACAGGCACCTATTAGGTTTATTTATTACTGTAGATTATGGTGGTTGAAAAAAGCTAGCACACCTGCCCTTCTTCAACTGCCATCAATTAATTTGTGTTTCATTAATGTGTCAGTAATTTTGAAAGTTCCAGTCTGGCTGGCACCTGCTTCCTTCCTTATCTGTAATTTGCTTTTTGTTGCAGTGAAATTTTTTTTTTACAGGACCTTTATGGTGCTATTCTATGAGCCTGCTGTTTGGGTCATAGCAGGGTCATAGAATTGTTGCAAACTCTGGAGGGGCCCATCAGGAAGCACTACCTTGAATGTTACTAATGTTAAGTTTGAACTTTTGCACCTGCTCATTGCTTTCATTTTAGCTAAAATCGGTTTTTTTGCAATTTCGCGCGTTATTTGGGGCGCGAATCCGTGCGAGATCGATTTCGGAAGCCGCGAATACGTGCGAATACAAAATTGTTTTTGTTGCGACGTGTATGTTCGCGTGATCTTGCGCGTGTTCGCGAGGCGCTTCTAGCTATTCGTTTGCCAAGTTACCCTATCGGTCGTACACGGGCGCGGCCATCTTGTTGGCGTGACGTAATTCCGTTTCCGCCCGCTATGTGTAATCTCGCAAAGTGTGCTGCTCGCGAGTACAAGTTCGCGCGTACTCGCAAAGAAAATCTCGCGCGAACTTACCCACGCGGTCGTGAACGGGCGCGGCCATCTTGTTTCTCATTCATTGCTATGGTTCTGGGCATGCTTTCTCTATCCTCTCTCAATCTCTGCCATCCTTTGCTTGTTTGAAGTTTTTTTGATCTAATTTTACTTATTATCTAACCCTCTATTTTTCTAGCTCTATATTTTTGTGTTTTCTGCAGCTTTTAGTTACTTTTAAACTACTTTTTTAAACTCTTTTATTTTCTTCTTCACTATTCTATTTCTTCTTTATCATTTAAGTTTATTTCTGCCCAGACCATGGTAAAGGGAGCCGGGAAGCACCCTGAGAAGGGGAAGGGTCCCGCACCCCGTGCCCGGCTCCCGTGCGGGCGTTTAAGGGGGGAGCAAGTGGTCCCGAGGGAGATCTTTAGCGCGGAGGAAGTGGCGGCACTGATCTTCCATGTCCAGCGCCGCCTCCCCAAGACGATCCTGGGAGGCGGCAAGATCGCGACCGGCTATGGCATCCGGGAGCGCCGCCAGCGGTGGGAGAAGGTGTGCCGGGCCATGTACAAGATCTCTGGGGTCCGGCGCACATATAACCAGGCCACCCACCGCTGGACCGATGTCATGGACCGGGAGCGGGACTTGCTGGACGCGCTCGGCGTAGAGGTCCCCGGGCTTGGTGAGTAGTAGTAGTAGTACATTTACTACTCTGTTTTATCCTGCTCTGTTATTTGCAAATCTTTGTTCTTTACCAAGAGCAATAATGCTGCCGATTACATTGAGGTAAATTATATTTCAAAATCTTCTATGCATTTCATTTTCAGGTGCACTGCTCTCCTTCTCAGTAGCCTTGCTTGCTACTATGCTTCTTTGTTTTGTATGTTGTGTTCAGAAGCATTTCATTGGCCTGAGAAATTATGTATCAGTGTACTGTAAAGAAAAGAACTGCGTAATGCTAGACAGTAAGGGTCATATTTTCAATTACCGGCGCATCCCTGCAAAGTAGCAGGGATGCGGCAGTAATTGTGTGCCATGCCACCACCACCCATTGGCCCAAAACGTCACAGAAGCCTTACGCATCTGTGCCGTAAAGGCAGCGCATTGCTGGAGTTGCGTGCCAACGATGGCGCAGCTCCAGCAATGCTCTGGGGTACCCTATCTCCCCAATGCTGCATCAAGCCGTACGTCGGCTTCAAGCGCGCAGGGTTTGAGTCATGCATCATTGTCATAAAAATGACTGATTGACATCTTGTAGATTTCCCTCAGCCACTTTTAGGATTCGTTCCTGCGCAGGTACGCCCTCCCTTGCGCCGGAACGCCCCCTGATGGCGCAGGGCTTTACAACGTGATGCATCGCCCATATGCCCATATGTGTTTTTTTTTTTAATATATACGCCGCACCAACACCATGGCGAGTCTTTTGTTCTGCCGCTGCGTCAGAAAAGGCACGCAACAATGGAGGAAAATCAGCCGCAACTTCCGCAAGGGACTTATAAATCAGCCCCAACAGACTGAAGTCCAGTGTCCTTCCTTTAGACAGTCACATGGCTATCAGAAGAAATAGTGGCGGTGGTGGCGGGTGGATTGATAGTTTGAGTATTCACTGATCTGCAAGCAGGATGGACTTTGTCTGTCACGTGTTGTGCACTACTGCCTGCAGTGCCAGGCCTAGGCAAACCTCTTTAGTAGTCTGTTTATTGAGTTACATAGGAACTTTCTAAGTCAACGTTCCGCAAATCAGGCAATACGAATAACGTAGTATACCACATGAGATAGATCCCGTGGAATAGTTGTCTATCTATTTGCTATTTTTCCAAAATATGTTGTTATTGTTCTTTTGAAATGTTTGATTTGGTTGAAAAATCTCATCCATGTTTTATGGTTTTTCTTTCTTTCATGTTGTACATCAGCTCCCCCCAAGGGCAAGAGGACACAGGAGGAGGGTGCTGAGGATGCAGGCCAGGATCGGGCAGGCGAGGGCTCCTTTGCTGGCCCCAGTAAGTTTACATTTTACTAAACAGTACCTATTTTTTCCTAGCGTTCCTCATTCGATTTTTTCTAAATCGTCTTTGATCTTCTTGTAGACTGGATATAAATTCTTATCCTGCCTCGAATATGATGACTCCCTGTGGTATTACTAGACTATTCTTATTAGTCTGTCTGTGTAGCTAACTAAGATTGGACATTTGGCAATTCCATTGGACTCCCATTATATTCAGCAATACCTCTATGCACTGTCTCCTTACTGACTAGATAGTGTGGCAGAGTCATTCAGCTCCCGAAGTCACCGATTATAGATCCCCAATGATCTCTAGATTATCGTACGCAGGACAAGAGAGTAGTACGGAGTCACAGCACAGTCAAGAAGTGTCAGAGGCACTCATGCTTGCAAAAATTCCAAAACCTTTAGCTCATCCACTCTAGTCTAGAGGAACAAAAACCACAGAGTCTATTTAAGTGTAAAAGCTTTATTAAAAGTAAACACATTTATTGAAATCTACTTTGTCATAAAACTATTTAACTGTAAACGGAAAAGTGGTTAGTGCTGACGAATAATTGGACACATTTCTTGTGGTCGAGCCGAACTCTCACCTACTTTGAACTTGATCCTGGTCGTGTTCTTAGGACTCAGGAGTCAAGCTTCTGTCTGTTAGGAGAAAAAGTGGTGCGTGTTAAAAATCAAAAGCAAGCATTCATCAGTTGTGCATAAAAGTGCAGCAAGACAACAGCCTTCCCTGGAAAATGGGACATTTTTACTATGGAGTAGACAGTCACAAATTATTACATTGTATTCTGTTTTTTTAACATTTCTCCTAGACCAAATATTATATAGTAGTGAGTGGTGTATTCTAACTTTCTTAAATGTACTTTGTAGGTGTAACATCTGGTGACGGGGCCAGCGCGGAGGTGGCTGATGTGTTGGACTTGGACTCGGAGGCCTCTGGGGAGGATGCGGCGGTAGAAGAGCTGGTGGCCGTTCCTGTGGGGGATCAAACGGTGGTGGCGGAAACAGGTAAGCTATATATTCCTTACTTATTGAGATTGAAGACTGCATAGTGTGCTTTCTGCACGGGTGTATTACAATTACAAATCAACCAGGTAGTAGCCTCCTCGAAATGTACTTCGACTTAGCTGTGAAGTTCTTGGTGAGAAGAATCCCAATAAGTTCTTAGACGAACGTGATGGATGGGATGAACGAAAAGCGAAAGAAGGGTGTAAGTAAGTGGGACGCGAACTTGTATGATGGCTGGCAAAGAAGAACGATATGTGTTTGCTTGGACCCAGAGGTGGCTGGGAAGGAAAGAATATGGTATGGTGCATGGCTGGGTCAATGATGAAGCAAGGATGGGTGGAAGGACAGCAGCCTGGGTGGGTGAAACAGAAACTGTATGTGTGCGTATACTTTGAATGAATGGATGCCTGGAGCATGGTATTCTCTGACTCTTACATAGCAAATGTGTATCTAGAGAGAGTAGATGGTCGCCAGGTGAAGTAAGTGTTACCTTGAAGAGCATGTACCACCGCACCCGCACGTCCGTCCCAGTGCAGGGAAGGCAAGGAAAAGAAATTGTAAATGTGTCCAATACTACCATGAATAGTAGCAGTACTTTGTATTGCGTTTGCATTCACAGCATATATCTGGTTATTACGGTGGACACTCCGTACCTCTCTTAATAACTTTAGTTTACTTGTAGTACGTCATTCATGTGTGGGTGTATCACTGTGTTCACTCAATATTAAGCAAAGCACCTAAAGTCATCTCATCTGTCATTAAATACGTCCCATGTGAAGTGATAGATAATCAAATTAGTTAGCTTCTTCAGTTTCCTTTTCTAGTACTCATTTGCACTGTAGGGTGAAAGGTAAATTAATTAAGCAGTAGCCCTTGTAACAGAGTATTCTCAGTGCCACCCGTAATAGAAAAGTAATAGCTTCACCACCTGCATGTACTGGACCGGTACAGTAACGCAAGTCTGTCTCCATCATCATGGTGTGCAACTTTTTTTCTCGGGTGCAACTTCACTGTGCTGTGTCCATGTCATTCTGCCGGCTTGCATAAGATAACGTACCCATTTCCCTAAACAAGAGAGAAGAAGAAGAATAAGACTGGTGTACTGTCATAGTCGACTGTAATGGAAGTCCATAGTGGTCGTAGAATTAGTTCATTAAACTACCACTACTGTTAGAGCAAGGATGCAGAAGTGGGAGGGTTACATAGATACTGTCCTCAATAGTTATGTACTGTGCTTTCAATTTGCTACTTGTACTCTGTGACCCAACTTTCGGCTCAATCACTTTGTGTTATTAATAAGGAGCATTGGTTACAGACTATGTCTTTCTTTCTTCATATAGTTGCTCCTTCTTCCAAATCAACAACAAGGAGGGAGCAGGCTAGATTGGCCCGGCAACGGAGGCTGGAGGCCACAGTCGCCGAGTATCGGCGGCTGGTGGCCCTGGAGGAGGAGGAGGACACGCAGTCGAGCGGGGCAACATCTTCGACTGCATCCTCCTCCGTGACTAAACCAGCGGGACCGAGCCGGGCTAAGAAAGCCGACCGCCACCGCCAAGCACCCGAAACACCAGCTGCCCCCCACAGGAGCTGCAAGGAACGCCAACACCGCCTACGAGTCCGCATGTCCAACCTGGAGCAGGAGGTCCTGAGGTATAAGACCTTGGTTAAGGGCCTCCGCTCCGAGCTTGCCACCCTCCGCAAGGAGTATGATGCCCATGCCGCATCATGCACCAGCACCAGCACCCTCCAGTAGTGGAGTGTCCCTTGCCCTTTTTTTATAGACTTTTGGGGGGTGGGATTTGGGAGTTGGGATCGTTTTGGGACGTTTCAGAGACAATCGTTGGGGTTAGGGTGGGTGAGGGAGATTATTTTGTTAGGGATAAATAAATATATTTTTCAACTACTTTATCTGACCATACCTGTTTTTTACTGCTTTTCAGTCTGGTGGGTGGGGGGCGGGGGTGTAACAGTAACTTTGTTTTCCTGAACAGTCGTAGGACTTTAGTAGTACAACCGTCAAACTCTTGTCTACTCCGAAATAATACTCCATTATACTACCTCCCACCAAACGCTTATCTTACCTGTAATTTGTGTTAGAAATTAGGGCTAGGCCCAGGGCTGGCTCCAGGTGAAATGGGGATTAACGTTGTCATTCCTGGGCGGGTGACATTTCCTCATTGCGGTGTTACTAGTGGTGTGACACAGTGGCAGTTGCATGCCTATGGAAAAAAAGAAAACGAAACCTTGTTTGTACTCCTTACTGTAGCATTACAACGGTTACGGTACGATCGAGAAAATAGCAGGTGACAGTACACTAGAACAGTGCCATAATGTAGCCTAACAAATGGTAAAGTATTGCAAGTATAACTAGTACTTGCGTTGAATTTATTTGACATTGGCTACTACTACTAGAAGATATAGTACTGAAGCTGAGTAAGTCTAGAAGATATCCTCGTATTCCTTCACCAGCCTGTTGCTGCTATCACCTTATCCTCCCCAGCAAGTGTGTGGAATTATTGATGTCATTTTAGTCAGACATCAAGCAAAACAACACAGCCCGGGGGAAGAGGGTTAGGGTTTGTAAAATGGATGGGAATGGGGGTTTCTTTTTGGGTAGGTTTTGTTGAGAGAAGAAAAAAAAAGCAGAGCATGGACAAACAATAATTGAAGATACAGAGTTTACAGACAATCTTTGGTTACAAAGTAAAGGTAAGCACATGCAGTCACACTCATAGAATAAAAGACAACAATGGATACTGTATCTGTATTGCGTATGTTGTTGGAGTTGTCCTGTTGAAATTGGTAAGTAAGTTGCATGCAGCAAACAATTCCTCTTATTGGCGGCACTCCTCCATTCCAGCTGACGCTTCGTCCATCAATGTGGTGGTGACCACTGACAGAAGAGACACCCTGTCCACTGCCTGCCTGGCGGATGTTGACTGAAACCCGGCCTGTAATTATTGAACGGAAAACAGGAAGTGCTATTACAATACCACTGATAAATAAATAAAAGGTATGTACGCTGTGTGGTTCAAAAAGTCACACTTTGATGATGCCTAGCAGAAAAATGGTTACAAAACGTACTTTGAAAGTAACAGTAGACCCAAATACAGACCGTGGATTGTATTCAAACCACTTGCCTGCAAGCAAAAGTATCCATAGCCAGCATCGCTCCAACAGTGCTCTACAACAACAGAACCGCGTTGCAATAGAACCCCCCTAAACACATGCAATCCTGCTGCTAGGGCTAACCCTAACGAACCCTAACTTACAAAGTGCCAAAACTGGTGTTTCCTTATGGATTTTGTCCAACTAACTTCTAGCCGGTATTAGACCTTCCCAGGAATGCCCCAGGCAAGACCCGCCAACCCACCCGCAAAAAAACACCCGACACAACACCACCAAACAGCGAAAAAGCTAAATCTCATACTTACAATGTCTCTCGGCCTTCGGTCCAAACGCGGCGCTGTGCAGCTAGGTCGTCATCATCATCATCAATCATCATAACTCCTGTTTTCCACCACGGATTTCCTGAAAAGCAAATGCAATCAAGATTAGACTGTCGCAGCAGTGCTTCGACAGAGACCCCGGCCGCAACCCACCCACGAACAGCAGGAAGCCCCCCAAAACGCTACATTGAGCAAGATGTCTGAAGAAATGGCAAAAAAAAGGCTGTTCCTTATGGATTTTGTCCAAAACACTTGTATCCGGTATTAGACCTTCCCAGGAATGCCCCAGGCAAGACCCGCCGGCGCCAACCCACCCGCAAAAAAACACCCGACAACACCCCCAAACAGCGAAAAAGCTAAATCTCATACTTACAATATCTCTCGGCCTTCGGTCCAAAGTAACGCGCTGTGCAGCTAGGTCATCATCAATCATCATAACTCCTGTTTTCCACCACGGATTTCCTGAAAAGCAAATGCAATCAAGATTAGACTGTCGCAGCAGTGCTTCGACAGACACCAAAAATTACACACAAACCCCCGGAACCCCGCCAAAGAGCACCTCAAAGGCAAGCAAGTCAGCAAAAACGGCAAGAAATTTCCACCTCATATTTGGTCCAAAACACTTTTGTCCATTATTAGAGCTTCACAGCAATGGGCCCAAAACCGTCAACTCACCCGCAAAGAAGTACAACACCCCCACAAGTGCTGAGTCTTTCTTCATTGTGCGTAATCCAGCACTCTGCTTGGAGGGAAATCGCAGTCTGGAGGAGGAGGATAGAGGAGCATGTTCTTCAGAACTTGTGAACCTGAGGAATGTAGACTGCGGCACCTTCAAATCAATAAGCAAACAAGTGAAGACAGTTCTGATGATGGTCTTCTTTTTGGGATTAGGTGATTAAAGTTTGAATTAAATTAACTGTGCAAAACAAAGAAAGAGAGACACAAAGCACACAGGAATAAAAGTGAATAAGGACGAAAAAGAAAGTTCTTGATTGATTGTCTCATTTTCAGGGCTCGGTGTCAGGGAATAAGAACAAGATTTCGTCATCATACTCTGCGAATTCAGGCTGGATGAGGTCAGTGGCACCAAACAGAGAAAAAATCCCCTCATCTACGTTGCTGTCCTCATCGTCTTCATGTGGCGTGCTTTCTCGCACTTTGTAATCTGGTGGTATGAGGTGCTGATTCATCTTGATCATTGTCAGCCGCTCCACATTTTTGGGCGATAGGCGGCTCCGTTTGGCAGTTACAATGCCACCAGCAGCACTGAAAACACGTTCAGAAGACACACTTGCGAGTGGGCAAGACAAATAGTTTATAGCCAGGTTGTAGAGCTGTGGCCACAATTGTTTTTTGCCATGCCAATACTGCAATGGCTCCTCATTAAGAAAGACCACTGTTGAGTCATTCAGATAGTCCTGCACCATCGACTCAAGGTCATCAACTGTTCCTCCACTTTGCTTACTTTTTGCTGTGCCTGTGACATTTTTTAGAGAACCATACCCCATCAAACTTAGCCAATCCTCCTCCCCAGCCACTGTTAGTGTTGTCATTGTGTGTGGTGCAGATGATCCAGTTGCCGGTGTCTTTAACGGCTGAGAGGTCACTTGTGCCCCAGCCACAGGTGCAGAAGTGGATTCTTGTGACTGCGGATGGCCTGCTGATGCTGATGCTGATGTACTGGCTTCTCCTTCAATAACCTGCCGTTCTTTTTCAAACCTCTTGGCTGACCAGGCTAACCAATGTTTGTACTTTTGAACATCTGCATCAGCGAAAGGAAAGAATGCGTTGTCTGCCAGCGCCTTTTTGTAGCGTGGATCCAGAATAGTAGCACAAATGTAATGCTGATCTGAGTTGATGTTTTTAAGACGTTCATCACCACGTAGGCGATGTAATAATTTCTCAGACAAAATGAAATGGTTTTTTTTTTTTTCATCTTTTTCAAACTCAGAAGAAACCGCCATCAGTTGGTGCTCCAGTATGCACAACAATGGGATAGCTTTTCCCAAATTACAGTCCTCCTGGCTGACTGCACGCGTGAAGAACTCAAAAGGACGAAGCATGTCTGTCAGGCTTTTAACTATGGCCCATTGCGCCTTACTCATCCGCAGGTCCTCCTTCTGAGATGTAGCCTCTGTCAAGAAATAGTGATCGAGTACCGTATACTGCTCATGCAGACGCTCAAGCATGTAGAAGGTTGAGTTCCAACGTGTTGCCACCTCCTGGATGAGTGCTTTCACTGGCATTCCACGTTGAAGTAGCAGTCTCCGCAGATGCTTCCGGGCCTTAAAAGAATGGCTGAAATGGTTGCACATTTTGCGGCAGGTGGCCATTACCTCGAACGCTGGACTCTCTTTATCACTCAAGAATTTTTGAACTACCAGGTTGATACAGTGCGCCAAACACGGCACTCTAACATGGTGACCCTGTGACATGGCCTTAACTACATTGGCGCCATTATCCGTGGAAACATAACCAATCTTGCGTTTTAGGGGGGATAGCATTGACAACACCTTTTTGTCAAACTCTTCCAAAAGGTTTTCTGCTGTGTGACTTTTCTCCAAGGCAAACATGGCTAGTGTTGCATGTTTCCGAGCAGCTTTGAAAACTTGGTCCGGGTCAACACCTGCGTTTAGCTTTGCTATAACACCTGAAAAAGAGACCCAGTGTGCAGTGATGCACATGTAATCATCGCCTGGGCCACTGGTCCACATGTCTGTTGTCAGATGTATTGTGTGAACAGCACTCTTCTGCAAAGCTGCCCCAATCGCCTGCAGCACATCTTCATGTAGTGCTGGAACCGCAACTCTGGCAAAATAGAACCGGCTCGGAACCTTCCATTTAGGGCAGAGCGTTGCAACTAATTCAAGAAAACCTACCGCTTCTACAAAAGAAAAAGGTAGAAGGTCCACAGCTAGCATTTTAGCCAGCTTAGTGTTATACAGACGCGTCAGTGGGTGGTTGCGTTCATATGGCACGTCTGAAGTAAGCATTGTTCTAATGTTGGCCTGGACCAAGCATTTACGGGCTGATAATGACTTCGTTGACCCAATTTTGCTCGCTGGTGAACTTTTGTGCGTTGGTGTCTCACTCGCTCCAACACTCTTAGTGTGCCTCACATTGGGTGTGCTGCTGAGAGGGGTACTGGGTGTAAGGGAAGTGTTTGACACGTCTTCTTCCTGCTCGTCAACATCAGATGAAACATCAACGTTTCCTTGATTTTGGCCTTTCTTGATCGCAGCTAGGTGCGCAAACCATTGGACACCGTGCTTTCTGTCAAGATGACCACTCTGGCCGCCGGTACCATAGTTGCTACCTGGCTTACCACGACTAACTGCAAGCTTACAAAGGGTACAAATGGCAAACCTTGGATTTTTGGGACAAACAGTAAAGAAGTCCCAAACTGGGGACTTGAAGTGTCTGTGGGACCTGGAGGAGGCGGCGATACTGGTGGTGGTGGTGGTCATGAAGCTAATGCCAGATGAAGTGGAGGATCTGGATTGGCCAACTTTTGTACGTTTTCCACTTTCACCGCCACTAATTAAGGTCGAGGTTGACGCAGGTCTCTTCTTGCCAGAAAGAAATATGGAAGCGGGACGAGTTGGTGTACTACTTAACTCCAATGATTGTGGTGTTTCCACTGCCTCCTCATCGACAACATCATCATCATCATCATCACGCGCAGCAGCTCTTCGGGCTAGGGTCAAAATGTCTGTTTGCTGCATGCCCGCTGGGGCTGCAGTGACCTTTATGATGACTGGGTCGTCGTTGGCAGAGTCTTCATCAGCAGCAGTATCCGCCACTTCTTGTTGAGCCTCATCACACTCCATAAGTCTGAGACTTTGGACGAGCTTCCTTTTACGCTTAAGTACCTTTGTTGGATCATGGTGTGCCTCACTCTCAGACGGCTGTGGTGCTGGTTCCCAAGTTTGATCCGTATCATCAGAAGGAGGTGTGCTTGAAGAGGATGTAGACACCACCCTTGATCTCTTCCTTGCTAGGGTTGTGGAAGACAATGAAGGATCATCAGGAGGAGTGGCTTCCTCAAATGATACCTCGCCTTGATTGTCGATTTCCTGATGTGCCCCTACTTCGGGAGGAACAACTATTGTGGGCACTTGTTGTGACCCTCCATGCACCTCTGCATGCGCATCTCCTTGCGCTGCCTCTCCTTCCACATGTACTTGGGCTTGTACTTGCACATGTGATTGTTGTTGCCGCTGTGGTTGTTCAACACTCGTCAGATGAGCTACAACAACCTGTGTTGATTGAGGGACATTGCTGCTGCTTTCTTGCGATGAGCCAACATCACTGGTCGATGGTGATTGAAGAAGTATACTGGCTGCCTCTGCAGCACTCAAGGGCTTGGACTTAAGTTGGCGTGGTGGTGGTGGTGGCACTGAGCCCAATGGAGCGGGGGTGCTGCTGCCAGCTTGGTCCCCAGCAGATCCCGCTGCAGCTGCTGCAGGCATACTTTTTTTTTTACTCACAAAAAAAGGGGCGGGCGGCACACCAGTGTCCTTGGTAACTTGCTTCTTCTGCTCCTTACTGGCACCTTTCTTGCTAGAGGAGCTACGGGTTACTTTTTTTGGGGCCATCTTCTTCAGAGCAGGTCAGCAGGCAGCAGTTGCACGAGTTGCAGAGGGTTCTGTGTCCAGACGTGACGTCGCGTGACGTTATGCTGCACACACCGCTGCAGGACTTCTTCCTGGCACTGGTGGTTCTATTGAGTCTTCTTGTGCACCTAAAAGCAATGGAAGACAGAGGAACATCAGTTCAGTTATACACCCCAAAAAATCGACAAAACACAGAAAAATGAGCACAATCCCATGCCATCCATGATGTTTACATTGAAGACACCCCACAGAAAGACTAGGGACATGCAAGTATGCAACACTCACTACCCCTGGGCATAAGGGATGAAAAGTAGGCAAAATAAGTGCAGGCCTCAGACACTGCCTCTCCTCAAAATGGCCCCCTTACACCCCAAGCACATGTTGCTGCCTGTACCAGCCAGCACTCAAGATGGCCACCACCACCACCCACATGGCCAGTCCACATCAACAGTACACCCCCAAAAAACAGAAAAACAGCCAGAAATCACCACAATCCAATGCCATCCATGATGTTTACATCAAAGAGAGTGAGACAACACCACAGGCACACTCAGTCCATGCACCACCACCACCCCTGGGCAAGCAAAAGGCCACACCAGCAGCCCCCCAAAAACGACAAAAAACAATAAAATAAGCACAATCCCAGCCCATCCATGGCCTCAATGGTGTTTAAATTCAAGAAGACACCCCACAGAAAGACTAGGCCCATGCAACACTCACCACCCCTGGGCAAAGGGCCACACCAGCAGGCCCAAAAAAACGACAAAAACCAATAAAATCTGCACATTCCCAGTCCATCCATGACCTCAATGGTGTTTAAATTCAAGAAGACACCCCTCAGAAACACTAGGCCCATGCAACACTCACTACCCCTGGGCATAAGGGATGAAAAGTAGGCAAAATAAGTGCAGGCCTCAGACACTGCCTCTCCTCAAAATGGCCCCCTTACACCCCAAGCACGTGTTGCCTGTACCAGCCAGCACTCAAGATGGCCACCACCACCACCCACATGGCCAGTCCACATCAACAGTACACCCCCAAAAAACAGAAAAACTGCCAGAAATCACCACAATCCAATGCCATCCATGATGTTTACATCAAAAAGAGTGAGACAACACCACAGGCACACTCAGTCCATGCACCACCACCACCCCTGGGCAAGCAAAAGGCCACACCAGCAGCCCCCCAAAAACGACAAAAAACAATAAAATAAGCACAATCCCAGCCCATCCATGGCCTCAATTATGTTTAAATTCAAGAAGACACCCCACAGAAAGACTAGGCCCATGCAACACTCACCACCCCTGGGCAAAGGGCCACACCAGCAGGCCCAAAAAAACGACAAAAAACAATAAAATCTGCACAATCCCAGCCCATCCATGGCCTCAATGGTGTTTAAATTCAAGAAGACACCCCACAGAAAGACTAGGCCCATGCAACACTCACCACCCCTGGGCAAAGGGCCACACCAGCAGGCCCAAAAAAACGACAAAAAACAATAAAATCTGCACAATCCCAGCCCATCCATGGCCTCAATGGTGTTTAAATTCAAGAAGACACCCCACAGAAAGACTAGGCCCATGCAACACTCACCACCCCTGGGCAAAGGGCCACACCAGCAGGCCCAAAAAAACGACAAAAAACAATAAAATCTGCACAATCCCAGCCCATCCATGGCCTCAATGGTGTTTAAATTCAAGAAGACACCCCTCAGAAACACTAGGCCCATGCAACACTCACTACCCCTGGGCATAAGGGATGAAAAGTAGGCAAAATAAGTGCAGGCCTCAGACACTGCCTCTCCTCAAAATGGCCCCCTTACACCCCAAGCACATGTTGCCTGTACCAGCCAGCACTCAAGATGGCCACCACCACCACCCACATGGCCAGTCCACATCAACAGTACACCCCCAAAAAACAGAAAAACAGCCAGAAATCACCACAATCCAATGCCATCCATGATGTTTACATCAAAGAGAGTGAGACAACACCACAGGCACACTCAGTCCATGCACCATCACCACCCCTGGGCAAGCAAAAGGCCACACCAGCAGCCCCCCAAAAACGACAAAAAACAATAAAATAAGCACAATCCCAGCCCATCCATGGCCTCAATTATGTTTAAATTCAAGAAGACACCCCACAGAAAGACTAGGCCCATGCAACACTCACCACCCCTGGGCAAAGGGCCACACCAGCAGGCCCAAAAAAACGACAAAAAACAATAAAATCTGCACAATCCCAGCCCATCCATGGCCTCAATGGTGTTTAAATTCAAGAAGACACCCCACAGAAAGACTAGGCCCATGCAACACTCACCACCCCTGGGCAAAGGGCCACACCAGCAGGCCCAAAAAAACGACAAAAAACAATAAAATCTGCACAATCCCAGCCCATCCATGGCCTCAATGGTGTTTAAATTCAAGAAGACACCCCTCAGAAACACTAGGCCCATGCAACACTCACTACCCCTGGGCATAAGGGATGAAAAGTAGGCAAAATAAGTGCAGGCCTCAGACACTGCCTCTCCTCAAAATGGCCCCCTTACACCCCAAGCACATGTTGCCTGTACCAGCCAGCACTCAAGATGGCCACCACCACCACCCACATGGCCAGACCACATCAACAGTACACCCCCAAAAAACAGAAAAACAGCCAGAAATCACCACAATCCAATGCCATCCATGATGTTTACATCAAAGAGAGTGAGACAACACCACAGGCACACTCAGTCCATGCACCACCACCACCCCTGGGCAAGCAAAAGGCCACACCAGCAGCCCCCCAAAAACGACAAAAAACAATAAAATAAGCACAATCCCAGCCCATCCATGGCCTCAATTATGTTTAAATTCAAGAAGACACCCCACAGAAAGACTAGGCCCATGCAACACTCACCACCCCTGGGCAAAGGGCCACACCAGCAGGCCCAAAAAAACGACAAAAAACAATAAAATCTGCACAATCCCAGCCCATCCATGGCCTCAATGGTGTTTAAATTCAACAAAACAGTTGTATCATGCACCCATAACCAACCCTGGTCCTACTGGATACTGTGGCTACCCACAATATAATTTATTTAATTTTCTGAAAAAGTTCCAAAATTGTACTTGCAGCAACTGTAATGCCCCAAACAAACTTACTTGTGAAAGTTGATTTCTAATCCAAAAGTGATCCAAAGACAGTCAAAAAGGCCTCAAATCCAAATATCCAGCAGCACCCACAAAAAGTAATCCTTCCAGCTCCAGATCCAAATGAAAGTGACCAGGAGATGGACAAAGCACTGGGAGGAGCCTGCTGGACAGGAACAGGAAGTTGGAGACTGTGGGGCACTTCCTTCCTCCCCCCCCCCCCCAAAATGGACTCCTTGCAAAAAAAAAGGCCATGCAAATGTCAACCTGAGGAGTGATTCTGATAAAAATCATAATTTTCTGAAGGTTTATCCTGTTTGCTGGTGATTTTCTTGTGCGAAATTGCAAAATCTCTATTTCGCAAGTGCGAGATTGTTCCTTTCCGCCGCAACTACATGTTCGCAATTGCGAACTCTCGCGAGGTGTGCTGTGCAAGGTGGCAAGCCGCGAGTACGTATTCGCGGGCGACAAACTCCCGCGGGAACACGCAGCAAGATCTAAAATGGCGCGTCACTCGCAAAGAAAAACAACTCGGCAAACGCTAAAATGACGGAAAGTGAACGCCGTGCACCACGCCGCGCGCCGCAACCAAGCAAAAAATCCGCCGCGAGCGGATTCACGGATTTTCGACAAATTCGCGAGCGTTCGCGGATTGCGGATTTGCCGAAAATCCGAAAAATCCGCGAGCGGAGCGGATTTTACGCCCATGCTTACTGGTTGCTGTTAGCCTCAGGTCAAGCTGAGATGAACTTCTGTACTGTAATTCATGAATTTTTATCTTGGGTTTTGATTAACTTAGACATATTATATTTGTCAATCTGTAACTTGGAAGATGGTTTATCATTTTTTAAATGACTTTTATAATTTTCTTTTATAAAACCGAATAAGGTTTGTTGATAATAATCACTAGGTGATTCATTTACAGGGTAGCATGGTATCCCTTCCAGCCTTACATATACCACCAATTACCTGCCTATACCTCTTCCTGCTGATGCCAATGTCGTCCTCCGTCAACCCGCAGACTATATTTTTGGCCCCTTTGAAAGCGCCCATACAATAAAAATGCTGCAGTTGTAAGTAAATATCAATTACCATTTGTTGTGTTTGAAACATTTTATTGAATAATAAAACCTAATAAGCATAAGCCGATTATTAAATCAAAACAAAATATCAGTTGCTATACACATAAGAGACAAAAGTTGTACATAAAAATCAAAATACTGTAACACAGCAAAGTTATGTAGAGCACAATTATTAATTTTGGGTAATCTTTAAAGTTCAACAATAGAAACGTTCATAAAGAACAAGAAATACTAATTATTTTTTTAAGCAATAAAGTCTGCACACTAAAATACTACGAGAAATATATTGAACAATGAACATTTCATGTGTAATTTGAATTCAATTTGAATATTTTAACCTCCTCAGCATTATTTGACTCATGATTACAACCTGAATGCTTTCTGGAAAGGAACCGCCTCATGGGTTTCAAAATCACATCTTTTCCAACAATAGGATTCAAATGATAAACTTGAATTTCAATTCAATTTATTGATTTAGGCCTTTTTTGAAATCAACAATTTTAAATATATACAAAATCCATACATTTTTGTGAAATTGTCACCTAAACTTTAATTCAATCCACCTTCTAATCAAACACTTCCCATTCCAGCAAGCATCACAGGACCACTTGTTGTTATCCTCTTAATTAGTGATAATTTTTCGGATGGCAACAACAATAAATATGTTTCGAATTTTACCTCCGAAAGCAAAAACATACCATTTCTGAATCATGGTGCACAATAAAATGTAGGAACAGAAGGGCGTCTTTTGGTGTAGCATTCATTAAGGTTTGACTAGGCTTGAAACAAGAATTCCTGAACTTTTGGACATTTAAATGTCATATTTTAAAAGAGTTCAAACAGAACCAGCACGTGGTCCTCGAAAAATAGAAGATGAGTGAAAATGTGCTGATAAGTAATCTATTAATGTAAAATACAGTGGTTAGGCAATGCTTGTGGATATAATCTATTCAGATTTTAACTCCATAGTTTGTTCAATAAATTGACTGAGCATAATACTTGAAGGTCCACCTCTCAGATCAGTTCTATTACAGTTTTAGTTGCGATAACACTAATAGAGATCATTGATAGAGTTTAAAAGCCATGGGTGGAATTGATCCTTCGTCTAAATCTAGATTATTGTCTGCAATAGAAATCAGTACAAACAGATCAAATCTAAAAGGATTGAATATGTTTATTATAGCGCTTTAGAGTAAACCCCGACAACGCGTAGGCCGAAGCGTAGGCCAACGGACAGGGAGAAGGCGAAGAGCGATGATGCATCTTTGCCTTCTTTTTGTGCATCAACTTACTTGAGGAGTGCAAAGGCTTCGAAGAGGAATGGTGATGACTCAGCGACCTTCCTCTCGATGGGGCCTTCGAGCTGCGCGGAGTGGACTGCCAGGCCTCCAAATGCTTTCGGGACTGCTCGGGACAAGACTTCAGGTTCATGACTGGGCAGTCGGAGCACGACTTCGCATCGTGGTCGCGCTCCAGGAACCAAAGGCACACGAGATGCGGAGCGGTGACCAACATCAACTTGTGTCCAGAGTCACAGGGCTGAAACCGGTCCGACGATGGGACATCCCTCATGCTACCAGAAGTCAAAGACTGAAAAAAAGAGGTCAACCAAAGTCGAAAAAGGGTTTCGTCAAAAACGGACTAAAAGGCACGCCCTCTCCCGATCTGGGTTGGCTGGCGCGGAAAAAGACGGACGTCAGCGCGCAAGTGTGGCGTCTAAGTAGACACTGCGACATCATCCCGGCGACGACGCCGGACACGGAGTCGACCGACCCCACCTACTGAAGCGCAGGTGTACTGCTAAGAAAACATTTCTCTGGATCCAGTCTGAAGATTGGGGGTAATTCTAAGGTAAGGAATCTATAACTAATAGTCTCTCTTTCAGATAGAAGCATCCTGGGACCAGTTTCGGGGTAAAAACCCTCATCGGCCAGGCTAGCTTGAATCCAGTGGCAAAGTAATCAAGGGACCCATGTCTGGGCGTACCCTGCCAACTTAGGGCAAACAAAGCAAACACAAGGAGATGATGGACGAACGGCTGAAACTCCCCCCAGTCACAGATCTGTATTGAATTCATCATCGTTCTTAAGCTCACGTCTCTACCCCAGTTCAAGCCCAGCCATATAAAAATCACTCTTAACCCTGTGTCTCATGGGAACAGTCCAGACCGAACTGCCAAGTCAGGTCTCAACTGGACTGGAAACAAGCATCCTGGGATTCAAGCTAGCCTGGCTGATGACGGGTGTTAATCCGAAACCGGTCCCAGGATGCTGGTTTCCGGTCCATGGAAGACCTGGCTTGGCAGTACGGTCTGGACTGTTCCCATGAGGCACAGGGTCAAGACTGATTTGCATATGGCCTGGTCTGAACTGGGGGTTGCGAAGTGAGCTAAAGAACGATGAGGGACTCAACCCAGATCTGTGACTGGGGGTGAGTGTCTGAAAAGTTTCAGCACTCCGTCCATCATCTCCTTGTGTTTGCTGGTAAAACTTATTTCAAAAAGCAACCAAGTCTGCTCTAAAGTACGTGCAAAAAAAAAAAAGCAACAGATATGAAATCACAATGGAAACCTTTACATTCTTTCAAATGAGGTTGCATAAACACAGAGAAATGAAAAAAGGGCAAGATCAACCACCTGCAAAGAAAGGGAAACTAAAACCTGTTTGAAGCAAATTTGTACAAACCGAGTATAAATATAGGTGCAGAGAAGTTCATTGCAGTCAGAAAAAAAAACAGAGAATCAGATCAGCTGACAAAGGAAAGATGAATTACAAATTCAACGTCTGCCTTATGGTAACCCAACTGGATTAGGAAAAAGTCAGAGTAAAAGTACGTAAGGAAAGTCCGAATTCATATTAAAATCACCCTCAGCAAAAAAGGGAAATAAATACTGAAACCTATGCACTATGCAACACTGGTGGTGCCAAAGAATGGAAAAAATTGAACAGTTTGCAAAAAATCCACAAAGGAGGGAGAAAATAAATCAACTGGGAGAAAAAAATGAAAGCTCGTCAATGCACGTTCTTAGAAAAGCATTTTAAAAACACCAAATAAAAGGAACAGTGTAAACAGGAATACAGTGGACGCATAAGAACTCCTGATGTAAAAAGGATGAAACATGAATGTATGGGCTCAAAATCACAACAGACTCCTCACCCCAAAACAACAAACACCTACATTTTTGGAATGGTTTTTGGTTTAATTTTATAAAATGTGCAGCAGGTGTCTTCAACCAGTCAATCGCGAGCTCCCAGTAGCTCCCAGACACCACTGGATTAACTCACAGGTTTGAGTTAATTTTTAAATAAGAACAAGGTCATATTTTCCTTTTAAAGTTAAGGGAAGGCTGTGTTTATTTTATGTTATTATCATCAGACTGCAGCTAGCAGAGTCTGATAATGTTAATGTTAATTTTTTTATCAAGCGCACAAATACCAAAAAGGCATCTTGGCACTAGTGTCATTTGAAACCTGACAGTACGGGGTGTAAAATACCTAAACATTTGCCTAGCAGTCAGATGATAACATTAAACTATGGGCTGAAAAGAAAAGTCTTAAGTTCCTTCCTGAACTTCAATAATTGAGGCTGACCTCAAATGATTGGATAGAGTTCCACCATCTGGAGGTAGAGTAGGAGAAACGTCTCCCTTCCCAATGGACACTTTTTATTCTGGGTACACATACCGGCCTAGTATTGCTGGACCATAGAGTATGAGAAGGGGAATATCATTTGAGCATCTTGAAGGACGCGAGGGCCAACCTGATGCCGTGCCTTATGGGCACAGCATAAGGCTTTGAATGTAATGCTTTCCCTTATAGGCAGCCAATGGATGTCTTAAATGGCTTTAAAGGCTGAGCAGCATTTGGGGAGGTTCTTCAGCACTCTTGCTGCCACATTTTGGACAGTTTGCAACTTATTGAGAAGGCAACTGGCAGTCCATATAAAGACCTATACAATAATCCATTTTAGATTCGACAAGAGCCAGGATAACACTTTTCCTAAGCTTCATGGGAAAGAAGGCCAATATTTTCTTTGAATGTTTTAACATAAGGAAACAGGAAGAGGTTATCTGATTGGAGTGGTCAATAAAAGTGAGTTTTGAGTCAAAGACGACTACCCACATTTCTAGCCTCCTGGACTGGGAGTGGAAGGAGCTAGAGACTGTGTGGCCAATAAAAGGTGTTCCAGAAGGAGGAAACAGCACTAACTCTGTTTTTTCTGCATCCAATTTTAAGAAATTCTTCTGCATCCAAGTAGCGATGCTAGTCATACTCATTCTAAAATCGTTTGCCTCTTTTTCAGGTTCTGCAGTAACCGATACCACTATTTGGGTATCGTTGGCATAAAAGAATGCAGAGAACCACCAGGGTCGAACTAGTCCAATTAATGGAGTGCTGTAGGCATTAGGCAAAGTCTGACTTATTGAAGATCCCCGAGACCCCACAAGGAAGTGAAAATGGGGGAGAGGTAAAATCTTCCAAAGGTACCAATTGCTCTCTGTTTGACAAAAAGAACCTGGTCAGTTTGAGAGCAGTACCGTTGATGCTTATACTTTGTAAACGGCTTACCAAAGAGAAATGGTTAACCGTATCAAATGTGGCCGAAAGATCCAATTGGATCAAGGCTGCATTAATATGCTCTATCCACAATAGATCTGATCTCTTCTGTTGCTGCCGATAAGGCCGACTCTGTGCAGTAGTAGGGTATAAACCCATGTTGAAAGGATCCAGACAGTCCGTATTTTCAAAGAAGGCGGTGATCTTCTGATTCATGGCCATTTCAAAACTTTCCTCAGGAAGAGGAAAGACCAATTTAGATCTGTAGTTCTTTACATCTGAGGGATCGAGGGAAGGAGTCTTTAGAAGTGGCAAAATAGATGCCTTTTTCCAAGCATGTGGAAAAAAGACGGACTTGAGCACCATTGTAATAACAAAGTGAGATGAGCAGAAATGGTAGCTGAAACCGGGTGGAGGGCAAGAATCTGCAGGTGCTCCACATTTCATAGTGCTGATAAGATTAGAGACTTTCTCTTCAGGAAGTGGGGTGAATGTACTCATTAATAGGAAATGGTAAGTTAGTTTATTCACCGTACGATTACTCCACTATATCTGTCCCTAAAGATTATCTGGTGTTATCTTAAAATCCAGGAATATTTTATTTACTTTGGAAAAAAGAATTCGGTTCATCACAGCTTTTTGGCTGGGAGTTGCTAAATTTTTTATAACCAAAGGATGAAAGTGATTTAACTGTGTTGAACAGTAGGCTATTACTCTTCCTCCAAAATTGTTATTGATGCCTACATTTTCTTTTACATTTCTTGAGATCATAGGAGTACCATGGCGCGGAAGGCGCAGACAGATGGTTAGTCTTCAATCTAAAAGGCCCAACTTGACAAACTGACTGGTAACAATGTGCAAGATGATTAGCCTTGAGTAGCTCAAGACTTTCACTGATCAGAAGTAGCTCTCACTTCAGAAAAGGTTGAAGACCCCTGTTGTAAACACTTAATATCCCCAAAATCAAATAATTTGAAAAATGCAAAAAAAACAGAAATGTGCTGCAGAACGAAGAGTTTCCGTTGGGCCAGTCCTGTGAAAGGGGGCTCGTTTTTACACTTGCAATAATTGTCTAGGATAGATAGGACAGGCATGATGCAAATTGTTAAATGGAGATGGGCACACATGTTACCTGTACCCTTTTCAAGTGGGAGTTCAAAAATATGGATCCAGCCCACAAGGTTCTGAGTTTCCCAGAAGTGTACTGAACCCCAGACCGACGGAAGCCTTAAAGCAGCAAGAGTATTTTGTAGTTACCAGACAGCCCAAGAGCTCTAGAACTAGCAGAATCTACCCTCCAAGACTCTACACAAGAACAACAAGCATTGAAAATACAATAGGTCTCGGATTTATTTGAGTTAGAGCTAATGGCATTGTAAATGGCAATGTCTTTTAGCCATGTGTTATGGAGTGTATGTATGTGGTGTGTAGTGGAATTATGTGGGTTGGATTGGAATTGTTAGTTGTGGAATTGTGTGGCGTGAAATTGGTTCATTGCGTACAAACCCTTTCAATATGGCATCTGTGTCCACAATTTTGATGAAGTGCAATTTGTATAAGCAGGTTAGTCAAAAAGTCCTAAGAAATAAAGTGAGGAGGGTGTGGTGAGGTAACTTCCGACAAAACGCTGGGAAAGAACGAATGTTTGGATATCCGCCAGCAAACATTGGGGCTCCAAGTTCCTGGTAGGAGTAATCCAATATATCTGTGCATAATTAGTAGCATTATTGTTATCACATTGCAGTTGCTATTACTATCCGGTCCTGAGGAAAGCTTGGACATTTGGTCCGTTTGAGCTGAAACATGTCGACCTCACTGCACTGCGCCACCAGATAGTTTAAAATAATAACTATCAGGCGTTGTTTTAATTTTTGACCTTAGGACAATACCTATTAAACTTATTTTTTGTCCCAGGAGCCAATTTTATCTTCACTTTATCTTCACCTTATTTTTCACTAGCACTGCACTCCATCAGCACCATTTGAAAAACACTGGGGTTTAGAAAAATACTTCCAAAATCCTTCTCCGCATCATCACTAGGTGCGTTGGGTGAGATCTGGATTTATGACTTGTATCCCACATGATGATATTCCGCCATAAGGGTGGGCTGATGGGAATTTTTTCAGCCCAGTGTTATTTCATATATGTGGTTTGATAGACTCTCGGTTTTAGTTCTGACACGACACACAAATAGTTCTGTGGACCAGGCATCTCTTCGTGTTTTTCTAATAGTCAAAAAGTCCACCCAGGTGTGGATATCCGATTATCAAGTAGTTACATTCATAAAGGCAGGGGAGAGTTCACCCAGTGCAATGCAATAGGTCTCGCATTAAGTTTGAGCTATTGGCATTGCAAACTATTGCAACACCAATTGCAACAAAAGTCTATAAATTGTAGGCCAAAAAAATGCGTATTTATTTATGTAGCAATGGTGGCATGCTGCGCTTTAGATGAATATGTTTAAAAGTAAAGTGCGCCATACTGCGATTGCTACAATAGTTAATTGTGGATGTGTTAACAAATGATGTGTGCACGGATGGCTGGTGTTGTGTGTGCCTGTAGAAATTGTGCACTGATGGCTGGTGGTGTGTGTGCCTGGTGGAAGTGTGCACTGCCGGCTGGTGCTGTGTGTGAATGGTGGAAGCGTGCACTGACGGCTGGTGGCGTGTGTGCCTGGTGAAAGCGTGCACTGACGGCTGGTGGTGTGTGTGGCAGGTGAAAGGGTGCATGGACGGCTGGTGGTGTGTGCCAGGTGGAACCGTGCACTGACGTGTGGTGGTGTTTGTGCCCGGTGAAAGCGTGCACGGACGGCTGGTGGTATTTGTGCCCGATGAAAGAGTGCACTGACAACTGGTGGTGTGTATGTCTGGTGAAAGCGTGCAGTGACGGCTGGAGGAGTGTGCCTGCTGAAAACGTGCACCGCCTACAGCACCACTCAACCCCCAAAGCCTACATCACCACTCAACCCCGACCGCGTTCACCACCGCTCAACCCCACCGTATACAGCACCAGTCAACCCGCAACGCCTACATCACCTCTCAACCCGCAACGCCTACAGCGCCACTCAATCCCCACTGCGTACAGCACCACTCAACCCACAACACCTACATCACCACTCAACCCGCCACGCCTACATCACCACTCAATCCCCACCGCGTACAGCACCACTCAACCCGCAACGCCTACATCACCACTCAACCCGCAACGCCTACAACACCACTCAATCCCCCACCGCGTATAGCACCACTCAACCCGCAACGCCTACATCACCACTCAACCCGCAACGCCTACAGCACCACTCAATCCCCACCACGTACAGCACCACTCAACCCGCAACGCCTACATCACCACTCAACCCGCAATGCCTACAGCACTACTCAATCCCTACCGCGTACAGCACCACTGACACTTTGGAGGACACCTGTTCTTTCCTGCCCGAGGGTCTGGACAAAACCAATACATCACTAGACAGCGTCTCTGGGCTGTTATCTGACACTGTGTACACAAAAATGGAAGCGGAATATTGGTTTCTCCCATGCTCGCCAGACCGCCATCTTTAGTTGGGTTACGTTTCAAAGGCTGTTATGCTAAGATCAGAAACATGCTGAGCAAAACAATGAAGAGCAAAAAGATGGCACTGCGAAAGTCACATAATAAGGCACAGGGAGGCTATTCCTAGCTATCATTTGACTGCATTGCCCTCTCTGACTCCAACAGCTTAAACAACATTGCATCACTTGGCTAGCATCAGTCATTGAAGCTCTGCCCTGTATATTGTTAGGTTACAGTGATTCATACAGCACACATACTGGTATTTTCAATTTAGGGAAACAACGGCTAATCTGTATCGGGAAGTGAACTGCTGTGATCCACAGACAATTAAAACCCAATAGCAAAGAATAACTAAACAGAGAATATATTTTCACGTTTCATATATATATATATATAGTTTGTGTATATTGAAAAACTGGCGTCTGCTGTGAAGAGTGCTGAAAATAACATGTCACACAAATATATATATTTTATGAAACACAGATGCCACATTCACAACCACGTGGTGCTCCGATTCCAAAGTCGAAGATAAAAAATAATTAACTACTAAAATGCTTTGTGAATCAACAAACCTGAAGAGTGTTATTTTCAGCTTCGTTATATCTTAAAGGGTACTGAATTAAAGAAGGCAGGGCACAGGGATATGGGTTCCTTTCTCAACATAGCAAATTGTTGTGTGCCACAAACCCATATAATACCGGGGGAGGAATTTCCGAAGTACACGCTTAGTAACATTTTCACAGAATGTTTCAAAAACTGACAGGCCAGTAGGCAAGTTTCATGTATTATGACAGTCCACACCACACTGGATGATGAAAAGATATTTTGAATCGGCACGGGTTTGTTTACAAAAATGTAAATAAACTGATGCCCTGGTCTGGGTTCAGGGACCGAGGAACGCTGACAGACCCCTACAGGTGAGCAATAGATTAGCAAGTCATGGTGGGACCCACGAAACCTGCACCTGCTACACCAAAGTCAAGATTCCCATCACTCCTCCCCCCAACCCACCCAGCGCAGTTGGATCTGGACTATTTTGTTACAGCCAGAATTGACAAGTCTATCATTATTAGCATATATATGCCTTGGTAGAATAAACTAATGTATACAATAATACATCTGTAACCATAAAAAGGATATTTTAAATCAAATAGCAGCCCTTCCGTTCATTTGATGTCAACAGGTTCCATAATTCAGAATACAGGTTCAGCCACCTACAAAAGCTTTCAAATACAAAAGGCAACTCTTCCCCTGATTACATGACAATGTACGGGACAATGGGTGTATGCCTGGGGCAGGGAAGAGTCAGCTTAACGTGGGTTACTGTCCCCCGCCCTCCGAACTCACAATCACAGAAATCAGTCCTACGGCGGCAGCTAGCAGCAAACTTTGCCAGGAGCACTCTGGTAGGGAGTATGCCCAAGCAAAAAAGCAGCCAGCAGTCGGAACCGAAAAGAGCCTGCACCCTAGAAAACCAGGAACAGGTACAGTAGTTTGATCTCTGCAGTGGGAGGGGCTCTCTTCCAAAACCCACGGGTTCAAATCTAGTCGGGTGGTGCGGACCCTGCAGTGTTTTTGCTATTTCGGTTTCATGCCAGAGTATATATTCCAATTGCACATCAGGCGCGTGACATCCTCTGCAGCGACATTGTACTAGCATGATGTAAAATCTAAAACGCATTTTTAAGTCCTATAACGCACGAGATAATCTCTCACGGACAGAAGCTGCCACCCAGCATGGCCGGAGTGGAGAAGCTTACACGGGTCAGCCCAAGCCGGGCCTCCGCCTCCCTCCAGCGCAGCAGCTATCTGAACCCATCAAACCTCGTACACTCACAGCAGCTTAATAAACACAGACAGGCAGTAAAAGCCACCATCTTGGCTGCCAGCAGCTGCCATCAAGACAGAACTGTTTGTTTAACCCGGCTGGGACCCCCGAGAGCTCTGACAGCCCGCCTTAGATCAGAGCCACTGCACTCCCAGCACTGCAGCGCAGAACCAGGTCACTGGACGTCCGTGCTTCTGCACCGACCCTCCACACACTGTCCACATCACAGACATCTTAAACAAGCAGCAGTGAAAGCGATCGCTTTCCCGATCGCTATTGTAAAAAAAAAAAAAAAAAACGCGTGTGTGCGCCACTGCGAAGCATATGTCTTCAATTATCTCGGCTGTGTTTGGCCATGATAATTGAAGATATATGGCCTTTGGTGCACGTAACAGACACCAATAGGCCATGGGCGGAGCTACGCGACCGCCTATGGCAGATTGCGTGCTCTGTTTTAAAAATACACGCACACAAAGGCCAATGAAAATGAACCTAGGAAATAACACGCAGGAGCTAATTTGAATTTCCAGGTCCATTTTCAAAACCCCGAGAAAAGGACTCTGGCTGCGTGACACTGCTGCGCAGTGTACGTTAGGCCGAAACCTAAAAAGGAGTTAGACTAGCCTAGCCCTTTTCCATGTCACCCTACCCCACCCCACAGCGCGGCCACCGACCCCACCACAATAGCCTTGAAAACCACAGCCCCTTTCTCCAAAACACTGCCATCATCTGTTCCCACAAACCACTGGCCCTTTCTGCTTGCCCTAAAGCTACTCCCCCAACATTGCAACCTACCCTCAAAACACTACATGGCTACACTGAGATCTCCTTTAGTGAGATCTCCTTTCTGAGTAAAACGTTTCTGGCTTTCCACTCCTGTATAAGGCTTTAGTCCAGTGTAAATTCTCTCATGTGAAGTAACATAGTATTCAAGACTAAACCTTATCTGACATTCAGAACACACATAAGGCTTTTTCCCCCCGTGTGAGTTCGCTCATGTCATGTGAGAAGTAATTTGTAACCAAAACTTAGCTTGCATTTCGAGCACTCATAAGGTTTTTCCCCAGAGTGGGATCTCTCATGAAGCATAACTCTGTCTTTCAGATTCAAGCTTTTATGGCATAAGGATTTTCTCCAGTGTTTAGTTTCTCATGGTGAAATAGCGGTTTTCTCTGCAGCTGTTCTGGCATTCAGAACACTCATGAGATTTTTCATCAGTATGGAGTCGCTTATGGTTAGTGAGGCTGTGCCAATCAAATAGGAATTTCTGGCATTCACAACATTGGTAATGTTTTTCCCCTGTGTGTGTCTGCTCATGTAGAGTGAGATTGAGTTTAAAATGTATGCTTTTCTGGCATTCGGAGCACTGAATAATTTTGATGGTGTATTTTCATATGGCGCTTGTAACCATCTCTACCTCTGAATCTTTTCTGGCATTCAGAGCACTGATAAGGTTTTTCCCCAGTGTGGGTTCTTATATGCTGAGTGAGTCTCTTTCTTTCACTGTAACATTTGTGGCATTCAGAACACTGATAAGGTTTTTCCCCAGTGTGGGTTCTTATATGCCGAGTGAGACGGCTTTTTTCACTGAAACATTTCTGGCATTCAGAGCACTGATAAGGTTTTTCCCCAGTGTGGGTTCTTATATGATGAATGAGACTGTATTTTAGACTGAAACATTTGTGGCATTCAGAGCACTGATACGGTTTTTCCCCAGTGTGGGTTCTAATATGATGAATGAGACTGTTTTTTTGACTGAAACATTTGTCGCATTCAGAGCACTGATAACGTTTTACCCTAGTGTGGAATCTGACATGTGCAGTTAGAAGTGATTTAAGTTTGAACTCTTTTGGGCATTCTGAGCACTGATAAGGTTTTTCCCCAGTGTGGGTTATTGTATGTTGAGAAAGGCTTCTTTTGTCTCGGAAACATTTCTGGCATTCAGAGCACTGATAACGGTTTTCCCCAGTGTGGATCTTCATATGATGTGTGAGACTCCTTTTTTCACTGAAACATTTGTGGCATTCAGTGCACTGATAACGGTTTTCCCCAGTGTGGATCTTTATATGATGTGTGAGACTCCTTTTTGTACTGAAACATTTGTGGCATTCAGAGCACTGATAAGGTTTTTCCCCAGTGTGGAATCTCAAATGTTCAGTTAGAAGTGATTTACAATTGAAATGTTTTGGGCATTCAGAGCACTGATAAGGATTTTCCCCAGAGTGGATTCTTGTATGTAAAGTGAGTTTGCTTTTGTAACTGAAACATTTCTGGCATTCAGAGCACTGAAAAGGTTTATTCCGAGTGTGGGTTATTCTATGCTGAGTGAGAATGTTTTTTTGACTGAAACATTTCTGGCATTCAGAGCACTGGTAAGGTTTTTTGCCAGAGTGGGTTATTACATGTCGAGAAAGACTTGGTTTGTTCCAAAACCTTTTCTGGCATTCAGAGCACTGATAAGGTTTTTCCCCAGTGTGGATTCTCATATGAACAGTGAGATAAGATTTACGGCTGAAACTTTTTTGGCATTCAGCGCACTGGTAAAGTTTTTCCACAGAGTGGGTTAATGCATGTCGATATAGACTCGGTTTGATACTAAACTTTTTCTGGCATTCAGAGCACTGATAAGGTTTTTCCCCAGTGTGGATTCTCATATGCTCAGTGAGATAAGATTTACGCCTGAAACTTTTATGGCATACTTTGCATGGAGAGTGATTTCTCCCAGTGTGGATTCTCATATGCTCAGTGAGATAAGATTTACGCCTGAAACTTTTTTGGCATACATTGCACTGAGAGTGGTTTTCCCCAGTGTGCATTCTGTCAAATTCTGTGAGATAAGATTTATAGCTGTATCTTTTTTGGCACAAGTAACTTTTCCCCCCAATTTCAGTTATTTTGACTTGATTGAGGCAGGTTTGAACACTGAATTTGTTCTCACAGTCCGTGTTTTTATAAGGTGTATTCCTAGGGTTAATATCTCTATGTTTAGTTTTCTCTTACTATTATGCCACGGTAAGAGTGAACCTGATTTTAGAGTCGGGCTTGTTTAGATATTGTTCAGCATTTATCTCTAAAAGAAATTGCGTGTAATCTTCTTAACACTTGAATTGAGCAAAATATGTCTGGAAGCAGCCCTGTAACACCTGTTGAAATTGTTCTAGTAGATAATAGTCTTTAGGTAATAGCCTCTCCGGCAGTAAATTATTTTGTGACTGACGTTTTCTCCAATCTATTTGTATAGGTTCTTAGCAATGCAGTAATGAGGTGTTGATCTGATATTTAATGATTAAACTGATAAGTACCTTTTTGCACTGACGTAAAGGCAGTAACTGAGGGTGTTAGAACATGCACAGTACTATTGTGGATCACCAGTCGCAGAACATCAGTTCCTTTTATCCTTTCTATGTTTGGTGTAAGGTTAAGGTTTGTAGTTCCGAAGACAAGGATTTATTTACATTACCTATAGCGCAACGGTGCTCATCTAATCCATTTTTATAATTAACAGTTTTACATATCACTCATGCACAGCAGATAATATTGAGGCGATTTACATAGAATTACAGAACAGTACACAATAAAAAGGAAACAATCTGAGTTGGTCATGAACACAATAAAGTGGTGAATTTTTAAGGTTTTCGCAAGAGTGAGCAGAGTGGGCCGTGGTGTTCTATCCAGAGGCAGATAGTCTCAAACTTGTGTAACTGGTTAAAAATGGTTGTTGAACAAAGGTGATTTTTCAATCTTTTGCTTGTCAATGTGTCAGCTTCAGAGTCTTCTTTCAGCGTCTTTTCTTTGATGGTATGCAGAAGATACCTTTTGTTATAACTTTCTTTTATGCAGTGTGTGCTTCCTCTCTGGAATTACATGATGCTTTAGATGAACGTTATTCTGTGATGCTGAGGCAATTTGTCTACTCGATGCTGAAGTGGTCTTTCTACATTATTTCTGATGCTGTGTGCACAGATATGGTTTTGCTCTGGGTTAATGGAATGCAAAATTAGGGACTTCACTTACAGGTATAGTACTTTCCTCGCCACACCTAGATTTTTGGAAATTGTTTAAACATAGAATGCTTGATGTCCTTCAGTTTTTCAAAATAATCCTTCTTATGGCACTGACATTCAGTTGCTTATTGCTAAATCTTGCTTTCTTCGTCCGTAATTTCAATCACCTATGGTATTAAAATGAAATAGTTAATACATGTACATTTCCAAAAATATAATTTACAAGCCAAATTAATGCAAAATTTGGAAAATGTTAAGCTGTTTGTCCAGACAGAGCAGAGTGTAGAATGGTAGCATGAGAGTACTTGGATGTAGGAGGGAGGATTTGTAGAATTTTCGACATTTTATTAAGCTCACAAAGGATACATGTACCCTATGGAGTTGTAACATAGAATCCCAAAGGCAGATATTAAAGTCATATGGACAGGCACTAAACAGATAATATAAAAATATATACTATTAATTAATTTGTAATGCAGATTTCTGGGACGGGAATGACTCCCCCAAGGACAACAGGCGTTTCCCCCTGCACTGAGTTACCACCTACTTGTATCTGGTATCCTGACTTTTGAGTTTTGGCCTCAGCCTCAAGCAAACCTATTATGTGCTGCGAGGACTATGCCTAGACCAATCCCTCAACTATGGTCCAGAGTATGAATCAAGAGCAATGAAATGAAGGCGTACTTTCATGTGTTCATTTTATTCCACCTGATTATCAGTTGTTAGGTTTTTCTGCACCTGGATTTACTGGGTGCAGAAAACCAGGACACCATTTTTTTCCAGACAGAAAAATTAGACTGCAAAGACGCATAAGACTCTGGGTGCAGCAGAAGCAGCCAATACTTATGCTGTGTTTTTTTACTAACTGGGGGAAACACACAATTCTTCCCTCTGTTGGTGTTCACAGTCGTTGTCGGCCTGTGATTCGGCATTGAGTGCAAAGCGTACCGAGTAGAGCTGAGGGGCCGAGCCGAGGACGAGTTGACGAGCAAGCGGAGCGGAGCCTGGGACGACTGCCCGCGTTTGTTTTGTGACCGGTTCCCGCTCCCGAAGGTTTCTTCCGCTTCATCTGCGTCCTGTTATACGGGCGCTTTAAGTTCTACGGATCTGCTGTGGGGGCAGGAACGGCCGCTGCCGGCACCGCGGCCGCTGCAGAGGTCAAAGGAGCCTTTGCCTGCGGTGCTGCTGGTGCGGCGGCTGTAGCAGGGCACAGAGGAGAACAGAGGAGCACAGAGGAGCCTTGGCCTGCCGCCTGATTTCACGTATTTACTAAGCATTGAGGAGAGCAGACAGAGCTGAGCCGAGGAGTGGAGGGAAGTGCCCACATCTGCCGTCTGTAGTGGGATTAGCTCTGGATTCCGCTCTTGCTCCTGAACGATTGCCAGCATTCTCCCTTGTACTCTTGACAGCGATGAATAGCAACGAACAAGCAATGAACAGTGAGTGGTGAGTGACAAGTGGCAAGAGGTGTGCGGCGTGTGGCGAGTAGCTAAGATTGATCGGTCCCTAAGTCGCTGAGCCATTGGAGTCTGTAATAAGTCTGTAATACAAAATCTGAGAAATTATGGAAAGAGGAAAGTGACAATAGACTTAGACCCTCTTGAAGCACCCCATGGCCCCATAATTACTCCGCATGCCTAGACTACAGCCCTACCCGGTGCCCGGATGTTAATCAATCGGTTAATTAATTAATTAATTAGGTAACCAGCAGTACCGGCAGATTCTGTACGGAGGTGTGCTTTTTGGGTGTTTTCCTTTGGAGGTGTTTGGTGGTGTTTTTGTCCTATGGTCTTGTCACTGGCCCGTTTGATTCTCTGAAAGGAGCAAGACTTCTTCACCTTAGAGGGTGTAGTATGAGCTCAGGAAAGGAGCGCCCACCTTTCCCTCCTATCAAAAGGAAAAGAAAAATACAACAAACACCAATATTAGATACGTTTAAAATAAAACAGGCAGGTGACATATAGTCCTTTAAATCATCTAAGGTCAATACATTTGGGAAACTGGGAAAGTCGCTGTCAAAGTTTGATTTTATGAAAGATCCAACTGATGCTATGCTAACATTGCTAACTAACTCATGTGATCTTCAAACTCCAATTAAACCACTGAGTAGAACAAATATTATATCCCCTAAGCAAGGAGTAAGTGAACCAGTCCACCCTGAGTCTAAAGCTGAAGTCGAACGAATGTCAAATTGAACTAAGGACCAAGTCAACTATTGGGGTCAAATAACGGACATAGAGATGTTAACTATTCCACTTACTGGTCGTTCACAACAAAAGGACCCAAAATGCACAAATCTAACAATGGGAGATACTCAGCAATTACTACCAACCATAGCCTAGGTACTTAGGTACCAGGAAGTGGTAACGCGGGAGCAATTTGGGATTTATTATTCAAAACCTCGCAATTAAGTCTGGAAGCTTTAACATATCAGTCCAACAAAAAGGAGGTCCAAATAGATCTCTTGAGCGCTACGGCATCCTCTGTTGCCGGAACTGAGCAGAAAGATAACACCACAAAATAATCTAATAGTAAGGGCACAATCTCAGCCAATATCTATGTATGCAGAGTGTAGTTGTGCCCCACTAATTAAACTGGATACCATTCCGGATATTTTAAAAACAATAATTGACGATGTAAAAGGGAATTTTCCTGATGCGGGAATTCAACCCATCAAGACCGACTGCCCCTCTAAAGATACAATAAAATGTAAAGACAAGTTGTTGTTAAAGAAAAAATAGATGATAAAACAAAAGATCAAGAAGTGATAAACCTATGCTCGACACAATCAACAATGACAGACGCAGCTCCGGAAGTTCATCCATCAAAAAGACAGAGGAAAAAACAACAGAAAGCAAGAAATAAAGCTTCTAAAAGTATTTTAAAAAACTAATGCATCAGATATAGTGAGATTGAACACTGGAAACAACCATGACTAAATATCATATTGTGAAGGTAAGGGTAAACAAATGTCTCCAACAAAACCCTTCTACCCTCTATTTAATAAGGATCTAACGGAGGTACAAGCAGTTATGAAAAATAAATGCCTAAACAAGCAAGCTGATAGTATAAAAATGATAGAGAATGGGAAAATTCAGTCCTTAGAAATGCTGCAAGTGGAAATAAGCCATCACAATTGGAAACAAATAGAGCAAAGAGGGAGAGTATCAGAGGAGATGAAACGAATAGAGATTTGTTAAAAACCTGGAAGGATATTAAATTACCACAAGATCTGGGAACCGAAACGAAGCAGTTACATAAACATCGACAATCATTGTCTCAAACTGTTTGTAATCATAATGGAAGGTTAATTGAGCATGCTCAAGGTGAAAATAGCCTGCAACAAATTAAATTAAATAACCCAGATCAAAAAGAAGGAGTGGTGCAGGTAATTGTTTGCGATGGAATATAAATCTAGGGGTAATAATGAAACAACTTGCAAACATCCGGACCCAACACAAGATGGCAGGAGTATGCAAAGCATGTGCATCTACAGCATACATGCCTCGAACAGAGGATTAATGGCCCATAATCCCTGCCGTGGTATCTTGTCATGTTGCGGCTGAGTGTGCCATGTGATGTGGCAGGCTATAGTGCTTGGTGTGATTTGGTCATTTTTGACAAGGTGGAGTGCTGAATGGTTAGGCAATTTTTGATTTTATTTGTCTTTGGCATCGTGTGATATAGTGCGGTACCTACCTTATGATGTAAGTAAATAGATTACATTGCTAATATACCATAAGGATGTGGGGTGAGTGTTATTAGGGCCGAAGTCTTGTTGATCATATGCAGAATAACAGGTCTGGGACGTCACTACTGACTAGAGCAGGTTAGCAGCTGCACAGGCCTTGGGCATTGATCCTATTGAGGATAATATGTGACGGGCCACTGGTGACTGGAGCTGGCTAGCAACAACGCTAGCCTCTGGTATTCATGACAAGCAGGGTAACAATACATGTCAATATTGACTAGAACTGGTTGGCAGTAGAGTTGACCTCTGGTTTTGAATATTTGCAGGATTTAAGGTACAGGGGTCACTACTGACTGGAGTTACTTAGCAGGATAATAGGTCTCAGGGAGCCAATACTGACTGAAGCTGGTTAGTATGATTACTAGTCCCAAGGTGCTACTAATGACTCAAGCTGGCTAGAATGATAACAGGTCCCAGGGGCCAGTACTAACAGGAGCTGGCTAGTAGGCATACATACAGGTCCAAGGGGCCACTACTGACTGGAGCCGGCTAAAAGAATAACAGTCCCAAGGGTGGTGGGGTGCGAGTGGCACCAGTGACTGGAGTTGGTTAGAAGCATTGACAACCGTTGGTATTGATTAAATGCAGGATTCCAGGTCACAGGAGGCACCGCTGAATACAGCTGGCTAGCAGCAGTGGTGGCCTCTAGGAAGAAGAAATTGAGAAAGCATAACTGGATATACTGGTTTCTTTAATACCGATAATTGGTTACACATGAAAGCCACAACATGCATTGATATATTACATTACGAAGTTACAATATTCTTATATTAATTTGATGTGTCTGTTCGCCTTAATATGCCTGCAAAGTTACATGATTCTATTAGGGCCCAGAACCATTTTATTTAGTGATGTCCATCTGCACACTTTCCTGCATCTTGTAGTAAATTGAATACTGACAAACAGAAGTGTTATTTCCAGAAACAGTGAATTCTGCAGCTTGTCTGTGTATCTTTTATCTGCACCTCACGGACTCATCACATTCCTCTGGAGAGAAGATCCTGCCTCCTACTCATTAGTGTTGTTTCAGTAACGGTTTCTATCACGTGTTCATGTTTCATTGACTTGTATTAGGAGAAAAGTGTATAAAAATACATGGGTAGCATTAGCATTATATACTCCAACTTGCTTTAGGGTGGATGCTCTCGTCCATTGCAAAGACAATTGTCACTTGTTAGTTTGCTTGGCCTTTTGCTATTTTTGCATTAAATTTATGATAGATTTGTTGGCCTCCTAGTGTGTTGTGTTTTATTTTACATAGCACAAGAGATGCTGAGGAAAATGACAGTCCAGTATACACATTCTTCATATAAATCAACTCACAGTATACTGTTCTGGAGGTTCAGTCCCACAGACATTATCTCTAACTGAACACCCTAGGAAGCATGTGCTTTTCAAACCAATTGCCCTCTGATGCGGCGTCCTCACTATTGGATAAGTCAATATGTCCTGAATTATAGGAGGGTTACCGTATGTAGTGCACTCTGTTAGACAGTGCTCACCTGTGGTAGTAAGATGTTAATAGGCACCTTATCACCTATGCATGGTGCAGGGCTTTTAGTTACAGAGCTCCTCACGCTGTGGAGAAGATTAGGTCACATTTACCCGTTTTCCCATATTTGGTTCTGATGAAATGCCAACAGATTGCTCCATAACTACACAAGGCATGAACAAAGTTGGCCTGAAGTACAAACCCCAGCTTACCAGCAGGTCCATAGGTGATCGACACTTTCACACAGTGATAGGGGCCATTAGTTCCTCAATTTCTCTGCCACTGTTTTTAATCGCAACATGGACCAGGAAGATCACATTTAATATATTGTGGCAACCTGTCGATAGTTGATCTTATATTCAGACTTGACAAATCTCACATCTTATGACACAACATCCTGAGCGAGTTATCGGGAACGATGCAGGGGCAGACCCAAACCAGCCACATGTGGAGATTAATGACAAATACTGAAGAATTAACAGAGCTTCCAAGCTGGTGACCATTACTTAATTGACCTTGAAAATAAAAGATGCATTCTTAGTATTCTGGTGACTCATGACCATAAAAAACAAAGGTTATAAATTCAATATTGTGTCAAATACTTAAAAAATTGAACTGGATGTGCTGAATCGGATGTTGTCCTAGGTCATGTGTGACACCTTCCACCACTAATGCTTATGGGGCTTGTAATTTAGTTTTTCTCATTAAAAGGATGGGCTCTAAAGTCCCAGTGTTCTAAGCAATGTTATTTAAAATCAGAGGCCTGACAGGGTATAAAGCATGACACTGCTCTGCTTAGCAGTGAGATGACTGACAGTTCCCCAGCCCTTCCATTTTTTTACCTACAGAGGCTCGTTGGCCATTCATATTTTTTTGCAACGGCAAAGAAACTTATACTGCAGCTTGTGTCAACTGAAGAGATAAAACGCCTGGGCGTGTTTAATCAACTATAGACAAACATGAACAATCAAGAACATTAGTTTCTGGAAAACTATCAAGCACCCAATCAGAATCAGCCGCCCTTTTACACCCAGGAATTCTTGAGGCTTTTGAGAGGATGAATTGCACGTGGTGAGCAGGAACACTACATGACTCAAAGCTCACTTCTCAGGGATGTACTGAACTGCCAGCCTCATGGCACACTTAGCCAGCTCTTCACCTCCTCCTCCTCAAACTGTTGACCAGCTATCAGGGCAAATGAGCCTGCAGCAAAGCATCGCTGGCTTGGTTCCACACCGGACCAGGCAAGGTGGTCAACTCCATACTCCTCCAAGTCAGCAAGCACTCTGGTCGAGCCAGTCCTAACCAGGGCTCTAAAAAAACAAAAAATTTTACTAGTCCTGCAGGACTAGTACCTTAAAAAATGTCATCGACCTAACTGCAACCTGCTTGACCTCCGTCTCTGAAAGCGGAGCAAATGTGACAAGGTAACAAGATTTAAAGGCATCTTTATTGCTCATAAACTTTGTGAGCAATAAAAATGCCTTTAAATCTTGTTATCTTGTCACATTTACTCCGTTTTTGCAGACAGAGGACAAAAGTTGTTTTGTTTTCCTACTCGCCAGAAAGGCCAAGTAGGACCTAAAAACAACTCGACCTTGTTAAATTTAGCTAGACTAATGATTTTGACTTATTAACACTGTAATATCAGTTGTGAAATTTATATTGTGTAAATAACTAGTATAGAGTGTTTTTCTTAGTGGGTGAATGTGAGTTTGGATGGTATGATTGGGAATGATGAGAGTTGAGAATTAAAGTGGTGTATTATACATGTGATGTAAAAAATTAAGTTGTAATTTGTGTCCTATGTGCCAAGGTGCTAACAAAAAATGTAAAATGTGTTTGTTTTCATAAAATGTTTATATAAAAAAAGATTTATTTCAGACAGAACAAGCAGTCTTGTCTATATGGTGTTTTGATTCACTATATTTGGCGCAATTTATGAGATTAGTGTTGCAGTACTGGTATTGTTATTTTGTTATTCAATTCCTAATGTGTACGTCATTTTAAAGACAAACCCAGAAAAATGTATGGTCAGTGTTGTTCTTCTGCCTGTTAAAAGACAATCTCCATTAATGTGTCAGGAAATAAAACACTATGAGAAATCCTACTCTATGGCAGGGTGCTGCCTGCCACTGTATTGCAGGATACTTCCAACATAATCTGATTTATACATACATACTCCAGGGTGCTGCCAGCTATCGGGTCTGCACACAGCAGACTGGAGCCACTCAGGAAGGAGGTAAGCTCTACATTTCATCTTAAGCTCTTAGGTTACATTCACAGCCTGATGGGTCCAGAGAACTTTATCCGCGCTCTAACTCCGCCGAGCAGATAGACGTAGCCAATTATAGGCTGTGTTGTGTGCTGGGTGATGCCTGGCATCTTATTATCGTTGGCGGAAGGATGAAGCTTGATAGGAGCTGCTACAAGAAGAGCAGAGAAACAGGGCCACAGATCGCCACAGAGTGACAACTGCCAAGAAGCTGAAGAAAGAACTCTTGAACAGCAATCCTCCTACACCCTGGAGATTCCCCAGGATAAGCAAATGATGGTACTGAAATGCAAACTGCAGCATTAAGGTCACGCACTACAACATCTTTTCCTTTAAAACGAAGATAATAGCCTACAATAAAAAACTAACCAAAAAGCAACAAAACTAGAAAATGCATTTCCAAATGCTGCAAAAGAGAATAATTTGTTAATACAAATGAACAATATTAAACTTTGTTGGTACCTTAGTAATGTGCTTACTTCTGGGCTTCATTCCATCTGCAGCAATAACGCTCTGAAAGGAGAAATTACTGCTGTGAGTCTCAGAATCTTCAGTGTTACTGGTCTCAGGCCTGAAGACTGTGGTGTCGGAAGATAACTTTCTCTAGAGGGATATTGCATGACTTCCTGGGATAGTCAAGAGTCTGGAAAGCGTTAACCTTGGTAGACTGTTTGCCAATTCGAACACAGCTGTAACAATGTTCAAAAAAGTATTAAAGACAGCATTGTACACACTTTATAGCGTGGAAAGACTAGAAAGGGAATTGAATATACAAACTGTTGCAAAATGCATATCCATTGCGTACCCCGAGCATTGTCTACCAAGTTATATTGCACTACCCATGTCCCAATGGGAGAGAGGCCTCCTCTTCCGTCTAAGAGCTGGGACAGTAAGATATTTGCTTTGTTTTCCCTATATGTATAACGCAAAACGTGACTTCCTGCCATGTCCATGTGATGTCACAGCGGTCAAACACTTTTACACTTTTTATTCTTTAGTAGATACTATATGAAATATGCAATATGGTTTCTAATTCGGTATTTTAAAAAATTGTCACCTATTAATTTAACAGACGCTCTTGACTGCAAATTTAAATTGGACAATGTAGAATTGATCTTGCGCATTGGCAACTTTTGGAGAGTAGCTACGGGTGCACGGAAATCTATGTGCGATCTATGAAGTCATTCGCATTGTACTATTCACAATATGCGCTTTACCTAGGTTTACTGTATTTTGCTACATTATGGATTGGACATTGCTATCTATTTATTTTTCTAATGTTTTATATCCTGTACATGTGTTACTTCTCCTGGTCGATCTTCACATCACAGACTTTTCAGGTGAAACAAATGTCACCGTTTGCCGAGGCCTTCAAAAGAGCGACCCAACTCCACCACTAAGGGCCAATGAACATTGTTGAGACAAAATAATCATCGATCGCTGCAACAACAACAGCAAATGAATCCCGGAGCAGGCTCGAGACCCTCCCAGCAGCAGACAGTCTTTGTATCTCCTGACCTCACCTGGGGTTTCATGTGGTGCTGTGGGTCCTGGGCTCCCTGCTGTGGGTCCTGGGCTCCCTGCTGTGGGTCGTGTTCAGCTTTCTGAGGCCTTTGTGTAACCCATGGACTGATCCATGAGCGCGGGGAGAAGAGGGCCTGAGGGATAAACAACTGCGCATGCGCGGAGGATAGACACTGCCACCGGCTCGGAGCGCGAGTAAAGGAAGGCCTTATTAACAACTGCACTCGGTGCAAGAGAGATTTCTTTATTTATTAACAGCACGGAGCGCAGTACAGGCCCCGACAGCATGGAGCGCAGTAAAGGGCCACACCTCAGAGCCAGCACAGGTGGGACGGGGTCCGCGCAGGGACAAGAATGACGATGTCCGCGCGGGGACACAATGAATAAGAAACAACCGCCTCACGCCGCGGAGCACGAGGCGCCTCTCGCCGCAGCACGCGCGGAGATGTATTGAAACGCTATTTATGGAAGTGCAAAGCTCCTCGGTTCGGCTCCTCTATGGGGGGTGTCTTTCCTCTGCGCAGGCGCAGTGAGGCTGAGAGTCCTCTGTCCAGGGCACTTTTACAGTCCGTACCCCCATGCAAGGTCCTAACTCGGCGATCGGAAGTAGTGTCTTCGCTTCGCACATGCGCAGCTGTGACGCGCGCTCCCGCGCGTGCACAGTTGTGAGACGCCATGTTTTTTTCGTGTGCGATGGTGGCTCGTGCAGCGACGTGAGATTGCGCGTCACTCGGGGGTCATTAACACACCGGGACACGGTCCTCACAGGCAGCTGGGCCCCCGGCGTGCCTCACCTCTCCCCAGGCCCTGCAGCCTCCACTGAGCGGTGAACAAGGAGAGGTGAGACACTCTAATCTCAGTTTACAAGTTCCATTGGTACTATACTCTTTGCGCATGCGCATTTGGTAATGCTAAACTCGCTTTAACCCGCGCTCTGCTGCAGGAGACAGTGTCTGTTTTCCGCGCATGAGACTGACTATTTTAAGCCTGGCTGCAGAATCCTCGTCCTTGAGCGCATGCGCAGTTGTTAATCCTAGGCGGGTGGGGGCGGGGCCTGTGGTGTGAATGCTCCTCCTCTACCGGGTCCCACCACAGGTTAGGTGGGGAACTGCAAGGGGGCGGCTCCTGGGGTATGGGGCGGGGCCTGTCAGTGTGGGGGTGGGGTCTGTGTGAGTGGGGCCTGTGGTTGTGGAGTCTGTGGGGGCGGAGTCTGTGGATGTGGGGTGGGCGGAGTCTGTGGATGTGGGGTGGGCAGGGTCTGAGAAAGTGGAGGTGGGGTCAGTGGATGTGGGGCCTGTGGGGGTGAGGGCGGAGTCGGTGAATGTGAGGGCGGGGTCAAAACAGCAAACATGTCCAGACTGGGGGCGTTGCATTATATAGGGAGCGGGCGTCATATGTTTCTGAGTTTGATTTCCTGCGTGCACCGACGCCCGTGCGACCAGAATTTGGAACTCGCTTCCTCCATACCTCCGCACCGCCACCTCTTTCCGCATCTTCCAAAAGGACCTTAACGCCTCCTATGATAAGACAACAAATTCTCAAAATATAATACTAGAGGAGTCAGATATACTGGTATGTAAAATGCATTACAAGTTAGGAAAAAACGGGAGACTCGCGTAAAATTTGTGTTTGGAGTATTCAGGCATGATTCTGAATGCCGTCGTAGTCGGTGCATCTCAAGTTGCACATTCTTACCTTTCTCCTGGGCCACCGCAACCACAGACTTTACCCATTGCTGCCCGCATCTATAAATGATGTTTTTGACACAAGAGTGTCCACTGAGCATCTTTTTATTTGGCTGATCTGGGACTTGCAGCAAATATTTTTCTTAAAGCCATGCTCTTGTATTTACAATCAACAGAGGTTGGTGCAGTGAGGGCTGGTGCTGTTCCTGACCTCCCATTCGGTTTGTGGAAGTGCCCATTTGTGAATACAGATCACGCCTACTCTCTTATCATGCTTCAGTGCACAGGCTTCCTTCACAGTTTTATCCCACACACACGCTTCTACTTGCACACCCTGCAGCCCTTTACAATCACTTCTTCTCAAGCACCAAAAGACAGGCATGTTTAAGAAAAGCCTCCTCCACTTTCAAAGTGCACACCCACACGCACTTTGGAAAATGTACCAGTTGGACAGTTTCTTCGCATAACAAGAAAATGCTCCAAGATTGACGATTACAAACAAGAAGCTGTCATACTTACCAATACACTTTTAGATGGGCACACCTCTGGAACATTTGACTCAGGGAGCAAATAAAAGGGCTCATAATAATCACAAAGAATTATTCCTAATGGATCAAAACAGAAAAGACCAAAAATAACTTATTTGTGTAACTAAGCATAGCAGTGTGCCGAATGAAGAAACTGGTGTATCCTTACATGCAGCAAACTTAGTTTTGACTAACCTCTGTTCTCATTTAAGCAAAACACCAGCTTCAGAAACTTACTGGTACCCACTAGATCACTAAGAACTGGCCCCACCTCCCAAAATGCCTTGTAGAATCTTCCCAGGATTACGGGTCACTCCCCTTGTGGCCAATACACATCAGCCCTTTTACCAGGAAGTCCACTGCAAATTATCTTATCTAATAACTCCTTAAATTCAGAAGAGTCATACTAACTGCAATTCTAACAATGTCAGTTACGGGGGTGGAATGTAATATAATATCTACTCATCCATGGGGCAGGTTGCTTCATAAATTTAATTGTCCTGTAACAAAATCCACTTGTCCCTTTGGTGCCATTTAGTGCAGCCGCAAATTATGTCAGCAATCTCATAATATAAGACCTCTGATGTAGCCTCTCTGATTATGCCAGGGCTCATACCATAGTAGAGCTTGAAGCGTGCAATCCCCTTATGTTAATCAACAAGAGGGGGACAGAAGGACTTTTGGAAGGTCCAGCATACATGCCCAGGCCAACACTAGAGAAGAGGGTATGCAGTTCCTTAGGTGGGTCAAGATAAGTAAAGAGAGATCAACAATATATTGTCACAAAGAGAAATGGCAGTCCTTATATAATCGGCAGGAGGGGAATTCCTCCTTTCGGAACTAGGGCCCTCACACACCCAGCCAGCTAGGTGCCATGCTTCATCATTTGGGCCTGCTCCTCGTTGGGCCTCTTAGGTGGTGCTCTTTTGTTATATGCCGTTTGGTGCATTGGAGGTAAGGGACCTATAAAGTGTAGATGAGATGTAATGGAAAGTGATTAAAACAGGTTGGGTAGTCCAAAGAATGACTTTTATTCAGGTTGGCTCCCCACCTAGTTAAAAGGAAGAGTGGCGACTATCTGAATTAATAGTTCGGGATAACTGCGCTCTACTCTTAAGTGGTCGACATGTTTGTTGCTTAATAGTCTGGAGGATCAGTGGCAATTCATCAGGACCTAGTGAAAAACTATCCGTACAAATGTTACTGCATATTGTGCTGTGCGTTATGTAGTTGGCTCCTCATATGCAATGAATTATTTCGCTCTTCTCGTTGAGTCCATTGTCGGTGGTGCCCAGACGTAGGATAGTTTTTGCTTCGAAGCGCGATAGTATAGAATCAGTGCAACATCCTTTTACATGTTTTAGGACTGTCCATTTTATGTCTTGTGTCCCATGTCTTTTTTTCTTCGCAATGTTGTACCATGGGTGCATTCTGGACTTTGCATTTAATTCTTGATCTGTGTTGAGTGATCCTCTTTTTTTTACTGCCTGAGTTGTTTTACCTACGTATGCAAGCTGGCATGGGCATATTACACAATATATTACATTGGTACTATTGCAATTTGAGAATTATTCATGTGTGTTACTTTTGCCTCTGTATTCAAATGTATCTCCTTCGATGGCACTCGAGCATGAGATGCAATTTCCACATCGGTTTTAATGGGAGGTAGTGCTAGCAAGGTCTGTATGGAAACTTTTGGTCTCTTCACCTGTGTATTGGCATGTACCAGTTTGTTTGTGATGTTTTTGTCAGCTGACAGCTGTCAGGGGCCTCTGTTGGTTGCTGTCTCGATTCACACAGTTTTCCTTGGGTTGGGGACAAAAGTCTGATCCAAGGGGTGTAATGAGCCAGAACACTTTTGTTTGCCATGGTCGCACTGTCTGCCAACTGGGATGTATCTGTGAATAAGATAAGGTTAGGTGCTGCACAGATGAGAAGAGTTCCCCGTGGGTCAGTTCAGTGGCTCAGGAGAGTATAGATAGAGGTATTCAACAGAGTTCAAAGGGGCATAGGACTGATGAGTGCCTCTGAAATAGAGGGCCACTGTCCCCGTTCTATCGCCTAAGCAGGAAAGACTATCAAGGTATTGATTAAACTCCCCTGTCGTTAGGCTGGAGGGGGTTGTGTTAGACCTGGCCCTTTGTGCAGGGTCATCCCCACACTTTATGCCTTCCTACTACTACTTTTTGATAAAGCTGTTTTGTTAGCCTTGGTGCTAAAGTGCTTGTGTTCTCTTCTTAAAACATGGTCACATATACTTCTGCCCATGTAGCATAATTAATCTACTTGTAAGGCCCTAGTTAGGTAGCCCTACATGTGCCCATGCCTGTAAAGTAAATGCTACTAGTGGGCTGCAGCACTGCGTTTGCCACCCACTTAAGGATCCCTTTAAACATGTCTCAAGCCTGCCACTGCAAGGGACATCACTGGCAGGATAGGAGGGAGGGCCTTAATAGGCTCTGTAGTTTCCCTTTAGTTAATCTGGACTAAGGGCAGGGAAGGTAGGGCATCTATACACTTCAAAGGTATGCCTCAAGAAGTTTTGGCCCACTTCAAAGGCACAACTGTGTATGAAAGAAGGACATTGGACACCACCACTTCAGTACACTTCTGGAGCTGGGGACACTGCCAGAGAGAAGGACTACTGTGCCGCTACAAGGAGTGCCACTTTGCTGGAATGCTGCTCCATAAGGAACTGCGCCCGGCTGTACTGACCTGCTGCACATTTGTCTGGGGAAGAATAACTAGGCCTGCAACTCTATCTTGAACCCGGGACCCCAGAGTGACTCAGAGGGCAAGTCTTTTGGCCTCCTAATCTGAGCCTCGGAGACAAAACAAGCTCCCACGCAGCTCCAGGACCAGTCTTCAGTGCGTTCCTTGCTCCCTAATGGTGCTTCTCAAGCCCTAGACCCTTGTTGTGGTTCCGTGGGCTCCTAAATCAAGCTTTTGAACGCTTCATGAGTGCAAATGGGCCCGTTCGCAACAGAATCCCACTGCTCGCACGGAACTTCAGCACGAGCCCCTGCCACCTATCTCCTTGCACAGAAAGCATCAATCGATCTGGAAGACCTCCAACGCAAAGCTCCAGCCCGACCGTCTGCAACATCTGGACTGCTCTTCGTGCCATGTCCACGACCGCCATCAACTCCCTCCTTACTCCCCGCGACCCTCTCCAATGCGAACAGGGCTCTTGGCTCAAAACTTGAGAGGGTAAACCTTCAGCGGAACTAATCTGGGGCTCTATATAATTTGCGCTCCTTAGTGATCAGCATGAACTTTTGACTTTGACCTGGTTCAGCATGACCAGATTACCTTTGTTGGCACTTTATGTTTTTAGGTGATATTTATAAGTTTCTTCTTTAAAAATTCAGATCTCCGGTTCTGCTGATTGGATTTTTGTCTTTTGGGTTTCGATTTGTTAATTAAACTAAGCTCTATTTTTTTATCCTGGTGTTGATTTTATGTGCTGTTTACACTGTTTTACTGTTTGAAGTGTTGCACCAATATTACATTGCCTCTAAATTAAGCCTGACTGCTCTGTACCAAGCTACCAGGGGGTGACCACAGTTTAATTTGGGGTTTGCTTGTGCCTAACCCTGACTCGGATTGTCAAATTCTGAAAAGGAGCATGCAGTTATAACTAGATTCCCTCATCAATTATGCTCAAGCATGTAATTAAACCTCATTTCATTTGCAAACAATACAAACTATTATAAGATCCACCAAATCCGAAAATACAGCACAGAGTCTTGAGATTTCTTTATTTCAATGTATTCCTTATTTGTAGTCAAATGAATCAGCCCAGCTAACGCGTTTCGTCCAACATGGACTTCATCAGGGTTGGAATAGTCTTTTATAGAATCTCACTAAGGTGCTATTTCTGTAATCAGATGTAGCATAGATATATAGGCAATCACCGTAGCTTCAGTCAGTGATGGATTTAATGCCTATGATCCATATTGAAATAGTCTTATTGAAGAACACCAAGTCGCTTATTCTTATTAAGAGATGCAATATCAATAAGCTGTTAGTCACCGTCGCATCCAGTCAGTTAAAATCTTGAAAGGATTATTGCCTTTGATAAGTACTAGCGTGTAGTCCCGTCGGGTATGCAAGGCCATCTATCCGATCAGATAGACAGACGGCCTTGCATGCTATGGGATTGCCTATATATCTATCCTACATCTGATTACAGAAATAGCACCATGGTGAGCTTCCCTGCACCTGCTTCACTAATGATAGCTGCTCATGTATGTGTGGGCATAGGGTAAGCTTTAGTGAGCTCTTACCACTTCTTCAGCCCTGGTGCCACTGTGCCTGCTGCACTAACAATAGATGTGCTCATGTGCTCTGTCCTAGGAGCATTTTGCGCTTTGACCCCTAACCTTCGGTGTCCTGGGAGTTGATTGCACTGGGCTGTGTACAGTCATGTGCCCTGATGTGACTCCATCTGCTGGACTGCACCCCTCGTATGAACCATACATTAGAAAAGACCCTTTCAACTCTCGATCCGGAAGGGCCTTTCTGAAACCTGATATGCAGAGAATAGATAGAAGAAAACAAAGCAAGAGAGAAAATGGAGATCTAAAAAAGAGTGCATGTTGTAGAAAAACAGCAAGGGCTAACAACAAAGGTTATGAAGTGCTTGTGTGATTAGGGTGACCAGGTGCCCCGGATTTACCAGGACAACCCCAGTTTTTCAAATTTCAAGAAATTTGACTTGTGTCCCTGTTTTCATAGAGGGCTAACTGAAGAGGCACATTTTTATGTATTCCAAAGGAGGACTGGCTAGTTTCTGTTATCAGAAAGCAATTTAATTAGCAGGTATGAAACGGTGTTTAAAATTGCATTTTATTCATTTCCTTGGCGTTTCGATGTTGATAAGCACTGTCATCCCATACCCCTAAATTGATGTAAAATAGTCGTCCTTCTTTTAGTTTTTGAAATGTACAGTATTTTTGTTGTTTTCAAAATCTGATAGTCTTATGTGTGACCAAAATAGCAAAAGAGATAGAAAGATAGAATAAGAGAATGTGAAAACTAAGTGAGAAATAGCATGAGAGAATGAAATAGGGTAAGAACCAGAGCAAAAGAGAAACAAATTAACATGAAAGTGACTACAAACTCAAGGACATTATAGAATAGAGTGAAAAAGTCGAAGGTTAGCATTTAGAATTTGTGAGATGATGGATATCAGCCAGAGATTGTCAGCTATGATGTCCCCCTTATTCAGAGTGCTTAAAGGTGCACACTCTGCAAGTAGGGTGGAGAGTGAGAAAGATGAGAATGGAAAGCAAGAGGAAACCCAAAGGTATCAGAACAGAGTGAAAATGAGGAACGAAAGAGGGTGATGCAGACAATGGATGAGAAGAAGAGCAAATAAGCAAAAATAAAGAGTGAGATAAAAGGAGACAAAGGAGACAAAGATGAGGATGAGAGAAGAACAGAGGGATAAAAAGAGCAGCAGAGTTAGCAGAAGAGAACAAGATCAAGAGAGCGAAAATACAACAGACAGTGAGACATAAAAAGTAAAAGCAAGATTAAAATGAGTGAGAGAAAAAACAAGATTGAAAGAAAAAAAAGGCTGTTGAAAAAGAGGAAGAGAGTTTAATGTTATGTTATGTTATTAAATTATTTATTGAGCGCACTATCACTGATTAGTTTCTTGGCGCTTAGGTCGACAGTAGCACAGTCAGGGTGAGAAGTGAAAAGTAATTAAAATGCTTGTCTGAATAACCAAGTCTTCAGCGCTTTCCGAAAGGATAAAAGATCTTGACAGTAACGGATCTCCAGTGGGAAGGTATTCCATAAACAAGGGGCAAGTGTTGCAAACCTACGTCCACCACCCCGTTTAAGTTTGAAAGGGAGGATCTGAAGAAGGCCTTGATGGAGTGAACGAAGGTTGCGAAAATAGTGAGATAATACGGGAGAAAGAAAGTGAGAAGCTAGAAAGAGAAAGTAAGAGATAAAGTAAGAGCATGAAGGTCCACTTGAGTGAGGGAATGAGAGGCTGAAAAGGATAGAAGAGGGACCACATTCGTGAGAGACATGTAAGGAGAGAAAGTAAAGTGGACTGAGAAGAAAGGCAGCAGAGAAGGAATTTGTGGTGTTAAAGGTTTTTTTCTCATAAATTGCCCGTACTTTTCATAAATACTATTATCAGGCACAGGTAGCAATGTCTTTTGCACAGAGATTTACTAATGAAAATCAAAACAATTACACCACCTGTAGGTTGTTGGAATAAAGAAAAATCAGCAATATTGATCCATTAAAAAAATTCAGGATAAACAGTTTTGAAGTTACTTCACAATAGAATGGTACATCGACTTTCAATGCCACCTAGTTTTCACAAGGAAATACTGTCTGTAGACTGCTGTTTTAGGGAAAAAGTATGCCACAGAGTAATCGCAGGCATTTCTGTGAAGTATAAATAGTCCAGTAATCGTGATCGATACAAGACTTTGATTGCCAACTTGCTGCACTCCAAGGAGTAAAGCAAAACCAAAGGGGATGATGGACGGAGTGTTGAACAATGCAAGCACTCACCCCAGTTAACTGATCTGGGTTTAATCCATCATTATTCTTTAGCTTACTTTAGCTTACTCCGCCACCCTAGTTCAGACATGGCCATATGCAAATCAGTCTGACCAAGTGCCTAATTGGGTCCAGCCCTAACTGCCAAGCCATGTCTTCCCTTGACCGGAAACAAGCAACCTGGTACAGGTTTCTGGCTAATCAGCCGTCATCAGTCAGGCTAGCTTGAATCCAGTGGCAAAGTGAGCAAGGGACCCACGTCTGGGCGTACCCTGCCAACTTAGGGCGAACAAAGCAAAACCAAAGGGGATGATGGACGGAGTGTTGAACAATGCAGCACTGACCCCCAGACAACTGATCTGGGTTGAATCCATCATTATTCTTTAGCTCACTCCGCCACCCCAATTCAGACATGGCCATATGCAAATCAGTCTGACCATGTGCCTCATGGGAACAGTCCAGCCCTAACTGCCAAGCAATGTCTTCCCTGGACTGGAAACAAGCATCCTGGTACCGGTTTCTGGCTAATCAGCTGTCATCAGCCAGGCTAGCTTGAATCCAGTGGCTAAGTGAGCAAGGGATCCACGTCTGGGCATACCCTGCCAACTTTGGGCGAACAAAGCAAAACCAAAGGGGATGATGGACGGAGTTTTGAACAATGCAAGCACTCACTCATACTTATGCTCTTATTTCCCCCTTTTTGAGTAGACGCAGTCAATTATGTACTAAACATTTCCTTAAGACACTCCACTAAATGGAGATTGGTGCATTTACCAGGCTGCAATGGCACAGAAACCCCACCACAACGTGACCATGTATACACCATGGAGTATGGGCCACCGGGTTGGACATTGCCAACATCCGCTTATAGTTATGGTTCGTCGAAAGTACGCGAAGCATTTCAGTCTCTCCATCCTTGACAGGGCACCGATGATGATCAACAAGCTACAATTTCCTAGTTAGGTTGTTTCACCCTGGCACCATTTACAGATCACTGGGTGTCCAGGTGGGTCTGGGACAAGGTGTCTAAGTTTCTAGTTACTCAGGGTGCCCCTAGGCGGATATGTTAAGAGTGGATACTGTTAAACGGAATTTCAAAGCACCTGGCTTCTTGTTCGAGGTATAGTTGAGTGCATTCTGTCTTCTATTTTTTTCTGCTAAATGTAACAAAATGTTTACAATAGGGACTGATTCTAGTGTTATTTCTTACAGAAATTCGTTATAAAAAATAGCTCGATGTGTCCACAAAGCAAATGGTGTAAGCACATTAGTTGTGCCAGTGTTCACAGCTCTGGGGCCTATTTCCTTTAAGTGCTTAACTCTACAAGATGTTTACACTGCATAGTATCAACATTATTTAGATTCTAATGGGAGAACTGTGAAAATTAGTACATTCTACCTGGTCTTTTCTCACTGATTGTATTGTATTGTATTGTGTATTTGTATAGCGCTTTACTGTCACCCCAAGGGCATCCTGGCGCTTGAGATCACTGTCAGCAACAGAAACAACATCTTACACTGCCCTAGGGAACAAGTGATGCATTGCCCCAACCCCGAAAAAGGTGTGTGTTCACGCCCTTGGATTTGTAAGCGTTGGACATGTGTATTGACCTGCCATTTGCATATTTGAGTCTAAATGACCAACATGTGGCCTGCTGAGTTACGTGCCACCCTCTTTGTTTTATCAAAAATATATGAATTGCTTTAGTACGAAAATGCAAAAGGTGCACATGGAAAAGAGTTTGTTTTAAAAAGGTTGATATTGCTCATGGTACATTGAAACTAGCATTTGCAATGCAATAGCTCTTGCATTCACCAGAGTTTCGTAAATGCGACACCTATTGTATTGCAAATGCATGTCTGTAAAAACGCCCATGCAGCGCATTGACTTTAATGTTGGCCGGGCCCCTTTTCTTAGACGGGCCGTCTCTAAAGAAAGGGGTGGATCGCCATTAAAGTGAAAGAGCAGTATGGGGCGCTTTTACAAAACAATCATTTGCAATGCAATAGGTCTCTAATTTACACGAGTTTGAGCTATTGACATTACAAATAACAATGCCTTTTATTTTTGATTAGTTTTTAAAACATAAATAAAAGGCATTGTCATTTACAATACCAATAGCTTAAACTCGTATAAATGCGAGACCTATTGCATTATAAATGCTTGTACATAGATTGGTAAACAGAAACAGGCTGTCTTTTACTGAATGCAAACATGGAATGGGAGACAGATGTATTGATACAAAAACAGTCAAACACATCAACACAGCTCCCATTTAACGTCACAGCTACACCTGCCAACATTTGAAATAGCGATATTTCATTTCTTTCTTTCACCAACCAAGTGGCATAACATATACAAAATGAAGCCGCATCTACTGTAGTTAAATGAAGTAAGCCATCCCTTTCCTCGGGGCAGAAAAACAAAGCAGCAGAAGAGAAGTGCGCATATGCTGCTGCTGTTAACCTGCTGCTCGCAGGTGTCTCCGCTCCAGGTACTAAGCACTGCGGGAAGAGGTCGGCGGCCGTCCAGGCGCCCTCGCTCGCGAATCTGAAATCGGGAGGAGCGCGAGAAGAGACGCTGCTAACGCCGCCGTACACGCTCACAGCTCATGTCTCCAAAAGCGCTTGTTCACAGCTCATGTCTCCAATGTCTTTACAAGCTCGTGCACCTCTCCTGTCCCACTTCGCTAAGCAAGTTGGCGACAATAGTTCTCGCTTAGCGAGCAGCTGCGCTGCATAGCTAGGCGAGACCTAAAAAGCATTTGTTTGTCAATTTGACAAAAATTTGTTTTTGTTAAAGCGCCCCATGCTGTGCTTTCACTTTAATGGTGGCTGCATCCCTTTCCTTAGACTCTGCTCGTTTACGGTAAGGGGGCGGCCGGCATTGAAGTGTAAGTGCGGCATAAAGCAATTACATTTTTTTTTATGAATAGAAAAAACATGCGCCTGCGTTTGGAGCAGCAAATAAAGCAAAGGCAAGGCCGCCCCTATTATGTGGCGCGCTATGTAAAATAAATAAAAATAAAGCTTTGCGAGAGACCGTGTCCTGCCTGCAACAGTAGGCATGTTAAAACCATTAAACAAAATGGTGGTTGGAGGCTGTGATTAAAGCCTACAGTGCAACCACACATGTATAAGGGAGTGTCCTCATGGGAGGTTACAAAATGAGACAAGGTGGTGCTAAGCAGACCCCCCATGATATAGCGGCATGGATTAGCAAATTTAGCGGCACAAAAATGGAAATTTAGCGGCACAAATATGGAAATTTAGCGGCAATTTAGCGGCATTTTATTTGGCGTTTTTTCCTACAACAAACACAGATATCTTCGTTTTTTTAGTTGTTTAACAACATGAAGCTATGTATTTTCGGTTTATTTACAATGTAGACACTTTGTTTGGCTTCAAGGCTGCATATAGGACATAAACTAATGAATAAATGCCCCAAAAGCAATCCCCCAGGGCCCGCCGCACACTGGGCACGCTGCAGAATTACTTAGAGTAGTGGTGAGTGGAATAGTATTGTAGAGTGGCATAGAGTTGTCATAGAGTGTTGTTTATTAGATTTTCCACCCAGACTGTGAACAGTGTCTAGTACCACACATGCATAATATTCTGTGCCAGGGTGTGGTCACGAGCTAGTAGGGCTACAGCACGTTCATGATAAATATATGCAAACATGTGTACCAGCTTCTACTTAGCAAGAAGATCTGTTAATGCAAGCGTTGGTTGAAATGAAACTCATCAACTGCACTGTGTGCGTCTGCCACAGGTGCAATCCGCAAATGTGGGCCACTTTTTTAGGGTGCCCAGGCCTGTTTTGCATCTCCATCCAACCCTGGCAGCAAGTTACCAGCACTACCTCAGTGCATGCACTTTTGAATCAAAAGCAATTGGCACTTCTACCTCTTCATATGGCACCAAGTGAGGCCCTTTCTGATATTTATCTTTATGTGTATTTTTCTGCTTGATTTTTATCGCAATTAAGTTTCACTCATAGTGTCACACAAAAAGCATGGAATGACTCCCAAAAGCACACTAAAACCATGGAACTGTCACACATAAATAATCTGAAACTTGGCAAACATGACAGTATAATAAATCATGCACTAAACAAAACATCAAAAATATTTCCATGTGCTTTTATCCAAAGAAAAAAGTCCAGCTGCAGCATTATTTAAGCAATTAACTAAATACAGTGTAAGGAATGGATCACCTCTGACTCGCGGCCGTATGCCCTTATTTCTGCGTTGGATGGAGCCTCGTGCTTAAAATGAAGTTCTTCAGCTGTTTTTTTCCTGAATCAGCTGATACGGAGCCGCCGTAGAACATGCAGAGAAAAAAACAACGCTGCGTTTCTCAAATTGTGTTTGCTGAAGGCAGGGGGTCACAGTGCCACTGCTCCCTGCTTTTGTGAGCGTTTGTTGTGGCCTGTCAGCATGGAAACAGGCTCCTCCCACCGGCGAGCAACAAAAGCTTCAAGCTTTCTCTGGAGAAATGGGCTATTTGGAAGTCTCGAGAGATTGAGGGGGGAACAGCCTGGAGAGTTAATTCCGGCGGGAGAATTCCTCCGTTATTAATCACTTGACCTTTAACCCCTTCAGCGCTAATGACAAGGGTAACTCGTCATGGAGTTTCCATTGATTTCAATGGAAAGTCAATGGAGGCCTAGTAAACCCCTTAGCATCCAAGTGGTTAAGGAAGCAGGAATCCAATATGCAGCCTCTGCTGACATTCGAGGAGATCCGTCCAGGTGAACTTTAATGTTCCTTCCTCCTAAAGAGCTGAAGGAATGAAAGAATTCGTGTCCTTTGGGTGCGGGAGCGCAGACGTTACCGAGAGCTTTTCTTGCACAACCAGATTGCTCTTCCCCCCGCCCCCACCCCTCCGCAGACCCGCTCCCGCCCCCTTGAAAGGGGTCTGGATGTCTAGATTTTGCGGGCACTTTTGTAAAAATCCCGCCATCTTTACAAAAGTGCCGATTTCGAGGGCACTTTTGTAAAAATCGCAGCATTTTTACAAAAGTGCCGATTTTGCGGCAAATCGCGAAATCCTGGAGGGTCTGACTAAGGAGGGGCTACTAAGCCTATTAACCAATCAAAAGCCACAGTTTCCAAAGGACAATGACACAAACCAATAAGAAATATGGGCGTAGTTGAGCAGAGCTTCAAGTCCATACCTGAATAGAGCATGCCTTGCAGAGCAGCGCTGCGCTGCCCAGGCTTGACCTAAAAAAGAAATCCACCTGGTTGCATTTTATTACATTTTAACAGCTGCTCCGAGGCATTTAGTATCAGGGTTTTCAAAGTGCTGCCACAGCAGGCTTTTGGTGGCCTAGCGCTTGCGTTCACGCGAGCTTGCACGCGCGCAGCCGCCATCTGCCTCCCTTCCAGCGCTTCCCGGCTGACGAGCTCAGCCGTGTATGATTCCCAATGAAGCTCCCGCAGGTGCACATCACCGTCCTATCTACTCAATTATAATATACGTATAATATTCGTTTTATAGGTCTCAGACTAGCGTGGCACTGCGCAGCAGTGTGGGCTGAGCTCCGAGATTTAATGTTTTCTAGATTTTCTACAGTGGCTGGCTTCCTAAATGGAGGCCAGCCATTGGAGGAGAGCGGCGTCACTCCATTCAAGCCCCATCTTTTCCAGATTCGGGGGCGTTTCTCGCTCGTCTTTTCGTTTTTAAAGCCCCGCCCCTTTTCTAGTGGTGGAGTCTGAAAAGGACGGGGTTAAATGCAATGCGAGCGCTTCTCTTCACAATCCCTCCCTGGTGTCCTCCTCCTGCCCCGTCTCTTCCCACCTCTTCTCTTTCCCTCTGGTGCCTCCCCATTCCTCCCTCCCTCCCCCTCCCCTTGTCGTAGCCTGTTGGGGAAGGATCCTCGATTTTTTTTTTTTAATGTATTTTGGCCTATAGAGTCTTTCTGCCCTTTCCTGAACGCCGGTGCCCTCCTCCGATCTTACTTTATCTCGTTCTCCTTTTGCTGCCCTCCCCAGTGCCATCTGGTGCCCCCTGTCTTTTTCATTGCGCTCTCTTCACCCTTTCCGTAGCCTTGTCCTTCTTGTGTCGTCTACCCTTGTCTGCTCTCCTCTCTAGTGCCTCTCCTCACCCCTCCCCCTGCTGGAGGAGACTGCAATGCCTTGGGGCCACGGTTAGAGGCGAACATGCAGCCGGGGTGCATCGTGGGCAGTGGAGGCTTGGACCGGGAACGCTTTGGGGAGAGGCTACAAGCTGCCCTGGCTGGTCTGCGGGAGCTGCACCTGCTTAGAAGCCGGCAGCAGGCACTGGTGACCCGGGCACTGGCGCACTGGCGAAGGAACTGCTGCTGAGGTGCACTCTATGTGCCCTCAGGTAGCAGCTGGTGAGTACCCTGAAGTGTGTGTGGCTCTGTGTGTGCGTGTGTGGGTGCGTGTGGGTGGCTGTGTGTGTGTGTGTGGGTGGCTCTGTGTGAATGACTGTGTGGGTGGCTCTGTATGTGTGTGTGTGTGTGTGTGGGTGGCTTTGTGTGTGTGGCTCTGTGTGGGTGCAAATGCAATAGGTCTCGCATTTGCGAGCGATTAAGCTATTAGCATTGTAAATGACAATGGCATTTATTTATGTTTTAAAAACAAAAACATAAATAAAAATGTCATGAGCAATGCCAATAGCTCTAACTTTAACTATGCCGAGACCATTGCATTGTAAATGCTTGTCTGTTGTGATGTCATGTGATATCATGAATTGATGGGTCTTTCATGGTTTATGATGTCACTTAGCACATATTACCGAAAGTCATACAATCTTTAATTATTTATGCAACTTCAGTGATTGTTTTTGAGAGATTACTTGGTGTTTTTTGCTAATTGAGCAATGTCGAGCGCTACCTGCTTTTGGGCATTGTCATATTGCACTCAGGCTTTCCATCTATTACTGTTAATTAAATGCTGACCCTGCTCGCCACTAAAGAGCCTCTCATTCTCACAGACACTCTCTCACAGACACTCTCTCACAGACACTTTCATAGACTCACTCTCACAGACACTCTCACAGGCACTCTCTCACAGATTCTCTCACAGACTCTCACAAGCTCACACACTCACAGACACACTCTCACAGACACACTCTCACAGACACACTCTCACAGTCACTATCACAGACTCTCTCACAGACTCTCACAGACACTCTCCCACAGACACTCTCCCACAGTCACTCTCCCACAGACACTCTCCCACAGACACTCTCCCACAGACACTCTCCCACAGACACTCTCCCACAGACACTCTCTCACAGACACTCTCTCACAGACTCTCTCACAGACACTCTCTCACAGACACTCTAACAGACACTCTCAAAGACTCTCACAGACACTCTCTCACAGACACTCTCTCACAGACGCTCTCTCACAGACGCTCTCTCAAAGACACTTTCTCACAGACACTCTCACAGACTCTCACAGACCCTCTCACAGACACTCACAGACCCTCTCACAGACACTCACAGACTCTCACAAACGCTCAGACTCTCTCTCACATACTCTCCCAGCCACTCTCTCACAGACTCACAGACCCTCTCGCACAGACTCTCACGCTCTATCACAGACAGTCTCACAGACACTCTCTCACAGACTCTCTCAGAGACTCTCTCAGAGACTCTCCCAGACACTCTCTCACAGACTCTCCCTCACAGACTATCACAGACACTCTCACAGACTCTCTCACAGACTCTCTCTCACAAACACTCTCACAGACACTCTCACAGACACTCTCACAGACTCTCTCTCACAGACTCTCTCACAGACTCTCTCTCACAGACTCTCTCTCACAGACTCTCTCTCACAGACTCTCTCTCACAAACACTCTCACAGACACTCTCTCACAGACACTCTCACAGACTCTCTCTCACAGACTCTCTCTCACAGACACTCTCTCACAGACACTCTCTCACAGACACTCTCACAGACTCTCTCTCACAGACTCTCACAATTTCTTACAGACAGAATCTCACAGACAGCCTCTCACAGATACTCTCTCAGACACTCTCAAAGACTATCGCACAGACACACTCATAGACACACTCTCACAGACTCTAACACACTCCCTCACACTCTCACAGACTCTCTCTCACAGATTCACTCTCACAGGCACTCTCTCACAGATTCTCTCACAAACTCACACACTCACAGACACTCCCACAGACACACTCTCACAGTCACTATCACAGACTCTCTCACAGACTCTCACAGACACTCTCTCACAGACACTCTCTCACAGACACTCTCCCACAGACTCTCACACAGACTCTCACAGACACTCCCACAGACACTCCCACAGACACTCCCACAGACTCTCTCACAGACACTCTCTCACAAACACTCTGTCACAAACACTCTCTCACAGACGCTCTCTCACAGATGCTCTCTGAAAGACACTTTCTCACAGACACTCTCACAGACTCTCACAGACTCTCACAGACACTCTCACAGACACTCACAGACTCTCACAGACTCACAAACACTCACAGACTCTCTCTCACATACTCTCACAGCCACTCTCTCACAGACTCACAGACACTCTCGCACAGACTCTCACGCTCTCTCACAGTCTCCCACAGACACTCTCTCACAGACAGACTCTAACACACTCTCTCACAGACTCTCTCAGACTCTCAGAGACTCTCCCAGACACTCTCTCACAGACTCTCCCTCACAGACTCTCACAGACACTCTCCCAGACACTCTCACAGACTCTCTCTCACAGACACTCTCACAGACTCTCTCTCTCACAGACTCTCACACTCTCTCACAGACACTCTCTCACAGACTCTCTCACAGACTCTCACACTTTCTTACAGACAGAATCTCACAGACAGCCTCTCACAGACAATCTCTCACAGATACTCTCTCAGACACTCACAGACTATCGCACAGACACACTCATAGACACACTCTCACAGACTCTAACACACACTCTCACAGACTCTCTCTCACAGACTCTCTCTCACAGACACTCTCACAGACACTCTCTCACAGACACTCTCACAGACTCTCTCAAAGACTCTCACAGACTCTCTCACATTCTCTCACAGACACTCTCTCACAGACTCTCACACTTTCTCACAGACAGCCTCTCACAGGCAGTCTCTCACAGATACTCTCTCACACACTCTCACAGACTATCGCACAGACACACTCACAGACACACACTCACAGACACACACTCACAGACACACACTCACAGACACACACTCACAGACAACCTCTCACAGACACTCTCTCACAGACACTCTCTCACAGACACTCTCTCACAGACTCTCTCACAGACACTCTCTTACAGACTCTCACAGACACTCACACTGTCACAAACACTCTCTCACATACTCTCTCTCACAGACACCCCTACAGACACTCTCTCACAGACTCTCACACTCTTTCACAGACAGTCTCTCACAGACAGTCTCTCACAGACAGACTCTCACATACTCTCTCACAGACTCTCAGACTCTCTCAGAGACTCTCCCTCACAGACTCTCTCACAGACTCTCTCTCACAGACACTCTCTCAAACACTCTCACAGACTCTCTCTTACAGACTCTCTCTCACAGACACTCTCCCTCAGACTCTCTCTCACAGACTCTCACACTTTCTTACTGTTAGAAAGGCGATCCCTGGGGAGGCAGAAGATGTCTGACTGACCACCCCTAGGTCCACCTCTCCGTCGAGAAGTAGCCGAGCGTTATCAAGAGGCCTCCTGGGTGAGGGTCCTCTCCTAGGATCGTACAGCAGAGTAACCACAACACTACAAACGGACACCACACAAGAGGTTAAGTTCTTAAGCTTTATCAGGAATAAAGGTTGCTGGTTCTCAGCGGTATGTACAGGCAGATCGAGGGATCTGTAGAGTCTCGTAAAAGGGACAGGGTAGCGGGACAGTCTCAATATGGGTGCAGGAAGGGATACCCTGCGCACAGCTCTCAATCCTCGAGCCGGGGGTTCCGAGAGGTCGATCCGCGGCAGCGCCAGCAGGACTCGACAGGTGGTCCGTATCGGAGGGAGGCCGCGGCAGCGCCAGCAGGCCTCGAGGTGGTTTCGGCGAAGATGGGCCGCGGCAGCGCCAGCAGGCTCTCAAGATGGTTCAGCAAAGGTGGGCTGCGGCAGCGCCAGCAGGCTCTCAAGATGGTTCAGCCGCGGCAGCGCCAGCAGGCTCTTAAGATGGTTCAGCAAAGGTGGGCCGCGGCAGCGCCAGCAGGCTCTCAAGATGGTTCAGCCGCGGCAGCGCCAGCAGGCTCTCAAGATGGTTCAGCAAAGGTGGGCCGCGGCAGCGCCAGCAGGCTCTCTGGGTATCTTCAGGTTACGGGAAAATGAGTTCTTCTGGTGTCGGCCGTGACAGCGTCAGCAGGGCTTTCCAGTCCAGGATACAACTGGCGTCCTACTCCGGGGCTGGCCCAGATATAGGACTGGGGTCCTTTGTTGGCCGGACCCTCGCGCCTGGGGGCCAGAGGGGCCGGCATGATGGTGTCCAGTCACCCAGCAGGGGGGTGGAGCCAGCGCCCAGGGAGGCCGGAGGGCGATCGATACCAGGCGTCCGGGGACGGCTGGAGGGCCATCGAAACTCCCCTTCCTCCGGGATCTGTCGAGTGGCCACTCGACCACCTGGGTGGATCTTGGTGCCTCGATGTCGGGGCTTTGCTGGGGCCTGGGCCGGGGCCGAGGCCACGTGTTCGTGACGTGGTGGGCCCAAGATGGAGTCGGCGCGGCCTCGTGCTTAGGTCGTGATGGGCCCAAGATTGAGCCAGGCCGGTAGTGGGGGTCCGGGATGATGACCGGACCAGCAGTGTTGGGGCGTGCAGTGTTGGGCAAAAGGGGCTGCCCGAGGCTTGGTGGAGGGCCGATGTCGTTCGGGGCCCGCCATGCGGGAGGGGTAGGACCACGCCATGAGGCCGGGTCCAACACTTACAGACAGTCTCTCACAGACAGTCTCTCACAGACAGTCTCTCACAGATACTCTCACAGACACTCTCACAGACACTCTCACAGATGTTCTCAGACTCTCTCACGGACTCTCTCACAGACTCTCTCACAGACACTCTCACAGACTCTCTCACAGACACTCTCACACATTCTCACAGACACACTCTCACAGACACACTCTCACAGACTCTCTCACAGACACTCTCTCACAGATACTCTCAGACTCTCTCACGGACTCTCTCACGGACTCTCCCACAGACTCTCAGACACTCTCTCAGACACTCTCGCAGGCACTCTCACAGACTCTCACAGACACTCTCACAGACACTCTCACAGACACTCTCACAGACACTCTCGCAAACTTTCTCACAGACTCTCTCACAGACTCTCTCACAGACACTCTCACAGATAGACACTCAGACACTCTCACAGACACTCACACACACTCTCACAGACACTCTCATACTCACAGATACTCTGACTCTCACACTCTCTCACAGACTCTCACAGACACTCGCTCACAGACACTCTCTCACAGACTTTCACAGACACTCTCTCCCAGACACACTTTCACAGACACTCTCTCACACTCTCACTCCCTCACATACTCCCTCTCACAGACGCACCCTCTCAGACTCTCCCACTCTCTCTCACTGAGTGACTCACTCTCACTGACTGACTCTCTCTCACTGACTCTCACGGACTCTCTCACGAACTCTCTCTCATAGACTCTCTCACTGACTCACTCTCACTGACTCTCACTGACTGACTCTTTCTCACTGACTGACTCTCTCTCACTGACTCACTCTCACTGACTGCCTCTCTCTCTCACTGACACTCTCTCTCACTGATTGACTCTCGCTAAAAGACTGACTCACTAAAAGACTGACTCTTGCTTAAAGATTGACTCTTGCTTAAAGATGGACTCACTCTCACTAACTGACTATCTTACTGACTCACTCTCTTTCACTCACTGACTGACTCATTCTCATTCACTCTCACTGACTGACTCACTCTTACTGACTGACTCTCTCACTGACTCTCACTCTCTGACTGGCTAACCAACTCTCTCACTCTCACTGACTGACTCACTCTCTCACCCACTCTCACTGACTGACTGACTGACCTTCACCCTCCTGTTATTTATGCCCCCATAACAAATAAAAACACAGCAAGCAACCACTGGGACAGGCAGATACAAGTTGCCAGCATTGAAAGGACAAAAAGAACTCAAGACATTATTTTTAATGCTTTTATAATATGGTCGTTTAGTTGTACATAATGCTTTTTGGTCATATCTAAGGTAACAAAAATGCTTCTTTTTTATAACTTTTCAGCATGCTGCAAACTTCTGTACAGCACAGCTTAAAGACATAGGTAAAGTCAATATCTCTGGCTAAATACTTATAAGTTCCCAAAGGCAAGTCCTATTGCATTGCAAATGCTTGTTAGTGCTCCACAGATAAAATTGCAGCACATTTTTGCAGAATTTGGAAATGCATTTTATAGTTTTGTTGCTTTTTGTTTAGTTTTTTCTTGTAGGCTGTTACCTTTGGTTTAAAGGGAATGATGTTGTAGTGTGTGACCTTAATGCTGCAGTTTGCATTTCATTACCATCATTTGCTTATCCTGGAAAATCTCCAGGGTGTAGGAGGTTTGCTGTTCCAGAGTTCTTTCTTCAGCTTCTGGGCAGTTGTCACTTTGTGGCGATCAGTGGTCCTGTTTCTCTGCTCTTGTAGCAGCTTCTATCAGAGCTACATCCTCCCGCCAACGATAATAAGATGCCAGGCATCACCCAGCACACAACACAGCCTATGATGGGCTACGTCTATCTGCTCGGCGGAGTTAGAGCGCGGATAAAGTTCTCTGGACCCATCAGGCTGTGAATGTAACCTAAGGGCTTAAGATGAAATGAAGAGCTTACCTCCTTCCTGAGTGGCTCCAGTCTGCTGTGTGCAGACCCGGTAGCTAGCAGCACCCTGCAGTATGTATGTATAAATCAAATTATGTTGGAAGTAACCTGCAATATACTGGCAGGCAGCACCCTGCCAAAGAGTAGGAGTTCTCATGGAATTTTATTTCCTGACACATTTATGAAGATAGTCTTTTAACAGGCAGAAGAACAACACTGACCACACATTTTCCTGGCACTGTCTTTAAAATGACGTATGATTTAATCAAAAGGAGACTAGCTCATGTATTACGAAATTTACCAAAAGTAAAGGCCTCGGGTATGTTTCGTCATGGGATAGGAACACCTGGTAAGTGTGTTCATGAAGCCCTCACCCACCAACCTAGTTGGTGGCATGCTTCATCATCGGGCCCACCCAGTGACACCTAGCGTGTCCCGGGTGTGCTTCGACGCCTGATTACAGCGGAGCAGGTATGTTGCTGAGTGTGCAGTGATGAGTGTTATGAAAGTGATGTTAAAACGGCTTGGCGGGGGTCCCAGTACCCAAGGGTAAATTAAACTTTAATACCTGGGCCTCCGTCAGCGGTTAAAAATAAGGCTGTTGGATGTTAGAGGCGAGTTACGACCTCCCACATCCAGTGGTGGGTCAACATGTTTCAGCCATGCCTTATGAATATGCTGGCTTTCTTCAGGACCTATTTTAAAAGAGTGAGTGTAATTAGACTAGTGGGTGTGTAATTCAGACTATGTGTGTACACGCCCTAAAGTGTTTATCTATGTGTGAGAGGGGGATTCCCTTCTCAAAAACACCTGTACATGTAACATATATTGACAAAGACAAAACATACAAGGAAAAAGAGAGTCACTAGGATGTATGGCATTATACACATCTGATTGCCGGCACTATAGCGGAGGGGGTGTAGGCTATAGACGGCTATAGTGTAATGGTACTGGTGGTACCATTCGGTGAGATTCGCACTTTTAGTTCGGGAGTGGAGTGGCTAAAACACGGATTTCACATACACTGTGCATATGTGTGAACAGGCGCAAGAGTTATTTCTTACGCTGGTTTTAGCAGTTTTTGGCCTCAAGGTTGAGAGGTGGCAGGGGGTTGACCCTATGGGAAAGAAAGGTTTTGGCCACTCAGATTAAGGAGACCTGTAAGGAGGAAAGGTAACGCTTACCAGTGGTAGTGATGGGTTTTTCTCATACTCACAGCTTTTCTGGGCAGAGCCTGCTCTCGACCTGTAGTGCCTCCTTCGCCTACCGGTGAGTAATGGCCGGTTTCACTGGGTGTTATATACTGTGGTTGATTGGATAATCATGTGCACCTGCATTCGTGGAGGCAAGAGTAGAAAGACTCGAAAAGTCGAGTCATAGTGCCTGAGGGGGAGCCGTTACGCGATGTGGGCGCGCGTGCGCAGTGCCCGCGGGTAGTGATGCGCATGCGCGGGTCGGTAATGTTCTGCCCGCTGTGGAAAAGTAAATTTTGCCATGTTCTGTGTCCCTACGCGTCCTCCATCATATGTTATCTGTGCATGATTAATATGCATATGTATTCCCCATGTTCGATTAATGACGCAATTATATTTGTGTCCATCTCTAGTATGCCAGTTTCCAGTTCTCGTGAATACTACGAATATCAGGCCTATGTAAAGCTACGTTGCCACGTTTCTCAGTGTGCACGTTATTTCATTGTAAAGTCCCCGTTTCTAGGCCTCAAAAGGGCCTGGACACCAGATTCAGCTTCTGTCTCCTGAGCCTCGCTGAGGAGCGATACAGCCCCCACCTGTATCCCTGACCCTTCACTTACTTCCTGCCTTGCAGTGCCCGGTTCAGCCTGGCTCTGCCTCTGAGTCTGCCAAGAGTATGTTATGATTCTAGTTATCAGTCCAGCCCTCCTTCTCTGCATTCCTAAGCTACTGAACCGCATCAATAGTTTCCGTCATTGTCTAGCCTTTACGTCTCCATGTAAGAGAAATACTGTATCAATGGTCATTTAATATTCTTCATCACGCACTACATGTAGAATAATGTATGCTCCAGTCTTAGAATCAAGTTAGCCTTTCCCCTCCTGACTTCTAGTTTATATCAACATGTTCTCTAAACATCAGATACTAGATACTGTTTAGGTACATGTCGCCCTGACTCTCCAGACTTCAGTCTCTGCTCCTAGCACAGAGTTCGTAGCCCCCAGCTTCTCCTAGTAACACGTCATTGCCAGTTTGCGCGCACCATTAGGTCAGAGGTCCCAGCTCCTTAGGTAGCCCCCTCCATGTTTCCGCCCCATTCATGACATATTCTGTTACGTTTGCATCACATGTCTATGTATACGCCCTGTTACACCCACTTTCACCCTTATCTTTCGCGACTGCTATTGACCACGCCCCCTGCTCCGCCTATCGTATGTATTGTAATGCAACTGTTTTAGTATATATGATCGTGTATTGTTATTAAATGTTAGCGCGCTCATCCCAGATCTAGCCCCGGCAGCTGCCGGGCCACGCTAGTCCAATCCAGCCCCCCTGCCGGGCCCTGCCATCCTATTCCTATGCAGGTTGTCCTGTCCCTGTCCTTTATGCTGTAATAAACCTGCAAAACTCCTACTACCTCGAATCTTGACTCTTATTTATTGAGCTATCTGTTATTACTATGCCTAGTCAAACCTAGATCCGGTATTATTTATTTATACCACATAATGGCGCCCGAACAGGGACTTGCCCTTTCCCCACGCGTCGGTGAAGCCACGCCGGCCCCCTGACCCTCTGCAGTCGTGACGGAACTCTTCTGCGCACCGGCAGATATTTCTGCTTTAAGTATCCCTCAGGCCCACGGAGGAGACGGAGGAGGCGGTCCAGCATCCAGACGAGACGGTGGAGGAACGCGGCGAGTCCCGACCAGAGCCCAAGCCGAGAGTCCAAGGTCCGAGGTATCCGGAGGCCCACCCGTAACAGAAGTCCGAAGTTCGTCCGTCCGGCGTCGAAGCAGTCCAGTCCAGTCCGAGGCCTTCCGTTCTTGCTGCCCGGTGAGTACCGTTGCTGGGGTAGTATCTAGACAGGGTCAATCTAAATTGTCTCTGGTCCGATGGGTCTGGGTACGCAGATCTGAAACGAAGTGTTCACCTAGGTGGATACGGGTCTTGATGCGTCCCTTTATGGGACCGGTATGTTCCGTGCTGTTTCAGCAGCGCATCCAGTAATTCTAGTCTGTTCCGTTCTCGAGAAATTCATGTGTTTCTGTTCTCAGTGTTCCAGGTAGTATTCTGTCCGAACTGTTGCTTCATAATGTTATTCAATGTATTTTCAATGTCGTGGTATGCCTGAATTGTTTTCTCAATTGTTATTGTTCCTCGTGTATTGTATTGTGTTCAGATTCAAGTTTGCAATGTCCCTCTTTTCGAGATTACGTCAGTTAAAAACTAGAAAGGGTCTGCTAGAAGAAGCAGTTCCTGTCCCGCCTAGGGACAGTCCAGGTCATTTTATGTATCAGAAGCATGGCATAAGCGCCATATTGTATCTAGATTTATGGGTAGAGTATACCAAAGAGTTAGAGGAAAAGTATAGATGGCCCGTATCAGGTACATGGGATGCCGAGTGCATCATGCGAGTAGAAGAAGCATTATGGAAAAAGAAAGCCAGACAGTCACAGAAAGATGCCATCGAGTTATGGCGCAAAGAATCTCATAAAAGAACCGAAAAAGAAATCAGAAAGTCAGAACTAAGTAGAGAATCCTTGGAACGAGCCCAAGAAAGGGAATTAATCGAGATAGGTGAACGAGTTAAAACCGAACAGTCAGACAGACAGAGGCATGCCCTTATTAAGGGTATGTACCCTCTTCTTGCCGAGGGCTTGCCAAAAGCGACCCCGGAGGCATCCAGTAATTTTCCGCCACCATTAGTTCCGACCAAGCTATGTCACAAACCGACCGCAGCTGATATATTCATTTCGTCCTATTTGGACGACACAGTCCCGGAATATGCAAATCCCGCTCCGCCAGTCCCTGTAAATCAGGCACTTCCCGCTCCTCCAGACACGGGAGTACCTGTTACGGTACCCCCGGTCCAGCCCGCCATACAAGTCCAGCCTGCATTTCCATTTCCCACTCTGCCAGGACGAAGAGCATCAGTAGACGACTCTAGTTTAGGGGCCGCAGGAGGAGGTCCTTTAGGAACCCCGCCGCCACACAAACGTTTAACGTTAGCCGAATTACATGCGCAAGCGTCACAGCGTACGCCCAGGTATCAGTCTGTTGCAGAAATAAGAAAAGCCCTTAACGAATGTGGCTATGATCCAGTCCCAGGCGAGGATAATATGGTTTTATATTCATTACGCGTGAGAAAGGTGACCGAGTATCTAGTCACCCTACCAGATATGAAAGAAGATCTAGACAGAATATATCGTTTCATCCGTACAGGGAATGATCCAGAAAGTATTAGTGACGTCATGTGCCAAAGAAAAGTTGAAGTCCAGCTCATGCTATTAAAGTTTCTGATTAATTGTTTAATACGAGAACAAGATTATCCGACCAAAGATCGAGCCGAAATGAAAGTCCTGACAAAGTGGAGTGATAATATAGCCGAGGGTAAGCATAAGACCATCAGTAGTATAGAGAGTATGTACAAGAAAATTCGTAAGGAAATAATAAGGTTACATGATCAACGTAAAGCAGCACAAGTAAGCGAGAAAGAAAATGACTCTTCTACAGAAGAGGTAGAGGACGAGAATCCCACTAGAATAGCGTATGTAGGAAAATCTAGATTTCCAGATCGCAATTTACGTCTAGAACACAAGCCAGTTTTTCATCATCCAGCACCAGAACAAGGTTCTCTAGAACAAGTATTTCAAGCTACCGATCACATTCTGAAATCACGAATCGGTTATAGCGAGTTAAGTGCTATGCATGAACAAGAACTAGTCCGATCAGCAGTCCGATGGATTACTGATTCTACCACTTTTCCAGACGAAATAGTGGCACAAATGTTTCTGAAATTGCCCCCAGCCGAGCAGCGACTGGTGGGTATGTATATGATCCAGCACCTCATTACTTTGTATGAGGGTCAACATTCTGATCCAGGTCCGTTACACGATGTCCTGAACGAGTTACTCCAGTATAAATGGAAAGGTTTAGGTACCGATTTAATCAGTGTCATTCTAGAACAGCGCCACAAATATAGTATGTTTTTGAACCCGCATTTTGTTCATGTCTCACCCCCAGAAAGTAGACCCTTTTACATAGACCGACAAAATCCGTTACGAGAAGTGCATCCAGTTAAGACAGAGGGTGGTGATATGCAACGAGTGTTTGTTTATACCCCGATTACAAAGATGGAACTCTTAGAGATGAAAAAGTTAATTCCCTGTCATGATAAAGATCCAGCAGGGTTCCACCGAGAATTAAAAGACATGCTCCGTATGGGAGAATACACGTATCCAGATATTATTAAAATGTTAAAAGTTCTATTGCCCGCAGGGGTATATGAGAAACTCAAAGAAAAAGAATGGGAGGTGGGAGAGAAAAAGATCGATTGGACAGTTCTAGAAGCTGAAGATAAGGCACGAGTACCAGGTACCGGTCTTGGAGATAAATGTAAAGAATTACCTGAACTGTTAATACAAGTTTTGCCCAGACTATTAGCAACTAAAAAGGAAGACTGGGATGCAATCTCAGCCTGTAAACAGAAACAAGACGAAGACACTAGTGATTTTTACTCTAGATTTGAGAAATGTTTTACCATAAACAGTGGCCTCAAGACAAGTAGTGAATCATACCCTCATCTTTTTGTTACTAAACTAGTCGAGAATTCAAGTCCACAAGTTAAGAATCGAGTTTTGAAAGTCGAAAGTACCTGGCAAGCTAATACCCCGTCCCAGATGTTACAGATGCTTCAATACCACCAGAATAGAATCAGAGAAGAACAAGAACATGAAAGAAAACGTATGAAAGACACGAAAATGAAAGTACTAGTTGCACAATCTGTTCCTCAAGATAGTCAGAAGAGGGGTCCGAATCAAGCCAGTCATCCTGCAGCTCCCGTTAAAGGAAACTGCAATTATTGTAAACAGCCAGGTCATTTTATAAACGAGTGTGCAGTTCTGAAACACAACATAGCTACCGGTAAGACTAAAGAAAGACCACGTCCGCCTAGACAAGAACAAGTTACACAGACTCCGCAGTCACAGAATGCACCACAGACAGTTACTGTACCGCAGCCCATCGCTGCAACACAGCATGTTACACAGCAGATGTACCAGTATGCTCAGTCCGAGTATCCAGAGTATCAGCCATATTCATGAAACAGCCTAGAGAGGGAGGTAGGCTTGCCTCTCATCGAGATACCTGTAGATCAAGAAGGTCCCTATGTTCACAGTCAAGTACTAGGGAAAGACAGAAAGTTTCTGATTGATACAGGGGCAAGTAGGACCACCATCAGTCACGCCGAAGTTCCAGGGGCTCCGCTCTCAGGCTCTAGAAATGTTTCCCTTGGATTTTCAGGAAAACCTATCGTAAATGAAATTTCAAAGCCAGTTACTCTAGAAGTAGGTCCATTGTCCCGCACTACTGATCTGTTACTTACGAAGTCATGTCCAGAAAATCTATTAGGCATTAAAACACTGAAAGAGTTAGGTGCAGTTATATGCTGTTCCCCAGAGGGAATACGATTGTTCCTACGTAACTTCAAGGGTCACTATGTATTACGAGATTTTGATCCCAGATTGTCTAATGTTCCGCAGCATCTATGGGCGCAAGGTCCAACTGATGTTGGTTATATGCAAATCACACCCCATCGTGTGACTCTCAAGCCAGGTGTAGTCCTGCCACGAATCAGACAGTACAGATTGCCACCTGAGGCTGTAGCAGCCTTATCCAAAATTATTGACGAGCTCATCGCTCAAGGAGTAGTTGTAGAAACTGACTCCAATATATGTAATTCTCCGATCATTCCAGTCAGGAAACGTACTGATCCAAATGCACCTCCAGTATATCGATTAGTGATTGATCTTCGAGAACTTAATAAATGTATTATTCCCCAGTACCCAGTTGTCCCAGATATTTCTTCCCTATTGACAGCCATTGATTCCGAAGCCACATTTTTTACAGTCATAGACCTCAAGAACGCATTCTTCAGTGTCCCCATTCATCCAGACAGCCAGTTTCTTTTCGGATTTTGTTTAAATGGAAGGAGCTATATGTTTACACGAGCTCCTCAAGGTTTCACAGAAAGTCCTAGTATTTACAGTCAAGCACTCAAGAGACAACTAGACAATATTCACATGCCAACTGACACTGCCCTGCTCCAGTATGTCGATGATCTACTGATCACAGCCCGTTCTGAACGTGCTTGCGAACGAGCATCCCTTACAGTCTTGTATTTCCTTGCCGAGATGGGGCACAAGGTGTCCCCTTCGAAGCTTCAATTCTGTGTCCAGCAAGTGATCTACTTAGGCCACTTGCTGTCCAAGAGGGGTAGGCAGTTGACACCAGACCGTATCCAGTTAATAGCGAGTCTTCCTCAGCCAAAGACCCAGAAGGAGGTACGTGCTTTTATCGGCCTTACTTCTTATTGCAGACAATGGATTCCTCAGTATGCATTCTTAGCCAAGCCACTGATACAGTTAACGACACAGGAGGCAGCCGTATCGACTGTTCTCCCTTGGACATCTGAACATACATTTAGTTTCAATGAGTTAAAGAAAGCTTTATGCCAAGCTCCAGTTCTAGCTACACCGAACTACAGTAAGCCTTTTACACTTTTCGTCACTGAACGCGAAGGTACAGCATTATCTGTTCTCACACAAGATCAAGCAGGACAATACAAGCCTTGTGCTTATTTTTCGAGCACATTAGATCCTGTAGCCCAGGCTCTGCCTGTGTGCCTCAAGTCAGTTGCAGCCACAGCACTAGCTATCAGACAAAGTGATTCCATAGTCTTAGGTCACTCCCTGACAGTACAAGTTCCACACTCCGTGGAAGTTCTTTTAAACCGAACACAAACTCAGCACTTGACAATTGCACGTTTAACAGGTTATGAATTGACACTGTTCCAGCCACACATAGAAATCAGACGCTGCAACGTCCTAAATCCTGCCACACTGTTACCGTCAGTTAATCCAAATCCTGCCACACACGACTGTGTGGAAGTAGTTAACATCATGACCAAGCCAAGACAAGATCTGACAGATATTCCATTACCAGATCCCGACCTGACACTTTATGTGGATGGTTCATGCATGAGAACTAGTACAGGAGAACTAGTCGCCGCGTATGCAGTGACTACTGACACTGAAGTTATTGAAACACACCGTATTGACACCCTGTCTGCTCAAGCAGCAGAGCTAGTTGCTCTGACTCAAGCCTGCATACACGCCAAGAACCGGAAAGTTAATGTTTACACAGATTCACGTTATGCATTTGGAGTCGTACACGACTTCGGAGTGCTCTGGCAGGAGAGAGGTTTCATGACTTCTCATGGAACCAAGATTCAGCATGGTCTCCTTATTCAAGCTCTGTTAGATGCAATACACTTACCGACATCCATTGCTATCATGAAGTGCAAAGCACATACGAAAGTTACTGACATTATTTCCCAGGGTAATGATCTAGCAGATCGCACAGCCAAGCTTACAGCACAGACACCAGACATTTCAGTTAAGCCAACACAGACACACACTCCAGATCCGACTACATGTATGACAGTTAAGGACCCTACACAAGATGTCATAGACATACAGTTACATGCTACTCCTGAAGAAATCAAGAAATGGTCCGAACAAGGAGGGGTCCAGACAGATCAGGGATGGTTAACGAAGGGTAGAGCCACATGGTTTCTCCCCGACTCCATGGTTCAAGTCATTGTTAATACCGCACATAGTCCAGCACATTTAGGAGAGAAAGCTATGTTAGACAGTATCCAGAACATTTGGTTCAACAAACATTTGCGAGCTGCAGCCAAGCAGAAAGTCCGTACCTGTATGATATGTTGTCAGTTTAATCCAGGTAAAAGTGTCCCGGTGGAACAAGGTGGATTCCAGCCCCCTGACCACCCTTTTGAAGTCCTCCAGATGGATTACATTCAGATGGAGCGATGTTGAGGTTTCAAGTATGTCCTTGTAGTTGTATGCGCTTTGTCCAGGTGGACAGAAGCATATCCAGTCCCAGATTACACAGCCGCGACCACTGCCAGGCAGTTGGTTCGTGAGTTCTTCCCCCGTTATGGACTCCCTAGAGTCGTGTATTCTGACAACGGCCAGCCATTCTCATCTGAACTCATGAAACATGTTTCCCTGTTGTTAGGGTACCAGTGGAAGTTCCATTGTGTACGCCATCCTGAAGCAGCCGGTCTCGTAGAGAGACATAACCAGACCCTGAAAATTCGCATTGCCAAAGTATGTCAAGAGAAAGGTGTGGACTGGCTAATAGCTCTGCCAGTTGCCCTGTTCTACATGCGCATGGTCGCACATTCCAGAACAGGTCTGTCCCCGTATGAGGTCGTTTTCGGCCGCCCCCCTAACATGTGGGGTACTCCTAGACCCCGAAGTATTACCGATGTTTCAAGTAATATGCTGACAGATTACCTAGCTTCCTTGATGTCTGCCCTCAACTCTTGTCGTTCACAGGTTGCCGCCGCATTTCCAGACAATACAGAGGTGGCACCGCATGAAATCGTTCCCGGATCCATGGTCCTAGTGCGAAATTTCGATCGTTCAAGTCCGCTGGAGCCTCGCTGGAAGGAGCCCCGACAGGTCCTCCTCGCCACCCGTACAGCCGTGAAGTTGGAGGGACGCAAAGGCTGGGTGCATCTTTCGCATATCAAAAAGTTTTATGGATTGAAACCAGTTTCAAAGAACATTTCCGAGGATTTAAAGGACTGCCAAAGTACTATTCTTAAGGACTGTCCCGCAAAAGACACTGTTACTGAACCCTCCCTGTTAGAGACAACTCCGCAACAGGAGTATAAGAAAAAGCTACGGTCTAGTAAAATAAGTCAGCCAGTTTGATTGTCTAAGTCCTCCCCTAGGTGAAACGGTTAGACCGGTTTCTGACATGTATAAAATAGACCCCCATAGTGAGAGAGTTAGTCAAAACTCAATCCGATGTATCGTTTTTCTAAGTTTCATATTATTTCTCAGCATTATGATTTCCTGCACCAGTTATGCATTTTATCTGTATTTTCCAGTTTCTCATGTAAATAAGTCTTCTAATGTTACAGTAGAGCACACGTTTAGTGATCTGCCTCCTCATGAACTCTCTTACCGCCTCGCTATGCGTAACAATTCTTTTATCCGCATGTTACATTATTCACACCAGACCAGCAATGCCACTAATTGTTGGGTGTGTGGTCGACTCCCCCCTTTCCAGACACCGAAGGGAGTTCTGCCACTTTTTCCTTATCCATTTTCACATAATGGTTCGTGTGGAGCATGGTCCACGTTAACGTCATCCTCAACAGATATGTCTTTCCTTAACAGTACATGTTTCCCAGACAAGCAAGGTCTTCCCCACAGAACAGGGTTAGATCTAGAGAATGAAGTTTACAATTTAGGAAATTATTCTTCGAATTTTATGGTCCTGAATGTTCAGTCTGATACTACTCCAGACTTACCTGCTATTTCAGTACTACCAGTCAAAGGTGAATTATGTGTCCGAAATAATGGTTCCGTACATGTAGGACATAGTGATTGTACTACTATTGTCAAGTATAGTGACAGTGGGAAATCTATTTTCAAAGCTTCACGTCATTCTTATTTTATTTGTGGTCAAACCGCATATGTTCGTCTGCCCCTCGATTGGGAGGGAACCTGTTACATTGCCTTCCTACTGCCACCTGTTTTCCTAGCCCCACCTGATTATCATAGAAACACACATCTAGTACACATTAGACATAGAAGGGAGATCGAGTCCCCAATTGTCGATTATACTGAAACTGCTCTAGAACAGTATACAGATTTCAATAGAGGTTTCTTCTTCTTTATAGGCCCTATCCAGAACAGTAAGCTAATCCGTAGGTTAACCAGAACCCTTGAAGCTGTAGTAAATGAGACTGCCTCTGCTCTAGGTAACTTGACTGAAGAGCAATCTGCTATGAGATTTGTCGTTTTGCAAAATCGTCTCGTCCTTGACGTCATACTGGCCGATAGGGGCGGGGCCTGTAGAGTCATCGGATCTAGTTGCTGCATTTTCATTCCAAATAACGCGCCGTCTGTTTATTCAGCTATAACCAGACTCCATAAAATTGCCCATCTGTTACACCGAGATCCAGGCACCTGGACATGGTCCGGTTGGTTCTGGAATATAATTTCCGCCTGGGGATGGAAAGTATTGTCCTTTCTAGGTATCGCAGTAGCGATCATATTCAGTTGCTGCCTCTGTATACAATGTGGCCCTGCGATTTGCAGCATTTGTGCTACCTCTTGTATTCCTAGTCCCAAGTCCCGTTCTAAAACCCGTTCCCAGAAAATTCGAGACGAGCAAATGATACTGTATGAAATGATAGATGGTATCATGAATATTGATGTTTCCTGATGGAAACGTAGTGACAAGGAGGGAATGTGGAAAAGTAAATTTTGCCATGTTCTGTGTCCCTACGCGTCCTCCATCATATGTTATCTGTGCATGATTAATATGCATATGTATTCCCCATGTTCGATTAATGACGCAATTATATTTGTGTCCATCTCTAGTATGCCAGTTTCCAGTTCTCGTGAATACTACGAATATCAGGCCTATGTAAAGCTACGTTGCCACGTTTCTCAGTGTGCACGTTATTTCATTATAAAGTCCCCGTTTCTAGGCCTCAAAAGGGCCTGGACACCAGATTCAGCTTCTGTCTCCTGAGCCTCGCTGAGGAGCGATACAGCCCCCACCTGTATCCCTGACCCTTCACTTACTTCCTGCCTTGCAGTGCCCGGTTCAGCCTGGCTCTGCCTCTGAGTCTGCCAAGAGTATGTTATGATTCTAGTTATCAGTCCAGCCCTCCTTCTCTGCATTCCTAAGCTACTGAACCGCATCAATAGTTTCCGTCATTGTCTAGCCTTTACGTCTCCATGTAAGAGAAATACTGTATCAATGGTCATTTAATATTCTTCATCACGCACTACATGTAGAATAATGTATGCTCCAGTCTTAGAATCAAGTTAGCCTTTCCCCTCCTGACTTCTAGTTTATATCAACATGTTCTCTAAACATCAGATACTAGATACTGTTTAGGTACATGTCGCCCTGACTCTCCAGACTTCAGTCTCTGCTCCTAGCACAGAGTTCGTAGCCCCCAGCTTCTCCTAGTAACACGTCATTGCCAGTTTGCGCGCACCATTAGGTCAGAGGTCCCAGCTCCTTAGGTAGCCCCCTCCATGTTTCCGCCCCATTCATGACATATTCTGTTACGTTTGCATCACATGTCTATGTATACGCCCTGTTACACCCACTTTCACCCTTATCTTTCGCGACTGCTATTGACCACGCCCCCTGCTCCGCCTATCGTATGTATTGTAATGCAACTGTTTTAGTATATATGATCGTGTATTGTTATTAAATGTTAGCGCGCTCATCCCAGATCTAGCCCCGGCAGCTGCCGGGCCACGCTAGTCCAATCCAGCCCCCCTGCCGGGCCCTGCCATCCTATTCCTATGCAGGTTGTCCTGTCCCTGTCCTTTATGCTGTAATAAACCTGCAAAACTCCTACTACCTCGAATCTTGACTCTTATTTATTGAGCTATCTGTTATTACTATGCCTAGTCAAACCTAGATCCGGTATTATTTATTTATATACCACACCGCGCATGCGCGTCAGTGTGACCACGAGGCTCAGGGATGCAGTGACCGTAGATTGTGAAGCGCATGTGCGGGTCAGGTTATACCTGAGCATGCGTGATGGTGGGGACGTGATTTCACTGGCAAAAACTCATTAGATATGTTTACATTGGGCCATTGTGAGTGCGTTATTGGTCATAACGTGAAAATGGCACAAGTTGTAGCTGGGGTTAATCGTCATGGGGGACACCATGTTTCAAATACTCAGAACCTTTAAAATGGCGTACACATTACGAATGGCATTTCTTTCTGTTGGAATAATAACACAAGTTATCTTGCACTCTGCTATAATGTTGCATAGATTGTTGGCTGCAATGCCTTCCATGTTTCATTCAAACGTGCTTTCTACAGAGCGCGTACATGATTTGCTGCTGTAGAGAAATAATGCTCCTGTGTACTGTGGCAGACTCAGAAATATTGAAAAACTTAATTATTTCTCTTTCAGCACTTCATGTAAAGCCTTTCATTTTTTGACTCATACATTTGGCAGAAACATAACTTAGTACCAATAAAATAGTTGTGATGGGGAACATTCATGTGGGGTTAGGACTGGCTCGACCAGAGTGCTTGCTGACTTGGAGGAGTATGGAGTTGATCACCTTGCCTGGTCCGGTGTGGAACCAAGCCAGCAATGCTTTGCTGCAGGCTCATTTGCCCTGATAGCTGGTCAACAGTTTGAGGAGGAGGAGGCGAAGAGATGGCTAAGTGTGCCATGAGGCTGGCATTTCAGTACATCCCTGAGAAGTGAGCTTTGAGTCGACGTAGTGTTCCTCTTATACCACGTGCAATTCACCCTCTCCAAAGCCTCAAGAATTCCTGGGTGTAAAGGGCGACTGATTATGATTGGGTGCTTGATAGTTTTCCAGAATCTCATGTTCTTGGTTGTTAATGTTTGTCAGTAGTTAATTAAACACGTCCAGGGGTTTTATCTCTTCAGTGACACAAGCTGCAATAAAAGTTTCTTTGTCATTGCAAAAAAATATGAATGGCCGACGAGCCTCTGTAGATCAAAGAATGGAAGGGCTGGGGAACTGTCATTCATCTCACTGCTAAGCAGAGCAGTGTCAAGCTTCACCCTCACTCAGGCCTCTGATTTTGACCAACATCGCTTAGAACACTGGGACGTTAGAGCCCATCCTTTTAATGAGAAAACTACAAGTCCCATAAGCAAAAGTGGCGAAAGGTGTCATGCATGACCTGGGGCAACATCTGATTCAGCACATCCAGTTCCAGTTTTTAAGTATTTGACACAATATTGAATTTATAACCTTTGTTTTTTATGGCCATGAGTCACCAGAATACTAAAAACGTGTCTTTTATTTTCAAGGTCAATTACTTAATGGTCACCAGCTTGGAAGCTCTGTTAATTCTTCAGTATTTGTTACTGATCTCCACATGTGGCTGGTTTGGTTCTGCCCCCTGCATCGTTCCCGATAACTCGCACAGGTAAGGAGCTTGTAGCAGCAACATGATAACCCCATACTCGTCTGTAAGAAGTGCGCTCCGAGGCAGGTATTCGATCATTTTTGTGAAACAAGCAAGCGCCAATATCTGCTTTGTACATTTGTTAAAATAAAGCACAATCAAATCACAGTATACTGTTCCGGAGGTTCAGTCCCAGTCCCAGAGTCATTATCTGTAACTGAACGCAGACACCCTAGGAAGCAGGTCTTTTAAGACAAGTTGCGCTCACTCACCTGAAGGTGACATGCTTCATCATTGGGCTATACTACTCACCAGGCCGGCGCTACAATGCCTGGCGGGCACCACTAGAGGGCACTTTGTCGCAGATATTTTAATTAGTACGCCGGATGAGCATAGTAGGACAGAGAATGTTGTGTCATAAGATGTGAGATTGGTGAAAGTCTGAATATAAGATCAGCTATCGACCATTGCCGCAATATAGTTAATGTGATCATACTAGTCCATGTTGAGATTAAAAATAGTGTCAGAGAAATTGAGGAACTAATGGCACCTATCACTGTGTGAAAGTGTCGATCACCTATGGACCTGCTGGTAAGCTGGAGTCTATACTTCAGGTCAACATTTTTCATGCCTTGTGTAGTCATGGAGCAATTTGTTGGCATTTCATCAGGACCAAATATGGGAAAATGGGTAAATGTGACCTAATCTTCTCCAAAGCGTGAGGAGCTCTGTAACTCAAAGCCCTGCGCCGTGCATAGGTGATAAGGTGCCTATTAACTTCTTACTACCACAGGTGAGCGCTGTCTAACAGAGTGCACTAGATAAGTAACCCTCCTAAAATTCAGGACAAACTGACTTATCCAATAGCGAGGACAGCGTATCAGAGGGCAACTGGTTTGAAAAGCACATGCTTCCTAGGGTGCCTGTGTTCAGTTAGAGATAATGTCTATGGGACTGAACCTCCAGAACAGTATACTGTGAGTTGAATTATATGAAGAATGTGTATACTGGACTGTCAATTTCCTCGTCATTTCTTGTGATATGTAAAATAAAACACAACACACCTGGAGGCCGACAAATCTATTATGAATTTAATGCAAAAATAGCAAAAGGCCAAGCAAAATAACAAGTCACAATTGTCTTTGCAATGGACGAGAGCACCCACCCTAAAGCAAGTTGGAGTATATAATGCTAATGCTACACAATGTATTTTTATACACTTTTCTCCTAATACAAGTCAATGAAACCTGAACACATGATAGAAACAGTTACTGAAACAACACTAATGAGTAGGAGGCAGGATCTTCTCTCGAGAGGAATGTGAGGAGTCTGTGAGGTGCAGATAAAAGATACACAGACAAGCTGCAGAATTCACTGTTTCTGGAAATAACACTTCTGTTTGTCAATATTCAATTCACTACAAGATGCAGGAAAGTGTGCAGAAGGACTAAATAAAAGGGTTCTGGGCCCTAATAGAATCATATAACTTTGCAGGCATATTAAGGCGAACATTTTATAAACTGTAGAGATGTACTCCCTTTTCCAAGTTCCTATTCTCTTTTGACTGAATTTTCTTGAATTAATCCATTTTATCTGGCGTGCTGCAGGAGTAACACGTTTGTCCTTAGCCGTGTCTCTAACTGAACCTCCCTACCTCGAGACCTTGGATCCCGACCCCTGCACACAATTTCAATGGGAATTTGCCCCCAAAACTATATGCAACTATATATATATTCAAAAAACCAATATTTGAATTACATTTGAACATTTATTTCCGACACCATAAATGTTTTTTTCTTTCCAAATGACTTATTTTAGCAAATCATAAAACATGATTATGAAACATTTACAATTTTGAATTTCATTTACACATGTAATGTTTTCAAATTAACAATTCATCTGTATATTAAGGCGAACAGACACATCAAATTAATATAAGAATATTGTAATTTGGTAATGTAATATATCAATGCATGTTGTGGCATTCATGTGTAACCAATTATCGGTATTAAAGAAACCAGTATATCCAGTTATGCTTTCTCAATTCCTTCTTCCTAGAGGCCACCACTGCTGCTATCCAGCTGTATTCAGCAGCTGGAATCCTGCAGTTAATCAATACCAAAGGTTGTCAATGCTTCTAGCCAACTCCGGTCCCTGATGCCACTCGCACCCCCACCACCCTTGGGGCTGTTATTCTTTTAGCCAGCTCCAGTCAGTAGTGGCCCCTTGGACCTGTTTGTAAGCCTACTAGCCGGCTCCTGTTAGTACTGGCCCCTGGGACCTGTTATCATTCTAGCCAACTTGAGTCATTAGTAGCACCTTGGGACTAGTGATCATACTAACCAGCTTCAGTCAGTATTGGCCCACTGAGACCTATTATCCTGCTAAGTAACTCCAGTCAGTAGTGACCCCTGTACCTTAAATCCTGCTAATATTCAAAACCAGAGGTTAACTCTACTGCCAACCAGTTCTAGTCAATATTGACATGTATTGTTACCCTGCTTGTAATGAATATCAGAGGCTAGCGTTGTTGCTAGCCAGCTCCAGTCACCAGTGGCCCGTCACATATTATCCTCAATAGGATCAATGCCCAAGGCCTGTGCAGCTGCTAAACTGCTCTAGTCAGTAGTGACCTCCCAGACCTGTTATTCTGCATATAATCAGCAAGGCTTCGTCCATAATAACACTCACCCCACATCCTTATGGTATATTAGCAATGTAATTTATTTACTTACATCATACGGTAGGTACCGCACTATATCACATGATCCCAAAAACAAAGAAAATCAAAATTTGCCTAACCGTTCAGCACTCCACCTTGTCAAAAATGACCAAATCACACCAAGCACTATAGCCCGCCACATCACATGGCACACTCAGCCACAACATGACAAGTTACCACGGCTGGAATTTGGGGCCATTAATCCTCTGTTCGAGGCATGTATGCTGTAGATGCACATGCTTTGCATACTACTGCCATCTTGTGTTGGGTCCGGATGTTTGCAAGTTGTTTAATTATTACCCCTAGATTTATATTCCGGGATAAAAATTACCTGCACCACTCCTTCTTTTTGATCTGGGTTATTTAATTTAATTTGTTGCAGGCTATTTTCACCTTGAGCATGTTCAATTAACCTTCCATTATGATTACTAACAGTTTGAGACCATGATTGTCGATGTTTATGTAACTGCTTCGTTTCGGTTCCCAGATCTTGTGGTAATTTAATATCCTTCCAGGTTTTTAACAAATCTCTATTCGTTTCATCCCCTCTGATACTCTCCCTCTTTGCTCTATTTGTTTCCAATTGTGATGGCTTATTTCCACTTGCAGCATTTCTAAGGACTGAATTTTCCCATTCTCTATCATTTTTTATGCTATCAGCTTGATTGTTTAGGCATTTATTTTTCATAACTGCTTGTACCTCCGATAGATCCTTATTAAATAGAGGGTAAAAGGGTTTTGTTGGAGTCATTTGTTTACCCTCACCTTCACAATATGATATTTGGTCATGGTTGTTTCCAGTGTTCAATCTCACTATATCTGATGCAATTGTATTTTTTATACTTTGAGGCTTTATTTCTTGCTTTCCGTTATTTTTTCCTCTCTCTTTTTGATAGATGAATTTCTGGAGCTACATCTGTCATTGTGGATTATGTCGAGCATAGGTTTATCACTTCTTGATCTTTTGTTTTATCATCTATTTTCTCTTTAACAACAACAGTATTGTCTTTCCATTTTATTCTATCTTTAGAGGGGCAGTCGTTCTTGATGGTTTGAATTCCCACATTAGGAAAATTCCCTTTTACAACGTCAATTATTGTTTTTAAAATATCCGGAATGGTAGCTAGTTTGTTAATTAGTGGGGCACAACTACACTCTGCAAACGTAGATATTGGCTGAGATTGTGCCCTTACTATTAGATTATTTTGCGTTATCTTCTGCTCAATTCCGGTAACAGAGGATGCCGTAGCACTCAAGAGATCTATTTGGACCTCCTTTTGGTTGGACTGATATGTTAAAGCTTCCAGAGTTAATTGCGAGGTTTTGATTAATAAATCCCAAATTGCTCTCCCGTTCCCACTTCCTGGTACCTGAGTACCTGGGCTATGGGGTTGCCCATTTATGAATGATAGGTCCTTATACTCCTCTTTTTGTGGTCCTTGAAAATCATGTCCCTCGTCACAAGAATTAATGAATTGTGGACTACTATTCAAAACGTTTTGTTGATACGGAGTAAGATCCGATTTCAGTGGGTTATTGGCTTCCCTTATGATTTTCACCCCACCATTTAGTTCATGTGGAGCTTCTTGCTCTGGTTGTTTTATTTGGCCCAAATTAGATAGTTCCCCTATACCGTTAGCTTTTCTGATTTTTACTTGCACTTCTATTGGCATTGGATGCCTAGTTGGTAGTAATTGCTGAGTATCTCCCATTGTTAGATTTGTGCATTTTGCGTCCTCTTATTGTGAACGACCAGTAAGTGGAATAGTTAACATCTCTAGGTCCGTTATTTGACCCCAATGGTTGACTTGGTCCTTAGTTGAATTTGACATTCGTTCGACTTCAGCTTCAGACTCAGGGTGGCCTAGTTCACCTACTTCTTGCTTAGGTGATATCATATTTGTTCTACTCAGTGGTTTAATTGGAGTTTGAAGATCACATGGGTTAGTTAGCAATGTTAGCATAGCACCAGTTGGATCTTTCATAAAATCAAACTTTGACGGCGACTTTCCCAGTTTCCCAAATGTATGGACCTTTGATGATTTAAAGGACTATATGTCGCCTGCCTGTTTTATTTTAAACGTATCTAATATTAGTGTTTGTTGTATTTTTCTTTTCCTTTTGATAGGAGGGAAAGGTGGCCGCTCCTTTCCTGACCTCATAATACACCCTCTAAGGTGAAGAAGTCTTGCTTCTTTCAGAAAATCAAACGGGCCAGTGACAAGACCAACAGGTGCCTTGATAGGACAAAAACACCTCCAAGGAAAAATACCCCCAAAGCACACCTCAGTACAGAATCTGCTGGTGCTGCTGGTTACTTATTTATTTAATTAACTAATTAATTAATCAATTGATTAATATCTGGGCTCCGGGTAGGGCTGTAGTCTAGGCATGCAGAGTAATTCAGGGGTCGAGGGGTGCTTCAACAGGGTCAAAGTGTATTGTCACTTTCCCCTTTGCATAATTTCTCAGATTTTGTATTACAGACTTATTACAGACTGAAATGGCTCAGCGACCTACGGACCGATCAACCTTAACTACTCGCCACATGCCACACACCTCTTGCAACTTGTCACTCGCCACTCACTGTTCATTGCTTGTTCGTTGCTATTCATCACTGTCAAGAGTACAAGGGAGAATGCTGGCAATCGTTCAGGAACAAGAGCTGGATCCAGAGCCAGTCCACCTACAGACGGCAGATGTAGGCACTTCCCTCCACTCCTCTGCTCAGCTCTGCTCTGCTCAATGCTGGGTGTATACGTAAAATCAGACGGCAGTTCCCTGAGTTCTGAGGAATGATTGAAGCGTTCGCTGTCGGACCATAGATGCGTCCATTCCTAACCGGAATTAGGACAGTGAATTAAGTCTTCCCACTTAAACATATAACGGGGGCGTGGGGAAAGCACTGTTTTAAGGAGGAAGATATAGATAAATGAGATCACCCCTTTCATGTTAGCAGTCTTGGTGAGAAAGGCCTCAAATTTTGTTAGAGGTCGAGTAGCAGCCTCCCGTATCTGAGGTGTGAGGGCCCAGTGCATCAATTGGATATACTGATATCTTTCAGTGTGCTTCAATTCAAAGTCCCTTTGACATTGATCAAAAGTAAGGGGATCAAAATTGTGGAACAAATGTATTGGAGCTAAGCAGCCTCCCCTTCTCCAGGCGTCAAAGGGTCCCTCATGTTGGGCCGGGGGGAAAGCTGGATTGAAATGGATTGGAGTGAATGGGGATGGAAAAGAAGTCCACCTGTCGTCGCCCAAAATTAAGTCCCATACTTTAAGAGTGGTGCGTGTGGGGCATCTAAGGTCACCCTGGCAGCCGCCTGGAAGAGAAGGGAGGCTCCAGCTATTTCCCTATGGCACTCTCGTCTTTGGAGACTGCTTGGCTGATATTTTCAGGGATAATTATAAGAATTTCGAATTTAAATGGGGCCCCCTTGTCACCTTCCTCTCCCATGGTCTTCCGTCTGCGGTGTGTCCCTCCAACATCAGAGCCCTCCATCTCTTCCAGTTTTGATCACAACTCCAGTGTCGACCAACCTCTCGTTAGTATGAACACGCCGCCACCAAGGGTGAGGTGGGGGGTGTTTTTTTTTTCTTTGTTCCTTGTTAGATTCATAATTACTTATCCCATGTTAGGATGAGTTTCTCCACGCTTTTTCACTATTCCACATAAAACACCTCGGTGGAGCAACCTGGAGAAATTACCGTTACAGAAGGCCGTTAAGTTTTCTTTAGACCTATCTGCTAGCTTAGCAAAGTTGAATGATCTGCTTTTTTTTTCTTTTTTATCTCTCTGTCTCAGCTCCGGGGCACTTAGAAGCTGTATCTTTCATTTGGCTTATCTAAAAAAAGGAGGAGCAGGTTTATATTGATCAATGCACTTTGTCCACCTGTTATAATTCTGTTGAGGCTTTCTGATCCCCTGCGTGGGACCAAGTGATGATGTAATTTTTGCCTGTGGAAAAAATTATTAAACACATTTTTGACAAAAATCAGGCGGCAGGCCAAGGCTCCTCTGTGCTCCTCTGTGCCCTGCAGCAGCCGCCGCACGAGCAGCACCAGCAGCACCTTAGCACCGCGGTGCAGGCAGCGGCCGTTCCTGCCCCCACAGCAAATCTGTAGAACTTAAAGCACCTGTATAACAGGACACGGTTGAAGCAGGGGAAAACTTTGAGAGTGGGAACCGGTCACAAAACAAACCCGGGCAGTCGTCCCAGAATCCGCTCCGCTTGCTCGCCAACTCCTCCTCGGCTCGGCCCCTCGGCTCTAATCGATACGCTCTGCACTCAATGCCAAATCACAGGCCGACAACGACTGTGAACACCAACAGAGGGAAGAATTGTGTGTTTCCCCCAGTTAATAAAAAAAAACAGCATAAGTCTTGGCTGCTTCTGCTGCACCCAGCGTCTTGTGCGTCTTTTCAGTCTAATTTTTCTGTCTGGAAAAAAATTGTTTCTCGGTTTTATGCAACCAGTAAATCCAGGTGCAGAAAAACCTAACTGATAATCAGGTGGAATAAAATGAACACATGAAAGTACTCCTTAATTTCATTGCCCTTGATTCACACTCGGGACCATAGTTGAGGGATAGGTCTAGGCATAGTCCTCGCAGCACACAATAGATTTGCTTGAGGCAGAGGCCAAAACTCAAAAGTCAGGAAACCAGATACAAGTAGGTGGTAACTCAGGGCAGGGGAAAACACCTGTTTTCTGTGGAGGAGTCATTCCCTTCCCAGAAGACTGCATTACAAATTAATTAATAATAATAATAATAATAATAAAGTAGTTTATAAAGCGCCCGGTGACGCCATCCCGGCGTGTCCCCGCGCTCTGGAGAGAAGAAAAGCAGGCATCAGCTAAGATGGAACAGCCAATCGGACCCCTCACTAAGAGTTGTACAGGTGTGTTTTTAGGAGACCTCTGAACTTGACTTCAGATCTTTCCAATCTGAGGCAGAGTGGAAGAATGTTCCAATTTTGACCCGCTAAAACTCTAAAGGATTTGCCCCCAAGTTTGGCGCTTCTTACACGGGGAACCTTCAGCTGGCCTGTGCCTACAGAGCGAAGAGCTCTTGTAGGCTCATATCTTTGTATTAAGTCCTGAAGATAGAAGGGAGCTTTCTGCCATAATATCCGATGACATATGAGGAGAGCTTTGTACATGACTCTCTTTTTTACTGGCAACCAATTTAAGGCCGCCAGCGCAGGTTTCGACGCTGCCCTTTTCGGAAGTCTCAGCACTAGGCGAGCTGCCGAATTTTGAAGGACTTGTAGACGTCCCAGACTTTTTTCCGTGGCGCCCAAGAATAGGACATTCCCGTAATATAAACGGGACGTCACGAGTGCCTGTGTTAAGGTGCGTCTAGCTTCAATGGGAAGTAGATCCAAGGTATGATTGAGTGTTTTTAGCACCCCAAAACACTTGCCCACTAAGCGACAAATGTGGCCCTCGTATGATAGAGTGGGGTCAACCCATATCCCCAAGTTCTTAGCCTCCTTACAAGGGGTTGGGGTAGGGCCCAGGCACGGTGGCCACCAGTCCGCTGTCCAGTTTAGGCCAGTGCCCCCGACCACCAGTACCTCAGTTTTGGAACCGTTTAGCTTTAGGCAGTGCGAGTTCATCCACATGGCCAGATCCTGCATACCGGCCTTAAAGTTGGATGCCGCTATTGATGGTGCTTGAATAATAATACTTTAATAGTATATATTTTTTTAATATATGTTTGATGCCAGTCCATATGACTTTCATATCTGCCTTTGGGATTCTATGTTGCAACTCCATTGGGTGCATGTTGAAAATTCTACAAATCCTCACTCTTACATCCAAGTACTCTCATTCTACCATTCTACACTCTGCTCTGTCTGAAAAACAGCTCAACATTTTCAAAATTCTGCATTGATTTGGCTCGTAAATTATATTTTTGGAAATGTACATGTATTAACTATTTAATTTTTATACTATAGGTGATTGAAATTACGGACAAAGAAAGCAAGATTTAGCACTAAGCAACTGAATGTCGGTGCTATAAGAAGGATTATTTTGAAAAACTGACGGACATCCAGCATTCTACTTTTAAACAATTTCCAAAAATCTAAGTGTGGCGAGGAAAGTACTATACCTGTAAGTGAAGTCTCTAATTTTGCATTTCATTAACCCAGAGCAAAGCCATATCTGTGCACACAGCATCAGAAATAATGTAGAAAGACCACTTCAGCATCCTCATCTGAAATATTATCAGAAAGACAAATTGCCGAAGCATGACAGAATAACGTTCATCTAAAGCATCATGTGATTCAAGAGAGGAAGTACACACTGCATAAAAGAAAGTTACGCAAGTTTGAGACTATCTGCCTCGGGATATAAACCTTGACCCACTCTGCTCACTCTTGCGAAAACCTTAAGAATTCACCACTTTATTGTGTTAATGACCATCTCAGATTGTTTCCTTTTTATTGTGTACTGTTCTGTAATTCTATGTAATCGCCTCAACATTATCTGTTTTGCAGGAGTGATATGTAAAACTGTTAAATATAAAAATGGATTAAAGGAGCACCGTTGCGCTATAGGTAATGTAAATAAATCCTCATCCTCAGAACTACAAACCTTAACCTTACACCAAACATAGAAAGGGTAGAAGGAACTGATGTTCTGCGACTAATGATCCACAATAGTACTCTGCACGTTCTAACGCCCTCAGTTACTGCCATTACACCAGTGCAAAAAGGTACTTATCAGTTTAATCATTAAATATCAGACTAACACCTTATCACTGCATTGCTAAGAACCTATACAAATAGATTTGAGAAAAACTTCAGTCACAAATTGAGTTGCTGCTAAAGACTATTATCTCTTAGAAACATTTCAACAGGTGTTACAGGACTGCTTCCCGTCATTTTTTGCTCAATTCAAGTGTTGAGAAGATTACACACAATTTCTTTTAGAGATAAGTGCTGAACATTATCTAAACAAGCCCGACTCTAAAATCGAGGCAAAATAACCGAAGTTAGGGAAAAAAGTTACCTGTGCCCAAAAAGATACAGCCATAAATCTTATCTCACAGAATTTGACAGAATGCACACAGAGGAAACCCACTCTCAGTGCAAAGTATGCCAAAAAAGTTTCAGGCGTAAATCTTATCTCGCTGAGCATATGAGAATCCACACTGGGGAAAAACACTCTCCGTGCAAAGTATGCCAAAAAAGTTTCAGTCGTAAATCTTATCTCACTGAGCATATGAGAATCCACACTGGGGAAAAACCTTTTCAGTGCTCTGAATGTCAGAAAAGGTTTAGTATCAAACCGAGCCTTTATCGACATGAATTAACCCACTCTGTGGAAAAACGTTATCAGTGCTCTGAATGCCCAAAACATTTCAAACTTAAATCACTTATAACTGCACATGTGAGATTCCACACTGGGGAAAAACCTTATCAGTGCTCTGAATGCCAGAAATGTTTCAATGAAAAAAGACATCTCACGCTGCATATAAGAACCCACACTGGGGAAAAACCTTATCAGTGCTCCGAATGCCCAAAAGATTTCAAACTTAAATCACTTCTAACTGCACATGTGAGATTGCACACTGGGGAAAAACCTTATCAGTGCTCTGAATGCCAGAGATGTTTCAGTGACAAAATGAGACTCACTAAACATACAAGGACCCACACTTGGGTAAAACGTTATCGGTGCAGTGAATGCGACAAATGTTTCAGTGAAAAAAGCAGTCTCACTCAGCATATAAGAACCCACACTGGGGAAAAACCTTATCAGTGCTCTGAATGCGACAAATGTTTCAGTCAAAAAAGCAATCTCACTGAGCATATAAGAATCCACACTGGGGAAAAACCTTATAAGTGCTCTGAATGCCAGATATGTTTCAGTCAAAAAAGCCATCTCACTGAGCATATAAGAATCCACACTGGGGAAAAACCTTATCAGTGCTCTGAATGCCAGATATGTTTCAGTCAAAAAAGCGATCTCACTGAGCATATAAGAATCCACACTGGGGAAAAACCTTATCAGTGCTCTGAATGCCACATATGTTTCAGTGCAAAAAGCAGTCTCACTCAGCATATAAGAATCCACACTGGGGAAAAACCTTATCAGTGCTCTGAATGCCACAAATGTTTCATTCAAAAAAGCAGTCTCACTAAGCATATAAGAATCCACACTGGGGAAAAACCTTATCAGTGCTCCGAATGCCAGATATGTTTCAGTGTAAAAAGCCGTCTCACTCAGCATATAAGAACCCACACTGGGGAAAAACCTTATCAGTGCTCCGAATGCAAAAAATTTTTCAGACAAAAATCTCATCTCACTGAACATGTGAAAATCCACAATGGAGAAAAAAAATTATCAGTGCTCTAAATGTCAGAAAAGATTCAGAGGTAGAGATGGTTACAAGCACCATAAGAAAACACACCATCAAAATAATCAGTTCTCCGAATGCCAGAAAAGCATACGTTTTAAACTCAATCTCACTCTACATGAGCAGACGCACACAGGGGGAAAACATTACCAATTTCTGTGAATGCCAGTAATTCCTATTTGATAGGCACAGCCTCACTAACCATAAGCGACTCCATACTGATGAAAAATCTTATGAGTGGTCTGAATGCCAGAAAAGCTGCAGAAAAAAAAGCTATTTCACCATGAGAAACTCCCCACTAGAGAAAATCCCTATGCCATAGAAGGTTGAATCTGAAAGACAGTGTTATGCTTTATGAGCGATCTCACTCTGGGGAAAAACCTCATGAGTGCTCGAAATGTAAGCAATGTTTTGGGTACAAATTACTTCTCACTTGACATGAGCGAACTCACACGGGGGAAAAAAGCCTTATGTGTGTTCTGAATGTCAGATAAGGTTTAGTCTTGAATACAATGTCATTTGACATGAGAGAATTCACACTGGACTAAAGCCATATACAGGAGGGGAAAGCCAGAAATGTTATACTCAGAAAGGAGATATCACTAAACATGAGAAATGCATCCACACCAGGTGAAAAGTAAGGCGTATCTTGAGTTGCAGAAAAGCTTCTAACAACCTGACTTTACATGAGAGAGCACATATTGTAGTTGCAATAGAATTCATCAAGAAACTCTTGCAGGATAACTTAGGCTGCCCGCATGCAACCTCCAAAGAAATTTCCGGCCTGGAAATATTTTCCATTGCAACAGAATCCACAATTTGAGTATCTGAAAGATACAAAACTCTCAAGGTCTTTACTTTACACAGAGAAGTGTTAGTGCTTGCAAAAATCAACTAATTGCCCAAAAAATTACAATAATAATGTCTTAAATTTTACTCCACCCAAAAGGTTTCTACTCACCCTTGTTTCTTAACATATGACTGATATCTATTTTTTCATGATAAGATTAAGCCTATGCGGAGTTCCTCAGTGAGGAACTCCGCAAATTGACAAAAAAACTCTGGCAGTCTACGCGGAGTTCCGCAAGCAGCGGAGTGCGTAAGGGTCATGCAGTTTGTGGTGATTTCATCCCATGTCGGAGGATCATTTGGCCCTTCTCTTCCAGGAAGTTATGGATCTCATTGTCAAACGTGTCCCTGTGCCAGAAGTAGGTCGGGGTTGCTACTCCCACTACTTCTTGGTACCTAAGAATGACAAAGGCCTGCATCCTAGCTTAGTCCTCAGGGACATCAACCGCTTTCTCCTAAAGGAGAAGTTCAAGTTGTTAACCTTGGCTCACGTCTTATCTGCCTTCGAACCTGGAGATTTGATGGTAGCGTTGTACTTGCAGGACACTTACTTTCACATCCCTGTCTTGCCTGCCCACCGGCAGTACCTACGGTTCACGGTAGGCCACACGCATTTTCAGTTTACCACGCTCCCCTTTGACCTTACCAGCCCCCCCTCCCCCGGGTGTTCACAAAAGTGATGGTGGTGGTCGCAGCTCATCTGCGCAGATCAGGGGTTCCAGTCTTCCACTATCTCGACGACTGGCTGTTGAAGGCTCCCACCTCCAGACTACAACGGACTTCCTGCATTTGCTGGGGTTCTCAGTTAACGTGCTGAAGTCTCACCTGATTCCATCCGATAAGCTCCTTTTCATTGGAGAGGTTCTGGACACAGCACAGTTTTGGGTCTATCCTCCCTAGCAGCAAGTCCAGGATATTCGGGCTATGATACCGATGTTTCAGCCTCCATCCCGGTGTTCGGTGAGAATGACCCTGAGGCTGCTGGGCCTCATGGCCTCCTGCATCTAGCTGGTGCATCATGCCAGATGGTATATACGTGCTCTGCAGTGGAACCTGAAGTTTCAGTGGGCGCAGCACCAGGGGAATCTTTCCGATGACGTTCAGATTTCGGAGGGGACTGCAAGTCAGTTGCAGTGGTGGTTCACGAACCAGTATTGGGTCAACAGCAGATCCCTCTACCTTCCCCAACCTGAGTTCACAGTAGTGACAGATGTGTCACTCCTGGGTTGGGGCAGCCATATGGGAATGGTGGAGATCAAAGACCTCTGGTCTCTGGAGGAGTCCAGGCACCACATCAGCCCTCTGGAGCTTCAGGCGATTCGTCTTGCACTGAAGGCATTCCTTCTTTCTGTCAAAGGAAGAGTGGTGCAGGTGTTCACGGACAACACCACCGCCATGTGGTACTGCAACAAACAGGGCAGGGTGGGGTCGTGGACCGTATGTCAAGAGGCTCTTCACCTTTGGACATGGCTGGAACATCAGGGTATATCTCTGGTGGCTCAACACTTAACAGGTTCACTGAACGCAAGGACGGACAAACTCAGCCGCCAGTGCATGATGGATCACAAATGGCATCTTCACTCGAAGGTCGTGCTAGGTCTCTTTCAGTAGTGGGGAGAGCCTTGGTTAGATCTATTCGCCACTGAAGAGAACGCTTAATGTCAGCAGTTCTACGTGTTAGAGTTTCCAAAGCGGCTCTCGCTCGGCGACCCTTTTCGTTGCGAGTGGAGTTGTGGCCTCCTGTACCACTTCTGCCAAGATTGCTGAAGAAGATCAAACGCGATCAGTCCCAAGTCTGGTACCCCGAGCTCTTGAGCATGGCCTTCGATCCTATTGTTAACAGATTTCTGAAGTGCATTACTCATCTCTTTCCTCCTTCTCCTTTCGTAATGCCCTAGTGGGAGTTGACCTCACTTATCTTATGTGTGCTCCCTTTGAGCGCCTACATAATTGTCCTCTTCGCCTCCTTAGAAGACTGCTTTTTTGCTTGCCATCACCTCTGCTTGCAGGATGAGTGAGCTTCAGGCTTATCTTCCAGACCTTCCGTTCTTCCTGTCCATCCGAACAAAGTAGTCCTCCGTGTAATCCCTCTTTTCTGCCCAAAGTGATTGCTTCTTTCCACATAGGTCTGACCATCAGATTACCTATCTTCTTCCCACCTCTGCTGTGTTTTTCTCTGCCAGGCGCACAACATATAGACTGTTCACACACTTTCTGTAGTATGCTTCGTTCTGGGCAGATAAACTCTAATCCCCACTCTACTTCTATCCTCGTGTTAGTGCAGCCCGATGTAAACAGTAATTGTAATGTATTTAGATTTACATAACACTTACTACCCCATACGAACTTTGAAGCGCTTTTTCGGCGAGTAGCACACTACTCTAGGATTCAAAAATGATTAGTGGTGAATTAGTATAGGGAAATATAAAATGTATATGAGAGCTGGACATGTTGGTCTGTTAGTTGGGTTAAAAAAGATTGTGGGGGGATAGAAGAGGGAAGGTTTTGCATTTATATAGCGCTTGCTACCCCTGATGAAGTGTTGAAGTGCTTTTCGGCGAGTAGCATGCTACTCCAGATCCCAAAAAGATGAATAGACAGATCAATTATGGAGGGGAGGTTGTTTTATTGTATACACACAACTGTACACAAAATAATAAAATTCTGTTGTAAAGTTGTATCCAAGAGGCAAGTATAGTCTCTGATAATAATGTATACAATACTGATAAGTTTTAAGTTGGCTTGCCATCAAGACTCATGCCCCGTAATGTTGATGCAAAGTCATCTGTGCTGGAGTATCTTAGACTCTTGTTGAATTGTACCATCCACCTTGTAGGTACTGCTATTTGTATCAGGTCCACGTTGTAGGCAGACACAAACGCCTAAATTGTGCACTATTTATATTAAGCATAATAAGCATAATGTAAGTGAGCAGATGACAGTAAGCACTGTACAAGGTGTATTAGGTGCTTAGAAGTAGAGTGACATAGAGGGCAATAAACACTCACTAAATCTTTTTTATTATTATTAACAGTCCTCATAAGACCATACAATTCAATATGATGTACAAATAGCCCATTGGGGAACAGTTCAGGCATCATCTGGGGATTACCCATCCGAGAAACACAAGTGTCTTTCATGAATACAAATTGACTACTCCTCCAAGGACTGCACTGTATTATTGACACGGGCGAAAAGGCAAACAAGCAGTCAGGAGGCGCACTGATTGTATACCCCCCCACCTGACAGGATGGTGACAGATCCCAACCACCTGCAGGGGAAACGTGCCACCTAACTTAATAGCTGCTAGACGCTTTACTATGTAAGCAGACTGGTGGTTTACAACTGCGCCTACGTTGGGGCACCACATGTTTTTTCCAGCATAATCTGGTGTGCTCCCCCCTGTGTGGGATGAGAGCACCCACTGAAAACTGCACCGTTGTTTAGTCTGGGACAGTGCACCTTCCATGTAATTCTGAACTGGGACTTTAAATACGGTACTATTTTGTGTGCCTATTTAATTCAGGTATACAAAGAATGTGGTACTACTTGTATACTAAGGTAGGACAAGGAAGATTGAATTTCTATGGTGGCAGAAATGTTTTTGTCAAAGTGCTTTATGCCCTAAATACTCTCCCATACCCTGAACATAATGAGATTACGTAGAATACACCTCTGCGTGCCTAATGCTGCCATTTATATTTCAAGACCAGTGATTAATGTGGCTTTATCAAGTTTAAAGCCATTAGGCGTTTCAGACCTGTCTGATACTTGCATATGGAAAAGATGGGTCATTTGAACCTAAAGATAGATAAACATATTCATAGGTCACGATTTATGTCTGCATCTAATATAAAACTGTAAATTAGGAGAGGTGATAAGTGAGAAGTTAAAGGCAGCCGCTAATCGAGCTGCATTTGTACATAGGCCTTCCTATATTATGATATATATTCCTGCTTAATTCTTTAATTGTAATGAATACTTTAGTACCCAGGCATGAAGTTATTGTCGAGCTGTTTAGATAATCCACCTGTCTCGCCACTTCTTCCCCACTGCATCCTTAACCAGTGGCCTAGGCAGTGTGCCTTGGGCCCCAAGGCAAGAAAGGAAATGTGACCTTTGCCGTTTATTTGGACTGTGGAAAACAGCAATAATCATTGTTCTGTGGGCCCCTCAGGCCTCTGTTTGAACTGTGACAAACAGCAGTTATCAGGGTTCAGTGGGCCTTTAAGGCATCTGGGACTTGGTGCCACTGCACCTGCTGTACCAATGGGAAGCTAAGCCCCTGCCCTTAACAGCTTCTATTCTAGCCCCACTGGAGAACTGAAACAGCAAAGTACTGATCTGGCCATATATGCAGGCAGGCTTCCTCTGAAGGGATTTAAGTCGCATGAAAGCAGCATGCGGGAAACAACCATTTTCTGAGGTAAAGTCAACCAACACCTCTTCTGTTCCAACCTGAATCCATTTAAAACCAGGGAGGAAAAAACGGTTCATCGTCATCCCTTGCTTATCAGAAGGGTAAAACAGATTCATCTAACATTACAGTGTACCACATACTGGAAGGGGAGGAGTGCTGGCAGAATAAGTGAGTCGACGCAGCAATGCCACTTCCTTGTTTACCAGAAGCTTGAAAGATGGTAGTTCTTTTCTGCCGGGCTGAAAACTGAAAAAGGTGGTTGCTATTAGGCAAACGTATTGCCTTAAAAAAATGGTCCGAAACTGCTTCTTTTGATTACTCTCGGAGTGCTGGGACAAAGCACGACGACAGCTAAGTTTCACTTTCGTTTCATGTTCTCTGGATCCGCCTGTTTGCAAAAAGTTTTGAAGCAGCGATCGGAGACGAGCTGTAACAGATGGGCGTCAGCAGTTTAGCATTATTAACAGCTTTGCGTACGAAGTGCCCAGTGAGGGTGTTTGACAAAACTAGAACTTTTACCGCACGGACTGTTCCAGCACACGGAAAGGACAAGGCTGCTGAGATTTAATGAGAACCCACACATTTCCGAGGACCTTAGGCCAGAAGAGAGCTCCTCAAATTTGAAATCTCTCAAAGTACCGGTAAATTGTAGAGTGTTTTGAAACCCTTGCTTCTGCTGTTAATTTATTATATTTGTCATTACCTCACCTGTTCTTCGTTTGGTCTGCAGTAGGAGCTTCGGACGGTGAGCACGCAGGAGCTGCTCTTCACACTATAATCTCCTTTGCTAACTGCTCGCGGTACCCGCTCCGCGGGTCCCGCTTCGCCTTGGGTGTTTCCAGCGCTGCTGAAAGGGCGCTGTGCCTTTGAAGACCGCCTACAACTGAGCCTCTGTGGTGTGGTGTGTGCAGGGCTGCGAGCGTGGTCAGGCGCGGACTTCTAGTCCCAGGAGCGCCTGACACTCGGCATCACCAGCAGCTGACCCGCTCTCCCTGCTGGCTCCTCCCCCACCTCAGCGCGGCTATAATCCAGCTTCTCAGTTTCTCTGGCTGTTTCCTCACCTGTTCTTCGTTTGGTCTGCAGTAGGAGCTTCGGACGGTGAGCACGCAGGAGCTGCTCTTCACACTATAATCTCCTTTGCTAACTGCTCGCGGTACCCGCTCCGCGGGTCCCGCTTCGCCTTGGGTGTTTCCAGCGCTGCTGAAAGGGCGCTGTGCCTTTGAAGACCGCCTACAACTGAGCCTCTGTGGTGTGGTGTGTGCAGGGCTGCGAGCGTGGTCAGGCGCGGACTTCTAGTCCCAGGAGCGCCTGACACTCGGCATCACCAGCAGCTGACCCGCTCTCCCTGCTGGCTCCTCCCCCACCTCAGCGCGGCTATAATCCAGCTTCTCAGTTTCTCTGGCTGTTTCCTCACCTGTTCTTCGTTTGGTCTGCAGTAGGAGCTTCGGACGGTGAGCACGCAGGAGCTGCTCTTCACACTATAATCTCCTTTGCTAACTGCTCGCGGTACCCGCTCCGCGGGTCCCGCTTCGCCTTGGGTGTTTCCAGCGCTGCTGAAAGGGCGCTGTGCCTTTGAAGACCGCCTACAACTGAGCCTCTGTGGTGTGGTGTGTGCAGGGCTGCGAGCGTGGTCAGGCGCGGACTTCTAGTCCCAGGAGCGCCTGACACTCGGCATCACCAGCAGCTGACCCGCTCTCCCTGCTGGCTCCTCCCCCACCTCAGCGCGGCTATAATCCAGCTTCTCAGTTTCTCTGGCTGTTTCCTCACCTGTTCTTCGTTTGGTCTGCAGTAGGAGCTTCGGACGGTGAGCACGCAGGAGCTGCTCTTCACACTATAATCTCCTTTGCTAACTGCTCGCGGTACCCGCTCCGCGGGTCCCGCTTCGCCTTGGGTGTTTCCAGCGCTGCTGAAAGGGCGCTGTGCCTTTGAAGACCGCCTACAACTGAGCCTCTGTGGTGTGGTGTGTGCAGGGCTGCGAGCGTGGTCAGGCGCGGACTTCTAGTCCCAGGAGCGCCTGACACTCGGCATCACCAGCAGCTGACCCGCTCTCCCTGCTGGCTCCTCCCCCACCTCAGCGCGGCTATAATCCAGCTTCTCAGTTTCTCTGGCTGTTTCCTCACCTGTTCTTCGTTTGGTCTGCAGTAGGAGCTTCGGACGGTGAGCACGCAGGAGCTGCTCTTCACACTATAATCTCCTTTGCTAACTGCTCGCGGTACCCGCTCCGCGGGTCCCGCTTCGCCTTGGGTGTTTCCAGCGCTGCTGAAAGGGTGCTGTGCCTTTGAAGACCGCCTACAACTGAGCCTCTGTGGTGTGGTGTGTGCAGGGCTGCGAGCGTGGTCAGGCGCGGACTTCTAGTCCCAGGAGCGCCTGACACTCGGCATCACCAGCAGCTGACCCGCTCTCCCTGCTGGCTCCTCCCCCACCTCAGCGCGGCTATAATCCAGCTTCTCAGTTTCTCTGGCTGTTTCCTCACCTGTTCTTCGTTTGGTCTGCAGTAGGAGCTTCGGACGGTGAGCACGCAGGAGCTGCTCTTCACACTATAATCTCCTTTGCTAACTGCTCGCGGTACCCGCTCCGCGGGTCCCGCTTCGCCTTGGGTGTTTCCAGCGCTGCTGAAAGGGCGCTGTGCCTTTGAAGACCGCCTACAACTGAGCCTCTGTGGTGTGGTGTGTGCAGGGCTGCGAGCGTGGTCAGGCGCGGACTTCTAGTCCCAGGAGCGCCTGACACTCGGCATCACCAGCAGCTGACCCGCTCTCCCTGCTGGCTCCTCCCCCACCTCAGCGCGGCTATAATCCAGCTTCTCAGTTTCTCTGGCTGTTTCCTCACCTGTTCTTCGTTTGGTCTGCAGTAGGAGCTTCGGACGGTGAGCACGCAGGAGCTGCTCTTCACACTATAATCTCCTTTGCTAACAGCTCGCGGTACCCGCTCCGCGGGTCCCGCTTCGCCTTGGGTGTTTCCAGCGCTGCTGAAAGGGCGCTGTGCCTTTGAAGACCGCCTACAACTGAGCCTCTGTGGTGTGGTGTGTGCAGGGCTGCGAGCGTGGTCAGGCGCGGACTTCTAGTCCCAGGAGCGCCTGACACTCGGCATCACCAGCAGCTGACCCGCTCTCCCTGCTGGCTCCTCCCCCACCTCAGCGCGGCTATAATCCAGCTTCTCAGTTTCTCTGGCTGTTTCCTCACCTGTTCTTCGTTTGGTCTGCAGTAGGAGCTTCGGACGGTGAGCACGCAGGAGCTGCTCTTCACACTATAATCTCCTTTGCTAACTGCTCGCGGTACCCGCTCCGCGGGTCCCGCTTCGCCTTGGGTGTTTCCAGCGCTGCTGAAAGGGCGCTGTGCCTTTGAAGACCGCCTACAACTGAGCCTCTGTGGTGTGGTGTGTGCAGGGCTGCGAGCGTGGTCAGGCGCGGACTTCTAGTCCCAGGAGCGCCTGACACTCGGCATCACCAGCAGCTGACCCGCTCTCCCTGCTGGCTCCTCCCCCACCTCAGCGCGGCTATAATTCTCTTCAATTACACCGCAACGCGGGAGCGCGCGGGAGTGCGCCGGGAGAAGCCCGGGACAAGGGCGGGACCGTCTGAGGCCGTCAGAGGCCGAAGGAGGCTGGGCTGGGCCCTCTCCCTTGGTTCTCCAGTTGCAATTTAAGTTGTTTTGTTGCATCCATAGGCTGATTTTGTATTTTTATGCTCTGTCAATTTGGTATTATACTTTATAATCGTTATTCTCTTAACTTTCCTCCCTTTTTTAATATAGTCTCATGACGGCTAAAAAATTACGCTCTGGACGAGTGATTGTGGGGAGATCTGGGTCGAAAACTAAATCAAATCCCCTACGAAACAAAATAGCGTCTACTATGCAATTGAAGGGTCAATGCCAACTTTTTAATCTTTGGGATAAAGGGAAAGACAAACCCACTGATTCACAGTCCACGACCGAAACTCCAGGTTTTAATGTCGCGGTGCCTGTTAATGGGGTTATTGATGTTTCCTCTAGTTTAAGCTTGGTGGCCAGTCAATCTCTGCCAATTTCAGTTAGTTCGGAAGAACTAAGGGGTTCACCTTTGACGCTAAATAATGTACTTCTGAATCAGAATAGTCACCTTAATTCTTCGGGCAATATGCCCGCAAAATCTGAAGATAATGCTCCTTCCAAAGCTACATTAATGGATGCACCTAAAGTTTCAAGGAATACTGATTTTTTACTAGCTTCGTCAGTTACTTCCCCTGTAGTAGGAAATGAATTCACTCTGCCTGATATTGATTTAACAGCTCATAGGGCGCGGGTGGAATTGGTTCAGGGGAATTCTAAAGGTGTGCCTTTGGAGGAAGTTATAACGATTTCAAGTACTGGTCCCCTAAGTAGCACTCCTTCTAATAAATTAGATTTCTCCCTCCCACAATTAAATTTTACAACCTGCTCAGGGCCAGTGTTGAACAATTTAGCCGAGGGTTCCCCAAATATTAACGGGAGGCTAATTTCTAACTCTTTGTCCTCTTTGGAATCTATCTTGTCTTCGATCTTAAGATTGCTGGAAAAGTTTGTGGGAGGTTCGGAATGTATTTTTGATACCGTAACACAGATTTTGCAAGTTCTCCTGTTAAATAAAATCGAGTTAGTATCAGATCCTCCTATTCCAGTGGCTTCCCTGTTGATGCCTCAGAAAATAAGCGCTCCTGCCTCTTCAGCAGATTTGGATTTAGCGCCTTCTTCTCCCCTGATAGAAAGTCAAAAGGAAAGGCAGCCTATAGTACTTACAGCTATCTCTAAACCCCCCAAAGTGGTTTCGGCTGGCGCTAATTGTATAGCCCCACATAGTGATAAGATAGAGGTAATAGCAACTCCCCCTCTTAATTCTAAATCCGATTTGCCTTCCCTCTTTCCGATATTTTCCTTGCCATTAAATAAGGAAGAGGAAATTTCTAAAGGAAAAACGGGATTGATGGGAAATACGAGTCCCCTGAAAAATAAAAAGATTAGAATGAAGAAGAGGAAACCTATCCGTAGGTTTGCTAAAAAAAGACAGAGGAAACTTCTTTTTGAAAAAAATGTGGAAGTAAATATAGATGATTCTCCACAGGTGGAGCAGTCTCTCACCCCTAAGGTTGAATTTAGGGTGGCATCGCCCAAGGATGACGCCCCCTCCTCTGATCTAGGTCCAGTAAATTTAACTAATCCTTTTCTTCCTAAGGTTTTTCTCCCATCCACTAATCCTTTTTCCTATTGTAAGGTTAATCCAGGTTCTTGCCAAGTTTTATCTAAGGTTACCTCTCCATTTACTATTCCGCCTCTGTCTAATTTAAATCCTATAGCAACACCCTTTCAGGCTCCACCTTTAACGACAGTTGTCCTCCCAAAAGAAAAAACAATTGTGGATACGTTATATCTTGATTTTTCTCCCCTTTTTGAACCAGATTTAATTTTGAATAGATCTGCCCTATTGATCTGTTTTAAAGAGATCGAAGGCTTGAAATTAGTTCAAACATCCGATTTAGATCTTGTACTTCTCCTTAAATCTTATGCGGGGAAACCTTTAAGATCAACAAGGGTGAAATTTTATTCAAAAGTGGTGTTAAACCTGGTTTTACAATGGGCTGAGGAATTACAAATTAGAGGGATAGATGTGATGCCCCACTTTGGGGAAAAATGTATGTCAAATAATGCTGCTAATCCCTCATTAACATTTTCCTCTAATTCAGATGTGCGACTGTCAGATTGGTCTAATCTTGGTTCTGAGAACCTAAAAGTTTGTGTGGCTAGAAATGAAAGGCTGGTTTCTTACAAAAACCCTCCCCTTAAGCAAACGGTGAAGGATGACCAATCCAAATGGAGTTGGCTTCCTGGAGTTCTTGCGAGTAAATCTGCTCCCCGTTCCACTCAGGATTCCAATTTTTAACAGGGAACTGAAATTTATCTCATGGAACACTGCCGGATTCAAAGATTATAAGGAGAAATTAGGTTTCCTTCATGCTCAAAAGGCAGATATAATCTGCTTGCAAGAAACCTGGGTTGATGGAAGTTTCGTTTTGGATAAAGATTATTTTGTTTTGGATTTTAACGCAACCAGCACTAGAAGAGGTCATGCTAGGGGAGGCTTAGCATGTTTATTATCTAATAGATTGCAATGGAACTATTCTCACTATTTGGATCCAGGAAAACTGTTTCATGCAATAACTCTGAAAGATGTATTTGAAGATTGCCCGAATAGATTGCTGATTGTGGTAAACATTTATATTCCCCCCAACTGTAGTTTTAATAATGGTTTAAAAACTTTATTCACTTTTTTAACTAAAGTCTTGGAGATCTCTCCAACTCCGCATGTGTTAATGTTTGGGGATTTAAATTGTAATGTATCTAACTGCGGGTTGGAGTTATTTAGAAATATTCCATTGGAAGAGTCTCTGAATATACCTTCAGCCCAGTTTCCCCCCAACATAAAAACTAACAAAAGAGGTAAACTTATTTTAGATGGTTTACTTAAAGCGGACTGCTTAATTGTAAACGGGAGGCTTCCGTCTGATATCCCGGCAGCTTTTACTCGTAAATCTAATAAGGGAAAATCTATTATTGATTTTATCATGATAGATTATGCCGGTTTCCACCTAGTAAAGGATATGAAGGTCATTGAATCGAATCTGAGTGACCATAATGTATTGACGCTTTCTGTTTCCATTAGTCTTCAGAAAGTAGTTCCATGGAGGCTGGATATAGATTCTGTGAATTTTGATTCCAGCTCAGGGAAATGTTTTTGGAACCTCAGTACTGTGGAAAACCTGGCGCCTCTTTTGTGTGTTACTGTCGAGAATCTTCCTCTCTGGGAGGGGAGAGAGCTGTCTTGTTTTATTAATTTTTTAGATTCTGTAACCGCTTGTGCAAAGGAGAAATCAGGTGTGAAACAGTCTTTTGTTGCCCCTTACCCTTTGCGGGCTATAAATAGAGAAATAAATAAAGTTGTAAGGGGGCAATTTTTATGTTTTACCCAAGAAGCTAAGTCTAAGTTGTCCATCCTGAAAAGAAGGAGAGTTAGGCTTAAGGCTCGTTTAAAACGCTCTAAGGAAGACGCCCTCTGGATTCAATTGAGGGAAGCCTCTTTTAACCACCAAACTAAGACCTTTTGGTCCTTAATTGGCAAAGGCTGCGGTACTAGAGCCAGTCCTACGCCCATTGCCATTGAGGAACAGGTGTGGGTTCACTATATTGAGAAGTTGTACAGTAATAATAATTCTCATGGTATTAATGTTGGATTCGATAATGCTGCTGTTACACTTGACTGTCCAACAGAAAAGGAAATTGAATGTGCCATTAAGAACATGCGTTCCTCTGGTGCGATGGGTCCTGATAAAATCCCAATTTTAGTATTAAAAAACCAGAGTGAACTTTGGAGTAAAATACTCTTTCCAGTGTTTAAATTCTGTTTTTTAAGTGGAATAGTCCCCCCCTCCTGGAAAGGAAGCATCATTGTCCCTTTGTATAAAAAAGGGGCAAGAGATCTACCACAAAATTATCGCCAAATTGCCTTGCTTGACGCCATTGGTAAAGTGTTTGCAAAGTGTGTGCTTTCTTTAATTAACGATTGGGTATCTGAACATAATATCCTTCCTCTGGAGCAAACAGGTTTCAGACAAAATCATGGAACCTTAGATAACCTGACCGCATTGCAAGTCATCAATGAAAAATATGTGAAAGTTCGGGGTGGTCAGGTATATGGCGCCTTTATTGACTTCTCCACCGCTTTTGACAAAGTAGATAGAAATTTGTTGTGGAGAAAGTTAGTTAACCTTGGTATGCCTGCTTCCCTTATTAAGTTAATTCGTGCCCTATATTCTGACACTTGGTGCAGAGTTTTACTTGGAGGTGATCGCGGCGTATCCAAATTAATCCCAACATCTAATGGGTTGAAGCAAGGTTGCCTTTTGGCTCCGTTGCTATTTTCATTATATATTGTTGATTTACCCATCACTCTTTCTGCCTGCGCCGGTATTGCCCCATCCTTGGGGGGTGTTCCAATTGCATGCCTTATGTATGCAGACGACATCCTAATTTTGGACCTCACCCCAAAGGGCTTAAACAATCGGTTGCATGCACTTTTTGAATACGCGGAAAGTCATTTTTTATCAATAAATACGGCAAAAAGCAAGGTGATTTGTTTTTCTGGTAGAAAGAAGCCTAAATGTTCTAACTTTTCATGGGTTGTGGGGGGGGAAAAACTAGAATGTGTGAAATCTTATACCTTTTTAGGTAAAATTGTCACTCACAATCTAAGTGACAAATCACACACAGATAATAATTCCCGGAAGGCTATTTCTCAGGGAAAGAGCTTAGTTTCCCTATATAAAGCAACAGGTAGAAGGCATTTTTCTATTCTCTTAGATGTTTTTAGAGCGAAAGTTCCAGCCTCCCTGTTATATGGAATTGAATTAGTTGATCTAAAAAAATGGAGTTTTCTAAACTCTGCAGAAGGAAAAATTCTTCGGAGTTTAATGTCTGTAGGCACTGCAAACTCAACTGCTTCCTTGCGACAAGAATTGGGTTTACGTAGCAGCAGGGTTCAAGGTCTTGCTAGTATTATACGCTGGGTAGTAGCTTTATCTAAAGGTGAACCCAATACCTTAAGAGACCTTATAAAAAATGAATTACTAGGATCGTTTAATGACTTCTCATCAATTGTAAAAAACTTTAGACTTGCTGTGTTACAATTGAAATTGGATGAGGAGACTTTATTTTTACTGTCCTCTCATCAATTAAAAACAGTTTTGAAGTCAGCCTCGTGGGAATTGGGGTTTTGCCTGGATAGAGACTTCTGTCTAGCGAAAAAAGGTTGTACGCCTGTTATTGAATCTTATACCCTGCGGAAAGCACAACCATATATGTACTGGAACATCGCCCATGGCGTGAGACGCCTGGTGTACTTATTAAGACATAATTTGCTTCCGCTAAAAGTTTTACAAGCCAGCTGGTTTGGTTGTTCGGCACGCTGTGATTTTTGTCAATTACATGATCAGGATCTAGATCACGTGATGTTCATCTGCCCTACACTGATGCCTTGCAGGCGTAGATGGTTAAGATCAATCTGCCTACAACTTAACATATTATCAGCATCTTCGTTTAAGGCAGCCTTGATTAACCCTCCTAATGAAATGTTTGTTTTTAAACTGTACAACTTTTTTAAATGTTTTTTGGACCTGTATTAAGATATCTCATGTGATTGTGATGAAAATATCTTCTTTTTCTTTTCTTTTTAAGTATTTGTGCTTTGTATGTATATGTTGTTTTATGTGGACCTCATAAAGAGTTCCTTATCATAATAAATAAACTTTGAAACTTGTGTACCACATAACAAATTGTGATTCTGTTTACAAATTAAATCTAGCATGCATATAGAAAGGGCAGCCTTTGGCCAAAATAGCCATTTTCCCTACCCATACTTTTAACACATCTTATACAAAAAATGCTAATTACATTGTCATCCGGAAATAGTCATTAGCGCCTACTCATAACCAAATGCCACTTAGAATTATCTTTCACTTCAAGCTTTCTAAGGTATATTAATATAAAAGCAGTATTGAATTTTTGGACGTTGTGTACTCTCACCAAAATTTAAAGCATCAACTTAATATGACACACCATAGAAAAAAGGAGTTGTTTATATATACTAAACCTCCAGAAACGTTTGATTAACCAGTTATAAAGTCAAGTCTAGCTTAGTTACTTTATAGTCTTCTTTTTTTTAATAGTAATTATTTCACATTGTTACTGAATATGCATGGCTAAACACTTATAAGGACCCAAAGGCGAGACCTATTGGCTATGACAATGCTTGTTATTGATTGAGTACATTGAGCGGCAGAACTTTTGATTAAGTCCTGAAGAATGCCGCAAACACCTATTTGGAGGGTTAATAGGCTGAAACATGTTGACCTCTTATTGACTCTAACAGTGCATATATATTTCTCCCACAGTGTCCTATTTTTAATCCTGGCCCAGGGTTGTACAAAAAATGGAAACCACATACCCTTTAGCAAGTTTTAAGTTTCACTCTGCTGCCCCCACTACCCTGAGCTCATTATTGTTGTATTTAGTATACCTTTCTCTATAACAAAATATGCCTGAACTCCTCCCTCTCAGTGAGGGGGTTGTTTCATGGTGCAAGGAGATTCCCAATAAGGAAGCATGCCAACTATGGTGGGTGAGGGAAATTTGTCCTTTTAAAGGGATATTTAATCTTAGCTAGGTCTTCATTTGCAACAGTAATCCTCAGAGACCCAAGGGTTTCTTGATTGTGGTAGAAATGCATTTTTACCCCTTCATTGTACATTCAAGCACAGACCATTGCATGAAATGTGATCTATGTAGGGAAAATACTCTGTGCACTGAAGAAATGTGTTAAAATAACAGAAAGTTGATCATGGCAAATATAACTAGAATGTTAATTCTAGCATATTTTTGATACCACAAGGTATAAGAAATTTGGGGATCTTTATCTGATATCTTAATCAGTAAGTTATCTGAAATTATTGAACATAAACTTTTCCAAGTTTTATTTCGAAAGATTAAGGAATTGGTCTTTTCTAAACTAACCCCACTGCGTATGACTACAATAATCACCTCTCTCAAATCAATATTGTGCTTGTTTTAGTGAGAAAGCTAAATGATCTAGGAGAAAGCAGGAACTGGCGTCAGTATTTTTCTTAGGAAGCTTTAAGTTAGAGAGTAAAAACACTTTTTAGAATGCCCCAAAAATTGTGATAAAGATATTTCAATATGTTTGACAAAAAGAATAGGAACATTTCATGACAATATTGAAATTCTGAACTAACAGGAAGAAATATTTACACGACATTACAAAAATATTAGACTACATTTCAGCAATATAGGAAATACTGAGGTTCATGTACTAATAATCCATTTGGTAAAAGTGGTTGCTTGTAGAGTCAGCACACTACTTTGTCTGTGATAGCTTTTAAATAAAGGCATTTTTAATGCACCCCATTTTACTTTCAGATTCACAAATGTCTCCTTGGGTTACTACCTCCTGTTACTGTTTTTCAGTCCACATATGGTTTCAAAGCTCAATACATACCTTAAATGTAAATGTAAATGTAAATGTGCTGGACTTGTAAAGCGCACAGCTGCCCGTAAGCGTCCCGGCGCTTGCTTAGGGAACCCGTCCTGGTATTCCCCTGTGAGAAACCCCGGCAGGGTGTCCACAAGGTGAAAGCCAGGCATCCCGCCGCGAGGGGCCGTAGTGGAGATTAAGCAAGCTATTGCCCAGAGTCGCAGAGTGTGACCCCGTGAGTTGAGTAGGCACCAGAGCGAGAATTGTCGAGTCCGTGGAATTTTGAGCCCGAGACCCGCCGAGGCGGGGAATCAAACTCTGGTCCACGGTCGATCTCAGCTTCCGGGTCTGCCGCCTCTAACCACTGAGCCACGCTTCTCCACTTAACAATGTATTAAATATTCAAAAGGGAAACTATTAACCTTCCCCTTCCAAATTCTGAATTGTTAAATGGGCTTAATACATTTCAAAAAGGGGTTTAGCATTTGCAAACTCTGTGAATTACTGAACCAGTAGAATTTTTTAACAATAAAACATGAGGCAATTTTTCTCAATTCCCTCCAAATTAAGTTTGCTAATATTGTTAGTTGAATGATAACCGGTGCATGTACCTATTTAGTGTTAGTGTTGCTTCAGATCAAATAAAAACCATCACACATAACTCTTACACAATACTTAAAGACAGAATTTCTGACATCCAGCGTTAATGTTTTGTTAAATATATTTGCAAATGTTGTCACTTAAACAGGAAAGCAGCTAAAGCAGTCTCTGGACATAAAATAGGATGTAATCATAATCTTTAGATACATTTTCTGAGTTTCAGGAACAATGTGTGTCTTCTGGGTTTCCTCTAAACCACTATAATAAACATATTCAATGAATTTAGAATTGATCTGTTTGTACTGGTTTCCATTGCAGACTTTAATCTAGATTTAGACCAAGGATCAATTCCACCAATGGTATTTAAAATCTATTTATCAATGATCTGTATTAGTGTTATCGCAACTAAATCTGTAATAGAACTGATCTGAGAGATGGACCTTCAAGTATTATGCTCAGTCAATTTATTAAACAAACTATGGAGTTAAAATCTGAATAGATTAGATCCTCAAGCATTGCCTGACCACTATATTTTACATCAATAGATTACTTATCAGCACATTTTCTCTAAGTACAATTCAGTCATCTTCTATTTTTCGCGGAGCTCATGCTGGGTCTGTTAGAACTCTTTCATAAATATGACAATTAAATGTCCAAAAAATCAGGAATTCTAGTTTCAAGCCTGGTCAAACCTTAATGAATGCTACACCAAAAGATGCCCTTCTGTTCCTACATTTTATTGTGCACCATGATTCAGAAATGGCATGTTTTTGCTTTCGGAGGTAAAATTCTATACATATTTATTGTTATTGCCAGCCGAAAAATTATCACTAATTGGGAAGATAACAACAAGTGGTCTTGTGATGCTTGCTGGAATGGGAAGTGTTTAATCAAAAAGTGGATGGAATTCAAGTTTAGGAGACAATTTTTACAAAAGTGTATGGATTTTGTATATATTTCAAATTGTTGATCTCCAAAGTGGCCTAAATAAATAAATTGAATTGAAATTCAAGTTTATCATTTGAATCCTATTGTTGGAAAAGATGTGATTTTGAACTCCATGAGGCGGTTCCTTTCCAGAAAGCATTCAGGTTGTAATGATGAGTCAAATAATGCTGAGGAGGTTAAAATATTCAAATTGAATTCTAATTACATATGAAATGTTCATTGTTCAATATATTTCTCTTAGTATTTTAATGTGAGGACTTTATTGCTTAACCCCTTTAAAGCTAGTAAACAAACCTCCCCAGTGCTGCGCTGTCCATTATCCGGTGCTGAACTGGACGTCCAACGGTCGTGCGCAGCACTGGGGAGGTAGTGCCCGTGACGACCGTTGGCCGACGGCAGCACTTAAGGGGTTAAGCAAAATAATTAGTATTTTCTTTTTCTATATGTAGGAAGCATTCCATTAATGAAATCACTGTATCCCACCTTCTTTGTTTCCTTTCCTGTTCTTTATGAACGTTTCTATTGTTGAACTTTAAAGATTGCCCGAAATTAGGAATTGTGCTCTACATTACTTTGCTGTGTTACAGTATGTTGATTTTTCTGTACTACTTTTTCTCTTATGTGTATGGCAACTGATGTTTTGTTTTGCTTTAATAATCAGCTTATGTTTATTAGGTTTTATTATTCAATAAAATGTTTCAAACACAATAAATGGTAGTTGATATGTATTTACAACTGCAGCATTTTTATTGTATGGGCAGTTTCAAAGCGGCCAAAAATATGGTCTGTTGGATGACGGAGGACCACATTGGCATCAGGAGGGAGAGGTTTGGGCAGGTGATTTTGAACTTTATTAACGTTTCTATTGTTGAACTTTAAAGATTGCACGAAATTAGGAATTGTGCTCTTCATAACTTTGCTGTGTTACAGTAGTTGATTTTATGTACTACTTTTGTCTCTTATGTGTATGGCAATTGATGTTTTGTTTTGCTTTAATAATCAGCTTATGTTTATTAGGTTTTATTATTCATATAAAATGTTTCAAACACAACAAATGGTAGTTGATATGTATTTACAACTGAAGCATTTTTATTGTATGGGCAGTTTCAAAGCGGCCAAAAATATGGTCTGTGGGATGACTGAGGACCACATTGGCATCAGCAAGGAGAGGTTTGGGCATGTGATTAGGGGTACATGTAAGGTTGGTAGTAGGGGGAACAAAGCATGTCCATTGTGTGGACTGTGACTCCTGGAGTTAGTGTGAGGGATACCATGCTACCCTGTAAATGAGCCCCCTAGTGATTATTATCAACAAACTTTATTCGGTTTTATAAAAGAAAAACATCTTCCAAGTTACAGATTGACAAATATAATATGTCCAAGTTAATCAGAACACAAGATAAAAATTCATGAATTACAGCAGTAGCTTTTTGCGTCTGTGAGATCTCAATGAATGCCGTCATCAGAATCGGTAGCCGCTGGGGACAACACAGTGCATGGGCTATTACTGGTTCAAGCAAAGTATCAACATCCGTTCGCATGACTGATGGGAGTGTGAGACATGTGTCTAACACGCATTCTTCTCCGCATAGCAGGCAGCGTAGAACAGGTAGGATGCAATTTTGCCAAATTGGTCTGAATGACAGAAACCATGTGGTATTTAATTCTCTTAGACGAGGTAGTCCCAAAATTTGGATGATGCGCTCACGGCACGTCATCGCCAGTAGAGTTGTCTCCATGGAGAACTAGGTGTCGTTTGTGAAATGACTTGCCATATCGCAGCAATAGGAGCAAAAATAGTATTCCTGCAGCGAGTCCCAAAATGATAGGCAATTCGCCAAACACAGAGTGCACAAAGTTTGGAAATATTACCAGGACTGCTTAAAAAGGTGCTAACAGTCCAGAAAATACGGTCTTAAATACATGTACAATACCACTCGTATCAGACATGTTTAAGATACGACTTAACATTTCTGAGAAATGTATAGGGCAATGTGTAGTTAAGAGGGCATGTAACTCTGCAGAAGTCCTTGCGATTTGCAGATCATAGGTTTCTTTGGCCGAGTTTTTGCAAAAGAATGGCTTTCATTCTGCTTAAATTATCAATTTGTATAGAAGAGATGTTCAGTGAAGGCCAAAGTGGCGACTCCCGGCTGTCTTGGTTTTAGGAAACAATACTTGCATACAGCAAGTGACCCTGGCTGACACAGTTACTAGATATGGTATTCCTGGCAACATGCCACAGCAGCTGCGATCATTCAACGTAAGGTAACTCCCATTCGATAGTTATCCAAAAATTGGATTGCATTTTCACAATTTTCCCCGCTAAGAAATACTTCACGACCCCCACTCCAGGATGTCTTGATGTATTCTTTACTCAACCTTTTATATGTGCCTGCTGGTATATGTTGTAGGCAATATTGAAAATGGAAAATTGTAACAGACTGAGTGAATGTTCCAATGTATAATCCATTCCATAACTGGCTTTTCAGCGACAGTAAATGGCAATCTTTCTAGTTTTTCAATGCTCAGCACCGTATTGTCTGCTCCCCTTCGTGCCAATTTGATCTGTTTATCAGTGAGATTGAATTCTGAAAACAGTGACGTAGTATAGCCTGAATGAAGGTTTTACAACGTCCAGCCTAATAGCATGATAGAACGTACTTGCGACTGACCATGTTGCAACATGACCAAGTCCTGTTCCATGATGTCTATGGCAGAAGACACTATGCTATCTAAAGAATATATCCTGGACCACAGAGTCGTTAACCCATTGTCAACCACAGAGAGAGATTTCTCTAAATGAATACGATCAATTTCTCGTATTCGTTGTGCAGTCTCTGCTTGCGTAATTTTCCATGCTTCATTATAAGCAGCAAAGATACCGGCATATATAAAACGTTTATGACGCGGTGTTCTTGTTCCTAGCAACAATTCCCTAAGATCAGCGCCATCTTTAAGTAAAGATAAGTGTTGCTTTACATCCTTAAGTGTAGATCTATGTATCCAATCAAGGCAAAGTTTCCCTACACTGTATGTTGTTACTATTCCTGGATGCTGTCTTTGAACATATCTTGGTTCTGGCCTAATGAATGTGAACCCCTTTGTTTTATTCAGGAATCTATCTTGACAGTTGTTTGTGTCTGTGGACCAGATCAACCATTTATTCCAATCTGAATCTGTTCTTTTGTGATGCAAAATAGTATGTATGTCGACTCCCCCCTCTGAAGTGTTATCACTTACAGGTGTAGGTGTAGGTTCAAGTCTTTTATCTTGGCTAACCCAAGACAAGACGTCTCTTTGACAGTGTCATTCAAAAACATAATTTGCTCAGGGATGATGCAGGCTCCAAATAAAGCTTCTATCCCCAGCACTTGCCAATATTTTGTGCCCCAGACAGTTTTTTGTCTCAATGTTGTCTTTCCAAGATTCGAAGCCTAGTGAAGACAGTTGAGCATAAAAGGCTGTAGAATAAATTTGCTTGGTATTTGTTAACCTATTTTTCTTTCCTGTTTTTGTTTACATTTTTTAAGTAAAATGATTCCGGATTGGATACATTGAACCCTGAAAAGTACGGACATTTTCTAAAAAATGTTTTTGAGCTACCCTTTGGTGGCGTAGGACAATGTCCCATTGGTTATACATTAATACATTTCTAGTATTTGCAGATTTGTGCAAGAAATGATGACCATAGTGATTATAACAATACATTTGTTCATAATCTGATGAACCTTCTAAGTATTCATGATTTGTAAAGTCTGACATCATATTATTAACAGTCTCGAAGTCCCAATCATCAGAAAAGGTACTATATATTTATATTTATATTTGTGTATTTTGTATAGCGCGCAGCTACCCCAACGGGGTGTCCCGGCGCTGGTGCTTAGAATACTAGATCTAGTCCAGAAGGATTTAGCAGAAGAGAAATGTTTTAAACGCTTTACGGAAAGGTAACTCCTCCTGGATTTTACGGAGGGAGATAGGAGGTTTGTTCCATTGAGAAGAGGCACACACCTGGAAAGTTCTGCCCCCAGAGCGAACTTTTTAAAATCTGGTTGTGGTCAGCAATAACTTAGAATTGGACCGAAGGTTTTTAACATTGCTATAGGGACGGAGACAGGACGAAAGATAGGCAGATCCGCGTCCTTTTATTGCCCGATGGGCCAGAGTCAAAACTTTAAACTCTGCCCTTTTATGGATCGGCAGCCAGTGCAGCCTCCGCCGGTAAGGTGATATATGTTCTCGGGGAGAGATGCCACAGACTAGCCGAACAGCGGCTTTCTGAACTATTTGTAGTCTATGGCTCAGACCCGAAGTGAGTCCGAGATAGAGGCCATTAGCATAATCCAGGTGAGAAGTAATTAAGGCCTGGACTATTGTTTTCCTAGTGTTGCTGGGAAGATAGTTAATGAATTTTTTAATCATCCTGATTTTAGAGAAGCAGGCAGCAGCGACTGCATGGACTTGACTGTGGAAGGAGAGACTGGTGTCCCATCTCACCCCAAGGTTTCTTACTGATTCCTTGGGTGAGGGGGCAGAGCTCAGCTCCACCGGCCACCAGAGGTTCGAGTCCAGAGGGGAAGATTGACAAAGAAAAAAACCTTAGTTTTTCCTGCGTTCAATCTCAGGAAGTTATTATCCATCCAGTGCGCTATATCACGGAGGCAGTCTTTCAGAGGATCAAATGTAGTCAGGGTGGGGATGTCATATGTGAACAACAGCTGAATGTCGTCAGCATACGATGCCACTTTTATTCCTGACTGGGCAATTAACTCGGCCAGAGGAGAGAAGTACACATTGAATAAAAGAGGACTCAGTGAAGAGCCTTGGGGAACGCCCCATTTGAGCGGGTGACAGATGGAAGTGTATGGTGGAGTAAACACTGCTTGTGTACGGTTGGACAGAAAAGAAGAGATCCAGCTAAGAGCCTTACCCTGGATGCCTATTGACCAGAGGCGGTTCAGCAGGACAGGGTGAGAGACAGTGTTGAATGCTGCGGAAAGATCCAACAGCACCAACACCGCCCTTGCACCCCTGTCGAGTGTCCAGCGTACCGAATCGGCCATTTCTATCAGGGCCGACTCGGTGCTGTACCCGGGTCTGAATCCATGTTGGGAATCTAAACTGGTATGGGAAAACAATCCTCGATGTCGATTTCCTGACTGACGCGCATACCAGACCCCGACATCGAGGATTGTTTTCCCATACCAGTTTTCCGATCGGATGCCCGGCGGAATTCTCAGATAAAGTGGATGCTGCAACCACTACAGATTCCCGATTTGTCGGCGTAATCCGCGTTTTTGCATCTAAACGCCTTTCCCACGTATTGAACTTGAATGACCGGGAGACGTACAATCCCCCCTCCCCCCATTTTACTGTGAACTCTCCTGACCTACATGCATCACACATTGGATGTGTACCGTGTTTATGAGACTGCAATACCATGTACTGATTATCCTATACCACATGGTAACATTAGCCCCTACCCGTCCTGATGAAGACCCTATAGCAAGGCGTCAGCACCTGCCTGCATTCAGCACTGGGTCGAAACGTCGACAGCTCTCTTCCCGTCAGCTTCCTCCCACATTTATCATTTATTGATGACAGTTTTGGAAGCATGATACACTTTATGTTCAATACTTTGAGATATTAATTTAACACTTTTTTCGAATGAAATTGATTGCAATGGCTAAGGAATATCATTGATTGATTATTGCTAAAGTCACAATTTCTTTCCTGACACTTCCTCCCACACCTTCACTTTCACTTACCTTACCTATCTGGGGCACTGACTGTGTTTAAATTTAATTACTGTCTGTTAGACACTATACTATTGAATATGTGTGCACATTGTGAATAAACAACAATGTAGCCGTACTCCTAAAGTTTGATGTAAATTATTTAAATGAATGTTTCATATTATCCTTGACTTTGTTCTGGGACCACTTTGTTCGTACCATATACTCACCCAGGTCCCAGTGACTTCTTTGGGTCAACCCGTGTTTACATAACACATTATTGATCTTATCGGAAGGTAGCTCCGTTTATGATTTTTGATCTTTTTCCGATAATCTTTGAGGGCAGCTTTGTATAATGATTTAGTATCCGCTGAATAGGACTGTCTCCAACCATGTTCCAAAAGTTTACATGCAGATTTACATTTGCGCAGTTCATCAGAATACCAGGGCGCGGCGGGAGCTGAACGGTAGGTCTTTATAGGCCGAAGAGGGGCAATGGAATCGATGGCCTTGGATACCCAGTTGTTTGAAATGACCAAGCGTGAGTCCAAATCTAACGCTCCTGGAGGATCAGCAGAGGGAAGATGATTGACTACACTGTCCGGGGAAATCTTGCTCCAGTTTCTGTCATACTCCTTAGCCCGAATCCTAGGTCTTTCCTGTTGGTTCAGGATGATAGAGAAGGGAATGAAGTAATGATCGGACCAGATCACCGGACTAGGTTCCCCGATTGTAATATCCATAAGATTGGAACAAATAAGGTCCAAAGTATGACCGGCCTTATGAGTGGGGAAGGTAATCCGCTGATTAAGTCCGCAATCAGTCATGGTGGATATAAAGTTGTTACTTATCATATCAGAAGTATCCTCCACATGGAGGTTTAAATCTCCAAGCAAGGTGAAATTTGTATAGCGGGAGCTAGCTTGAAGTACAAAGTCTAAGAAATTAGGTGAATGAGATGTGCTGGATTTAGGGGGTCGATATACCAGCAAGCCTGAGCACGTGATTTTGGAAGTTAATTTTATACAGAAGGGCAGAGCTTCGATTAGATCGATTTGATCGTAGAGGAAGGACGAGATCGACCAATGGGATCTATAAATAATAGCGACTCCTCCTCCGTGTTTATTGCTTTGCCGGTTGGCACAGAAGATATTATAGCCTGTTGGAATGGCTAGGCATAATGCAGGATTCGTTTCATCTTCCAACCAAGTTTCTGTTAGAAAGAGTAAATCCCATTTGTTATCAATAAGAGACTGGAAGATATCTAGAGAGTGTTTCACCAAGGAGCGACAATTAATGAGTCCCGCCTTGAGGGTTAGAGTATTTTGGTTAATTTGGGGCGAGGCCGCGGGTTTTATTAAGGGACATTGATGCACTGAGATGCCTCCTTCATGTTTTGGGTCACATGCTTTGCAGGGGTAGAACTTAATGGGTAGGTCAAAGGGAATGGAATGTAAATAAGCACTGTCCTTGGGCCTGAGGGAGAGCAGCTTCTGTCTAGTGTATGGGATGGTGTCCAAAGGGTCGAAACCAGCAGCGTCTCTGGCCCTGGTCACGGAAAGGTCGCGGACGGGCGCAGACAGGCTTGCCTTTGGCGCACCCGCTGTGCTCATCCGCTGCGTGGCCGAGTGGGGCTGGCCATTTAAAGCGGAAGAGGGTGGAAGGGAGCAGGCAGCTGTACCGCTACCCTTCCGATTCCCCCAATATGGTGGCTCTTGTGAGATCAGAGCCCCGTCACAGCACCTGAATCGGCTGCGGGGGGGACCAGCAATTTGAAAGACGCACCAGCTCTCCGCCGAATGCAGGGAGAGGTAATTACAAGTTAAAACAAAGCAAATTACGAACAAACAATATTCCTTGACAATAAGGTTTTAAAAGAGTTCTCTTCCTCTCCCGGCTTTCCGCCTCAGGAGGGAAGTATCTAGCTATTTGTGGCACGACAAGATGACGCTCTTATAGGCGCGTCCGAGGGCGGGAGGGAGCAGGCAGCTGTACCGCTACCCTTCCGATTCCCCCAATATGGCGGCTCTTGTGAGATCAGAGCCCCGTCACACTACCTGAATCGGCTGCAGGGGGGACCAGCAATTCGAAAGACGCACCAGCTCTCCGGCGAATGCAGGGAGAGGTAATTACAAGTTAAAACAAAGCAAATTACAAACAAACAATATTCCGTGACAATAAGGTTTTAAAAGAGTTCTCTTCCTCTCCCGGCTTTCCGCCTCAGGAGGGAAGTATCTAGTACTAGATGAAACAAAGTCATTCAAGGAAATCTTGAACTGGTGTAGAATCTTCAACAGCTCTGACGGGCCAAAAATGTCATAATTAGTTCTGTCCCAAGGTATACTCCCTGGTATAAGAACGGCTGTGATGTTCACTGATGACAAGTCTCTTTGTTCACGATGGGATGATTTGTGTGGCTTGAGAATTAAGTTGATGTTCTTACTTGCTGTGTCCATTTTGACATATCTACCATTTATCAGCATTCCCAAAGTTATTACCAGAGTCAACCAAAGTAGAAGAAAAAGCACACCCAACACAATCCAAAGTTCAATCCATGGTGAAACCAAAATGGTTTTTCCAGGTGATGAAAAAGGTCTGTTGCTTGTCCTTTCAAAGTTCTTTTTACTGGCGCAGTTTTAGGTTCGCTTGGATCCTCGGAAAATGTATCAAAGTTAATGAAATAGCCAGAGGCAGTTCTGTCAATTGTTGGGATTGCATCTGGATTCGTTGAAATCGCTGGAACCTCAGGATTACATGTAACATTTGTGTAATCAGATGCTACTTCATTGTAGACAGGCGTTTCTTGACAAACTGTTATTTGGGTTTCAAGAGGTACAAGTTCCATAGCTTTGTTGCTTAGTCCTTCATTTCGCACTGCAGATTCTTCAAAGGTGATGAGTCTCTTAGTTTGAACCTCTTGGATAGTAGCCAGAGCTGGGCATCTGTTACATTGGCGGAGTCCACTTGGCCTACTGCTTATGATTGGCCACATGAGGTGGTTTGACCAGGTTGATAGACACAAACCTGTTCTCCTTTTTTCCAGCAAGGGGCGGCAGTAATTCATTCTGTTCTTGATCCGCGGATTGCTAGGAGAGGTACTGGTTGTCAGTAAGAAGGCCCAACTTCCTTCTTGTCCGCGATCATTTCTCTGACCAGATCACCAAGCTTTGGGATCCAGACAGGCCTTGCTGGGACGGTCGGTTTCTCTTCAGTGGTGGTTGGCTTCAGGAACACATTACTTTGTTTCGTTCTTATTTCATTTAAGTCCTGTAAGACAGCCAAACGATCTTTGATATCAAAGAGTTTGTGGTTACCAATCAAGGTTCACTACTAACATTCTGGTCCCAAAAAGGACTTCCTATGGCGTGATGCCCCCTAGAGAACTTCTTGGCAGATTGTTAAGACTACGTTGGACACTTATTTGATGTTTGACCCACCCGTCACCCGAACCTAATACCCTAGCTGTTATAGATAGCTTTATGTCTCATTTTTTTCTCTCCACTACCGAATTTCCCTCAGGATGAAATAAACTAGAGTACCGGAATGCAACGCCCAGATTGGCCATGGCCTCCTGGTAAGCTCGAAAGCTAAACGCAGGACCCTGGTCAGAATGTAGCGTGCCGATAAAGACTCGCAAATCTTTACTAACAGTTATAGCAAATCTTTAATAACCGAGCGCTGAGGCCACATCCAAATGAATCTTGAACACGAATCCACTGCGATCATGATATATTTATAGTTGCCATCACTCTGTATGGGACCGCAGTGGTCCAGGTACACGCAAGCTAATGGTTTATCTGAAATCAACAGGGGCGTCTGCACAGGACGTTTCACAGTAGAGACTTTCATCTTTTGGCATATTTCACATTCCAAAACATAGTGTTCGAGGCATATGAGCTGCAGATACTACACTGTGCATGAGATCGCCAGCTGGTGTTGGCCTCGGATGATTGCATGTTGTTGTCGTCTTGAAAGAAGTCTTTTGTAGTCACGAGATAGGTGATTCCTCCCTTGGACGATAGTGCGCAAGGGCATCGGCTCCATCCTTAGATTGTTTTTTTCCGGCACTGGGTTCGGATGAACTTTTTCCGCTCCGGCTCGACATCTACTTTTCAAGTACTTCGAAGCGCAAAAACGTATTAAAACTTCACCTAACTACCTTCGATATCGACTAACATTGTTTTCGACTCCATCAGCTCTCTTCCGGTCATCGACGCGGGCCGTTGGACCTATCCACGCCGTGAGGCCTACACCTTATGGAAAGGACACCATTCAAGAAATGCCCCTTGTGTGGAGCACAGTTTCCATGCAGTGACCACCACGAGGTCTGTAACCTGTGCTTATCGCCAGAACACGACAAATCCAGCTGTACAGCCTGCGCGTCCTTTCGAGCCAAGAAAACCATCCGAGATCGGAGGGCCCGTCGACACGACATGCAGAGATCAGCTCCAGAACCGGTGGATATCTTCTACGAGGAGGTTCCGCTCGTTCCCGAAGAGGATTCCGATGATCTCCAAATCGTCATATCAGAGGCAGACGACTCCATACCATTGGGTCAGTGCTTGAGTACTACTGCCCCTGCATCAAACACAGCACCCAAACTGAAGGCAAAGTTCAACACTCCGCCTCCTGGGCCCAGTCAAGACCAAAAAATCACTTCGAAAGCCCCGCCATCGAGCCCGTCTCCGAAGAAAATAAGTAAGCCTTCCGGCAGCTCCTTACCAAGCAAGCCGCACGTGTCAATCCCACGAGCTCCATCGGCACCGAAACCGAAAGAAGTCGAGGCTCCGTCGACTTCTAAAGACTAAGGTGTGAAGCCAACGTCCAATGCCTCGAAGCCGACTAGACCAGCTTCCACTCTAAAGCCATCACCTTCGGTATCGAAACCGACAAGGCCTGATTCCGATGCACCCAAGCGCTCGAAACAGCCTACCACACCGAAAACAACACCTTCCGTGCCGAAAACTGCGCCAAAGGACACTGTAACGCCTCCTAAGGCTAAAGACAAGCAGCAAACTCGTTCGGATCCGAAAAAATTGGCGCCGACAAAGGTTACACAAGGAGAAGAACTTTTCCAACCTGATCCTCTGCAAAAGAAGATTTACATTGACCCAAAGACAGGTGCTGTATCCACCATACCACACAAGAAGAGGAAGGCAGATACAACACCCACTGTAGTACCTGCCAAGAAGAAGGACTCTGCCACATCTCCTGTATACCCTTCTTCTCCTATACTTCCTTCTCCTTCATTCCCTTTTCCGCCTTAACAATTCACCACAGATTTCCCCTCCACATTCTCCGCTTCTGTCTTCACACTTACCTCAAAATGATGCTGAGTATAGTCTAGGACGAGGGATGGACCCAGACAAGCCTTTCCCATACCCTATAGATGCTACAGACTGGGAGTATACGAACCCACAGGATGCACCAGCTATTCCTGACCCACAGTCATACCCATCAAAACCTTCTCCCCCAGAAGATAATATTAGTTTTGGACACCTGCTGAACAGAGCTGCCATTTACCATGGAGTCACTATGCACTCTGATGAGGCAGAGGAAGATTTTCGTTTAGACACATTTGAACAATCGCAAAGGTCTGTTCAAATTCCTCCTATGATTAAAGGGGTCATCAAACACGCTCCAAAGATATTTAAAGACCCTGTATGTACTAGGATCCTATACCCTAGAATTGAGAAAAAATATAGGCCTGCACCTGCAGATCCAGCCTACATTAAAGGACAACTACCATTAGATTCACTAGTTGTATCAAATGCTAGGAAAAGGGCAAATTCACAAACGTCAGGTGAGACACCACCACCTGACAAAGAATCTAAAGTAATAGATGCTTCAGGCAAAAGAATAGCTGCGCAAACTTCTAACATATGGCGTATAGCTAACACACAAGCCCTCCTCTCAAGATATGATAGGACTCATTATGATCAGTTAGAGAAACTACTGGAACATTTACCTGACCAATATGAGGCGCAGGCAAACGACCTTATACAAGAAGGCAAGCTAATTTCCAATGCCTCAATCAAGTGTGCACTTAATGTGGCAGACACTGCATCCAGAGCTGTCAACACTAGTGTCATACTTAGAAGACATGTGTGGCTACGCATTTCAGGATTTAAACAGGAAGTGTTTACCATTTTAAATCAACCATTTAATCAAAAACAATTGTCCGGACCAGAGGTAGAGACACAGCACTTGAAAAGATGAAGAAGGATACATATACTGCCAAATCTATGGGAGCTTTACAGTCCACACAAGCTAAAAGTTACTTTCATCGCTCCTTCTACAGAGGAGGCTCCAAACAGTCTGGAGCAGACAATACAACATCCTTCAAATCAAACACACAAACATCCTCTAACAAAGGATATTTTAGAGGAGAATATGGAGGAAACAACAACAAAGGAAGAGGTCGGGGTAACAACAATAATCAAACCTCCTCAAACACAAAACAGTGACTTTCCTCTGCTCCCCCAACAGCATTCCACTCCTGTGGGGGACAGATTAACACAGTTCCTACCTGTCTGGAATTCCATCACAACAGACAAGTGGGTAAGACAAATTATCCAGTCTGGCTACTGCCTGGAACTTACTTCGTAGGGACGACATATTTTTAAAAGGGACTTTTTTGCATTTCATATGGTTAAGGTGTTTCTAGTACAACATTTATATTGCATGCCTGCCACTGAGTGTAATATCACGTTTATAAAACTCTCGCACACCAGTAGCAGTGGGAGGCGGGAAGCAGAGTCATGGCAAGGGATGCTTCTGTGGCAACCATCTTCTGTTACTAAAAACAGTCATCTAAAGGCTGGTGTCCAACAATTTGCAATGTGAATGCTGCGGGGAGGGGGGATTGGGCAACACTTAAAGCCTGGCACATCACAGCACAAAGTAGCCTTTCAGGCTATAAGTTATTGTTCAAGCCACTCAGTCTGGTGTGTTGCATCAGCCTACCATCCTGCAGGACTCAGCAATATTTACTCAGGCGTGCAACTGTGTACCGGACTGTGCTTGCACAATATTTTCTGCACTACCCATCTGTCCTGTGTTAAATCCTTTGCAGCGCCATAATTTTCAAGACAGACAGTTACAGCGTGCTGTGTCAGTAACTCCCCCATTCTAAGTCCTCTAGACAGTGCTGTAGCTCTGTCTTTTGTCACACAGGTAATTTGTCATTCGGAGTCCTCAAGGCAGTGCTGCAGCTGCTTATCTGGTCTTGTCAGTAACTCCCCCATTCTAAGTCCTCTAGACAGTGCTGCAGCTGTGTCGTTTGAGGTAAATAAATAATTACCCTACCATAATTTCTATGCATTAACAATTAGCATGTATCAAATGAGAGACAGGATCCGTGGTATCTGAGTTAAAATGGGCTTTATTCCAATAACTCGAGTCAAAGGGAGAATCAGTTCCATCACCACAGAGGTTCAGGAAGGGTCTTCTAACAATTATTTACTGAACATGGGTTATATACATTTCTTGTACATAGGCTAGGCAGAGCAAGATAGAAAATGAGGTAAGAGCATGTGGGCGTGCTTGAGGGTGTGTACTTTGATGAGTCATAGGTAGGTGATAGGTAGGTGTCATAGGTGGGTGGGTACTTAGGGGAGGAGTTTGGATAGCTAGCTGGAACTCTGCCCTAATTGTGCAACTTGAGCATGACGTGTAATTGACGTGTAACTGGGAGGAGCTGACTTACAGTCTAGAAGAGAAATCTTTAGTGTCAAGGCGACCAGCACATCTGGGACAACTGATATCTTGAGTCAGGGGATGTATTATCTGAAGCAAAAGGTTGTTCGTCACTAAAAGACAGAGAGGGCATATTTATTTGTTCATTGCATGAGCTTTCTATGGGTGCAAGCACTGTAATTCACTTAAATGGAGACAGAATGGCTAGGCCCTATCTCCCTCAGACGGGTTCTGTGTACCTTCTTCACCAGACTGAAATGTAATTCTGTAAAGCAAACAGATAACTGTTATTCATAATACTGTCTTGACAGGCCTCTTGCTGGGCTTCTCTCGGGTGAGCTAGAAGTATGCGAGGTCAGAGGGACGTAACTGCAGCTTCAGTGTGTCAGGAGTCATGAAAAACCCTAATTCAGAATGTGGCTTCTGGCTGAACCACAAAAAGGGTTCATTACGATATTTATTAAAAGTGTACAATGCAAAATGCAAATACATGGGCCTTATGCTAACTTAACGTTTGGGAGACTTGATGACTGGCATTTCTAATGCAGGACATGATTGCAGGCAGGGGCCTAGTGATTCAGGCCACTACAAGGAAAATGCATGGGTGACACGCACATGGCATAGGGTACACGTAGGGGACATCTTGGTCAGGCAAAATTTCATTTTCCACATTCCCTCCTTGTCCCCTACTTAACCCTTTACGATACATCTATATTTATGAGACCGTATAGTTGATCATACAGAATCATTTGTTCGTCTTTAACTCTTTGTTTACGTGGATGGGGAACACAGGCAGTGGCACACAGGCCGCAAATCGCCGGGCCACACTGCAAACAGAGACAGCAACCAAATATCATAAGCAGTATCAGTCCTAGGAAGGACAACACTTTCCATCCCCAAGCAGATATTATACCCCAGAGCCAACTGGACCAGGTCCATGTGCCTGGGTCTTGATGCATGGCACGAGCAATTTTGTGGAGTCTTGTTATTGCTACGTACACAGATGGTGCATTATCTGGGATGAAAATGCAACAACTAGATCGGATCACGCTACAAGCTCCGCCTCTATCCGCCAGGATGACGTCAAGAACGAGGCGATTTTGAAGAACAACAAGTCTCATAGCAGATTGCTCCTGGGTCAAGTGCGCCAGGGCAGATGCAGTCACATTCACTACTGCTTCCAGGGTTCTTGTTAATTTGCGTATCAGTTTACTATTTTGGACGGGGCCAACAAAGAAAAAGAAACCTTTGTTGAAATCTGTATATTGCTCCCATGCTGTTTCAGTCTGATCAATCCCTGCAGAATCTGTCTCTCTCTTTTGTCTAACATGTTCTAGTTGTGAATCTCTATGATAATGGGATGGGGCTAGAAAAACGGGTGGCAATAAGAATGCTATATAACAAGTCCCACCCCAGTCTAAGGGCAGATGTGCATAGGCTGTCTGACCGCAAATGAAATAGGTATGGCGTGATGGTTTGAAAGAAGAAAGTCCTTTATCACTAAACTCTACTACAACTTTACACTCGCTGTGTCCCATATGTACTGAACCTTTCTTCCTAACACATAAATCACCTTTTGCTGGCAGGACTGATATAAACGGTGGACCTATATGTTGCTTGGGCTGGACATTTAGCATTATAAAATTAACAGATGCATTTCCTTGTTCATACTCCTCATTTTCTAGATTGGTTCCTTTCCTTTGGGGGAATCCGTCTTTGTCTGGAAAACATGCTTCATTCATTACTTTATTCAGGTTACCATATATCCAACCACCTGGATAAGCTATGTACTTTCTATCTATTGAGGTCATTAGAGCAAACCATGCCCCACATGAACCATTGTGTGAGAACGGTAAAGGGTAGAAGGGCAGAACTCCCTTTGTTTCTTGATAAGGTGGCAGTTGGCCACATACCCAGCAATCAGTCGCATTGCTGGTCTGGTGAGAATGGTGTAACATTCGAATGAAAGTATTGTTACGTAGTGCAAGTCGATATGACAATTCATGGGGTGGCAGTTCACTGAATGTGTGCTCTGCAGTGCTGTTACTGGAAGAATGTATATGTGAGGAAATAGGAGGAAAGAAAACATGTAGCAATAAAGTGACACAGATCATAACAATGCACAGGATAAAAATAATGATTAAAGTAACTATACATCTACTGCGTAATATCTTGCAGTACTTCTCTATCTTTCTGCTCTTTTTGCTATTCTCGTGTGTGATCTTATACATGTCAGAAATCTAGTCTAACCGATTCACCACCGGGTGGGCTTAAACAATTAAACTACGTCTGACTTACTAGATCTTAACTTATACTCTTGCTGAGGGGTCTTTTCTAGCAAAGGCGGCGCAGGCGGCGCAAAGTCTGTATTGTCCTTGTCCTTAGTGTCTGTATCTTTTACCAAAGTGACAAATTGTCCAAAGTATCTTTTGTAATGATGAAGGTGAGTTCGGCCTTTACGTCCTTCCACCAACTTCGGCGTCTTCCAACGTGGCTCAAGGGGGCTTCAACGACCAAAATTCTCCACACGTGGACAAACTGGTGCTATGGCATGTTCCTTGACCTGGGTGTTGTCAGGGAAGGCGGCAGCAACCTGTGAACGAAAAGAGAGTAGTGCAGACATCAAGGAAGCCAGGTAATCTGTCAGCATGTTACTGTCAACATCAGTTATTCTTTTAGGCATAGGCGTACCCCACATTTTTGGCGGTCTACCGAAAACTACTTCATAAGGAGATAGGCCTGTTCTGGAATGAGCTACCATACGCATGTAAAAGAGGGCAACCTGCAATGCTACCATCCAATACATACACTAATTGTCTGGCTGTTGTAACAGCAGTATAATCTGGAACTGGATAAGCTTCTGTCCATCTGGACAGGGCACATACAACTACTAAAACATACTTGTAACCTCTACATCTGTCCATTTGGATATAATCCATCTGGAGAACCTCAAAAGGGTGGTCAGGAGGATGAAATCCGCCTTGTTCCACCGGAATGCCTTTACCTGTGTTGAACTGGCAACAGATCATACATGTTCGCACTTTTCTGTTTCGCTGCTGCACGCAAGTGCTTGTTAAACCGGATATTCTGTAAGCTGTCTATCATTGCCTTCTCTCCCAAGTGTGCGGGACTATGTGTTGTGCTTATGATTACTTGTACCATAGAATCTAAAAGAAACCATGTAGCTTTTTCCTTTAGTCATCCAACCTTGGTCAGTCTGGACCCCTCCTTGTTCAGTCCAATTCTTTATCTCATCTGTTGTGGCATGTGTCTGTATGTCAAGTACATCTTGTGTGGGATCCCTGACTGTCATGCTTGTTGTCAGTAACGGTACCTCTGTCCTTGTTGTGTCTGTTGGTGTCTGGGGTGTAAGTTTAGCTGTTCGATCTGCCAGGTCATTTCACTGGGAAATGGTGTCTGTAACTTTGGTGTGAGCTTTGCACTTCAGGATAGAAATGGCTGTGGGTAAATGTGTTGCAGGATTCAGAATATTACAACGTCTGATCTGTATGTGTGGCTGAAATAATGTCTGTTCATATCTTGTCAATCTTGCTACAGTCAAATGTTGAGTCTGTGTCTAGTCACTGTCACTGGGTCTAGTGTACTAGAAAAATAAGCGCACGGCTTGTGTTTTCCTGCTTGATCTTGTGTAAGGACAGATAACGCTGTTACAAAAAGCATAAAAGGTTTACTGTAACTAGGGGTCGCTAAAACTGGCGCTTGACATAATGCTCTTTTTATTCCTCAAATGCCAAGGTGTGTTCTTGTGTTCAGGGAGGACAGTTAGAAAGACGGTCGCGCTCGGAGTTTTGAATCAACTCCAAGCCGGGCTGGGCCGGGCTCTAAAATTGAATGACTGCCAGATGCTGAACTCATTGCAAGAGCAAGACTCCTGCCAATTATTCTGTTTACACTACTAGGGATAAACTATTCATTTGCAAGCGTGCCTTATCTGAAGTCAATGAAGCTGGCTGCAAGGAAGAGCAACTTTTTTTTTTGTACACAAGTCAGAGGGGCTGGGGAGGTAACTTCGCTACGAACTCACTCCTTGCTCACCTACCCCTCCCCTCAGAGCCAGGAGCTGGCTCAGTGTCAAACATTACAAATAGGAGACAAGCCTCTCTCACTCGTCTCTGCTTCTCTAAAATTGGGTCGCTGCCAACGCTGAGCTCATTGAAAGAGTCAAGCGTCTGCCAAGTTTCTTAAAGAGTGACCTCGGTTGGAAAGCAAGCCTCCTCCCTCTACATGCGAAGGAAGCTAGTGTCAGTCGGAGGAGTAGCCCTCCCTTCACATAAACAAAGGGATCGCGGAAAGAATTGGAGTATGGCCAATAGCAACAAGACAGGCACGGTGTCACTGCTTCAAGAGGGAAAAGCCCTCCCTCTACAAAACAGATTTCTCTGGGAGCCAGGCCATCTCAAGGTCGAAAAACACATTCTTTGTAATTCAAAACATAGCAGTTCACAGGCCAGAGAGCAAACATTCTCTAACTTAACTGAAGCAAGTTTAAAACGTGGTAAAAAGTAAATTAATAAAGACATGTATTTTTCTGTAACTAACTATGTGACATGCTAACATTTTAAGAAAATTCTGTTACAATGTACTGCTACTTAAAAGCTCCACTTTCTAAAAAACACTTTTGTCTAACTAATTCAGCTAGAAGGCAAGACATTTGAAACATGGGCATTTGTTTGGCATGCAAATTAACACACAAAAAGGGACAGTTTGCTTCTGCACACAAGGCTATGCATTTTGTATTCGAGAAAAAAAAAACGAATTATCATGGACTGTTGGGTTGGGACTGTTCTCTGCACATATCAATTGAAGTGTCTCCACTAAATGTTTATCTGAAACCATCTGTGTAAGCACTGCAGCCTAACTGACCTCTGAATCAGACATAATAAATCCTATTTACAAAGGCCGGTGGACATATAACAGGCAACATGTATAATGAACACTGCTTTTACCGTGCAAAATATTACCTTTCTATCAGCAGCCTGTCAAAGTACATAGGTGAGCCTTGAAACTAAATGCAAATTAAACTAATGTAGGGGACACATAGCAATGCATTAAGATGGTAGTGTATTACAGCTATCAAAAGGGCCACGTTCATTAATTTTCAAATAGCCATTTTTCCTAATTAAGTGTGCAAGCTCTTCTATTCTACCTATTAAAAGGGCCAGATCCATAATTTTTCGAAAAACCATGTATTCTAATTGAGTGGTTAACTGTCACTACGCTATTCTAAAGGGCAGCTTGCATTGGGAAAAATATTCTGTAGAAACATTCCTATTTAAAAAAAAAACCACTGTTGCATTACACTAATTATAAGCACATCCTATGATGGGTCTATTTTATAATTTCTTCTCAACCGTGAAAACATTAAAGCACTCTCCGTGTAAAACCTTATCTCAATCCGACTGGTTTATTTACAACTTTACCGACCTCTGAGTCAAACACATTAAATCAAGTGTACCAAGGCAAACCCTTACTAATACACTTCTTTACTCTCCATGCTAGAAGTTACCATTCAATCTGCAAGCTGACAATCAATCAATCAATCAATCAATCATGTCATTTTTAGAGCGCACTACTCACCCGTAGGGTCTCAAGGCGCTGGGATGGGGGGGGGGTGCCGTTACTGCTCGAACAGCCAGGTCTTGAGCTTCTTCCTGAAGGAGAGGTGGTCTTGGGTCAGGCGCAGGTCGGTTGGGAGTGAGTTCCAGGTCTTGGCGGCCAGGTAGGAGAAGGACCTTCCTCCTGTTGTCGCTCTTCGGATGCGGGGGACGGCGGCGAGGGCGTGGCTGGTTGATCTGAGGAGGCGCTTGGGGGTGTAGAAGTTGATCCGGTTGTTGAGGTAGCTCGGGCCTTGGTCGTGTAGGGCTTTGTGTGCGTGGGTGAGGAGACGGAAGGTGATTCTCTTGTTGACCGGGAGCCAATGCAGATCTCTCAGGTGTCCGGAGATGTGGCTGCGTCGGGGGATGTCGAGGATGAGTCTGGCCGAGGCGTTCTGGATCCGCTGGAGTCTCTTCTGGAGCTTGGCGGTGGTTCCGGCGTAGAGGGCGTTGCCGTAGTCCAGTCGGCTGGTGACGAGGGCCTGGGTGACCGTCTTCCTCGTCTCGGTGGGGATCCACCGGAAGATCTTGCGTAGCATGCGCAGGATGTTGAAGCAAGACGAGGAGACGGCGTTTACTTGTCTGGTCATGGAGAGGGAGGAGTCCAGGATGAAGCCCAGGTTGCGTGCGTGGTCCGTCGGTTTGGGTGCGGTGCCCAGGGCGGGGGGCCACCAGGAGTCGTCCCAGGCGGAGGGCAAGGAGCCCAGGATGAGGACCTCCGTCTTGTCCGAGTTCAGTTTCAGGCGGCTGGTCGTCATCCATTCGGCTACCTCTCTCATCCCTTCGTGCAGGTTGGCTCTGGCGGTGGCGGGGTCGCTGGTCAGGGAGAGGATCAGCTGGGTGTCGTCGGCGTAGGAGATTATGTTGAGGTTGTGTTGGCGTGCGATGGTCGCGAGGGGGCTCATGTAGACGTTGAAGAGGGTGGGGCTCAGTGAGGATCCTTGAGGGACGCCGCAGATGACTTTGGTGGCCTCTGACTTGTACGGTGGTAGGCGGACTCTCTGTGTTCTTCCGTCGAGGAAGGAGGTGATCCATTCCAGTGCCTTGTCCTGGATTCCGATGTTGCCGAGGCGCTGTACTAGGGTGCGGTGGCAGACAGTGTCGAAAGCTGCGGAGAGGTCCAGGAGGATGAGGGCCGCTGTTTCTCCGTTGTCCATCAGAGTTCGTATGTCATCGGTGGCAGCGATGAGGGCGGTCTCGGTGCTGTGGTTCGCTCGGAAGCCAGACTGTGAGGGGTCGAGGGATCCATTCGTCTCGAGGAAGGCGGCCAGCTGTTTGTTGACGGTCTTCTCGATGACTTTGGCCGGGAACGGGAGGAGCGAGATGGGACGGTAGTTCTTGAGGTCGGTGGGGTCTGCTGTGGGTTTCTTGAGAAGAGCGCTGAGTTCGGCGTGCTTCCAGCTCTCAGGGAAGGTGGCGGTGTCGAAGGAGGTGTTGATGATGTCCCGCAGGTGGGGTGCGATGACAGCGTCGGCCTTGTTGAAGACGTGGTGAGGGCAGGGGTCAGTCGGAGATCCGGAATGGATGGAGTTCATTGTGCGGATGGTGTCTTCGGTGCTGATCGGAGTCCAGGTGCGGAGGGTGGTGGTGGGTGGCGTTGTTGCGGTTGTGGCTTGCGTTGGTTGGTTGCTGAAGCTGTTGTGTATGTCCGCGATCTTGTTGTGGAAGTAGGATGCGACAAAGCACATAGGCAGATCCAGCAACCAATGGAAACGTGAAATAAAACCTTCATTCATCTAAACACTCACTGACTTTTAGTGTCAGTTCACATAACCATGCATGTTAAACAGCATGTTAAAACAAATACTGCCTTCGTAATACAAGATATTAACCCTTTGGCAGCTGAAGCACAATCATTCCCCAATGACTGCAGTACATGGGAAAGTCATGATCTCATCTCTCCACGTTATCACATAACACGTACGCACATCTTCAAAACGTTTTCTCCTAGTACTTGAAAGAGATCCAGCTCTCTCCTGCCTAACGTAATGATAACATGCTCTGCACAAAACATAACTACATGGCGCTATTTACAAGCCATATTTACAAGAAACTCAACAAGTCACAAAAAAATGACACGCTATTCACAAGGCATATTTACAAGGCGCTATTTACAAGGAACTCCACAGTAAACTTACAGCTCTAACTCTAACTCTAGCTAGTTCTTCTGACAGGGCGTGATTCTTTTTCTTTGGCTTTTTCCTCTGCTAGTTTATTTCTCTCCACTTTGTTGAATTCTTTCTCTGATCTCCTATGTGACTCTTTGCGCCATAACTCAATGGCATCTTTCTGAGAGGGTCTTGACTTCTTTTTCCAAAGCGCTTCCTCTACTCTCATAATGCATTCAGAATCCCATATCCCTGAGACAGGCCATCTATACTTTTCTTCTAGATCTTTCGTGTACTTACCCATAAGTCTAAAAACAAAATAGCTTCTAACCCATGCTTATTATACATACAATGACCAGGAGTGTCTCTAGGCGGGATGTTAACTGACTCTTCTAGTATACCTTTTACTGGTCCCTATCTGACGTAACTTTGAAAACAATGGCATGTTTGAAATCAATACAATGGAAACACAATACACAAAAATAGACTGAAACAATCAACAACCATTCACACTAAACAATTTAAACACAGAAACAGATACAACCTAAACTGATACAGAGAGTTACACATGTACTTGACAAACAATTTTGTGCACTGGAATACAGTACAACCATACCGGTCCCAAAAAATAAGACATGTCTTTACCGGGCCCACGTTTAACCGTGGACCCGTCTTGACCGGGCCCACGTTTTACCGTGGACCCGTCTTGACCGTGCTCATAAAAATGAGACACGTCTTTACCGGGTCCACGTTTAACCGTGGACCCGTCTTGACCGTGCCCACGTTTTACCGTGGACACGTCTTGACCGTGCTCATAAAAATGAGGCACGTCTCTACCGGATTCACAAATAGCGTGAACCCGTCTTTACCGTGCCCACGTTTACCATGGGCACGTCTTGACCGTTCTCATTTAAAATGAGCCCGTCTTGAAACTATATGCATTCCCCATAGTGGTACTCACCGGGAAGCAGAACTTGAAACTTGAAGGCCTCGGAAACTTGACTTGACTACGCTTGCGCCTTGGAACAGGTGGACCTCTGGAGACCTCGGACCTTGCTCTCTCACGGGCTGGGCCTCTGGTTGAGACGATCCGCGTTCCTCACCGCCTCGTATGGATGCCTGGTCGCAGTCCATCCTCCTCCTGGGCCTGAGGGAGTAGCGGGAAATCCCGATGGCGTGCGCACTATGAAGTCCGTCACGGCTGTAGAAGGGGGCAAAGACTAGACCTACACCACCGGCGCGTGGGGAAAGGGATAGTCCTGTTCGGGCGCCAAATGGGGTAAATAAATAATTACCCTACCATAATTTCTATGCATTAACAATTAGCATGTATCAAATGAGAGACAGGATCCGTGGTATCTGAGTTAAAATGGGCTTTATTCCAATAACTCGAGTCAAAAGGAGAATCAGTTCCATCACCACAGAGGTTCAGGAAGGGTCTTCTAACAATTATTTACTGAACATGGGTTATATACATTTCTTGTACATAGGCTAGGCAGAGCAAGATAGAAAATGAGGTAAGAGCATGTGGGCGTGCTTGAGGGTGTGTACTTTGATGAGTCATAGGTAGGTGATAGGTAGGTGTCATAGGTGGGTGGGTACTTAGGGGAGGAGTTTGGATAGCTAGCTGGAACTCTGCCCTAATTGTGCAACTTGAGCATGACGTGTAATTGACGTGTAACTGGGAGGAGCTGACTTACAGTCTAGAAGAGAAATCTTAAGTGTCAAGGCGACCAGCACATCTGGGACAACTGATATCTTGAGTCAGGGGATGTATTATCTGAAGCAAAAGGTTGTTCGTCACTAAAAGACAGAGAGGGCATATTTATTCGTTCATTGCATGAGCTTTCTATGGGTGCAAGCACTGTAATTCACTTAAATGGAGACAGAATGGCTAGGCCCTATCTCCCTCGGACGGGTTCTGTGTACCTTCTTCACCAGACTGAAATGTGATTCTGTAAAGCAAACAGATAACTGTTATTCATAATACTGTCTTGGCAGGCCTCTTGCTGGGCTTCTCTCGGCTGAGCTAGAAGTATGCGAGGTCAGAGGGACGTAACTGCAGCTACAGTGTGTCAGGAGTCATGAAAAACCCTAATTCAGAATGTGGCTTCTGGCTGAACCACAAAAAGTGTTCATTACGATATTTATTAAAAGTGTACAATGCAAAATGCAAATACATGGGCCTTATGCTAACTTAACGTTTGGGAGACTTGATGACTGGCATTTCTAATGCAGGACATGATTGCAGGGGCCTAGTGATTCAGGCCACTACAAGGAAAATGCATGGGTGACACGCACATGGCATAGGGTACACGTAGGGGACATCTTGGTCAGGCAAAATTTCATTTTCCACACGTTGGTCAAACAGGTGATTCCTCAAACTTAGTCCTTTATGCAGTCCTGCAGCTGTGTCTTTAGTCACATGGGTAATTCCTCATTCTAAGTCCTCAAAGCAGTGCTACAGCTGTGTCTTTGGTCACACAGATAATTCCTCATTCTTCTTCCTCTAAACAGTGCTTCAGCTGTGTCTTTGGTCACACAGGTAATTCCTCATTCTTAATCCTCTAGGCAGTGCTGCAGCTGCTTATCTGGTCTTGTCAGTAACTCTCCCATTCTAAGTCCTCTAGACAGTGCGCAGTTGTGTCTTCAGTCACACAGGTAATTCCTCATTCTTAGTCCTCTAGACCGTGCTGCAGCTGTCTCACTGGTGACAGTGGTAATTCCTCATTCTTAGTCCTCTAGACAGTGCTGTTAGCTGCTTGTCTGGTCCGGTCAGTAATTCCTCATTCTAAGTCCTCTAGGCTGTGATGCAGCTCTGTCTCTCTTCATACACCCACCACACTCCAAACCAAAAAACATAGGTAAAAGGCATTGTCATTTTCAACGCCAATAGCTCTAACTCTAATTCTTGCTATACTTCTATGCACATTTCTTGTGATCTCTGATCCAGAATTCACATTGGACAGGCAAGCTTCCTGTGACTCCAGATGAGTCGTGATTCATTCACTACAATATTCAATTACGATCATGTCAAACACAGTACTTAAAATATGTATCTTTTGTATTGCACAGGCTGCACTTGTTTTTAGAACTGAGGAAGACCCAATCTGATGTTTTAAGAAAACACTACTAGCAAGGGTCAAAACTTCAACTATATAGATATGTTGTGCCCCTTATTTACTCTAAACACACCACAAAGTATTCACTCTAAAACTAGCCGTGGTTATTCATAGACTTACTTAATAAAATAGGCACTATATCGAATGAATTGTTTTTACGTTTCGCCTGGCGTCCACTGTGCAGCAGTGTTCACTTAGGCGAAATCTTTTGTTTAGCAGTACGGGGCTTTGTCCCGCCTGTCTCTTCCATTGGCTAGCTCCATAAATGGAGGCTAGCCATTGGAAGAGAGATCTGTCCGCTATTCTCCGAGCACATTCGTGGGCGTTCCGTAGATGTTTTCTCATTCTGCCCCTTTTAGAACGTCATGCGGCGGTGGGCGGATATATTTTTTTTTTCTCTTGGCATGTTTTGGCCATTTTGGACGTGTGTTTTGCAGGGGTGGGTTGCACGATTTCAGTTTCCTTGATTTGCTAGCAGGTAAGCGGCATTTTGTACGTCCGTAGCTTGTCTTTGTTTTCTGGTTGTTTACTTTGTAGGTCTTGTCCGTGTCCTGTCGTCTCTGTGTACTGTTCTTCGTGTCTGTTGTCTTTGTTTTTGTCATCTGGGTGTCCTGTGGTCTTGGTTTGTTGTCGTGGGTGGCCCCCCTTCCCTCTGCCCGCAGCTCTCCTCCCTGCAGCTCTTCTCCGTCCCGCTCTCGCTAACAATAACGTCAAACAATTGCCCCACGGAGCCCACAGCCTGAAAACCTCGTCTCACCTACTCCCCAACCCCGCTTTCTTCATAGAACAGTCCACTTCTCCTTAACCCAATGCCCCGTTGAGTAGGTTCCCCTTTGTAGCGCCGAAAGCCTTCTATTACAACCCCAGTCAGTCCACTTATGGCGTTCGCTTTTCCGATCCTCAAATGGCCACAAAGTCCTGCTCCCTTCACGGACTTCACCGAGTCAGTCACCTCGTGCCCAACTCCTCACACAATGCCACGTATGCCGCTCTTTTAGATTACCAGCCTCTGTCCATTGCAGAGTCTTTATTCTCCTATCACGAAGCCCCGACCCACTGTCGCGGCACGGTAAGCATCTAAAGAACTAGCCCAGAAAACAGCTTACTCACCGTCACAGTTACTCCCCATGCTTGAAGCTGCTCCTCGAGGCTGGCTGTTTCTGCAGCCTCAATAACAAGAAAAAACGTTTTTAATGAACTGCATATGTAACACGTTGCCAGGACTTCAACCCCGCTTCTATTTTTGGGCAGGTTTAAATAACGCGAAAGTAGGTACTGGAGTGCTTTACATGAGCACCAACTACATTACACAAGTACATTAGGTAATGTTATTCTTTCTGTGCTGTGGCATTTCTTAAGTAGTGTCCAAACCTTGGCCTGTGGTGTTCCTGGATCCAAAGCACAGTGGTATGCAGTAGTGTACGAGGTTGTTATTCCTCCACTATAGTTGTACGCCGTCTTCTTCCCAGTTCAGTGGTATTTGTCCCTTGCAGTTACAATTGCAGCCTCTCTTGTGTAGTCAGGACATAATGTTTCTACTTCTGTGGTTTCATTTAGCTATTTAAGGAATTCTGGGAGTTGTTTTCGTTTGAGTGGCAGGCCGGATACCAATGGTTTGTTCAGAATAGCCAAGCACTGGAAACATGGCTGTGCTTGCTTCCCTGCCCCCTGGCTGTGCTTGCTTTCCTGCCCCCTGGCTGTGCTTGCTTCCCTGCCCCCTGGCTGTGCTTGCTTCCCTGCCCCCTGGCTGTGCTTGCATCCCTGCACCCTGGCTGTGCTTGCTTCCCTGCCCATGCTTGCTTCCCTGCCCCCAGGCTGTGCTTGCTTCCCCGCCCCCTGGCTGTGCTTGCTCCCCGCCCCCTGGTTCCCCTTCCCCTGGCTGTGCTTGCTCATCTGCAACTTGGCTGTGCTTGCTTCCCTGCCACCAGGCTGTGCTTGCTTCCCTGCCCCCTCGCTGTGCTTGCTTCCCTGCCCCCTTGCTGTGCTTGCTTCCCTGCCCCCTCGCTGTGCTTGCTTCCCTGCCCCCTCACTGTGCTTGCTTCCCTGGCCCCTCGCTGTGCTTCTTTCCCTGCCCCCTCGCTGTGATTGCTTCCCTGCCCCCTCGCTGTGCTTGCTTCCCTGCCCCCTCGCTGTGCTTGGTCTCCTGAGTGTGTGTGTGGCTCTGGGTGGGTGTGTGTGGCCCTGGGTGTGTGTGTGTGTGTGAGTGGCTCTGGGTGTGTGTGTGTGTGTGTGTGTGTGTCTCTGGGTGTGTGTGTGTGTGTGGCTCTGGGTGTGTGTGTGTGGCTCTGGGTGTGTGTGTGTGTGGCTCTGGGTGTGTGTGTGTGTGGCTCTGGGTGTGTGTGTACGTGTGTGGCTCTGGGTGTGTGTGTGTGGCTCTGGGTGTGTGTGTGGCTCTGGGTGTGTGTGTGTGTGTGGCTGGCTCTGGGTGTGTGTGGCTGGCTCTGGGTGTGTGTGTGTGTGGCTCTGGGTGTGTGTGTGTGTGGCTCTGGGTGTGTGTGTGTGGTAGTAATTGCTGTCTGCTGAGCTCGTCCGTAGGGTACAATAGGTCTCACATTTGCGAGAGATTAAGCTATTGGCAATGTAAATGACAATGCCATTTATTTATCTGTTTTCAAAACCAACACATAAATACAAATTTTGTCATTTACAATGCCAATAGCTCTAACTTTTCCAAAGGCAAAACCTTTGCATTGTAAATGCTTGTTGATATTTTTTTGTTGTGTTCAAAATCAATTGATCATACTGCATGATGACTTCGCTTCAATGTCACTTTCAAAGACCGCCTTGATAAATTATTTTCCTGTAAACCTCTGCATATGAATAACAATATACATAGGAAACCAGACTCCTATGTGTTTGAAATCATTAAGTGATAGGTCAAAGTTGTGAAGCAGAATATAAATAGTTGGATGCAACATTTCCTTCCTTCTGACAACCGTTGTAGCTACATATTATGAGCTTAAAGCAAGCAAGGACATTAGAAACTGCTGCCAGAGTATTTGGTGGTTGTGGAAGATGGTGGGCGTGGGGAGGAAGATGGCGGTTGAACCGCACCGATGGGGGTGTGTTCTCTGCCGCGCACCTGACCGCCGCTGTGCTTACCAACTCTTGGCTCAGCCTAGTCATCCAGCTGGGAGACGTGAGCGTGTGGATTCGTGTGGGTGCCCGGCCCCTTCTCTGTATCTACTCCATTGCTGATGGTTGCATGATCCCGCCCGGGTGTGCACTTCGCTGCGCACCAGACCGCTGCCGATAGAACCTTTGTCTACCTGCTGCTTTGCAGGCCCAGCTCGCGCTGTTGGAGACTGACTGACTGGCTTTTCACGAGGATCTGCTGCCTGCTATCTTCAGCCCCAGAGTGGCTCAAGTTTATCTAAAGTTATGGCAGCAAAAAGGGAACTATGCTGCGTGGGGGGCGATGAGCCCGTAGAGCTACTAAGGGGATCAATATGGATGCCCCATAGCAGGAGAGCAATAAGGAGGAAGAGGTCTGCTCAAAGGAAACAAGTCATGTGAAATCACATGTAGTGCGCCAAATTCTGAAAGTGTTGCAATCTGGATCAGCGAAAGACGATCTACAGCATGTACCAAAGAACAGCCAGCTGTCTGCAACTCCCTATTAGTTGATGCATTGATGGTAGCAGCCTTGGCCGGAGGGAATGCTGTAGCCTCTTCCAGTCCCTTAGTTATTGATAAAGGGGGAGGTTACAGGACAGAACTTGTGGAGTTATCCTCGGTTTGTCAAGCTAAGAGCTCCCAGCCCCATCATGATCTATTTGTGGTTTCCCCTGGCACTGAGGTCTGGATTGGCTCCTATATGGGCAGCCGTGAGGAAGGGGACCAGCCTGCTCTGATGGGCAGGGGTAATAGTAAACAGAAGTCTACAGAGCCGCATATTATACATCAAAGTGGCAAAACTCTGAGGAAACAGCAGACAAACAAGTCAGGAACCTCTGGGGCAAAGGGTAGCCCATTCAGGAGTTGGGTTACATCCAAGGTGGACGTGAAGGCACTTATCTCCCGTCAGTCATCAGTTCAAGCGGCCGTTGCATATTATGAGCTTAAAGCAAGCAAGTAAATTAGAAACTGCTGCCGGAGTGTATGGTAGTAAAAGATGGCCACAGTTGGGTTGCATTGGGTCCCTCACAGCCTCGGCCCTGGTACCACTGAACATGCTGCAATAAAGAAAGCTATTCCTTAGTGTCAACATAGGGAGGAGCAAGCGATGAAGCAAAAATGCAAATAATGTAAAATGCAAGCAAATGAAACAAATACAAAATTGCAACCAAACAAAAATATATGCCAATCCGTAGTCTGATGCCAGCTTCACATTTGCCTATTGCGGCATGCTGACAGACTTGGCACAAACATCTGTATCCTGGCTTGTGCTAGATAATCCAGCAGTCGGGTAAGAGAACAGCTTGCTGTGTTGATGTGTTTCATTATGTACGTTTATTGATTTCAGTCAGTGTTTGGAGATCGCTAATGAGATGCAGACCTCAAGGTACTGCAACTTCGTGCAGGTCAAGTTTATTTAGCTGGAAGATGTACAGAGACAAAAGAGGTGGCAGCCAATAGACTGCAGCCTGGTTATCTCATTAGGAAATCAGGCATGTTGGTTTGGTTGGCCTCGTGACCGCCACATCACATTGTAGCAGTGGACCAGGTCATGCCGGTTTAGACCACTGCCAAAAGCAAAAGAACAGGCATTGAGAGAGGTCTCTGCCGGTCCCTCTTTTTGTGTAGTAGACGGCTAAAACCTGGAACCCACAAAAATACTTTGGTGACAGGCTTGGGGGCAAATCCTTGGGGGTAAGGGAAAGGATGACAAGGACTAGGAGGAGAAAAGGGACCAGAGGACCATGGAAACCAGAGCTAGGTGACAAGGGAAACCAGGAACAGATAGACTAGGACCAGGTCTCAAAGGGAAAGGAAAACCAAAAACAAGGGGGCAGGTAAAATATAACAAGGTAACAAGAACTATGACCAGGTGGACAATGAACATGAGGCCCAGTGCTAGGTGGAGATAGTCCAAGTTGACCAAGATCCAGGAAGACCGCAATTACATCACTAGGACCTGCATTAACTAGAGCGTGAGATCAGGGAGGTCCAGGGACTATATAAAGAGGTCTGCTTTGGCCTTGCATTCTAGGGGGCGCATGGCAGTCCGAAACTAAGTACAACAAAATAAGGATCAGGTGCACTAGGGTAAATGGACAAGGACAAGCAAGACCAGTCTGTGTGGGCCTAGCTATGGATGTGGGGCAGCGGAGAGAACCAGGACCAGGTGGAATAGAACCAGGAGGAAATGCTCCAGGCTCCTAAGGATCAGAGTCATAAGGATCGCTTCAAGAACGATCAGAACAGGTTGTAAAAAGATCTGGACATGGAGGAGCCAGGGTGCAGGATTAAGAGGAGAAGGAGGTCTTAGACCAGGTGGACAGGGACCATGAGGACCAGAGACAGGTGGCCAATGACTAAGACCAGGAGGATAAGGGACCAGGACAACCAGGATGTGCAGGACTGAGAAGACGAAGGGAGCCATAATCCATGAAGGCAAGAACCAGGAGTCTCGGCTACAAGGGCAAAGAATACTAGGACATTGCCCAGAAGATTTTTGACCTCGAGAACGAGCTGAAGAGACAGCATTACCAGTGGGAACTGGAGGACTAGGACCAGGAGAAGAAGCAAGAACATATGGATCAAGACCTGGATAGCCAGACGCTGATGGTTGAGACCAGGCCTTGAGGACCATATCTTGGAAAACTAAGGATCTGGATTGGTGAGACTAGAACGAGGTCCAGCTGGACGACTAGTGTTGTGATAGCCCTCTAGGGATGAGTGTTGCGCTCTATAAATACAGTAAATAAAAAAGACCAGGTAGGCCAAGTGTACAAGTACCAGCACCCTGGAGGACGAGGAGAAGGAGAGCTGTTGTGTTTCCGCCTGTGGCGTAACAGGCGTGCCCCGTCATGCTCACGTGACGTAAACTAATAAAAGACGTCACGTCCGCACGTACGCCAGTTGGTGACGGCGGAGTGATCGAGTAAGAAGCAACCTTAGTGTCCCGGCCAATTCATTCTAGGCCTTGCAATATAGGTGTAGCTAACACACACCACACATAGTTCCCGGTGCCCCCCGACCTGGGAACACAACAGCTGGCGACGAGGGTGCGTGTGCCCTCGCTGCACTCCCGCTCTGCTGCGTGGCGGCCGTGAGCCCGACCCCCGGGTTACGGCGCTCGTGCCCGGCACTGCTATCGCTGTGCGGCAGGTGTGACCCGACGGCCCCTGGAGATACAGCGGGACACGCTCTCGCACACGGAGTGCGTCTCAGGTACAGACTCTTTGGCCCCCCTCGTGGCGCGGTGGCCCCACGTGGGATCCCTGCAGCGCGGAGCGGCGCACGTGAGACGCGGACAGCGTCTGCGCTCCCAGGGAGCTCCAGATCGGCGATCGGAGCCCGCGCTCCAGTGCCAGATAGTCGCGCCCCTGTAGCCCCGTGCGGCGGCCGCATCTCCGCCCCACACGTGGAGGGGACCACTCTGCAAGCACGTGGCTGGGCCCGGACACACTCCCCGGAGGCCCGGTTAAGGTGGGGTCACGCAGTTGCAGCACATTACGGAGGGACACACACCAACTCCGAGGGGACCTGCTCAATACAGTGCTTAATCCTTAAAAGGGGTAGAGGCACCCCCACAGTGCCATCAAGCATTGGAACGCCAACAACTACCTCGAACAAGGGGTCACAGAGCCAACAAGCTTTGGCAACCGCAACGGACGGTAAGCAAGGTAGGACACTGCAGTGGGGACGGAGTCAAGACGCCTGATACCGTGCCTGGCATACAGCATGGCTACAATACCCCCAATAGAGCCATTCGTGGTGGAAGGTTCACCCTCATCACTGGCGCCCAAATGGAAGGATTGGGTAGATCGTCTGATGATATTCTTTGAGGCCACCAAACTACACAAAGAACAAAAGAGAGCCATGGTCCTTCATCTTGGGGGCAAAGATGTACACAACATTGCCAAAACTCTGGTGGAGGTCACCCCAAAGAACCACCACACACTTATAAATGCCTTGAATGCCCATTTTGAGCCAATGGCCAACCAGGACTACGAGCGGTTTGTCTTTAGACAAGCTAGGCAGCTACCGGAAGAATCCCTAGACACGTATCACGCTCGCCTAAAGAACCTGGCATCCACATGTGGTTTTGCTGATCCTACAGAGGAAATCCGTGGTCAAATTATCCAAGGCTGCGCATCCGTCAAACTGAGAGAACGGATTCTGGAAGAATCGGGGAAGCCGTTAGCGGACATACTAACACTAGGGCGCACCAAGGAGCTTCCAAAGGCGTGAGCTGCCCACAGGGAGGCCGCACTCCAAGCACCGGTAAAAGCAGAACCGGTCAACAGAGTACTGGTGAAATCGCCAAAAAAGTGGACCAAGAAAGGAACGGGGAATGCCACCTCGGCACCGCCGAAGACATGTGGATACTGTGGAGGAATGCCACACTCAGCAGCAGAATGTCCGGCCAAAGGAAAGCGGTGCTCGGTGTGTGGACGCTACAATCCACTTTGAAAAGGTATGCCGATCAAAGCGATATCGCAAGCCCAGACAGGTGGTGAACACGGTACCGGAAGGGGACCCGAGTCCGAGTGACATGGACGACGATGAGGACGAGGAGAGAATGGTGCATAAGGTACATATGATTGGCACAGCAACTCGGCCAGCACGACGCCTACCACAGTGTGGGATCCATATCGGGGCCCATGAAGTAATGGCGGTAGTTGACACTGGCGCCACCATCAATCTAATGGCGTCTGCCCTACACCAAACTCTAAGCCCGCCGCCAGTGCTAATCCCATCAGCCATCACTGTTTTTGCCTATGGACAAGACACGCCTCTCCGGATCCGGGGAAAATTCCGGACCACCATTTCACATGGCGACCGGTCTGTTACCACCAACATATTCGTATCCGAAGATGGACAAGGAATGTTGTTAGGATGTCGAGCGGCCGAGGACCTGGGAGTTGTGACATTCGCCTTTGGCGTTCATCAAGAATCCATCCAACAACTACTGGCAGAATTTGAGGAAGTGTTCCAAGGAATTGGAAGATTCAAAGGGAAGGAGGTGCATTTGCACATTGATCATATGGTCCAGCCAGTTGCTTTGCGGCACCGCCGAATAGCATTTCATCTACGTCCATTGGTGGAGGAAGAACTCAGGAAACTAGAAGTGGCAGGGATAATAGAAAAAGTGACCGGTCCCACCCCGTGGGTTTCGCCGATAGTAGTCACAAGAAAACCCAAACAACCGGGAGCGGTGAGAATATGCGTGGACATGCGACTTCCCAACATTGCAATCAAGCGCGAACGCCATATCACGCCCACGATAGATGATCTAATAGGCGAAATGGCAGGAGCTAGTTGGTTTTCCAAACTGGACCTGAGATCAGGATATCACCAACTAGTCCTAGATGAGGAATCGCGAAATATCACCACGTTCTCCACACACTTGGGGCTACGGAGATATACCCGCCTCAGCTTCGGGATATCCAGAGCCGCGGAAGTTTTCCAAAACGTAATACAGGAACTCATAGCGGACATCCCAGGAGTGATAAATGTCAGTGACGACATCATGATTCATGCCATAACTGTTCAAAGAACATCACAGTCGTCTGACCCAGGTGCTACGAAGATTGAGAGATGCCGGACTCACCTTGCACCGAGAAAAGTGCGAATTCCTAAAAAGAAAATTACAATTTTTTTGGTACACCTTCTCGATTGATGGAGTAAACCCTGACCCAGACAAGGTGAAAGATATTAAAGCAGCTGATCCTCCCATGACTGTCACGGAAGTTCGAAGCTTCCTGGGAATGGTAAACTATTGTGGCAGATTCATTCGCGATTTGGCCAATTTGACATTGCCGCTAAGAGAACTTACCAAGGATGCTACCCCGTGGAGATGGGGCCTGGAACAAGAGAAGGCGTTTCACGACATCGAGGAAGTGCTGTCCGAGGCAACCACACTTGCGTTCTTCGACCCGAGGAAGCTAACACTCGTGGCTGTAGATGCCGGTCCCACAGAACTGGGCGCAGTACTGATGCAGAGACAGCGAGTGGAAGAAGACTGGACACCAGTAGCATTTGCGAGCCGATTGCTCACAGAAACGGAGCAAAGATACTCCCAGATTGAAAAGGAAGCAATTGCGATACATTGGGGCTGTCGCCACTTTCATCTCTATGTCTACGGGAAACCGTTTGTAGTGGCAACAGACCATAAACCGCTGGTGGCCTTATTCTCTGGAACATCATCTAAGCCTCCTCCGAGAATCGAAAAATGGATGCTACATCTTCAAAACTACAACTGCCGAGTAGAAGACCAGCCGGGATCCAAAAACCCGGCTGATTATCTGTCACGCCATCCCCGAGCGGCGACTCGAGAAGAGATGGAGGACGCCGCTGACACAGAGGAATACGTGAGGTGCATCACTGCTCGCTCCTGCCCACTACCAATATCCATGGAAAAACTGGCGGAAGCCACTCAAAGAGATGACTGTCTTCAGAGAGCCATTGCTGCCGTGCGACATGGCAATTGGCATAAAGCCAAGGAGGAGTGGAAATTTCTGACCAGTGAGGCGCAACGAATCATGGACAGTCTGTATCATGTGAGAGAGGAGCTAAATGAGGATAGCACTGGGTGCCTGCTGAGGGGTCATCGGCTGGTGATACCCTCATCCTTAACTGACCATGTCGTTCAATTGGCTCATGTCGGCCATCAAGGCATGGTCAAAACGAAGTCTCGTCTTCGCATCTAGGTGTGGTTTCCACTAATGGATGACCTGGTTGAATCCATGGTCCGATCGTGTGCGGCCTGTCAGACAGCTGGAGAATTGCCTAGACCAGCTCCCGTCGCTGTGGAGCCTCGGCCAAAGTCACCGTGGGAATGTGTCAGTCTCGATTTTGGAAGTCTACCAGATGGCCGCCACACCCTCTTAGCCATTGACGACCACTCGAAATATCCTGAAGTCGAAATTATTTCCACTCCCAGTGCCGCTGAGGTCATTCCTAAGCTTGAGAAAATAATGGCTGCTCATGGACTGATGAAAGAGTTAAAAACAGACAATGGCCCTCCTTTTCAAGGCCAAGAACTATCCAACTACCTAGGGGCTTTGGGCATCCAACATCACCGAATCACTCCACGATGGCCCCAGGCCAATGGCGAAGTAGAAGGATTCATGCGAACTCTTAACAAGGTGATCCGAATTGCGCATGACAAGGGGCAATCCCTCAAACTGGGGCCCTGTTCACATTTCTCAGGAGCTATCGCCAGACACCTCACACCACCACGGGTGTTGCTCCCGGACACTTGATCATGGGCCGGGTAATTGTAGACTCCATCCTTCGCCATCCACAATGGCAGCCTAAGCATCCCAATGATGACCTAGTGGAAGCCCGGCGCAGAAAGAAGCATACTCAGGTCAGCCAACGGAGAAGGGCCGGGGCATCTTGCCTTGTAGTGGGGGATGTCGTATTACTCAAGAACAGGGTCACCAGTGAAAAATTCCGCCTGCCCTATGAGCGAGAACCGTGGACAGTCGTCAAAGTCAAGGGAACTCTAATAGTTGCCACCAGAGGAAGAGAGACTGTGACTCGGAATGTTTCATACTTCAAGAAGTACCAATCTAGAACTGTCAGGGCCTCTTCCACACCAGTAGACATTGATTCCCCCGCCAGCGCCCCCGGCAGGGGCGGTGCCAACGGCAGTGATCTCATGGATGTGTCCATCCCGGTGGAAGGACTCTCAACTCCTGATGAGATGCCCAGCCACGATCTGGAAGCAGGGAATATGAGTCTCGACACCCCAGGAAGTGAACCGGAGCACGTGACTGAAGAGGTCCCACCAAGTCCTGATGCAGCGGAAGTCCCAAGCCGCAGCACTACCCAAAATCGGCTGCGGAGGAATCCTGCGCCCTCCAGTCGTCTGAGAGACTATTTCACGTAAGACTGTTCTGATTACTTATATGTCTATTTGCAAGAGTTGGCATATTGCTGTGGCCAGCAATACACTGTGAAGATTATCTGAAAAACACTGTTCTGAGACAATGACACTTTGTTTTTTTTTTTGGTTGGGGAGGAATGTTGTGTTTCCGCCTGTGGCGTTACAGGCGTGCCCCGCCATGCTCACGTGACGTATACTAATAAAAGATGTCACGTCCGCACGTACGCCAGTTGGTGACGGCGGAGTGATCGAGTAAGTAGCAACCTTAGTGTCCCGGTCAATTCATTCTAGGCCTTGCAATATAGGTGTAGCTAACACACACCACACATAGTTCCCGGTGCCCCCCGACCTGGGAACACAACAGAGAGCCTCTGGGGCCAGACCAAGAAGGACCAGTTCCTGAAAGACCAGGACTGAATGACTTATACTGCCTGGTGCAACCAGAATTATACTCTTTTCAAGTCAGTGCCTTCCCCGGTTTTAAGTTAGGACATCTGGTCACCCCTATCTCCAAGGACTTTTGCCATTCATGTGACATTTCAGAGTCATTCAAATACTGGGAATCTTTCACCAGGACTTCGGATTAAATGCTAATTATTCAAAATGTAATATGAAGAACTAACCAAATATAATTCAACTGTGTACGTCAGCCTCAGCATTATTTTCAAAATGCAGTTCCGCTTAACCCCCATCTATTCCAGGAAACACAAAATAAGTTCCACAGTGTTTTCAGTCTGTCACTTTCCCAGGAATTTCGCCAAGTTTGGTTTGGAATTTCCAAACCCTCTCTGCCCACAGTCCACCCCCAAAAAATGAAAACTATTTCTGCTGCTTTCGGATTTTTCCGGGGTCCGGCAGCACGTCTCTTGTACCGAGCCTTTCTTGAACCCAGATGATGCATCTCTCATCCTTCCTAAGCACGATAACACAAAAGGAAAGCAGCCTCTGCTGAAGGGCCGCAAGAAGAGGGTGGGCCCCACATCTGAGCCCATGCACGGGGCTCAGATGTGGGGTTGCTGTTACCTTATCGTGAAGGGAAGGTCTGGGACATTCCATCCTTAGGTTTGCCCTAATTTCTTTACTGAGAGATTGGCGGCTCATGCTCGCCACATACACCACCACTTTCTTCTCCGGGATCCACTCTGCGGAGCATGGTTGATAGATCCTGTCTTGGTTGAACATGTCACTAGTGGCATTGTCTCCCTCAGCAGGGTCTGAACAGGTTGAATGTGGGTGCCAGTCTTGTGCCTCATCGGACAAGGCTTTGTCATCCTCAACATCACCCTCACCTGTATCGGGGAACCCCTCTTTGGGATCGAAATCCATTGAGATGTCATCGCCCATTACTCCGGGTATTTCTTCCTACCGGTAGGGTGCATCCTTAAGCGTGCGCGCACTCTTGTGGAAGACTTCAGTCAAACACCTAAAGCCTTCCAGGTGCCCCCTGTTATGCTTGCCGGCCTTGCGTGTGGGGACTGAGGTCATCCCACTAGGCCCAGCCCCTCCGCCCCCCGGTATGCCTCTGTATACATGGGCTGACAGTTTGGCAACACTCTTCTGCAGAGGGGCAAGCTCTATGATATGGCTATGAGATATGGCTTGGGGAAAGAACTTATCCATCTCTACAGGAAGGTGTCATTGTGGGGACCAAACCTCCTCATAGGCACATGAGGGTGCATAGTTGTGTTCTCTCTGGGATTGCATCTTCTTTAAGGGTGAGAGCACCAATACATCCTAAGGTATATAAGTGGGCAGCCCCCTCGCTGGTGCTTCGAAGTGGTGTGCAAGGCAGTAACCAATTTCAGGGGTGTACGCTGCTTGTCTGCACCACACAAAAGTTTTAATTGGGCTTAGCCCTGTTTGTCTTACTGCCTCTGTGGTGTCAGGTGAGGGTTGGAGAGAGGAAGCACACAGCGGGAGTACACTTCACCTCTCTTCAGCGGTATGTGCTGCCGGAGCGCTGACAGAGCTGCTCTGCGGTGTGATGAATGGGTTAGGAGGCGCGAAAGAGTGCCACGTAGCGCACCAGCGCGGTACTAGGTAGACACGCTTGGCCAGTTTGCCTACCGCGTGTGGAGACTGAAGCAAGGAGGCTGTAACTAAAACAAAAAAAGCGGATGAAAACTCATGTAGAAAGGCAACGCTATACCAGAAATGCCCACTATCACTCTAACTGTAGTCAGGAAGGAATCTATAGGCGACTTAACTGACGTCGTGCAGTGAAGAAAGAGGAAGGCCTGCGATGTGTTGTGTTATATAGACTATTGGACTGTTAATAGATTGGACTATTGGTGACCATGGGTGCTTCCTGTGGTTCATGGAAGTTGTAGTATTGTCGCTGTGTTGTTTTTACTTTTACCTTTGAACTTGCTATTTATAAAGAGTGAGGAAAGTTATGCATAACATCACCTCCTATCCTGCCATTGAATTCCCATGTCTGGAAGAAAACTGTGTTTATGGCCCAGGTTGTATCTAAAGAGTTAGACTCTTAAGAGGCTGCATCCTCTCTGCAAGGCTGTCCACACAGACTATACACCGTGCCAAAATCCGATACTTCTACAAGTTCTACTATAGGAAGAATGTCTTTTCTACGTGCATGTGCAACTATGACAAGTTGTAATACACATGCGCAGTTGTAAGTGGCTGTTACTACACATACGTCTTGTTCCACGCATGAGCACTTGTGATTCATCATATCGTGCAAAGCGCACTTGATCATGATCAAATTCCTCTTAACCGATGCACGTGCTTCAGTGCCGCCTGTCCAGGGGAATAACAGTGTCTGTGGTCCCTGCTGTGCCCTCTGTGCTGGACTCACACAGGCTGGCTCAGGAAAGTCTACACTCCGTGTCTCGCTCCTCACAGGTTGTGTTCTCTCTCTTTATTCATTTATGCTTCGCTATGTAACGCAAACTTTACCCAGAGGTGTCAGAGCACTTTACAATAGAGCAAAGTAAGTTGCATGAGGCATAAGAGGATTATGGTAGTAGGTAAAACTACTTATATGTACAAGTTACTCTCACTGCCAAACCGCTCCTCCCTTTCCACCAGCTGGCTACCATCTGCGCCAGGCTGCCCCTCCCTTAGGCTGTCTACTCACTCTGCCAGACCTCCCTTCCTTCTCCACCAGCTGCCTACCCTCTGTGCCTGGCCATCCCTCTCCATTGGCTGCCTTCCCTCGGTGCCAGGTCGCACCTCTCTCAGGCTGTCTTCCATCTGTCAAAAAGGAGGAAATTTCCCATGATAATAATTAAAACCTATACCTGTGATTGTATCAGAAATTAGACCAATTATGTAAAGTGGTTACCACTGCATACAATGCTTTAACACAACTTTTTTCTGACTTGAAAAACTTGATGCTAAGGGGAAGCACAATTGAACACGAAAGCCAAAGAAAGGGTGCAAATATTAAGTTGAAAATATTGGCCTGGGTTTGTTATAATCAATGTGCGATTGAATTAGACAAGTTTTTAGTCTTTCATGTATTTTTCTTGTCCAGATTATGCAGGTCATAATTTGTGTATATTGTATGTGGAATGTTTGTGATATTGTGCTGCTTTTAATTTGAATTGTGGAAATTGATATATATATATATTATTGTTTGTTCATGATATGAGAAATTGTAAATGAACTTTTCGAAAAATTCATGTACATGTATAATCTTTTAAAAATATTTTTTATCAAAAAAGCCCAAGGCTTACAAATAAAGATACAAGTTTTTCAAGTCAGAAACAAAGTTGTGTTAGAGAATTGTATGCAGTGGTAACCACTTTACATAATTGGTGTAATTTCTGATTCAATCACAGGTATAGGTTTTAATCATTATCAAGGGAAATTTCCTCCTTTTTGGTAGTAGTACTTCTTTTCCCTTGGTTCATTTAAGGGGTTCCTCTCACATGTTATAGATTGTATTGAACAACCGGTTGGTTGGAGAGGCGTGTGTGTCTCGTATCTCTGATACCACTTGTGCCTACCTTAAAAACCTAATAGAGGAGACAGTGGAATTTAAAGTATGGAGAAATTAAAAACGTTTGGTTTTTCAGAAGACCAATTCAATCGGTTAATAAATCAAAACCCACGTAATGGTCATTCTAAGGTATTAAACAACAATAGCCATGAACAACTTATCAAGATACTGAATTTAAAGAAAAAACTAATTCGGACAGAATTACATGCAGAATTCTTGATAAACTACTTGAAAGAGGGTGTAATTCCTATTGGGCTTCAAGTAAGGAATGAGCCAGGTCTATTCATAGATAATAATAAATTCATTGAAGTATGGACTCATATTGCAAACCGGTGCAGCCGGGATTGGCTGATTTTAATTATAGAAACAGCACACGAATTATTAGAGCTAGAGAAACAAGAAATAGAAGGATTAGAAAATCAGCTAAAACAGAGTCCTGCTTTAGATGAAGCTAAGAAAAAGATAGAAGAACTTAACACAGAAGCAGACAGTTATAGAGAGTACCTTTCTAACAACAAACTCAAGAAATTCAAAAAGGATGTAGAAAGGTACAGTATTGATGGAGTATACCCTTATACTAATAAAGAATACTTTGAAAACAAGAAAAAACAAAGATGGGAAAAACCATTACAACATAAACCTATATACTCGAGAGGGGGGAGCAAAAGCATCACCTTCTCATAAACCTCAGGCTCCAGCAGTGAGGAGGAACAGGAGACAGTACAGGGAAATAGAATGGGTCCCATGTTTGAACGTGAGTCTTTTTTGGGGAGGCGCCCAAATCGGGGTCAGAGACCATACAGGGGCTACAATCGTCAGGGGACTGGGAGGAACCATCAACCTCGGGAGGGGGGTCAAGAATACTTGGCCACCAGAAACAAACAATACTGGAGATGATGGAATTCCCTATAATTAACCTATCCCAGAAAACACTAAATAGTGAAGAAGAGGAGGTGTTAAAGAAGGGATTTAGTTTTGCCCCTACCAATGAGTATAATACATTTGAGATGGAGCGGGACCTTAGAAAGTTTTTTAGAAAAGTATGTTTAAACAGATTTTTTGGGAACAAGGTATATGTTCCACCCACTAATATATCAGGACTAAAACCTACTTCCACTTTCACTCCAAATCTGGCTCAGGTAGATAAAAATATAGAAATCTTTGAAAAAATGGTAGAAATAGAGATTAAGAACATGCAAAAAACAGTCCACAAACGTCACAACAACAATCTATCCAAAGAACAAAGACAAGCCCTCTCATCCTTACAAAACGATGATCTCTTAACGATCAAACCGGCTGATAAGGGTGGGGGGGGGTTGTGATCTTTGATACTCCTAAATATGAACAGAAGATGAGGGCTCTACTTAATGTCAAGGAACATTACCAGCGAATCAAGTTTCAGGAAATTAGTCATCTCAAAAAAGTGGTAGTTACTCTTTTAATAAAGGGGAGGGATGAAGGAACAATCTGTGAAAATGAATATAAATTTTTAATGAATGCACATCCGGTGATTCCCGCAATATATGGAGTTCCAAAAATCCATAAAAATATTAAAGAAACACCGATGCGACCTATAGTCAGCAGCATTGGTTCAGCATTGGAACCACTCAGCAAATATGTTGACTGTTTTTTAAAACCTATAGTAATAAAACAGAGATCTTACCTTAAGGACCCGGCGCACGCCATTTCAGTATTCGAAGGGCAGGGCTTCAACAGGGTGACCCAGTTGCTGGTCACCCTGGACATTGAAGCCCTATATACAAATATCCCTCAGGATAACACCATTGGAGTGATTTCAACTCTATTAGAGGGGGAAGACCTCGGAGAAGGCAACAAGGAATTCATTATGGCATGTATTAGATTAATCCTCAAACGTAATATATTTCTATTTAAGGATGAATTATACATTCAAACGAAGGGGACCAGCATGGGGGCCTCTTGTGCCCCCAACTTGGCATACCTTTATGTAGGGAAATTCGAGCGCCAGCACATCTTCAACAAATTAGCCCCATTCTTTGAGAATGTTGTGTGCTGGTACCGTTTCATTGATGATATCATCTTCATCTTCAACGGTGCCAGCACACAACTATAGGACTTCCTCGAGTGGATCAACTTGGGGGACCCCAATCTTAAATTCACAGCCAAATACAGTAATGAAAGGGTTGAATTCCTTGATATTATGATCAAAAGCGGCGAAGGGGAACTGCAGGTGGAATTATATACGAAGCCTACAGATAAAAACTTCATACTACAATATACAAACAATCACCCCCGTTCGCAAAAAAATAATATACCCTTTGGGGAGTTCCTCAGACTGCAGAGAAATTGTACCACATTAACAGACTTTTATCATCATGCAGAAATTATGAAGACCAAATTAAAAGCTAGGGGCTATAATAATAAGTTGATTAAAAACTCGATATAACGAGCCAGATTTTATGATAGGGAAAGCCTTTTAGACATCAATAGAAAAAAAGAGAACAATATGACAGGAAGATTAGTATTCGTAACCCAATATTCACACATAAGCAATCAAATCAAAAATATTGTCAACCGCAATTGGAGAATATTGAACCATGGCAATGATATACAATTGCAAAAACCACTGTTCTCCTTTAGGAGACATAAAACGATACGCAACTCGTTAGTGACAACTTACAAAACACCAACAAGCAGACAAAATACCATAAATGGTGGACCTGCTAAAGGGAATTATAAATGCGGGAATTGTTCCATTTGCCCGCATTGCCTGGAAGGCAAGGAATTGGCATTTTCAGGCAGAAAACTAATAGCAAACACGTTAAATAATTGTCGCAGTAAGAATGTTGTGTACCTAATAATTTGCCCATGTGGATTGGGGTACGTAGGCGAAACAAGTAGAGAGTTGTGCACACGTATCTTAGAACACAAATCTTCTATTAGGACCAACAAATTAAACGCGCCCTTAACGGAGCATTTTAAAAAAGAAAACCACAGCTGTGAAGATGTTACTTGGTACATCTTAGAAAAAATAACAATTGACAGACTTGGAGGGGACATAGATCAAAAAAGGAAAAGGCAAGAACAGTGGAATATGTGCCATTTGAATACGGTAGAAAAGGGCTTGAACTCAAGGGAGGACTGGGTGAAAATCATACAGATGTGAAACCGATGAAATAAAGACAATATAGGGGCAGCGTGGAATTTCGAAAATTCATCCCCTGTCTGTATTGGGATAGTCTGTGAATAAAACCAGACAAGTTAGAGGGACTAACAAAAAACAGGACGAGAAGAAGGTTCGAATAAATAAACTCAAAAGCTTTCTACCAATCAGAAAGCCTGAGACTGGATACTCCTAATGCAGGGAGATCACGTGTCATAAGGAACCAATAGTAGCAGGCTTAAGAAAAAGGTTTGTGAGACTGATGATGATGATAGAAAGCACGTGATAGAGAACACCAATCAGAATAATGGTAGATAAAAGACCTGGTAGTTGGTCGCCTAATACACCTTCAAAGAAACAAACCTGGGCGAATTGATGTGCAGGAGCACCGCGGAAACACCGGACTTGAATATCAGATACATAACAACTACATTAATAGAATAGAGAGTCCCTGCTCTAGAGATGAAGGGAGAATATAACCTATGGATCGATGTTCCCATTACAGCACAAGCCGGGATAGCGGAACAAGCTGAGGGATTTTTGCACGACGAAACTTAGCGCGGAGGGGCAGCTAGAATCACGAGCAGCCAGCGCAATTGGGAATATATGTGAAACAATAAGGTAAATCACAGATAGACGTAGGGAGATTGCCATTTGGTATTAAAAAAATGCTAACATCTCTAGTAACATCCGCCCCCCCCCCGTTTCTCCTTCTTTTATTAATACAGCATACATATGATAGCGGGGTACGGAAGACCAGAAGCACACCTTAGTAGTTGTCAATACTGAAAACAAGATAGATGACAAAGAGTTGATGGGAGTGTATAATTTATGTATTTTATTAAAACTTTCATTTCTAAAAACATAGCGATAGAATGTTTAAAAGAATCGATCTATAACTAAGATTGAGGGACTATAATTTTTTGTTTCAGAGGTCGCAATTTAAATTGGTTTAAAAGCTGAAAATGCACAAAAATGATAAGAGCGAACTGATGGCAGCACAATCCAGCAGCTAGAATTTAACCTAAAGCAATTAAAAGAGGTGAGCAGGCATTTGTAATGTCCAGGAGTTACTCAATAAGAAATAAGCTGTCTTTGAAAAAGAGGGGGAAGTCGGGGGATATGCTGAATTACATAACAGCCCAATGCAATCAGGAAGGAGCCAATAGTATAGTTGCCTACAGGCAACACAATTATAAATTTAATGTAAACTCCCTCAATTATGATACTGTGAGCTAACTAAAGACTCGTGAGGGAGCACCCAGTGAGGGAATCCCGCCCATTACCTAGGAGGTAGGAGAGAATCATAAGAGAAATGGGAGATCACAATAGAAACAGGACACGCTTTAACCACAAAATGTGCTATGGGGGGCGTGAAGTCGACCTCTAAATGTTTGAGGGGTTGATCATAGACTATGTGCACGTACCTATAGTAAGTAAAAGTGGCCAAATGGATTAGCCATAAAATGTAATTTGTATATAATGTGAAAATATAAATATGTATGACGAGTATTGATGGATTGTACTTGCATTTATTTGTTTTAAGGTAGAGAAAATAACCATTGAACAAGATTGGGGACAACTAAACTATCTGTATGTCTTGATAAAGGTGGTATCAAATTAATACAAAGCGCCGAAACGCGTCGACGCTAAGGGGAAGCACAATTGAACACGAAAGCCAAAGAAAGGGTGCAAATATTAAGTTGAAAATATTGACCTGGTGTAGGAGAGTAGGGTCTGCAATCCTATGATCACCCAGATTTTTGCTTTTTGCTGCACTGGTTTACGACTTTCCCTGGCTGTGGGCCTGCTAATCAGACCCACAGCCTAGCTGTTCTCTCTATCCAAATTGTACTCAGGTACTGAATTGGCACTGGGCCCTCTCTAAGTCCCTGTACCCAGGGCTGAGGTACCCAGAAGTCTCCCAGGGGCTGAAGCATGTATTATGCCACCCCTGGGCTGACTAACTAAACTGACACAACTGGCTGCACGACAGCTGGGGCAAGGTGGTGTACTCACCCTTTGCTTTAGATATAGGATACCTATATCTAACCCTAAAATGGACACACAGATCTCCTATCAGTCACTCCTATGGCAGGCCTTAACAATCCTGAAGGCAGAGTGCTTGGAATCGTGTGAGATGGTGCTCTGGCATGAGCTGAGCCTGTCTGCGGCTTTCGGGATCCATCCCTTAGCCGTTTCCATGATATCGCATACCATATACTCTTAAGTGCATTATAATCCTCGCGGTTATATGCCAACTCTGGTATCGCTTTATCAAAACATGTCGAGTAAGGTGTCATACGAATTGGAATACTAACCCCTCGCCAATTCTGGCGACGGGGTTAGCATTCCACCCTTCTAGAGGGACACGACATGTATGTAACCCCTAACCCCGGTTAAAGTCAAACAGAGCCTCAGCTCCACAAAATGGATGCTGCCACCGAGACACAAGTCTGCCCTCCTGCTGCTGGGAGTCCTCCCAGAGCAGGAGATAAGGACAAAGGGTTTCCTGCCAGGGGCGGTGCCAGCACCGTCCCAGACAGGGTTTTGTGTATTGTAGGTAGGCAGGGCTTTAGAGGAAGGTGACTGCATGTGGCACCCCGGTGCTCACTGTGCATAGGCTGGCTGGAACCAGTTCCAGGGTCACTCCAGACCCTGTGCTGGGGAAAAGCCCGCCAAGGAAGTGGGTGTAACCACCCCCCTCCTGGTCCCACCCCTAGGGCAGGACTTAGTCGCGTGCCAGCCCCTTTTTACAGGATAAAGGTAGGAACTGGCCCCCTTCCAAATCAGATCATCTTTGAATCCTGAAACTACTTTCCACGAAAGGAACTCAAGACTTCTTCCTAAGATTTCTCCCTTGTGACTAAGGAGTAGTCACCCTGCATCCGCAGGCACCATCTTAAGAACACTGCGGTCTGCTGCAAGTCTCTCCTCCGGATCAAGACTGCCCAGCTCGACGAGAACCGGCTTCCCTGGCACCTCTGACCTCTACCCACCTCTACAGCCCAGCTGAGAACGGTGGGTGCGACGAGACCTCAAGGGACCGGCCATCTGCAAGACTGCACGACTTCTTTCCAGCAAGCCCGCCGAGTGAATTCCTGGTGAGTGCTTTGGGGTCCGAGAAGCCCCGACCCTGAGCAGCTCCAGCACCGAAGTGCAGCCCCCCAGCATCTCCACGATCTGCGTGGGGCCCTTCTGCTTTTGACTGCTCACCGCGTTGTTTGGCTACTAGCCCGCTGGCTTGTGGCCTTCCCGACGACGCCCGACGACATTTCTGCTGCTAGTCTGGTTGCTCCAGACTGGCCCTTGCTTCCCTCCATCGGAGAAGTACCCTGGACCCTCCTGGTCCGCCCAAGAAGCCATTTTAGGTCCACCGCGTGGGCCTTGCATTTGCCAAGACTGGTTGCCCAATCCTGGGTCCAGCGACGTCGACAGCAAGAACCTTCGTGGGACAGCTCGCACCTCCATCCTGGTCGCCGACAACGCCTCCTGGTCCGAGAGACTGCAGAGCCCAGCAGCGCCCACTCACCTGACTGCGGTGACTTCGCCCGGTGCCATCCTGGTGCCCCCTTAATCACTGGCTAGTGATTCAAGAACTTGGTCCCCTCTGCTTTCAGGTTTTCTTCTTCCTTGATCCAGGCTTGGATCCATCGAACTTTTCTTCACTGGTCGCCTGCCAGCAACTTCTTCCTTCCAGGCTCCTGGTCCGGCAACGAGATCCCCGACGTCTTTTCAGACCTATGCAGCTGCAGCCCCTGGGCTAGGTAACTTCGGCACTTCGGTGTCCCAGCATAGCCTCACTATCCTAGGGTCAGGATCCACTGTCGTTTTCTTCCTACCAGGTCGGGTTCGCCCGTGAACACTAACTTTGCCTTTACTAGCTCCCATAGACTTTGTCCCGCATCCCGCGTGAGAGTGCACACTCTGCACCCGAGTCCCCTAGGCCTCCTAGAAGTAATCTAACGATTCTAAAGTCAAGTCCTAGCGAGTCCAAAGCCTATTAGTACTATACTTACCTGCTAGTAATTTCGCATTCCACTTTTTAAGTATATGGTTTTTCGTGCCCCTCGGGCATTTGTGTATAACGTGCTAACTTAAGTATTTTCATAAGAGTTTTGTTGTGTGCTTAGCACCCTGTCCTCATAAAGAGTACAGGGTTGTTGTGATTCTAATAAATACATTGTTTATTTTCATAACACTTGTGTGGTGTCCTTTCACTGGGTGTTCAAGGGGTAATGTGATGGTAAAACAGCTGGCTTAACACGCCCTCTAGAGTCTTAGCCTTAGACTGCTCGTATCCATGCTACTAGGATAGCTGGTCTATAAGGTTGACTTACAACCAATCCTCAATAAGGGTTGTTTGGACTGATATATAGTGATCACTAGAATAGTGAACACTGCACATCAGGCCAACTTCTCACATTGGTGAGCAGCGGTTGGGATTTGAGCTTGCTGTTGTTTTACCACACATGCCCTAAGAATATCTTGTGAAAGATCACATAAGTACTAAAGGTACATATAACTTAGCTTAGAATACTCTGAGTTCTACTGAACCAGCTGTTGTAGCTCCTAGGGCTTAGCACACCCTAAACTACAACTCTAGCAAGGGATCAGTAGGCAAACTTATAGTGTAGGTAAGTGCACCACTTACACCTCACTAGAAAAGCATGTCTACCCAGGGAGATTCTACTGAGACTCCCCTGGTCAGTGTTGACCCTCCACAGGTCACTTCAAGATATGCAGCTCTCAGTTTCCAGGAGATGAGACAGATCTGTGTCTCCAGAAAACTGAAGCAGGGGTCTAACCCCACCATTCCCTTTCTGATAGGTCTCTTAGAGACATATGATGCCAGAAAGCTTTCTCAGTTACATGAGAACATGCCAGCCTTAGAGGGAACCTCTGGGGATCCAGATCTCCCCAACATTGCTACTGCAGTTGAGGGGGAGGATCAAGAGGAACTCTCTGGGGATGAGGTAGACAAAGGTCTTGAGGTAGTCAGAAGGCTAACCAGGGCCAACTTAGACTTACTTGGGCTAGGATCTGGGGGACCCCCAGTACTAACCCGAAGTGGGCCTAACCTTGGAGTTAGGAGAGATAGATCTCTTTCTAGGGACTCCAATAGATCTCTGCACTCTAATGCCTCTTCTCAGGGGAGAAGGAATCCTCCACAGAGGAGATTTACTTCCCCTCAGAGAAGGGAGCATGAAGCTAGGATGAGACAAGCTGAACTGAGGATTGAAAGGGAAGAAATTGCCCTGGCCAAAGAGAAGCTTGCCCTGGCAAGAGAGCAGCAGATGAGTGGGTTAGCTCCCACTGGTGGCAGCAATCTCCCAAGAGATAGAGAGAAGGGTTTAGATACTAAACACCTGACTAAAATAGTGCCCCCCTTTAAGCAAGGGGATGATATCCAGAAATGGATGGCTGCTCTGGAGAGGGCCTGCACTGTGCAGTGCATTCCCCAGAGTCAGTGGGCAGCTATACTGTGGCTCTCCTTTGATGGTAAAGGGAGAGATAAGCTCCTCACTACAAGAGTAGAGGATGCTAACAATTACCAGGTCCTGAAGAATACACTGGTTGATGGGTTTGGTTTAACCACTGAGCAGTACAGGTTGCTGTTCAGAGACACCCAGAAAACTCAGTCTCAGGACTGGTCTGATTTTGTGGATTGTGCCACTAAGGCTTTGGAGGGCTGGTTGCTGGGTAGCAAGGTTACAGATTACACAGGATTGTATAATCTAATGATGAGAGAGCAAAATGACCAGAAGTCTTCACCAGGTCCCCAACAAACCAAAGAGGGTGGGGGTCAGGCTTCCCAGAAGAAGAAGACTCAAGAAGGCCAGTCAAAAAGGTGGTGCCAGTACTGTAAAAGTAAATCTCACTGGTTTAGTGAGTGCACCAAAAGAGGAGGACAAACTCCTGCCACTACAGCCCCTAAGGCAACTGCACCCCCTAGTACAGTCAGTAGTGGTAGTGTACCTCCCAAGGCATTAGTTGGGTTAACCTTGGGTACTGAGGGGTCTGACAACCTAGTTGGCACACTCACTCAGGCTGTCCTTGTCTGTACAGGGGATGTGGATATGTCCCCTGAAATAAGTCCCAATACTTTGGGCAAATACAGGCAGACACCTTTGATTAATGGCAAAATGGCTCAGGCCTATAGGGACACTTGTGCCAGTGTCACCATGGTGACACCTAACTTTGTGGACCCTGGACAGATCATGCCAGGTACTGATTTCCTGGTGACCAATGCCAGCAATGTCACTACTAGTCCTAGTGTGGCAATTGTGGCTTTCTCCTGGGGTGGAGTGAAGGGACAAAAGAAAGTTGTAGTCAGTTCAGACCTCCCAGTTGATTGTTTGTTGGGCAATGATTTGGAGTCATCACAGTGGTCAGAAGTGGAGCAGAGGACTCACATGGAAATGTTAGGCTTGCCAGCACATGTGCTTGCTGTGACTAGGTCACAGGCCAGAAAATGCCCCACTGAACAGGTGCTGGATCCTGAAATGATGGACCAGACACCTCCCAAGAAGAAGAGCAGTAAGGGTAAGGCTTCGCCTTCCCCCTTGCCCCAGGTTGAGGATCAAGTCTCTGAGGAGGCTGATCTGGAAGAGCTGAGGGAAACTGAGCCTAAAGAGCTTGAACTTGATCAAGTTGAGTTTCTGGGCTCAGGGGGACCCTCCAGAGCAGACCTGGGGAAGGAACAGTTGAGCTGCCCTTCCCTTGAACCCCTCAGACAGCAGGCTGCTGCTGAGGCTGCAGGGAATGCCATAGGTGCCCACAGGGTATACTGGGAAGATGGACTCCTGTACTCTGAGTCAAGAGACCCCCAGCCTGGTGCAACCAGGAGGCTGGTCATCCCCTTGTCTCTGAGAGGTTTCCTTCTCACCTTGGCCCATGAGATTCCCCTTGCAGGTCACTTAGGTCAGACAAAGACTTGGGACAGGCTTGTCTCACACTTTCACTGGCCCCATATGAATGAGAATACCAAGGAGTTTTGTCGCTCCTGTGTCACTTGCCAAGCCAGTGGTAAGTCAGGTGGCACAACAAAGGCCCCCCTCATACCACTACCTGTGGTGGGGGTCCCCTTTGAAAGAGTGGGGATTGACATTGTTGGTCCAATGGAACCCCAGACAGCATCAGGGCACAAGTTTATACTGGTGGTGGTGGACCATGCCACCAGGTATCCTGAAGCTATTCCCCTGAGGACCACCACAGCCCCTGTGGTGGCAAGAGCCCTAGTTGGAGTGTTCTCCAGAGTGGGTTTTCCAAAGGAGGTCGTTTCTGACAGAGGTACAAACTTCATGTCAGGATATCTGACTGCAATGTGGAAAGAGTGTGGTGTGAACTACAAGTTCACCACACCCTATCATCCACAATGCAATGGGCTTGTTGAGAGATTCAACAGGACCCTCAAAGGGATGATTCATGGACTACCTGAAACTCTTAGGAGAAGATGGGATGTCCTGATCCCCTGCCTCTTGTTTGCTTACAGAGAGGTCCCACAGAAGGGGGTTGGCTACAGCCCTTTTGAGCTTCTGTATGGGCATCCTGTAAGAGGACCCCTGTGTTTGGTGAAGGAAGGATGGGAGAGACCTCTCAAAAAGCCTGCAACCAACATAGTGGACTATGTACTGGGTCTCCGCTCCAGGATGGCTGAGTATATGGAAAAGGCATCTAAAAACCTTGAGGCCAGCCAAGAACTTCAAAAAGCTTGGCATGACCAAAAGGCTGTTCTGACTGTGTACCAGCCAGGACAGAAGGTGTGGGTGCTGGAGCCAGTGGCCCCAGCAGCTCTGAAAGACAAATGGTCTGGGCCCCACACCATCATTGAGCAAAAGGGAGAGATTACCTACTTGGTGGACCTTGGAACTCCCAGGAGCCCTCTCAGAGTGCTCCATGTTAACAGGCTCAAGGCATATGTTGACAGGAAGGACATGAGCTTGCTCATGGCCACAGATGAGGGACAGGAGGAAGAGAGTGACCCTCTCCCAGACCTGCTCACTCAGAATCCTGATGATGGATCAGTTGATGGTGTTGTCTTTTGTGGCAGCCTCTCTGAACATCAGCAACAGGATTGCAGGCAAGTTCTGCAATCCTTCAGACATATGTTCTCTCTGACACCCAGCCAAACTGATTGGTGTACCCATGACGTTGACACTGGAGACAGTCTGCCTGTCAAGAGTAAAATCTACAGACAGCCTGATCATGTTAGAGACTGCATCAAAACTGAAGTGCAGAAAATGTTGGAGTTGGGAGTCATTGAGCCCTCAGATAGCCCTTGGGCTAGCCCAGTAGTTCTAGTGCCAAAGCCTCACACCCAGGGTGGTAAGAGAGAGATGAGGTTTTGCGTAGACTACAGAGGCCTCAATGCAGTCACTAAGACTGATGCCCACCCAATACCAAGAGCAGATGAACTTATAGGTAAATTGGCTTCTGCCAACTTCTTAAGTACATTTGATTTGACAGCTGGGTATTGGCAAATCAGGTTAGCTGAGGAGGCCAAACCCAAGACAGCATTTTCTACCCCTGGAGGGCATTATCAATTTGTGGTAATGCCCTTTGGACTGAAAAATGCACCTGCCACCTTCCAAAGGTTGGTGAATCAAGTCCTCACTGGGCTGGATGACTTCTGTGCAGCATATCTAGACGATATTGCTGTCTTTAGCTCCACCTGGGAGGATCACCTGGTCCACCTGAGGAAAGTGTTAGAGGCCCTGCAAAAGGCAGGCCTCACTATCAAGGCCACAAAGTGCCAGATAGGGCAGACACAGGTTGTATACCTGGGCCACCTTGTAGGTGGAGGCCAGGTTCAGCCACTGGAGAGTAAGATACAGGCCATCAAGGACTGGACTCCTCCAATCACCCAGACTCAGGTTCGAGCTTTCTTGAGCCTGACTGGGTACTATAGGAAGTTTGTCAGAAATTATGGGTCCATAGTGACCCCTCTTAATGACCTGACAAGCAAAAAGATGCCAAAGAAAGTTCAGTGGACAGCAAGCTGTCAGAAAGCATTCAATGACCTAAAGCAGGCCATGTGCACAGCACCTATCCTAAAGAGTCCAGATTACTCCAAGCCATTCATTGTCCAAACAGATGCTTCTGAGTTGGGTGTGGGGGCTGTTCTGTCTCAACTGAATTTTGATGGTAATGATCAGCCTATTGCTTTCATTAGTAGGAGGTTGACACCCAGAGAGAAAAATTGGTCAGCTATTGAGAGGTAGGCCTTTGCTGTGGTCTGGGCCCTGAAGAAGCTGAGGGCCTACTTGTTTGGCACTCACTTCACCATTCAGACAGACCATAAGCCCCTCTTGTGGCTAAATCAGATGAAGGGTGAAAACCCCAAACTGCTTAGGTGGTCCATTTCCCTACAGGGGATGGATTTTACAGTGGAGCATAGACCTGGTACTGATCACAGCAATGCTGATGGGCTCTCCAGGTATTTCCACTTAGAGCAAGAAGACTCACCTGGTCAAGGTTAGTTTATTGTCCCAAAGTTTGGGGGGGGGGGGTCATGTAGGAGAGTAGGGTCTGCAATCCTATGATCACCCAGATTTTTGCTTTTTGCTGCACTGGTTTACGACTTTCCCTGGCTGTGGGCCTGCTAATCAGACCCACAGCCTAGCTGTTCTCTCTATCCAAATTGTACTCAGGTACTGAATTGGCACTGGGCCCTCTCTAAGTCCCTGTACCCAGGGCTGAGGTACCCAGAAGTCTCCCAGGGGCTGAAGCATGTATTATGCCACCCCTGGGCTGACTAACTAAACTGACACAACTGGCTGCACGACAGCTGGGGCAAGGTGGTGTACTCACCCTTTGCTTTAGATATAGGATACCTATATCTAACCCTAAAATGGACACACAGATCTCCTATCAGTCACTCCTATGGCAGGCCTTAACAATCCTGAAGGCAGAGTGCTTGGAATCGTGTGAGATGGTGCTCTGGCATGAGCTGAGCCTGTCTGCGGCTTTCGGGATCCATCCCTTAGCCGTTTCCATGATATCGCATACCATATACTCTTAAGTGCATTATAATCCTCGCGGTTATATGCCAACTCTGGTATCGCTTTATCAAAACATGTCGAGTAAGGTGTCATACGAATTGGAATACTAACCCCTCGCCAATTCTGGCGACGGGGTTAGCATTCCACCCTTCTAGAGGGACACGACATGTATGTAACCCCTAACCCCGGTTAAAGTCAAACAGAGCCTCAGCTCCACAAAATGGATGCTGCCACCGAGACACAAGTCTGCCCTCCTGCTGCTGGGAGTCCTCCCAGAGCAGGAGATAAGGACAAAGGGTTTCCTGCCAGGGGCGGTGCCAGCACCGTCCCAGACAGGGTTTTGTGTATTGTAGGTAGGCAGGGCTTTAGAGGAAGGTGACTGCACGTGGCACCCCGGTGCTCACTGTGCATAGGCTGGCTGGAACCAGTTCCAGGGTCACGCCAGACCCTGTGCTGGGGAAAAGCCCGCCAAGGAAGTGGGTGTAACCACCCCCCTCCTGGTCCCACCCCTAGGGCAGGACTTAGTCGCGTGCCAGCCCCTTTTTACAGGATAAAGGTAGGAACTGGCCCCCTTCCAAATCAGATCATCTTTGAATCCTGAAACTACTTTCCACGAAAGGAACTCAAGACTTCTTCCTAAGATTTCTCCCTTGTGACTAAGGAGTAGTCACCCTGCATCCGCAGGCACCATCTTAAGAACACTGCGGTCTGCTGCAAGTCTCTCCTCCGGATCAAGACTGCCCAGCTCGACGAGAACCGGCTTCCCTGGCACCTCTGACCTCTACCCACCTCTACAGCCCAGCTGAGAACCGTGGGTGCGACGAGACCTCAAGGGACCGGCCATCTGCAAGACTGCACGACTTCTTTCCAGCAAGCCCGCCGAGTGAATTCCTGGTGAGTGCTTTGGGGTCCGAGAAGCCCCGACCCTGAGCAGCTCCAGCACCGAAGTGCAGCCCCCCAGCATCTCCACGATCTGCGTGGGGCCCTTCTGCTTTTGACTGCTCACCGCGTTGTTTGGCTACTAGCCCGCTGGCTTGTGGCCTTCCCGACGACGCCCGACGACATTTCTGCTGCTAGTCTGGTTGCTCCAGACTGGCCCTTGCTTCCCTCCATCGGAGAAGTACCCTGGACCCTCCTGGTCCGCCCAAGAAGCCATTTTAGGTCCACCGCGTGGGCCTTGCATTTGCCAAGACTGGTTGCCCAATCCTGGGTCCAGCGACGTCGACAGCAAGAACCTTCGTGGGACAGCTCGCACCTCCATCCTGGTCGCCGACAACGCCTCCTGGTCCGAGAGACTGCAGAGCCCAGCAGCGCCCACTCACCTGACTGCGGTGACTTCGCCCGGTGCCATCCTGGTGCCCCCTTAATCACTGGCTAGTGATTCAAGAACTTGGTCCCCTCTGCTTTCAGGTTTTCTTCTTCCTTTATCCAGGCTTGGATCCATCGAACTTTTCTTCACTGGTCGCCTGCCAGCAACTTCTTCCTTCCAGGCTCCTGGTCCGGCAACGAGATCCCCGACGTCTTTTCAGACCTATGCAGCTGCAGCCCCTGGGCTAGGTAACTTCGGCACTTCGGTGTCCCAGCATAGCCTCACTATCCTAGGGTCAGGATCCACTGTCGTTTTCTTCCTACCAGGTCGGGTTCGCCCGTGAACACTAACTTTGCCTTTACTAGCTCCCATAGACTTTGTCCCGCATCCCGCGTGAGAGTGCACACTCTGCACCCGAGTCCCCTAGGCCTCCTAGAAGTAATCTAACGATTCTAAAGTCAAGTCCTAGCGAATCCAAAGCCTATTAGTACTGTACTTACCTGCTAGTAATTTCGCATTCCACTTTTTAAGTATATGGTTTTTCGTGCCCCTCGGGCATTTGTGTATAACGTGCTAACTTAAGTATTTTCATAAGAGTTTTGTTGTGTGCTTAGCACCCTGTCCTCATAAAGAGTACAGGGTTGTTGTGATTCTAATAAATACATTGTTTATTTTCATAACACTTGTGTGGTGTCCTTTCACTGGGTGTTCAAGGGGTAATGTGATGGTAAAACAGCTGGCTTAACACGCCCTCTAGAGTCTTAGCCTTAGACTGCTCGTATCCATGCTACTAGGATAGCTGGTCTATAAGGTTGACTTACAACCAATCATCAATAAGGGTTGTTTGGACTGATATATAGTGATCACTAGAATAGTGAACACTGCACATCAGGCCAACTTCTCACACCTGGGTTTTTTATAATCAATGTGCGATTGAATTAGACAAGTTTTTAGTCTTTCATGTATTTTTGTTGTCCAGATTATGCAGGTCATAATTTGTGTATATTGTATATAGAATTTTTGTGATATTGTGCTGTTTTTAGGTCTCGACTATTTTATCCCGCAGGGATAAATAGACGAGAGTATAGTAGGCAACCAAGCTCTGAAACCATCGCGGATTGCGTCCAGTTCATGTGGTGCACTCGTGCGGAACGCACGTCTACATCAAACCCATCATCCTCCCTCCCACAGGCATCTGAAGCTTCTGCAGCGTGTGCTCGGCCTCAGGCATTTACCCAAGCATGCGCTCTGCCTCACTTTTCCTCTCCTCTAATTACATCCATGCTGTTTCACTTTCACGGCCGCGAGGCCGTGCTCTCACTTCAAAGGAATGTGCACCCCACCCCCGCAATGCCGAGAGCATTTCCCGGCCGCTTTTTATTTCATTCCCCCAAGCCGCATCTTGTTCCTCGCACACTCAATGGTGAACGTGCATGTTGCGTCTCTCTTGCCCCCTCCTGATTTCCACGTCATAAAGTAAGTGCCTTTAACTTGTTTTTTTTTATTTTGGATCCATTTCACTCCAGTCTCTTGCCCCCTCGTTCACTATCCCTCCTACATTTCCCCATTCCACCCCATCTCTGCCCTCCCCATCTCCCATCCAATCCTCTTTCTCACCCACCCGATTTTCTTCTCCTAAACCCCGTCCACGTTTCTTCCGCCCCTCTCTCTCCTCCTCCCTACCTCGCCAACCCGTTATCCCCCCCGCCCCTCTTTCTTTCTTTCTATCGGCATTTCCCCCAATAGCTTTTTAGTGGCAGGCTGTTGTATCTTATGCCGCTTTTACTTTGCCAATCCGCCAGGCTCCGGTTTTGGTTCGTGGTTTCTAAACGTTTAAAATGCTTTTGTCACAAGTTCACTCATGCTACTGCTCTTGTTTTAGAATTGAAGATGTTGGGTTTACTTTTTGTGAGATTCATGGAGTAGTGGTAAATGTAAGAACTTTTGGCCAGGCTATATGACTGTTGACTTGTATGGCAAAGAAGTGATCTTTGGACAAGACTTCTAGGTTGTCACATATTTCAAGGAAGCTTCTAGAGGAGGCAACAGACTTATTCTCCAATGAGACTTTGAAGTCCTAAGTTACTAGGAGGAGGTTGTGGTGAAGGGTAGGCATCTGAAGCTTCCCCCAGCGTGCGCTCGGCCTCAGGCATTCAAGCGTGAAGCTTCCCCAGCGCGTGCTCAGCCTCACTTCTCCTCCCCCCTAATTCACCCCTGCTGTTGATTCCCGGATGCTTTTATTTTCATTATTCCCTTGTTTTTGGCACCACACAAATCTCAATATTTAATGACCTGGTGATTATTATTGTTTGTTCCCGTTACAACCGAGCTATATTTACATTTTGCCATTAGGTATAAAAAACCACAAACATCTTAAAAACTTAAAGGCAAGCAGGACTAGTGTTGTATAGACTAACGTTCTAGCAGTTTATTTTAAGGCCCATATGTCAACTCATACATCAAGTGTATATCGTGTTGTGTGACTAATGGCATTCTGGGACCCCCTCCGTTATATGACTCACTAATGTGGTCTGATCTGTCGGAGTCTCCCTCTGTTGGCTGAAATGACACTTCACCACCACAGCACCACTCAGCACCACCACAGCATCACTCAGCACCACCACAACACCACTCAACACCACCACAGCACCACTCAGTTCAGTTCAATAAACTTTATTTCGATTAAAAAAGGAATCATAAAAGTATAAACAAATTATAAGAAACATTACACATTACACAAATAATTTAAAAAGACCATACAGTTATATTGACCTCCATAAAACATATTATATGTCCAGATTAAACTTACAATACATTTGGGGTACATTTAGGATAAAAGGTCACGTATATCAACAAAAATTATTGTAAAGTGCATGTGCAATCCATATGAATACTAATCTATACACTGATTTACTAAATGTAAATCGAAAGATAATCAGTGATTACCAATAATGCTGATCAATATCGATTTCTGATAGTAAGCGCCTGTCTAATAAAGCTAAGCACAGCACTACATATAACTGGAGTTGATAAGGACAATAAGTATTCATATCCCTCTTTGTAGTAGCGAGATCCAAGAGTTAACAAGACAGGCTTAATAAATCGGTTTCTTGGATCTTTATACAGGGTACAAAAAAGAATGAGATGCAGAGTGTCTTGCGAAACTTTGTTGTTACAAGGGCAAGGAGGTAGTCTCTCACACCACCCCGCTTGCTTTGGAAAAGCAAAAAGAAAATGCAATGTGTTAAGGCGAAACCTAGTCAAGTAAAAGCGCCATTGGGTATGCATAATGTATGATAGATAAGGCTGCTGCTACAGCCTTCCCCTATCATATACCACACTCTCACCATTTCTCAACACACCCAACCTGGTGCGATAGGCCTCTTTAATTGTTAGTTTGGTCTCCTTACCAACAGTTTTGGGGTTTAGATAAATATGACCCAATCCTATCTTGTGAAAGGTTTCCCTGACATTTAGTAACCATGGGATCTTCGCAGGATAATCAAGCTTAAGGCAATCTTGCAAAATTTCCTTTGTGAGTTTCAGTTCTTCAGAACTCCAAACCTTGCTCCATAGCAGCAAGGTGGAGACATGGATAATGTCACTCACAAATTCAAGGCCCACCTCAGTGTGACAGAAAATATATGAGGTGCCGGATGGGACAGATAGGAGGCGCTTTATACATTTATTTTCCATAGTTTGGATTTTATTACAATTTTGTATCCCCCACACGCCCGTGCCGTATGTTGCAACAGGGAGGTATTTTGCTTTATATAAAGTTTTTAGTTCTGCAACCGGCTTCTGACCCAGTTTGCTTGAAAAACGGAAAAGGGACAATATGGATTGCGTGCCTTCTGAACGCGAGTTGATATTAAAGGATCCCAACTCAAGGTTTTATTGAATAGGTTCCCCAGATAGTTAAAACTATCAACTTTCACAATAATTGAGTCCTTCGCCATAAGCCTGCGAGATGTTACCCCTTTTTGGCCGCAGACCATGGCAAAGGACTTTGTGAAATTGACCCTTAGATCTAATCCTTGCATAAAAGCTTCAAAGGCATTCAAACAGGTTTGCATGCTGTTGGCAGTAAGGGTTATTAACACCGTGTCATCTGCATAAGATAACATCGGTATCCGTTTACCATTAACCTGGGGAAAATCTACACCACTTTCCAACAAAAAATCTTCCAGACCATTGGTGTACACCAGAAACAGAAAAGGAGCCAAAATACACCCCTGGCGTACACCTTCAGTCAATGGAATTGAGTTTGTGTTCTCCCGCCTGGGACAGATCTAATCCTCACTGTTGTGGCAGCATGCAGTCTACGCAGAAGGGTAACCAACGGTTCTTCAAACCCCATGGACTCCATCATCTGCCACAGTTTATCTCTACATACAGTGTCAAAGGCACTGGATAAGTCCATGAAGGCCAAGTGGATTCAACCACGCTTAGCCCTCATGTACTTACCCATTATTAAAGCCAAATTTAGGCACTGCTCAGTTGTTCCTTTTCCCCTCCTAAACCCGTACTGGGAATCCACGATAATGCCTGTTGACTCGGCCCAGGTTTCCAAGCGTGCCAGTATCACCCTTCCCAACTTACAAGACGCATCTATTAACGATATCGGTCTGTAACAACAGGGGTCACCTTTGTCACCCTTTTTAAATATAGGTACCACTACCGCCTCTTGCCAGGAAGTCGGAATACGCCCTACCACAACTGCTCTAAACAAATGTAAAAGGAGTGGTGCCTACACCTCAATGTTATGTTTAAAAAGATCCAAAGGGACTGAATCCGGCCCTGGCGCCTTTCCTTAAGGCAGCCTCTACCTCTGGGAGAGTCAGTGAAAGGCTAAGCGTAAGAGCTGGCTCCAAATTGAAATCACTTGCCCCCTCATTCGCAGCTGACAGGATCGCCCCTTTTGGGTTCAAAATTCTTCTGTAATGTACTTCCTAGGTGTCCCCTGGTATATGCACCAACATGTTATCCTTTTCATCGCTTCTTAGGAATGGGCAGTTTATTACCTCCCAAAAAAGCCGGCTATCCTTAAGTTCTGAAGCTTTTCCTAAATCGTCCCATGCCTTTTTCTTTAAATCTGATTTTCGCCTAATAATAGCATCTCTATACATTTTCTTAGACCTTCTAACCAGTTCCCTATCCCGTGGTACTTGGTGTAGTACCTTCGTTAATCTAGTTTGTGCTCTGGAACATTCTGCATCAAACCATTTGCAACCATTTCCTTTTTTCCCACCCCAGTTTTAAAAAAAGTGGGATGCCACATTGCCTAAAAGAGCCTCAAAATTCTTAATTATTACATCTGGCTCGTTAGTGGGGGTCAAACAAGAATCTATCCTTACTTATTTGCTTTAAAGATCTCCACCTCTAGTTGACTTGTGTCTACCTTATCTCACTTTAAGGTGACCCCTTGACTCTTGCTAAATTTGATTGGCTGTTCCAGGGACTGAACCCTCTTAAGAACAGGACTTAAACTTAAAATTAAGGGGTTATGGTCACTTACAGGGTTCGCTTCAATCTGAAAATCATTAACAAGATGAATATACCTTCTAGAGACCATAGCAAAATCAATTACGCTCATCTGACCCCCTATACCCTGAAAAGTGGGTATGCCCAAAGGACACAGAGTTCATTAATTGTAATAATATTGATTAAGGCATCCCCTTGTTTTGAATGCTTAAAGTGTGCCAATGGGTTGTCACTTAGATCTGCCACACCGCAAACTCTAGTGCCACTAAATTTGCACAAAACACAGTTAAAATCTCCTACCCACATGATAAAAAGAGGGAATATGATGTTGGTTACTTTAGCAATCTCATACTGTAATTTTTCAATAACCGATGTGACATGGGTATCAAATATATTGTAATACCAGTTAATTAAAAGGAAAGGCACAGGAAATAAGTCCTTAATCATAAGCATTTGGTACCAGGGGGAATCCACCAGTGTGAGAGTTTTTATCATATTGTGCTTCACAGAGATAGCTGTCATAAGGCAACCCTTAGCTCTTCCAGCATGTGAGGGTTCGGCACGAACATTAAGCGTTTGGTATCCATCCAAACTATGGTCCCCTCTACTCCAAGTCTCCTGGAGGCAAATTATGTCAAAAGATTCGACAAATTTTAACCATACCGGGTCCTCTAGCCTCCGGGAAAGACCAGCTATATTCCATGAAATCAGGCGGAAAGGACAACCCTCGGCCAGACTATCTACTTCTCCAAGAGATATTGTTACTTTCGACTGAGTCGCATCACTCCCGCTTAGGGTTGCTACTGGTGAACTAGTGTCTTTAACCAAGGGAGCCGATTCTACCTGTGTGGTATTAGCTATCCCACCCTGATTTACTGCAATATCAGCATTATCTAGGTCCAAAGATACCTTTGCTGTATGTTCAGCCGTATCTCTCCCTCCCCTGGCCGCTACTAAGGGAATAATCAGCGGGTTAGGGTATAGGTGTGTATTACTGACCGTCTCTACCCCAGTTCCAACTACTTCATCTGGGTTTGGCCTCATTGGGCTAACAACCCTATCCCTATCCTTATCTTCAATCCCACTGTTAAGAAAGCAGGTATTCCAGAGTCAGTACACCCCCTCCAATCCCATAAATGGGTCAAACCTATTTCTTAGTGGTAGTCAATCCAAGCTGTTAATACCAATTTGTCTACCCCTACCAAAGTTCTGTGGTAGTTGTGGGAAACTGGAAATCACATGGGGGTAGAAATAATGTAGGCCTAATGATTGAATGTCACCTAATCTAGCAAACCTTGGTTCCCTGCGTATGTAATCTACAACCCAAGTGTCTCTGAGATTAACAATTATGCAATCTCCCTCGAGATACTTAGTGCTATGGCCCAACCATGCCACTCGCCTCACACCAAGGATCTCTGAAATTGAACCCGGGGGTAATCTCCTGTTCTTACTAAGCCAAAAAATGACTTTATTATTTAGTTCTCTGTCTGATTCTTGGTGTTCAGGGTTAATTTCTGATACCCCTGTTAGAATAATAGTCAGTGGTATAGATTCCGGGGGGAGATTTACACGCGGGAGCCTCTTTCTTGGCACTTCTTTGCCCTGAGGTGGATTATTCGAAGACTGTTTAACCCCATATTTTGGATTTGGAACCTGTTTAGAGACATCCACCATATCTACCTCGATAGCTTGGGTCTTTCTACTTGCTACACCTTTTTCCCCTGAGGCTGATTGAATATTCTGAGCCGCGGGAGTTAGATTTGTCAAAAGTTGGACAGCTTTAGAAGGCTTAACAATTCCTGAGGATATAATTGGAGTGGCTCTGACATCTTTGCTTTTTGTGCTCTTAATTAAAGCATCAAGTTTTGAAGTATCCCTTTCGTCAGTAGCTCTATCTGGTCTAATTTTTCTTTAATTAATTTCGTTCGGTTAATCAAGGGTAATATTAGAGACCTTACTAGTAATTCCATTTTAGCAAGAAGATCCTCGTTAGGATTCTGCTGAGTCAGTAATGGAACAGTATTAGTTAAGGTGTCGATTAAGATAGGAGACTGAGCTATAGCCTGTGGAGTATCCCTGGAAATTTGGGTTTTTGTGGGTCTTTTACCACCGCCCAACCTCTTGTCTCCCCCTTTCTTGTTTTTTCCCTGCTTAGGAGTTACAATACATTTCTTGTTTTCTCCCCTCAACATCTGATCTTGTTCTGTCCGGGGAGCAGGGGGTGGAGGCGTTGGTGTAGATGTTCTGTGGCTCAAATCGCTGGGAGGTTGACTAAGCGAGGTTGAGCCCAGCATAGAGCCGATAGCAGAACCACCGGACCCCTCCTCCAAAGAACAAAGGATTGGGCTAGTATCTGCCAGAACAATCGGGTCGTTACAATGGATCGGTGTTACAGCAGACCCAAGCGCACCCAAATAAGACCACTTGCCCGTTAAGATGTCTATTGACAAACGCTTTTCAGCAAAAGCTATTTCTTTCTACCAGTAGCCCGTTTAAAAAACTGGTCTAATGTGCCCGTAACCATACCAGCATTGGTATTCAAGGTAACGATTCTGCTTTTCCCTGATCGTAAGGCCATGACAACAAATCAGTAATTACCAATAAGTAGTAATAAAGGGCAACCGCTATCAAAATATATAAACTCTACTAACACAGAAAGGCACAAACCTTGAAGTCAAATGGTATGGCCCAGCCCGGCCTCACCCGTCCTCGGACAGCCACAGACGGCACGCCCTTTGCCCGGGCTTGGCCCCGTGCTTCGTCCCACGCACGTGCTGCAGTAGCGTTAGGGGCGTTCCTTAAATAGGAGGAGGAGGGGGCGGGAAGAGGCATCAGGTGCGCGAGGTTGACACAGCGCAAAGACCTCTGGGCCTCGCAGTCCCGCACCCCCGTGATCGCCCAGATGGAGATTAGAGATTAGGCAAACCAACAGCAGCTCCAGGTGTCAAAGTACGATATGGGCTTGTGATTCAGCTTCGGTCCCAGTTGATGCAAAGTAAGGACTTTAAAAAACACCAGTCAAGTTAATAAAAGTTCCACGACTACGAGCGGCTCCCGCGCAGCGGGGGCCGCGAGTCGTATTTGAGCTCGGCAGGGAACAGCAGGGAACAGGGGCGGGAAGATGCACCATGTGCTAGAGGTTGACACAGCGCAAAGACCTCTGGGCCTCGCAGTCCCGCACCCCTTGATCGCCCAGATGGAGATTAGAGATTAGGCAAACCAACAGCAGCTCCAGGTGTCAAAGTACGATATGGGCTTGTGATTCAGCTTCGGTCCAAATTGATGCAAAAGTAAGGACTTTAAAAAACACCAGTCAAGTTAATACAAGTTTCCCGACTACGAGCACCACTAAGCACCACCACAGCAGCACTCAGCACCACCACATTATCACTCAGCAACACTCAGCACCACCACAGCATCACTCAGCACCACCACAGCACCACTCAGCACCACCACAGCACCACCACAGCAGCACTAAGCACCACCACAGCATCACTCAGCACCCCCACAGCACCACTCAGCACCACCATAGCACCACTCAGTACCACCACATTATCACTCAGCACCACCACATTATCACTCAGCACCACTCAGCACCACCACAGCACCACTCAGCACCACCACAGCATCACTCAGCAACACCACTGCACCACGACGGCATCACTCAGCACCACACCAGCACCACACAGCACCACCACATTATCACTCAGCACGACCACAGCACCACTCAGCACCATCACAGCACCACTCAGCACCACCACATTATCACTCAGCACCACCATATTATCACTTAGCACCACCCCAGTATCCCTCAGCACCACCACAGCACCACTCAGCACCACCACAGCATCACCCAGCACCACCACAGCACCACTCAGCACCACCACAGCACCACTCAGCACCCCAGCTTCACTCAGCGCTACCCCAGCATCACTCAGGGCCTCCACAGCATCACTCAGGGCCTCCACAGCATCACTCAGGGCCTCCACAGCATCACTCAGGGCCACCACAGCATCACTCAGGGGCACCACAACATCACTATGCGCTACCACAGCATCACTGAACGCCACAGCAACACACGTCGCCACCACATTATCACTCCGCGCCATCACAGCATCAATCTGTGCAACCATTCAACAACCACTGGTTCAAATATGTTCTCTCAATGTTTCAAGCTTTATTACAAATGTCACAAAAAGATGTTAATATTTCACTTCTGTTCTTGGATTTTCATCACAATAAAATGCACTGAACATAATCTTCACAAATCTTATTTACAAAAGTTTAAGCTATTGCCATTATAAATTACAATCACATTTATTTAAGTATTAATTATTAAAAAAAAATTCAAAGCCATTGTTATTTGTAATATCAATACATCTAAGTCACGTAAATACAAAACATGTTGCATTACAAATTTGCGAAAAAGTTATACCTATTGGCATTGTAAATGACAAAGCTATTAATTTTGCTATTTTCAAAACCAACACATACATAAAAAAATTGTCATTTACAAGACCAATAGCTCAAACTTTCCTAATGCGAGACCTATTGCATTGCAAATGCTTGTTAATTTGAATAGTGGAAATTGATATATATATTTTTTATTGTTTGTTCATGATATGAGAAATTGTAAATGAACTTTTCGAAAAATTGATGTACATGTATAATCTTTTAAAAAGATTTTTTATCAAAAAAGCCCAAGGCTTACAAATAAAGATACAAGTTTTTCAAGTCAGAAAAAAAGTCGTGTTAGGGCATTGTATGCAGTGGTAACCACTTTATATAATTGGTGTAATTTCTGATACAATCACCGGTATAGGTTTTAATCATTATCAAGGGAAATGTCCTCCTTTTTGGTAGTAGTACCTCTTTTCCCTTGGTTCATTTAAGAGGTCTCTCTCACATGTTATAGATTGTATTGAATAACCGGTTAGTTGGAGAGGCGTGTGTGTCTCGTATCTCTGATACCACTTGTGTCTACCGTAAAAACCTAATAGAGGAGACAGTGGAATTTAAAGTATGGATAAATTAAAAACGTTCGGTTTTTCAGAAGACCAATTCAATCGGTTAATAAATCAAAACCCACGTAATGGTCATTCTAAGGTATTAAACAACAGTAGCCATGAACAACTTATCAAGATACTGAATTTAAAGAAAAAACAAATTCGGTCAGAATTACATGCAGAATTCTTGATAGACTACTTGAAAGCGGGTGTAATTCCTATTGGGCTCCATGTAAGGAATGAGCCAGGTCTATTCATAGATAATTCAAAATTCATTGAAGTATGGACTCATATTGCGAACCGGTGCAACCGGGATTGGCTGATTTTAATTATAGAAACAGCACAATAATTATTAGAGCTAGAGAAACAAGAAATAGAAGGATTGGAAAATCAGCTAAAACAGAGTCCTACTTTAGATGAAGCGAAGAAAAAGATAGAAGAACTCAACACAGAAGCAGACAGTTATAGAGAGTACTTTTCTAACAAAAAACTCAAGAAATTCAAAGCTTGCAGACTGTGGAGATCCTGGGCGGCGGATGGCCCGATTGCAAGCTGAGGAGCCGAGGAGCTCAAAGAATCTGGTCTCTTCTGCCAGGGATGCTATGGCCAGAAACAGCTCTGCAGCTCCACAGAGGTGAGACTTCCACGAGGGGGGTGTATCCTGTCCACGGAGGTGGCCAAGCTAGGTCTTGGTGCAGCCTGTGGCAGGGAGAGGTCCTCCCCGGATTACACCCTATTGAACACTGTTGCTGAAGAAAAGAAGTGCAGAGAAATCAGCAAGCCCTACACTGGGCTGATTAATGAGAGAGCAAGGGGAGACCCACCACCCAGCAGAAGCAGCAGAGATCACAGGGGCTGCCTAGGATAGCCCATGTTACTTGCAGCTTCTACCCAGAGGCACTTTACTAATCCGCGTAGGCATCCCGTAGCACCGGGCTACTCCGCCTTCTATCCTTGTTCCCCAACAGGAGCCAAAGGGAGTGACCAACCCTTCCTAATATACTTTTATTTGTCCCCCGCTTCCCGTGCATAGTGTGCAGTGTCATACTGGCCTGACACTATCACTATTGAAGATTATTAAAGATAAGAAAGATAAGTCTGTGGTGAATCCCCTGGACTGGTGGACAACAGGGGATCTCCAGAGAGACCTCACAGTCAAATAACAGCTAATACATCTAATAACAATTAATATAGCACAACTATGGGGAAGAAGACCTGCCAAGGGAGACTAGCGCTACCACCAATACCTCCCAAGATAACTTCCATCAATCAGATGTTACAAAGAGCAATAGGGGTTGTGGCTACGGAGATAGAACTCACTGAGAGATGGTTGTGGTTGACCACAGACCCTCTTGGTGGTATGTCTGATCTGCATATCTCCTCACCCAGTCCCGACAGGCCCACAGAGGAGGGCCCAAGGAACCGCTCATGTACTACAGGTTTCCAAGGGAAACATCATGAGAAGACCCGATAGGGGTGCAGTTAAAAGGAAGCCCACCCAACGGCGAGCACTGAAGTCTAACAGTGCTGTCGGATGTGAGGAACCACATCATATTCTAGCGTTTCGAATAGCACCCAAGTTGCGCATCCCCCTTGGCTGGAGGATTTTACAAGGACTATTCTGTAGAAGATCAAATCATAATCAAGACTCCCATATTACAATCATTTCTGATGTTTACAGATACATACAGACAGAAAACAATGTGTTTCTTGTCTGTATTTATTTTTTTGGAAAGCAGAAAAATACAGAAAATTGTGCTTTTCGTGAGTGACATTTGACACTGCCCTGTATGAATTCCAAGCCAACATCTGAACGCAGAAACAGCATGTGGAGTTAAAAAACAGGATAGGATTTCCTTAAATGTAGGCGTATGTTAACATATATTTCTATATATTGCTCAAATTTACATGTGGGTGTAGTGTTCTGCTATATTGACTGCTTAATTTGCTCAAACGCAACAGGCATTAAAGTATGAGTGCATATTTATCAGCAAAATAAATGTGGAAATACACCATCTTACGACTCCATTTATTATTAAACAGTGAAATAAATATGGATGAATACCAATAAGAATGCGGAAAGATAAATATGGATAAATACAGATGGAAATTGTGAAAAAATAAATACCAAAAAAACGGGAGCCCTAATCATAATTTGGACAGAACTGAGCCCTCTCTCGATGCAACTTGACTTACTGAAGCAGTTGTACGGGGAGGCTGTTCTCACACGACGTGGGGGGCAAACTGGTCACTTGGATACAGGATGCCAGACTGTTCAAATCCCAATTGCTGATTCTGTGGGGCTGTGCAACCCCAGTGCAGGGGAAGGGTCTAACAGCAACTCAGTCAACAGAGCAAAGGGCTCGGGATCCGAATCGAGACCACCGGCCAATAAGCCTACCAGCAAAGCACATGGGAAGTGCGAGCAGGTCTCCGGGGTGCGCAGCTACCTGATATTAATCTACCTCCAGCATCATGTCCTTACGTTGTGGCTCTAACCGGAGTCCTGGGACTGAATAGCAACCAGGGAGAATCCCACAAGAACCTCAAAAACAAATCTCTACAGTGGCTCTCGAGGAACAGATGTTTCCTCCTCACTAGAGCTGGGGAAATTATTCTAACCCGGGGGGGTTCCTGGATCGGGAAAGGCTGTAAAGACAAAACTGGGGACTGCATTGTCATCAATTTTAGGGATCCAAAACTGGTATCAGATTTGTTTTTAATAGATCTATCGATGCAGGTGCACAATCCAGCAATGTCCATCCTCCCACTGGGCTATTCTTATAGACATTTCCTAGGTAGGCTCCATCACCCTGCACGACGCCCCCTGCCCTCTATTCCCAGTTGTGCCCAACATCCCCCTCATATGGCTGGCCCCTGCAGATATGCTGTACCTGCAAACAATAGATTTGAGGTCTTAGATGGGATGGATCGACGTCCTGACCCTGCTGAGTGCATGGCCCGAGACCTTCAATTAAGAACTTCACTAGATTAGTTTGTTGGGAGAGCCTGATGCTCAAGGCAGGGAGTGCCCACATAGTGGGCTGATCCAACAGTAGCTAAGAACATTGCCCGGCCAGGATGCACCATGGGTAGAACAGGGCCTGATGGAAGCCGCACCTTAGTCACTGAGCTACACTGTTCCAAGAATGAAGGCCTTCCTAATATGAAGAAGGGAGATAGGAGGAGGAGGGTGATTCCAAGGGCTGGAGCAAAACAGGTGCTTACAGATTTGAGCTATGTTACTAGTATTATTAACATGGGGTGAATAAGCAAGAGCCAAAAGCTGGTAGGGATCCGCCAGACACCAACACCTTGTCTAATACCATCACAGTTGCATCTTGGAATGCGGAGGGCCTTAGGAACAAGCTATATTGCAGTAACAGGGGACATTCATAGACACATATATTTTAGTATTATTCCAGGAAACCCAGGACATGGAGGAGTTCAGGCAACTAGGTTATGTGGCCTTTTCCAAACCTGCTGTGTCTGCAGTGCAAGGTAGAGCCTTGGGGAGAGCTTACAATCTGAATTGCCAACTATTTAGGTTGCTCAGCAAGGGAGATTGAGACGGGGTCCCATGACCATCTGTGGGTATTGCTGAGATTCACCTCTGCTAGAACTCTAGTTTTGGTTAATGTACACTCAAGAACAGTCAGCGGGAGCCAAGAATCCCCAGCTGTAGAGCAATTATCAATCATCCTGTCTTCCCTCCGACGGCACGACCTCAAGATCAAAGGGGGTGACTTTAATTGCCAATTTGGCACTGGGCATCAGATTGAGCGAGACCTTAGACAAAGAAGTTAGGCAGAGGGCAATACCTGCTACAGAGATACCTGCTACAGCGATACCCCTCTAATGGCTTTCAACGGGCGAGCAACGTCAGATAAATGTGGCTATGTTTAATCTGGCTGGTCCGGGTCCATAATTGATTACGTCTTTGTGGACGCAAAAATGTGGGACTCAGTTCTCAATTGTTTTATTTTACCACGCCATGATAGCGACCATAATGTCTTGGCATTAAACCTGCTAGCGCAAGATGGGAATATACAGGGGAAACCCAAGGACCCATTCGATGCTCGATAGCTTCTGTCAACATCACAGAGATGCTTCCAGTAGGGCCAAAATACAGGATTCCGCTAAATCTACTTCCATCATTTACAACATAATGGGGATTTCATTGGAAGACCTGAGTGCTTGCATGCAGGCAACAAATAAAGGAAAAAGGTTCAAGGAAGTGGACGCGATCCACTCATATTGTGTAGCTGCACTGAGGAACCTTTTTGATGCTGGAGGAAGGTCCGGAGAGAACAAAAAAAATGATTCCATCCTGGTATAACGGGTACTGAAGAAAAGCCAAATCTATCCTAATAATAGCAATTTAATCTAAGGACAAAACTCAGATCAGAAGTTTTAAAATAATGTATACGGATGCCACCAAACAGACCTAGACAGGCTCTTAAACATTAAGATCCAAGAGCATTCTGGAATATAGTCACCAGCGGCAATCTGGAAGGGAGAAACAATCTAGAGCCTAACATTGCAGCTGAAGCCTGGAATTATCTCTTACGTTCACTCTATGATGTCCAGGACCCCCCTGAGGTAGTGGCGGTGAATAATGTAGATCTTCAATCATATGACCCAAACTAAGCTGGTATGAAGGCTAATGAGGACCTCCCCATGGTTTCTCTTGAGGAAGTATGTAGAGCTATCTCAAACATAGCCTATCACAAGGAGCCCGGAATCAATAAGATACCCGAGGGCGTGTACATCTCTCTGAACCTGTTGTCTGGGACCCCTAGTCATCTTTAATGCTGTATTGGGTGGTATGCCCATCACTGAGACCTGGGCTGCTGCTGAAATAATCCATGTGTATAAGATAGGTTCCCCCTTCTATCGGGGAATTACAGGCCATTATCCTCATCGATGTGATACAGAAGGTTGTCTCAGGGGTCACCCAAGAATGGCTAAGGAGTGGATAAAGGACCATGATGCTCTTAGCTCTTTACAAGCATACTTTAGAAACTGAGCTTTTACCATTGACCAGGTATTCTGCCTCCAACTCCTCTACTGGAAAACGGTGGTTCTGGAGGGTGGCAGTCTGTGTCTGATCTTCGTACATCTAAAATCTGCTTTCGACCTAGTTCCGAGAATCAAATTCTGGTCTGTTCTATCCCACATGGGGGTTCCCACCTACCTCTGCAATCTCATCATGATACTACATGAGAAGATCTATGCCCAGGTTCGATGTGGGAAATAGGGGAGCTTTGTGAAGCATTTTTAGTAACTAGTTGTGGATAACAGGGCTGTGTGTTGGCCCCAACGCTATTTTGTTTGTACATCAATGGGTTGGTGGATACTTTAAATGAGGTCAATGACAACGACGTTCCCAAGTTTTGTTCTACCAAAATTCCAGCCCTGATGTTCACTGATGATTTCTTCCTCCTATCAAAATCTCCCACGGGGATTTCAAAGGATACGCAATGGGTTTAAATCGTTTTGCATCAAGCTGGGTCGTGAGATTATTGTTGTCAAGACGAAATGCATGGTTTTCAATGCCATGCATTCCACCAGAACCAACCCCGTGCTGAATGGAATCCTACTGGAGAAGGCTGGCATATTTGAGAATTTGAGGATTACCATCAATGAGCGCATGGACTGGGCCTTTCACATAGGGAATCAGAGGTTGAAACTAGCACAGAGTGCAGGTGGTCTGGCTAAGGTCTATAGGTCTTCATTCTCTAAGCCTCTTAGCCCAATGATGGAAATATACAAAACCCAGTCTCTAGGAGCCATTACTTATCGGGCAGAGCTAAAGGGACACAAATTTGTTACACACATTGTATTGGTAGAAAATGTATTTATGGGGGACGTATTGATGCTTCCCCTTAGCACCCCCAGACTATGCTCCAACTAGATCTAGGACTGTGCCCCATTTCAGAGAACATTGCCTTAAGACTTCTCTTCTGGAGGCGAATTTGGTTGACCCCAGAGTAGACCCCATACAGACAAGCTCTAAAAGAACTGGGAATCCAGGGACAAAACGCCTACCCTTATTTTCTCATCTTAGGGACACCCTGACTAGCATAGGACTAGTTTCTTTATGGGATAACCCTCTAACAACCTTCCTGGCAATTTCCAAGAAGAAACTTGTGGATTTCTACAGGGCTTCCAGACTGTCCTCTCTTATGAAGGGCCCAACAGAGGTTATTCTGAAGAAGAATTTCCTACAGATTAAAGACATTTAAAGATATGAGACTTTCTTAGATGAGATCCAGCCAGTTCTAGCCAGGAAGTTGTATGTGCAGTTCAGGCATGGCTCGCCCCCCGTGGTCGAGGGAATTCGATTGGAATTATCCCATCTGTGGAACAGCAGAAGAAACTGAAGCACATGTACTTTACTATTGTCCACCATATAAAAGAGTTAGACAAATGTGGATAGTACAGATCTGCAGGAACGTAGGGATCCCTAACCCCCTAGAGACCCTAGATACTGAAATACAATTTCAACCACGCAATAGAGTTCGCATTATCTAGATTCCTCTTTTTCAAATGGTGTTTTAGGAAAGGGTTCCTAGAATAAGGGATGGACAATTTATATTGACTAGAAAAGAGGGCTTCTCGGATGAGGATGACAAGGCTTATGCTGACATGGTATTTGATTTCGATATTACGTCCAGGGGGGCCAACATAGTAATTAATTCTATCTTAAGACTTATTGTTAATTAATCAGCGTTTTAATTCAATTCAGACCTGAACGTACATATATTTGACTTATGTGCTTTTAATGTCTGATGATTTGTTTACGGGTTCCAAAACCCGAAACAAAGACTAAATGTATGAATGAATGGAAATAATACAAACAACTTGGGAGACATAGCGGACCCTATAGGAACATTTTTCTAAGGTCTCTTATTGAGGTTTTGGTCTCTGATCTTGGAATTTAGTTGGGGGCAGTGTCTGCCAATTTTTATTTATTTATTTATTTATTTAATTTCTTGTATCGCGCAGGACTCGACCCCGTAAGGGGTATCTCCGCGCTTTGTTCGCCGTGAATAACAGACTTCAGTGCTTCTGCTGGAAAGCTATAGAGGAATTATATTTAGAGAAGTGTGGCTCACTGGTTAGAGGAGGCAAACCTGGAAGCAGAGGTCAGCCCGGGACCACGGTTCAATTCCCGGCTCGGCGGGGTCTTGAGTCCTAAAATGTCCATGGACTCGACAATTCTCGCTCCGGTGCCTACTCGATTCACGGGTTCACACTCTGCGACTCTGGGCAATAGCTTGCTTAATCTCCACAACGGCCCCTCGCGGGGGATGCCTGGCTTTCACCTTGCGGATACCCTGCCGGGGTTATCTCACAGGGGAATACCAGGACGGGTTCCCTAAGCAAGCGCTTAGAAACCGCTCGGTGATTTGCGCTATATAAATTCCTGTACAAACAGAAGTGTTTTTAAGGTTTTCCTAAAGGAGAGGTGGTTGGTGATTTGTCTAAGACTGATGGAAAGTTTGTTCCACAGAGTCGGTCCTATAAATGATAGGGCACGACCTCCTTGTCTGGTCTTCTTAATTAATGGAGTTTCCAGTAGAAGTTGGTTGCTTGATCGTAGAAGACGATCCGGTTTGTATAAATGAAATTTTTGAGCAAGATATTTGGGGCCATCTCCAAAGATGCATTTATGCACTGTACAGCAAATTTTAAATTTAATACGTTGCCGTATTGGTAGCCAATGGAGCTCCCTCAGGAGGGGTTTAGACGGAGTTCTTGTGGGGCATTAAGAATTAATCTAGCCGCCGTGTTTTGGACCACCTGCAATCGGTTCAATGCATCCTCATTAGCTGATATTTAAAGGCCGTTGCAGTAATCTAACCGGCTTATCACCAAGGCCTGTACTAGGGTCTTTCTGTAGATGTCAGGTAGAAGAGGGAAGACTCGCCTCAACAGACCAATTGTACGAAAACATGCTCCTGTAATAAAATTTGCATGCTCCTTTAGGGTAAAGTAAAGTAAAGTAAAGTCCATATTTGTAAAGCGCACAATCACCCGTAAGGGTCTCTAGGCGCTGGGGGCCGTCGGGAAGATTAAGCGAGCTATTGCCCAGAGTCACATGGTGCTGGGCTAACCTGCCGCCGGAGCCGGGGATCGAACCGTGGTCCCCAGATTCCAGCATCAGTCGCCCTGGCCGCGGCGCCACACCTCTCCCATGGGGGTTAGATTCTGGTCGAGCTTCACTCCCAGGTTTTTGACTGACGGCTTTGGGCAGGGTACAGGTCCTAGATCTAAGGGCCACCAGTCGGGAGACCAGAGTATACTGGCTTTCCCAAAAAGCATTACCTCGGTCTTCCCGACATTGCACTGGAGGCAGTTGGAAGCCATCCAGTTGGACACTGCTCTCATGCCCTCGGCAAAGTTGTTCTTAACGTCAGAAGTAAGAGAGTGGAAAGGAAAGAGGAGTTGGGTGTCATCGGCGTATGACACCGGTGTGAACCCATACTCTCTCACAATCTCAGCAAGGGGGGCCACGTACACATTAAATAATGTGGGGCTTAGGCATGAGCCCTGTGGCACCCCCTTAGTGAGAAACCTAGAGGTGGAGCGATAGGGGCCCAAGCTGACAGATTGTGAGCGGCCGGAGAGGAAGCTCTCTAGCCAGGACAGTGCCACACCTCCAATACCCATCTTCTGCAAACGGCCAAGAAGAATGTCATGAGACACAGTATCAAAGGCGGCAGACAGGTCTAACAGCACCAGAATCATCGACCCTCCTCTATCCTGTGACATCTTGATGTTATCGGTCACGGAGAGGAGTGCAGATTCGGTGCTGTAGTTGGGCCTGAACCCAGATTGTGAAGGGTCCAGACCCCCTGTCGCCTCTATGAAACTGGAAACATGGATGTTTACATGCTTCTCGGCCAGCTTGCTCAGGAAAGGCAGCAAGGAGATGGGACGGAGGTTGGAAAGTTCTGTCCATGGCAGTGCCGAGTTTTTCCATATGGGATACACAACTGCCTCCTTCCATTGTTGAGGAAGTTGCCCCTCTTTAAAGGAGAGGTTCAGGATCTTATGAATCATTGGACAAAGTGTCTTGCTCAGTGTGGCAGTCAATTTTGCTGGGATCAGATCTAGGGGAGAACCCGTTTTCATATTATTTATTAGTGACAGAATATCACTATGGCTGGCTTCAAGAAAAGCAAGTAGGGTGTCCCCTTGTGTCTCAAGGTGGATTATACTGGGGGCCTCAGTGTCCTTAGGGCATTTAGCTGAAGTAATTTTCTTGTAAATGGTTTCAATTTTGTCCTAAAAAAATAGGGAGATATTATTACACAGAATTTGGGAAAATTCATCTGGACTTTCACATGCCAATGGTTTTGTAAAAGTCTGCAAGATTTTATACAGCTCTCTAGTAGAGTTGCCAGCTTCAGCTAATTGTGATGTAAGATTATTCTTTCTTGCTTTCTTGATGTTTTTATAGTAGATGGACATGGCCTTTAGGTAGTTTGCCTTACTGTCGCTGGTGTGAGTTTTTCTCCAGAGTTTTTCCAATTTCCTACACCCTTGTTTTTCTAATTTTAGCGATTCGGTATACCATATCTCTCTCTTGACCACCGGGGGATGTTTAGTTATTTTTTGTGGGGCCAGAAGGTTAATTGTATCCAAGAGGGCGGCATTGAGTTTGGACAGAGCTGACTCGGCATCATCTGAGTCTAGTATTACTAGCTCTTTCCAGACTTTCTTGAATGCATCCGAAGTAATCTTATGCCAAGATCTTCGCTTGATAGTCAGGGCAATAGGAGGTTTATTAGGTTTGTCCAAGCCCATGAAAGAAAATTCTAACATGCTATGGTCTGACCAGTTTACAAGTTTAGCGGGGTGGCAATGTAACGTAGAAAAGTTAGCGAAAACTAAATCCAGAGTATGGCCACCTCTGTGAGTGGGTCCACTATTCTGTAAGTTAAGACCTAAGAGGGCAAGATCGGCCAATAGAGTCTTTGTTTCAGAGTGTTCCAGGATATCTACATGAAAATTAAAGTCTCCAAGTAAGATGAAGTTCTCTCTGGCTTTCATGTGTTGTGCTAGCAGTTCTGTTAAGGACAGAGTAAAGCCAGCATTGGGTCCAGGGAGGCGGTACACCAGGGCACCTTTCAAGTGTTCCTTAGGTCCTATCTTGATTTTAAAATTCATAACTTCCATTGAAGATTGACTGATCTGCTCTATTACAGATATTTTAAGATTTTCTTTATGTATAATGGCGATTCCACCACCAATTTTATCAGGACGGTCCTGTCTTAAGATTTTATATCCCATCGGGATCCCCAGAGTGATAGACGGGGTGGTGTGTGGCTTTAACCATGTTTCCGTTAGGAAGCAAACCTCTGGTGTGAGACTATTGATAAGGTCCCATATCTCGGAGTAGTGTTTCGGCAATGATCGAACATTGAGGAGAAAGCTTTTCCAGCCTTTGGCCACTGGTATGTTTTCCCTAATGCAACCGGCGATAATAGTTGTTGGTGTTGCCTGAAACCTACATGTAGCACAGGAAAAGGGCCCCTCGGGACATGGCCAATAATCGCGGACACAACTCTGTACCCCCTGAGGTTGTAGATCTAATAATGTTTGAGTGGTGTACCTGATCCGGCAGCCTTTTGAATGTTCCATGTTGAAAAGGGCAGAGTAAGTGGCCCCTAGCCTCGTACAGTCGCGGACGGGCGCAGACGGGACACTCTTTGGCTACTCTTCGGCGTAGCTTCGGCCCCGCTGCGCGCTCCCGCTGTGCGTATGGAAGGAGGCGAGGGCTAAATAGCCCCGAGCAACTCAACTGCAAGAGCGCTAACCGCTAAGCGGTGGCCAACAGGAAGTGGTGTCCTCCCACCCTTTCTGAATCAGGGCACTGGAGGAAGCGCAAGGTAGCGACCTGCAATGAGGCTGGTAACACAATATAAGCGTTCAGCTAGTGTGTGCGAGTGTATGCAGTCAATTAGGTTTCAAATAAATGATTTAAAAGTATTTCGTGTTGCAGGCAATAATATTTTAAAATAACACTTTCAGAGCATATATATTAGGCACAACATAAGCACAGATCTCAGGCTCAGGCGAGCTATCGGGTCAAGGTTATACTGCCACTATCACCCTACCCTACCTTATTTTATGACTGAATCTTTATTTTCTCTTTTTACATGTACATTGATATCTGGATGTGATCTGTTTTTATGATCTTTTTATGTCTGTATAATGTTGTATAATGTCATTTGCACTGTGCACTTTTATGGTTCATCGAACCAAAATAAAGTTACTATGATAATGAATTTGGGATCTTATTAACTCTCCCTATAACATATCAATCAAACGTGGAGGTGGGAGAGTTAATTAAAATTCTGACCAGAAAAACCAGAAAGATTGTTACCGGAGGTAAGTAACCTTTTCTTATGATGACTTAGTAGAGGGTCGACACCCTGACAAGATGATGTCTACTACCACCCGTGGCAGCTGCAAGCAGTTCAGATGTCCCTGCTGAATCTCCAGGCATGAAGGAGAACACCTCGGAAATTGGGATGCAGCACCATTCTCTCCGACTGGGAGAGAAGGTCTAGTCTGCATGGCAGCTTGAGAAGGGAACATCTGGGGAAACGCTGAAGGTCTTCATACCACACTCCCCTTGGCCAATCTAGGGTGAAGAGAATTAATTAGAACCGGGTCTTGGTGTATCTTCCACAGAACACTAGAAATGAAGAGAAATGTGTAGTGCAGTTGAATGTTTCACCTCAACACCCCATGAAGGGATACTGAAGGGCATTGAGCATTTTCCAAAAAAGGCAAACAAGTCCACATAGGGAGCACCCCACCAGGTGAAGATATCCTAAGCTAATACCTATAGCGGACGCCACTCATAATCGGCAAACCACTTCTGTTGCAGCACTGGGGGAGATTATGATGGAGTCAGACAGGTCTCCCTTGTACTATAGCCACTGCCCATAGAGGCACCACTGCAGGGTTCCCATGTGCCAAGGAACATGCAGGACTCGGAGAATGCAGAGACCCATCGGACCTGGGAGTCAGGGGACCTTCAGAACTGTGACTCTCGCGATGTGTTGGAGAGAAGGAACCGTTGCAGTCCTTTGAGGTAGAGGAAAGGCCTGGAGAAGAGCAGTGTCCAGTACTGACCATATGAACTGGAGTAGTGTTATGTTATGTTATGTTATAACGAGTTTTATTAAGCGCTCAGCTACTCGGACCGAGTGTCCCGGCGCAGTCAGACCCAACACAACACAACCATCACGGCCGAGGGGAGTTAATTGCAGAACAACCACATCTTCAACTCCTTCCTAAAAGACAAAAGGGTCCCGCATTTCCTAAGTGACAATGGCAGTGCATTCCAGGCTCGGGGAGCCAGATAACCAAAAGAGCGGCCTCCGATGCGAGCGCGCCTGACTGCCGGGATAGTGGCCAGTGAAAGGGACGCAGAGCGAAGTGCTCTGGATGGAATGTGGAGTCCCAGCCGCTTCCTTAGGTAGCCTGCACCAGAGCCATGAAGTGCCTTAAATACCAAGGTCAACGTCTTAAACTCGATGCGTTTCCGTATCGGAAGCCAGTGGAGGGATTTCAGCAGGCCCGCAGCATGGGACCACCTGCCAAGGCCGAAGATGGCACGAGAGGCCGCGTTCTGCACCACCTGCAGACGTGAGAGAAGATAGTCAGGGAGGCCGAGGTAGAGAACATTAGCGTAATCAAGCCTCGATCCCACCAACGCCTGCACTGTGCTTTTCCTGTGGGCAATGGACAGAAAAGGAAGGAATTTCCTGAGCATTCTCAGTATCCTGAAACATTGACCCACCAGGCCCAGGATATGCGGTTTAAGGGACAAATCTGTGTCCATCTTGACTCCCAGATTCTTTGCCATCCCCGTCTCCACAGAGGGGGGTGGATGTCAGCCGGCCACCAGGACTTCCAACAAGGGTCAGGAGGACACCCAAAAAAAGGACCTCAGATTTATCAGGGTTGCATTTCAGCTGGTTTATATGAAACCAGCCGAACACAGCACCCAGGCAGTTTTTAATCAGCTCTCCATCAAAGTCCATATTCTTGCCACAGGTGAAAAGAAGCTGGGTGTGATCTGGGCACCACACGCCTCGGCCAGCACCGCCAAAGGGGACATATAAATGTTAAAAAGGGTGGGACTTAGAATCGACCCCTGGGGGATTCCAACCTCCAATGGCGGTACTGCTGCCGAAAAAGGCGGGCCCAGACCGTCTGTTGACGATTCGAGAGAAAAGACTCAAACCATCTGAACACCGTTCCCCCTAACCTAATCTCCAAGAGTCTAGCCAAGAGGCGGTCATGGGGAACGGTGTCAAAGGCCGCCGACAGGTCTAATAACACCAGTAGTGCTTTTCCTCCCTTATCCTGGACTTCCTTGATCGCTTCCGACACCTCTAGCAGTGCCGTCTCCGTGCTCATATTAGCACGAAAGCCGGACTGGGTGGAGTGGAGGATGCCGTGGGACTCCACAAAGTCCGTCAGGACCCCCTGTACATGCTTCTCAGTCACCTTGGCTAAAACCGGAAGCAGCGAAATGGGACGATAATTTGCATGGATGGCTGGATCTAGTGCCGGCTTCTTTAAGAGGGGAAGGACAAGGGCTTCCTTCCATGATGAAGGCACAACTCCTGTCTCAAGAGAGAGATTCAAAATTCGATTGACCATAGGATTAATCACGTGTGCCAGTTTGGCGAGGTGCTTGGCCGGACAGGGATCAAGAGGTGATCCCGATCGCATCTTGGATAGAATCTCGAACGAGTCTTGTAATACAATAGGAGGGAAAACAGCAAGCAAGGGCTGCCCCAGCACCGGTTGGGAAACTGGCAAAGCCATGATGCAAGATGCTTCCCCGGCACCAGGAGGGAAAGTGGCCTGGATACTGATGATTTTGTTAGCGAAAAAGCTTGCTAATTGAGTAACCCAGGACTTCGAGAAGGAACGTTTAGGAATGATCGAGGCTGGAGAGGTAAATTCTTTTACAATCAAGAAAATCTATTTGCTGGTATTAGAAGCCTCCTTGATCCTCCTGGCAAAGTATGCTTTCTTTTCTGCAAAAATTGCCTTGTGATAGCCCTTGACGCAATGCCTGTAAACCTCCTTGAGGGGCTCATCATAATTTGAGCGCCAGGCTCGTTCGGCCTTCTTACACAGCCTACGGCTAGCATTAAGCATGGGCGTGAACCAAGGTGCCGAGGAGCGCTGAGAGTTCCGGAGCATCCGCTGAGGAGGGGCCAGCTCCTTGAAGCACTGCCCTAGCCATGTTTGAAAAAGATCCAAGTCCTGCTCCAAAACGTCTGTGGACTGACACGGGTGGGTCAGTTAATACTGCCTGACCATATCAGGGGATACTTTATGAAAAGCGCACCAAGGCGGGGGAATAGGACCGGTCCCTCTGGACGAAAGGCTTGATTTGAATTGAATGTCAAAATCGACCAGGAAATGGTCAGACCAGAGTATAGGTCGAGGAAGCGCAATTAAAATAGGAGTTGTGGAAAAAATCTGATCGATCAAATGCCCCTTGATGTGGGTAGGGGAAGCCACATAAGGTAGCAAGCCAAGAGGTTTGGTGGTGTCTAACAACTTGATGGTGTCGGGTGCATCAGGCAAGTCCATTTGGATATTAAAATCGCCTAGAAGTATGCAGTGCTTGAACTGCACACTCATAGCCGATATCACCGAATATAGCCCCTCATGAAAGGACCCAATAGGCCCAGGGGGCCTATATACTAACAAGCCTGCGCAGGATTGGGCTGGTGAGATTGTCAAGCAGAAGCCCAAAGTTTCGGCCCCTGGAATATCATCTGTGGGGACAATAGAGCACTCGAAGTGACGATAGATCACTAAAGCGACACCCCCTCCTTTGCCTGTGCCCCGGTCCTTCCGCAGCATGAAGTAATCAGGGGGCAGAGCATTGGCGATATCCGGAGCGGATATCTCGCTCAGCCAAGTTTCCGTTAGGAAAAGACCGGCAGGTTTTGAGCACGAAAGAAGGTCAAAGAGATCCTGTGCGTGTTTGCTTACAGATCTCGTATTCAGCAAAGCACAGGAGAAGTTATACACAGGAGAACTCAGACCCAGCGTGGGTATACGTGTTTCTCCTGCGTTTTCCTTAGCCCACCCACCCTGGGCCTCCTGCAGAGACCATCCACACCCCTTACAAAGAAAGTTCCCACTGAATCCACAGCCCTGCACCGAACAGGCGCAATTCATACCACCTCTCAAATGCAGCAACTGCTCTGCGGAATACCTAAGTGATTGAGGCTGAGAGTTGTCCCCCCGTCTGCCCCCGGTCGCCTCCGGGACGCTAACGGGCGCAGACGGGCTCTCCTTAGGCGCTCCTTTGGCGCGGGACCGGCGCTCCCGCTGCACGCGTCCGCTACGCGGAGCCATCCCCGTCTGAATTTATAGTCCCACCCGTGAGCAGCAGGCTAGTCAGCCAACTTGCAAGCCTGCCTCACCAAAGATGGCCGCCAGATCAATGCACATCCTCCCCGTCCCACAGTGCCCCTCAGCTCGTAATCAGCTGAGTAGGGGGCGCCCAGATCTTAGAACGGCGAAAGGGAGACAGGGGAGAGCAGCGCTGATCAAGGGAGACAGAAAAGAAACTCGACTGCCCCCGAGGTAACGATGTTACACGCAGTCCCCCACTTAAGAGTAGTCAGAGCAGAGAGAGATCTCCCGGCTTTCCGCCTCAGGAGAGAAAAGAGTAGTGCATGTGAAATAGTGTACAAAGTAAAACAGGTTAAAATACAGCCACTATTAAAATATCAGTACAATTTTACGAAATCAGTTCATGCAGCGTGCTCCGCCAGCAGCCGCCGCGGGAGTCGCGCTATATCAGGTCTGTGGGCGTCAGGTGGGATTTGGGCTCCTTCGTCCAGAACCCAGGTCAAACAGTAGGGCTACACTTGACTGTAGATGGGGAGATACCGCCTCTGGAGATCCAACTTTGATTAGCCAATAATACAGGTTTGGGAAAATAGGGGCACCCGACCTTCAGAGATGGATTGTAACCACTGCCATCACCTCAGAAATCTTGAGGTACCGATGTTAACTCAAATGGTAGCACTACAAACTACTACTGCGTAGAACCCCGAACAAAACACAGATACCTCTGATGCAAATGCAGGACCAGGATGTAGAAGTACGCATCCTGGAGGTTGATTGACACCTTACAGTCTCCTGGTTCCAACGCCGGTTACATTAGAGCTAGAGTTTGTCTTTGAAATTTTCCATTTTACCTGTAGTGCGGTCGGAAGCGGTGTCAACTGCACTCTTCGTCCCTGGCCCAGACTATGAAGCGCCTCGCCTCATGGTACTTGACGGCCTTCAGGTGCTTGCTCTGGCAGGAGTAACAAGACCAGTAGTCGTGGTCTGAATCGAAGCACTAGAGGTAGACGAAGAGGGGATCTGTTTTAGATATCAGTCCTTCCCATTCCCTAAAGGGTTTGAACCCTGATCTCTAGGGAGGAGGCATAATACTCCACTTGTTGGAAAATGCCTGTGGGAAAAAATAGAGAGAGTAGGCTCTGGACCAGCGCCTTAGGACTAGAAAAAAGGGAATCGATGACCTTGTCCTGGGATGCTTTGGTGATGTCATTGGATGCTGCTTTTGCTACTGATGCAATGCTAGTGCCTCCTTACCGGCATTGTGATAGCCTTGAAGATTCCTGATCCAGACTGGCACCTGAGATTATGCTATAGGTGAGGAATCATCAGGGAGAAAAATCCATGAGAAGTGGTCTCTCATTAGTCAAAGGTGCAGAGATGCTTGACTCTCACATGTTCACAAAACCTTCAATGCAAAACATGCCAGGATGGACAGAACTCTGGCGGCATAGATGTGCTGTGCTCAGTCTGGTATTTAACAGCAACTAATAGTTTCATTTCCAAGTTCTGAAAAGTGACCTCATCCCAAACTACCACTACAAGATGGTTGTGACGAAGCACAGCAGCAAGGACTCGGCACTTTGTGAAAATGAACTCAGTGGAATGCATTTGTTTCTATCATCTTTGGCTACTGAAGATGTTTCCTTTTCTTTCTTCTCACATGAATATTGTATCGGTGAACTCCTTCCTCTATCCAAAGCTGGGTTATGAGAACACTGTATTTGGTGGCTCCAGCAACATAAAAGCAAATTTCGGATGATTCTGAATGCTACGGTCTATCCTATGTCTGGTCTGAGAAAGGCTAAAATGCATCAGAAACTTTCACTCTGCTCATGAGGCAGCATATGCTTTTTAAGTTCTTTCATTTACCGGCAGAGTTTATAAAAAGAGGGTTCTTTTTAGCTCGTAAGCACAAACCTGAATATCATTTATGTTCCTTTTCTTCTGAATCCAGATTTCTTTCCAAATGTCAAGGTTGCAGAAATGCATAACAGAGAGTCGATACTTGTGGATTTCAGCTTCTATGAGCTGGAATTCTTTAGTTCTCAATATTTAATCTTTACCTTATTGTCAAGCCTTAAGAAACCTCATTAGAAGTAAACATTTCAACATATTTTCTCATATCAATAATTTTGCCATAATGCACTAATTCTATCCATGACACAGTGAGGATTTGGTCAAATGATTCTCTGCAAATAGGAAACTCAAAAAATATGTTTACATGCAATTAATCAAACAATGAATTATTTAGATAGTCAGTGGTGAGCGGTCCAATCCCCCAAGAATCCAGCTGTTGAACGTCACTGGGGAAAAGCCACAATGTGGGTGCATTTACAGATGCATGTGATGATGGAAATGAGCATCGCTTCTCCTGTGTCAGGTCTTGGGAGGTACATGTGCACTGCAAGCACGAACCCAGAGAGTTTTAGATCACAATGTCCTACTTTCACTACTCCTGTTTTTGGACTCTGTTCTCTGGCTGCAGCAGTGGAACCATCAATGTTGCATAAAGCACCTAAAGCTCACAATTAACTATGAATATTCTACAGTGCCTGCCAGTTAAATCAGTTCGAGTGTGTTGGGTATATAGGTTTTAGAACTAATCCCTAAAGTTACCTGAAAATACCCTCGTTAGTCCAAGCCCTGTTCATAGTGTTGATTTTAAAAGTAGCATGAACAGGTTGTGATGTATTTCCTATGGGTACTGTATCTATCCCCCTATTCCTGACCCTTGTCTGGTTAATAAGTAACTAGCAGCCATCTAACGGCGCAAAAACCCGTTATCTGATTAAGCCACACCACGGCACAGAAGCGCGTTATCTGATTAAGTCATAACGCATGCCATCTAATTAGGCAAGCGATATTCCTTTAGCCCCCTGATAGGCATACGGAGTTCTCAAAACAAATCAAACCTACAGCGACCTGGGAAAATCCCCGCAGCCATTGTTTTGATTTCATCAAGAACTTCAGTAAAGAATGTGCGAACGAACCCGTTCGTATGACATCCTTATTGACGTATTTATGTCCATCCTTACGTCAATCTCGGCACCTTTCAGGTATAAATATTACCGACATTGCCTTAAGCAAACACACGCGGTGGTGACAAGATTGGAGCAGCGAGACTTGCCGAGGAGCCCAGCTGAGAGCGAAGCCCACAGACGCTGCCCCGCCTTTCTGACGCGCTGAGAAGGAAACGCTGTCCTTTCTCCTGCCGAGAAATCCAGCTCCGGCGCTTCCAAGCCGCCCTCGCAGGCAGCTGGAATATCAAGACCTGGGATAAGAGATACCAGCCCTCCAACCTTCTAGATCCCAGGTACAGAACTGAATAACCCCTTGTAGAGAATTCTTGAGTCAGTCCCTTGGCAAAACAAACTTAACTTAAACTGCTACTTATCTACTCCCGCCCACGTATTAGGCTTAGGTCAGGTACACTGGGGTAGGCGTGGTTAGAAGCACCAGTTGAGTACGATTAGTCAATGTATGTATGTATGTATATATTTTATCCATTTTAAATATCATATGGCTTAGAAACCATATCAATGCTTTTACAGTATTATTTTATAATTCCGTCTTTACTGTATGCACTTTACTTAACTATAAGTATTGCAATAATAGCGATCCATTTCTCTTGTACGAGAAAAGAGACTGATCAATAAATAACATATTTTATTGAACACGCCCATCTCTTCCTTTCTCTACAATCTGGTGAAACTAAGAATGCACTGAACTGACTGAGTAAAATAAGTTGTCTTTTGTTTTCACACGACTCTAGAGATACACTCTTGATTAGGGGAGAGCAAAGTTGTCATGTTCTATGGTTGTCAGAAACTAAATCCCTTCTTGTCTATCCAGGGAGGTTCAGATCCTCCTTGCCTATTCGAGAAAGTTTCTAGTGAACTCTGAGCTAGCTGGCAAACACAAAACTTTAAGTCTAATATCGTCGGTAGAAGACCTAGTTAACCTCTGCCCTAGGTCTATACTATTGAAGATATTATTCCAATGCGCAGAGCCTATTGGGATAATAGGAACTACACTACATGGCGCCCAACGTTTGGATAGGCGATAAAACTAACGCAAGACATTAGAGTAACTCAGTCGTGCTTTTTCACACAGAGCCCCTTTTTTTCCCATAATACTCCAAAGACGTCTGGAGTGGGTGAAAGGTCATATACGCCAAACCTCGCAGGAGGAGACTCCTATGTAAGGCTCTTGGTTTATTCAACGTTGAAGGATATACTGTTCCAAAATATTGTGCATCTAATCTTTGTTTCCATAAAAACCTGATCTGCAAATAAACAAAATCTTCCTGACAGTAAAATGTCAGACAGTGAAGTAGAAAGGGAGACAGTCAGATTAGCAACTGAACTCCTAGCAGCTGATACTACTATGCAGGAAAATGACCTGGATATAATACTCATCCCGGTCAACATAAGAAAATCTATAACTTTAAAACTTATAGAAAATGGGCTGACATCGAGAGGTGGTACAGTCATATTCGTAATTGAGGCACACGAATGTCGGCAGACAGAAGTATTCTATTCATGGATAAACTTTCCAGCAGCAAACGCTGTAACAAAGGTCTTCCACTATTACAAAACAGAGGAACCTCCTAATGAGTACATTCCTTTCGAGGAGGTGGAAATACCACTCAAATTCCAAGAGCACCTGCTCTTATTTAATGGCGACCTAAAACATAATTATCACATCACCAGGCTCGGTCCACTAGGTAGACCAGGAGCAACGTGCCCGGTCCTAGCCGGATACACACCACATCCAGACATTGAAGAAATGCCTGCAGCAGATCTTTTAGCACAGCTAAAACAATTAATAAAAATACATAGACAATTAGTCCAATATGTAATGCGGACTTCAACAGTCCAACCAGCAATTAAAATTCCACAGCTAACCCCTCATCAGGGGAACACAAATAAAATTACACCACAGAACATACAGTCCTGTCTAGGTAAAGTACCCACAAAACGGGAACAAATTCCATTCTGGTTAGCACAAAAAATCACTCAAATTGAGGCGGTGTTTCCAGATACCACCCCTGTTGAGAAACACAGGATTCTGACTATCTGTCTTCCAATGGGAATCGCACCACATGTGGAGGACTGTGACACTTGGGGAACAGTCTTTGCTTCCATTTACACAAAAACACATGGTGTACCATCCATGTCAGTAATACCAGATGTGCTAAAACAAATTCAAGACGAATACGGTCCAGAACCCGCTTTAACTCTCGGTATGAAATTACTGAAAGACTTCAAGCAGGTCTCGGCAATATTATTAGCCAACATAAAGGGAGAAGCAGCAAATGTGGCGATCCGCCAGAGGTTAAAAGAGACAAATATAGCAGACCAACCATCTGAAAACGCCAGAATTATAGAAAAATCCTATGAAGAACTAGGAAGAGATAGTTTGGGTGGAATACCGGTGAAACCCCAACTAATTGAAAGTCCTGAAAAGGTATTTATTAAAAATAATCTGAACACTCAAAAAAAGAGCTGGGATGGAAATAAACAATCCAATCCTAAAGAAAAAAGATTCCAGTCCAGAGGAAGGTCTCCTCGGCGGAGAGAAAGATCTCCGGACCAAGGACGCAAGTCTCCCCAGAGGGAGCCCTCTGTGAAAAAATACCACCTTAGAAATAGGGATAATATAAAAAAACCTGATAGATATCAAGATATTGATACACGTCCCTCTCAATCTTTTCAGACTTCCTCGCAGAAATCGGAAAGAAGAGGACGATCAGAACACAGGGAAGAGCACGTCAAGTCCAAAGACAAGGAACCTGCTCATCAAAATAAAAAATTACAATTTCCAAAGAAGAAGGTAGCCAGTATTAAAGTAATAAATCATGCCGAGAATACTGAGGACACAGCTGAAAAACGGAGAATGGGCTCAGACAATGCTAGACAGCGCAGCAGAAGTGAGCATAGCTCGCAAAGTCCTTATGAATCATCTGGAGACAGTGGACACGAATGAATATCTTCAAGTGGAAACTGCAGACACCAGAGTTAGCAAACCTCACAAAATATATGAAATAACTTTACGTATAGAAGGGGATAAGACTAGAAAAATAAGGGGACTATTTTGGGATAATCTCTCCAAGGGCTATGACATCCTTCTAGCTGAAAAAGACTGGCCACCAGAGTTTGTCAGGGAGTGCCCTCATGGCGAAGAAATAATTATGCCTGCCTTCTCAAATCATATTCCAATTCATAAAAAATATACACTTGCAAGAAAGTGGGCAGTAGCTCAAGCCCCTGCCTTATATAAAAATCATGTGGGATGGGATGAGGACTCTCCTCCTCACAAAATCCAGTTAAAATCACAATCTACTGCACAGAGGCAGTACCCAATTAAGCAAGAAGCTAAAAAACAGGTAAAAGAGATCCTAGATCAACTTGAATACCAGGGGGTGATTGAAACTTGCACCTCACAAATGAATAATCCTTTGTTTCCTGTCTCCAAACCAGACAATTCATATCGTCTTGTTTTGGATTACAGACATCTTAACTCATGTTGCAAAACCTTTGCAGTACAAAACTCGCATAGTGCTGCACTAATGAATAACATAGTGCGCAAAAAGTACAAAACAACGTTAGATATCTCTAATGGATTCTTTTGTCAAAATATAGCACCAGAGAGCAGATATTTGACGGCGTTCTCAGTAAATGGCTCGCAAAAAAAATTCTGTCGTTTACCCCAGGGGCACAAGAACAGCCCAGGGTTATTCTCAGCGAGAGTAACAGAGTTACTACAAACATATGATGACAAGGCATTATCTTATGTCGACGACATCTATCTAACAGATGATGACTTGGATACTCACTTGAAGCGAGTGAACACCATAATACTTGGATTCGCAGCAGAGGGTTACAAATTCAACTTTAAAAAGTCAAGAATTGCCCATCTAACAGTCCTGTTTTTAGGATATGAACTATCAAGTGAAGGCAAAAGCCTGGCTGACAATTTCCTAGAGAAATGTGCTGTAATCCAAGCACCTAAAACATTAAAAAACTTACAATCAATTCTAGGCTTCCTGAATTTCGGAAGAACTTACATTATAAATTATGCAGAGAGAGTTAAACCTCTCTATGATCTAATAAAACCAGATTTGAAAAGAATCAACTGGACTCAAAAACACACAGAAATTTTGAGATCCTTACAAACAGACATGTTAGTTAAAACAAAATTACAAACACGTGATAACACACGCAACCTTGTGATTCGAGTCATCCCAGGAAGATGCGTATTCACATACCTGACCTCTAATGAGGGAGAAAAGGTACCAATTGCATACAAATCACACTTGTACACAAAAGCTGAAATGAAATTTAGCCCAACGGAAAAAATTCTGACCGCGGTACAGACTGCTGTGGCAAAGGAACGGGCCCTAGCACAAGGTAAACGAATAATCATCGTGACACCGATACCAGCCCTGGAGGCGGTAACAAAGGCAAGCATTCCGAATGCTAAAGCACTCCATCCAAGGTGGATACAGTGGGCTAACTCTCTTGCTGCAACAGACGTGGTATACGAATTTGATCCCAACTTAAAAACACAAGAATTTCTCCAATATGAATTTGAATGTCCTCCGCCAACCGAAATTCTGCCTCTAGAACATTACGGCTATATAATATATACAGACGGATCAGCACAACCCGCAGTGGGGGGTAAACAAGCTTACAGTGCTGCGTGCGCGATTGTTAAAGGTCGCTGGCACGAAGGAAAATTTAAACCACTGGTCACTAAAACGCAATCTCTAGGAGATTGTACAGCTTAGCGAGCAGAACTACTGGCATTCAAGATGGCGCTTGAAAATACCGATCGAGAATTCCCCACACTCATAGTGTGTGATTCGTATTATTGCGTTCAATCATACAATGAATACTTGCAGATCTGGGTTCAGAATGGTTTTAAAGACGCAAAAGGTGGCACAATCAAGCATAAGATGCTTTGGGAACAAGTAGTTCTTTTACAAAAGGAACTACCAAAGACTCACGTGATACATACACTGAGTCATCAACGTGATGGCGTTCACGTTGCAGGGAATTCATTGGCTGATGAGGCCGCGAAGGCAGCTGTGCAAACGGCTTCCGTAGCTGCCATCACCCAGTCAAAAACAAAAATAGACAGCGAAATATTACAGGCTGTCAGCGCACAGTAAAAGAAGCCATAGAAACACTCCCGAAAGGCTTTCCAGTAAAGTACTCATACATAACTGATGCAAATAATGTTCCGTTTGCTCGAATCCCTGGAGTGGGGGATAGGGCAATTCCAAACATGGAACATAGGTTAGGACTCATCATAGCGGCACACGAAGGGCTTGCTTCTGTACATGCTGGCGTTTCAGCCACAGTATCATTATTAAAGCAGAGATACTGGTGGCCACAAATGAGAAGACAGACAAGGAACTATGTTCTAGAATGTGAAATATGTCAAAGAATGAAGGTATCAACAGTGAGACGACCAGCACAGACGCCCCTTCTAATCTCAGATAAACCATTAGCCTGTGTTTATCTGGACCACTGTGGTCCCTTACAAAGGGATGGTAACTATAAATATATCTTGGTCGCAGTGGATTCATGTACGAGATTCATAGGGATGTGGCCCCAGCGATCGGCTGACGCCAGAACTGTTATAAAAGATTTGCGAGTCTTTATCGGCACATACGCAATTGGCATGCTACATTCTGACCAGGGTCCTGCCTTTAGCTCTAGAGCTTATAAGGAGGCCATGACCAGCATGGGCATTGCATTGCGGTACTCTTGTCCATTTCATCCTGAGGGAAACGGAATCGTAGAAAGAAAAAACCGTGACATAAAGCAATCTATAACAGCAAAGGTATTAGGTTCGAAGCTGGGTGGGTCAAACATTTAATAAGTGTCCAACGTAGTCTAAATAACCTGCCAAGAAATTCTCTGAAAGGATTCAGTCCGTACGAACTATTGTTCGGGACTAGAATGATGATCCAAGATCTTGATAGTCAGACTTCAGTGGTTAAAGATAAATGCTTTGATATCAAAGATCGTTTGGCTATTTTACAGGACTTAAATGAAACAAGGAAAGACCTGAGCAACATAAAGTTGAAACAGCAGCCAACAACCACTGAAGAGAAACCACCTGTCCCAGCAAGGCCTGTCTGGATTCCAAAAGTCGGGGATCTAGTCAGAGAGAAGATCGCGGTAAAGAAGGAATTTGGGCCTTCTTACAGAAAAACAGTTCCTGTCTTGTCTGTCAACAGGACAAGATCAGTAGTACTACCGCCCCTTGCTGGTAAAAAGGAGAACAGAGTTGTATCCATCGACCTGGTAAAACCACAATCATGTGGCCGATAACAAACAGTAGGCCAAGTGGACTCCCAAGAAGTAGTAGAACATCAATGTTTGCTACAAATTCAGAGGTTCAAACTAAGAGGCTAATCACATTCGAAATGCCTACAGAACACCAACAAGGACTATGCAACAAAGCAATGGAACTTAAACCTCTAAAAACCCAGATAAAAACATTTAGTCGAGACACACCAACCTACGATGATGTAACAGATGACTATGCTGATGAAACAAAGCAAACTCATAAAACAAAAAGTAATCCAGAAGCATTTGGAACAATTGACAGAACAGCATCCGGCTACTTCATCAACTTCGATGATTTCTCTGAAGATCTGAGTGAATCTGAGAAACATCCATCAACAAAAACTTTCAAAGATAAAGCTAAGGAACTTTTTCAACAACTGAAAGAAACCTATCTGATTTCTCCATGGATTGAAATTTGGGTGGCATTAGGTGCATTTATCCTCGTACTTTGGCTCATCATGGTACTATGCTTGGGACATTTCATTGAGGGAAAATATGCAACAATGGACACAGCAAGCCAGAAAATCAACTTGGTCCTTAAACCACACACATCTTCACACGTCGAGAAAAGAGAACTTTCTTCAGTCAACTTCACAGCCAACCCTATACCCGGCGGGGTAGCATGGGACAATACTGATTATGAAATCTATGGCCCGGTTGAAATCCTGAAGTATCCACACCAATTCAAGATCTCATTGAGTGACTTTGTAAAACCAAGCACATTTGCTGATGATTGGGACTTTGAAAGTATTAATGATATGATGTCTGACCTAGTGATGTCTGCTAAATTTAAAGAACATGATTATTTGCAGGGTTCGTCTAATTATCATCAGATGTTCTGCTACAACCACTATGGTAACCATTATCTACATAAATCTGCACAACCGAGAAATGTTTTAAATTATAACCAATGGGAACATTGTGCTACTCCTCAAAAAGGTAGCTCGAAAACATTTTATGATAAATATTCATACTTTTCAGGGTTTAACACAAGTAAAGCAGAAACATTTTATTTCAAATTGTCAAATAAGACAGGTATGAAGACCATGCTTACAAACACAAAATTGATATATTCAGATTCATTTTTTGAGCAAATGAATACATTTGGTTTTGATTTCTGGAACAATAATATTGAAGCAAAAACTGTTTGGGGTACGAGAGATTGGCAAGTACAAGGTATAGAATCATTGTTTAGAGCCTGCATGATCCCAGAACAAATTATATTTTTGAATGACACTATTCAACAAACTACCTGTCTTGGCTTAGCCAAAATCAAAGATTTAAACAAACCGTCTATTCCAAAGCCAACAGTGAACAGTAATAGCTCTATAGATGTTGAGATAGACGTAAACCATATATTAAACCAAAACAGAACACATCATGAATGGAAACAATGGTTGATCTGGCCCACAGATACAAATAACTGTCAAGACAGATTCCTGAACAAAATACAGGGGTTCACATTGACCAGGCCAGACCCTAGATATTCCCAAAGACAACATCCAGGGATAGTAACCACCTACAGTGTGGGCAAGTTCTGCCTTCAATGGCTACAAACATCCACACTGGCAGAAATTAAGCAACACCTAACTTTACTTACAGAAGGTGCTGACTTGCGTGATTTCATTATGGGACCACGCAAACAGCGTCAAAAACGTTTCATAGCGGCCTCTATATATGCAGCATATAACGAAGCCTGGAAAGAAGCTCAAATTGAGACAGCAGAGAAAATACGGGAAATTGACCGTATTAATTTGGAAAAATCACTTTCTGTGGTGGACAATGGGTTAATGACTCTGTCCTCCAGAATATATTCTCTGGACAGCATTGTGTCTTCAGCAATCGATATAATATCGCAAGACTTACTGATGTTACAACACGGTCAGTCGCAATTGCGTTCTATTGTACAGCTTGGCTGGACGTTACAAAATCTGCGTTCAGGCTATGTGCCTTGGCGTTTAATCAACACAACGTCATTATTTAATATCTTTAACCTTACTGATAAACAAATCAGTATGGCACAGAAGGGAGCTGATTATACAATCCTGAGCATTGAGAAACTCGAGAGATTGCCATTGACAATGTCAGAACGACCTGTCATTGAATGGATAATACATGGGATAATTAATATTCCGATATCAACTTTCAGGTTTCAATACTGCCAAAAATATATACAGGCAGGCCAGTATGAAAGGTTGGGTAAAGGGTACATTAAGTCAACATGGAACTTGCCCTATACACACGCATGTGTCAGTAATAAAGGCCAGAGTGTGTTTCTTAGTGGCAATAATTGTGCGAGGTCACTAAGCGGTACACTCCTGTGTCAGGGTATTAGTTTGCATGGAGCCTGTGAAGGGACTTCAAATAACCTTTCATGTTACCAGCTAGGCACACCTGCAACACAAATAGAACCATTCTTTAGGAGACTCTCGAACTGGAGTTACATTCTAATAGTAGATCGCAGATGTTGTAGTTTGCTGCCCGGAAAACCTTATCTCATAACCGTGACTAGGAAGGTCATGTGCTGTGAACGAGTATTGTTCCCTAACGATTCTCCAGACAGGGAGGCAAGGTTATGGCCCAGCTTGAATATTGCTTCAATGAAGACAGTGCTCCTACAGACGCCGACCAGGCTAACGTCATCTAAAGAAACGTATGATCTCCAAGTTGCAAGGACAACGGCAGAGATTCATTCATTGTTATCAACTAATTCCCCCATACATTTCGCAGAAATACTGAACGAAATCTTAAATATTTCTGATACCAGTGGTGTCTCAAGTGTATTTAAGACAGTGTTTTCAGGAGCTTTAACACCATTCAAAGCCATCCTGGGTATTTTTCCTGATTTTGTCCATTCCATTTTTGGCGGACTTCCTCTCCTATTGGGACTAGTGGTAGGCATCCTATTTTTGATCCTGTTGCTTCGCTATGGCAAACCGTGTCACAGACAAGACACCAGCGACGATGGAAGAAACGATACTAGCCATGCGCTACAGGGACCGCATAACTAAGGTCCTTGGACTAGCTCGGCTGAGAGACCTCAACATGACTTGGTTTCTTTCATTTAGACCCTTGTGGCAACGTTGTGTTATGCCTGTATTAAGGTGCTTGCTATGTGGCGAAGAATGCGTGTTGGACACCTGTCTGACACTACAATCGGATGTGCCAATGGACGCAGAAACCTTGTTGGGTCCGGTAACGGCTCATGCATTGTGCTGTCCCCAGCGGCTACCAATCCTGATGACGGCATTCGTGGAGGCTTCACCACTACGATTAAGGGGTAGTGAAGTACAAGATGAAAGCAGCATCGATCAGGTACGACCTTCTGTCAGCTATGCTGGTCATAACATCAATGAAGGCAATCATGCTCAAGAATGCATGGTAACAACTTTTTCCGAGTTAGTGGAACTTTCGCAAGAAACTGTTGACAGTTTTTTCAACAGTCTAAATGATATGATGTTTTCACCCGAGCAGAAAGAATGACTTTGAGCAAGCTAGCACACGGCGTTCCTCACATCCTGAATTTGGCCTTCAAACTTTAAAAAGCGATATGGGAATTTTTTCTCATCAGTTTTTCAGACAGCGGGAACAATTTTTTTTTTCCAATCCAAAATATTTACAAAAGTTTTGGGACACTTGTCTTCTGCTTAAGGTAGAACTATTCTTAGAGAACTAAATTTCTATTATTAGGTACTCTAGAGACTTTAGCTACCCTCTAGCATGTTCATAAGTATTTTATGCTTTGTGATGGAATGGTCTCGCAATTTATCTTCTGTATTAAGAGCCATTTCATGTGTAATTTTCGCATTTTTATTCATGCTGATTTAAAAAAAAAAATGTGCGTTACAGATTTTTTGCATTTATTATACTGCTTGGGTGCATATAGTAACTATACTCATCTTTTCGTGTATTTCACATTTCCAGTTTTCGAAATACATATGATTGTATTTTGAGGTGGTACGGTATACACATGCACTACTAGTTCTTTTTTACTATGCCTAGATTAGTAAATATGAACATAGATTACGTGGAGTGGGTGTGATGTATTTCCTATGGGTACTGTATCGATCCCCCTATTCCTGACCCTTGTCTGGTTAATAAGTAACTAGCAGCCATCTAACGGCGCAAAAACCCGTTATCTGATTAAGCCACACCACGGCACAGAAGCGCGTTATCTGATTAAGTCATAACGCATGCCATCTAATTAGGCAAGCGATATTCCTCCAGCCCCCTGATAGGCATACGGAGTTCTCAAAACAATCAAACCTACAGTGACCTGGGAAAATCCCCGCAGCCATTGTTTTGATTTCATCAAGAACTTCAATAAAGAATGTGCGAACGAACCAGTTCGTATGACATCCTTATTGACGTATTTATGTCCATCCTTACGTCAATCTCGGCACCTTTCAGGTATAAATATTACCGACATTGCCTTAAGCAAACACACGCGGTGGTGACAAGATTGGAGCAGCGAGACTTGCCGAGGAGCCCAGCTGAGAGCGAAGCCCACAGACGCTGCCCCGCCTTTCTGACGCGCTGAGAAGGAAACGCTGTCCTTTCTCCTGATGAGAAATCCAGCTCCGGCGCTTCCAAGCCGCCCTCGCAGGCAGCTGGAATATCAAGACCTGGGATAAGAGATACCAGCCCTCCAACCTTCTAGATCCCAGGTACAGAACTGAATAACCCCTTGCAGAGAATTCTTGAGTCAGTCCCTTGGCAAAACAAACTTAACTTAAACTGCTACTTATCTACTCCCGCCCACGTATTAGGCTTAGGTCAGGTACACTGGGGTAGGCGTGGTTAGAAGCACCAGTTGAGTACGATTAGTCAATGTATGTATGTATGTATATATTTTATCCATTTTAAATATCATATGGCTTAGAAACCATATCAATGCTTTTACAGTATTATTTTATAATTCTGTCTTTACTGTATGCACTTTACTTAACTATAAGTATTGCAATAATAGCGATCCATTACTCTTTTACGAGAAAAGAGACTGATCAATAAATAACATCTTTTATTGAACACGCCCATCTCTTCCTTTCTCTACAATCTGGTGAAACTAAGAATGCACTGAACTGACTGAGTAAAATAAGTTGTCTTTTGTTTTCACACGACTCTAGAGATACACTCTTGATTAGGGGAGAGCAAAGTTGTCATGTTCTATGGTTGTCAGAAACTAAATCCCTTCTTGTCTATCCAGGGAGGTTCAGATCCTCCTTGCCTATTCGAGAAAGTTTCTAGTGAACTCTGAGCTAGCTGGCAAACACAAAACTTTAAGTCTAATATCGTCGATAGAAGACCTAGTTAACCTCTGCCCTAGGTCTATACTATTGAAGATATTATTCCAATGCGCAGAGCCTATTGGGATAATAGGAACTACACTACAAGGTGTGTGGATGTGGTTCTTTATAACTCTACTTTACCAAAGTACAAATCAACACTATTTCTTTTCTTTTGGTCTGCACTCTGCTAATGTCTTAATGTGTTTCCTGCAACTTCATTTCTTTTTCTTATCTGCAGAGAAATGAAATGATCAATCACTGAGTAGACATGATTATTCTCCAAATGTCTGTGTTGCTTCCATTCTGCTAGTTGGGGTGTCCATCTTCTACTTTACATCCTCCGGCATTTGAATGCCCCACATAATTGTAACTTTATCATCTTCTGTACTTCGCTGATTTATTGTAGGCTTAGTAACCAACTAAAGCTCTTCTCTTACTAACTGGACCTGAATGGTTTTCCCCAGATGTGTGTTTTCTGATGTCTGTTGAACTCTGAAGATTGACTAAAGCTCTTCACAAATTCACTGTAATGGTATGATTTTAACCCTGTGTTAGTTTGCTGATGTCTTAGGAGGTATTATAACCAACTAAAGCTCTCATACATTCACTGCAATTGTATGGTTTTCCTATGTGTGTGTTCTCAGATATCCCTGTAGTGCTGGTCATTGACAAAAGCTCTTCACACATTAACTAGAGTTGTATGTTTTATCCCATGTGTGTGTTTGTTGATGCCTTTGGGGGTGTGATAACCAACTAAAGCTCTTCACGCATACACTGCAGTCCTATGGTTTTTTCCCTAGTGTCTGTTCAATGATGTTTTTGTAGCTCATATAATTCACTAAAGAATTTTGCACATTACCTTCATTTGAATAGCTTTTCCCGTGTATGTTCGGTGATGTCTTGCTGCTCTGATAAGTGACTAAAGCTCTTCACACATCCACTTCCATTGAATGATTCTTACCCTCTGTGTGTTCGTTGATGTCTTTGTAGGTCTGATAACTGACTAAAGCTCTTCAAACATTCACTGCACTTGAATGGTTTTTCCCCTGTGTGTGTTCGTTGATGTCTTTTTAGGTCTGATAATTGATTAAAGCACTTCACACATTCACTGCACTTGAATGGTTTTTCCTCTGTGTGTGTTCGCTGATGTCTGTAGAGGTGTAATAACCAACTAAAGCTTTTTTACATTTACTGCAATGGTATGGTTTTAACCCTGTGTGTGTTAGCTGATGTGCTTGAAGGTGTGATAACCGACTAAAGCTCTTGACACAGTCGCTGCAATGGTATGGCTTTTCCCCTGTGTGTGTTCGCTGTGTCTTTGGAGCTGTGATAACTGTCTAAAACTCTTCTCACATTCACTGCAGTGGTATGGTTTTAACCCTGTGTGTGTTCGCTGATGTACTTGAAGGATTGATAATTGACTAAAGCTCTTCACACATTCATTGCAGTGGTATGGCTTTTCCCCTGTGTGTGTTCGCTGATGTCTTTGTAAGATTGATAATTGACCAAAACTCTTTTCACATTCACTGCAGTGGTATGGTTTTTCCCCTGTGTGTGTTTGCTGATGTACTTTGAGGGCTGATAACTGGCTAAAGCTTTTCATACATTCACTGCAATGGTATGGTTTTTCCCCAGTGTGTGTTCGCTGATGTACGCGTAGGATTGATAACTGACTAAAGCTCTTCATACATTCACTGCAATGGTATGGTTTTTCCCCAGTGTGTATTCGATGATGTCCGTGTAGGATTGATAACTGCCTAAAGCTCTTCCCACATTCACTGCAATTGTATGGTTTTTCCTCAGAGTGTGTTCGCTGATGTCTTTGCAGGTCTGGCGATCGACTAAACCTCTTCACACATTTACTGCACCTGAAAGGCTTTTCCCCAGTGTGTGATCGCTGATGTGTTTGGAGTTGTGATAACCAACTAAAGCTCTTCTCACATTCGCTGCAGTTGTATGTTTTTCCCCTGTGTGTGTTTTCTGATGTCTGTAGAGGTGTGATAACTGACTAAAGCACTTCAAACATTCATTGCAGTGGTATGGTTTTTCCCCTGTGTGCATTCGCTGATGTCTTTGGAGATCTGATACCTGACTAAAGCTCTTCACACATTCATTGCACTTGAATGGTTTTTCCTCTGTGTGCGTTCGTCGGTGTCTTTTCAGGGTTGATGACAGCCTAAAGCTCTTCACACATTCACTGCATCTGAATGGCCTTTCTTCTGTGTGTTTTTGCTGATGTGCTTGGAGATGTGATAAACAACTAAAGCTCTTCTCAGATTCACTGCAGTTGTATGTTTCTTCCCCTGTGTGTGTTTTCTGATGTTTGTAGAGGTGTGATAATTGACTAAAGCTTTTCACACATTCACAGCAATGGTAAGGCTTTCCCCCTGTGTGCTTTCGCTGATGTCTTTGGAGATCTGATGACAGCCTAAAGCTCTTCACATATTCACTGCACCTGAATGGCTTTTCCCCAGTGTGTGTTCGCAGATGTACTTGGAGGTGTGATAACCAACTAAAACTCTTCTCACATTCGCTGCAGTTGTATGTTTTTTCCCCTGCGTGTGTTTTCTGATGTCTGTAGAGGTGTGATAACTGACTAAAGCTCTTCAAACATTCCCTGCAGTGGTATGGCTTTTCCCCGGTATTCGTTCGCTGATGTCTTTGGAGATCTGTTAACTGACTAAAACTCTTCACACATTCATTGCACTTGAATGGTTTTTCCCCTGTATGCATTCGCTGATGTCTTTTTAGGGTTGATAACAGTCTAAAGCTCTTTACACATTCACTGCATCTGAACAGCTCTTCGCCTGTGTGTGTTTGTCGATGGCACTTTAATTGGGAGGAGAAACTAAAGTTTTTGCTGCATGTGTATGATTCTTCTTTCTTGATTAGTGTCTCTGGGTCGGGGATATATTTGTCTACATCCCGTGACTGTGTTTCCTGAAGGACCAGCATGGTTGATAAAGCACTTGTATTATTCCTGCATTTGTTGGCATTTACAACATTTGATTTCCAATTTAAAAATAAAGTACAATGGCCACTAAACACTTGCCACACTCATAATATAAGGCTTCCTTGCAAGAGATTTTGTCTTTGGATTGGATAACAGGTTTTGACATTTGTGGGTAAAAAAAAAATCTTTCTCGTTGGTGCAATAGGGACAGTGCTCTAAATGTTAGACAGCAGAACTCCTCTTTTTTTTACAATTTAGTTGTTTGTCTCCACTCTGTTGTGCTCTACACTGGTTGCTGTGGTATAGCCAGGAAGAGTTTACAGTACACCTAGAGCATTGAATAATGGTCTGTTATCATTTTAGGAATCAACGCACTGCTGTAACCACATTATACCGATCCCATGATCACAGCTGAAGGTGGTTTGTCAGTGTTGTTGCCTTACATTTCTAGAGGTCATTTCCTCAGTCCTGTGTCGTGGAGGTGCACAGCTCAGACTCTTACATCCACTGAATTATCCTTCACAGCCTCTTCCAGGATCTGTCAGTTTATGTTCAGGTCTGTCCGTCTCTGACTGCGCTGATGTTTTCCTGAATACTGAAGTTCATTATTTCTGACCATTATTTGTAGATTTACAGAACAATAGCTGTTATTCAAAAGCATTTCATGCTTTCAAAGCTTGTTTTCTGTTGGATGTAAAGAGATTTAAAATTACGAAATGCAAATGTAACACAATATGAATACACAATATTTAAATGGCTTTTAATGACATCTCAACTTCACCATCTTTGAAACTTAGCAAGGATTATTTCACCATACACAGATATTTAGGCAAACATTCTGTTGTAAATGTCATATCTTATTAACTTCTGAAAAGGAGGTGAATTACCAGTTCTCACAGAGTAACTTAGTATAGAAAGGGCGCTCACAGAGCACCACGTTCTAGAGGTAAAGCTTTAGGTAGATGCACGTGGACAAGATTTCATTTAAACAACAGATTGTGTAAAAAGAGAGATCAGGGTGTACGGTTGTTTATTTAGTTTCAGGAAGTGTACAACAAAGTGGACTCCTCTGGAGGTACATAAGAAAGGTAACTGCATTCACATACTTCAGTGCTTTCCTGTTAACATTATATCAGCTCAAGTACCAATCTTGTCTTTACCTTGCTGGTCATTAAGTAATCGCTGCCACAATTTCAGCTGGGGTTGGTTCAAGCATTTCTGGTTTCTTCTAATCTGAAAGATTGGAACATTATCATGTGATGAGGTAGATATTTTTATTCCTGTAACATCCGTCCATCTCGCTAAAACTAGTTCAACTTGCAGGGCCTGGCTCTGGCCGCACACAATACATACACAAGAGATTCTTTAGTTCTTCCTAAAGTGTCTAAAGTTCAGACCTTGTTGCATTTCAAGCCGCAGCTCCTTCCACAGCTCTTGCTGTAAAACCACAAGTGGTTCATTGTAATGCCCGACCTTTACATTGTAAGCGCAGTTAAAGCAAACAAACACTGATCTATAAGTTAATATTCAATCATAACAGTTATTTAGTCCTTAATATTGAGACTCTATGACAACCAATAATTTATCTGACATATCAGTGCAGAAAGCAGATGTCTGCATATTCATCTTTTTTTTATCTTCCTTTCAGGGGTATCTGACTTAGTGTTGTCTCTTTTGTGTCAAGTAGGCTACTCTTTGGCCGGACGGGGTTTTGGCAACGCGCGAGGAGGTGTCCGTCATCCACAGCTGAATATAGCATTTCTACCCACAGGCATTTCTTACATCCAGGTTTAACTTGTTCCCTGTTATTACCCGCCCACAATGTCTGTGTACTCATTTAACAGGTTACTTTTTAGCTGAATCAGGGGAACATACTTGATGCATTCACACAGCAGATGCCAGATAATTGCCTGATAATCATGCGCCCGTTGCTGTCTGTGTAGGATTACAAGCTTCATTGCAGAAGCTCACAAGGTACAAACAGATGACGTGCACAGGTAGGTGCCTATGAGCTATAGATGGAGGAGGTGCACAGGTAGGTGCTTGTGAGGTATAAACTAAGGAGTCGAACATGTAGGTGATTATGATATATAAGCAAAGGTGGTAAACAAGTAAGTGATTATGAGGTATAAACAGAGGCGGAGCACAGGTAAGTGCTTAAGAGGTATAAAGAGAGGAGGCGCACAGGTAGCTGCTTGTGAGGCACAAAGACAGGCAGTGCACAAGTAGGTGGTTATAAGATGTAAATAACGGAGGTGTATAGGTAGGTTCTTATTAGGAGTAAACAGAGGTGCACAGGTAGCTGCTTATGAGGTACACACAGAAGAGGTGCACACGCAGGTACCTATGAGGTACAAACAGAGGAGAAACACAGGTAGATGCTTATGAGGTAGAAACAGGGAATGTGCAGAGGTAGGTGCTTAAGAGGTAGAAACAGAGGAGGTGCACAGGTAGGTGCTTATGAGGAACAAACAGAGGAGTGTCAGAAGATGGATCTTTATATAGTACACCAAAAAGAGGTATACTGTACAAAGAGTCCACATATTCCTTATAAGTGGACAGGGTTTGCTCTAGCAATCCCAAGATGCTCTTCTAGGGGGTAGTGAGGCCGAGCAGCCTTAGGCTTATCAGAGATCAGTGTTAGACATCTGTAAAATACACATACAATAAATAAACGATGCACACAACTCAATAAGGAGATCCCCAATTTATAAAAATAACAAATTCATTTATATATATGTAAGTGGCAGAATCACTATGATCAGGTAAGCACGTTTCGAGATAGAAATTCTTTCAATTTTAAAAAGTCAACATTATCTTACGGGAGGAAAAATAAGTATGGGATACAGTAGAGTAATGATACTTACGAGACCAATCTCTTGGACTTAAGGTAAGTATGGGGCAAGGTCCAAGGCAGCGCCAGCAGGTCACCTCCAGTGGCCCTAGGGCAGCAGGGTGCAGTGGTAAAATACAGCGTCCGTGCCCAATGTTAGTCTATGGGGATCAGTCTGCATGAAAGGAGACTGCAGGTTTGGATTGGGAGGCCAGACGGGCTGAACCAACAAGGGGGCTCAGGCCACGCAATGCTGCGGGACATGGAGAAGCCTTCAGTCCTCGTCTCCTTGGGCCACGGGTAACGGGTGCAGAAGTGTCTTTAGGCATCAGGTTCTGTCACAGGGAGCGTCACGGTATAGGGGTCCTGCAAGCAGAGGCCGCAAGTGGCATTGATATGCCCACAGAGGTGAAACTCAAGGTGGGCATCGGGTCTGGTGACTGGGTTGGCACTGTCGGCCTAATTCACCCAGGTGCTAGGTGGCTCAGGTATAGCGATGCTTTCCAATGTCGGGTTTTCACGGTCTTGGAGCCTTACAGTTCTTTCTTGGTACCTACAAGGTGCAGGGGAGCAGCTCTGCTGTTCCACAGGAGTTTCTAGTTCTTGGACGAAGTGCTGGCAGTTCTCCCAGGGTTTGGAGACACCGCAGCTGCAGGACAAGTTGTGTTTCGGTGCAGATAGGTCGGCAGGGTCGCCGCTAAGTCAGTTGCTGGATCTTCTGTTCTTGTTTCTTGCGAGTCTTCACGTCCGTCCATCTTCTTTTAGGTCGGCAGGATCTGATCTCCTGATGCCAGGGTCTCCCATAAATACTAGATTTAGGGGCGTTAGCGGAGTCTAGGGTAATAGCCATTCAGCTATTGACCCCTGGGGTCCTACACCCCCAATATCACTACTTTCAGGAGTTCTTCAGTTGGCCATCACAAAGATGGCAGACTCTGAAAGGGTGTGATCATTTCAGGTAGTCCCCCTGAAGGGTGGTACTAGCCTGGAGGTGAACACGCCTATCTGACTACTAATTTTCCTGCCTTGCTCAAGTGCCAAATGGTGTCATGTATTCCTATAGGTTCTGAATCGATCCCCCTATTCCTGACCCTATTCTGGTTAAACTAACTATCAAGTTAACTAACAGTCAGCCCATGAGGCAAGATAAGCCCCCATGATGCAGATACCGTTATCTGACGCAGTCACACTACGGCACAGGAACGTGTTATCTGATTAGGTCATAACGCTTGAGATCTAATTAGACAAGCGACATTCCTCCAGCCCCTGATAAGGCATACGACGTTCTCATAACAAATCAAACCTATGACAACCTGGAAAATCCGTGCGGCCATTGTTTTGATTTCACAGAGAACTTTAGTAAAGAATGTGCTAACGAGCAAGTCGTATGACATCTTTATTGACGTATCTATGTCCATCCTTACGTCAATCTCGGCACCTTTAAGGTATAAATATTGCCGATCTTGCCCTATGCAAACACACGCGTGGTGACAAGACGGAGCAGCCACACTTGCCGAAGCCGAGAGCAGAGCAGACCCCGCTGGCAGCAGCCCCGCCTTCCTGACGCGCTGAGAGACGCGCTGCTATCTCCTGCCGAGAGACCCAGCACCGGCGCTTTCGGGCAGCCCTCGCAGGCAGCCTGGAATATCGAGAGCAGAGAAAGAGATACCATTCCTCATTCATCCCTACTTCCAGGTACAGAACTGAATAACCCCTCACAGAGAATTCTTTAGTTATTCACTTGGCAAAAACAAACTTAACTTAAACTATAACTTTCTATTCCCGCCCACGCATTAGACTTAGGTCAGGTACACGGGGTAGGCGTATTTAGAAACACCAGTTGAGTACGTTTAGTCAAATGTATATGTGTATGTAAATATATTTTAATCATTTTAAACATGATATGGCTCAGAAACCAAATTAATGTTTTTACAGTATTATTTTATACTATTGCTTTTAATGTATGCACTTTACTTAGCTATAAGTATTGCAATAATATCGATCCATTTCTCTTGTACGAGAAAAGAGACTGATCAATAAATAACACCTTTTTATTGAACACGCCCGTCTCTTCCTTTTCTCTACAATCTGATGAGACTAAGAATGCACGTACTGACTGAGTAAAATAATTGCCTTGTGCTCACACGACTCTCGAGATTGACTCTTGATTAGGGGAGAGCAAAGTTGTCATGTTCTATGGTTGTCAGAAACTAAATCCCTTCTTGTCTAATCAGGGGAGTTAATTCTTTCCTGAACATTCGAGAAAGTTTCTAGCGAACTCTGAGCTACGCTGGCAAACCCAAAACTTAAGTCTAGTATCGACAGTAGTAGACCTAGTTAACGTCTGGTCTAGGCCTTTACTGCTGTAGGTATTATTCCAATGCGCAGAGCCTATTGGGAAGATAGGAACTACACTACATGGCGCCCAACGTGTTTGGAAAGGGCGATAAAACTAACGTAAGACATTTAGAGTAACTCAGTCGTGCTTTCTCACTCAGACCCCTTTTCCCACATACTCCAAAGACGTCTGGAGTGGGTGAAAGGTTATATCCTCCAAAACCTCGCAGGAGGGAACTCCTATGTATGGTTCTTGGTATAGTCAACGTTGAAGGATAAACAGTTCCAAAATATTGTGCATCTAATCTCTGTTTCCATAAAGAACCCTGATCTGCAAACAAACAAAATAAGCTTCCTGTCGGTAAAATGTCAGAAAGTGATGAGGAAAGAGAGGCAGTTAGATTAGCAACTGAACTCGCAGCAGCTGATGCTACCATGCAGGCTGCAGACGGGGATATAATACTCATTCCGGTCATCAAAAGGAGATCTATAACTCTAAAACTTATAGAAAATGGACTGACACCTAGAGGTGGCACAGTCATATTCGTAATTGAGGCACACGAATATCGGCAGACAGAGGTATACTATACATGGATACATTTTCCAGCAGCAAATGCTGTAACAAAGTACTTCCACTATTACAAAATAGAGGAACCTCCTAATGAGTACACTCCTTTCGAGGAGGTGGAAGTACCACTCAAATTCCAAGAGCATTTGCTCTTATTTGATGGCGCCCTAAAACATATCAATCACATTACAAGGCTCGGTCCTTTAGGAAGACCAGGAGCAACGTGGCCGGTCTTAGCCGGATACACACCACACCCAGACATCGAAGGGATGTCTACAGGAGAGCTGTTAATACAGCTAAAACAATTACTAAAAATTCACAGACAATTAGTTCAGTATGTAATGCGGACTTCAACAATTCAGCCAGCTATTAAACTTCCACAGCTGACCCCTCACCAGGGAACACAAATAAAATTACACCACAGAACATCCAGTCCTGCCTAGGTAAAGTACCGGCTAAACGGGAACAAATACCATTCTGGTTGGCACAGAAAATTACCCAAATAGAGGCGGTGTTTCCTGACACCACCCCGCTGGAAAAACACAGGATTCTGACTATCTGTCTTCCAATGGGAATCGCACCACACATAGAGGACTGTGACACTTGGGGTACAGTCTTTGCTTCCATCTACACAAAAACGCACGGTGTTCCATCCATTTCGGTAATACCAGATGTGCTAAAACAAATTCAAGATGAATACGGTCCAGAACCAGCTTTAACTCTTGGTATGAAATTACTAAAAGACTTCAAGCAGGTCTCGGCTATATTACTAGCCAACATAAAAGGTGAAGCAGCAAACGTGGCGATCCGCCAGAGGTTAAAAGAGACAGATATAGCAGACCAACCAGCTGAAATTGCCAGAATCATAGAAAAATCCTATGAAGAACTAGGTAGAGATAGTTTAGGTGGAATACCAGTAAAACCGCAACTGACTGAAAGTCCAGAAAAAATATTCTTTAATAATAATTCACCAAAAAAGAACTGGGATGGAAACAAACAATCCAATCCTAAAGAAAAGAAATTCCAATCCAGAGGAAGGTCTCCTAGGCGAAGAGAAAAATCTCCAAACCGAAGACAGAGGTCACCGCAGAGTGACCCCTCTGGGAATAGATATAACCTTAGAAATAGGGATAATATTAAAAAACCTGATAGATATCAAGACATTGATACACGTCCCTCTCAATCTTTTCAGAATTCCTCGCAGAAATCGGAAAGAAGAGGACGATCAGAACAAAGAGAAGAGCACGCCAAGTCCAAAGACAAGGAACCTGCTCAGCTAAAAAAGAAATTACAATTTCCAAAAAAGAAGGTAGCCAGTATCAAGGTAGTTAACAATGCCGAGAATACTGAGGACACAACTGAAAAACGAAGAGTGGGCTCAGACAATGCTAGACAGTGCAGCAGAGGTGAGCATAGCTCGCAAAGTCCTTATGAATCATCTGGAGACAGTGGACACGAATGAATATCTTCAAGTGGAAACTGCAGACACCAGAGTTAGCAAACCCCACAAGATATACGAGATAACATTACGTATAGAGGGAGATAAAACTAGGAAAATAAGGGGACTATTTTGGGATAACCTCTCCAAGGGCTATGATATCCTTCTAGCTGAAAAAGACTGGCCACCAGAGTTTGTCAGGGAGTGCCCTCATGGCGAAGAAGTAATTATGCCTGCCTTCTCGAATCAAATCCCGATTCATAAAAAATACACACTTGCTAGAAAGTGGGCAGTGGCCTTAGCACCTGCTTTATATAAAAATCATGTAGGATGGGATGAGGATTCTCCTCCTCACAAAATCCAGTTAAAATCGCAACCTACTGCACAAAGGCAGTACCCAATTAAGCAAGAAGCTAAAAAACAGGTAAATGAAATACTAGATCAGCTAGAATACCAGGGGGTGATTGAAACTTGCACCTCACAAATGAACAATCCTTTGTTTCCGGTCTCCAAACCAGACAATTCATATCGTCTAGTTTTGGATTACCGACACCTTAACACATGTTGCAAAACTTTTGCAGTGCAAAACTCACACAGTGCTGCACTAATGAATAACATAGTGCGCAAAAAATACAAAAGTACCTTGGACATCTCCAATGGATTCTTTTGTCAAAATATAGCACCAGAAAGCAGATATTTAACTGCATTCTCAGTTAATGGCACTCAAAAACAATTCTGTCGGTTAGCCCAGGGGTACAAGAACAGCCCGGGGGTATTCTCAGCGAGAGTAACAGAATTACTACAACTATATGATGATGAAGCATTATCTTATGTCGATGACATTTACTTAACAGATGATGACTTGGAGACTCACTTGAAGAGAGTGAACACCATAATACTTGGGTTCGCTGCAGAGGGTTACAAATTCAACTTTAAAAAGTCCAGAATTGCCCATCTGACAGTCTTGTACGTAGGATATGAATTATCAAATATAGCCTGGTTGACAATTTTCTAAGAACTAGAAGAAATGGAAAATCTAGAATATGAAAAAACGTATCCTCTGCCAATCGACATTCTGCCTCTACGACATTACGCCTGTGTAATCTATACAGACGGACATGCTCAACCCTCCGTTTGGGGAGAACAAGCATACAACCCCACATGTGAGATTACAAAAGAAGTGTGGCGCGGAGGTAAACTAAAACCTCTATTAACAAAATCACACTCAGTAGAAACTAATTCAGAAAAACAAACTGAAATAATAGCATTGAAAATGGCGCTAGATAATGCGGATCGCGAATTCCCGACACTTATAGTGTCAGATTCATATTACTGCGTCAAATCATACAACAAGGATTTGCAGACATGGATTCAAAACGGTTACAAAGATAACACAGATGCACCAATAAAGCAGAAACTGCTCTGGGAACAAATAGCTCTTTTACAAAAAGAACTACCAAAGACTCACGTGACTCACTCACTGAGTCATCAACGTGATGGCGTTCACGTTGCAGGGAATTCATTGGCTGATGAGGCCGCGAAGGCAGCTGTGCAAACGGCTTCCGTAGCTGCCATCACCCGGTCAAAAACAAAAATAGACAGCGAAATACTACAAGCTGTCAGCGCTTCAGAAAAGGATTCGATAGAACCACTCCCTAAAGGCTTTCCATTAAAATACTCATACATAACTGATGCAAACAATGTTCCTTTTGCTCGAATCCCTGGAGTGGGGGACAGGGCAATTCCAAACATGGAACATAGGTTAGGACTAATAATAGCGGCACATGAAGGGCTTGCTTCTATCCATGCTGGCGTCTCAGCCACAGTATCATTATTAAAACAGAGATACTGGTGGCCACAAATGAGAAGACAAACGAGGAACTATGTTCTAGCATGTGAAATATGTCAAAAAATGAAAGTATCAACGGTGAGACGTCCGGCGCAGACGCCCCTTCTAATCTCGGATAAACCATTAGCCTGTGTTTATCTAGACCACTGCGGTCCCTTACAAAGGGATGGTAACTATAAATATATCTTGGTTGCAGTGGACTCATGCACGAGATTTATATGGATGTGGCCCCAGCGAACGGCTGACGCCAGAACTGTTATAAAAGATTTGCAAGTCTTTATCGGCACATACGCAATTGGCATGCTGCATTCGGACAATGGTCCTGCTTTTAGCTCTCGGGCTTATAAGGAGGCCATGGTCAGCATGGGCGTGCAATTGCGGTACTCTTGTCCATTTCACCCTGAGGGGAACGGAATTGTTGAAAGAAAAAACCGTGACATAAAGCAATCTATAACGGCAAAGGTATTAGGTTCGGGAGCTGGGTGGGTCAAACATTTAATAAGTGTCCAACGTAGTCTAAATAACTTGCCAAGAAATTCTCTGAAGGGATTCAGTCCGTACGAATTATTATTTGGAACTAGAATGATTATCTCTGACCTCGACAGTCAGACTTCAGTGGTTAAAGAAAAAAGCTTTGATGTCAAAGACCGTTTGGCTATTTTGCAGGACTTAAACAAAACAAGAAAAGACCTGAGCAACATACAGTTGAAACAACAGCCAACAACCACTGAAGAATCACCACCTGTCCCAGCAAGACCTGTCTGGATTCCAAAAGTTGGGGATCTAATCAGGGAGAAGATCGCGGTAAAGAAGGAATTTGGGCCTTCTTACAGAAAAGCAGTTGCTGTCTTGTCTGTCAACGGGACAAGGTCAGTAGTACTACCGCCACTTGCTGGAAAAAAGGAGAACCGAGTTGTATCCATCGACCTGGTAAAACCACAACATGTGGCCGATAACAAACAGTAGGCCAAGTGGACTCCCAATAAGTAGCAGAACACCAAGGTTTGCTACCAATACAGAGGTCCTAACGAAGAGGCTCATCACATTCGAAACGCCTACAGAAAAACAACAAGGACTATGCAACAATGCAATAGAACTAAGACCTCTGAAAACCCAAATAAAAACATTTAGCAGAGACACACCAATCTACAATGAAGTACCAAGTGAAAATGCAAGAAACAAAAATCCTGAACCAATTGGAACAATTGACAGAACTGCATCCGGCTACTTCATAAACTTCGATGATTCCTCTGAAAGCCTCAGTGAATCAAAGACACAGCCATCATCAAAATCCTTTAAAGACAAAGCTAAGGAACTTTTGAACCAACTGAAAGAAACATATCTGATTTCTCCATGGATTGAATTTTGGGTGGGTTTTGGTGCATTTATCCTCATACTTTGGCTCATCATGGTATTAACTTTGGGACGCTTCATTGAGGGAAAATATGCTAAAATGGACACAGCAAGCCAGAACATCAACTTGATCCTCAAACCACACACATCTTCACACGTCGAGAAAAGAGAACTTTCTTCAGAACTTTCTTCAGCCAACTTCACAGCCAATCCGATACCTGGTGGGGTAGCCTGGGACAACACTGACTATGAAATTTATGGTCCGGTCGAGATCCTGAAATATCCACACCAAATTAAGATCTCCTTGAGTGACTTTGCAAAACCAAACTCATTTGCTGATGATTGGGACTTCGAAAGCATTAATAATATGATGTCTGATTTAGTAATGTCTGCTAAATTTACCAAACATGATTATTTGCAAGGTTCTACAAATTATGATAGTATGTATTGCTATAACCACTATGGTAATCATTTTTTGCATAAATCTGCGCAACCTAGAAATGTTTTAAATTATAATCAATGGGAACATTGTGCAACACCTCCAAAAGGGAGCTCCAGAGCCGTTTATGACAAATACTCATATTTTTCAGGTTTTAACACAAGTAATGCTGAAACATTTTATTTTAAATTGTCAAACAAGACAGGAACCAAAACCATGATAACCAACACAAAATTGATATATTCAGACTCATTTTTTGAAAAAATGAATACTTTTGGATTTGATTATTGGGACAAAAATGTTGATTTGAAAAGTGTTTGGGGTACAAAAGATTGGCAAGTACAGGGTTTAGAAGCTTTGTTTAGAGCCTGCATGATCCCAGAACAAATGATATTTTTAAATGACACTGTTCAACAAACCACCTGTCTTGGCCTAGCCAAAATCAAAGATTTAAATAAACCGTCTATTCCAAGGCCAATAATGTTTAGCAATAGCTCTGATACAGATGAAGAGATAGACGTAAACCATATATTAAACCAAAACAGAACACATCCTGATTGGAAACAATGGTTAATCTGGCCCACAGATACAAATAACTGTCAAGACAGATTCCTGAATAAAACACAGGGGTTCAAATTGACCAGGCCAGACCCTAGATATCCCCAAAGACATCACCCAGGGATAATAACAACCTACAGTGTGGGCAAATTATGCCTTCAATGGCTACAAACCTCCACACTGCCTGAAATTAAGCAACACCTAACTTTACTTACTGATGGTGCTGACTTGCGTGATTTCATAATGGGACCACGCAAACAGCGTCAAAAGCGTTTCATAGCAGCCTCTGTATATGCAGCATACAATGAGGCCTGGAAGGTTACTCAAATTGAGACAGCAGAAAGAATACGGGAAATTGACCGTATTAATTTGGAAAAATCACTTTCTGTAGTGGACAATGGGTTAATGACTCTGTCCTCCAGAATTTTTTCATTGGACAGCATTGTGTCGTCAGCAATCGATATATTATCGCAAGACTTACTGTTATTACAACATGGTCAGTCACAATTGCGTTCTATTGTACAGCTTGGCTGGACGTTACAAAATCTGCGTTCAGGCTATGTGCCTTGGCGTTTAATCAACACAACGTCACTATTCCAAATCTTTAACCTTACTGATAGACAAATCGGTATGGCACAAAAGGGTGCTGATTATACAATCTTGAGCATTGAAAAACTAGAAAGATTACCAATGACAATGTCAGAACGACCTGTCAGTGAATGGATAATACACGGAATCATAAATATTCCAATCTCAACCTTCAGGTTTCAATACTGCCAAAAATATATACAGGCTGGCATGTACGAGAAATTGGGAAAGGGGTACCTTAAAACAACTTGGAACCTGCCCTATTCACATGCATGTGTCAGTAATAAAGGACAGAAAGTGTTTCTTAGTGGCAACAATTGTGCTATGTCACTAAGTGGCACGCTTCTGTGTAACGGAATTAGTTTGCATGGAGCCTGTGAAGGAAATTCATACAACCTTTCATGTCACCAGCAAGGCGCACCTGCAACAGAAATAGAACCATTCTTTCAAAGACTCTATAATGGGAGTTACATTCTTATTGTAGACCGCAGATGTTGTAGTCTTATGCCCGGGACTCCTTATCTAGTCACTACGACTGCGGAGGTCAAGTGCTGTGGACGTTCTTTGTTCCCCAGCTCCTTCCCAGACAGGGAGGCAAGGGCATGGCCCGATTTGAAAATTACTTCTATTCGAATAGATACTTTAAGCAGAATGAAAACAGTGCTTCTTCAGACGCCTACAAGGCTCTCGTCATCAAAAGAAACGTATGATCTACAAGTCGCAAGGACGACTGCAGAGATACATACATTATTATCAACTAATTCCCCCGTACATTTCGCGGAAATCCTGAGCGAAATCTTAAATATTTCTGATACCACTGGGGTCTCAAAGGTATTTAAGACAGTATTTTCGATGGCATTAACACCATTCAAAGCCATACTGGGTATTTTTCCAGATTTCGTCCATTCGATTTTTGGCGGACTTCCCCTGATCCTGGGACTAATTGCAGGAATCCTATTCTTAGTCCTTATTTTTCGGTATGGCAACCCATGTCACAGACCAAACTCTCGAGACAATGGAAGATACAATCCTAGCCATTGGATACCGGGACCGGATATCAAAAATCCTGGGACTCTCCCGGCTTAGAGACCTGAATATGACTTGGTTTCTATCATTTAGACCAATGTGGCAAAGGTGTGTTTTACCTGTATTGAGGTGTCTGCTATGCGGAGAAGAATGCGTGTTAGACACCTGTCTGACGCTACAATCGGATGCGCCAGTGGATGCGGATACATTGTTGGTTCCTACCAAGGTTCACGCTTTGTGCTGCCCTCAAAGGCTGCCAATCCTGATGACGGCATTCGTGGAATCTTCACCACTACGATTGAAGAGTAGTGAAGTTCAAGATGAAAGCAGCATCGAACAGGTACGACCTTCTGTCAGCAATGCGAATCAGAATGTCAATGGAGACAATCATGCGCATGAATGCATGGTTACACCTATTTCCGACTTAGTGGAACTTTCCCATGAAGCTGTTGACAGTTTTTTCGAAAGCCTTAATGATATGATGTTCTCTCCAGAACAGAAATAGAGACTTTTGAGCAAGCTCGCACACGGCGTTCCCTGAATTCGGCCTTCAACTTTAAAAATAAAGTCACATGAACAATTTTTCCCACCAGTTCACGGACAGCAATTTTTTAGCAGCCTCAAATTATTTTTTACAAAATTTTCGGGACACTTATCTTCTGCTTAAAGTAAGAAACTATTCCTAGAGAACTAAGATTTCTATTTTTAGATACTTTATAAACTTTAGTTACCCGCTGGTATGTTCACAAATATTTTATTATGTGATGAAATGGTCTCGAACTTCCTTTCTGTATAGCCATATTAAGAGCCATTTCATGTGTATTTCTCATATACCAAATAAGCAATATTGTCTACAAATGCGTGTTTACTTTAGCGTTTAGTTCATAGCTTGAGTGCATACAATATATATGACTGCAATTTTTCAGTATATTTGAAAATTTCAAAATGCATTTATGTATTTTGGGGTGGTATGGTATACACTATACTCTATAGTATGTTGTACTATGTTATACTATGCATAGATTAGTAAATATGACCATAGTTAGCGTGGAGTGGGTGTCATGTATTCCTATAGGTTGTGAATCGATCCCCCTATTCCTGACCCTATTCTGGTTAAACTAACTATCAAGTTAACTAACAGTCAGCCCATGAGGCAAGATAAGCCCCCATGATGCAGATACCGTTATCTGATGCACTACGGCACAGGAACGTGTTATCTGATTAGGTCATAACGCTTGAGATCTAATTAGACAAGCAACATTCCTCCAGCCCCTGATAAGGCATACGACGTTCTCATAACAAATCAAACCTATGACAACCTGGAAAATCCGTGCGGCCATTGTTTTGATTTCACAGAGAACTTTAGTAAAGAATGTGCTAACGAGCAAGTCGTATGACATCTTTATTGACGTATCTATGTCCATCCTTACGTCAATCTCGGCACCTTTAAGGTATAAATATTGCCGATCTTGCCCTATGCAAACACACGCGTGGTGACAAGACGGAGCAGCCACACTTGCCGAAGCCGAGAGCAGAGCAGACCCCGCTGGCAGCAGCCCCGCCTTCCTGACGCGCTGAGAGACGCGCTGCTATCTCCTGCCGAGAGACCCAGCACCGGCGCTTTCGGGCAGCCCTCGCAGGCAGCCTGGAATATCGAGAGCAGAGAAAGAGATACCATTCCTCATTCATCCCTACTTCCAGGTACAGAACTGAATAACCCCTCACAGAGAATTCTTTAGTTATTCACTTGGCAAAAACAAACTTAACTTAAACTATAACTTTCTATTCCCGCCCACGCATTAGACTTAGGTCAGGTACACGGGGTAGGCGTATTTAGAAACACCAGTTGAGTACGTTTAGTCAAATGTATATGTGTATGTAAATATATTTTAATCATTTTAAACATCATATGGCTCAGAAACCATATCAATGTTTTTACAGTATTATTTTATACTATTGCTTTTAATGTATGCACTTTACTTAGCTATAAGTATTGCAATAATATCGATCCATTTCTCTTGTACGAGAAAAGAGACTGATCAATAAATAACACCTTTTTATTGAACACGCCCGTCTCTTCCTTTTCTCTACAATCTGATGAGACTAAGAATGCACGTACTGACTGAGTAAAATAATTGCCTTGTGCTCACACGACTCTCGAGATTGACTCTTGATTAGGGGAGAGCAAAGTTGTCATGTTCTATGGTTGTCAGAAACTAAATCCCTTCTTGTCTAATCAGGGGAGTTAATTCTTTCCTGAACATTCGAGAAAGTTTCTAGCGAACTCTGAGCTACGCTGGCAAACCCAAAACTTAAGTCTAGTATCGACAGTAGTAGACCTAGTTAACGTCTGGTCTAGGCCTTTACTGCTGTAGGTATTATTCCAATGCGCAGAGCCTATTGGGAAGATAGTAACTACACTACAATGGGCCCTGGTCAAAGGCGGTCAGCATCCTCTCCTATGAGGTAATCCAGATTGGCATACCAAAGGCGGTAGTCTCTTGGACCTGCCTTGGAATGCTAATCTGTAGGTCATCCTGTGGGAGGGGGTGTAAAAAATCCTCTACCTGGGCAGGATTTGTTTCTGACACCTGAGAGCACAGGCCCTCACCCAAGGGGTCAGAAATCGTCTCTGGCGGCAGGCTGGCTAAAACCAGTCAGTGAGCACACTAGTAGGGTCTGGGTTCGCTCATGCAGGGATTATTGGTACAGTTTAATTTCTGAAGTACCGCTATTGGTGGCCAGGTCTACCAAAACAGACCAAGGATTTTGTCCTTAAATGCAACATCTGCCATCAGAGGAAGGGCTCCACCTTGGCACGTCCAGCACAGACATCTCGTTTGATTTAAGACAAGCCCTTGGCATGTGTGTATTGGGATCGCTGCGGTGCCTTACAATCATATGGGGCTTACAAGTACATCTTGGTGGCAGTGAATTCTTTATCCAGATTCCTGTGGGTTTGGCCACAGCGCTCAGCTGATGCTCAAACTGTAATAAAGGATTTGTGAGTCTTCATTGGAACATACTCAATAGCACACTACATTGCAACTATAGTCTGGCATTTAGCTCTCTGGCTTACAAAGAAGCCATGGGAAGTTTGGGTGGGGCCTTGCAGTACTCCTCCCCTACCATCCTGAGGAAAATTCAGTAGTTGAGAGGAAAAACCATGACTTAAGCAGTCCTCAAAAGCAATGTTGTTCAGAGGGCACTTAACAACATGCCGAGTAAAATCCCTAGGGGGGTTGTACTCCTTATGAACTCCTGTTTGGTGTGAGAATGTAGGTACTAGACCTCGATAGTGTCAGTACAACGGTGGCTGAAACACTATTTGACAACAATGAACGTTTGCCTGTTTTACAGGAACTCAATGAATTTCGCGTTTATAAAGGAACGGCTAAGTAAAATGCACAAACACTGGGGAAGTGATGGTTGTGCCAGCAAGATCTGCCTTGGTCCGAAGATTAGGGACCTTGTCAGAGAAAAAATAGTGTATCTTAATTATAATAATATTTGTAGTAATTTATATGTATTAAACATTGTAATAAATATTTCATTATTTTAAAAATACATAGTTTTTAAATTTATATTTATTTTGTTATTTAGTCTGTTTTTAAAATTATTTAATTTTGTTGAAGTGAATTAGTGACTGGAGTGGTTATAGTACATTTTACCCCTCCACAAACCAACACTTTTCATACTGTTACACTGACTGGAGTGGGAATAGTAAATTTCACCCCTCTGCAATTCAATACTTTCCCTAAAGCTGTACTGAGTGGAGTGGGAATAGTAACTTTTACCCCTCCCTAATCCAACACTTTTCTACAGTTGCACTAAGTGGAGTGGGAATTGTAAATGTTACCCCTCTGCAATCCAACACTTTCTCTACTGTTGCACTGCGTGGAGTGGGACTAGTACATTTTACCTCCCCTGTGTTCAACAGTATGTCTACTGTTGTATAAATTGGAGTGGGATTGACATATGTTTTATTAGTAAAATGTAATAGTTTACTGTAGGAAAGTAGGATCTGCTTCTAAGGTTACCCCCACTTTTTTCCTGGTGCTAAGCTATATTTGACTAGTCTGACTGCGATCCTGCTAATCAGGACCCCATGTTATCTGCTTTCTCCCTAAATTGTCATGTTCAGTACTTAAGTACACCCCACATTGGATACTGGGGTACCCTTATAAGTCCCTAGTACCAGGTTATAGGCACCCCAGATATTATGACACCCATGAGTGTCAGGAAGACACATCACACAGGGTCCATGGTGGCTTGTGTCATCTGTCGACATCCCCATGGTTTCTACATTAACCATGTTGCAATGTATGTTTAAAAGAATGTTTGCTTTTACCAATGCTTGTATGTTAGACCAACTAACTTTGCCATTGCTCCTTAACATTGGGAGCATCCATTTCTTAGGCCAATTCAAGCTGCCAAATGCTTTGTAAACTCCAAATGGCAGTCGTAAGAGAATGTTCTATTTTAAAAAGAACCGGTACACGCTAAAGAAAAACACGCATCAGCTTTGTTCCCGGTTCCCAGGGCAACACACAAGACTGGGGCATGCTGCAGCTAATCTCGTGGTGAAGCAACGTTGCTAGACATGTTGCTACAACATGCCCGCCTACGCACAACGATTGGCCATAAATAGCCATGCCCCACAACACTTATTGCTTGGCTTTCATTTCCTTTCGTCGCAATGGCAGCGTGAGGACTTCCCCTAAGAACAAGCCTCCCGCTGCGTCATCGCCTTTCACGGAGATCTTCTGAAATAGCGGAGAACTCCTTTGAGCCGGCTCCCGTGGAGGAATTGCATCAAAACAGAGTGCAGGACACGGAGAAGCTAAGTGCACGTTCCTTGATTTCGCTTCGCATGCAACATGCGCTTGGGGAATGTTTGATGACATTAACTTCTTTTTAACCCACAGTTAAATTTGATATCCTAGAGTTTAAATGTTTTCCGTTGGGCTTTGGATGTTGACGTTTGGCTTGCTATAAATTGGGGAGAGGATGTGGCCTTACGGCTAGAGCGTTTGACCTCAAAGCTGGGGAGCCGGGTTTAAGTTTCGGCAACCACTCTCAACATCCAGTGATTCTAGGCAAATTACTTAATCTCCCTGTGCCTAACAAAAATAAATGAATGTGTCCATCTGTAATGAAACCGGTGCTCTTGTAAAGCTCTCTGATACCTGAAATCCTCGGGTCTAGTTTGCGCTATATAAAACTCTAAAAAGGACAAAAAAAGGCCGATAAGCACACAAGAATTTGACCTACACCCCCAGAGACTTCATTGCATCCCGGTAAGCCTTAGAGGCAAACACAGGACCTTGGTCAGAATGGAAGGTGCAACAGGAAAATGTCCCAACAAAGACACACAAACATTTTATAACAGTTTGAGTGTCAGCACTGCGTTGCGGCCAAACCCAAAGGAATCGAGTGCACGAATCCACTGCAACTAAGATGTGTTTAAAAGCAGTATCAGACGTCAAAGGACAGCAGTGATCAAGATAAATGCAACCAAATGGCTGCTTTCTTAGAGAAGTAAAGTTGAGTGTAGGGTGGACGTATAACAGTAGAAGGCCTAATTTGTTGACAAATATCACAAGAAAGAACATATTTAAGTGCCTGTTTATATCAACCAAGCCACCAGAAACGTTGCTGTAAAAGCGAAATTGACGCAGTTACTCCGGCATGGGCAGAAGTCACGCCTTCATGAGTGGCAATGATCAAAGAAAGTCTGTGGTCCTCGTTGGGAATCAGCTGCTCCCCAACTGACAGAATAGTTGCAAATGAGACTTGATTGGAAGACAAGTGATATGTATAGCATGAAGGGAAACCTTGGGGAAACTCTGTTCCCTCCTTCGTCTCAGCTATAGCCACCAAAATACCATCATCAATTTTAGTCAAATACCTAATGACTGCTGCTACTGAACAAGTGGCTACTGCAGATTTGGCTGCCCCCTCAGCCATTGAATTACCAACGTGGGTCCTGGGCTCACTGTGCCACTGGAATCAAGCTATCCTGGCTGATGAGGGGTGAAACCCCGAAACTGGTCCTAGGATGCTTGTTTCCAGTCAGGAAGGAGGATCTGGCTTGGCAGTTCAAGCTGGGCTGTTCCCATGAAGCACAGGGTCAAGACTGATTTACATATGGCCAAGTCTAAACTGGAGTTGCATGGTGAGCAAAAGAATTATGGATTTATCCCAGATCTCTTGACTGGAGGTGAATGTTTCGATTTGTTCGGCATTCTGTCCATCAATTGTGTGTCTTTTTCTTTCCCACCCTAATTGTGCCAGGTATGTCCAGACGTGGGTCCTGGGCTCACTGTGCTACTGGAATCAAGCTATCCTGGCTGAAGAGGGGTGAAATCCTGAAACCAGTCCTAGGATGCTTGTTTCCGGTCCTGGGAGGACCTGGCTTGGTAGTTCAGGCTGGACTGTTCACATGAGGCACAGGGTCAAGACTGACTTGCATATGGCCAGGTCTAAACCAGGGGTTGCATGGTGAGAAAAAGAATGATGGATTTAACCCAGATCCCTTGACTGGGGGTGAATGTTTTGATTTGTTCTGCATTCCGTCCATCAATTTTGTGTCTTTTGCTTTCTCGCCCTAAGTGCACCAGATATGCCCAGACGTGTGTCCTGGGCTCACTTTGTCACTGGAATCAAGCTATCCTGGCTAAAGAGGGGTTAAACCGGTCCTAGGATGCTTGTTTCCTGTCCAGGGGGGACCTGGCTTGGCAGTTCAGGCTGGACTGTTCCCATGAGGCACAGGGTCAAGACTGATTTGCATATGACCAGGTCTAAACTGAAGTGGCATGGTGAGCAAAAGAATTATGGATTTATCCCAGATCGCTTGACTGGAGGTGAATGTTTTGATTTTTTCTGCCTTCCGTCCAATAAATTGTGTGTCTTTTACTTTCCCGCTCTAAGTGCGCCAGGTATGTACAGACGTGGGTCCTGGGCTCACTGTGGGCCCGATTCACAGAAATTAACTTAAGACAAAATCCTAAACGTACTACTTTTGGTATTCACAGAATGCACTTACTACTTTTGGTACTCACAGAATGGATTTACGACTACTAACTTTACGTCCGCACTCTGGCTGTAAATTCCGGCCCGGGGGAGGAGCATCCGGCTTGGAGGTGGAGCTTGCAGCCCAGAGGCGGAGCTTGCAGCCCGGAGGCAGATCTTCCGGCTCGGAGGTGGGGATTTAGCCATGGCTGAAATCTCCACCTCTGGGACGCAAGCTCTGCCTCTGGGCCGGAAGCTCCGCCTCCGGCCCACAAGCTCCACCTCCAAGCCTGAAGCTCCGCCCCGAGTCAGAAGTTAGAAGTCGTAAATCCATTATTTGAATACCAAAAGTAGTAAGTGCATTCTGTGAATACCAAAAGTAGTAAGTTTAGGATTTAGTCTTAAGTTAGTTCTGTGAATCGGTCCCTGTGTCACTGGAATCAAGCTATCCTGGTTGAAGAGGGGTGAAACCCAGAAACCGGTCCTACGATGCTTGTTTCCGGCCCAGGGAGGACCTGGCTTGGTAGTTCAGGCTGCCAAGCCAGGTCCTCCATCGCATCCACCATCGCACCCCAACTCCGGAACATCATCAACACCTCCTTCAACACCGCCACCTTCCCGGAGAGCTGGAAGCATGCCGAGCTCAGCGCCCTACTGAAGAAACCAACAGCAGACCCCACCGACCTCAAGAACTTCCGCCCCATCTCGCTCCTCCCTTTTCCTGCCAAAGTCATCGAGAAGATCGTCAACAGACAGCTTGCCGCCTTCCTCAAAACAAACGGATCCCTCGACCCCTCACAGTCCGGTTTCAGAGCCAACCACAGCACCGAGACCGCCCTCATCGCAGCCACCGACGACATCCGAGCCCTGCTCGACAACGGGGAAACAGCGGCACTCATCCTCCTGGACCTCTCTGCAGCGTTCGACACTGTCTGCCACCGCACCCTAGTTCAATGCCTCAACAACATCGGCATCCAAGAGAAGGCACTGGAGTGGATCATCTCATTCCTCGCCGGAAGAACACAGAGAGTCCGCCTCCCCCCCGTTTCGATCCGAGGCCACCGAAGTCATCTGCGGCGTTCCGCAAGGATCATCACTCAGCCCCACCCTCTTCAACGTCTACATGAGACCTCTTGCAACCATCGCACGCCAACACAACCTCCACATCATCACCTATGCCGACGACACCCAGCTGATCCTCTCCCTCACCAGAGACCCCAACACCGCCAGAACCAGCCTACACGAAGGGATGAAAGACGTCGACGAGTGGATGAAGAACAGCCGCCTGAAACTGAACTCGGACAAAACGGAAGTCCTCATCCTGGGACCGTCGCCCTCCGCCTCGGACGACTCCTGGCGGCCCCCCGCCCTGGGCAGCGCACCCAAGCCAACAGACCACGCACGCAACCTGGGCTTCATCCTGGATTCCTCCCTCTCGATGACCAGACAAGTCAACGCCGTCTCCTCATCATGCTTTCACACCCTTCGCATGCTCCGCAAGATCTTCCGATGGATCCCGACCGAAACCAGGAAGACGGTCACCCAGGCACTCGTCACCAGCCGACTGGACTACGGAAACACCCTCTACGCCGGAACCACAGCCAAGCTACAGAAAAGACTCCAACGCATCCAGAACGCCTCCGCCCGACTCATCCTGGACATCCCCTGACGCAGCCACATCTCCGGCCTCCTGAGGGACCTGCACTGGCTCCCCGTCAACAAGAGGATCACGTTCAGGCTCCTCACCCACGCACACAAGTCTCTCCACGACCTGGGCCCCAAATACCTCAACGACCGCCTGACATTCTACACGCTCACCCGCCAGCTACGATCTACTAGCCTCGCCCTCGCCGCCGTGCCACGCATCCGAAGAGCCACCGCCGGAGGCAGATCCTTCTCCTACCTGGCGGCCAAGACATGGAACTCCCTCCCCATCCACCTTCGGCTGACCCAGGACCATCTCGCCTTCAGGAGACAACTCAAAACCTGGCTGTTCGAGCAGTAACGGACCCCCTCCCCCGAGCACCTTGAGACCCTTCCGGGTGAGTAGTGCGCTATACAAATGGTATGATTGATTGAGGGTCAAGACTGATTTACATATGGCCAGGTCTAAACCGGGGTTGCATGATGAGAAAAAGAATGATGGATTTAACCCAGATCTTATGACTGGGGGTGAATGTTTTGATTTGTTCTGCATTCCGTCCATCAATTGTGTGTCTTTTGCATTCTCGTCCTAAGAGCACCAGGCATGCCCAGAAGTGTGTCCTGGGCTCACTGTGCCACTGGAATCAAGCTATCCTGGCTGAAGAGGGGTGAAACCCTGAAGCTGGTCCTAGGATGCTTGTTTCCGGTCCAGGGAGGACCTGGCTTGGCAGTTCAGGCTGGACTGTTCCCATGAGGCACAGAGTCAAGACTGATTTGCATATGGCCAGGTCTAAACTGGGGTTGCATGGTGAGCAAAAGAATGATGGATTTAACCCAGATCTCTTGACTGGGGGTGAATGTTTTGAATTGTTCTGCATTCTGTCCATCAATTTTGTATCTTTTGCTTTCTCGCCCTAAGTGTGCCAGGTATGTGGAGATGTGTGTCCTGGGCTCACTGTGCCACTGGAATCAAGCTATCCTGGCTGAAGAGGGGTGAAACCCCGAAACTGGTTCTAGGATGCTTGTTTCCGGTCCAGGGAGGACCTGGCTTGGCAGTTCAGGCTGGACTGTTCCCATGAGGCACAGATCTCTTGACTGGGGGTGAATGTTTTAATTTGTTCTGCATTCCGTCCATTAATTCTGTGTCTATTGAATTATCTCCAGCATGTGCTCCCACACGTTGATGGCCCAAAGTATGGATAATATGTGTGGGTGGAAAGCGCTCCTTAAGAGCAGCCACTTTAACCCAAAGCGTTTTATGCCTAATGGTGCTACCTTTAGAATCACGAAAATCATTTTGTGTCTAGAAGAATAAGTTGTCATTGAAGGATTGTACACAGTAAAACGAATCGCACACTACAAGTGTTGGAACCTCAGGATCAGCAAACTCAAGAGCTAAAACCCAAGCAGGTAGCTCCACCAATTGAGCCGTGTAATCACCAAGAGACGGTGTGTGCACCAAGGAGGATTTAAAATCCCCATCAACAATGTTTCCTGCCACAATTGCGCAGGCTGCTGTATAAGCATGTTTAGAACCAACGGCGGGCTGTGCTGCTCCATCAGTTTAAATAATGCATTTGTACTGATCAAGAGGGAGTATTGATAAAGAAGCTGGATGAACATGTTCATACTGCAAAAACTCCGGCTTCTGTAAAGAAGGATCAAAGATAAAGTTGATATCAGCCGAAGTCAAAGAAGTAGCCCATTGTAGCCAACGAGGATGCAAGGCTTTTGAATTCAGGACACTAGCCTTTGTAATTGCTTCTAAAGCAGGAACCGATGAAACCATGAAAATGCGTTTACCCTGAGCCAGAGAGTGTTCTTTCAGAATCGTCATCTGTACTGCTGTCAAAAGAATTTCTGTAGAAGAGAAACGCATCACAGATGTAGTATACAAATGCGATTTATAAGCAATGGGGATGGTGTCCCCTTCATTGAACGTCAAGTAAGTAAAGCCTTACGCTCCAGGTACAATTCTTTTGGCCAAATGTGTAGAATTGTCTTGTGTTAACAAGAAGTTGGTCGCAAGCAGATCAGACTGCAGAGACCGAAGAATTGTGGGATGTTCCGGAAGCCCACTGGAAGCCGAAAAAGAAAGTTGCATCAATGAGTACACCGGTTTGAAACACTGAGCGTAATCAGGAATGTATGTCCTCCCAAAATAAAAAAAAACAGCAAAGATTGCAATTTTTTAAGTGTAGATGGAGGTTGCAATTGAGCACATTTCTCCAGAAAGTGGGGGGCCAACCCCCTACCTTTATTGTTGATTTTGTTGCCAAGAAAAAGAACCGCCAAGAAGGCGGTGTCATACTTAGTAAAATTGAATTTGTAACCAGAGTGTGCAAAATGTGCGATAATGTGGTCCACATGCAAGAGATGCAGCTCTAATTCATCATCCGTCAAGTATATGTCATCGATGTATGAGAAGGCATCTGGGTCGATCTCATGCAAAAGGGACACTATGCGTGCCGCAAACACACTAGGGCTATTCTTACATCTCATAGGCAATATCGCGTATCATTGCTGATTGCCCAACGCACTGAATGTGGTCAAATCACGGCTCTCAGGAGCCAAAGAGTGGCAGTAAAAACTGTTGGAAATATCCAAAATGTTTTGTTCTTTTTGCAAACAATGTTATTCACTAACGCAGAGCTATGTGTGTTCTGGACAGCAAAGGTACGAACGTGACTGTTTAAATGTCCGTAATCTAAAAGTATGCGATATGAACAGTTTGGTGTCAATATCGGAATAAAGAGGATTGTACATCGATGAAACACAGGGTTCAATCACACCCTGGTATTCCAATTACGTCAAGATGTCACTTACGGACACTTTAGCATCTCGTTTGATTGGATAGTGTGGTTAGGGCTGAGGTGTGGAACACAAAGGAATCACATGAACCGGAGAACTCTAGTCCCAACCTGCATTATTGCGATATAATGCTGGGGCCAATGACAAAGCCAACTGCGAGGCATAAGCCTTTTTATTATCATCAGGAACATATTGTAAAAAACTTGGTAGAATAACACCTTCCCCTCTGGAGGAAGCTTGGATAAAAGGGGGAGGCCAATCAACCTTCGCCAATAAAATATCATAGGAAGTAGTGAGATTCTCCCAAAACACTGCTTTAATCGTGTGTTTAATATTACCTTCAATTTGGAGAATCATTTAATAAAGTCTATAAGGAGGGGCAACTCAAGTGTCAGCTGTTTCTAAGGTAATGAAAGTATCAGTTGCTTTCGCCTCCAGATGCTGGTGGAGTGTCTGGCGCACTATGGTAACCTCCGCCGCACTGTCAAGATGGGATAGTGCCAAACTCCTGTCGAGGAGCAGGGTTCTCAGCATCTGAGGCATACTTTGCAGTCAAAGCAGAAACTTTTTTCTTCTGAAATGGGGCATGATATTTAGGTGATTCCCCGGCTTGACTTTCACATAAAACTGGCACTGCTAGTCGCCTCTTGCTTGCGTACACTTGCCTTCTCAGCTAACCTGTTGTCATCCTCCACCGAATTGTTGATCCGAAGATTCCTGAAAGGAACAAGGAGAACGAGGATCAGGAACCTGGAACCTCTCTGGTGTCTTAATTTTAGAATGGTCATGCAAATCATATCTACGTTCAGAAGCATCAGGTGGAGGCAAACCTCCACGGGAACTAGGCTTCTGTTGATGCTGTCACTGATTTCTGTTCCTAGCCTTTTTAGGAAAGACTGGACAACCCTCCTTATCAGGAGGGGACTTAATTGGTGGTTGACTAAATGGATGAATGCCTAAGCTATTCCAACCTAAAGATATAACTACATCTGCTATGATAATCGGCAACTGCCGTTGCTGATCCTCATCGGCCACCGCCGCTAGGCGTTGGTGTACTTGCAAGCAAACTGCCTCACCTTTAATGTTGGTCAGAGTCATATCGGAGACAATAGGGAACATTCCCACTAACTTCATCCCCAAATCCAGGGCTGGATCAGCCCCGTGTTCATCTTGAACCTTTTTCAGAACGCTCATGGAGGGAGTGCCAATGCTCAGTGTATACACTGAAGCAAACACCGTCCCTCAGGTGGTGCAGTCACCTAAAGCAGGAATCAAACCACTCGGTCAACTCATTGTGAGGATCCTGGGTTTTTCTACAGGAGTAGTATGTGGAAAGACAGCTTTAAGTTGTTAAAGTTTGTGTACAAGCCAAAATAGCAATTCATCACGGTTTTGAGGACGTTTGCCCATCCCTGAATTAATCATGACGGACTAATAACAAGACCACCACCATGTCCTGCCGGAGCCACTTGAATCGCACGCGACATTAACTGAATCAGACTTCTGTGTATATGAATCAGCATTGTATGTAACTGACGTAGCTCTATGAGTGTAATATTAAGATAATTTGGATGCAGTGCAAAACCGGCCAAAATTGGCCAAGTGGCTCCATCGACTGATAAGGGGCCTAAACAGACCACAGAAACAGGGTGAGGAAGGGCACTATTAAACAAGATGGTATTCTCCAAGTCCGTCAACGGAACTTCAAGCAATTCATAAGGGCAAAAAGCCTGCGGTACTGCGGCTGCTGTATATTCCTGAAACAAATTATCATTCCCATCCACTGCCGGAAATGTAACCCAAGAGTAAAAGACCTAAAAGTAGTGAGCCGCGCCCGCCTCAACAACAGAAATAATGTTAGCCCTGCATTGGAAACTCCACGTTGATTCAAGAATGCCGTTACCACTGCGTGGTTAGGTGTCGCAATAGCGACTGCCATAATAAAAATGGAAAAGGATAAACTGAAAGAACGGAAGCGCAAAACCGGGTTGAGAGAGAGTAAAAAGCTTTTTAAACTTCAAGTTTGACAGACCTATAAAATACAAATATAGGAGGCTCAGCCCTCACACCACAGGCGTCTCCAGAAACCGGTGAGAGGGGATTGTTGGCGAGCACAAGCGATACTCGGGGGTCTCGCGAATAAGTACCAGACCAAACGTTGGTGGTGGCATGTGGCAGGGATTCTGCAGGAATACAGACCTATGCTCAGGAATATGGGACCTTGGTGTGTAGGGACTGGGTCTTCCTACCACCTTAGTACCCACGAGCCCAGGACTGACTAGCTATAGCGTCTCACATGCCCTCCTACCCACTCACAGAGAAACAAATGATTAGACACCCCAGAACACAACACTCCCATATCTCTCAAGAATCACGGTAACGAGACACAACCTTTCGCACGCACTCTTGTACTTGTCCACAATAAGACCTGACAGAGACACGGAACAGTTTAAAATATTTATTTTAACTAAATTGCCCTAACATGCAGTATACGTGCCACAACAAGCAGAAAAATGCATAGTACAGTCAGCATAGCAACTAGACCATATATCATGAAGGGAGATGTCATCATGAAAAGACAATAGAGAAAAGACTAAAGCTCCTAACCTCCCTCTCCTTGCTAAGAAGAAGTATTATCATATAAAAGAAGCTCTCTGGGCTTTGTCATCAGACCCCATACCTTAGCCTATAGATGGTAGATCTAAATCATAGGTGCTGTCTCACTCTTTTTCTGGAAAGGTCACTTTCCAAATGTCTGTCACCTATTTGTGTATCCTACTAAAAATCTAAGTAAGCTGTCCAAATACCAGCTGCATCTGTATGTTTTGTCAAAGGGCTACGGTCTGGCTAGAACAAAATAACAAGGAGCATTGTTGTTCGCCCTCGCTCATAATGTTCAGTCAAATCCCAGGAACATGCAGAGAGTGAAAACAGCGTTGAGTGCTCATGTGAAAGCAGATATAAAAATATTGCAAATATACAGACATGTAGTAAAGTGCGCAAAGCAGCAAGTGGGCTGCAACGTGCTCATGCTAAGTTAGAAAAAACAACAATGTCCTTATGGACCATGTGACAATAGGCGCAAGAAGCATGCAGAGATCAGAGGGGGAGACGTTGTCTTCCATAGGAGGGCAATGGATTGTCTTGCTGCTCTTAGCATCTGCACGATAAGGCGCCAATCGGAATGTGCCATGGCTTTGAGTTGAGTTGGTCTTATACCCAGTAAAATCACCAGGGGGGGTTTGGTATATGGAATACCACTGTGTCCTTGATGTGACTTAGGACCTCTTTCCAAAACATCGTTAAGAGCGGATATAACCACCAGATACGGAGAAAGTCCCCTGTCGCTGTTTGGCATCTCCAGCAGAGGGGGGAGAGGGTAGGTAGCATTTTTTGTAGTCGTGCAAGGGTATAGTACAAGATAGTCATTAGTTTGTATGCTGCTTCACATTGAGGAATGCTCCTGTAGATTCTGGGGATTTCACCTCATAGTTGTTCCCAGTTTTGTGGGGACACCTCTTCCCCAGTGTCAGCTACCCATTGCTTTGGATAGGTGTTGAGGTGACTGGATTGTGAGTGTTGTAGAACCTTATATGTACGGGATATTAGGCCGTGGGTGCCCTCAAGGCTTCGGAAAAGGGTCTCATAGGGGTAAGGGACTAGTGGCTCCTAAAGCGTATTTGGGAGTGGGCAACCAGTGGCGAAGTTGGTAATACTGTAGTCCATTGGCTTCAGTAACATGGAAGGGTTGTTTGCATTGTTCAAAGGTTTTGAAAGTGTCACCCTCGAAGAGCTCCTGGAAGATGCGGCCTTCTCCTCCCTGGCTCTAGGATGGAAATGCGTGTAGTTGTAAAGCAAGAACATGGGGTTTTGGGTAATAGGTCTGTTGGGGGAGGGGAAGGATGTCAGGCTTCTGGGGATCGCAATCTTATCTCAGATTTCAAGGACTGTTTTCGAGGGGGTTGATATGTATGCGCTACGGGGTTGCGCCAATCTAGAGAGCCAAGGCAGGTCCCACAGGGGCCTGCATGCAACTTTCCGATCCATGTGGAACGAGTGCTTTTCGCTCTTGCTAACCACCCATTCAGATCTATATCGAAGATGAGATGCCCAATAGTATTCCAGAAGCTTAGGGCAAGTGAGGCCGTCACAATCCCGGAGCAGCATAAGCAATTTGTTCGAAAACCGGGGGTGATCGTTGCCCCATGAGAAAGAGGTTAAGTCCCGTTGGAGGCTTTGAATGTCTACCTGAGGGATGGATGTGGGCAGGGATTGAAAAGAGGTAGAGTATTTTAGGCAGGAGTGTTATTTTGACCGCGTTGAGGCGACCCATCCAGGAGATCGTGAGTTTTTTCCAGTGGTGTAGTTCTTCCCAGACGTCTTGTCTGCAAGTCAGCAAAGTAGTTGGCCTGTGTCCAGGAGGAGAGGGACTGGTCAAGTTAAGGCCTAGGTAATGGATTGAGTTTCCTGACCAATGCAAAGGGGTGAGAGATTGAAGTCGTTATATCTCTTGAGCAGGGAGGGTAAGAATTCGAGCATGGGACTTGGTCATTGTTAGACTTGGCATCATTGGCGTGAGTCTCCCTTCCATTTTTTACTGATTGCCTCCTCTGTTTTTGAAGAGAGAGAGTGAAACCCCTGGTAAGAGCTGAGTCTGGCCTCCACTTGGGAGAGAGTGAAACCCCTTGTAAGGGCTGAGTCCGGCCTCCACTCGGGAGAGAGTGAAACCCCTGGTAAGGGCTGAGTCTGGCCTCCACTCGGGAGAGAGTGAAACCCCTGGTAAGGGCTGAGTCCGGCCTCCACTCGGGAGAGAGTGAAACCCCTGGTAAGGGCTGAGTCTGGCTTCCACTCGGGAGAGAGTGAAACCCCTGGTAAGGGCTGAGTCCAGCCTCCACTCTGGAGAGAGTGAAACCCCTGGTAAGGGCTGAGTCCGGCTTCCACTCGGGAGAGAGTGAACCCCCTGGTAAGGGCTGAGTCCGGCCTCCACTCGGGAGAGAGTGAAACCCCTGGTAAGGGCTGAGTCGGCCGAACTTTTTAGCGTTTCAAGCCTCATCATAGTTTTGGTTCTAACTCGAAGTAAGACACTAAATGTAACCTAATTTCTTGCACTACCAGTAAAGACCATTATTAGTAAAAACAATTCCAGGGAAGGCAGCTCCATAGAGACAAAACAGTTTGATTGAAGAGCAAAGAACACGATTCATGAATATTATTATTCAGTTCATATAACTCTTTCTATCTACCCAGGTGGCTTAACCTGCGGCATTGAACAATTTAAAAAAAGAGAGAGGGAGAGAAAAATGTTTAATGGAAATCTTTCTGGTATGTATGTCTGCAGCAGTGTTAGAATGCAATGGTGCTAAGGTGTTAAAAGGTTAGCGTTGAACAAGTGATTTTCCCTAATCCCTTTTATATTACAGCCTACTTTTAAAAAATCCTGTATAGACGCTGAAACCCTAAAAAAAGCTGAATAGAGAGCGAGAGTTCACCATTCCGGGTAAAATCTAAGCCTTCAAAAGCAGAGGAAGTTTTACGGGGAACTCAAAACTCAAGTTCCATCTGACTATTATGTGTGTTGTCATTTTCAAATCTCCTTCCCTGCTGTTCCTATCCCCTAAACCCATTTCTCACACCTGGCCACTCCAACACTCTGCGCGAGTTGGCGGTGCTTGAAGGTGGATCTGTCGAATTTCATATAGACCCGAGGAAGAACCGGCCTGATAAAAATACATAATGCAGACCCCCCCAATGATCGCCAACTACAGGCCGATCTCTCTGATACCATTCCCGGCTAAGGTCTTAGAGAAAAGGATCAACTGACACCTTGATAAATACCTCAATGACCACTAGCTCCTCACCACACCTCTCAGTCCGGTTTCAGACCTAACCACGGCTTGGAAATTGTCCACAACGCCGCCATGAATGACATCCACATGACTCTGGGCACAAGAGACAAGGTGTCCTCTCTGCAGAGTTTGAGACAGTCTCCCACCCCATTCTCATCGACCGCCTCCGGGAGATCAGAATCCGAGGGATGCACTCTGAAGGATCTGCTCCATCCTGACTGGAAGAACCAAGTCAGACAGCATGGCACCGTGGATGCCCCCGACTTCACCTGCGGAGTTCCACAAGGATCTTCTCTGAGCCCGACCCTCTTAAATGCATCACTGATCCCTCTAGCCAGAATCATCCGCTCTCATAGCATCAACGTCCTCTCCTGCACTGCACAAAACTGTCTCTCATGGTCGAGGCGCCCAAGTTCAATTCCTGCATGACGGGAATAGCCCACCGATCGAATAATAACTGCCTATAACTGAACACTGACAAGACTTAAATTATGATCTTCTGGAAGAGCACTTCACAGTGGTACGCCACCTGATGGCCACCCGAAATAAGACAGACATCCCCCCACCCATGCCAAGAACCTTGGAATCGTCATAGACAGCAAACGCATCATGATCGCCCAAGTCAGCACAGTCACCACCTTATGTGTTGTATCCTAGCTGTATTGTAGTTTATGTCATCCATCGCTCCACCAGCGGAACTCTGTAAGAATGATGGAATAAAAAATTATGGTGTCTGGAAAGCACAGTTGAGACGGGCTGAGCAGCATGCTGGCTTCTCCTGGTGGGGCTGAACCTTTGGACATGTAACTTGTACAACAAATACTACTGAAATATCACTATCAGTCCGGACCACGTCACTACATCAAGCTTCCATTCCCTAATGCTGTGGAAGATTTTCAAATGCTGCCCAATCAGCACCCTGCAAACAATCCCACACGGCCTGCCAAAAGGAAGCTGGCCTACGGGAACACCATCAATCCTGGAGTCAGCAAAAAAATCACCAGAAAGCAGCAAACTATTCAAAACTCAGCAGCAGAATCACTATCAACCTCCCACGCCGCACACATGACACCAAACCTAAAGGAGCTTCACTGATTCACGACACGTAAAGAAGCTCCACTGACTCACCACACCTAAAGGAGCTGCACTGACTCACCACACCTGAAGCAGCTCCACTGATTCACCACACCTAAAGGAGCTTCATTGACTCACCACACCTAAAGGAGCTCCACTGACTCACCACACCTGAAGCAGCTCCACTGACTCACCACACCTAAAGGAACTGCACTGACTCACCCCACCTGAAGCAGCTCCACTGACTCACCACACCTAAAGGAGCTCCACTGACTCACCACACCTGAAGCAGCTCCACTGACTCACCACACTTGAAGCAGCTCCACTGACTCACCACACCTAAAGGAGCTCCACTGACTCACCACACCTGAAGCAGCTCCACTGACTCACCACACTTGAAGCAGCTCCACTGACTCACCACACCTAAAGGAGCTCCATTGACTCACCACACCTGAAGCAGCTCCACTGACTCACCACACCTGAAGCAGCTCCACTGACACACCACACTTGAAGCAGCTCCACTGACTCACCACACCTAAAGGAGCTCCACTGACTCACTACACCTAAAGGAGCTGTACTGACTCACCACACCTGAAGCAGCTCCACTGACTCACCACACCTAAAGGAGCTCCACTGACTCACCACACCTGAAGCAGCTCCACTGACTCACCACACTTGAAGCAGCTCCACTAACTCACCACACCTAAAGGAGCTCCATTGACTCAACACACCTGAAGCAGCTCCACTGACTCACCACACCTGAAGCAGCTCCACTGACACACCACACCTAAAGGAGCTCCACTGACTCACCACACCTAAAGGAGCTGCCTTCACTTACCACGCCTGAAGCAGCTCCACTAACTCACCGTACCTGAAGGAGATCCACTGACTCACCACACCTGAAGGCGATCCACTGACTCACCACACCTGAAGCAGCTGCACTGACTCACCAAACCTGAAGCAGCCCCACTGACTCACCACACCTGAAGGTGCTCCACTGACTCACCACATCTGAAGGAACTCCACTGACTCACCACACCTGAAGCAGCTCCACTGACTCAACACACCTAAAGGAGCTCCACTAACTCACCACACCTAAAGGAGCTTCACTGATTCACGACACGTAAAGAAGCTCCACTGACTCACCACACCTAAAGGAGCTGCACTGACTCACCACACCTGAAACAGCTCCACTGATTCACCACACCTAAAGGAGCTTCACTGACTCACCACACCTAAAGGAGCTCCACTGACTCACCACACCTGAAGCAGCTGAACTGACTCACCACACCTAAAGGAGCTCGACTGACTCACCACACCTAAAGGAGCTGCACTGACTCACCACACCTGAAGCAGCTCCACTGACTCACCACACCTAAAGGAGCTCCACTGACTCACCACACCTGAAGCAGCTCCACTGACTCACCACACTTGAAGCAGCTCCACTGACTCACCACACCTAAAGGAGCTCCACTGACTCACCACACCTAAAGGAGCTCCACTGACTCACCACACCTAAAGGAGCTGCACTGACTCACCACACCTGAAGCAGCTCGACTGACTCACCACACCTAAAGGAGCTGCACTGACTCACCACACCTGAAGCAGCTCCACTGACTCACCACACCTAAAGGAGCTCCACTGACTCACCACACCTGAAGCAGCTCCACTGACTCACCACGCCTAAAGGAGCTCCATTGACTCACCACACCTGAAGCAGCTCCACTGACACACCACACCTGAAGCAGCTCCACTGACACACCACACCTAAAGGAGCTCCCCTGACTCACCACACCTAAAGGAGCTGCCTTCACTTACCACACCTGAAGCAGCTCCACTGACTCACCGTACCTGAAGGAGATCTACTGACTCACCACACCTGAAGGCGATCCACTGACTCACCACACCTGAAGCAGCTCCACGGTCTCACCACACCTAAAGGAGCTCCACTAACTCACCACACCTGAAGGAGCTTCACTGACTCACCACACCTAAAGGAGCTCCACTGACTCACATCTGAAGGAGCTCCACTGACTCACCACATCTGAAGGAGCTCCACTGACTCACCACACCTGAAGCAGCTCCACTGACTCACATCTGAAGGAGCTCAACTGACTAACCACACCTGAAGGATCTCCACTGACTCACCATACCTGAAGGAGCCCCACTGACTCACATCTGAAGGAGCTCCACTGACTCACCACATCTGAAGGAGCTCCACTGACTCACCAGACCTGAAGGAGCTCCACTGACTCACCACATCTGAAGGAGATCCACTGAATCACCAGACCTGAAGGAGCTCGACTGACTCACCACACCTAAAGGAGCTGCACTGACTCACCACACCTGAAGCAGCTCCACTGACTCACCACACCTAAAGGAGCTCCACTGACTCACCACACCTGAAGCAGCTCCACTGACTCACCACACTTGAAGCAGCTCCACTGACTCACCACACCTAAAGGAGCTCCACTGACTCACCACAGCTAAAGGAGCTCCACTGACTCACCACACCTAAAGGAGCTGCACTGACTCACCACACCTGAAGCAGCTCCACTGACTCACCACACCTAAAGGAGCTCCACTCACTCACCACACCTGAAGCAGCTCCACTGACTCACCACACTTGAAGCAGCTCCACTGACTCACCACGCCTAAAGGAGCTCCATTGACTCACCACACCTGAAGCAGCTCCACTGACACACCACACCTGAAGCAGCTCCACTGACACACCACACCTAAAGGAGCTCCCCTGACTCACCACACCTAAAGGAGCTGCCTTCACTTACCACACCTGAAGCAGCTCCACTGACTCACCGTACCTGAAGGAGATCCACTGACTCACCACACCTGAAGGCGATCCACTGACTCACCACACCTGAAGCAGCTCCCCTGACTCACCACACCTAAAGGAGCTCCACTAACTCACCACACCTGAAGGAGCTTCACTGACTCACCACACCTAAAGGAGCTCCACTGACTCACATCTGAAGGAGCTCCACTGACTCACCACATCTGAAGGAGCTCCACTGACTCACCACACCTGAAGCAGCTCCACTGACTCACATCTGAAGGAGCTCAACTGACTAACCACACCTGAAGGATCTCCACTGACTCACCATACCTGAAGGAGCCCCACTGACTCACATCTGAAGGAGCTCCACTGACTCACCACATCTGAAGGAGCTCCACTGACTCACCAGACCTGAAGGAGCTCCACTGACTCACCACATCTGAAGGAGATCCACTGAATCACCAGACCTGAAGGAGCTCTAGTGACTCACCACACCTGAAGGAGATCCACTGACTCACCCGACCTAAAGGAGCTCCAGTGACTCACATCTGAAGGAGCTCCAGTGACTGACCTCCCCCGAAGGAGCTCCAGTGACTCACATCTGAAGGAGCTCCAGTGACTGACCGCACCTGAAGGAGCGCCAGGGACTCACCACACCTGAAGGAGCTCCACTGACTCACGAGACCTGAAGGAGCTCCACTGACTCACACCTGAAGCAGCTCCACTGACTCACCAGACCTGAAGGAGCTCCACTGACCCACCACACCTGAAGGAGCTCCAGTGACTCACCACACCTGAAGGAGCTCCACTGACTCACCACACCTAAAGGATCTCTACTGACTCCCCACACCTAAAGGAGCTCCACTGCCTCACATCTTAAGGAGCTCCACTGACTCACAACACCCGAAGGAGCTCCACTAACTCACCACATCTGAAGGAGCTCCACTGACTCACCATACCTGAAGGAGCTCCACTGACTCACATCTTAACGAGCTCTACTGACTCACAACACCCGAAGGAGCTCCACTGACTCACCACATCTGAAGGAGCTCTCCTGACTCACCAGACCTAAAGGAGCTCTAGTGACTCACATCTGAAGGAGCTCCAGTGACTGACCGCACCTGAAGGAGCTCCACTGATTCACACCTGAAGCAGCTCCACTGACTCACCAGTCCTGAAGGAGCTCCACTGACTCACCAGACCTGAAGGAGCTCCATTGACTCACACCTGAAGCAGCTCCACTGACTCACCAGACCTGAAGGAGCTCCACTGACCCACCACACCTGAAGGAGCTCCAGTGACTCACCACACCTGAAGGAGCTCCACTGACTCACCACACCTGAAGGAGCTTCACTGACTCACCACACCTAAAGGAGCTCCACTGACTCACCACACCTGAAGCAGCTCCACTGACTCACCACACCTAAAGGAGCTCCACTGACTCACCACACCTGAAGGAGCTTCACTGACTCACCACACCTAAAGGAGCTCCACTGACTCACATCTGAAGGAGCTCCACTGACTCACCACATCTGAAGAAGCTCCACTGACTCACCACACCTGAAGCAGCTCCACTGACTCACATCTGAAGGAGCTCCACTGACTCACCACACCTGAAGGAGCTTCACTGACTCACTACACCTAAAGGAGCTCCACTGACTCACATCTGAAGGAGCTCCACTGACTCATCACATCTGAAGGAGCTCCACTGACTCACCACACCTGAAGCAGCTCCACTGACTCACATCTGAAGGAGCTCCACTGACTCACCACACCTGAAGGAGCTCCACTAACTCACCATACCTGAAGGAGCTCCACTGACTCACATCTGAAGGAGCTTCACTGACTCACCACACCTAAAGGAGCTTCACTGACTCACCACACCTGAAGCAGCTCCCCTGACTCACCACACCTAAAGGAGCTCCACTGATTTACCACACCTGAAGGAGCTTCACTGACTCACTACACCTAAAGGAGCTCCACTGACTCACATCTGAAGGAGCTCCACTGACTCATCACATCTGAAGGAGCTCCACTGACTCACCACACCTGAAGCAGCTCCACTGACTCACATCTGAAGGAGCTCCACTGACTCACCACACCTGAAGGAGCTCCACTGACTCACCATACCTGAAGGAGCTCCACTGACTCACATCTGAAGGAGCTCCACTGACTCACCACATCTGAAGGAGCTCCACTGACTCACCAGACCTGAAGGAGCTCCACTGACTCACCACAGCTGAAGGAGCTCCACTGACTCACCAGACCTGAAGGAGCTCTAGTGACTCACCACAACTGAAAGAGATCCACTGACTCACCGACCTAAAGTAGCTCCAGTGACTCACATCTGAAGGAGCTCCAGTGACTGACCGCACCTGAAGGAGCTCCAGTGACTCACATCTGAAGGAGCTCCAGTGACTGACCGCACCTGAAGGAGCGCCAGGGACTCACCACACCTGAAGGAGCTCCACTGACTCACGAGACCTGAAGGAGCTCCACTGACTCACATTTGAAGGAGCTCCACTGACTCACCACACCTGAAGGAGCTCCACTGACTCACACCTGAAGCAGCTCCACTGACTCACCAGACCTGAAGGAGCTCCACTGACCCACCACACCTGAAGGAGCTCCAGTGACTCACCACACCTGAAGGAGCTCCACTGACTCACCACACCTAAAGGATCTCTACTGACTCCCCACACCTAAAGGAGCCCACTGCCTCACATCTTAAGGAGCTCCACTGACTCACAACACCTGAAGGAGCTCCACTAACTCACCACATCTGAAGGAGCTCCACTGACTCACCATACCTGAAGGAGCTCCACTGACTCACATCTTAACGAGCTCTACTGACTCACAACACCCGAAGGAGCTCCACTGACTCACCACATCTGAAGGAGCTCTCCTGACTCACCAGACCTAAAGGAGCTCTAGTGACTCACATCTGAAGGAGCTCCAGTGACTGACCGCACCTGAAGGAGCTCCACTGATTCACACCTGAAGCAGCTCCACTGACTCACCAGTCCTGAAGGAGCTCCACTGACTCACCAGACCTGAAGGAGCTCCATTGACTCACACCTGAAGCAGCTCCACTGACTCACCAGACCTGAAGGAGCTCCACTGACCCACCACACCTGAAGGAGCTCCAGTGACTCACCACACCTGAAGGAGCTCCACTGACTCACCACACCTGAAGGAGCTTCACTGACTCACCACACCTAAAGGAGCTCCACTGACTCACCACACCTGAAGAAGCTCCACTGACTCACCACACCTAAAGGAGCTCCACTGACTCACCACACCTGAAGGAGCTTCACTGACTCACCACACCTAAAGGAGCTCCACTGACTCACATCTGAAGGAGCTCCACTGACTCACCACATCTGAAGGAGCTCCACTGACTCACCACACCTGAAGCAGCTCCACTGACTCACATCTGAAGGAGCTCCACTGACTCACCACACCTGAAGGAGCTCCACTGACTCATCATACCTGAAGGAGCTCCACTGACTCACATCTGAAGGAGCTCCACTGACTCACCACATCTGAAGGAGCTCCACTGACTCACCAGACCTGAAGGAGCTCCACTGACTCACCACATCTGAAGGATCTCCACTGACTCACCAGACCTGAAGGAGCTCTAGTGACTCACCACAACTGAAAGAGATCCACTGACTCACCAAACCTAAAGGAGCTCCAGTGACTCACATCTGAAGGAGCTCCAGTGACTGACCGCACCTGAAGGAGCTCCAGTGACTCACATCTGAAGGAGCTCCAGTGACTAACCGCACCTGAAGGAGCTCCAGGGACTCACCACACCTGAAGGAGCTCCACTGACTCACCACACCTGAAGGAGCTCCACTGACTCACATTTGAAGGAGCTCCACTGACTCACCACACCTGAAGGAGCTCCACTGACTCACACCTGAAGCAGCTCCACTGACTCACCAGACCTGAAGGAGCTCCACTGACCCACCACACCTGAAGGAGCTCCATTGACTCACCACACCTGAAGGAGCTCCACTGACTCACCACACCTAAAGGATCTCCACTGACTCCCCACACCTAAAGGAGCTCCACTGATTCACCATACCTGAAGGAGCTCCACTGACTCATATCTTAAGGAGCTCCACTGACTCACAACACCTGAAGGAGCTCCACTGACTTACCACATCTGAAGGAGCTACACTGACTCACCATACCTGAAGGAGCTCCACTGACTCACATCTTAAGGAGCTCCACTGACTCACAACACCTGAAGGAGCTCCACTGACTTACCACATCTGAAGGATCTCCCCTGACTCACCAGACCTAAAGGAGCTCCAGTGACTCACATCTGAAGGAGCTCCAGTGACTGACCGCACCTGAAGGAGCTCCACTGACTCACACCTGAAGCAGCTCCACTGACTCACCAGTCCTGAAGGAGCTCCACTGACTCACCACACCTGAAGGAGCTCCATTGACTCACACCTGAAGCAGCTCCACTGACTCACCAGACCTGAAGGAGCTCCACTGACCCACCACACCTGAAGGAGCTCCAGTGACTCACCACACCTGAAGGAGCTCCACTGACTCACCACACCTGAAGGAACTTCACTGACTCACCATACACAAACTATCATGATTCATACTCCTCACCCACACTTTCAAGGCGCTACATAACACTTGCCCAGCAAACCTCAACAATTGAGTCTGCTTTCACAAACCTTACTGAGACCTCAGTCCATCCGCACTCCTACTTGCAGGCATCCCACGCATACGAAAGACCAGATCCAGCAGTCGAGCCTTCTCGTACATTGCTCCTAAAGCGTGGAACGACCCGTCACTGCACATAAGTGCCTCCTCCTCACTTCTCGAATTCACAAGAGGCTGAAAACCTGGCTTTTGGAGTAGTCCCACGAGCCCCCAGGCTCGGCTAGACTCACCCCTGCCCAGCTCCAGGCTAGGTTCCTGGTTGATAGTGTGCTCTATGAATCAGCGAAACATAACATAAAATGCATACGTTTGATACTACAACAAATAGGTTATATAATATATATTAGTGGTTTGATTTAGATATATATTAAATTTAAGTAGGTGTTCAACAGAATTCATATGCTAGTTTGTGAATTTTACATCACAATCACGTCATTACAGCAAAGTGAAAGTAAAACAAGCCGATGGGCTCACTTTACTTTCACTGCATCACTGCTTGGGGGGAAGAGAGAAGGTGCATATGAAAATGAAAAGAAATATCAGTATTTGTAAAGTGCACAGCTACCTCCGAAGTGGTGTCCTGGTGGCCGTCAGGAAGATTAAGCGTGCTACTGCCCAGAGTCACATGGTGCTGTGCTGACCTGCCGCCGGCACCAGGGATTGAACCATGAACCCCGTAGTCCAGAGTCAGGCCCCCTGGCCGCTGCACCACACCTCTTCCTCCTCCCTGCTGAGCACTGATTGCTTCAGGAGAGGTGTAGTTGGAAAGTAGAGAAGCTCCCCTTTCCACTGATACCTCTGACCAGTGGACCCCTCCTTGGGATCGCCACAGGAGAGCGACACCCAAGCAGGGATACATTGACTAGGCCCCAGGGACATTGGGAGCGGCCCATTAAGCACGAGTTTGTGCTCCCCTCCGACCCCCAAATATCTTGATATTTCTGCCTCATGGGGGACGGATGGGGCGATTACCCCCGATCTTCCCCTTAATGGGGGGGGGGGGGGTCAGATAGCCCACTGGACACCAGGAGGGGGAAAAGAAAATTTGGGATGGTGGAAGCTCCTGATGGGCATGACCATTCCCCTAACCTAAACAAGCATTGACATAGCCAATAGGTCTCGCTTTTGGGACCTTATAAGTATTTAGTTATCCAGCACAATATCGTTGGTGCCACAACATTAACTGTTGCATGGCTAAACACTTATAAGGTCCCGAAGGCGAGAACTATTGGCTACGCCAATGCTTGTAGTCAGTGTGTTGTGCTGCTGACAGGTGATGGTGGTGAGACCTATTAGCAAGGTTTTGCAGTCAAGCTATACAGCGGGCTGAATGCTTTGCAGTCTGACTTTTGTTAAAAGTGCATGCTGGATGCATCATGGTCTTATAGTAGCCAGGCTGCACATCAGCCACCCTCCTATGCAGCAAAGCTGCATACCATTGCCAAAGTTGTCAATGCCATGCTGTACAGCAGGAACAAAAGTCGAGGACAGAGCCGATAGTCTCAAAGGCGAGACCTATTGGCTTTGCTAATAATGCTCATATATAGTTAATTTCCTCAAACATTTTGGAGGAGATTTATAAAAAGGAAAGGATGAAATAGCCATTATTAGAATGCAGCGCGTTCAGAAATACATTACATGCTTCACAACAGAGCTGTTAAATATCCTGAGCATTTAACGACGGGGCAGTGTTCAGGTGGGTATAGGAAAGCAAGATTGTTCTGAACTAAAGAGAATCCAGTCAAGCAGACACTTTAAAAGAAAAGATCTTGAAGGCAAACTGAAATCCTCAGGTTCTAGTTCAAGGTATACTAAAAGGTGAAATAGCAGTTTCTATTGTGCCGTTCGATGTAAAGTTAGGAATGAGTTCTTTCTACTCTTAAAGTGGTAATAGATGCCGCGACTCAGCTGAATAAGAGTTCGCCCAGCCACGCAATTTTAACAGGCAATCATGATTGCTTAAGTAACCTGCAGAAGCCATGAGTTAGAGCTACCAATCAGGAAGCAGTGTGTGGCAGTGAGCAGATAATAGAACTCAACACCATGTTGCAACATAACAGGACAACGCTGCAGCCAGAGAAAAAAAAACAAGTAATCACAAATCTATAACCAAAAGTACAAGCCCGCGAGTGGTGCACGCGAGTAGCCCACCTCTCTTTCCTTCATCAAGGCTGAAACAAACCCATAGAAGACAATAAACATCACTGCATATAAAAACATATACAATGACATTACAAACCTACGTATAAAAGCACAAACAACACTTTGGGGTCTCTATGTATCTCATAGAGATCACCTCCTAAATCACAAGTGATTGGCACATAATACACCACACACAAATTACAACGTAGGTCGTTTACCAATAAGCAACCCAAAGGTTACATGTAAATAGAGTCATAATGAATCCAATGGAGCTCCCCAATTCTTCAAAATTCTATACAAGGTACTTCAACCCATATACGGATATTAAAAATATATAAAATTACATACAACATCCTAATTCACCATACAATGGTGTACGGTTCACAACTAAATTCAAATGTAGACAATGAGAGAGTAAAACATGAGGGCAACCTGATTGGGAAGTATTCACTTTTTTTGAAAGACAATTACACTCCACTAAATTGTCTGTAATAAAGAGAGTAAGGGGGAAGTCCAAGGCACTGGTGTAGAATTATAGCCACTATAGATCATATATAGATATTGTAGTTAATAGGCAGTTCTTGATTAAATATAATCGGCAGACATGAACATTGCCAGGGCCATCTTGCTTAACAAGGGCCACTGCATGCGTGTAAGCAGCACCCATTTTAAGCATAGCGGCCATCTCATGCTTTGCGAGTCACCTACGATTCACCCTGAACTCGCAACCGTCCCCAAGGCCCTGACATAGCATGACCAAACGTACTGAGGTCGAAAAACCTTGTCCTCATGGCAAAGCCCCGGAGCCACTCCCGCCCTACACCCGTTTGTTCTTTCATCCTCCGCACACGAGCGAGCCCTTCTGATAACCTCCTAACCGCACCTGGACACTCGATCCGTACCCAAGCACTAAACCACCCCTTGCGGACATAGTTTATTGCCCCCCACACGCAGGACTTGTTGTATGAACAGAAGCGCCTGATCTAATCACTAGCGCAAACCCTTAGATCTGACCGATCCCACTCATTTACAGATCCTGTCGGAATGTCCAGCTGCAAGATATAGATCATTTGTTAGATCCGGGTGGGGGACGATAACTGTTGGGACTGTGTGAGAACCTGCTGGGGGCGGGAATTCCTAGGATGTTTGACCACCAATAAACTGACTAAAATGTGTATAAAAGACTGAGCAGCGGAGAAGTTGTTAGAACACCTCCCGAAGACATTCCGTGTGTTCGAATTGATGTGTTCTCCTCTGGAGCAATAAACCTGTTCTTGCCTTCCAGTTTTTCAGCACCTGCCTCTTTATTTTGGTAACTAACAGAAAGAATTAAAGGCGTCTTGCGCCGAAGCAGCCTTGTTATTCGTTAGAGATTGGCTGCTTTTTCTACATTCTCACCTTAGTCACAATATTTATATTATGTGATTGGTGGCAGTCATCATATCACAGGGTGTTATTCATCCCGTCCATAGATGGTATAGTGGCCCAAATCACATCCCTGTTCAGGACCTATACAAGAAAGAGACCTGCAGTTTAGTCATGTGAAAACACCCCATGTTGTGAGTGAGATGGAGAAAGGGAACTGGCAAATGGACCATCATTCGAATAGTCATACCCCATCTTCTGACTACTTATAAATACCAAACATATTTGGAAACACGTAAAGTAGGATAAAGAGTCCAAAAGACAACAGCCCATATTACCACGGTCTCCTGCATGGCTATGAATTTTACGAAAGATCTGAATATTAAATTAAAGTATTAAGCGGCAACATCATCTCAACCCAACAGTGTATTCTACTTATCAAAAATAAATCGTCATGATGGTACGCGGTTAAGTTCCCCCTTAACACCAGTATGCAAAATCACCCTACCGCCCTTACACATAGTAAAGCGGATGGTACCACTTCCTTAAAGCGTCAGATCACTATTAAAGATAATACATTCTGGAATATTCCATTAAGGCAATCGTAACCAAATGTTCAAAAACCCAAAGCTCTCACCAGCTGCCAGTATTCTAAGGTCCTCCCCTTTAAACAGTATCATTCAACATCAATCCTGAACGCCCTCACCCAAGTACTGTGGGTAAACGAATATGTCCTGTGGTCTGTGTCTGTAAAGACGCGCCATATTTTTCTTGTTATATGTACCGTCAGAGCGTGGGGTCAAAGGCCTATGTTATCCTGAACAATGTAAATTGTCAAATAATAGATAAAGCAACCAGGGCGCCATATTGAAGTGACGATGGTGATCTAAAGTTAGAAGGAATCCTGTATTTTGTAATGCCCGTCAATGCCTATCCCGACCAGTTATGATTATCTAGACACATCCAAAGTAATATTCTGATGTTTCTACGTTATAGGTATTACCAGAAAGTAAAGATAGCACGCTTCCGTGAACCCGAGCAACACAATCGATCACGTGATTGAGAATACCACCTTGGATTCCATATGCTAAAACAATACGCATTGGCCGCGCGGCCGTGAAAGTGACACGGCCGCCTGGCCGTGAAAGTGAAACTGATCGCGATCGCGCAAAACCTAGGTAACCAAGGAAATAAGACGGCAGAGAGTGGCACGCGTGCGCCTGTGTGAGTAAGCAGCAGCTGGTGGCCACTTTGGCAGCACTTCGAAAAGCCACTTTCTAAATGTCTCGCCAGAGCAGCGCATGCACTGGCTCAGGCGAGACCTAAACATGTGGCACCAGTTTTTCTGCCCCTCAGGCAGATGGAGGCGATTATCTCAATATGCTCACCCAGTAGGGCAGAAAGTCCACTAGACACCAGGGAAAATGTGCATTTTTTTGCAGGGTTGGGGGCTGCCCACAATTGGAATGGCCAAGCCATCACCCAGAAAATGACAGCATGAATTTTTCTGCACCGTCTGGGGGGAGCAATGGAGGTGATTACCCCCAAACTACCCCTGAGGAGGGGGGCAGAAGAGAACAGGAAACGTTTTGAAAAAAAATCAAATGTTATGGGGTGGGGGAAGCCCGGCCAGGCCCCGCCCCAAAAAAAGCTGCAAATCATTTTGCCCTGCCTGGGGGGTCTGATGAAGGTGATTACCACCCATACCATGTGGGCTTTCTGCCACCCCGAGGCTTGAGCCGCTGCTCTCTGCCATCTCACAGCCCAAATTACTTTCTGCTCCCCCATGGTGGGATGATAGGGGTATTCACCCCCAATTATCTGCCCCCAGGGGCAGAAGGCCCACGAAACACCAGGCAAATTCAAAACAGAGTCAAAACAAACAAAAGGAAGGGGGCGGCCTACCCTTGCATGGAGCCATACCCTGCCCCATATGGGGCAAAAGAGTCTTTCTGCTCTCATGGGCCAGGTACGAGGTGTGTACCAATTGAGAAGGTTCCCCCAGATGTGTGGATATATAGAGGTAGAAAGTCCATCTGATGCCTGGGATTTTCCCATTAGGATAAAATGACGTGTTGCAGGTCTTGCACACTGGCATTAGCCACAACCCCACCCCAAATGGCACACACAAGACTTTCTGCCTCCCCCCCAACTAGGGGCAGACAGTTTTGGCTCAATTTGCCTCAGGGGGTGTAGAAAGCCCAATGTATGACAGGAATATATATTTTTAATAAAAATAATGGCCTGGGCCTGGCCCATCCTAACATCAGGCCACACCTTCACCCCAAGAGGCTTAACAGTCTTTCTGCTCCACTTCGGACTGAAGCGTCCCATCCCAATGGCAAGCGGGAGGACATCTGATCCTTTCCGGTGTCGTTTTTACATATGGGCCAGAAGAGTGTGGCTAACTCCCAATATTATCCCACTTGCAATGGTAAACGGCTGCACTTTTTGGGATGGGTAGGCAGGCGCCTGGAAAAGTCCACGGGAAACCACAAATTTCCAACCAACATGAGTTCCCACATGTCCCCCGATAAGAACGGTATCCCACTTGTCTGGGTGGGTCAAGAAACCATGACACAAAATGCCCTAAAGCGCTACGTTGATAGATAAGTAATAGGGGTAGCTTTGGTATTTGAGGCTCAGCTGTGGTGCCATCCATGAAACCAACATACCAAAGAAATATTTGAAAACTAGACAGCAAGGGAATTCCAGGGCGGTGTATCTTGCATGGATCCTACAAGGTTTTCTTACCCAAAATGCCCGGCAAACCTCATACTTTGCATGAAATTACGCATTTTCATTAAATTTCTGTGATAGAAGCTTCTGGAATCTGGAGGAATCCTCAAAACTCCTAGCACCCAGCGTTACCCTACTTGTGCTGATAAAGCGATGTGTCTCCTGCGTGGCTCGGCCTAGTACCCAAGGCACAAAAAGGATCAAACCAAGGTTAATGGGAGCCCTTGTGAGGGGACTCTAATTGACCAAGTCACCCCACCCTGGATACCCTTGGGTATCTAGGTTTTTCCTAGGTACATGCTGAGCTAGGCCCCAAAACCTACAGCTACCCACTTTACAGCAAAATGGGTCTGTTTTGATTGAAGAAATGTAATGTATTCATGTTCGGTTTTGGGCCATTTCCCATTGTGGGCACTAGCCCCACCCACACAACCGAGGTACCATTTTTATCAGGAGCCTTGGGGGAATGCTGGGTAGAAGGAGGTGTTTGGCTCCCCACAGACTGCAGAACTTTCCATCACAGAAATGTGTGGATTACATGTTTTATTAGTTAACATTTGAAGTTGTAAGGGATTCTGGGTAAAACAACCTGGTGAGATCCATGCAAGTCACCCCATCCTGGGTACCCCTGAATGTCTAGTTTTTAAAATGGTGCTACTTTGCTACGTTTGCCTGGGTGCTGGCTGAGCTGGGTTTCAAAATCCACAGCTAGGCACATTGCAAAAAAAGGGTCAGTTTGAGTGAAAAAATGTGATGTATCCATTGTGTTTTGGGAAGACGTGGGAGAATAGAATAGTCAAACATTTGTTATTAACAATTGAATTTCACTACATTTTGTACCTTCCAAAACTTAGCCAGTGTGTAAGAAAGCAGACATTTTGAAAAATACCTTCTAATCATATGCTAGTATGGGCACCCACAAATTCGGAGATGTACAAATAACACTTTTGTAAATTGGCCATTGTGACAGAAATTCACAGATGAAAATATAGTAACATTTTTACACTCATTTTCAATACTTCTTTATTTCAACTGTTTGCATCTTTGGGAAAACCTTGAGGGATTTACACATATGACCCTTTCTGAATTCCGAATTTTGTCTAACTTTCAGAAATCTGCAGCCTTCCTGGATCACTCATGGGTATCACACTGGTTCCCACTAAAAGCGGTGGGCTGTGAGAAAAAAAATAGGACATATAGACTGATACTGTGGCAAAAATTAGTTTTTGTCCATAATAGTTGGGAGGATGGTGACCTTTGCACAGTAAATGTTTGTTGATGACATTTTTAGGAAATAAAATAGACATTTTTATCCAGAGCAATTTTTTCAAGTTTAAAAAAAAACGATAAATGTGGCTATATTTTGCCTATTTTCTCGGTCACAGGCAAAGGAATCCACAAATTCTGGGTACTTTTAAAATCCCCAGGGTGTTAGAAAAAAGAAGGCACAAATTTGCTTTACTTACCTTTTGTGGAAATAACTTATGGACCCTAAGCACGAGCTACCCCAAAAAGCAAAAAAATGCTCAGCACATGAGGAAGGGGAGAGAGAGGGGCCAGCAGTTAAGGGGTCAATGTGAGCAGTCAACAGACATTTCAGGAATATTTATTTTCCTGAGCGGACCACTAGGGAAATTTATCAGCACAAAACTACTAATCCAAACAAATCTGTGGTATTTGCACATTGGATCTTTCATTAGTTGAAATGGTTCTTTAAACATGAAGCTCCTGGTTTGATACAAGTCAATCACAGGGCAGAAGTTATACAACATTGTGAAGACCGAGGCAACCCTGAGCACAGGGGGGCAGTAACATTTGTTGTATATGCACATGCAGTGTATGCCTTTGAAATGCTTTATTCATGGGTGAACTTTGATCCTATAGATGCCGGTCCTACGCTTTCCACTCCTACAAAGATGCAGCCGTTCTGACTCAGCCCCAAGCATATCACAACCCGGTGGACCCTTTCACCCGTCCAGTTCATAAGATTGGTTTGTTGGTCACTTAGCCCCCACATACCTCAGAATGCCTGACTGAATTCCCTAAAGTGGGGGGCACCTGATACCGTATTGGCTCGGTACACACAGTATCCTGTATAGGTGGCTCAGACAGTATGTATTGTATAACAAAGCAGGTAGAGCGGGTCGAGCGGGACCTGTACCACAGACTCAGGGTTCCATACAAGCAATCTGTCCACGGACTATAAGCGCCACTACGGGCAAAGTGCCCGTAAAAAGCAACAAAACTGCCTTCTGGATCGCTTGCAACATCAACCAGAGGAGCAGCATTGTGGCGATGAGACGTCCCCTTCATGGGCGGTACTACCCGATGTACTAAGGCAAGAACAATTGAGTACAAGGCTGCACCAGCCCTAGATCTAGGAATGAGATGAAGTATCAACCGCACTACCCATGGCACGCCGTCATGGGCGGTACTATCCGATGTACTAAGGCAAGAACAAATGAGTACAAGGCTGCACCAGCCCTAGATCTAGGAATGAGATGAAGTATCAACCGTACTACCCATGGCACGCCGTCATGGGCGGTACTACCCGATGTACTAAGGCAAGAATAAATGAGTACAAGGCTGCGCCCTCCCTCGATCTAGAATGAGATGAAGTATCAACCGTACTACTCATGGCACGCCGTCATTGGTGGTACTACCCGATGTAGTAAGGCAAGAACAAATGAGTACAAGGCTGCACCAGCCCTAGATATACGAATGAGATGAGGTATCAACCGTTCTACCCATGGCACGCCGTCATTGGCGTTAGTACCTGATGTACTAAGGCAAGTACAAATGAGTACAAGGCTGCACCCTCCCTAGATCTAGGAATGAGATGAAGTATCAACCGTACTACCCATGGCACGCCTCATTGGTGGTACACCCGATGTACTAAGGCAAGAAGAAATGAGAACAAGGCTGCACCCTCCCTAGATCTAGGAATGAGATGAAGTATCAACCGTACTACCCATGGCACGCCGTCATTGGTGGTACACCCGATGTACTAAGGCAAGAACAAATGAGTACAAGGCTGCACCCTCCCTAGATCTAGGAATGAGATGAAGTATCAACCGCACTACCCATGGCACGCTGTCATGGGAGGTACTACCTGATGTACTAAGGCAAGAACAAATGAGTACAAGGCTGCACCCTCCCTAGATCTAGGAATGAGATGAAGTATCAACCGCACTACCCATGGCACGCTGTCATGGGCAATACTACCCGATGTACTAAGGCAAGAACAAATGAGTAGAAGGCTGCACCCTCCCTAGGTCTAGGAGTTAAATAAATGGGAAATCTTAAAACAGTTTCCTCAATCATGCTGAGCTGAGAAGCAGCAGCTTTGGCTATGCGCCAGAGGCTGCAGCAATCCCTATTCAAGAGTGTGAACAGGAGCCACCTAAAATGATTTTGAAACATATACTCCTGTGGGCGTCACACCTTGGGGTCACGAGCCATCAAACCGCAGCTCACAACAAAAAATGAGACTGAGGGTTCTGGTGAGAAAAAAACTACCCCAGATACTAGAAAGGATATAAAAAGACGAAAAAGACTAACAAAAATAAAAGGACTGAATTTCCATCAACTCAGAAGTCCAGCCAAGGTGGATACAATTTGACGGACCATAAAAAAATATAACTGCCAGACTGGCATCTGTATTCTAATAGCATTACTTCTCATTCTTTTTGGGCCAAGAGGAGTGGACGGACCGAATCAGAACAAGACACTGAGGTTAGTGTAAAGAAGGAAGAGAAAGGTTGAACTCTATTACTCATATCAAAAAGAAAGAAAGGAACTTTATTAACTAAAGAAATTGCCATGCAAACTACGGATACTTCTGCAGAACAGGACTTGGGTGATGGTGCTGGTGGACAGCCCAGCTGAAGTGAAAATATTGCGCCAGATTCTTCGAGAACTTCTGTTGGTGAATCAGACTGAAGAATACATACAGTATGAAACTCTGATGGACATGTAAATCCTTCAGATAGTGTTCAGATTGTGAAAATACTAATTGAGAGCTATACATACACAAATTTAAAGCTATATTCTGCCCACATTTATCAGCTGCCGACAACATCCTTCTTGCAGAGGGTCACAGTCCCAAGCCTTTATAAGGGATGCACCCTCAGGAGAGGAGGTAAAAGTGTTAGCATTTTCCTCCTACAAACCCGGGGACCTGAGGGAAAAGAATGCGTGTGAGTAAGCTTTAAAGTAGGTTCCAGCGCTGTATGGAATCCAAGAAGGGTGGGATAAAGAATCCATTCTAAAGGTCATTGCTGAGCCCCAAACAAAGGCTCAATATCCTCCGAAGCCTGAAGCAAACACAACATTAAAGCTATCCGCGGTCAGCGGAAGATCACGCCATTATAATGCCTTGTAGTTTTACATTGAATAATCCTCTTTTTCCAGTTTTAAAACCTGATTGAACATACAGAATAGTTTTAGATTAAAGTTGTTAGACGGGCGAGCCCAGGGGAGACAGAAGATGTCTGACTGACCACCCCGGGACCCACTAATCCTTATGGAATAGGCCGAGCGCCGTCGAGAGGCCTCCTTGGCGAGGCTCCTCTCTTACAATCGTAGCAGACGAGCAATCACACCACTATAAAGGGACACCACACGAGGGTCGATTCTTAAGAGTCTTTATATATAGAATAAAGGCAAGTTCTCGCAGCAATATATACACAAAAGGATCGAGGGATCCTTAAAGTCTCGGTATCAGGGAGAAAGGGGTAGCGGGACAGTCTTGGTGCCAACGGCACTAGGATACCCGGCGCACAGCTCTCAATCCTTGAGCTGGGGGGTACAAGGAGCCGCGACAGCGTCAGCAGGGCTCCGAGGATGGTTCAGTGGGGTCGGGCCGCGACAGCGTCAGCAGGGCACCGAGGATGGTTCAGCGTGGTCGGGCCGCGACAGCGTCAGCAGGGCTCCGAGGATGGTTCAGCGTGGTCGGGTCGCGACAGCGTCAGCAGGGCTCCAAGGATGGTTCAGCGTGGTCGGGCCGCGACAGCGTCAGCAGGGCTTCGAGGATGGTTCAGCGTGGTCGGGCCGCGACAGCATCAGCAGGGCTCCGAGGATGGTTCAGCGTGGTCGGGCCGCGACAGCGTCAGCAGGGCTCCGAGGAAGGTTCCAAGTACAAGAGTTCTTATCAGGATCAGCCGCGACGAGGTCAGCAGGGCTTCGACTCCAAGATACAACTGCTTTCTTAATCCAGGGCTCGCCCAGATATAGGACTGGAGTCCTTTGATGTCCGGACCCTCGCGCCTGGGGGTCAGAGGGGCTGGGATGAGGGTGTCCAGACACCCAGCAGGGGGGTGGAGCCAGCGCCCAGGGAGGCCGGAGGGAGATCGATACCAGGCGTCCAGGGACGGCTGGGGGGCCATCGAAACTCCCCTCCTCTTAGATCCGTCGAGTGGCCACTCTACCACCTGGTGGGATCTTGGTGCCTCGATGTCGGGGCTTCGCTGGGGCCGTGGCCGGGGTCGTGCCGAGGCCACGTGCTCGGGACGTGATGGGCCCAAGATGGAGTCGGGCCTGAAATGTTGGTCCGGAGTGGTGGCCGGACCTGCAGATTTGGGGCGAGTAGGGTTCGCCGGGTTCCAGGGGGGAGAGCCGTGTGTTGCCAGGGTGGCTGCTCTCGTCGAGAGTTCGTGGAGGGTAGGGCCAGGGGGGCGACAGCGGGTCGAAGGAGGGCCGATGTCGGCCCGGGCCCGCCATGCGGGAGGGGTAGGACCACGCCACGTGGCCAGGTCCAACACACGTCCCCTCCAGCTGAAGGCAGGGAGAGTCACCCATCTTCTTGGGGGTTCTCCTCGCCGAGGCGGAAGAAGTGGGACAGGCCATCAGCATTGGCGTGGTCGTTGCCAGGGCGATGCTCCACAGTGAAGTCCATCCCTTGGAGGGAGATGGACCATCGCAGCAGCTTCGGGTTCTCGCCCCGCATTTGCATCAGCCACCGCAGGGGCCGGTGGTCGGTCTGTACCCGGAAGTGGGTGCCGAAGAGGTAGGGCCGGAGTTTCTTTAGGGCCCACACGACGGCGAAGGCTTCTCTCTCGATGGTGCTCCATCGTTGTTCTCTAGCCAGCAGGCGCCGGCTGATGAAGGCCACAGGATGGTCAATTCCCTCGGAGTTAACTTGCGATAGGACCGACCCAATGCCGTGCTCCAAGGCGTCGGTTTGGACCACAAACTCTTGGCTGTAGTCGGGGGCTTGGAGCACAGGGGCGGTGCACATGGCAGTTTTCAGAGTCTCGAAGGCCGTTTGACACTCGGGGGTCCAGTGCACCTTCTGGGGTTGCCTTTTGGAGGTCAGTTCAGTGAGGGGCCCCACAATGCTCCCATAGTCTTTTATGAAGCGCCAGTAATATCCAGTGAGCCCCAGTAAGGCTCGGACTGCTGTCTGGATGGCCGGGGGCTCCCAGGCCACGATGGCGTCAACCTTTGGTTGGAGGGGAGCCACATGGCCGTTCCCTACTTGGTGCCCGAGATAGGTCACAGACCCTTGGCCTATCTGGCACTTGCTGGCTTTTATTGTCAGTCCGCCCGTCGGAGGGCCGTCAGGACCTCCCAGAGGTGCGTCAGGTGCTCGTCCCAGTGGAGGCCGTACACCGCAATATCGACAAGATATGCGGCACTGAACTCTTCTATCCCCGCCAGCACCCTATTCACCAGTCTCTGGAAGGTGGCCGGGGCGTTTTTCATACCGAAGGGCATCACCTTGAAATGGAAGTGGCCATCGGGGGTCGAGAAGGCAGACCGCTCTTGGGCACCAGGGGTGAGGCCGATCTGCCAATACCCGGCCGTGAGGTCAAAGGTGCTGAGGTACTTGGCGGTCCCCAGGCGATCGATCAGTTCATCGGCCCGGGGGATGGGATGGGCGTCGGTCCTGGTGACGGCATTCAGCCCCCGGTAGTCGACACAAAACCTGAGTTCCGGAGGGGCGCCGGGGGCGGCGGCTTTAGGGACCAGGACAACGGGACTGGCCCAGGGACTGTCTGAGGGCTCGACCACCCCCAGGGCTAGCATCTTGGCAACTTCGGACTGGATGCAGGCCCGAACTCGGCCAGGAACTCGGAAGGCCCGGTGTCGCACGGGCGGGCTGTCCCCGGTGTCGACATCGTGGACACACCACTGGGTGACCCCGGGAGTGAGTGAAAACAGGTCCGCAAATTGCCCGAGCAGCTTTTGGCAGTCCTGGCGCTGTTCGGGGATCAGGGTGGAGGAGAGGGGAATTCCCTCGACGGAGCTGTCTTTTTCGGAGCATTTCAGGAGGTCGTCGCGGTGTGGCTCCGGTGGCCCGGACTCAGGGTCGGTTTCTTCATCGACGGTGGGAGGCGGCGGCGCGGGCCACTCCTGTTCTTCGGTCGGGGCGGCCTCGGTCGCCGCCGGGGCCCGGGCTGCCATGGATCGGGTGGTCGCGCAGACCCACTCGGGTAGTCCCAACATCCCCAGGTGTTCTCTCCGCTCGACTTAGGCCCAGGGGGAACTCTCGAGGTCGTTTCCGAGGAGGCAGTCCACGGGGGCGTCGTCCCGGACGGTCACCTTTAGCGTGCCCGACACCCCTCCCCACTCGAAGGGGATTCGGCCATCTGGCACAGAGTCTCGGAATTGTCGGCGGCCAGCACGGGGCATAGCACATTCGGTAGGATCTGTTCAGGAGTCACTAAGTGGCAGCGGACGGCCGTCACACTGGCTCCAGTGTCACGGAGTGCTTCGGCCCGTCGCCCATTAATGTTGACCCACTGACGGTATTTTTGGGTGTTGCTCGGGAGTGGAGCCCGGGGGATCATGTCTCTTTCGCCCAGACAGACTAGGGCCATGGCGGCCGGCTCCCACTCAGTCTGGTCCTCGGGGTAGGCCTCTTCTTCTTCTTCCCCTCCTTCCCCCAGGGCGGCGGCCGCGATCTGGCGGGTCGGAGGTCCGGTGGTGCCGGTACGCTGGTTCATTGGGCAGTGGGGGTCACTGGAGAAGTGACCTGGCCGCTGGCATATGTGGCAGGTAATGTTTGGGCGGGGCCCCGGCCGTGCTGGGGGGACCCCTCTTCTGGTCAGGGGTGGCGAAGTGTTGTTCTGGGGCGACCCCAGGGGCGGACTCCGTGGTGGTGTAGACGGGAAGTCTCAGCTCCGGTTCTGGCCTCCTCCGCCGCCTCGCTGGCGGGGGTGCCCCTGGGTGATCTGTCCTGATTCTCCTATCGGAGTCCGGGGGACCCGGGTGCTCACCCATCGATCGGCCTCGACGGCGAGTTTCCGTGGCTCGGTCAGTTTACTGTCGAGTAGATGCTGTCGGAGCTCGACAAAGCAGTTGTTGGAGCGGTGCTCCCATACGGTGAGGTCGAACAGCTGTTCGTAGGTGGTCACTTTGCTGCCCTTGATCTACCCTTCCAGGGCCCGGCTATAAAAGTTTACCTACTCCACCCATGTGGTACCGGGGATCTTTTTACAGTCTCGGAATCTCTGCCGGTACATCTCAGGAGTGAGACCATAACGGGTGAGCAGGGCGTCCTTCATGTGATCATAGGAGGACATTACGTCGTTGGCCAGTTCCAGCAGGGTGTCTCTTCCTTCGCTGACGAACTTCCCCCATAAGCCGGCACCCCAATCTTTTCGGGGTATGCGGTGCGCGGTCATGGCGACTTCGTAGGCCTTAAACCACTGCTGGATGTCGTCATTTTTATAGTACTCTTTGACGACATCCTTGGGAATGTGGACCTTCGTGTCGGTAGGAGGTGGGGGGCTTCGGTTCACAGCGGCACCAGCTTCTTCGCTCTTGGCCTTAATCTCCAGTTCTTTGAGGCCACGCTCGTGCTCGAACGTGAGTTTTTTTCCTCCAATTCTCTCTGCCTCCGTCTCTCCTCTAGGTCTCCTTGCAGCCGGAGTTGCTCGATGGCCATTTTCTTTTCTGCTAGTTGGAGTTCTCCGTCCAGTCTGAGTCGGGCGAGCTCCAACTCATGGAGCCGGCTTCTCTCTCGCTCTTGGGCATCTTCGTGGGAGAGGCCTGTGTCTCTGCTGGTGGTTCTTTCTTCCGCTGGGGCTGTTATGGTTCCCGGGGGCACTCCTGGGACAGTGTCATCTTCAGTTCGGGGTGGTGTCGCTCCGGACTCCACCCATGTTTGCAGCGCTTCTTTAAAATCCTCTTTGGTGCTTAGTCCGGTTATACATGATTTCCAGTGGCCTTAAAGAATAGTCCTGGTTTATTTGCAGCATCAATTATGGAGCTCTTACAGAAAGATCCAGAGGCGACATCTTACATTGACAACATTTACACAACAGATGATGACACGGAACAACACCCTACCAGGGCGGAGTGTACAGTGACAATACCGGCAGCAACAGATGATGACGCAGAACGACACCCGACCAGGGCGGAGTGTATAGTAATAATACTGGCGGCAACAGATGATGACGCGGAACGACATCTGACCAGGGCGGAGTGTATAGTGACAATAGTGGCCACAATAGATGATGACGCGGAACGACACCTGACCAGGGCGGAGTGTATAGTAATAATACTGGCTACAACAGATGATGGCGCAGAACGACACCTGACCAGGGCGAAGTGTATAGTGACATTACTGGCCACAACAGATGATGACGCAATGGCCTGCATCTTTAAGTGGAGTTGATGTAACATTTGAGTATGATCTGACTCTCTGCATTTAAGAATTTATGCACTATACACAAAATATACCACAAAGTCCTAATATGCTACCCACGGAGGATTATAAGAGAGTCTTCTATAAAGATGGCTCTGCGTGTCCTGTGGTTGTTATGACACAGAAATACTCCGTGACATGCGCTGCATGCAGGGAAATTGTGAAAACGCCAAATTCAAACCACTATAGACTCACATTAAAATCTTTGGTGACCGCACTGCACAGCTCGCAGATATTCACGCCTTGCTGCTCACATGACAGAAGGCTGATCCATCCATTCTCACACTGATAGTGTCAGATTCATCCTTCTATGCAAGGGTACAATGTCGATTTAGCACAATGGCATTTGAAAGGTACCAGAGTTTCAAAAAGGAAACCCATTAAAAATAAGCAAGTGCAAGGTAAGCGGTTTTCTTTTTTTTTATTTTAATTTTCCTTCATCGTCGGCTGTTGACTCCCTCCTCACCCCGCCCCGCCCCACCACCCTTACCTGCACGGGCAGCTCCAGTGCATAGATTCCTCATAATGCACTAAGATGCAGCGCATAGATCCTGGATAGAAGAGCCCAGCTCAGCCCCCAGGGGCCCCTGGATAAAAGAGCCCAGCTCAGCCCCAGGGGCCCTTGGATAGAAGAGCCCAGCTCAGCCCCAAGGGCCCCCGGATAGAAGAGCCCAGCTCAGCCCCAGGGTCCCCGGATAGAAGAGCCCAGCTAAGCCCCAGGGCCCCCAGATAGAAGAGCCCAGCTCAGCCCCAGGGGCCCCGGATAGAAGAGCCCAGCTCAGCCCCAGGGGCCCCCAGATAGAAGAGCCCAGCTCAGTCCCAGGTCTCTCGGATAGAAGAGCCCAACTCAGCCCCAAGGGCCCCCGGATAGAAGAGCCCAACTCAGCCCCAAGGGCCCCCGGATAGAAGAGCCCAGCTCAGCCCCACGGGCCCCCCGGATAGAAGAGCCCAGCTCAGCCCCAGGGGCCCCGGATAGAAAAGCCAGCCTCACCCCAAGGGGCCCCTGGATAGAAGAGCCCAGCACATTCCCGGGCCCCGGATAGAAGAGCCCAGCTCAGCCCCAGGGGCCCCAGATAGAAGAGTCAAGCTCTGCCCCAGGGGCCCCTGGATAGAAGAGCCCAGCACAGCCCCAGAGGCCCCCAGATAGAAGAGCCCAGCTCAACCCCAGGGGCCCCGGATAGAAGAGCCCAGCCCCAGAGGCCCCCAGATAGAAGAGCCCAGCTCAACCCCAGGGGCCCCGGATAGAAGAGCCCATCTCAGCCCCGGGGTCCCCTGATAGAAGAGCCCAGCTCAGCCCAAGGGCCCCCAGATAGAAGAGCCCAGCTCAGCCCCAGGGCCCCTGATAGAAGGGCCCAGATCAGCCCCAGGGTCCCCCGGATAGAAGAGTCCAGCGCAGCCCCAGGGCCCCCGGATAGAAGAGCCCAGGTCAGCCCAGGGGCCCCCGGATAGAAGAGCCCATCTCAGCCCCAGGGGCCCCTGGATAGAAGGGCTCAGCCCTCCCCAGGGGCCCGGATAGAAGAGCCCAGCTCAGCCCCACCCCCAGGGGGCCCTGGATAGAAGAGCCCAGCTCAGCCCCAGAGTCCCCTGGATAGAAGAGCGCAGCTCAGCCCCAGGGGCAACTGGATAGAAGAGCCCAGCTCAGCCCCAGGGGCCCTGGATAGAAGAGCCCAGCTCAGCCCAGCTCCTGCAGAGATTCCCTCCAGGATTATTCAGTCTATTTCTACAAACACAGCAGAAGGTGCAGACAATCTCCTACCTGAGCAGAGAACTGTGCAGATGTGTCCAGGCTCTCTCCCCCTCCTGGGGGGCCGTGGTGGAGCACGGGGAGATCTGGGGCCTGAGGGGGGTCTGTAGATGAAGGTAACTGCACAGACAGATGAGGATCCTTCCTCCTCTGCAGCAGGCTGCACACGAGGAGAGACAGGAAGTGATGTCACCCCGCTGCTGGTGCTGTCCCTGCCGCTGCTGACCCGGAAGAGGAAACTCTTCTCCTTACATCCAATGTGCATCTCAGTGGGTTTCATCAGCAGGCGAGGAGCGCCCTCTGGTGGCCGCTGACGGAACCGCCGCAACCAGGCTCCAGCAGAGAAACAAGCATTGGCACCTGCAAAGACACAGACATGGGTGGACACTCAGAGTCCATGACAGGGTCTCGTATGGGAAACAAGCATTGGCGCCTGCAAAGACACAGACATGGATGGACACTCAAAGTCTATGACAGGATCTCGTATGGGAAACAAGCATTGGCGCCTGTAAAGACACAGACGTGGGTGGACACTCACAGTCCATGACAGGATCTCGTATGGGAAACAAGCATTGCCGCCTGTAAAGACACAGACGTGGGTGGAAACTCAGAATCCATGACAGGATCTCATATGGGAAACAAGCATTGGCGCCTGTAAAGACACAGACGTGGGTGGACACTCAGAATCCATGACTGGATCTCATATGGGAAACAAGCATTGGCGCCTGTAAAGACACAGAAGTGGATGGACACTCACAGTCCATGACAGGATCTCGTTTGAGAAACAAGCATTGGCGCCTGTAAAGACACAGACGTGGGTGGACACTCAGAATCCATGACGGGATCTCGTTTGGGAAACAAGCAGTGGCGCCTGCAAAGACACAGACGTGGGTGGACACTCAGAGTCCATGACAGGATCTCGTATGGGAAACAATCATTGGAGCCTGCAAAGACACAGACGTGGGTGGACACTCAGAGTCCATGACAGGATCTCGTATGGGAAACAAGCATTGGCGCCTGTAAAGACACAGACGTGGGTGGACACTCAGAGTCCATGACAGCATCTCGTATGGGAAACAAGCATTGGCGCCTGTAAAGACACAGACGTGGGTGTTTCTCTAAGATGCTCACAGTCCATGACTGAGTCTCATATGGGAAACAAGCATTGGTGCCTGCAAAGACACGGATATGGGTGTTTCTCTAAGACCCTCACAGTCCATGACAGGGTCTCATATGGGAAACAAGCATTGGCGCCTGTAAAGAAACAGACGTGGGTGATTTTTTTAAGACGCTCACAGTCCATGGAGACAGGGTCTCATATGGGAAACAAGCATTGGGGCCGGTAAAGACCTGGGGGGTTAGATGTGACAGTCTGCGTGATGTGAAAGTAAACTCGTGGTTGGCTCGCGCTTGTTTTACTTGTGCTCCTCAGCTTGTAGCTAGCTGTTGGGCAGTGCGACGCTGCTGTTTATACTCGCGCTCTTCAGCGGATTGCTCCGTTCTATGCAATGGCGACCGTTGTCTTCGAGGCTGAGGAGATCACCGAGCTGTGCGTCGTGGCCTGGACATCAGGGGAATCAAAACTGCACTCATTACTCGCCTTAAACAGCTGAGGCACTGTTACAGTTCATGTGCCATTTTACAAAGGGTGAGGCCGCGTTTAAATCAAGCCTCTGTCCAGGCTGTGGCTGTCTGTCTGGGCTGATGTTGTCTGTCTGGGCTGTGGTTGTCAGTCTAGGCTGGAGGAGATGGAACGAAGTGTGACAGGCAGCGGGTCCTCCTGGAATCCCCAGCAGCCACCCCTGGCCTGGAGGGGCTCAGCACTCAGAGCGCAGTGCTGCAGCTCGGAGGCCGGCGGACAGAGGCAAGGCTAGGGGAAAGAGGAGGGGGTGCAGGCTATGAGGGCAGAGCCCAGGGGGGCACGGGCTAGGGGAGAGAGGAGGGGGTGCAGGCTATGAGGGCACAGCCCAGGGAGCACGGGCTAGGGGAGAGAGGAGGGGGTGCAGGCTATGAGTGCACAGCCCAGAGGGCACGGGCTAGGGGAGAGAGGAGGGGGTGCAGGCTATGAGGGCACAGCCCAGGGGGCACGGGCTAGGGTAGGGAGGAGGGGGTGCAGGCTATGAGGGAACAGCCCAGGGGGCACGGGCTAGGGGAGAGAGGGGGGGTGCAGGCTATGAGGGCACAGCTCTTGAGTCTCTGGAGGGAGGATGAGTCAGACAGAGCACGGCCCACGACTCGCCCCTCCCGGCCTCTTTACAACCTGGGGTGCAGCGCTCTTAAGTGTCTGGAGTGAGCAGGACCAGAGAGCCCCCCTCCTGCGAGATCCCTGCACTCCCCACCCCCGGCGGCAGATGTGACCGGGCCAGGGGGGAGCAGACTGCACATGGGACCACCTTTGAGCACAAGCGCCGCACACTTGCTTTGAGCAAAGATAAACATAAAATACATACACAGGGATTGATGGCATTTCACAACTTTAGTTTAATGAACGAGCCGCACGCACTATTCTTGCAGACTGCCCAGAAGTGTGAGAGTTGTGTGACAGGCACCTCGTTTGACCACTAAGTAATCTGTCTGCTATTTCACCAGTTAACCATGAGCTTCTGTGAAACCGTCTAGGTGTGATCTAAATCAGCCGTTTCAATATTTCCACATCTGCCTGCTGTAACTGTGCTCTCATAAATGGTGCTTCCTACAAAGAACGAAGTCTTTATAGGAAGCATTTTGAGAAAAGTGTACTTTTATTACGTTTAAACATTTTTTAGCCAGCCCGTTCCGCCACAAAAACCACTTTCTCAGGCCGCACAGTAATGTCTTATCTCTATTGCCAATTTAATTATTTAGGAACATAGATAGCAACCTTTTAAGTAAAAACATGCAACAGTCTCCATCCATGTAAACTTAAGTTGAAACTCCAATCTCTGGTGCAGTAGGTTGGCCACCAAGTTTGACATGCTAATATATGAAGATGCAAAGCTGCTCCAAACTGACCAGCCACCATAATGTTCTCCCATCCACTTCCACCACTTTTATTTTAAGATTACAATTACCATGAACTCGAGAAAAAAAAAATCCTGTTAGAAGTCCCTGTCAGGAGGTTACCGGAAATAGAAAGTGACCGGGCAGCTGGGCACAGTACCAGCTTGTGCCAGAGTCTTGCTGCCAGCGTTGGCGTTAAAAGGCACTACGCAGGGGGGCGTGTCCAAGATGGCGACGGAGTAAGACGTGTTTTCTGTCCCTCCGCCGCCGTGATCTGCTCAGCCTTGTCCAGCACCCTCCCTGAGCCCTACCAGCGGCTCTCCTTCTAGCGCAACACCCCCGGAGTCACTGGGGTGCCCTGTGTGCGACCGGGGCCGCGAGGGTGACAGGCTGGTCCCGCTTCCACGTCGGGGCCTGTGCCGTGGCGGACGTGTGAAGCCGGGGACTTGCGTACAGCGGTGAGAAGGCGGGCCCACCAGTCTGCGCTGCCGCGGAGCCGCCCGCCCGGACAGAGACCGACTGTGCCCACGGCGATCGGAGGTCCAGCCTCACTGGGGTGCGTCGCGGGGCTGTCCGGAGAGGCCCCTGGAGTAACATCGCCTTGGACTCGGGGGCACGGCGAGGCTCCTGGACTACGCGAGCACAGGGATCTGCGGCCTAGCTCCCGGACGGGGTTCCCAACCTCCAGCTCGGATCCGGAGAAGTGACGGGGCAACACCTACCCCGGACCAGCGTTGCCGGACACGGAGCTTTGCTGGGGGCTTTCTGATCCTGGGACCTCCAGCGACTCATAGCAGTGTCGTACCCTGGTGGCGGCCTGCTGACGGAGGTCCACGTGCTCTTTGCCTACGGCCGTGAGGCGTGACCCGGCTGTGCCTTGGAGACAGAACCGGCCTCCCCCTGCACAGACCCTGTGATCTGCGACCCGGTGCCGAGACGCACTATGGGCGATACGGACCCCTGCGGTGCGGCCGGTCGTGGCCCGAGGGGGGGCTGTGGCGGCGCCCCCCCTTGACTGGTGTTGGGTCGCGATGGCTCACAGAACCCGCAAGGACAAGCCCAGTAAGGAGGGGCCTCTCAGGGGATCACAGGCGACGTCGTCCCCGAGCACTAGCACCGGCTCCTCTCCCCGGATGCGCGATGATGAAGCGCCGGCCACCAAGGCCTTCATGCTTGAACTCTTCTCCGCCATTAAAGAGGACATCTCGGAGCTGCGGTCTCAGCTTGCCTCGGACCTTCGACAGGTGAGAAGGGATGTCGATGGCATTGGTGAGAGGGTCGCTACGTTAGAAGAACACGATCTGGGCATGGCGGAGGACGTGCATCAGCTGCAACAGGATGTGATCAGGCTGACGGAGCAAAACTTGGACTTGCAGGCCCATGCTGAGGACCTGGAGAACCGCTCTCGCCGAAATAACATCCGCATCCGCGCGGTGCCATGGGAAGGTGAGGCGGGGGACCTGCGTGGATATGTGGAGGCACTCTGTTTGCAGATCCTCGGTGAGGAAGACCTGCGAGAGATCAGAATGGACAGGGCACATAGAGTCGGGCTGCCGAGAGGAAATTTTGGTCTGCATCCATGATTTCCAACTTAAAGAACGTATCCTTCGGAAGGCGCGAGGGATTGCTGACTTGCAGTTCAGAGGACACCGTCCCCAGCTCTTCCAGGACTTGGCTGCTTCCACGCTGCAAAAGAGGCGCTCTTTTAAACCTGTGACTTCCTACCTGAGGGAACGTGGTGTGGCGTATTCCTGGGGCCATCCCTTTCGCCTAATCTTTCGCTGGCAGAACAGGTTAGTCCAGGTCCGATCGCTGCAAGCAGCCAAGGAACTACTGGGCTTGGATGAGCCTGCTCCCTCTTCGAGTGCGGATCAATCTCCGGCGCGACGACGCAGACGTTCGCCTTCCTGGCAGAGAGTGGGGCGCCCGGCGACGCACAGCAGACCGGATCCCTCGGCTAGCCAACAGGAGAGGAATGGAGCGGTGGCCTCGGTGGTGAATGTGACAGAGTCGCTGTCACAGAGCAGCTCGGGAGCGGCAAGAACCTGCAGGGAAGGCTGCTAGGCGACGGAGGGACACCCCCCCTCCGTTCAGGTACCGTGGGTAAATATGTACTTTTGGAGAGGACACCCCGGTCCAAGAACTGACCTGGACAATGCCCGATGCCCCACCCGCAACATGCGGTGGGCTGCTGAAGCCGCCCTTTTGGTGGCCTTTTGCTTTTTCTTTTTGTTCCCTTTATTTGTTGGCCCCGTGGGGCCCTTGCAGTTCATAGTGGAGGATGCACTCCTGTTGAGGCTCTCCAGACCTGGGGGGGGGAGGGGAGAGGGTGTGTGGGGGGAAGTTTGAGGGGGGGAAGGGGAGGTGGTGGTGGTAGCGAGAATGCTTGTCGCAGATTGTTTCTGTCTCCGCAGTATCCAGATGTAGGGGGTAGGAGGGAGGGGACCGGGTGGGATGTGTGTTTGATAAGACTTCGGGGGTGCTGGGCGGAGTGGTGTGTGTCGGGTGTAGAGAGAAGGGACGCTGAGCTGTATGTGTGTGCTTGCCCGTCATGCCGGTCGTTGTTGGCACCTGGAATGTAAAGGGGCATAATTCCCCTCAAAAGAGACAAAAGGTGTGGAAATATACATTGGATCATGATCTGGATGTGGTGGGCCTCCAGGAAACACATTTGACAAGGAAGGACGAATCCCGCCTCAAGCACAGGCAATATCCATTGATATATAGATCTTCAGCCCACACTAAGCACAGAGGTGTGGCTCTTATGTTCCGTTCAGCAGTGCGATTTCAACTGCTGGGAGTCAGGAACGATAAAGAGGGTAGGTGGATTTTGGTCAAGGGGTTACTTCGGGGTAAACTATGTACTTTTCTAGTTCTCTACGCTCCTAATGTAGGTCAAAATAAGTTTCTCCACGACCTGCTGACCACAGTGATGGATTTTGTTGAGGGCACATTTTTTGTCCTGGGGGACTTTAATCTGGTATGGGACCGTGATCTGGACTGCTCTCGTCCCCAGAGGGCGGAGGCGGGAGTTAGCTCGGCTGAAACAAAAGAGAGGTTTGTGGACTGTGGGCTATTCGACGGGTGGCGGGCCCTCCATCCCCTCACCCGGGATTACACCTATTACTCACATGTCCATCAATCCTATTCTCGACTAGACTATGGCTTTCTGAGCCAATCCCTACGAGGAGCCTTGAGCAATACCAAGATCTTCCCCCTTTCGGTCTCCGACCATGGCCTGCTGACCCTGTGTTTTCGCTGGGCACCGGATAGCGCCGGACCACGCAAGTGGTACTTCCCGGCCTCTTTGGTCAGAGACGACCCCTCCTGTAGAGCTTTGCGGGCGGCGATCCGGGAATTTTTTGACCTTAATCCTGTCCAAGATACCTCAATCTTTGTCACCTGGGATGCTTTTAAGGCGTTGATCAGGGGCAGTTGCTTAGCCCTCAACGTGGATCTCAATCGGCAGCGCCGGGAGGAGAGTGAGGGATTGGAGGACGAATTGGCTAGGTTAGAAGTGTCGCATAAACAGATTCCCACTAGGCAGACACGCCGCTCCCTGACAGCGGTCCGGGGTAAACTCAGGTCCCACTATAATAATAGAGCGGAGTTCACTCTCCTGAAATTGCGCCGTCTCTCCTACTCACGGGGTAACAAGATTGGGAAACACCTAGCGCGCCAGTTGAGGGACAAACGGGAGAAGGAATATATAGGCGGTATCCAGGATCATAGGGGTGACCTGCATCATCGAGATGAGGAAAAAGCAGAACTTTTTGGAGAGTTTTATGCGATGCTCTATTCCGGTGATTCCCTGGACCCTACGGCCCAGAAGGACTATCTGGGTGCTCTTCTACTCCCCCGCGTCTCTCCCGAATGGAACGACCTGCTGGAGGCCCCCTTCACTAGGGAGGAGGTGCTGACGGCGATCAAAGCCCTGAAACTCAATAAGGCACCCGGGGCTGACGGCTTTACGGCGCTCTTTTATCGGACCTTTGCGGCAGACATAAGTGACCATCTGGTACACCTCTTCAACGCCATGGCGGACTCGGGCACGACCACGGGCTCCATGGCTGAGGCAGTGGTGTCGGTTATCCCCAAGCCGGGGAAGGACCCTTCCAAGTGCACCTCCTACAGACCTGTAGCGCTGCTGAATATAGACGCCAAGTTATACTCGTCCATACTGGCAACTAGGTTACAGGATCTTATGCCCGCACTCATCCACCCCGACCAATCCGGATTCATTAAGGGGCGCCAGACCCACGATAACACTCGCCGTGTGGTCCACCTTATTGAAAAGGCTAACCGCTTCTGCATCCCTGCGGTATTAGTGGGGTTGGATGCGGAAAAGGCTTTCGACCGGGTGGACTGGGGATTCCTTTTCCAGACCTTGACGGCTTTTGGATTTTCATCCAAATTTTTGACCATGATCCGTGCGAACTATAGTTGCCCCCGCTCCAGAGTCTCGGTCAACGGTCACCTGTCGGCCTTCTTCCCCCACTCCTGGGGTACGAGGCAGGGATGCCCGCTCTCGCCCCTGCTCTTTGCATTGAGTATTGAGCCACTGGCGATGGCGGTGCGGGAACACCCCGCCATCCAGGGACTGCCCTTCACGGGCGAACAACACAAAATCTCGTTGTTTGCTGACGACGTCCTGCTGTCTTTATCGGATCCTGCACGCTCTCTGCCCCAGGTCCAGGCTGAACTAGAACGCTTTGAGAGAGTGGCGGGCTTCAAGGTCAACTACGACAAGTCCTTTATTTTGAACCTTACGCTTCCCCTGGCTGAGGTGGACCGCCTTCGCCCGTTGTCCCCCCTGCCGTGGACGCTTTCTTCCCTTTTGTATCTGGGGATCCACCTCACCCCAACGGTGGGGAAGCTGTATGCCGCCAACTTTCCCCCTTTGTTGGCGAGTATCCGCTCTGATCTGAGGCACTGGCTACCCCTTTATATCTCGTGGTTGGGACGGATACACGCGATTAAAATGACACTACTCCCCAAGCTGCTGTATTTATTCCAGGCGCTCCCCATTGTGGTTGATGCCGACTTCTTTCGCAGTATAAAGACCCTCTTGCTCCGCTTTATTTGGAGGGGAGGGAGGGCCCGCTTCTCCTTTACCACACTTAGACGGCCACGAGAGGAGGGGGGTGTTGGCCTGCCGGATATGCTTCTCTACTATAAAGCGCGCAGCTCCGGGTGTTAGTAGAGTGGTCTCAACCGGAATCAGAAAAGCACTGGCTCCATATGGACAGGAGTGTGGCGGGGAGGACAATCTGGGATCTAGTGTGGAAACCCAAGAGGGACAGGCCCAAAAATGCGTACATCAGCACTCCCACGGGCACCACCTTGAAGGTGTGGGATTCGCTCGCCGGGGATGAGAGATGGACTACGTTCCCCTCCCCGTTTACGCCCATCCACTTCAACCCTGCCATCCCTCCTGCCCAATTCGAGGGACCCTTTGAAGTCTGGAGGAAGGGGGGATGTTTGGCCCTTACTCACCTGTTTCATGGAGTAGCCCCACTGTCATTCGACAACTGCAGAAGGGACTACGAGGTCCTACCGACGGAGCGATACCATCATGCTCAACTTCTCCACTGGGCGCTTTCCCCTGCTGTCCGGGAAGCCGCCACTAGAGCTCTCACTCCCTTTGAGTCCTTTCTTGTTCGAACCTCTGGCATCCGGGAACTATTTCCTTTCTTTATCGCCACCTCCTGTCCACGGCGGTGTCCCCCAAACCTCGGTACATAGATTCGTGGGAAGGTATGTTGGACCAAGAGATTTCTGAGGTGGAGTGGTCACGGTTGTGGAGAGACCTAGCAAAACATAATCACTCTGTTGAACTCCGAGAGGCCCATCTCAAAACAATGATGGACTGGTACCTCACCCCGGTCAAACTCCACCGTATATTTCCGGGCACTTCCGACAGATGTTGGCGGGGCTGTGGCCTGCTGGGCGACTTCCGCCACGTTTGGTGGGACTGCCCCGCTATTCGCCCCTATTGGGAGGAAATCCTCTCTCATGTTAAAGAGATCCTTGGATACCCAGTGGCAGACTCAATGGCACATGTGTTATTGGGTCTCCGAGATCCACTGCTGGAACATCAGACCCGGGCAGATAAGAAGATCTTATGGTTGTGCTTAGGGGCGGCTAAGACTACCCTGGCTGCGGCCTGGAAGAAGAAGGAAGCCCCAGCGATTTCCTTATGGTGTGCTAGACTGTGGCGACTGTTAAGCATGGAGCGCATGGCTGAGGTCTTCTTAGGGGACTTTAAAAACTTCACCTTCCGCTGGGGTCCACTGGTCCGCTTCCTTACTAAGGGTCTTCCGTCTACCCACCTACATTGCGTGCCCTGCATCTATTCCAGGTGTGAATGCTGGTTGTGTGCTTAGATGTGAGTGTGGGACGCTACCACCACCGGGGGGGGGGGGGGGGGTTCTTTTTGGGTTTAGTTTTTCATAATTTTTTTTTTTTTCTCGTTGAATCTCTGGGACATTGTACCTCGATTGTGGCGGGAGTCACTCAATGCTACTACAGGGAGGCGGCTGCTGATTACGATTACTTATGATAACAGGGCCTACCCGGACTGTGTTGCTAACGCTCCTAAGCACATTGGACTTGCTGCCTGCTTTGTAATTGTCATTACACTTGCCCCGTCCTCTGATGGGGATCTTCGGCTGTATTCTTGACCCTCTCCCGCCTTCCAAGGTTGCCCCCTGTGAGGGGTGTTGTGCGAGATTGTCGCGAGTGTTTTCTTTTCTGTTGCTTCATAACAAAAAAGAAAATATATATATTTTTTTTTAAAAAGGCACTACGCAGCAGCATCACTACAGCTCTGTCTGTACGCAATGCCGCAAAGTATTTCCCAAAGCGGGCCACTTTGAAAGGTGCTCTGGCCACCTACCTCCAGTGGCATTTGGCTTCTCACTAGCAGTGATCCTGCTCTGGGGCTGGCCTCCAGTCTGCGGTGAGCATCTCGAGACTACCACCCTGTTCAGTCTCAATAGAAGTGTTGATTAACTCGCGATAAGGCCCAGTCTGGAAAGGTGCAGCCATCTGGCTGTGGATTGCGACTCCTGTCACGTTTGAGGTGTACTTACTCTACTGCGAGGGTCCAGGACTGTTCCATTCAGACCTTCGACCTTCTCCTGAAAAACTGCCTTTCATGCCCTCAAGCGGAGGTTCCACATGGTTGATGGCGTTCGCTCTATAAGTCCTTTCTGCACATTTTGACCTTGAACATTAAGTCACACCTGTGAAACTGTTAGTTTTTAGGTCTTGGCTGGCAAAAGCAGCGCGCATGCACTACTCTCAGCATTCAAGGGCTTCTTGGCATCAATACAGATTCCAAAGCTCTCGGGGGCGGAGTTGAAGCCCCGCCCATCTTTTTGATTGATTTGTGACACCGGAACTATACAATTGTACAACCACTGTGTTTTCCGCGTTATAGATGTGTTGCATTTGCCATATATTCCACCCTCTGTATATTTTAACAAAAAAAGTTTGAGCTAAAATGGTTCAAAAGTTACTATAAACATATCAGTACGTGCTACTACACAGCGGAAGGATCCTAGCAAAGCTTCACTGGTCACCTTTATGTTGCTCATTGCTATATATTTGGGTGTTAGACTGGTAATAATGATGTGCAACCAATGGCCACACAGTGTTAACGGGAGTAAAAATGATAAAATAATGAAGTAATACGGTCACAAAATGCGCCGCATAATTTGTCTTTTCTTGCTGCATAATTTACTCAACCGTGCCACATAAGTTTCCCTTCACTGCCACATAATTCCAGAGGCCTTGGTGGTTATAGCCTCATATAACGAAGGAGAGACCCAGGTGGGTGTGGTGTCTTCGTTACATCTGCACTCTGCATCCACAACCCTCTGAATAGTTAATCTGAGCTCTGACATACTTTCACCTTTTGACTGGCAAACTTAGTCTGTCATAAGCGTTTTGATTTTCTGCGGTGTAGGCTTCATTTCTGCATGTTCGTGGTTCCTTTTAATTTTGTTTACTCTGTAGGACAGCACTTCTGAGGCGCGCGGATTAACTAACTTCCTCCAGAAAAATAATCACGCACCGCACTCAGCTATCCTCCCAATACTATTGCGCCTGACACCGGTAAACAAGCGGCTTACATCACATGTCACCGCCCACGGAAATGAAAAACCACGTCTTAGTAAAATAACCTCACCTCAAACATAGAAAGAACAAGCATTAAAAATGCGATAGGTCTCGCCTTTCATTTAGTTAAAGCCATTTGGTTTCCTATACTGTTCCATTAGAAAAGCAAATGGCTGTAACTTAATCAAAGGCGAGACCTGTTGCATTTTCAATGCTTGTCTGTGAGTGGTTGTATTTAATTTTCTCTGGTATTCATCTGCCAACAGTACGAACAGCAGCGATTATTTACACTTATACTGGTGGCTCTGCAAATAGCAAACAAGCTTCATTATTTACCAGCCACTGTGCAAACAGCAAATAAATGTAAGTTTTTACCCAGCTGCCTGCTAAATATAAGAAGTTATGCATGGTTTAGCCAGAGGCAGTGTAAACTGCAAACAACTTCACAATTTACCTGGCTGCTGGCTATCACGAGAGTCTGCACTGTGGACCCGCTCCTTATCAATAATAACCGCTGGCTAAGGGGCAGATATTGAATCCTATCTGGATGGCGGACACGCAGACGCCAAGGAAGCATTACTATTCACCCAGCTACTGGTTACACATAGGACTTATGCACAATCTGGCCACAGGTCAAGAAAACTTCACTGTTTACACAACTGCTGGTGACAGAGCAGGTATTATGGGCTCGAATCACCAGGACAAACGTACACTTGGGCATACATGTACTCTTTTTTTCACTCTGATTAGCGCCTGAGTACATTACACCATCTGATTGTGCTCGTTCTTGTGACGTTCTGGCCTGGGAGCCAGGTGCATGCTGTCAGCAGTGTGAGAGCAAAGGTTCTATACATTGTGTAAATTGGTAAAGCGGTTCGGTCAGGAATTCTCAATTGCATCTGCTATTTGTCAGTGTGGATGAGGGCGCTGAGACTGAGACGTCAGTGTGCGCGCTGGTATACCCTTAGACACTGTTCTATTATAGCGGTGCCACTGATTCACAGCGTAGCAGGGACACAGGAGACACATGAGTAAGCTATCACAGATGGTATTGGTTATTTTCCTGTTCCTTTGTGTCCTACCCCCCCCCCCCCTCCCTCGCGCTGAATTATCGCGCTGTCTGTCTCCACCGATTGAGGGTGGAGGCATTTTAGGCATTTCTGCATTTTCCCTTTTTAAAAACTTTTATTTACTCACTGTATTGACCCCTGCATTTCTGCTCCTCTGCCTCTTCCCCTGAGTGATCGGCCGATTCAGGGCTGACTCACCGGGGGCACGGTCGGAGAGACGGCGGTGGCCATCTTTGATAGGGTTAGCTTCCCTGGTGGCCAGAGGCTAGAGCATAAAAACAAACGGCCGTCGCTCCGCGCAGCGGACGCGAGCAGCGGGCGCGCCTTAGTCGCGCCGGAGTCTAGCCAGAGTCCTGCCCGTCTGCGCCCGTCAGCGCTAAGGCAGGGCTAGGGCAGGACTATCTGGACATTCCCACTATGCTTTCCAGCGATTTCCTCACTGGTTTCCGTCCTAAGGCAAGCTCTTGCGCCTACGGCGCTCTTGACCCCCTGTGTGGACCTTTCCAATGTCCCACGTGCTCCTTTGAACTCCCGACGCCCTTGCCTATCGCTGATTTACAGCCTATACAGACGGTCCAAAGGGCCCTAAGAGCTAACCCCCGTGCTGCTACCAGTCGACAGTTTACACTTAAAATATTACACCTCAATGTTAGATCTTTGGTTTGCCATCACTTAGATGTTTTTACTATACTTACTGACGACCAGCCCGACATTCTCTTTCTAACAGAAACATGGCTTCATGATGCTGCCATGGCTGCTATTAACCTTGCGCTACCCGATGACTATGTCATGTATACTCTGAACCGCAACTCACGAGGCGGTGGAATCGCGGCTGTAATTAGATCATGCTACCCATGCTCATGGAAGGCCATTCCCATAGCTGGCTGTGAAAGTGCCCATTTTGCCATTTCTATTAATCCCCACTTCACCATCTCTGGTCTACTCATCTATAGACCCCCTGGCCCTGACATCGCTTTTCGGCGCGCCCTTCCTGAGGTGGTTTCCTCGTTGGCCCTTAGATCGGCTAATTTTAGCATTTTAGGTGATCTTAACCTTCACTTAGATACTCCACTCTCCACTACCGTTAGTAGTTTCCTTGCAGATCTTGAGGCTTTACAGCTGTATCAGCTTATTAATCATCAGACTCATGTGGGCGGGCATATCATTGACCCCTTTTTGACTAATCTCCACAATGTTATCACTCTTCCACCCAGACCCATGGCCTGGACATATCATTACCTGATCGAAGTTCGGCTTATATCCAATATCTCTCCTTGTAAGAACTCCACTCTGCCGATTTTTAAGCGGCCTTGGAGGAAGCTAAGATTGGCTGATTTACATCAGATTCTGTCATCACACCCACTTGACCCACCTAAAAATGCCTCGCTGGGATACGACCACTTTTGTGAGTGGCTGACCCTAGCCTTGGACTCCCTAATTCCTGCAAGATGGAGCAAAGCTCGACCCGGTCCCTCTAGCCCATGGTACGATGATTCCCTCAGGCTTCTTAAGACCGCTTGTAAACGAGCGGAGAGAGCCTGGCGCAAGTCTTACGATCTCGACCTCAAGCAGACTTATTTAACTAGTATTAAAGTATACCATCGAGCCATCTGTAAAGCCCGAGCCACATTCTACTCCGAGGAGTTTAAGAATAGCCCTAATCCGATAAAACTCATCTTCAAGGTCTGTAAAGACCTTACCAGTAAGAAAACTGCGGCAACGGAAAAACGATCCATGAATCACTGCGAAACGCTAGCGGCCTTCTTTGTAGAGAAAGTCGAGGCGATCTATCGATCATTTCCTCCGCAAACTGTATCGATTAACAACTTAGGAAGCAACCCTGCGATTACCAGATCTCTTGTGTCTATACCTAAGCCATCTCAGGAAGAGTTCAAAGCCCTTATTATAAAAGTTAAATCAGGCTCTCCTGCCGATCCACTAAGACCTGCACAATTCAAAGAATCTGCTAAGATCTGTTTGTCTCCTGTATATGATCTGATTGGGCTTTAGTTTGAGTCCGGGACTGTTCCCAGTAAATGGAAACAGGCTATGGTTATCCCTATTTTAAAGAAGCCCACCATGGACCCTTCAAAGCCTGAACACTATCGACCCATCTCTCTCCTTCCATGGGTTTCCAAACTTGCGGAGGCACATGCCAACAAAATCCTGTCTAACCATCTCCAAAACTCAGGCATTCTAGATCCATCTCAGAATGGTTTCCGTGCAGGCCATAGCACGGAAACTGCCTTGTTGGCCATGGTGGAGCACCTGCGGAAGATGATAGATTCAGGTCAGACGGCGGCACTGATCCTTTTGGATCTCGGTGCCGCCTTCGACACTGTTTCCCATCCTATCCTTCTTCAACGGCTGCGAGAGGCCGGTGTGGAGAATACCGCATTGGAATGGTTTCGCTCCTTTTTATCTGGACGCACCTTTAAAGTCTCCACCCCCCCCATTTGAATCTACCCCTCACAATATTTCCCAAGGGGTCCCGCAAGGTTCGGCACTTAGTCCGACTCTTTTTAATTTATATGTGCAGCCGCTAGCCACTATTGCAAAAAGATGTGGTTTAACCATGGTGTCGTACGCTGATGACACCCAGCTAGCGGTTACACTAAACGGGAACCCTGCGGTTGAAGCCCCGAAGTTTCAGAAGGCCCTAAAGGAGGTGGCTAGTTGGATGACGGAGAACTGCCTCCAACTTAACGCATCAAAAACAGAGGTCTTAGTTCTGGGCAAACAGGCTCACCTTTGGGGAGACCATTGGTGGCCACCGGAGCTAGGCCAAGCCCCCATTCCTGTGACAGAGGCTAAGAACCTCGGAGTCTGGCTCGATTCCAACCTGACTTTCATCCCCCATACAAAAAGAGTTGCTGGGACCTGTTTTGGGGTTCTGCGGAGCCTTAGACCCATTCTTAAATTTTTCGAAGCTCCTACAAGACAACTCTTGTCCAAGCTACATTACTCTCTAGGTTGGATTACGCCAGCTCGCTCCTTCTGGGCGCTAACCAAGCTGAACTAACACGCCTCCAGCGTGTGCAAAATGCGGCCGCCAGAATGCTGGTAGGCCTGCCCAAATTTTGCTCCGTCAGACGTACCATACATGATCTTCATTGGCTGCCCGTCGGACAGAGGATTAAGTTCAAAGCTCTGTGCCTGGCCTTTAAGATTCTGAAGGCCTCTTCACCTCCCATCCTTGCTCAGGCAATAACCCACTACACCCCTGCTAGAGTACTACGTTCGACGGGTCAATTCTTGGCCAATGTTCCTCGCTTCAGGATGGCCAGAGTGGGCGGTCGCTCCTTTGGCGTTCTGGCAGCGAGTCTCTGGAACACACTACCCGTTGACATCCGTGCCATACCGGACCTACTGTCTTTCCGAAGAGCTATAAAAACTTTTCTGTTCCCATCACTCTAATCTTGCTGCCTGATTCTTTTTTCTGGTTGTGTTGTTTTATTCAAGATAGCGCCGGGACGCCACTTTGCTGTGGCAGCTGAGCGCTCTATAAATTTTATAACATAACATATTTTAAGAAAGCACGAATGAAGGTATGTGAGTGATGAGTGATGATTGGTCTGAGCAATGAGTGATGATTGGTCTGAGCGATGAGTGATGATTGGTCTGAGCGATGAGTTAGGATTGGTCTGACCGATGAGTGATGATTGGTCTGAGCGAAGAGTGAGGATTGGTCTGAGAGATGAGTGATGATTGGTCTGAGCGAAGAGTGAGGATTGGTCTGAGCAATGAGTGATGATTGGTCTGAGCGATGAGTGATGATTGGTCTGAGCGATGAGTGAGGATTGGTCTGAGCGATGAGTTATGATTGGTCTGAGTGATGAGCGATGGTTGGTATGAGTGATGAGTTATGATTGGTCTGAGCGCTGATTGAGGATTGGTCTGAGCGATGAGTTATGATTGGTCTGAGCGCAGAGTGAGGATTGGTGTGAGCGATGAGTTATGATTGGTCTGAGCGATGAGTGATGGTTGGTATGAGCGATGAGTTATGATTGGTCTGAGTGATGAGTGATGGTTGCTATGAGCGATGACTGATGATTGGCATGAGCGCTGAGTGAGGGTTGGTCTGAGCGATGAGTTATGATTGGTCTGAGCGATGAGTGATGATTGGTATGAGCGCTGAGTGAGGATTGGTCTGAGGGATGAGTTATGATTGGTCTGAGCGATGAGTGATGATTGGTATGAGCGATGAGTGATGGTTGGTATGAGCGATGAGTGATGATTGGTCTGAGCGATGAGTGATGGTTGGTCTGAGTGCTGAGTGAGGATTGGTCTGAGCGATGAGTGATGATTGGTCTGAGCGATAGTGATGATTGGTCTGATCGATGAGTGATAATTGGTCTGAGTGATTATTGGTCTGAGTGATGAGTGATGATTGGTCTGAGCGATGAGTGATGATTGGTATGAGCGATGAGTGATGATTGGTATGAGCGATGAGTGATGATTGGTATGAGCGCTGAGTGAGGATTGATGATTGGTCTGAGCGATGAGTGATGATTAGTCTGAGTGATGATTGGTCTGAGCGATGAGTGATGATTGGTCTGAGTGATTATTGATCTGAGTGATGATTGAGGATTGGTCTGAGGCGATGAGTGATGATTAGTCTGAGTGATGATTGGTCTGAGCGATGAGTGATGATTGGTCTGAGCGATGAGTGACCCTGTTTCAGTGCAGTCCGCTCCCCCACCGCATCAGCACACCCTGATGGTGCCGTGTCCCTGCCCCTCGCTATCGCTGCTACTGTTGGAAGTTCGAGGCCCTCCATCGCAGGCTCCCGCCTGCGCCTCATCCCTGGTGGCCCAGTGGTGGGCTATAAGTATTGTAAGTATTGTTCTGCCTGTTTCTGTCTGCTTTCTCTTTTTTTGCTCATTTGTGCTTGCTCTGTCCATCCGATTGTATTCTGTCTGCTTTCACTCTCTCTACTCATCTGTGCTTGTTTTTCTGTCCATCTGATTGTGTTGTGTCCCTGTCTACCTCGATTTTCTTTCCGTTATTCGTGATCCCCCGTTGTGCTGCCTCTGCTCCCCTCTGCCTCCCTCCCGAGTGAATAAAGTTGCCTCCTTGTTTTTTTGCTTTTTCGCTGTCCTTTCCTCCTTTCCCCTCCGCTCGCTTCCCGCTCTTTACTGCTGCTGCATCCCCTGCGGCCCCATCCCCCTCCCTCCCATTGGCTCCTGCTACCCGCCTCCCAGCTGCTCCTCCCTCCCTCCACCCCATCTTAATGCAGGCCGCTGCGCGACCGCGCCGCTGGCAAGCCGGAGACTGCACCAGAGGCAAGCCCGTCTGCGCCCGTCCGCGCCAGGACCTCGCCCAGTGCTAGAGCCCCTGGCCCCCGACAGGCCCACCATGCACAACGGACCTTCGACGCGCCACCCTCCTCGCACTCAACACCGGCCGCTCAACTGCCTGCTACCAAGCCAACCCGAAGTGCACTCACGGACCATTCTCCTGCCGAAACTGCTGCTGCACCAGGACCCAAACCACCGCCTCCCACACCAGCCCAGTAAACAACAACGACCTCAAGTGCATCCTACTCAACACCCGCTCCGTACACAAGCACACCATCGAACTCTTGGACCTCCTCTACTCAACAGCCCTGGACGTCGCCTTCCTGACGGAAACCTGGATGAACGCCTCCTCGGCCCCTGACATCGCCATTGCCATACCGGACAGCGATAAAATCATCCGGAGGGACCGTACCAACAAGCCCGGAGGAGGAATCGCCATCGTCCACAGGAACAACCTCAGAGTCACATCCAGCACCGAAGAAACTCTCAGCACCGCCGAGCACCTACACTTCCAGATCCACACCAACCCCAAGACCACCCTCAGACAAACACTCATCTACAGGCCACCAGGTCCACGCCCACAATTCAGCGAATGCATCGCCGACTTCGTCAGCACGCACGCCCTCGCCACCACAGACTACATCCTCCTGGGGGACCTGAACTTCCACCTGGAGAACAACAACAACAACAACACCACCACCCTGCTCGACAACCTCTCCAACTTTGGACTGAAGCAACTAGTGAACACCCCAACCCACCACGCAGGCCACACGCTGGACCCCATCTTCTCCGCCAGCACCAACGTCACGGTCAGCCACACCACCACTCTCCACTGGACCGACCAACGATGCATCCACTTCTCCTACAAGAAACTCACCGCACACATCCAACCACCGCAGATCCCCCGAAGATGCTGGAGCAAAGTCACCACTGACCAGCTGACCGCCTGACCGCCTCTCTCGTCCAGGGCCCCCTGGCCAATGCCTCAGACACCAACACCACTGCCCAAAACCTCACACAGTGGATCAGCAACTGGGCCAACACCCTCGCCCCTATCAAGAACCCTCCGAACAAGCACAACAGCAGGAGAACCACCTGGTTCACCACAGACCTCAAGGACTCCAAAAATCCAGCCGAACTCTAGAGAAAGCCTGGTGCCAAGAACGGACTGCGGAAAACCTCGAGTCCCTTAAGACCGCCACACGCAGACACCACCAGCTCATCCGCATCGCCAAGAGAACGGCCTTCAGAGAGCGCATAGACAACAACGCACACAACAGCAAGGAGCTCTTCAGCATCATGAAGGAACTCTCCAACTCAAGCTCCAACTCCAACGACATCCCCCCTCACAGGACCTCTGCGACTCCCTCACAGCCTTCTTCCACTGCAAGAGCGCCGACATACATGACAGCTTCGCAAACCAGACGCCTCCACCAGCCGCAGAACCAATGCCCCCCCCCCCGGCCCTCCTCAGTCGCTGGACCCCCGTCAACACCGAAGACGTCACCCAGATCATAAACACCATCCACTCCGGCTCTCCATCCGACCCCTGCCCTCACCACATCTTCAACAAAGCAGACACCATCATCGCACCCCACCTCCGAGACATCATCAACAGCTCCTTCGAATCTGCCACCTTCCCTGAGAGTTGGAAACACGCTGAAATCAACGCCCTCCTTAAGAAGCCGACAGCAGACCCCAAGGACCTCAAGAATTTTCGGCCCATCTCCCTGCTCCGTTTCCCGGCGAAGATCACCGAGAAAGCAGTCAACAAGCAACTGACCAACTTCCTCGAAACTAACGGCTCCCTCGACCCATCCCAGTCGGGCTTCTGCAGCAACCACAGCACTGAGACCGCCCTCATCGCCGTCACCGACGACATCAGAACCCTGCTCGACAACGGAGAAACTACAGCCCTCATCCTACTAGACCTCTCAGCTGCCTTCGACACGTTCTGCCACCGCACCCTAAAAACACGTCTCCACAACACAGGGATCCAGGGAAAGGCCCTGGACTGGATCTCCTCCTTATTCACCGACAGAACCCAGAGAGTCCGCCTATCCCCGTTCCACTCAGAGGCCACCAAGATCATCTGCGGCATACCCTAAGGCTCATCACTCAGCCCGACGCTCTTCAACATCTACATGAGCCCCCTCGCCGACATCGTCCGCGCACATAACCTCAACATCAACTCCTTTGCCAACGACGCCCAGCTGATCCTCTCCCTGACCGAAGGCCCAGTCACTGCCAAATCCAAATTCCAAGAAGGAATGAAGGCCGTCGCCGAATGGATAAAGAACAGCCGCCTGAAACTGAACACAGACAAGACGGAGGTCCTCATTCTTGGACCATCCCCTTCTGCCTGGAACCACTGCTGGTGGCCCGCCGCCCTGGGCACAGCGCCGACCCCCACCGACCACGCACGCAACGTTGAGTTTGTCCTGGACTCATCGCTCACTATGACCAAGCAAGTCAACGCCATCTCCTCCTCCTGCTTCAACACCCTCCGCATGCTACGAAAGATCTTCAAATCGATCCCCACTGAAACAAGAAGGACTGTCACCCAAGACCTCGTCACAAGCCGGCTCGCCTATGGCAACGCACTCTATGCAGGGACAATGGCCAAGCTACAGAAAAGACTACAACGCATACAGAATGCCTCCGCACGCCTCATCCTGGACATCCCCGCCACAGCCACATCACCGCCCACCTGAGAGACCTGCACTGGCTCCCCGTCAACAAGAGGATCACATTCAAGCTCCTCACCCACACACACAAAGCGCTCCACAAAGCCGGACCCGAATACCTCAACAAACGCCTCTGGTTCTACGCCCTGACTCGCCAACTCCGATTAGCCAGCCTCGCCCTCGCCACCGTACCATGCACCAGAAGAACAACAACAGGCGGCAGATCTTTCTCCTACCTCGCCGCCAAGACCTGGAACTCCCTCCCCACCCACCTCCGACTGACCCAGGACCTTCTCACCTTCAGGAGACACCTCAAGACCTGGCTGCTCGAGCAGTAGCAGCACCCCCCCCACCCTCAGCGCCTTGAAACCCTCGCCGGTGAGTAGTGCGCTCTATAAATGTACTGATTGGTTGATTGTTTGATGATTAGTCTTAAGTGATTATTGGTCTGAGTGATGAGTGATGTTTGATCCGAGCGAAGAGTGAAGATTGGAATGAATGATGATTGATGATTGGTCTAGGAGTGCAGAGAAGGTGAGGCCTGTCCAGGGATGCAGAGGAGGTGAGGACGGTCCAGGGGTCAGAGAAGGAGAGGACGGTCCAGGGGTCAGAGGAGGAGAGACCTCTCCAGGGGTGCAGAGGAGGTGAGGCCTGTTAGATTCTGACATATTCCCAGGTTCACAATGTATCGTAAATCTGAGAATGCGTCTGGTTCCATTAGTGTTGTATGGGAACACCCACAGTAACACCCATGGAACGCCAGTTTCATGCAGTGTTCTGCGTGAAAGGGGCACATATTAAAAAAGGCCATGAAAAGCTTTACGTGGCCTTAGAAATATGCAGTGGCATATTGTGCCACTGGAAGATCAAAAAAGTGAAATTCTGGTGGCACAAAAGTGCCAGTCTCTGGGTTCTACGTGCACCAGCACGGGACCTGGCTAGATGCCAACCATCTGGTCAGCTCTCAGCCTGAGTTGGATTCATCTTGCCGACCACGAGCGGCATCTCCTTTTGGATTCTGGTGAAGAACATGCTTGCTCTGTGGGTCCCCCTCAGGTTGACCGATTTGTAACTTGTGATAACGCCCATTGTCCACAATTGAGTGTCCTCCAGTTTACACTGGGAAATGTTGGGGGACACATTTCGGTTAAGGTGAAGTGTTCCGCTTCACTACACCTTTCTTCCCATATCCTTAATTCCTCCAGTTGTCAGGAACATTCACCATGACTGGTGCAAAGCAATTCTTACCACCCATGACTGGTCAAAAGACTGTGGTATGTGGACCATCTGAGCCTCTCTTTGTGCCACCCTCTACATCTGCCTCTCAGAGTGGACCTTCTTTCTCAAGGTCCACTCTGAGAGGCAGATTGGAAAGTCTGGAGATCGAGAGGGGCAGGATACGCACCTCACTCTCCAGAGCCTCCACCTTCATGTCTGGAGACTGAGAGGGGCAGGACCCGCACCTCACCCTGCAGAGCCTCCACCTTCATGTCTGTAGATTGAGAGGGGCAGGACCCGCACCTCACTCTCCAGAGCCTCCACCTTCATGTCTGGAGACTGAGGGGGGCGGGACCCTCACCTCACCCTGCAGAGCCTCCACCTTCATGTCTGGAGACTGAGAGGGGCGGGACCCGCACCTCACCTTGCAGAGCCTCCACCTTCATGTCTGGAGACTGAGAGGGGCAGGACCCTCACCTCACTCTGCAGAGCCTCCACCTTCATGTCTGGAGACTGAGAGGGGCAGGACCCGCACCTCACCCTGCAGAGCCTGCACCTTCATGTCTGTAGATTGAGAGGGGCAGGACCCGCACCTCACCTTGCAGAGCCTCCACCTTCATGTCTGGAGACTGAGAGGGGCGGGACCCTCACCTCACCCTGCAGAGCCTGCACCTTCATGTCTGGAGACTGAGAGGGGCGGGACCCGCACCTCACCTTGCAGAGCCTCCACCTTCATGTCTGGAGACTGAGAGGGGCGGGACCCTCACCTCACCCTGCAGAGCCTGCACCTTCATGTCTGTAGATTGAGAGGGGCAGGACCCGCACCTCACCTTGCAGAGCCTCCACCTTCATGTCTGGAGACTGAGAGGGGCAGGACCCGCACCTCACCTTGCAGAGCCTCCACCTTCATGTCTGGAGACTGAGAGGGGCGGGACCCGCACCTCACCTTGCAGAGCCTCCACCTTCATGTCTGGAGACTGAGAGGGGCAGGATACACACCTCACCCTGCAGAGCCTGCACCTTCATGTCTGGAGACTGAGAGGGGCGGGACCCGCACCTCACCTTGCAGAGCCTCCACCTTCATGTCTGGAGACTGAGAGGGGCAGGACCCGCACCTCACCTTGCAGAGCCTCCACCTTCATGTCTGGAGACTGAGAGGGGCAGGACCCGCACCTCACCCTGCAGAGCCTCCACCTTCATGTCTGGAGACTGAGAGGGGCGGGACCCTCACCTCACCCTGCAGAGCCTCCACCTTCATGTCTGGAGACTGAGAGGGGCAGGACCCTCACCTCACTCTGCAGAGCCTCCACCTTCATGTCTGGAGACTGAGAGGGGCGGGACCCTCACCTCACCCTGCAGAGCCTGCACCTTCATGTCTGTAGATTGAGAGGGGCAGGACCCGCACCTCACCTTGCAGAGCCTCCACCTTCATGTCTGGAGACTGAGAGGGGCAGGACCCGCACCTCACCTTGCAGAGCCTCCACCTTCATGTCTGGAGACTGAGAGGGGCGGGACCCGCACCTCACCTTGCAGAGCCTCCACCTTCATGTCTGGAGACTGAGAGGGGCGGGACCCTCACCTCACCTTGCAGAGCCTCCACCTTCATGTCTGGAGACTGAGAGGGGCAGGACCCGCACCTCACCTTGCAGAGCCTCCACCTTCATGTCTGGAGACTGAGAGGGGCAGGACCCGCACCTCACCCTGCAGAGCCTCCACCTTCATGTCTGGAGACTGAGAGGGGCAGGACCCGCACCTCACCCTGCAGAGCCTGCACCTTCATGTCTGGAGACTGAGAGGGGCAGGATACACACCTCACCTTGCAGAGCCTCCACCTTCATGTCTGGAGACTGAGAGGGGCAGGACCCGCACCTCACCTTGCAGAGCCTCCACCTTCATGTCTGGAGACTGAGAGGGGCGGGACCCGCACCTCACCTTGCAGAGCCTCCACCTTCATGTCTGGAGACTGAGAGGGGCAGGACCCGCACCTCACCTTGCAGAGCCTCCACCTTCATGTCTGGAGACTGAGAGGGGCAGGACCCGCACCTCACCTTGCAGAGCCTCCACCTTCATGTCTGGAGACTGAGAGGGGCAGGACCCGCACCTCACCCTGCAGAGCCTGCACCTTCATGTCTGGAGACTGAGAGGGGCGGGACCCTCACCTCACCCTGCAGAGCCTCCACCTTCATGTCTGGAGACTGAGAGGGGCGGGACCCTCACCTCACCCTGCAGAGCCTGCACCTTCATGTCTGGAGACTGAGAGGGGCAGGACCCTCACCTCACCCTGCAGAGCCTCCACCTTCATGTCTGGAGACTGAGAGGGGCAGGACCCTCACCTCACTCTGCAGAGCCTCCACCTTCATGTCTGGAGACTGAGAGGGGCAGGACCCGCACCTCACCCTGCAGAGCCTGCACCTTCATGTCTGGAGACTGAGAGGGGCGGGACCCTCACCTCACCCTGCAGAGCCTCCACCTTCATGTCTGGAGACTGAGAGGGGCGGGACCCTCACCTCACCCTGCAGAGCCTCCACCTTCATGTCTGGAGACTGAGAGGGGCAGGACCCTCACCTCACTCTGCAGAGCCTCCACCTTCATGTCTGGAGACTGAGAGGGGCGGGACCCTCACCTCACCCTGCAGAGCCTCCACCTTCATGTCTGGAGACTGAGAGGGGCAGGACCCGCACCTCACCTTGCAGAGCCTCCACCTTCATGTCTGGAGACTGAGAGGGGCAGGACCCGCACCTCACCCTGCAGAGCCTGCACCTTCATGTCTGGAGACTGAGAGGGGCGGGACCCGCACCTCACCTTGCAGAGCCTCCACCTTCATGTCTGGAGACTGAGAGGGGCGGGACCCTCACCTCACCCTGCAGAGCCTCCACCTTCATGTCTGGAGACTGAGAGGGGCGGGACCCTCACCTCACCTTGCAGAGCCTCCACCTTCATGTCTGGAGACTGAGAGGGGCAGGACCCGCACCTCACCCTGCAGAGCCTGCACCTTCATGTCTGGAGACTGAGAGGGGCGGGACCCGCACCTCACCTTGCAGAGCCTCCACCTTCATGTCTGGAGACTGAGAGGGGCGGGACCCTCACCTCACCCTGCAGAGCCTCCACCTTCATGTCTGGAGACTGAGAGGGGCGGGACCCTCACCTCACCCTGCAGAGCCTCCACCTTCATGTCTGGAGACTGAGAGGGGCAGGACCCGCACCTCACCCTGCAGAGCCTGCACCTTCATGTCTGCAGATTGAAAGGGGCATCAGAGCTCATTCCAGCTGCCAATGGAGGTGGTCGATATAATTCTTTCAGCTTGTTGCCCCTCCACCTAGTCAGTCTATTCTGGAAGGTAAAACTCATACATCGTCTGACCTGTTAATCATAACATGGACCCTTCGAAGGCTCTTCTTTCAGAAGGTTTCCATTGTGCTCTATGCCCTTTCTTATCCGTCAATGGACTTGTTTTCACATTTCTAAGCCCTTCCACAAATACCAGCTTTGGTCACTGATCCTGTGCACCGTTTTTTATTGCTATTATTTTGATGATATACAACAAACAACAATGCTTCACTGTAGACTTATTATGAACTAAGACAGTTTACAAACCTTAGAACGAAATGGAGTGTCTATAGTGCCTGGAAGTCACTCGAGGAGTCAAGTCATACGTCTTCACTTTGTCTCGATGCACCCCTCACTTCTTCATTCACATGAGCAGCTGTTCACATCTTGAGCACTTTGTTTCACTATTATAGCTGACTTCATTTGCTAAATTCCGTGAATAGAGTGAATCAAGTGTGATTGTTCTATCGTTGTTTTTGAAATGTATTTTCCAAATTGTCGAAGTCATGTCAGCAAATGTTAAAACTGTACATTTCTGGTTAATGGACCGCTCATGGAGAGCGGCGGCATCCACACAGTCATCGAGTTGGTATTTTTTAGATATCAATCTACAGGGAAGCATTGCTCCTTGTTATCTGCTGTTCCCCCGGTTCCTGCTCTAGCAGTTTGGGCATACCTTTGTTCTCTTTATAGCATCACTTCGTTGCAGTACATGAGTGAGTTACAGGCACTGAGCGTGCGGCCGGCCTTCACATGCTTCTTCCTGGAGGAATTATTCCTCAGAACTTTATCGCCTCTCCTTCCCAAGGTGGTGACCTCTTTCCATCTAAGGCGATCTGTCACCCTTCCCACCTTCTACCCCCAAAAGAGGTGAGATCAGATCAGATCAGATCAGAATACTCTTTATTCGATTTAAGAAGATGTTAAACCATAAAAGCACAATACATAATAAAAAACATGCATTTCATTTATGTATGCAAAATACAAATTCAAATGATATTTTAAGAAGGAGTGGGACAATCCATTGTCAGCCGTTGTCTAACCACCCCTTTCAAGGATTTAACAATGTGATCAGTCACAGATCTGTCATTCAAATATTGCAGCTTTAGAGGGGCGGGCGGCATTGTCTCAAGTCATAACTCATTAAAATTGGTCAGTGAGTCAGTCAGTCAAAGATTCTTTATTTCGATTAATTAAAATCATAAAAGAGCAATAAAAACACATAAATCCTAAAAACAAATAAAAATATATAAAATAATTAATATGCGTTTGATTATTCCAATTCAGCAACAGACTGTTTAGAATACAAAAATTCATTGTATACTATTATCAAGTATAATTAAAAACCAACAAGTTTCCCACTATAAGTCCTACTAGTCGATTACATACAGACTCTCTTTCTATTATGGATCCGGACAGCGGCCACCAGAAAGCACGCTACACTATAAGTGACATGCATACTACTGAGCATTTGTAGATAGAGCAGGGCCGGCCTCACTTGTACGAAGCCGACCTCACGCAATAAGGTATATAGAAATTTTTTCCTTGGCTCTAAATAATGCTCACAAAACATCACGAAATGTAGAGTGTCCTGTGTAGAAAACATATTACAAGAACAGGGAGCTGAATTTTCCGGTTTACCCTACCTTGGGAAGGTACCAAAGGTTAAATAAATTTGATTGAACCGGAATCTAACCAAAAGGAAGCGATGGAAAGGCTTAGTTACAAATTTTAAGTACGGTTCACTAGCAGGGGAGGTGACTAACAAATAGTTGTTTCTACCCCTGGTTTCCTTAACTCCTGCTCTTCCAGGTCTGTCACTAACAGATTCAAAAAATTACGTTTAATCCAACCTATGTCCTCTGTTTGTAGGCCCTCAGGTGATATGTACAGTTCAGGACGCCCAAGCCTGAAGCACGCCGCTCTAACGTAACTCAGCCATGGAATCCTGTTTGCCCTATCCAGGGCTACACAATCTTTTAAAATCAAGTGGCTTAGTGTGATTACTTCATTTAACCACGATTTCACCCAGCATATTATTGGGGCCATTTTTAGGTGGTCTGAATTATAACCCATACCTAGTTCAGTGTGTAGGGTGTAGGTCGGAGTCGACTGGGGAAGTGACAGGAGTGATCTTAAGAACCTGTTTTCTGCGACTTGGATTTTATTCAGAGCAGTATAGCCCCATAGATCTGCCCCATACGAGGCAATCGCTAGGCACTTAGATTTGTAGATTTTTAACATTGCCTCCATAGGTCTTGCTCCCAACCTCTTTGAGAAGCCCAGGAGTGCTGCTGTGGATCTTGCAACAACATTACCCTGGAGCTTCAGTTGTGGGCCCCAATTTCCCTTCTCATCAAAAAGGACCCGCAGATAAGTAAAAACCGGGACCTTCGATAATTCTGCTCCATTGCACGTAAATGTTTTTGCTTTTATGTTCCTGCTTCCTGCTCTGGCCACCATTACATGGGATTTTTGAATGTTCACTTTTAAATCTAGTGAATCCATGAAGCTACCGAAATGATCCAGCAGCCTCTGTAGGCCCAACCCTGTACGAGCCAGGAAAACTGCGTCATCCGCGTACAGGAGAACCGGGATACCCAGTCCCCTGCACGCGGAATATCTAAGGTGGCCGCTCCCAGGGACTCCTCCAGGGCGTTTATGTAAATAGTAAAAAGTAGGGTTGCCAGAATGCACCCTTGTCTGACACCCCTCCTAGTTCTAAATTGGCCGGTGAATCGGCCCTTCCTGGTGACCCTAACTGAAGCTGAGAGGTCCCGGTGTAAATCACTTAAGAAGTTTACCAAGGCGGGATCTTAGTTCCCTGAGGATTCGCCATAGTTTGGAACGGTTAACCAAATCGAACGCAGATGCGAGGTCCATGAAACCCATGTACAGTAGCCCATCCTTGGCGACTGTGTACTTGCTTATCAAGAGATATAAATTTAAGCATTGGTCCATGGTACTCCTGTGGCCTCTAAAACCATACTGAAGGTATGGTATCGTATGCATATTGCCTTGGTGTGCCTGATATCGTATTCGCACTGTATCTCCTGCATTCTGTGCCATTATTATTGCATTGTTTTGGTATTTGTGCCAGCGACCTCCTTGGTTGTGCCCCCGATCTCACCTGTGCCATTATTATTGCATTGTTGTGCCCTTAGCCCGTCTCTCCTCCCCGCTCCCTGCCGCTGCTCCCCCGTGGCCCCACCCCTGCTCCCTCCAGCATCTCTGGACCTATCCCCTCCCCACTCGCCTCCCCGCTCCCGCCTCCCAGCTGCTCCTCCCTCCCACTGACAACATAAGGCAATACCCGCGAGGCGAGGAGCTGTGACCGTCCTGACCTCGTCGCACTGTATCTCCTGCATTCTGTGCCATTGTGCCTGGTATCGTATCCATATTGCCTTGGTGTGCCTGATATCGTATTCACACTGTATCTCCTGCATTCTGTGCCATTATTATTGCATTGTTTTGGTATTTGTGCCAGCGACCTCCTTGGTTGTGCCCCCGATCTCGCCTGTGCCATTATTATTGCATTGTTGTGCCCTGCTCAACACCCGCTCGGTCCACAGACACGCCATTGAACTATGGAACCTACTTGACTCAACAACTCCGGACGTCGCCTTTCTCACTGAAACCTGGATGAACGCCTCATCAGCACCCGACATCGCCATAGCCATCCCTGACGGTTACAAGATCATCCGAAGGGACCGCATCAATCAAACAGGAGGAGGCATCGCCATCGTCCACAAGAACACCATCCGCATCACGACCAGCTCCGACTACACCCTCACAGCCGCCGAACACCTACACTTCCAGATACACACCGACCCCAAGACCACACTCAGAGGCACCCTCATTTACAGACCCCCAGGACCACGCACACAATTCAGCGAACACATCGCTGACTTTGTCAGCCCACACGCCCTCCCCTCCGATGACTACATTCTCCTAGGGGACCTCAACTTCCACCTGGAGAATAACAACAACAGGAACACCACCACCCTGCTGGACAACCTCGCCAATCTCGGACTCCAACAACTGGTGAACACCCCCACCCACTACGCCGGACACACGCTCGACCCAATCTTCTCCTCCAGCAAGCACATCTCCTTCAACCACTCCACGGGACTCCACTGGACAGACCACAGCTGCGTCCACTTCAGCTTCAGAAAGACCACGACCCACCACCACCCACAACAGGTCCCCCGCAGAAGCTGGAACAAAATTACCACCGCCCAGCTCACCACATCACTAAACCAGAACCCTCCTGCCAGATCAACGGACCCCAATCAAGCAGCCAACAACCTCGCACAGTGGATCACCAACTGCGCTGATGACCTAGCACCCCTGAAAAACCGTCCCAACAAACCAGGAAGCAAAAAAGCCTCCTGGTTCAACGACGACCTCAAGAACTCCAAAAAGAACTGCCGCGCCCTCGAGAAAGCCTGGCGAAGAAACTCAACCACAGACAACATGACCGCCCTCAAACACGCCACCCGCAAACACCACCAGCTGATCCGCACCACCAAGAAGTCAGCATTCAGGGAGCGTCTAGACAATAATGCCCACAACAGCAAGGAACTCTTCAGCATCGTCAAAGAGCTCACCAACCCCAGCGCCGACAACAACGACATCATTCCCTCACAAGACCTCTGCGACTCTCTCGCCTCGTTTTTCCACAGCAAGATCGCAGACATACACAACAGCTTCGGCGACCAGACCACTTCCCCACCCACAGAATCGAACTCCCCCCACCACCACCCTCCGCGCCTGGATCCGGATTAGCACTGAAGACACCATCCGCACGATGAACACCATCCACTCCGGATCGCTAACCGACCCATGCCCCCACCACATCTTCAACAAGGACGACTCCGTCATCGCCCCTCAACTCCAGGACATCATCAACTGCTCCTTCAACACCGCCACCTTCCCGGAAAGCTGGAAGCATGCCGAGCTCAGCGCCCTCCTGAAGAAACCTTCAGCAGACCCCACCGAACTTAAGAACTACCGCCCCATCTCGCTCCTCCCTTTCCCCACCAAAGTCATAGAGAAGACCGTCAACAGTCAGCTCGCCGCCTTCCTTGAGTCCAACGGTTCCCTTGACCCCTCACAGTCCGGTTTCCGATCCAACCACAGCACCGAGACCGCCCTCATCGCAGCCACAGACAACATCCAAACCCTATTCGACAATGGGGAAACAATGGCCCTCATCCTCCTAGACCTCTCCTCAGCGTTCGACACGGTCTGTCACCAAACCTTAATTCAACGCCTTAGCAACATCGGGATACAAGATAAGGCACTGGACTGGATCATCTCATTCCTCGCCAGAAGAACCCAGAGAGTCCGCTTCCCCCGTTCAGATCAGAGGCCACCGAAGTCATCTGCGGCGTCCCACAAGGTTCATTGCTCAGCCCCACCCTCTTCAACGTCTACATGAGCCCCCTCGCATCCATCGCACGCCAACACAACCTCAACATCATCTCCTACGCCGATGACACCCAGCTGATCCTCTCCCTCACCAAAGACCCAACCACTGCCAGAACCAACCTACACGAAGGGATGAAAGAAGTAGCAGAGTGGATGAAGAACAGCCGCCTAAAACTGAACTCAGACAAGATGGAAGTCCTCATCCTGGGATCATCCCCTCTGCCTGGGACGACTCCTGGTGGCCCCCGGCCCTAGGCAGCGCACCCAAACCAACGGACCATGCACGAAACCTGGGCTTCATCCTAGACTCCTCCCTCTCGATGACCAGACAAGTCAACGCCGTCTCATCATCATGTTTTAACATCCTACGCATGCTCCGAAAGATCTTCCGATGGATCCCCATCGAAACAAGGAAGACGGCCACCCAAGCACTTGTCACCAGCTGCCTGGACTACGGAAACACCCTCTACACCGGAACCACAGCCAAACTGCAGGAAAGACTTCAACGCATTCAGAACGCCTCCGCACGACTCATCCTGGACATACCTCGACACAACCACATATCCGGACACCTGACAGACCTGCACTGGCTCCCCGTCAGCAAGAGGATCACGTTCCATCTCCTCACTCACGCACACAAGGCCCTCCACGACCTAGGACCCAGATACCTTAACAACCGCCTGACCTTCTCCACCCCCACCCGCCAACTGCGTTCCTCTAACCAAGCCCTCGCCGCGATTCCACGCATTCGAAGATCCACCATGGGAGGTAGATCCTTCTCCTACCTGGCGGCTAAGACCTGGAATTCCCTCCCCTCCCACCTACGTCGTACCCAGAACCACCTCTCCTTCAGGAAGCAACTCAAGACCTGGTTGTTCGATCAGTCAAGTCAAGTCAAGTCATAAAATTTGTATAGCGCACTACATACCCAGAGGGTTTCAAGGCGCTTAGGAAGGGGAGGAGGATTACTTGTCAAATATCCACGTTTTAAGTTGCTTTCTGAACGCTAGGTGGTTCTGGGTAAGGCGAAGGTAAGCGGGGAGTGAGTTCCATGTTTTAGCAGCCAGGTATGAAAAGGATCTGCCTCCCATGGTGGTCTTGTTGATGCGAGGTACAGTGGCGAGGGCTTGGCTGGAAGAACGTAGTTGGCGGGAGGGGGTGTAGAAGGACAGTCGTGAGTTGAGGCAATCTGGTCCGATGTTGTAGAGTGATTTGTGTGCGTGGGTAAGCAGTCGGAAAGTGATCCTCTTATTGACGGGTAGCCAGTGGAGGTCTTTAAGGTGACCAGAGATGTGTTTGTTGCGTGGGATGTCTAATATGAGCCTGGCTGAGGCGTTTTGGATTCGTTGGAGTTTCTTCTGGAGTTTTGCGGTAGTACCCGCGTAGAGGGTGTTTCCGTAGTCCAGTCGGCTCGTGACCATAGCGTGGGTGACTGTTTTCCTTGTTTCGGAGGGGATCCAGCGAAATGTTTTTCTGAGCATGCGAAGAATGTTGAAGCAGGAAGAGGATACGGCGCTGACTTGTCTGTTCATTGAGAGTGAAGAATCCAGGATGACGCCAAGGTTCCGTGCGTGGTCTGTCGGGATGGGTGCTTTTCCGAGGGCTTCCGGCCACCAGGAGTCGTCCCATGCAGAGGGGGATGTACCTAAGATGAGGACTTCTGTTTTGTCTGAGTTCAGTTTCAGACGGCTTTGTTTCATCCATTCGGCCACTTCTTTCATTCCTTCGTGTAGGTTAGTTTTGGCGGTGTTGGGGTCATTGGTGAGAGAAAGGATCAGTTGAGTGTCGTCCGCGTAAGAGATGATGTTGAGGTTGTGTTGGCGTGCGATGGCCGCGAGGGGGCTCATGTATACGTTGAAGAGGGTGGGACTGAGTGAGGATCCTTGTGGTACGCCGCAGATGACTTCAGAGGCCTCGGACTTGAATGGAGGAAGGCGAACTCTCTGGGTTCTTCCGGTGAGGAATGAGGTGATCCATTCAAGTGCTTTTCCTTGGATTCCGATGTTATTGAGGCGTTGTAGAAGGGTGCTGTGGCAGACTGTGTCGAAGGCAGCGGAGAGGTCGAGGAGGATGAGGGCGACTGTGTCTCCATTGTCCAGTAGAGTTCGAATGTCGTCTGTTGCTGCGATGAGGGCGGTCTCAGTGCTGTGTTTAGCTCGGAAGCCAGATTGTGAGGGGTCGAGGGATTTGTTGGCTTCGAGGAAGGCGGCGAGCTGGTTGTTGACAGCTTTCTCGATGACTTTGGCCGGGAATGGAAGAAGCGAGATGGGGCGGTAATTTTTGAGTTCGGTGGGGTCCGCTGTTGGTTTTTTCAGAAGGGCGGTGAGTTCAGCGTGTTTCCAGTCTTCCGGGAAGGTGGCGGAGTTGAAGGAGCAGTTGATGACGTCTCGGAGGTGCGGTGCTATGACGGAGTCTGCTTTGTTGAAGATGTGGTGAGGGCATGGGTCTGTGGGGGATCCTGAATGGATGGAATTCATCAGGCGGATGGTGTCCTCAGTGGAGATTGGGTTCCAGTCGTTAAGGGTGTTCACGGGGGGAAGATGATCAGTAAATGGTAGGGTGGGTTGGTTTCCGGGATGGTTGTCAAAGCTGTTGTGGATGTCTGCAATCTTGTTGTGGAAAAAAGAGGCTAGGGAGTCGCAGAGGGTTTGAGAGGGGGTGATGTCGTTGGAGATGGCCGAGGGATTGGAAAATTCCTTGACGATGTTGAAAAGTTCCTTGCTGTTGTGGGCGTTGTTGTCAAGTCGATCCTTGAATGCTGTTTTCTTGGCTTTTCGGATCAGTTGGTGGTGAGTGCGGGTGGCGCTTTTGAAGGCGTCCTTGGTGCTGGTGGTTGGGTCTTTTTTCCAGGCCTTTTCAAGGGAGCGGCAGAGTTTCTTGGACTTCTTGAGATCATCGTTGAACCATGAGGCTTTCTTGCTGCCAGGTTTGCTTTGACGTTTTTTCAGTGGAGCTAAGGTGTCGGCGGTGTTGGATAACCATAGGGTGAGGTTGGCGGCGGCTTCGTTAGCGTTAGAAGAGAGGGCTGGGGAGTTTCGAAGGAGCGATGCGGAGATTTGGTCCGTGGTGATTTTGTTCCAGTTTCTTTGCAGGGTAGGATGGGGGTGGATGATGGGTTTCGGCTTGTTGTAGGTGAAGTGAACGCAGCTGTGGTCAGTCCAGAGGAGATCCGTAGTGTGGCTGAAGGAGACATGATTGCTGGATGTGAAGATGGGGTCGAGTGTGTGACCTGCGATGTGGGTGGGGGAAGTGACTAGTTGTTTAAGTCCGAGGTTGGCGAGGTTGTCCAAGAGGGTGGTGGTGTTGCGGTCGTTGATCTTTTCAAGGTGAAAGTTGAGGTCTCCCAAAAGGATGTAGTCTTTGGAGGGGAGCGCGTGTGGGGTGATGAAGTCCGTGATGTCTTCACTGAATTTTGCGCGGGGTCCTGGTGGTCTGTAGAGGAGAGTGCCTCTGAGTGTGGTTTTGGGGTCGATGTGGATCTGGAAGTGAAGGTGTTCGGAGTTGGCGAGGTTGGCGTCAGAGCTGGTTGAGATGCGAATGGATTTCTTATGGACGATAGCGATTCCTCCTCCTGTGTGGCTGGTACGGTCTTTGCGAGTGATCTTATAGTCTTCAGGGATGGCAATGGTGATGTCTGGTGCGGAGGAAGCATTCATCCATGTTTCCGTAAGGAAGGCGATGTCCGGAGAAATGGTGTCTAGTAGATTCCATAGGTCAATGGCGTGTCTGTGGACGGATCGGGTGTTGAGAAGGATGCATTGTAGGTGATTGGGGTCGGGGATCTGTGGTGTGGTTGAAGCGGAGATGTTGACGGTGCTGATGAATTTGCAGGAGTAGCAAGAGAAAGGTCCATGGGTGTGTCCAGGAGCGGCTTGGACGCAGTTGGTGGCGCGACCGGGGTCAAGGGCTAGGAGGGTGGCGGCATCGTAGGTAATGCGGGAGGGCTGGGGAGCGCGAGGGGCAGGGGGTCTGGCGCTGGGCGCGGTCCAGGCGCGGACGGGCGTAGACGGGCTTACCTTTGGCGCACCTTCGGCGCGGGTTGGGCGCGGTCGCTGCGCGTAAACGCTGCGCGCGGGAACTACTGTCATATAAGGCTAGTGGAGGGGGAGGGGCGAGGGCGGCTCAGCTGGGAGGCGGGGCGGGCTGCGCACGACAACAACAAACAAAATGGAGGAGGGGGGAGCACAACAGAGCGCTTGGGGAGAATGCGCTAATGCAGTAAAAATATAATCACAATCAGGTTAAAGCGCCTACTGAACAAAGCGGCAGCCAGGCACAGCTGAGGCGGAAATCACGAAGCAAATTCGGCCAGAGCGCTAATGCAGCATAAAATGTAAACACAATCACGTTAAAGCGCATACACAGCAAAGCGGCAGCCAGGCACAGCTGAAGGCTGAAATCACAAAGCAAAATTCTGCAAGAGCGCTGCTAACGATACCACAGAGGCGCTAGGGGCACTGGGAGCGACCACTCCGGCCAAAGCGTAGAGTGAGTCACAGCGCTTCCAGGTCGGGAAGCGTCGTTTGTAGATTGTGGGAGGGCGGCTCAGCTGGGAGGCGGGGCGGGCTGCGCACGACAACAACAAACAAAATGGAGGAGGGGGGAGCACAACAGAGCGCTTGGGGAGAACGCGCTAATGCAGTAAAAATATAATCACAATCAGGTTAAAGCGCCTACTGAACAAAGCGGCAGCCAGGCACAGCTGAGGCGGAAATCACGAAGCAAATTCGGCCAGAGCGCTAATGCAGCATAAAATGTAAACACAATCACGTTAAAGCGCATACACAGCAAAGCGGCAGCCAGGCACAGCTGAAGGCTGAAATCACAAAGCAAAATTCTGCAAGAGCGCTGCTAACGATACCACAGAGGCGCTAGGGGCACTGGGAGCGACCACTCCGGCCAAAGCGTAGAGTGAGTCACCGATCAGTAGCGAACTCCTCTCCCCTAAGCGCCTTGAGACCCTCTGGGTGAGTAGTGCGCTATACAAATTTCTAATTGGAATTAGAATAGAGAGCACCCCCCTGTCCTTGAGCCAATCCCCCAATCTCTGTAAAACCACTCTGCCCGGGATTTTTACTGCAGAGTCTAGAAGGGAAATTGGCCTATAGCAGGCGGGGTCCCCTTGATCTTTGGAGGATAAACTCCTATTTTAAAAATTGGGACTATAACCGCTGTGGCCCACGATGGTGGGGCACCAACTAGAGATGCAGCATTAAAAACATTAGTCAGAATTTTTTCCCAAAAGACTGGGTAAAGACTATAAAAGTCCGCGGGAACCCCGTCGGGGCCTGGAGCTTTATGTTTTGACATTTCTCTAATGGCCCTCTCCACTTTTGTCGAGTCAAATGTAACGGGGTTTACCTGTCGAGCACCCATGATATCCACTTCCACTATATCAGGGTGCCCCACGCCATAGATATTATTGAAGTGTTGAAGCCACAGTTCATCTGGAATTACACAGTCCATCCCCTCATTTTCCTGTTCCGAGAAGAACGGGTGATTAATTGTAGTCCACAACTTCTTACTATCCCTAAGCACATCAATGGATTGAAGATTGTCCCACGCCTCCTCTCTGATTTGCCGTTTACGTAGGGCGATGGCTATTTTATAATTCTTGCGCAGGGATGTTTAAGTGCCAATAGTAGTGCTCCATGAGCCCCTGAGCAATTATTATCGAACCATTTGTGTGCTTTCCTGGGATTGGCCCTATTATCTGCCTCTACAGTTTTTGACAATCCGATCGCATATGGCCGCTTAGGCATCCAGAATCTCAATGCCCGAGGCCATACCATTAAGGCAGGTTGCAAAATTTGCCTCAGCCTTGCCTGTGAGATCTTCAAAGAACACTTCAGCGACCACCCTGTCCCATTTGATTCTTCTCCCTTGATCTTTTGTGGATAAACTCCTATGAACCCCCCCCCCTGTATTCCTTAGTACCACTGGAGTGCCCTAAGACCACCTCCAGCAGGACAGGATTGTGTGTATGTGTCTTGTATTGTGGTCGCTAAAGATTGAAGTCACCACTCTATATAGTGTAGTTTTAGCCAAAACTGCGGGGGATGAAAAGATATAGTCAATGACTGAGACTGCTCCCCGCCCTATAAAAGTGGGTACTCTCTCCTCTCCTTTTTCAATATAGGGTTCAAAAAGGTTCATGTTAGACAAAAACTCCTCAAGAGCCTCTCCCTGCCTGCTATGGTCAAAGTGGGGAACCCCACCACTTAGCGGCCCAAAAGGTTCACCTAAGGAACAGTCCCATTTACAAGGATGCATTTTAAAATCGCCCAGAAGTATCACTTCGGTGCAGAGTTCTGTTTCAGCTTAAAATCTGACAAAAACAGGTCCAAAGCACATATGTGCTCATTGTGCTATGATCCGTCAATAGAGTTATAACAATTAATTAATAAATAACTCTTACGCTCAAAACCGCTCCATTCAACTATCAAAATGTTGCCAGAATCTGCCTCAAGTTTTTGGAAAACACCTGGAAGGTTAAGCGAAAAGAGGAAGAGAAGACCCCCCTTTGCTCTCCCCGGCTTCCCTACAACCGCTGGAATAACGAAACTTACGTACCCATCAAAGCTAAAACTGCTTGCGGGGTCCCAAGTTTCCTGCATGGCAAAAAATCCTCTCAGATAGCATCAGTTCGTTTAGCTCTGGTGCCTGACACATTCCAGCTCAAAAACGTACGTGCAGCTATAGGGTTAGGCCCTCCCGCTGTGACACCTTGCCCTTGAGAACTGGCGGATTGTCAATCATTGGACTCCATATGAGACAGAGGGGAGAAGCGATTTGTAAGAGCCACATCTGCGTTTATCTGATGCTGTGGGGGGGGAGCAGGTGTTATCGGCATGAAAACCCTTTCCACCCTCTGAGGTAATCCCCCTTAAGTCTAGGCTGTGTGGTATCATCACTTGGATATGGGGTCGTATGTGGGCTACGTCGACTATGCCGTTCCCGAGTTGAAATCGGATCTGGTACCAGAGGCTTCGCCAGGGGATAAAAATATCACAAAGGAAGTGGTCTAATGCCCTTATTAGCAACACTAAGGCATCCCAGAATAATCTTTCCGCACATGCCCGATTATTGAAATTTACCACCACACAGTCCCCCAAGATACTTTTTGGGCCCTGACCAACCCATCTAACCCTCCTTGCCATAATAATATAATCTGTTATATCTGTGCCTCCGCTACTATGTTGTGCACACCAGAGACTGGCTTGTTTCATAAGATCATGGGTAGATTCATTTGCGCCGCGCCTTAATGGGGGAAGTCCTGTAAAAACAGCCACCAAAGGGGCAGCCTCTGGTGGTAACTGCAAGGTCAAGCCCTGCTGAATGGTCTGCCTATTTCTATCTGGACCCGGTCTCCTGATATTACTCCTGATGTTACTTACTCCGGGATTGGGATTCCCCCCCTCCTTAAAGGTAACAGGCAACAAACTTCCATGTAACTTATCCGGGCTTTTCCCCCGTGGAACCTTGGACTCCCTGTTCGAAATATCGACCCTATCCCTGTTCCCACTAAAGGCTTGTGTCTGGACCGAACACCCCCCGTGACATGTGAGCTGGTTAATAAATAAATCAATTTTTTCGCATTTTTTTAGCAGTCCTGCAACACATGTATTTAAGGTGTCCACAATGTCTTTAGCAATATCCTCCAAAGCTGGTTCCTATCGCGCTATGAACAGCTCCTCCACCATTTTCCCAAGATATTCTCTAGAGCTAGAGTCTTAAAAAAGGGTCGCGTCTACAATTTTTTGCCTTCTCATAGTTTTTTTCGCTGTCTTGTGCTTAGGGGGTAATTGTCTAACAGGTCCAGCGTAGCTATTGTTCTCCAATTTCTCCTGTGTCTCTGGCACTACCAGAGTATCTGACAGGCCTAGCCGGGGCTCCGCCCCAGAGGGGCCATTTGTTATTACGATGTTCGGCTCCAACGGTACAGAGGGGATCTGATTGTTTGCTAGTGCAGGTGGTGAATTAGTGATATCCAAGCCAGTTCTTTCTCGCCATTAGCAATTTCCTCCGATAATACCCCCACCGCAGATGTCAGATATGTAATGATTGACTCTGATTTTCTAGCTACCTTAGCTTGATTCCCCTCATGCACCCCAGGGCATTGGTTTTTTCTCTTACCCATTGCTGCTAACAGATGTCAGAGGGGTAGCCCGGTCCGTCCTCTTCCGTCCTCGGACAGCCACAGACGGCCCGCTCTTTGCCCGGGCTTAGACCGGCGCCGCCCGTACGCGTGGGGCGGGAGATGTTAATTAGTTAAATACTCTTGGTGGTGGAGGGAGGGGCTGCCTCGCTGTGCAGACCCCCGCTGGTGTCTGGGCCGAGTAGTCCGTGTCACCAAAGAGCCCCCTGCAGCCTCAGGTGAAGCGTCTCCCGCAAAGCGGGAGGCGCAAACAGTATTTAAAGATCCTGGTGGTAGAGATGGGACTGCCTCGCTGCGCAGAGCCCCGCTGGTGTCTGGGGCGAGTAGTCCGTGTCGCCAAAGAGCCCCCTGCAGCCTCAGGTGAAGCGTCTCCCGCGAAGCGGGAGGCGCGAACAGTATTTAAAGATCCTGATGGTGGAGGGAGGGGCTGCCTCGCTGCGCAGAGCCCCGCTGGTATCTGGGGCGAGTAGTCGGTGTCGCCAAAGAGCCCCCTGCAGTCTCAGGTGAAGCGTCTGCCGCGAAGCGGGAGGCGCGAACAGTATTTAAAGATTCTGGTGGTGGAGGGAGGGGCTGCCTCGCTGCGCAGAGCCCCGCTGGTGTCTGGGGCGAGTAGTCCGTGTCGCCAAAGAGCCCCCTGCAGCCTCAGGAGAAGCGTCCATTTTTTTCTGGGCATAGAATAAAACTTGCAAAAACACATAACATGAATTGTCGACTGAGCAGAGATGTTATCACACGGGCATAAACATAGGGTGCGGGACCAGTCATTAGTTTTTGGGAAGGTAACCCTAGTGTGAAAGCTGCCAAGGTGTAGGCAGGTCAATAACAATCTATCATAGGCTCCTGCAGTGTTTAATAAGTATGGTTGTATTCCTGGTTGAGTCAAGAGTAGTTGGTGTGTACTCACTGACAGTTTTACAATGTTGCTAGATAGATTAATGGACTCCAAATAGTCCAGACATAGTGATTTTAAACTATTTCTAGTAACATTGTTCAAGCTGTCCGGGTTGGAGAAATATTCAGGATTGCCTAGACTCTCTAAAAAATGTTTGACATAGGTCAACCAGGAAATTCGATCAGCCCCATCAAGGGACAGACAATCATTGATCAGGTCCCTGTTCAAGCCAGTAGAAGTGCCAGTCCAAACTTTATGCCACAACAAGATGGGCTGCAGTTTAATTAAGTCTAGGAGATAAGGCAACCACAGCTCAGAGTGGCATACGAATGTGGCTGTACTACTGGGTACAGCTAAAAGATATCTCAGGAACCTATTTTCAATTATTTGCAGGCACTCGGCATTGGCATGACCCCAGATGCCTGCTCCATACATGGCAACAGGAATGCATTTGGCTTTATAGATTGTTATTAAATCTGCAACTGGGCAACTCCCCAATTTCCTTGCAAAATTAATTATGGCACCAGTGGCTTTACAAAATAATAACTTCCTGGATTCAATAGCTTTAGACCACAGACCCCTTTCTTCAAATACATTGCCCAAGTAGGAAAAATGAGCTGTGAATTCGAGTTTCCTGTCTTCAATAAAGAATTCACAGGCACTTGGTACTGGGCTTACAGCATTTCATTGTAAATGTTTTATTTATATTGACACGAAGGTCAAGATCTAGCATATAGGCAGAAAAGCTGGTAATTATATTTTGTAGGCCAATGGGGGTACGAGCCAATAGGACGGCCTCATCTGCATATAATAAAGCTCTTATTGGCCGTCCGTTTATGCATGGCAAGTCCTGACAATCATTACCTAATTTTGCTCCCATGTTATTAATATAAAGAGTGAACAGGAGGGGTGCCAACACGCACCCCTGCCTCACCCCCTTCTTTACCGCTAGGGTCTTACTGAGTTCACCACCCCTTCCATAGTGCACCCGGGCCCTAGCAACTAAATAAGACTGTTTTAAAAAGTTAAGAATGGGTTGATCAACCGCCATGGCGTCTAAAATGCTCCATAGCTTCTGATGGTTAACACAGTCAAAGGCTGTACTCAAATCAACAAAGCATAAAAATAAATTCCCCCTTTTAGCCTTTAAATACTTTCCAACCAGTAAGTTCAGGTTTAAGCATTGGTCGATGGTTCCCACACCTTGGCAGGAAGGCATACTGTAATTCAGAAACTATACAGCTTTCCTCTGCCCATAACTGGAGGCGGTTTAAAGCAACAGGCCCAGCCACCTTTGCAAAAGAATCTAGTAATGAGATTGGTCTATTGCAGGACGGATCGTCACGATTGCCCTTCTTGTAAATAGGGACCAGTATCGATTCCGTCCAAGTGGCTGTAAATCCCAGGGCCAAGCAAGCTTTTAAGACCAGGGCTAACAGGGGTCCCCATTGCAGTGGATCTGATTTAAATAAGTCCACTGGTATGCTATTGGGGCCTGGGGCTTTGCCCTCCATACTTTCGTTGATGGCCAAGATTACATCCTGGGCATCAAAGTCGATTTCAATAGGAAGATGGTTTGAAGGGCTTAAACATATGGCCGCCTCATTTTGCGGATCCACCTGATTATTATAAAGGCCAGAAAAATGGGACACCCATTTATCCTCCTCTATTTCGATACTAGGCAGGTTACCCGAGGCAAGGAAAGGGGCATTCACTGCCTTCCAGAAACCTTTTGTTTCTTTCAAGGCTGATGCTCGTTTTAGATCTTGCCATAATTCGGACTTTATGTTCGCCTTCCGTTCCTTAAGACATCTCTTATAGGCTAATCTTGCCCTTTTTATATCTGCTCGATCTTTTATGGGTCTATGTAAGGAGGTTATCATGGCTGTATGGGTTTGAGAACATTTGGCATCAAACCAACCGCTTCTCTTGTCAGCCCATTTCTTACTTTTTGCCCGTAGTCTATTTTGTATAGTCTGAATTATTTTCCCAAAAGAACTAAGAATATCAGTTTTGTTAATGTTTTCATCGAGATAACCTGTAAAATCATCTTTGCAGATGGTTAAGAGGTGCTTACAAAGTTCAGATTGATTTACACCCGCCCATTTGACTGTGTAACCATTTTGTCCATCAATAGCAACATCTCCTGCCAGGTGTGTTGCCAGTGTTTTACTTGTTAATGCTTTGGCAGGGAGTTTTAAAGCGATGCTAATCGGTTAATGATCACTAAAAGCAACAGGATGTACTTTAAAATTGTGTATTCTGTCCGCATATCTATTTGATACCAGTATATGGTCTATGGCTGAAAACAAGCCACGTCCGTTAAAGGTACTATTAAAAGGAAATAGGGACGAACACACACTATTTGCAAATCCCAAATCCATAGAATATTTTAGCAAATTAAATGAATCTCCAGAAGCAGTGTGCAAGAAATGGGACGCATCCTTTGCATCATCTGGGTCTATACCACAAACATCTCCCTCGATATATGGGCAGGGTCCACAATTAAAATCCCCGCCCCAGATTATACAGTAGTCTTTACCAGAACTTCTTTGGGTCTTGTACAAATCTCTCCGCAAATGCATCAAGATTTGTCTCGAGTCCGCAATTGGTGTATTATTATAAAAATTTGACAAGACTTAATAATACTTATTATCTAAGTTGATTTTTAACACCTGATAACAGGTTTTAGACTTCATGAGGTCTATCTTGTGAGCATTTAACTTGTAAGACACATAGATGCAAAGGACGCCCTTATTCCTTCCCTTACTTGATGGCACTGCTGAACTGGAAAATGTCTTAAAACCATTAATATGTAAGATGTTATCAGACCAAGTTTCTTAAATACTTATAAGGTCAAAATTATGGATGTATTCCAGCCAGGCAGCATTAGACAGTTTCGCTTAAGACCTGCCACATTCCAGAACAGGATCTCTATTTCTTTCAGTCTAGGCCCAGACTGTGATATACAATCAGCGGGGGTAGGGACTACGTTGGGGCCACCAGAGCTATTTGGTGTTTCACTATAAGAAATGCTGGCCTTCGACTGAGTTATTTCACTCTGAGTATTACAGTTGTTACAATGATTACCGGCATTTCTTGCCCTAATGTCGGGTTGTTCTGTATTTACAAGTAAAGCTGTACATTGCGAGATTGTTCCTATTGATTGACATTGTACCCTATTGCTATTACTGTTACTGAGTCAATCGTTATCTTCCAGGGAAGAAAGGGCCTCAAATCTATTAGTCAAAGGTATGCTAAATTGAGTGTGGAACATTTTATTCATGAAATGGGCTGGGAGTTGCATCTCCTGTCCTGCGTGTCGGAGGTAGTTAGTGGGGGGGATACAAGTAACCCAACGGGAGTACATTTATTCCATGATTGGTCACATAGAGGGAACCCTGTAGGCTCAAAATTTCTTGTGTTAAACTTGGTGTTCTAAAAGTGAGGACTATGCAATCACCCGGGAGCCTCTTATCACATTTCCCCACCCATCCCACTCTCCTTGCCATTTTAAATTCACTAAATAGGGCATCAGTTAAGCCAATTTTAAACCCGAGCCTGCAAAGAGACTTATTATGTAAAGTCTCCCAGGATTCAATTGATTTGGACGTGGATTGTGGTATATTTGCCAATATTATTGTATATATTGTAGGTCCTGGATGTAGATTCATTTACCCTGTCCCTTACCCTATATGTGATATCGGGGTTGGGCAGTCTTTGATTAATAACGGGTGCTATATCAGATGGCGCTTTATTATAATCTAAATTAAGATGACTCGTATGTCCAACACCCCTCCCAGATTGCACGGCTGGTTGTGAGATGTCCGCCAGATGGGGGTTGGCTATATTTCCTCCATTTGATGTGCTCCCTAGACACCCTAAGCAACTGGGCGTATGTTATTTGTGCCTACACCCTGCATTTTGCTCAACAGTTCCTCGATCACCAGGGTCATTGCCAGCAGTTTCTCTGATGTGACCGAGGCCGATAGTGGTATAGATGGTATGGCGCATTGCCAGAGCTCTGCCCCTCACTGAGCACCAAAGAGTTCATGGAAATGGAACAAGACTCCAGGCGCCCAGACAAATCAGTCAATGTACCTTCCAGAAGCTTTAAACGGCCGTCCAATGAAGCAACATTTTTGTCTATAGATTCCCTGGTCCGACAATGGTCAGTGTCCAATACTGTCATATTAATGGCATTAATGGCTGTGCCGTCCTCCTTGGGTCAGAATTGCGTAGACAATGCACCATCCATGGTCTGAGTACCTACAGAGCAACTCTTTACCGCTGTATTGGTCTGGGAGTCACACTCTGATTCCTTTTGAAGTTTTTGTTTTGATGGACCCTTACCCTTCTTACGGTTCACGGATGCCTTTGCCTTCGGCTTAGCCTTTGTGCCCCCAATAGAAGAATTGGAAGTCCGGGTTCTAGAGGCTATGCTTGGCCCGTTAGAGATATCCATTTGTAGTGCTGGCGGCTCATCATGTACAAGGGCCAACACATCCGAGACCACTGGTAGTGTCCCCAAGTTATAAGGTGATGAGCAGGATTGGGTTAAGTTTTGGGAGATACCTGCTGGATTATGTAATCCTAATGAGGTTCGTCTTGAATGAGATAGGGGGTCTAGAGACAGCCGCCTCTCTGTTAGTTCTATCTCATGGCATAGTAATGATTCTTCCCGCGTTATAAATGCGTCAGATAATCACTCCACCACGACGTTAAGTACCAATCCTGCTTCACACGAATCAACAGAAAGTTATAATTAAAATCTGTACCTGAAGGTCGTTATAGAGGTGGTATGATGCGGGGCCACTTGTTAGAGGGGGGCCCAGCCCAGCCTCTTACGGGCTTCGACGGGCAAGGGCGGGCCCGCCCTTGGCCCACGCGCGTCCCAAGCTGTGGGATCCCCGGGAGAGTTTTATGAACCCAGTGGCTGGCTGGCGCTGCTCTTCGCGCGAGACTGCACTGCCCTGTGGGAGATGTAGTCCAGGCAGTCTGCGTCCGTGTTCGGGAGCAGAGAAGAAATAATACGGAATCCTGTGGTGGTACCACAATATCCCAACAAGGGTCCAGGTAGCAGCACAAACAGCAGAGCAGCAATGCGGGCAAGTAAGGGCGTGATCATATCAGTAAGTGCCCCAAAAGGAAGTCTATTTTTATATTGACCCTAGCTGCGGACTGTAGAGGCTTCAAGAAGGGCACCTCTGCCCAGAAGAGGACCTTATCTCATTGCATCATCTTGTGCATCACAAAGGAACTGACTGAGGGAATCTGCGCTCAGTCCCCAAGAGCAGAGTCCTCTGCATCAGCACTTGTCAGGGGTGTTCCTGTGGCTGAGATTTACTGTGCGGTGACATGGGCTTCCCTCCTCCACACCTCCACTAAGCGTCATTGCATGGATTCAGAGGAGAGGCGGGAGGGCCAGTTCAGACGTTCAGTGCTTCAGGGTCTTTACAGCGTTATTTTCCACCGCAATCACTGTTGGTGTGGTTCCAGAATCATGGAAGTCTTCCAGAACTGTGCCGATTCACAAGAAAGGGGGGGAGAGATGACCCCTCCAACTATCGGCTAATTTCCCAATTAGGCAACATCAGGAAAATCTTTGGGAAACTCTTTCGGTCACGACTCGAGACCTGGACAGAGGAGGACAATATTGCCTCTAACCCTCAGGCCGGATCCTGAAAAGGCCAAAGTAGAATCGACCCGGCTCTTAGGTTGTACATGATCTGTATGAAGTTTGTGTCCCTGGAAACTCCCCGCTCTTCTTGGTCTTCTGAGACCTAAAACAGGATTCGATTCTGTTGCCGCTTCGTCCTTCTGAGTCTTCTGGTGGAAGGAGGTTCCCAAGCAACTATTTGAGAATCCGAAAGGATCTGCCTCGGCAATCATTCCAGAGTAAGATTCGGTGTAAAAGAAGAATGCACAGAGAAGTTTGAAATAAACATTGACGTTGGGCAGGGTTGCGTACTTGCCCCAGCTTTATTCAACATTCACATCAGTGGAACAGATTCTCTCTGGAATCTTCGTCTTGATGTTCCAATATTGGAGAAGAAAAATATTCCGATCCCGCTGATTGCAGATGATGCAGTAATATTAGCGCGTACTGAAAAATCAATGCATCAACTTTTGGAAGGCTTCGAGCTATCCTGTAAGATACAGAAGTTAATAATCAATAAAGAGAAAAATATATGATAACTATTCCTAAATCAAAGGTATTGTTGACATTCAGGATTAATGGTAAACCAACTAAGCGACTTAAAACATGACTACCTCTGCATACGAATGGATGACCATTTATATCGGAAAGCTCATGTGGCGAAGGCGGAAACAAACTTGACGCCACTATTCTACATTTTGCTAACTCAAGCAGCAAGAGACCAATAAAACTAGCACTGATGCATTCAAGACAAATGCACGTATGGCCTGCCCTTATGGTGCTGAACTGTGGGATTTTACGAAAGTTCAGGCTCTTCTTAAACTGGGAAACATCTTCTTGTAACATGTACTAAACCTGGGTCCTAGAATCCCACTGACAGTGTTAAGAGCTGAGCTGGGGTTCACTGGAGGATCACACCCCGTAAGATAATGGATGCGAGTGTGGTCAAATCTATCCTTTGCATCATATAGTATGGTTCCGCAGGAACTGCGACGATGCAGGATTACAATAATTTACTCCGGTTCAAGCACGCTGAGAACATTCTAACATACACTAGTTGAGTAGAGAAATAGAAACATCTGGAACTGATGAATAAGGCAACACTATAACTGGTTAAAAAAAAATATTGTGCATTCATGTGGAGCAAGCAAGAAGCAAGGAAAGGCATCCTTCCGACTAATTACCAGAAAGTAACATGTGAACCGTGCCTGGAGCAGTTCATGGACTTGCTGTTCCCTGCTGAGAAAAGGGCTTTATATCTCATGTTCAGATTAGGAACTCTTCAGGTGCGGACCTTAACTAAATCATGGGTAAAGCCCCTGGAGGCGGAGCTGACACATGTCCCCGTACATAAGGGGCCCTGACTCATTTATGCATTTTATGCTGCTGTGTGACATGTAGCATAAAATCCGTAGGTACTACCTACGTCTACTTTTTCTAACACGTAATCTGAGATGCTGCAGTGCAGCACTTTTCTTATGTTATAGAACTGATCGTATGGAGATTTGCCAGGCAGTTGCTTCGTATATGCAGACCTGCCATAGACAGCAGCGAAGGAAGTGGGTGCAAACCATAAACCAACTGTAGTGATGGTTTTGAAAATTATCTGTTTATCTCTGGGGGCTGTGCTCGTCCTTTGACATATTTGCCCTCATAAACTGGGGCGTAGCTCGACTCCAACATGAAAGGCACTGGAGAACCTTTTGGACTGGACAGAGCATCGAGAGGTATTGTTGCACATTTCTACTTGTACCTGCACTTTATAAAATGCTCGCTTAGGTGTTGGCCGTCTATTGGCCCATATCTGAGGGTTTAATTTCCACCCGGCTGTCAGCAAAACTGTAATTATTTGGTCAATCCTTGTTTTTATAACACACTAGGTAACATCTGCACAGCAGGCTTGTGCTCCTCTTTTATTTCTGATGTTTATAAGACAGCGGTCAGGCTTGCTAGGGGTTGACTTGCTCTGAGTAGGCAACAAGCAGACGGAAATGCCGGTATCTGCACCTATGTACGTGCTTGTTAGCTGGTACGCTCTGTAAGATCTAATGACCGCTCTATCTAATTGATTGGTTTTAATAGTGATGTACGTCATCCGTTTGCACTTGCATTTTACATCAGATCATGGATTATGCGCAAAGTGTAGTATTTGTATGAACTGCGCTTAAGTCGTTTTAAATGAACAAGAATTGTGACTGTTTTATTATGTGATGTAAATATCAATGTTTTAGGCGTTATGACATAAACCACTGACAATAAACCTTTCAAGTACCACACCTGCAAGAATTGCTCAGTGGGTTGTTCGCTGCTAGATTTAACATGGACGTCTGTGGAAGTGTGTCCCTCCAGAAAGCAGAGTAGATCTTACCAGGGTCAAGAAATGTTTATTCAAGCATTAGAGCTACAGAGACCCCATCCATCATCAAGCTAAGACCGACTGACAAATGTCTCTATTCCAGCTCAAGGCCTAGTAACCATCCCCACATTCCCGCGCCGGCCAGCCTTTTTAGTCAAAGCTGAGGTGGACGCGCTTAGAAACGTGAGTATCGAGTGCTGCAGCGGTAGAAGACAGTTTTTAATCTTTTTAACCTATGCTCTGAGCCGGCATTATTCTTACTGCCTGCCTTCATTTCATCTTGCAGTGGCTGCCAAGAACCTTTATTTATCTTGCTGATTGATGTGTTTTTATTTCGTTTGCATTTTGTACATTGTTATTTACATGTTGACTGCAATGCATTGATCTCCTGTCTTCACCTCCCCGGTCTGACGCGGCTTGGCAGTTTTCTCTGAGGAGGGCGGACACACCCCCTGCTAGCTCTTACTTCCGGCCTGGCTGGCAGAGCTCGGGGACTCTTACCGTGCCGGCCAGCCTTTTTAGTCAAAGCTGGGGCTGACGCGCAGTGGACACGCGCAGCGGGCTCCCCAAAGGCATGTGTCCGTGCCATTACGGGACACGGGGCACGCCACCCTGCCCAAAAATGCATCTGTTCTTTAGACAGTCTCCATCATGTGGCACCCAAGAAACTTTATGCGATTGATGATCATTTACAGAAAAAGCAACAGTCCTTTGGGCTTTTAAAATCCAAGCCCCTGACTGCTGACGATATTCAACCACCGGGTGTACGGTCTGTGAGTCGTCTGATGTCATCCCCATTAGGTACAGACAGAGGCTTGGTTAAAGACCTCGATATCATGTACCTTAATACCCGTTCCATGGTCAAACACCAGTTAGAAATGTGTAATAAATGAGGTACTGGGTTTTTAGGAACCGGTACCGAACCGGTAACCCAGCGGTGCCAGGGGATCAACACACCAAAGACCTCGGGTTCTCCTGAGTCAGACCCACAGAAACTTCAGAGTCTTCTAGGTGAAGTCAAAGATTAGTTTATTGGCTGCAACCAAGGTGACAGGGTCCTAGAAGTACAATGCCAGTATATTCAGGAGACTGCACACTTTCACAAAGTTAGGCTTCTCTTCTTATACATAACATTTGCCCTTTGGCGAAACATTCCTTGGGTGCGCGGTATTTCATTTATGGTTACTGATTACAAAAAGAAAGCAGAGTCATGATGACATGTACATATTTCACGTCGTGATACCCATAACAAATCATCCGGCAAGGCCCAACATTTCATCAGATATCGCTGGACCCCTAATAAAGATGGTCACCTCCCCACCATAAAATAAGTGAGGAAAAGGAGTGAAGAAAGATGTGAGCGAGATATGGCAGGTGTGCGTGCTGAAATGGCTTTATGGCCGGTTGGGCCTAGATACTATCTTGCTTGGCCACTGGGAGGGAACTGACCTAACGAGTTCGGCCTGGGGCAATGGTTCTAACTTGTACTGGGGTCAGGAAGAAGTCGATTAAGGAGTACGTGTCCTTGTGGAATCAAATTCGACTGGATTAAGGCCTATGTAGAGGGCAACATGCAACTAAGGGTTCAGAAGGTAAATGACGATTTCGAGGTGAAATCGTCACTCGAATATGCCGAAAAATACATGTACTTGATGTACTCGTCATTCTCGGTCTTTTGATACCAAATTCGTCCTATTTCGACGAAGTTTTTATTCTCGAGTACGGTACTATTACGGATCCATATTTTTCAGAACCACAGACCCTCCTTTTGCCCTTACATAGGCAATTAATCTATCCTCATGTTAATCTGAGTCCAGATCTATATTCATAAAGTCATTGAGATGTTGCTGCAACATCATTCTAGTGCTGAGTTCATGTCTTGACACAGGCTTCCTTACACATGATGTAGCACAGAGGCCACATATTGCAGGAGCACACTGTATACATAGACAGAACAGGAAAAGAATGGCTAAGACCATCCCAATGACCATCAGAATTTTCCATCCCCAGGCAGATATCAGTCCCCAGAACCATCCCATTAATGACCAATCTCCTTTGTCCACATGGATAGATTCGGAAATCTTATGTAGTTTGGAGATGGCCCTGTACACTGTTGGAGCATTATCCGGAATAAAAATGCAACAACTGGACTGGATCAATTTGCATACCCCATCCCGGTCCGCAAGTATTACATCCAAAGTGACCCGGTTCTGAAGGGTCATCAGTCGATCCGACTGGAGCTCAGCAGTCAGGTTACTAAGGGCACTGGCAGTTTCAATCACGGTGGATTCAACTACCCTTGTCAATTGCCTTATGTTTCTGCTGTTAACCATGGCTCCCCAGAACGGCAGAATACCCATTGCAAAGTCACCAAATTCTTGACCCGCAGTGTCTTCTTTACTCAAAACACCTCTAACTACCCTTGTCCGATGGTAATCCGCCGCTGCTGTGTAGGTGGGAGGTAACAGGAATGAAACAAAACATGAGCCTGAGAAGTCAGGGAGCAACCATGTATAGGCTCTATCGTGGCAGATGAAATAAGTACCCTTTGCGGCTAAAAAGGCAGGGGAAGTCTGAGATCCAAAAACATATGTTTCTGTGCAGACACTCTTCCCTAGCTGAGCTCTGGGATTCCTACCAATACCTTGCAGACACAGGTGACCTTGATGGGGTACGATCCAGATAGGGGACGATCTCTTGGCTTGCTGTTTCTCACTTAGTGTAGTGCCATATCCGGTCACATTCCAACCTACATATGCAAGTATCTCATCGTCTGGGGTATCTTCGTAAGAAGTCACTTCCTTGATCATGTCAACTATACCCTTCACTAGAGCGCTAGTCTTGAGGTTGTCCTTTACAGAACGTAGGGGTTGGATTTCTCGTGCATATATGAACATTGTCCTATATGCCCATACTGACCCATTGTGACTAAATGGCAGGACCAAATAGGGGATACCTCTATCCGTGGTGTGGGGCATGAGACCACACACCCAACAGTTGGTTGTGTTCATTACAAGTTGGTGTTGGTGTAATAGCTGAATGAAGGAGTTATTAATGAACTCTAATCTCCTATTTGATTCGTGGTCAGGCAAAGAGTGGAAAGAATGAGAGGAAACAGTAGGGGGAGGTATGGGCGATGTAGTAGGCGTGAATGTCACATGAAAAGAGAATAAAGCATAGCTTATCAAAACACCATTACGCTAAATATCATAAAAATACACATCATTATAAAAATTTTCTTTCTCATTGTTTTCAAAAGTCTCTGCTTAAAGTTCATTTGTCTGGCAGTTCTCTCCACATCAGGAAACACCATCCTCTCTAAGGTGCTGCCCGCGGCGGTAGGTTGTTTCTGCTAAAGGATGCTTCTGTCAGTCTAGGGTGGCTCCCTTCGACCAACTGGAACCGGCAACCTATTGTTGTCAGCTGCACCCAAAAGTCTTTAGTCAACCGCGACCCTAGCAGCGGAACCCGGATGGCGGTTCGAAAAAACAAAAATAAGCAAGTTACCTAGATGGGAGAATCTGCATTTTCAAAATAGCATTTTGGAAGGAAAAAACTCATGATTTTATTAGTCCACAGGTTTTTCTCTCGGATCGAAAAATGAATCACTTTTACTTTAGTCTGTTTTTCTCGGTCGGAAATTATAGCGTCTTTTCCCGGGTGCTGTCTGGTCCGGAAATAGTAGCTCAGGTTCCACAGAGTTCAATTGTTCTGATGGCGGCGTAGTTTCTTGAAAAATGTTCTTACTGTCACAATCGCGTTTAGCTTCTTCTACGCGTTCATCAGTTGTGCGCTTTGAGTCAGTGCCTCCTGTCCGGACCCATTGGTCATGTGGCAGAGGGAAGGGTATTTTCTTACAATGGATCCCGTGGACCCAATTGGCCTTCCCCTCCACTTTAACAGTTGACCTTGTAGACAGGAGGACGAGGTGCGGTCCGGTCCATCTGGGCTGGTCGTTTCTTGTTCTCTGGAAATTCTTGACCAGAACCCAGGAGCCAGGGTCAATGGAGTGACCCGGTGTCTCGGAAACCGGAGGCAAGGTGTTGTGGACCTGTTGATATAAAACACGCAATTTAGCCGTCAATTCATACAGATAGTCGAGCAAAATGGGGTGTTGCAGCTCGCTAAACTTCGTGGGCCTAGGCACTCCCCATATGTTGGCTGGCCGACCAAAGACTATTTCATAGGGGCTGAGTTTCATTCGCGAATGCACAGTCATTCTGGTGGATAGGAGTGCTAAGGGTAGAGCGTCGGGCCATTTAAGACCCGTGCTCGCTTGGATTTTGGCCAATTTAAGTTTAAGCGTGCCATTGTAACATTCCACTAATCCAGCTGATTGGGGGTGATTTGCAGCGTGGAACTTCTGACTAATGCCTAGCCCTTCACACACTCGTTTCATCACACTACCCACAAATTCACTTCCGTTGTCCGACCAGACCATTCTAGGCATTCCGAACCTGGGGAAGAACTCTTTCACAAGGGCTTTCGCTGTGGACAAGGCAGTATTGTCCCTTAGGGGATAGGCTTCTACCCACCTTGAGAAGGCGCAAACAACCACAAGCACATATTTTAAGTTGTTGCACCTCTCCATGTGTATGAAATCTAGCTGCAAAACCTCGAACGGATACGTAGGAGGTGCGAAATGACCAGCTGGAGTTGGAGTTCCCCTACCAGGATTGTGCTTCAGACATACCATGCAATTCTTGACAACATTTTCTGCACACTTGGGAATCCCTGAATTCTTCCACACTGGGGCCAACAACTCGCAAATCCCTTTCGCGCTGATATGGGCCATCCCATGAGCCATTGTAACCACTGCAGGCACATACGCATCGGGTAACATCCATCTTTGTTGCTCTGTTGATTCAATCCAACAACCATTTACATCCATTCTCCCTGTACTTTCTTTCCACATGCTTAACTCTTTCTCCGTGGCCTCAGCTTGGATGGACTTCACACTTTCTATCGTGTCTTCACACATTCCAACATCACCAGTCCATCTTTCTGGGCTCGCAACATACATTCGGCTCATCACATTCTTTGCCGTTTCTTTAGCAGTTTCGTCAGCAAATGCATTTCCACGACCAACATCATCGATCACTTTCTTGTGTGCACTACATTTTACAACTGCTACTTTCAGGGGCAACGTCAGCGATTCAAGAAGCTCATTCACCAACTGACCATGCTGAATCTTAGCTCCATGCGAAGTCAGGAACCCACGTTCTCTCCACAATCGACCAAAACTGTGAGCCACTCCAAAAGCATACTGACTGTCGGTATAGACAGTCACTTTCATTCCTTTTGATAACACACATGCTCTCGTCAGTGCCACGAGTTCGGCGGCTTGAGCCGAACCATGTGGTATTCGCGCAGTTTCAACGATTGTGTGCAGAGTTGTGACAGCATACGCTGTAGTCACGTTACCATTTGGGAGTTTAAAGCATGAACCATCCACCCATAATGTACCATCACTTTCGGCGAGAGGAGTATCGGATAGATCAACTCTCCCTTTGGTCTCCTCCTCCGTCCTGAGGAAACAATCGTGCTTTTCTGAAGCATCCGATTCCTCAGCAATTGGTAACAATGTGGCTATGTTCAGAGTACTGCATCTTTTGATGTGCACATGGCTCACTAGTAGCGTCAATTCATAACTGGACAGTCGAGCACTAGTTAAGTGCTGTGTCTTGGTCCTATTTAACAATGTATCTACTGCATGCGGAACCATCACAATTAGTGTATTATTCATTACTAGGCCTGCAGACTGTCGAATAGAAACAGCTGCTGCTGCTGTGGCCCTTAGACAACTTGGCAATGCTCGTGCTACTGGATCCAAAGTTGACGAGAAATAGGCGCATGGCCGTTGTCTATCTCCGTATAACTGAGTCAGCACAGACAATGCACAGCCCTCCTTCTCGTGGACATATAATGTGAAAGGCTTACTGTAGTTGGGGTTACCTAACACAGGGGCCGAACATAATGCTGTGCGTAATTCGAGAAAACTTTTCTGACACTCATCGGACCAAGGAATGGGATTGGGTGTATTTGTACACGTTAGTGCCAATAAGGGTTTGGCTAATAACGAAAAATTTGGAATCCACTGTCTACAGTACGATGTAATGCCCAAGAAAGCGCGTACTTCTCTCTGCGTTCTTGGCACATTTAATTTCGCTATTGCCTGAATTCTTTCTGGGGTCAGTTTCCTTCCCTCCTTCGATAAGAGATGACCTAAGTAGGTCACTTCTTGTCGGCAATATTGGTGCTTGGAAAGTGACACCTTGTGATGTAGATCACATAGATGACGCAGTAGTGCCAACGTGGCCATTTTACATATTTTCTCAGTATCCGCAGCTATGAGCAAATCGTCCACGTACTGTACTAGAGTGGAACCTTTGGGCAAAACCATTGCGTCAAGCTGACTTTTCAGAGCTTGACTGTATATTGAGGGGCTCTCACAGTAGCCTTGAGGAGCGCGTTTAAAGCGGAAACTGCGACCACCTAAACTAAAGGAAAAAATATCCCTGCTCTCCTCCGCAATCGGGATACTGAAGAAAGCATTCTTCAGGTCAATCACCGAAAACCATGATGCGGATGCTGGAATCATAGTCAATAATGTTGTAATGTCGGGGACAACTGGGAACTGTGGCACCACTATCTTATTTACCTCCCTAAGATCAATCACAAATCTGTACACAGGTGGCTGAGAAGGGTCAGTTCGTTTTAAAACAGGCAGAACAGGACTATTGCAAACATTGCCTCGTGTTTCCTCAATTACGTCTTTCTCAATCAACTCGTAAACAATCGCTAGCAAAGCTTTTTCGCCCTCATTGGATATTCTGTATTGGGGAATTCGTGGCATTTTGACATTCGACTTAAATGTTACAACATACGGTGGAATTTCTAAAAGACCTACATCATTCGGACCAGTAGCCCAAAGAATATCCGGAAGAAGTGTCAATTCTGTTGGAAGCGTATTTCTCGACAAATACATGGGAGAGACCACTTTCTTACCTAAAGTCAGTTGTACTCCTGAGGGAGAACAGTACAAAGTCGCATACAATCTTTTCAGCAAATCTAATCCTAGCAAATTTTCACCACAACCTGTTGTCAAAATAAGGGGTGCTTCGAATTCACAAGGACCAACAGAAAGAGATAAAGGGTCAGAAATCGGATTTCTAACCGGGGCGCCAGAAAAACCTACGGAAACGTTCATTTCGCCAGACAAAGGTGCGCCAGGGAGTTTGGAGTGCATAATAGAACTCTTTGTAGCACCAGTATCCAACAGAAAAGGTTCTGACACACCCGATGTAATCACCTCAACGTAAGGTCCACTCTGATCTACTGGAACTGAAACAACTCCCTCTCTTCGTCTAAGGCTGTCCTAGCAATCGTTATTCTCCCACTGCTCATTTTCTGTGTAATACTCATCGACGTAGTATTGAGCTGTCCTATCAGATACGTTATTTTGCTGGTCAAACCTGTTCATAGAGTTTTGTGGTGGAAGGGGACGTGTGTCCTGAGGGGTGTTTCCACGCCCTCTACCTCTGGGCGCTTGCTGACTACCACGACCTCGTACACCAGAAAACTCGCTTGTACGTTGCGGCAGGGCAGGACAGTCATATTTGTAATGGCCTTCTTGTTTGCAGTATAAACACTGATTGGGACCTACGCGGTTTTGATTGTAATCGAATCTCTGCAAGTTTCTCTGCGGCTGCTGAAAAGTGTTCCGGTAGTGATTCGGACCATTATTATTTCTATTACCACCACCACGTGGAGGATATGCTTGCTGTAGCAAAACCTTCGTTTTGAGTTCTCTAGTTTTCTTCTCTACTTTATCTTTCTCATCCTTGTCTCTATTCTCGTAGTACTGTGCGGTAGCTAATATCTGGGCTGAAGATGAGACTGCCCAAGAACTTTCCGAATCTTTTAATTTTCTACACAAGTCTGGAAGTAGATTGTGCACAAATTTATCGACAAACAATCTCTGACCACCTTCTGTGGTCATATCTTGACCGCTGTGGTCAATGAATGTTTCTTCAAATCTGGTGAAGAAATCTGAAACAGTTTCTTCTTTCTTTTGCTTGCATGCAGATAACTTATCCCAATTTACGCGTATTGCAGGCATTATTGTTTTCATGTAATCTACTATTCTACCAGGTAGTTCCGCTATCAGGGGCTCAGGTTTTGCACCACCAACTTGTCGTGCATCTGCAACAGTAATATTAGCCCACGTGTCACCTAATTCCTGGTCATGATCTTCATGACGAATTTTTCCCCATAAAGGCTGTGGAACAACGTTCCCGAATAACATATCGATATCGGCTAAATTCATAATACATGACCCAGCAGTTTGCGACAATTCTTTATAGTACCCTGCAGGATTTTTACGCGGATCTGGTAGTGTTTGTTTGAGTGCTAAAACTTCTGCTCGCTTCCATGGAACATGTACCCATACTCGGTGAAAGTGGGGCAGGACAGGTGGGACAGCTGTCGCGTCACCCTCTCTCCACTGTGGGGGAACTTCTCTCATAGGGTATTGTCGTGCCTTTTTCTTACTAGATGCACTAGATTCTGATGGTGACCCAGAACTACTTCCCTTACTTCGATGTGATAATAGCATTTCAACTGCTTCTTCTACATCGGGACCTACAATCATACCCAGACTAAACTTAAACCTTATACGACACATCTCTTGTGGGAGGCAATCCTGATCATTGTCTTCTAAATCCTCGCAAAGAAAAACACACATCTGTTCGAACACATATCTCTGTGTCGCTGTTTCCCATTGATGGAAAACTTCCATGACAGACTGTAAATCATATTTCGCAGTGTCCATGACCCATTTCCGAGCTAAATTATTCAGGGAATCTCTCTCTTGATAATCGGGCAGTTGACTTCGCAACTGTCTTTTTCCTATGTTAGGGGTCGTAGCAGGCGACCCGAAAAGTGGTAAAAGAAGATTAGTAACAGTACTGGCCATTTTTTGCCGAAGGGAAGGTGAAACGGAAGAACAAACAGATGAAAGAACGGGGTGAGGTAAAGCGGATGCAGAGATGGCAGAAGAGGTATGAGGAATAATAGATGTGGTACTAGGCAAAATCACAGAAGGGGCATTTGTAGAAAGTACAGTAGGCAAGATCGTAGAAAACACAGGAGCAACAGAAGTGGTCGGTGGGCCTAGAGGAAGAAGTAGGAGCCAGCTGAAGAACAGCTGGTGGGTGCTGTGGAAAAGCCAGAGGCGCAGCTTGTGCAACTAAAGGTTGCAGGGGTGCGGTAGCATTCTGCGCATAGGGCGGTGGCGAAGTTAACAATTGCGACATTAATTGGTCTTTTTCACGCTCTTTTGCTTTCCCTTGCTGAAGAGACGGCAAAACTGGATAGCACTTATCTATTGCCATTTTACGTTGCCTGTGCAGTTGTTCATTTATCTGCTCTTCCTCATTATCTTTAAACTGCACGGCAGCTTGCATTACTGAAAGTCCTTCTTCTCTCTTATTTTTCTTAGCTAATTTAATTTCTTTTTGTTTGGCTTCTTTGCGCCATATGCGGAAAGAGTCAAACATCGCCGGCCGGGCTTTCTTTTTGAAGAGTTTAACTTCAAGGTTGTCTAAGATTTCAGAATCAAAGCTACCATATTGGGGCCATTTTAAAACACCGTCTTTCCTAGTGTATTTAATCCATACCTCGTTGTAAACGATGGGGCCTACCCCATGTTTAACGTATAGCTCGTAAGTCGGAGTTCCAACTGGAGGAACCGGACATGAGTCCTCCAATCGGGAGTCCCTATTATTATTACCAAGACAAAACAAATTCCCGAGTCTAAGACTAGGCATCCTTCTTCTCTAGTCTAGTTCCAAAACTTCAAAGGAGTTATCGATTACGATATTGCTCGTGAAAACACGAGTCCTTCGGTTATGGTACTTGCAAGAACCAATAAAAACCTTTATGTATCTCTAAGATATCACAAAGTAAGTCCAACTAAAGACTAGGAGACGCTCCACTTATACTTAACTGAAAATTATCGATGGCTTCACCAGAAGACTCGTCTCAGCGTTTCGCTCTACCGAAAATGTCAAGGGTCCAACATCAGGGCGATAGCCAGGGCAGCAGTCCTTGTAGCCGTCGGGAAGCGGGGAACCTCGTAGTAAAGACCTTCGGACCACGTCGACATGCAGGGGTCGATGAGGTGGTGGGCCCTTGTTAGAAGCGGCTGTCTCTAGTTGGCAGAGGTATACACTTCTGACAAATAGGGACACACCTTTTCTAGTCAGGGCAAGGAGATCACACACTTAGATAACCCCTGCTCACCCCCTTGGTAGCTTGGCAAAGCAGACAGGCTTATCTCAGAGGCAGTGCGTTAAGCATTTATGACCACATACAGTAATAAAGTGAATACACTACAAATGGACACGACACAGTAGTATTATAAAAATATGGATTTTTATATAAGGTTTAGCACAAGACCAAATAACGACAAAAATATACCACAGTCTCAATAAATACTCTTGGAAGGAAAAATAATAGTTCAAGCACGGTTTCTTCTTAGCACAAAGTCTTTAGTATCAAAAGCAACTCTTCTTCTCTAAAACACAGTTCTTGGCAACAATGTAACCCACACGGGAGTCACACGACGTCGAGGCAAAGTTAATCCAAAGGTTCGGCGTCGACCGCGAGGAGCGCTACGTCGAGCCCGGAGTCGCACAGACCCCAACAACACAGTACCTTGGAAAAGTGAAGCACTCGATGATCAGCGGCGTCGAGATGTCCGGCGTCGCGTCTTCGGCGTCGATCGGGCCTCGGAGTCGGGGCGATCTGCAGCGGCGTCGACCGAAGTCAGGCGGGAGCAGCGCTCACGGGATGAAGCAGGATACGACGTCGTCGATGTCGATGTTGCAAGAGTGAGCAGCGCTCACGGCGTCGAGAGGGCTCGAAGTCGATGCGATCAGCAGCGGTGCAGACACGGGGTCACTTGGAGCTGGAGCCGAACTCACTACTCACTGGCGTTGCTGCTGGCGTCGATCGGGCCCGGCGGCCGGCGTCGAGGAAGCGGGACACTGGAGCCGTTACTCACGATGTCGAGCTGGATTCGGCGGCGTCCGTCGGCGTCGAGATTGCTGGATTCTTTCAGAGGTGCTGGATTCACAAACTCCAGCAAATAGCACTTTAAGCAGATGAAGTCCTTTAGCCCTGTGACTTCAACAGGAGACTGGCACTCTTCCAGCCCTTGGAGATTTTCTCAGCAAAGAGTGAGAGTACACACAAAGTTCCTCTCTCCTGGTTCCTTGGCAAAAATAAAGAAGCAATGCAGGATTCCCCCAACAAACAGCACTCTGGCAGAAGGGGTAGGCAGTCCTTAGATCAGCAGGCTTCTTGTCCTTGGTTCAGGTTTCCTTGTCAGAAGTGATCTGAATTCTTGGTTCAGGGGTCCTTCTCTTATACCCCTTTTTGGCTTTGATCCCTTTGTCCATGCAGGGGAAATTCCCCCCATCCTGGGTTTGTTGTGGGTGTTGCCAGGCCAGAGCACCTGGCCTATTCACTGGGCAGGGCAGAGTCCTCAGCCGCTCAGCAGGAGCGGAGCCAGCATTGTCACTGGCAGGGGCAGGGCCATCAGCTGCCCGGCAGGAGGCGGGCCAGGAAAGTCCCAGGCAAGCACAGAGTCATCAGTCGCCTGGCAGGGGGGCGGAGCCAACATTGTATCAGGCAGGGCAGGCTATCAAGAGCTACTCTCCCCTACTCTCAATGCAAATGCCCCACTCATCCCACACTGACTCATTCAGACTCTCTGGAGCCACCCAGCTCCTGTCACACGCACACCAGAACCAGCAGAGACCGGTAGACAGTTAGACAAGAAAATAGCTACTTTCTAAAAGTGCTATTTTCAAACACAGAGTCCAAAAACCATCCACACAAACGGATGCGTTATTAAACCCTGAGTTCAGGGATACCAAACTCGACATTGCACCATGCTCCCCGAGCCCGCTAGGATTATAGCATTAATAATCCTGGCAGCCCATTCTAACTGATGGAGAGCAGGTTACCTTACAATAGTGAAAAACGACTATGGCTGTAATTCACTATTAGGACATGCCAACCTTGTCAGGCTTGTCCTACCTTATGCTTACAATGCACCCTGCCCGTGGGCCTACCATAGGGGTGACTAACATGAAGTTAAGGGAAGGTTTAGGGACTGGCAAGTAGGGGTACTTGCGCAGTCCTCGTGACAGTCAGACTGCACGTGGTCTGGCAATGGCAGACCTTCAGACATACTTTTACTAGGCCGCTCTTGTGGGTGGCACAACATGTGCTGCAGGCCCACTAGCAGCATTTGTATTTACAAGCCCTGGCACTCCTGGTGCACTCTACTAGGGACTGATAGTAAACCAAATAAGCCAAACATGGAAGTCAATCAATACAGCAATTTCACATAGGGAGCACTTGCACTGTGGCACTGATCAGCAGTGGCACAGTGCCCAAAGCATATACCAGCAAAAACATCGTAAACAGAGGAGGCAAACAGAAAAAATGGAGGAGAGACTCATGCCAATGATGCCAGGTCTAACACGTGTCCCCTCCAGCTGAAATGTGGGGAGAACTACCCTTACCCTAGGGAGTCCTCATCACTAAGGCGGAAAAATCTGGACAGACCATCAGCATTGGCGTGATCTGTGCCAGGGCGGTGTTCCACCGTGAAGTCCATCCCCTGTAGGGAAATGGACCACCTCAACAGCTTTGGATTCTCACCCCTCATCTGCATCAACCATCTGAGGGGCCTGTGGTCTGTCTGCACCCGGAAGTGAGTCCCAAACAGGTAGGGTCTCAGCTTTTTCAGTGCCCAGACCACAGCAAATGCTTCTCTTTCTATCGCACTCCACCTCTGTTCCCTGGGAAGTAACCTCCTGCTGATGAAGGCTACAGGTAAGTCTCGGCCCTCTTCATTCACCTGAGCTAGAACAGCCCCCACGCCATGCTCTGAAGCGTCCGTCTGGACAACAAATTCTTTCGAAAAGTCGGGTGCCTGGAGTATGGGTGCTGTGCACATTGCAGTTTTCAGGGTGTCAAAGGCCGTCTGACAGGCGTCAGTCCAGTTCACAAGTCGTGGCTGCTTCCTGGAAGTCAGCGAAGTCAAGGGGTGCACAATGTTACCATAATCCTTGACAAACCTCCTGTAGTAACCCGTGAGACCCAGGAAGGCTCTCACCTGAGTCTGGGTTTTGGGCGGTGCCCATGCCAGGATGGTATCAATCTTGGGTTGCAGGGGGGCCACCTTGCCGCTCCCTACTTGGTGCCCCAAGTACACCACTGAACCCTGCCCAATCTGGCACTTACGGGCTTTGATTGTGAGGCCTGCTCTGCGCAGGGCCAACAACACTTCCTGGAGGTGGCACAAGTGTTCCTCCCAGCTGGCGCTGAACACTGCGATGTCGTCCAGGTAGGCGGCACTGAAATCCTCCAGCCCAGCCAAGACCTGGTTGACCAACCTCTGGAAGGTGGCAGGGGCATTCTTCATCCCAAAGGGCATAACCCGGAACTGGTAGTGCCCATCTGGTGTGGAGAATGCTGACCTCTCTTTTGCCCCATCGGTCAAGGCGATCTGCCAGTACCCAGACGTTAGATCAAACGTACTAAGGTACCGGGCAGCCCCTAACCGATCGATGAGCTCATCAGCTCTGGGGATGGGGTGCGCGTCAGTCTTGGTGACTGAATTGAGTCCTCGGTAATCCACACAGAACCGAAGTTCCGGTGAAGCACCAGGCGCTGCAGCCTTTGGAACCAAGACCACGGGACTGGCCCAAGGACTGCTAGAGGACTCAACCACCCCTAGGGCAAACATCTTGGAGACCTCCTCCTTGATGTATGCTCTGACCTTGTCAGTCACTCTGTAAGCCTTGTGCTTGACAGGAGTGCTGTCCCCGGTGTCTACATCATGGACACACCACTGAGTAACACCAGGAATCAAGGAGAACAGATCAGGGAATTGCCCCAACAAATGGCGACAATCCTGCTGCTGTTCAGGGGTCAGTGTGTCAGAGAGGACAACACCATCCACTGACCCATCTTGCTCTGTTGCATACAGGAGGTCAGGAAGAGGCTCACTCTCCTCCTCCATTCCAGCATCTGTAGCTAGGAGCATGCCCACCTCGGACCTTTCTAAGTGGGGCTTCAAACGGTTGACATGCAGGACCCGCAAGGGGTTCCTGGGAGACTTTAAATCCACCAGGTAGGTGACATCGCTCTTCTTCTCCACAACCTCAAATGGTCCAGTCCACCTGTCCTTGAGCGCACAAGGTTCCACAGGGGACATGACCCAAACTTTCTGTCCAGGCTGAAGCTCTACCAGAGTGGCCTTCTGGTCGTACCACCGCTTCATCTCCTCCTGGCTGGCCTCCAGATTTGCCTGAGCAAGATCTCTGAAGCGCCTAGTCTGGTTCCTAAAGGCCAGCATGTAACTGTATACATCCTGGGGAGGTTTCCTGGGAGATTGCTCCCAGCCTTCTTTGACCAGACTTAAAGTTCCTCTTACCGGGTGACCATACAAAAGCTCAAAGGGGCTGAACCCTAGAGACTTCTGTGGCACCTCACGGTAAGCAAACAACAGGCATGGCAAGAGGACGTCCCATTTACGCCTCATTGGTTCTTCAAGACCCATGATCATGCCTTTAAGGGTACGGTTGAACCTTTCAACCAACCCATTACCTTGAGGGTGGTAAGGAGTGGTGAACTTATAAGTTACCCCACACTCCTTCCACAGAGACTTCATATAGTTGGAAATGAAGTTGGTGCCCCGGTCTGACACCACCTCTCTGGGGAACCCCATTCGGGAGAAAACACCCATCAGTGCCCGTCCCACCACGGGGGCAGTCACTGTTCTGAGAGGGATGGCTTCCGGGTACCGTGTGGCATGGTCCACCAAGACCAGGATGAACCTGTTGCCCAGGGCTGTCTTGGGGTCCAGTGGCCCAACAATGTCAATCCCCACCCGGTCAAAGGGGGTACTGACCACGGGAAAAGGTTGGAGGGGAGCCTTCTGCTTCCGCCCGCTTTTCCCACTTGCCTGGCAAGTCTGACAGGTCTTGCACTGGATGTCTACATCCCTTCGCATCTGAGGCCAATAGAAATGGGTGACAAGCCTGTCATAGGTCTTGTCCTGCCCCAGATGTCCAGCTAAAGGAACGTCATGAGCCAAACCCAGTAGGAAGGCTCTGAAGCGCTGGGGTACCACCAGCACACGGGCTGACCCAGGCTCAGCAGCCTTAGGCTCGCTATACAGGAGGTCGTTCTCCCAGTACACAAAATGTGACCCTGACTGATCACCTGAGGTTTGGGCTGAGGCCTGCTGCCTCATACCCACAAGAGAAGGGCACACTTTCTGTTCTGCACAGAATTCCTCCCTGGAGGGACCACCATCCTGCTGCCAATGGGTCAGCTCGGGCAGGTCTCCCAGTTCGGCAACTTGTTCACCTGTGGGTTCCAGGGCATCCCCCTCGAGGTCTGCCTCCTCCTGGACCACGGGAACTACGGGGGACGGTTTCCCGCGCCCCCTGCCTCTTCTCTTCACAGCTGGGTCCTGGGCCATACTTTCAGGCTCCAGAACCCCATCAACACCCTTACTTGCTGTCATGGATCGAGTGGTTGCACACACCCACTCTGGCACACCCAACATTTTCAAATGTGTCTCCCTCTCCACCTTAGCCCAAGGGGAGTCTTCTAAATCGTTGCCCAGGAGACAATCAACAGGCATGGCGGGCCTCACAGCAACCTGAAGAGTACCTGAAACTCCCCCCCATTCAAAGGAAACTTGAGCTACCTCACACTCTTTCTGGGAGTTGTCAGCAGCTATCACAGGGTAGAATGCGTGGGGAACAACCTGCTCTCTGGACACCAAGTGACACTTGACAGCTGTCACACTCGCTCCGGTGTCTCTGAGAGCTTCCACTCTATGGCCATTAATGGTCACCCACTGCCTATATTTCTTAGTGTTACTAGGCAGAGGGGGTGGAGGGACCAATTCCATGTCTCCTAGAGAGACCAGGGACATCTCCGCGGGACCCTCCCCACCATGGGCAACCATCTCCTCCCCTCCCAGAGCTACACTAGCCAACTGACGGGGTGGTGCACTGGGTAGTGCACCAGACTTCTTCAAGGGACACTGAGGGTCATAAAAACGGTGTCCTACCTGCTTACAAACGAAGCAGGTCAGTGGGCCCCTATGACCAGGTTTACCTGGCGGGGCCTCTGATTTCTTCACAGGGGGAGGCTGGGAACCTTTCCCTTGGTTCCCTTGGGGATTACTTTGGGGCCCTTTCTGGGACTCCTTCTGTTTACCCTTGTCCCCCCCACTCTTCTGCTGGGGACCCTGCCCACCTTTGGCTGAGTCTCCCACTGGACCCTTGTGGACCCTGGTACTGACCCAGCGGTCCGCCTCTTCAGCAAGTTTTCTAGGGTTAGATATCTTGCTATCAATAAGGTGCTGGCGCAGCTCTGGAAAACAGTTATTAGACAAGTGCTCCCAAGCAAACAAATCATAAAGAGCATCATAACTTTCCACTTTGCTGCCCTTTACCCAACCATCCATGGCTCTGCAAAAATATGACACATACTCCACCCACGTGGTACCAGGCAACTTCTTACATTCTCTAAAGGCCTGTCTGTACTTTTCTGGGGTTAGGCCATACCTTAACATTAAAGCATCTTTCATACGAGCATAAGACGTCCTATTCTCAACAGGCATGTCTAACAGGGTATCTCTTCCCTCATTCACAAAGCGACCCCACAACCCCGCTCCCCAATCCTTCTCAGGGACCCGGTGGGCCAACAATGCTAACTCATATGCTTTAAACCACTGACCAATATCCTCATTCTTCTGAAAATCTTTGATCACATCTTTGGGAAAGTAAAACCTACTTTCTGCAGGCACAGATGGGACGCTGCCACCAGAGGGATTCAATTCTAACTTTTTAGCTTGGAGCTCCAACTCCCTCAACTTGGTATCACGCTCAAAAGCCAACTTCTCCCTTTCAAACTCTAATCTTTTGATCTCCAAATCAGCTTCTCTCCTGCCTCTTGCATTCTCTATCTCCAACTGCCCATTTATCTTAAGTTTTGCCATTTCCACGTTGTAGGCTCGCTCCTTCGCCCTTTCTTCTCTTTCTTCAGGGGAAAGACCTTTGGAGGAAACACTGCTGCCAGGAGGGGATACAGGCCCAGTCACGGGCACTTCTTCCTCCCCTTCCTCTGTCGGTACCACCACCAGATCAGAGGGATCTCTGGCCGCTAACCAGGCCTCCAATGCTTTGGAATAGTCTCCTTTCCGGGAGATGCCTTTGGTAGGAACTTTAAACTGCTTGCAAAAGTATTGCAGTTGCTTCTTTTCGTATGTCCCTATCTTGGCTCTATCAAATTCCTCCTCAACAACAACAAGGGGAGTGACTCCGGTATCACTCATGGTTAAAACTGGCAGTGTTCAAAAAATCAAGCTTCAGGAAAAGCGGAGAACAAAAATAGAATATCCAACCAAAACAGATTGTGGCTGCGCTATGGTCTGCTTTCACTATGTAGCGCACACTAATCACTGCACATGGGTCATAAATGCAAAGTTCAAAATCCCACCGCTGACCCACCAATGTTAGAAGCGGCTGTCTCTAGTTGGCAGAGGTATACACTTCTGACAAATAGGGACACACCTTTTCTAGTCAGGGCAAGGAGATCACACACTTAGATAACCCCTGCTCACCCCCTTGGTAGCTTGGCAAAGCAGACAGGCTTATCTCAGAGGCAGTGCGTTAAGCATTTATGACCACATACAGTAATAAAGTGAATACACTACAAATGGACACGACACAGTAGTATTATAAAAATATGGATTTTTATATAAGGTTTAGCACAAGACCAAATAACGACAAAAATATACCACAGTCTCAATAAATACTCTTGGAAGGAAAAATAATAGTTCAAGCACGGTTTCTTCTTAGCACAAAGTCTTTAGTATCAAAAGCAACTCTTCTTCTCTAAAACACAGTTCTTGGCAACAATGTAACCCACACGGGAGTCACACGACGTCGAGGCAAAGTTAATCCAAAGGTTCGGCGTCGACCGCGAGGAGCGCTACGTCGAGCCCGGAGTCGCACAGACCCCAACAACACAGTACCTTGGAAAAGTGAAGCACTCGATGATCAGCGGCGTCGAGATGTCCGGCGTCGCGTCTTCGGCGTCGATCGGGCCTCGGAGTCGGGGCGATCTGCAGCGGCGTCGACCGAAGTCAGGCGGGAGCAGCGCTCACGGGATGAAGCAGGATACGACGTCGTCGATGTCGATGTTGCAAGAGTGAGCAGCGCTCACGGCGTCGAGAGGGCTCGAAGTCGATGCGATCAGCAGCGGTGCAGACACGGGGTCACTTGGAGCTGGAGCCGAACTCACTACTCACTGGCGTTGCTGCTGGCGTCGATCGGGCCCGGCGGCCGGCGTCGAGGAAGCGGGACACTGGAGCCGTTACTCACGATGTCGAGCTGGATTCGGCGGCGTCCGTCGGCGTCGAGATTGCTGGATTCTTTCAGAGGTGCTGGATTCACAAACTCCAGCAAATAGCACTTTAAGCAGATGAAGTCCTTTAGCCCTGTGACTTCAACAGGAGACTGGCACTCTTCCAGCCCTTGGAGATTTTCTCAGCAAAGAGTGAGAGTACACACAAAGTTCCTCTCTCCTGGTTCCTTGGCAAAAATAAAGAAGCAATGCAGGATTCCCCCAACAAACAGCACTCTGGCAGAAGGGGTAGGCAGTCCTTAGATCAGCAGGCTTCTTGTCCTTGGTTCAGGTTTCCTTGTCAGAAGTGATCTGAATTCTTGGTTCAGGGGTCCTTCTCTTATACCCCTTTTTGGCTTTGATCCCTTTGTCCATGCAGGGGAAATTCCCCCCATCCTGGGTTTGTTGTGGGTGTTGCCAGGCCAGAGCACCTGGCCTATTCACTGGGCAGGGCAGAGTCCTCAGCCGCTCAGCAGGAGCGGAGCCAGCATTGTCACTGGCAGGGGCAGGGCCATCAGCTGCCCGGCAGGAGGCGGGCCAGGAAAGTCCCAGGCAAGCACAGAGTCATCAGTCGCCTGGCAGGGGGGCGGAGCCAACATTGTATCAGGCAGGGCAGGCTATCAAGAGCTACTCTCCCCTACTCTCAATGCAAATGCCCCACTCATCCCACACTGACTCATTCAGACTCTCTGGAGCCACCCAGCTCCTGTCACACGCACACCAGAACCAGCAGAGACCGGTAGACAGTTAGACAAGAAAATAGCTACTTTCTAAAAGTGCTATTTTCAAACACAGAGTCCAAAAACCATCCACACAAACGGATGCGTTATTAAACCCTGAGTTCAGGGATACCAAACTCGACATTGCACCATGCTCCCCGAGCCCGCTAGGATTATAGCATTAATAATCCTGGCAGCCCATTCTAACTGATGGAGAGCAGGTTACCTTACAATAGTGAAAAACGACTATGGCTGTAATTCACTATTAGGACATGCCAACCTTGTCAGGCTTGTCCTACCTTATGCTTACAATGCACCCTGCCCGTGGGCCTACCATAGGGATGACTAACATGAAGTTAAGGGAAGGTTTAGGGACTGGCAAGTAGGGGTACTTGCGCAGTCCTCGTGACAGTCAGACTGCACGTGGTCTGGCAATGGCAGACCTTCAGACATACTTTTACTAGGCCGCTCTTGTGGGTGGCACAACATGTGCTGCAGGCCCACTAGCAGCATTTGTATTTACAAGCCCTGGCACTCCTGGTGCACTCTACTAGGGACTGATAGTAAACCAAATAAGCCAAACATGGAAGTCAATCAATACAGCAATTTCACATAGGGAGCACTTGCACTGTGGCACTGATCAGCAGTGGCACAGTGCCCAAAGCATATACCAGCAAAAACATCGTAAACAGAGGAGGCAAACAGAAAAAATGGAGGAGAGACTCATGCCAATGATGCCAGGTCTAACAGCCCTCCTCCGGAATTTTCACACGAAGCTCCTCACGATCTTCAGGCTGATTGGTACCACTGGAATCGCTCCAACGCTGGGCGCCAAATGAGGTACTGGGTTTTTAGGAACCGGTACCGAACCGGTAACCCAGCGGTGCCAGGGGATCAACACACCAAAGACCTCGGGTTCTCCTGAGTCAGACCCACAGAAACTTCAGAGTCTTCTAGGTGAAGTCAAAGATTAGTTTATTGGCTGCAACCAAGGTGACAGGGTCCTAGAAGTACAATGCCAGTATATTCAGGAGACTGCACACTTTCACAAAGTTAGGCTTCTCTTCTTATACATAACATTTGCCCTTTGGCGAAACATTCCTTGGGTGCGCGGTATTTCATTTATGGTTACTGATTACAAAAAGAAAGCAGAGTCATGATGACATGTACATATTTCACGTCGTGATACCCATAACAAATCATCCGGCAAGGCCCAACATTTCATCAGATATCGCTGGACCCCTAATAAAGATGGTCACCTCCCACCATAAAATAAGTGAGGAAAAGGAGTGAAGAAAGATGTGAGCGAGATATGGCAGGTGTGCGTGCTGAAATGGCTTTATGGCCGGTTGGGCCTAGATACTATCTTGCTTGGCCACTGGGAGGGAACTGACCTAACGAGTTCGGCCTGGGGCAATGGTTCTAACTTGTACTGGGGTCAGGAAGAAGTCGATTAAGGAGTACGTGTCCTTGTGGAATCAAATTCGACTGGATTAAGGCCTATGTAGAGGGCAACATGCAACTAAGGGTTCAGAAGGTAAATGACGATTTCGAGGTGAAATCGTCACTCGAATATGCCGAAAAATACATGTACTTGATGTACTCGTCATTCTCGGTCTTTTGATACCAAATTCGTCCTATTTCGACGAAGTTTTTATTCTCGAGTACGGTACTATTACGGATCCATATTTTTCAGAACCACATACCCTAGACACGAACGCACCGGATTGCCTGCTACTTACTGAGACTTGGCTCACAGAGGAGTCGTCACCTGACATCCTGGCAGCTCTCCCCGACAATTACTATATCCTACGCACAGACAGGCCACTAGGGAAGAGAGGGGGAGGAGTGGCTGCAATTATAAAAAAGGACTTCCCGCCTCTGCCCTGTCTCACCTGGTAATTCCATCAGTAGACTCTTTTGTAATTACATTTACTTTATACAGTAGCAGGCTTATTTTTCTGATATTATACAGACCCCCCACAACAATGCCTGACTTCCCCAAGACACTTGCTAATCACATTGCATATTTGATCACTGACTATGACAAAGTAATCATTATAGGTGACCTGAACTACTGGGCCAATGAGACTGACGATGGAAAATCTTCCAGAGAGCTCTCTGAGTCCCTAGCCAGTCTAAACCTTACTCAACACATTGATACCCCTACGCACATTAAGGGTCACACCCTTGATCAAGTGTGGTCAATCAATGTTAACTTGACTAACCTGGCAGTACTACCCTGTGCTTGGTCTGATCACTATGTCATTAGTTTTAGTCTGCTTGCCCCCCCACTGAACTCTAATCCCTCACACTCAAAAAGCACTTTTAGAAACTGGGATCGGGTTGTGGGATAAACTAGTACAAACTCTGTCTAGGGAGCAGCTGGTACCAGAAGGCAATCCTGATAACTTGGAGAGTGAGATTATCGATTGGCAAAGGAAGGCCTTCGATCTCCATGCACCTCTACAGACCAAAACCTACCGCCCTAGGCAGCATGAAGTCACCAAATGGTTTAACAAAGATCTAAAAAACATTAAACTCCAAGTACGCCAAGCCGAGCGGAAGTGGAGGAAAACCTACAAAGCACAAGATAAACTTGATTACACCACCATTCTTCATCAGTATAAGGCAGCTATACTGGAGGCCAAGAGAGCCTTCTTTCCGAACTGGTTACTCGACTCCGACAATGGCTCGAAAGAAATCTTCAAGATAGTAAAAGAACTCTCTAACCCCAGCTGTGTCACTCCATCTTTTGTGCCTAGTCAGGTACTTTGCGATGACCTGAACTACTTTTTCTTAGACAAAATAAAGAAAATTCTAAATTCCATTGCTCCCACTAACTGTGACCCCCAAAACAACAGGGAGACTTCCAATCCTTGTATTCTCAACTCCCTTCCCTTAAGGGACAAGAAATTTCCTAGACCTTGTAGCTAAGAGCAAATCAGGCTTACCCAAGGAGGATTGCCCCGTCTATGTCCCCAAATCAATCTATCGGTCCTTCCCCGATATCTTTCTTAAACTACTGAACCATTCACTGTCCCTTGGCATTGTTCCATTTACTTTTAAAGAAGCAGTGGTCGGTCCACTTCAGAAAAAGCAAGGCATAGACCCCAATAAATTGGAGAACTACAGGCCCATCTCTCTCTTTTCAGGGCGAAAGTGCTGGAGACCCATTTGGCTACTTGCCTCAGCTCTTTTCTGAAAACCATTAAATTCTTTGATAACCATCAGGCAGGTTTTCATCCCGCACACTCCACTGAAGCAGTGATTCTATCAGTACTGGAGGACCTCAAGGGACAGGTAGACATGGGTGTTGTGTCGGGTTCGAGTCTGACCTACCATAGAACAGAAGTTGGCACGGAAACTAGAAGTACAAAAACACAAGTTTATTAAGGCCTATCAGAGGTGGAACCAGTTCACACAATACCCGTGGGCCATGCGTGAAGTAGCACACGGAACGGAAGGCACATGGTCCTTTTATACCCATTTTTGGGGTTCGACAAAAGGGGTGTTACATACAAGCATCAGTTTTATGCCCATACAAGGACATTTTGCAGCACACATTCGATAAGTGGGTGGAGTCATTGATCAGCTACTGGGGACAAACACATTCCTAAGTTGGTCAGAAACAGATGTGGTTTAAGGGAATACGCGCGCATTTTTCGCAGGCTAAATATAGCCTTTCTCCGGGCAGAATACATTTCATCATTAACAAGGAAGTAGGACAAAACACATGGTGGCCACGAGGCAGCATATGGCTTACAAAATGGTGGCCAGAATACAAAATGGTGTCTTCGAACACGAGCAAAATAACACAGTCACGAGCTGGCTTCAGCGAATGCTAACTTAACCGCTGCCAATTTACGACATGGGCCATACTCAGGCTCTGATCCTCCTTGACCTGTCTGCGGCATTTGACACCGCGAACCACAAAATCTTCTTGGAGCGCGTTGCCGCAGCAGGTCTCAGGGGCTCTGCCCTTGCCTGGTTAAGCTAATTTCTGGAAGCCCGTAAACAGTCAGTGTGGCTCTCACCCTTCAATACTAGAATGGTAAACCTGAACTTTGGCGTTCCTCAGGGTTCATTCCTCTCGCCAATTTTATTTAATATCTATATACGCCCCCTGATTTCAGGTCTGCGTCAGATGGGTGTGAAAATCTTCAACTACGGAGATGACATTCAGCTTATTTTCACCCTTGACAACTCTGTAGAATCTAAGGATTTTGTCAAGAGGTCTATGCTCTGTGTCAAAGCATGGATGAATGAAAATCAACTAAAGCTGAACTCAGAAAATACTGAGATCATCGTTCCCCACAGCAAACCTGACTACTGGACCCCCTCCTATTGGCCCTTCGATCTAGGAGAGGCACCCATTCCTAAATCTGCTATAAAAAGTCTTAGTCTTCATATTGATGCCGACTTCTCTATGAGCACCCAAATTGGCTCAGTGACATCCGCATGCTTTTTCCAATTGCGCAAACTGCGCAAAATCAGACACTTCTTTAGTAAGAAAGCCATCACCCAAATCGCCATAGCCCTAATCCTTTCTAAAATTGATTAAGGGAATGTCCTCTCATTGGACTCCCACAATTCCAGAGACACCACTTTCAGATGATTCAAAATCAAGCGGCGCAGATCATCTATCTTAAGGACAGGCGATGCCATATCACCCCCCTGCTTAGAGACCTCCACTGGCTCCCAGTGGAGCAATGAGCCTCGTTCAAAGCTGTTGGCTCCTCTGTTTTTAGGTCTCGCGTGTCAATGCGCATGCGCATTGAGCTTGCGAGACTATGGGGGCTTAAACAGGCTTTAACCAACTTGCGATTCCATGGCGATTCCTTGCAGTGCCCGTGAAATTCAAGCTCAATGCGCCAGCGCATTGACATTAAAAGCGCATGCACATGCCACCAGCCACCTGCCTTGCATTACCACATCAAAGGCAGCCCAGCCTCCCTCCCGCAGCCCCTGCTGCTTCACACCCTCATTGCTGCCTGCCGGATCAAAGGCTTTCACGGCCGGCCGGCCGTGCTTTCAGTTTCACGGCCGCCAGGCCGGCCGTGGCTCCTTATTTAATTATTAACTTGTTCTTCTAATCCTGCTTTCCTCTACAGCGTATCCGGTGCCTGAGCTTGGCTCCCCAGTATGATCTACTGCTCTGCTAGGCCGTGTGGCCACTTTTCTTTTCATGATTGCACTTCTGTCAACACCGGGATCTTCTTGACTAATCTGTTCTACTTCATACTGCGATTGCGGCCGGCCGGCCGTGTTTCCTTATTTAATTATTAACTTGTTTACTATTGCCCGTCCGTGTGCTTGTTCGAATCTCTCTCTCTCAGTCTTGAGGCGAGTGCGCCCCTCTCTTTCTCTCATTATGTAAACGGTCCCAATTTAATTGAGAAAAGCCCTCCCCTTTGTCGACAAGGCACAAAGACTGACAACGCCAGATTGCGTTAAAAAAAAGCAATTAGAGCAGAGAGACAGGCTAAAGAGGGAAGCGCAGATCCATCTGCGAGAGCAGACAGAGCCTGTCTCCAAATGTGTCTCTCTCACAGAGTATCCCCAGTGTCAGCTCTAACCAGTTGTCAGTGTGTGCCTCTCAGTCTGTGACTTGCCTCGCTTGCTGTGCGTGTGCACCACTCCCACAGCATGCCTTTGTTCCTCTCACACAGCCTGCCTCTAGTATATTTCACAGACTGTCTCTGCACATGCTTCTTTCATATTCTCTCACTCTACAGGCATCTCTCAGCACGTCTCTGTGCCACCCCTTGCAGAGTTTCTCTTCCTGTGTGTGGCTTTCGCAGTCTGTCGCCGTCTGTGCCCATCACACACTCTACTTCTGTCCAATCTTCTACAACAGTCAGAATCTAAATGCCTCGCACAGTCTGTCACTGTAACCCTTTCTCACAGTCTGTCTCTCTGCGTGGGCTTTTCCCACAGTCCGTCTCAAGGCATCTTTCTACGTTAGCTTCTCAAAAATTCAGTTTGAGTGAAAAATTCCTAAAAGCATGGCTGTATGACTCTCTCAGAACAGTCCCGCACCTACCAGGAAGACTGACTCTTGTGTGTGACCATCTCGCAGCCTGTCCCTGAGCGTGCTAGCCTTGCAATCTGTTGCGAGAGCTTCACTTTGGAATCTACCCATACAACACCTTTTGCTGTCTGCACCACCTCTCTCATAGTCTGTGTGCCTCTCCTCCCGCCTGTCGTTCACTGTGTCACTCTCACAACCTATCCATGTGTGCCTATGTCAGACCGTCTGGGCCTTTCTGTCACAGTCCACTCGCAGAAAGTCCACACGTGTTTCTGTTTTACACCCTGTCTATCGCTGTCTCCCTCTCTCATGCTGCCCATATGTGCCTCCCTCAAAGCCTGTATTTCGTTGTATCTCTCTCACATGCTCTCCATGTGTGAATATCAGACAGTCAAAATCAAAAATAACTTCATTCGCATTTGGGAAATGCATAAAAGTTCACATAAGGACAACAAAAGGCTACTATACTAGTTAGCGAGCATAGAACAATAAGAGAGAAACCACAGGACACCGACATAAGTGACAGTTTGTTAGCAGCAAGGTACACGCCAAAGAACAGTTCATTTTCCACAATATCTGACAGCCGGTTGAACACCGTGCCTCTCTCTCCCAGCTTGCCTCTTGCCTCTCTCAGAGTGTCTTTTTACACTGCGCCCACAGCAGGTCTCGGGTCTGTGTGTCCGCATGACGCGCTGAAGCAGGCACCTTACCTTTGTTTTCTCTGGGAGCAAGTATACTCCCTATTATCCAGTTCACACAATAAACCACACTTCAGCTCATCCTTGAATGTATCATCTGATCTGCCTGGTACAAGAGACTCTTCGCACTGTCCCATCTCCACGTCTGCGACCAAATATTCCTTACTGTGCTTCACTATCAGTCTAATACAAACAAGCCTTGCATAGCCAATCGGTCTCGCCGCGGCGCCTTATCAGTGTTTAGCCAAGCAGATGTTGATGTTGTTGCACCAAGGATATTGTGCTGCATAACTAAATACTTACAAGGTCCCAAAGGCGAGACCTATTGGCTATGCCAATGCTTGTTGATATGTTTTTGCTGGTTAGATGCTTTGGGCACAGTACTGCTATTCAGTTCCACAGTGCAAGTGCTCCCTATGTTAAATTGATGTAATGGATTAGTGACTCCATGATTGGCTTATTTGATTTACTTGTCAGTCCCTAGTACAGTACACTGCACGTGCCCAGGGCTTGTAAATCAAATGCTGCTGGTGAGCTTGCAGCACTGATTATTCCACTTGCAGAAGCAGCTTGTAAAGTGTGTCTCAGGCCTAACCATCAAAGCCTGCCTCTGCTAGGTTGTGTATTCCATGTCTGGTTTGTGAGTGACAGGGGCTGAGGGGGCTGCAGGAGACAAGGTGAGTCAGCACAAGGCTGAATAGACCTATCTGCATTGGAAGTGGTGGAAGGAACTGACAAAGGGAATCCACGCTCAGTCCTCCAGAACTAAAGGACTAGCACCTGGGCCTGAATAGGGCTGTGCCTGCCTTTCACAATGCTGGCTCCACCTCCTGTGGTGCATCTGATGACCTTGGCCTACACTGACAAAGAAAGAAGTTTTGTACTGGTAGGGTGCACCCAGAACTGGTTTGGACAAGGTACAGACACTCTTCAGAGACAAAGGATTTGTGTGTATAAAAAGGGAACCCAGATTCCAGAACTTTAGATCACTTCTGGGAATCAAGAAGGACCTTTTGCCAAGGAGAAGAACCAGAGACTCGGCAGGAGTTGTTGACTACCCCTATGCCAGTGTGTTGTTTGCTGGGGATGGCCTGCAGTGGTTTCTTTATAGGAAAGGAGAAAAGACTTTTATTGAAACATTCATCATCGTGCAGAAAATCTCCAAGGGCTTGAATTTGAGCTTGCCTCCTGTCTGAAGTCTCATGGATACAAAGACTTCACCCCTTCTGCTTGCCTGCATCTGGAACTTGCTTTTCTGGCTGCTACAGAAGGAAATTGCAACACTGGCGCTGGCGAGCGACGCCGTAATCTGCATCGAAGCCGTGAGCGCTGCTCCGACTTACAACGTAGACCCGACGCTGGCCACAGTGCCACATCGACACCAGTGAGCAACAATGTAACCTGCCACAAGCCCTGAGAGCTGCTCCGACTTTGTGACGAAAGCCCAACACCAACTGTTGTGCTGCATCAACTCCAAAGCTGACATCATCGTGGAGCCGATCCTCGACATGGGTGGTCAAGAATCCATCAACATTGTAACAACGTACAGAACTGTGGTTTTGGCACCATCGTGATGTCACCTCCTCTCTGGAAAGGAACCAACACCTCCCTTGCTTTGCGCAAGCATCGCAAGCATCGAGGACCCAACGCGTCGCCTCCCCTGAAGCAAGGAACCGATTCCGCATCTCCTCGACGCCATGAGCTGTCTTTGTTTTCGCTTTTCCAAGGTACTGTACTTTGTGGGGCTGTTTTGACTCCACACCCGAAGACGCGCACCTCGCGGTCGACGCCGTACTTTGGGATTTCTTTGACCTCGATGTCGTGATAACTCCAATTGGGGTTATCTGTTGCTAAAAACGGTGTTTTAGTGAATAACGTATTTGTGAGCTACTTCTATCTTCTTTCTGATTAGGGTATTGTGGATTTTTGTCGTTTGAGTCTTGTGTTAAGTATATATAAAGAATACTTATTTTTATAAAACCTGTGTGGTGTCCATCTGTAGTGTTTTCACTGTATTACTGTATGTGTTCACAAATGCTTTACACACTGCCTCTGAAGTAAACCTTCCTGCTGTGGAAGAGGTGTGGCGCAGCGGCCAGGGTGCCTGACTCCGGACTACAGGGGTCACGCTTCAATGCCAGACGCCGGCGGCAGGTTAGCCCAGCACCATGTGACTCTGGGCAATAGCACAGTTAATCTTCCAGAGGACCACCAGCACCGGTACACCTCTTCGAAGGTAGCTTTAACAAACGTGATAAGCCTTTCCACCACACCATTGCTTTGTGGATGGTACAGGGACGCCTTCTTATGCTTGAACCCCCTGGAACTCCGAAACTCTAAGGCTCTAAGGTCATGAACTGAACACTATTGACTGACAAGAGTGTTAACTGGAAACCCTCATATACAAATAACTCTTCTAGAAACTCAATCACTTCTCCAGACTCAACGGAATTAACCACCTTGATATCAGGCCAATGGGAAAACATACCAATACACACGATCAAATAGCAATCCTGAGTCTTCCAGTTCACAGGTCCCAAAATATCTATAGAAATGTCTACCACGGACCAGTAGCTTATTCCCTAATAACCATGGGTTGCATCCTGCACTTCAATATTGTGTCACAACACGCACATTCAGCGCATTCACGCATCAACATCTCTACATGTACATCCATGGCAGGCCACCAATATGCTTACTTGATCCTTTCCTTTGTCATGGCAATGCCCATGTGCGAGGTGTGAGCAGTCTTTACTAGCTTATTCCTTACTGCAAGGGGTGCTACAAACTTACTACTGTGCATGAGGAGACCATCCTCCACCAGATCTTCCCTTACTCGCTAAAAGCCTTCGAAGACCTGTGGTGTCTGTACATCATTTCTTAGTGCACTTTCTTCATATAAAAATATTTAATGTTACTTTGTACTTGTCAATGTATTCCATGTATTACTTGGTTAGAATGTTTGGGCCAGGCACTGGAATTGCTTCACAGGTAGTTGGAGCTACCACCTTGATCCCTCTATACTTGTATAGCTGTGTATCCTGTGAACTATAATAAATCTACTCAATGATTGAAGACTCCTGCTCTATATGGATTGCTGTACAACTTTATTCAAGAAAGTACAGTTCAATGTTGGCGACAAGCTTGGGATGAACATTTTTTTTATTTCAAAAGATAAAAAGAAGGACTTCCTGTTTTTTCTACTTCAAGAAGGTACTGTAACCTTGTTGTTACTTCTGAGGGCTCAAGGACTTATTTTCTGCTAATGGTGGCATTCTTGTGACATTTCTCTGTCACATATTCAGAGTTAATTGGCTGCGCAAGTGCCTGTGTTTCTTAATCAACACGCGCTGTTACTTGTGCAGTTCTACTATTTATGGCCTCTTATGTATGCTCCAACATACATAGTGAGCTCTATCAAAGCTACTTTGACTTTACTGTGCCTTTCCCAGCACGTAAAGAATTCCTGTTTGTTTTCTTTTTTTTTAAATTATTATTATTTTTATTATTGCAGGAAGAACATCTTCATCAAATTTCAATACAAAAAGAAAGAAAATACAATTTCTCCTTTAGCAGCTAAAGCAGAGAATAGACTTTTATAATTCCAAAAAATACTTTTTAGAAAGACGTAGTTACAACAGTAGACTTAACACTGGTCTGTAAACATATTTACAATTAAAAAAAAAGTTCCCCAAATTTTTTCCTTCTTTTTCAAAGCATTAGGACCTCTAAGTCTTGCTAAAGAGAGTTCCATAACATTAATTTCATTTATCAAACTCCACCATTCCATTACACTAGGAGGATCTTTTGAGATCCAAGATCTAGCTATGACTAGCCTAGCACATGCATATACTATAGTTAATAGATCCCTATGTTGACTAAGATTATCATGAAAATCAAGAAAGATCAACTGTGGCGATATAGGCGGAGTGTTAATTTGTTTCCTCAACAAAACGTCAGTTATCCCATTCCAAAATATAGATAACTTTGGGCATAAGACCAACATATGCTCAATACCTGCTGCTTCCAAATCGCATTTCGGACACTTGGTATGATCATTAGTCTGGTTGCCACGTGTCCAACTAAATATTCTTTGTGGCGTGTAGTATAGCTGAGTAACTGTTCGATATAGCTGGAGCCTCAAGTTGGAAGATTGGACTACCCGGTTTATTTGGCAGAAAGAGGCTGAAATCTGTTTAGGGTTGATGTTAACTCCTAGTCTGGATGACCATTTAGCCGCTAGTTTCCCACTATCGTCCCTTTTGTTTGCAATCAAATGGCCATAGCTTAAGCTTATAAGTGATTTAACTTTATCTGAGTAGAGATACATTAAAGAGTCCGAATGTGATACTTCTACAATCTTCATCTTGCGGAGTAGAAAATCCCTGATTTGGATATATTTAAAATACATATCATCATTTAATTCAAAAACAAGTTTAAGTATGCCAAAATCTAGAAAACCATTCGGGCCATAAAGGTCTCCCAGAGTGGTAATTCCATGACTAGCCCATGTCTTCCCCAAGCCATCTGAAAAAATACAAGGCAGCCCAGGATTACCCCACAGTCTAAGCTCAGCATTATAATAAGAAATTTTTCCTAGAGTCATGATTTGGTCCCAGATTTTCTTAATATGCCTAGCGGTCTTAAATTTAACTCTTTTGAAGTAATTAGGATCGTGTACAAAAAATAGGAATTGGTTGCAGTCAGATCCCAGCATGTAGTGGTGGTAAAATAAAGAACTCTCATTTTTCAGCAAGCTTCGTATACGTTGAAAAAAGTGGCGAAATAATATAATCTAAAATCAGGAAACATCAAGCCTCCCTTTTCGATTAGTAACTCCAATAATTTGATAGATCTTCGCGCTTTTTTATAGCCCCACACAAAGCTACTACAGATGCCTTCTAGTTTCTTAAAGAAAAGTTTGTTAATTTGCAAGGGGATTGATCTAAATAAATTTAATAATTTGGGCAGGATCTTCATTTTAATTAAATTGATACGCCCCACTAGGCTGAGCGGTATTGTGTGCCATTTTTTTATGAGTAACATAATTTCCTTTAGCATGGAGTCATAGTTCATAGTTATCACCTTGTCTATATTAGCTGCCAACTTGATTCCAAGATAGGTCGCGCTTTGGCATAAACCCAGAATTGGTTCCAATGGTTTATAATTTGCAATAGCTGTGTCTTGCTTACATTAAGTTTATAGCCGGACACATCTCCAAAATTTCCGGCCTCTTGTAATATTGCCGGAATGGCTGTAACCAAGTCAGTAGTATATATCGCTATATCATCTGCAAAAGCAGTTATCTTCAGATTTTTACCACCATGTTGTACAGGTATAATACTATCCTGAGCTGTCATTGCATTTAAAAAAGGCTCCAAAGATAGCGCAAAAAGTAAAGGGGGCAGAGGGCAGCCTTGCCTTGTTCCCCTCTCTATCAAAAACGTAGCTGACTCTGTTCCCCCATAACTGATCTTCGCCCGTGGTGTATCGTAAAGCGAGCCAACCCAGTCAAAATAGGGGCCCTTGATACCAATCTTCTTCAAAACCTCCCACAGATACTCCCACCCCACTCGGTCGAATGCTTTTTCAGCATCTAACATTACCATCCCGAGTGGGGTGCGAGTAGTTGAGGCGACATCAAAGGCTGTGATTGCCAAATTTACATGGGCGGTGGTATCCCTTCCTGTCACAAAACCGTGTTGTTGTGGGGTTAACTAAACCTGGCATTATAGGGGCTAAACGTTTAGCCAAAACTTTGGCAAACATTTTTACATCAGAATTAATCAAAGAAATCGGCCGATAAGAGCCGCGTTCTTCCGGGGGCTTGTTTTTCTTTAAATAGAATACTATTTTTGCAATTTTCCAGGACATGGGAGCCTTTCTAGACTCCGTTATAGAGTCCATCACTGTTTCCAGAATAGGGAGTAGTTCTTGTGCACATACTTTATACAGCTCTATAGGCAAGCTATCCTCTCCGCTTTACCAGAGGGTAGGGCGAGGATTGCCGCGTTTATTTCAGAGATTGTTATTCTAGAATTAAGCTGATGCATAGCTTCAGTGTCTAAAGGTGTAGGCAAATACTTATCGAGATACTGAAGTATTTTGGCTGTAGTAGGGACGTTGTCAGGTGTGTATAGTTTGAGATAGTATTTAGTGAATTAGTCAATAATCTGATCTGTTTGTTCATAATTACATAAATCTGGACCTTTAATTTGTTTAATCCTAGTTCTGGCTTTCTTATCAGCAACTTTGTATGCAAGTACTTTGCCTATTCTATCCCCTCCTTCATACTGAGCCAATTTATATTTATGGATTTTAGCGCTGTACCCTTCTCTTAGTGACTTTTTAATAGAAGATTGTAGTTTTAACAGCTCCATTCTTAGTAGTTCAATGTTTGGTGTTTTTTGAGCGGCAGCTTCTGCTAATTGTTGCTCAACACGCAAAATATTAGAGATGGTTAGCTTAGTTTCTCTGCGACTTTCAGCGTTTTTCCTAAAGATATATTGTTGGGCAAAGCCCCTAATGCTGCACTTACAAGCGTCCCAGACTGTATTTATCGGAGCCGTGTTGGTGTTTAAATCTATATATTCCTTAATATGTTCCTTTAAAAGTAAAACAAATTGAGAGTCACTAAACAAGTACTTTGGAAATGTAAAAAGTCGTGCAACCGGACTTTGCTCAGTAATTTTAAGTTCCATAAGTATCGGATTGTGATCCGAGGTAACCCTCGGGCATAGTTCTATCGTAAAAAGTTCTATTATATGATCAGAAGCCCACACTTTATCAATTCTAGAGCAAGATCGATGAGGCGCAGAATAATGAGTGAAGCCAGCTAATTTGGGGTGTTTTGAGCACCATATGTCTTTCAAATTATGAATTCTACCCAACTCCGTAATAGCAGCCCTAACCTTACGCATCCTCTTAGCACTGCCTAAACCGGTAGTGTCTATTTTATTATCCATAGCACAGTTAAAATCTCCCATTACCAAGACTTCGCCCTCCCAGTCCAATAACTCAATGTTTAGCTGCTCTTACAATTTCGGATAATCAATATTAGGCCCATACACCAGACACAAGACGAATTTCTTAGTTTCCAATTGAATTTGCGCTACCGCCCATCTTCCCCGTTCATCAGAAGCCGTTTTAATAATTTCCATCACTAAGCTTTTCTGTTTGAGTATAGCAACCCCACGGATCAAAGCTCCTAAGGAAGAGCTAACAACCAAGTCATAGCCCATTTGGGACAGTAGCTTTCTGTCTTGGTAGCTAATGTGTGTTTCAGACATAAGTGCTAGATGAGGCTTATACATATCCATTTCCTCTTGTACCAATTTTCTTTTCTGTTTGTTATTGAGACCAGCAACATTCCAAACTAAAAGTCTAATTTTCGACATTTCCTATAGACATACAATTGTCTATCCTCTGCGCACACAATTGTATTGATACAAACAAATGTGGTTTACGAGTACCTAAGCAATCTTGCCTTCCTGCAATTAAAATGTTTCTCCCTTTTTTTACCCTACCACAAGCCAAAGCTCCTCCCACCCCTCCTCCATTCCCCTGCCCTCCCTTCCACTCTCCTAGATCCCTCCCCCCTGTAACCTACCCGGAAGCCTCCCCCTATCTTCTGTTGCCGCTGGAGGGGCAGCCAGCCAGAGAGGATTCCCCAGAAACCCCAACCCTCTGTATTGCTCTCATACAGAAAGACCAATGAACCAAAAATGAAGAACGAGAATCAGAAGAGAAGGAAATTGCCCTAATCAGTTATAGACAAGTGTAGCACCCATAGCAAGTTAGTCTAAAGTATCTTATTTTTTCCCGTCTCCTTCTATCCCATTATTTTCTTAAGTAAGATTTTAAATCCATTTTTGAGAGAAAATGCTCCGCCTCTTAAACATCATGAAAAAAATAGCTATGACCGGACATAATAACTTTGAGGCGAGCAGGTTCCTGTAGATACACCGTTGCACCATGAGACTTAATGCGGTCAATCAATTTACGTAGACTCCATCTTTTATCCATAGTTACTTTGCTGAGATCGGATTTTACAAAGAAAGTTACATTATCAATTGTCACTGGAGTTCTTGGTCTGGCTTTCATTGAAACAGCTTGTCTAAGCAAGTAATTGCCAAAGTAGATTAAAAAGGGCCGTGGGTATTTACTCTCCTGGGTTCTGGGAATGATGGGAAGTCTGTGTACGCGCTGAAGCTGAGAATCCCAGTCCCAGTCAGATAGATCCGGGAATGCCCTTTGTAGTGTTTTTACCATGTAAGCCCTTGCATCAGCTCCCTCAGATCCTTCAGGTATCCCAAAGAGTCTCAGGTTCTGCCGCCTCTGCCGGTTTTCCAAATCTTCAACTTTGCTCTGCAGAGCCCCTATTTCTTGATTGTGTCGATCCGATGAAGCCGTAGTAGTAGCAAGGGTTTCCTCCACTTCGACAACTCTTTGCTGTATTTCCTCGATTTCTTTTGTTACGCCGCTCAACTTGTTAGTGACTTCCTGGTGGGAACTGTGGATTTTAGTATTATCTTCCCGTAGTTGTCGGAAATGATCTTGTACCTCTTGGCGATGATCCATTAATGTTTTTAGGATTAAATCCAAAGATGAGACATTAGCATTAGCAGCGTTAGCAGAAGCAGAAGCCGGTGGAGGGGAGATGGAGATAATAGGTGTTAGCGTTGGACCGCTATGGGGGGAAGTAAATGCAAGAGGTTTGTCTTTCCGAATATACCCGGTACCCCCGATAGTATCAATATTGCCGTCAAGAATGTTACCAGTAGATAGTGTATTCGCAGAAGCAGGAGCAGAGGGGTCAGTTGTAGGAGGCAGCGGCAAAGGCAGCAATTCCGAGTCTGTATTAGATGGGGTAACACTCTCGAGCGGAATAGCCTGCGAGTTTTTTAAGTTGTTTTTAAGGCTTTCTGTTGCAGTAGGATTATCTCCTGATAAGGTCTGCAACAATTTTTTATCTCCTCTCTTTTGAGCTTCAAACCACTTACTCAGCGGGCAAGCAGTTTCCCTCCGCAGATGGTTGGTATTAATGCGTTTAATAAAACTGTAGGGATCCTATTTCTCCCCCCTTTCTTAACTTTATTTTTTGCCGTTCCCATTTTTTTGAGGGCAGAGGATCTGCTAGCCTTTAATTGTGCAGAGCTGTATTCTATGTCCTCGCCTATATCTTCTCCTCCCTCAGTGTCTCCTCCTTCAACTAGCTCCTCGTATTCCGCATCGTCAAAGTTAACCTCTAAGAATATCTCGTTGTCGGTGCCGTCATTCCCATCAGCGCCATCACAGTGATTATCGTTTCTCTCATCAGCTATAGTCAGATCTAAAACCGGTAAGGACTGAGGAGATTGAGCAGGCTGTAGGGCAGGTTTAGTAGTAGCATCTGTAGTATGGGCTTCCACCACAATGTTCTCATTATGTTCAGCCTTATTCAACTTGTCCACCTTGTGTGTAGCGCTCCTGTCCACCATATCTGTCACATATTCAGAGTTAATTGGCTGCGCAAGGGCCCGTGTTTCTTAATCAACTCGCGCGGTAACTTGTGCAATTCTACTATTTATGGCCTCTTATGTATGCTCCAACATATATAGTGAGCTCTATCAAAGCTGCTTTGACTTTACTGTGCCTTTCCCAGCACGTAAAGATAACCTGTTTGTTTTCAAATAAATCTTGTATACTGCACGTATGTCCGAGCGCGTGCTTTCAAGTCAGAAAACAACTCCTGTCAACAGCGCATTTTGAATATATTACTGTTTACTTTCAGCGTGCAGTTTACTTCAAACTAATTCACTTGTGGATTTATAATAAACATAATCGCCCCCTTGAATTTACTGCGATCATTCAAGCACTCCACAATCATTTGTTTGTTTTCATTCAAATCTACAGCGCGTGTCTGAGCGCATGCATTCCTTCGTGAAAACTGTTATCAGCGCGTCTGTTTCAGCGCCTTCAACCAAGCGTGAAGGGAAAGCAATTATCTGCTCAGTTAATCACTCACTTCACAAAGCCACCGATCCAATATAAGCATAATTTATTACAGCGTGTGCAACCAAGGGTTAAGATCTCCTGCCTCAGTTTGTGCTTCCAAGTTTTAAGGGTTTGTGTGTATGTTTGAAAATAAACAAGGCTCCCTACAACGCTATTCTTTAAAGCTAAGAAGTGCGTGGTATTATTTAAGTAAATAAACATAGCTTCTGACAACACTTAGGGGCAGATTTACAATAAGTGGCACATCCCTGCATATCAGCAGAGATGCGCCAGTTATTGTGCGCCGCAGCTCCGCCACCATGGATGCGCCGCATTTACAATACAGCGCACCATGGGGCAAAAACGGCACAGATGCGTGACGCATCTGTGCCGTAAAGGCAGGCACGGCGCAGCTCCAGCAATGCTCTGGGGGCCCTATCTGTGCAATGCTGCATCAATTCTTACGCCTGCTTTAAGCAGGCGCAGGGTTTTGACGCAGCATGGGCTCAAAAGTGACTGAGTGAAATCTTGTACATTTCACTCAGCCAGTTTTGGAAGGCTTTCCTGTGCCGGAACACCCCCCCCCCCCTGCGCAGAAACGCCTACTTCTGGCGCAGGGCTTTACAACGAGACGCATCTCCCAGATGCGACACGTTGTAAATACCCCGCACCATGGTGCATCTTTTTCGCTGCCGCTGTGCAACGATGGTGTAAAAGAGGCACAAGGGGCTTGTAAATCTGCCCCTTAATTTCAAGGCTTTTGAATAACTACGATTTCCTGCGATTTTAAATCTCAAAGTGTGAGCCTCTGCATGTGTTGTCAACTGTTAAAGGAAACCTTTCTATCAACTGCACTTTAACTTCTACAAGTGCAATCAAGCATGAAGGGAAAGCTATTTTCTCATCTATTGTTTTCTTCAGCGTGCTTCTTCCAGCTTGCGCAGCCAAGTGTTAAAGGGGTTTATTTGAAAATAATCTCAGCTCCCGACAATGCTTTTTCATTAGGCAAATTAAGTTCCAGCCTGTGCAGCCAAGCGTCAAGGGAATTCGCTTCTGTTTTAATTTAATGCTGCATACAGCGCGTGTGCATCAGTGCGCACAGCAGAGTGTTAATCATTTTCTTCAGTCTAAGAATAAACACAGTTTTAATAACGCTTAATTTTAAGCAGCCAATCCACTGCATCCAAGCTTCAAGCATTTGTGCTGCTTCTTGACAATAAACATTATTTGCAGTAACATTTATTTTCAAGTTTTACAAGCATTTTTATTGCTTTCTACACAGTGCTTACATTGTTATCAAACAAACTGCCATTTTTTTTCTAAATGAAACAAAGTGGAATTTAAACATCTACGATTATAATCATTTTACCTTGTGCTTCTCCATGACAGCCATTTCATGAGATCTTTCAAAGCTTTAATTATAGATCATCTCCACTCTTTCTACAAAGGATCTGCTCTGCAACAAGAACTCCTCTGTCATTTCTTTTGTCCTGCTCATCGTGTCACAGCACCACCTGCTGGTTCTTCATGCTATATTTCTTATCTTGTTCATCGTGTCACAGCACCACCTGCTGGTTTTTCATGCTATTTTTCTTCTTCAGCGATTAACACGCTATTTTTTGATGTGTTGATGCTATATTATTTTTATGCCTACTACTGTATTAATATTTATTTTTAATGTTTAACTAATATTTTCTTTTTCAGGTTCAGGTACTTCATTGGACTACATTGCTATTGTGTTTTGCGATTTAATTAGCATGGTTTTCTGGTTACATTATGCAATCCATTACTCCTCCGGCTTTGTTCCTACAGAATCCTGGAGAACCACCGTTAAAATGGCGTCTTTGGTTCAGATCTTTTGAAGCATATATTGGTGCCATTGTTGGTTTAAGGTTCAAACCAGAAAGAAACATAGTCTTTGAAATTATTATTTGGATGTTGAAGGGCAAAATGTTTTTGACCACTTACCTGTATATTTAGTTCACGATTTGGGTGACCTTGATGAATATCAACTTGCAGTTAAAAAAAGTACTATTTATTATGAGGGGAAAAGTCAATTTAGTGGTTCACTGTCACAAATTTTTTACTCGCATCCAAGGTCCCACTGAATCTATTGACACTTACATCACAGCACTACATGTTTTAGATAGTTATTGTGATTTTGATCACTTCACTTCACAACTAATCAGAGATTAACTAGTGTCTAGATGTTACTCGAAACAAATTCAACAAAAACTTTTATCTTGTAAGAATCCCTCATTGGATGAAGCTATTGATATAGCGAAAAGAATTGAAACTTCTGAAAGTGATTCTAAAATCTTACAAACTCATCCTTCACCTACAACCACATTGGGTGCGCTTCCTACAAAGCCTCCACATACAACTGATACTTTAGCAAAGCCAGAGTTTTTTTTTCTAATTTCAGAAGTTAGTTAGAGGTACATCTTTTGGTCGCGGTAGAATACAAAGTTTTAGGTGTGGTCGAATTATCGTGTGTCAAGTTTTAAAAATTGTCCAGCTGCAGCATAAGAGTGCTGGAAATGCAAGAAAATTGGTCATTTTGGCAATGCCTGTAGAGGAGGCAAACGTCACCCTGTTAGATTTGTTCAAGTCTCTGATGTTGATACTGATGTTGTAGAAAACAAACTTGAATAATTGATATTAGCTGTAGATTGTATTGACATTAACAATGTACATTCCGATAACACAATTTCAGATTACTTGGTTCAGATTTTTATTGACAATATCAACATTCTGCTACTTATAGATTCTGGGCCAAGAATTACCATCATTTCTATTGACAAGTATAAACAAAATTGCGCTCATAAAGTGTTATTGCCCCCTGATGTTGTCACTACAGCATTTGAAGGCAGCAGAATGTATTTAGCTGGGTATTTTTGTGGCAATATTACTTTTAAAACTAAGACTATTCACGGTAAGATTTATGTGGCATACAAAGGTATTAATGCTTTGGGTTGGTGGCATCAAGCTGAGTTTGGTATAATCATCAAACCTGGTCACAAACATCCTGTGTCTCTTCCCAATTCAATGTCTGACCACACAGCTTGGAAAGAAAAATAAAAAAATGTATTTTCAGACAAAATTGGTTTGATAAAAAATTTTCGCCACATGATTAAGATGAAAGAAGGTGTGCAACCAGTCACACATAGATTACGCAATGTACCTCTTTCTGTAAGGTTAAATAACATGCCGAAAGATGGTATTATAGAGAAAGTAGATGCTACTTTGTGGCTTTCTCTGATTGTTTTGGCCAAAAAGATAAATGGTGAACTTTGGTACAGAGACCACGTTTTTCTGGATGAACAAGCCAGACGGGAACTCTCTTGGTGGCTGGACAATTTGGACGCTTGGAATGGAAGGGCTATCTTCTGTTCGACTCCGGACTTTGTTTTAGAGTCGGACGCCAGCCTTCACGGTTGGGGAGCACGTCTCCTCGACCAGGACACTGGTGGTGTCTGGACCCCTTCAGAGTCATCACACCATATAAATTTCCTAGAAATGACAGCCAGTCTCTATGCTTTGATGAGTTTCAGACACTCTCTTCAGGGCAGATCTGTTCTCCAGAAGATGGACAACGTATCCGCAGTCTCCTATATCAACCGTCTCGGTGGTACGAAGTCTGCCGACCTATCAGACCTGACAAGGAAACTCTGGATGTTCTGTTTGGAACACAAGATTTCACTGAAGGTAGAATACCTTCCAGGGAAATCCAATCTCTCAGCGGATTGGAACTCGAGATTCCTTCTGGATTTCAGCGATTGGAAACTCGATACGACCGTTTTCAATTCCCTGGTTCACTTCTGGTGTCCTTTCGATGTGGACCTTTTCGCAAGCCGTTTGACCTTCCAACTCCCTCAGTATTTCAGTTGGATGCCAGACCCTTTGGATCATTTGCGATGATCCAAAGGGTTCTGCAGAAAGTGAGACAAGAACAGAGCTCTCTAGTCCTGATAACCCCTTTCTGGCCGTCTCAAGCATGGTTCCCCACAGCTCTGGAACTTTCTTGCGACGTTCCCTTCCTGATTCCGGCAACTCAAGGGCTCTTTCTAAACGCAAATGGAGAAGATCACCACCTGGTTCTTTCAGGTAGTTTGAACCTTCTTGCCTGGAAAGTGTCAGGCAATCTAACCAATTGTCTGGACTTTCGTCATCTGCTCTCACTTTCCTTGGAGAATCTTGGGCACCTGGAACACACTACAGATATAATAACATCTGGAAAAAATGGACTAGTTGGTGCTTGGAAAGGGACTTGGATCCCGTGGAGGCTCCTATCGTTAATATAGTCAATTATTTGGTGGAACTTTTTGACACTGGTCTTTCCTATAGATCAATTAACTGTTTTAGATCCTCCATCTCTGCAGACATTCTCTTGTCAACGGTAAGACGGTAGGTAAGAACGTTATCATTGTAGAGTTCTTAAAAGTATTAGGCTTAAAAGACCCCCTAGGCCTAAATACCATTCTGTTTGGGAGGTTAAACTTTTGTTTGACCTTTTCTCCTCCTGGACTGACAACTCCCTTCTTAACAGAAAATGCCTTTCCATTAAACTTGCCTCTCTCTTATGTCTGGTTTCTTGTCGCAGAGTTTCCGACGTCAAAGCTCTAGATATCTCTAATAGATGTCATGACATGTTTGGTGTTAAATTTGAAATATTTAAAAGAACTAAAACCATGTCTGATTTCATTTTTTATCCTCGTATTGATCTCTGCAAAAAACTTTGTGTATTTGACTGCATGAAGGAATATGATTCAAGAATGAAAGACCTTCGTTCCCCTATGGCTATGAACTTTGCTGGTATTGACCTTTCTAAATTTCAAGCTCACTCCCTCCGAAGTGCTATGGCCAGCAAATCATTCTGGTCTGGTGGTAAGTTGGATGTTATCCTTAAGTATGCAGATTGGTCTAACGCTTCTACCTTTGCGCGTCATTACTGCAAACCTATTGAACATGTTTCTGATGCTGTTATTCAAAGCTACCAACATGCATAATGTAGCCTCCTTGTCTTGTAATGAAATTGCGATTCTCCTAGTAACATGACCAGAGAATCTGGATTTCACTAAAGACACGGAGGCTAACATTATCCCTCCCGTCCCTTCCCTTGGACGGAGTATCTATTTGTATTTAGACCCAAATAACATTATTTACATTCAATGTTTTTGTTAAGCATTCGATTATCAACTTTTATTGATTGTTTACTTTGAATGTTTCTACTACTTTCTGTATTTCCTCCATTGACAACTCTGTTCAAATATTTGATGTTCTTCATTTTATTTCAGATAATTCGAACTAATGGATTTCCATGGTTTTATCTTCTCTCCCTTTCTTGGATTTGAACCTGCTCAGTTTCCTTCTTCCAAGTTGCAGCTTGAGCAGACTTCTCGTCGTTCATTCGCATTTAAAAGAGGCAGCTCTACTCCTGCTCATGACTTATATTGATGCTGTGATGTTATATGATTCTTCTTATTGTTCCTTTATGATGTAAGCGGGTGTTGTGAGTTGCATTAAAGGATAAATGCATAATGTTAGCCTCCGTGTCTTTAATGAAATCCAGATTCTCTGGTCATGTTAATAGGAGAATCGCAATTATGCAATGTACCTCCTAGTGTTAGAAATTAACTTTCTGTAATGTTAAATAACATGCAGAAAGATGGTATTATAGAGAAAGTAGATGCTACTCTGTGGCTTTCTCTGATTGTTTTGGCTAAAAACATAAATGGCGAACTTCGCTTATGCATTGACTTGTGTTCCATCAACAACGCAATTTGGGTGGAACATTTTCCTTTACCCCACATTGAGGACCTTATCACTGCAGTTGGCCAATCCAAGTGGTTTTCCAAGCTGGACTTACGAGCTGCGTACCATCTGGTGGAACTGGACGAGTCTTCAAGACATTTCACAGCTTTCATTACACCTGATGGTACATTCCAGTTCCGCAGGATGCCATTTGGTTTGGCGTCAGCTGCGTCTGTTTTTCAGACAGTTATGAGCATTATGTTTAAAGATATTTCTAACGTAGTTGTATTTCAAGATGATAGCTTGGTGCACATTGTTTCAAAATAAGAACACAATGTCGTACTTGAAAATGTACTTACTGTACTACAAGGCAATCATGTTACAGTCAGAGAGGACAAATTAATCTTTTCAGTAAATGAGATTGAGTATTTAGGACACGGTCTTTCTAAAGATGGTGTCAAACCTCAACCTAGTATGGTGAATGGCATTGTCAATGCACCTCACTCAATTGACAAAGATCAACTTAGTTTGTTCATTGGGCTTTGTGAATCCTATTACAAGTTCATAAAGAATTTTGCAAGTCTCACTGAATGTTTCAGAAGTCTTTTAAAGAAAAACTCTGATTTTATATGGACAGCTACTTGTCAAGACCATTTTCAACACATCAAATAGAGTATCCTTTCTGCACCTGCTCTTCAAGCATACATGGAAGGTCGAGATACATTTGTTACAGTGGATGCCAGTTCTTATGGTATGGGTGCTGTGTTATCACAAATGACAGGCAACAATGAGCTTACAATTTGTTTTGCTTCATGACGAATGAAAGACGTTGAACTGAGATACTCAGTTATTGAGAAAGAGTTGCTTGCTTGTGTATGGGGAATTGAGAAATTCAGACCATACTTGTGGGGGAGAAAATTTTGTTTGAGGACCAATCACAAGACATTAGTTGATATACTCTCTGGCAACAACATCAAAAAAGCAACAGCTAGGTTAGCTAGATTATCCACCACGCTTTTAGAATTCTATTCTACAGTACAATACATAGCTGGAGGAAAGAATATAAAAAACTGACTTTTTGCCAGACATCCTGTGCATGAGGATAAGTCTAATGATTCAGATGAAGATATTGAAGAATGTATCATTGCTAGTTTTGATGACACTGTAATTTGCCCCTGAATGGTAGAGTGGTGTAAAGCATTAGAAAGTGATTCACTACTTAAACAAGTTGTGGAGTTTGTGGTGAAAGGTTGGCCTAAGGAGAGATCTATTGAACCCGAGTTACAACCATTTTGTAAAGTTGCAAATGAATTATCTCTTGAAGGCAAACTTTTAGTCAGAGAAGGCAAATTAATCCCTCCATTTTGTTTTCGGCAAAGAATTCTAGAAACTGCGCATTCAGGTCATCTGGGTATGAACGCCACCAAGCGCAGAATACGTAATGATTTTTGGTGGCCGTCTGTAGATCGAGATGTGGAGGCACTTGTTAATAATTGTACACCAGGTTTATACAGTGACAAACATTTAGTTACAGATTCTCCATCTCCCAAACCCTCAATTTCTCCCAACAGAGTATGGTAAAAGGTTGCAGTAGATTTTCTTGGACCATTTCATGTTCTACCCAATTGTATGAAGTATTGCATAGTTCTAATTGATCACTTATCCAGGTGGGTGGAGGTCAGAGGTGTTTCTGAGCCAAATACCAAATCTGTCATTCGATTCCTTCAAGATGTATTCAGCAGAGAGGGTACACCTCAGGAATTACTTACAGACAATGGAGTTCAGTTTACTTCACAACTCATGCAAGATTTTTTGACAAAGATGGGGATCAAACATTTAAGCACTCCTTTGTATTTTCCTCTGGGAAATGGCAAAGTTGAAAGATTCAACAGGGTTCTAGTCGAATGTATTCAGAGTGACATCAAAGCAAAAACAGATTGTGAGTCTGCTATCAGAGAAGTAATAATTATAATAATAATAATCCGCATTTGTAAAGCGCACACTCACCCGTAAGGGTCTGTAGGCGCTGGGGGCCGTTGGGAAGATTAAGCAAGCTATTGCCCATAGTCACATGGTGCTGGGCTAACCTGCCGCCGGTGCCGGAGATCGAACCGTGATCACCAGATTCCGGAGGCAGTCGTCATAGCCGCGGCGCCACACCGCATATGGCATGGTAACAGCATATAGGACCACCCCTTACTCTGTATCGGGTTGTGTTCCTTTTGAATTGATGAGAGGGAGAAAAGTGGTGTCTACACTTAATCCATTTTGGAAATTGAATTATTTGGATAATAAATGTGATGTTGCAAAAAATTCTTTTATCGCTAAAAATCGTAGTGATGAAGCCAGTGTTAGCAGGTGTAATAAACTCGCCATGCCTGTTTCTAAAAAAGAAGTCAAATTTGTTGTTGGTGATCTTGTTTGTGTCAAGGATCCTTTGATGCTACAAAAAGGTAAATCAAAATTCAGGGATCCTGCCCATATAGTCACAAATAGGGCGACAGTGCAAAGTTAGAAAATGGTCAAAGGTGGGATTTTGGTCGCTTGGCCAGAATCAATCCTCCTCATAATCCAGTTGTAAATATTGGTCAGAGTTTTCCTGATGTCAGAAGGAGTTCAAGAGTTAAGAGGATTCCTAGTAGGTGTGTTCAGTAAGCATTCTGTTCACTGTTTTGTTAAGTGCGCTATTTTCTATTTTTATCGAAAGGAGGGAGATATGTGGTGTCTGTACATCAATTCTTAGTGCACTTTCTTTATATAAAAATATTGGAATGTTACTTTGTACTTGTAAATGTATTACTTGGTTAGAATGTTTGGGCCAGGCACTGGAATTACTTCTCAGGCAGTTGGAGCTACCACCTTGAGCCCTCTATACTTTAATAGCTGTGCATCCTGTTAACTACAATAAATGTACTCAAAAATTGAAGTCTCCTGGTCTATGTGGATTGCTGTACAACTTTATTGAAGAAAGCACACTTCAGGGCTTCTTCACAGTCCTTCTTCTCACACCAACCATCTATGACCATGGTTTTTATTTTTTTTAACCTTTATTTAGCATTTTAATAAGACAAAGCAAGGCACTGATTTCAAAGAAAGGACATCTCGGGTACAATCACAAGGCATTTCAATATTAGTTACTTTCGATACATAATAGGCGATGTAATATATGATGCAGTATACTTACAGTACATTTAAGGCCCCTCTAGAGCGATAGTGTAATATGCTCATCTGTAACCCCATCTGCTCCCTCCACCCAGTAGCTTACTGTCAAAATGAGAATAGACCCAGGCCACCGGAGGTGGATGCTATCTACTCTAGGGTGTTAGTCCGGTGTGGGTGTCAGCCTAGCCCACCCCAGTTGGCACAATGCCCTGTTCCTGTTGTGTGGGGGGATCTTGCTGTTGTGCCGTTAGGACGGCCTTAAAAGGGGCCCCAGATATCTCTAGGCCTAGAGGAGGGAGGGATTGTGCTAGCATACTGGTTACTTCTCGTAGAACAGGAAGCTAAGCTTTGGATCCGTCCCTTTTTTGTTGGAGCCCTTCTGCCACTCAGTGTATTGCTACCTCCCTTTTGGCCAAAAGTAGAGCGATGGCAGCAAATCTGCGAACTTTAAGAGGGAGTTGGACCACGTATCCCAGGAGTGCGATCTCCGGCAGGGGGTTCATAGGCACCTTTATTATCTCGCTCAATGTATTGTGTACTTCCACCCAAAAAGTGTGTATGCGTGGGCACGTACAGGATAAATGTGCGAAGTCTGCCTGAAGGAAGTGGCACCGCTGGCAATGATAAGATCTAGCGGGGTCTATCCTGTATGCTCTGGTCGGTGTAACATATATTCTGAGTAGAAACTTGAAATGGATCAGCTTGTGTCTGCTATTTAAAGATACTGCCTTCATCACTTTGCAACAAGCTGTCCACTGCTCGTCAGATATTGAGTTGCTCTAGTCCGCTTCCCAAGCACTGCGCACCCTGCTATCGTCTAGTGTGATTAAGTCAGCGCATGCTCTGTAAAGTTGGGATTACAAGTGGACCCCCCTGCTACTACCTATCACCATTGTGAGTTGCAGGAAGGACGGAGGCTCCAGCGGGTAGTCTGGGAACTGAGCTCACAGCGTAGTCCGGAGTCTAGCCAGAACAAATCTGTCCATGAATGTCATGTCTGGAAACGGGGACACGTCTGCTGGGTCAAATATATGGCCTGCAGGGAACAGGTCGCCCATTTTGACAATAGTGAACTTTCACAAGTCTTCTGTACCAACTTTTCGCCTCTTATGGACAGCCATTTTGCATTAGGGAGTGGCACGTCAGAGGAGTAAACCGTCCGGGTGTTAGGAAGACGGCCCAGCCAAGCCCAAGCCCAACTAGTTGCAGAGACCGGTTGAATGTCCCTGGGATCTCGCGGAATGCCAAAGGGCAGAACCGCAGCCAGGGTATCCGGCAGAACAAAATCGGACTCTGGCCTCAGGTACGTGATCCTGGCATCTGGGTGATACCATGGCTGGGCAAAACTGCACTGTGCCACCAGATAGTACAGTTGCAGATCCGGACTGTCATACCCTCCTCTGTCGCATGAGAGTGTCATTACATGCCATTGCACTCTGTTTGGCTTATTGCCCCAGACTACTCTAATCAGCTGAGTGCGAAGAGTATTAAAGAATGTATTCGTAAGCGGTACTGGGATAATATGAAACAAATACAAAAACTTCGGGAGCACAATCATTTTAATATGAGCCACTCCCCCCGCCATGGAGAGAGGGAGTTTCCGCCAATGGTCTATTTGCGTCTCAAGTTTAGAGATCGCCACGCCATAATTGCGGCTAATAATTTGGTCCGTCTCAAGATGAATGTGTCTCCCCAGATACTTCACTGAATCAGAGCACCACTCCAGCGGAAATTCCAGTTCCCATTCGGCAGTGCTACTTGTGAGGGGAAAAATGACTGATTTATGCCAATTTATCCCCATACCGGAGAAGTTTCCAAAGCGAATAATTTCTCTTATAAGTGGGCCTAAGTTGGTCTGGGGGTCACGAACATACAGGATCGTGTCATCCGCATATGAAGAGACCAATAACGGGCCTGTGTGAAACTGTAAGCCCCTATGTAGATGCTTCTCCTTTAGGTGTCTTATTAGTGGGTCCATCGCTAGTATAAACAACAAGGGTGACAACGGGCATCTCTGCCGTGTGCCACGGGACAGCAGGAAGCGCGACGATAGAGTGCCATTGAGCCGGAGCCTAGCAGTTGGTCGGTGTATAACATAACCGCAGTGGCAATAAAGCCATGTGGCATACCCATTCTTTGCATTATCAACAGAAAAAAGGTCCATTCCAGGAAGTGGAAAGCTTTTTCTGTGTCAGTCAGGATAGCTGCAGTGGGAGAGTGTCAGGATTCATTCTGTGCAGGGTATTAAATAAGGTGCAGAGGTTGAATTCCGTGGATCGATGCGGTATGAATCCTGATTGGGACGGACAATCGATTCCATCAGGAGGGAGAGGCGGCATGCTAATGCCTTGGCAAGTTTTATAATCCAGGTTAAGGAGGGACAAGGGGCGGTAGGGGCCTCATAGCATGGGGTCTTTCCCGGGTTTGGGGAGAAGGATGATAACTGCTTCGCATGGAGTGGGAGAGAGAACCTGTTTCACCAATGATTCGACATACATATCCAGGAGGCGACGGATCAGTAGATCCTTGTAGGCTTTGTAAAATCGCCCTGTGAACCCATCAAGCCCGGGTGTGGTGGATGAGTTCAGGGATGTTATGTTATGATTCAGCGCCAGGAAACTCATGGTGTCAGTGCGCCCTATAAGTGTCATTTAATAATAATAATAATAAATATGGCTTCATCTATGCTTTCTGCCATGATGGATACTGCTATAAAGTCCTGCATAAATTTTTCAAGGTATACTAATGCAACCTCAGCGAGGTAGGCCTCGCCGTCACGTCCCAGTTTGGTGGAATACAGCGTCTTAAAATAAGAGAGAAACTCCCTTTGGGTGTCCAATGGGTCTGTGGTTCACTGTCCCGTCGATGATTTTAGTTCTGTTATATAAGCTTTTGCGTAGGGGGATCTTATCATTTGTGCTAATATACTACTAGGGCGGTCCCCTTCCCTATACATCTTAGCATTATGGTATTTCCCCATGTACAAGATTTCCGTCTCAGCAGTCTCCCTGTATTCCAGGAGCAGGGCTGCCTGCTTTCCACTGTGACTCAGCTCGGCTGACACCACATGTTCAGTGTCCAGGACACCAAGCTCCGTCTCCACTCGTGCAAATGTGCCACGTATATCGCGCAGCACTCCAGAGCTTTTAGACATGCATACCCCCCTCATATAGGCCTTGAATCCCTCCCATAACATTGCCTCCGTGTCCACCGACCCTGTGTTGATTTCAAAGTAATCCTCAATCGCTTCCTGGATTTCTTGTCTAAATACCTCATCATCTAGGGCACGGCTTGGGAACCTCCACTGTCTCTCAAAACCCTCTGTACGTGGGACTCTCAGGGACATCAGCACCCGGGAGTGATCAGAATGTGTTCTTGGTAGTGTTTGTAGCTTATGAAACCAGCGGGAGATTTCTGGTGAGGCTAACCAATAGTCAAGTCTTGTCCATGTGTCATGTAGACTGGTGTAATGGGTGTATGTAGTAGGACATGGATCTCGAGCACGGCCTATGTCCAGGAGAGAGAAGTGTTCACATAAGGATTGTAAAGCAATACGGGCTCGAGGTTGGGGTCAGGGGCAGTTGAACTACTATCTGAGGGCGGGTGTAGGGCAATATTCAAATCGCCCCCTAGGAGAAGGGTCACAGGGCCTAGCTGCAGCAATTTAGAGAGTAATGTATAATAAAAATCGGGAGAATCAGTGTTAGGCCCATATACACACACCAATGCCAGCTTGTGGTTCAACATCGTGCCTACCACTATGACATATGTGCCTTCGTCGTCATAGGTTACCGAGTGACACTTGAAGGGGAGCCGTTTATGTATAATGATGGCCGTACCCCTGGTGTAATTGCTGTAATTTGCAAAAAATCTATTCAGGCCCCAGGAAGACGCAAACCAGGACTGGTCGCTGGTAGGAAGGTGTGTCTCCTGAAGGAAGGCCACATCAACTCCGTGCCTAAGTAAATAATGGACAACCTGACACCTTTTGCGAGTATTGTTTAAGCCCCTGACATTCGATGTAGCCAGTGTGATGCTCGACGGGCCATCATTGTAACCTAACTGTGCCAATCTTTGGTGATAATCTGAGGAGTAAAGATTAACCAAGAGTCGTACCCATTTGCCGTGGCTTCAAACAAATGTAACTTCAGTGCAGAGCAATATGAACATAACCCCTCCTGCCACCCCTCACCCATCCTTCCCGCCCATCCGGAGAGGCAATACCAACTTTACCAAAACAAGCAATAGTACCAATAGCATCCTAAAAATAGTGAATGTCAAACAATGTGGTACAGTCTATCGTCACCAATACTATCTCTAGGTGTACACCAAGTAGGGGGGCGTTCGCTATCCAACGGCCCAGCAACCTTAACAAACATTTTGAGCAATATGATAAATCCCAGTTTTCACAAAAAATTATCAAATGAGCGGCATAGTTAAAGGAGTCAAGCGACCATCTGTCAGCCATGACCAGAATTCGAGAATAAATCCACACTGACAGCTGAGCCACTGTGCGGGGGAGAGGTAGTGTCTGTCTCTGTAGGGCACTTTTGATTTAGTTTATATTTGCGAGAAAAGTCCTGTACTTCTGTGGGATTTTCAAAGATTCGGGCACATCCGTTCACCTCCATCCGCAGCCTGGCAGGGTATAGCATACCATACTTCAACCCTAGGTTTCTGAGCGCTGCTTTTACCCCAAGATATTTCCTCCTCCTATCCTGGACCAGAGCAGGGAAATCCGGGTATAGAGATAGTTTGGAGCCCTGCCAAGAGAGTTCGCCCTGCTCGCGTGCCAGTCGCAGTGCTGTATCCCTATCTCTGAAGTTCATTATTCGCGCAATTATGGGTCTAGGTGGGCAGCCCGGGTTGGGGTGGGGGCCAAGTGACCTATGGGCGCGTTCCACCACAAAGCCAGAGGTGAAGGCCTCTTCCCAAAAAGGTTGGTTAGTATCGTCTCTACCAGATTATCCATGTGCCCAGACGCTGTAGATTCAGGCACACCCACTAGGCGGGTGTTGTTACGCCGGCTACGCACTTCCAAATCCTCGTTTTTTGTCGCAACCTACTTTAGGATCTGGTCCATGCGGTCTACCCTCTTGACTGATTGCGCCATTCCATCCTCCAGGTCAGAAGTGCAGGCAGGTCAGAAGTGCAGGACTCAACTACATCAAGACGTTGATCATGCACCTGGGCCTTTGCGCCCAGGTCTGCTATGTGTTTGTCCGAGGAGTCAAAGCGGACATCCAGCGCCTTGAATCCCGCCCTCATTTCCAACAGTAATGGATTCAACTGGTTAGCGTCGTCCATCGAGGTAGACAGGGGTTTCCCACCTTCCACCATGTCGCTAGGCTGTTCGCGGGAGTATGGCCATGTCTGAACTGGGGTGGTGAGCAAAATAACGATGGATTAAACCCAGATCTGTGACTAGAGGTGAATGTTTTGCCATTGTGCAACATTCCGTCCATCATCTTGTGTGTTTTGCTGGTCGCAGGGGTGTGCCACAAGTTTTTCAAAGGGAAGAACTCGTTGCTTAGGGTCTTTGCGGCCCTTGCCATGTCTGAACTGAAAGAAGCAAATGAGGTGGCAAGAATATAGCCAGTAAGTGGGGCTGTTGAAGCGGCGCTGCGAGGGGGAATTTATAGAACAAGCAGTGTGTAGGACCACCTAGACGCAGTTTCAAGCATGAGGGAAGCACAGCAAAGTCCAGAATCGTGGCAAACCAGACACCAGGAGAGCATGAAAAATACCCCACAGTCTATGCAGCAAAGGATGAGAGCACCCACTGAATGGTAGTCTAGAAAGTCGCAGGTGGGGCATAAATCTAGCACAAGTAGTGATGCAGTTAAGCGGGTCCCATGTTGGATAGGTGCCAGTACTTTAAATGAGCTGAGTCATTTCAGCGGGAGGCACGCAGCAGAAATTGCTGCTAATACTGAGTGGGGAGCATATGGGAGGAGGGGCGACACCGAGTGCACTCAGGTGCCGGAGCTCCGTGGTATTTCTGCCCTCGGGTGAGCCGTAGGGTGTCACGTTTTGGGCCGATGTCAGGGCCCAGCATGTAGGATTTAGCGAGGCCGCATCTATTTAGCTATTGGCTCCCGCGGCCCACGGGGCTCAATGCATGTGCCGCGTGGGAGGCCAAACGGACCCCCCGTACCGCGCAACACATGCTGTGCTGGTGGGAGAGCTCAGGCCGCGCCGAGTTGCATCCCTCACTTACCGCGCCGCCCCTGTGACATTCCTGGGCTGCCTTTTCACTCTGCTACGGGCTCCGCTCTCGCAGAAGTCAGTGCCGCCGCCATTTTGTTTGGACGCTCCATCCAGGAGCAGGATGGATCACAGTAGTTTAGTCACTGTAGGGCTGCATTTCACGTCGCAGTTGTCCTCCTTGCGGGCACGAATCATTCAGCCATTGATTAAGGAAGTTTGCGCCGCATCTGAAGCCGTCATACGGTCAATCGATTGTCGAGTCCGGGAGAGCTTCCGCTCCGTGCGGCCATCCCGCTCACGGCGTATCCACGCCCCCACCTGTGACCACAGTCAGGACTTCCGCAAGTCTAAATCGGCGATGTTCCCTCCACTCTCTCTCGGAAATCAACCCTTCACTAATCACACTCACATTAATTTCTACCTCCAGTTCTTCACCTCTAAACCACTCAACATCATCTGTCGTTTCACACACCTCACCCCGAGTCTGGACAGACAGTCTGCCAGAACTGTAGAGCCACAACCCACTTCTGTATCCTATGAGAGACAAAGTCAATGCCTTTCTTGGAGAAGACCTCCCTAAAAGGTTTGTGGTCAGTATGAATTCTGAACCTTTTCCCCCACAAAACCTTTCTCAGCTTGCGCACCACCCAGAAAACACCCAGAGTTTCTTTCTCTACAACAGAACAGTTGCATTCAGCTCCCCTCAAGGGCCTAGAGATGAAAAGAATCGTTTAACCTCCCCATCAGCCTTCTGCAAAAGAACAGATCCCAACCCCTTCAAGCTGGCATCAGTCATGAGATAATATACCTTTGTGAGGTCAAAACTTCCTAGAAAATGTGTTTCATTCAGATGTTTCTTAATGCACTTAAACTCTTCCTAACAGCACTTGGACCAAACGAATGTGCTTCCCTTCTAGAGGAGAGACCTCAAACAAGAACTTTTCCCTGCAAAGTTCGGAACGAACTTGTGATAAAATTCAACTATGCCCAGAAACTTTACAAACTCTTCTTTGTTCAAAGGGGTGCGTAAATTACAAAGGGTGTTTACCAATAAGTCTTTGGGTTTGATGCCTGCAGCAGACACAAAATGCCCTAAGTACTCTATTTCTTTGACACCAAATTTGCACTGCTCAGCCCTAAGGGTGAGGTCAACATCGCGTAACTTCTTCAATACAGACCTCAGCCTCCCATTATGCTCCTCAAAATCCACACCAAAGATGAGGACATCATCTGGGTCTACCATGACACCCTGAAGGCCTCCAAGAATGCCCTTCATCACCCTCTGAAAAAATTAGGCTGCAGAAATCAGTCTAAAAGTCATTCTTAGAAATGTAAAGGTATTAAATGGTGTTACACAGGAGGTAAGGTCCTGGGAAGAGGAGTGAATATTCTGAATGTTCTAAAGAGGAGTGAAGGCTGGCCTGGTGATAGGCGGATGTCAAGTCCAAGGAAGAAAAATGCCTTGCCCCCTCAAGAGAACACAGCATTTTAGTTATGTTGGGTAACGGGTAATGATTAACAATAACTGCTTTATTGAGCTCCCTCGAGCTGACACAGAGCCTGGCCTCCCCATTGGCTTTGCGGGCCATAACAACAGGAGAGACCCACTCCATTGCTTCAACTTCTTGAATGATGCACTTGGCTAAGAGATTGTCTAATTCAACTATCGTGCTCTCCCTTACTTACAGAGGTGCATTCCTGACCTTACCTGTTTTTGGAACAACATTAGATTTGACCTATATCCTATTTACATAGTTTTTGAGACAAACCCAGTTCACCAGCAAAGACCTCGGGGAAATCCTTGATCCAGTCTCGATTAGCATTACTAACAACCCTAACTGGTGGTAATTCTTTTAGGCAGACAGATCTCTAATTGGGATCAAGGCAGATCTGTAGATCATGTTGATGGAACAAACTTATGAGTGGGCCCCCTTTCATCAATGTTGTTAACTGTAGGTCCATGCCTAAGCATAAAACTGAAATTTTTGACCTGCTTGCAGAGGGCGATCTGGACATCATGTTTCTTACAGAAACATGGTTAGAGGAAGCCTCATCCCCGGATGTCTTAGAGGCTATACCTAGTAACTACTGCCTTTTGAGAATAGACCGTCAGAAACAACGGGGAGGTGGACTAGCTATGATTAGCAAAAATGTACTGGAGTGCACTCTAATTGAACAAAAACTTATGGACAGTGAATGTGGAAGATTCACCATCAAGGTAGATACTAATAATACTATCATGGGACTATTAATATACAGACCCCCTGGAGGAGCCCAATCCTTCAGCAGCCATCTTATTGAGCTAACCACTCAGTTAGCCATTAGTAAGCATGGGCGGATTTTGCGGATTGGCAATCCGCGAACTTGCGTATTTACGGATTCGCAATCCGCGAAGATCCGCGAACTCTAGCGGATTTGCGGATTTTTCCGTTTTTTGTGTTGGCGCGTGTTCGCGCCGATTTTGGGACAAGTTCGCAATTGCGAACTTACTTTTCGGCTTGCAACGGCCGCGACTATGTTGTTTCTACGTCTGGTTTATCATCACAGGTTCACAGCACCCTCTGTTTCACCACTGCCACCCTCTGGGACACCCATGCCACCCTCTAGTACATCCTCACTGGCACCTATTAGGTTTATTTATCACTGTAGATTATGGTGGTTGAAAAAAGCAAGCACACCTGCCCTTCTTCAACTGCCATCAATTAATTTGTGTTTCATTAATGTGTCAGTAATTTTGAAAGTTCCAGTCTGGCTGGCACCTGCTTCCTTCCTTATCTGTAATTTGCTTTTTGTTGCAGTGAAATTTTTTTTTCACAGGACCTTTATGGTGCTATTCTATGAGCCTGCTGTTTGGGTCATAGCAGGGTCATAGAATAGTTGCAAACTCTGGAGGGGCCCATCAGGAAGCACTACCTTGAATGTTACTAATGTTAAGTTTGAACTTTTGCACCTGCTCATTGCTTTCAGTTTAGCTAAAATCGTTTTTTCTGCAATTTCGCGCGTTTTTTGGGGCGCGAATCCGTGCGAGATCGATTTCGGAAGCCGCGAATACGTGCGAATACAAAATTGTTTTTGTTGCGACGTGTATGTTCGCGTGATCTTGCGCGTTTTCGCGAGGCGCTTCTAGCTATACGTTTGCCAAGTTACCCTATCGGTCGTACACGGGCGCGGCCATCTTGTTGGCGTGACGTAATTCCGTTTCCGCCCGCTATGTGTAATCTCGCAAAGTGTGCTGCTCGCTAGTACAATTTCGCGCGTACTCGCAAGGAAAATCTCGCGCGAACTTACCCACGCGGTCGTGAACGGGCGCGGCCATCTTGTTTCTCATTCATTGCTATGGTTCTGGGCATGCTTTCTCTATCCTCTCTCAATCTCTGCCATCCTTTGCTTGTTTGAAGTTTTTTTGATCTAATTTTACTTATTATCTAACCCTCTATTTTTCTAGCTCTATATTTTTGTGTTTTCTGCAGCTTTTAGTTACTTTTAAACTACTTTTTTAAACTCTTTTCTTTTCTTCTTCACTATTCTATTTCTTCTTTATCATTTAAGTTTATTTCTGCCCAGACCATGGTAAAGGGAGCCGGGAAGCACCCTGAGAAGGGGAAGGGTCCCGCACCCCGTGCCCGGCTCCCGTGCGGGCGTTTAAGGGGGGAGCAAGTGGTCCCGAGGGAGATCTTCAGCGCGGAGGAAGTGGCGGCACTGATCTTCCACGTCCAGCGCCGCCTCCCCAAGACGATCCTGGGAGGCGGCAAGATCGCGACCGGCTATGGCATCCGGGAGCGTCGCAAGCGGTGGGAGAAGGTGTGCCGGGCCATGTACAAGATCTCTGGGGTCCGGCGCACATATAACCAGGCCACCCACCGCTGGACCGATGTCATGGACCGGGAGCGGGACTTGCTGGACGCGCTCGGCGTAGAGGTCCCCGGGCTTGGTGAGTAGTAGTAGTAGTACATTTACTACTCTGTTTTATCCTGCTCTGTTATTTGCAAATCTTTGTTCTTTACCAAGAGCAATAATGCTGCCGATTACATTGAGGTAAATTATATTTCAAAATCTTCTATGCATTTCAGGTGCACTGCTCTCCTTCTCAGTAGCCTTGCTTGCTACTATGCTTCTTTGTTTTGTATGTTGTGTTCAGAAGCATTTCATTGGCCTGAGAAATTATGTATGAGTGTACTGTAAAGAAAAGAACTGCGTAATGCTAGACAGTAAGGGTCATATTTTCAATTACCGGCGCATCCCTGCAAAGTAGCAGGGATGCGGCAGTAATTGTGTGCCATGCCACCACCACCCATTGGCCCAAAACGTCACAGAAGCCTTACGCATCTGTGCCGTAAAGGCAGCGCATTGCTGGAGTTGCGTGCCAACGATGGCGCAGCTCCAGCAATGCTCTGGGGTACCCTATCTCCCCAATGCTGCATCAAGCCGTACGTCGGCTTCAAGCGCGCAGGGTTTGAGTCATGCATCATTGTCCTAAAAGTGACTGATTGACATCTTGTAGATTTCCCTCAGCCACTTTTAGGATTCGTTCCTGCGCAGGTACGCCCTCCCTTGCGCCGGAACGCCCCCTGATGGCGCAGGGCTTTACAACGTGATGCATCGCCCATATGCCCATATGTGTTTTTTTTTTTAATATATACGCCGCACCAACACCATGGCGAGTCTTTTGTTCTGCCGCTGCGTCAGAAAAGGCACGCAACAATGGAGGAAAATCAGCCGCAACTTCCGCAAGGGACTTCTAAATCAGCCCCAACAGACTGAAGTCCAGTCCTTCCTTTAGACAGTCACATGGCTATAAGAAGAAATAGTGGCGGTGGTGGCGGGTGGATTAATAGTTTGAGTATTCACTGATCTGCAAGCAGGATGGACTTTGTCTGTCACGTGTTGCGCACTGCTGCCTGCAGTGCCAGGCCTAGGCAAACCTCTTTAGTAGTCTGTTTATTGAGTTACATAGGAACTTTCTAAGTCAACGTTCCGCAAATCAGGCAATACGAATAACGTAGTATACCACATGAGATAGATCCCGTGGAATAGTTGTCTATCTATTTGCTATTTTTCCAAAATATGTTGTTATTGTTCTTTTGAAATGTTTGATTTGGTTGAAAAATCTCATCCATGTTTTCTGGTTTTTCTTTCTTTCATGTTGTACATCAGCTCCCCCCAAGGGCAAGAGGACACAGGAGGAGGGTGCTGAGGATGCAGGCCAGGATCGGGCAGGCGAGGGCTCCTTTGCTGGCCCCAGTAAGTTTACATTTTAATAAACAGTACCTATTTTTTCCTAGCGTTCCTCATTCGATTTTTTCTAAATCGTCTTTGATCTTCTTGTAGACTGGATATAAATTCTTATCCTGCCTCGAATATGACTCCCTGTGGTATTACTAGACTATTCTTATTAGTCTGTCTGTGTAGCTAACTAAGATTGGACATTTGGCAATTCCATTGGACTCCCATTATATTCAGCAATACCTCTATGCACTGTCTCCTTACTGACTAGATAGTGTGGCAGAGTCATTCAGCTCCCGAAGTCACCGATTATAGATCCCCAATGATCTCTAGATTATCGTACGCAGGACAAGAGAGTAGTACGGAGTCACAGCACAGTCAAGAAGTGTCAGAGGCACTCATGCTTGCAAAAATTCCAAAACCTTTAGCTCATCCACTCTAGTCTAGAGGAACAAAAACCACAGAGTCTATTTAAGTTTAAAAGCTTTATTAAAAGTAAACACATTTATTAAAATCTACTTTGTCATAAAACTATTTAACTGTAAACGGAAAAGTGGTTAGTGCTGACGATTAATTGGACACATTTCTTGTGGTCGAGCCGAACTCTCACCTAGTTTGAACTTGATCCTGGTCGTGTTCTTAGGACTCAGGAGTCAAGCTTCTGTCTGTTAGGAGAAAAAGTGGTGCGTGTTAAAAATCAAAAGCAAGCATTCATCAGTTGTGCATAAAAGTGCAGCAAGACAACAGCCTTCCCTGGAAAATGGGACATTTTTACTATGGAGTAGACAGTCACAAATTATTACATTGTATTCTGTTTTTTTAACATTTCTCCTAGACCAAATATTATATAGTAGTGAGTGGTGTATTCTAACATTCTTAAATGTACTTTGTAGGTGTAACATCTGGTGACGGGGCCAGCGCGGAGGTGGCTGTGTTGGACCAGGACTCGGAGGCCTCTGGGGAGGAGGCGGCGGTAGAAGAGCTGGCGGCCGTTCCTGTGGGGGATCAAACGGTGGTGGCGGAAACAGGTAAGCTATATATTCCTTACTTATTGAGATTGAAGACTGCATAGTGTGCTTTCTGCACGGGTGTATTACAATTACAAATCAACCAGGTAGTAGCCTCCTCGAAATGTACTTCGACTTAGCTGTGAAGTTTTTGGTGAGAAGAATCCCAATAAGTTCTTAGACGAACGTGATGGATGGGATGAACGAAAAGCGAAAGAAGGGTGTAAGTAAGTGGGACGCGAACTTGTATGATGGCTGGCAAAGAAGAACGATATGTGTTTGCTTGGACCCAGAGGTGGCTGGGAAGGAAAGAATATGGTATGGTGCATGGCTGGGTCAATGATGAAGCAAGGATGGGTGGAAGGACAGCAGCCTGGGTGGGTGAAACAGAAACTGTATGTGTGCGTATACTTTGACTGAATGGATGCCTGGAGCATGGTATTCTCTGACTCTTAGATAGCACATGTGTATCTAGAGAGAGTAGATGGTCGCCAGGTGAAGTAAGTGTTACCTTGAAGAGCATGTACCACCGCACCCGCACGTCCGTCCCAGTGCAGGGAAGGCAAGGAAAAGAAATTGTAAATGTGTCCAATACTACCATGAATAGTAGCAGTACTTTGTATTGCGTTTGCATTCACAGCATATATCTGGTTATTACGGTGGACACTCCGTACCTCTCTTAATAACTTTAGTTTACTTGTAGTACGTCATTCATGTGTGGGTGTATCACTGTTCACTCAATATTAAGCAAAGCACCTAAAGTCATCTCATCTGTCATTAAATACGTCCCATGTGAAGTGATAGATAATCAAATTAGTTAGCTTCTTCAGTTTCCTTTTCTAGTACTCATTTGCACTGTAGGGTGAAAGGTAAATTAATTAAGCAGTAGCCCTTGTAACAGAGTATTCTCAGTGCCACCCGTAATAGAAAAGTAATAGCTTCACCACCTGCATGTACTGGACCGGTACAGTAACGCAAGTCTGTCTCACTCATCATGGTGTGCAACTTTTTTTCTCGGGTGCAACTTCACTGTGCTGTGTCCATGTCATTCTGCCGGCTTGCATAAGATAACGTACCCATTTCCCTAAACAAGAGAGAAGAAGAAGAATAAGACTGGTGTACTGTCATAGTCGACTGTAATGGAAGTCCATAGTGGTCGTAGAATTAGTTCATTAAACTACCACTACTGTTAGAGCAAGGATGCAGAAGTGGGAGGTTACATAGATACTGTCCTCAATAGTTATGTACTGTGCTTTCAATTTGCTACTTGTACTCTGTGACCCAACTTTCGGCTCAATCACTTTGTGTTATTAATAAGGAGCATTGGTTACAGACTATGTCTTTCTTTCTTCATATAGTTGCTCCTTCCAAATCAACAACAAGGAGGGAGCAGGCTAGATTGGCCCGGCAACGGAGGCTGGAGGCCACAGTCGCCGAGTATCGGCGGCTGGTGGCCCTGGAGGAGGAGGAGGACACGCAGTCGAGCGGGGCAACATCCTCGACTGTGACCACTGCATCCTCCTCCGTGACTAAGCCAGCGGGACCGAGCCGGGCTAAGAAAGACGACCGCCACCGCCAAGCAACCGAAATACCAGCTGCCCCCCACAGGAGCTGCAAGGAACGCCAACGCCGCCTACGAGTCCGCATGTCCAACCTGGAGCAGGAGGTCCTGAGGTATAAGAACTTGGTTAAGGGCCTCCGCTCCGAGCTTGCCACCCTCCGCAAGGAGTATGATGCCCATGCCGCATCATGCACCAGCACCAGCACCCTCCAGTAGTGGAGTGTCCCTTGCCCTTTTTTTATAGACTTTTGGGGGGTGGGATTTGGGAGTTGGGATCGTTTTGGGACGTTTCAGAGACAATCGTTGGGGTTAGGGTGGGTGAGGGAGATTATTTTGTTAGGGCTAAATAAATATATTTTTCAACTTTATCTGACCATACCTGTTTTTTACTGCTTTTCAGTCTGGTGGGTGGGGGGCGGGGGTGTAACAGTAACTTTGTTTTCCTGAACAGTCGTAGGACTTTAGTAGTACAACCGTCAATCTCTTGTCTACTCCGAAATAATACTCCATTATACTACCTCCCACCAAACGCTTATCTTACCTGTAATTTGTGTTAGAAATTAGGGCTAGGCCCAGGGCTGGCTCCAGGTGAAATGGGGATTAACGTTGTCAATCCTGGGCGGGTGACATTTCCTCATTGCGGTGGTACTAGTGGTGTGACACAGTGGCAGTTGCATGCCTATGGAAAAAAAGAAAACGAAACCTTGTTTGTCCTCCTTACTGTAGCATTACAACGGTTACGGTACGATCGAGAAAATAGCAGGTGACAGTACACTAGAACAGTGCCATAATGTAGCCTAACAAATGGTAAAGTATTTGCTTGCAAGTATAACTAGTACTTGCGTTGAATTTATTTGACATTGGCTACTACTACTAGAAGATATAGTACTGAAGCTGAGTAAGTCTAGAAGATATCCTCGTATTCCTTCACCAGCCTGTTGCTGCTATGACCTTATCCTCCCCAGCAAGTGTGTGGAATTATTGATGTCATTTTAGTCAGACATCAAGCAAAACAACACAGCCCGGGGGAAGAGGGTTAGGGTTTGTAAAATGGATGGGAATGGGGGTTTCTTTTTGGGTAGGTTTTGTTGAGAGAAGAAAAAAAAAGCAGAGCATGGACAAACAATAATTGAAGATACAGAGTTTACAGACAATCTTTGGTTACAAACTAAAGGTAAGCACATGCAGTCACACTCATAGAATAAAAGACAACAATGGATACTGTATCTGTATTGCGTATGTTGTTGGAGTTGTCCTGTTGAAATTGGTAAGTAAGTTGCATGCAGCAAACAATTCCTCTTATTGGCGGCACTCCTCCATTCCAGCTGACGCTTCGTCCATCAATGTGGTGACCACTGACAGAAGAGACACCCTGTCCACTGCCTGCCAGGCGGATGTTGACTGAAACCCGGCCTGTAATTATTGAACGGAAAACAGGAAGTGCTATTACAATACCACTGATAAATAAATAAAAGGTATGTACGCTGTGTGGTTCAAAAAGTGACACTTTGATTTCCCTAATAGACAGTACAATATTTTTGAAATTGCGTGCTCTGTCTGAGTCACCTTTTTAAGGATCAATAAGTATGGCCAAAATATTATAGCGGATCTTTCCCCTCAAGGTGGGTGTACTACTGTGTTTTAGAACAAAATTTGACCTTCCCAGCAATGCTCCCACCAAGACCCTTACTAAAGCCAGTCGCAAAAATGTAGAAGAACCCCAATCATATCTCCAAAAACGATGCCTAGCAGAAAAATGGTTACAAAACGTACTTTGAAAGTAACAGTAGGCCCAAATACAGACCGTGGATTGTATTCAAACCACTTGCAAGCAAGCAAAAGTATCCATAGCCAGCATCGCTCCAACAGTGCTCTACAACAACAGAACCGCGTTGCAATAGAACCCCCCTAAACACATGCAATCCTGCTGCTAGGGCTAACCCTAACGAACCCTAACTTACAAAAAGTGCCAAAACTGGTGTTTCCTTATGGATTTTGTCCAACAAACTTCTAGCCGGTATTATACCTTCCCAGGAATGCCCCAGGCAAGACCCGCCAACCCACCCGCAAAAAAACACCCGACACAACACCCCCAAACAGCGAAAAAGCTAAATCTCATACTTACAATGTCTCTCGGCCTTCGGTCCAAACGCGGCGCTGTGCAGCTAGGTCGTCATCATCATCAATCATCATAACTCCTGTTTTCCACCACGGATTTCCTGAAAAGCAAATGCAATCAAGATTAGACTGTCGCAGCAGTGCTTCGACAGAGACCCCGGCCGCAACCCACCCACGAACAGCAGGAAGCCCCCCAAAACGCTACATTGAGCAAGATGTCTGAAGAAATGGCAAAAAAAAGGCTGTTCCTTATGGATTTTGTCCAAAACACTTGTATCCGGTATTAGACCTTCCCAGGAATGCCCCAGGCAAGACCCGCCAACCCACCCGCAAAAAAACACCCGACACAACACCCCCAAACAGCGAAAAAGCTAAATCTCATACTTACAATGTCTCTCGGCCTTCGGTCCAAACGCGGCGCTGTGCAGCTAGGTCGTCATCATCATCAATCATCATAACTCCTGTTTTCCACCACGGATTTCCTGAAAAGCAAATGCAATCAAGATTAGACTGTCGCAGCAGTGCTTCGACAGAGACCCCGGCCGCAACCCACCCACGAACAGCAGGAAGCCCCCCAAAACGCTACATTGAGCAAGATGTCTGAAGACATGGCAAAAAAAAGGCTGTTCCTTATGGATTTTGTCCAAAACACTTCTATCCGGTATTAGACCTTCCCAGGAATGCCCCAGGCAAGACCCGCCAACCCACCCGCAAAAAAACACCCGACAACACCCCCAAACAGCGAAAAAGCTAAATCTCATACTTACAATATCTCTCGGCCTTCGTTCCAAATGCGGCGCTGTTCAGCTAGGTCATCATCATCAATCATCATAACTCCTGTTTTCCACCACGGATTTCCTGAAAAGCAAATGCAATCAAGATTAGACTGTCGCAGCAGTGCTTCGACAGACACCAAAAATTACACACAAACCCCCGGAACCCCGCCAAAGAGCACCTCAAAGGCAAGCAAGTCAGCAAAAACGGCAAGAAATTTCCACCTCATATTTGGTCCAAAACACTTTTGTCCATTATTAGAGCTTCACAGCAATGGGCCCAAATCCGTCAACTCACCCGCAAAGAAGTACAACACCCCCACAAGTGCTGAGTCTTTCTTCATTGTGCGTAATCCAGCACTCTGCTTGGAGGGAAATCGCAGTCTGGAGGAGGAGGATAGAGGAGCATGTTCTTCAGAACTTGTGAACCTGAGGAATGTAGACTGCGGCACCTTCAAATCAATAAGCAAACAAGTGAAGACAGTTCTGATGATGGTCTTGTTTTTGGGATTAGGTGATTAAAGTTTGAATTAAATTAACTGTGCAAAACAAAGAAAGAGAGACACAAAGCACACAGGAATAAAAGTGAATAAGGACGAAAAAGAAAGTTCTTGATTGATTGTCTCATTTTCAGGGCTCGGTGTCAGGGAATAAGAACAAGATTTCGTCATCATACTCTGCGAATTCAGGCTGGATGAGGTCAGTGGCACCGAACAGAGAAAAAATCCCCTCATCTACGTTGCTGTCCTCCTCGTCTTCATGCGGCGTGCTTTCTCGTACTTTGTAATCTGGTGGTATGAGGTGCTGATTCATCTTGATCATTGTCAGCCGCTCCACATTTTTGGGCGAGAGGCGGCTCCGTTTGGGAGTTACAATGCCACCAGCAGCACTGAAAACACGTTCAGAAGACACACTTGCGAGTGGGCAAGACAAATAGTTTATAGCCAGGTTGAAGAGCTGTGGCCACAATTGTTTTTTGCCATGCCAATACTGCAATGGCTCATCATTAAGGAAGACCTCTGTTGAGTCATTCAGATAGTCCTGCACCATCGACTCAAGGTCATCAACTGTTCCTCCACTTTGCTTACTTTTTGCTGTGCCTGTGACATTTTTTCGAGAACCATACCCCATCAAACTTAGCCAATCCTCCTCCCCAGCCACTGTTAGTGTTGTCATTGTGTGTGGTGCAGATGATCCAGTTGCCGGTGTCTTTAACGGCTGAGAGGTCACTTGTGCCCCAGCCACAGGTGCAGAAGTGGATTCTTGTGACTGCGGATGGCCTGCTGATGCTGATGCTGATGTACTGGCTTCTCCTTCAATAACCTGCCGTTCTTTTTCAAACCTCTTGGCTGACCAGGCTAACCAATGTTTGTACTTTTGAACATCTGCATCAGCGAAAGGAAAGAATGCGTTGTCTGCCAGCGCCTTTTTGTAGCGTGGATCCAGAATAGTAGCACAAATGTAATGCTGATCTGAGTTGATGTTTTGAAGACGTTCATCACCACGTAGGCGATGTAATAATTTCTCAGACAAAATGAAATGTTTTTTTTTTTTTTCATCTTTTTCAAACTCAGAAGAAACCGCCATCAGTTGGTGCTCCAGTATGCACAACAATGGGATAGCTTTTCCCAAATTACAGTCCTCCTGGCTGACTGCACGCGTGAAGAACTCAAAAGGACGAAGCATGTCTGTCAGGCTTTTAACTATGTCCCATTGCGCCTTACTCATCCGCAGGTCCTCCTTCTGAGATGTAGCCTCTGTCAAGAAATAGTGATCGAGTACCGTATACTGCTCATACAGACGCTCAAGCATGTAGAAGGTTGAGTTCCAACGTGTTGCCACCTCCTGGATGAGTGCTTTCACTGGCATTCCACGTTGAAGTAGCAGTCTCCGCAGATGCTTCCGGGCCTTAAAAGAATGGCTGAAATGGTTGCACATTTTGCGGCAGGTGGCCATTACCTCGAACGCTGGACTCTCTTTATCACTCAAGAATTTTTGAACTACCAGGTTGATACAGTGCGCCAAACACGGCACTCTAACATGGTCACCAATGAACATGGCCTTAACTACATTGGCGCCATTATCCGTGGAAACATAACCAATCTTGCGTTTTAGGGGGGATAGCATTGTCAAGACCTTTTTGTCAAACTCTTCCAAAAGGTTTTCTGCTGTGTGACTTTTCTCCAAGCCAAACATGGCTAGTGTTGCATGTTTCCGAGCAGCTTTGAAAACTTGGTCCGGGTCAACACCTGCGTTTAGCTTTGCTTTAACACCTGAAAAAGAGACCCAGTGTGCAGTGATGCACATGTAATCATCGCCTGGGCCACTGGTCCACATGTCTGTTGTCAGATGTATTGTGTGAACAGCACTCTTCTGCAAAGCTGCCCCAATCGCCTGCAGCACATCTTCATGTAGTGCTGGAACCGCAACTCTGGCAAAATAGAACCGGCTCGGAACCTTCCATTTAGGGCAGAGCGTTGCAACTAATTCAAGAAAACCTACCGCTTCTACAAAAGAAAAAGGTAGAAGGTCCACAGCTAGCATTTTAGCCAGCTTAGTGTTATACAGACGCGTCAGTGGGTGGTTGCGTTCATATGGCACGTCTGAAGTAAGCATTGTTCTAATGTTGCCCTGGACCAAGCATTTACGGGCTGATAATGACTTCGTTGACCCAATTTTGCTCGCTGGTGAACTTTTGTGCGTTGGTGTCTCACTCGCTCCAACACTCTTAGTGTGCCTCACATTGGGTGTGCTGCTGACAGGGGTACTGGGTGCAAGGGAAGTGTTTGACACGTCTTCTTCCTGCTCGTCATCATCAGATGAAACATCAACGTTTCCTTGATTTTGGCCTTTCTTGATCGCAGCTAGGTGCGCAAACCATTTGACAGCGTGCTTTCTCTCAAGATGACCACTCTGGCCGCCGGTACCATAGTTGGTACCTGACTTACCACGACTAACTGCAAGCTTACAAAGGGTACAAATGGCAAACTTTGGATTTTTGGGACAAACAGTAAAGAAGTCCCAAACTGGGGACTTGAAGTGTCTGTGGGACCTGGAGGAGGCGGCGATACTGGTGGTGGTGGTCATGAAGCTAATGCCAGATGAAGTGGAGGATCTGGATTGCCCAACTTTTGTACGTTTTCCACTTTCACCGCCACTAATTAAGGTCGAGGTTGACGGAGGTCTCTTCTTGCCAGAAAGAAATATGGAAGCGGGACGAGTTGGTGTACTACTTAACTCCAATGATTGTGGTGTTTCCACTGCCTCCTCATCGACAACATCATCATCATCATCACGCGCAGCAGCTCTTCGGGCTAGGGTCAAAATGTCTGTTGGCTGCATGCCCGCTGGGGCTGCAGTGACCTTTATGATGACTGGGTCGTCGTTGGCAGAGTCTTCATCAGCAGCAGTATCCGCCACTTCTTGTTGAGCCTCATCACACTCCATAACTCTGAGACTTTGGACGAGCTTCCTTTTACGCTTAAGTACCTTTGTTGGATCATGGTGTGCCTCACTCTCAGACGGCTGTGGTGCTGGTTCCCAAGTTTGATCCGTATCATCAGAAGTAGGTGTGCTTGAAGAGGATGTAGACACCACCCTTGATCTCTTCCTTGCTAGGGTTGTGGAAGACAATGAAGGATCATCAGGAGGAGTGGCTTCCTCAAATGATACCTCGCCTTGATTGTCGATTTCCTGATGTGCCCCTACTTCGGGAGGAACAACTATTGTGGGCACTTGTGACCCTCCATGCACCTCTGCTTGCGCATCTCCTTGCGCTGCCTCTCCTTCCACATGTACTTGGGCTTGTACTTGCACATGTGATTGTTGTTGCGGCTGTGGTTGTTCAACACTCGTCAGATGAGCTACAACAACCTGTGTTGATTGAGGGACATTGCTGCTGCTTTCTTGCGATGAGCCAACATCACTGGTCGATGGTGATTGAAGAACTATACTGGCTGCCTCTGCAGCACTCAAGGGCTTGGACTTAAGTTGGCGTGGTGGTGGTGGTGGCACTGAGCCCAATGGAGCGGGGGGGGGGTGCTGCCAGCTTGGTCCCCAGCAGATCCCGCTGCTGCTGCTGCAGGCATACTTTTTTTTTTACTCCCAAAAAAAGGGGCGGGCGGCACACCAGTCTCCTTGGTAACTTGCTTCTTCTGCTCCTTACTGGCACCTTTCTTGCTAGAGGAGCTACGGGTTACTTTTTTTGGGGCCATCCTCTTCAGAGCAGGTCAGCAGGCAGCAGTTGCACGAGTTGCAGAGGGTTCTGTGTCCAGACGTGACGTCGCGTGACGTTATGCTGCACACACCGCTGCAGGACTTCTTCCTGGCACTGGTGGTTCTCTTGAGTCTTCTTGTGCACCTAAAAGCAATGGAAGACAGAGGAACATCAGTTCAGTTATACACCCCAAAAATTCGACAAAACACAGAAAAATGAGCACAATCCCATGCCATCCTTGATGTTTACATTGAAGACACCCCACAGAAAGACTACGGACATGCAAGTATGCAACACTCACTACCCCTGGGCATAATGGATGAAAAGTAGGCAAAATAAGTGCAGGCCTCAGACACTGCCTCTCCTCAAAATGGCCCCTTACACCCCAGGCACATGTTGCCTGTACCAGCCAGCACTCAAGATGGCCACCACCACCACCCACATGGCCAGTCCACATCAACAGTACACCCCCAAAAAACAGAAAAACAGCCAGAAATCACCACAATCCAACGCCATCCATGATGTTTACATTAAAGAGAGTGAGACCACACCACAGGCACACTCAGTCCATGCACCACCCACCACCCCTGGGCAAAAGGCCACACCAGCAGCCCCCCAAAAACGACAAAAAACAATAAAATAAGCCCAATCCCAGCCCATCCATGGCCTCAATTATGTTTAAATTCAAGAAGACACCCCACAGAAAGACTAGGCCCATGCAACACTCACCACCCCTGGGCAAAGGGCCCCACCAGCAGGCCCAAAAAAACAACAAAAAACAATAAAATCAGCACAATCCCAGCCCATCCATGGCCTCAATGGTGTTTAAATTCAAGAAGACACCCCTCAGAAACACTAGGCCCATGCAACACTCACTACCCCTGGGCATAATGGATGAAAAGTAGGCAAAATAAGTGCAGGCCTCAGACACTGCCTCTCCTCAAAATGGCCCCTTACTCCCCAGGCACATGTTGCCTGTACCAGCCAGCACTCAAGATGGCCACCACCACCACCCACATGGCCAGTCCACATCAACAGTACACCCCCAAAAAACAGAAAAACAGCCAGAAATCACCACAATCCAACGCCATCCATGATGTTTACATTAAAGAGAGTGAGACCACACCACAGGCACACTCAGTCCATGCACCACCCACCACCCCTGGGCAAAAGGCCACACCAGCAGCCCCCCAAAAACGACAAAAAACAATAAAATAAGCCCAATCCCAGCCCATCCATGGCCTCAATTATGTTTAAATTCAAGAAGACACCCCACAGAAAGACTAGGCCCATGCAACACTCACCACCCCTGGGCAAAGGGCCCCACCAGCAGGCCCAAAAAAACGACAAAAAACAATAAAATCAGCACAATCCCAGCCCATCCATGGCCTCAATGGTGTTTAAATTCAAGAAGACACCCCTCAGAAACACTAGGCCCATGCAACACTCACTACCCCTGGGCATAATGGATGAAAAGTAGGCAAAATAAGTGCAGGCCTCAGACACTGCCTCTCCTCAAAATGGCCCCTTCTTACACCCCAAGCACATGTTGCCTGTAGCAGCCAGCACTCAAGATGGCCACCACCACCACCCACATGACCAGTCCACATCAACAGTACACCCCCAAAAAACAGAAAAACAGCCAGAAATCACCACAATCCAATGCCATCCATGATGTTTACATTAAAGAGAGTGAGACCACACCACAGGCACACTCAGTCCATGCACCACCACCCCTGGGCAAAAGGCCACACCAGCAGCCCCCCAAAAACGACAAAAAACAATAAAATAAGCCCAATCCCAGCCCATCCATGGCCTCTATTATGTTTAAATTCAAGAAGACACCCCACAGAAAGACTAGGCCCATGCAACACTCACCACCCCTGGGCAAAGGGCCCCACCAGCAGGCCCAAAAAAACGACAAAAAACAATAAAATCAGCACAATCCCAGCCCATCCATGGCCTCAATGGTGTTTAAATTCAAGAAGACACCCCTCAGAAACACACTAGGCCCATGCAACACTCACTACCCCTGGGCATAATGGATGAAAAGTAGGCAAAATAAGTGCAGGCCTCAGACACTGCCTCTCCTCAAAATGGCCCCTTACACTCCAAGCACATGTTGCCTGTAGCAGCCAGCACTCAAGATGGCCACCACCACCACCCACATGACCAGTCCACATCAACAGTACACCCCCAAAAAACAGAAAAACAGCCAGAAATCACCACAATCCAATGCCATCCATGATGTTTACATTAAAGAGAGTGAGACCACACCACAGGCACACTCAGTCCATGCACCACCCACCACCCCTGGGCAAAAGGCCACACCAGCAGCCCCCCAAAAACGACAAAAAACAATAAAATAAGCACAATCCCAGCCCATCCATGGCCTCTATTATGTTTAAATTCAAGAAGACACCCCACAGAAAGACTAGGCCCATGCAACACTCACCACCCCTGGGCAAAGGGCCCCACCAGCAGGCCCAAAAAAACGACAAAAACAATAAAATCAGCACAATCCCAGCCCATCCATGGCCTCAATGGTGTTTAAATTCAAGAAGACACCCCTCAGAAACACTAGGCCCATGCAACACTCACTACCCCTGGGCATAATGGATGAAAAGTAGGCAAAATAAGTGCAGGCCTCAGACACTGCCTCTCCTCAAAATGGCCCCTTACACCCCAGGCACATGTTGCCTGTACCAGCCAGCACTCAAGATGGCCACCACCACCACCCACATGGCCAGTCCACATCAACAGTACACCCCCAAAAAACAGAAAAACAGCCAGAAATCACCACAATCCAATGCCATCCATGATGTTTACATTAAAGAGAGTGAGACCACACCACAGGCACACTCAGTCCATGCACCACCACCCCTGGGCAAAAGGCCACACCAGCAGCCCCCCAAAAACGACAAAAAAACAATAAAATAAGCACAATCCCAGCCCATCCATGGCCTCAATTATGTTTAAATTTAAGAAGACACCCCACAGAAAGACTAGGCCCATGCAACACTCACCACCCCTGGGCAAAGGGCCCCACCAGCAGGCCCAAAAAAAGGACAAAAATCTGCACAATCCCAGCCCATCCATGGCCTAAATGGTGTTTAAATTCAACAAAACAGTTGTATCATGCACCCCTAACCAACCCTGGTCCTACTGGATACTGTGGCTACCCACAATATAATTTATTTAATGTTCTGAAAAAGTTCCAAAATTTTACTTGCAGCAACTGTAATGCCCCAAACAAACTTACTTGTGAAAGTTGATTTCTAATCCAAAAGTGATCCAAAGACAGTCAAAAAGGCCTCAAATCCAAATATCCAGCAGCACCCACAAAAAGTAATCCTTCCAGCTCCAGATCCAAATGAAAGTGACCAGGAGATGGACAAAGCACTGGGAGGAGCCTGCTGGTCAGGAACAGGAAGTTGGAGACTGTGGGGCACTTCCTTCCTCCCCCCCCCCAAAATGGACTCCTTGCAAAAAAAAGGCCATGCAAATGTCAACCTGAGGAGTGATTCTGATAAAAATCATAATTTTCTGAAGGTTTATCCTGTTTGCTGGTGATTTTCTTGTGCGAAATTGCAAAATCTCTATTTCGCAAGTGCGAGATTGTTCCTTTCCGCCGCAACTACGTGTTCGCAATTGCGAACTCTCGCGAGGTGTGCTGTGCAAGGTGGCAAGCCGCGAGTACGTATTCGCGGGCGCCAAACTCCCGCGGGAACACGCAGCAAGATCTAAAATGGCGCGTCACTCGCAAAGAAAAACAACTCGGCAAACGCTAAATGACGGAAAGTGAACGCCGTGCACCACGCCGCGCGCCGCAACCAAGCAAAAAATCCGCCGCGAGCGGATTCACGGATTTTCGGCAAATTCGCGAGCGTTCGCGGATTGCGGATTTGCCGAAAATCCGAAAAATCCGCGAGCGGAGCGGATTTTACGCCCATGCTTAGCCATTAGACACAAAAAATTGATCATACTTGGCGACTTGAATATCCATCTAGAGGATAGCCACTCCAAGGAAGCACAGCTCCTTCTAAATGCCCTCGACGCAATTGATCTTAAACTTCTATCTACCCTGCCCACGCATCAACAAGGGCATCTACTAGACCCGATATTCTCGAACTGGGATGGGGTAAACACTTCCTCACCCATTCCATTAATATGGTCGGACCACAGTATGGTGCCATTCAAAATAATCACTAACAAGACTATTAAGTCACATGTAAAAAACCCTCCCTACAGACGTCGTAACTTTAAAAAATGTACTCCTGAACTGCTGCTGCAGGAACTCACTGAACACCCCCCGGCAACAGGCCTATCCCTACAGGAGGTATGGGACAATTTTGAATCATGGCTAACTAAAGCATTAGATAAAATTGCGCCCTGGACGACCAAACCCCAAGCACGACAATCTAAAAACGCCCCCTGGTTTTCTGAAAAGCTGAAAATAGCTAAAGCCCTATGCAAATCCATCGAACGAAAGTGGAGGAAAAGCTACACTCCAGAACTCAACGAAAACTATAAAATTGAGTTAAAAAAATATCAAAAGTTGATACGATTAGAAAAGAGTCTCTATTACAAGAGCAGAATTGTGGAAGCTAAAAACCCTACCAAGGAATTATTCGGTATCTATAAAGAAATTACTACACCTTCTCGCCTGGATACTAAAGATACCTACTCCACAGAGATTTGCGACCAGATAGCTGACTTCTTTGTGGAGAAGGTAGAAAAAATTCATGCTACATTTTCCTGCAGTACCAGATCAGATAAATATAAGGTGGAGATTTTAAATTCCTGCCCCCTTAAATCCCAGCTTACCAACTTCAGGACCCCCAATAAACAGGAACTTATGAAAATTATAAATTGTATCTGCTCTGGCTCCCCTATGGATGCCTGCCCACCGGAACAGTTCAAAGCGGTCATGGAAAGCCTATTATTGGATCATATAAGCAGCATGATCACAACTTCATTCCGGGAAGGCAACGTCCTGAAAAACTGGAAATCTGCTTTGGTACTCCCATTAAAAAAGAAACCGAATATTCCGATTACTCAGCTCCAAAACCTGCGGCCAATTTCCCTTCTCCCTTTCTGTGCCAAGATCATAGAGAAGGTAGCCAATCTCCAACTCATGGAGTATTTGGAGAAAGAAGCACTCCTCCACCCTTCCCAATCAGGATTTAGATCAGGCCATTCTACGGAATCAGCCGTTCTATATTCCACCGAACTGATTCGGAAACTGGTGGATGAGGGAGAGACAGCAGCGTTGGTCCTATTGGACCTAAGTGCAGCGTTCGACACCGTGCTGCACTCAACGCTGCTGTCTCGGCTCTCAGACATAGGAATAAAAGATTCTGCCCTCACCTGGTTTCAGTCATACCTCACTGAAAGAACCTTCCAACTTCATTGCCCACCCTTCAAATCTTCTCCTCGCGATGTTAGCCACGGGGTTCCACAGGGCTCTAGTTTGAGCCCTACCTTATTTAACATCTACATGGAACCCCTGGCATACATCGCGGAGGAATTTGGGGTGGGCATTGTCAGCTATGCTGACGACACCCAGTTGGTGTTCAAAATAACGCCAGACAGTAGAGACCTAGCTTCCAACTTCTCTAACTGCATGTTAAAAATAGCGACATGGATGAACGCCAACTGCCTCCGTTTAAACGGAGATAAAACAGAGGTACTAATAGTTGGGAAGGAGACCTCAGTCTGGTCGCAAGCATGGTGGCCTAGTGAGTTGGGAGAAGTGCCCATGCCTGTAGAAAAAGTGAAGAATCTCGGAGTCATGCTTGACACCGATCTCTCAGGCAGAACTCAGGTAAACAAAGTAACAGGCAAATGCTACAGTACTTTAAAAGTACTGCGTAAAGTACTTGACCTTCTTCCAACCGAAGCAAGAAAGACCATAGTCCATGCCTTAATATCCCCTCATTTGGACTATGGCAATGCTCTCCTACTTGGTCTTAATCAAAAGAGCCTACACCAGTTACAGTGCATTCAAAACTCTGCTGCACGACTGGTGCTTGGTCTCCCTAGGAGAGCATCCACTAAAAATGCACTTGCCAAGCTTCACTGGCTACCCATTAAAGAGAGGATCATATTCAAAACTCTCTGCTATGCACATCGCATTGCCCAAAATAAAGGTCCCAGCTATCTGAGAGGCCTTCTTACCATCCATAGGCCGGTCAGAGACCTCAGATCAGCAGGCATGATGCTATTTAAAATCCCTCGCATCACTAAAGCTAAAATGGGAGGAAAATCCTTCCGCTACTTAGCCACCAAGCTTTGGAATGCCTTACCGACACAGCTCCGGATGGAGCCATCGGAAACCAGGTTCAGAGCCAAACTCAAAACACATCTATTTCCCACAGCTTAGCTCCTCTACCTGTTCTCTGGCCTCTGGATGGGTTGAACTTGCAGTCAGCGCGGGGACACACAGTTTTGTGCAGCCAGGCGCTCAATAGATGATTATTATTATTATCAAGACATAGATTTTACCAGGGATGACTCTCCCTTTGAAGTCAATCGTGCCCCAGAAATAACCCAACAACTCAATAGTCATCCAACCATAACCTATTGGTCTAATGTCTGGCTTCAACAGGGTGACTTTGCCCAGCAGATTATGCTCATAAAATGTTTTTGGGACTAGAGTTATCTTGGCCCCAGAATTGAAGAGCTTGCTCATTGGAGCATCATTGATCAAAACTAGCTCCTGAGGGCCATCACTAGCATTCCCTGTGACTGGGAGAATATTGATTCCTTCCAATTCTTCTTCATAAATATCAACTTTCCTGACTTTTTTATGCTCGTTGCCCATTCTGCAGCTCTTTGAGACGTGATCTTTTCTCTCACAAGTTTTGCACATGGCCTTCCAGCCAGGGCAGTCTTTAACCTGTTGACTGTGGGGCGAATTTTGTCGCGGTGCGGGCATATTGAGTGGACGCGGTTCAGATGGCCCCCGGCCATCCTCTGCACATGCTCTCTCTGACATCTATGGCCGGGGGCTGTCCGACGCAGACAACGGGTTAAAGTTGGGCATATGGCCAGGGTTGCCACACCTGAAGCACTTCCCCTGAAAATTCTTTGTGTTGAAGGTCTTTGAAGTGGTGCTCGATTTGGGTTTAACGAATCTATCCACCAGCACTTTGACATTCATGTTCTTATTTTTTATCACCTGAACTGTCTTTGCGTATAATATCAACACACGCTTCTGAATGCTCATGACTTTTGGCTATGGTTAGCACTTCTTGAAGCGATGGCGTGTCTTTTTGCCACAGGGCGTCTCTCGTTTTGTCGAGGGCCTATCCCAACATAAACTGATCTCTTAAGTTCTCCTCTAAAGCTGCACCAACATAGTACGTGGAAGCCAATTTGCACAAGGTAGTTATGTACTGTTCGACCGACTCATCCTGCCTTTGCATTCTTCTCCTGAAGTGATATCGTTCAAGGACAGTACTCACTTTGGGGGGGTGGTGCAAGTCCAACTTTATGATGCAGATCTCGTATTCATTAAGAGTGGCAGAGTCACTATCAGAGAGTTCAGGAAGGTGTTCAAAGAATTCCTGTCCCTCAGAGCCCAAACAATGTATTAACCATGAGGGTTTCCTCTCTGCGCTTATGGAAGTGCCACAGACACAAGCATAATGTGTGAAAACCTCCTTCCACGAGAGAGGAGGAACTCCTGGAGATGTCAAAAAGAAGGGAGGGGCAGTGACATTTTGCATTATGTATGTACTATGTTTTGACCTAGTTACTACTTAAGGGTGAACATCAGTTATCTGCTTACAGTGGGCAATATCCACAAACCTTATAAGTTGTGCGCATCAGCAAAACTGCGTGAAACTTCAGCAATTAAAATTTAGGCCAATGCGTACAATCCCAGAAACTTTATTTGCTGTGCGCATCAGCGTAACCATCAGCCCGAATACTGATGGAACATATTTATACAGGGAGGAGTCACTTTAGTCTGGTGCTCAATTAGATGTGTTAGATGTGAGTCTGGTGGTGCCTGATAACTAAAAGGCACATATTTGTTTACATACAATTTCATATATGTCTGATTTATTATTTCTATTACAGCACCTTCTACCTTGAGAAGGCCCATCCTAGACCAGTGTGTGGACACAACACATGCCGACAAATCAAGGAAAAAGGGATTGGGACATGGTCTAGGGACACTAACAACAAACCCTACATCAAACCTCCCGTTTAACTGATGGAGAGCAACGAGCAATATAAAGTGATATACTGCGAAAAAGTAACCTGGAGAATTGCTGCAAATTAAAGTAAATTAAAAAAAACCTAATAAAGAACTACACACCCACAGCTGTGTGACCTGGAAGCCGATTATTTTTCAATATACCCCTAGTTTGTGATTACCTTACAGTGCTCACATTATCATTCGAGCTGGAAGAGATGGGAGCCTGGGGTGTCTGGTCACAGAAGCTCATTTACATACAAACGGGGTGACAGCCTGTTCACAATGCACAGCACAACTTGTTTACGTAAAGTGCTAGTCCACAGAACACGATAAAGTCTTGTGTCTCTTTTTTTCATTTTCTTTAATATATCCTGCACCTCGCTATCTTCTTCTCTTTCTCTCATTTCAATTCATCATAAACTAGTCAAATTCACTATTGCTTTATCAGCAAGGCACAAGTCGGGGGTAGCCACAGTTTGAAGGGGCCCCCCTACTATTATCTAGAAACTTGACTCAGTTCCACCTAGCTCCTTAGCCTGCGACTGATAATTGTTACTTTGTGCCCCAGCACTGCAGACACAGGCCTCTGAGTGTTTGTTTGTGTAAGGGGCTCAAGAGAGGAATAGAGAACTTGACAAAATTAGCCCTTCTATTGCTCAATACGTTGTAAATGTGAAACACTTTGGGGCTTAGGGGCTGGATAAAGATTAACATCAGGAAACAAACGCAAATTAAAAGCACATTTTAGTTATTCGCTGAAAACTCCTAAAAAATTAAATTTCCAAGTTCCACATATCTGTTTACAAATATTTACACCTTCAGTAATTTCCAAGTTTAGTTACAAATTAATAGCGGGAAAAACACATGATGTATAAAAACTGAAACCAAAAACGTATTTTTATGTTATTTTATGTTTCTTGTTTCTTGTTTTTAAAACAGGCCGTCAACCTTTCACGTGAAAATTATTAGAAGGGCCTGACATCACTTCTTGTGATGTCACTACATGTGACGTCACTGTGATTTGCATATGATAATGGGCTCCTTCACTATTTTCCTTACTTGTGCCCTGTTTATTGGCATGACATGGGTCTATAGGTATTAAAAATAAACATATAAATTCACAGGTGTTCAGCTCATTTCTCTGGTGATGTCACACATTGGCATGTATTGGGCTGCTTCTTCTATTTTTAGGTGAGTACAAATAACGTGCTGTTCCCCCTCCTTCCATTTCTCTCTTTTTCTCCCCCTATCTTTGCCTCTCTCGCTCTCTTTATCTCTCCCCCGCTCTATCTCCCACACACTCCTGTTAGCGTTAGCTTCATGAATGTCACTGCCACTTCTGGCATTCATACGACAAATCCTTCAGAACATTTGAGGAAAAAGGACAATCAGTGTGGAAGATGAGTTGCTGGGAGTGCAACGGATTGTCCTGGCACTTATATGCTTTTGATGTGGGATTTTCGCTATTTCACCACATTCTTCAAACAGAGTCTACTGCTTACAATGGCTCAATTCTGGTAAAAAGTAGAGTTTGGCAAGTCACAAAATGAATAGGGAGAGCCAAGTTGGAGAGGAGCCACGGGTCACAGTTAGTTATAACGCCCGAGGCACAAGCTGATCCATCAACCGATAACAGTGAGTAAAAGATGCAGCAAACGCTACTTAAAAACAAGGTATATGCTCTTTTATATCTAAAAATAGGTTATTTCTTGAACACCTGTGCTTATTTCATTACATATACTGCAGTGGCATTTATTAATAGTAATACATGCATTTTACCAATGAAGCTTCCATCTCCAGAGCCCTGACAACATGTCCACTCTGGGTGTGGTTGGTTTATAGGTTTTATCACTTATCCGGCAAGTTAGCTGAAAATATCGTTGTTAGTCCCAATATTGTTCAGTGTTGCTTTTACAGATGGTGTGGTCAGGTGCGATTGAATGTTTTTCTTTGTATCTCTTCTTCACCAAATAAAAATCAACAATTTTTCTTTTCTTTTAGTCCACATTGTGCGTGCCTCCCACTGTGTATCCTGGTACATCATGCTGCTTTGCTATGTGTACGGAAGTGAACAATCACTGAAAACAAACACATTTATAATTCTGTAAATACTGTTATCTGTTTTCCTTCTTTACTGCTAGTCTGGTCTTCTATCACCTGGCATTTCAATGTCCCACATAATTTGAATTGTATCTTTTTCCGTAATTCATTCCTCTCACAATAACTGCACTGTTCTGCTCTTGTCTATGTCCTCAGATGGGTCAATATTATTTTTGATGTTCTTAAGTTCTTTCCGGGATCTCTGCATCTCTAGGATTATTACCATGTGAGTTAAATGAAGGAGTGTATTCACTGAGGGCTGTGTGGGATCGAAAATTGACAAAAGCCCTTCTCACTTTCAGTGCCCTTCTATGTTTTCCTCCTGTGTGTTCGCTGATGACTTTGCAGCTCTAATCGTCGACTAAAGCTCTTCCCACATTTATTGCACTTGAGTGGCTTTCCCCCTCTGTGTGTTTGTTGATGTTTTCGTAGGATTGATAACTGACTAAAGCTCTTCAAACATTCACAGCAATCATATAGTTTTTTCCCTGTGTGTATTCGCTGATGTGTTTGTAGGTCTGATAATTGACTAAAGTTCTTCCCACATTCATTGCACTTGAATGGTTTTTCTCCTGTGTGAGTTCGCTGATGATACCTTAATACTGAAGAGAAGCGAAAACTACTGTTACATTCACCGCAATGATAGGGTTTTCCCCCCCTGTGTGTCCGTTGATGTGTTTGGAGGTTTGTTAATCGACTAAAGCTCTTCACACATTCACTGCAGTTGAATGGTTTTTTCCCCTTCACTGATGATTTTGTAGGTATGATGACTTACTAAAGCTCTTCCCACATTCATTGCACTTGAGTGGCTTCCCCACTGTGTGTGTTTATTGATGTTTTCGTAGGGCTGATAACTGACTAAAGCTCTTCAAACATTCACAGCAATCGTAGTTTTTCCCCTATGTATGTTCGCTGATGTCTTTGTAGGTCTGATAATTGACTCATGCTCTTCCCATATTCATTCCACTTGAATGGTTTTTCTACTGTGTGTGTTCGCTGGTGATACCTTAATGCTGAAGACCTGCAAAAACTACTGTCACATCCACTACAATGATAGGGTTTTTCCCCCGTGTGTGTTCGATGCTGTCTTTTTAGGTCTGATAAGTGACTAAAGCTCTTTACACATTAATTGCACTTGAATGGTTTGTCCCCTGTGTGTGTTCGCTTATGTCTTTGAAGGTGTGATAACCGACTAAAGCACTTTGCACATTTACTGCACTTGAATGGTTTTTCCCCTGTGTGTGTTTGTTGATGTCTTTGAAGGTGTGATAACCGACTAAAGCACTTTGCACATTCACTGCACTTGAATGGTTTTTCCCCCGTGTGTGTTCGATTATGACGTTGAAGGTGTGATAACCAACTAAAGCACTTTGCACATTCACTGCACTTGGATGGTTTTTCCCCTGTGTGTGTTCCCTGATGATACCTTAATGCTGAAGAGTCGCGAAAACTACTGTCACATTCACTACAATGATAAGGTTTTTCTCCCGTGTGTGTTCGCTGATGACGTTTTCGGTCTGATATCTGACTAATGCTTTTCCCATATTCATTGTACTTTAATGGTTTTCCCCCTGTGTGTGTTCGCTGATGATACCTTAATGCTGAAGAGCTGCAAAAACTACTGTCACATTCACTACAATGATAAGGTTTTTCCCCTGTGTGTGATTGTTGATGTCTTTGAAGGTGTGATAACCGACTAAAGCACTTTGCACATTCACTGCACTTGAATGTTTTTTCCCCTGTGTGTGTTCCCTGATGATACCTTAATGCTGAAGAGTCGCGAAAACTACTGTCACATTCACTACAATGATAAGGCTTTTCTCCCGTGTGTGTTCGCTGATGACGTTTTCGGTCTGATATCTGACTAAAGCTCTTCCCACATTCATTGCACTTGAATGGTTTTTCCCCTGTGTGTGTTCGCTGATGAATCCTTAATGCTGAAGAGCTGCAAAAACTACTGTCACATTCACTACAATGATAAGGTTTTTCTCCTGTGTGTGTTCGCTGATGACGTTTTCGGTCTGATATCTGACTAAAGCTCTTCCCACATTCATTGCACTTGAATGGTTTTTCCCCTGTGTGTGTTCGCTGATGATACCTTAATGCTGAAGATCTGCAAAAACTACTGTCACATTCACTACAATGATAAGGTTTTTCCCCCGTGTGTGTTCGCTGATGTCTTTGAAGGTGTGATAACCAACTGAAGCTCTTTGCACACTCACTGCACTTGAATGGTTTTTCTACTGTGTGTGTTCGCTGATGATACCTTAATGCTGAAGAGCTGCAAAAACTATTGTCACATTCACTGCACTTGAATGGTTTTTCTCCTGTGTGAGTTTGCTGATGATTTTGGAGGCTTGATAATCGACTAAAGCACTTTGCACATTCACTGCACTTGAATGGTTTTTCCCCTGTGTGTATTCGCTGATGATTTTGGAGGCTTGATAATTGACTAAAGCACTTTGCACATTCACTGCACTTGAATGGTTTTTCCCCTGTGTGTATTCGCTGATGTTTTTGGAGGTTTGATAAGTGACTAAAGCACCTTGCACATTCACTGCAATGATATGGCTTTTCCCCCGTGTGTGTACGCTGATGTATCTGTAGGGTTGATAAATGACCAAAGCTCTTTACACATTCACTGCACTTGAATGGCTTTTCCCCTGTGTACGTGTGCTGATGAAGCGTGAGTAGTGATGTCAAACTAAAGCTCTTGCTGTCTGTGTATGATTCTTTTTTCTTGGTTAGTGTCTGTGGGTCGGGTATATTTTTGTCTACATCCCATGACTGCATTTCCTGATGGGCCGACATGGCTGATAAAGCACTTGTTTTTTTCTCACACACTTTATATGTGTGCAGTATTTTGCACGTTTGATTTCTGTTTTAACAATAAAATGCAATAGCCACCAAATATTTGCCACACTCCTAATACGTAAAATGTGTCTTTGTAGGCGATTGTGCCTTTAGATTGGATTATGGCAATGCACGCTTGTAGGTAAAGATGTATCTTCCTTCTGGACGGTGCAAATTGCAACAGTCTGTTGTATTATAGATAGGCAAACTCCTCTTTCCTTTACCCGTCAATTGTCTGGCTCCGCTCTGTTGTGCTCTCCTCTAGTTACTGTGGTTTGGTCAGAAAGAGTTTACAATTCTCCTAGAGCACGGAATGATGGCTCATCTTTATTTTATAAAACAGAGCACTGTGGCAATCACATCATACCAATCCGATGATCAAAGCTGGTGTTGGACACTTGTTTATACAGGAGGCGGTTTGTTATTGTTGTTGCCTTCATTTTCCTAAGGTCATTTCTTCGTCTCGTGGCGTGGAGGTGCACAGCTCAGACTCTTATCATCACTGAACTGCCCTTGATGCTTCATCCGGGATCTGTCAGTTTGTGTGCAGGTTCCCCTGTCGCCGACTGCGCTGATGTTTTCCTGTATACTGTAGTTCATTATTTCTGCTATTATTGAAGTTTTACAGCATTCGCTTAATTATTGATGGTCATTTCATACATTCAAGGCTTGTTTTCTGTTGGATGTAAAGATATTTAAAATTACTAAATTGAAGCATAATTGAATGAGAATTCACAATGTTTAACTGGTTGTAAAAGACATTTCGGGGGGAGGATTACTAAATCTCCAAGCAATGCACACAGCCCCCCTGTGCGAGGCTGCGTTGCGTTGCGCGACGGGGAGGGAGCAGGAGAGCACCATATTTTCAAAAATATGGCTCTCACCTTCCCTTTCCCTTGCACCGGCACAGATTACAGCGGCCCTGAGTCATGCACACACCTTAGCACCAGAGCGCTAGGGTGTGTGTTTGAGTCCAGCTTAGGTTTTGTACAGGAAAGAGACAATTCCTATACAAAATACTATGCCTATACATGAGGAAAAGTTTTTACCACTTTGTATGCGTGTTGCACAGTGCAGCACGCATGCAAAATCAGAAAAGGAAGGAGAAATTAAAGCATTTCTCCTTCCTTGCGCCTAGTTTAAAAGGGTGTAGTTTTCTCACGCTAAGCCCAATATACTGTATTTGGTAAATTTGGTTTAGCATGAGAAACCTTGGGTGGTTGCATGGGAACGCCCAAGCACCCCCCTTGGCAGGCCCCCATGGTGCAAAGTAGCGCGAAGCAGTGATATGCACTGCTTCACATTACTTTAACGTTATTTCCAGCGCTAAACAAGGTTAGCGATGGAAAGTAAATTAGGAAAAAAAGATTTTGCACTGTTTTGTGCCACTTTTGTGACGCAAACACGATGCAAAATCTTAGTAAATCTCTCCTTCTTCTTTACCGCCTTTGAAAATTATCAGGGAATATTTCATCATACACAGATATTTAACTAAAAGTTCTGTTGATCAGGTGATATCTTATTAATGTCTGAAAAGGAGGTGATTTACCAGTGTTCACAGAGTAAGGGCGCTCACGGGGCACCCAAGTGCTAGAGGTATAGCTTAAGATAGACACATATGGTCAAGATATTATTGAAACAACAATAGATTTTAGAAAAAGAGATGGATCAGGCTGGGCTGTATAATTTCCAGTAACTCTTTACGAAGTATAGAACAAAAGTAACTCTATTCACACACTTCTTCTCATTTCTTTCCTATTCACTTAAGATCATTTCAAATGCCAACTCCTGTCTTTTCCTCGCTGTTCATAAGTCACCTTTGACACTTTCAACAGCTCCCTACGTTCAAGCATTTCTGGTTTCTTCTAACCTGGAAGATGTGAACATTATTGTGGGTTGAAGGGGGTTTTCTATCGCCATAACATCTGTCCATCTCCCTGAAACTAGTGCAGCTTACAGAGCCCGGTTCTGGCCCTGAAAGACAACTTTAAAAAGCAAGTCTTTAGGTCTTCATAAGGTAGATAAAGTTCTGTAAGATGCAGCTCCTTCTGGGGCTTTTGTGTCAAACAGAACAAGGGTTTCACTGTAAGGCCCGTCCTTTACATTATAAGCGCAGATAAGGCAAACAAACGTTGATTCATATAATTTAATATTCAACAATATTAGTCATTTAGTACTTATAGAGGATCCATCACAACCAATAATTTACCTGACATATCCCCGCAGCAGATTTGTGCATATTACTATTTTTTTCCCCCTTTTCCACCATTACATGGCATCTGGCATGACATTGTCCGTTTGGGGCCCAGGATGCAACTTTGTGACTGGATGGGCATTTGGCAGAGCGGGAGGAGGTGTCAGTAAACCACAGGTGATGCGGCATTTCTACCTTTCCATATTTTTCATATTCAAGTTTACCTAATTTCCTGTCCTTCGGCGCACTAACTCTGTGGGGTTCATCAGAAGTCAGATAACTGCCTCATACTCACAAGGCCATGGATCTCACTTCTTCTACAAGACTTATTGCAGACATAGGGCCTAGTTAGGAGTTTGTCCAACAGATTTTTGCCTCAAAACTAGGGGTGGGTGAAGAATTCCACTCTGCCGGCGGAGCTCGCAAAGTTTTTCCCACTCCGCACTCGGTGCAGACTTGTTCCAAAAAGCTCCATGCAGAACGGAGTTCTTTTCTCAAGCGGTTCGCCAATGGTAAGATGGCGAGCGCTTGTGAGAAAATATAACGCACTAGACCTCCTCCTGGCGAGATTTCTCAATGCGGGAGGTCACGGCAGGTCGCGACCACTCGAGTGTTAAAATCTGCCATTCTCGTTGATGAAGCTGCTATTCGATTAGAATGTCAATTAGAGCGGCAGTAAGCAGCATCGCTCTCTGGCACGACGCGTAGTGCTGTTCATGCTGATTTTACAGTGGGGGTTGAACTCCTGGCACTAAAAATCAGTGAGCACAGTGCAACTTAACAACCTCTGCCACTAGCGGAAGTCTGCAGAGTGCGGCGGAGTTTCCCTGGCACTTTGTGGAGTTCCGCAGAGTAAACATTTGCAAACTACACCAAGGCATTTTCAAAACGTGACAGATATCCTGCCTGCCTTATTATAATTGCTGCAGGATGCAATGCATTTTTAATGGGGCGGGCAGGACACCTGTCACATTTGTGATGGAATAAACCATCCGCTGAAATCTAAATAAGGCTTTTGGTTTACATTGCGTCCAGTGTGGCTAGCTGGGCTTGAAAGATCTTGTTGTTTGTTGGTCTCTCACTGCTTTGAGGTCACCGCCAGGCAGAACTACTGTCAGCGGCGCCTTGTGCAGATCTTCCTTCCTAGAGAGGACTTCTGTCAGCTACGCCTTGTGCTGATCTTCCTCCCAGGCAGGGTCTTCTGTCAGCTGTGCCTTGTGTAGATCTGCTTTCCAGACAACGGCTTCTTTCCTCAATGATCAGTTCAAAGGTCGGGAGAGGTATAACTGGTCTAGGTCATCTTCTTTATTGCAGTTCTACTGGTCAAGCCACAGACCTTGTGCTTTGAGAAGTAGGAGAGTCTGGATTTTCTGAGCTCTGTAGAACATTAAGACAGTTCTACCGCCTCCAGCACACACTACAAGACTCCAAGAGTCAACGCTACAAGTGCTGCTCCAAGGTTTAATTCAAACACTGCATCTGAACATCCCCTGGCAAATGCCAACTAGAGAATAAACATCCTGCCTGCACCAACAGAGCGCAGAAAGCTTTTCAAGCACCTCGAGGTACCTTGACTTTCTCTATCTGCCGTATCTGAAGATGTTAAACCTTGGTAACATCTATCTGCTTTGGACAAGGTCCTCCACTTTGCTATGAGAATGTAACTCCTCCTGCGCAAACACAACCCCTCAAGTCTGTACTGCATGAAGCTGGGTGGTTCTCACCCAAAAGAAGGCCCTCCACAAGTTGCTGAAATTTCTTACACCCCCTGGACAGCCGTGGCAACACACAGACCAACTACACCCCCTCAGCGATCACCCATCCATCCGCCAGGATCAAGACTCAGATATTTCAACCTTCTCTGTTACCGTCTTTGGAACGGCCCATCTCTGAGATCCGTGGAAGCTCCACACTCAGTGAGCTCAGAGTTGCCTTGCAAAAACCACCTCATGAGAGTGGAAGAAAAGAACATTAAGTGACACGCACTGCACAGAAGTGTAAATCTACTATTATTGTTCCATGTACCATTGTCCTACTGTTGATGTTTTGACATGGATGTTTTGCCGTCTAGCACAGCAGCTTCTTCGTTTAAAATCTTACTCAAAGGTTTTGCATCATACCTACTTACCTATGTACTGTTTCTGATCCTACGACATCTCTGGCAGACATGTTGTGCTGACTATTGCTACATAAATAGGAAGTAGATTGCTACTGCAGCGAGAGTGCAGTGTCCTTGCAGTCAGATGCACTTGATTGGGATAAAAGGTACCATGTTTGTTAGAAAAGCTGCAACTATTTGAATAATAACATACCAAAAGCAGCGCATATAATGCAATAACGCAGACAAGGTACTAGAAAAACGTGACGCTTACAATGCAATAACACAGGCAAGGAAGTAGGAAAACGTGACGCAAACAATGCAATAACACAGGCCAAGCATTAGGAGACTCCGGCGCAAACAATGCAATAACACAGGCCAGGCACGAGGAGAATCTGATGCAAACAATGCAATAACACAGGCCAGGCACGATGTGAATCTGATGCAAACAATGCAATAACACAGGCCAGGCACTAGGTGTATCTGACGCAAACACTGCAATAACACAGGCCAGGTACGAGGAGAATCTGAAGCAAACACTACAATAACACAGTCCAGGCATGAGCAGAATCTGATGTAAACAATGCAATAACACAGGCCAGGCATGAGGAGAATCTGAAGCAAACAATTCAATAACACAGGCCGGTGACGAGGAGAATCTGATGTAAACAATGCAATAACACAGGCCAGGCGTTGGGAGAATCTGACACAAACAATGCAATAATACAGGCCAGACATTGGGAGAATCTGATGTAAACAGTGCAATAACACAGGCCAGGCACGAGGATATTCTGATGCAAACAATGCAATAACCCAGGCCAGGCACGAGGAGAATCTGATGTAAACAATGCAAAACACAGGTCAGACGTTGGGAGAATCTGACGCAAACAATGCAATAACACGGGCCAGATACTAGGAGAATCAGATGTGAACAATGCAATAACAAAGGCCAGGCATTAGGAGAATCTGACGCGAACAATGCAATAACACAGGCCAGGCGTTGGGAGAATCTGACGCAAACAATGCTAATAATACAGGCACTTTATGAAAAACAGAGGAACCCACACTCAAAATCTTTCACACCATTCTAATTCAGGATGAAAAAGGATAAACAAAACTTAATATGCTTATCTCGGCAATTAGTTGTGCCGTTTTATTCGATAATTATATCAAAAATGGAAAGCAATTTATATCAAGAGAAGTATCAATGTCTTGAACTTACTGGCCAAACACGTACAATTGAACAAAATCAAAAAATTACGTGAATGTGCAAACATGTGAAGAGACATACATATGAATTAAAGACTCAAATCAAAAAAACTGCATAATTGCGCAAAAATTTGACAAAAACAAGCATTTAAATTGTGCAGAACATATGACTAATATATATTACAAACATAAGTGCAAAGGGAAATTTTCATATGGTTTTCGAAATTATTTGACCAAAATGAAGCCTTTTAATGTGCTTCCATATAACAAAACAACCTCTCGGTAGAGATGTTACAAAGCGTAATATTCCTAATAGTCTTAGCTATTTCTAAAATAGCCAGGATTTAATCCTGCACGCCTACGCGTTTCGAGTTTGGGAGGGTTCTTCTCAAACTCTCTTCAGGGCCAAATGTATTCCTTTCCCCATATGTAGACCTATTATAAAAACACAAAAAAGGAGGTACTTGTTACTGAAAGCTCCCCTCAACCTGCTCAGCCTTTCTCCTATGTACAACAGTAAAAAAGACGTACCTCTGGGGATTTGAGGTAATTCAATTCGTCCAGAAAAATCTTGTGAATCAGTACGGTCTGTGCGGTAATCTACAAGGATTAGCACAAAATTTTATGAAGCTTGTGAACTTTTATATACAATTTTTGTGTTCAATTTAATGTGAGACCGGCATGTAATTCATACCTGGTTAACAGGTACGAGAGCAAACAAGTTCGGCTGTGATTCTCATTATTGAAGATGTCCGTTTAAAGCTTGGTGCGCTGTAAGTAAAACGGGCGCATTACTTATATTTTTCATGACATTCAAAATTGAGCTATCATGTACAGTTATGCGTGATAGGATCATGACTTACTGGAAACGCTCCCGCCTTTCAAGGTTCAGGGGTGTCTTGATCCACAGTGGAATCTGTTATTTATATCGGTCCCTTCTGGGTTGTTTCTCAACATCCGCGGTTCTGTTTAAACAAACGCGGGTATTTGTTAAAGAACACATTACGTGTAGCAGAAGGTTGAACGCGCGCGCTGACTGTTTGTTGGAAAGCAGCGGCGGTGTGGTTTAAGGTGAATAAAATCGGCTCACATTTCCGAGGGTATCATGTGGCCTGGTCTAATAAGCAAAAAGGCAAGCGTTGCGCGGAACAGCGTGGCTGCTGGCCCTGCTGTTGGCGGTTTATCGTACCTGTCAATTCTGCAACCAGCGCCACTTCCTCATTCCATCACACAGTGGATGCACGTTGATTCTCTCAAGCGCATAAAGGGACCCACCTCTTGTGACTGAACCAATCAGAAATGAATTGGTTTTGCAGTGCCTTGGAGGTGCATTGTGGGACATGTAGTGAACCAAGCTGGGTGACCAATTCATGTCACTTCAAACTATCATGGCATATTCAGCATTGGAGTCAAATCAACTGTGGTACTGGGTTTAAAGTCTTGATAGCTCACTCATTGAGTTGAGGCCGGTGTTGATAGTATCAAACCGCATTATTAAATATGCCTCTTTGCGCAACAAAGCCTGCTCGACGTTAGGCGATTTGTGCTGTGGATCCATTCCAGCCAGAACGGTCCATTTAAAATCAGTTTCTTTGTGATTTGCGTGAGCAAAATGCTCAACCATTGGTGCATTTTGAACTTTTTTCTTGAGCCGTGAGCGATGTTGGGTTATCCGGACATTCACCTGTTGGCATGTTTTGCCTATATACAGTTTATTGCAAGTGCACAAGATACCGTAGATAACATTTTTACTCTTGCAGTTTGTATGTAAACTGTGTCTCCATTTTATGCCATTGTGGCAAAATTCATCTCCTTCTACAACACTAGTACAGGCGACACAAGTGCCACATTTATGGTGGCCTGTGATGGGTTTGAGGTTCCATTTGGAAATTAGATCACTTTTAGGTTTCTGTATGAAACTGTCGGCTCTTATGATTTGTTGGCCAACGCTCAAATTTTTCTTCATGGCAAAAATCGGCTTTTGAAGAGGGAAACCTAATCCCTCCAACAAATGCCAATTGCGCAGAATAATCTGGCGAAACTTATTCGTGTGTGTTCCATATGTGGTGACACATACGAGTTTGTCCAATTCTTTCTTGGTTTTTATTTTGAGGAGTTCTTCTCTCGGGGTGAAGCGTGCTCGTTTTTTAGAGTGTTTCAAAAGTTTTTTGGGGTAGCCTCTTTTGCTAAGTTCATCACAAAAGATGTCTGCATGTGTATTGAATCCATCAAGGTCAGAGCAATTGCGCCTGATCCTGAGTAACTGCCCATACGGGAGGTTATCCTTCAAACATTGGGGATGGGCACTCTTGTAGTGTAGAATAGTGTTTTTATCCGTGGCCTTCTTGAACAAAGTGGTGGTAAACTTACCCCCTGAACTGCCGACAGCCACATCAAGGAATGTCATTCTTTGATTGCTACACTCAATGGAAAATTTGATGTCAGGGTGTCTCAAATTTAGCCATTCATATAAGGCCATGAGTTCGGTCTGGCTCCCCTGCCACAGGAGCCAGACATCATCAATGTAACGCAGCCATTGCTTGATGTTTGCACCATAAGGATTATCATTATAAATGAATTTCTCCTCGTACTGTGACATATACAGCACCGCCATCTCTGGAGCATAGGGACAACCCATACCTGTCCCCTTGATTTGGACGAAGTACTCGTTTTCGAATTTGAAATAATTGTTTTTGAGTGTGATTTGAGCCAAGGCCAAAATGAAGGTAGTTGGAACTCTGTGTGGCCTTTCACGTTGGTCAAGATAAATTTCCATAACCTCAAGAGCCTCATCTTGGGGAATTTGCGTGTACAGTGAGGTAACTTCCAACGTTACCATCAGCTGCGTCTCAGAGTCAAACGTCATATCTTGGAGTTTGTTAATGAAGTCAATGGTATCCCGTAGGTACGATTTGACCCCCTCCAAGAGCGGTTTCAAGAAAAAATCGATGTATTTTGAAGCCGGCTCTAAGGCTGAATCACAGCCAGAGACGATCGGTCTCCCAGGGGGTGTTGTGCTGTTTTTATGTATCTTCGGTAGGAAGTAGAGAACAGGTGTTCTTGGTGACTTTTTATTTAGAAATTCATATTCTTTTGGACCCAAAAAGCCATTCTCCAATGCCTCTTTGGTGATACAGGCAATTTTATTTTGAATTTCTCTCACAGGGTCATCTTTGACCATTCTGTACCATTCCGGGTTGTCCACATGTGTCCTACCTTCCGAAAGATACATTGTGCGTGGCCATACCACTACTGCACCACCCTTGTCGGCCTGTTTAATAATTATCGAAGGGTCTGATTCCAGATCTTTTATAGCTTTGAGCTGACCCTTGCTGATGTTGTGGCTGATAAATGATTTTTCTTTTTCTAATTTTGTAAGTGCTGACAAGACTGCTTGCTCGAACGCGTACACTTGTTTCGGAATATTAGTAGTGGGCAAAAACTTGGACTTTACTCGAAGGCCAGTAGTTTCACTGCTTGTTGCAGCTTCTCCGCCGGCAAAGTATGTTTTTAATCTGATTTTCCTACAAAAATCCAATGCCTCAAGCTTGAGCTTAGTAAAATCAGTACGTCGCTTGGGCACAAATTTGAGACCAAAATTGAGGATCATATTTTCGTCCTCAGTGAGGGTTTTATTAGAAAGGTTCACTATTGTAGATACATCTAGTTGTTGTAGTATCTGTTTCTTGTCCGCATTTCCCATGGTGGTTGTTTGAAGCGGACGTTTTGTTGTCCGCCCTTTCCTAAAAAAGGTTGGTTAGTGCCCTTCTTGTTTTGCTGACCCTGGTTGGAATCAAGAGACGATCCAGAAGATGAAGTAGACGAGAAAGTGGTAAATCTCGTTCTTGATCTACCCTGGTACGAGTTAAGAGCTCTCTTTGAGTCAATAGTAGTATAGTAGTCTTCCTTTAAAAAGGGATATACTTGCTCTATTTTGAATGACTTAGAGTCTTTCTCGAACTGGGCTGTTTTGGTATTAATAGTTAAATCTTTAAAAGTCTGGATTTCCTTTTCGATTTTGTCAAGTAGACTTTTAGCCTCTACTTCAGTTTTATTATCAGCAATTGCTTTTAATAATTCCGCAATTTCCTTTTCTTCCTCACTGCAGAGACGTTGAGCGGTCTCAATTGTATGGACCATGAGGTCACGACTACATTTAGTATTAATATAACTAAAGCCTTTTTTATATTCCGGATCTTCCACAAAGATCACTGGTATATTTTTCACCTGCAGGCCCCAAGGTATTGTGCCAGCCCGCAAATGTTGTAGAAGGAAATGCCCATGCAATTCTGTCCTTATATGCTTTTTTTGGAGACGAGTTAACCTGTCAGCCTCATTCTGATGTTTAGCAGTGGTACTTAGAGAAATACCTGAGAAGGGATTAGAAGCAATCAAATTTTGTATGTGGTTTTCAGTAAAAGACAATGTTTCCTTCTCTGACATACTTTAACAAGGAAGAGTGTTCCTTGTTGTGGATTTACTCAATTACGTGATGTTCAAGAGACAATAATTGTCTCAGTCCTAACTCGCTCGGGTGGAAACCCGCTCTAAATTTTTACAAAAAAGGGGGAGTGTGGCCCATTCGGACATGAGTGGGGTACGGGCCCATATACTTTATGAAAAACAGAGGAACCCACACTCAAAATCTTTCACACCATTCTAATTCAGGATGAAAAAGGATAAACAAAACTTAATATGCTTATCTCGGCAATTAGTTGTGCCGTTTTATTCAATAATTATATCAAAAATGGAAAGCAATTTATATCAAGAGAAGTATCAATGTCTTGAACTTACTGGCCAAACACGTACAATTGAACAAAATCAAAAAATTACGTGAATGTGCAAACATGTGAAGAGACATACATATGAATTAAAGACTCAAATCAAAAAAACTGCATAATTGCGCAAAAATTTGACAAAAACAAGCATTTAAATTGTGCAGAACATATGACTAATATATATTACAAACATAAGTGCAAAGGGAAATTTTCATATGGTTTTCGAAATTATTTGACCAAAATGAAGCCTTTTAATGTGCTTCCATATAACAAAACAACCTCTCGGTAGAGATGTTACAAAGCGTAATATTCCTAATAGTCTTAGCTATTTCTAAAATAGCCAGGATTTAATCCTGCACGCCTACGCGTTTCGAGTTTGGGAGGGTTCTTCTCAAACTCTCTTCAGGGCCAAATGTATTCCTTTCCCCATATGTAGACCTATTATAAAAACACAAAAAAGGAGGTACTTGTTACTGAAAGCTCCCCTCAACCTGCTCAGCCTTTCTCCTATGTACAACAGTAAAAAAGACGTACCTCTGGGGATTTGAGGTAATTCAATTCGTCCAGAAAAATCTTGTGAATCAGTACGGTCTGTGCGGTAATCTACAAGGATTAGCACAAAATTTTATGAAGCTTGTGAAATTTTATATACAATTTTTGTGTTCAATTTAATGTGAGACCGGCATGTAATTCATACCTGGTTAACAGGTACGAGAGCAAACAAGTTCGGCTGTGATTCTCATTATTGAAGATGTCCGTTTAAAGCTTGGTGCGCTGTAAGTAAAACGGGCGCATTACTTATATTTTTCATGACATTCAAAATTGAGCTATCATGTACAGTTATGCGTGATAGGATCATGACTTACTGGAAACGCTCCCGCCTTTCAAGGTTCAGGGGTGTCTTGATCCACAGTGGAATCTGTTATTTATATCGGTCCCTTCTGGGTTGTTTCTCAACATCCGCGGTTCTGTTTAAACAAACGCGGGTATTTGTTAAAGAACACATTACGTGTAGCAGAAGGTTGAACGCGCGCGCTGACTGTTTGTTGGAAAGCAGCGGCGGTGTGGTTTAAGGTGAATAAAATCGGCTCACATTTCCGAGGGCATCATGTGGCCTGGTCTAATAAGCAAAAAGGCAAGCGTTGCGCGGAACAGCGTGGCTGCTGGCCCTGCTGTTGGCGGTTTATCGTACCTGTCAATTCTGCAACCAGCGCCACTTCCTCATTCCATCACACAGTGGATGCACGTTGATTCTCTCAAGCGCATAAAGGGACCCACCTCTTGTGACTGAACCAATCAGAAATGAATTGGTTTTGCAGTGCCTTGGAGGTGCATTGTGGGACATGTAGTGAACCAAGCTGGGTGACCAATTCATGTCACTTCAAACTATCATGGCATATTCAGCATTGGAGTCAAATCAACTGTGGTACTGGGTTTAAAGTCTTGATAGCTCACTCATTGAGTTGAGGCCGGTGTTGATAGTATCAAACCGCATTATTAAATATGCCTCTTTGCGCAACAAAGCCTGCTCGACGTTAGGCGATTTGTGCTGTGGATCCATTCCAGCCAGAACGGTCCATTTAAAATCAGTTTCTTTGTGATTTGCGTGAGCAAAATGCTCAACCATTGGTGCATTTTGAACTTTTTTCTTGAGCCGTGAGCGATGTTGGGTTATCCGGACATTCACCTGTTGGCATGTTTTGCCTATATACAGTTTATTGCAAGTGCACAAGATACCGTAGATAACATTTTTACTCTTGCAGTTTGTATGTAAACTGTGTCTCCATTTTATGCCATTGTGGCAAAATTCATCTCCTTCTACAACACTAGTACAGGCGACACAAGTGCCACATTTATGGTGGCCTGTGATGGGTTTGAGGTTCCATTTGGAAATTAGATCACTTTTAGGTTTCTGTATGAAACTGTCGGCTCTTATGATTTGTTGGCCAACGCTCAAATTTTTCTTCATGGCAAAAATCGGCTTTTGAAGAGGGAAACCTAATCCCTCCAACAAATGCCAATTGCGCAGAATAATCTGGCGAAACTTATTCGTGTGTGTTCCATATGTGGTGACACATACGAGTTTGTCCAATTCTTTCTTGGTTTTTATTTTGAGGAGTTCTTCTCTCGGGGTGAAGCGTGCTCGTTTTTTAGAGTGTTTCAAAAGTTTTTTGGGGTAGCCTCTTTTGCTAAGTTCATCACAAAAGATGTCTGCATGTGTATTGAATCCATCAAGGTCAGAGCAATTGCGCCTGATCCTGAGTAACTGCCCATACGGGAGGTTATCCTTCAAACATTGGGGATGGGCACTCTTGTAGTGTAGAATAGTGTTTTTATCCGTGGCCTTCTTGAACAAAGTGGTGGTAAACTTACCCCCTGAACTGCCGACAGCCACATCAAGGAATGTCATTCTTTGATTGCTACACTCAATGGAAAATTTGATGTCAGGGTGTCTCAAATTTAGCCATTCATAAAAGGCCATGAGTTCGGTCTGGCTCCCCTGCCACAGGAGCCAGACATCATCAATGTAACGCAGCCATTGCTTGATGTTTGCACCATAAGGATTATCATTATAAATGAATTTCTCCTCGTACTGTGACATATACAGCACCGCCATCTCTGGAGCATAGGGACAACCCATAGCTGTCCCCTTGATTTGGACGAAGTACTCGTTTTCGAATTTGAAATAATTGTTTTTGAGTGTGATTTGAGCCAAGGCCAAAATGAAGGCAGTTGGAACTCTGTGTGGCCTTTCACGTTGGTCAAGATAAATTTCCATAACCTCAAGAGCCTCATCTTGGGGAATTTGCGTGTACAGTGAGGTAACGTCTAACGTTACCATCAGCTGCGTCTCAGAGTCAAACGTCATATCTTGGAGTTTGTTAATGAAGTCAATGGTATCCCGTAGGTACGATTTGACCCCCTCCAAGAGCGGTTTCAAGAAAAAATCTATGTATTTTGAAGCCGGCTCTAAGGCTGAATCACAGCCAGAGACGATCGGTCTCCCAGGGGGTGTTGTGCTGTTTTTATGTATCTTCGGTAGGAAGTAGAGAACAGGTGTTCTTGGTGACTTTTTATTTAGAAATTCATATTCTTTTGGACCCAAAAAGCCATTCTCCAATGCCTCTTTGGTGATACAGGCAATTTTATTTTGAATTTCTCTCACAGGGTCATCTTTGACCATTCGGTACCATTCCGGGTTGTCCACATGTGTCCTACCTTCCGAAAGATACATTGTGCGTGGCCATATCTTTCGGGGAGACCGATCGTCTCTGGCTGTGATTCAGCCTTAGAGCCGGCTTCAAAATACATCGATTTTTTCTTGAAACCGCTCTTGGAGGGGGTCAAATCGTACCTACGGGATACCATTGACTTCATTAACAAACTCCAAGATATGACGTTTGACTCTGAGACGCAGCTGATGGTAACGTTAGACGTTACCTCACTGTACACGCAAATTCCCCAAGATGAGGCTCTTGAGGTTATGGAAATTTATCTTGACCAACGTGAAAGGCCACACAGAGTTCCAACTGCCTTCATTTTGGCCTTGGCTCAAATCACACTCAAAAACAATTATTTCAAATTCGAAAACGAGTACTTCGTCCAAATCAAGGGGACAGCTATGGGTTGTCCCTATGCTCCAGAGATGGCGGTGCTGTATATGTCACAGTACGAGGAGAAATTCATTTATAATGATAATCCTTATGGTGCAAACATCAAGCAATGGCTGCGTTACATTGATGATGTCTGGCTCCTGTGGCAGGGGAGCCAGACCGAACTCATGGCCTTTTATGAATGGCTAAATTTGAGACACCCTGACATCAAATTTTCCATTGAGTGTAGCAATCAAAGAATGACATTCCTTGATGTGGCTGTCGGCAGTTCAGGGGGTAAGTTTACCACCACTTTGTTCAAGAAGGCCACGGATAAAAACACTATTCTACACTACAAGAGTGCCCATCCCCAATGTTTGAAGGATAACCTCCCGTATGGGCAGTTACTCAGGATCAGGCGCAATTGCTCTGACCTTGATGGATTCAATACACATGCAGACATCTTTTGTGATGAACTTAGCAAAAGAGGCTACCCCAAAAAACTTTTGAAACACTCTAAAAAACGAGCACGCTTCACCCCGAGAGAAGAACTCCTCAAAATAAAAACCAAGAAAGAATTGGACAAACTCGTATGTGTCACCACATATGGAACACACACGAATAAGTTTCGCCAGATTATTCTGCGCAATTGGCATTTGTTGGAGGGATTAGGTTTCCCTCTTCAAAAGCCGATTTTTGCCATGAAGAAAAATTTGAGCGTTGGCCAACAAATCATAAGAGCCGACAGTTTCATACAGAAACCTAAAAGTGATCTAATTTCCAAATGGAACCTCAAACCCATCACAGGCCACCATAAATGTGGCACTTGTGTCGCCTGTACTAGTGTTGTAGAAGGAGATGAATTTTGCCACAGTTTACATACAAACTGCAAGAGTAAAAATGTTATCTACGGTATCTTGTGCACTTGCAATAAACTGTATATAGGCAAAACATGCCAACAGGTGAATGTCCGGATAACCCAACATCGCTCACGGCTCAAGAAAAAAGTTCAAAATGCACCAATGGTTGAGCATTTTGCTCACGCAAATCACAAAGAAACTGATTTTAAATGGACCGTTCTGGCTGGAATGGATCCACAGCACAAATCGCCTAACGTCGAGCAGGCTTTGTTGCGCAAAGAGGCATATTTAATAATGCGGTTTGATACTATCAACACCGGCCTCAACTCAATGAGTGAGCTATCAAGACTTTAAACCCAGTACCACAGTTGATTTGACTCCAATGCTGAATATGCCATGATAGTTTGAAGTGACATGAATTGGTCACCCAGCTTGGTTCACTACATGTCCCACAATGCACCTCCAAGGCACTGCAAAACCAATTCATTTCTGATTGGTTCAGTCACAAGAGGTGGGTCCCTTTATGCGCTTGAGAGAATCAACGTGCATCCACTGTGTGATTGAATGAGGAAGTGGCGCTGGTTGCAGAATTGACAGGTACGATAAACCGCCAACAGCAGGGCCAGCAGCCACGCTGTTCCGCGCAACGCTTGCCTTTTTGCTTATTAGACCAGGCCACATGATACCCTCGGAAATGTGAGCCGATTTTATTCACCTTAAACCACACCGCCGCTGCTTTCCAACAAACAGTCAGCGCGCGCGTTCAACCTTCTGCTACACGTAATGTGTTCTTTAACAAATACCCGCGTTTGTTTAAACAGAACCGCGGATGTTGAGAAACAACCCAGAAGGGACCGATATAAATAACAGATTCCACTGTGGATCAAGACACCCCTGAACCTTGAAAGGCGGGAGCGTTTCCAGTAAGTCATGATCCTATCACGCATAACTGTACATGATAGCTCAATTTTGAATGTCATGAAAAATATAAGTAATGCGCCCGTTTTACTTACAGCGCACCAAGCTTTAAACGGACATCTTCAATAATGAGAATCACAGCCGAACTTGTTTGCTCTCGTACCTGTTAACCAGGTATGAATTACATGCCGGTCTCACATTAAATTGAACACAAAAATTGTATATAAAAGTTCACAAGCTTCATAAAATTTTGTGCTAATCCTTGTAGATTACCGCACAGACCGTACTGATTCACAAGATTTTTCTGGACGAATTGAATTACCTCAAATCCCCAGAGGTACGTCTTTTTTACTGTTGTACATAGGAGAAAGGCTGAGCAGGTTGAGGGGAGCTTTCAGTAACAAGTACCTCCTTTTTTGTGTTTTTATAATAGGTCTACATATGGGGAAAGGAATACATTTGGCCCTGAAGAGAGTTTGAGAAGAACCCTCCCAAACTCGAAACGCGTAGGCGTGCAGGATTAAATCCTGGCTATTTTAGAAATAGCTAAGACTATTAGGAATATTACGCTTTGTAACATCTCTACCGAGAGGTTGTTTTGTTATATGGAAGCACATTAAAAGGCTTCATTTTGGTCAAATAATTTCGAAAACCATATGAAAATTTCCCTTTGCACTTATGTTTGTAATATATATTAGTCATATGTTCTGCACAATTTAAATGCTTGTTTTTGTCAAATTTTTGCGCAATTATGCAGTTTTTTTGATTTGAGTCTTTAATTCATATGTATGTCTCTTCACATGTTTGCACATTCACGTAATTTTTTGATTTTGTTCAATTGTACGTGTTTGGCCAGTAAGTTCAAGACATTGATACTTCTCTTGATATAAATTGCTTTCCATTTTTGATATAATTATCGAATAAAACGGCACAACTAATTGCCGAGATAAGCATATTAAGTTTTGTTTATCCTTTTTCATCCTGAATTAGAATGGTGTGAAAGATTTTGAGTGTGGGTTCCTCTGTTTTTCATAAAGTATATGGGCCCGTACCCCACTCATGTCCGAATGGGCCACACTCCCCCTTTTTTGTAAAAATTTAGAGCGGGTTTCCACCCGAGCGAGTTAGGACTGAGACAATTATTGTCTCTTGAACATCACGTAATTGAGTAAATCCACAACAAGGAACACTCTTCCTTGTTAAAGTATGTCAGAGAAGGAAACATTGTCTTTTACTGAAAACCACATACAAAATTTGATTGCTTCTAATCCCTTCTCAGGTATTTCTCTAAGTACCACTGCTAAACATCAGAATGAGGCTGACAGGTTAACTCGTCTCCAAAAAAAGCATATAAGGACAGAATTGCATGGGCATTTCCTTCTACAACATTTGCGGGCTGGCACAATACCTTGGGGCCTGCAGGTGAAAAATATACCAGTGATCTTTGTGGAAGATCCGGAATATAAAAAAGGCTTTAGTTATATTAATACTAAATGTAGTCGTGACCTCATGGTCCATACAATTGAGACCGCTCAACGTCTCTGCAGTGAGGAAGAAAAGGAAATTGCGGAATTATTAAAAGCAATTGCTGATAATAAAACTGAAGTAGAGGCTAAAAGTCTACTTGACAAAATCGAAAAGGAAATCCAGACTTTTAAAGATTTAACTATTAATACCAAAACAGCCCAGTTCGAGAAAGACTCTAAGTCATTCAAAATAGAGCAAGTATATCCCTTTTTAAAGGAAGACTACTATACTACTATTGACTCAAAGAGAGCTCTTAACTCGTACCAGGGTAGATCAAGAACGAGATTTACCACTTTCTCGTCTACTTCATCTTCTGGATCGTCTCCTGATTCCAACCAGGGTCAGCAAAACAAGAAGGGCACTAACCAACCTTTTTTAGGAAAGGGCGGACAACAAAACGTCCGCTTCAAACAACCACCATGGGAAATGCGGACAAGAAACAGATACTACAACAACTAGATGTATCTACAATAGTGAACCTTTCTAATAAAACCCTCACTGAGGACGAAAATATGATCCTCAATTTTGGTCTCAAATTTGTGCCCAAGCGACGTACTGATTTTACTAAGCTCAAGCTTGAGGCATTGGATTTTTGTAGGAAAATCAGATTAAAAACATACTTTGCCGGCGGAGAAGCTGCAACAAGCAGTGAAACTACTGGCCTTCGAGTAAAGTCCAAGTTTTTGCCCACTACTAATATTCCGAAACAAGTGTACGCGTTCGAACAAGCAGTCTTGTCAGCACTTACAAAATTAGAAAAAGAAAAATCATTTATCAGCCACAACATCAGCAAGGGTCAGCTCAAAGCTATAAAAGATCTGAAATCAGACCCTTCGATAATTATTAAACAGGCCGACAAGGGTGGTGCAGTAGTGGTATGGCCACGCACAATGTATCTTTCGGAAGGTAGGACACATGTGGACAACCCGGAATGGTACCGAATGGTCAAAGATGACCCTGTGAGAGAAATTCAAAATAAAATTGCCTGTATCACCAAAGAGGCATTGGAGAATGGCTTTTTGGGTCCAAAAGAATATGAATTTCTAAATAAAAAGTCACCAAGAACACCTGTTCTCTACTTCCTACCGAAGATACATAAAAACAGCACAACACCCCCTGGGAGACCGATCGTCTCTGGCTGTGATTCAGCCTTAGAGCCGGCTTCAAAATACATCGATTTTTTCTTGAAACCGCTCGTGGAGGGGGTCAAATCGTACCTACGGGATACCATTGACTTCATTAACAAACTCCAAGATATGACGTTTGACTCTGAGACGCAGCTGATGGTAACGTGAGGTTCCGTGACAATTTTAAGTGATGTTTTCGACTCGCACGAATATGGTCGAGTCTGGTATCTAAGAACCGCAAATGACGAGTTTAGTAAGTGTGCGCAGTTTCGCTGTGCTAACTTAAACCGTTCGTTTGATATGTGGGTTTTTCATCTGTACCCACGGGTTCCATCTTAGATACGGCATCCATTTTGTCTCTTGCCCTCAAGTAGCCAGCGAACGGACACTGTCCGCTTCGTCACCCTGGGACTCTCAGGATATTTGTGGAAGACACATGTACTTTGTAAATATCTTTTACGATGAGGGGGATGATACTGTAAGGCAGATGGCCCCGCTCGAGGCTCATCTTGCCGTCCGGTTTATTGTCTCAGCCGTGCATCTCATTAGGCACGTCCCTTTGATGCCTGTATCTCGTGTTTCCCGATACCTACCCTTTTACACTCTTTTCAATCCCCCACTGTCTCCATCTTCCTCTGCACCTGTCCTTGTCCCTATTTCGATCTGTTTTACTGCCGATTAGAATTCACTAATGTTGGGAAGATGGGTTTTTACAGTTGGGAACCGCCAAATGTTTCCGCACTTATGTTCCGGACCTTATGTGTACCAAAGTGACCAAAGCGACCCCTCTGGGGGATAATTATGGGAACCAGGTTGTAAACTTTTGTGTACCATGTTGTCCTATGAGTTAATTTTGTATAAAAAGAGCGATCCACAGAACCAATTTGAAGCAGTCTCCCCAAGTTGCACGTGTTGTACTTGTCGTGACTTCTGTGTTCCCTGCAGTAATAAACCTTGAATCTTTGACGCCGAAGGAAGTGTCCCGTGTCTCTGTAGTTTGTGCGCCGAAACAGGTATCCCATGAAGGTTATAGGTGTTGTTCCCTGGCACCGCTGGTACTGTAAAAAGTCCAGTCCTTCAAACGTTAGACGTTACCTCACTGTACACGCAAATTCCCCAAGATGAGGCTCTTGAGGTTATGGAAATTTATCTTGACCAACGTGAAAGGCCACACAGAGTTCCAACTGCCTTCATTTTGGCCTTGGCTCAAATCACACTCAAAAACAATTATTTCAAATTCGAAAACGAGTACTTCGTCCAAATCAAGGGGACAGCTATGGGTTGTCCCTATGCTCCAGAGATGGCGGTGCTGTATATGTCACAGTACGAGGAGAAATTCATTTATAATGATAATCCTTATGGTGCAAACATCAAGCAATGGCTGCGTTACATTGATGATGTCTGGCTCCTGTGGCAGGGGAGCCAGACCGAACTCATGGCCTTTTATGAATGGCTAAATTTGAGACACCCTGACATCAAATTTTCCATTGAGTGTAGCAATCAAAGAATGACATTCCTTGATGTGGCTGTCGGCAGTTCAGGGGGTAAGTTTACCACCACTTTGTTCAAGAAGGCCACGGATAAAAACACTATTCTACACTACAAGAGTGCCCATCCCCAATGTTTGAAGGATAACCTCCCGTATGGGCAGTTACTCAGGATCAGGCGCAATTGCTCTGACCTTGATGGATTCAATACACATGCAGACATCTTTTGTGATGAACTTAGCAAAAGAGGCTACCCCAAAAAACTTTTGAAACACTCTAAAAAACGAGCACGCTTCACCCCGAGAGAAGAACTCCTCAAAATAAAAACCAAGAAAGAATTGGACAAACTCGTATGTGTCACCACATATGGAACACACACGAATAAGTTTCGCCAGATTATTCCGCGCAATTGGCATTTGTTGGAGGGATTAGGTTTCCCTCTTCAAAAGCTGATTTTTGCCATGAAGAAAAATTTGAGCGTTGGCCAACAAATCATAAGAGCCGACAGTTTCATACAGAAACCTAAAAGTGATCTAATTTCCAAATGGAACCTCAAACCCATCACAGGCCACCATAAATGTGGCACTTGTGTCGCCTGTACTAGTGTTGTAGAAGGAGATGAATTTTGCCACAATGGCATAAAATGGAGACACAGTTTACATACAAACTGCAAGAGTAAAAATGTTATCTACGGTATCTTGTGCACTTGCAATAAACTGTATATAGGCAAAACATGCCAACAGGTGAATGTCCGGATAACCCAACATCGCTCACGGCTCAAGAAAAAAGTTCAAAATGCACCAATGGTTGAGCATTTTGCTCACGCAAATCACAAAGAAACTGATTTTAAATGGACCGTTCTGGCTGGAATGGATCCACAGCACAAATCGCCTAACGTCGAGCAGGCTTTGTTGCGCAAAGAGGCATATTTAATAATGCGGTTTGATACTATCAACACCGGCCTCAACTCAATGAGTGAGCTATCAAGACTTTAAACCCAGTACCACAGTTGATTTGACTCCAATGCTGAATATGCCATGATAGTTTGAAGTGACATGAATTGGTCACCCAGCTTGGTTCACTACATGTCCCACAATGCACCTCCAAGGCACTGCAAAACCAATTCATTTCTGATTGGTTCAGTCACAAGAGGTGGGTCCCTTTATGCGCTTGAGAGAATCAACGTGCATCCACTGTGTGATGGAATGAGGAAGTGGCGCTGGTTGCAGAATTGACAGGTACGATAAACCGCCAACAGCAGGGCCAGTAGCCACGCTGTTCCGCGCAACGCTTGCCTTTTTGCTTATTAGACCAGGCCACATGATACCCTCGGAAATGTGAGCCGATTTTATTCACCTTAAACCACACCGCCGCTGCTTTCCAACAAACAGTCAGCGCGCGCGTTCAACCTTCTGCTACACGTAATGTGTTCTTTAACAAATACCCGCGTTTGTTTAAACAGAACCGCGGATGTTGAGAAACAACCCAGAAGGGACCGATATAAATAACAGATTCCACTGTGGATCAAGACACCCCTGAACCTTGAAAGGCGGGAGCGTTTCCAGTAAGTCATGATCCTATCACGCATAACTGTACATGATAGCTCAATTTTGAATGTCATGAAAAATATAAGTAATGCGCCCGTTTTACTTACAGCGCACCAAGCTTTAAACGGACATCTTCAATAATGAGAATCACAGCCGAACTTGTTTGCTCTCGTACCTGTTAACCAGGTATGAATTACATGCCGGTCTCACATTAAATTGAACACAAAAATTGTATATAAAAGTTCACAAGCTTCATAAAATGTTGTGCTAATCCTTGTAGATTACCGCACAGACCGTACTGATTCACAAGATTTTTCTGGACGAATTGAATTACCTCAAATCCCCAGAGGTACGTCTTTTTTACTGTTGTACATAGGAGAAAGGCTGAGCAGGTTGAGGGGAGCTTTCAGTAACAAGTACCTCCTATTTTGTGTTTTTATAATAGGTCTACATATGGGGAAAGGAATACATTTGGCCCTGAAGAGAGTTTGAGAAGAACCCTCCCAAACTCGAAACGCGTAGGCGTGCAGGATTAAATCCTGGCTATTTTAGAAATAGCTAAGACTATTAGGAATATTACGCTTTGTAACATCTCTACCGAGAGGTTGTTTTGTTATATGGAAGCACATTAAAAGGCTTCATTTTGGTCAAATAATTTCGAAAACCATATGAAAATTTCCCTTTGCACTTATGTTTGTAATATATATTAGTCATATGTTCTGCACAATTTAAATGCTTGTTTTTGTCAAATTTTTGCGCAATTATGCAGTTTTTTTGATTTGAGTCTTTAATTCATATGTATGTCTCTTCACATGTTTGCACATTCACGTAATTTTTTGATTTTGTTCAATTGTACGTGTTTGGCCAGTAAGTTCAAGACATTGATACTTCTCTTGATATAAATTGCTTTCCATTTTTGATATAATTATCGAATAAAACGGCACAACTAATTGCCGAGATAAGCATATTAAGTTTTGTTTATCCTTTTTCATCCTGAATTAGAATGGTGTGAAAGATTTTGAGTGTGGGTTCCTCTGTTTTTCATAAAGTATATGGGCCCGTACCCCACTCATGTCCGAATGGGCCACACTCCCCCTTTTTTGTAAAAATAATACAGGCACGGCACTAGGAGAATCTGACACAAACAATGCTATAACACAGGCAACGATACAGAAAAGGGGGTGGTGATGAACAGAGTGTCTGAATTAAGCAGACCACTCTTACCCAGTCCAAGGATCAGGGCTTGATCCATCACCGTTATTTATCTCACTGCCCCATCCCAGCTCAGAACCTGGCTATATGCAAATTAGTCTGTCCCTGGCCCAGTGCATCATGGGAACAGGGCAGACCAAACTACCAAGCCAATTCTTCACCAGAAAGGAGACAAGCTACCGGGGACCGGTTTCTGGCATTTCAGCCTCTTCGGCCCGGCTTGCTTGAATCCTGATGGAGCAGTGAGAAAGGGACTCATGTCTGAGTATACCCTGCCACACCTATAGTGGCCAAAAACGATACAGAAAAGGGGGTGGTGATGAACAGAGTGTCTGAATTAAGCAGACCACTCTTACCCAGTCCAAGGATCAGGGCTTGATCCATCACCGTTATTTATCTCACTGCCCCATCCCAGCTCAGAACCTGGCTATATGCAAATTAGTCTGTCCCTGGCGCAGTGCATCATGGGAACAGGGCAGACCAAACTACCAAGCCAATTCTTCACCAGAAAGGAGACAAGCTACCGGGGACCGGTTTCTGGCATTTCAGCCTCTTCGGCCCGGCTTGCTTGAATCCTGATGGAGCAGTGAGAAAGGGACTCATGTCTGAGTATACCCTGCCACACCTATAGTGGCCAAAAACGATACAGAAAAGGGGGTGGTGATGAACAGAGTGTCTGAATTAAGCAGACCACTCTTACCCAGTCCAAGGATCAGGGCTTGATCCATCACCGTTATTTATCTCACTGCCCCATCCCAGCTCAGAACCTGGCTATATGCAAATTAGTCTGTCCCTGGCCCAGTGCATCATGGGAACAGGGCAGACCAAACTACCAAGCCAATTCTTCACCAGAAAGGAGACAAGCTACCGGGGACCGGTTTCTGGCATTTCAGCCTCTTCGGCCCGGCTTGCTTGAATCCTGATGGAGCAGTGAGAAAGGGACTCATGTCTGAGTATACCCTGCCACACCTATAGTGGCCAAAAACGATACAGAAAAGGGGGTGGTGATGAACAGAGTGTCTGAATTAAGCAGACCACTCTTACCCAGTCCAAGGATCAGGGCTTGATCCATCACCGTTATTTATCTCACTGCCCCATCCCAGCTCAGAACCTGGCTATATGCAAATTAGTCTGTCCCTGGCCCAGTGCATCATGGGAACAGGGCAGACCAAACTACCAAGCCAATTCTTCACCAGAAAGGAGACAAGCTACCGGGGACCGGTTTCTGGCATTTCAGCCTCTTCGGCCCGGCTTGCTTGAATCCTGATGGAGCAGTGAGAAAGGGACTCATGTCTGAGTATACCCTGCCACACCTATAGTGGCCAAAAACAATACAGAAAAGGGGGTGGTGATGAACAGAGTGTCTGAATTAAGCAGACCACTCTTACCCAGTCCAAGGATCAGGGCTTGATCCATCACCGTTATTTATCTCACTGCCCCATCCCAGCTCAGAACCTGGCTATATGCAAATTAGTCTGTCCCTGGCCCAGTGCATCATGGGAACAGGGCAGACCAAACTACCAAGCCAATTCTTCACCAGAAAGGAGACAAGCTACCGGGGACCGGTTTCTGGCATTTCAGCCTCTTCGGCCCGGCTTGCTTGAATCCTGATGGAGCAGTGAGAAAGGGACTCATGTCTGAGTATACCCTGCCACACCTATAGTGGCCAAAAACGATACAGAAAAGGGGGTGGTGATGAACAGAGTGTCTGAATTAAGCAGACCACTCTTACCCAGTCCAAGGATCAGGGCTTGATCCATCACCGTTATTTATCTCACTGCCCCATCCCAGCTCAGAACCTGGCTATATGCAAATTAGTCTGTCCCTGGCCCAGTGCATCATGGGAACAGGGCAGACCAAACTACCAAGCCAATTCTTCACCAGAAAGGAGACAAGCTACCGGGGACCAGTTTCTGGCATTTCAGCCTCTTCGGCCCGGCTTGCTTGAATCCTGATGGAGCAGTGAGAAAGGGACTCATGTCTGAGTATACCCTGCCACACCTATAGTGGCCAAAAACGATACAGAAAAGGGGGTGGTGATGAACAGAGTGTCTGAATTAAGCAGACCACTCTTACCCAGTCCAAGGATCAGGGCTTGATCCATCACCGTTATTTATCTCACTGCCCCATCCCAGCTCAGAACCTGGCTATATGCAAATTAGTCTGTCCCTGGCCCAGTGCATCATGGGAACAGGGCAGACCAAACTACCAAGCCAATTCTTCACCAGAAAGGAGACAAGCTACCGGGGACCGGTTTCTGGCATTTCAGCCTCTTCGGCCCGGCTTGCTTGAATCCTGATGGAGCAGTGAAAAAGGGACTCATGTCTGAGTATACCCTGCCACACCTATAGTGGCCAAAAACGATACAGAAAAGGGGGTGGTGATGAACAGAGTGTCTGAATTAAGCAGACCACTCTTACCCAGTCCAAGGATCAGGGCTTGATCCATCACCGTTATTTATCTCACTGCCCCATCCCAGCTCAGAACCTGGCTATATGCAAATTAGTCTGTCCCTGGCCCAGTGCATCATGGGAACAGGGCAGACCAAACTACCAAGCCAATTCTTCACCAGAAAGGAGACAAGCTACCGGGGACCGGTTTCTGGCATTTCAGCCTCTTCGGCCCGGCTTGCTTGAATCCTGATGGAGCAGTGAGAAAGGGACTCATGTCTGAGTATACCCTGCCACACCTATAGTGGCCAAAAACGATACAGAAAAGGGGGTGGTGATGAACAGAGTGTCTGAATTAAGCAGACCACTCTTTCCCAGTCCAAGGATCAGGGCTTGATCCATCACCGTTATTTATCTCACTGCCCCATCCCAGCTCAGAACCTGGCTATATGCAAATTAGTCTGTCCCTGGCCCAGTGCATCATGGGAACAGGGCAGACCAAACTACCAAGCCAATTCTTCACCAGAAAGGAGACAAGCTACCGGGGACCGGTTTCTGGCATTTCAGCCTCTTCGGCCCGGCTTGCTTGAATCCTGATGGAGCAGTGAGAAAGGGACTCATGTCTGAGTATACCCTGCCACACCTATAGTGGCCAAAAATGATACAGAAAAGGGGGTGGTGATGAACAGAGTGTCTGAATTAAGCAGACCACTCTTACCCAGTCCAAGGATCAGGGCTTGATCCATCACCGTTATTTATCTCACTGCCCCATCCCAGCTCAGAACCTGGCTATATGCAAATTAGTCTGTCCCTGGCCCAGTGCATCATGGGAACAGGGCAGACCAAACTACCAAGCCAATTCTTCACCAGAAAGGAGACAAGCTACCGGGGACCGGTTTCTGGCATTTCAGCCTCTTCGGCCCGGCTTGCTTGAATCCTGATGGAGCAGTGAGAAAGGGACTCATGTCTGAGTATACCCTGCCACACCTATAGTGGCCAAAAACGATACAGAAAAGGGGGTGGTGATGAACAGAGTGTCTGAATTAAGCAGACCACTCTTACCCAGTCCAAGGATCAGGGCTTGATCCATCACCGTTATTTATCTCACTGCCCCATCCCAGCTCAGAACCTGGCTATATGCAAATTAGTCTGTCCCTGGCCCAGTGCATCATGGGAACAGGGCAGACCAAACTACCAAGCCAATTCTTCACCAGAAAGGAGACAAGCTACCGGGGACCGGTTTCTGGCATTTCAGCCTCTTCGGCCTGGCTTGCTTGAATCCTGATGGAGCAGTGAGAAAGGGACTCATGTCTGAGTATACCCTGCCACACCTATAGTGGCCAAAAACGATACAGAAAAGGGGGTGGTGATGAACAGAGTGTCTGAATTAAGCAGACCACTCTTACCCAGTCCAAGGATCAGGGCTTGATCCATCACCGTTATTTATCTCACTGCCCCATCCCAGCTCAGAACCTGGCTATATGCAAATTAGTCTGTCCCTGGCCCAGTGCATCATGGGAACAGGGCAGACCAAACTACCAAGCCAATTCTTCACCAGAAAGGAGACAAGCTACCGGGGACCGGTTTCTGGCATTTCAGCCTCTTCGGCCCGGCTTGCTTGAATCCTGATGGAGCAGTGAGAAAGGGACTCATGTCTGAGTATACCCTGCCACACCTATAGTGGCCAAAAACGATACAGAAAAGGGGGTGGACTTTGGACTGGGTAAGAGTGGTCTGCTCAATTCAGGCACTCTGTTCATCACCACCCCTTTTTCTGAATCATTTTGTCCACCATAAGCGTGGAAGGGTATACTCAGATGTGAGTCCCTTGCTCATTGCACCATCAGGATTCAAGCAAGCCGGGCCGACGAGGCTGAAATGCCAGAAACCGGTCCCCGGTAGCTTGTTTCCTTCCCAGTATAAGAATTGGCTTGGTAGTTTGGTTTGCCCTGTTCCCATCATGCACTGGGACAGGAACAGACTAATTTGCATATAGCCAAGTTCTGAGCTGGGATGGTGCAGTGAGCTAAAAAACGGTGATGGATCAAGCCCTGATCTTTGGACTGGGTAAGAGTGGTCTGCTTAATTCAGGCACTCTGTTCATCACCACCCCCTTTTCTGAATCATTTTGTCCACCATAAGCGTGGAAGGGTATACTCAGATGTGAGTCCCTTGCTCATTGCACCATCAGGATTCAAGCAAGCCGGGCCGACGAGGCTGAAATGCCAGAAACCGGTCCCCGGTAGCTTGTTTCCTTCCCAGTATAAGAATTGGCTTGGTAGTTTGGTTTTCCCTGTTCCCATCATGCACTGGGACAGGAACAGACTAATTTGCATATAGCCAAGTTCTGAGCTGGGATGGTGCAGTGAGCTAAAAAACGGTGATGGATCAAGCCCTGATCTTTGGACTGGGTAAGAGTGGTCTGCTTAATTCAGGCACTCTGTTCATCACCACCCCCTTTTCTGAATCATTTTGTCCACCATAAGCGTGGAAGGGTATACTCAGATGTGAGTCCCTTGCTCATTGCACCATCAGGATTCAAGCAAGCCGGGCCGACGAGGCTGAAATGCCAGAAACCGGTCCCCGGTAGCTTGTTTCCTTCCCAGTATAAGAATTGGCTTGGTAGTTTGGTTTGCCCTGTTCCCATCATGCACTGGGACAGGAACAGACTAATTTGCATATAGCCAAGTTCTGAGCTGGGATGGTGCAGTGAGCTAAAAAACGGTGATGGATCAAGCCCTGATCTTTGGACTGGGTAAGAGTGGTCTGCTTAATTCAGGCACTCTGTTCATCACCACCCCCTTTTCTGAATCATTTTGTCCACCATAAGCGTGGAAGGGTATACTCAGATGTGAGTCCCTTGCTCATTGCACCATCAGGATTCAAGCAAGCCGGGCCGACGAGGCTGAAATGCCAGAAACCGGTCCCCGGTAGCTTGTTTCCTTCCCAGTATAAGAATTGGCTTGGTAGTTTGGTTTGCCCTGTTCCCATCATGCACTGGGACAGGAACAGACTAATTTGCATATAGCCAAGTTCTGAGCTGGGATGGTGCAGTGAGCTAAAAAACGGTGATGGATCAAGCCCTGATCTTTGGACTGGGTAAGAGTGGTCTGCTTAATTCAGGCACTCTGTTCATCACCACCCCCTTTTCTGAATCATTTTGTCCACCATAAGCGTGGAAGGGTATACTCAGATGTGAGTCCCTTGCTCATTGCACCATCAGGATTCAAGCAAGCCGGGCCGACGAGGCTGAAATGCCAGAAACCGGTCCCCGGTAGCTTGTTTCCTTCCCAGTATAAGAATTGGCTTGGTAGTTTGGTTTGCCCTGTTCCCATCATGCACTGGGACAGGAACAGACTAATTTGCATATAGCCAAGTTCTGAGCTGGGATGGTGCAGTGAGCTAAAAAACGGTGATGGATCAAGCCCTGATCTTTGGACTGGGTAAGAGTGGTCTGCTTAATTCAGGCACTCTGTTCATCACCACCCCCTTTTCTGAATCATTTTGTCCACCATAAGCGTGGAAGGGTATACTCAGATGTGAGTCCCTTGCTCATTGCACCATCAGGATTCAAGCAAGCCAGGCCGACGAGGCTGAAATGCCAGAAACCGGTCCCCGGTAGCTTGTTTCCTTCCCAGTATAAGAATTGGCTTGGTAGTTTGGTTTGCCCTGTTCCCATCATGCACTGGGACAGGAACAGACTAATTTGCATATAGCCAAGTTCTGAGCTTGGATGGTGCAGTGAGCTAAAAAACGGTGATGGATCAAGCCCTGATCTTTGGACTGGGTAAGAGTGGTCTGCTTAATTCAGGCACTCTGTTCATCACCACCCCCTTTTCTGAATCATTTTGTCCACCATAAGCGTGGAAGGGTATACTCAGATGTGAGTCCCTTGCTCATTGCACCATCAGGATTCAAGCAAGCCGGGCCGACGAGGCTGAAATGCCAGAAACCGGTCCCCGGTAGCTTGTTTCCTTCCCAGTATAAGAATTGGCTTGGTAGTTTGGTTTGCCCTGTTCCCATCATGCACTGGGACAGGAACAGACTAATTTGCATATAGCCAAGTTCTGAGCTGGGATGGTGCAGTGAGCTAAAAAACGGTGATGGATCAAGCCCTGATCTTTGGACTGGGTAAGAGTGGTCTGCTTAATTCAGGCACTCTGTTCATCACCACCCCCTTTTCTGAATCATAACACAGGCAAGGCACTAGGTGAATCCGACGCAAACACTGCAATAACACAGGCCAGGCACGAGGATAATCTGATGTAAACAATGCAATAACACAGGCCAGGCATGAGGAGAATCTGAGGCAAACAATGCTAATAACACAGGCAAGGCACGAGGAGAATCTGATGAAAACAATGCAATAACACGGGCAAGACACTAGGAGAATCTGATGTAAACAGTGCAATAACACAGGCCAGGCGTTGGGAGAATCTGACGAAAACAATGCAATAACACGGGCCAGACACTAGGAGAATCTGATGTAAACAATGCAATAACAAAGGCCTGGCGCTTGGTGAATCTGATGCAAACACTGCAATAACACAGGGCAGGCACGAGGAGAATCTGATGTAAACAATGCAATAACACGGGCCAGACACTAGGAGAATCTGATGTAAACAGTGCAATAACACAGGCCAGGCTGTGGGAGATTCAGATGCAAACAATGAAATAACACAGGCCAGGCACTAGGTGAATCTGATGCAAACAATGCAATAACACAGGCCAGGCACGAGGAGAATCTGATGTAAACAATGCAATAACACAGGCCAGGCGTTGGGAGAATCTGACGAAAACAATGCAATAACACGGGCCAGACACTAGGAGAATCTGATGTAAACAATGCAATAACAAAGGCCTGGCGCTTGGTGAATCTGACGCAAACACTGCAATAACACAGGGCAGGCACGAGGAGAATCTGAAGCAAAAAATGCAATAACACAGGCCGGGCACGAGGAGAATCTGATGTAAACAATGCAATAACACATGCCAGGCATTGGGAGAATCTGACGCAAACAATGCAATAACGCAGGCCAGATACTAGAAGAATCTGATGCAAACAATGCAATAACACAGGCCAGGTACGAGGAGAATCTGACGCAAACATACAATAACACAGGCCGGGCACAAGGAGAATCTGATGTAAACAATGCTAATAACACAGGCTAGGCACTAGGAGAATCAGAACCAAAGAATGCAATAACAAAGGCAAAGCACAAGGAGAATCTGACACAAACATTCAATAACACAGGCCGGGCACAAGGAGAATCTGATGTAAACAATGCAATAACACAGGCCAGGCGTTGGGAGAATCTGACGAAAACAATGCTAATAACACAGGCTAGGCACTAGGAGAATCTGACACAAATAATACAATAACACAGGCAAGGCACTAGGAGAATCTGACTCAAACAATGCAATAACACAGGCAAGGCACTAGGTGAATCTGATGCAAATAATGCAATAACACAGGCTAGGCACTAGGTGAATCCGACGCAAACACTGCAATAACAAAGGCGAGGCACGAGGAGAATCTGATGTAAACAATGCAATAACACAAGCCAGGCAAAAGGAGAATCTGATGCAAACAACACAAGCCGGGCACGAGGAGAATCTGATGTAAACAATGCAATAACACGGGCCAGACAAAAGGAGAATCTGATGTAAGCAGTGCAATAACACAGGCCAGGCATGAGGAGAATCTGAAGCAAACAATGCAATAACACAAACCAGGCATGAGGAGAATCTGATGTAAACAATGCAATAACACGGCCAGACACTAGGAGAATCTGATGTAAAGAGTGCAATAACATAGGCCAGGCACAAGGAGAATCTGATGTGAACAATGCAATAACACAGGCTAGGCACAAGGAGAATCTGACGCTCAAAATGCAATAACACAGGCCAGGCACTTGGAGAATCTATTGGACACAATGCAATAACACGAGCGAGGCACTAGGAGAATCTTATGCAAACAATGCAATAACACAGGCCAGGAGTTGGGAGAGCTGCTTTGATTCTCCATGACAGATAAAGTAGTAAAAGGCAGAAAAGCAGCATTCAAAAGTAATACGGACTATTTGTATAAGATCTTGTTTATCAAGTCTTGGGTTTTGAAGAATCTTCAAAAATTGAGAAAATGATTTATTAATCAGGGTGAAAGGGGTGGTAGTCCTGGCCTATCATTCACCACCGGTCCTTATCCAGGGAAAGGGGGTGGTCGTGCTGGCCTATCATTCACCACCGGTCGTTATCAAGGGAAAGGGGGTGGTCGTAGTGGCCTATCATTCACACCGGTCCTTCTCCAGGGAAAGGGGGTGGTCGTGCTGGCCTATCATTCACCACCGGTCGTTATCCAGGGAAAGGGGGTGGTCGTAGTGGCCTATCATTCGCCACCGGTCCTTATCCAGCGATAGGGGGTGGTCGTAGTGGCCTATCATTCACCACCGGTGCTTATCCAGTTAAGAGCACACCTCACCTGCAGTGCCGCCTCAGTAACTCTGCCAGGATGGAAGCTCGGGTGTCATCGGGCCGGTGCTCTTCTGTGCTGAATTTTGCACAGAGAGTGAGTTCCGGCCTGGCAGATGCTGTGTGTGACAACAACACAAACTGCACTGCACCCGTATCACAGCTCTGCCTGGCCCGCAGCGTTGGCCAAAGTACACTGTGACTTACTTTATGAATGGACTGCACAGAGACCGCTGTGTGCACACAGCACAGCTCACTGCATGATGCATTCTTAAGTTCTCCCAGCTGCTGACTAACTCGGCCCCCGCCCGGTAGGCCGCACTTAGCTTTCGCACATGGCGATCCCCAGGATGGTGATGGCGCTGCCTCTGAGGATGAGTCCAGTGACTCAAGACTGGCCGCCTGCCGCACTGTGCCCAGTGCAGTGTTTGATTCTGGAGCAGCACTCGTGCATCGCTGCTGCTCTGGGCTTCCATTGGGTGATAGTTCCAGGGGAGGCACTTTAAAGTCTGTGTTTGTAGGGGACTCACCTCCTCATGGTGCTCTCAGACAGGCCCAATCATGCCTCTGTTCACCGATGTTTGATGGCAGACAGCAGCACACCACCGCCAGGACTCCTCCACTCTTGAGGCCCCCGCCGCTTCTCTGACCTGCCTACCACCGTACCTCACTTCTTCCAGGAGATGACGAGGCACAAGGTCACCCACATCCAATCCCGGGGCCCCCAACAGTGCTAACGCTGCCTGCAGCAACAACGGATAAGGCCAGCCCCCCACCCCCCTGAGAGCCTGACTCCAGAGCTGAGCAGACTCTTTAAGATCTTTAACTATGACCTCACTGAGCCAGCTCCTTTTGGCAAGTCTGTGGGGAGCAACAGAGCCGGCGCACTGGCACCGCCGTCTGCCATTCAGACTGGCATTAAAAATGCGTGACGAGGCATTTCAGTACGGTGATGCGGAACACCACACTGAAATGCAGTAGAATCACACCTGATGCGTGATACTTGGCAGGCCTGCCTCCCTGGGGGACTGCTGCTGCCTCTCCCTTTGGACCCCTGGAGAAGGTTAGGAAGGGCCCCTCTGCTTCTCCTTGTGGGAGGGGCCCCTCTGCTTCTGCATGAGGGAGGGCCCCCCTGCTTCTCCTTGTCGAGGGGCCCCTCTCCTTCTACTTGTGGGCGAGGCCCCTCTGCTGCTCCTTGTGGGAGGGGCCACCCTGTTGCCCCTTGTGGGAGGGGTCCCTCTGCTTCTGGGAGGGGACCCTCTGCTTCTCCTGTGGGAGGGGCCCCTCTGCTTCTGCTTGAGGGAGGGGCCCCTCTGCTGCTCCTGTGGGAGGGGCCCCTCTGCTTCTGCTGCTTGAGGGAGGGGCCCCTCTGCTGCTCCTGTGGGAGAGGTCCCTCTGCTTCTGGGAGGAGACTCTCTGCTTCTCCTTTTGGGAGGGGCCCCTCTGCTGCTCCTGTGGGAGGGGCCCCTCTGCTTGTGCTTGAGGGAGGGGCCCCTCTGCTGCTCCTGTGGGAGGGGCCCCTCTGCTTCTGCTTGTGGGAGGGGCCCCTCTGCTTCTCTTGTGGGAGGGGCCCCCTGCTTCACCTTGTGATCGGGCCCCTCTGCCTCTCCTTGGAGGGTCCCTCTGCTTCTCCTTGTGGGTGGGGGCTGCTTCTTCTTCTTGCGGGAGGGCCCCCTCTCTTTCTCCATGTGGGAGGGGCCCATTTCTTTCTCCTTGTGGGAGGGGCCCTTCTGCTCCTTGTGGGGGTGGGAGGAAGTTAGATGAATGGATGGATGGATGGAAAGAGAGGAAGAAGAAGGGGGACTGGAGGCTGGAACATCTTAAGGATTTTGGGGGCCCTGGATCAAACATTTTGGGGCCCCGCTCTGACCAGTTGGGAATTCATTGTCCAATCAGACTGCTCCAGGCTCTAAAGTGTGTCCAATGACTCAGTAGCAGCTCACTGACACTGCGCGCAATCCCTGCCACCCACCTGTAACACAAATATATGATAACAAACTGTGTTTAAAAACCATTCAAGGCCATCAGGGCAGGGCTGTGTGGAGAAAAGAGCCAGGACTATCAGGGGCCCCGAAAGGCTGGGGCCGGGGCCAGAGCCCACTTTGCCAAGGCCTTAAAAAGTCTCTGGGAGGAGGGAGAGTGAGAGGAACGAAGTGGAGATGGATGGATGGATAGGTGGGTGGATGGATGGATGGATGGGTGGGTGGATGGATCGACAGATGGATAGGTCGGCGGACAGATGGGTGGGTGGATGGATGGGTGGGTGGGTAGACATGTGGGTGGATGGATGAGTAGATGGATGGTTGGATGGATTGATGGGTAGATGGATGGGTGGATGGATGGATGGATTGGTAGATAGATGGATGGGTGGATGGATAGATGGATGGATGGATGGATTGATGGGTAGATGGATGGGTGGATGGATGTAAGGATGGGTGGATGGATGGATGGGTGGATGGATAGATGGATGGATGGGTAGATGGATAGATCGATGGATAGGTGGATGGATAGATGGATGGATGGGAGGATGGATAGATAGATGGATGGATGGATGGATGGGTGGATGGATGGATAGATAGATAGATGGATGGGTGGATAGATGGATGGATGATGGGTGGGTGGTTGGATGGATGAATGGATGGATGGAAAGAGAGAGAGAGAGATTTCCCAAGAAGCTGAAGAGAGCATTTTTGCCAGGGTCGCTGCTGGTTCCCAGTCCCGCTCGGGTAGCAAGGACCATGCGGAGACAGGAGTCGCTGGTACCACAGAGTGCTATATCGCTACCACTGGAGCAGGGATGTCACTTCATCTTGTCCTAATAATCCCCCTCCTTTCTGTCCCCCCCTTCAGCAGAAGTAATGTTCAGGTGTCTGGGGAGAGACAACTCTCTGCTGCTGCAGGGTCCTGCTGCCCTGCGCTGTACACTATTACATACGGTGCTTCATTTGTAAAAGAATGAGAGCCGGGCCCAAAGTTATGCTCAGAAGCCCACAGCCGGGGCTATTGAAAGCCGGGTACTGAATATCAAGGCTGCGGAGTCTTGGATCCACCTCATGGCTCTTTAATCCACCCCCAGACACTCCCGGCTCCTTTATCTCACCCTTGATTCTACCTCGAGGCTCTTTAATCCACCCACAGACACTCCCGGCTCCTTTATCTCACCCTTGATTCTACCTCGTGGCTCTTTAATTCACCCCAGACACTCCCGGCTCCTTTATCTCACTCTGGATTCCATCTCATGGCTCTTTAATCCACCCCAGACACTCCCGGCTCCTTTATCTCACTCTTGATTCCACCTCATGGCTCTTTAATCCACCGCAAGACACTCTGGGTTCCTTTATCTCACACTTGATTCCACCTCATGGCTCTTTAATCCACCGCAAGACACTCTGGGTTCCTTTATCTCACTCTTGATTCCACCTCATGGCTCTTTAATCCACCCCCAGACACTCCCGCTCCTTTATCTCACTCTTGATTCCACCTCATGGCTCTTTAATCCACCCCCAGACACTCCCGCTCCTTTATCTCACTCTTGATTCCACCTCATGGCTCTTTAATCCACCCCCAGACACTCCCGGCTCCTTTATCTCACTCTTGATTCCACCTCATGGCTCTTTAATCCACCCCAGACACTCTCGGCTCCTTTATCTCACTCTTGATTCCACCTCATGGCTCTTTAATCCACCGCAAGACACTCTGGGTTCCTTTATCTCACACTTGATTCCACCTCATGGCTCTTTAATCCACCGCAAGACACTCTGGGTTCCTATATCTCACACTTGATTCCACCTCATGCCTCTTTTATCCAACCCCTAGACACTCCCGGCTCCTTTATCTCACTCTTGATTCCACCTCATGGCTCTTTAATCCACCCCCAGACACTCCCGCTCCTTTATCTCACTCTTGATTCCACCTCATGGCTCTTTAATCCACCCCCAGACACTCTCGGCTCCTTTATCTCACTCTTGATTCCACCTCATGGCTCTTTAATCCACCCCCAGACACTCCCGGCTCCTTTATCTCACTGTTGATTCCACCTCATGGCTCTTTAATCCACCACCTGCCACTATCGGCTCCTTTATCACACTCTTGATTCCACCTCATGGCTCTTTAATCCACCCCCAGACACTCTCGGCTCCTTTATCTCACTCTTGATACCAACAACGTAATGGTAGACACCAAGAACTGCAATGAACGGATCAACACCTGCACCGACACCCTGTACCCCCTCACGCTCAGCAGCAACCTAACGGAAGACATCAAGAACTTCAATGAATGGATCCCCATCTGCCCAAACATCCTGGACCCCCGCATGCACTGCAGCAACCTAACGGAAGACATCAAGAACTGCAATGAATGGATCACCACCTGCACCAACACCCTGGACCCCCTCACGCACAGCAGCAACCTAACGGAAGACATCAAGAACTGCAATTAATGGATCACCACCTGCACCGACAACCTGAACCCCTCAAGCATATCAGCAACAACCTAACGGAAGTCATCAAGAACTACAATGAATGGATCACCACCAGCACCAATACCCTGGCCCCCTCAAGGATACCAGCAACCTAACGGAAGACGTCAAGAACTTCAATGAATGGATTTCCACCTGCAGCAACACCCTGGCCCCATCAAGCACAGCAGCAACCTAATGAAGACACCAAGAACTGCAATGAACGGATCACCACCTGCACCGACACCCTGGACCCCCTCAAGCACAGCAGCAACCTAACGGAAGACACCAAGAACTGCAATGAACGGATCACCAACTACACCAACACCCTGGACGCCCTCACGCTCAGCAGCAACCTAAAGGAAGACATCAAGAACTGCAATGAATGGATCACCACCTGCACCAACACGCTGGACCCCCTCATGCACAGCAGCAACCTAACGGAAGACATTAAAAACTTCAATGTATGGATCACCACCTGCACTGACACCCTGCAAATGGGGTTGCCAATTCTACAGGGGGTAGCATGAAACAGATCGGGCAGGCCAAACTTCAGAGGACATGTGTAAAGCATTCACGCAGTACCCACAGACGACGCACCAGGCACACCACAAAAGAGACACGACACTGCTTCTGGTTGGAAAAAGAATACGTTTTGTATTAAATGCAACCTGCAAGGGCAAAACATGATAATAGCAGTAATCACAAAAGGGCGCCAACTGGCGCCAGGACAATGAATGCAAAGGGGGTTATTTACATGGGAAAGGGGCAAGGAATAAAAGGTTAAGTCCGTGAGTCCATGGCTGAAATAAAATAAAAGGTTATCATGGGCATGAAACTTTATCAGAATACGTGAGGGAAAGAAATACTAATGCTGAAACCCAAGGTCAACATCGCAGGGCCAACTCAGGCCTTAATCCTTGGCCTCACCTAGAATTAAGCTTGAGGAGTAAACTAAAGCATTAGGCTTGAAACACACATTAGGAATGACGGCCTAGCCACCCAATAGGGCCTAAACAACTGGCATAGGTAAAACAGTTCATGAGGCTGGAGTAAACATTTCAGTAATCCGAAGTAAACCCTTCAGTAGTCACTTCACGCAGAAATAAACACTTCCTTACGCCAGGGTAAACATCTCCTTACTCAAGAAGAAACATTTCATCAGGAATAACCATTTCAGCAGGTCAGAATAAACATTTCATCAGGAATAGAATAACTTGGTCACTGCTCAGGACCTGGCAGTAGCCTGTGATGTACTACTCCCCCAGCCAGGGGCTAACTTTTATTAAATTCTGGCCCCCCAAATGTGTCCGGCATGGCTCTGGCCCAGTTAAGGGTATAACGACCACCTAAGCAGGTGCAAATGGGGGCACCTAAAACATTGCACCCTAACATAAGGTCCCCAAAATTACAAGCCCTAGGGGGGGCAGGCACCGACCCTGTGCCCCGACTCCAGCCCCCAACCACCACTCCACTGAGCCCTCCACTCTACGGGCTCCTTGCGGCGTTGGCTCCTCTCGTCGACTCTGACCCTCTTCTGCGGGTTCCTGGGGGACTCTCACGTGATGCTGGGGGGGTGCAGGCACCGACACCATGCCTCAATGCTCCCTCTCCCCCTCAGTCACTCTGCAGTTGTGGGCATTGCTCCTCTACACGAACGGGGCTCCCTCCTCTGCATGGGGCCCCGCAGCACCTCCTCTCGGCCCTTCCGGGTCTTCTGGGGATTCCTCCCCTGGTTGCCCGGCCGGCAGCCAATCCGGGCACGGCCTTTAGGGGGTGCGGCAGCGAGGGCCAATGGCTGCGCGGCAAGGGCGGGGGCGCGGCCAATGAAGCGGCCGGGCGCCCCGTCAGGTGGGCAGGTCGGGGCTGGCTTCCTGGGTCTGGCGCGGCCCACTTCTTCACTTCGGCGGCTCTCCCTTGGCTCTGGGGGCCGCCGCAATGAGGTTCCTCACAGCGGGGACCTCCCCAGGCGAGCGCTGGGCCACGGCAGAGTCCGTGGGGCCCAGACAGCGCTCGCACACCAAGGGGGCAGCACCAGCAATCTCCGGGCCACGGCGGTGATCTCAGGCGCGGCCCCTCTTTAGACGGTCATGGAGCCGCGGCGGTGAGTGTTGCTCCGGCGCCAGTGAAGAGTCAGGGCCCAGTGCGGCCCACTCTTTACTTCAGCGGCCCTCTCCTAGCACCAGGGGCTGCCGCCACGGCGATGGCAACAGCAGGGGTGTGCTCAATATAGCGCCGGGCCGTGGCGGTGATTTTCGGCCCCAGATGCAATCGGCGGGCAGCGCCACAGGTTCCACGGCGCCCTGGCCGCGACAGCGTTGCTGGCAGAGATGAGGGGTAGGCACCCTCCGATTCATTATCCCAAACACGCCATAAGCGCGCCAAAACGAGGGGTAGGCTCCTGCGGCGCTATTCACTCAGCCAAAGGCGCGAACACGCGGCAATATGCGGGGTAGGCTCCCGCTTTTCTCTAGCACACAGAGGGGGCAGGAATATAGCACTTCCCCCAGCGCTTCAAAGTTATAGCGCTTAACAGGCAGTTCCTCACAGTACAGGGCTTCCAAGGGGCACAGCTTTGCGAGGATAGCGCTTGACAGGCAATCAGTTCCTTCAGGCCAGGCAGCACTTCTACAGCACAGCGCAGGGTGGGCGGACAGTCCCAACAGCAAGCCCAGGGGTCCCAGGGTAACTCTTCTCACATCCTGGGGGGTCCAGTCCATGACACTCCTTCCCTTCTGGGTGCTTCTTCGTACAGTGCTTGCGTGGTGCAAGGTCCCAACAGCTTCAGGGACCTAGGGGGGCCCTCCCTCTTCAGGAGCCCTGGGGACAGAGCAGTAAGCACTACTGGGCCAGGTCAGCAGGTAGTGGGGGCATCATCAAAACAGGGTGGTAGGCTTTCACCATCCCCACTGCAGCGTGGCCCTCCTCCTACACAGCAGCCTGAACTCCTGAAGTGGGGCTCACAAGCCCTGGGGACAGTAGGGGGGTCCTAGATGGGTGCAGAGTCCAGCACACAGGCCCAAGTGGCGGTATCCCCTTGCAGAAGGTCCCCTTCCATTCCTGTCCCAGCTCTGTGTCATTGCATGGCGGCACATCCCCCTTACTTATACCCTCCTCCCAGACAGTGCCATAACCTTCTAGAATGTAGTCGCAAACTGGTCTAAGCTGGCTCGGGGGAGGGGTAGAGCACCCTGGGTGTCAGGCTTTCCCTCCAAAAGCTAGGGGTGGCTGGGTACCTAACAACTAGACTGCTAACCTCCTGCAGTCAGGTGGCACAACGCACAGCCTTGGCATCCAGTTTAAATGCAGTACACAAATGTAGCATTTCACCAGGGTGCATGTTTACAATGGGGAAAAAATAAGTGTACACACCATTGCATTGCATTTATCGTTACACAGGGCATCTCATACCTCACATGGCCTATTCATTGACCTTCACCATTGGGGAGACACTCTACAATAAGGAGGTAAAAGCTAAATATTTGGGGGCAAAAGGGTCAAGTCCAACACCCTGGAACCCCTCAAACACAGCAGCAACCTAACGCAAGACATCAAGAACTTCAATGAATGGTTCACCACCTGCACCGACACCCTGGACCCTTTCAAGCACAGCAGCAACCTAACGGAAGACATCAAGAACTTCAATGAATGGATCACCACCTGTACCGACACCCTGGACCCCCTCAAGCACAGCAGCAACCTAACAGAAGACATCAAGAACTGCAATGAATTGAGTCCACCTGAATCGTCATCCCTGGACCCCTTCAAGCACAGCAACAACCTAACGGAATACATCAAGAACTTCAATGAATGGATCACCACCTGCACCGACACCCTGGACCTCCAAGCACCGCAGCAACCTAACGGAAGACATCAAGAACTTCAATGAATGGATCACCACCTGTACCGACACCCTGGACCCCCTCAAGCACAGCAGCAACCTAACAGTAGACATCAAGAACTGCAATGAATTGAGTCCACCTGCATCGTCATCCCTGGACCCCTTCAAGCACAGCAACAACCTAACGGAATACATCAAGAACTTCAATGAATGGATCACCACCTGCACCGACACCCTGGACCTCCAAGCACCGCAGCAACCTAACGGAATACATCAAGAACTTCAATGAATATATCACCACCTGCACCGGCACCCTGGACCCCCCCCAAACACAGCAGCAACCTAACGGAAGATATCAAGAACTGAAATGAATGGATCACCACCTGCACCAACAACCTGGACCCCCTCAAGCACTGCAGCAACCTAACGAAAGACACCAAAAACTGCAATGAATGGATCACCACCTGCACCAACACCCTGGACACCCCAAGCAAATCAACAGCAACCTAACGGAAGACATCAAGAACTTCAATGAATGGATCACCACCTGCCCTGACACCCTGGACCCCCTCAAGCACAGCAGCAACCTAACGGAAGACACCAAGAACTGCAATGAACGGATTACCACATGCACCAATACCCTGGACCCCTCAAGCACAGCAGCAACCTATCGGAAGACATCAAGAACTTGAATGAATGGATCACCACTTGCACTGACACCCTGGTCCCCCTCAAGCACAGCAGCAATCTAACGGAAGACATCAAGAATTACAATGAATGGATCACCACCTGCACCGACACCCTGGACCCCCTCAAGCACAGAAGCACCTAACGAAAGACACCAAAAACTGCAATGAATGGATCACCACCTGCACCGACACCCTGGAAACCCTCAAGCATAGCAGCATCCTAAAGGAAGACATCAAGAACGACAATGAATGGATCACCACCTGCACCAACACCATGGCCCCCTCAAGCAAAGAAGCAATGTAACGGAAGACATTGAGAACTGCAATGAATGGATCACCTCCTGCACCAACACCCTGGACCCCTCAACAAGATCAAAAAATGTCAAGATCACAAATACAAGTCAACTGGCACACAGAAGAACTCAGGATGACGATGCAGCACTGAAAGCAACTGGAAAGCAAGTGGTGAATGAGTCCAGGCACTACAAACAAGGACGTCTTCAAATCTGCACTGAGATGCTTCCAACAGCAAGTCTGAAATGCCAAATGAACCGCCCATGCCAACTGTATTCAAACCAACAACAGCAGCAGCAAAGAAATCTTCACCATCATCAGAGAATTCATGGTGCCTGCAGCCACCATCAGCAACATCCACCCCTTACAAGATCCCTGCATCAATCTCTGTAAATTCTTTTGGAACAAGATCACATCCATATACGACAACTTCAACCCTCATCCTGACCCCATCAACAGCCAGCCTTCCAATCTCAGCTAAAGAAAGGACCTTGGCCATGTGGAGCGTCATCACCACAAACGAGTCTGCCGCAACTATGAAGGCCATCCACTCCGGTGCCCCATTAAACCCTCCCTGCAACATTTTAAACAAGCATTTACAATGCAATCGGTCTTGCATTATTAAAGTTTGAGCTATTGGCATTGCTAATAATAATGCAACACCAATAGTTCAAACATTTAGTAATGCGAGACCTATTGATTTGCAAATGCAGTTTTGAGTGTGTAAAGATATGCTGTATATAAGTGTTTTGCAAGCTTTGGGAGACTATGTATTTGTACTTGCTACAGGCAATCTTTGTGGTGATGTTAGGGAAATCAGCAATAACCCCGATCCACCAGGCCATAAAAAGACCCAAAAATTAGCCACACAAATCTGCCATACATTGACCTGTCAGGTCAGCTCTTCTGCCACTGCCAGGCGGCAGTACAGGCCAGTGCAGCCCTGCTTACCTGCCTCTTCTGCTATACATTGACCTGTCAGGCCAGTGCAGCCCTGCTTACCTGCCTCTTCTGCCATACATTGAGCTGTCAGGCCAGTGCAGCCCTGCTTACCTACCTCTTCTGCCATACATTGACCTGTCAGGCCAGTGCAGTCCTGCTTACCTGCCTCTTCTGCCATAGATTGACCTGTCAGACCAGTGCAGCCCTGCTTACCTGCCTCTTCTGCCATACATTGACCTGTCAGGCCAGGCAGCCCTGCTTACCTGCCTCTTTTGCCATAGATTGACCTGTCAGGCCAGTGCAGCCTGCTTAACTGCCTCTTCTGCCATACATTGACCTGTCGGGCCAGTGCAGCCCTGCTTACCTGCCTCTTCTGCCTTATATTGACCTGTCAGGCCAGTGCAGCACTGCTTACCTGCCTCTTCTGCCATACATTGACCTGTCAGGCCAGTGCAGCCCTGCTTACCTGCCTCTTCTGCCATAGATTGACCTGTCAGGCCAGTGCAACCCTGCTTACCTGCCTCTTCTGCCATACATTGACCTGTCAGGTCAGCCCTGCTTACCTGCCACTTCTGTCATACATTGACCTGTCAGGTCAGCCCTGCTTACCTGCCTCTTCTGCCATACATTGACCTGTCAGGCCAGTGCAGCCCTGCTTACCTGCTTCTTCTGCCATACATTGACCTGTCAGGCCAGTGCAGCCCTGCTTACCTGCCTCTTCTGCAATACATTGACCTGTCAGGCCAGTGCAGCCCTGCTTACCTACCTCTTCTGCCATACATTGACCTGTCAGGTCCGCTCTTCTGGCAACGCCAGGTGGCAGTTCAGGCCAGTGTAGCCCTGCTTACCTGCCTCTTCTGTTATACATTGAGCTGTCAGGTGAGCTGTTCTGGCATTGGCAGGCGGCAGTTCAGGCCAGGTCAGCCCTGCTGACCTGCCTCTTCTGCCATACATTGACATGTCAGGCCAGTGCAGCCCTGCTTATCTGCCGCTTCTGCCAGTATAGCCCTGCTTACCTGCCTCTTCTACCATACATTGACCTGTCAGGCCAGTGCAGCCCTGCTTACCTGCCTCTTGTGTCATACATTGAGCTGTCAGGTCAGCTGTTCTGGCACTGCCAGGCGGCCCTGCTTACCTGCCTCTTCTGCCATACATTGACATGTCAGGCCAGTGCAGCCCTGCTTACCTGCCTCTTCTGCCATACATTGACCTGTCAGGTCAGCCCTGCTTATCTGCTTCTTCTGCCATACATTGACTTGTGAGGCCAGTGCAGCCCGGCTTTCCTGCCCCTTCTGCCATACATTGAGCTGTCAGGCCAGGGCAGCCCTGCTTACCTGCATCTTTTACCATATATTGACTTGTGAGGCCAGTGCAGCCCTGCTTACCTGCCTCTTCTGCCATACACTGACCTGTCAGGCCAGTGCAGCCCTGCTTACCTGCCTCTTCTGCCATACATTGACCTGTCAGGCCAGGGCAGGCTTGCTTACCTGCTTCTTCTGCCATACATTGACTTGTGAGGCCAGTGCAGCCCTGCTTACCTACCTCTTCTGCCATACATTGACCTGTCAGGCCAGTGCAGCCCTGCTTACCAGCCTTTTCTGTCATACATTGGCCTGTCAGGTCAGCCCTGCTTAACTGCCTCTTCTGCCATACATTGACCTGTCGGGCCAGTGCAGCCCTGCTTACCTGCCTATTCTGCCATACATTGACCTGTCAGGCCAGTGCAGCCCTGCTTACCTGCCTCTTCTGCCATACATTGATCTTTCAGGCCAGTGCATCCCTGCTTACCTGCCTCTTCTGCCATACATTGACCTGTCAGGTCAGCCCTGCTTACCTGCCTCTTGTGCCATACATTGACCTGTCAGGTCAGCCCTGCTTACCTGCCTCTTCTGTCATACATTGACCTGTCATGTCAGCCCTGCTTACCTGCCTCTTCTGCCATACATTGACCTGTCAGGCCAGTGCAGCCCTGCTTACCTGCCTCTTCTGTCATACATTGAGCTGTCAGGCCAGTGCAGCCCTGCTTACCTGCCTCTTCTGCCATACATTCACCTGTCAGGCCTTTGCAGCCCTGCTTCCCTGCCTCTTCTGCCATACATTCACCTGTCAGACCAGTGCAGCCCTGCTTACCTGCCTCTTCTGCCATACATTGACCTGTCAGGTCAGTCCTGCTTACCTGCTTCTTCTGCCAGTCGTTAAAGGTGGCTTCAGGCGTTGTACAAAGCTCTCTCGACATTCAAGTGTTCCTTGTTCCCAGAGCAGTGGGGCGTGGCCCAGTGTGTGGTGAGCTCAGAGCAGGCGTCACACTGCGCTCGAGGCTGCCCTACTTCCTTGTTCCTCGCAGCATCACATGGCTTCACTTCCCTTTCTGCAGCTAGAAAAGCTTTCTCAACCCCTCCTTCCCCCGATCTCCAGCTGCAGAGCACGTGCAGCCCCAAGAGGGGGGCTGGCTCCAGCTTCAGAGCACGTGCAGCCCCAGAGCGGGGCCGGCTCCAGCTGCAGAGCACAGGCAGCCCCAGTGGGGGGCCGGCTCCAGCTGCAGAGCACGTTCAGCCCCAGAGGGGGGGCCGGCTTCAGCTGCAGAGCACGTGCAGCCCATAGAGGGGGGCCGGCTCCAGCTACAGAGCACGTGCAGCCCCAGAGAAGGGGCCGGCTCCAGCTGCAGAGCATGTGCAGCCCCAGAGGGGGGCTGGCTCCAGCTGCAGAGCACGGGCAGCCCCAGAGGGTGGGCCGGCTCCAGCTGCAGAGCACGTGCAGCCCCAGAGGGGGGGGCGGCTCCACCTGCAGAGCACGTGCAGCCCCAGAGGGGGGGCCGGCTCCAGCTGCAGAGCACGTGCAGCCCCAGAGGGGGGCTGGCTCCAGCAGCAGGGCACGTGCAGCCTCAGAGGGGGGGCCGGCTCCAGCTGCAGAGCACGTGCAGCCCCAGAGGGGGGCCGGCTCCAGCTGCAGGGCATGTGCAGCCCCAGAAGTGGGCCAGCTCCAGCTGCAGAGCACGTGCAGACCCACAAGGGGGGGCCGGCTCCAGCTGCAGAGTATGTGCAGCCCCAGAGTGGGGCTGGCTCCAGCTGCAGAGCACATGCAGCCCCAGAGGGGGGCCGGCTCCAGCTGCAGAGCACGTGCAGCCCCACGAGGGGGGGGCGGCTCCAGCTGCAGAGCCTGGGCAGCCCCATGAGGGGGTCCGGCTCCAGCTGCAGAGCACATGCAGCCCCAGAGGGGGGCCGGCTCCAGCTGCAGAGCACATGCAGCCCCAGAGGGGGGGCGGCTCCAGCTGCAGAGCACGTGCAGCCCCAGAGGGGGGGCCGGCTCCAGCTGCAGAGCACGGGCAGCCCCAGAAGGGGGCCGGCTCCAGCTGCAGAGCACGTGCAGCCCCAGAGGGGGGGCGGCTCCACCTGCAGAGCACGTGCAGCCCCAGAGGGGGGGCGGCTCCAGCTGCAGAGCACGTGCAGCCCATAGAGGGGGGCCGGCTCCAGCTACAGAGCACGTGCAGCCCCAGAGGGGGGGCCGGCTCCAGCTGCAGAGCATGTGCAGCCCCAGAGGGGGGCCGGCTCCAGCTGCAGAGCACGGGCAGCCCCAGAGGGTGGGCCGGCTCCAGCTGCAGAGCACGTGCAGCCCCAGAGGGGGGGCGGCTCCACCTGCAGAGCACGTGCAGCCCCAGAGGGGGGGCCGGCTCCAGCTGCAGAGCACGTGCAGCCCCAGAGGGGGGCCGGCTCCAGCAGCAGGGCACGTGCAGCCTCAGAGGGGGGCCGGCTCCAGCTGCAGAGCACGTGCAGCCCCAGAGGGGGGCCGGCTCCAGCTGCAGGGCACGTGCAGCCCCAGAAGGGGGCCAGCTCCAGCTGCAGAGCACGTGCAGACCCACAAGGGGGGGCCGGCTCCAGCTGCAGAGTATGTGCAGCCCCAGAGGGGGGCTGGCTCCAGCTGCAGAGCACATGCAGCCCCAGAGGGGGGCCGGCTCCAGCTGCAGAGCACGTGCAGCCCCACGAGGGGGGGGCGGCTCCAGCTGCAGAGCCTGGGCAGCCCCATGAGGGGGTCCGGCTCCAGCTGCAGAGCACATGCAGCCCCAGAGGGGGGCCGGCTCCAGCTGCAGAGCACATGCAGCCCCAGAGGGGGGGCGGCTCCAGCTGCAGAGCACGTGCAGCCCCAGAGGGGGGGCCGGCTCCAGCTGCAGAGCACGGGCAGCCCCAGAAGGGGGCCGGCTCCAGCTGCAGAGCACGTGCAGCCCCAGAGGGGGGGGCGGCTCCAGCTGCAGAGCACGTGCAGCCCCAGAGGGAGGCCGGCTCCAGCTTCAGAGCACGTGCAGCTCCAGAGTGGGGGCTGGCTCCAGCTGCAGAGCACGTGCAGCCCCAGAGGGGGGCCGGCTCCAGCTACAGAGCAGCCCCAGTGGGGGGCCGACTCCAGCTGCAGAGCACAGGCAGCACCACAAAGGGGGGCCGGCTCCAGCTGCAGAGCATGAGCAGCCCCAGTGGGGGGCCGGCTCCAGCTGCAGAGCACGTGCAACCCCAGAGGGGGGGGCCGGCTCCAGCTGCAGAGCACGTGCAGCCCCAGAGGGGGGCCGGCTCCAGCTGCAGAGCACGTGCAGCCCCAGAGGGGGGGCCGGCTCCAGCGGCAGAGCACGTGCAGCCCCAGAGGGGGGCCGGCTCCAGCTGCAGAGCACGTTTAGCCCCAGAGGGGGGGCGACTCCAGCTGCAGAGCACGTGCAGCCCCAGAGGGGGGCTGGCTTCAGCTGCAGAGCACGTGCAGCCCCAGAGGGGGGCCGGCTCCAGCTGCAGAGCATGTGCAGCCCCAGTGGGGGGCCGGCTCCAGCTGCAGAGCACGTGCAGCCCCACGAGGGGGGGGCGGCTCCAGCTGCAGAGCCTGGGCAGCCCCATGAGGGGGTCCGGCTCCAGCTGCAGAGCACGTGCAGCCCCAGAGGGGGTCCGGCTCCGGCTGCAGAGCACGTGCAGCCCCAGAGGGGGGCCGGCTCCAGCTGCAGAGCACGTGCAGCCCCATGAGGGGGGGCGGCTCCAGCTGAAGAGCACGTGCAGCCCCACGAGGGGGGCGGCTCCAGGTGCAGAGCACGTGCAGCCCCACGAGGGGGGGCCGGCTCCAACTGCAGAGCATGGGCAGCCCCATGAGGGGGTCCGGCTCCAGCTGCAGAGCACGTGCAGCCCCAGAGGGGGGCCGGCTCCAGCTGCAGAGCACGTGCAGCCCCATGAGGGGGGGCGGCTCCAGCTGCAGAGCACGTGCAGCCCCACGAGGGGGGCCGGCTCCAGGTGCAGAGCACGGGCAGCCCCACAAGGGGGGGCCATTGGACCCCATGCAAAGAACAAGGTGTGATGGAACCCTCTGGTGGGAAGTAAAGGTGCATAACCATTACAATGCACAAGGAGGCTGCAGGCAATGCCCTCTGGTGGGAAGTAAGGGTGCATAACCAGGACAATGCACAAGGACGCCTGCAGGCAATGCCCTCTGGTGGGAAGTAAACGTGCATAACCAGGACAATGCACAAGGAGGCTGCAGGCAATGCCCTCTGGTGTGAAGTAAAGGTGCATAACCAGGACAATGCACAAGGACGCCTGCAGGCAACGCCCTCTGGTGGGAAGTAAAGGTGCATAACCAGGACAATGCACAAGGAGGCTGCAGCCAATGCCCTCTGGTGGGAAGTAAAGGTGCATAACGCAGGACACTGCAAAAGGAGGCCTGCAGGCAATGCCCTCTGGTGGGAAGTAAAGGTGGATAACCAGGACAATGCACAAGGAGGCTGCAGGCAATGCCCTCTGATGGGAAGTAAAGGTGGATAACCAGGACAATGCACAAGGAGGCTGCAGGCAATGCCCTCTGGTGGGAAGTAAGGGTGCATAACCAGGACAATGCACGAGGAGGCTGTAGGCAATGCCCTCTGTTGGGAAGTAAAGGTGCATAGCAGGACAATGCACAAGGAGACCTGCAGGCAATGCCCTCTGCTGGGAAGTAAAGGTGCATAACCAGGACAATGCACAAGGAGGCTGCAGGCAATGACCTCTGGTGGGAAGTAAAGGTGCATAACGCAGGACAATGCACAAGGAGGCTGCAGGCAATGCCCTATGGTGGGAAGTAAGGGTGTATAACCAGGACAATGCACAAGGACGCCTGCAGGCAATGCCCTCTGATGGGAAGTAAAGGTGCATAACGCAGGACAATGCACAAGGAGGCTGCAGGCAATGCCCTCTGGTGGGAAGTAAAGGTGCATAACCAGGACAATGCACAAGGAGGCTGCAGGCAATGCCCTCAGTTGGGAAGTAAAGGTGCATAACCAGAACAATGCACAAGGAGGCTGCAGGCAATGCCGTCTGGTGGGAAGTAAAGGTGCATGTCCCAGGTCAGGGGAACCCTCCACTGTAGGGTCAATGCTAGAGGTACCAAGTGTGGACGCCGAAGAACGGACAGAACCAGAGTCCTTTAGTAAGGCTTTAAGGGATGGTTTTATTTTGGTATATGAACGTCTTTGTCTGCTCGTTATCCGCTCTCTCGCGAAAGCGGCGGGGTCAAAGGGCGGTCTCCGTGGAGGCTCCAGGTTGCTTCACCGGATCCACGGCCAGTTGTAGACTCTTGACTGTAGTCGCTCAGAAGCCCCAAAACAAAAGGAGAAAAGGGAGTCAGGCATCCGTAATCACCCAGATTACATAGGGCCGGGAGTGAGGGACACAACAGGTGAGAGTGCACTTCAGTTCCAATAGTGTAGGAGTGCTCGTGTTGGGAGGATAGGCTGGGGAATATTTACACTGGACTGTGCACGCTAGGGAGGCGGAGGAGGTTAGACGTGTTGTGCCATCCAACCCGCTACCCGGCCCCGTACCTGTTGCAGCCACGCCCCTCCTCTGGGTGCGTGGCAGGGTGACTCTTGGGTCCGTTGGCCTCCTGGCTTCGTCTCTGCTTCTCCTCGTCGCTCCTCCCGTTGCAGGTCGCCGATATCGTTCTCTTCTCTAGCCTCAACTCTCCGTCCTCCTTGCACCTCTGGGAATACGCCGTCCGTCCTCTCGAAGCCTCCTCTTCCTTTTCCGGGGTCCGGCAGTGCAGGGGGCGGGGCGTCGTGAACCCATGCTGCAGAATTAAAGGGCCCGTCTTCCTCCTTCTCGATCGGCCACCCTGACTCTTGTTCGTCTGTCCAGGAGAGAGCCGGCAGCTGTTGGGAAACAAAGGCAGGAGGTGAAAGGGCGGTGGCATCCCACCAATTGTTAATAAGTTCCGTATTGGTAACGGCTTGCTCCGGGACCCCGTCACAGTGCATAACGCAGGACAGTGCACAAGGAGGCCTGCAGGCAATGCCCTCTGGTGGGAAGTAAAGGTGCATAACGCAGGACAATGCACAAGGTGACCTGCAGGCAATGCCATCTGTTGGGAAATAAAGGTGCATAAAGCAGAACAATGTACAAGGAGGCTGCAGGCAATGCCCTCTGGTGGGAGGTAAAGGTGCATAACCAGGACAATGCACAAGGTGGCTGCAGGTAAGGCGGATCTAGCGGATCTCGCGTACGCGAATTTGCGGATTTACGGATTCGCAATCCGCGAAAATACGCGAACTCTCGCGGATTGGCGGATTTTCCCGTTTTTTGTGTTGGCGAGCGTTCGAGCCGATTTTGGGACAATTTCGCAATTGCGAACTTACTTTTCGGCTCGCAACGGCCGCGACTATGTTGTTTCTATGTCTGGTTTATCATCACAGGTTCACAGGTTCACAGCACCCTCTGTTTCACCACTGCCACCCTCTGGGACACCCATGCCACCCTCTGGTACATCCTCACTGCCACCTGTTAGACCTGGCACCTTGGCGTGAGTTTCCCTTCCACTTTTTGCTGTTGTGCCTCAGATGTTTTTGCTGGTGTCCGCTACTCAGGGCACTGCGCCACGGCCAACCCGTGCCGCAGTGCAAGTGCTCCCTACTGTAAAGTGTACATGTGATTGATATACCTGATTGGTTCATTGGATTTACTGTCAGTCCCCAGTAAAGTGCACCAGGAGTGCCAGGGCTTGTGAATGCCAATACTGCTAGTGGGCCTGCAGCGCTGATTGCGCCACCCACAGAAGCAGCCTTAAAATGTGTCTAGGATCTGCCACTGCAGAACCTGCGTGCAGTCTGGTACTGTCATGCTGGCTGGGCAAGTGCACACACTTGCCAGCCCCTAAACCTTCCCTTAACTTCATATTAGTCACCCCTATGGTAGGCCTAAGGGCAGGGTGCATTGTAAGTGTAAGGTAGAACATGCCCTGATGTGTGTGGCATGTTCTAATAGTGAATTACTGCCAAATTCGTTTTTCACTATTGTAAGGCTACCAGTTCCCTTCTAGGCCAGATGGGCTGCTGGAATTATTACACTCTATAATCCCAGCAGGCTCAGGGAACATGGTAGAAATTAATGTTTAGTATGCCTGAACTCAGAATAATAAAATACTTCTTTTAGTAAAGTTTATTTTAATATCCTGTGTTTGCAAATGCTACTTTTAGAAAGTTAGCATTTGCTTGCCTAACCATTTCAGCCCGCCTCTGCTTGGATGTGGATCTGACTGTCTGGTGTGTGTGAGTGACAGGGCTGGGAGTTGACAGGTAGTGAATAGCCAGATGACACCTTAGTGGGTGGTGGGAGTTTCCCCTGAATGATGCATCAGGCTGTGCTCTGCCACCACAATGCTGGCTCCGCCCTCCTGGGGAGCGACTGATGACTCAGCCTACACCTGGCCCAGGAAAGACCGAAGTTTGTCAACAGAGTGCTCAGGCTGCCCCTGTCTTCACAATGCCGGCTCCGCCCCCCTGGGGAGCGGCTGATGTGCCTGCCCTCACACTGAATGCAGAAGCAGAAGTACCCACCACAAGTGCTCAGGAGCTGAGAGCAGTTATGCAGAGGCCCCCCTGGCCAGTGAGAACAAAAGAAACTGTGTATAAAAGTAGGAGCCCTGCTCCTTGTAAATTAGAATCCTGTTTCACCACGAAGGACCTCTGCCCGACTAGAAGGAGAAGAGACGCTGGGAGAACTGGCCTGCTGCTTGCCTTGCTGAGAAAGGAGAGGAAAAGACTTGATAAGAAAAGACTTTGCTGCTTTGTGCTTGAACATTCTCCAAGGGCTTGACTGAGCTTGCCCCCTGACCTGAGCCACAGGACCATCTGGCTCAACCTGCCTCTGCTCGTCTGCCGGTAATTAACCGGGATATCTACTACTGCCGGAGCTGTGACCTTGGTGCCCCCAGCCCCTCCCTGAGGCCGTGACCGACTGTGTCTCCTCGTCCCCGCCGAGGAAGAGCTCCGCTCCGTTGAGCTGCTCTCCCCCCGCTGAGGAGATCGCTGTGTTGACCGCCTGGAAGGCTCGCTGCTGTGGTGCCCCCCAGCCCCTCCCTGAGGCCGTGACCGACTGTGTCCCCTCGTCCCCGCCGAGGAAGAGCTCCGCTCCGTTGAGCCGCTCTTCCCCCGCTGAGGGGATCGCTGTGTCGACCGCCTAAGAGGGCCCGCTGCGGTGCCTCACCCTCCCGCCAGAAATCCCCACCGGACGCAAACAGACCCAGGGGACAGACCTCCGAACTGGACGGACGCCTCGGGTGCCAGCCTCGCTCTGCCTGAGCCGCTGGGCACCTCGCCTTTGTCCCCGGAGGAAAGCCGCCACTGAGACCGTCAACGGGCTCGGGGCCCGCAACGTTTGTTTTTGCTCTTTTTGTTGTGCCAGCCGCCCTGCCTACGAGTGCCCCCGGCCTCCAAATCAGCTGTGGTGCGAGCCGCCTTTCGCAGCTGACTCGCACCGCTCTCTGTGTGCCTGCTCGCGGCGCCGCTCCGCTCTGTGCGAGCGCTCCAGCCCCTCCCGCTGGAATCCGATCCAGGCGGGCGAGGGAAATCACAGGCTGCATCCAGCGCCCCGGCCACAGTGACAGGAGCGGCCCCAGGTCCTTTGGCCCTTGCCTTCCGTGGGCCGCTCTGAGGCCAGCACTAACCCCCGCCTGAGTCCCCCAGACCCGTGGGGGCCGTGCGCATCACCAGCCCCGGCAAGGCCGAACGCGTCCCACGCGGGAAGCGTGAGCTTTGGGCGGTCGGGCCCCGATCTCGGCCCGGAACGGGCAGAAAGCATCCCGGAGCCCCTGGGCTGGCTGCAACAAGTTGGGAAGGAGCAGTGTGACCCTCAATACCCCCCAGGAACTAAGAGAGCCATCCGGAAAGGTACACTGCAGGAAAACATCCGTTGATAAAGACTGAAAGTACATTTTGAATTACAACAAAGAAAGCTTGCCTATTTACAACCTGTGGGCACCCCAAAAACGTTATTTGATCTTGTGATAAGTCTGACCTAAGAGATATATATATTTTACATAAAGAAGCGTATTTTTTATATACTCACAGCCTGGTGTCCATTTGTGGGGGGATTGGTACATTTTACTGTGTGTGTGTCTACAAATGCTTAACTGACTAACGCCTGGAGAATCGCCTTGGCTGCTCACGCCACGCACCTAGAGGGTGAGCAAGGGTAATTCTGAAGGGTCATCCTTTGCCCTGACTTAGAGGAGAGGGTCCCTGCTTGTCACAAGTACTTACTTGCGCCAACCAGAGACCCCCAATTCTAACATTGGTCGCAGCGGTGAGGATTTGCGAATTTGCATTTGTAGTTTACATACAGTGAATTACTGATCACCACATAGGGAGAGCAGATCTATAACGCAGCCACAGGTTTCCAGTTCCTTTTTGCTAATTTTGTTGAGACATCTGCCATTACTGAAGCCATGCCTGGCTCACTTCCTGCCGGAAGAGCGCTCTCTACCTTCTCTGGAGCAGATGACATAGATTGGAGAGAGGGAGCCTTGAGGAGCTTAACCAATGACCAGCTGAAAGATCTCTGCACAAAATGCAGAATTGCCAAAGGTGGATTGAGCAACAAGACCCAACTCGTGACGGCGCTGAGAGCCTGGAGGGAGTCAAGAGATCCACAGACCCCGGTGGATATCGTTCCACCAGATGGCGCTGTAGAGCCCCCCAGAGGCCTGTCACCAGAGGAGCTGGCAGACAGAGCCGCAGACAGGGCACATGCAATGGAGATGGCAAGATTAGCTGGGCAAATGGAAATGGAAAAACAAAAACTGGAAATGGACAAGCAAAGATTGGCCATGGAGGCACAGCAACGCCAGCTGGACCATGACCTGAGAATGAAGGAGTTGGATCAAAGAGGTTTGGGAACAGCTCCTTCTGGTGGCAGCACAACGCCGGTGCAGGTAGAGTCCAAGGTGTACATCCCCAAAGATATAGTTAAAGAATTCTTTAGGGGGGATGACATAGGACAGTGGTTTAGGGCATATGAGGTAGCCATGTCCTCCCACCGGGTCCCTGAGAAAGATTGGGGAGCGGGGTTGTGGGGAAGGTTCCTTAGCGAAGGGCGGGACACCCTGCTAGATTTGCCCACTGCAGAACAGATTTCCTATCCCCACATGAAAGAGGCCTTAATGACCAGGTATGGGCTTACCCCTGAATTATATAGACAGAGGTTCAGGGGGTGTGCAAAGCGTCCTGGGACTACGTATGTGGAGTATGTGAATTTTTTTTGCAGAGCCCTGGATGGTTGGGTGAAGGGTAACAAGGTGAATGATTTTCAAAGTCTCTTTGATTTAATTGCATGGGAGCACTTGTCTGATAACTGTTTTCCTGAGTTACGCCAGCACCTGATTGATAGCAAGCTGTCCAACCCGAGGAAGCTTGCTGAGGAGGCGGACCGCTGGCTCAGCACCAGGGTCCACAAGGGTCCAGTGGGAGACTCCGCCAAGGGTGGGCAGGGTCCCCAGCAGAAGAGTGGGGGGGACAGGGGTAAACAGAAAGGGTTCCCTAAAGGCCCCCAAAGTAATCCCCAAGGGAACCAGCAGAAGGGTTCTCAGCCTCCCCCACCCCCAAAGCAGAATGGGGCCCCGACAGGTAGACCTGTTCCAAAGGGGCCCTTCAATTGTTACAAATGTGGTGACCCGGGGCACATAGCCAGTGACCCCAAGTGTCGCCTGTTTGGAAAACCAGCACCCACTGGTGCTCCGCCCCGACAAGTGACCAGTGTTCACTTAGGAGAAGAAGTGATGGTCCCGGGGGGTGGAGATCCTGTTCAGATGACCCTAGTCTCACTAGGAGACAGTGAGATGGTCCCTACAAACTACCTGCCCTCTAACACTAAAAAATATGGGCAGGTGGTTACCATCAATGGAAAGAAAGCTGAGGCTCTTAGAGATACAGGAGCCAGTGTGACTGCAGTGAGGCAGCACCTGGTGTCTCAAGAGCAGGTTGTACCCCATGCCTACTGTAGGGTTGTCAACGCTGACAATTCAGAGAGTCAGTGTCCGATGGCTCAAGTTCCCTTCGAGTGGGGGGGGGTCTCTGGTACTCTGCAGGTCTGTGTGAGGAAAACCATGCCTGTTGACTGTTTGCTAGGGAATGACTTGGAGGACTCCCCTTGGGAAAAGGTGGAGAAAACGACTCACCTGAAGATGGTGGGTCTACCTGACTGGGCGTGCGTGACCACCCGGTCAATGGCAGCCAGTAGGGGTGATCAAGAAGTCCTGGGACCTGAAGGAGAGGCCCAGGAACCGGCCTTAGAGAGAAGGCGCAGGGGGCGCGGGAAACCGGCCCCTGCTGTTCCCACGGTCCAGGAGGAAGCAGACCTTGAGGGGGATGCCCTGGAGCCTACAGGGGAACAGATTGCTGAACTGGGGGACCTGCCTGAGCTGACCCATTGGCAGCAAGAAGGAGGCCCCTCCAGGGAGGAATTCTGCAGGGAGCAGAAAGAATGCCCTTCTCTCGTGGGTATGCGGCAGCAGGCTGCAGACCAGGCCAATGGTGTTCAGGCCAAAACACATTATGTGTACTGGGAGAATGACCTCCTGTATTCAGAGCCTAAGACTGCTGAACCGGGGTCAGCCCGTGTGCTGGTGGTACCCCAGAAGTTCAGGGCCTTCCTACTGGGACTGGCTCATGATGTGCCGTTAGCAGGACATTTGGGGATGGACAAGACCTATGACAGGCTTGTCACCCACTTTTACTGGCCCCAAATGCACAAGAGCTCAGATGCTCATTGTAGGACCTGTCCAACTTGCCAGGCAAGTGGAAAGAGTGGAGGGAAGAACAAGGCTCCACTCCAACCATTCCCTGTGGTCAGTACTCCATTCCAACGAGTGGGTATTGACATTGTTGGGCCTCTGGACCCCAAGACAGCCATGGGCAACAGGTTCATCCTGGTCTTGGTGGATCATGCCACCCGGTACCCTGAAGCCATCCCTCTGAGGACAGTGACGGCCCCCGTGGTGGGGCGTGCACTAATGGGAATTTTCTCCAGAGTGGGGTTCCCTCTAGAGGTGGTGAGCGACAGAGGGACCAACTTCATATCCAAGTATATGAAGTCCCTTTGGCAAGAGTGTGGTGTGACCTACAAGTTCACCACACCTTACCATCCCCAAGGAAATGGGTTGGTTGAAAGATTCAACCGAACCCTAAAGGGCATGATCATGGGCCTGGAAGGTCCAATGAGGCGTAAGTGGGACGTCCTCTTACCATGCCTGCTCTTTGCATACCGCGAGGTGCCACAGAAGTCTCTAGGGTTCAGCCCCTTTGAGCTGCTGTATGGTCACCCCGTGAGAGGACCACTGAGTTTGGTAAAGGAAGGCTGGGAGCAATCTCCCAGGAAACCTCCCCAGAATGTATATAGCTACATGCTGGCCTTCAGAAACCAAACCAGGCGCTTCAGACAACTTGCTGAGGCAAATCTGGAAGCTAGCCAGGAGGAGATGAAGCGGTGGTACGACCAGAATGCCACTCTGGTAGAGCTTCAGCCTGGACAAGAGGTGTATGTCTTGGCCCCAGTGGAACCCTGTGCACTTCAGGATAAGTGGACAGGCCCATTTGAGGTTGTGGAGCGCAAGAGCTCAGTGACATACTTGGTGGACATGAAGACGCCCAGGAATCCTTTAAGGGTCTTACATGTCAACCGCCTCAAGCCCCACTTGAAAAGGTCCGAAGTGGGCATGCTGTTGGCCACTGATGATGGAATGGAAGAGGAGTCTGAGCCTCTTCCTGACCTCTTAGTGGCCTGTGAGAAAGATGGGTCAGTGGATGGAGTTAACCTCTCACCCACCCTGACCCCTGAGCAACAGGAAGACTGCCGCCAGTTGCTGGGGCAGTTTCCAGACCTGTTCTCCCTGGTTCCTAGTGTCACAGATTGGTGCGTCCATGATGTGGACACAGGAGACAGCTTACCTGTGAAGCATAAGGCTTACAGGGTAACTGACAGGGTCCGGGCCTGCATCAAGGAGGAGGTCTCCAAGATGCTTGCTCTTAGGGTGGTTGAGTCTTCCAGCAGTCCTTGGTCCAGCCCCGTGGTCTTGGTCCCAAAGGCTGCTGCGCCGGGAGCCACACCTGAACTCCGGTTCTGTGTGGACTACAGAGGACTCAATTCAGTCACCAAGACTGACGCGCACCCTATCCCCAGAGCTGATGAGCTCATTGATCGGCTAGGGGCTGCCCGGTTCCTCAGCACGTTTGATTTAACGTCTGGGTACTGGCAGATCGCCTTGACCGATGGGGCAAAGGAGAGGTCCGCATTCTCCACACCAGATGGGCATTTCCAGTTCCGGGTTATGCCATTTGGGATGAAGAATGCCCCTGCCACCTTTCAGAGGTTGGTCAACCAGGTGTTGGTTGGGCTGGATGAGTTCAGTGCCGCCTACCTGGATGACATCGCAGTGTTCAGTGGCACCTGGCCAGAACACCTGCGGCACCTCTGGGAAGTGTTGATGGCGCTGCGCAAGGCAGGCCTCACAATCAAGGCGAGCAAGTGCCAGATTGGGCAGGGTTCCGTGGTGTACTTGGGACACCAAGTGGGGAGTGGCAAGGTGGCACCCTTGCAACCCAAAATTGAGACCATCCTGGCTTGGGAACCCCCCAAGACCCAGACTGCAGTGAGAGCCTTCCTGGGGCTCACTGGGTATTACAGGAGGTTTGTCAAGGGCTATGGCACTATTGTGACCCCCTTGACAGAGCTGACTTCTAAGAAGCAGCCCAGGAATGTGATTTGGACTGACACCTGTCAGAAGGCTTTTGACACCCTGAAGACTGCCATGTGCACGGCGCCCGTGCTCCTGGCTCCTGATTTCTCCAAGGAATTCATAGTGCAAACAGACGCTTCAGAGCATGGTGTAGGGGCTGTTCTCTCACAGATGACTGAGGAGGGCTGGGACCACCCTGTAGCCTTCATCAGTAGGAGGTTACTGCCACGGGAAAGTAGGTGGAGTGCAATAGAGCGTGAAGCATTTGCTGTGGTCTGGGCACTGAAGAAGCTAAGACCCTACTTGTTTGGGTCTCACTTCCGGGTTCAGACAGACCACAGGCCCCTCAGATGGTTGATGCAAATGAGGGGTGAGAACCCAAAACTGTTGAGGTGGTCCATCTCCCTACAGGGTATGGACTTTACGGTGGAACACCGCCCTGGCACAGATCACGCCAACGCTGACGGTCTGTCCAGGTTTTTCCGCCTTAGTGATGTGGAACTCCCTGGGGAAGGGTAGTTCCCCCCACATTTCAGCTGGAGGGGACACGTGTTAGACCTGGCACCTTGGCGTGAGTTTCCCTTCCACTTTTTGCTGTTGTGCCTCAGATGTTTTTGCTGGTGTCCGCTACTCAGGGCACTGCGCCACGGCCAACCCGTGCCGCAGTGCAAGTGCTCCCTACTGTAAAGTGTACATGTGATTGATATACCTGATTGGTTCATTGGATTTACTGTCAGTCCCCAGTAAAGTGCACCAGGAGTGCCAGGGCTTGTGAATGCCAATACTGCTAGTGGGCCTGCAGCGCTGATTGCGCCACCCACAGAAGCAGCCTTAAAATGTGTCTAGGATCTGCCACTGCAGAACCTGCGTGCAGTCTGGTACTGTCATGCTGGCTGGGCAAGTGCACACACTTGCCAGCCCCTAAACCTTCCCTTAACTTCATATTAGTCACCCCTATGGTAGGCCTAAGGGCAGGGTGCATTGTAAGTGTAAGGTAGAACATGCCCTGATGTGTGTGGCATGTTCTAATAGTGAATTACTGCCAAATTCGTTTTTCACTATTGTAAGGCTACCAGTTCCCTTCTAGGCCAGATGGGCTGCTGGAATTATTACACTCTATAATCCCAGCAGGCTCAGGGAACATGGTAGAAATTAATGTTTAGTATGCCTGAACTCAGAATAATAAAATACTTCTTTTAGTAAAGTTTATTTTAATATCCTGTGTTTGCAAATGCTACTTTTAGAAAGTTAGCATTTGCTTGCCTAACCATTTCAGCCCGCCTCTGCTTGGATGTGGATCTGACTGTCTGGTGTGTGTGAGTGACAGGGCTGGGAGTTGACAGGTAGTGAATAGCCAGATGACACCTTAGTGGGTGGTGGGAGTTTCCCCTGAATGATGCATCAGGCTGTGCTCTGCCACCACAATGCTGGCTCCGCCCTCCTGGGGAGCGACTGATGACTCAGCCTACACCTGGCCCAGGAAAGACCGAAGTTTGTCAACAGAGTGCTCAGGCTGCCCCTGTCTTCACAATGCCGGCTCCGCCCCCCTGGGGAGCGGCTGATGTGCCTGCCCTCACACTGAATGCAGAAGCAGAAGTACCCACCACAAGTGCTCAGGAGCTGAGAGCAGTTATGCAGAGGCCCCCCTGGCCAGTGAGAACAAAAGAAACTGTGTATAAAAGTAGGAGCCCTGCTCCTTGTAAATTAGAATCCTGTTTCACCACGAAGGACCTCTGCCCGACTAGAAGGAGAAGAGACGCTGGGAGAACTGGCCTGCTGCTTGCCTTGCTGAGAAAGGAGAGGAAAAGACTTGATAAGAAAAGACTTTGCTGCTTTGTGCTTGAACATTCTCCAAGGGCTTGACTGAGCTTGCCCCCTGACCTGAGCCACAGGACCATCTGGCTCAACCTGCCTCTGCTCGTCTGCCGGTAATTAACCGGGATATCTACTACTGCCGGAGCTGTGACCTTGGTGCCCCCAGCCCCTCCCTGAGGCCGTGACCGACTGTGTCTCCTCGTCCCCGCCGAGGAAGAGCTCCGCTCCGTTGAGCTGCTCTCCCCCCGCTGAGGAGATCGCTGTGTTGACCGCCTGGAAGGCTCGCTGCTGTGGTGCCCCCCAGCCCCTCCCTGAGGCCGTGACCGACTGTGTCCCCTCGTCCCCGCCGAGGAAGAGCTCCGCTCCGTTGAGCCGCTCTTCCCCCGCTGAGGGGATCGCTGTGTCGACCGCCTAAGAGGGCCCGCTGCGGTGCCTCACCCTCCCGCCAGAAATCCCCACCGGACGCAAACAGACCCAGGGGACAGACCTCCGAACTGGACGGACGCCTCGGGTGCCAGCCTCGCTCTGCCTGAGCCGCTGGGCACCTCGCCTTTGTCCCCGGAGGAAAGCCGCCACTGAGACCGTCAACGGGCTCGGGGCCCGCAACGTTTGTTTTTGCTCTTTTTGTTGTGCCAGCCGCCCTGCCTACGAGTGCCCCCGGCCTCCAAATCAGCTGTGGTGCGAGCCGCCTTTCGCAGCTGACTCGCACCGCTCTCTGTGTGCCTGCTCGCGGCGCCGCTCCGCTCTGTGCGAGCGCTCCAGCCCCTCCCGCTGGAATCCGATCCAGGCGGGCGAGGGAAATCACAGGCTGCATCCAGCGCCCCGGCCACAGTGACAGGAGCGGCCCCAGGTCCTTTGGCCCTTGCCTTCCGTGGGCCGCTCTGAGGCCAGCACTAACCCCCGCCTGAGTCCCCCAGACCCGTGGGGGCCGTGCGCATCACCAGCCCCGGCAAGGCCGAACGCGTCCCACGCGGGAAGCGTGAGCTTTGGGCGGTCGGGCCCCGATCTCGGCCCGGAACGGGCAGAAAGCATCCCGGAGCCCCTGGGCTGGCTGCAACAAGTTGGGAAGGAGCAGTGTGACCCTCAATACCCCCCAGGAACTAAGAGAGCCATCCGGAAAGGTACACTGCAGGAAAACATCCGTTGATAAAGACTGAAAGTACATTTTGAATTACAACAAAGAAAGCTTGCCTATTTACAACCTGTGGGCACCCCAAAAACGTTATTTGATCTTGTGATAAGTCTGACCTAAGAGATATATATATTTTACATAAAGAAGCGTATTTTTTATATACTCACAGCCTGGTGTCCATTTGTGGGGGGATTGGTACATTTTACTGTGTGTGTGTCTACAAATGCTTAACTGACTAACGCCTGGAGAATCGCCTTGGCTGCTCACGCCACGCACCTAGAGGGTGAGCAAGGGTAATTCTGAAGGGTCATCCTTTGCCCTGACTTAGAGGAGAGGGTCCCTGCTTGTCACAAGTACTTACTTGCGCCAACCAGAGACCCCCAATTCTAACACCACCCATTAGGTTTGTTTATCACTGTAGTTTATGGGGGGTGAAAAAAGCAAGCACACCTCCCCTACTTCAACTGCCATGAATTAATTTGGGGTTGATTAATGTGTCAGTTATTTTGAAAGTTCCAGTCTGGCTGGCACCTGCTTCCTTCCTTATCTGTAATTTGCTTTCTGTTGCAGTGAAAAAAAATTTCACAGGACCTTTATGGTCTACTTGTAGCTATTCTATGAGCCTGCTGTTTGGGTCATAGCAGGGTCATAGAATAGTTGCAAACTCTGGAGGGGCCCCTCAGGAAGCACTTTTGCACCTGCTCATTGCTTTCAGTTTAGCAAAAATCGTTTTTTCTGCAATTTCGCGCGTTTTTTGGGGCGCGAATCCGTGTGAGATCGATTTCGGAAGCCGCGAATGCTTGCGAATACACTAATTTTTTTTTGCGACGTGTATGTTCGCGTGATTTTGTGCGTGTTCGCGAGGCGCTTGTAGCTATACGTTTGCCAAGTTACCCTAGCGGTCGTACACGGGCGCGGCCATCTTGTTTGCGTGACGTAATTCCGTTTCCGGCCGCTATGTGTAATCTCGCAAAGTGTGCTGCTCGCTAGTACAATTTCGCGCGTGCTCGCGAGGAAAATCTCGCGCGAACTTACCCACGCGGTCGTGAACGGGCGCGGCCATCTTGTTTCTCATTCATTGCTATGGTTCTGGGCATGCTTTCTGTATCCTCTCTGAATCTCTGCCATCCTTTGCTTGTTTGAAGTTTATTTGATCTATTTACTTATTATCTATCCCTCTATTTTTCTAGCTCTATATTTTTGTGTTTTCTGCTACTTTTAGCTACTTTTAAACTACTTTTTTAAACTCTTTTCTTTTCTTCTTCACTATTCTATTTCTTCTTTATCATTTAACTTTATTTCTGCCCAGACCATGGAAAAGGGAGCCGGGAAGCACCCTGAGAAGGGGAAGGGTCCCGCACCCCGTGCCCGGCTCCCGTGCGGGCGTTTGAGGGGGGAGCAAGTGGTGCCACGGGAGATCTTAAGCGCGGAGGAGGTGGCCGCACTCATCTTCCACGTCCAGCGCCGCCTCCCCAAGACGATCCTGGGAGGCGGCAAGATCGTAACCGGCTATGGCATCCGGGAGCGCCGGAAGCGGTGGGAGAAGGTGTGCCGGGCCATGTATAAGCTCTCTGGGGTCCGGCGCACATATAACCAGGCCACCCACCGCTGGACAGATGTCATGGACCGGGAACGGGACTTGCTGGACGCGCTCGGCGTAGAGGTCCCCGGGCTTGGTGAGTAGTAGTAGCTATTCATCACTACTCTGTTTTATCCGGCTCTGTTATTTGCAAATCTTTGTTCTTTACCAAGAGCAATAATGCTGCCGATTACATTGTAGGTAAATTATATTTCAAAATCTTCTATGCATTTCAGGTGCACTGCTCTCCTTCTCAGTAGCCTTGCTTGCTAGTATGCTTATTTGTTTTGTATTTTGTGTTCATTTCATTGGCCTGAGAAATTATGTATGAGTGTAGTGTAAAGATAAGAACTGCGTAATGCTAGACACTAAGGGTCATATTTTCAATTACCGGCGCATCCCTGCAAAGTAGCAGGGATGCGGCAGTAATTGTGTGCCATGCCACCACCACCCATTGGCCCAAAACGTCACAGAAGCCTTACGCATCTGTGCCGTAAAGGCGGCGCATTGCTGGAGTTGCGTGCCAACGATGGCGCAGCTCCAGCAATGCTCTGGGGTACCCTACCTCCCCAAAGCTGCATCAAGCCGTACGTCGGCTTCAAGCGCGCAGGGTTTGAGTCATGCATCATTGTCCTAAAAGTGACTGATTGACATCTTGTAGATTTCCCTCAGCCACTTTTAGGATTCGTTCCTGCGCAGGTACGCCCTCCCTTGCGCCGGAACGCCCCCTGATGGCGCAGGGCTTTACAACGTGATGCATCGGCCATAATTTTTTTTTTTTAATATATACGCCGCACCAACACCATGGCGAGTCTTTTGTTCTGCCGCTGCGTCACAAAAGTCACGCAACAATGGAGGAAAATGAGCCGCAAGGGACTTCTAAATCAGCCCCAACAGACTGAAGTCCAGTCCTTCCTTTAGACACATGGCTATAAGAAGAAATAGTGGTGGTGGTGGGTGGATTGATAGTTTGAGTATTCACTGATCTGCAAGCAGGATGGACTTTGTCTGTCACTTCGCGTGCTGCGGACTGCTGCCTGCCAGGCCTAGGCAAACCTCTTTAGTAGTCTGTTTATTGAGTTACATAGGAACTTTCTAAGTCAACGGTCCGCAAATCAGGCAATACGAATAACGTAGTATACCACATGAGATAGATCCCGTGGAATAGTTGTCTATCTATTTGCTATTTCTCCAAAATATTTTGTTATTGCTCTTTTGAAATGGTTGATTTGGTTGACAAATCTCATCCATGTTTTCTGGTCTTTCTTTCTTTCATGTTGTACATCAGCTCCCCCCAAGGGCAAGAGGACACAGGAGGAGGAGGGTGCTGTTCAGGAGGATGCAGGCCAGGATCGGGCAGGCGAGGGCTCCTTTGCTGGCCCCAGTAAGTTTTAATTGTAATAAAGAGTACCTATTTTTTCCTAGCGTTCCTCATTCGATTTTTTCTAAATCGTCTTTGATCTTCTTGTAGACTGGATATAAATTCTTATCCTGCCTCGAATATGACTCCCTGTGGTATTACTAGATTATTCTTATTAGTCTGTCTGTGTAGCTAACTAAGATTGGACATTTGGCAATTCCATTGGACTCCCATTCTATTCAGCAATAGCTCTATGCACTGTCTCCTTACTGACTAGATAGTGTGGCAGAGTCATTTAGCTCCCGAAGTCACCGATGATTGATCCCCAATGATCTCTAGATTATCGTACGCAGGACAAGAGTACGGAGTCACAGTCAAGAAGTGTCAGAGGCACTCATGCTTGCAAAAATTCCAAAACCTTTAGCTCATCCACTCTAGTCTGGAGGACCAAAAACCACAGAGTCTATTTAAGTTTAAAAGCTTTATTAAAAGTAAACACATTTATTAAAATCTACTTTGTCATAAAACTATTTAACTGAAAACGGAAAAGTGCTTAGTGTTGACGATTAATTGGACACATTTCTTGTGGTCGAGCCGAGCTCTCACCTGGTTTGAACTTGATCCTGGTCGTGTTCTTAGGAGTCAAGCTTCTGTCTGTTAGGAGAAAAAGTGGTGCGTGTTAAAAATAAAAAGCAAGCATTCATCAGTTGTGCATAAAAGTGCAGCAAGACAACAGCCTTCCCTGGAAAAAGGGACATTTTTACTTTAGAGTAGACAGTCACAAATTATTACATTGTATTCTGTTTTTTTAACATTTCTTTATTACTCCTAGACCAAATATTATATAGTAGTGAGTGGTGTATTCTAACATTCTTAAATGTACTTAGTAGGTGGAACATCTGATGACGGGGCCAGCGCGGAGGTGGCGGTGTTGGGCGAGGACTCGGAGGACTCTGGGGAGGAGGCGGTGCAAGAGCCGGCGGACGGTCCTGTGGGGGTTCGCACGGTGGTGGCGGGAACAGGTAAGCTATATATTCCTTACTTATTGAGATTGAAGACTGCATAGTGTGCTTTCTGCACGGGTGTATTACAAATCAACCAGGTAGTAGCCTCCTCGAAATGTACTTCGACTTAGCTGTGAAGTTTTTGGTGAGAAGAATCCCAATAAGTTCTTAGATGAACGTGATGGATGGGATGAACGAAAAGCGAAAGAAGGGTGTAAGTAAGTGGGACGCGAAATTGTATGATGGCTGGCAAAGAAGAACGATATGTGTTTGCTTGGCCCCCGAGGTGGCTGGGAAGGAAAGAATATGGTATGGTGCATGGCTGGGTCAATAATGAAGCAAGGATGGGTGGAAGGACAGCAGCCTGGGTGGGTGAAACAGAAACTGTATGTGTGCGTATACTTTGAATGAATGGATGCCTGGAGCATGGTATTCTCTGACTCTTAGATAGCACATGTGTATCTAGAGAGAGTAGATGGTCGCTGGATGAACTAAGTGTTACCTTGAAGAGCATGTACCACCGCACCCGCACGTCCGTTCCAGTGTAGGGAAGGCAAGGAAAAGAAATTGTAAATGTGTCCAATACTACCATGAATAGTAGCAGTACTTTGTATTGCAACTGCAAGCACAGCATATATCTGGTTATTACGGTGGACACTCCGTACCTCTCTTAATAACTTTAGTTTAGTTGTAGTACGTCATTCATGTGTGGGTGTATCACTGTTCACTCAATATTAAGCAAAGCACCTAAAGTCATCCCATATGTCATCAAATACGTCCCATGTGAAGTGATAGATAATCAAATTATTTAGCTTCTTCATTTTCCTTTTCTAGTACTCATTTGCACTGTAGGGTGAAAGGTAAATTAATTAAGCAGTAGCCCTTGTAACAGAGTATTCTCAGTGGCACCCGTAATAGAAAAGTAATAGCTTCACCACCTGCATGTACTGGACCGGTACAGTAACGCAAGTCTGTCTCACTCATCATGGTGTGCAACTGTTTTTCTCGGGTGCAAGTTCACTGTGCTGCCATTCTGCCAGCTTGCATAAGATAACGTACCAATTTTCATAAACAAGAGAGAAGAAGAAGAATAAGACTGGTGTACTGTCATAGTCGACTGTAATGGAAGTCCATAGTGGTCGTAGAATTTGCTCATTAAACTACCACTAATGTTAGAGCAAGGATGCAGAAGTGGGAGGTTACATAGATACTGTCCTCAATAGTTATGTACTGTGCTTTCAATTTGCTACTTGTACTGTGACCCAACTTTCGGCTCAATCACTTTGTGTTATTAATGCTAAGGAGCATTGGTTACAGACTATGTCTTTCTTTCTTCATATAGTTGCTCCTTCCAAATCGACATCACGGAGGGAGCAGGCTCGAATGGCCCGGCAACGGAGGCTGGATGCCACTGTCGCCGAATATCAGCGGCTGGTGGCCCTGGAGGAGGAGGAGGACACGCAGTCGACCGGTGCAACAACAACATCCTCGACTGGGACAGCTGCAGCCTCCTCCATGACCCCACGGGACGCCAGCATGCGCAGTGCTCCAGCGGGACCGAGCCGGGCTAACAAAGCCAACCGCCACCGCCAAGCAACAGAAAGACCAGCTGCCCCCCACAGGAGCTGCAAGGCACGCCAACGCCGCCTAGGAGTCCGAATGTCCTACCTGGAGCAGGAGGTCCATAACTATAAGAACTTGGTGGAGGGCCTCCGCTTCGAGCTTGCCACCCTCCGCAAGGAGTATGATGCCCATGCCGCAAAATGCACCAGCACCCTCCAGTAGTGGAGTGTCCCTTGCCCTTTTTTTAGAGACTTTTGGGGGGTGGGATTTGGGAGTTGGGTTCTTTTTGGGACTTTTCAAAGACAATCGTTGGGGTTAGGGTGGGTCTTGAGGGAGATTATTTTGTTAGGGCTACATAAATATACATTTTTAAACTTTATCTGACCATACCTGTTTTTTACTGCTTTTCAGTCTGGTGGGTGGGGGACGGGGGTGTAACAGTAAGTTTGTTTTCCTGAAAAGTCGTAGGACTTTAGTAGTACTACCGTCAATCTCTCGTCTAGTCCTAAATAATACTCCATTATACTACCTCCCACCAAACGCTTATCTTACCTGTAATTTGTGTTAGAAATTAGGGCTAGGCCCAGGGCTGGCTCCACGTGAAATGGGGATTAACGTTGGCAATCCTGGGCGGGTGAAATTTCCTCATTGCGGTGGTACTAGTGGTGTGACACAGTGGCAGTTGCATGCCTATGGAAAAAAAGAAAACGAAACCTGGTTTGTCCTTACTGTAGCATTACAACGGTTACGGTACGATCGAGAATATAGCAGGTGACAGTACACTAGAACAGTGCCATAATGTAGCCTAACAAATCGTAAAGTATTTGCTTGCAAGTATAACTAGTACTTGCGTGGAATTTATTTGACATTGGCTCCTACTACTAGAAGATATAGTACTGAAGCTGAGTAAGTCTAGAAGTTATCCTCGTATTCCTTCACCAGCCTGTTGCTATGACCTTATCCTCCCCAGCAAGTGTGTGGAATTATTGATGTCATTTTAGTCAGACATCAAGCAAAACAACACAGCCCGGGGGAAGAGGGTTAGGGCTTGGAAAATGGATGGGAATGGGGGTTTCTTTTTGGGTAGGTTTTGTTGAGAGAAGAAAAAAAAAGCACAGCCTGGACAAACAATAATTGAAGATAAAGAAATCTTTGGGTACAAACTAAAGCTAAGCACATGCAGTCACACTCATAGAAGAAAACAATGGATACTGTATCTGTATTCTGTATGTTGTTGGAGTTGTCCTGTTGAATTTGGTAAGTAAGTTGCATGCAGCAAACAATTCCTCTTATTAGCGGCACTCCTCCATTCCAGCTGATGCTTCGTCCATCAATGTTGGTGACCACTGACAGAAGACACCCTGTTCACTGCCTGCCTGGCGGATGTTGACTGAAACCCGGCCTGTAATTATTGAACGGAAAACAGGAAGTGCTATTACAATACCACTGATAAATAAATAAAAGGTATGCACGCTGTGTGGTGCAAAAAGTCACACTTTGATTTCCCTAATAGACAGTAGAATATTTTTGAAATTGCATGCTCTGTCTGAGTCACCTTTTTAAGGATAAATAAGTATGGCCAAAATATTATAGCGGATCTTTCCCCTCAAGGTAGGTGTACTGTAAACTGTGTTTTAGAACAAAATTTGACCTTCCCAGCAATGCTCCCACCAAGACTCTTACTAAAGCCAGTCGCAAAAATGTAGAAGACCCCCAATCAGATCTCCAAAAACGATGCCTAGCAGAAAAATGGAGACAAAACGTACTTTGAAAGTAACAGTAAGTCAAGTCAAGTCAAGTCAGAGAATTTATATAGCGCACTACATACCCAGAGGGTCTCAAGGCGCTTAGGAAGAGGAGGAGGATTACTTGTCAAATATCCACGTTTTAAGTTGCTTTCTGAATGCTAGGTGGTTCTGGGTAAGGCGAAGGTAAGTGGGGAGTGAGTTCCAAGTTTTAGCAGCCAGGTATGAGAAGGATCTGCCTCCCATGGTGGTCTTGTTGATGCGAGGTACAGTGGCGAGGGCTTGGCTGGAAGAACGTAGTTGGCGGGAGGGGGCGTAGAAGGACAGTCGTGAGTTGAGGCATTCTGGTCCGATGTCGTAGAGTGATTTGTGTGCGTGGGTTAGCAGTCGGAAAGTGATTCTCTTATTGACGGGTAGCCAGTGGAGGTCTTTCAGGTGACCAGAGATGTGTTCGTTGCGCGGGATGTCTAATATGATCCTGGCTGATGCGTTTTGGATTGTTGAAGTTTCTTCTGGAGTTTAGCGGTAGTACCTGCGTAGAGGGTGTTTCCGTAGTCCAGTCGGCTCGTGACCAGAGCATGGGTGACTGTTTTCCTGGTTTCGGTGGGGATCCAGCGAAATGTTTTTTTGAGCATGCGAAGAATGTTGAAGCAGGATGAGGATACGGCGCTGACTTGTCTGTTCATTGAAAGTGAAGAATCCAGGATAACGCCTAGGTTCCGTGCGTGGTCTGTCGGGATGGGTGCTTTTCCAAGGGCTTCCGGCCACCAAGAGTTGTCCCATGCAGAGGGGGATGTACCTAGAATTAGGACTTCTGTTTTATCTGAGTTCAGTTTCAGACGGCTGTGTTTCATCCATTCAGCAACTTCTTTCATTCCTTCGTGTAGGTTAGTTTTGGCGGTGCTAGGGTCCTTGGTGAGAGAAAGGATTAGTTGAGTGTCATCCGCGTAAGAGATGATGTTGAGGTTGTGTTGGCGGGCGATGGCCGCGAGGGGGCTCATGTATACGTTGAAGAGGGTGGGGCTGAGTGAGGATCCTTGTGGTACGCCACAGATGACTTCAGTGGCCTCGGACTTGAATGGTGGGAGGCGGACTTTCTGGTAGGCCCAAATACAGACCGTGGATTGTATTCAAACCACTTGCAAGGAAGCAAAAGTATCCATAGCCAGCATCACTCCAACAGTGCTCTAAAACCCCAGAACTGCGTTGCAACAGAACACCCCGAAACACATGCAATCCTGCTGCTAGGGCTAACCCTAACGAACCCTAACTTACAAAAAGTGCCAAAACTGGTGTTTCCTTATGGATTTTGTCCAAAACACTTCTATCCGGTATTAGACCTTCCCAGGAATGCCCCAGGCAAGACCCGCCAACCCACCCGCAAAAAACCACGCGACAACACCCCCAAACAGCGAAAAAGCTAAATCTCATACTTACAATATCTCTCGGCCTTCGGTCCAAACGCGCTGTGCAGCTAGGTCATCATCAATCATCATAACTCCTGTTTTCCACCACGGATTTCCTGAAAAGCAAATGCAATCAAGATTAGACTGTCGCAGCAGTGCTTCGACAGAGACCCCGGCTGCAACCCACCCACGAACAGCAGGATGCCCCCCAAAACGCTACATTGAGCAAGATGTCAGAAGAAATAGCAAAAAAAAGGCTTTTCCTTAAGGATTTTGTCCAAAACACTTCTATCCGGCATTAGACCTTCCCAGGAATGCCCCAGCCAAGACCCGCCAACCCACTCGCAAAAAACCACGCGACAACACCCCCAAACAGCGAAAAAGCTAGATCTCATACTTACAATATCTCTCGGCCTTCGGTCCAAACGCGCTGTGCAGCTAGGTCATCATCAATCATCATAACTCCTGTTTTCCACCACGGATTTCCTGAAAAGCAAATGCAATCAAGATTAGACTGTCGCAGCAGTGCTTCGACAGAGACCCCGGCCGCAACCCACCCACGAACAGCAGGAAGCTCCCCAAAACGCTACATTGAGCAAGATGTCAGAAGAAATAGCAAAAAAAAGGCTTTTCCTTAAGGATTTTGTCCAAAACACTTCTATCCGGCATTAGACCTTCCCAGGAATGCCCCAGCCAAGACCCGCCAACCCACCCGCAAAAAACCACGTGACAACACCCCCAAACAGCGAAAAAGCTAAATCTCATACTTACAATATCTCTCGACCTTCGGTCCAAACGCGCTGTGCAGCTAGGTCATCATCAATCATCATAACTCCTGTTTTCCACCACGGATTTCCTGAAAAGCAAATGTAATCAAGATTAGACTGTCGCAGCAGTGCTCCCAGACCCCAAAACTCACCCACAAACACCCGGAACCCCGCCAAAGAGCACCTCAAAGGCAAGCAAGTCAGCAAAAACGGCAAGAAATTTCCACCTCATATTTGGTCCAAAACACTTTTATCCATTATTAGAGCTTCACAGCAATGGGCCCAAATCCGTCAACTCACCCGCAAAGAAGTAGAACACCCCCACAAGTGCTGAGTCTTTCTTCATTGGGCGTAATCCAGCACTCTGCTTTGAGGGAAATCGCAGTCTGGAGGAGGAGGATAGAGGAGCATGTTCTTCAGAACTTGTGAACCTGAGGAATGTAGACTGCGGCACTTTCAAATCAATAAGCAAACAAGTGAAGACAGTTCTGCTGATGGTCTTGTTTTTGGGATTAGGTGATTAAAGTTTGAATTAAATTAACTGTGCAAAACAAAGAAAGAGAGACACACAGGAATAAAAGTGAAAGTGAATAAGGACGAAAAAGAAAGTTATTGATTCATTGTCTCATTTTCAGGGCTCGGTGTCAGGGAATAAGAAGAAGATTTCGTCATCATACTCTGCGAATTCAGGCAGGATGAGGTCAGTGCCACCGAACAGAGAACAAATCCCCTCATCTACGTTGCCGTCCTCCTCGTCTTCATGTGGAGTGCTTTCTCGTACTTTGTAATCTGGTGGTATGAGGTGCTGATTCATCTTGATCATTGTCAGCCGCTCCACATTTTTGGGCGAGAGGCGGCTCCGTTTGGGAGTTACAATGCCACCAGCAGCACTGAAAACACGTTCAGAAGACACACTTGCGAGTGGGCAAGACAAATAGTTTATAGCCAGGTTGGAGAGCTCTGGCCACAATTGTTTTTTCCCATGCCAATACTGCAATGGCTCATCATTAAGAAAGACCTCTGTTGAGTCATTCAGATAGTCCTGCACCATCGACTCAAGGTCCTCAACGGTTCCTCCACTTTGCTTACTTTTTGCTGTGCCTGTGACCTTTTTTCGAGTACCATACCCAAGCAAACTTAGCCAATCCTCTTCAGCAGCCACTGTTACTCTTGTGTGTGGTGCAGATGATCCGGTTGCCGGTGTCTTTAACGGCTGAGAGGTCACTTGTGCCCCAGCCACAGGTGCAGAAGTGGATTCTTGTGACTGGGGATGGCCTGCTGATGCTGATGCTGATGTACTGTCTTCTCCTTCAATAACCTGCCGTTCTTTTTCAAACCTCTTGGCTGACCAGGCTAACCAATGTTTGTACTTTTGAACATCTGCATCAGCAAAAGGAAAGAATGCTTCGCCAGCCAGCGCCTTTTTGTAGCGTGGATCCAGAATAGTAGCACAAATGTAATGCTGTTCTGACTTGATCTTTTGAAGACGTTCATCACCACGTAGGCGCTCTAATAATTTCTCAGACAAAATAAAATGGTCTTTTTTTTGTACATCTTTTTCAAACTCAGAAGACACCGCCATCAGTTGGTGCTCCAGCATGCACAACAATGGGATAGCTTTTCCCAAATTACAGTCCTCCTGGCTGACTGCACGTGTGAAGAACTCAAAAGGACGAAGCATGTCTGTCAGGCTTTTAACTATGTCCCATTGCGCCGCACCCATCCGCATGTCCTCCTTCTGAGATGTACCCTCTGTGAAGAAATAGTGATCGAGTACCGTATACTGCTCATACAGACGCTCAAGCATGTAGAAGGTTGAGTTCCAACGTGTTGCCACCTCCTGGATGAGTGCTTTCACTGGTATTCGACTTTGAAGTAGCAGCCTCCTCAGATGCTTCCGGGCCTTAAAAGAATGGCTGAAATGGTTGCACATTTTGCGGCAGGTGGCCATTACCGCGAACGCTGCACTGTCTCTATCACTCAAGAATTTTTGAACTACCAGGTTGATACAGTGCGCCAAACACGGCACTCTAAAATAGCGACCCAGCGCCATGGCCTTAACTACATTGGCGCCATTATCCGTGGAAACATAACCAATCTGGCGTTTTTTTGGGGATAGCATTTTCAAGACCTTTTTGTCAAACTCGTCCAAAATGTTTTGGGATGTGTGACTTTTCTCCAAGCCAAACATGGCTAGTGTTGCATGTTTCCGAGCAGCTTTGAAAACTTTGTCCGGGTCAACACCTGCGTTTAGCTTTGCTTTAACACCTGAAAAAGAGACCCAGTGTGCAGTGATGCACATGTAATCAGCGCCTGCGCCACTGGTCCACATGTCTGTTGTCAGATGTATTGTGTGAACAGCACTCTTCTGCAAAGCTGCCCCAATCGCCTCCAGCACATCTTCATGTAGTGCTGGAACCGCAACTCTGGCAAAATAGAACCGGCTAGGAACCTTCCATTTAGGGCAGAGCGTTGCCACTAATTCTAGAAAACCTACCGCTTCTACAAAAGAAAAAGGGAGAAGGTCCACAGCTAGCATTTTAGCCAGCTTAGTGTTATACAGACGCGTCAGTGGGTGGTTGCGTTCATATGGCACGTCTGAATTAAACATTGTTCTAATGTTGCCCTGGACCAAGCATTTACGGGCTGATAATGACTTCGTTGACCCAATTTTGCTCGCTGGTGAACTTTTGTGCGTTGGTGTCTCACTCGCTCCAACACTCTTAGTGTGCCTCACATTGGGTGTGCTGCTGACAGGGGTACTGGGTGTAAGGGAAGTGTTTGACACGTCTTCTTCCTCCTCGTCATCATCAGATGCAACATCAACGTTTCCTTGAATTCGGGCTTCCTTGATCGCATCTAGGTGCGCAAACCATTGGACAGTGTGCTGTCTCCTAAGATGACCTCTCTGGCCTCCGGTACCATAGTTGGTACCTGACTTACCACGACTAACTGCAAGCTTACAAAGGGTACAAATGGCAAACTTTGGATTTTTTTGACAAACAGTAAAGAAGTCCCAAACTGGGGACTTGAAGTGTCTGTGGGGCCTGGAGGAGGCGGCGATACTGGTGGTGGTGGTCATGAAGCTAATGCCAGATGAAGTGGAGGATCTGGATTGCCCAACTTTTGTACGTTGTGCACTTTCACCGCCACTAATTAAGGTCGAGGTGGATGGAGGAGGTCCCTTCTTGCCAGAAAGAAATATGGAAGCGGTACGAGTTGGTGTACTACTTAACTCCAATGATTGTGGTGTTGTTTCCACTGCCTCCTCATCGACAACATCATCATCACGCTCAGCAGCTTTTCGGGCTAGGGTCAAAATGTCTGTTTGCTGCATGCCCGCTGGAGCTGCAGTGACCTTTATGATGACTGGGTCGTTGTTGTCAGAGTCTTCATCAGCAGCAGTATCCGCCACTTCTTGTTGAGCCTCATCATCACACTCCATAACTCTGAGACTTTGGACGAGCTTCCTTTTACGCTTAACTACCTTTGTCAGATCATGGTGTGCCTCACTCTCAGGCAGTGGTGCTGGTTCCCAATTTTGATCCGTATCATCAGAAGGAGGTGTGCTTGAAGAAGATGTAGACACCACCCTTGATCTCTTCCTTGCTAGGGGTGTGGAAGATGAATGATCATCAGGAGGAGTGTCTTCCTCAAATGATACCTCGCCTTGATTGTCGATTTCCTGATGTGCCCCTACTTCGGGAGGAACAACTATTGTGGGCACTTGTGACCCTCCATGCACCTCTGCTTGCGCATCTCCTTGCGCTGCCTCTCCTTCCACATGTACTTGGGCTTGTACTTGCACATGTGATTGTTGTTGCGGCTGTGGTTGTTCAACACTCGTCAGATGAGCTACAACAACCTGTGTTGATTGAGGGACATTGCTGCTGCTTTCTTGCGATGAGCCAACATCACTGGTCGATGGTGATTGAAGAACTATACTGGCTGCCTCTGCAGCACTCAAGGGCTTGGACTTAAGTTGGCGTGGTGGTGGTGGTGGCACTGAGCCCAATGGAGCGGGGGTGCTGCTGCCAGCTTGGTCCCCAGCAGATCCCGCTGCTGCTGCAGGCATACTTTTTTTTTTACTCCCAAAAAAAGGGGCGGGCGGCACACCAGTCTCCTTGGTAACTTGCTTCTTCTGCTCCTTACTGGCACCTTTCTTGCTAGAGGAGCTACGGGTTACTTTTTTTGGGGCCATCTTCTTCAGACCAGGTCAGAACAGCAGGCAGCAGTTGCACGAGTTGCAGAGTTGTCTGTGTCCAGACGTGACGTCGCGTGACGTTATGCTGCACACACACACCGCTGCAGGACTTCTTCCTGGCACTGGTGGTTCTCTTGAGTCTTGTGCACCTAAAAGCAATAGAAGACAGAGGAACATCAGTTCAGTTATACACCCCAAAAAATCGACAAAACACAGAAAAATGAGCACAATCCCATGCCATCCATGATGTTTATATTGAAGACACCCCACAGAAAGACTAGGGCCATGCAAGTATGCAACACTCACTACCCCTGGGCATAATGGATGAAAAGTAGGCAAAATAAGTGCAGGCCTCAGACACTGCCTCTCTTCAAAATGGCCCCTTACACCCCAAGCACATGTTGCCTGTACCAGCCAGGACTCAAGATGGCCACCACCACCACCCACATGGCCAGTCCACATCAACAGTACACCCCCAAAAAACAGACAACCAGCCAGAAATCACCACAATCCAATGCCATCCATGATGTTTACATTAAAGAGAGTGAGACCACACTACAGGCACACTCAGTCCATGCACCACTACCCCTTGGCAAAAGGCCCCACCAGCAGCCCCAAAAAAACGACAAAAAACAATAAAATCAGCACAATCCCAGCCCATCCATGGCCTCAATGGTGTTTAAATTCAAGAAGACACCCCTCAGAAACACTAGGCCCATGCAACACTCACTACCCCTGGGCATAATGGATGAAAAGTAGGCAAAATAAGTGCAGGCCTCAGACACTGCCTCTCTTCAAAATGGCCCCTTACACCCCAAGCACATGTTGCCTGTACCAGCCAGGACTCAAGATGGCCACCACCACCACCCACATGGCCAGTCCACATCAACAGTACACCCCCAAAAAACAGAAAACCAGCCAGAAATCACCACAATCCAATGACATCCATGATGTTTACATTAAAGAGAGTGAGACCACACTACAGGCACACTCAGTCCATGCACCACTACCCCTTGGCAAAAGGCCCCACCAGCAGCCCCAAAAAACGACAAAAAACAATGAAATCAGCACAATCCCAGCCCATCCATGGCCTCAATGGTGTTTAAATTCAAGAAGACACCCCTCAGAAACACTAGGCCCATGCAACACTCACTACCCCTGGGCATAATGGATGAAAAGTAGGCAAAATAAGTGCAGGCCTCAGACACTGCCTCTCTTCAAAATGGCCCCTTACACCCCAAGCACATGTTGCCTGTACCAGCCAGGACTCAAGATGGCCACCACCACCACCCACATGGCCAGTCCACATCAACAGTACACCCCCAAAAAACAGAAAACCAGCCAGAAATCACCACAATCCAATGCCATCCATGATGTTTACATTAAAGAGAGTGAGACCACACTACAGGCACACTCAGTCCATGCACCACTACCCCTTGGCAAAAGGCCCCACCAGCAGCCCCCAAAAAACAACCAAAAACAATAAAATAAGCACAATCCCAGCCCATCCATGGCCTCAATGATGTTCAAATTCAAGAAGACACCCCACAGAAAGACTAGGCCCATGCAACACTCACCACCCCTGGGCAAAGGGCCACACCAGCAGGCCCAAAAAACGACAAAAATCAGCACAATTCCAGCTCATCCATGCCCTCAATGGTGTTTAAATTCAACAAAACAGTTGTATCATGCACCCCTAACCAACCCTGGTCCTACTGGATACTGTGGCTACCAACAATATAATTTATTTAATGTTCTGAAAAAGTTCCAAAATTGTACTTGCAGCAACTGTAATGCCCCAAACAAACTTACTTGTGAAAGTTGATTTCTAATCCAAAAGTGATCCAAAGACAGTCAAAAAGGCCTCAAATCCAAATATCCAGCAGCATCCACAAAAAGTAATCCTTCCAGCTCCAGATCCAAATGAAAGTGACCAGGAGATGGACAAAGCACTGGGAGGAGCCTGCTGGACAGGAACAGGAAGTTGGAGACTGTGGGGCACTTCCTTCCCCCCCCCCCCAAAAAATGGACTCCTTGCAAAAAAAAAGGCCATGCAAATGTCAACCTGAGGAGTGATTCTGATAAAAATCATAATTTTCTGAAGGTTTATCCTGTTTGCTGGTGATTTTCTTGTGCAGAATTGCAAAATCTCTATTTCGCGAGTGCGAGATTGTTCCTTTCCGCCGCAACTACGTGTTAGCAATTGCGAACTCTCGCGAGGTGTGCTGTGCAAGGTGGCAAGCCGCGATTACGTATTCGCGGGCGCCAAACTCCCGCGGGATCACGCAGCAAGATCCAAAATGGCGCGGCACTCGCTAAATATGATCGAGAAAAACAACTCGGCAAACGCTTAATGACGGAAAGTGAACGCCGTGCACCACGCCGCGCGCCGCAACCAAGCAAAAAATCCGCCGCGAGCGGATTCACGGATTTTCAACAAATTCGCGAGAGTTTGCGGATTGCGAATTTGCCGAAAATCCGAAAAATCCACGATCGGAACGGATTTTACGCCCATGCTTAGCTGCAGGCAAAGCCCTCTGGTGGGACGTAAAGGTGCATAATGCAGGACAATGCACAAGGAGGCTGTAGGCAATGCCATCTGTTGGGAAGTAAAGGTGCATAGCAGGACAATGCACAAGGAGGCTGCAGGCAATGCCCTCTGGTGGGAAGTAAAGGTGCATAACCAGGACAATGCACAAGGAGGCAGCAGGCAATGCCCTATGGTGGGAAGTAAAGGTGCATAACCAGGACAATGCACAAGGAGGCTGCAGGCAATGCCGTCTGGTGGGAAGTAAAGGTGCATAACGCAGGAGAGTGCACAAGGAAGCCTGCAGGCAATGCCCTCTGGTGGGAAGTAAAGGTGCATAACGCAGGACAATGCACAAGGTGACCTGCAGGCAATGCCATCTGTTGGGAAAGAAATGTGCATAAAACAGAACAATGTACAAGGAGGCCTGCAGGCAATGCCCTCTGGTGGGAGGTAAAGGTGCATAACCAGGACAATACACAAGGTGGCTGCAGGCAAAGCCCTCTGGTGGGAAGTAAAGGTGCATAACGCAGGACAATGCACAAGGAGGCTGTAGGCAATGCCCTCTGTTGGGAATTAAAGGTGCATAGCAGGACAATGCACAAGGAGGCTGCAGGCAATGCCCTCTGGTGGGAAGTAAAGGTGCATAACCAGGACAATGCACAAGGTGGTTGCAGGCAATGCCCTCTGGTGGGAAGTAAAGGTGCATAACCAGGACAATGCACAAGGAGGCTGCAGGCAAAGCCCTCTGGTGGGAAGTAAAGGTGCATAACCAGGACAATGCACAAGGAGGCTGCAGGCAATGCCCTCTGGTGGGAAGTAAAGGTGCATAACCAGGACAATGCACAAGGACGCCTGCAGGCAATGCCCTCTGGTGGGAAGTAAGGGTGCATAACCAGGACAATGCACAAGGACGCCTGCAGGCAATGCCCTCTGATGGGAAGTAAAGGTGCATAACGCAGGACAATGCACAAGGAGGCCTGCAGGCAATGCCCTCTGTTGGGAAGTAAATGTGCATAACCAGGACAATGCACAAGGAAGCTGCAGGCAATGCCCTCTGTTGGGAAGTAAAGGTGCATAACGCTGGACAGTGCTCAAGGAGGCTGCAGGCAAAGCCCTCTGGTGGGAACTAAAGGTGCATAACCAGGACAATGCACAAGGAGGCTGCGGGCAATGCCCTCTGCTGGGAAGTAAAGGTGCATAACCAGTACAATGCACAAGGTGGTTACAGGCAATGTCCTCTGGTGGGAAGTAAAGGTGCATAATGCAGGACAATGCACAAGGAGGCCTGCAGGCAAAGCCCTCTGGTGGGAAGTAAAGGTGCATAACCAGGACAATGCACGAGGAGGCTGCAGGCAATGCCCTCTGTTGGGAAGTAAACGTGCATAACGCAGGACAATGCACAGGGTGGCTGCAGGCAATGCCCTCTGGTGGGAAGTAAAGGTGCATAACGCAGGAGAATGCACAAGGAGGCTGCAGGCAATGCCCTCTGTTGGGAAGTAAAGGTGTATAGCAGGACAATGCACAAGGAGACCTGCAGACAATGCCCTCTGGTGGGAAGTAAAGGTGCATAACAAGGACAATGCACAAGGAGGCTGCAGGCAATGCCCTCTGTTGGGAAGTAAAGGTGCATAGCAGGACAATGCACAAGGAGGCTGCACACAATGCCCTCTGGTGGGAAGTAAAGGTGCATAACCAGGACAATGCACAAGGAAGCTGCAGGCAATGCCCTCTGGTGGGAAGTAAAGGTGCATAACCAGGACAATGCACAAGGAGGCTGCAGGCAATGCCCTCTGGTGGGAAGTAGAGATGCATAACCAGGACAATGCACAAGGAGACTGCATGCAATGCCCTCTTTTGGAAAGTAAAGGTGCATAACCAGGACAATGCACAAGGAGGCCTGCAGGCAATGCCCTCTGGTGGGAAGTAAAGGTGCATAACGCAGTACAATGCACAAGGTGGCTGCAGGCAAAGCCCTCTGGTGGGAAGTAAAGGTGCATAACCAGGACAATGCACAAGGAGGCTGCAGGCAATGCCCTCTGTTGGGAAGTAAAGGTGCATAACGCAGGACAATGCACAAGGAGGCTGCAGGCAATGCCCTCTGGTGGGAAGTAAAGGTGCATAACCAGGACAATGCACAAGGAGGCCTGCAGGCAATGCCCTCTGGTGGGAAGTAAAGGTGCATAACGCAGTACAATGCACAAGGTGGCTGCAGGCAAAGCCCTCTGGTGGGAAGTAAAGGTGCATAACCAGGACAATGTACAAGGAGGCTGCAGGCAAAGCCCTCTGGTGGGAAGTAAAGGTGCATAACCAGTACAATGCACAAGGAGGCTGCAGACAATGCCGCCTGGTGGGAAGTAAAGGTGCATAACCAGGATAATGCACAAGGAGGCTGCAGGCAATGCACTCTGGTGAAAAGTAACATTGCATAACCAGGACAATGCACAAGGAGGCTGCAGGCAATGCCCTGTGGTGGGAAGGCCTTCAAGTGGCCACTCTGCAGGCGCACCTAATGTCTGGTATTTACCGGCACTATGAGGAACCCACTCGCATGTGCAAAGCTGTAAGTGGAAAGAGACCAATAACAAACATATCTTTAAGCCACACAACACCTTTGAAACTATGCCACCTCTGCACCGACCGCCACGTACACATCATGCGTGACTCCTGCAGACTTCAGGGCACTTCTGAAGGGGTGAGACAAGGCTCTTTCTATGGCCAGAAGGAGTGGTCATAGAAGCATCAGTTATCCAACAGGAGCCGGGCATGTCTTCTAATGCAAAGCCAGATGTTTCTCTATTTGAGTTTTTTGCAAGATACAGCTTTACAGAAATAAAGATACAACTTGAGCGATTTACAGGGACAATAAAGTAAAACAATTTTTAAGTTGTGTCACTTAAAAGTATCACTACCTAAAAAAATATTAAATAATTAGGAAAATGCTTGAACAGGAACCTAATTCTGCAATCTTTAGAGGAACCCTCTCTATGTTCCTAACCACCAGCGTGGCAGCCATCACAATCCCGTGTGGACTCAGGGTACAGATATAAAGGCACGTTGCTCTCTGGGGTGTGTGGACTGCCCGACACCATACAGCCAAGAAACCTTATGTGAAAACTGGCTTAAACCAAAGATGCCTCAAAGATAAAGGCAGCAGAGATATTTCGAAGCACTTTGAAACATCTGCACTGGGGCCACTATAGAAAACGAAGGAATTAATAAATGAATCTAAAAAATGACCCATGAGCAAGATGAACATAGCGACAATAAACGTGGCTCCCAACACTAGCGGTAAGTGGCTCTCTTGTTGCAATCAGGCACAATTAGCCACAAAATGGGAGAACTCTTGCACGTAGCGACTGACAGTAGTGTTGCGACTCAAGAACCTAAGCTTAGAACCCCAAAGTTTGCGATGTCAAAAAAAGACATTATTTGAGTGGTAGTTCTTACCCTCCCGTCAACCCCCTCGCTTATAATTGATACTTGTCAAAACTCAGATTTTGCTAAAACGAAACAAAATGGGTTCTTTTTTTCGGAGATCGCAAGATGATTCCTCGCATCCACATTTGACGTCATTTAAGGGCATCTCTGTATTCACCCAAAAGCCCTCCATTACAGATATGAAATATCATTCATGTTTTCTTTTATGGTGAGAACCATGTACAATCTGAAGTTTTTTCGCCTTCTGGTGCAAACTGAACAGGGGTCTGGCTCTTGATCTAAGGGTAGAGAAAGAGTGCGGAGTGTGAGGTCCGAGCTCACTGAATGGACCTTTCTGCAGCCGGTGTTTTAGCACGCCCCTATGACAGCCAGGAGATTCCTCCAAAAGCAGTCACAGTCCAAATGATGGGGCATAAAAGACACCTAAATGAAGACATCAAGAACTGCAATGAATGGATCACCATCTGCACCGACACCCCGGACCCCCTCAAACACAGCAGCAACCTAACGGAAGACCACAAGAACTGCAATGAATGGATAACCACCTGCACCGACACCCTGGATCCCCTCAAGCACAGGAGCAACCTAACGGAAGACCACAAGAACTGCAATGAATGGATCACCATCTGCAGTGACACTCTTGATCCCCTCAAGCACAGCAGCAGCCTAACGGAAGACCACAAGAACTGCAATGAATGGATCACCACCTGCACCGACACCCTGGATCCCCTCAAGCACAGCAGCAACCTAACGGATGACCACAAGAACTTCAAAAGCAAAAAAAGCAAAAGCAGTCAAAGTCCAAATGATGGGGCATAAAACACACCAGGCATGCTTTGGACACGAGGCGTTCGTCAGCTTGATATACACGTTACAGGCATTTCCAATCGATAAGTTGTTCTCTCGGCTCATAGGCAAGGCAGGTGATCAATTCTCAACTTTCTCTGCGCAGACACCGTGGGATGAGCTAGAGGTCAGGCAAACGGTGGTCAGCCCGGCGGAAACACCTGTGTGACGGGCTGGGAACTCGGCCTGACACTGAACCAGCACCGCACAACCAGACCGGGGGAGATAAAAGATGGCAAAATGGGGTTCGAGGCGGAAAGGTAAAGTGGCACGGCGGACTGGAATGAAGCGAGTTTGACAGCCCCATTGTCGGTCCGTCCCATTGTCAGGCGCAGAGATGAATTCAAAGCTATGCACCCGCTGCCGGGTAAACAACAGGCTACATTTTCAAAGCACGGAGCCAAACTGGCAGAGTTCCAGCTTGCCCTCTCTCTTATCCCACCCTAAAAAGCTGGGCTACACACATCAGGACGCCGCGCTAGCCCACGCGAGGCCACTCAGTCAACCTAGAAGTGGGCCCGGGCAGTGGTAGAACTGTGAGGCTCTATTTAGGGAGGATAAGTCCAGTTAAAGCACTGTTGGCAGTGGCAGCTTCCACCCTGGCGCATGGGTGGCTTTAGATGGGATTAGGAAAGGATGGAGAGGGGAGGCTGTTCCTAGAGAAGGCTGAGTTCATTGTGGGCACAGAACAAAGAAAACCAGTGGTGCGGGGGCAAGGGAGCCTGTTGTCTGTAACGCGCTGATGCGCGTAACAGACACCGGTGGGACGTGGGTGGAGCAAAGGCGGGACATGCACCCGCCTTTGTCCAAGTGCGTGCTTTATTTTTTTTAAAACAGCACGCTAAAGCCAATGACTGCCGGCGAAAGCAAAATCACATGCACAAGCGTGTGATCAGCTTTCAGAACCCCGTACAAGAGGTCTCTTGCTGCGCGAGGAATGTTGCGCACTGCAATGCTAGGCGCGAGACCTAAAAGGCCTAAACACTATCAGTGAAGTCGTCCCTCCCATCCTGAATGATTCCATTAATGCAGCCCTCTTCCCAGGAGCCTTGAAACAGGCAGCTGGTACAGCCCTGCTGAATAAACCTTCCATGGACCTCACCAAACTCTACAACTACTGACCGAGCTTCCTCCTACCATACACGGCCAAAGTCCTACTGACCACCATCAACAGGTGTTAGACCTGGCACCATTGGCGTGGGTCTCCCTTCCATTTTTGCTGTTGCCTCATGTATTTTTGCTGGTGTTAGATGCTGTGGGCACGGGGCCACTGCTATCCATCACCACAGTGCAAGTGTTCCATATTGTAAATTGATGTATTTATCAGTGGTTCCATGTTTGGCTATTTGGTTTACTTGTCAGACCCTAGTCTAGTGCACTGAGTGTGCCCAGGGCGTGTAAATCTAATTGCTGCTGGTGGGCCTGCAGCACTGGTTGTGCCATCCACAGAAGCAGCCTTGTAAAATGTGTCTAATGTCTGCCATTGCGGAGCCTGCGTGCAGTCTCGTACTGTCATGCTGACTGGGCAAGTGCACCCACTTGCCAGTCCCTAAACCTTCCCTTTATTTCATAGCAGTCACCCCTATGGTAGGCCCATGGGCAGGGTGCATTGTAAGTATAAAGTGTGACAAGCCCTGACGTGTGTGGCATGTCCTAATTGGTCATTACAGCCATTTTCATGTTTCACTATTGCAAGGGTACCTGTTCTCCATAGGCCAGAATGGGCTGTTAGAGTTATTACATTTTATAATCCTAACTGTCTCGGAGAATATGGTGGAAATTCGAGTTTAGTATGCCTGGACTCAGATTAAGAAAATACATCTTTTAGTGAAGTTTGTTTTAATATTCTGTGTTTGCAAATACCACTATTAGAAAGTAGATATTTGCTTTTCTAACCATTCAGTTCAGTTCAGTTCACACGCTTTTATTCGGGTGTAATATACAACCATATTAGCAGTGCATATAATCTTCAAAAAAGCAATACAACATAATAAAATACAAAACAGACAGCATATACCAACAGTTAAGAGACAATGAAAATACATAAATCAACAAACAAGATCGTATATTCATACTTTTGTTAAAAACAATGTGGGAAAGTGCATTGTGCAATTCAGATTTTCAGTTTTCCATTGTTTAGACAGTACTATACATACTAAATATTAAAAAAATAAAGTGCATTGTGCCATTTACATTTGTGGTGCCATAACATTTCCCACATTAACGATCAGTGATTTAGGAGCAGTTAGCTATACCCTCTCAGTTGTCAGACTACAATAGATTTCCTGATAGCAATAGAATGTAATAAGATGCTACATGAAAACATAATCCTGGGTTGTCCAAATAGATCAACAAATTCATTGCAGTTGTTGTCGATCTTACATTATACTTTAAAAAGATAGGTTTTAAGTAAAATTTCCTTATGAAAAGATAACATTTGCAAAATAATAAAAAATGGCAGCAGCTTTGTCGTGATATATTGTCACAAGGTCAGACGGCCGAAGTACGCTTTTTCATGACTGGGAATGCCACAAGATGATGGGCGATACCCAACCTAAGACGAGTCAAAACAAAGCGATGAGATGGTTTAGAAACAATAGTTAAGTAATCCTGAAAACTATCATTAAGACCCAATTGCTGATAGAACATAAAAGTTGACTGGTCACCAATAGCTCTAAAACGAGACTTTATTTTATATTTAAGGAAAGAGGTTTTTATCTCTGATTTGGCAATTAAAGGTGCATAATCTAATTCAGTCTGGGCATCATAATTAAAAAGGAGGCCATACCAATGGTGGATGTAATTTAGCCAAAGGATTTTAAGGCAATTATCTGATCTCATACAGTCTTTAATTATAGATTGGGTAAAAGCAGTCTCGTTCTTAGCCAAAATAGATCTCCATAGGAGAAGCGGTCGAAGGGCAGCGAGATCCGTAATGTAATTAATACCCACTTCGCTGATTGTGGAACACATAAAAGACATTTAAGAAAAGTATTTTCATCCTGCTGTAATAGATCAAATTGGCTATGACCCATACCCCTGCACCATAAAGGGCAGAGGTAACACATCTTGCATTATAGATAGTTACCATGTCCGCGATGCGGCAGTTACCCAGTTTTGTCGCAAATCTAAAAATCCTGTTGGTGTTCCTAGTCATCTTAGAGCGTATATTTTCCTGTTCGCACACCCATCTCCCCATGCCTGCAAAAGTAATGCCTAAGTAACAGAAAGACTGTACCACTTGAATTTTTGATTTTTTTTATATTTATATAAAAGGAGCTATTGGCTTTAGGCTTCATGCCACAAGCATGGTTCCGAAAGCTGCAGAGGGGCTCAGCTCATGCCAGAGCACCCTCTCACATAAAACCAAGCACTCTGCCTCCAGGATTGTCAAGGCCTACCATAGGAGTGACTTATAGGTGCATATGTGTCTACATCTAAGGTTAGATATAGGAATACTATATCAAAGTAAGGGGTGATTACACCACCTTACCCAAGCTGTGTGATCAGCCTGTGGTGTCTGTTTGGATGGCCAGCCAGTGGTGGCATAACACATGCTGCAGCCCCTGGAAGGCCTTGGATGCACCTATGCCCTGGGAACCTATGGTAAACTATACAGGGGCTCACAGAGGTGACACAATACCCAATCTGGTATGTACCTAAAGTACATGGTATAAATTTAGAGAGAGAACAGCTGGGCGCTGTGGGTCTGATTAGCAGGCCCACAGCCACACTAAAGTCGAAAAACCAGTAAATCACAGCAAAAAGTGGGGGTGACCATAGGAAGCAGACCCTACTCTCCTATACCCTCTTTAACACCAATGATGCCCACAAACACCCCTAGGGCCAGAAGGAAAGCCCCCCAGGGCCCCCGGATAGAAGAGCTCAGCTCAGCCCTAGGCTACCCGGATAGAAGAGCCCTGCTCAGCCCCAGGGGCCCCGGATAGAAGAGCCCAGCTCAGCCCCAGGGGCCCACAGATAGAAGAGCCCAGCTCAGCCCCAGGGGCCCCCCGGATAGAAGATCTCAGCCACGGCTGGCTCCTGCAGACATTCCCTCCAGGATTATTCAGTCTATTTCTAAAAACACAGCAGAAGGTGCTGACAATCTCCTACCTGAGCAGAGACCTGTGCAGACATGTCCAGGCTCTCTCCTCCTCCTGGGGCTGGGTGGTGGGGGATAGATCTGGGGTCTGTGAGAGTCTGAAGATGAACCACCTGACAGGGCTCCTTCCTCCTCTGCAGCAAGCTGAACACTCAAGGGGAGACAGGAAGTGATGTCAGCATCCGTTGCTCGTGCTGTCTCTGCCCCTGCTGACCCGGAAGAGGAAAGCCTTCTCCCTCCATTATCATCCAACCTCCCTGTTTCCTTCTGCCAGCGGGTCAGTTCAGCAGGGGTAGCTTCCTTCTGTATCTCTCAAACACATTCCATAGTGTTATCAAACATTTTAGACTCCTCCACCCATCTAGTGGAATTTACATACATTGGAGACATTTTTGATCTAGCAGTGTCTTTTGCTGTTTGTTCTGCGAAAGCATTCCCTTCTCCCACAGTATCCACTATGGCCTTGTGCACACTACATTTCATAATTGCTACCTTTCGAGGCAGAGTCAAAGGCATTAACAACCTTAAGATCAAAGGGCCATGTTGTATTTGCTGGCCATGTGAAGTGAGGAACCCCCTTTCTGCCCACAATTTGCCAAAACTAGGAGCCATGCCAAAGGCGTACTGGCTATCTGTATAGATATTTACTTCTAGTCCTTCACTTAACCCACATGCTTGTAACAGGGCTATTAACTCAGCTGCCTGCGCAGAATGATAGGGAACTCGAGATGTTTTAACTACAGTGTGCAGGGTAGTAATTGCGTACGCAGCTGTCGTCTTGCCACCTGGTAACTTAAAACAACAGCCATCCACATACAACTCCCCTTGGGGGTCAGATAGGGGCGTGTCTGTGAGGTCCACCCGTCCCTTCATTTCTTATTCAGTCCGAAATATACAATCATGTATGTCATTATTTGGTTCATCCGAAGGGAGGGGTAGTAACGTGGCTGGATTCAGAGTGGCACACCTTTTGATAGTGATATGGGGAGCAAATAAAGTCAATTTATATCCAGTAAGACATGTACTAGTAAGGTGCTTTGTCTTAGTTTTATTCAAAAGCGTGTCCACAGCGTGGGGTACCATCACTGTGAGGTCAGAATTTAGCACGAGTCCTTCCGACTGCCGAATGGCCACCGCCACTGCGGCTGTAGCCCTCAAACAACTAGGAAGTGCTCTGGCAACATAATCCAATACTGCCGAAAAATACGCAACAGGCCACACAACTCAGAACTCACTTTTTGGTATCTAGACTTATTTCTTCTTCACAGATCATAATGGTGCGCTAGATAGGTCTAGATCTCTTACCTTTATAGATTGATTTACTAGAGTGCGAGCATTACCATTAATTATACATAAGCTGTTTTTACAGTCTTTGTTTGTGTTACGGTTTGGCCAAAAATAAGATTACACCTGATAACTTATGTATTACCATTTGTAAGGTAGAGTCTAGCATATGAAACAACATACTATGATTTACATATGTTATTTACATATATCATTTACTTTTCTTAATGATTATAATTTTGGAGTGCTTTAACATTTCTCCACGCTCGTATTCTTAAGGTAACATGTCGTCAGTATCCATGCTGGTGAGGGCATATCGATGAGTCTTATGTAATCAGTGAGGACTCATTGACTGGCAACGTCGCGCTCTCACTCGAGGGAACTACATTTCCCATGAGGCTTGAGGTGACGTGCAATGACTTAACCACGCTCTCGCGTGATCACGTGATAGCAACATGGAGCAGCATGTAAGGAGCCTGCAAATATAAACATGGCCAGTTCCTGTAGTCGGTACCTCCCCGACGGCTTAGACAACATCAGAGGTACCGACAGACAGGTAAGACCAAGCGTGACGAGTGATTGTCGTAGGCTGAGCATTAGTTGAGGGGTCTCTCAAGCACCAGAATATAGATATTGTCGCCCCTTATGCTAGTCACACTGCATGACTTAGGAGGATTGAGGGGAATAGATAATGATCTTCAAGTACGTCTTTTTCCTAAACTCTATTTGGGCTATGACTATTGCATTTATCTGTACAATCGGACTACACAATAAGATTTGGATAGCAACATCAATTATGAATGTACCCGGTGGGTTTTGTAGATTTGCACTCTGCTAATGGAGAGACACTGAGCAGACATGGATGGTTTATGGTGAGAGAGATACCACCCAGACCATCATACCATTCAGTCTGCATTATGTTTGAGTCTAAGTTAGGTGTAAATAACATCGAGCGCCATTAAAACCAGTAATATGGGACCGGCCCATGATAACAGGAAGGGTTGGTTTATGATAATGCATAGGAGTCTATATTGGTGTGCTGCAATTTGAACAATATGTTTAAAGATGTAAGGCTAACCAGGGCAATTAAAACGTTGGGTTGCTCTGGTCTTTCCTTTTTAGAGCGGTGCCTCCTTTACCCTGAGCCGTTGCCAGGAGGGGAGAGGTATTTCCTCCATATACTTGAGGTAAGAATAGAAAGTTGAGTGCCCTAAACAAGGGATAACCGGCTGGTAAAAAGCGATGCCACAATGGTCATCATTAGTATGGAACACGTGTGATTTACACCCAAGGCTTACATTGCCTAGACATGTACTCCTTTCTGTATTTCCTTTTAGATTCTTCAAGAGATACGAGAATTGTGAACTGTGACTAACAGGTGACATGGTTGTATTGTTTCCAATGTGGAGCTTATACATAGGCACAATTTAATGGTTTAATTATTTCTTCACTTTTGCAGTAGCATAAATAATTGGACAGGTCCTGATGAAAGCACAAGCTACAGGATTGCCTACAGGTGCTGAAACATGTTGACCATTTGAATATTTAGAGACAGCTATCTTTTGAACCTGTTCTTTTGCACCGTTTTTAATATTGGACCGTGGCAGACAAGAATAAAGTTGTGGTCTCGCCATGCTTCAATTTTAATCTCACTTTCACGATTGCACTGCACTTTTTCCCATACACTCTATAATACATCTGCTCACATCTGTGTGATCAAACTATCTAGTATAGATGTATAAAACATCCTTGGGCTCCTCCATCAATAGGGTGGAGTTGTAGCCCTTATAGACACCAGGTTGACTATCAAAGGAGACCCAGATGATGAAGCATGTCAACTGGAACGGTGAGTGATGGGAATCCAAAAATGTATTGAATATTTTTTCAGGATATTATTGGGTTAGCTTTGGCTAGTTAAAATATACGTGGTTCCATTCGTGTCTAGACTCTGGGTTATTGTTGTTGTGTGTATAGTTAATGTGGGGCTATATATTCCGGTGGTCTTTAAACTTTTGCCTCTGACCCTACCTAAAATGTGCTGTATGGTGTCCAGACGTTACCCAGGTACAACCACAGACTTTTCCGAGTGCAGTCCGGCTGGGTGTGCACCACACGTGCCACACCAAGGTGTCTGATCAAAACCTCTATTATTAACCAAACAAAGCATCTGTACGTGCAGCCTCAGTGCCACCCAGTCAGACCCCCGAAACTCTCCGTAGTACACCAGCCACCAAAACCAAAATCAGCTGACTGTTTCCAAAATGCCGCGCAACAGCATAATCCAAACACAACAAAGTAATACACTCACCTGGTGCACTCAGGTATGATTGCGAGTTCTCCACTGCCCACTCCTAAAGACCAACACAGGTCAGTTCCTGGGTTACACCCGTAGGACTCCAGCGAGGGATCACTAGCAGCTGGGGCTCCCTGATCGCGAGAGCGGAGTTCAGCCAGAATCGTTAGTTAGTCCACCCCCTCGACCAGAGTACCCCTTCAAATGTCCTTATTTCACCCCGTATTACAGGAGGACGACCCCAAACGCGGAGTCCGGGCGGAGTCGCCAACTGTTGTACTACAAATTCATTAATCTAATGAGCCATACTTACCAATGGCCCGCAATAGATATCTTACCAAATGATCAGTCATTTGGCAGTAAAGAAAAGGCAATTGTTTATTATTCAAAATACTCTATAGAGGAGCCTCTCCATCCACACCCAGCAGGTCTGCCGAGAAGACTGCCTCATCACACTTAATACACATCATATATTCCTTTGTTACAGTACATGAGGTCACCGTACAAGGAAAACTACCAGTTGGCACAGTAATTCGAGGAAGGACCATATATGGCACACAAAGCTTGTTCAGAAGTCTGTTTTTGCTACTACTGGGGAAGGTCATGAGTGGTGACTCCCTTTTGTCTCGGTACATGGGAGTATCGTCCCGGTGCCTCCGAGAATGTGCTCATCTCCTTGAAGGCCAGATGCGACCTTGGGACTCAGAGCGAGGAGAGAACATCATGAATTCAGCTGTCTTGTGTAACTCAACTAATTGGAGCTTGCTCAGCTACTTGACAAACAACACGTGACCACTGCCCGGGCCTAGTTCATGTAAAATGCAAGATGGCGTTGGTGCAGTTCTCAATTTGTAATGAAGGATACCATATAACACAAGTAGGGGCTAGTCCAACTACTAACGTACTATAAGACATGATATATGGGAATCTATACTAATATAATAAAGAGAGAGCCCAAACCTTTGAGGCGGGTAATCTCAGGAACCATAGCACCAATCACAGCACCCAATACAGCATTGGAAAGGACAGTTGCAGCAGATGGACATAGGCTATACAGCTGGACACCATATAATTTTTTTTTATAAAGCGCATGGTTACGCCATCTCGGTGTGTCTCCACGCTAAGTGAGAGGGGGGTGGCATTTACCTCAACAGTGGGCCAAAGAATGAACGTTAGGGGAAAAGTAGTCTGTTGTGGGCGTGGGTGTTCTGCTGGAAAGCCATGGGCGTGTGCATAGAGCGATGGGCGCGGCATGCTGGGACTGCCGTCCCGAAACGAGGGGGAGTTGCATTTACCATTTGGGCGTGTGCATTGGCATGTGCATAGAGCGATGGACGCTGCCTGCTGGGACTATGAGGGGGTGTTGTATTTACCATTGTTGTAGGAGTTGGCCGTTGACACGAAGTGGGGCGTGTAATTTCCGTCGGATGGAGCCGAGCCGTCCCAATATGAGTGGGCGTCGTCCCAATACAAGTGGGCGTTGCATTTACCATTGTTGTGGGCGTTGCATGTTGATGCGATGTGGGGCGTCTAATTGCTGTCGGCTGGAGCAAAGCACCAGGTGAAGCGCACAAACACGTTCGCATCTGCAGCGGACACAAACGTTCCCATATTGCATTGAGGACACGGCTTCTTCTGCGGGGGCTGAGCCGGGTGATGAGGCGATTCTGAGTCGCGGGGCCTGAGCCGGGTGATGGGGCGATTTAGAGTATGTTTTTTAAAAAAACGCGGGGCCTGAGCCCAGTGATGGGGCGATTCAGAGTACGTTTTTTTTAAAAACGCAGGGCCTGAGCCCGGTGATGGGATGATTCAGAATAAGTTTTAAAAATAAATTGCCTTGCAAATTGCAAGCATTGCAGACATTCGATTTCATCCCCGGACAACGTCGGGACCGCCTGCTAGTATATATATATATATACATATATATATATGTATATATATATATATGTATATATATATTCACTGAAAAAACCATAGGTTATAGACCATATATAGTTAGGAATTAGCATTTAGAAAACCTTATTTTACTCACACAAAACCATTGAAATTCCATATATAGTTAGTTGCACTAACTATATATCGCGCACCCGCAATCCACTGCTGATGATGTCACATATTACATCATTCATGACATGGTCAGTGACATCACTGATGACATCACTGATGACATCTCAAATGACATCACTGATGACAACATCCAGTGACTGTATGTTTCTGTAAAGTTAAAATATGTCTTAGATATTGAAGAATGAGTGGATGTATAAGTGTCTGGATGAAGGATTTAGTAGGTGCGTGACTGACTGTATGAGTGAGTGATTAAATGTGTCTCACTGAATGCATGGGTTAGTGACTAAACTGTCTTAATTTGTGCATCATTATGTCTGTTGTGATGTAAACTGCTGCATGTGTTGATCATTAGCTATACGAGAGGCTATATGTGTTATTAATTGGTTGCCCAAGTATTTCTATGGGAGATTGAGTTTGTGTGGGGGTGGCTGGAAGGTGTGTGACTCTGTGCATAGATGTGTGAGCAGTTTATTCACTAGGTGTATGAGTTCAAGAGTGCATGTGGAAACAGCTACATGGGCAGTTGACTGTGTGCATGAGTGTATTGATGAGTGAATGGATATCTCAATGCTACATGTCATAGTAAGTACATATGTAAAACACAGTACATGTGAGAGTTGGCATATATAAATAACTGTGCATGAGAGCCACTGAGTGAGTGGTTGTATCGATCATTGTGAACTTGTATCAGGGATTGTATAAGAGAGTAAATATGTGTTAGTATATGTTTCAATAAGTAAGGTGTGTATAACTGTATAGTTGAAGAAATGGAGGTGAGATTGTTTCTTTGCATGACTGACTGGGTGTGTGAGTAACTCCATGGATGAGTGGCAGTGTGTGAGTGTCTGTATACACTGAGTGTATCTAAGGTTATATTAGAGTCTGAAGAGGTTTATCGTATTAGCACAAGAATGATGCCAAATGAGACGTCATCAGTGATGTCATCAGTGATGTCATTTGAGATGTCATCAGTGATGTCATCAGTGATGTCACTGACCATGTCATGAATGATGTAATATGTGACATCATCAGCAGTGGATTGCGGGTGCGCGATATATAGTTAGTGCAACTAACTATATATGGAATTTCAATGGTTTTGTGTGAGTAAAATAAGGTTTTCTAAATGCTAATTCCTAACTATATATGGTCTATAACCTATGGTTTTTTCAGTGAATTTTCAAGGTTTTGTAAATGCTAATTCCTAACTATATATGGTCTATAACCTATGGTTTTTTCTGTGAATTTCATTGGTTTTTTAACAGCTAATATCTGTAGCTGTAAAATGTATTCTTCTTTAAATCCAAAAATATATTTTATATGTTTATGAATAAATTTTTTTATAAATATTTTTTTTTCTTCGTTCCCGCTTCGCGAATCGGGAAGCTTCCCGTTAGCTGACCTTGATGCCGCGAAATAGACCGCGAGCCGGTAAACGTTTCTTTACCGCAAGTGCCGCGTTAGAAAACAACATCGTGACGCTTCCCGTCCGCATGACGTTTCACGTTGTCGCGTGATACGTCATATGACGTGCTACGTTAGCGAACTGGTACGCGAAGCGAGTCGCAAAGCGCAGGTTTCTGGAAGCAAACCGGGAGGCCCTGCAAAGCGCTTAACGTAAACACAGCAAGTCATGTGACTTGGTAATAACACTTTTCATTGGTTCATTTCACTTTTGGTTTCCTAATGATGTAAGACTAGGTCATATAATCTAAAATGAACACTTTTGATTGGTTGAGAACTCTTGTTTTTCCCAAATGATGAAAATCCCTCCTTCTTTCCTCACTCTGACTTTCATCATTGTGAGAGAAAGACCCTTTGTGATCACTGAGCAATGGCTTCTTTAGTAGCTTCAGCTGGTGCTTCCCCACCACCTCCACCACATCCAAGGAAGAGTGGACCACCTGCTCAAGTTCTAATTCAACAAGAAGAAGAAGAAGAGGAACAGGAGGACGAGCACGAAGAGAGGCAGTTTTTGCCTGAGCAGCCCAGGACGTCTCACCGGAAAGAAAACTTCATTTGGCAATTTTTTAAAATTCCCAAAGGTCAGAAAAAAGTAAATGCAAGATACGTAACTTGCCTTATATGTCAAGATAGACTGTCCAGAGGGACCGACAAAAAATACAGTTTCGGAAACTACACAATGCATCGCCATATGACTAGGTGGCATCCTAACAACTACAGTGCTGCACAGTTTCGGAACGACCTAGATAATCTCCCTATTATGGCCAGAAGATCTGTTGTACCGGAAGTAACGGGACCAGAGGGCAGGGAGATGGTGCCAAATATACAAATGAGATTTGGTGATGTAAAACACATCTGCGCATTTTGCGATGGATTCATTTCCTACGGAGAAAAAAGCATCACTCTGATCAACAGAGCTATTGACTATCATATGCAAGTTTGTCCGAAACGCCCAAAATAATAAATACTTCTTTTTTTTGTTTTGTTGCTCCTGTTGAGCCCTTTACAATGAATCGTTTTCATTGCCCCCTCCAAGAAAAACCCCCAAAAATATAAAACTGTTCCGAAAAATTCAAAAACAGTAAAAAAATGTTCAGAAAAATAAAAAAAAAAGTTCTTTTCAGAACTACCTCCCCGTTATTAAAAAATTGGTACAATATTTGGAATTGTGCCAACCTCTATTTCTCTTAGTTCGCTTCCTAGTTCGCTCGCTGGTACGCGAACCGGAAGCGAACCAAAAACAGTAAGTATAAGGGAAGGAAACAGACACTTATGTTAAAAGAAACACAGCTATAAGGGAGTAAACTAGAGATACCATTACCCGTAATCCACTGCTGATGATGTCACATATTACATCATTCATGACATGCTCAGTGACATCATCAGCAGAGGATTGCGGGTTTTTTGGCAACATGCCTTATCCACGGTTTAATAACGCTGCCTTTTGCTTTATATAAGTTTTCAAATTGTATGAAATATATACCAATAGGTCGTTATGAACCTTTAGGTAGTGCTTTTCTTCATGAGGTCTGGTCGCTTCCATACACATACAGATGTTTCAAAGATGATCAAGAAGTTTATCTGAATGGAGAGGAATGCACTGAGACGCCAGATCATTCACTAATGTGTAGGCACATACAGTTACAGGGTTCATGCAACAAACACCGACCAAATATGGCTTGCGTGTTGCAAGGCACGCCAGTTCCTGCTATCATCCCCACGTTCAAGTTGTTGGAAAATGGTAGTTATTTGATGCTCAATAATGAAGATTGTTCTGAGTTAATTAAAAGTATTCCTTTTATCGTAACAGTAAGTTAACGGGTTATTTGCTGCAGAAATGTTCTATTTCCTCCCACACATGAACATAGGGAGTTTTCAATCTGGCCACAAATACCAACCTTGGGACACGTTTCAACGGCATGGCAAGAATAAGAGCTCTTTTGTCTCAGAGAGAGGTGGCCTTGAGTTCGGCCCGTGAAACTTTCGTACTTCACATAGCGAACACCCATACAGAGGTGCACACCCTTTTCAATTAAGATTTGCCTTTCAATTTCAGCAACATGTTTCCGACTATCTTTAACGCATCCTCCACAAAGTCCCTGGCACACTTTTTTAAAGTTGTTACCAGTGGTCTCGTGACTTCATTTGAGAAAATCTTTGGAGTCATCCCTGCTTCCTTTCATTGTATTTTCTGCACTCTGGTTCGTAGATTGGCATTTTTACTTGCATTACCAGCGGACGCTCTTGTGCTTTTTTACATTTTTAAATATGGATGTCCCTCCTATGCAACCTCCGACCCTGCAGCTGCTGACACTGTTCCGCAATCGCATGCTAGAATATTATGGCACAATGCCGTTGGCGATATTAAGCACGGCATATGGATTATCTTTTCGGTTCTCCTACTTCACCTGTGTCCAGCCTGTATTTCACTGCCTGACCTGTGATTTCGATTGGGCCATTGATTTGTGTCTCTGCGGACCGGTTTCTCCTGACGTCGACTTTAATCAGCTGATGACTCCTATCATTACTCACGAGTTGGTTTGTCCTGGCGAAAGGATTATGGCTGTGGCATTGATGCATGGACTACTTGGTCCCTGGAATTTACTGGCGGCAGCACAGTCTTTCTTGGAACAGAGCTTTCTTGAAAACCCACCGAGCTGTCCTCTGATGGTGATAGAGGATCCGGTGCTGGGAGAGCACGTATGTTCTTTTCCGCTTTTAAATTGGATGGCTGAACTGTTTTCGGATGAAGACGGTGACTTCCTATTGGAGGCTGTTGCAGCTTATTTTGCATACACAGTTATGTCATAGACCTTTTTCATGTTTGATATGCTGAGTACTAGCATTTCATTGACAATTCATTGACTTATTTGTCAAGTTTTTATTATTTACCTTGCCTATTGGCTTAAGACTCGATAAAGTACTTGGCTGTTTTATTTTTCTTTAGCATTAAATTTTCCTAGTTTTTAATGCTTTACCTTGCGGACCGTCCACATATAAACTTGCAATCTGCTCTCATGAGATGGCACTTCTATTATCTTATTCAGTTCGTTTCCGGATCATGAGGAGGTGTCATCTAGGTCCTGGATATCTTTACACCGTGTTAAGTTAGCATGGGCTCATTACCGGTTTAAACGCCATTTTTCCTTTTTTGCAACTTCTGCACACGACACTTAGTTGTTGCTTTAGCTTTCCACCTAGTAGTTCATCGTGGTTTACATGAGAATAATATGTTATTGGTCTACTATCTGCTTTACTTGTTAAACTATATCTGTACAGCGAGTGCTAAAGTTTCAAGAACAACACGATACAGAATTGTTATGAGGTCTGATCTCCACGACTTCATACTCATAACATAAGTGCAACTTCTGCCAATTCTGGGCATGAGGCGGGTTTTATATTGCTTTGCCGAACACACATACACAACAGTTGATGCGGTTCACATGAAGAGAGAGCTGGTGTATGCTGATGTGATTCCTTCAAATCTAAGACACTAAAGTATGGGCACGCCCTAAACCAACACAAAGAGACCTTCTTAGCAAATAATATAATATGTGTATTAGGGAGGGTGAGATATAAGCAGCCGCGGGCCGTGGAGGGAGTTACGATGGGGCAGGGAGGCGGGGAGGGGGAGAAGCAGGGTGGAGCCCTCTCTACCTTGCCCCTCCCCCTCCCCGCCTCCCTGCCCCACCGTAACTCCCTCCACGGCCCGCGGCTGCTTATAAGTGTTGCTAACTCTTATTCATTTACAGCATGTTAACATACTGTCACCATTCGCTTTTTATGTACTAGTAACTATGCTGGTAATTTTGCTACTGATAATATGTGTACTTGTATTCTCCACCCTGCTTCTCCCCCTCCCCGCCTCCCTGCCTCACCGTAACTCCCTCCACGGCCCGCGGCTGCTTATAAGTGTTGCTAACTCTTATTCATTTACAGCATGTTAACATACTATCACCATTCACTTTTTATGTACTAGTAACTATGCTGGTAATTTTGCTACTGATAATATGTGTACTTTTATTATCTAAGGTACTACGCCTGAGAAGACGGCATTAGTAAATAAACATTTCAAATACACATCTGTTCTTCTTAACTCCATGTTCTGGTTTCTAAGAAATCTATAACGACCGACTGTTCATGAGTTCCACGTATCCTGAGGTACTATAAGTTCATATTCTGGATTGTCTAAACATTGAGAGTTTGTTATATCCAATGTGACACTGTACCTAGCTTGCTAAGGAGTTTTTGATTACTAACGTGAGTTTTGGGACACCCTAATTCGCCGAGGTTCCAATCCTCTGTCCACAGTTCTGTGTGAGAACAGAAACCCTGCGACAGGGGCACCCCCGACCCTTGCTGGAGCTTCATCACACTTGCGATACAACTCCAGCAATGCGCCACCTTTACGGCACAGATACATCACGCATCTGTGCTGTTTTTGCCCCATGATGCGCCGCATTGTAAATGCAGCACACCATAGGTGACGGAACAGCGGCACAAAATGACTAACACATCCCTGGTGATGCGCCAGTCATCATAAATGTATCCCTATGCTTCTTATCTTGTTAGAGATGAACCGCCATATGTATCATCAAAGTTATTTGCATTTCCTAAATAGCGAACTTTAAGGAATAAATAGCGATTCTTTACCATTCCTAGTTTGCGATGAGCTATTTGCTAATTAGCCGAATGTAGCCCAATGAAGCCCAATGTAGCCCAATGTAGCCCAAAGATGGCCGCCAGACACACAAAAAAACAAATGTAGCCCAAATATCAGCCAGATGTAGCCCAACTATAGCCCAGTGACAGAATGACCAATCAGCTTCGCAAACCTCCGTTACGCGAAGCGGAGCGCTGTTACAGATATATATCTTTTTTTGAACGTTAATTTCTCAAAATCCACTGGAGCACATATATTGAGACCTAGCAAAGGCACATCGGGCTACCAGTCCCTAATATTTTGCCAAGTTTCGTGCAAATCCATTCAGCCGTTCAATTATTATTATTATTTTTTTTTTTTGCCCCGCGGGGCCCTTTTAAAACCTCCACATCAAACCTAGGGGGTCAGCGAGGATCTACTATGCCCCCTTATAGTTATTTCCCCCTTTGTTTTGACCTCCTCTTGTCTCTCGATCCTACCGAGAGACAAGATGGCGGCCGCTACGGACTGTTTGGAATGTTGACAGACGCCGGAGAACCAATCAGCTTCGCTTCACAAAGCTCCGTTGCGCGAAAAGTCCGCGAACCAGTGCGCTGCCCGGTCCGCTGTTACAGATATATATCTTTTTTTAAACGTTAATTTCTCAAAATCCACTGGAGCACATATATTGAGACCTACAAAAGGCACATCGGGCTACCAGTCCCTACAATTTTGCCAAGTTTCGTGCAAATCCATTCAGCCGTTCGGGCTAAAAGTGAGGCCAACCGCCCTATGGAAAACTCAATGTTAAAAACACGTTTTGGGACCCCCCTTTTTTCTCGGCCCCCACTGGACGAACCCCCCCCAAATTTTCAAGGGCTGCTCAGAAACAAAATGTGCCATTTTCCTGAAAATTTCAGCCAATTCCGTCCACAAACGCCAAAGTTATTAGACATAGAATTTTCAAAAAACCCATAGAGAAAAAATCCTAACTATATATACCTACTGGCGACCGCCAGTAGGTAATATACATATACATATATATATATATATATATTCACTGAAAAAACCATAGGTTATAGACCATATATAGTTAGGAATTAGCATTTAAAAAACCTTTTTTTACTCACACAAAACCATTGAAATTCCATATATAGTTAGTAGTACTAACTATATACCGCAATCCACTGCTGATCATGTCACATATTACATCATTCATGACATGGTCAGTGACATCACTGATGACATCACTGATGACATCTCAAATGACATCACTGATGACATCACTGATGACATCTCAAATGACATCACTGATGACATCACTGATGACATCTCAAATGACATCACTGATGACATCACTGATGACATCTCATTTGACATTACTGATCACATCACTGATGACATCATTCATGTGATAATACGATGAACCTCTTCAGACTCTAATATAACCTTAGATACACTCAGTGTAAACAGACACTCACAGACTGTCACTCATCCATGGAGTTACTTACACACCTAGTCAGTCATGCAAAGAATCAATCACACTTCCATTTCCTCAACTATACAGTTATACACACCTTACTTATTCAAACATATACTAACACATATTTACTCTCTTTTACAATCCCTGATACAAGTTCACAATCATCCATACAGCCACTCACACATTCACTGGCTCTTATGCACAGTCATTTATATATGCCAACTCTCACATGTACTGTGTTTTACATATGTACTTACTTTGACATGTAGCACTGAGATATCCATTCACTCACCAATACACTGATGCACACAGTCAACCACCCATACAGCTGTTTCCACGTGCACTTTTGAACCCATACATCTAGTGAATCAACTGCTCACACATCTATGCACAGAGTCATACACCTCCCAGCCACCCACACACACACTCAGTCTCCCATACAAATAATTGTGCAACCAATCAATAACCCATATACTTACTCATATAGCTACTGATCAACACATGCAGCAGTTTACAGTACAACAAACATAATGATGCACAAATTAACACAGTTCAGTCACTAACCCATGCACTCAGTGAGACACATTTAACCACTCACTCATACAGTCAGTCATGCACCTACTAAATCCTTCATCCAGACACTTCTACATCCACTCATTCTTCAATATGTAAGACATATTTTAACTTTACAGAAATACACAGTCACTGGATGTTGTCATCAGTGATGTCATTTGAGATGTCATCAGTGATGTCATCAGTGATGTCATTTGAGATGTCATCAGTGATGTCATCAGTGATGTCATTTGAGATGTCATCAGTGATGTCATCAGTGATGTCACTGACCATGTCATGAATGATGTAATATGTGACATGATCAGCAGTGGATTGCAGGTGCGCGATATATAGTTAGTACTACTAACTATATATGGAATTTCAATGGTTTTGTGTGAGTAAAAAAAGGTTTTTTAAATGCTAATTCCTAACTATATATGGTCTATAACCTATGGTTTTTTCAGTGAATTTTCAAGGTTTTGTAAATGCTAATTCCTAACTATATATGGTCTCTAACCTATGGTTTTTTCAGTGAATTTCAATGGTTTTTTAATAGCAAATATCATAAGCTGTCGAATGTCAAGTACGTGGTAAGTAAAAACATTTTCGTGTTTATGCACACTGATCTGCTTTGAATGCTGCCCCCCCCCTCATTTCTATTAGGAGTACTCTCTCTTTGCAGATAGTGAAGGGTAGTTAACGCAGGCCTTTGCCCCGGTTGTAATCCGTCGTACCTGCTTCTCTCTCCATTTCATTGATTGTTATCCAAGCATTTACTGTTTTAGAATTGGTTCTCTTTGGTTCATTCTCTATTTACAAACAAACAAGCACAGAGTCGCAATTCTCTGTTTAGTTTTTGCAGATAGCGAAAAATCGTGTAAAAAAACAAAAGGAATCGAGCAAAATCAGTAGGCCACTAATGGGATCTCTTTTTGACCTCGCTAAAATAGAAACATTAGGAACAACCTGTTGAAAATAGCAATGTGTATGTACATAAGCGGCGTTTATTTGTGTTCACAGTACCCCTTGTTGATTGTTTGAATCGAGCATTGAATTGTTCGAAGTTGGTTCTCTTAAGGATCTTCTCTGCCTGCAAACGAGGAAGAATACGAATATTCTCTCTTCCTTTGCAGATAGTGAAGGGTAGGTAACGCAAACCTTTAACACGTCGTGCCTATTTCGTTCCTCATTGATTGATTGTTTGCCCGAACATTGACTGTTTGGGAATTGGTTCTTTTTGGAGGTATTCCCTGTTTGCAAATAAACCTAGGAAAATCTTTGCAAGTAGTGAAAGGGTGGGTAATGCGGACCTTTCTCCCCCGTTGTAATCTGTCATGCCTATCTACTCCCCACTGATTGATGCACCTGTTTCACCCGGACCATTTACTAGAGATAGGTCATCTGGCCCGACCAGAGAGCACCCCTAGTGAAAAGGACATATGCAATAATAACGAAGTGATCACTGTATCCTGTTAACAGAAACTTTAGCATGAAACAACCTGGAAAGAAAGGAATAGGAAAACGAAAATCAGTAGGCCACTGATGAACTTTTTATTAAATAACAAACAAAGAAACGATAACAATACGTAATGATAAAACCTATTATTGTCCTAGAAACAAGAAACGTTAGAAGTAAGCCCGTAATAAGAAACCTGAAAACAGTAAGAGAAACCAAGTGTGACATTGCAACGGCCACAAGGCAACGAGGCTTCATCGCCCCTCACTGCCCCAAAACGTGTCTGTCCCACCGCCTGCCACGGCCAAATAACGGCAAACTGGGAAAGATACAAGTCAGCAGACATCCGCCCCATTCTGGAAACTTCCAAAGTGCAACAGGTTTCCGGCTACGCCCAGCCGGAAGCAACACATATAAGGCGGGTCCTGCTGCCAACCGTCGGCCAGGAGATCATCACGTAGGGTGTAGCCGGAGGAGAGGCCGAGGCCAGCGGGACCCGGCCAGGGGGATTGACAACACTGGAGAGTTGCAGGGGGGGGAATGTCCGTGTCCTCGACCCTCCCCTCTCTCTCCCAGTCCGGCCACCATCAACCAGAGGCCGAGGCCGACGGGATCCGGCCACGGTGGCGGTAACCCTGGAGAATTGCAGGTTAGACCCTCTCTCTCCCAGTCTGGGCCAGCATCCATGGAGGGCCTGGGAGTGGAGAGGCCACTGCACGAAAGGCCCAGGAGAGGCACCACACGCCAAGGCCTGCCCCACCGGATGAGCCAAGGAACCCGTTCATGGGGCCAGAGCAAAGGGCGTCCGGCCGCCATCCACCGGAGGTCCGGCCCAAAGACGGACGGGACATTTCTTCTTTCTTTTATAATGGCTGCGACAACACTGGGGGGGGATATCTTGCGCATGCCTCAGACCCCCCCTTCCTCGTCCTCATCGCCTGGTCCGGCCATAACAAATGTCAAGCGAGACGCCGTGGGGTGCACTGGGTGGGAGAGACGGTGCGAACAGGCCTCTCCCGCCTCCCCAGGTGGAGGCTTCCCAGCTGCACCCTCAGCGCTCCAGGCGCCCGGAAAAGGGTTCTTCCACTGTGGCGATGCTGCAACGTCTCGCCCGGCAGGGTGGAGCCCGTCCGCTCATTTGACCCCGCGATCGCCGGTAGCTACCGAACTCTCAAAATGGCGGTCGACCTGGCAAGAGCGGGCCCAGCATAAAGAAATGGCCCGGTCACTGGTTGACTCCACCACCGTAGTCCTCCACGACCTTGAAGATTCTAGAGGAGCCGCGGGAGTCCCCGACCCCCGCAGACACCCCCGATGGGGAATGACTGCCATGATCGCCCGTGGAGTGACGAAACTGTAGCCGCGGGACGTCGGCGCTCCCATGCTGGCGCCAGCCTCAGTTTGAATGACTAGAATCCTGGAGACCTCAGTTCCGGTGAAAGCACAGTGTGACCCGGTAGGAAAAATTGTTGCACCCCCTCCCCTTTTTGACTGATGGTTCAAACCACCGATCCTTTCCTTTGCCCTTTTAACGGAACTTTGGACTGCCTCCCCCCCCCCCCGCTCCCACGCCGTTATTTGGTGGGCGGCAACTTACTGGACATCACCTTGGTGCCATCCAGATTTCAGCGCGTTCTGCTGCCTTGGAACTATTCGCACAACAGACCGCTACTGACGACCCACGCCCCACGCCGGATACCCAAATCAGTGCGGCACCCAGGCAACATCTTCTGAATTTTCATAATTTGAAAGAACTAGTAACATGTCCTCATCAGGAATTTCCTCTTCAATCATCTCATCAGGAATCTCCTCATGAAAAGTCTGCAATGATGATTCTTGTAACTCTATGGTCTCCAAACATTCGATAAATTCGCCATCAAGAGATGGATCAAAAAAATCATTCAAGTCATCTCCTCCTTGTGAGAATATTTCATTATTGGTGCTGTCAATTTCAATAAATGTAGTGGATAATTCAAAAGAAATTGCCACGGTCTCTTCATTGTTTAAATGTTTTTACTGTTTTTGTTTTGTTGTATATATTTATAAGTTATTAAAGTTTTATATTCCTACTACTTTGTTGGTGTGCTATATATTTTTAATGTGACACATAATGTTAAAAACTTTGATGTACAAAGAGTCATCCCTGGAATCTTCCGCTTCAGGCTCGGTCCCCTCCCCAATCACAATACAGGATGGTTTTCAGATAGTAGGAACGCGTGTGGTGTGACGGATCTCATCGGGTGTGGGCATTGATCTACTATAACTCCTTTGAAGAGGGGTGATTCTTTACAGCTGGGGCCATAAACTACATCTGCAGGGCTAGCTGATAGCCTGGGACCGGCCTGGACAATCGGACACAGAGGAAGAGGAGTGTCAGAGGGTGCGGTAGTGAATAGGGCGAAAGGGAGGTGTCGGGCGGGCACAGAGTGTGATTCTCAGGGAAGAGCAGCGCAGATGGGGGGAGGTTTATTGCCCATGCATAAGACAGAGAGCGGGGGTGACCAGTGCCTGGGGAAGATGCTTGCGAGGGTGGGGAGCCATGCTACGGATCGACAGCGTGCAGAGAGTGGGTCTGGTCAAGGCATCTAAAATGGCTGCCGTGCACGACAAAAGTGTGGCATTTCAAAAAAGGCAAGATGGCACAGACAATGTTTTTCAACACTTCCTCATTTCCTTCGAATCGAACGTTAACAGACGTTGGTGCATATTACCAAAGTTAAGCGATATTTATCGCTAACGATGCTTAGCAACGAATTTTTTACCGCTAAGCATCGTCAGAAATTATCGCAGATAAACCTTGCTATTATCAAGGTTTATCGCAAATGCGATAAAAAACGGCCGCAATGCATGAATATCGCTAAAAAGTCAGCGATATTAATGCATTACCGAGCTAATGCTCTTAGCCATGTTATCCACCTCCCATTGGATAACATGGCTAAGAACTGCTCAGGGCAGGTGTTAGTTTTTGGAGATATTCGCGCTTAGCGCGAATATCTCCAAAAGTTGGTAATAGGAGATAGATATCTTGCATATTGTAATGCAAGTTATTGTGGTATATGGAACTCATACCATAATCTCTCAGGAAAGCAGGAACTGATCCTTTTGGGACCGCCTGAGAAGGCCTAGGGGGTGAGGGGTACTCTACTTTGCACCCTTTTCACGTTCCGAACTATTTTATTTTACTCTCTTCTGTAATTACACAAAATGGCAGCGATAGGATGCATCAGAGACAGACAGTGAGAGAAAGGAGGCCGGAGATGAAGAAGAGATGTCAAATACACATTGGAGATAATATAGTGGGAGAAGAGAAGTAAATATGAGTAAACTTACCATGTAACATAAAAATGTTGCACTCTATACTATAAGTCTCATTTTATACTACAATCACTTCGCTACAACCTCATAAATTAAAAATAAAAATGAATAATGTCTCAAACAATTTTTGATTTCTAAATATAAATTTATTCTTCTGAATTTTCAAAATTTGAAAGAACTAGTAACATGTCCTCATCAGGAATTTCCTCTTCAATCATCTCATCAGGAATCTCCTCATGAAAAGTCTGCCATGATGATTCTTGTAACTCTATGGTCTCCAAACATTCGATAAATTCGCCATCAACAGATTGATCAAAAAAATCATTCAAGTCATCTCCTCCTTGTGAGAATATTTCATTATTGGTGCTGTCAATTTCAATAAATGTAGTGGATAATTCAAAAGAAATTGCCACTGTCTCTTCATTGTGATCCATTTTATTTTGAAATTGCTTGCTGTAAATTGCAGAAAAAAATAATCACTTTCATTTATCGTTTTTAGTAATACATAATAAAAAACTAACTTTATAATCTTAAAGTGTACAACATAGTTCCCCTTACAAATTAACAACTCACCTTTTTAAAAGTAGGAGAAGTGTTAGTACTGTGTAAATCAAACACCAGAAATTGAGCACCAAAAATTCCTCACAAATGTACCTCAGACAGTAGTATCACAAAATGGCTGTGGTTTCCTCTCATTTTAGATATATACATAACCAATTAACTTTCATCACACACAAATACAAAACCAAAGTAACATTTTAATTGGTTCTAAATTTCAACACTTTCAAATGTGTTTTCCCCATGCAATTTTCCATAGGACATTTACATACGTCTACAGCCTGAATGGCTGAACGGAATTACACCAAACTTGGCAAAATGGTACATCAAACCTAAGAGGTCAGGGAGGATCTACTATGCCCCCTTATGGTCATTTGCCCATTCGCTTTGGCCTCCTCTTGTCTCTCGATCCTACCGAGAGACAAGATGGCGGCCGCTACGGACTGTTTGGAATGTTTACAGACGCCGGAGAACCAATCAGCTTCGCAAAGCTCCGTAACGCGAAAAGTACGCGAAGCGGAGCGCTGTTACAGATATATATCTTTTTTTGAACGTTAATTTCTCAAAATCCACTGGAGCACATATATTGAGACCTAGCAAAGGCACATCGGGCTACCAGTCCCTAATATTTTGCCAAGTTTCGTGCAAATCCATTCAGCCATTCGATTATTATTATTTTTTTTTTTTTTGCCCCGCGGGGCCCTTTTAAAACCTCCACATCAAACCTAGGGGGTCAGGGAGGATCTACTATGCCCCCTTATGGTCATTTGCCCCTTCACTTTGGCCTCCTCTTGTCTCTCGATCCTACCGAGAGACAAGATGGCGGCCGCTACGGACTGTTTGGAATGTTTACAGACGCCGGAGAACCAATCAGCTTCGCTTCACAAAGCTCCGTAACGCGAAAAGTACGCGAACTGGAGCGCTGCCCGGTCCGCTGTTAAAGATATATATCTTTTTTTGAACGTTAATTTCTCAAAATCCACTGGAGCACATATATTGAGACCTAGCAAAGGCACATCGGGCTACCAGTCCCTAATATTTTGCCAAGTTTCGTGCAAATCCATTCAGCCGTTCGGGCTAAAAGTGAGGCCAACCGCCCTATGGAAAACTCAATGTTAAAAACACGTTTTGGGACCCCCCTTTTTTCTCGGCCCCCCCTTGACGACCCCCCCCCAAATTTCCAGGGGCTGCTCAGAAACAAAATGTTCCATTTTCCTGAAAATTTCAGCCAATTCCGTCCACAAACGCCAAAGTTATTAGACATAGAATTTTCAAAAATCCCATAGGGAAAAAATCCTAACTATATATACCTACTGGCGACCGCCAGTAGGTAATATACATATATATATATATATATATATATACACATATACATATACATATATATATATATATATATATATATATCCAAAAGTAGAAGTTGCCCTCTTTAAGGAAGCCACACGCAAGAGGTAGATAATTCTCCGCTTTATTAGGAAAGACTGCAACATGACATCAGGACCCTTCCAACAGTCTTAAACGCCCGACGCGTTTCGTGCACCTCTGCACTTAATCATGGGCAAACAGTCATTAGGCGGCGCCTCGCATTTATACAGCACCTGGTATCCTTGATGAGGCCCGCCCCAGTGGGAGTTGACAAGCGCGATGCCTGCTGGCCTCTGTAGTGCTGTTTAAGTCTTTCTCAAGTGAGCTGCAAGACGCTGCTTTCAATTTCTGACAAATAAATCCACAGTGGGTGAGGAAAAGTCTGTGATGCTCATGCTGCACTGTAACACTTTCACAGCGCTACCTCAAGCCTCTTCACTGCGCAGCATCCCCAGACGCCGCCTCGAGACCAACCTTGTGGCGGAGCTTCCTTACGACCGAGCATGGCCGTCATAAATCCAAAAGTAGAAGTTGCCCTCTTTAAGGAAGCCACACGCAAGAGGTAGATAATTCTCCGCTTTATTAGGAAAGACTGCAACATGACATCAGGACCCTTCCAACAGTCTTAAACGCCCGACGCGTTTCGTGCACCTCTGCACTTAATCATGGGCAAACAGTCATTAGGCGGCGCCTCGCATTTATACAGCACCTGGTATCCTTGATGAGGCCCGCCCCAGTGGGAGTTGACAAGCGCGATGCCTGCTGGCCTCTGTAGTGCTGTTTAAGTCTTTCTCAAGTGAGCTGCAAGACGCTGCTTTCAATTTCTGACAAATAAATCCACAGTGGGTGAGGAAAAGTCTGTGATGCTCATGCTGCACTGTAACACTTTCACAGCGCTACCTCAAGCCTCTTCACTGCGCAGCATCCCCAGACGCCGCCTCGAGACCAACCTTGTGGCGGAGCTTCCTTACGACCGAGCATGGCCGTCATAAATCCAAAAGTAGAAGTTGCCCTCTTTAAGGAAGCCACACGCAAGAGGTAGATAATTCTCCGCTTTATTAGGAAAGACTGCAACATGACATCAGGACCCTTCCAACAGTCTTAAACGCCCGACGCGTTTCGTGCACCTCTGCACTTAATCATGGGCAAACAGTCATTAGGCGGCGCCTCGCATTTATACAGCACCTGGTATCCTTGATGAGGCCCGCCCCAGTGGGAGTTGACAAGCGCGATGCCTGCTGGCCTCTGTAGTGCTGTTTAAGTCTTTCTCAAGTGAGCTGCAAGACGCTGCTTTCAATTTCTGACAAATAAATCCACAGTGGGTGAGGAAAAGTCTGTGATGCTCATGCTGCACTGTAACACTTTCACAGCGCTACCTCAAGCCTCTTCACTGCGCAGCATCCCCAGACGCCGCCTCGAGACCAACCTTGTGGCGGAGCTTCCTTACGACCGAGCATGGCCGTCATAAATCCAAAAGTAGAAGTTGCCCTCTTTAAGGAAGCCACACGCAAGAGGTAGATAATTCTCCGCTTTATTAGGAAAGACTGCAACATGACATCAGGACCCTTCCAACAGTCTTAAACGCCCGACGCGTTTCGTGCACCTCTGCACTTAATCATGGGCAAACAGTCATTAGGCGGCGCCTCGCATTTATACAGCACCTGGTATCCTTGATGAGGCCCGCCCCAGTGGGAGTTGACAAGCGCGATGCCTGCTGGCCTCTGTAGTGCTGTTTAAGTCTTTCTCAAGTGAGCTGCAAGACGCTGCTTTCAATTTCTGACAAATAAATCCACAGTGGGTGAGGAAAAGTCTGTGATGCTCATGCTGCACTGTAACACTTTCACAGCGCTACCTCAAGCCTCTTCACTGCGCAGCATCCCCAGACGCCGCCTCGAGACCAACCTTGTGGCGGAGCTTCCTTACGACCGAGCATGGCCGTCATAAATCCAAAAGTAGAAGTTGCCCTCTTTAAGGAAGCCACACGCAAGAGGTAGATAATTCTCCGCTTTATTAGGAAAGACTGCAACATGACATCAGGACCCTTCCAACAGTCTTAAACGCCCGACGCGTTTCGTGCACCTCTGCACTTAATCATGGGCAAACAGTCATTAGGCGGCGCCTCGCATTTATACAGCACCTGGTATCCTTGATGAGGCCCGCCCCAGTGGGAGTTGACAAGCGCGATGCCTGCTGGCCTCTGTAGTGCTGTTTAAGTCTTTCTCAAGTGAGCTGCAAGACGCTGCTTTCAATTTCTGACAAATAAATCCACAGTGGGTGAGGAAAAGTCTGTGATGCTCATGCTGCACTGTAACACTTTCACAGCGCTACCTCAAGCCTCTTCACTGCGCAGCATCCCCAGACGCCGCCTCGAGACCAACCTTGTGGCGGAGCTTCCTTACGACCGAGCATGGCCGTCATAAATCCAAAAGTAGAAGTTGCCCTCTTTAAGGAAGCCACACGCAAGAGGTAGATAATTCTCCGCTTTATTAGGAAAGACTGCAACATGACATCAGGACCCTTCCAACAGTCTTAAACGCCCGACGCGTTTCGTGCACCTCTGCACTTAATCATGGGCAAACAGTCATTAGGCGGCGCCTCGCATTTATACAGCACCTGGTATCCTTGATGAGGCCCGCCCCAGTGGGAGTTGACAAGCGCGATGCCTGCTGGCCTCTGTAGTGCTGTTTAAGTCTTTCTCAAGTGAGCTGCAAGACGCTGCTTTCAATTTCTGACAAATAAATCCACAGTGGGTGAGGAAAAGTCTGTGATGCTCATGCTGCACTGTAACACTTTCACAGCGCTACCTCAAGCCTCTTCACTGCGCAGCATCCCCAGACGCCGCCTCGAGACCAACCTTGTGGCGGAGCTTCCTTACGACCGAGCATGGCCGTCATAAATCCAAAAGTAGAAGTTGCCCTCTTTAAGGAAGCCACACGCAAGAGGTAGATAATTCTCCGCTTTATTAGGAAAGACTGCAACATGACATCAGGACCCTTCCAACAGTCTTAAACGCCCGACGCGTTTCGTGCACCTCTGCACTTAATCATGGGCAAACAGTCATTAGGCGGCGCCTCGCATTTATACAGCACCTGGTATCCTTGATGAGGCCCGCCCCAGTGGGAGTTGACAAGCGCGATGCCTGCTGGCCTCTGTAGTGCTGTTTAAGTCTTTCTCAAGTGAGCTGCAAGACGCTGCTTTCAATTTCTGACAAATAAATCCACAGTGGGTGAGGAAAAGTCTGTGATGCTCATGCTGCACTGTAACACTTTCACAGCGCTACCTCAAGCCTCTTCACTGCGCAGCATCCCCAGACGCCGCCTCGAGACCAACCTTGTGGCGGAGCTTCCTTACGACCGAGCATGGCCGTCATAAATCCAAAAGTAGAAGTTGCCCTCTTTAAGGAAGCCACACGCAAGAGGTAGATAATTCTCCGCTTTATTAGGAAAGACTGCAACATGACATCAGGACCCTTCCAACAGTCTTAAACGCCCGACGCGTTTCGTGCACCTCTGCACTTAATCATGGGCAAACAGTCATTAGGCGGCGCCTCGCATTTATACAGCACCTGGTATCCTTGATGAGGCCCGCCCCAGTGGGAGTTGACAAGCGCGATGCCTGCTGGCCTCTGTAGTGCTGTTTAAGTCTTTCTCAAGTGAGCTGCAAGACGCTGCTTTCAATTTCTGACAAATAAATCCACAGTGGGTGAGGAAAAGTCTGTGATGCTCATGCTGCACTGTAACACTTTCACAGCGCTACCTCAAGCCTCTTCACTGCGCAGCATCCCCAGACGCCGCCTCGAGACCAACCTTGTGGCGGAGCTTCCTTACGACCGAGCATGGCCGTCATAAATCCAAAAGTAGAAGTTGCCCTCTTTAAGGAAGCCACACGCAAGAGGTAGATAATTCTCCGCTTTATTAGGAAAGACTGCAACATGACATCAGGACCCTTCCAACAGTCTTAAACGCCCGACGCGTTTCGTGCACCTCTGCACTTAATCATGGGCAAACAGTCATTAGGCGGCGCCTCGCATTTATACAGCACCTGGTATCCTTGATGAGGCCCGCCCCAGTGGGAGTTGACAAGCGCGATGCCTGCTGGCCTCTGTAGTGCTGTTTAAGTCTTTCTCAAGTGAGCTGCAAGACGCTGCTTTCAATTTCTGACAAATAAATCCACAGTGGGTGAGGAAAAGTCTGTGATGCTCATGCTGCACTGTAACACTTTCACAGCGCTACCTCAAGCCTCTTCACTGCGCAGCATCCCCAGACGCCGCCTCGAGACCAACCTTGTGGCGGAGCTTCCTTACGACCGAGCATGGCCGTCATAAATCCAAAAGTAGAAGTTGCCCTCTTTAAGGAAGCAGCGTCTTGCAGCTCACTTGAGAAAGACTTAAACAGCACTACAGAGGCCAGCAGGCATCGCGCTTGTCAACTCCCACTGGGGCGGGCCTCATCAAGGATACCAGGTGCTGTATAAATGCGAGGCGCCGCCTAATGACTGTTTGCCCATGATTAAGTGCAGAGGTGCACGAAACGCGTCGGGCGTTTAAGACTGTTGGAAGGGTCCTGATGTCATGTTGCAGTCTTTCCTAATAAAGCGGAGAATTATCTACCTCTTGCGTGTGGCTTCCTTAAAGAGGGCAACTTCTACTTTTGGATATATATATATATATATATATATATATATATATTACCTACTGGCGGTCGCCAGTAGGTATATATAGTTAGGATTTTTTCTCTATGGGATTTTTGAAAATTCTATGTCTAATAACTTTGGCGTTTGTGGACGGAATTGGCTGAAATTTTCAGGAAAATGGCACATTTTGTTTCTGAGCAGCCCTTAAAACTTTGGGGGGGGTTCGTCAAGGGGGGGCCGAGAAAAAAGGGGGGTCCCAAAACGTGTTTTTAACATTGAGTTTTCTATAGGGCGGTTGGCCTCACTTTTAGCCCGAACGGCTGAATGGATTTGCACGAAACTTGGCAAAATTGTAGGGACTGGTAGCCCGATGTGCCTTTGCTAGGTCTCAATATATGTGCTCCAGTGGATTTTGAGAAATTAACGTTCAAAAAAAGATATATATCTGTAACAGCGGACCGGGCAGCGCTCCGGTTCGCTGACTTTTCGCGGTACGGAGCTTTGTGAAGCGAAGCTGATTGGTTCTCCGGCGTCTGTGAACATTCCAAACAGTCCGTAGCGGCCGCCATCTTGTCTCTCGGTAGGATCGAGAGACAAGAGGAGGCCAAAGCGAAGGGGCAAATGACCATAAGGGGGCATAGTAGATCCTCGCTGACCCCCTAGGTTTGATGTGGAGGTTTTAAAAGGGCCCCGCGGGGCAAAAAAAAAAAATAATAATAATAATCGAACGGCTGAATGGATTTGCACGAAACTTGGTAAAATATTAGGGACTGGTAGCCCGATGTGCCTTTGCTAGGTCTCAATATATGTGCTCCAGTGGATTTTGAGAAATTAACGTTCAAAAAAAGATATATATCTGTAACAGCGCTCCGCTTCGCGTAACGGAGGTTTGCGAAGCTGATTGGTTCTCCGGCGTCTGTAAACATTGCAAACAGTCCGTAGCGGCCGCCATCTTGTCTCTCGGTAGGATCGGGAGACAAGAGGAGGCCAAAGCGAAGGGGCAAATGACCATAAGGGGGCATAGTAGATCCTCCTTGACCTCTTAGGTTTGATGTGGAGGTTTTAAAAGGGCCCCGCGGGGCAAAAAAAAAAATAATAATAATAATCGAACGGCTGAATGGATTTGCACGAAACTTGGCAAAATTGTAGGGACTGGTAGCTCGATGTGCCTTTGCTAGGTCTCAATATATGTGTTTCAGTGGATTTTGAGAAATTAACGTTCAAAAACAAGATATATATCTGTAACAGCGCTCCGCTTCGCGGAGATAAAATTATATCTGTATTACCTAGCTGTTACTAACACCAGTTAGCGACGGCTAGTAGGAGATAGCGACCATCTTGGGCCCCACTTTGCATGTGAGTGATATTTATCACTAATGACATGCAAAGTGGGCATGCCAAGATGTTAGCGACTGGAAACAGTCGCTAACATCGCTATCTCCTATTATCAACTTTTGGAAATATTCGCGATAAGCGCGAATATCTCCAAAAGCTAGCACCTGCCCTGAGCAGTTCTTAGCCATGTTATCCAATGGGAGGTGGATAACATGGCTAAGAGCATTAGCTCGGTAATGCATGAATATCGCTGAGTTTTCAGCGATATTCATGCATTGCGGTCGTTTTTTATCGTATTTGCGATAAACCTTGATAATAGCAAGGTTTATCTGCGATAATTTCTGACGATGCTTAGCGGTAAAAAAATCGTTGCTAAGCATCGTTAGGGATAAATATCGCTTAACTTTGGTAATATGCCCCAACGTCTGTTAACGTTCGATTCGAAGGAAATCAGGAAGTGTTGAAAAACATTGTCTGCGCCATCTTGCCTTTTTTCAAATGCCACACTTTTGTCGTGCACAGCAGTCATTTTAGATGCCTTGACCAGACCCACTCTGTGCACGCTGTCGATCCTTAGCATGGCTCCCCACCCTCGCAAGCATCTCCCCCAGGCAGTGGTCACCCCCGCTCTCTGTCTTATGCATGGGTAATAAACCACCCCCCATCTGGGCTGCTCTTCCCTGAGAATCACACCCTGTGCCCGCCCGACACCTCCCTTTCGCCCTATTCACTACCGCACCCTCTGACACTCCTTTTCCTCTGTGTCCGATTGTCCAGGCCGGTCCCAGGGTATCAGCTAGCCCTGCAGATGTAGTTTATGGCCCCAGCTGTAAAGAATCACCCCTCTTCAAAGGAGTTATAGTAGATCAAGGCCCACACTCGATGAGATCCGTCACAGCAGACGCGTTCTTATTATCTGAAAACCATCCTGTATTGTGATTGGGGAGGGGACCGAGCCTGAAGCGGAAGATTGCAGGGATGACTCTTTGTACATCAAAGTTTTTACAATTATGTGTCACATTAAAAATATATAGCACTCCAACAAAGTAGTAAGATTATAAAACTTTAATAACTTATAAATATATACAAGAAAACAAAAACAGTAATAACATATAAACATTTTTAGGGAAAAACAACAAAGTAGCGGTCGGCTGTGCGAATAGTCCCAACGCAGCACAACATCCAGATTTCTGGCGTGGGGCGTCGCGGGGGGTGGGTCATCAGTAGCAAACTGTTGTGCGAATAGTTCCAAGGCAGCAGAACGATGGCACCAAGGTGATGTCCAGTAAGTTGCCGCACTGGTTTTGGTATCCTACAATGCTGCTCCGAATAACGGCGTGGGGCGCCCGGGGGAGGCGGCGTGAACGGGCCTCTCCAGGTGGAGTCTTGTCTGTTGTAGTGGGGCGCCCCTTTACCGTTTCAGTTGCCATTCCGTCCGCTTTTGGTCCACTGTGTCAAAAGCCGCAATTCAGCTGAGTTGCGCCCACTCTTGCGGTGCAGCGATAGGCGGCTGTCACAGGACTCTCAAAATGGCGGCAGGCTGTTTCCTTTTTGGGCCTGGTCCACTGAAATGGCCCTGGGACACCTTGGAAATCGGACGCTTGTCTGCTAGGTCTTGGACCCCATTCTCGAAAGCGTCCCCTCCGCCTTGAGGATTCATCATTAGTTTTGGGGGCCCCGACTCCTGTAGGCTTCTGGTGGGGAGCGGCTGCCATGATTGCTCGCGGAATGACTACGACGGAGCTACGAGATGGTGGTGCTCTCATGCTGACGCCAGCTTCAGTCTGAAACATCCAGAAACAAGGTGGGGCTTTCATCGTTTGGGAAAAAAATAAAGTTTTCATCCAATGAAAAGTGTTGTTTTTAGGTCATATGATCAAGCCTTCCATCATTAGGAAACCAAAAGTAAAATGAACCAATGAAAAGTTTTATAAACAAGTCACATGACCTGTTATGCGGCATAGGGTATAAAATGCGGAGAAAATACGTTGGCACGTGAGGCGGCGTCAGTAGCGGACCGATGTGCGAATAGGCCGAAGGCAACACAACGCGCCAAGATCCGGATGGCACCGAGGTGGTGTCCAGCAAGTTGCAGCACTGGTGTGGCCATCCTACAATGCTGAAAGTCGGCGTGGGGCGCCCCGTTGGCCTGTGAGTTTGCGTCAGTAGCGGACCGATGTGCGAATAGGCCGAAGGCAGCACAACGCGCCAAGATCCGGATGGCACCGAGGTGGTGTCTAGTAAGTTGCCGCACTGGTGTGGCCATCCTACAATGTTGAAAGTCGGCGTGGGGCGCCCCGTTGGCCTGTGAGATGGCGTCAGTAGCGGACCGATGTGTGAATAGGCCGGAACCAGCACAAGGCGCCAAGATCCGGATGTCACCGTGGTGGTTTCATAGTTGAGAGGCACTTCATCTGCAGTGGGGCGCCGAGATCCGGATGGCACCGAGGTGATGTCTAGCAAGTTGCTGCACTGGTGTGGTCATCCTACAATGCTGAAACTCGGCGTGGGGCGCCCCATTAGCCTGTGAGATGGTGTCAGTAGCGGACCGATGTGTGAATGGGGCAAAGGTAGCGCAAGAATATTTTCTGAATAGAAGACACCACAAGGCGCTGAGATGCCAAGATCCGGATGGCACCGAGGTGGTGTCTAGCAAGTTGTGGCACTGGTGTGGCCATCCTACAATGGTAAAAGTCGGCGTGGGGCGCCCTGTTGGCCTGTGAGATGGTGTCAGTAGTGGACCGATGTGCGAATGGGGCCAAAGGCAGCGCAACAATATTTTCTGACTAGAAGACACCACAAGGCGCTGAGATGCCAAGATCCGGATGGCACCGAGGTGATGTCTAGCAAGTTGCTGTACTGGTGTGGCCATCCTACAATGCTGAAACTCGGCGTGGGGCGCTCCATTAGCCTGTGAGATGGCGTTAGTAGCGGACCGATGTGCGAATGGGGCCAAAGGCAGCGCAACAATATTTTCTGAATAGAAGACACCACAAGGCGCTGAGATTCCAAGATCCGGATGGCACCGAGGTGGTGTCTAGTAAGGTGCACTGGTGTGGCCATCCTACAATGCTGAAAGTCGGCGTGGGGCGCCCCGTTGGCCTGTGAGATGGCGGCAGTAGCGGACCGATGTGCGAATGGGGCCAAAGGCAGCGCAACAATATTTTTGGAATAGAAGAGACCACAAGGCGCTGAGATTCGGTTAGCACCGAGGTGGTGTCTAGCAAGCTATGCAGCTGAGTTGCGTGCGCACTTGCGGCGAATAGGTCGAAGGCAGCATAACAATGTTTTCTGAATAGAAGACACCACAAAGCGCTGAGATTCGGTTACCACCGAGGTGATGTCTAGCAAGTTGCCGCACTGGTGTGGCCATCCTACAATACTGCTCCGAATAACGGCGTGGGGTGCCCGAAGGGGGGGGGGGAGGCGGCGTGAACGGGCCTTCCTAGGTGGAGGCTCGTCTGCTGTAGTGGGGCGCCCCTTTACCGTTTCAGTTGCCATTCAGCTGAGTTTCGGCTGCTCTTGATGCTACAGCGACAGGCGGCTGCAACAGGACTCTCAAAATGGCGGCCTGTTCTTTGGATTTGGGCCTGGTCCACTAAAATGGCCCTGGGACACCTTAGAACTCGGACGCTCGATTTTTTTTTCCTTTCCTGTACATGCAAAAAAAGGTAAATGCCCGGTACGTTACACGGTTCATCTGCCACGATGAACTCTCCAGAGGAACCGAAAAAAAATATAGTTATGGTAACTATACCATGCATCGTCATATGGAGAGGTGGCACCAATTAATTATAGTGCTGCATAAAAGAGAGATTTGGAGGAGAACCCCTGACCTGCTAGTACATTCATCAAAGAAGTGGCACTGACAGCATCAGAGGCAAGGGAAACGGTCCCAAATATTTAGAAGAACTTTGGAAAGATTAAAATGACATGTTTAGATTGTGGCAAATTAATTTCATGTGGACAGATGAGTGTTACTCTAATAAATACATCATATGAACATCATCATAGTCGATGGTTGGTAGAGACATTTTGACTATATCCTGGACCTGCCCGTCCTCGCCCAAAATGGCGCCGGAATAAATGGGACTCGTAACTCCTTGTTGTGTACTGGTTGCAGAACCTTGAAATCACGAGATACGTATGCAGTTTTGAAGCACATGGCGGGCGGGGACGAGAATTGATTGAATATTTCGACATCCCTATTGATATTAAGTTCTGATGTGTTATTGATTACTGTACTATTGAAAGTTCGAATTAACGTCACCCATGGTACTTGCCCGCAAATGTATATCTAGATAATTTTATTGTAACTGGCCCTGTCGTATTTTAATTATAAAATGTACGTCCACCGATTCCGTAACTGTTAGACACCTTAGGTTAGACACCTCCGTGATCAAGGACAGTTTACCTGTCTGAAACGCGTAGGTGGGGAACCTACAAGAAATAAACAAAAAAGTCACATAATTGAGGTGGTGTGCGGCGTCTTCCTTTGAAGAAACTTTGCTGTATTAATTGATTTGCGAGGGTGTCCCGAACCTCGCCGCCAGCACCAGCTTGTGGCCGCTCCTCTCATATTGGGACGTTTGCTGTAATAATATATATATATATATATATATATATATATATATATATATATATATATATATATATATATTACCTACTGGCGGTCGCCAGTAGGTATATATAGTTAGGATTTTTTCTCTATGGGTTTTTTGAAAATTCTATGTCTAATAACTTTGGCGTTTGTGGACGGAATTGGCTGAAATTTTCAGGAAAATGGCACATTTTGTTTCTGAGCAGCCCTTGAAAATTTGGGGGGGGTTCGTCCAGTGGGGGCCGAGAAAAAAGGGGGGTCCCAAAACGTGTTTTTAACATTGAGTTTTCCATAGGGCGGTTGGCCTCACTTTTAGCCCGAACGGCTGAATGGATTTGCACGAAACTTGGCAAAATTGTAGGGACTGGTAGCCCGATGTGCCTTTTGTAGGTCTCAATATATGTGCTCCAGTGGATTTTGAGAAATTAACGTTTAAAAAAAGATATATATCTGTAAGCGCGGACCAGGCAGCGCTCTGGTTCGCGGACTTTTCGCGCAACGGAGCTTTGTGAAGCGAAGCTGATTGGTTCTCCGGCGTCTGTCAACATTCCAAACAGTCCGTAGCGGCCGCCATCTTGTCTCTCGGTAGGATCGAGAGACAAGAGGAGGTCAAAACAAAGGGGGAAATAACTATAAGGGGGAATAGTAGATCCTCGCTGACCCCCTAGGTTTGATGTGGAGGTTTTAAAAGGGCCCCGCGGGGCAAAAAAAAATAATAAAAATAATAATTGAACGGCTGAATGGATTTGCACGAAACTTGGCAAAATATTAGGGACTGGTAGCCCGATGTGCCTTTGCTAGGTCTCAATATATGTGCTCCAGTGGATTTTGAGAAATTAACGTTCAAAAAAAGATATATATCTGTAACAGCGCTCCGCTTCGCGTACTTTTCGCGTTACGGAGCTTTGCGAAGCTGATTGGTTCTCCGGCGTCTGTCAACATTCCAAACAGTCCGTAGCGGCCGCCATCTTGTCTCTCGGTAGGATTGAGAGACAAGAGGAGGCCAAAGCGAAGGGGGAAATGACCATAAGGGGGCATAGTAGATCCTTCCTGACCTCTTAGGTTTGATGTACCATTTTGCCAAGTTTGGTGTAATTCCGTTCAGCCATTCAGGCTGTAGACGTATGTAAATGTCCTATGGAAAATTGCATGGGGAAAACACATTTGAAAGTGTTGAAATTTAGAACCAATTAAAATGTTACTTTGGTTTTGTATTTGTGTGTGATGAAAGTTAATTGGTTATGTATATATGTCAAATGAGAGGAAACCACAGCCATTTTGTGATACTACTGTCTGAGGTACATTTGTGAGGAATTTTTGGTGGTGAATTTCTGGTGTTTGATTTACACAGTACTAACACTTCTGCTACTTTTAAAAAGGTGAGTTGTTAATTTGTAAGGGGAACTATGTTGTACACTTGAAGATAATTTGAAAAATGTTTTCTGTTATTTATTTGCAGTCCTTCTGTTATACTAAATACTTGATGAAGTTAGTTTTATATTATGTATTACTAAAAACGATAAATGAAAGTGATTATTTTTTTCTGCAATTTACAGCAAGCAATTTCAAAATAAAATGGCTCACAATGAAGAGACCGTGGCAATTTCTTTTGAATTGTCCACTACATTGATTGAAATTGAGAGCACCAATAATGAAATATTGTCACAAGGAGGACATGACTTGTATGATTCCATTAGATTGATTGAAATGGACAGCACCAAGAATGAAATATTGTCACAAGGAGATGACTTGAATGATTCCACTACATTGATTGAAATTGAGAGCACCAATAATGAAATATTGTCACAAGGAGGAGATGGCTTGTATGATTCCATTAGATTGATTGAAATGGACAGGACCAATAATGAAATATTGTCACAAGGAGGAGATGACTTGAATGATTCCACTACATTGATTGAAATTGAGAGCACCAATAATGAAATATTGTCACGAGGAGATGACTTGAATGATTCCACTACATTGATTGAAATGGACAGCACCAATAATGAAATATTGTCAGAAGGAGGAGATGACTTGAATGATTTTTTTGATCAATCTCTTGATGGCGAATTTATCGAGTGTTTGGAGACCATAGAGTTACAAGAATCATCATTGCAGACTTTTAATGAGGAGATTCCAGATGAGATGATTGAAGAGGAAATTACTGATGAGGACATGTTACTAGTTGTTTCAAATTTAGAAAATTCTGAAGAATAAATTTATATTTAGAAATCAAAAATTGTTTGAGACATTATTTATTTTTATTTTTAATTTATGAGGTTGTAGCGAAGTGATTGTAGTATAAAATGAGACTTATAGTATAGAGTGCAACATTTTTATGTTACATGGTAAGTTTACTCATATTTACTTCCCTTCTGCCACTATATTATCTCCAATGTGTATTTGACATGTCTTCTTCATCTCCGGCCTCCTTTCTCTCACTGTGTGTCTCCGATGCATCTTATCGCTGGTATTTTGTGTAATTACAGAAGAGAGTAAAATAAAATAGTTCGGAACGTGAAAAGGGGGCAAAGTAGAGTACTCCTCACCCCCTAGGCCTTTTTAGGCGGTCCCAAAAGGATCAGTTTCTGCTTTCCTGAGAGATTATGGTATGAGTTCCATATACCACAATAACTTGCATTACAACATGCAAGATATCTATCTCCTATTACCAACTTTTGGAGATATTCGCGCTAAGCGCGAATATCTCCAAAAAGTAACACCTGCCCTGAGCAGTTCTTAGCCATGTTATCCAATGGGAGGTGGATAACATGGCTAAGAGTATTAGCTCGGTAATGCATGAATATCGCTGAGTTTTTAGCGATATTCATGCATTGCGGCCGTTTATTATCGCATTTGCGATAAACCTTGATAATAGTAAGGTTTATCTTCGATAATTTCTGACGATGCTTAGTGGTAAAAAATTGGTTGGTAAGCATCGTTAGCGATAAATATCGCTTAACTTTGGTAATATGCCCCAACGTCTGTTAACGTTCGATTCGAAGGAAATGAGGAAGTGTTGAAAAACATTGTCTGCGCCATCTTGCCTTTTTTGAAATGCCACACTTTTGTCGTGCACGGCAGCCATTTTAGATGTCTTGACCAGACCCACTCTCTGCACGCTGTCGATTCGTAGCATGGCTCCTCACCCTCGTAAGCATCTCCCCCAGGCACTGGTCACCACCGCTCTCTGTCTTATGCATGGGCAATAAACCTCCCCCCATCTGCGCTGCTCTTCCCTGAGAATCACACTGTGCCCGCCCGACACCTCCCTTTCGCCCTATTCACTACCGCACCCTGTGACACTCCTCTTCCTCTGTGTCCGATTGTCCAGGCTATCAGCTAGCCCTGCAGATGTAGTTTATGGCCCCAGCTGTAAAGAATCACCCCTCTTCAAAGGAGTTATAGTAGATCAAGGCCCACACCCGATGAGATCCGTCACACCACACGTGTTCCTACTATCTGAAAACTATCCTGTATTGTGATTGGGGAGGGGACCGAGCCTGAAGCGGAAGATTCCAGGAATGACTCTTTGTACATCAAAGTTTTTACAATTATGTGTCACATAAAAAATATATAGCACTCCAACAAAGTAGTAGGAATATAAAACTTTAATAACATATAAATATATACAACAAAACAAAAACAGTAAAAACATTTAAACAACGAAGAGACCGTGGCAATTTCTTTTGAATTATCCAATAGATTTATTGAAATTGACAGCACCAATAATCAAATATTCTTGTCAGTAGCGGTCTGTTGTGCGAATAGTTCCAAGGCAGCAGAACGCGCTGAAATCTGGATGTCACGAAGGTGATGTCTAGCAAGTTGCCGCCCAGCAAATAACGGCGTGGGGCGCCGCGGGGGTGAGTGAGTCCAGTAGGCACCACAGCTATTCTTACCGGCATTGCAGAATTACTGCTGGGGACAATGCCTGTGCTGGAGCAGGGTCACAGCAGAAACAAAAAGGATTCTGTTGAAGATGTTGTTGGTTTTCAATTTGAAAACAGTTCTGGTGTCAACTGCTATGCTAATGTAGTGGTTAATGTTTTGTTTTCTCTAGAAAATGTAAAAGAGGGGGAGGCAGTCCAAAGTTCCGTTAAAAGGGCAAAGGAAAGGATCGGTGGTTTGAACTATCAGTCAAAAAGGGGAGGGGGTGCAACAATTTTTCCTACCGGGTCACACTGTGCTTTCACCGGAAGTGAGGTCTGCAGGATTCTAGTAATTCAAAGTGAGGCTGGCGCCGACGTCCCGCGGATACAGTTTCGTCACTCCACGGGTGATCATGGCAGTCATTCCCCATCGGGGGTGGGAGACTCCCGCGGCTCCTCTAGAATCTTCAAGGTCGTGGAGGACTACGGTGGTGGAGTCAACCAGTGACCGGGCCATTTCTTTATGCTGGGCCCGCTCTTGCCAGGTCGACCGCCATTTTGAGAGTTCGGTAGCTACTGGCGATCGCGGGGTCAAATGAGCGGACGGGCTCCACCCTGCCGGGCGAGACGTTGCAGCATGGCCACAGTGGAAGAACTCTTTTCCGGGCGCCTGGACCGCTGAGGGTGCAGCTGGGAAGCCTCCACTGGGGAGGCGGGAGAGGCCTGTTCGCACCGTCTCTCCCTCCCAGTGCACCGCACGGCGTCTCGCTTGAGATTTGTTATGGTCGGACCAGGCGATGAGGACGAGGGGGGGGTCGGAGGCATGTGCAAGACATCCCCCCCCAGTGTTGTCGCAGCCATTATAAAAGAAAGAAGTGTCCCGTCCGTCTTCGGGCCGGGCTTCCGGTGGATGTCGGCCGGACGCCCCTGGCTCTGGCTCCATGAACGGGTTTCTTGGTTTATCGGCTGCAGCCGGATTCCGTCGGCCTCGGCCCCCCGACCGTTGGTGGCCGGACCGGAAGAGCATGTGGCGGGACTACCTGCAACTCTCAAGGGCCACCGCGGCCGGACTGGGAGAGAGAGGGGAGGGTCGAGGAGACATTCCCCCCCCCTGCAACTGTTCAGCGTTGTAAAGGCAATCCCCTGGCCGGGTCCCGCTGGTCTCGGCCTCTCCTCCGGCTACACCCTACGTTAGGATCTCCTGGCCGAGGCGTGGCAGCAGGACCTGCCTTATATGGGCTGCTCCCGGCTGGGCGTAGCCGGAACCCTGCCCCACCTTGGAAGTTTCCAGAGTGGGGGCGGATGTTCTACTGACTTGCATTTTCCCTAGTCTATCGATTTTTTTGGCGTGGCAGGCGGTGGGACAGCGAGGGGTGATTTGGTTTCTGTTACTGTTTTTCTGGTCTCTCACCACTGGCATATTTTAACGTTTTCTTGTTTCTAGGACATTAATAGGTTTTATCATTACGTTATGTTATCGTTTCTTTGTTCGTTGTTTAATAAAAGTTCATGTTCAGCAGTGGCCTACTGATTTTCGTTTTCCTATTCTTTTCTTTCCAGGTTGTTTCATGCTAAAGTTTCTGTTAACAGGATACAGTGATCACTTCGTTATTATTGCATATGTCCTTTTCACTAGGGGTGCTCTCTGGTCGGGCCAGATGACGTATGTCTAGTAAATGGTCCGGGTGAAACAGGTGCATCAATCAGTGGGGAGTAGATAGGCATGACAGATTACAACGGGGGAGAAAGGTCCGCATTACGTACCCTTTCACTACTTGCAAAGATTTTCCTACGTTTATTTGCAAACAGGGAATACCTCCAAAAAGAACTAATTCCCAAACAGTCAATGTTCGGACAATCAATCAATCAATGAGGAATGAAATAGGTACGACGTGTTAAAGGCTTGCGTTACCTACCCTTCACTATCTGCAAAGGGAGAGAGAATATTCCTATTCTTCCTCGTTTGCAGGCAGAGAAGATCCTTAAGAGAATTAACATCGAACAATTCAATGCTCGATTGAAACAATCAACAAGGGGTACTGTGAACACAAATGAACGCCGCTTATGTACATACGCATTGCTATTTTCAACAGGTTGTTCCTAATGTTTCTATTTTAGCGAGGTCAAAAAGAGATCCCATTAGTGGCCTACTGATTTTGCTCGATTCCTTTTGTTTTTTTACACGATTTTTCGCTATCTGCAAAGACTAAACAGAGTATTGCGACTCTGTGCTTGTTTGTAAATAGAGAATGAACCAAAGAGAACAATCAATCAAATGGAGAGAGAAGCAGGCACGACGGATTACAAAGGGGGAAAGGGCTGCGTTAACTACCCTTCACTATCTGCAAAGAGAGAGTACTCCTAATAGAAATGAGGGGTGGGGGGCAGCAATCAAAGCAGATCAGTGTGCATAAACACGAAAAAAAAAATTCTTACCACGTACTTGACATTCGACAGCTTATGATATTTGCTATTAAAAAACCATTGAAATTCACTGAAAAAACCATAGGTTATAGACCATATATAGTTAGGAATTAGCATTTACAAAACCTTGAAAATTCACTGAAAAAACCATAGGTTATAGACCATATATAGTTAGGAATTAGCATTTAAAAAACCTTATTTTACTCACACAAAACCATTGAAATTCCATATATAGTTAGTTGCACTAACTATATATTGCGCACCCGCAATCCACTGCTGATGATGTCACATATTACATCATTCATGACATGGTCAGTGACATCACTGATGACATCACTGATGACATCTCAAATGACATCACTGATGACATCTCATTTGACATCAATGACCACATCACTGATGATATCATTCATGTGACAATACAATGCATCTCCTCACATTTTAATATAACCTCTGTTTCACCCAGTGTTAAAAACAGAGTATAATTTTTGAAACCATTGACACACCAATACTAGTTACTACATACGTACTCACTGATTCCTACGTCTACACACACATTCACTCATTCACCCATACAATCATTCATACATACAATCACTCATGTTTACAACACAATCATATGCACTCATACACCTATACAGACACTCACACTCTGCCACTCATCCATGGAGTTACTCACACACCTAGTCAGTCCTGTAAAGAATCAATCACACTTCCATTTTCTACTCTATACAGTTAAACATAGAGCACCTTACGTTTTCAACCATATACTAACACATACTTACTCTCTTATACAATCATTGATACAAGTACACATTGATCTGTACAGAGTCACACACCTCCCATCCAGCCACACACACACTCAGTCTCCCATGCAAATACTTGGGCAATCAATCAATAACCCATATAGTTACTCATATAGCTACTGATCAACACATGCAGCAGTTTACAGAACAACAGACATAATGATGCACAAATTAAGACAGTTTAGTCACTAACCCATGCACTCAGTGAGACACATTTAATCACTCACTCATACATTCAGTCATGCACCTACTAAATCCTTCGTCCAGACACTTATACATCCACTCATTCTTCAATATGTAAGACATATTTTAACTTTACAGAAACATAGTCACTGGATGTTGTCATCAGTGATGTCACTGACCATGTCATGAATGATGTAATATGTGACATCATCAGCAGTGGATTGCGGGTGCGCAATATATAGTTAGTGCAACTAACTATATATGGAATTTCAATGGTTTTGTGTGAGTAAAATAAGGTTTTTTAAATGCTAATTCCTAACTATATATGGTCTATAACCTATGGTTTTTTCAGTGAATATATATATATATATAGATACATTGAGCTAACAACTAAAACAGATGGAGATTACACACAAATCGATTTTTATCCCTCAAGGCTTCACCTCCTCTGCAGCCCCCACCCCCCGCTTGACAGGCCTCACTGCCTCTGCTCCCACTGGAAAGGCATCACCTTCTTTGTGCCTCCCCCTGGACAAGCTTCACCTCCTCTAACCTCTTTCCCCCAACAGGACAAGACTCACCTCTGCAAGGGGCAGGTCTCACCTCCTCTGCCTCTCCCTCCTCTCCACAGGTCTCACCTTCTCTGTACCACCCACACAGTCCCCTCCTCGGCTGCACCCCTAGGACAAAACGGGCCTTACCTCCTCCTCAGCATCGCTGGACAGGCCTCACCTCATCTGCAGCCCCTAGACCGGTCTTACCTTCTCTACACCCCCTGGACAGGTTCTGCCTCTCCTGCATCCCCTGAACAGGTCTCACCTCCTCTGCATTCCCTGTACAGGCCTTCCCTCCTCTGCATCCCCCGGAGAGACCTCACCTCCTCTACACCAACTGGACAGGCCTCATCTTCTCTTCCCTCTGGATATGCCTTCTCTGCACCCCCTGGACAGGTTCTGCATCTCCTGCACCCCCGTGGACATGCCTCACCTGATTTGCATTCCCTGGTAAGTCCCCATCTCCTCTGCACCCCCAGGACAGGTTCTACCTCCTCTGCACCATGTGCACAGGACAAGCCTCTAATTCCCAGCCCCCAGCAGAACAGGATACACCCCGTGGACAGGCCTCACCTATCTGCACCTCCATGGAGAGGCCTCCACTCCTCTATACCCCCCTTGACAGGCCTCACCTCCTCTGCCCCCACAGGACAGGATAGGCCTCACTTTCCATGCATTCCCCTGGACAAGCCTCGCCTACACCTCCCTTGGCAGGTCTCACCATCTCTGCACCCCCTGGACAGGCCTTTGCACCTCTGCAACACCCTGGACAGCCGTCACATCTGCTGCACCTCCTAAACCCTTGCCGGACATGCCATATCTCCTCTGCCCCTCCCCCCTCTGGAAACGGCCTCCTCGCCTCTGCACCCACTCTGAACAGGCCCCATATAAAGTGCACCGCACAGTAAAGGACAAGCCCCACCTCCTCTGCACCCCTGGACAGGCCTCACCTAGACTGCAACCCCCCTGGACAGGCCTCACCTCCTCTACACCCCTGGACAGGCCTCACCTCCACTGCACCCCCCTGGACAGGCCTCACCTCCAGTGCACCCCTCTGGACAGGCCTTACCTCCTCTGCCCCCCTGAACAGGCCTCACCTATTCTGCACCCCTGGACAGGCCTCACCTCTTCTGCACCCCTGGACAGGCCTCAACTCCTCTGCACCTGTGGACAGGCCTCAACTCCTCTGCACCCCTGGGCAGGCCTCACCTCCTCTGAACCCCTGGACAGGCCTCTCCTCCTCTGCATCCCTGGACAGGCCTCTCCTCCTCTACATCCCTGGACAGGCCTCAGCTTCTCTGCAACCCAGGACAGGCCTCACCTCCTCTGCACACCTGGACAGGCCTGTCCTGGCCTCACCTCCTCTGCACCCCTGGACAGGCCTCACCTTCTCTGCACCCCTGGACAGGGCCCACCTCCACTGCACCCCAGGACAGGCCTCACCTCCTTTGCACCCTTGGACAGGCCTCACTTCCTCTGCACCCCTGGACAGGCCTCACCTCCTCTGCACCCCAGGACAGGCCTCACCTCCTCTGCACCCCTGGTTAGCCCTCTCCTCCTCTGACCCCTGGACAGGCCTCTCCTGCTCTGCACCCCTTGACAGGCCTCACCTCTTCTGCACCCCTGGACAGGCCTCTCCTCCTCTGCACCCCTGGACAGGCCTCTCCTCCTCTGCACCCCTGGACAGGCATCACCTCCTCTGCAGCCCTGGATAGGCCTCACCTCCTGTGCACCCCTGGACAGGCCTCTCCTCCTCTGCACCCCTGAACTGGCCTCACCTCCTCTGCACCGCCGGACATCCCTTGCCTCCTCTGACCCCTGGACAGGCCTCGCCTCCTCTGCACCCCTGGACAGGCCTCACTTCCTCTGCACCTCTGGACAGGCCTCACCTCCTCTGCACCCCTGGACATGCCTCACCTCCTCTACACCCCTGGACAGGCCTCACCTCCTCTGCACCCCTGGACAGGCCTCACTTCCTCTGCACCCCTGGACAGGCCTCTCCTCCTCTGCACCCCTGGCCAGGCCTCTCCTCCTCTGCACCCCTGGGCAGGCCTTCCCTCCTCTGCACCCCTGGACAGGCCTCAGCTCCTCTGCACCCCTGGACAGGCCTCACCTCCTCTACAACCCTGGACATGCCTCTCCTCCTCCGCACCCCTGGACAGGCCTCACCTCCTCTCCACCCCTGGACATGCCTCTCCTTCTATGCACCCCTGGACAGGCCTCTCCTCCTCTGCACCCCTGGACAGGCCTCTCCTCCTCTGCCCCCCTGGACAGGCCTGACCTCCTCTGACCCCTGGACAGTCCTCTCCTCCTCTGCACCCCTGGACAGGCCTCGCCTCCTCTGCATCCCCCTGGACAGGCCTCACCTCCTCTGCACCCCAGGACAGGCCTCCCCTCCTCTGCACCCCCGGACAGGCCTCTCCTCCTCTGCACTTCTGGACAGGTTTCTCCTCCTCTGACACCTGGACATGCCTCACCTCCTCTGCACCCCTGGACAGGCCTCTCCTCCTCTGACACTGGACAAGGCTCTCCTCCTCTGCACCCCTGGACAGGCCCCCTCCTCCTCTGCACCCCTGGACAGGCCTCACCTCCTCTGCAAACCTGGACAGGCCTCTCCTCCTCTGCACCCCTGGACAGGCCCCACCTCCTTTGACCCTCCTCTGGACAGGCCTCACCTCCTCTGCCCCACCTCTGGACAGGCCTCTCCTCCTCTGCACCCCTGGACAGGCCTCTCCTCCTCTGCACACCTGGACAGGCCTTTCCTCCTCGGCACCCTGGACCGGCTTCTCCTCCTCTGTACCCTTGGACAGGCCTCTCCTCCTCTGCACCCTTGGACAGCGCTCTCCTCCTCGGACCCCTGGACAGGCCTCATCTCCTCCTCTGACCCTGGACTTGCCTCTCCTCCTCTGCACCCCGGGACAGGCCTCTCCTCCTCTGCACCCCTGGACAGGTCTGACCTCCTCTGACCGCTGGACAGGCCTCTCCTCCTCTGCACCCCTGGACAGGCCTCTCCTCCTCTGCACCCCTGGACAGGTCTGACCTCCTCTGACCGCTGGACAGGCCTCACCTCCTCTGCACCCCTGGACAGGCCTCTCCTCCTCTGCACCCCTGGACAGGCCTCGCCTCCTCTGCACCGCTGGACATGCCTCTCTTCCTATTCACCCCTGGACAGGCCTCTCCTCCTCTGGACCCCTGGACAGGCCTCACCTCCTATGCACCCCTGGACAGGCCTCTCCTCCACTGCACCCCTGGACAGGCCTCATCTCCTCTGCACCCCTGGACAGGCCTCTCCACCTCTGGACCCCAGGACAGGCCTCTCCTCCTCTGACCATGGACTGGACTCTTCTCCTCTGCACCCCTGGACAAGCCTCACCTCCTCTGCACCCCTGGACAGGCCTCTCCTCCTCTGCGCCCCTGAACACGCCTCTCCTCCAGTGCACCCCTGGACAGGACTCTCCTCCTCTGCACCCCTGGACAGGCCTCTTCTCCTCTGGACAGGCCTCACCTCCTATGCCCCTTCCCTGGACAGGCCTCTGCACCCCTGGACAGGCCTCTCCTCCTCTGCGCCCCTGAACACGCCTCTCCTCCTCTGCATCCCCCTGGACAGGCCTCACCTCCTCTGCACCCCAGGACAGGCCTCCCCTCCTCTGCACCCCCGGACAGGCCTCTCCTCCTCTGCACTTCTGGACAGGTTTCTCCTCCTCTGACACCTGGACATGCCTCACCTCCTCTGCACCCCTGGACAGGCCTCTCCTCCTCTGACACTGGACAAGGCTCTCCTCCTCTGCACCCCTAGACAGGCCCCCTCCTCCTCTGCACCCCTGGACAGGCCTCACCTCCTCTGCAAACCTGGACAGGCCTCTCCTCCTCTGCACCCCTGGACAGGCCCCACCTCCTCTGCCCCTCCTCTGGACAGGCCTCACCTCCTCTGCCCCACCTCTGGACAGGCCTCTCCTTCTCTGCACCCCTGGACAGGCCTCTCCTCCTCTGCAAACCTGGACAGGCCTTTCCTCCTCTGCACCCTGGACAGGCTTCTCCTCCTCTGTACCCTTGGACAGGCCTCTCCTCCTCTGCACCCTTGGACAGCGCTCTCCTCCTCGGACCCCTGGACAGGCCTCATCTCCTCCTCTGACCCTGGACTTGCCTCTCCTCCTCTGCACCCCGGGACAGGCCTCTCCTCCTCTGCACCCCTGGACAGGTCTGACCTCCTCTGACCGCTGGACAGGCCTTTCCTCCTCGGCACCCTGGACCGGCTTCTCCTCCTCTGTACCCTTGGACAGGCCTCTCCTCCTCTGCACCCTTGGACAGCGCTCTCCTCCTCGGACCCCTGGACAGGCCTCATCTCCTCCTCTGACCCTGGACTTGCCTCTCCTCCTCTGCACCCCGGGACAGGCCTCTCCTCCTCTGCACCCCTGGACAGGTCTGACCTCCTCTGACCGCTGGACAGGCCTCTCCTCCTCTGCACCCCTGGACAGGCCTCTCCTCCTCTGCACCCCTGGACAGGTCTGACCTCCTCTGACCGCTGGACAGGCCTCACCTCCTCTGCACCCCTGGACAGGCCTCTCCTCCTCTGCACCCCTGGACAGGCCTCGCCTCCTCTGCACCGCTGGACATGCCTCTCTTCCTATTCACCCCTGGACAGGCCTCTCCTCCTCTGGACCCCTGGACAGGCCTCACCTCCTATGCACCCCTGGACAGGCCTCTCCTCCACTGCACCCCTGGACAGGCCTCATCTCCTCTGCACCCCTGGACAGGCCTCTCCACCTCTGGACCCCAGGACAGGCCTCTCCTCCTCTGACCATGGACTGGACTCTTCTCCTCTGCACCCCTGGACAAGCCTCACCTCCTCTGCACCCCTGGACAGGCCTCTCCTCCTCTGCGCCCCTGAACACGCCTCTCCTCCAGTGCACCCCTGGACAGGACTCTCCTCCTCTGCACCCCTGGACAGGCCTCTTCTCCTCTGGACAGGCCTCACCTCCTATGCCCCTTCCCTGGACAGGCCTCTGCACCCCTGGACAGGCCTCTCCTCCTCTGCGCCCCTGAACACGCCTCTCCTCCTCTGCATCCCCCTGGACAGGCCTCACCTCCTCTGCACCCCAGGACAGGCCTCCCCTCCTCTGCACCCCCGGACAGGCCTCTCCTCCTCTGCACTTCTGGACAGGTTTCTCCTCCTCTGACACCTGGACATGCCTCACCTCCTCTGCACCCCTGGACAGGCCTCTCCTCCTCTGACACTGGACAAGGCTCTCCTCCTCTGCACCCCTGGACAGGCCCCCTCCTCCTCTGCACCCCTGGACAGGCCTCACCTCCTCTGCAAACCTGGACAGGCCTCTCCTCCTCTGCACCCCTGGACAGGCCCCACCTCCTCTGCCCCTCCTCTGGACAGGCCTCACCTCCTCTGCCCCACCTCTGGACAGGCCTCTCCTTCTCTGCACCCCTGGACAGGCCTCTCCTCCTCTGCAAACCTGGACAGGCCTTTCCTCCTCTGCACCCTGGACAGGCTTCTCCTCCTCTGTACCCTTGGACAGGCCTCTCCTCCTCTGCACCCTTGGACAGCGCTCTCCTCCTCGGACCCCTGGACAGGCCTCATCTCCTCCTCTGACCCTGGACTTGCCTCTCCTCCTCTGCACCCCGGGACAGGCCTCTCCTCCTCTGCACCCCTGGACAGGTCTGACCTCCTCTGACCGCTGGACAGGCCTCTCCTCCTCTGCACCCCTGGACAAGCTGTGGTAAATAAATAAATAATTACCGGTACTGTTTTTCTATACATTAACTAAAACAGATAGCTCAATAAATAAGAGGCAGGATCCGTGATATCTGAGTCAGAATGGGCTTTAATCGGATGGCTTGAGCCTAAAGACCATGAAATGACAGGCAATGGAATGGAATGGCAGCTGCAACGTCTCATTAACATTATACAGTATATATAGGAAAACAGTATAATTGCATTGCATACAGTAGGCGTAACAAGTGACAAACGAAAGATAAGAACATATGGGCATACAATAGAAGGCGTGCACAGGGCGTGCACGGAGACATGTGATGAAAACGTCACAGAAGTGTCTTGAATGGGTGGATACATGGAGGGGCTACCTGGGCAGCTGGAACCTTTAACCTACTGGTGCGCGCAAACGGGCCATGACGTGTAACTGGGGAGAGCTGGGGGCTCTGACTTCTGCACTAGAAGAGGAGACTAAAGTCTGGGATGTCAGGACGACATGTACCTATAGCATATCTGGTATCTGGTGTTTGGAGTACATGTTGATAGAATCTAAATGTCATCAGGGCAAAGGCTACTTGACACTAAGGCTGGTGCATGCATATATTCTTCATGTATTGCGTGTGCTATGGATCTTCTATGGATATTAATTCAGTAATTCTCTTGCAAGGAGACAAAAAGACTAGACTATAGATGAAGATGTTTATGCGGTTCGTTAGCTTAGGAATGTGAAGCCGGGGAGCCGAACTGATAACTAGAGGCATAACATATTCTTGGCAGACAGGCAGGCAGGCCAGGCCGGGCACCGCGAAGGGTCAGGAATACGGGAGGGGCTGCATCGCTCCTCGGACTGTTTTCAGGAGACTGGAGCTTGAATCTGGTGTCCAGGCCCTTATGAGGCCTAGAAACGGGGACAACTCGATGAATTAACGTGCACAATGTAAAACGTTGGCAACATAGGCCTAATACTCGTTGCTTTCACGAGGACTGGATAACTGGCATATTTAACGTTGGACACAACTATAATTGCGTCTTTATTCGGGCAAGGGGGAATATATGCATATTGATCATGCACATATAACATATAATGGGGAACACGTAGGGACACATGACAAGGCAAAATTCAATTTTCCTCATTCCCTCCTTGTGCCCTACGTTTCCTTCAGGAAACATCAATATTCATGATACCATCTATCTGTTCATAGAGCATCATTTGCTCGTCTCGAATCTTCTTGGAACGGGACTTAGGACTTGGAATACAAGAGGTAGCGCACAAGCCGCAAATCGCAGGGCCACATTGTAAACATAGGCAACAACTGAATATGACCATTACTACTATTCCTAGGAATGACAATACTTTCCATCCCCAGGCAGATATTATACTCCAGAGCCAACCGGACCATGTCCAGGTGCCTGGATTCTGGTGAAACTGATGGGCTATTTTATGAAGTCTGGTTATAGCTGAATAAACAGACGGTGCGTTATTAGGAATGAAAATGCAACAACTAGATCCGATGACTCTACAAGCTCCGCCCCTATCGGCCAGTATGACGTCAAGGACAAGGCGATTTTGAAGGACAACAAATCTCATAGCAGATTGTTCTTCGGTTAAGTTACCTAGAGCGGAAGTAGTCTCATTCACTACTGCTTCAAGGGTTCTAGTTAGCCTACGTATTAGCTTACTATTCTGGACAGGACCTATGAAGAAAAAGAAACCTTTATTGAAGTCTGTATACTGTTCTAAGGCAGTTTCAGTTTGATCGACAATTGGGGACTCGATCTCCCTTCTATGTCTGACGTGTACTAGATGTGTATTTCTGTGATAATCGGATGGGGCTAGGAAAACTGGTGGCAGTAGGAAGGCAATGTAACATGTTCCATCCCAATCTAGGGGCAGACGAACATATGCGGTCTGACCACATACAAAATACGAATGACGTGAGGCTTTGAAATTAGACTTCCCACTGTCGTTATAATCGACCACAGTAGTACAATCACTGTGTCCTAGATGTACTGAACCATTCCTTCCAACACATAATTCGCCTTTGACTGGTAGGACTGTAATAGCAGGCAAATCTGGAGTAGTCTCGGACTGAACATTCAAAACCATGAAATTCGAGGAATAATTACCTAGATCATATACTTCATTTTCTAGATCTAACCCTGTTCTATGGGAAAGACCTTCCTTGTCTGGGAAACATGTTCTATTCAAAAGGGACTTATCGTCTGAGGATGATGTTAACGTAAACCATGCTCCACACGAACCATTATGTGAAAACGGATAGGGAAAGAGTGGCAGAACTCCCTTCTGTGTCTGGAAAGGGGGGAGTCGACCACACACCCAACAATTAGTGGCATTGCTAGTCTGGTGTGAATAGTGTAACATTCGGATAAAAGTATTGTTGTGCATGGCAAGTCTGTAGGATAACTCGTGAGGGGGTAGTTCACTAAAAGTGTGCTCTACTGTATCATTAGAAGAAAGATGTACATGTGAATCAATAGGAGGAAAATATACATGTAAAACATAACTTATGCATGTAACCATAAGACTCAGAAATAACATAAACAATAACGTGATTACACATCTGCTGCGCAGATTTTTACAATAACGTATTTTCTTAGAGTTTCGTCTAACTCTCTCACTATGGGGGTCTATCTCATACATGTCAGGAACCTGTCTAACCGCTTCACCCGAGAGGGACTTAGACAATTAAACTGTCTGACTTACTAGACCGAAGCTTTAGTTTATACTCCTGCTGCGGAGTTTTCTCTAACAGGGGGAGTTTAGAGTCAGTATCTGGGCAGTCCTTGAAAAAAGTCTTTGGACGGAGTACATGAAAACGCTTGACTTGACTGGAGTGGATCCATCCCTTGCGGCCCTCCACTTTTATCGCGGTCCTTGTGGTCATCAGAACGAGTTTCGGCTCTTTCCAGCGGGGCTCCAGTGGACTTGAACGATCAAAGTTCCTTATTAGAACGAGGTCGCCTGGTATGACCTCGTGCGGTTTTACTTGAGTGTTGTCTGGAAAGGCAGCCGCAAACTGTGAACGACAAGAGAGTAGTGCAGACATCAAGGAAGCTAGGTAATCTGTCAGCATATTACTGTCAACATCAGTTATTTTACGTGGCATTGGTGTACCCCACATGTTCGGGGGACGACCGAAAACAACCTCGAAAGGTGACAGACCTGAACGGGAGTGAGCGACCATTCTCATGTAAAAAAGGGCGACTGGCAGTGCTACCATCCAATCTACGCCTTTTTCTGCGCAAACCTTTGCAATGCGGATTTTCAAAGTCTGATTATGTCTCTCAACGAGGCCAGCTGCCTCGGGGTGTCGCACACAGTGGAACTTCCACTGGTACCCTAACAGAAGAGATACTTGTTTCATGAGTTCGGATGAGAATGGCTGGCCGTTGTCTGAATACACGACCCTGGGCAAACCATAGCGAGGAAAATACTCACGAACCAACTGCCTGGCAGTGGTCGCGGCAGTGTAATCTGGGACTGGATATGCTTCTGTCCATCTGGACAAAGCGCATACAACTACGAGGACATACTTGAAACCTCGGCATCGATCCATCTGAATATAATCCATCTGGAGGACTTCAAAAGGGTGGTCAGGAGGATGGAATCCACCTTGTTCCACCGGAACACCTTTACCTGGATTGAATTGACAACATATCATGCAGGTACGTACTTTCTGTTTGGCTGCTGCTCGTAAATGCTTGTTAAACCAAATATTCTGGATGCTGTCTAACATGGCTTTCTCTCCTAAATGTGCTGGACTATGTGCGGTGTTAATAATGACTTGAACCATAGAGTCGGGGAGAAACCATGTGGCTTTTCCCTTCGTCAACCATCCCTGATCTGTCTGGACCCCTCCTTGTTCAGACCATTTCTTGATTTCATCGGGAGTAGCATGTGTCTGTATGTCTAGTACATCTCTTGTAGGGCCTTTAACTGTCATACAAGTAGTCTGAGCTGGAATATCTGTCTTTGTCGTGTTAACTGGAATGTCTGGAGTCTGAGCTGTAAGCTTGGCTGTTCGATCTGCTAGATCGTTACCTTGAGAAATAGTGTCAGTAGCTTTCGTATGTGCTTTACACTTCATAACGGCAATGGCTTTCGGTAAATGTATTGCTTCTAACAGAGCTTGAATGAGGGGGCCATGCTGAATCTTGGCTCCATGAGAGGTCATGAAACCTCTTTCTTGCCAGAGTACTCCAAAATCGTGTACGACTCCGAATGCATAACGTGAATCTGTATATATGTTTACTTTCAGGTTCTTCGCTCGTATGCAGGCTTGGGTCAGAGCGACGAGCTCTGCTGCTTGAGCAGACAGGGTGTCAATACGATGTGTTTCTATAACTTCAGTTTCAGTAGTCACTGCATACGCGGCTACTAGTTCTCCTGTACTTGTTCTCATACATGAACCATCCACATAAAGTGTCAGGTCGGGATCAGGTAATGCAATGTCTGTCAAGTCTTGTCTTGGCTTTGTCATGATATTAATAACTTCCACACAGTCATGTGTGGCAGGATTCGATGTAATCGAGGGTAACAGTGTAGCAGGATTTAAAATGTTGCAGCGTCTGATTTCTATGTGTGGCTGAAACAGTGTCAGTTCATATCCTGTTAAACGTGCAATTGTCAAGTGCTGAGTCTGTGTTCGGTTTAAAAGAACTTCCACGGAATGTGGAACTTGTACTGTCAGGGAGTATCCTAACACTATGGAATCACTTTGTCTGATAGCTAGAGCTGTGGCTGCAACTGACTTGAGGCACGCAGGCAGAGCCTGGGCTACTGGATCTAATGTGCTAGAAAAATAAGCACAAGGCTTGTGTTGTCCTGCTTGATCTTGCGTAAGGACAGACAATGCTGTACCATCACGTTCAGTAACAAAAAGTGTAAAAGGCTTGTTGTAGTTTGGTGTCGCTAATACAGGTGCATTACATAAAGCTTTCTTTAACTCATTAAAAACAAGTGTATGTCCCTGGGTCCAAGGGAGGACAGTCGATGTCGCTGCCTCCTGTGTCGTTAACTGTATCAGTGGTTTAGCTAGATATGCGTACTGAGGAATCCATTGTCTGCAGTAAGAGGTGAGGCCGATAAAAGCTCGTACCTCCTTCTGTGTCTTGGGCTGTGGAAGATGTGCTATTAACTGGATACGGTCAGGTGTCAACTGTCTACCCCTCTTGGACAGTAAGTGTCCAAGGTATACCACTTGCTGGACACAGAATTGCAGTTTTGAAAGGGACACCTTGTGCCCCATCTCGGCCAGAAAATACAGGACTGTAAGTGACGCACGTTCGCAGTCACGTTCTGTACGGGCTGTGATTAATAGATCATCGACATACTGGAGCAGGGCAGTGTCAGTTGGCATGTGAATACTGTCTAGTTGTCTTTTAAGTGCTTGACTGTAAATACTAGGACTTTCTGTGAAACCTTGAGGAGCTCGTGTGAATTTATAGCTTCTTCCATTTAAACAGAATCCGAAAAGAAACTGGCTGTCTGGATGAATGGGGACACTAAAGAATGCGTTCTTGAGATCAATAACAGTAAAGAACATAGCTTCAGAATCAATGGCAGTCAATAAGGAAGAGATATCTGGAACCACAGGGTACTGGGGTATGATACATTTATTAAGTTCTCGAAGGTCAATCACTAATCGATATACTGGAGGTGCATTTGGATCAGTACATTTAAGAATCGGAATGATAGGAGAATTACATACATTGGAGTCAGTTTCTAAAACCACTCCTTGAGCAATGAGCTCGTCAATAATTTTCGATAAGGCTGCTACATCCTCGGGTGGCAATTTGTACTGTCGGATTCGTGGTAATACAACACCTTGTTTCAGAGTGACACGATAGGGTGTAATGTGCATACAACCTACATCAGTTGGACCTTGCGCCCATAAATGCTGTGGTACATTCAGTAATCTTGGATCAAAATCTCGTAACACATAATGACCTTTAAAATCACGTAAAAACAATCTCACACCTTCTGGGGAGCAGCATATTACCGCTCCTAATTCTTTCAATGTTTTAATACCAAGTAAATTTTCGGGACATGATTTCGTAAGTAACTAGTCTGTAGTTCGGGACAATGGACCAACTTCTAGGGAAACTGGTTTCGATATTTCATTAACAATAGGCTTTCCTGAAAATCCCAGGGAAACGTTTCTTGAGCCTGAGAGTGGAGCCCCTGGAACCTCGTCATGACTGATGGTAGTCCTACTTGCCCCTGTATCAATCAGAAACTTTCTGTCTTTCCCTAATACTTGACTGTGTACATAGGGACCCTCTTGATCTACAGGAACCTCGATGAGAGGCAAGCCAACCTCCCTCTCCAGGCTGTTTCATGAATACTGCTGATATTCTGGAAAATCTGACTGTGCGTACTGGTACATCTGTTGTGTAACGTGTTGCGTGGCAGCTATAGGCTGCGGTACTGTAACTGTCTGTTGTGCGTTCTGCGGTGGCTGGGAATTCTGCGGGACATGTTCTTGTCTAGGAGGACGTGGTCTCTCTTTCGTCTTACCTGTGGCTATGTTGTGTTTCAGAACTGCACATTCGTTTATATAATGACCTGGCTGTTTACAGTAATTGCATGTCCCTTTAACAGGAGCTGTAGAATGACTAGTCTGACTCGGACCCCTCTTCTGACTATCTTGTGGAACGGACTGTGCAACTAGTACTTTCATTTTCGTGTCTTTCATACGTCTCCTTTCGTGTTCTTGCTCTTCCCTGATTCTGTTCTGGTGGTACTGCAACATCTGGAGCATCTGGGACGGGGTATTAGCTTGCCAAGTACTTTCGACTTTCAATACTCTATTCTTAACTTGCGGTAAAGAATTCTCAACTAGTTTAGTAACAAAAAGATGTGGATACGATTCACTACTTGTTTTCAGACCGCTATTAATAATGAAACATTTCTCAAATCTGGAATAAAAATCACTAGTATCTTCGTCTTGTTTCTGTTTACAGGCTGAGATGGCATCCCAATCTTCCTTTTTCGTGGCTAGTAATCTTGGCAAGACTTGTATTAACAGTTCGGGCAACTCTTTGGCTTTATCCCCAAGACCAGTACCTGGGACTCGTATATTATCTTCGTTCTCTAACGCGGTCCAATCTATCTTTTTCTCTCCCACCTCCCATTCTTTTTCTTTAAGTTTTTCATATATGCCCGCAGGCAACAGGACCTTTAACATTTTGATGATATCAGGATACGTGTATTCTCCCATACGGAGCATGTCTTTTAACTCTCGATGGAACCCTGCTGGATCTTTATCGTGACAGGGTATTAACTTTTTCATTTCTAGTAGTTCTATTTTCGTTATAGGGGTGTAAACAAATACTCGTTCGAGATTACCCCCCGCTCCTTTAACTGGATGCACTTCTCGTAACGGATTCTGTCTGTCTATGTAGAACGGAGGTGAAACAGGAACAAAATGCGGAGTCAGGAACGTTCTGTATTTGTGGCGCTGTTCTAAAATGACGCTAATTAGATCGGTACCTAGACCTTTCCATCTATTTAGTAGTAACTCGTTCAATACGTTGTATAAGGGACCTGGATCAGAATGCTGACTCTCGTACAGTGTAATGAGGTGATGGATCATGTACATACCCACCAGTCGCTGCTCGGCTGGGGGCAGTTTCAGAAACATTTGGGCCACTACTTTGTCTGGAAACGTGGCAGAATCACTAGCCCATCGGACTGCTGATTGGGCTAGTTCTTGTTCATGCATGGTACTAAGCTCACTGTAACCTATTCGTAATTTCAGAACTTTATCGGTAGCCTGGAATACTTGTTCAAGAGAACACTGTTCTGGTACAGGAGGAGGAAAAACTTTCTTGTAATCTAGACGTGAATGTCTATCTGAAGTTCTCGTTCTACCTACATACGCTATTCTGGTTGGGTTCTCGCTATATACCTCTTCGTTTGAAGAGTCATTCTCTTTCTCGGCTACTCTCTTTTCTTCCTCCTTTTGGTGTATACTTATAATTTCTTTACGAATCTTTTTGTACATAGACTCTATACAATTTTGTGTTCTGTGTCATTCAATTTTCCTCATTCCCTCCTTGTGCCCTACGTTTCCTTCAGGAAACATCAATATTCATGATACCATCTATCTGTTCATAGAGCATCATTTGCTCGTCTCGAATCTTCTTGGAACGGGACTTAGGACTTGGAATACAAGAGGTAGCGCACAAGCCGCAAATCGCAGGGCCACATTGTAAACATAGGCAACAACTGAATATGACCATTACTACTATTCCTAGGAATGACAATACTTTCCATCCCCAGGCAGATATTATACTCCAGAGCCAACCGGACCATGTCCAGGTGCCTGGATTCTGGTGAAACTGATGGGCTATTTTATGAAGTCTGGTTATAGCTGAATAAACAGACGGTGCGTTATTAGGAATGAAAATGCAACAACTAGATCCGATGACTCTACAAGCTCCGCCCCTATCGGCCAGTATGACGTCAAGGACAAGGCGATTTTGAAGGACAACAAATCTCATAGCAGATTGTTCTTCGGTTAAGTTACCTAGAGCGGAAGTAGTCTCATTCACTACTGCTTCAAGGGTTCTAGTTAGCCTACGTATTAGCTTACTATTCTGGACAGGACCTATGAAGAAAAAGAAACCTTTATTGAAGTCTGTATACTGTTCTAAGGCAGTTTCAGTTTGATCGACAATTGGGGACTCGATCTCCCTTCTATGTCTGACGTGTACTAGATGTGTATTTCTGTGATAATCGGATGGGGCTAGGAAAACTGGTGGCAGTAGGAAGGCAATGTAACATGTTCCATCCCAATCTAGGGGCAGACGAACATATGCGGTCTGACCACATACAAAATACGAATGACGTGAGGCTTTGAAATTAGACTTCCCACTGTCGTTATAATCGACCACAGTAGTACAATCACTGTGTCCTAGATGTACTGAACCATTCTTCCAACACATAATTCGCCTTTGACTGGTAGGACTGTAATAGCAGGCAAATCTGGAGTAGTCTCGGACTGAACATTCAAAACCATGAAATTCGAGGAATAATTACCTAGATCATATACTTCATTTTCTAGATCTAACCCTGTTCTATGGGAAAGACCTTCCTTGTCTGGGAAACATGTTCTATTCAAAAGGGACTTATCGTCTGAGGATGATGTTAACGTAAACCATGCTCCACACGAACCATTATGTGAAAACGGATAGGGAAAGAGTGGCAGAACTCCCTTCTGTGTCTGGAAAGGGGGGAGTCGACCACACACCCAACAATTAGTGGCATTGCTAGTCTGGTGTGAATAGTGTAACATTCGGATAAAAGTATTGTTGCGCATGGCAAGTCTGTAGGATAACTCGTGAGGGGGTAGTTCACTAAAAGTGTGCTCTACTGTATCATTAGAAGAAAGATGTACATGTGAATCAATAGGAGGAAAATATACATGTAAAACATAACTTATGCATGTAACCATAAGACTCAGAAATAACATAAACAATAACGTGATTACACATCTGCTGCGCAGATTTTTACAATAACGTATTTTCTTAGAGTTTCGTCTAACTCTCTCACTATGGGGGTCTATCTCATACATGTCAGGAACCTGTCTAACCGCTTCACCCGAGAGGGACTTAGACGATTAAACTGTCTGACTTACTAGACCGAAGCTTTAGTTTATACTCCTGCTGCGGAGTTTTCTCTAACAGGGGGAGTTTAGAGTCAGTATCTGGGCAGTCCTTGAAAAAAGTCTTTGGACGGAGTACATGAAAACGCTTGACTTGACTGGAGTGGATCCATCCCTTGCGGCCCTCCACTTTTATCGCGGTCCTTGTGGTCATCAGAACGAGTTTCGGCTCTTTCCAGCGGGGCTCCAGTGGACTTGAACGATCAAAGTTCCTTATTAGAACGAGGTCGCCTGGTATGACCTCGTGCGGTTTTACTTGAGTGTTGTCTGGAAAGGCAGCCGCAAACTGTGAACGACAAGAGAGTAGTGCAGACATCAAGGAAGCTAGGTAATCTGTCAGCATATTACTGTCAACATCAGTTATTTTACGTGGCATTGGTGTACCCCACATGTTCGGGGGACGACCGAAAACAACCTCGAAAGGTGACAGACCTGAACGGGAGTGAGCGACCATTCTCATGTAAAAAAGGGCGACTGGCAGTGCTACCATCCAATCTACGCCTTTTTCTGCGCAAACCTTTGCAATGCGGATTTTCAAAGTCTGATTATGTCTCTCAACGAGGCCAGCTGCCTCGGGGTGTCGCACACAGTGGAACTTCCACTGGTACCCTAACAGAAGAGATACTTGTTTCATGAGTTCGGATGAGAATGGCTGGCCGTTGTCTGAATACACGACCCTGGGCAAACCATAGCGAGGAAAATACTCACGAACCAACTGCCTGGCAGTGGTCGCGGCAGTGTAATCTGGGACTGGATATGCTTCTGTCCATCTGGACAAAGCGCATACAACTACGAGGACATACTTGAAACCTCGGCATCGATCCATCTGAATATAATCCATCTGGAGGACTTCAAAAGGGTGGTCAGGAGGATGGAATCCACCTTGTTCCACCGGAACACCTTTACCTGGATTGAATTGACAACATATCATGCAGGTACGTACTTTCTGTTTGGCTGCTGCTCGTAAATGCTTGTTAAACCAAATATTCTGGATGCTGTCTAACATGGCTTTCTCTCCTAAATGTGCTGGACTATGTGCGGTGTTAATAATGACTTGAACCATAGAGTCGGGGAGAAACCATGTGGCTTTTCCCTTCGTCAACCATCCCTGATCTGTCTGGATCCCTCCTTGTTCAGACCATTTCTTGATTTCATCGGGAGTAGCATGTGTCTGTATGTCTAGTACATCTCTTGTAGGGCCTTTAACTGTCATACAAGTAGTCTGAGCTGGAATATCTGTCTTTGTCGTGTTAACTGGAATGTCTGGAGTCTGAGCTGTAAGCTTGGCTGTTCGATCTGCTAGATCGTTACCTTGAGAAATAGTGTCAGTAGCTTTCGTATGTGCTTTACACTTCATAACGGCAATGGCTTTCGGTAAATGTATTGCTTCTAACAGAGCTTGAATGAGGGGGCCATGCTGAATCTTGGCTCCATGAGAGGTCATGAAACCTCTTTCTTGCCAGAGTACTCCAAAATCGTGTACGACTCCGAATGCATAACGTGAATCTGTATATATGTTTACTTTCAGGTTCTTCGCTCGTATGCAGGCTTGGGTCAGAGCGACGAGCTCTGCTGCTTGAGCAGACAGGGTGTCAATACGATGTGTTTCTATAACTTCAGTTTCAGTAGTCACTGCATACGCGGCTACTAGTTCTCCTGTACTTGTTCTCATACATGAACCATCCACATAAAGTGTCAGGTCGGGATCAGGTAATGCAATGTCTGTCAAGTCTTGTCTTGGCTTTGTCATGATATTAATAACTTCCACACAGTCATGTGTGGCAGGATTCGATGTAATCGAGGGTAACAGTGTAGCAGGATTTAAAATGTTGCAGCGTCTGATTTCTATGTGTGGCTGAAACAGTGTCAGTTCATATCCTGTTAAACGTGCAATTGTCAAGTGCTGAGTCTGTGTTCGGTTTAAAAGAACTTCCACGGAATGTGGAACTTGTACTGTCAGGGAGTATCCTAACACTATGGAATCACTTTGTCTGATAGCTAGAGCTGTGGCTGCAACTGACTTGAGGCACGCAGGCAGAGCCTGGGCTACTGGATCTAATGTGCTAGAAAAATAAGCACAAGGCTTGTGTTGTCCTGCTTGATCTTGCGTAAGGACAGACAATGCTGTACCATCACGTTCAGTAACAAAAAGTGTAAAAGGCTTGTTGTAGTTTGGTGTCGCTAATACAGGTGCATTACATAAAGCTTTCTTTAACTCATTAAAAACAAGTGTATGTCCCTGGGTCCAAGGGAGGACAGTCGATGTCGCTGCCTCCTGTGTCGTTAACTGTATCAGTGGTTTAGCTAGATATGCGTACTGAGGAATCCATTGTCTGCAGTAAGAGGTGAGGCCGATAAAAGCTCGTACCTCCTTCTGTGTCTTGGGCTGTGGAAGATGTGCTATTAACTGGATACGGTCAGGTGTCAACTGTCTACCCCTCTTGGACAGTAAGTGTCCAAGGTATACCACTTGCTGGACACAGAATTGCAGTTTTGAAAGGGACACCTTGTGCCCCATCTCGGCCAGAAAATACAGGACTGTAAGTGACGCACGTTCGCAGTCACGTTCTGTACGGGCTGTGATTAATAGATCATCGACATACTGGAGCAGGGCAGTGTCAGTTGGCATGTGAATACTGTCTAGTTGTCTTTTAAGTGCTTGACTGTAAATACTAGGACTTTCTGTGAAACCTTGAGGAGCTCGTGTGAATTTATAGCTTCTTCCATTTAAACAGAATCCGAAAAGAAACTGGCTGTCTGGATGAATGGGGACACTAAAGAATGCGTTCTTGAGATCAATAACAGTAAAGAACATAGCTTCAGAATCAATGGCAGTCAATAAGGAAGAGATATCTGGAACCACAGGGTACTGGGGTATGATACATTTATTAAGTTCTCGAAGGTCAATCACTAATCGATATACTGGAGGTGCATTTGGATCAGTACATTTAAGAATCGGAATGATAGGAGAATTACATACATTGGAGTCAGTTTCTAAAACCACTCCTTGAGCAATGAGCTCGTCAATAATTTTCGATAAGGCTGCTACATCCTCGGGTGGCAATTTGTACTGTCGGATTCGTGGTAATACAACACCTTGCTTCAGAGTGACACGATAGGGTGTAATGTGCATACAACCTACATCAGTTGGACCTTGCGCCCATAAATGCTGTGGTACATTCAGTAATCTTGGATCAAAATCTCGTAACACATAATGACCTTTAAAATCACGTAAAAACAATCTCACACCTTCTGGGGAGCAGCATATTACCGCTCCTAATTCTTTCAATGTTTTAATACCAAGTAAATTTTCGGGACATGATTTCGTAAGTAACTAGTCTGTAGTTCGGGACAATGGACCAACTTCTAGGGAAACTGGTTTCGATATTTCATTAACAATAGGCTTTCCTGAAAATCCCAGGGAAACGTTTCTTGAGCCTGAGAGTGGAGCCCCTGGAACCTCGTCATGACTGATGGTAGTCCTACTTGCCCCTGTATCAATCAGAAACTTTCTGTCTTTCCCTAATACTTGACTGTGTACATAGGGACCCTCTTGATCTACAGGAACCTCGATGAGAGGCAAGCCAACCTCCCTCTCCAGGCTGTTTCATGAATACTGCTGATATTCTGGATAATCTGACTGTGCATACTGGTACATCTGTTGTGTAACGTGTTGCGTGGCAGCTATAGGCTGCGGTACTGTAACTGTCTGTTGTGCGTTCTGCGGTGGCTGGGAATTCTGCGGGACATGTTCTTGTCTAGGAGGACGTGGTCTCTCTTTCGTCTTACCTGTGGCTATGTTGTGTTTCAGAACTGCACATTCGTTTATATAATGACCTGGCTGTTTACAGTAATTGCATGTCCCTTTAACAGGAGCTGTAGAATGACTAGTCTGACTCGGACCCCTCTTCTGACTATCTTGTGGAACGGACTGTGCAACTAGTACTTTCATTTTCGTGTCTTTCATACGTCTCCTTTCGTGTTCTTGCTCTTCCCTGATTCTGTTCTGGTGGTACTGCAACATCTGGAGCATCTGGGACGGGGTATTAGCTTGCCAAGTACTTTCGACTTTCAATACTCTATTCTTAACTTGCGGTAAAGAATTCTCAACTAGTTTAGTAACAAAAAGATGTGGATACGATTCACTACTTGTTTTCAGACCGCTATTAATAATGAAACATTTCTCAAATCTGGAATAAAAATCACTAGTATCTTCGTCTTGTTTCTGTTTACAGGCTGAGATGGCATCCCAATCTTCCTTTTTCGTGGCTAGTAATCTTGGCAAGACTTGTATTAACAGTTCGGGCAACTCTTTGGCTTTATCCCCAAGACCAGTACCTGGGACTCGTATATTATCTTCGTTCTCTAACGCGGTCCAATCTATCTTTTTCTCTCCCACCTCCCATTCTTTTTCTTTAAGTTTTTCATATATGCCCGCAGGCAACAGGACCTTTAACATTTTGATGATATCAGGATACGTGTATTCTCCCATACGGAGCATGTCTTTTAACTCTCGATGGAACCCTGCTGGATCTTTATCGTGACAGGGTATTAACTTTTTCATTTCTAGTAGTTCTATTTTCGTTATAGGGGTGTAAACAAATACTCGTTCGAGATTACCCCCCGCTCCTTTAACTGGATGCACTTCTCGTAACGGATTCTGTCTGTCTATGTAGAACGGAGGTGAAACAGGAACAAAATGCGGAGTCAGGAACGTTCTGTATTTGTGGCGCTGTTCTAAAATGACGCTAATTAGATCGGTACCTAGACATTTCCATCTATTTAGTAGTAACTCGTTCAATACGTTGTATAAGGGACCTGGATCAGAATGCTGACTCTCGTACAGTGTAATGAGGTGCTGGATCATGTACATACCCACCAGTCGCTGCTCGGCTGGGGGCAGTTTCAGAAACATTTGGGCCACTACTTTGTCTGGAAACGTGGCAGAATCACTAGCCCATCGGACTGCTGATCGGGCTAGTTCTTGTTCATGCATGGTACTAAGCTCACTGTAACCTATTCGTAATTTCAGAACTTTATCGGTAACCTGGAATACTTGTTCAAGAGAACACTGTTCTGGTACAGGAGGAGGAAAAACTTTCTTGTAATCTAGACGTGAATGTCTATCTGAAGTTCTCGTTCTACCTACATACGCTATTCTGGTGGGGTTCTCGCTATCTACCTCTTCGTTTGAAGAGTCATTCTCTTTCTCGGCTACTCTCTTTTCTTCCTCCTTTTGGTGTATACTTATAATTTCTTTACGAATCTTTTTGTACATAGACTCTATACAATTTTGTGTTCTGTGTTTTCCTTCTGCTATATTGTCACTCCATCTTGTCAGGACTTTCATATCGTCCTTGTTTTTGTCAGGATAATCCTGTTCTCTTATTAAACAATTTATTAGAAATTGCAATATCATGCCTTGAATCTCGACTTTCCTGTGTGCCATAGCTTCGTGAATACTTTCTGGATTCTCCCCGGTTTGAATAAAATGGTATATTCTGTCTAGATGTGGTTCCATATTTGATATGGTAACCAAGAAGCTTGCAACTCGTCGTAAACGTATGGAATATATTAACATGCTATCTTCGCCTGGTACTGGATCATGTCTACAATCAGGTCCACACTCAGTAAGATACTTTCTGAGGGCGTCATACGTAGCCAGTTTTGGCGTACGCTGTAACGCTACATCTCTCAGCGTCCGTCGCCTTGTTTGAGGCGGGGTGATAGGAGTACCTCCCCCTGCACCTCCTGAACTGGAATCGTCAACTAATACTGAATGTGCGGGTGCTGGTAACGTGACTGGCAAAGTAGGAGTACATAATGTGGGTTGACCCTGGGGAACTGGCACATGAACAGGATTCCCGGGACCAACAACTGGAGGCACAGGAATTACATTATTAACAGGGGGCTGGACTTGAACTTGGGCTGGCGGGGTAGGATCTGTATTAGCATATTCGGGAACAGTGTCGTCTAAATAGGAAGAAAGAAAAATTTCGGCTGCAGTCGGTTTATGACGCAGCTTGGTCGGGACCAATGGTGGCGGTAAATTACGGGATATTTCCGGGGTCGCCTTCGGCAAACCCTCGGCAAGAAGAGGATACATACCTTTAATAAGGGCATTTCTCTGCCTGTCTGACTGTTCTGCTCTAACTCGTTCACCTTCTTCTAGTAATTCCCTTTCTTGGGCTTTTTCGGAAGATTCTCTACTTAATTCTGCTTTTCTGAATTCTTTCTCGGTTCTTTTATGGGATTCTTTACGCCATAACTCTATGGCATCTTTCTGGGACTGTCTGGCTTTCTTTTTCCATAATGCTTCTTCTACTCTCATGATGCACTCGGCATCCCATGTTCCTGAAACAGGCCATCTATATTTCTCTTCGAGATGCTTGGTATAATCAACCCATAAATCTAGATACAGTATGGCATCTAAGCCATGCTTGTGATACATGAAATGTCCAGGACTGTCCCTGGGAGGGACAGGAACTGATTCTTCGAGTAACCCTTTTCTGGTTTTTATCTGACGTAATTTCGAAAACAGCGGCATATTTGAACCGTACTTGAACTTGAACACAATACACAATGAACACAGTAATGACTAGAAAAACAATCATTCATACCACGACATCAAGAACACATTAATAACAGTTCGAACAGAATACTACCTGATACATTGAAAACACAATACTTGACTTTCTCGAGAACGGACTTACTAGAATTACTGGATGCACTGCTAAAACAGTACAGAACATACCGGTCTCCTAAAGAGACACGTCATACCGTATCCACCTAGGTGAACACGTCGGACCGGATCTGTGTACCCAAACCCGTCGGACTGGGCATAATTAATGAACACCCGTCTAGATACCCCCAGCAACGGTACTCACCGGGAAGCAAACTGAAGGCCTCGGACTGGACTGGACTGCTACGACGTCTGGTTACTGCTACGCACTACGCATGCGCCTCGGGCTTCGGGCTTCGGTTACAGGTGGGCCTCCGGATACATCGGACCTTGCTCTCTCGGCTTGGGCTCTGGTCGGAACGACCCGCCTTCCTCACCGCCTAGTCTGGATGCCGGACCGCAGTCTCCGTCTCCTCCGTGGGCCTGAGGGAGACTTGAAGCAGAAATATCTGCACGTGCACGGTAGAGTTCCGTCACGGCTGTAGAAGGGTCAGGGGGCCTGCGTTACATCGCCGGCGCGTGGGGAAGGGGCTCGTTCCTGTTCGGGCGTCATTTATGTGGTAAATAAATAATTAATTACCGGTACTGTTTTTCTATACATTAACTAAAACAGATAGCTCAATAAATAAGAGCTAGGATCCGTGATATCTGAGTCAGAATGGGCTTTAATCGGATGGCTCGAGCCTAAAGACCATGAAATGACAGGCAATGGAATGGAATGGCAGCTGCAACGTCTCATTAACATTATACAGTATATATAGGAAAACAGTATAATTGCATTGCATACAGTAGGCGTAACAAGTGACAAACGAAAGATAAGAACATATGGGCGTACAATAGAAGGCGTGCACAGGGCGTGCACGGAGACATGTGATGAAAACGTCACAGAAGTGTCTTGAATGGGTGGATACATGGAGGGGCTACCTGGGCAGCTGGAACCTTTAACCTACTGGTGCACGCAAACGGGCCATGACGTGTAACTGGGGAGAGCTGGGGGCTCTGACTTCTGCACTAGAAGAGGAGACTAAAGTCTGGGATGTCAGGACGACATGTACCTATAGCATATCTGGTATCTGGTGTTTGGAGTACATGTTGATAGAATCTAAATGTCATCAGGGCAAAGGCTACTTGACACTAAGGCTGGTGCATGCATATATTCTTCATGTATTGCGTGTGCTATGGATCTTCTATGGATATTAATTCAGTAATTCTCTTGCAAGGAGACAAAAAGACTAGACTATAGATGAAGATGTTTATGTGGTTCGTTAGCTTAGGAATGTGAAGCCGGGGAGCTGAACTGATAACTAGAGGCATAACATATTCTTGGCAGACAGGCAGGCAGGCCAGGCCGGGCACCGCGCTGCTTGGCAGAAAGTAAGCGAAGGGTCAGGAATACGGGAGGGGCTGCATCGCTCCTCAGAGTGTTTTCAGGAGACTGGAGCTTGAATCTGGTGTCCAGGCCCTTATGAGGCCTAGAAACGGGGACAACTCGATGAATTAACGTGCACAATGTAAAACGTTGGCAACATAGGCCTAATACTCGTTGCTTTCACGAGGACTGGATAACTGGCATATTTAACGTTGGACACAACTATAATTGCGTCTTTATTCGGGCAAGGGGGAATATATGCATATCGATCATGCACATATAACATATAATGGGGAACACGTAGGGACACATGACAAGGCAAAATTCAATTTTCCTCAAAGCCTTGCCTCCTCTGCATCCCCCTGGACAGGCCTCACCTCCTCTGCACTCCTGGACAGGCCTCTCCTCCTCTGCACCCCTGGACAGGCCTCGCCTCCTCTGCACCGCTGGACATGCCTCTCTTCCTATTCACCCCTGGACAGGCCTCTCCTCCTCTGGACCCCTGGACAGGCCTCACCTCCTATGCACCCCTGGACAGGCCTCTCCTCCTCTGCACCCCTGGACAGGCGTCATCTCCTCTGCACCCCTGGACAGGCCTCTCCACCTCTGGACCCCAGGACAGGCCTCTCCTCCTCTGACCATGGACTGGACTCTTCTCCTCTGCACCCCTGGACAAGCCTCACCTCCTCTGCACCCCTGGACAGGCCTCTCCTCCTCTGCGCCCCTGAACACGCCTCTCCTCCAGTGCACCCCTGGACAGGCCTCTCCTCCTCTGCACCCCTGGACAGGCCTCTTCTCCTCTGGACAGGCCTCACCTCCTATGCCCCTTCCCTGGACAGGCCTCTCCTGCTCTGGACAGGCCTCTCCTCCCTTGGACAGGCCTCACCTCCTCTGCATCCCTGGACAGTCCTCTCCTCCTCTGCACCCCTGAACATGCCTCACCTCCTCTGCACCTCGGGAGAGGTCTCTCCTCCTCTGGACAGGCCTCACCTCCTCTGCCACTCCCCTGGACAAGCCTCTCCTCCTCTGGACAGGCCTCACCTCCTCTGTCCCTCCCTTGGACAGGCCTCACCTCCTCTGGACAGTCCTCACCTCCTATGCACCTCTGGACAGGCTTCTCCTCCTCTGGACAGGCCTCTCCTCCTCTGCACCTCTGGACAGGCCTCTCATCCTCTGCTCCCCTGGACAGGCCTCACCTCCTCTGCACCCCTGAACAGGCCTCTCCTCCTCTGCCCCTCCTCTGGACAGGCCTCTCCTCCTCTGCCCCTCCTCTGGACAGGCCTCACCTCCTCTGCAGCCCTGGACATACCTCACCTCCTCTGGACAGGCCTCTCCTCCTCTGCACTCCTGGACAGGCCTCACCTCCTCTGCACCCCTGGACAGGCCTCTCCTCCTCTGCACCCCTGGACAGGCCTCTCCTCCTCTGCACCCCTGGATAGGCCTCACCTCCTCTGCCCCCCTGGACAGGCCTCTCCTGCTCTGCACCCCTGGACAGGCCTCTCCTCCTCTGCTCCCTGTACAGGCCTCACATCCTATGCACCCCTGGACAGGCCTCTCCTCCTCTGCACCCCTGGACAGGCCTCTCCTCCTCTGCACCCCTGGACAGGCCTCACCTCCTCTGCCCCTTCCCTGGACAGGCCTCTCCTCCTCTGCACCCCTGGACAGGCCTCTCCTCCTCTGCTCCCTGTACAGGCCTCTCCACCTCTGCTCCCTGTACAGGCCTCTCCACCTCTGCCCCCTGGACAGGCCTCTCCTCCTCTGCACCCCTGGACAGGCCTCTCCTCCTCTGCACCCCTGGACAGGCCTCACCTCCTCTGCCCCTTCCCTGGACAGGCCTCACCTCCTCTGGACAGGCCTCACCTCCTCTGCACCCCTGGACAGGCCTCACCTCCTCTGCACCCCTGGACAGGCCTCACCTCCTCTGCACCCCTGGACAGGCCTCTCCTCCTCTGCACCCGTGGACAGGCCTCTCCTCCTCTGCCCCTTCCCTGGACAGGCCTCACCTCCTCTGGACAGGCCTCACCTCCTCTGCACCCCTGGACAGGCCTCACCTCCTCTGCCCCCCTGGACAGGCCTCTCCTGCTCTGCACCCCTGGACAGGCCTCTCCTCCTCTGCACCCCTGGACAGGTCTCACCTCCTCTGCCCCTTCCCTGGACAGGCCAGACCTCATATGCACACCCCGGGACAGGCCTCACCTCCTCTGGACAGGCCTCTCCTCCTCTGGACAGACCTCTCGGTGCTTCTCACAGGACCCCTCGACTCTTTTGTCCCCGCCGCTTCTCGTGCCCTGCTACCACGGTACTTCACTTCCTCAGGAGGTGACGAGGCACACCCCATCCCGGGGCCCCCAACGGTGCCACAGCTGCCAGCAGCACCCACGGATGAGACCCGGCCCCCTGAGAGTGAGAGTCACTGGGGCGGGGCCGCGGGCAGGAAATGAAGCGTAACCTTGCAGCAGTCTGACTCCAGAGCTGAGCAGACTCTTTTAAGATCCTGAACTAGCGCTGAGAGCTCAAGGGCATTTGTTTGCGCTTTATAAATGTAAAAAATAAATAAATAAATAAACTATTACCTCACTGAGCCATCTATTGAGGGAGTATCTGTATCCCTTCATTGTTGGAACTTGAACTGAGGCCAAATAGAGATTGAGCAACAGATAATGTGTAAAAGTGATTTTCTTCCCCATGCTAATGTACTACTGTGTCAAGTGCTTGCTGAAATACTGATTACAAATGTATGCATAACTACGATTGAAACTAATAAAAAAGAATTAAAAAAAAAAGTAGATGATACTAAAGTTCGATTTGTGGTAGTGTGGTCGAGCAGTTAGGCTTATCAGAGTGTAGTGCGATCAGCATTTTGTTGTAAATGAGACAGGCACTCAAGAATAAATCCGAGACCAATTTACAAAAATAACATCAATTTTTTTATTTTTAAGACCAAGAACTTTGTTCAAGATATGAATTTTTGAAGTTGGCAAAATGAATTACTTTTGTGCGCAATTACGCACTATTGAAGTCAATCTGAAGAAATCATTAAATGTATACAAAATCATACAGTTGGATGTCAAGCTTCATCTTCGAGAGTTGGTTAAGTAGCAAGGCCAGGTCCCGTGTTCCACCAGTTCATTCTCAGGAGCGTCCTGGATTCAGCCACTTGAAAACACACTGCACAAAGGGACTTAAAGGTAAGCCTGAGGGGTGCCACCCGAGGGAGCTGGTTGCAAGGGCCTCAGGACCCTGGAAACACAGCTGGATCATTGTTACCAAGGCCGGGTGCAGAGCAGATAGGTCAGCTGGCGGCGTGCGTCAAGATTTCCTCACGGTCCGTAGCAGACAAGTTGTAGAGGCGATTCTGGGACAGTTGGGCCACTCACAAAGTGGGTCTCCGGGGTCTCATAGTCCCTCAATGGGTGGTTGCTTCCACAACAGTTGGAGTCCGGACTGTACTCTTCCAATGTAATGTCCTACCATGCCAAGATGGAGAAATTGGAAAAGTTTTGTCCACATCTTCTGCCCCACCTTAGAGGTGGTGCACCCTGAATGTGGACACACGTCCTGGTTTAAGTAACTTTCCCAACTTTTCTCCTGCCAAATGTGAAGCAGAAACGGGGGTTGGCATCCTCCACTAGCTAGAGATGCCTGAGTTACATTTGAAAGGCGGTATTGCCTTTGAAGCTTCCCACTCTGGCAAGCCATTCCGGCCTGCAGGAGGTGTGAACCACCTCTGCCCAGAGCAGGCTTGTTTCCTGGCCTCTGAGAGCGCTGGCTCTCTCCCCATGAGGTCAGAAACATGTCTGATGGTGGCAGTCTGGCTAGGCCTAGTAAGAGACTGTTAGAAAGGCGGTCCCTGGGGAGGCAGAAGATGTCTGACTGACCACCCCGAGACCCACCTCTCCTTATGGAAGTGGCCGAGCGCCGTCGAGAGGCCTCCTGGGTGAGGCTCCTCTCCTAGAATCGTAACAGCTGAGCAATCACACCACTACAAAGGGACACCACACAAGAGGGTAACTTCTTAGGTTCTTTATCAGCAATGCGATTGGTTCTTTCGGCAATATGTGCAAACGGATCGAGGGATCCTTAGAGTCTCGGTAACTGGGGAAAAAGGGTAGCGGGACAGTCTTGGTACCAGCCTGGCACAGGTATACCCTATGTTCAGCTCTCAATCCTCGAGCTGGGGGGTTCCGCAAGGTCGAGCGGCGGCAGCGCCAGCAGGGATCCGAAGATGGTTTCAGCGAGGTCGGACCGCGGCAGCGCCAGCGCCAGCAGGACCCCGAAGATGGTTACAGCGAGGTTGGGCCGCGGCAGCGCTAGCAGGACTCCAAGGATGGTTTCAGCGAGGTCGGGCCACGGCAGCGCCAGCAGGCTCCGAATATGGTTACAGCCAGCAGGACTCCAAGGATGGTTTCAGAGAGGTCGGGCCGCGGCAGCGCCAGCAGGCTCCGAAGATGGTTTCAGCAAGGTTGGGCCGCGGCAGCGCCAGCAGGACTCCAAGGATGGTTTCAGCGAGGTTGGGCCGCGGCAGCGCCAGCAGGCTCCGAAGATGGTTTCAGGGTTCAAAGTAGTGAGTTCTTCTCAGGGTCAGCCGCGACAGCGTCAGCAGGGCTCTCGACTCCAGGATACAACTACCGACCCAGTCCAGAGCTGCCCCAGATATAGGTCCGGAGTCCTTTGATGTCCGGACCCTCGCGCCTGGGGGTCCGAGGGGCCGGGATGAGAGTGTCCAGACACCCAGCAGGGGGGTGGAGCCAGCGCCCAGGGAGGCCGGAGGGCGATCGAAACCAGGCGTGACGGCTGGAAGCCCATCGAAACTCCCCTCCTTCTAGATCCTTCAAGTGGCCGCTTTACCACCTGGTTGGATCTTGGTGCCTCGATGTCGGGGCTTCGCTGGGGCTGTGGCCGAGGTCGTGCCGAGGCCACGTGGTCCAGACGTGGTGGGCCCAAGATGGAGTCGGGGCCTGAGATGGCGGCCCGGGATAGGGGTCGGACCAGCAGAGTGGGGCTGTGGTTCTGAAAAATATGGATCCGTAATAGTACCGGACTCGAGAATAAAAACTTCGTCGAAATAGGACGAATTTGGTATCAAAAGACCGAGAATGACGAGTACATCAAGTACATGTATTTTTCGGCATATTCGAGTGACGATTTCACCTCGAAATCGTCATTTACCTTCTAAACCCTTAGCTGCATGTTGCCCTCTACATAGGCCTTAATCCAGTTGAATTTGATTCCACGAGGACACATACTCCTTAATCGACTTCTTCCTGACCCCAGTACAAGTTAGAACCATTGCCCCAGGCCGAGCTCGTTAGGTCAGTTCCCTCCCACTGGCCGAGCAAGATAGCATCTAGGCCCAACCGGCCATAAAGCCATTTCAGCGCGCACACCTGCCATATCTCGCTCACATCTTTCTCCACTCCTTTTCCTCACTTATTTTATGATGGGGAGGTGACCGTTTTTATTAGGGGTCCAGCGATATCTGATGAAATGTTGGGCCTTGCCGGATGATTTGTTATGAGCAGCACGACGTGAAATATGTACATGCCATCATGACTCTGCTTTTCTTTTGTAATCAGTAACCATAAATGAAATACCGCGAATCCAAGGAATGTTTTGCCCAAGGGTGAAAATTGTGTATAAGAAGAGAAACCTAACCTTGTGAAAGTGTGCAGTCTCCTGAATATACTTGTATCGTACTTCTAGGACCCTGTCACCTTGGTTGCAGCCAATAAACGAATCTTTGACTTCACCTGGAAGACTCTGAAGTTTCTGTAGGTCTGACTCAGGAGAACCCGAGGTCTCTGGTGTGTTGATCCCCTGGCACCGCTGGGTTACCGGTTCTGTACCGGTTCTTAAAAACCCAGTACCTCATTTGGCGCCCAGCGTTTGGGGCGATTCCAGTGGTACCAATCAAGCCTGAAGATCGTGAGGAGCTTCGTGTGAAAATTCCGGAGGAGGGCCCACCACCTCATCGACCCCTGCATGTCGACGTGGTCCGAAGGTCTTTACTGCGAGGTTCCCCGCTTCCCGACGGCTACAAGGACTGCTGCCCTGGCTATCGCCCTGATGTTGGACCCTTGAAATTTTCGGTAGAGCGAAACGCTGAGACGAGTCTTCTGGTGAAGCCATCGATATTTTCAGTTAAGTATAAGTGGAGCGTCTCCCAGTCCTTAGTTGGACTTACTTTGTGGTATCTTGGAGATACATAAAGGTTTTTTATTGGTTCTTGCAAGCACCATAACCAAAGGACTCGTGTATTCACGAGAAATATCGTAATCGATAAATCCTTTGAAGTTTTGGAACTAGACTAGAGAGTGAGGATGCCTAGTCTTAGACTCGGGAATTGGTTTTGTCTTGGTAGTAATAATAGGGACTCCTGATTGGAGGACTCGTGTCCGGTTCCTCCAGTTGGAACTCCGACTTACGAGCTGTACGTTAAACATGGGGTAGGCCCCATCGTTTACAACGAGGTATGGATTAAATACACTAGGAAAGATGGTGTTTTAAAACGGCCCCAATATGGTAGCTTTGATTCTGAAATTTTAGACAACCTTGAAGTTAAGCTCTTCAAAAAGAAAGCCCGGCCGGCGATGTTTGATTCTTTCCGCATATGGCGCAAAGAAGCCAAACAAAAAGAAATTAAATTAGCTAAGAAAAATAAGAAAGAAGGGGGACTTTCAGTAATGCAAGCTGCCGTGCAGTTTAAAGATAATGAGGAAGAGCAGATAAATGAGCAATTGCACAGGCAACGTAAAATGGCAATAGATAAGTGCTATCCAGTTTTGCCGTCTCTTCAGCAAGGGACAGCAAAAGAGCGTGAAAAAGACCAATTAATGTCACAATTGTTAACTTCGCCACCCCCCTATGCGCAGAATGCTACAGCACCCCCGCAACCTTTTGTTGCACAAGCTGCGCCTCTGGCTCTTCCACAGCACTCACCAGCTGTTCTTCAGCTGGCTCCTACTTCTTCGGTGCAGCCTCCTCCAGGCCCACCGACCACTTCTGCTTCATCTATGTCTTCTACGATTTTGCCTACTGTACTTTCTACAACTCCTAATGCCCCTTCTATGATTTTGCCTAGTACCACATCCATTATTCCTCATACCTTTTCTGCCATCTCTGCACCCGCCTCATCTCACCCCGTTCTTTCATCTGTTTGTTCTTCCGTTTCACCTTCCCTTCGGCAGAAAATGGCCAGCACTGTTACTAATCTTCTTTTACCGCTTTTCGGGTCGCCTGCTACGACCCCTAACATAGGAAGAAGACAGTTGCGAAGTCAACTGCCCGATTATCAAGAGAGAGATTCCCTGAATAGTTTAGCTCGGAAATGGGTCATGGACACTGCAAAATATGATTTACAGTCTGTCATGGAAGTTTTTCCTCAATGGGAAACAGCGACACAGAGATATGTGTTCGAACAGATGTGTGTTTTTCTTTGCGAGGATTTAGAAGACAATGATCAGGATTGCCTCCCACAAGAAATGTGTCGTATAAGGTTTAAGTTTAGTCTGGGTATGATTGTAGGTCCCGATGTAGAAAAAGCAGTTGAAATGCTATTATCATATCGAAGTAAGGGAAGTAGTTCTGGGTCACCATCGGAATCCAGTGCATCTAGTAGGAAAAAGGCACGACAATACCCTATGAGAGAAGTTCCCCCACAATGGAGAGAGGGTGACGCGACAGCTGTCCCACCTGTCCTGCCCCACTTTCACCGCGTATGGGTACATGTTCCATGGAAGCGAGCTGAAGTTTTAGCACTCAAACAAACACTACCAGATCCGCGTAAAAATCCTGCAGGGTACTATAAAGAATTGTCGCAAACTGCTGGATCATGTATAATGAATTTGGCCGATATCGATATGTTATTCGGGAACGTTGTTCCACAGCCTTTATGGGGAAAAATTCGTCATGTAGATCATGACCAGGAATTAGGTGACACGTGGGCTAATATTACTGCTGCAGATGCACGACAAGTTGGTGGTGCCAAGCCTGAGCCTCTGATAGCGGAACTACCTGGTAGAATAGTAGATTACATGAAAACGATAATGCCTGCAATACGCGTAAATTGGGATAAGTTATCTGCATGCAAGCAAAAGAAAGAAGAGACTGTTTCAGATTTCTTCACCAGATTTGAAGAAACATTCATTGACCACAGCGGTCAAGATATGACCACAGAAGGTGGTCAGAGATTGTTTGTCGATAAATTTGTGCACAATCTACTTCCAGACTTGTGTAGAAAATTGAAAGATTCGGAAAGTTCTTGGGCAGTCTCATCTTCAGCCCAGATATTAGCTACCGCACAGTACTACGAGAATAGAGACAAGGATGAGAAAGATAAAGTAGAAAAGAAAACTAGAGAACTCAAAACGAAGGTTTTGCTACAGCAAGCCTATCCGCCACGAGGTGGTGGTAATAAAAATAATAATGGTCAGAATAACTACCAGAACACTTTTCAGCAGCCTCAGAGAAACTTGCAGAGATTCGATTACAATCAAAACCGTGTAGGTCCCAACCAGTGTTTATACTGCAAACAAGAGGGTCATTACAAATATGACTGTCCTGCCCTACCACAACGTGCGAATGGAATTTCTGGCGTAAGAGGTCGTGGTAGTCAGCAAGCGCCTAGAGGTAGAGGGCGTGGAAACGCCCCTCAGGACGCACGTCCCCTTCCACCACAAAACTCTATGAACAGGTTTGACCAGCAAAATAACGTATCTGACAGGACAGCTCAATACTACGTTGACGAGTATTACACAGAAAATGAGCAGTGGGAGAGTAATGATTGCTAGGACAGCCTAAGACAAGGAGAGGGAGTTGTTTCAGTTCCAGTAGATCAGAGTGGACCTTACGTTGAGGTGATTACATCGGGTGTGTCAGAACCTTTTCTGTTGGATACTGGTGCTACAAAGAGTTCTATTATGCACTCCAAACTCCCTGGCGCACCTTTGTCTGGCGAAATGAACGTTTCCGTAGGTTTTTCTGGCGCCCCGGTTAGAAATCCGATTTCTGACCCTTTATCTCTTTCTGTTGGTCCTTGTGAATTCGAAGCACCCCTTATTTTGACAACAGGTTGTGGTGAAAATTTGCTAGGATTAGATTTGCTAAAAAGATTGTATGCGACTTTGTACTGTTCTCCCTCAGGAGTACAACTGACTTTAGGCAAGAAAGTGGTTTCTCCCATGTATTTGTCGAGAAATACGCTTCCAGCAGAATTGGCACTCCTTCCGGATATTCTTTGGGCTACTGGTCCGAATGATGTAGGTCTTTTAGAAATTCCACCATATGTTGTAACATTAAAGTCGAATGTCAAAATGCCACGAATTCCCCAATACAGAATATCCAATGAGGGCGAAAAAGCTTTGCTAGCGATTGTTTACGAGTTAATTGAGAAAGACGTAATTGAAGAAACACGAGGCAATGTTTGCAATAGTCCTGTTCTGCCTGTTTTAAAACGAACTGACCCTTCCCAGCCACCTGTGTATAGATTCGTGATTGATCTTAGGGAAGTAAATAAGATAGTGGTGCCACAATTCCCAGTTGTCCCCGACATTACAACATTATTGACTATGATTCCAGCCTCTGCATCCTGGTTTTCGGTGATTGACCTGAAGAATGCTTTCTTCAGTATCCCGATTGCTGAGGAAAGCAGGGATATTTTTTCATTTAGCTTAGGTGGTCGCAGTTTCCGCTTTAAACGCGCTCCTCAAGGCTACTGTGAAAGCCCCTCAATATACAGTCAAGCTCTGAAAAGTCAGCTTGACGCAATGGTTTTGCCCAAAGGTTCCACTCTCGTACAGTACGTGGACGATTTGCTCATAGCCGCGGATACTGAGAAAATATGTAAAATGGCCACGTTGGCACTACTGCGTCATCTATGTGATCTACATCACAAGGTGTCACTTTCCAAGCTCCAATATTGCCGACAAGAAGTGACCTACTTAGGTCATCTCTTATCGAAGGAGGGAAGGAAACTAACCCCAGAAAGAATTCAGGCAATAGCAAAATTAAATGTGCCAAGAACGCAGAGAGAAGTACGCGCTTTCTTGGGCATTACATCGTACTGTAGACAGTGGATTCCAAATTTTTCGTTATTAGCCAAACCCTTATTGGCACTAACGTGTACAAATACACCTAATCCCATTCCTTGGTCTGATGAGTGTCAGAAAAGTTTTCTCGAATTACGCACAGCATTATGTTCGGCCCCTGTGTTAGGTAACCCCAACTACAGTAAACCTTTCACATTATATGTCCACGAGAAGGAGGGTTGTGCATTGTCCGTGCTGACTCAGTTATACGGAGATAGACAACGGCCATGCGCCTATTTTTCGTCAACTTTGGATCCGGTAGCACGAGCATTGCCAAGTTGTTTAAGGGCCACAGCAGCAGCAGCTGTTTCTATTCGACAGTCTGCAGGTCTAGTAATGAATAATACACTAATCGTGATGGTCCCGCATGCAGTAGACACATTGTTAAATAGGACCAAGACACAGCACTTAACTAGTGCTCGACTGTCCAGTTATGAATTGACGCTACTAGCAAGCCATGTGCACATCAAAAGATGCAGTACCCTGAACATAGCCACCTTGTTACCAATTGCTGAGGAATCGGATGCTTCAGAACAGCACGATTGTTTCCTCAGAACGGAGGAAGAGACAAAAGGAAGAGTTGATTTATTCGACACTCCTCTTGCTGAATGTGATGGTACATTATGGGTGGATGGTTCATGCTTTAAACTCCCAAATGGTAACGTGACTACAGCATATGCTGTCACAACTTTGCACACAATCGTTGAAACTGCGCGAATACCACACGGTTCAGCTCAAGCCGCTGAACTCGTGGCATTAACGAGAGCATGTGTGTTATCCAAAGGAATGAGAGTGACTGTCTATACCGACAGTCAGTATGCTTTTGGAGTGGCTCACAGTTTTGGACGATTGTGGAGAGAACGTGGGTTCCTGACTTCGCATGGAGCTAAGATTCAGCATGGTCAGTTGGTGAATGAGCTTCTTGAATCACTGACGTTGCCCCTGAAAGTAGCGATCGTAAAATGTAGTGCACACAAGAAAGTGATTGATGATGTTGGTCGTGGAAATGCATTTGCTGATGAAACTGCTAAGGAAACGGCAAAGAATATGATGAGCCGAATGTATGTTGCGAGCCCAGAAAGATGGACTGGTGATGTTGGAATATGTGAAGACACGATAGAAAGTGTGAAGTCCATCCAAGCTGAGGCCACGGAGAAAGAGTTAAGCATGTGGAGAGAAAGTACAGGGAGAATGGATGCAAATGGTTGTTGGATTGAATCGACAGAGCAACAGAGATGGTTGTTACCCGATGCATATGTGCCTGCAGTGGTTACAATGGCTCATGGGATGGCCCATATCAGCGCGAAAGGGATTTGCGAGTTGTTGGCCCCAGTGTGGAAGAATTCAGGGATTCCCAAGTGTGCAGAGAATATCGTCAAGATTTGCATGGTATGCCTGAAGCACAATCCTGGTAGGGGAACCCCAACTCCAGCTGGTCATTTTGCACCTCCTACGTATCCGTTCGAGGTTTTGCAGCTAGATTTCATACACATGGAGAGGTGCAACAACTTAAAATATGTGCTTGTGGTTGTTTGCGCCTTCTCAAGGTGGGTAGAAGCCTATCCCCTAAGGGACAATACCGCCTTGTCCACAGCGAAAGCCCTTGTGAAAGAGTTCTTCCCCAGATTCGGAATGCCTAGAATGGTCTGGTCGGACAACGGAAGTGAATTTGTGGGTTGTGTGATGAAATGAGTGTGTGAAGGGCTAGGCATTGGTCAGAAGTTCCACGCTGCAAATCACCCCCAATCAGCTGGATTAGTGGAATGTTACAATGGCACGCTTAAACTTAAATTGGCCAAAATCCAAGCGAGCACAGGTCTTAAATGGCCTGACGCTCTACCCTTAGCACTCCTATCCACCAGAATGACTGTGCATTCGCGAATGAAACTCAGCCCCTATGAAATAATCTTTGGTCGGCCAGCCAACATATGGGGAGTGCCTAGGCCCACGAAGTTTAGCGAGCTGCAACACCCCATTTTGCTCGACTATCTGTATGAATTGACGGCTAAATTGCGTGTTTTATATCAACAGGTCCACAACACCTTGCCTCCGATCTCTGAGACACCAGGTCACTCCATTGACCCTGGCTCCTGGGTGTTGGTCAAGAATTTCCAGAGGACAAGAAACGACCAGCCCAGATGGACCGGACCTCACCTCGTCCTCCTGTCTACAAGGTCGACCGTTAAAGTGGAGGGGAAGGCCAATTGGGTCCACGGGATCCATTGTAAGAAGATACCCTTCCCTCTGCCATATGACCAATGGGTCCGGACAGGAGGCACTGACTCAGAGCGCACAACTAATGAACGTGTAAAGGAAGCTAAACGTGATTGTGACAGTGAGAACATTTTTCAAGAAACTACGCCGCCATCAGAACAATTGAACTCTGTGGAACCTGAGCTACTATTTCCGGACCAGACAATAACCAGGAAAAGACGCTATAATTTACGACCGAGAAAAACAGACTAAAGTAACAGTGATTTATTTTATGATCCGAGAGAAAAACCTGTGGACTAATAAAAAAATAAGTTTTTTTTCCCAAAATGCTATTTTTGAAAGTACAGATTCTCCCATCTAGGTAACTTGCTCATTTTTGTTTTTTCGAACCGCCATCCGGGTTCCGCTGCTAGGGTCGCGGTTGATTAAAGACTTTTGGGTGCAGCTGACAACAATAGGTTGCTGGTTCCAGTTGGTCGAAGGGAGCCACCCTAGACTGACGGAAGCATCCCTTAGCAGAAACAACCTACCGCCGCGGGCAGCACCTTAGAGAGGATGGAGTTTCCTGATGTGGAGAGAACTGCCAAACAAATGAACTTTAAGCAGAGACTTTTGAAAGCAATGAGAAAGAAAATTTTTATAATAATGTGTATTTTTATGCTATTTAGCGTAATGGTGTTTTTAATAAGCTATGTTCTATTCTCTTTTCATGTGACATTCACGCCCACTACATCACCCATACCTCCCCCTACTGTTTCCTCTCATTCTTTCCACTCTTTGCCTGACCACGAATCAAATAGGAGATTAGAGTTCATTAATAACTCCTTCGTTCAGCTATTACACCAACACCAACTTGTAATGAACACAACCAACTGTTGGGTGTGTGGTCTCATGCCCCACACCACGGATAGAGGTATCCCCTATTTGGTCCTGCCATTTAGTCGCAATGGGTCAGTATGGGCATATAGAACAATGTTCATATATGCACGAGAAATCCAACCCCTACGTTCGGTAAAAGACAACCTCAAGACTAGCGCCCTAGTCAAGGGTATAGTTGACATGATCAAGGTAGTAACTTCTTACGAAGATACCCCGGATGAGGAGATACTTGCATATGTAGGTTGGAATGTGACCGGATATGGCACTACAGTAAGTGAGAAACAGCAAGCCAAGAGATCGTCCCCAATCTGGATCGTACCCCATCAAGGTCACCTGTGTCTGCAAGGTATTGGTAGGAATCCCAGAGCTCAGCTAGGGAAGAGTGTCTGTACAGAAACGTACGTTTTTGGATCTCAGACTTCCCCTGCCTTTTTAGCCGCAAAGGGTACTTATTTTATCTGCCATGATAGAGCCTATACATGGTTGCCCCCTGACTTCTCGGGCTCATGTTTTGTTTCATTCCTGTTACCTCCCACCTACACAGCAGCGGCGGATTACCATCGGACAAGGGTAGTTAGAGGTGTTTTGAGTAAAGAAGACACTGCGGGTCAAGAATTTGGTGACTTTGCAATGGGTGTTCTGCCGTTCTGGGGAGCCATGGTTAACAGCAGAAACATAAGGCAATTGACAAGGGTAGTTGAATCCACCGTGATTGAAACTGCTGGTGCCCTTAGTAACCTGACTGCTGAGCTCCAGTCGGATCGACTGATGACCCTTCAGAACCGGGTCGCTTTGGATGTAATACTTGCGGACCGGGGTGGGGTATGCAAATTGATCCAGTCCAGTTGTTGCATTTTTATTCCAGATAATGCTCCAACAGTGTACGGGGCCATCTCCAAACTACATAAGATTTCCGAATATATTCATGTGGATAAAGGAGATTGGTCATTAATGGGATGGTTCTGGGGACTGATATCTGCCTGGGGATGGAAAATTCTGATGGTCATTGGGATGGTCTTAGCCATTCTTTTCCTGTTCTGTCTATGTATACAGTGTGCTCCTGCAATATGTGGCCTCTGTGCTACATCATGTGTAAGGAAGCCTGTGTCAAGACATGAACTCAGCACTAGAATGATGTTGCAGCAACATCTCAATGACTTTAGGAATATAGATCTGGACTCAGATTAACATGAGGATAGATTAATTGCCTATGTAAGGGCAAAAGGAGGGTCTGTGGTTCTGAAAAATATGGATCCGTAATAGTACCGGACTCGAGAATAAAAACTTCGTCGAAATAGGACGAATTTGGTATCAAAAGACCGAGAATGACGAGTACATCAAGTACATGTATTTTTCGGCATATTCGAGTGACGATTTCACCTCGAAATCGTCATTTACCTTCTAAACCCTTAGCTGCATGTTGCCCTCTACATAGGCCTTAATCCAGTTGAATTTGATTCCACGAGGACACATACTCCTTAATCGACTTCTTCCTGACCCCAGTACAAGTTAGAACCATTGCCCCAGGCCGAGCTCGTTAGGTCAGTTCCCTCCCAGTGGCCGAGCAAGATAGCATCTAGGCCCAACCGGCCATAAAGCCATTTCAGCGCGCACACCTGCCATATCTCGCTCACATCTTTCTCCACTCCTTTTCCTCACTTATTTTATGATGGGGAGGTGACCGTTTTTATTAGGGGTCCAGCGATATCTGATGAAATGTTGGGCCTTGCCGGATGATTTGTTATGAGCAGCACGACGTGAAATATGTACATGCCATCATGACTCTGCTTTTCTTTTGTAATCAGTAACCATAAATGAAATACCGCGAATCCAAGGAATGTTTTGCCCAAGGGTGAAAATTGTGTATAAGAAGAGAAACCTAACCTTGTGAAAGTGTGCAGTCTCCTGAATATACTTGTATCGTACTTCTAGGACCCTGTCACCTTGGTTGCAGCCAATAAACGAATCTTTGACTTCACCTGGAAGACTCTGAAGTTTCTGTAGGTCTGACTCAGGAGAACCCGAGGTCTCTGGTGTGTTGATCCCCTGGCACCGCTGGGTTACCGGTTCTGTACCGGTTCTTAAAAACCCAGTACCTCAGGGCGAGTAGGGGTCGCCGGGTTCCGGAGGGGGAGAGCCGGGGGTCGCCAGGAGTGGCGGCTCTCGTGAAGGTTGGAGGGGATAGCTTTAGGCCGGGGGCCAAGGGTCGATGCTGCCCTGGGCCCACCAGGCGGGAGAAGTGGGACCACGCCACGAGGCCGGGTCCAACAGAGACCACACCAGTTCTTGGTAGCTTTTCAGGGGACTCTCTAAAGTGTATCCTGTGTGCATTTATTATTAGATCCAACACTGCTTGCATACATAGGAACAACCTATCAGTAATTAGAGCCATTTCCCCCACCTTCTCCTCTTGTGAATACATGTGCATCGACATCACCAATAATGGTACGCCAGTTTGATCCCTTCACACCATATATCATCCGCCGCGTGATAACCTGACTTTCATTGAACACTTTATGGAAATGATCACAACAACCATCGGACGTCAAAACACCCAAATATTTCTAGGTGATTTCAATCTCCACTGGAATGACAATAATGATCCAACGGTCAACAGCCTCAAAAACTTCATCGACATGCTTCACCTCGCCCAAATCTGCAACAGCCCCACTCACAAAAAAGGCGCAATCCTGGACTTAATAATTTCCAAAAACAATTCCATCCAGCTTGACTCAATCCTACCCTGTGATTGGTCAGACCACTATATCATTACCTTCTCCATCAGGGAAACAGTGAAACTTATTGCAGCCCAGTCTGCTAAACCAAAAATTTGGAAAAGAGACTTGAAAAAACTCAAGCCCAACACATTGCCCACTTACTCACTTACACTACTCCTGCCTCCGGAGGACCTCTCCTCCGTAAATGACCTCACCAATCATTATCTTAACACAATGACTACGGTTATCAATGAAGCCGCTCCTCTACAACTAAAGAGAGTGCCTTCTAAAAACTCTAAACCCTGGTTCAATGACCTGCTGAACAATGACAGACGCTCTCTTAGAACCTCAGAACGTCTCTGGAGATCAGTCCCTTCTGCCAAACACCTGAAAACTCTAAGAAGGAAGAGAAAAGACTATTACAGAAAGATCAAACGCACTAAAGCCGAATTTTTCTCTCACCAACTAGATCAGGCAAGAAATAGACCCCAAAAATTGTTTGATTTAATCAAATCACAATCTAGAGACGAACCTAAACAACTACAAGATACCTCAGGCACCCATTCCACCTGCGAAGAATTCTCGGCTTTCTTTAACGCCAAAACAGAAAACATCAAGAGAGATCTTCTCAATGACCTCACAGTCCTACAGTCTTACCCTCCTATAACAATACCTCCCTCTTCTCCAACTCCGCCACAACAAATAGGCTCAAAACTCCAACTAAAAAAATTATGCAGCCTGGTCTTCCTTCGACTCATACACTGAAGAAGCTGTAGGCAAGATTCTGAGCACCCTCAAGCCAGCCAATCATACCACCGATCCTCTCCCTGCTAACGCAGTGAAAGATCTAACCCCTCTGATCCTGCCGCTCTGGACCCGGATCATCAACAGCTCTCTACATCAAGGGTGCATCCCTGACGTCCTCAAAATAGGGCAAGTCGCACCCATCCTAAAAAAACCCACAGCTGACCCGATGGATCTTAACAACTATCGACCTATTTCGAACAGCCCTACCCTAGCCAAACTCTTGGAAAAATGCGTCTTCCAACAATTTACAAAACATATTGACCTCTTCAACCTCCTTGACAATCACCAATCTGGATTTAGAGCAGGGCATAGCACCGAAACAGCCATGACTCACATTATCGATGAGGCGCTACAAATACTTGACCAGAATGGATCATGCCTACTCATCTTGCTAGATCTCTCCTCTGCCTTCGATACGGTCAAACATGAGAACCTGACTGAACTACTGAACCTCAGAATGGGTCTATCAGGGTCAGTGCTCAATTGGTTTACCTCCTTTCTTCATAACCGGACCCAAAAATTCAAGGTCAATAACTCCTTCTCCAAACCAGTACCAGTAACTCTTGGAGTCCCACAAGGGTCAGCTCTATCTCCCACACTTTTCAATCTATTCATGGAACCTCTTACTGTCTTGTTGCAAGCATCCAACGTCCAATTTCACATGTACGCAGATGATATACAACTCTATCTGCAGATTCATACTCCTGAAGATGTCAAACTACTCAATCAAACACTGTTGAACACCCAAACATAGCTAACTGAGAACCATCTCAAACTTAACGCGCTCAAAACTGAATTCCTACTTATAGCTCCACCCTCCAAAACTCCCCTCCTCCAGGATTGGTTCAAACACCTCACGGTATTCAACATGCAACCAACAATCATTGACTCAGCTAAATCTCTGGGTATCACCCTTGATGGCAACCTCAAAATGCATAAACACATTGCCAACGCAACAAAAGGAGCACATTTTCAGATTCATATTCTAAGGAAACTTAAACCTTTCCTACCAAAAAACGACTTCAAGACGGCAGTTCAAGCTCTAGTTATCCCCAGGATCGAATACAGAAGTGTCTCTCTCTGCGGTCTCCCCAAAGCCACAACAGCACCTCTAAGAGCCACCATCAACGCTGCAGCCAGGCTCATCACAGGCTCAAAAAAAAGGTCCCACATCTCCTCCGACCTAAAAGCATTGAACTGGCTACCATGGGAAGCCAGAATTCACCTAAAAATAGCATGCCTGACCCACAAAGCCATTCACCATAAAACACCCAGATATCTCTCTCGGAAACTGTCTATCTCGGGAGGCAAGAGATCCACAAGAAGTACAGAAAGCCTATTACTGAAACCACACAGATTTAATAAGGCGAAAACTTACAAATGCTCCTTCTCAGGGATGGCTCCTATGATCTGGAACGCACTACCCCCTGAAACCAGACTTACCACATTTACTGCACTGTTCAAAAAGGAAGTAAATGCGATTCTCATGGAAAAATTCACATGAGCCTCTCTGACATTCACGACCTATATAGATGCAAACAGACAATCTACATAGCACTTTGGCTCTCTCGGCCCGCACCTTTCTCTGTATCCCATTTAGCTCAACTTAGGATTCAGTTTTTTGTTTTTTTATCTACCTCTCTTGCCTGTTTTATTTATGCACACTATATCCACACATGTCTGTATTTCTGTACTGTGTACTTCTTTATTATGTTTTATATCTCTTACTGCTTGATATATACTGTTATTGTGTACTGTTGCTGTATAAATTTCATTGCTTGTAAAGCGCTCTGATATCCGCAAGGGTCTGGTTCGCGCTCCTTAAAACGTTCTAAATAAATAAATAAATAAATAAAGCCCCAGTTACCCTGGGCGGGGCTTGAGGTTAAGTAAACAGTCCTGACTGGACCCAAGATGGTATTTGTGAGTGTTCTGTATGATAAGGCCCCACAGCCAAATCCTCACATTGGTGGCAGCGGTGGGATTCAGAACTTGTGTTTAGCTGTACCTTACAATTAGTAAGTCAGTGACCACTGAAAGAAAATATCCAAGTTGACATTGAGAATAAAATAAATTCTAAGACTACTAAGATCTGTTACAAAGCACCTGCTTTCAAAGAAGAAAAGTTACAAAGTTTACAAATTGTTTTGCCAAAAGTCTTCAAAGATGGAGATCTTCCCCACATTGAGGATCAATGATCCCCACAATGAGGATCAATGAACTAATATGTCACGGTTGGAACTTCTCTAACCAACTTTGGTGCACAGGGAGGCTTCCAGACTTTGGTTCTTGAAGGTTCTTGTCTGTCCCAGGTATGGGCGACCCTATCTGGTAGCCACAGTGCTGCCGACATTGTAATACCAGAGCAGACTGTGCCTTCCAGAAGGAGTCCCAAAGAGGAATAAACCCTACAGGGAAAAAACTCTTACTGCCGGCGTAGACTCCAGGAAGGAAAGGGGTGAAAGGAGATGACCAAGAAAAAGACAAGAGGAAACCAGCGAGGAGAATGGACCTGAAGACAGGAACTCCAGGCAAATGCAGAAGGCTTCAAGAAAATCCAAACAGGAATAGAAAGTGCCAAAAGGAAGCGGAAATACATCAGACAGGAGCAGAATGCACTGACAGGAGCAACGACACCACAGCAGGAGCAAGGAGAGTTGCAACCCAAGGAAATGAAATATTCTGCCCTTTATATACCCATGGACAGGAAGTGATGTAACAGGAAGTAAGTAGTTGCCATCTTGGATAGGGAAAAAGTAGTGAAAAGGAAAGGTCGCCTTCTTTGAATGGTAGAACAAAACCCCTGCCATAGCCTTCTGGGAACAAGAGTGTGGAATCATGGGAGGAAAGGCAAGAAGATGGACCACATACAGACAAATGGAAATCAATAATATTGTTCAACAAGCATAATGTAGGAGTATCAGGGCTCCAGCAGAGCGTTTACATTGGATGCCGCAGTTCCAAGACTGGAGCAGCAGAATTCCTGAAATGCCACAAACCCTACAACTGACCGCGGCGTGGAGCTGTGGCATGCCCGATACAGAAAAGACGTAGACGGACCATCGCGTAGAACCGCGGTGAGCCCGTGAAGAAGAGGAAGGCACCAAGGGCTGTGCAGCGGCCTACACCAGTAAAGAAGGCAGCGTCATGAGCTGAACCACGTCCCGCAGCACAACATAAGAGCACTGTGCAAGGAGAGGAAACTTTTCCTTGGTCTTTCTGCTGTAGAAAGAGCTGAGAACCTGGGAAGAAGCCAGAAAGAATCAGGCTCAACTGGAGGAAGTAATCCCCCTTGAGAGTGGGGATGAAGAAGAGGGCAGTATCCATTCTGACCCAGAGGTGGACCCTGAGAGCGTGATCACCTCAGCGAGATGAAGAAACGTATGCAAAGGACACTAAAGACATATTAAACATTATTTAAGAGATTGATTTTGTTCCAAAGTCCAATTTACTCATGACTCTAGATGTAGACACCTTGTACACAAGCATTCCTCAGCTTTAGAGATTTTACGTAACAAGGTACCATTGGACTCTATCACACCCGTAGACTTTGTACTCCATTGTGCCCTGTTCCCATCATGCACTGGGACAGGAACAGACTAATTTGCATGTAGCCAGGTTCTGAGCTGGGATGGTGCAGTGAGCTAAAAAACGGTGATGGATCAAGCCCTGATCTTTGGACTGGGTAAGAGTGGTCTGCTTAATTCAGACACTCTGTTCATCACCACCCCCTTTTCTGAATCATTTTGTCCACCATAAGCGTGGAAGGGTATACTCAGATGTGAGTCCCTTGCTCATTGCACCATCAGGATTCAAGCAAGCCGGGCCGACGAGGCTGAAATGCCAGAAACCGGTCCCCGGTAGCTTGTTTCCTTCCCAGTATAAGAATTGGCTTGGTAGTTTGGTTTGCCCTGTTCCCATCATGCACTGGGACAGGAACAGACTAATTTGCATGTAGCCAGGTTCTGAGCTGGGATGGTGCAGTGAGCTAAAAAAACGGTGATGGATCAAGCCCTGATCTTTGGACTGGGTAGGAGTGGTCTGCTTAATTCAGACACTCTGTTCATCACCACCCCCTTTTCTGAATCATGTATTTAGTTAAGGCATCGAAAACGTCGTCAACAATGCCTATGTACCTGCAATGTCGAAAAATGATTTGTGCAATGGTGCTCAATAACATAACTAAGTCTGCTCACTGAATACAAGTACACAGACCGCCTTGTTCGTTTTTTGCCTAAAATTTCGTTTGTTTTGTCTTGTTTACTGTGGGTCACGGGATGTGCCCACTTGTCATTTTTGTAAAAATTCTTTTGCTACTGTATATACCTACTAAATAAAATCCTGTCCGGCTGGACAAAGGACATACTTACTATTTAGTGTATGCCTATCATTACCTAGATACAAATGATAGAGATTGAGGTGCACTCAGCAATGTCAACAAAATTTGCCTAGTTAAATTCACGGGTGCTACTCTACTATGTTGTGATTGGCTAACACAAACTATGGCTATCCTAATTGGGGGGAAGCAGGGGGAACCTACTTGTAGAGTGCACTGTTCCTATAGGGAAAAGAGCCCTTTTCCAATGTTACATAACCACATATAAAGTAATCACTACTATAAAATTGTCTTAGCTTGGATATTTACTATTTTATTGTTCTGCAAATATGTATAGTGTATCCATTTTTCAGAAAAAACACATCACAGATATAAATCTTTTTGTACATACAAAGCAATTTGGAGCAAATGTAAATTAGTGGATACTTTCACAGTAAATGAGTTAAAGACCATATGTGTTACTGACACATCTCTCTTTGTCAGCTGAAGAACATGATTCATAATCACTCATAAAACTGTTGATTCAATTTTCTGACGACATGGTGCCCAATGCATTTCGGGACCTGAAGGTACCCTTCGTCAGGGGCAAGATCCTACAAGATATATACAAACAACTAATCAGTGAAAAATTCTGGTACAATGTAATATCAAGAAAATAAACACTGTAACCATTATGTTAAGACACTTCGGGGGGAACAAAAGGAAAACATTTCATTTATCAGTACATATAATATTGCCAACATTGCTCAATGATGCATATGGTGGTAATATACGTGCGTCACAAATCCTTATAAATATACATCAACTAGCGATACATTGCTATGAGTACATAAACAGAAAAAACAACCTAAACATACGACTAAATCAATGGTAGATAGACAAAATAGAACTTAGTAAAGAGTACCTGGGTAATAAACAAGATGCAAATGATGTCACTATGGTGTTCACTATACCTCCTAGTTGTAGTAATACGCACCTCTGTAATATAATGAGGCTATGGGGTGAAATCCTAAGCTCTGTGTGAAAACCTAAGCTTTCCTAAATATAAGGCGGCTGAAAGCTAAAAATACAACATATGTGGTATAATACATTATGATAATAATAGAACAGGACCTGATTTACCTCAGTGAAGTGGAGCCTACACGTACTAGCACGTTGCTGGAGGGAACCCAAAATGTCCACTATGTTGTGGAGATGGTACAGACCTTCAGATGAACCTAGGCTTTCCTAGACGCGTGGACGCTGAGAGCTAAAAATGTAAAATATTTAATGTAATAATGGATAAAATAATTTATATGTCATGGAAACGATATTCAGTGTGAAAATAATAGAACCTATTATACCTCAATCAAGTGGAGCCTGCAAGTACTAACACGTTGCTGGTGGAAACCCAAGCTTTCCGGTATAGGGGAGATTGTTCAGGCCTTTCAGGTAAAAACTGAAAAAATAAAAACAATAACAAAATGTAGCCTTCAGTGGCGCATGTGTAACGAGACCTAATAACTATCAATATGCCCGAAACAATCGACATGTTGCGTACCTGTGTAGGTCTCTGCGGTGCAAAGTACAGTCTGTAAGTGCCGAAGAATATAAGAAATATCTCCTCCCGGCTTCTGAGTCTGTAAAGTGGCAGATATGATAGCATCACGTAAATAGCGTGCTATTACCCCATTAGGAAATCTCAGCAATATCATACTATGGTATTATGTACTGTATCACGGTGAGTATAAGGCGTACCTTGTTAGGTTGCTGGCAGGGGACCAATGACATGGATATATGAGGAAACACGTGAAGTGCGTGGTACCACAATGGTTTCGACGCCAAATCTGTGAAAAACATAAACAAACGCTAATGTCTAGAGATGCGAACTGCAGCTAAGTGTAATGAAAAATAGAAAGAACTGCAAACCGAAAACCGATGTGCTAACATGCTGCACGCATAATTTACCTGGTAGATCAGAGTTGTGCACAATGTGTGCGACCGTCTAACCGCGCAAGGTTACCGAGATACCAGAAATACTAGGGACCATTATTCTTTGTAATACGTCATTAAGGCGAGGTCACTGGTGAAACACAAAATAGAGTTTGCGGTCTTTCTTGGTTATCACAGCCTTTATATTGTCTGCAGTACTGCCTGGTAACGCGCTCTAAAGACTGTATAGGACTCCGAAGCGGGAGGGCAGATTCGCTGTCATTTATCGAGGCCACTTGACAGCACTTTTACAGTCAAAGCACTTTCCTTTAATAGTGACTTGTCGAGAACCCAGTTAGGCATGGGTCTGTTCATTAATGCTCCACCCTGGACCTAGACATTTTTTTTAAACAGGATGTTATCGCCCTTATGGAAATGTGTTTACAGTCATCAGATTACACCTTCCAAAGGGACTTTAATTTTCACTTGGAGGTGCACGTGGATAAAGATACGGATGCTTTGAATGACATCATGTCCTGCTCTGGCCGCACCCAAAGGGTGGATGCCCAACCCACCTTGCAGGGCACACGCTAGATGGCATCTTTACAAACAACTCCTTTTTAACCAAAACAGACATTCTACCGCTGACTCTGGACAATCATAGCGGGGTATTATTTGATATAAAGGTTGCTCACAGGGGGTGCCCGGCCACGGCGCGATCACCTCTCAAACACATCGGGCATGGGACAACATTTAATCTGACTATTTGAATCGGCTTCATTCCGAGTCTCAGCCCGACTGGACTGGGGGCCTCGATCAATGAACTTTTACCCACTCCAATTGGCTGAGCTCTGCACCTTTCACTCTGGCACCTGTTGAAGTAGCTGCACATCTAAGTAAACCTTCGGCGCCCTGGTTGTCTGACAAACTTAGGAGCCTCAAACAACGTTGCAGAAGACAGGAGCGAAAGTGGAGAAAAGACTATTATGACTTCAGGAAATACAAATTTAAACAGTACATAGCAAAATATAAAATCCTGTTAGAAGAAGAAAATCCCAATATTATACACAGAAAATTGAATCAAGCAAAAGATTCAATGAAGGAACTGTTTCAGACTGTCAATAGGCTTTCCAATGTATCTTGTAATAATGTAGCAGGAAGTCGCCAATCCTTCTGCAACACGATAGCTATTTTTTTCCAAAACAAAGTTGATCTGTTTTACAATAGGTTCTCCTCTAACATCAAATCTGGGTCAAAGGAAAGTAGTTCAATTTCCCCTTGTACAGAGAACAACGCGCTCACTGAATATGCCCCTGTCCAGGAGGAACAAGTAACAGAGCGAATTAATTTTTCAAAATCCGGCTCTCCGTTTGATCCATGTCCCCCATCTGTTGTGCAACCTGCTCCTAACATTATTGCAAATCATCTCTTGAGAATTTTCAATACAATGTTTAAATTTGGTTATTTTCCCAAACAGTGGAAAAGAACATTGACTCTTCCATTGTTTGGAAATCTAACATTAATCCTAGGGACCCACACAGCTTTCGTCCCATCTCTAAAATTGTGGAAAAAGTGATGAATCAGCAAATAGATACTTTCATGCCGAAGCACCAGCTCCTGGATCCCACTCCATTCCAGCTAGTAACTCTCCCACAACCAGATAGGAACTCTCCCATCACCCACTAGGAACTCTCCCATTACCAGCTAGTAACTCTCCCACAACCAGATAGGAACTCTCCCATCACCCACTAGGAACTCTCCCATTACCAGCTAGTAACTCTCCCACAACCAGATAGGAACTCTCCCATCACCCACTAGGAACTCTCCCATTACCATCTAGGAACTCTCCCATTACCAGCTAGGAACTCTCCCATTACCACCTAAAAACTCTCCCATTACCAGCTAGTAACTCTCCCATTACCATCTAGGAACTCTCCCACAACCAGCTAGGAACTCTCCTACAACCAGATAGGAACTCTCCCATTACCACCTAGAAACTCTCCCATTACCAGCTAGTAACTCTCCCACAACCAGATAGGAACTCTCCCATCACCCACTAGGAACTCTCCCATTACCAGCTAGTAACTCTCCCACAACCAGATAGGAACTCTCCCATCACCCACTAGGAACTCTCCCATTACCATCTAGGAACTCTCCCATTACCAGCTAGGAACTCTCCCATTACCACCTAAGAACTCTCCCATTACCAGCTAGTAACTCTCCCATTACCATCTAGGAACTCTCCCATTACCAGCTAGTAACTCTCCCACAACCAGATAGGAACTCTCCCATCACCCACTAGGAAATCTCCCATTACCATCTAGGAACTCTCCCATCACCCACTAGGAACTCTCCCATCACCCACTAGGAACTCTCCCATTACCAGCTAGTAACTCTCCCACAACCAGATAGGAACTCTCCCATCACCCACTAGGAACTCTCCCATTACCATCTAGGAACTCTCCCATTACCAGCTAGGAACCCTCCCATTACCACCTAAAAACTCCCCCATTACCAGCTAGTAACTCTCCCATTACCATCTAGGAACTCTCCCATTACCAGCTAGTAACTCTCCCACAACCAGCTAGGAACTCTCCCACAACCAGATAGGAACTCTCCCATTACCACCTAGAAACTCTCCCATTACCAGCTAGTAACTCTCCCACAACCAGATAGGAACTCTCCCATCACCCACTAGGAACTCTCCCATTACCAGCTAGTAACTCTCCCACAACCAGATAGGAACTCTCCCATCACCCACTAGGAACTCTCCCATTACCATCTAGGAACTCTCCCATTACCAGCTAGGAACTCTCCCATTACCACCTAAGAACTCTCCCATTACCAGCTAGTAACTCTCCCATTACCATCTAGGAACTCTCCCATTACCAGCTAGTAACTCTCCCACAACCAGCTAGGAACTCTCCCACAACCAGATAGGAACTCTCCCATTACCACCTAGGAACTCTCCCATTACCAGCTAGTAACTCTCCCATTACCAGCTAGTAACTCTCCCACAACCAGATAGGAACTCTCCCATCACCCACTAGGAACTCTCCCATTACCATCTAGGAACTCTCCCATTACCAGCTAGGAACTCTCCCATTACCACCTAAGAACTCTCCCATTACCAGTCAGGAACTCTCCCATTACCATCTAGGAACTCTCCCATTACCAGCTAGTAACTCTCCCACAACCAGCTAGGAACTCTCCCACAACCAGATAGGAACTCTCCCACAACCAGCTAAGAACTCTCCCATTACCAGCCAGGAACTCTCCCATTACCAGCTAGGAAGGTAAACAATCTGTCTCAATGGACATCAAGCTCGCATATGGAGATCAAGTCAATTCCACTCTTTCCTCCTCCTTCTATACACTAAAGATAGTGAAGGAAACCCTCCCTTATATTCCATCGGTTTTACAAAAACCTACGTGGCAGACTTAGTCTTATTTAAAATAGACGACTGTAATGGTTTCTACTTGAACATGCAACAATAGTTTGTAAACAGTCTCCAAAGTCTCCAACAGGCAGCGATTGGATTCTTACATTTCAACGTGTAACACACGCCCTGCACAAGCTTCATTGGCTGCTTAAAAACAGAGAATCATCTCTGAAGCTTGTGCACCACCTACAATCACTTCACGAGACAGGCCCAGAGTATCTGAGAGAAGGTTTTCAATGGTGCTATCCTAATAGGCAGCTACGTTCCATTGGTGACGAGAATGTTGTTGTCCCAAAATTCAAATGCTCCTCATAGGGTTCGTAACGCCCCGTGGTGGGTGCTTCTAAATTGCGGCACACTCTCGCTCTACACATTAAATCCATGAACGATCTTTTGTCCTTCAGGATGCTTTAAAAACCTTTCCTTTTAATTATCAGTAGGGCTTTTCAGACCTTTGTGACAGTGTCAGTGCCAAGACACCTATGGGTATGTGTGCATTTTGAAAGTATTTATAACATAACAAAGTGTCCACCTTGGCTGGAATCGGTTCCCCAACCCGGCCGGAGTAACCAAAGTTAGGGGCAGATTTACAATAACTGGTGCATCCCTGCATATCAGCAGGGATGCACCAGTTATTTTGTGTGACGGTAGAAACCCCTTGCACCACCATGGATGCACCACATTTACAATGCGGCACACCATGGCACAAGGATAGAGAGATGCGTGCCGCATCTGATGGCGTAAAGGTGACACAGTGCATGAGTTGTATCAACTTCAGCACTGCTCAGGGGCGCCCTATACTTGCTGTGCTGAGTCACTCCTTACGCCTGCTACAAGCAGGCATAAGATTTTGACACAGTGGGGGCGTAAAAGTGACTCAGTGAAATCTTGTAGATTTCACCGCGTCACTTTTACGAGGCTTCCTTGCGATGGAACGCCCACCCTGCATACATTATACCTTACGTAGGTCTAATGTAGTGCAGGGCTTTACAACGTGACGCATCTCACTAGATGGGTCATGTTGCAGACATGTCGCATAGTGGTGCATTGTTTACGCCTCTGCTGCGTCACATAAGTGATGCATCTGTGGTGTAAAACTGTCAAAAGGGGCTTTTAAATCTGCCCCTAACTGTTTCAAACTTTTCCAAAGTTTTCAAACTTTTTGTTGGCCAGTGCTTGCTTGCAATTGCATTTAAAAGTGATAATATCTTCTAAAATTTGTATCTCCGGAACACTCTGATGGATTTTGTTCATCAAGGTATCTATAATTTCATAAAAATATAATCTATTTTTATAAATTGATGTCTTCCCTCTTTCATGTGTCATTGCTACTTATTTCCTTGTTTGGTGCTGTTAGATGTTTTATACATACGCCAAATGTTGTTTACGATCGATGAAATGTATTTTCTTATGTACCAACCATATTTTGTGAGTCGGTAACTTATTACTGACTCACATAATAGGTTTGTAAGTCACTATTAGGAAGGGCCGTGTAAAGGTTGTCCCTTCCTAATAGCAAATCACTCAGGTATGTATGAATGTTTTGCGACCGGGAATGCAGACACAAAACGTTTGCAGATTACCACCAATTTGAAATTGGTGGTAAGGCATTCGCAAATTGTAAGACGTCCCCAAGGGACCCTTTCCTTTGAGCTACTGGCATTGCTAATAATAGCTCAAACTTTCAGCAATGTGAGACATATTGCATTGCAAATAGTTTTTACTCTTACACCCCATGGGCTCACTGGACCAGAGAACATGCATGGAGCCCCGCCCACAATACCCCTGTCATGTGAACCCACAACCGCAGACAATCTAACACTTGAGCACGAAAATAACACATCAAATCCGCTGTAAAATGACACCACACCCCATACCTGGTCATGACAGCTTCTAATATCCACTTCACAAGGATGAGAGGCTGAGACAGCCCTGCCGGGGTCAAAGGTTGATGGCCTGATTACCAGTGGCTTCTTTTAGGTGCAATAGTTATTACACCTGATAACATTAGGGTCCGAAGTGTATGTAGAGATGAAAGATAAAGATGGAACATAAAAAGGGGCGGTGGAGGGAACAGAGACAAAGATGAGGCGTGTGGGAGAGAAGGAGGCAGAGGGGAGAGAGGGAGGAGAAGGAAGCAGCGGGGAGAGAAATAGGTAGAGGGGAGAGAGGGAGGAAGAGAGGGAGGCAGAGGGGAGAGGGGGAGGCAGAGGGGAGAGATGGAGAGAGGGGGAGGCAGAGGGGAGAGATGGGCAGAAGGAAATGAGGAAGGCAGAGGGAAGAGAGGGAGGAAGAGGGTAAATAGGGAGGCAAAGGGGAGAGAGAGAGAGAGAGAGAGAGAGACAGGCAGGCAGAGAGGAGAGGAGAGAAGGAGGCAGAGGGGAGAGAGGGAGAGAGAGGGGCAGAGGGGAGAGAGGGGGAGGCAGAGGAGAGAGGGAGGCAGAGGAGGAGAGAAGGAGGCAGAAGTGGAGAGGGAGGCAGAGGTGGCAAGGGAGGCAGAGGAAAGAGAGGGGGCAGAGTAGGAGGCAAAGAGGAGAGAAATAGGCAGAGGGGAGAGAAGGTAGCAAAGGGAGAGAGGGAGAGGTGGAGGCAGAGGGGGGAGAGGGAGGCAGAGGGGAGGGAATGAGGGGATGAGGCAGAGGGAAAGGACAGGGGAAACCACCAGAACCGCTGTCGCATTTATAGCCATATAGCCCAGTTTCAACGGTCACAGGCCTAAGACCCTCTGGGGTGGAGGGAACAAAATCTCATCACTCTGTAACTTCCCTGGCTCCAGCCCTCCCACACTGACAACTCACCTGCAGAAGATCACACGGCGCGCTCACATCACACAGCACTTTGTTTGGGTTGAAAATAGCTCGCCTGTCGGAGTCTGACATTCAGGTTTAAGCAGTCGCCCCCACCCCATCATTAACAGTGATGTCAGAACTGCTTCATCCAGAGGGGGTGGTCAGATGGGGGAGTCCCAGAACACCATCCAAGCAACCCCACCTGAAACAATGGGGAGAGGTTGCAGGACGGAGAGATAAGGGGCCTTTTGTCTCCTTGGTTACACAATAAATGTGCCCCAACCCTTGTGCTCTGTGGTGCAGCTCCTCTTAAGACAGGAAGGGGTAGGCAGCATCCTGCTGACATGAGCAGGGAAGGTCCTAGGATTCGTGGGGCCCCGGGCAGGATAGGAACATACGAGGCCCCTCTAATTTGCATAAGATATAGTATCACAGCAAGTGTCATCATAAGAAGTGTCCACTGACTAATCATTTTCTGGCACTGTTGAAGTAGCTTTGCAAGAAGTTACCTCTCTAATGTGTACATCACTGAGATGGTTACAAATAAAAATAATAGCCCTAATGAAATAAGTGCAAATATTTTTTAAGCTCTATTATGTGGAAATGCAACACGTCAAACAGGGTTTAAAAGCTAGGCCTCTATTTCTTCAAAACCGATGTTTCCAGATAAATGAATGAATAAAATTCTAAGACAGACTGTCCCATAGCTATACAATGGATCTTCAAGTGACTCCCTGATACTCCAGTCGCACCAATGAAGGTCAAGGTTAAGGCATTTGGTTTTAGCAGGCATGGACATCAAAATAAAGGGATCTATGCTGGTTCGGGTGAGCGACCTGAAAATGCTCCAGTAAACAGAAAGCACAAATAAGAGGATGAAATGGCACAGATGACATACACAGGTTAGGTGGCAGGAGCACCAGAAGCTAGACCTTTCCCTCAAACTGAATGCCTAATCCCGGCAACTACTGTCAAACTTCATTTTTAAGAGATGAAAAGAAAGAACTAACTTAAAGATATAAAGATGAGATGGCTAAATAGGGACAAGAATGTGTATCCAGGAAAAAAAAACCTGCCAAAAGCTACAATGGGAGCCAGTCACTCAACAGACAAGTAGTAAATAAAGCAACACAAGAAGAGGGATTTATTTTAGCAGACTCAATGCAGGTTTCCCTTACAAGGAAATTAAATCTAGCAATGTGGAATAGGTTGGGGAAGCGGTGTTTGATTTTCAAAATAAATCTCCCAGAATCCCTGAGCTTTGCATTTTTAAAGATTTGAAGTCACATTTTAAGTTACATATCCTTAATAAATGAGAAGACACCTGCCAAACTGTGATGGGTCCAGACACATGTCGCTTGACTCAAATTTAACCTAAGAAGTAACAACCAAATTGCACTTAGCCGTAGGTAAATGCACTGGATCTTGGTTAAAGAAAAAATTGAAAGCAAGACCCTTGAAAGACCATGTCCATTATCCATAAATTACTCCAATCATGCCCCAGGCTACCTAATCAAAAACTTTTGGTCCTTCCAATCGCCAATACTATATTTGCCTTCCTACAACTACTGGCCACCCACTCACCTAGGCTCAGTGACTGGCGAATCGCTCCATGTGTGATGATGTACTCTATGGAAAGGAGCCACTCGCTCCTCAGTCAGCTCCCCTCTGCAGCCCCCTTTTACTGTAAACTGCCACTTATTCTCACCTCCGAAGCAAGGCTTATTTAAAGTGTACTGCTGAAAAGCATCAATTTCCCCAGACCTCACATCGCTACATCTTGTGTTGCCCAGGCCTTCCCATTGTCATTCCGCACTTGACAGTGATCAGGCTATCTTTGGGAGCATGACCAGACTGACCCTGTGCAACAGCCTGGTAAATATATTTTAATACTCTTTGGGACAGGATACCTAGTGTTCTAGTGGCTCTAGTTTCTTGGACAGTTATTGACAAGTGCTAAACTTTAAAACATGTTGGAGCAGATACCTAATAGGCCTGCAAACTACTTTTACAAGATATTTGGGTTTCTTCTCCTGCCCCTTTCCTCAGGTTTGTTTTGTTAAATTACACCAAATTGTGCAGATAAAGCAAATTTCTTTAGTTATTGTTTTATGGAAAGAGATGAATGACAATACCACACCAAGAGGGTAACCTGGTGCTAAGGAATTTCCAAGGAAAAGGTACATGCTATACTAATGTATTGAAAGGCCAGTTTTACATTTTTTTCCCAGAAGATTTAAGATGACCGTAGCTCAAGACTGAGACATTTCGAGTCCTGTGCAGCTAGAAAGGAGAAGGATCTACCTCCACTATGTTTCCTCCCAATTTTAGGATGGCACAGGTGCATGGCTGTTACAGAGCGTAGGATTCTGGAATAAACAGAAGGACTAATATAGTACTGAAGAATGAGCAGGCCCTTTTATGCAGTGCACAATGGAAAATTGATAGATCATTTGATTTCGGTAATCAGCAGAAAGAGTATCTAGAGCAGCCTCAGATTAGAATCCTATCAGTGTTCTTAATGATCTGAAGGGTACCAAATGCATAAGGTGGGAAGTTCAAGACAGGGAACACTTGCATAATCTGGTTGTGAGAAGATAATTGACTGTACAACAGTCTTGCTTAATGACAGGTGAAAATGCAGATATTGGTATTGCATATGGATGTAGTAGAAGTAGATAACACACCATTTGTCCAGACACAGAGAGAAGACATTGGAAAATAAATCCAAGATTTTGTTGTTGACACAAACATGGTGGTTGATTGACCAAGCTCCAGAAGCCACCAAAGAGCAGTGTGTATGGTACCAGGCCCCTTAAAGATGGGGATGTCTGATGTTTTGCTGTTTAGTTTTAATGAATTTGTCTTTATCCAAAAAAGCAACTGATTGCATGCAAGTCCAAAACATTTTCTTGGTTAGAGACCAAGCCTCTCAGAAAGGATAGAGCTGAAGCCACGTCAGGGGAATACCTTGAATTCCAGGTTGTTTCAGTTGATTGAAAAGCACCAGATGGGAAACTGATAAATTCAACAATATAATTTAGTAATATCAAGGCTGCTTTGCCTTCCTGATCAAGAATCAGGCACAAACTGTTCGACACAGCAAGAAATGCTTACAACTTATGGAGAGGTCAGAATCCAACTAGCAAGCGATTAAGAAGTAATTTAGTTTATATGAAACAGATTTGTCAGTTGACTTATTTTTCAAGGATTTTTCAGAAAAAGGCAGCAAAGAGATGTTAGAAGATGCTGAGAAGCTTTGAGACTGCTGAAGGATTTTTGAGCAGAGGAACAAACGCTGCTTTTTAGTTTTTTTGTTTTCTTTTCTACATTGGTTGAGACAGATGATAACGTAAGAGCGATATTGCAAATGGAGGTCAGGACAGGGTCTATGATGTTTAGATATCCATTCATTAAATGGGCAGGAAAGGGTCCCAAATGGGAGCTACATTTAATAGAAAGATCAAGACATGTTGAGGATGGTTCGAGATCACAAACTTTTGTGAAGGATGACACACATCGCAAATCTAAGCCACACTTTCTACTTGGAAAATAAAAAGACAGGTAATTGAAAACTTTGGCAGAAGGCTAAATGTACTTAGCAGCACATGCTAGTTCAAAGACACTTTTACCTCTCCTCCATCCTCCTACTTTTTTTGCTGATTCTGCCCACTTACAATCACCTCTCTTCTCTGTGGTTTACTTTTTATCTCACCTCTTGTTCAGCCCCTCTTACAACCACCTCGTTCTGCATGCTCTCCTTTTAAAGTATTATCTTTACTCAATGCCCAAGCCTTTTACCTGTACTCTCTTGTTCTGCCACTCTTACATCTATCTTGACCCTCACACCTCCATGCTCGACTCTTTATCTCTCATCTTTCCACCTTGCCTCTCATATTCACTTGCAGATTCCTTCCCTCTTAAATCCACATCTCTCGTCCCTGCCCTACTCTTCACATCTCAACTCTCCACCCAGTCTTTATCTTCTTTGCTGGTTATGCCATCCTAAATCCAGCCATGCCTTTAACTTCTTCCCTTTCCTTTTATCTTTTCTTTCTGCTCCTGCTTCGTTACATACACCTCTCCCCTTCCTTCTTCCCTCTCTCCTTGCTGATTCTGCCCTTCTTACATCGAACTCTACCTCCCTGATCTACACTTCATCTCTAATCTCTCACCAAGCCTTTAACTTTCTCTTTCTGGTTCTGCACATCAAACATCTACCTTCCCCTCCTCTCTGACTCTTCATCTCACCTCTGTCTTTTGTTGGTTTTTCTCTCTTCCATCCACTTTTCTCTCTTGCCACTCTGCCTATGTACTCTTGCTGGTTATGTCTCTCTTACAGCTATGACTTTTATCAATACACTACCTTCACTGCTCATCTCTCCCCCAGCCTTATAACTTTTGTCACTGGTTCTGCCCCATTTACATCTTCTCTTGATTTTCATCCTCTTGAACACTAATCTTTTCTCACAGATTTTGCCCCTTACACCACCTATTTCCATTCATGCTCTACTCTCATTCTCATCTCTTCCTCAAACCTTATTTTGTGGATTCTGCACCTTTTACATCAATCTCTCTGCTATCGCCAGCTTTGTTGCTTCTCTTTCTCGTTATGTCCTTCTTATATCCACCTTTCTCCTCCATGCTGTATGCCTCATCTCCCCCCCCCCTGCCTCTTACCTTTTTCACTGATTCTGGCCTTCTACACCCACCTCTCATCATTCCCTCTCTCTTCTCTGTATAAGGTTTCTTGATTGTAGTGCCTCTTTTACATCTACATACCCCATCCATGTACTGCCATTCTCCTCTCATTTCCTCCTTCAGCCTCCTAAGACTTCTTTGCTGGTCTGTCCCCTTTACAGCCACCTCTCCTCTTTGATCCCCTTACCTCTTACCTTGTCTCACTGTTTGTCTCATAAATCCATGTCTCCCTTCCATGCTCTACCCTTCACTTTATCTTACCTACTGTCCCTTACCTTTCTCCCAAATTCTGCCTATATTTCACCCACCTCCTACCTACCTGCTGAGCCCTTCACCTCTCATCTCCCTGCAGTCTCTAGCCTTATCTCACTGGTTCTACCTTTCTGAAATTTACCTCTCCCCTGCCTCTCTACCCCAGCCTCTTACCGGCTCTTGGTTGTCTTGCCCTCTTACATCCAACACTTACCATTCCCTCTCTATGACACTTAAGTTTTCCTGATGGTTCTGCTTCTCTTATATCTAACTCTCCTATCCAAGCACTGCCTTTCATCTTTCTCTTCGGCCTCAACTTTGTTCACAGGTTCTGCCTCCCTCATGTCCACCTCTCCCCTCCATGCTCAACTCTTTAGGGGAGATTTAAAAAAAAGTCATGTGATGCAGCGCAGCCCCCTACCCCCCACTCCCCGGTAAAGGCTGCGCTGCAGTGCGCGACGGGGAGGGAGCAGGAGAGCACCATATCTTCAGACACATGGCTCTCTCCTCCCCTTTCCCTTGCACCGTTATTCGTTTCAGCTCTGTGCGCCATGCACACACCTTAGCGCTGAAGCGCTATGGTGCTTTGCGCTGCATTGCACTGCTTTGCACTGCTTTGCACTACTTTGCACTACTTAGATGGTGCTTTCCAGCGCAAAACAAGTTTTCACTGGAAAGAAAATAGCAGCAAAAAAAATTGCGCCGGTTAGCGTAACTTTTGTGACACAAAACCAAGGCAAAAGATTTGAAAATCTCCCCCTTCATGTTTTATCTCTCTCTCACCTCTACCCTCCATTCGCTGTTTCTGACTCTCAAGTTCCATCTCTCACCTACATGCCCTGCAATTCACCACTCTTCTCTCCGGCCTCTTACCTTGCTTCAGGTCTTGTGCCTGGGCACAATACAGGCCCCTGCAGCACAGATGGGCCCACAACACTTCTGAGGGCCCCATCCCACCTGGGGGCTCCCATGAAGCCTAGGGCAAATGAATATCTGTGAGATGCGGGAGACTCTGGGGCCCATTATTACATTCTGCAGAGAGGGACCCCATAATTTTGTTGTTACACAACTGCTCTCGTGTTACTTTTCAGGCATACAGCAATGAATGGCGAGTGGCTTGAGGGGTTATATTACTTGGATGTATCTTGGAGGGTTCATTGCACTCCCCTTGGGTGATAAGGATGGATGTGCTTGTTTGAGAAAAAAAAATAGAATTGCAAAAAAAGAAAAGAATAATAAGCCTTTATCCATTTTCTGTCCTATCCCTTCCATGGAAGGAGCAGCGCCTTTTGTGATGTGAGCCCTGCAGGATGCTCTGCGTTTCATTCATGCAGGGGCAGGGCTCACTTCACACCTCATGCCAGTTCAAGTAGCTGCCTAACTGATGTTATGCATCGATTAGGCTGATCACAGCCACAAACCTGCCTTCCCACTCTGCAGCACCTGAAAGGGATGGGGTGTCATATTGGCTTTTTCAGTCAATGGCAGCCGGGCGAGGTGAGGAGGTGAGGGGGCCCCCTCCGTGGGCCTCGCACTTTACACCACGGCTGTAAACCCCAAGGGAGGGGGCTCCCCACCTGTCACTTTTACAATGGCACCATTTCAAAAGGTTGATGGGCTCGTGGGGGGGCCCCATCACAGTTAGACCACCGCGAGGCCCTGGGCGGCTGCCCACACTACCCATGCCTAGCGCCGGCCCTGGACATGAGCTCAGTAACTTCCTCCCCCACCCCCTGCTTCCTCTTGTCCTCTCCGCGCCCTCCCCTTGACCCACCTTGCCTCCTCCTTGTGGTCTGTAGTGCAGGGACGTGTGAAGTGCCTTCGTGCCCTGAACACACCCCACACCCCGTACTTGCCCCCCCCCCCGGCCTGGCTACACCCCTCGGACTGCAGCTCAGCTCTCCCCTCCATCCCTCCATCCCTCTGACCCACACACCACCTCCTTCTTGTGGTCTGTGGTGCAGCCTCTTGTAGGGACGTGTGAAGTGCCTTTCTGCCCTGAAGACACCCCACACCCTGTGCTTGCACCCCTGTCCTGGCTGCACCCCTAGGACTGCATTACTGCTCTCCCCTCTGCCCCCAGCTCCCCTGCTTGTCCCCTGTTGTCCTGCTGCACCCCTTGAACTGCAGTACAGCTCTCCCCTCCACCACTGGCCCCCCTGCTTGCACCCCTGTCCTGGCTGCACCCCTCGGACTGCAGTACAGCTCCCCCTCCACCCCACCACCCTGCTTTGCCCCCCTGTCCTGGCTGCACCCCTCGGACTGCATTACATTTCTCCCCTCCATCCCTCTGACCCACACCACCACCTCCTCCTTCTGGTCTGTGGTGCAGCCTCCTGTAACTTCCTGCCCCAACACCTTTGGGTAATGTCAGCGCTCCTTGATTTTGCATGAATGAATACACAAAAATCCCTGTTGCTGTTTTTTGCTTCATCACATTGTGCCTTATGACCTAAAGGCTTAGTGCCGATATATGCACCCTCCTCCCGCAAGAAGAGCATAGCAAGCACAGCAATACAATAAACACAAAAGACATGTTTGTTGGGAAGCATTTTGCTGCAGGCTTATTTCATACAAGAAATATACCAACATGGTGGGTTAACTTACGGGGGATCCAAGGGCAGGTAGCGGTGACTAACCTAAGCTGCCCTGCCCGCCTGATGAGCCAACTGCACCGTGGCAACCCAATCGGTGCTTTTGTGGGGTCTATCCCTCTTAAATACTGTGGACCACCAGTCCATCCCTTTACTCTTGCCTTTTTAGGTACTGAGCATGTCCAGGCAAGCCCCCGGTTGCTCGGAATTACAACCACCTGAAGGACTAGGGGGGCGCCGTTGCTTTCCTCCATGGTCCTGCGGTAAAGACTCCTGAGGTTGTTTAGCTTCTGCACCCCTATTGTGCTCCTGAAGAGGGTACACCGTACGCACCATTCAGCCTCTGGATCGCCCTTTAACTCCGCTAAGCCCTGGATGTGGCCGCCGTCATATCTGGGGGCCCCCACCATGGCAGGCTCCATAACCTCCTGCACCCTACAGATACCAGTCCTTCCAGCTGGACCAATTGTCTCTCAGCCTCTAACAAGTATGCCCCGTCCCTATCGGGTCCCATGTTTTGTTTGCGCTAAAGCATCCATACCGAATATACCAAGCCCTCCTGCTTGGTGGGCTTAATTTGTCCTTCTGTAGGAATGTTTGATGGCATCCCCAGAAGCAGGGAACCACTGTTCTCTTTAACCATAGTTCCAATATATGTCCCCCTGGTTCCCTCTGGGCTAATGGGTCTTCTGATTGGGGTTTGGCTGGGCCCAGTACTTACCCCTCACTGCCCAGGCCCCAACTTCAGGATTCCCTGGTAAGCGTAGAGGTGTCTGCCCTCAAGGCCACAAGTATGTTTGTTTTAAATAACTTGTTATTGTGGCCAACACAATACCCTTATCTTTATCCGCTGACCTCCATTTGTATAGGAGTAAGGCACCGGCCAGTAATGGGGCCTCTTGGGATTATAAAACGGCTCTCACCATAACCACAGTTCTGTGTGATACAAACCATAGTGCACTGTGTGCCAGTTTGTGCCTTTTCTTTGGGGGTATTATTAAGCCCTTGTGAACCCCCTTACTTGAAGGGTACCAATTACGAGGGTTCAGACTGATGACCCAATGCCTCTCCAGCGAGTGAACATGTAGAACTGCTTCGGATCTACACTGCGTCATGTACTTTCAAGTAAACCTGGTGCTCCTCTCCCTCCTAAAACACGACCAGGTGGATCTAAAAACAGGGTCAGGACTGAGGTCCATCATGTGTACTCCAAATATAATGCTACATATCATGTCCTTATTTCCTGTAAAACCCATCCGCCTGCCTGCGATCTGCAGATGCTGCGTCGCCATGCTGGTGTCCCCACCCTAGCTTATGTAGCCCATAGCCAGACTTTTGCTAAAGATATACCAGTGTGCAGAAAAGTTGCCACAGCTTTTGGATAGTGAGAACCAAGGGTAACATATGAGTGCCTGCACCTTCCTAACTAAGGCTGCAAGATGTGTTCTGGTGATAGTCAGCATATCTGCCCAAAACCCAATGTATCCACACTATTGAAGCCACAGCTCACTTGTTGGAATGCCAAACTAACGCAACCCACCTAGCTGAAGGGCTGCAAGGTATATAGCTTAAAATTCGGAACCCTTTACCCACACTCCTCTTTACAGTATTCTGCTTCATGTCATCATTGCCTGCAAGCCCATCACCGTCTGACTGCGATCCTTAGCTGCGGTGTCACCCTGCTGGTGTCCCCACCCTCGCGTGAGGGGCCCTGTGGTCCATCACCGTCTGACTGTGATCCTTAGCTGCGGTGTTACCCTGCTGGTGTTCCCACCCTCGCGTGAGTAGCCCTGTGGTCTATCACTGTCTGACTGCGATCCTAAGCTGCGGTGTCACCCTGCAGGTGTCCCCACCCTCGCGTGAGTAGCCCTGTGGTCCATCACGGTCTGACTGCAATCCTTAGCTGCGGTGTCACCCTGCTGGTGTCCCCACCCTCGCGTGAGTAGCCCTGTGGTCTATCACGGTCTGACTGCGATCCTTGGCTGCGGTGTTACCCTGCAGGTGTCCCCACCCTCGCGTGAGCAGCCCTGTGGTCTATCACCGTCTGACTGAGATCCTTAGCTGAGCTGTCACACTGCTGGTGTCCCCACCCTCGCGTGAGTAGCCCTGTGGTCTATCACAGTCTGACTGCAATCCTTGGCTGCGGTGTCACCCTGCTGGTGTCCCCACCCTCGCGTGAGTAGCCCTGTGGTCTATCACGGTCTGACTGCGATCCTTGGGTGCGGTGTCACCCTGCTAGTCTCCCCACCCTCGCGTGAGTGGCCCTGTGGTCCATCACCGTCTGACTGCGATCCTTAGCTGCGTGTCACCCTGCTGGTGTCCCCACCCTCGCGTGAGTAGCCCTGTGGTCTATCACGGTCTGACTGCGATCCTTAGCTGCGGTGTCACCCTGCTGGTGTCCCCACCCTCGCGTGAGTGGCCCTGTGGTCCATCACAGTCTGACTGCGATCCTTGGCTGCGGTGTCACCCTGCTGGTGTCCCCACCCTCACGAGAGTGGCCCTGTGGTCCATTACGGTCTGACTGCGATCCTTAGCTGCGGTGTCACCCTGCTGGTGTCCCCACCCTCGCGTGAGTGGCCCTGTGGTCCATCACCGTCTGACTGCGATCCTTAGCTGCGGTGTCACCCTGCTGGTGTCCCCACCCTCGCGTGAGTGGCCCTGTGGTCTATCACGGTCTGACTTCGATCCTTAGCTGCGGTGTCACCCTGCTGGTGTCTCCACCCTCGCGTGAGTGGCCCTGTGGTCCATCACGGTCTGACTGCAATCCTTGGCTGTGGTGTCACCCTGATGGTGTCCCCACCCTCGCGTGAGTGGCCCTGTGGTCCATCACGGTCTGACTGCGATCTTTGGCTGCGGTGTCACCCTGCTGGTGTCCCCTCCCTTGTGTGAGTAGCCCAGTGGTCTATCACGGTCTGACTGCAATCCTTAGCTGCGGTGTCACCCTGCTAGTGTTCCCACCCTCGCGTGTGTAGCCCTGTGGTCCATCACCGTCTGACTGCGATCCTTAGCTGCGCTGTCACCCTGCTGGTGTCCCCACCCTCGCGTGAGTGGCCCTGTGGTCCATCACCGTCTGACTGCGATCCTTAGCTGCGGTGTCACCCTGCTGGTGTCCCCTCCCTCGCCTGAGTAGCCCAGTGGTCTATCACGGTCTGACTGCGATCCTTAGCTGCGGTGTCACCCTGCTGGTGTCCCCACCCTCGCATGAGTAGCCCTGTGGTCTATCACGGTCTGACTGCGATCCTTAGCTGCGGTGTCACCCTGCTGGTGTCCCCACCTTCGCATGAGTACCCCTATGGTCTATCACTGTCTGACTGCGATCCTTGGCTGCGGTGTCACCCTGCTGGTGTCCCCACCCTCGTGTGAGTAGCCTCGTGGTCTATCACAGTCTGACTGCGATCCTTGGCTGCGGTGTCACCCTGCTGGTGTCCCCACCCTCAAGTGAGTAGCCCTGTGGTCTATCACGGTCTGACTGCGATCCTTAGCTGCGGTGTCACCCTGCTGGTGTCCCCACCCTCGTGTGAGTAGCCTCGTGGTCTATCACTCTCTCTCTCTCTCTTTCTCTCTCTCTCTCTCTCTCTCTCTCTCTCTCTCTCTCACTTAAGATACCCAGGCTAGTACACATAAGTAGACCCAAGGCATCTCTGTGTTTCACACACACATACACACACACTCACGGACAGATGGCACAAACAGGAAGAAATACAAACAGTTACTAAAGTACAGACCAGCATAGAACATGGTTCAAACACTGCCAATGTAGTTGCGTAGCAACAAACTAGCATACGCGCATACAATAACTCAAACACACTAACGCATCAAATATGCAACACCGACAACAATCAATAGACTGCAGAACACACACACCAACGCTATAGGCAGTGAATAAATGCTGACAAATGCAGATATTAAAATATTAAGAATAAGTGGGAAACCCAATCTACCCTTGTAGGCTTGGGCAATTAAATATTGGCAGGTATGTGAGCCTACAAGGGATTTACTAAAGCTTATGTTTACATTAAGTGCTGCATTCAATGTTGGCAAACTCTATCAAGTAGCAGAAATTCAGTTTCTTCGGATACAATTCTAATGATTTACATATGAACAAATCTTCAACGAAAAATATATAACACGGGTATATGTATTCAGAGAATACATTTATATTGATCAAAAAATTGTAGAGGGTACAAAAAGATAAAACATTAAAAAAAACAATGCAACCAGAAGTTACAATCATTTGATGTTAAATATTCTTCATCATTAGAATAAAGGAGTATAAGAGGTGGTATTTCGCAATTGCTTGGAGATGGTGTGGTGACGTCTAACTGTATGTAAATTACCTGTGAACGTTTTGTTGGGAGGATGAAAGGGATGTCTAGGAGAGAGTTAAGAGTTGTTAGAGGGTATGTGTGAGTTGTATTTGGAACTGTGTGTTAAAAAGAGTGTTAAATAGATGGCGACGTTTATAAGAAGGTATTTTGCCTGATGTCATTTGCTTTTGTAAAGGCACAGGGACATTATGCATCTCAACAAGATCACCTAGTGTTGATGAAAAGGTGAAGCCGGGATTATAACACAAGTCACAATCAGATGTTTTTAGGCACAGGGAGTTTTAGTGATGTGCCCAGAATCACATAATGTTGATTCAACGCCGTGACTCGGACCTTGCTCCACAGTTTCAAAGTCGGCAGCTCTGGCTGATAGATTACTATTATGGGTCAATCTGTGTACTGCCAAATGAAACAGGCAGCACCAGACGACAGGATGATCCTTGGAGGACGTAGAAATGTGACCCCTGGGTTTGGACAGAAGGCCATCAGTGTATTTACACCACATTTGGAGGATGGCGCCTGACTGGGAGGGAGGGACGAAAGGGCAGCTGGAGCGCTTGTTTACTTTGTTTGTTTCCCATCCTCCACCTGGAGTCTGGGCTCAGTATGTGTGCAGTATTGCCACTGCTAGGGCGGGGCCCGGGGCCCAATCCGGAGCACTGGAGCGTGGTGGATAGTGCCAATATCAGCCACACTCAAAGCCCTCCTGCAGCAACATACAGGTAACATAAATAAGCAGACAAGACAACTTTTTGGTGGAGAAAATTGCTGCAGGTTTATTTGCATACCAAATATACCAACATGGTGGGTTATCTTACAGGCGATCCAAAGGCAAGCCGCCCCTCGCGGCCTACCACCTGATGGGCCAACTTGCATCGTGGCCTTAGCCAATCGGTGCTTAGCGGTAGTGGAGAGGTGATAGCCCCTCCCACTTCCGTTGAACCATTGGTTCACCATATAACTCACGCCCCCCCCTATGAGGGGCGGAGCGTTCAAGCGCCCCCGGTTGTACAGGTTTCCAACCGCCCGTAGGACAGATGGGGCGCCGTTGTGATGAAGCAAAGCTTCGCATATTTTGCGACTTGCTGTATTCATGAACCTCGTCTGTGTGTAACAAAGTAATAATTGTATGTCTTACTAATGTTTATTTTATGTTTAAACGAAGTTTCCCGATGCTTGCATATGTGTTTTACTAAAATAATTTACTCGAGTCATTTAAAATGTCCGCCGCTTGTATTTAGTTACTGCGCATGCGTCAGTCACACTCACGTGTCCTGACGTGTCTGCAGAATTGGAGGGAAATTTATGCGCATGCGTAATACATAGCTTTGCCAATAATGTGGTACTGCTCGTGCCACTGCTCTTGTGTCTGTTGATATGTAGCTAACATTTAGACTGCATAAGTATATTTCTTAGTGATAAGTTGAAAGTAAAAACCCTGTGATGTGTTTTCATAATGTTATTTCTATGTATTAATTTGTTTTCGCTTGCTTTTCATGTACCGCGGGGAATGGGGGTCTGACTGCACCAAAAGCCATCTTGGAGGTCCCTTCTACGCATGTGCGACTTTCCGGGGACCTGACAACCTTGGCTGATGGAACTTAGCCAGCTGGCAGTGATGGGCAAGATGCTCCTGAGAAACTGACCTGCGAACTCGGCTGGACGAAGTCATGTGTCCCTGCTCCGATACATTGTACAATTGTCATTGTATTTCTCTGCAGTTTCTCATGGGAACCCCAATCTCGCTAGGCGGTACCCAGATATGTAAATGAAGCATCCAAATAGTGTGTTATGATTGGTGTGTTACCCAAATCCTACCTTAGGACCAATCGAAATTGGGGATTCTGACACTTTGCAACATTTGGGGGGTGGTACCCTGTCCCAAAACAGTATATCTACCCTGGATTCACCTAGGGAATTCGTCCGACTTGTCTGGTTTAGCTGACCTGTCACTGACCCATCGTACTCAATAGGTGACTGAAGATACAGAGCGCTGCGGAGCACTCTGTCCGAAATTGACCATAGACTAAGGTTCTACTGAACCTTAAAGTGCTGGCGAAGCACTTTGCTGGGAGTTCGCTGACCCAATCGGGGTCTTGATCGATAGCTGCAGAGAGGGTGGAGCGCAGGCGTTGCTTCCAAACTGCGGGTGCGGTCCTGTCCTGAGCGGTCCTGTCCTGAGGGTTTGCTGTCCTGTCCTGAGGTCCTGTCCTGATTCCTAATCTGAGGGTATCCTGTCCTGTCCTGGGTGTCCATTCTGCACCTGCTGTCCTTTGAGGGGTATCCTTCCTTGAGGGTTTCCTGTCCTTAACTGACCCGTGGCCAGGGTTTGGTTTCCACACCAGTCTAGGTAAATACTGCTCTAAATTCTTTAAACTTGCACCTTTCTATATTTCTGTCTTTTGCTTTAATAAAGACACACCTTGCATATGTTGATTTTTCCATGCTTTTGCCGCAAACTATGAAAACGTAAAGTCATTTGCATATTTTCTTACCCTACCTTTTAGAAATCATATTTTGCATTGCAGTTTGTCATTTCCTGATATGGTCTAGAACTGCCTTACTTAAGCTGTCTGAAAATTCTTTGCCTTGAATACATAGCATTTCCCTTTGCATCTCACATTTGCATTTAAATGATTACCCTGACTTTATTTCTCTATAGTTATGTACTTTTCATTATCTTGGTTATTGATTGCCTTATTCTTGTAAGTTTGATGCTTGATGAAAACGAACTTTAGATAAACATTTTAAAACTTCCAGTTGTCCGTGGTCATTTTACAACAGTATTGAATGTCATTTGAATTTGCATTTGCTGCCTTTCCTTTTACAGCTAGGCCCCTGATCCGTTGAGGTCATAGGTACCCGTGTCGGTGGATGGTAAGTCGGGTACACTGAGTAATAACAGTAGGGAACACACACAAATTGGTAGCAGCCCGTGAAGTCGCCCTGTCAATGAATAGTGTGAATTGAAAGTATATGGGCCCTGAAGCCGGAAACGGCGGAATCATTGGCTGGGTGACCTCGCGCGCTCTATCAGTTGCACCCCAGGGTCCACCACACAGACTTCCTGGGGATATTCGGCCTCAGCACCCTTTGTGCTCCTGAAGAGGGTACCCCAGAGTACCTTTCCGCCTCTGGATCACCATGAAACTCCGCCTGCAACACAAATAAAAAAGATGAGAACACTCCCCCCCCACCCTGATTACGCCGGGTAAGCGGTAGGGAGGGAAACAGCATCAGGGTGAGGGGACAAAGAGGCCACCAGGTGGGCGGGGGGGGATTTATACCTCCCCCAATCCCAACCCCGGCTGGAAGTGACGAGCGGGACCCCAAAGGGGTCTCTGGACACTAGGCTGCCCCGTGTGCCATCTTGTGGCACTAAAGGGGTCGCCCTCTTATGAGGGTCCCCTGCGGGACGAGTCGGTCAGCCAGCATAGTGCCAATATCGGCCGCACTCACAGCCCTCCCGCAGCAACATACATGTAACATAAATAAGCAGACAAGACAACTTTTTTGGTGGAGAAAATTGCTGCAGGTTTATAGGCATACCAAATATGCCAACATGGTGGGTTATCTTACAGGCGATCCAAAGGCAAGCTGCCCCTCGCGGCCTACCACCTGATGGGCCAACTTGCATCGTGGCCTTAGCCAATCGGTGCTTAGTGGTTGTGGTGAGGGGATAGCCCCTCCCACTTTCGGTGAACCATTGGTCCACCATATAACTCACGCCCCCCCCCTACGAGGGGCGGAGCGTTCAAGCGACCCACGGTTGTACAGGTTTTCAACCGCCTGTAGGACAGATGGGGCGCCGTCGCACCCCAGGGTCCACCACACAGACTGCCTGGGGATATTCGGCCTCAGCACCCTTTGTGCTCCTGAAGAGGGTACCCCTGAGTACCTTTCTGCCTCTGGATCGCCATGTAACTCTGCCACAGCCCTGGGTGTGATGACCGTCGCAGCCAGGGCCCCCCACCAAGGCCGGCATTCCTACTTACATCCTGCTATTTCTAGGGCCTCTCCCCTATCCAGGAAGAAGAGGTCCATGCTTATACTGGACATATGTACCCCATTGTCCTCAAAACTCCCTGGGAATTCGGCGTGTAGCACCCAAGTCAAATGAAGCCAAGTCTCCTCTGCCCAGTGAATTTACGCATAGCGCAGATTAACCTCCTCCGCGCAGGCTCCATCGCCTCCCTTGCCGAGCTCCCTGCCACAGGAGCCACTAAAGTTTACCTGTCCCCCACTGGTAGCTAATTTGCACTGTGTGGTCTTTGTGGTCTTCTTCTCTGGTGCATTGCTTCGCCACATTGGCCAGACATTTTCATAGTTCATTTCAAATTCTCCCTGGTGCACATAGCAATGGTGTCACTTCAGGTTTGAGGGAATATGTGTATGGTGCCCGTCATTAGACACTGCATCATTTCGTGAAGTGTCAACCTACGCAGCCTCACTGCTTGCTGAACCTTCGACTGGTCACAGATGCCCGGACCTTGCTATCCGACTGTGACCCTAGATACTTACACCAGAATGGTGACGAACTACAAGATTGTGTGTCACCTGTTTCGATTTAGTCCTTTTGGTTGATCCGCTGGGACCCTTCTGTGTCACTGCAAATGCTGTGTCACTCACTTCAGCCCTAGAATGCCCTTGTCCGTCCCTCAAAGACACCTGACAGCCTGATGCCCCCCACAGCTTTGGTGAGGGGTTTTGGGCCCAGTACACCCCAGTCTGTGTTTCTAACATATATCTCCTCTACAGGCTCCAGATAGTGTGAGTGGCTATCCCTGTCCTGGCAAGGCCTGACAGTGGCCAATCCCCCTCCCCCCCCTTGGTGACTATCCTGCCAAGGGATATGTGACCTAAGTACGGGTGTCCTCGCATACTTGCCGTGAAAAAAGCGGGGGAATCACATGAACGAATACTTGCCCCTTCTTGAGCAGTGGGAACGCCAAACAATCCTTCTTCAATCAGTATAGCCAAATTATGCTCTGACCCCATGTTCCCCTCAGTATATTGCACCGCAACCCACAAATTAGCTTGCAGCTTCTGCCAATGCCTGGCTATAGGGCGTGAGTTTTTGTCTGTCCTGGATGGTCTTGAGGATCCATCTCTTGGTGCATGCTTGCAACCCTTAATATTATCACAATAGTTGGGACAATCCCACTGCCTGGCCGCAAGCTTAGCTAAGCCCCTGCCGAAAGCACCTGCCTGTGCGAGCAGACCAAGCTGTCTCCCTCGGCATCCCATCCCTTTAACACAAGGTTTACCTCTTTAGTCATGTCAATAATTGTTTCCATCATGCGTTAAGGCTAGTATGAGATCTGCTTAGACAACATCCCTTCTAATACACCGAGCAATGTAACTTTTCATATTTGTCTCTTAACACGTCGCCCCGTTTGGGCACTCGTTGGACCCAAGGCGGCTATTAACAAGCACCCTATCCAAATGTATCTATCGTGTTGTGCAGCTTGGGACACTATTACTTTCTCACTACGTACTTCCCGGCATGAAAATACTGCCTAAGATCTCCCCATCTTAGTACCTGAATAGCCACGAAATAAATACTGTCTGAGGCAGAACGATTACTAGTGCATCTAGCCAAGGTCCCTCCACTGCGTGTGAACCCCTGCAGTTCATTTTAGACTGTTGTTATTACCTGCCCACATCTGGACCCCACAAGTAAAACCCAGCCAAATCAATTGCAGGCCCTCCTGCTAAGACACAACCCTATCTGGCCGTAAACTTGCCAATAAGTGTCCAATTTATTCAGGGCACCAGAAAATAAAACAAACTGTTAAATCCAAAGGCAAGTCACCCATGATCTTGACTTACTCCGTGCCTGTTGTAGTGGTCCTCTCTGAAAGCCAGACAGTGCTACTTAGAGACAATTGAGGGACGGTGCCGCGCACCAGAAACAACCACCGGACAAATGAGCACCGGTGAACTTGCTGCTGAAAATAGCAGTGGCGGGCCATAGCCGCACTTCCGGAAGTCCAGACTTGACTTTCTCACCTTGTAGGGTTGAAACAGTTACCAATTTGACAAGTGTGTACCTCGCAACTAAGTAGGCGGGGAAAAATGTAAGGGCCCCTCCCCCTTGTGCGACACAGTTGGATTGCTATGACAGAAAGATATAAAAACCATGTATGGTTTCTGCAAGTTATTCTGGGCAACAAATTAAAACAAACCGTTCAATCCAAAGCGATTAAACAAATAACGGCTTTGTTGCATCAGCCAAACCAACGTTGGAGTCATAGCCGAAAGGACTAAGTGTGGACCGGAAAGGAGGAGGTATATGAGAGGCTCCTGCAGGCCCCAAGGTTTGTGCAACTTGCTGCTGCCTCCCCGTAATGCCGGTGGCCCTGAGTCTAGGCAAATGGTGATGTTGTGATACAACTTGAGTTAATGTGTGCACAGTTAAATCCGTTGGTTCTTATTTCAAGCACTTGTGCACTCACCCGTTCTGAGCAGAACGCTGAAAACCAGCCGTGTTGCAGTCTGCCCATGAGTTTATAAAGCTATCAAAATTAGAAAACCCTGCTGCTGTGGAAATTTCCGAGGCTTTGCCCATGGGTCAGCATTTTTTTGTGTGCCTGGGTGTATTTCCGCACAGCAGGTGAAAGGGGTTCGACATAGCTGATTAAAACAATTCCAATAGCTGAATAAAACAATTCTACTAACTGCACTTAGTAACATAATGCACTCCCAGGTGCCCAATTAAGTGGGTACATACACATAGCCTGCTAGTAACATACCTGATCACTGACTGCAGTGACAAGACAGCAGGAGTGTGTAGTTTGACACAGCTTCAGTATCATGAATCTTCTCTTAGCAGGGACGTGGGAGGAATCACGACTGTACTACACCACGGAATAGAGGTCTGTGGGGTTATAAGAGGCACCTCACACCTCCTCAGACAGGTAAAACTAGGCCCTGTGCAGACAATGGGAAGCAGAAGGGGCACACTTAAGTTGCAAGAGAGGGCCATACGCTGGCGCTTTAATGCAGCCAGGCCTCTCGGTGCCAGCAGGCAGTCTAGCGCAGCCACCAGTCTGATGGAATCCCCCACCTGCTCCTGGTAACCGTCATCCGACTGGGAGCCAGTACTGGAACATATGCAGCAGCTGGCACCATGGTGATGCTGAGCTTGCTGGAGTGAGTAGAAAAAATGCATAGTTCCGGCCCTATAAATTAAGGGCCGGTGCTGAGCACTGGAAACCAGTAGCACAAATTAAGCACTGCTTAAGAAAGAAATAAAATGTCCTGCTGCCCTCAAAGCGAAACTAAACATTTGCAGACATCTTGCTTTTACACACATCACACCTTGAAAAATAATGATTCACCGCGCCGGGGAGCCCTCTATAGCGCAGCAGCCGCACTCACACCTAGCGATCATGCAAAAGGTGCCAATGAAAATACGTTTTTTCATCCCCCACCCATCTCCCCACATTTGGTTCCCAAGAGTGAGCCCCACATCAATCATTATAATACCTGTGTTGGCTTCATCCCAATTATTGTCAGGGAGAAACATGGAAGGCTGGGTTTACATCCCCCCACCGCCAAAAGAAAGTAACATAGTGGGGAGCCGCAGCCAACGGCCAACAAGGCAAGGGAGCCGTAGGTTGAAAAAGTTTGGGAAACACTGCAATAGTGCGATAAGCTTTTATCCCGCCATCGTTGTGAGGCTCCCTGATGCATCCGGGCCAAAGATTTGGGCTATATAGGAGGCTATAACTAAAATGCATGTTTCAAGTAACAAAAGTGTGTTTTGCTGGGTCTTGTCAAGGCAGGGGTAAAGTATGTTTGGGTCTCTCCCCTGCTACATTCAAATTCCTATTGCAATCAAGGTCAAATCTGATGCTACATGAATGAAATAGTCGTCCTGTAATCACAATGTATCAAGGTCGATAAAGTCAAAGTCAGGCAGGTCTGTCCTGTATTATGCTGGAGTGTCCTGGACACTGTGCACCTCCCAATACCTTCGTACTTCACTCGAGTCCCCAGGCAACCCCGCCGGGTACCCCTTAAAACAATTGTGTAACTTGTCCTGTGCATGGATGCATAACATTCAACAAAAGTGCACCCTCAACGATCCCCAGCAACATGAGTGCCACCTAGGTAGCACTGGAAACAGATGGCTTCTAGTGCCCCGCTTGTGTGATTTTTATCGCCCTTTTCCAGAAAGGAGATGACTGGACCACCTCAACCCTATTGGCCTCCGGGGCCCAGAATGCTTAAGACGAGTGCTGACTGCTCTTTAGAATCCACGAGGGTTATCCTCGGTCCAAAAGGAAATCATAACTGTGGGTGCATGACACCGCCCCTACCCTTCAGACTACCATCTATAAAGATGCTGCCCTGCTCTCAAATAAATCGTGTCTTTTCCGCTGAGGAACAGAATACCCCCCGTGGCCCACTGCAGGCGCGCAACGCCTTTAAGTAGTTTATTACATTTTTGCTCTCCATTCCCGATTGATCCCTTTATATAACCATTCCCGTATGACATGTAATGAAAACCGGGGCTTGGCTGTATTAATTAGTTGTATGACATCAGCCCGTAGCCTGCCTATGGCTGAAAATAACCAAGTACACCTTTAGCTGTCGGTGTTCCTCAACTGGACTGCTTATCTTGTGCCCCTTTAATGATAGTGCAGGGCGAAAATTACCAGTGTTACGACATTCTTTTACACTAGTCTGATGTTATTTACTTATATCACAAACCCATACTTTCTTATTACAAGCTCCATCATAGACAATCACGTCTTAATCTGTTAAATTATCGGAGAGGGCTGTGCTGTTTTACATAAGGTTCAACATCACAAGAGGGTAATTTAAAAATTGTCAGACCTGGCCAATATATGATAATATTTCACTGTGCAGGTGCCTGTTGCCAAGCGCTAGAAACCATCCAACTTAAGCGCTGCAAAAAACTGGCGGGGCAAACATAGCCCTATATCTATCTGTTACATTCTGTAGCTGATGTCATTTACACTGTCCCTTTAAGTCTATGTTGTTTTTCTTTGAGTGTTCTTTAGAACACCTCTGTCTCTTAAGCTTCAGGTCAGTTACACTGTTCCTGTATGCCAAGGAGCTGCATTCTCTGTTGCTGTGCTGCTTACATTAAAACCTACATAAAAGCTTCATCTGATTCCTGTGGATTTATAACAAATTTTGGCGACGAGGGAAAACTACTTCCTTTTGGATATACAGCAGCACAGGTGTGGAGTTATTTTGGAGCAATTTTTTTTTTTTCATGGAAAAATTTCGATTTCGTTTTAAAAGGGTTGTATGAGGATCTTCATTTACGCAGAAGAAATCACCGATTTATTTACTCCTACCAACACCGGATGGCTTATTTTCAACAGATTGCAGTGTTTCTGGCTACTATTTACCTTTGAAATTTGACTGCTGAAGAACGCGGCTCCTATTGGACGACGCGTAAGACAACCTCGTCATTCCTTACGTGTCATTCGAGGAAAAGCGGAGGCAGCTGTGCTCGTTCCAACGAAGCGTCATCTGGAAGTTGGAAGCCTAAGCTAGCGCGAGAACTATTCCTTTAGTTCTGTATGCGTGTTCACGCTACGTGCGGAACTACATCATCGCGCTGCGTGGCGGCCATTTTGGATTTTGTTATATATCCATGGCAACAACTCACCGAGGGCTGACGATGTTCGTACTTTCGTGAAAATGCATGTTTTTTCCTGTTCTTCGCTTTCATTTTAAAAACGCTTATCACTACGTAAGTGAAATTGACTATATATTACATTTAACGCAATAAGGAAGTTTAACTGCCATACAAGGAAGGTTTTCATTGGAATTTGGTACTTTGTTATTTTCTTGATTTGACATACAAAGGAAGTCACATTTTAACAAAGGAATAGTTTTTTTTTTAAAGAAGGTCACATATTGACTAAGGAACTTCCTTTTCAGTGTAGTTTCTTCAAAATTGTATTTACAGCATGCAATTTTATCCTCCAGAAAAGTTTCTACAAAACAAGGGAGATCCTCCAATTCCATGGACACTTTGGAAGGAAGAGTTTTTCAACAACATGAAGGCAATTGATGGTGAACGCATGGGTTCTGAGAGGAAGAAAAGCATTCTTTTACACTGTCTAGGTTCTGAAGGACAGATGTTTTTTAGGGCTTTACCTCCCATTCCCCCTGCGGATGGTGAAGGTGAAGGAACTAATGTTTATAAAGAGGCCCTTCTTAGGATTGAAAAAAGATTTAAGCCTGTTTCGAATATAGCTTTAAATAGGTATAAGTTTTACACTCGCGCACAACAAGATTCAGAGTCTTTTGATGAGTTTATGACTGCTTTAAGATCGTTATCCATACATTGTAACTTTGGTAATATGTGCGATGAAATGTTGAGAGATCAAATAATTGTCAATGTCAAGAACAAAAAAACGCAAGAACGTCTTTGGGAACTTGGGGATCCTAAATTGTCTGAGGCTATTGCCATTGCGAAATCTTTAGAACAATCTGAAAAATGGATGCTCACTGTTCAAAAACATAGTGTTAACAAATCTGATTCTCATGATGAAGTTTGCTCAGTTAAACATAAAGATTTGAGGAACCAGAATCGATTTCCCATTACGCAATACCTATAATCGATATGTTATGATTAGCATGATGTCACTAAATACTTTAGTTGTATATACATACACAATAACACTATAGGGTTCACCATAATAGCCTTGCACCAATTCATGCTCAATCGCCATATTGGGGCCTTGCTAACGGCATTGCATTAACTAGGCCCCATTCTTCCCTTGCACCAGAGTCTGCCTCCTGAGAAAGAAACCAACTGTTGCTAAAACCGCTGTTTCAGCTTGTTAGGCCTGTCAAGGTCGTAGGTAGCAGAAGAGAAGACCGATAAGCACATTCCGGGAGGGGTGCGGGCGGGCTATCTCGGAGACGGCAGAAGGGAGTCACCCGTTCGACCTTGCTAAATCTAGGATGAGCGAAACCAGGAGCGCATTGTGTGCCATATATGGGCTTTTCTTTTTCTCTGTGCCAGCCTGTACCAATTTGTACTTTTCCATGTTGGGTTATGCTGATGCCAATGCAACTGTATATATGTGATGTACTGACAGGGTGCCAGCAGTCTTCTTGGCTGACCTCGTGGGGTGAGGTCGCAAGGAGCTCCTCTGGCAGAGTTTTGCTTGTCATAATAAATGCTTGGACCTTCTACACTGCCAACCGACTGATTATTGGTAATTAAGTTTTACGGTAACTATAATTGGGAGGTGGTAGAGAATTTTCGGTACTTCAGTTGGCGACTCCGCCGGGACGCCGCGTTGGGGCTGTCCCTCTGTAATCACAGACGACTGGAGGGACATTGAAAGGGGTGCTTTCGATCGGGGGGGTTGCAGACTAGACCAGCGAGAATTCGGGGTTTGCTCCGCCCTCCCGATCCGGAGGACCTCGACTGCTAGTAGCCCCACGCCGGAGTCCTTCGGGTGTGACCCGAGAACCAGCAACGTTGACCTTATCGAGAGTTGGCAGTGGAGAACGTTCAAGCTGACCTGCGTGCACCAGGTGAGTGTCGTGTCTCGTTGTATGTTGGACTACGTCTGCAGATCTGGACATTGGTACTTAGCATTTGGTGACCTGTGGTTAAGGAGAAACTCTGAATTAGCATTTGATGACTTGTGGTCACAGAGAGACTCTGGATAGGGGGTCCGACGGGGGCAATGGTGGATTGCACGTGCAAACGCTCCTGGTGTCTTTTTTTATTTTTTTTTATTGCACCTTACAATAAAAAAGGTGCCATCCGGGCCGGCCGCCATCATGTACTGATAAATAGTCTGCCCCTGTTAGGGTAACGCACATTGTAGAGCAGTGATCAGATAAAAAGGCAAAGCAGTGGTAAATGAAAAGGTACATTAAGAAGGAGAAAATGCGGATCATTAAAGGTTTTTGTTTTTTGTTTTTTAGAAAAAATAACAAACAACAAGGAAATCACATTGCGGTCATCCTGGAATCAATAGCGTCGCATTAAGTTAGTACAGAAAGTCCAGGAATCGCCTGGCTTTTTGACACGTGGCTATCTATGGGTCCCGCCCTACCCTCCCCCAAGTCCGGGGTCACTCACCCTGATCCTCCTCCACTACAGTCTGGACAAACCCACCGCCCACTCCCAGATCCCATCAATCTTCATCCCCTTCGTCATCGGATTCTACGGGGTCATCCTCTGACAGTGGCTCACAGATGTCTCCCCGGTACACATTCCAGGGGTCCATATTTTGTCCCATTTCCCTGGGCACGCTCGGCCCAAGTATACTGCCCTCTCTGTCACCATCGCTCTGTCCATATTTTTGCACCATTGTGTTTTCGTTGGCAGGTCTGCCACCCCCCAGCGCTGCGCTACATCACGTTTGGCCACCATCATACCCAATGTGACCCAGATTTAGCCACTTCTGGACAAGTCGTTTGGACCCCATATGTTTAGTAGGTATGTTCGCGGCTCAGGGAGAAGTGAGGTCCCAAGGGTCTGTGACACTGTGCGCATTATCTGCCTCCAATATTCCTGTATGCGTGGGCAGTCCCATATAGTGTGGTAAAATGAAACCTCTTCTCCACAGCCTCGAAGACAATAAGGGTGTTGTGCTCTATGAATGAGGTGCAGTGTCGTTCTAGTGTAGTACACTCTATGTAATATTTTGAGTTGCACTAGCCTCAGTTGAGCAGAGATGGCCACCTCCCGCGGGGACGCCACCGCCTCTTGCCATTCATGTTCGTCCATCTCGCCTATCTCTCCCTCCCATTTAACTTTCAGCGGAGTCATTGGGTCAGGTAAGTTATTAATGAGCTTGCGGTATGTCAACGACGTCGCTCGCTCAACCATGAAATCCGTGAGGAGACAATCCTCAAGCGCTCCTGGTGTCTTTTGAGTGAGAAATACTGGAGATAAGGATTGCACGCCTCAGGGGAACTGCGGTTCTCGCTCGGCCGGACTGTTCTCGGGAAAGCCGATGGTTGAGATTGGGTAGCACCCGGACAAATCTGGAGCGGCGCTTGAAACGCGGGCTTAGCCAGAATAGTTCGGGAGGTGAACCATGAATACTGTCGGATGGCCTGTAGGCCGGTCTGTGGTTTAAAACCTGTATGACTATCTCCAGGCAGTCTGAGGACGAGACTGTTGTTGAAAACGTTCTTTGCAGCTTTTTAAATATTAGAAACAGAGTTCTCCATAGGTGGGAGTCGACGGGCTCCACCTTTTGATTGCAATTATTTGTGTTTCTATTGGTACGTTTTGTGTTTTCGTGTTATGTCATTCCGAAGCTGTATAATGCATGGTATGCATGGTTTTGAATGAAAACATGGCCATGTGAATGAGAGCACTGTGATTGATCGACATTTGATTCTGTTATTTTTGCTACTAAAACTTATTCCTTTTCAGCTGAAATAAAACAAGGAGAAAGGAAATGCCGTGTCTTAGCAAGTTATGTTTTGGTTGTGTTCGCGGCGAGGGTGTAAGGCTGGACGAGAGTCAGCCAGCTCCCCCGGAAGGGACACCCAGCCACGATATGTATTGCAAGCACGGTATTGGCCCCCTTATTTTTAATTCCTTATGGCACAAATACACTAAGGATAACGTAGAATTGCAGTGGCCAAAAACTGGGTCTTTTGAAGAAAAGAAGCTTCAATATTTACAAGAACGCCTTTTTGTTAAACGTAGTCGACAGTCTATGTTCGACACTCTTAACAAATGGCAGAAAGAGGCAAAAAGGAGGCGCATTCGATCAGAGAAGTTCCTCAAGATACAGCAAGGGCAGACTATAACACAGAAAGCTATCGCCCATGATAAAAATAGAATAGAAAAGAATATAGAAATTGCAGACAGACAGTTTAGGCTACAAGTGGACAAAAGCTACGTAACTCTAGAAGGAGCTGAGGATCAGATAGAGGAGCTGCTGGACGCGAGACCCCCTCCGCCATATGCCCCACAGCGCGTATATCCCGCGATACCGGTCCAGCCCGAAGTCAGAACACGAGCATCCGCACCAGAGGAAAGGGGCTCTGCCACCTCTGGCCGAGATGTTGGCGTTCCCTCCCCTCTTGAAGGGGACCTAGCGACACTTGTCCCCGATTCCATGCAGGCGCTAGCACCCCCTCGTATACAACAAAGTGCCCCGACTCCCGAATGGGTTTCTCCCTCTACCAGCGCCGCCCCCGGTGTGTCGGAGCAGACTCCGAGGGGGGCAGCCGGAGGGATGGACGGCAAACGACTGTTCACTAGATCATCCGTGGGATATGGTGAGAAAGAGGTGTTAGAAGATCAGGCCGTTAGATGGATAAGGAGTGACGCGTACACTGTGACTGACATATGGAGTACGGTCAAGGACTTAGAACCGGTAATGCAGCAACACGTGATATTCCAGATGTCTAATTCACTCATTTGGTCTTGGGAAGTCAGCTTCAGGGACGGGACTGCCCCTCAGATATTGTATAATATCCGAGACTGGTCCCATAAATTTAGTTTAACCCCGAATGAGGTATTCAAGAATATAGATACCCTGGTTCAGTACCGGGGGAGACTGTTCTTGAAGAGTCCGCAGTGGACTACGCAGCATCCCATGAGAGAGGTTCATCCCATTTATCATCCCGAGGTCCCTGAACTACGAGATGGTAACCAGGCAATCACACGGGCAGGAATAGTCGCTAGGTTCCAGGAACAATGGGTTTACACTCCATGGAAGAGAAGTGAGGTCCTAGCTCTGAAATCCCAACTACCTGACCCCCGGAAGAACCCTACCGCCTACTACAAAGAGTTGACTGAGGCAGCTGCCTCTGCTGTAATGACATTAGCAGACGTTGAGTTGTTCTTTGGGTTACTTGCACCTGTTCACTTATGGCGACAGGTGCACGACTCTGATCATGCTGAGCTAGGGGGGACATGGGAGGAGTTGAGGGGCTGGGACCGAGATCGCAAACCAGGAGACAAACCAAGGGCTGAAATAATGCCTCTACCAGCAAAAATGTTATGCATACTCTAATTCCGCCCAGAAAGGTTGACTGGGATAAATTGTCTGCTTGTCGGCAGAAAAAGGATGAAAGTGTGTCCGACTTCTTCACGAGGTTCGAGGAAGTTTTCATTGACTTTAGTGGGCAAGATTTGGCAACTGAAGGTGGAACTAGGCTGTTCGTTAACAGATTCGTTACGAACTTGGCTCCGGAGATTTCTGCACGATTGGAGGCGGCGGAAAGTACATGGACTACCTCTACCCCGTCTGTAATCCTAAGCATGGCCCAGTACTATGAACATAGAGAGAACAAAAATAAAGACAAGGTGGAAAAGAAAACAAAAGATCTTAAAACTCGAGTATTGTTGCAGCAAGTAGTGCGGGGACAAGGAGGGGGGAGAGGAGGCCGAGGAACTATGCCCAGAGGGGCGGGCACAGGCAGGGTTGCGGGAGGAGTCCCGACAATAGGTCTGAACCAGTGTTCTTATTGTAGGGAGGAGGGACACTGGAAAGCACAGTGTCCATTTTTGCTTGCTCAGAACGGAGCGGTCCGAGGGCGAGGTCGAGGACGAGGCAGCCCCGACCGAAGTGATATGCGCAAAGAAGAAAGACCAGGCAAGTCGGAAAAGAACCATTTTGACAATCCCCAAGGCAGACAGTACTATCACGATGGTTATGAATCTGAGGGTCAAGACGCTTACGTGACAGCATAGGACAGCCAAGGACAGAGTGGGGGCCAAGTGTCGATCCCGTCAATCAAAGGGGACCTTATGTAAAAGGGGAAGTGTTGGGGACTTCTGAGAATTTCCTAATTGACACGGGAGCAATGAATAGTTCCGTTGCTCGATCATTGGTTCCATGGGCGGCTCTGTCCAGGCAAAATAACGTTTCAGTGGGATTCTCGGGAGTCCGAGTTGTCAGTCCCATCTCTAGACCTCTCCCTTTCACGATCGGTCCTGCCACCATTGACTCCCCTCTACTACTGACTTCGCATTGCGGGGAAAACCTGTTGTGATTAGATATGCTGAAGAAATTAAATGCAACAATTCATTGCTCCGCGGACGGGGTCTATTTAACGATCAGACCCTATGCTGATCACGTGAAACAATGTTTCGCGAAAGGTGAACGCCTTCCGCCTGAATTCGATGGCATTCCCGCCACACTTTGGGCAACAGGGGACGCGGATGTGGGTAAATTAGATATTCCTCAGGTTCACATTACCTTGAAACAAGGCGCAAAGTTACTGCGCATTCCGCAGTATAAGATAGCACCAGCAGGAGAACAGGCTTTGCTGCGCATTATTCAGGACCTGATCGATAAAGGAGTGGTAGAAGAGACGGCTGCTAACATTTGCAATAGCCCGATTCTCTTGATTTTGAAAAGGAACTCTGATGTTGGTGAGCAGGGTGCTGCTTACCGTTTTGTGATTGATTTGAGAGCTGTTAACAAAATAGTGGTGCCACAATACCCAGTGGTGACCGACATCACCACCATTCTCACAACGATCCCGCCAACTGCCAAGTATTTTTCGGTCATAGACCTGAAAAATGCTTTCTACAGCATTCCCATCCATCCTGATAGCAGGCAGATTTTCGGATTCTCGTTATCTGGCCGAAGCTTCCGCTTCTGTCGTGCACCTCAAGGTTATACTGAGAGTCCGAGCATATATAGCCAAGCCCTTAAAGCTTTGCTGGACGACCTGGATCTGCCGAATGGCAATGTCCTTTTGCAATATGTGGATGACTTGCTCATTGCCTCTGACACGGAGGAGGGCTGTAAGGAGGCCATGGTTAAATTGTTGCATCATCTGGCCGCTAAGGGGAACAAGGTATCTTTATCGAAATTCCAATACTGTCGACAGGAGGTGACCTACCTCGGTCATCTACTATCGAAGGAGGGTAGACGACTAACACCTGAACGCATTACTACCATTTCTAACATGTCTGTACCTTGCACGCAGCGTGAAGTTCGCGCTTTTCTTGGCATTACCTCTTACTGTCGCCAATGGATACCTAACTTTTCCCTTCTTGCTAAACCTCTGTTGCACCTGACTACTAAAGATGTGCATGAACCCCTACCCTGGACGGATGAATGTCAGCACTCTTTTGACTCTTTAAAAACTGCTTTGTGTTCTGCTCCTGTCTTGGGCACTCCTGACTATCGTAAACCTTTTGTACTATATGTACACAAGGTCGACGGTTGCTCACTTTCAGTATTAACGCAGGACTTTGGTGGTAAGCAAAGACCGTGCGCCTATTTGTCAGCCACATTGGATAATGTTGCAAGAGCACTTCCTAGCTGTCTGAGGGCCACAGCAGCTGTTGCAGTGGCAATCCGGCAGTCGGAAGGGCTCGTTTTAAATTCTAATTTGACCGTAATGGTGCCACACGCGGTGGACACATTACTAAATAAAACCAAAACGCAACACCTTACAAGTGCACGTCTTACTGGATATGAACTGACATTGTTTGCACCACACATTACGATTACTCGATGTGCAACATTGAACCCTGCCACATTGCTACCACTCCCTACAAGTGAACATGATACAGATCTCCATGACTGCATTTATCGTACTGAAGAAGAAACTATGGGCAGAGTTGACCTTAATGACACCCCTTTAGATGACCCTCAAGGGGAGGTATTTGTGGATGGGTCTTGTTTCAAACTAGCAGATGGGACAACAACAGCTGCATATGCAATTACGACTTTGAAAACAGTTGTTGAGACATTCCGAGTACCTCACCGGTCAGCTCAGGCTGCTGAACTTATGGCCTTGTTGCGAGCCTGTGAGTTGAGTGAGGGACTTGAAGTCAACATTTACACGGACAGCCAATACGCCTTTGGCGTGGCCCATAGTTTTGGGAGGCTGTGGAGGGAGCGGGGTTTCCTTACTTCTCATGGCCAGAAAATTCAGAATGGTCCCTTGGTTGTGCGACTGTTACATGCCCTCACCTTGCCTAAAAAGGTAGCCATCATCAAGTGCAGTGCACACAAAGCAATAGTGGATGAAGTGGGGGAAGGAAATGCTTTCGCAGATCAGGTGGCCAAACAGACAGCACAAACCCTGATGTTAACTATGTTCGTAAATGCCTCTGCAAGGTGGGTGGAGGACGCTGAACTGTTTGATAATACCATGGAGAATGTGAGAGTGTTGCAGAAGGAAGCTACTCCCGCAGAATTGGAGAGATGGGAGAAGGAGGTGGATGGTTGGATGAAAATAATTGCTGGATTGATTTGACCGAAAAACAGATATGGCTATTGCCTAATGCACTAGTACAGGCTGTTGTGACTATGGCACACGGACCGGCACACACAGGAGCAAAAGGTATCTGCGGGCTCCTGGACCCAGTTTGGAACAACCCTAATATCCAAAGGACGGCTGTCCGGTTGGTCCAATACTGTATGGTCTGTTTGCAACACAATCCAGGGAAAGGGGAAAGTGTCTTGAGCGGGAATTTTGCACCTCCCACATTGCCTTTTGAAGTGCTCCAAATGGATTACATTCATATGGAGCGTGTCAATAACTTGAAATACGTTCTGGTGGTGGTGTGTGCTTTTAGCAAATGGGTTGAAGCCTACCCCACCAAGGAAAATACTGCAATGGCCACAGCAAAGGCCCTCTTAAAAGAGTTTGTGCCCCGCTTTGGATTGCCCCGTTTGATCTGGTCGGACAATGGGGGGCACTTCCATGGGGCCCTTGTCAAGCATATCTGCGAGGGTCTACACATTAAGCAGAAGTTCCACGCTGCCCGACATCCGCAATCAGCAGGGCTCGTGGAAAAATATAACGGCATCCTTAAGCTCAAAATGGCCAAAATACAGGAAAGCACTGGGTTGAAATGGCCTGTTACCCTGCCTTTAGCTCTCATGTCATTACATGTTACCCCACACTCTCGTTCTGGCCTCTCCCCGTATGAGATAATATTTGGTAGGCCTGCTAATGTATGGGGGGTACCCAGACCACGTTCTTTTGCGGATATTGAATATCCTATGTTGATCGATTACCTTTATGCCCTAACTAAAGACCTTCGTTCTGTTCATCAGCAGGTAACTTCTGTACTGCAGCCGCTGCCAGAGGGCCCCGGTCATCGACTTCAACCCGGCCCTGTGGGTATTGGTGAAGAAATTTGAATGTAATACCAGTCTGGCTCCAAGGTGGTCCGAGCCACGACAGATACTCCTGGCCACCAGGACGGCGGTTAAGGTGGACTGGAGAAAACACTGGATCCACGTCTCGCATCTAAAGAGGCTGCCTCTTCCGCTTCCTTATGATCAGCAACGCCCAGGGGGAATTCTGACGCAGGAAACAGAGAGAGACGCTGCACTTGTACCCTTTTCTGACGCCTGTGAGAGTGAACTGAGGCTAGAGGAGGGAGAGGCGAGACCAGAAGACTTGGTCCCCGCTAAATCTGCAAACGCTTTGAATCCTGCTTTCAGTACCCCGGCAAGTGAAACTTCTCATGTGCGAAAAGTACCTGGCATACTCTTTTCCCATCAGGAAGTGCCGGGTAATGCGCAATACAACCTGCGACCAAGGAAGCCAAAACGCGGCACCTCAGACCCCTTCCTCAGGAGATAGGGAAAGACTGAATTGCATAAGACAGGGTTTGCTAGTTCTTTTTGGTCTGAGGGGCTGAGCGAGACACTGGACTGAACCCGTTGAGAGCTGGAACTTTGATCATTGTGCTCTGTTCAGAAAGAAGACTCAACACTGAAAAAGGCCTAGGTTGTGCAACGGAGGAGATTTGGAGCACTACTTGTTGATTTTGTTTGGGATGAACAATAGGAGTCTGCCTGTGAGACTCTGACGGACACAGGGAAGAAGAACCCTCTGGCAGGACGGACTGCTAGGCCTACTTTTGGACTTTTAGCTAGGAATGTACCCTTTTGGCCGTATTGTTTTAGAAGAAGAATTCCCAATTGCCCCACGACACGTACCCTTTTATGAGCCAATGTTTTCCACATGGACCACGAAGGTCAAAGTAGCATTTGTAGTGGTTATAGCTGTTATTGTAGCCATGTTCATGGGCTTGTTCATATATTTGGAGCATGAATATCCTCTGCAAAAGTTCTTACCGTCCACCGCTGCACCCTCTGAGCATTTGCTGTTTACTTTGGCACCCCACAAAGAACGACATCGCCAGAAATATGCTAAAAATGTATTTCTTGAAATGCTTCATCAGACGCACAGTGTCACTAACACTACTGATTGCTGGGTTTGTGGGCTTCTACCATCCGCAGTGCACCATCTCACTACCCTTGTCATATCTTGGCAGCTGCGAGGCTTAGTACAAATTGTTTTCAGCCATATACCGCCATTGGGGTGAACATCGCAGGGATTTTGATATTAATGAGCATAATATAATTTTAGACTACATTGGTGCACACTATGGTTTCAATAAAACGGGAAATGGGGGACTGGGAGCAATAGACCCGCAGGCATGTATACAGCTGTGCTTGGTGGCTATGAACAAAACTTGGTTGCAGAACGAACTGTATGATTTTAGAGAGTTCAATGCTTCGTAATATTTCCAGCTTTTTATTGAACGCAATGTCACAAGAGACCGTACTGTACCCATTCCTATTCTGAATGTCTCCTCAGGATTCTGTGTGCAAGGGGTGGGTCGGATACAAATGGGAGATAGCATCTGCAATTATACCTATCGTTTGAAGAAACGCATTAGCCCTCCTTTGATAACTCCACCCAATGTGTATTTTGTCTGTGGAGAAAATGCATATACCTGGTTACCACGCAATTGGGCAGGACGTTGTTACTTGTCTTTCCTTTACCCACCGGTATACATAGCACCATCTGACTATCACAAGACACATCAGCTACACCATGCACGGTCATTCCCTGTAAGCACAGCTCCCACTGCATTACCCAAGAGGCAGCGCAGGCAACTTGATATGACCGAAGTCGATCAAACAGACACCTCTCTGCAGCAATTCACAGATTTTAGCAAGGGTTTAGCACCATTCTGGGGTCCCATATTTAATAGTAGGGAAATAAGGAGATTGTCCAGAATAGTGGAAAATGTCATTAACATAACGACTGATATCCTAGCCAACCTCACTGTGGAGCTTCAGGCGACGAGACTCGTGGCGCTCCAGAACGTATGGTTTTAGACGTTATCTTGGCTGATCGAGGTGGAGCATGCCGCGTGATTGGCAGCTCTTGCTGCGTATATATACCTGACTCCGCCCCCTCTGTTCATTTAGCCATCCAAAAACTGCACCGCATTGCTTCTGAAATGCACACTGCAAATGGGTCCTGGTCACTGTCGGGTTGGTTCTGGGGACTGTTGTCCACCTGGGGATGGAAATTGTTATTGATTCTGGGCGGGGCAGCTGGTATCATCTTTACATCCTGATACAATGTGGTCCGGCCTGTTGCTCTTACTGTGCTACCCGAGTCATTACGCTTTGCGTTCCTACCACTGTCCCTACTAAACACCAAATGTTGCAACAGGGGATACATGAACTAATGGCCATTAATGAAGAGATATTTGAAGATTAACTAACAGACTTTGTATTTAGCTACACCACGCTAAAAGGAGGGTTTGAGGAACCGGAATCGATTTCCCATTACGCAACACCTATAATCGATATGTTATGATTAGCATGATGTCACTTAATACTTTAGTTGTATATTCATACACAATAACACTATAGGGTTCACCATAATAGCCTTGCACCAATTCACGCTCAATCGCCATATTGGGGCCTTGCTAACGGCATTGCATTAACTAAGCCCCATTCTTCCCTTGCACCAGAGTCTGCCTCCTGAGAAAGAAACCAACTGTTGCCAAAACCGCTGTTTCAGCTCGTTAGGCCTGTCAAGGTCGTAGGTAGCAGAAGAGAAGACCGATAAGCACATTCCGGGAGGGGTGCGGGGCGGGCTGTCTCGGAGACGGCAGAAGGGAGTCACCCGTTCAACCTTGCTAAATCTAGGATGAGCGAAACCAGGATGGCATTGCGTGCCATATATGGGCTTTCCTTTTTCTCTGTGCCAGCCTGTACCAATTTGTACTTTTCCATGTTGGGTTATGCTGATGCCAATGCAACTGTATATATGTGATGTACTGACAGGGTGCCAGCAGTCTTCTTGGCAGACCTCGTGGGGTGAGGTCGCAAGGAGCTCCTCTGGCAGAGTTTTGCTTGTCATAATAAATGCTTGGACCTTCTACACTGCCAACCGACTGATTATTGGTAATTGGGTTTTACGTTAACTATAATTGGGAGGTGGTAGAGAATTTTCGGTACTTCGGATGGGCATGTTAATGATAGTATACATCCTAATTCTAATTCAAACAGGTCAAATAATCCAATGAATTTTAGAAGATTTGATAAATCTGTAATATGTTATAAGTGTGGTAGTAGAATGTGTGTTGCTTCGTATGCTGGTTGTCCTGCTATAAATAAGGAGTGTAGGAAGTGTGGAAGATTGGGACACTTTTCAACGGTATGCAGGGATGTTGAGAAGTTTGCTCAAAATTTTAATAGTAAAGTAGCTTGTCTTACTGAGGAACCTTCTAAGGCTTGTAGTTGTGTTTGCAATGGTGGAGAAAATGGTCCTACAAAAGATAAAGGTTTTGTGGTTTATCTTGGTGAAGAAATTTCTATAGTTGACGGTTCAGTTGATGGTCAGGTCATTAAGAAGCCGATTTGTGAAATGTTTGTGTTAGGTGTAAGTCTTGATCTTATGGCTGATTCAGGTTCACCTTGGACGATAATTACTAAAGATTATTTTGAGGAGCGTTTAGGACAGGTTTGGGATTTTTCAGACATTCTTCCCTCTGAAATTTGTGCGGTACGTTTTAATGGTTCAAGGGTAGAGATGTTAGGCTATTTTCTTGTAAAAATTACTTTTAGATCCAGATGTGTTGAGACTAAGCTTTATGTGGCAGTTAAGGGTGTGAGTGTTATTGGTTGGAGGGACCAATGGAGATTTGGCATTATACTTAATCCTCGTGCCAAAGATCCAATTATGCTTGGTGAAATTTTTGATGTTGAGAATGTCTCCTCTGTGGTCAATGATAAAAGAACTGAGTTGATTAAATCAGAATTTAAAGATGTCTTTTCAGAAAAGTTAGGTATGATTCGAAATTATTCTCATAGAATTAAACTAAAATCAAATGCAATTCCGGTTAAACAAAGGTTGAGGGGTGTGCCTATTAATGTTAGGGAAGATCTTAGAAAACCTTTAGATGATCTAGTTTCTGAGAAGATCATTGAACCCATTGATTCTGCGGAATGGGTTTCTCCGATTGTTTTGGTTCGGAAACCTGATAAATCGTTGAGGATGTGTGTGGACCTCAGGACTCTAAATTTAGCCATTATTGTCGACTGTCATCCTCTGCCAAATATTAATGAGGTTGTGTCAATGCTGGAGGGTGCTAAAGTTTTTTCTACTCTCGATTTAAGATCGGCTTATCACCAAATTCCCCTTACTGATGATTCGAAATGCCTCACAGCTTTTATTACTCCTCAGGGCCTTTTCCAGTATACAAGGAAGCCGTTTGGGTTGGCTTCGGCAGCCTCTGTATTTCAAAGAGTCATGTATGATATTTTTAGGGATATGGATCATTTTGTAAAATGTTTTCAAGATGATATTTTAATTTTTTCTGGAAGTAATGAAGAACATCTGCTACATTTACGTTGTGTGTGTGAGAAGTTAAAAGAGAATGGTTTATCTTTAAAGGCTGGGAAATGCAAACTTTTTCAATCATCTGTTGAATATCTTGGTCACACATTGTCAGGTGATGGTGTTGTACCTAAGAAATCAAATGTAGAGGGAATAAGTGAAGCGCCTCCTCCTACTAATAGAGATCAGTTACTGTCATTTGCAGGTATGTGCGAATATTACAGTAAATTTGCAACTAAGATGGAACCCCTCAGGAAGCTCCTTAAGCTAGGTAATTCGTTTGTTTGGGGGAATGAACAACTATTGGCTTTTGAATTCATCAAATCAGAGATTTTACATGCTCCGACTCTTAAACCTTTTTGTCTGAACAAAGTATGTGCAATCACGGTTGATGCAAGTATGTATGGTGTTGGATCTGTTTTATCTCAAAGATCTGGTAAAGAGGAGTGGAATGTATGTTTTGCCTCTCGCACTCTTAATGAAACGGAGCGTAGATATGCAGTCATAGAGAAAGAGCTGTTAGCCTGTGTGTGGGCGATTGAACATTTTAGGAATTTTATTTGGGGCAATAAATTTGTGCTTAGAACGGATCACAAGCCGTTAGTTAATATCCTTTCTCTAGGTGGAGGATGGAATTCCACAGCACGCATTTCCAGGTTAACTTCGAGACTTCAAGAATATTCCTTCACTCCTGAGTATGTTCCAGGAAAAAAAAATGTAGTTGCGGATTTTATGTCTAGGCATCTGTGTATTACTTCAGATAACAAAGTATCTGATGATTCTGAAGTGGTTACTTCTTTACAAGATGTGTTATCTAACTCTTTTGATGGTATTTCTGAAGAGTTGTGGGAGTCAGCCGATACTCAAGATCTCACATTGCAGTCCATTAAAAAGTATATTTTAGAGGGTTGGCCAGACAAAAAGCATTTAGAAGAAGAGCGTATGCTGTTTTTCAATGTCTCCAATGAATTAGAACTTGAGAACAATTTTGTTGTCAAGTCAGGTAAATGTGTACCACCTTTTGACATGCAAACAATTATTTTGGATGTGGCGCATAAATCCAGGTATGTCGGCCATGAAAAGGTTAATTAGAAATTATTTCTGGTGGCCGGGTTTAGATCGTTTGGTTGATCATAAGGTAAGAGAGTGTACTGTTTGTATGGGAAATGACAAAATGCTAAGAGTCAGTGTTCCTCCTTTGAAGACTACTTCTTGGCCAACTACTCCCTGGAAAAAATTAGCTTTTGATATTTCTGGTCCATTTTTGTGTCTTCCAAGTGATTCTCGCTATGCCTTTGTACTTGTAGACTATCATTCTAAATGGCCAGAGGTTAAGTTTGTTTCTTCTGCCTCTACAAACATGGTGGTAGAGTTCTTTAAAGAAGTTTTTTCCAGGGAGGGTTGTCCTTCGACTATTGTCACTGATAATGGGGTTCAACTTACTTCATCAGATATGGAGGAATTCCTTAAATTACATGGTATTAAACATCATACTGTTTCTTTTTATGAGCCACATGAAAATGGATTAGTAGAACGTTTTAATAGAGTGTTGAAAGGGTTCATTACGGATGTGTGTAAATTTGGTAGTAATTGGAAAACTATTTTGAGAGAGAAACTCTGGTTTTATAGAATTACTCCCCATTCAACCACAGAGGTCAGTCCGTTCCGTCTTCTCATGGGACGTGATCCAGCTTCAACAATTTGTCCTTGGTGGTTTAGAGATAAGTGTTCAAATAAATCTTTTTCGAAGGAATTGGTTGAACAGGCTCCTCTGAAGGTTGAAAACAAACAAGCTAGAACCAAATTATGGTATGATAATAAATGGAATGTTAGAACTCCCAATGTTTCAGTGGGAGATTTAGTTAGGATTAAAAGACCTGGTCTGATAACTAAGTGTTCTGATAAGTTTGGCAAACCAATGAAGGTTGTGAGAGTTTATAATAATAGTATTATAACCCAAGATGGCAAGTTGTGGAACATCAAACGTGTTGCTAAATGTCCTAATCTTCATCAATCTTTGAATTCTTCTTATCCACATATAGCAAAAGACACAATTGCCTCCAGGGTTAAGATGTCTCTTCGACCAAGATTGGTTCCCAGGAATTTGGATGACTATGTTTCATAATCTGCAATTTTATTTCTGTATTGAAGGGAGATGTGTTACATTCTGTAGCTGATGTCATTTACACTGTACCTTTAAGTCTATGTTGTATTTCTTTGAGTGTTCTTTAGAACACCTCTGTCTCTTAGGCTTCAGGTCAGTTACACTGTTCCTGTATGCCAAGGAGCTGCATTCTCTGTTGCTGTGCTGCTTACATTAAAACCTACATAAACGCTTCATCTGATTCCTGTGGATTTATAACACTATCCTTGCTACAAAGCAAATTCAAGAGGGGACCATAACCCCCGCTAGGCCCCTGCCACCCAAATAGGCTAGAGAGAAGGATAATTGACTGAGTCAGCACAGGGATGGCCACTGCTGAACTCCACTGCAATCTCTGATAGGTTACGCACCCTTTGCCCTATCCTCGCACTACACGACTCCCCGTCATTACATTCTTGACTATCAATCAGGGTTGACCCATGATGGTCTCAATGCGCTGACACTGTGCAGAGGAAAAGAGGTGGACATACACTACTTGCCCTCAGCTGCTCACAGTACAGTGTTATAGACCAGCGGGGAGTGCACCTGCACTGTGCACTGTGGTAAATAAATAAATAATTACCGGTACTATTTTTCTATGCATTAACTGAAAAGGATAGCTCAATAAATAAGAGGCAGGATCCGTGGAATCTGAGTCAAACAGGCTTTAATTAGATGGCTCGAGCCAATGGACCATCGGGTTCCATCACCTGCAAAGGTTCAGGAAGGGACAGACACAAGGAAAAAGGGACAGCTACAGGAACGGGACAGCTACAGGAACGGGACAGCTAGCATTTCATTAACATTATACAGTATATATAGGAAAACAGTACAATTGCATTGAATACAGTAGGCGTAACAAGTGACAAACGGAAGATAAGAACATATGGGCGTGAAAAGAAGGCGTGCACAGGGCGTGCACGGAGACATGTGATGTAAACGTGACAGAAGTGTCATGAATGGGTGGATACATGGAGGGGGCTACCTGGGCAGCTGGAACCTTTAACCTACTGGTGCGCGCAAACGGGCCATGACGTGTAACTGGAGAGAACTGGGGGCTCTGACTTCTGCACTAGAAGAGGAGACTAAAGTCTGGGATGTCAGGACGACATGTACCTATAGCATATCTGGTATCTTGTGTTTGGAGTACATGTTGCTTGAATCTAAATGTCATCAGGGCAAAGGCTACTTGACACTAAGGCTGGTGCATGCAGATATTCTACATGTATTGCGTGTGCTATGAATCGTCTATGAATACTAATTCAGTAATTCTCTCGCATGGAGACAGAAAGACTAGACTATAGCTGAAGATGTTTATGCGGTTCGTTAGCTTAGGAATGTGAAGACGGGGAGCTGAACTGATAACTAGAGGCATAACATATTCTTGGCAGACAGGCAGGCAGGCCAGGCCGGGCACCGCGCTGCTTGGCAGAGAGTAAGTGAAGGGTCAGGGATGCGGGAGGGGCTGTATCGCTCCTCGGAGTGGTTTCAGGAGACTTGAGCTCGAATCTGGTGTCCGGGCCCTATGAGGCCTAGAAACGGGGACAACTCGATGAGTTAACGTGCACAATGTAAAACGTTGGCAACATAGGCCTAATACTCGTTGCTTTCACGAGGAATGGATAACTGGCATACTAACGTTGGACACAACTATAATTGCGTCTTCATTCGGGCAAGGGGAATATATGCATATTGATCATGCACATATAACATATAATGGGGAACACGTAGGGACACATGACAGGGCAAAATTCAATTTTTCTCATTCCCTCCTTGTTCCCTACGTTTCCTTCAGGAAACATCAATATTCATGATACCATCTATCTGTTCATATAGCATCATTTGCTCGTCTCTTATCTTCTTGGAATGGGACTTAGGACTTGGAATACAAGAGGTAGCGCACAAGCCGCAAATCGCAGGGCCACATTGTAAACATAGACAACAACTGAATATGATCATTACTACTATTCCTAGGAATGACAATACTTTCCATCCCCAGGCAGATATTATACTCCAGAGCCAACCGGACCATGTCCAGGTGCCTGGATTCTGGTGTAGCTGATGGGCTATTTTATGAAGTCTAGTTATAGCTTAATATACAGATGGTGCGTTATCAGGAATGAAAATGCAACAACTAGATCCGATGACTCTACAAGCTCCGCCCCTATCGGCCAGTATGACGTCAAGAACAAGGCGGTTTTGAAGAACGGCAAATCTGATAGCAGATTGCTCTTCTGTTAAGTTACCTAGAGCGGAAGTAGTCTCATTCACTACTGCTTCAAGGGTTCTGGTTAGCCTACGTATTAGCTTACTATTCTGGACAGGACCTATGAAGAAAAAGAAACCTTTATTGAAATCTGTATACTGTTCAAATGCAGTTTCAGTCTGATCGACAATTGGGGACTCGATCTCCCTTCTATGTCTGACGTGTACTAGATGTGTGTTTCTGTGATAATCAGATGGGGCTAGGAAAACTGGTGGCAATAGGAAGGCAATGTAACATGTCCCATCCCAATCTAGGGGCAGACGTACATATGCGGTCTGACCACACACAAAATACGAATGACGTGAGGCTTTGAAAGTAGACTTCCCGCTGTCACTATACTCGACCACAGTAGTACAATCACTGTGTCCTAGATGTACTGAACCATTCTTTCTAACACATAATTCGCCTTTCACTGGTAGAACTGTAATAGCAGGCAAGTCTGGAGTAGTCTCAGACTGAACATTTAAGACCATGAAATTCGAGGAATAATTACCTAGATCATATACTTCATTTTCTAGATCTAACCCTGTTCTGTGGGAAAGACCTTCCTTGTCTGGGAAACATGTTCTATTCACAAGGGACTTATCGTCTGAGGATGATGTTATCGTAAACCATGCTCCACACGAACCATTGTGTGAGAACGGATAGGGAAAGAGTGGCAGAACTCCCTTCGGTATCTGGAAAGGGGGGAGTCGACCACACACCCAACAATTAGTGGCATTGCTAGTCTGGTGTGAATAGTGTAACATTCGGATAAAAGTATTGTTGCGCATGGCAAGTCGGTAGGATAACTCGTGAGGGGGTAGTTCACTAAAAGTGTGCTCTACTGTATCATTAGAAGACAAATGTAAATGTGAATCAATAGGAGGAAAAAATACATGTAAAACATAACTTATGCATGTAACCGTAAGACTCAGAAATAACATAAACAATAAAGTGACGATGCATCTGCTGCGCAGATTTTTACAATAACGTAGTTTCTTGGAGTTTCGACTAACTCTCTCACTATGGGGGTCTATCTCATACATGTCAGGAACCTGTCTAACCGCTTCACCCGAGAGGGACTTAAACAATTAAACTGTCTGACTTACTAGACCGGAGCTTAAGTTTATACTCCTGCTGCGGAGTTTTCTCTAACAGGGGAAGTTTAGAGTCAGTATCTGGGCAGTCCTTGAGAAAAGTCTTTGGACGGAGTCCATGAAAACGCTTGATATGACTGGAGTGAAGCCACCCCTTGCGGCCCTCCAATTTTACTGCTGTCCTTGTAGTCATCAGAACTAGTTTCGGCTCTTTCCAGCGGGGCTCCAGCGGACTTGAACGATCAAAGTTCCTTACAAGAACAAGGTCGCCAGGAATGACCTCGTGCGGTTTTACTTGGGTGTTGTCTGGAAAGGCAGCCGCGACCTGTGAACGACAAGAGAGTAGTGCAGACATCAAGGAAGCTAGGTAATCTGTCAGCATATTACTGTCAACATCTGTAATTTTACGTGGCATAGGTGTACCCCACATATTCGGGGGACGACCGAAAACAACCTCAAACGGTGACAGACCTGAACGGGAATGAGCAACCATTCTCATGTAAAAAAGGGCGACTGGCAGAGCTACCATCCAATCTACGCCTTTCTCGGCACAGACCTTTGCAATGCGGATTTTCAGAGTTTGATTGTGTCTCTCGACGAGGCCAGCTGCCTTGGGGTGTCGTACGCAATGGAACTTCCACTGGTACCCTAACAGAAGAGATACTTGTTTCATGAGTTCGGATGAGAATGGCTGGCCGTTATCTGAATACACGACCCTCGGTAAACCATAGCGAGGGAATTACTCACGAACCAACTGCCTGGCAGTGGTCGCGGCAGCGTAATCTGGGACTGGATATGCTTCTGTCCATCTGGACAAAGCGCATACAACTACGAGGACATACTTGAAACCTCGACATCGATCCATCTGAATATAATCCATCTGGAGGACTTCAAAAGGGTGGTCAGGAGGATGGAATCCACCTTGTTCCACCGGGACACCTTTACCTGGATTGAACTGACAACATATCATGCAGGTACGCACTTTCTGCTTAGCTGCTGCTCGTAAATGCTTGTTAAACCAGAGGTTCTGGATGCTGTCTAACATGGCTTTTTCTCCTAAATGTGCTGGACTGTGTGCTGTGTTAATAATGACTTGAACCATAGAGTCGGGGAGAAACCATGTGGCTTTTCCCTTCGTCAACCATCTTTGATCTGTCTGGACCCCTCCTTGTTCAGACCATTTCTTGATTTCATCGGGAGTAGCATGTGTCTGTATGTCTAGTACGTCTTGTGTAGGGTCTTTAACTGTCATACAAGTAGTCTGATCGAGAACATCTGTCTTTGTCGTGTTAACTGGAATGTCTGGAGTCTGAGCTGTAAGCTTGGCTGTTCGATCTGCTAGATCGTTACCTTGGGAAATGGTGTCAGTGGCTTTCGTATGTGCTTTGCACTTCATAATGGCAATGGCTTTCGGTAAATGTATTGCTTCTAACAGAGCTTGGATGAGGGGGCCATGCTGAATCTTGGTTCCATGAGAGGTCATGAAACATCTTTCTTGCCAGAGTACTCCAAAGTCGTGAACGACTCCGAATGCATAACGTGAATCTGTATATATGTTTACTTTCAGGTTCTTGGCTCGTATGCAGGCTTGGGTCAGAGCAATGAGCTCTGCTGCTTGAGCAGACAGGGTGTCAAGACGATGTGTTTCTATAACTTCAGTTTCAGTAGTCACTGCATACGCGACTACTAACTCTCCTGTACTTGTTCTCATACATGAACCATCCACATAAAGAGTCAGGTCTGGGTCAGGTAATGCAATGTCCGTCAAGTCTTGTCTTGGCTTTGTCATAGTGTTAATAACTTCCACACAGTCATGCGTGGCAGGACTCGATGTAATCGAGGGTAACAGTGTAGCAGGATTTAAAATGTTGCAGCGTCTGATTTCTATGTGTGGCTGAAACAGTGTCAATTCATATCCTGTCAGTCGTGCAATTGTCAAGTGCTGAGTCTGTGTTCGGTTTAAAAGAACTTCCACGGAGTGTGGAACTTGTACTGTCAGGGAGTGTCCTAACACTATGGAATCACTTTGTCTGATAGCTAGAGCTGTGGCTGCAACCGACTTGAGGCACGCAGGCAAAGCCTGGGCCACCGGATCTAATGTGCTAGAAAAATAAGCACAAGGCTTGTGTTGTCCTGCTTGGTCTTGTGTGAGAACAGATAATGCTGTACCATCACGTTCAGTGACAAAAAGTGTAAAAGGCTTACTGTAGTTTGGTGTCGCTAACACAGGTGCATTACATAAAGCTTTCTTTAACTCATTGAAAACAAGTGTATGTTCCTGGGTCCAAGGGAGGACAGTCGATGTGGCTGCCTCCTGTGTCGTTAACTGTATCAGTGGTTTGGCTAGATATGCGTACTGAGGGATCCATTGTCTGCAATAAGAAGTGAGGCCGATAAAAGATCGTACCTCCTTCTGTGTCTTGGGCTGTGGAAGATGTGCTATTAACTGGATACGGTCTGGTGTCAACTGTCTACCCCTCTTGGACAGTAAGTGTCCAAGGTATACCACTTGCTGGACACAGAATTGTAGTTTGGAAGGGGACACCTTGTGCCCCATCTCTGCCAGAAAATACAAGACTGTAAGTGACGCACGTTCGCAGTCACGTTCTGAACGGGCTGTGATCAATAGATCATCGACATACTGGAGCAGGGCAGTGTCAGTTGGCATGTGAATACTGTCTAGTTGTCTCTTAAGTGCTTGATTGTAAATACTAGGACTTTCTGTGAAACCTTGAGGAGCTCGTGCAAATTTATAGCTTCTTCCATTTAAACAGAATCCGAAAAGAAACTGGCTGTCTGGATGAATGGGAACACTAAAGAATGCGTTCTTGAGATCAATAACAGTAAAGAACGCTGCTTCGGAATCAATGGCAGTCAATAGAGAAGAGATATCTGGAACCACTGGGTACTGAGGTATGATACATTTATTAAGTTCTCGAAGGTCAATCACTAAACGATATACTGGAGGTGCATTTGGATCAGTACGTTTTAGAATCGGAATGATAGGAGAATTACATACATTGGAGTCAGTTTCTACAACCACTCCTTGAGCAATGAGCTCGTCAATAATTTTGGATAAGGCTACTACAGCCTCGGGTGGCAATTTGTACTGTCTGATTCGTGGTAAAACAACACCTTGTTTCAGAGTGACACGATAGGGTGTAATGTGCATACAACCTACATCAGTTGGACCTTGCGCCCATAAATGCTGTGGTACATTCAATAATCTTGGATCAAAATCACGTAACACATAATGACCTTTAAAATCACGTAAAAACAATCTCACTCCTTCCGGAGAACAGCATATGACAGCGCCTAACTCCTTCAATGTTTTAATACCTAGTAAATTTTCTGGACATGATTTCGTAAGTAACAAATCTGTAGTTCGGGACAATGGACCAACTTCTAGGGAAACTGGTTTCGATATTTCATTAACAATAGGCTTTCCTGAAAATCCCAGGGAAACGTTTCTTGAGCCTGAGAGTGGAGCCCCTGGAACCTCGTCATGACTGATGGTAGTCCTACTTGCCCCTGTATCAATCAGAAACTTTCTGTCTTTCCCTAATACTTGACTGTGTACATAGGGACCCTCTTGATCTACAGGAACCTCGATGAGAGGCAAGCCAACCTCCCTCTCTAGGCTGTTTCATGAATACTGCTGATATTCTGGATAATCTGACTGTGCGTACTGGTACATCTGTTGTGTAACGTGTTGTGTGGCAGCTATAGGCTGCGGTACTGTAACTGTCTGTTGTGCGTTCTGCGGTGGTTGCTGCGAATTCTGCGGAACATGTTCTTGTCTAGGAGGACGCGGTCTCTCTTTCGTCTTACCTGTAGCTATGTTGTGTTTCAGAACTGCACATTCATTTATATAATGACCTGGCTGTTTACAGTAATTGCATGTCCCTTTAACGGGAGCTGCAGAATGACTAGTCTGATTCGTACCCTTCTTCTGACTGTCTTGTGGAACAGACTGTGCAACTAGTACTTTCATTTTCGTGTCTTTCATACGTCTCTTTTCGTGTTCTTGCTCTTCCCTGATTCTGTTCTGGTGATACTGTAACATCTGGAGCATTTGGGACGGGGTATTAGCTTGCCAAGTACTTTCGACTTTCAATACTCTATTTTTAACCTGCGGTAAAGAATTCTCAACTAGTTTGGTAACAAAAAGATGTGGATACGACTCACTACTTGTTTTCAGACCGCTATTAATAATGAAACATTTCTCAAATCTGGAATAAAAATCACTAGTGCCTTCGTCTTGTTTCTGTTTACAGGCTGAGATGGCATCCCAATCTTCCTTTTTCGTGGCTAGTAATCTTGGCAAGACTTGTATTAATAACTCGGGCAATTCTTTGGCTTTTTTCCCAAGACCAGTACCTGGAACTCGTGCATTATCTTCGTTCTCTAACGCGGTCCAGTCAATCTTTTTCTCTCCCACCTCCCATTCTTTTTCTTTGAGTTTTTCATATATGCCCGCAGGCAACAGGACCTTTAACATTTTGATGATATCTGGATACGTGTATTCTCCCATACGGAGCATGTCTTTTAACTCACGGTGGAACCCTGCTGGATCTTTATCGTGACAGGGCACTAACTTTTTCATTTCTAGTAATTCTATTTTCGTGATAGGGGTGTAAACAAATACTCGTTCGAGGTTACCCCCCGCTCCCTTAACTGGATGCACTTCTCGCAACGGATTCTGTCTGTCTATGTAGAATGGGGGTGAAACAGGAACAAAATGCGGAGTCAGGAACGTTCTGTATTTGTGGCGCTGTTCTAAAATGACACTAATTAGATCGGTACCTAGACCTTTCCATCTGTTTAGGAGTAACTCGTTCAATACGTTGTATAAAGGACCTGGATCAGAATGCTGACTTTCATACAGTGTAATGAGGTGCTGGATCATGTACATACCCACCAGTCGCTGCTCGTCTGGGGGCAGTTTCAGAAACATTTGAGCCACTACTTCGTCTGGAAACGTGGTAGAATCACTAGTCCATCGGACTGCTGATCGGGCTAGTTCTTGTTCGTGCATGGTACTAAGCTCACTGTAACCTATTCGTAATTTCAGAACTTTATCGGTAGTCTGGAATAAATGTTCGAGAGAACACTGTTCTGGTACGGGAGGAGGAAAAACTTTCTTGTAATCTGGGCGTGTATGTCTATCTGACGGTCTCGCTCTACCTACATACGCTATTCTGCTTGGATTCTCGTTGTCTATATCTTCGTCTGAAGAATCATTCTCTTTCTCTGCTACTATTCTTGCTTTCTCTCTCTCGTGTATGCCTATAATTTCTTTACGAATCTTTCTGTACATGGTTTCTATACTATTTTGGGTCTTGTGTTTTCCTTCGGCTATATTGTCGCTCCATCTTGTCAAGACTTTCATCTCGTCTTTGTCTTTATCAGGATGATCTTGTTATCTTATTAAACAATTTATCAAGAACTGTAAAATCATACTTTGAATCTCGACTTTTCTGTGTGCCATAGCTTCGTGAATACTTTCTGGATTCTCCCCTGTTCGGATAAAATGATATATTCTGTCTAGATGTTCTTTCATATCTGATATAGTAATCAGAAAGTCTGCAACTCGTCGTAAACGTACGGAATACAAGATCATGCGATCTTCACCTGGTACTGGATCATATCTACAATCATATTTACTATCAGTAAGGAACTTTTTGAGGGCTTCGTACGTAGCTACCTTTGGCGTGTGCTGTAACGCTGCGTCTCTCAGCGTCAGTCGTTTTGTTTGAGGCGGGGTGATAGGAGTACCTCCCCCTGCTCCTCCTGAACTGGAATCGTCAGTTAATACTGAATGTGCGGCTGCTGGTAACGTGACTGGCAAAGTAGGAGTACGTAATGTGGGTTGGTCCTGGGGTACTGGCGGATTAACAGGATTCCCGGGACCAATGGCTGGAGGCACAGTAATTACATTATTAACGGGAGGTGGAAGTTGAACAGGCGGAGTAGGATTCGTATTAGCATATTCTGGGACAGTGTCGTCTAAATAGGAAGAAAGGAAAATTTCAGCTGCGGTCGGTTTGTGACGTAGCTTAGTCGGGACCAATGGTGGCGGTAAATTACAGGGTGCTTCCGGGGCCGCCTTCAGCAAACCCTCGGCGAGAAGGGGATACATACCTTTAATAAGGGCATTTCTCTGTCTGTCTGACTGTTCTGCTCTAACTCGTTCACCTTCTTCTAGTAATTCCCTTTCTTGGGCTTTTTTTTCAGAAGATTCCCTACTTAATTCTGCTTTTCTGAATTCTTTCTCTGTTCTTTTATGGGATTCTTTACGCCATAATTCTATGGCATCTTTCTGAGACTGTGTGGCTTTCTTTTTCCATAATGCTTCTTCTACTCTCATGATGCACTCGGCATCCCATGTTCCTGAAACAGGCCATCTATATTTCTCTTCGAGATGTTTGGTATAGTCAACCCATAAATCTAGATACAGTATGGCATCTAAGCCATGCTTATGATACATGAAATGTCCAGGACTGTCCCTGGAAGGGACAGGAACTGATTCTTCGAGTAACCCTTTTCTTGTTTTTATCTGACGTAACTTCGAAAACAGAGGCATATTTGAACCGTACTTGAACTTGAACACAATACACAATGAACACAGTAATGAATAGCAAAACAATCATTCATACCACGACATCAAGAACACATTAATAACAGTTCGAACAGAATACTACCTGATACATTGAAAACATAATACTTGAACTTCTCGAGAACAGACTTACTAGAATTACTGGATGCACTGCTAAAACAGTACAGAACATACCGGTCTCCTAAAGAGACACGTCATACCGTATCCACCTAGGTGAACACGTCGGACCGGATCTGTGTACCTCAAACCCGTCGGACCGGGCACAAATTAATGAACCCGTCTAGATACCCCCAGCAACGGTACTCACCGGGAAGCAAACTGAAAGCCTCGGACTGGACTGCTACGACGTCTGGTTACGGCTACGCACTACGCATGCGCCTCGGGCTTCGGCTTCGGTTACAGGTGGGCCTCCGGATACCTCGGACCTTGCTCTCTCGGCTTGGGCTCTGGTCGGGACGACCCGCCTTCCTCACCGCCTCGTCTGGATGCCGGACCGCAGTCTCCGTCTCCTCCGTGGGCCTGAGGGAGACTTGAAGCAGAAATATCTGCACGTGCACGTAGGGTTCCGTCACGGCTGTAGAAGGGTCAGGGGGCCTGCGTTACATCGCCTGCGCGTGGGGAAGGGGCTCGTCCCTATTCGGGCGCCATTATGTGGTAAATAAATAAATAATTACCGGTACTATTTTTCTATGCATTAACTGAAAAGGATAGCTCAATAAATAAGAGGCAGGATCCGTGGAATCTGAGTCAAACAGGATTTAATTAGATGGCTCGAGCCAATGGACCATCGGGTTCCATCACCTGCAAAGGTTCAGGAAGGGACAGACACAAGGAAAAAGGGACAGCTACAGGAACGGGACAGCTACAGGAACGGGACAGCTAGCATTTCATTAACATTATACAGTATATATAGGAAAACAGTACAATTGCATTGAATACAGTAGGCGTAACAAGTGACAAACGGAAGATAAGAACATATGGGCGTGAAAAGAAGGCGTGCACAGGGCGTGCACGGAGACATGTGATGTAAACGTCACAGAAGTGTCATGAATGGGTGGATACATGGAGGGGGCTACCTGGGCAGCTGGAACCTTTAACCTACTGGTGCGCGCAAACGGGCCATGACGTGTAACTGGGGAGAACTGGGGGCTCTGACTTCTGCACTAGAAGAGGAGACTAAAGTCTGGGATGTCAGGACGACATGTACCTATAGCATATCTGGTATCTTGTGTTTGGAGTACATGTTGCTTGAATCTAAATGTCATCAGGGCAAAGGCTACTTGACACTAAGGCTGGTGCATGCAGATATTCTACATGTATTGCGTGTGCTATGAATCGTCTATGAATACTAATTCAGTAATTCTCTCGCATGGAGACAGAAAGACTAGACTATAGCTGAAGATGTTTATGCGGTTCGTTAGCTTAGGAATGTGAAGATGGGGAGCTGAACTGATAACTAGAGGCATAACATATTCTTGGCAGACAGGCAGGCAGGCCAGGCCGGGCACCGCACTGCTTGGCAGAGAGTAAGTGAAGGGTCAGGGATGCGGGAGGGGCTGTATCGCTCCTCGGAGTGGTTTCAGGAGACTTGAGCTCGAATCTGGTGTCCGGGCCCTATGAGGCCTAGAAACGGGGACAACTCGATGAGTTAACGTGCACAATGTAAAACGTTGGCAACATAGGCCTAATACTCGCTGCTTTCACGAGGAATGGATAACTGGCATACTAACGTTGGACACAACTATAATTGCGTCTTCATTCGGGCAAGGGGAATATATGCATATTGATCATGCACATATAACATATAATGGGGAACACGTAGGGACACATGACAGGGCAAAATTCAATTTTCCTCAGCACCAGCAGCAGAACAAGTCACAAACGATAGGACGAAAGAACCGTGCCAGGCAAATGACAGTGCCGCTGCACTGTTCGCCATCAGCTGCTCGCCCCCTTGCCTCACTATCGGCCCAAGTGCATTGGAGCGCTTTACTAGTGCATCAGTTACATTACAGAAGGTCCGATTGATTCATTCTTTAGACACAGGGAGAATCAGTGAATTGCCCAGAATAGAAAGTGTGTCAAGCCAACGCTGGGGCCCAAGCCAGGGTTCCCAGTACCGGTCAACAGCTCTGATTTGACTTTATTACCCAGAAGATATTTTGAAATCCATACTGTCGCCACAATAGTCCCACGGGTAAACACTTCTCCATCTCTCTCTCTATTGCTCGTCTTAAAAACACGCAAGTATAGTATTGGGATGCATCCCAGTGCCCTAGAGGGTACATAACCATCAGAACTAAATGCTCATTAATCTGTGAGGCTTTTCAAACTACCCAACACTCCCGCATTTTAAAATGCACTCAAGCCTCAACCGTCGGTGCCTTAACACACGGAGTTATCATACAGTTTCACCTGCAAAATTCCGTATAAATAGAGACTTGACATGAGGGCAAATTCCTCAGTGAATATATCCTCCTCAGAAGGAGGAAAGCCGAGAACAGAAAAAATGCTATTCCCACAATCAACGGCGCCCAATACATTTGCATACATTTCCATGCCTTTGATACGACAGAGAAGTAAGGGAGCCAGGAGTAACCCCAATGTCCCTGTTTATTATAAAGCACACCACATCGCTGTCTCGTACCAAGCCCCGGGCAAGAAGGCAGCAGCTTATAAATAGGGCTCCCGGTTTTCCGTTTTTACGGATTTATACACATAAATACAGACAGAAAACTATTTTTGCATTGTCTGTATTTAAATATAGAAACGGAAAAATACGAGTAAAACTGTTCATGGATGAGGTCACCTTCTGGCATGTGCTAATCAGCAGTCAGGAAGCACACCTTGGGCACACGTTAAGCTCCTCTGCTACAATCTACTGGCGCCAAGTGAGTCACTTACCTCAAAGACACTCACTTGCAGTGCACGTTATGTTAAAGAAGGCAGACGGCCCATTGTCATTCTAAATGTGATAATCATCTGCAGTCAGAATGACAATGGGCGGTCCACAGCCTGTGCGAGGGTGGGGAGGGGCGTTTGCTTCCCGTGGAGTTCCAAGAGAAGTGCGAAGTGTGAGCTGGCCCCAATAACATTTTAACTCTTGGGGATTATCACAGCTAAGCCCCCAGGTGCTCTGATAAACTAACACTGAATAAAGCATGGGCCTTGAGAAAGCGGACACTGGCCCATTTTGCCTGCTGCCACCAGGCCCAGGTGCAGAGGGGGGGTGGTGTCAGCAGCTGTTTACACAGGAGCTGCAGATTCACGCCTCCAGCAATGGACTCCCAGTGACAGGCATTCCTCCCTGAACTCGATGTCATGGGAGGCAGACAAGGCTCTATCTGTTCGAGGAATCCCAGGTTTTTCCTCCCTGTAGTGACGGTCTAGTGTTTGCACGTCACGTCGGCGTCGTGACGTGCTGGCGGCCATGATTGGCTGCGCGCGCAATGCGCGCGAAAAGCGAGAGCAGAGCCGGAGCGCAAGGCAGAGGCTCGGCGCTCTTTAGGGAATATAAAGTAATAAACGCAACTACAGTACTACAGGCTCCAGTGTCTTTATTGGTGACCCTACTTCACTACAATGGCGACGAGGGTGGGATGACGACCCCCCAGCAAGAAAGAGCCACCAGAACGACCACGATACAACATAGAGAGCACCAGTGTTACCAGGACCACCAAACAAAGAGCCCCAAAGGACAATTACAGCACAGGTACCCTAAAGAGCGTGGCAGAGCCCAAGAGCACCCGAAGGGGCGGTACAGGGAAACGACAAAGGGGGGACAGACCCCAGAGACAAGCAGAAAAGTGCGCCAACCCACACAGCAGCCCAAAAGACAGGGGGAACCGCGCTGGATAACCCACCGAAGAGCGAGGGGGCTGACGCAGGTAGTCCCCACGCCCAAACAAGCGAGGAAGAGCAGGACGATGCACCAGGGAGTCCCAGAGGCCAAGGGAGTGCATAACTCAAGGTCAAGAGAGAGAAAATGAGCGCGCAAACTGGATACGCGATGGCGCCGGTACAGTTTTTACCCCGCCCCGGAGAACCACTTATGAAGTGGGAGGACTGGAGAGAATATATAAACAATTTCATAGGAGTCCTGGAAGATGAGAACGAAGAGGTGTTTAAACCCACGAGGAAAAAACGCATCTTGTTACTGAACCTTGGCCCGGAAGGTCTGAGAATTTACAAGAGCCTAGTACCGAAACAGAGAACAGCCACGGACGACGATGTATACGCTCACGCACTCGACGACCTCAACGAACACTTCAGGCCAGCAGTGTGTGTCTCTGTGGACAGGTTCAATTTCCAACAGAGGAAGCAACGTCAGGGAGAAACGGTGGAGGAATACGTGGCGGCACTGAAGCGGTTGGCATCCACGTGCAAATACGACAACTGGGAAGAGGAGTTCATTAAAGACCAGGTGGTGATGCATACCACGTGTACGACAAACTATGGGCCAGCGGAGACACTACACTGAAAGAGGTGATGGTCATCGTCAAAAGGGCCGAGTTAGCACGACGATGCGCAGAAGTAACGAGGAAAGAAACAGCGTCCAACGCCATGGTGAACAAGGTAGACGACGAAGGACCTCGCAGAGAGTATCAAAACAAGAAGCCAATAGAGAGGGGACCCAACAAGTGGCAGAGCAACACAAGCCCATCGGGGAAACAAGCAGGAAGCAACAAGAAGCCATGCTACAGGTGCGGGAGCTGGTCGCATGAAGCGCACGACAGGAAGTGTCCCGCATTTTGCGCCAAATGCATGTACTGTGGAATAATTGGCCACTACGAGAAGGTCTGTCGGAAGAAGGCCTCCAAAGGCATGGTGAGATACGTAGGTCAAGGCAGCGAAGATCAAGACAAAGACACAGAGGAGGATGTCGTCACGGTGATCTACATCGATGATCAGGTGTTGAGCGCGGACGGCCAAGTCCTGGGCGTAGACGGAAGAAGGACAATGAAACCTGTCCTAGAAATGGCAATAGGTGGTGTCACAATCAGCGTGGTGGCAGACACAGGCTCACCCTACACTATTGTCCAGAGAGCAGTGTGGGAGGAGAAATTCGCACCGCGACTAGGCCCAGAACTAGAAAAACTAGACATTCGCCCCGTCACGTACAACGGAGATCGCATACCAATGGCAGGATTCAGACCTTTGACCTTTGAATTCCGAGGCCGGTCAGCTTACTGCAAGCTCTACGTGTCGGAGAGAGGCCCATCGGTCCTAGGATGGCTAGATCAAGGCGACCTGGGCATCAAGCTGGATCCGGGAGGCAAGGAACAGATACTACTAACGGACCAGGAAGCGTTGCCCGATCTCGACAAATGGAGGAGTGAATACCCCAAGGTGTTCGGGGGCACAGTAGGAAGGCTGGAAAAGTTCGCCCACAAAATCGTCCTAAAGGAAGACGCCGTACCTGTGGCTCACAAAGCAAGAAATATCCCGTTAGCAGTGAGGGAAGCCGTACGGGAGGAACTTCAAGACCTGGAAAGGAAGGGGATCATCGAGCCCATCACATGCACTGAGTGGCTAGCGCCCTTGGTAGTAGTCAAGAAACCCAGCGGGAAGGTTCGGCTGTGCGTCGACTTGCCGGAACTGAATAAGAACATTGTGGTGGAAAGGTTCCCCTTACCCAGAATAGAGGAGATGCTGGCTAGCACAAGGGGGATTAAGTGGTACTCCACCATAGACTTGACCTCCGCTTACCATCAAATAGCTTTACACCCGGGGAGCCGGAAACTAACATTGTTCATCACCCCGTTTGGGTGCTATCAGTTCCGCCGCATGCCATTTGGACTGGCCTCTGCGGCAGCGGTGTTCCAGAAGCTGATGCACCAACTGTTCAAGGATATCGCCGACGTCCAATACTTCCAGGACGACATCCTGGTGATGGGGAGAGACAGACCTGACCATGATGTGAAGCTTGGGAAAGTGTTGAGGATCTTAGAAAGAAAGGGACTCACAGCGGAGTTGTCCAAGTGCCGGATAGGGATGAACTCGGTGACCTACCTAGGGCATGAGATAGGAGTGCAAGGAGTGACTCCTAAAGCAGAAAACGTAAGAGCGATCTGTGAAGCACCCCCACCCACCAACAAGGAAGAGGTCAGATCATTCCTGGGAATGGCAGAGTACTACGGCAAGTTCGTACAGCACTTTGCCTCCAAGACTCATCACATGAGGCAGCTGACAAAAGAGAACACGGAATTCTGCTGGTCAGAGGAAACACAAAGGGAATTCGACATTATCAAAAAGGAAGTAGCGGGAGCAATACCGCTCCAAGGGTACGACCCTCAAGGAAAGACCGTACTAACCACAGACGCCAGCGATAAAGGACTGGGTGCCGTCCTCATGCAAGACCGGGGACAGGGGAGACTGGAAACATTAAGCTTCGCCTCACGCACGCTGAGCGAAACAGAAAAAAAGTACAGCGTGATAGAGAAAGAGATGCTGGCAGTGGTGTGGGCCACCACGAGATTCAGACAATTCCTGTGGGGCACACGGTTCCAATTGCGGACGGATCACAAGCCATTACTGAAGGTGCTAACGTCGAGCGGGCACGCGGATGCCACGCCCCGAATAATCAAAATGACACTGAAACTACTCGAATTCAGGTATGATGTGGAGCATATCCCAGGCAGCAAGAACAGAGTCGCAGACTATCTGAGCAGAGCGGCGGCCATGGAACCGAGTGAGGAAGACAAGGCGGGAACAGAAGAATGGGTAGCACTCATGGAGGACCACGAGAAGGTCATCAGCCTTCAAGAGTGGAAACAGGCGTATGCGGAAGACCAGACCTTAGAGGAAGTGAAGCTATACATCACCCAAGGATGGCCTGACAAGAGACACACTCGCGGGGAACTCAACCCCTACTTTGAAGTCAGGGAAGAACTGTCCATGGACGACCAAGGAATATTCATGTACAGAGGCGAGAAAGTCGTTCCCCCAACAAGTATCATCCCTAGTCTGCTGGACATGCTACACGAGGGACACCTGGGAATTGGAAAACTTAAGCTGAGGTCCAAACAAGATTATTGGTGGCCAGGAATGGATATAAGAGCAGAGCGACATGTAAGAGATTGCTCAAGGTGCCAGGGTGCTGACAAGACACTCAAACCACTACGCCCAGCACTGGGTACATTCGAACCTCCGAAAAATCCATGGGAGGAGCTGTCAGTAGACATCCTAGGTCCGATCCTAGACACACAAGGAGTACAAAAGGAGGTGTGTGTGTCCTAGTAGACAAATACTCGAAGTGGCCAGAAGTGAAAATTGAGGAAACAATGGACACAGAAACCATCGTAAAATTTTTGGCAGACACCTTTGTGAGGGAAGGCATTCCAAAGTCCATCCTCAGCGATAATGGCCCCCAGTTCAGATCGGAAAAATGGAACAACTTCATGCAAAGAAACGGCATTATAGCGAAGCACACATCCATATACCACCCGGCGGGGAATGGTCAAGTGGAGCGCTTCAACAGAGTAGTGATGGGGTCTATCCAAGCAGCCATCGCGGACAACAAAGATTGGGAGAAGGACATATGGCACATGTTGTGGGCGTATAGGATAACTCCCACAGGTACCGGATACAACCCCTTCCAGATATTGCGCGGCCGCGAACCATTCACCCAAGACAATCGGGTGTGGAAAGAGAAAACAATTGTAAGCGAATGGTCCTCCACAGTGGTGCGTGCCAACATAGAGAAAGCACAAGCGGTCTACACAAAACACTACAACGAGCGGAGGAACGTGAAAGACACTGAGCTGGAAGAAGGGGAATGGATGAGAGTAAAGTTGCCCATGCTACAAAGGAAGGGAGAGAGCAAATACAGCAAGCCCATGCAGGTGAAGGAAATAATGGGCAGAGCGGCCAGGTTGAGTGATGGGAATGATTGGTCACAGGACCGCATGGCAAGATGCAATAAGATTCTATCTTGGAACTATGGGGAAGTAGATGAAGAGGATGGAGAGATTGAACTCGGCCAACAAGAACATCTGGAGGCGGAACCTGAAATGTGAGGAGAAGAACAGCGACAGGTGAAGGCGGGAAGCATCGAGCAGGAGCAGAGGGTCGGAGAGGACCTGAGTGATGTAAATGGACATGTAGAGGCACGAAGAAGCAGAAGAAGCAGCGAAGGAGAGAACCACACCACCCCGGTAAGACTGACCTGGCGCGGCAGGGTGGTGGTCAAGCCTACAAGGTTCAGAGACTATGATCTGAGCGACGGACTGTAAGTTACAAATGTTATGTGTTGGAAAAAGGGGAGATATGTAGTGACAGTCTAGTGTTTGCACGTCACGTCGGCGACGTGACGTGCTGGCGGCCATGATTGGCTGCGCGCGCAATGCGCGCGAGTAGCGCGAAAAGCGAGAGCAGAGCCGGAGCGCAAGGCAGAGGCTCGGTGCTCTTTAGGGAATATAAAGTAATAAACGCAACTACAGTACTACAGGCTCCAGTGTCTTTATTGGTGACCCTACTTCACTACACTCCCTGTGAAGAAAGGTCCCCCTGGGCTGGATCGAGACACAGAGAGTGAGGCTTTCTCCTTTCCACCCCTTGCCATGCTTCAAAGACACCTCAAACACAAGCCACAGAGACGCGTTTTCCAGCACTGAGTGTAACGTGATAACAATGTATTAATTCTCTTGGGGTTTTCACCCCCCCCCCACACACACAGAGACACACACACTCAGACACACTGCTCTGCACCGATTGTTCGGGAGAGGAAGGGATCACCCCATCCTCTAGATCGGAAGTTGCTCTCTGCCTACAGGCTGTTTCAACCTGGGTAAACCTTACTGGTGGGTGGGGCAGGTGCCCCCGATTAAAGGTGCTGTTGTGTACACGTTAGATCTTACTTGGGAGGGGGGGTGTTGTGTGTACGTTAAACCTTAGTGGGGGTGCCCCCTGTTAAGGGTGGTGTTGTGTACACGGTAGTACTTACTGGGGGAGGGGCTAGTACCCCTTCCTCTATCCAATGTACCCTGAAGCTCCTGCCGGAGAGGGGCTCCCAGTGACTCCCAGAGGTTTCTTCTCAGCCCAATAGCCTGGCTTCCAGAGCACCGCATTCATTTATTTCTTGATCCACAACAGAAAACTATGGAATCTATTGCATCTATTGCATTAAGTCCTTTTCCCGACCAAAATGTGTTCCAAGGAAATTTGCTTACTATGTTTCATAACCACCTTCTTTCCCACAGTTTTAGTTTTTGTATTTATGTTTTAATATGTTCACATTTGTTTTCCTTAATGAAGGGAGATATGTTACATTCTTCGTTCACATGTATTTTCATACTGTGTATCTTAAAATGGTTTTGTATTCATTTGTATGCTTAGAGTTCCATCTAGAACTCAAGGTAACTGCAAAGCAACACAGTCAGGTACCTGCCCTTCCTGCACTGTGGCTGTCTCCATCTGTTGCTGTGCGGCTTTTAAATAAACCATCTGACTTCATCATTTGTTCCTGTCTGCTTCATAACTGCAATATATCTTGCCCTTGCCCCTGTCAGCGTTGATAAGATTGTAAGCGCCATCGTACATCATCCCCGATGCTGTACAGTGTTTCTTTTTTTTTAAAACAGGAAAAAGGGTGCACGCAGTCGTCTTTGTAATTTGCAGATGCAAGCACTACAACATGACACAAGACAGTTTTAAATAAAAAAGATTTTGCCTGCTAGTTTGAGTTGGACTAGTACAGAAAAAGAAAACTGTGGAACGAGAGGCGAGGGCTATAGGTAGTGGGGGTTGTAAGGAATCGCAGAAGGCACGTTGGTAAAACCATATGGGGAATAAGTGTTGCTTTTGTAAAGCACTTCAATAGCTTCCGCTCAAGCTCAAACTACATAGAAAAAGAAGTAAACATCATGTGAAAACGGACTAAAAACACAGAATAGTTTAAACATACAGATATCATGCCACAAAACGCCGGCCCTCTAGCAGGGTTGGATTGGGATTCAAAATCGCCATGGGCACGCTAAAAAAAAGAGGCCCATATTTGCATATTGCCTTTCCTCAAAACACTGCTTTGGCAGAATTTTATTCAAAAAAGGAGGGATACAAAAAAATGCACGGATTCGTCTACACTGGTGACTAAAAACAAGTGAGGTCACTTCCGCTCAGGCCCCCTGCCCTGCTAGGTATGCATACATTAATTGGCCGGCCCTGGAGAGAAAGAAAGTGACACCTCTGCCTGTTGTTAAACGTGAGCTAATGAGGGCCCATCTGCCTCCAGAAAGGCCACTCAGACACTCACTGGGCCACTGGCAGTATCCGAACAGCGACACCGCCCAACTTGTGATTCTATCTAGGACCCTAATTCGATATTCCCGATTTATGCCCTTATATGGTTATAACAAATAATATCCTTATAAAGGCATAAGAATCATATCCATATTTAGTAATAGCCAATGTGGTCCAAATACGGCAAGGCTACTCCCATAGACTCCTAGAAAGTACAACGCGTTCTTTAAACAAACCAAGCCTCCAGCAGCCCAGGAAATCCCCCTGCTTTTGTTTTGATTTGCACAAGAACTCCTGGAGTCCAGAAAGAGCTGTTAGTTCTTAGTGACGTCTTATGTCCAACCTTACGTCAAACTTGGCACCTTTCAGGTATAAATATACCAATGTTGCCTTAAGCAAACAAACGGTGGTTTGGAGCAGAGCTTCTATCTACTTGCCCGAAGCCCAGCTGATGCGAGAGCCGAAGGAAGCCGACCCTCCCATTTTGACGCACTGAGAGAGACGCTGTCTTTTTCTCCAGCCGACAAAATCCAGCTCCGGTGTTTCCACTCACCGTTGCGGGTTGCTGGGAGATCGAGTTCTGAGAGAGAGATACAAGACCTCCTTCATTCTAGAACCAAGGTACGGAGCTGATTAAACCCTTAAGAGAATTCTTGACTCAGATTCTTGGCAAAAACCAACTTAACTTAAACTGCAACTTACTTACTCCTTCCCACGTATTAGGCTAAGGTCAGGTACACCGGGGTAGGCGTATTTAGAAGCACCAGTTGAGTACGTTAGTCGATGTTTTTATGTATGTATATATTTTATCCGTTTTAAAGTATCATATGGCTAAGAAACCATATCAATGCTTTTACAGTATTATTTCATAATACTCCTTTTACTGTATGCACTTTACTTCATGATAAGTATTGCAATTGTGGCAAATCCTTTCTCTTGCATGAGAAAGAAGACTGCTCAATAAATAACAATTTTTATTGAAAACGCCTGTCTCTCTATTTCTCTGCACTCCTGGTGAAATTAAGCATGCACAATTGACTGAGTGAAATAGCTGTCTATTGTTTTCACACGACTCTAGAGATACACTCTTTATTCTGAGGGAGCAAAGTTGTCATGTTTATGCGGTTGTCAGAAACTAATCCCTTCTTGTCTAAATCAGGAGAGTTAACTCCTTCCTGAACATTCGAGAAAGTTTCTAGTGACCTCTCAGCTAGCTGGCAAAACTAATTAAGTCTAATATAGTCAGTAGAGACCTAGATGACCTCAGTCCTATGTCTAAACTGCTGTTTACATTATTCCAATGCGCAGAGCCTATTGGGAATATAGGAACTACACTACAAACTCTGCCCAACATTACCAATCCGACGTTGCCCTCTAGTCAGCTCCGCATACCTCTGACTCAGAAGCTGCCTTCGGAAGAGTGCCGAACAAGTCACTCCAACTCGACGATAACAATAAAATACAGCTCTGACTCACGCGCTGCACTGCTGGTAATGATCATTAAGCAACTGGCGAGCGCCCTGCACAGCGTGTTTGTGCGCAGCACATGGTTCCTCTGGCCAGGCTGGAGTAAAAGTGGTCCTGGCTCTATGTGCGCCCTTTAAGGCTGCTGCTTATAACATGCCTGCCTTCATTGGAGCTGCAGGAGGGTGCTCTGGAGACTCCAAAAACCATTCAAACCAGCTTCGTGGGAGGGGACTCTGTGGAAAAGTAAATTTTGCCATGTTATATGTGCCTACGTGTTCCCCATCTTATGTTATATGTGCATGATCGATATGCATATATTCCCCCCTGATCGATTAAAGACGCAATTACAGTTGTGTCCATCTCTAGTATGCCAGTTTCCAGTCTTCGTGAAAGCAACGAATATCAGGCCTATGTAAAGCTACGTTGCCACGTTTCACAGTGTGCACGTTAATTCATTGAATTGTCCCCGTTTCTAGGCCTCAAAAGGGCCCGGACCCAGATTCAGCTCCTGTCTCCTGAACCCTCTCCGAGGAGCGATACAGCCCCCACCTGCATCCCTGACCCTTCACTTACTTCCTGCCTCACAGTGCCCGGCTCGGCCTGGCTCTGCCTCCCAGTCTGCCAAGAGTATGTTATGATTCTAGTTATCAGTCCAGCCCTCCTTCTCTGCATTCCTAAGCTACTGAATCGCATCAATAGTTTCCGTCATGGTCTAGCCTTTATGTCTCCATGTAAGAGAAATACTGTATTAATATTCATAGAATATTCCTCGCACACACAATACATATGGAATTATGCATGCACCAGTCTTAGAATCTGTTAGCCTTTGCCCTGATAACTTTTGGATTCTATCAACATGTACTCTAAACACCAGATACTAGATATGCCTGGGTACATGTCGCTCTGACACTCCAGACTTTAGTCTCCTCTTCTAGTGCAGAAGTCATAGCCCCCAGTTCCTCCTAGTAACACGTCGTTGCCAGTTTGCGCGCACCACTAGGTTAAAGGTCCCAGCTCCTCAGGTAGCCCCCTCCATGTTTCCGCCCCGTTTATGACACTTCTGTTACGTTTACATCACATGTCTATGTATACGCCCTGTACACACCTCTTGTTACACCCACTTTATGTCTTATCTTTCGCGACTGTTACGAACCCCGCCCACTGCTACGCCTACTGTATTGAATGTAATGCAATTGTTTTAGTATATATATGTTATGCACTGTTATTAAAGTTAGCGCTCATTCCAGATCCTGCCCCCGGCAGCTGCCATCCTGTTCCCGTGCAGGTTGTCCTGTTCCTGTCCTTTATGATATATTAAAACCTGCAAAACTCCAGCTACCTCGAATCTTGACTCTTATTTATTGAGCTATCTGTTTATATTGTATCCAGTCAAAAATAGATCCGGTAATTAATTATTTATTTACCACAACTCTCTGAATGCTGGAGGTGCTGGTCTGCTTTCCTAGCCAGTGTTTTGGCTCTGGAGCAAATGAGTCTGGAGGAGGAGGAGGAGGAGCGCAAAAGGGGAGGCTGAAGCTAGCGGTGAGAGTGGAAAGCTGCCTCTAGCCTCTACTACCTCCCCATTCAGTGTTTTTTTTATTTCAAAAGATTTTATTAGAGAATTTTGTAGGTACAGTACAGATATGGTGAAGGCAATATTGTTGTAGGTGTACGCCGGTGGGGTTACAATTGGCGTCACTCGTTCCGGCTAGCTTACGCAAAAGACTGATCTACATTGTATAGGCTATGCGTATTACGACTTGGCCTTGTTCGTATATTGCCCTCCTAGGAAGGAAAAGAAAAAGGTTGAAAAGGAGAAATAGAGTAGCAGACATTGCTATTGGCACCTCTTGCTAAGTGCCAACTCACTGGAGTACACCTCATGTGTGTGTGGGGAGTGTGTTAAGGTGTTTGTCTCTGTGATTTGTCTATGGTGGCTTATGTGATCCCAGATAGTTGTCCAGGGTGTGCCACATCTCACCCTTTGTGGTGGAGTTGGGAGTGTGTTTTGATGTTATGTTATCTGCTCCTCTAAGGAAGGTGATCCAGTTAAACCAGCTTTTGAAAGATGCCTTCCCTGTGTCTTTCCGGTTTGCCAGGATTGTTTTGACTGCAGCTGTTAGTAGGATGTCTATTAGCTTGCTGTCGCTCTTAGATTGTGTTTCTTGAGTCATGAAGGCCGCGACTACCCCTATGAAGTCTGTTTGCAGTGGGAATCCCATTATGCTATTTATGAAGTCTCTTATTATGTTCCACAATGTTTTGACTTTGGGGCAGTGAAAGAGAAGGTGAGCTAAGTCATTTTTTGTTTGTGGCAGTTCCAGCATAGGTCATTGTCTCGGATCCCTGCGGCTGCTAGTCTGGCCGGAGTCCAGTATGCTTTGTGTAGGAGCCAGTATTTTGTTTGTGCTAGTATTGGGGGTGACTTTGTTTGTGCTTACTGAGTTCCACAGGCACATTTTTTACCTGTCATTGAAGCACCTGTTTTGTTGCCCTTCCCAGTACTCTAGTGTCTTAGCGTTTAGCTTTGTTGAGGTTGGGCTTAGCAGTTTTTACAGATGCGACGTTTGGTGGCCAACTTTGTTTAGGTTAGCTGAGTACTGCAGGATTGGTGGGGTTTCATTGTTTAGATCTGCCTTGGTGAGTGCCACCCTTATTTTTAGAAAACTGTAGAAATGTATGTCTGGTAGGTTGTGGAGGTGTTTTAGGGTGTCGAATGTGAGTGGGATGCTTAGTTTTTCTAGTTGGTTGGCGGTGGAGATGCTCCGTTCGTACCAGGTGTTCATGTTTAGTATCTTGCCCTTGTATTTTATTCTTGTTTGAACCAAATGGATTCCCACTTTGTGCTTTTAATGCTAATCTCCATTTTTTTGTCTGCTTTAAGAAGAGCTTTTTTAGTGTTTTTGAATATGGTGCTGTAGGAAGGTGGATATCTGACTATGGTTACCCCCAAACTTTTTGCCTGGTGTTTAGCTGATTTTTTACTTTAGTTGGCCTGGGACCCTGCTATTCAGGGCCCCAGGCTAATTGCTCTCTCCTTAAAATGGACTCCATGTACCTTAGGTACATACACAATTGGAATTGGTTCTCCTTATTGGCCCCTGTAACAGTGTACCCAGGTACCCAGGGCATAGGTGCTTCCAAGGCCTACCAGGGGCTGCAGCACGTATTGTGCCACCCCTGGCCTGGCCTCCATATTTGACACAACTGGCTGATCACTCAGCTGGGGTAAGTCGGTGTAACCACCCCTTACTTAGGTGTAGTATGCCTATACCTAACCTAAAATGGACACATATGCTCCTATCAGTCACTCCTATGGAAGGCCTCACCAATCCTGGAGGCAGAGTGCTTGGAAATATGTGAGATGGTGCTCTGGCATGAGCTGAGCCTGTCTGCAGCTTTCGAAACCATGTCCTTTAGCTGTTTCATGATACTGCCATACCATATACTCTTAAGTGCATTATAATCCTCCCGGTTAAATGCTATCTTGGGTTTGGCTTTATCAAAACATGTCGAGTAAGGTGTCATACGAATTGGAATACTACCCCCTCGCCAGTTCTGGCAACGGGGGTAGCATTCCACCCTTCTAGAGGGACACGACATGTACCTAATCTGAACCCCGGTTAAAGTTAAACAGAGCCTCAGCATCGCAAGATGGATGCTGCCATCACAGACACAAATCTGACCTCCTGCTGCTGGGAGTCCTTCCAGCGAGGGCAGCTTGGACAAAGGGTTTCCTGCCTGGGGAGGTGCTAGCACCACCCCAGACAGGATTTTGTGTATTGGGTAGGACAGGGCTGAATAGAATCAGACATGCCTGGGGCACACAAGGTGTCCCTGTGCATAGGCCAGTTCAAACCGGTGCTGGGGCTTTCCTGCCCCAGTCCTGGCGCGAAACTGGACAAAGGAAAGGGGGTGTAACCACTCCCCTTCCTGGTTCCACCCAGAGGAGGGACCTAGTAGGTGATCCGGCCCCCCAGATTCGAATAAGAGTGGGAGCTGTGTCCTGAGACTTCAGATCATCCTGAATCAACTTGAAATACAGAAGAAGACTGGACTTCGACATTCTGCTGCACAGAAGACGGAAGAGAATCTCCCTTGTGGCCAAGGATTGACCACCCTGTGAACACAGGCACCAACCAGCAACTCGACGTCTGCTTTGCCGCCGCCTCCCGCCAGAGCCCGAGCCCAGAGCCTGACAAGACCCAGACTCCCAGACTTCTCACTGCCCGATCCACAGTCCCTGCAAAGAAGGGACCCGTGGAGGCACCGAGAGACGTGGGACCGGACCTCTTGGAAGACCCCCGAAACGCTGACTGCTCAGCATCAGAGGTACCCTCGACGCTGTGCTTTGGGGTTTGAGAATCCCCAACCTCGAGCAGCCCTTGCACCGAAGATCAGCCCCCCAGCATCTCCACGATCTGCGTGGGGCCCTTTTGCACCGTGCCACTTGACGCGCCATCCCGGCCACTTGCCACGTGGCTAGCGGCCATCTTGGCGACGAAACCTACAACTTTCACTGCAGGTCTGGTTGCTCCAGACTTTCCCTTGCTCCTGTAAAAAGGAGCCCCTGCTCTGACCTTGCTGGTCTGAGTAACAAGCCTTTTTCGATTCCTGCATGGCTTGCATTAGCCAAGGCCTGTTTGCTTCTATCAAGTTGCCGACACCGCCAACAGCGAGAAGCCTGCGTGGGACAGCTCGTGACCGACTCCTGGACGTCTTCGACTCCTCGTGTCCACGTGGCTGCAGAGAGAAGCTACACCTCGATGCCTGTTTGCACCTGACATCGCCTGGTTCCAATCTGGTTCCACGGTAGTCACTGGCTAGTGACTTTGAACATTGTCCCCTCTGCTTTCAGGTCTTCACCTCTTCAGATCCACCCTTGGATCCACCGTAACTCTTCACATCGAGCCGCCTGCAGCATCTTCAGCTCCAAGCACCATCGATCAGCGTGACGAAACCTGACACTACTTCGACCCTATGCACCCGCTTCCTGTGGGTGAGGTAACTCAGCTCCGCCGGTGTTCCCACACTGGTACACACCTCTAGGGCCTGTGTCTAAAGTTTCAGCTTTCTAGGTCACTCGGAAGGTTCCTTGTTAACTAACTTTGTAACTTTTACGCACCATTGACATTGCATTGGTATTGCGTGCACTTTCCGCACTGCACCCGAGTCCCGCGGGCCTTTCCCGACTTCATCACTGTTAGTCTTGAACAGCTCCAGCGATTCCCCAGGCCCTAGGCCTCTTCACTTTCCCCATAGTGGTTCTTATACCACTATTTTAGTATATGGGTTAGGTGGCCCCTAGGACTCATCCATATTGTGCAACTTTTGTGTATTTTAAACTGTGTTTTGTTTTAACGCTTGTGCTTCTGTGCTCATAAAGAGTATAGGGTATCTTTTGAGAAATAAATCTATATATATTTTCAATATATATCTGTGTGGTGTCCTTTCATTTGGTATTCAAGGGATTGTGTATGGTAAAACAGCTTGCTTCACATGCCTTTACAGAGTTTAGCCTAAGACTGCTTAGTCCATGCTACCCCTAGCTTGTCTATAAGGTTGACTTTACAACCTGCACCATAAGGGTTGCTTGGCATGGTACAAGGTGATCACTAGAACTAGTGAGCAGCATATACCAGGCCAACTTCTCACAGGTGCTGTTGGCTTCGGGGTGTCTGTTGGCTGTGAGTAGGGCTATGGGATCCAGACCATATAGGATTGCTCTTTCTAGCGTTAGGCAAGCCGGTGTGTAGTCTTGTCCTGGCGAAAGCCAGTGTAACCCTTGTTTGGCTAGGCATGCCGTTTGGAATGTTTTGAAATTAGTGAGGTTGAGGCCTCCTAGGTATTTGCTCAGCATTAGTTTCTGAAGGCTTATTCTGGGTTTCTTGTTCCTCCATAGGAATTTGTTTATCATGGTATCTAGTTTTTTGTGGAAGTCTTCTGTGGTTATTAGCGGTAGCATGCTGAGCATGTAGTTGATCATAGGTGCTATCATCATTTTTATTGTTTCGACTCTGCCCCACCAACTGACAAACTTTGGTGTCCACATTGCAAGTTTCTCTTTCACTTTATTTAAAAAAGTCTTTTCATTGTGGTCCAGTGTTGTTTTGAGGTCTCTCTCAAAGTGTAGCCCAAGGTATTTCAGAGCTCCTTTCTGCCATGCTAGGTCTGAGTTCCCTACTACTCCCTTGGTTGTGTGCACGTTTAGGGGTTTGCATTCTGATTTGTCCCTATTGAGTTTGTAGCCCGAGATCTGTGCATATTCCTCAATGGTAGCCATTAGGGCTGCTATTGAGTGTCCAGGGTTCTCTATAGTGATGAGTATGTCATCTGCGTAAGCAGCTAACTTGACTGTGTTACCCTTGATTTGGATTCCTTTTATTTCTGGGTTGGTTCTAATCATGTACAGCAGTGGTTCTATGGAGAGTAGGAAGAGTGCTGGATGAAATGAAAATGAAAAGCAAAAACCATATATGTTGAAACAATGCCGTCAGCGGAGCACATTTGTTTTAGAGCGCAGACAAACCAATAACCAGTGTGCCACTCCCCCCAAAAAATAAACGTGAATGCCAAGTGTGAAGAAAAAAAATTGCCCCCCCATATCCTTCTCTTGTCTCTCCCAGCGCAGTTGTGGTTATCCACTTCACATGTCTCACAGGCGCTGAGGCTGCAGCAATCTCACTGCTCGGCTCCCGTGTACATCCCTCCATTGCCCCCCATCTCCTTCTGTGATGTATTCCTATAGGTTCTGTATCGATCCCCCTATTCCTGACCCTATTCTGGTTAACAAGTTAACTAGCAGCCAGCCCATGATGCAGAAAACCCCCATGATGCAGAAACCGTTATCTGATTAAGCCACACTACGGCACAGGAACGTGTTATCTGATTAGGTCATAACGCTTGCCATCTAATTAGACAAGCGATATTCCTCCAGCCCCTGATAAGGCATACGGAGTTCTCAAAACAAATCAAACCTATGACAACCTGGGAAAAACCCTGCGGCCATTGTTTTGATTTCACCGAGAACTTCAGCAAAAGAATGTGCTAACGACCAAGTCGTATGACATCCTTATTGACGTATCTATGTCCATCCTTACGTCAATCTCGGCACCTTAAAGGTATAAATATTACCGATATTGCCCTATGCAAACACACGTGGTGGTGACGAGATCGGAGCAGCCAGACTTGCCGAAGCCCAGAGCAGAGCAGACCCCGCTGGCGCAGCCCCGCCTTCCTGACGCGCTGAGAATGAGACGCTGCTTTCTCCTGCCGAGAAATCCAGCACCGGCGCTTCCGGGTAGCCCTCGCAGGTAGCCTGGAATATCGAGACCAGAGACGAGAGATACCATCCCTCATTCATCCTAGATTCCAGGTACAGAACTGAATAACCCCTCGCAGAGAATTCTTTAGTCAGTCACTTGGCAAAACAAACTTAACTTAAAAAACTACTTTCCATCCCCGCCCACGTATTAGGCTTAGGTCAGGTACACGGGGTAGGCGTAGTTAGAAACACCAGTTGAGTACGTTTAGTCAAATGTATATGTGTATAAATCTATTTTATTCATTTTAAACCATCATATGGCTTAGAAACCATATCAATGTTTTTACAGTATTATTTTATACTTCTGCTTTTAATGTATGCACTTTACTTAACCATAAGTATTGCAATAATATCGATCCATTTCTCTTGTATGAGAAAAGAGACTGATCAATAAATACCATCTTTTATTGAACACGCCCGTCTCTTCCTTTTCTCTACAATCTGGTGAGACTAAGAATGCACGTACTGACTGAGTAAAATAAATTGCCTTTTGTTTTCACACGACTCTAGAGATACACTCTTGATTAGGGGAGAGCAAAGTTGTCATGTTCTATGGTTGTCAGAAACTAAATCCCTTCTTGTCTATCCAGGGAGGTTCAACTCCTCCTTGCCTATTCGAGAAAGTTTCTAGTGAACTCTGAGCTAGCTGGCAAACCCAAAACTTAAAGTCTAATATCGACAGTAGTAGACCTAGTTAACGTCTGGTCTAGGCCTATACTATTGAAGGTATTATTCCAATGCGCAGAGCCTATTGGGATAATAGGAACTACACTACATGGCGCCCAACTCGTTTGGATAAGGCGATAAAACTAACGCAAGACATTTAGAGTAACTCAGTCGTGCTTTTTCACTCAGACCCCTTTTTCCCATAATACTCCAAAGACATCTGGAGTGGGTGAAAGGTCATATCCGCCAGACCTCGCAGGAGGAAACTCCTATGTATGGTTCTTGGTTTAGTCAACGTTGAAGGATAAACTGTTCCAAAATATTGTGCATCTAATCTTTGTTTCCATAAGAAACCTGATCTGCAAACAAACAGAATAACCTTCCTGTCGGTAAAATGGTAGACAGTGATGAAGAAAGAGAGACAGCTAGATTAGCAGCTGAAATAGTAGCAGCTGATACTGCTATGCAACACACAGACCCGGATATAATACTCTTCCCGGTCAACACAATGAAATCTATAACCTTAAAACTTATAGAAAATGGACTGACACCTAGAGGTGGCACAGTCATATTCGTAATTGAGGCACACGAATATCGGCAGACAGAGGTATACTATTCATGGATACATTTTCCAGCAGCAAATGCTGTAACAAAGTACTTCCACTATTACAAAACAGAGGAACCTCCTGATGCGTACACTCCTTTCGAGGAGGTGGAAGTACCACTTAAATTTCAAGAGCATTTGCTCTTATTTAATGGCGCCCTAAAACATAATAATCACATCACCAGGCTCGGTCCTTTAGGTAGACCAGGAGCAACGTGGCCGGTCCTAGCCGGATACACACCACATCCAGACATCGACGGGATGTCTGCAGCAGAGCTTTTAACACAGCTAAAACAATTAATAAAATTACATAGACAATTAGTCCAATATGTGAGGCGGACTTCAACAATCCAAACAGCAATTAAAATTCCACAGCTGACCCCTCACCAGGGGAACACAAATAAAATTACACCACAGAACATACAGTCCTGCCTAGGTAAAGTACCGGCTAAACGGGAACAAATACCATTCTGGTTAGCACAAAAAATCACCCAAATAGAGGCAGTGTTTCCAGACACCACCCCGTTAGAAAAACACAGGATTCTGACTATCTGTCTTCCAATGGGAATCGCACCACACTTGGAGGACTGTGACACTTGGGGTACAGTCTTTGCTTTCATTTACACAAAAACACATGGTGTTCCATCCATCTCGGTAATACCAGATGTGCTAAAACAAATTCAAGATGAATACGGTCCAGAACCCGCTTTAACTCTTGGTATGAAATTACTAAAAGACTTCAAGCAGGTCTCGGCTATATTATTAGCCAACATAAAGGGAGAAGCAGCAAACGTGGCGATCCGCCAAAGGTTAAAAGAGACAGATATAGCAGACCAACCAGCTGAAATTGCCAGAATCATAGAAAAATCCTATGAGGAACTAGGTAGAGATAGTTTAGGTGGAATACCAGTAAAACCCCAACTGATTGAAAGTCCTGAAAAAATATTTTTTAATAATAATTCAACATCACCAAAAAAGAGCTGGGATGGAAACAAACACTCCAATCCTAAAGAAAAGAAATTCCAGTCCAGAGGAAGGTCTCCACGACAGAGAGAAAAATCTCCGAACCAAAGACATAGGTCACCCCAAAGTGATCCCTCTGGGAAAAGATATAACCTTAGAAATAGGGATAATATAAAGAAACCTGATAGATATCAAGATTTTGATACACGCCCCTCTCAATCTTTTCAGACTTCCTCGCAGAAATCGGAAAGAAGAGGACGATCAGAACAAAGAGAAGAGCACGCCAAGTGCAATGACAAGGAACCTGCTCATCTAAAAAAGAAATTACAATTTCCAAAAAAGAAGGTAGCCAGTATTAAAATAGTTAACAATGCCGAGAATACTGAGGACACAACTGAAAAACGGAGAATGGGCTCAGACAATGCTAGACAGCGCAGCAGAAGTGAGCATAGCTCGCAAAGTCCTTATGAATCATCTGGAGACAGTGGACACGAATGAATATCTTCAAGTGGAAACTGCAGACACCAGAGTTAGCAAACCTCACAAAATATATGAAATAACATTACGTATAGAGGGGGATAAGACTAGAAAAATAAGGGGACTATTTTGGGATAATCTCTCCAAGGGCTATGACATCCTTCTAGCGGAAAAAGACTGGCCACCAGAGTTTGTCTGGGATTGCCCTCATGGCGAAGAAATAATTATGCCTGCCTTCTCAAATCATATCCCAATTCATAAAAAATACACACTTGCTAGAAAGTGGGCAGTAGCTCAAGCTCCTGCTTTATACAAAAATCACGTAGGATGGGATGAGGACTCTCCTCCTCACAAAATCCAGTTAAAATCACAACCTACTGCACAAAGACAGTACCCAATTAAGCAAGAAGCTAAAAAACAGGTAAAAGAAATCCTAGATCAATTAGAATACCAGGGGGTGATTGAAACTTGCACCTCACAAATGAACAACCCTTTGTTTCCGGTCTCCAAACCAGACAATTCATATCGTCTAGTTTTGGATTACCGACACCTTAACTCATGTTGCAAAACTTTTGCAGTACAAAACTCGCATAGTGCTACACTAATGAATAATATAGTGCGCAAAAAATACAAAACAACATTAGACATCTCTAATGGATTCTTTTGTCAAAACATAGCACCAGAGAGCAGATATTTGTCTGCGTTCTCAATAAATGGCACTCAAAAACAATTCTGTCGGTTAGCCCAGTTGTACAAGAACAGCCCGGGAGTATTCTCAGCGAGAGTAACAGAATTACTACAAACATATGATGACGAAGCATTATCTTATGTCGACGACATATACTTAACAGATGATGACTTGGATACTCACCTGAAGAGAGTGAACACCATAATACTTGGGTTCGCAGCAGAGGGTTACAAATTCAACTTTAAAAAATCCAGAATTGCCCATCTGACAGTCCTGTTCTTAGGATATGAATTATCAAGTGAAGGCAAAAGCCTGGCTGACAATTTCCTAGAGAAATGTCCCGTACTCCAAGCACCTAGAACACTAAAAAACCTACAGTCAATTCTAGGCTTCCTAAATTTCGGAAGAACATACATTGCAAATTACGCAGAAAGGGTCAAACCCCTTTATGATCTAATAAAACCAGATTTTAAAAGAACTAATTGGACTCAAATACACACAGAAATTCTGAGATCCTTACAAACAGACATGTTAATTAAAACAAAATTAGAAACACGTGATAACACACGCAATCTTGTGATTCGAGTCATCCCAGGAAGATGCGGATTCACATACCTGACCTCTAATGAGGGAGAAAAGGTACCAATTGCATTCAAATCACACTTGTACACAGAGGCTGAAAAGAAGTTCAGTATTAAAGAAAACATTGTTCATGCAGTTCAAACCGCAATAGCTAGAGAAAACGACAAAGCTGACGGTAGACATATCACAGTCAGAACAGCAGAACCAGCCTTTGAGGCACTAACAACACCGTGTAATTTACCAACAACAACATTGAATCCGGAATGGATACAATGGGTGAATTCAATTACAACGGACAAAGTATACTACTACTTTGATCCAGATCTAGAAGAACTGAAAAATCTAGAATATGAAAGAACATTCCCTCTGCCAATCGACATTCTGCCCTTACGACAATACCCTTGTGTAATCTATACAGACGGACATGCTCAACCCTCCGTTTGGGGAGAACAAGCATACAACCCCACATGTGAGATTACAAAAGAAGTGTGGCGCGGAGGTAAACTAAGACCTCTATTAACAAAAACACACTCAGTAGAAACTAATTCAGAACAACAGACTGAAATAATAGCATTGAAAATGGCGCTAGATAATGCGGATCGCGAATTCCCGACACTTATAGTGTCCGATTCATATTACTGCGTCAAATCATATAACAACGATTTGCAGACATGGATTCAAAACGGTTACAAAGATTACACAGGTGCAACAATAAAGCAAAAACTGCTTTGGGAACAAATAGTTCTATTACAAAAAGAACCACCAAAGACTCACGTGACACACTCACTGAGTCATCAGCGTGATGGCGTTCACGTTGCAGGGAATTCATTGGCTGAGACAGCCACAGCGGTAGCAACTAAATCGGCTTCCGTAGCTAGAAAAAAGCGTACATTAAAATACATTGACGGTGAAACAGTGCTGGCGGTGAAAACGTCATCAAAAGGCGACTGCTCAGCGCTACCGATCAACTATCCACTCAATTATACATACATAATCAATGCAAACTCCGTCCCTTTTGCTCGAATCCTTGGAGTGGGGGATAGAGTAATTCCAAACACGGACAGGAGAACTTTGTTAATTGCAGACGCTCATATGGGCGAGGGTCTCAGACACCTCCAACTAAAAGATTCTCTGGAAGAATTACAATCAAGGTACTGGTGGCCAGGCATGAGCCTGCATCATACCATTTTTGTAAAGAACTGCCCAAACTGTAACAGAAATCGCAGTGGTGAGAGAAACGGTGTACTACCGTGGGTTTCACTCCAGAAAAAATCAACAGAAAAAAGCAAAGCGTCCGATTAACATATACAGGCTAGTTTCCACTTATAATGTAGATCCTCAGCACTCGGCTGACGTCTGGACTGTTATACAAAGATTTGCGAGTCTAAATGGCATATACGCTAGGAACATGCTACGTTTGACCCATGTTTTCACATTAGCCCTCAAGCCTGTGGGGAAACATGGCCAAATGAGCATAGCACAGCGGGATTCTTCTCACTTCCTTCCTGAGGGATACGGGATGGTGTAAAGAAAAAACCAAGGCAGAAAGCAATCTATAACGGAAAGGGTATTAGGTTCGGGAGCTGGGTGGGTCAAACATCTAATAAGTGTCCAACGTAGTCTAAATAACCTGCCAAGAAATTCTCTGAAGGGATTCAGTCCGTACGAATTATTATTTGGAACTAGGATGTTAGTCTTAGACCTCGACAGTCAGACTTCAGTGGTGAAGGAAAAAAGCTTTGATATCAAAGACCGTTTGGCTATTTTACAGGACTTAAACGAAACAAGAAAAGACCTAAGCAACATAAAGTTGAAACAGCAGCCAACAACCACTGAAGAACCACCACCTGTCCCAGCAAGACCTGTCTGGATTCCAAAAGTCGGGGACCTAGTCAGAGAAAAGATCGCGGTAAAGAAGGAATTTGGGCCTTCTTACAGAAAAGCAGTTCCTGTCTTGTCTATCAACGGGACAAGATCAGTTGTACTACCGCCGCTTGCTGGTAAAAAGGAGAACCGAGTTGTATCCATCGACCTGGTAAAACCACAATCATGTGGCCGATAACAAATAGTAGGCCAAGTGGACTCCCCATAAGTAGCAGAACACCAAGGTTTGCTACCAATACAGAGGTCCCAACGAAGAGGCTAATCACATTCGAAACGCCTACACAAGAACAACAAGGACTATGCAACAATGCAATGGAACTTAGACCTCTGAAAACCCAAATAAAAACATTTAGCAGAGACACACCAATCTACAAAGAAGTAACAAACGAATATGCAAGAAACAGTAATCGTGAAGCAATTGGAACAATTGACAGAACTGCATCCGGCTACTTCATAAACTTCGATGATTCCTCTGAAGGCTTCAGTGAATCAAAGACACAGCCATCAACAAAAACCTTTAAAGATAAAGCTAAAGAACTTTTGAAACAACTGAAAGAAACATATCTGATTTCTCCATGGATCGAATTTTGGGTGGGTTTTGGTGCATTTATCCTCATACTTTGGCTCATCATGGTACTAACTTTGGGACGCTTCATTGAGGGAAAATATGCTAAAATGGACACAGCAAGTCAGAAAATCAACTTGATCCTCAAACCACACACATCTTCACACGTACAGAAAAGAGAACTTTCTTCAGTCAACTTCACAGCCAATCCTATACCGGGTGGGGTAGCATGGGACAACACTGACTACGAAATCTATGGTCCGGTTGAAATCCTGAAATATCCACACCAAATTAAGATCTCATTGAGTGACTTTGTAAAACCAAGCTCATTTGCTGATGATTGGGACTTCGAAAGTATAAATAATATGATGTCTGACCTAGTGATGTCTGCTAAATTTACCAAACATGATTATTTGCAGGGTTCTACAAATTATGATAGTATGTACTGTTATAACCACTATGGTAACCATTTTTTACATAGATCTGCACAACCTAGAAATGTTTTAAATTATAATCAATGGTAACATTGTGCAACCCCTCCAAAAGGAAGCTCAAGAACCGTTTATGGCAAATATTCATACTTTTCAGGTTTTAACACAAGTAATGCTGAAACATTTTATTTCAAATTGTCAAATAAGACAGGGACAAAGACCATGATAACAAACACAAAATTGATATATTCAGACTCATTTTTTGAACAAATGAATACTTTTGGTTTTGATTATTGGGACAAAAATGTTGATTTAAAAAGTGTTTGGGGTACAAAAGAATGGCAAGTACGAGGTATAGAATCTTTGTTTAGAGCCTGCATGATCCCAGAACAAATTATATTTTTAAATGACACTGTTTAACAAACTACCTGTCTTGGCCTAGCCAAAATCAAAGACTTAGATAAACCGTCTATTCCAAAGCCAACAATGAACAGCAATAGCTCTACAGATGAAGAGATAGACGTAAACTATGTATTAAACCAAAACAGAACACATCCTGATTGGAAACAGTGGTTGATCTGGCCCACAGATACTAATAACTGTCAAGACAGATTCCTGAACAAAACACAGGGGTTAAAATTGACCAGGCCAGACCCTAGATATCCCCAATGACAACACCCAGGGATAATATCCACCTACAGTGTGGCCAAATTATGCCTTCAATGGCTACAAACTTCCACACTGGCAGAAATTAAGCAACACCTAACTTTACTTACTGATGGTGCTGACTTGCGTGATTTCATTATGGGACCACGCAAACAGCGTCAAAAGCGTTTCATAGCAGCCTCTGTATATGCAGCATACAACGAGGCCTGGAAGGTGACTCAAATTGAAACAGCAGAGAGTATACGGGAAATTGACCGTATTAATTTGGAAAAATCACTTTCTGTAGTGGACAATGGGTTAATGACTCTGTCCTCCAGAATTTTTTCTTTGGACAGCATTGTGTCTTCAGCAATCGACATATTATCGCAGGACTTACTGTTGTTACAACACGGTCAGTCTCAATTGCGTTCTATTGTACAGCTTGGCTGGACGTTACAAAATCTGCGTTCAGGCTATGTGCCTTGGCGTTTAATCAACACAACGTCACTATTCCATATCTTTAACCTTACTGATAAACAAATCAGTATGGCACAAAAGGGTGCTGATTATACAATCCTGAGCATTGAGAAACTCGAGAGATTACCAGTGACAATGTCAGAACGACCTGTCAGTGAATGGATAATACATGGGATAATTAATATTCCAATATCAACCTTCAGGTTTCAATACTGCCAAAAATATATACAGGCTGGCATGTACGAAAAATTGGGAAAAGGGTACATTAAAACAACATGGAACTTGCCCTATTCACATGCATGTGTCAGTAATAAAGGACAGAAAGTGTTTCTTAGTGGCAATAATTGTGAGATGTCACTAAGCGGTACACTTCTGTGTAATGGAATTAGTTTGCATGGAGCCTGTGAAGGGAATTCATATAACCTTTCATGTCACCAGCTAGGCGCACCTGCAACAGAGATAGAACCATTCTTTCAAAGACTCTATAATGGGAGTTACGTTCTAATTGTAGATCGCAGATGTTGTAGTCTTATGCCCGGGACTCCTTATCTCGTAACTACGACTGCGAAGGTCAAGTGCTGTGGACGCTCATTGTTCCCCAGCTCCTTTCCAGACAGGGAGGCAAGGGCATGGCCCAACTTGAAAATTACTTCTATTCGAATAGATACTTTAAGCAGAATGAAAACAGTGCTTCTTCAGACGCCGACCAGGCTCACGTCATCAAAAGAAACGTATGATCTCCTAGTCGCAAGGACGACTGCAGAGATTCACTCATTGTTATCAACTAATTCCCCCATACATTTCGCAGAAATCCTGAATGAAATCTTAAATATTTCTGATACCAGCGGAGTCTCAAAAGTATTTAAGACAGTATTTTCGATGGCATTAACACCATTCAAAGCCATACTGGGTATTTTTCCAGATTTTTGGCGGACTTCCCCTCATTTTGGGACTAATTGCAGGAATCCTATTCTTGGTCCTAATATTTCGTTATGGCAAACCATGTCACAGACAAAACACCTGCGACAAGGGAAGAAACAATCCTAGCCATTGGATACCGGGACCGGATATAAAAAATCCTGGGACTATCCCGGCTTAGAGACCTGAACATGACTTGGTTTCTATCATTTCGACCAATGTGGCAACGATGTGTTTTACCTGTATTAAGGTGCCTGCTATGCGGAGAAGAATGCGTGTTAGACACCTGTCTGACGCTACAATCGGATGCGCCAATGGATGCAGAAACATTGTTGAGTCCAATTAAGGCTCATGCTTTGTGCTGCCCTCAACGGCTACCAATCCTGATGACGGCATTCGTGGAAGCTTCACCACTACGATTAAGGGGTAGTGAAGTTCAAGATGAAAGCAGCATCGATCAGGTACGACCTTCTGTCAGCAATCCTAATCAAAACGTCAATGGAGACAATCATGCGCACGAATGCATGGTTACACCTTTTTCCGAGTTAGTGGAACTTTCCCAGGAAGCTGTTGACAGCTTTTTCGACAGTCTAAATGATATGATGTTCTCACCAGAGCAGAAATAGAGACTTTTGAGCAAGCTCGCACACGGCATTCCCTGAATTTGGCCTTCAACTAGAATAATAAAATACCATGAACAATTTTCCCTCCAGTTCACGGACACCAATTTTTTCAGCAGCCTCAAAATATTTTTGCATATTTTTCGGGACACTTATCTTCTGCTTAAAGTAAGAACTATTCTTAGAGAACTCAAATTTCTATTTTTAGATACTTTATAGACATTAGCTGCCCGCTGGTATGTTCATTATTATTATTATATTCTGTGATGAAATGGTCTCGAACCTTTTTTCTGTATTAAGAGCCATTTCATGTGTAAATTCTCATATACCAATTAGCAATAATGTATAGATATGCGTGATTACTTTAGCATTATTCTACAGCTTGAGTGCATACAATACATGTGACTGCCTTTTTCCGTATATTTGATAATTTCAAAATGCATTTATGTATTTTGGGGAGGTAAGGTATACACAATACTCTACAGTATGTTTTACTATGCCTAGATTAGTAAATATGTCCATAGTTAGCGTGGAGTGGGTGTGATGTATTCCTATAGGTTCTGTATCGATCCCCCTATTCCTGACCCTATTCTGGTTAACAAGTTAACTAGAAGCCAGCCCATGATGCAGAAAACCCCCATGATGCAGAAACCGTTATCTGATTAAGCCATGCTACGGCACAGGAACGTGTTATCTGATTAGGTCATAACGCTTGCCATCTAATTAGACAAGCGATATTCCTCCAGCATAAGCATAAGGCATACGGAGTTCTCAAAACAAATCAAACCTATGACAACCTGGGAAAAACCCTGCGGCCATTGTTTTGATTTCACCGAGAACTTCAGCAAAAGAATGTGCTAACGACCAAGTCGTATGACATCCTTATTGACGTATCTATGTCCATCCTTACGTCAATCTCGGCACCTTAAAGGTATAAATATTACCGATATTGCCCTATGCAAACACACGCGGTGGTGACGAGATCGGAGCAGCCAGACTTGCCGAAGCCCAGAGCAGAGCAGACCCCGCTGGCGCAGCCCCGCCTTCCTGACGCGCTGAGAACGAGACGCTGCTTTCTCCTGCCGAGAAATCCAGCACCGGCGCTTCCGGGTAGCCCTCGCAGGCAGCCTGGAATATCGAGACCAGAGACGAGAGATACCATCCCTCATTCATCCTAGATTCCAGGTACAGAACTGAATAACCCCTCGCAGAGAATTCTTTAGTCAGTCATTTGGCAAAACAAACTTAACTTAAAAAACTACTTTCCATCCCCGCCCACGTATTAGGCTTAGGTCAGGTACACGGGGTAGGCGTAGTTAGAAACACCAGTTGAGTACGTTTAGTCAAATGTATATGTGTATAAATCTATTTTATTCATTTTAAACCATCATATGGCTTAGAAACCATATCAATGTTTTACAGTATTATTTTATACTTCTGCTTTTAATGTATGCACTTTACTTAACCATAAGTATTGCAATAATATCGATCCATTTCTCTTGTATGAGAAAAGAGACTGATCAATAAATACCATCTTTTATTGAACACGCCCGTCTCTTCCTTTTCTCTACAATCTGGTGAGACTAAGAATGCACGTACTGACTGAGTAAAATAAATTGCCTTTTGTTTTCACACGACTCTAGAGATACACTCTTGATTAGGGGAGAGCAAAGTTGTCATGTTCTATGGTTGTCGGAAACTAAATCCCTTCTTGTCTATCCAGGGAGGTTCAACTCCTCCTTGCCTATTCGAGAAAGTTTCTAGTGAACTCTGAGCTAGCTGGCAAACCCAAAACTTTAAGTTTAATATCGACAGTAGTAGACCTAGTTAACGTCTGGTCTAGGCCTATACTATTGAAGGTATTATTCCAATGCGCAGAGCCTATTGGGATAATAGGAACTAGACTACACTTCACATGTCTCCACAGGAGCCGAGGCTGCAGCGATCTCACTGCTCGGCTCCCGTGTGCATCCCTCTAATGCCCCCCATCTCCTTCACATGTCTCCACAGGAGGCGAGGCTGCAGCGATCTCACTGCTCGGCTCCCGTGTGCATCCCTCTAATGCCCCCATCTCCTTCACATGTCTCCACAGGAGCCGAGGCTGCAGTGATCTCACTGCTCGGCTTCTGTGTGCATCCCTTAAATCCCCCCCCTCCTCTCCTTCACATGTCTCCACAGGCGCCGAGGCTGCAGTGATCTCACTGCTCGGCTCCCGTGTGCATCCCATTAATGCCCCCCATCCCCTTCACATGTCTCACAGGCGCCGAGGCTGCAGCGATCTCACTGTGCAGCTCATGTGTGCATCTCTCCAATGACCCCATCTCCTTCACATGTCTCCACAGGAGCAGAGGCTGCAGCGATCTCACTGCTCGGCTCCCATGTGCATCCCTTCAATGCCCCCCATCTCCTTCACATGTTTTAGAGGCGCCAAGGCTGCAGTGATATCACGGCTCGTCTCTCGTGTGCATCCCTCCAATGCCCCCATCTCCTTCACATGTCTACACAGGCGCCAAGGCTGCAGCGATCTCACTGCTCGGCTCCCGTGTGCATCCCTCCTTTGCCCCCCATCTCCTTCACGTGTCTCCACAGGAGCCGAGTCTGCAGCGATCTCACTGCTCAGCACCTGTATGCATCCCTGCAATGCCCCCCCCATCTCCTTCCTGTGTCTCTACAGGAGCCGAGGCTGCAGCAATCTCACTGCTGGGCTCCCGTGTGCATCCCTCAAATGCCCCCCATCTCTTTCACATGTCTCCACAGGAGCCGAGGCTGCAGCGATCTCACTGCTCAGCTCCTGTGTGCATCCCTCCAATGCCCCCCAATCTCCTTCACATGTCTCACGGCGACGAGGCTGCAGCGATCTCACTGCTCGGTTCCCGTGTGCATCCCTCTTGTTGGACCTGGCCTCGTGGTGTGGTTCCCCTGACCCTCAGCGCCCCAACAGTTACCCCCGCACAGCAGAAACCCCCGGTCGTCCCGTCCTCTATCCGCCCCGCTCCCTCCATGACCCTACAGGAAGGACGACCACCCCCTCATCCCGCCATCTATCCTCCCGGTACTGGACTCCCATAACCCGCATCAACCCAGAGGGCCTCCGGTAGCCATCATCCTTCCCTAAGATCCCTGACTCCATAGCCCCCTGCATGACCCCGGACCCAGCGAAACATAGGCACCAGATGTGCCCTGCCCAGCTGGGGGGAAAGGGCTCCCTCTGAGTGAGATAGGGCAGGGTAGTTTCGATCACACCTCCGGCCTCCCCCTGAAAACTGGATTCAATCACACCTCTGGCCTCCCCCTGAGGACTGGTTTCGATCACACCTCTGGCCTCCCCGAGAGCTGGCTCCACTCCCTGCGGGGTGTCTGGAAACCCCCGAACCCAGCTTCAAGGGATCCAAGGGCTGGATATCAGGAAACCCCGACAATCAGCCCCCGGGCCCCAGATAACCACCTGCGAGGGATTGGACTTCAAAGGGAAAGAGGACTATAACAGGGCCCGCTCTGGAACTGGTGGGCAGTTGAATCCTGGATGAAGAGAGCCCTGCTGACCTGGTTGCGGCTCAACCATCTCGAAAGAAGATCACTACCTAAAACTTTGGACCGTTTGCGAGCCCTGCTGACCTGGTCGCGGCTCAACCATCTCGAGAGAAGATCGCTACCTAAAACTTTGGAACCCTTGCGAGCCCTGCTGACGTGGTCACGGCTCAACCTGGCAGAAGGAGCATACCCGTCTCAATCTCTGCTGGAGCCCTGCTGACTTGGTTGCGGCTCCCTTAAAACCTAACGATGCTGTGGAGACCGCTGCTTGAGCCCTGCTGACGTGGTCGCGGCTCCCCAAGAATTGAAGGACACTCTGCTCACTAATGCTCAAGCTCTGCTGACCTGGTCGCGGCTCGAGGGTACTCTAGTCCGGCTGGACCGATGGCACTACCAAAACAACGTGGTTCGAGGAGGGTGAGTGGAGCACCCAGTACAACCTACATCTACAGCAGCCCCGTATCCCCCGGCTCGAGGATTGAGAGCTGTGCACCGGATAAGCTCGTACTGGCTCCAGTGCCGTGACTGTCCCACTTCCCACACCCCTGCAACCAAGGACTTACTAACTCTGGATCTAAGTTCAAATATATGACCTTTTGACCTGAAAGATCGTGATAACTACTGCTTGATAAAGAACATGTTACTCAGTACACAACTGTGTGGTTTCCATTTATAAAGTGGTGGAATCTCTGCGCGTACGATCCTAAATACGAAGTCCCCTGTGGCGAGGGTCTCACGCCTGTGCTCGGCAGCGCTCCTAGGAGAGGTGGGTCCCCGGGTGGTCAGGAGAACGTCCTCTGCCCCCCCTGAGATCGCCCCTTCTAACACCTCTAATGCCCCTCATCCCCTTCACATGTCTCCATAGGAGCCGAGGCTGCAGCGATCTCACTACTCGGCTCCCGTGTGCATCCCTCTAATGCCCCCCCATCCCCTTCACATGTCTCCACAGGAGCCGAGGCTGCAGCGATCTCACTGCTCGGCTCCATTGTGCATCCCTCCAATGCCCCCAATCTCCTTCACATGTCTCATAGGCGACGAGGCTGCAGCGATCTCACTGCTCGGCTCCCATGTGCATCCCTCTAATGCCCCCCATCTCCTTCACATGTCTCACAGTCACTGAGGCTAAAGCGATCTCATGGATCGGCTCCCTTGTGCATCCCTCCAATGCCCCCCCATCTCCTTCACATTTCTCCACAGGCGCCGAGGCTGCAGTGATCTCACTCCTCGGCTCCTGTGTGCATCCCTTTAATGCCCCCAATCTCCTTCACATGTCTCACTGGCAATGAGGCTGCAGCGATCTCACTGCTCGGCTCACGTGTGCATCCCTCCAATGCCCCCCTTCTCCTTCACGTGTCTCCACAGGCGCCGAGGCTGCAGCGATTTCTGCTCGGCTCCCGTGTGCATCCCTCTAATGCCCCCCCATCCCCTTCACATGTCTCCACAGGAGCCGAGGCTGCAGCGATCTCACTGCTCGGCTCCATTGTCCATCCCTCCAATGCCCCCCAATCTCCTTCACATGTCTCACAGGCGACGAGGCTGCAGCGATCTCACTGCTCAGCTCCTGTGTGCATCCCTCCAATGACCCCATCTCCTTCTTGTGTCTCTCCCAGCGCAGTTGTGGTTAGCACAAGCGCTGAGGCTGCAGCAATTTCACTGCTCCTCTCTCGTATGCATCCCTACAATGCCCCCATCCACTTCACATGTCTCACAGTCACTGAGGCTAAAGCGATCTCATGGATCGGCTCCCTTGTGCATCCCTCCAATGCCCCCCATCTCCTTCACATGTCTCCACAGGCGCCGAGGTTGCAGTGATCTCACTCCTCGGTTCCTGTGTGCATCCCTCCAATGCCCCCAATCTCCTTCACATGTCTCACTGGCGACGAGGCTGCAGCAATCTCACTGCTCGGCTCACGTGTGCATCCCTCCAATGCCCCCCTTCTCCTTCACGTGTCTCCACAGGCGCCGAGGCTGCAGCGATCTCTGCTCGGCTCCCGTGTGCATCCCTCTAATGCCCCCCCATCCCCTTCACATGTCTCCACAGGACCCGAGGCTGCAGCGATCTCACTGCACGGCTCCCTTGTGCATCCCTCCAATGCCCCCCAATCTCCTTCACATGTCTCACAGGGGACGAGGCTGCAGTGATCTCACTGCTCAGGTCCTGTGTGCATCCCTCCAATGCCCCCCAATCTCCTTCACATGTCTCACAGGCGACGAGGCTGCAGCGATCTCACTGCTCAGCTCCTGTGTGCATCCCTCCAATGACCCCAATCTCCTTTACATGTCTCACAGGCGAGGAGGCTGCAGCGATCTCACTGCTCAGCTCCCGTGTGCATCCCTCCAATGACCCCCTTCTCCTTCAAGTGTCTCCACAGGAGTCGAGGCTGCAGCATTCTCACTGCTCGTCTCTCGTATGCATCTCTCCAATGACCCCATCTCCTTCACGTGTCTCCACAGGCACCGAGGCTGCAGCGATCTCACTGCTCGGCTCCTGTGTGCATCCCTCCAATGCCCCCCAATCTCCTTCACATGTCTCACAGGCGACGAGGCTTCAGCGATCTCACTGCTCAGCTCCTGTGTGCATCCCTCCAATGCCCCCAATCTCCTTTACATGTCTCACAGGCGAGGAGGCTGCAGCGATCTCACTGCTCAGCTCCCGTGTGCATCCCTCCAATGACCCCCTATCTCATTCACATGTCTCCACCGGTGCCGAGGCTGCAGCGATCTCACTGCCCTTCTCCCATGTGCATCCCTTCAATGCCCCCCAACCCCTTCACATGTCTCACAGGCGCCGAGGCTGCAGCGATCTCACTGCTCGGATCCTATGTGCATCCCTCCAATGCCCCCCCATCTCCTTCACATGTCTCCACAGGAGCCGAGGCTGCAGCGATCTCACTGCTCGGCTCCCGTGTCCATCCCTCCAATGACCCCCCTATCGCTTTCACGTGTCTCCAGAGGAGCCGAGGCTGCAGTGATCTTACTGCTTTGCTCCCCTGTGCATCCCTCCAATGCCCCCAATCTCCTTCACATGTCTCACAGGCGCCGAGGCTGCAGTGATCTCGCTGCTTTGCTCCCTGTGCATCCCTCTAATGCCCCCCAATCTCCTTCACATGTCTCACAGGCGCCGAGGCTGCAGCGATCTCACTGCTCGGCTCCCGTGTGCATCTCTCCAATGCCTCCCCACCCCCCCCCATCTCCTTCACCTGTCTCCACAGGAGCCGAGGCTGCAGCGATCTCACTGCTCGGCTCCTGTGTGCATCCCTCCAATGCCCCCCATCTCCTTCATGTGTCTCCACAGGCGCCGAGGCTGCAGCGATCTCACTGCTCAGCTCCCGTGAGCATCACTCCAATGCCCCCCATCTCCTTCACATGTCTCACAGTCGCCGAGGCTACAGGGATCTCACAGATCGGCTCCCATGTGCATCCCTCCAATGCCCCCTCATCTCCTTCACATGTCTCCACAGGAGCCGAGGCTGCAGCGATCTCACTGCTCGGCTCCCGTGTGCATCCCTCCAATGCCCCCCCCATCTCCTTCACATGTCTCCACAGGAGGCGAGGCTGCAGCGATCTCACTGCTCGGCTAACGTGTGCATCCCCCTAATCCCCCCCTCTCCTTCACATGTCTCCACAGTAGCCGAGGCTGCAGCGATCTCACTGCTCGGCTCCCTATGCACCCCTCAAATGCCCCCCCATTTCCTTCACATGTCTCCACAGGGGGCGAGGCTGAGGCGATCTCACTGCTCGACTAACATATGCATCCCCCTAATCCCCCCTCTCCTTCAAATGTCTCCACAGGAGCCGAGGCTGCAGCGATCTCACTGCTGGGCTCCCGTATGCATCCCTCGAATGCCCCCCATCTCCTTGACATGTCTCCACAAGAGGCGAGGCTGCAGCGATCTCACTGCTCGGCTCCCATGTGCATCTCTCCAATGCCCCCCATCCCCTTCACATGTCTCACAGGCACCGAGGCTGCAGCGATCTCACTGCTCGGCTCCCGTGTCCATCCCTCCAGTGCCCCCATCTCCTTCACATGTCTCACAGGCGCCGAGGCTGCAGCGATCTCACTGCTCGGCTTCTGTGTGCATCCCTTAAATCCCCCCCCTCCTCTCCTTCACATGTCTCCACAGGCGCCGAGGCTGCAGTGATCTCACTGCTCGGCTCCCGTGTGCATCCCATTAATGCCCCCCATCCCCTTCACATGTCTCACAGGCGCCGAGGCTGCAGCGATCTCACTGTGCAGCTCATGTGTGCATCTCTCCAATGACCCCATCTCCTTCACATGTCTCCACAGGAGCAGAGGCTGCAGCGATCTCACTGCTCGGCTCCCATGTGCATCCCTTCAATGCCCCCCATCTCCTTCACATGTCTCAGAGGCGCCAAGGCTGCAGTGATATCACGGCTCGTCTCTCGTGTGCATCCCTCCAATGCCCCCATCTCCTTCACATGTCTACACAGGCGCCGAGGCTGCAGCGATCTCACTGCTCGGCTCCCTGTGCATCCCTCCTTTGCCCCCCATCTCCTTCACGTGTCTCCACAGGAGCCGAGTCTGCAGCGATCTCACTGCTCAGCTCCTGTATGCATCCCTGCAATGCCCCCCATCTCCTTCCTGTGTCTCTACAGGAGCCGAAGCTGCAGCAATCTCACTGCTGGGCTCCCGTGTGCATCCCTCAAATGCCCCCCATCTCTTTCACATGTCTCCACAGGAGCCGAGGCTGCAGCGATCTCACTGCTCAGCTCCTGTGTGCATCCCTCCAATGCCCCCCAATCTCCTTCACATGTCTCACGGCGACGAGGCTGCAGCGATCTCACTGCTCGGTTCCCGTGTGCATCCCTCTTGTTGGACCTGGCCTCGTGGTGTGGTTCCCCTGACCCTCAGCGCCCCAACAGTTACCCCCGCACAGCAGAAACCCCCGGTCGTCCCGTCCTCTATCCGCCCCGCTCCCTCCATGACCCTACAGGAAGGACGAGCACCCCCTCATCCCGCCATCTATCCTCCCGGTACTGGACTCCCATAACCCGCATCAACCCAGAGGGCCTCCGGTAGCCATCATCCTTCCCTAAGATCCCTGACTCCATAGCCCCCTGCATGACCCCGGACCCAGCGAAACATAGGCACCAGATGTGCCCTGCCCAGCTGGGGGGAAAGGGCTCCCTCTGAGTGAGATAGGGCAGGGTAGTTTCGATCACACCTCCGGCCTCCCCCTGAAAACTGGATTCAATCACACATCTGGCCTCCCCCTGAGGACTGGTTTCGATCACACCTCTGGCCTCCCCGAGAGCTGGCTCCACTCCCTGCGGGGTGTCTGGAAACCCCCGAACCCAGCTTCAAGGGATCCAAGGGCTGGATATCAGGAAACCCCGACAATCAGCCCCCGGGCCCCAGATAACCACCTGCGAGGGATTGGACTTCAAAGGGAAAGAGGACTATAACAGCGCCCGCTCTGGAACTGGTGGGCAGTTGAATCCTGGATGAAGAGAGCCCTGCTGACCTGGTTGCGGCTCAACCATCTCGAAAGAAGATCACTACCTAAAACTTTGGACCGTTTGCGGGCCCTGCTGACCTGGTCGCGGCTCAACCATCTCGAGAGAAGATCGCTACCTAAAACTTTGGAACCCTTGCGAGCCCTGCTGACGTGGTCACGGCTCAACCTGGCAGAAGGAGCATACCCGTCTCAATCTCTGCTGGAGCCCTGCTGACTTGGTTGCAGCTCCCTTAAAACCTAACGATGCTGTGGAGACCGCTGCTTGAGCCCTGCTGACGTGGTCGCGGCTCCCCAAGAATTGAAGGACACTCTGCTCACTAATGCTCAAGCTCTGCTGACCTGGTCGCGGCTCGAGGGTACTCTAGTCCGGCTGGACCGATGGCACTACCAAAACAACGTGGTTCGAGGAGGGTGAGTGGAGCACCCAGTACAACCTACATCTACAGCAGCCCCGTATCCCCCGGCTCGAGGATTGAGAGCTGTGCACCGGATAAGCTCGTACTGGCTCCAGTGCCGTGACTGTCCCACTTCCCACACACCTGCAACCAAGGACTTACTAACTCTGGATCTAAGTACAAATATATGACCTTTTGACCTGAAAGATCGTGATAACTACTGCTTGATAAAGAACATGTTACTCAGTACACAACTGTGTGGTTTCCATTTATAAAGTGGTGGAATCTCTGCGCGTACGATCCTAAATACAAAGTCCCCTGTGGCGAGGGTCTCACGCCTGTGCTCGGCAGCGCTCCTAGGAGAGGTGGGTCCCCGGGTGGTCAGGAGAACGTCCTCTGCCCCCCCTGAGATCGCCCCTTCTAACACCTCTAATGCCCCTCATCCCCTTCACATGTCTCCATAGGAGCCGAGGCTGCAGCGATCTCACTGCTCGGCTCCCGTGTGCATCCCTCTAATGCCCCCCCATCCCCTTCACATGTCTCCACAGGAGCCGAGGCTGCAGAGATCTCACTGCTCGGCTCCATTGTGCATCCCTCCAATGCCCCCAATCTCCTTCACATGTCTCACAGTCACTGAGGCTAAAGCGATCTCATGGATCGGCTCCCTTGTGCATCCCTCCAATGCCCCCCCATCTCCTTCACATTTCTCCACAGGCGCCGAGGCTGCAGTGATCTCACTCCTCGGCTCCTGTGTGCATCCCTTTAATGCCCCCAATCTCCTTCACATGTCTCACTGGCAACGAGGCTGCAGCGATCTCACTGCTCGGCTCACGTGTGCATCCCTCCAATGACCCCCTATCTCATTCACATGTCTCCACCGGTGCCGAGGCTGCAGCGATCTCACTGCCCTTCTCCCATGTGCATCCCTTCAATGCCCCCCAACCCCTTCACATGTCTCACAGGCGCCGAGGCTGCAGCGATCTCACTGCTCGGATCCTATGTGCATCCCTCCAATGCCCCCCCATCTCCTTCACATGTCTCCACAGGAGCCGAGGCTGCAGCGATCTCACTGCTCGGCTCCCGTGTCCATCCCTCCAATGACCCCCCTATCGCTTTCACGTGTCTCCAGAGGAGCCAAGGCTGCAGTGATCTTACTGCTTTGCTCCTCTGTGCATCCCTCCAATGCCCCCAATCTCCTTCACATGTCTCACAGGCGCCGAGGCTGCAGTGATCTCGCTGCTTTGCTCCCTGTGCATCCCTCTAATGCCCCCCAATCTCCTTCACATGTCTCACAGGCGCCGAGGCTGCAGCGATCTCACTGCTCGGCTCCCGTGTCCATCCCTCCAATGACCCCCCTATCGCTTTCACGTGTCTCCAGAGGAGCCGAGGCTGCAGTGATCTTACTGCTTTGCTCCTCTGTGCATCCCTCCAATGCCCCCAATCTCCTTCACATGTCTCACAGGCGCCGAGGCTGCAGTGATCTCGCTGCTTTGCTCCCTGTGCATCCCTCTAATGCCCCCCAATCTCCTTCACGTGTCTCCACAGGAGCCGAGGCTGCAGCGATCTCACTGCTCGGCTCCTGTGTGCATCCCTCCAATGCCCCCCATCTCCTTCATGTGTCTCCACAGGCGCCGAGGCTGCAGCGATCTCACTGCTCAGCTCCCGTGAGCATCACTCCAATGCCCCCCATCTCCTTCACATGTCTCACAGTCGCCGAGGCTACAGGGATCTCACAGATCGGCTCCCATGTGCATCCCTCCAATGCCCCCTCATCTCCTTCACATGTCTCCACAGGAGCCGAGGCTGCAGCGATCTCACTGCTCGGTTCCCGTGTGCATCCCTCCAATGCCCCCCCCATCTCCTTCACATGTCTCCACAGGAGGCGAGGCTGCAGCGATCTCACTGCTCGGCTAACGTGTGCATCCCCCTAATCCCCCCCTCTCCTTCACATGTCTCCACAGTAGCCGAGGCTGCAGCGATCTCACTGCTCGGCTCCCTATGCACCCCTCAAATGCCCCCCCCATCTCCTTCACATGTCTCCACAGGGGGCGAGGCTGAGGCGATCTCACTGCTCGGCTAACATATGCATCCCCCTAATCCCCCCTCTCCTTCACATGTCTCCACAGGAGCCGAGGCTGCAGCGATCTCACTGCTGGGCTCCCGTATGCATCCCTCGAATGCCCCCCATCTCCTTGGCATGTCTCCACAAGAGGCGAGGCTGCAGCGATCTCACTGCTCGGCTCCCATGTGCATCTCTCCAATGCCCCCCATCCCCTTCACATGTCTCACAGGCACCGAGGCTGCAGCGATCTCACTGCTCGGCTCCCGTGTCCATCCCTCCAGTGCCCCCCATCTCCTTCACATGTCTCACAGGCGCCGAGGCTGCAGCGATCTCACTGCTCGGCTCCCGTGTCCCTCCTTCCAATGCCCCCCAATCTCCTTCACATGTCTCCACAGGCGCCGAGGCTGCAGCGATCTCACTGCTGGGCTCCTGTGTGCATCCCTCCAATGCCCCCCTCATCTCTTTCACATGTCTCCACAGGAGCCGAGGCTGCAGCGATCTCACTGCTCGGCTCCTGTGTGCATCCCTCTAATGCCCCCCTCATCTCCTTCACATGTCGGCACAGGAGGCGAGGCTGCAGCGATCTCACTGCTCAGCTCCTGTGTGCATCCCTCCAATGCCCCCCCATCTCCTTCACATGTCTCTGCAGGAGCCGAGGATGCAGTGATCTCACTGCTTGGGTCCCATGTGCATCCCTCCAATGCCCCCCATCTCCTTCACATGTCTCCACTGGAGCCGAGGTTGCAGCGATCTCACTGATCGACTCCCGTGTGCATCACTCCAATGCCCCCCATCTCCTTCACATGTCTCCACAGGAGCCGAGGCTGCAGCGATCTCACTGCTCGGCTCCTGTGTGCATCACTCCAATGCCCCCTCATATCCTTCACGTGTTTTCACAGGAGCCGAGGCTGCAAAAATCTCACTCTGCAGCTCCTGTGTGCATCCCTCCAATACCCCCATCTCCTTCACATGTCTCCACAGGAGGCGAGGCTGCAGCGATCTCACTGATCGGCTCCCGTGTGCATCTCTCCAATGACCCCATCTCCTTCATGTGTCTCTACAGGAGTCGAGGCTGCAGCGATCTCACTGCTCAGATCCCGTGTGCATCGCTCCAATGCCCCCCATCTCCTTCACATGTCTCCACAGGAGCCGAGGCTGCAGCGATCTCACTGCTCGGCTCCCGTGTGCATCCCTCCAATGCCCCCCTCTCCTTCACATGTCTCCACAGGAGCCGAGGCTGCAGCAATCTCACTGCTTGGCTCCTGTGTGCATCCCTCCTTTGCCCCCAAACTCCTTCACATGTCTCCAGAGGAGCCGAGGCTGCAGCGATCTCATGGATCGGCTCCTGTGTGCATCCCTTCAATGCCCCCCATCTCCTTCACATGTCTCCACAGGAGCCGAGGCTGCAGCGATCTCACTGCTCGGCTCCCGTGTGCATCCCTCGAATCCCCCCCCCATCCCATTCACATGTCTCACAAGCGCCGAGGCTGCAGCGATCTCACTGCTCGGCTCCCTTGTGCATCCCTCCAATGCCCCCCTCTCCTTCACATGTCTCCACAGGAGTTGAGGCTGCAGCGAGCTCACTGCTCGGCTCCCGTGTGCATCACTCCAATGCCCCCCCATCTCCTTCACGTGTCTCCACAGGAGCCGAGGCTGCAGCGATCTCACTGCTCTGCCCTTGTGCATCCCTCCAATGCCCCCCATATCCTTCTTGTGTCTCTCCCAGCGCAGTTGTGGTTAGCACAGGCGCTGAGGCTGCAGCAATTTCACTGCTCCTCTCTCGTATGCATCCCTCCAATGACCCCTCATCCCCTTCACATGTCTCACAGGCGCCGAGGCTGCAGTAATCTCACAGCTCGGCTCCCGTCTGCATCTCTCCACTGCCTCCCCATCTCCTTCACGTGTCTCCACGGGAGCTGAGGCTGCAGCGATCTCACTGCTCGGCTTCTGTGTGCATCTCTCCACTGCCTCCCCATCTCCTTCACGTGTCTCCACAGGAGCTGAGGCTGCAGCGATCTCACTGCTCGGCTCCCGTGTGCATCCCTCCAATGCCCATCCATCTCCTTCAGGGGTCTCCACAGGAGCCGAGGCTGCAGCGATCTCACTGCTCGGCTCCTGTGTGCATCCATCCAATGCCCCCCCATCTCCTTCACATGTCTCCACAGGAGCGGAGGCTGCAGTGATCTCACTGCTTGGGTCCCGTGTTCATCCCTCCAATGTCCCCAATCTCCTTGACATGTCTCCACAGGAGCCGAGGCTGCAGCGATCTCACTGCTCAGCTCCTGTGTGCATCCCTCCAATGCCTCCACATCTCCTTCACATGTCTCCACAGGAGCCGAGGCTGCAGCGATCTCATTGCTCGGCTCCTGTGTGCATCCCTCCAATGCCCCCCATCTCCTTCACGTGTCTCCAAAGGAGCCGAGGCTGCAGCGATCTCACTGCTCGGCCCTTGTGCATCCCTCCAATACCCCCCCATATCCTTCTCGTGCAGTTGTGGTTAGCACAGGCGCCGAGGATGCAGCGATCTCACTGCTCAGCTCTCGTGTGCATCCCTCCAATGCCCCCCATCTCCTTCATGTGTCTCCACAGGCGCTGAGGCTGCAGCGATCTCACTGCTCAGCTCCCTTGTGCATCCCTCTAATGTCCCCCCCTTTCCTTCATATGTCTCAGAGGCGCCGAGGCTACAGCAATCTTACTGGTCGGCACCCGTGTGCATCCCTTCAATGCCCCCTATCTCATTCACATGTCTCCACAGGAGCCGAGGCTGCAGCGATCTCACTGCTCGGCTCCCGTGTGCATCCCTTCAATGCCCCCCCTCTCATTCACATGTCTCCACAGGCGCCGAGGCTGCAGCGATCTCACTGCTCGGCTCCCGTGTGCATCCCTCCAATGCCTCCCCATCTCCTTCACATGTCTCCACAGGAGCTGAGGCTGCAGCAATCTCACTGCTCGGCTTCCGTGTGCATCCCGTGAATGCCCCCCCATCTCCTTCACGTGCCTCTACAGGAGTCGAGGCTGCAGCGATCTCACTGCTCGGCCCTTGTGCATCCCTCCAATGCCCCCCATATCCTTCTTGTGTCTCTCCCAGCGCAGTTGTGGTTAGCACAGGCGCTGAGGCTGCAGCAATTTCACTGCTCCTCTTTCGTATGCATCCCCACAATGCCCCCATCCACTTCACATGTCTCACAGGCGCCGAGGCTGCAGTAATCTCACGGCTCAGCTCCCCTGTGCTTCCCTCCAATGACCCCCCATTCCCTTCACATGTCTCACAGGCGACGAGGCAGCAGCGATCTCACTGCTCGTCTCCTGTGTGCATCCCTCCAATGCCCCCCCATCTCCTTCACATGTCTCCATAGGCGCCGAGGCTGCAGCGATCTCACTGCTGGGCTCCCTTGTGCATCCCTCTAATGCCCCCCCTTTTCCTTCACATGTCTCACAGACGCCGAGGCTGCAGCTATCTCACTGCTCGGCTCCCATGTGCATTCCTCCAATGCCCCCCCAATGTCCTTCACATGTCTCACAGGCAACGAGGCTGCAGCAATCTTACTGCTCGGCTCACGTGTGCATCCCTCCAATGCCCCCCTATCTCATTCACATGTCTCCACCGTCGCCGAGGCTGCAGCGATCTCACTGCTCAGCTCCCGTGTGCATCCCACCAATGCCACCCCATCTCCTTCTAGTGTCTCCACAGGCGCCAAGGCTGCAGCGATCTCACTGCTCGGCTCCCGTGTGCATCCTTCCTATGCCCCCCCCACCTCTCCATCTCCTTCACATGTCTCCCCATGCGCAGCTCTGGATTGCACAGGCACTGAGGTTTCAGTGATCTCACTACTCAGACCCTGTGTGCATCCCTCCCCCTTCCCATCTCCTTCACATGTCTCCACAGGAGCCTAGGCTGCAGCGATTTCACTGCTCAGCTCCCGTGTGCATCCCTCCAATACCCCCCATCCACTTCACATGTCTCACAGGCGCTGAGGCTGCAGCGATCGCACTGCTCGGCTCCCGTGTGAGTCCCTCTCATGCCCCTAATCCCCTTCACATGTCTCACTGGCACCGAGGCTGCAGCGATCTCACTGCTCCGCTCCCGTGTGCATCTCTCCAATGCCTCCCCGCCTCCTCATCTCCTTCACCTGTCTCCACAAGAGCCGAGGCTGCAGCGATCTCACTGCTCGGCTCCTGTGTGCATCCCTCCAATGCCCCCCCATCTCCTTCACATGTCTCCATAGGCGCCGAGGCTGCAGCGATCTCACTGCTCGGCTCACGTGTGCATCCCTCCAATGCCCCCAATCTCCTTCACATGTCTCACAGTCACTGAGGCTAAAGCGATCTCACTGCTCGGCTCCATTGTGCATCCCTCTAATGCCCCCCATTTCCTTCAAATGTCTCACAGGCGACGAGGCTGCAGCGATCTCACTGCTTGGGTCCCTTGTGCCTCCCTCCAATGCCCCCCTTCTCCTTCACGTGTCTCCACAGGCGCCGAGACTGCAGCGATCTCACTGCTTGGCTCCCGTGTACATCCCTCCAATGCCCCCCATCCCCTTCACATGTCTCCACAGGAGCCGAGGCTGCAGCGATCTCACTGCTCGGCTCCCGTGTGCATCCCTCCAATGCCCCCACATCTCCTTCACGTGTCTCCAGAGGAGCCGAGGCTGCAGCGATCTCACGGCTCGGCTCCTGTGTGCATCCCTCCAATGCCTCCACATCTCCTTCACGTGTCTACACAGGCGCCGAGACTGCAGCGATCTCACTGCTCGGCTCCCGTGTACATCCCTCCAATGCCCCCCATCCCCTTCACATGTCTCCACAGGAGCCGAGGCTGCAGCGATCTCACTGCTCGGCTCCCGTGTGCATCCCTCCAATGCCCCCACATCTCCTTCACGTGTCTCCACAGGAGCCGAGGCTGCAGCGATCTCACTGCTCGGCTCCCGTGTGCATCCCTCCAATGCCCCCACATTTCCTTCACGTGTCTCCACAGGAGCCGAGGCTGCAGCAATCTCACTGCTCGGCTCCTGTGTGCATCCCTCCGATGCCCCCAATCTCATTCACATGTCTCGAACGGCGCCGAGGCTGCAGCGATCTCACTGCTCGGCTCCCGTGCGCATCCCTCCAATGCCCCCACATCTCTTTCACGTGTCTCCACAGGAGCCGAGTGTAGGAGAGTAGGGTCTGCAATCCTATGGTCACCCCAGATTTTTGCTTTTTGCTTCACTGGTTTATGACTTTCCCTGGCTGTGGGCCTGCTAATCAGACCCACAGCCTAGCTGTTCTCTCTCTAAATTGACATCCATGTACTTTAGGTGCATTTACCAATTGGTACTGGGCCACCTTATCAGTCCCTGTACAGTGTACCTTAGGTACCCAGGGCATAGGTGTACCCAGGGCCTACCAGGGGCTGAAGCATGTATTATGCCACCCCTGGCTGGCCATCTAAACAGACACAACTGGCTGGTAAGACAGCTGGGGCAAGGTGGTGTAATCACCCTTTGCTGTAGATATAGTATACCTATATCTAACCCTAAAATGGACACATACTCCTATCAGTCACTCCTATGGCAGTCCTTATCAATCCTGAAGGCAGAGTGCTTGGAATTATGTGAGATGGTGCTCTGGCATGAGCTGAGCCCGTCTGCAGCTTGCGGAACCAAGTCCTAATAGCTGTTCCATGATAACGCTATACCATATACTTTTAAGTGCATTATAATCCTCGCGGTTGAATGCTTACTTTGGTATAGCATTATCAAAACATGTCGAGTAAGGTGTCATACGAATTGGAATACTACCCCCTCGCCAATTCTGGCAACGGGGGTAGCATTCCACCCTTCTAGAGGGACACGACATGTATGTAGCTGCGAACCCCGGTTAAAGTTAACTCGAGCCTTGGCATCACAAAATGGATGCTGCCACCACAGACACAAGTCTGACCTCCTGCTGCTGGGAGTCCTTCCAGCGAGAGAGGCTTGGACAAAGGGTTTCCTGCCTTGGGAGGTGCTAGCACCACCGCAGCAATCGCAGATCGTTTCATGGAGTTGTTCGCAAGGGTCGGTTTTGTGTATTGAGTAGGACAGGCCTGAAAGGAATGAGACATGCCTGGGGCACACAAGGTGTCCTGTGCATACACCGGTTCAAACCAGTTGCTGGGGCATCCCTGCCCCAGCTCTGGTGCGAAAACCAGACAAAGGATAGGGGGTGTAGCCACCCCCCTTCCTGGTCCCACCCATGGGAGGGACCTAGTCACTAGTGCAGCCCCCTTTAGGAGAATAAAGGTAGGAGCTGGTCCCATTCCAGATTAGATTATCCTGAACAACTTTACAAGAAGAAACTCTGGACTTCGACGTTCTGCTCCACAGAAGACTGAAGAATCTCCCTTGTGGGCAAGGAGTGTCCACCCTGCAACTGCAGGCACCATCAAGCATCCAGCGGATTCACTTTGTCGTCTTCCCTCGAGGATCCAGACTTCAGATGAGACCCAGATTCCCAGACCTCTCCCACCTCAACTCACATCTGCAGCATAGCTGAGATCCGCGGGTGCGACGAGACACGTGGGACCGGCCATCTTGGAGAAAACTGCACTTCGCTTCTAGCACGACTCCTGAGGTAAACGCGACAAAGTGCTTTGGGGATTGAGAAGCCCCAGCCCCGAGCCGCTCCTGCACCGAAGATCAGCCCTCCAGCATCCACGAGATCTGCGTGGAGCCCTTCTGCCTGGTTGCTGCTTGATGCATTGTCTGGTCACTTGCCGGCTGGCTAGTGACCTCCTAGACGACGATCCTTGAAAACTACACTGCCGGTCTGGTTGCTCCAGACTGCCCCTTGCTCCCTTCCAAAAAAGGAGCACCCCGGACCCTCCTGGTCCACTCCAGACGCCGTTTCCACTCACCGCGTGGGTTGCCTTTGCCAAGGCCTGTTGACTCCAAATCCGGATCCGACACCGCCGACAGCGAGAGCCTGCCTGGGACGGCTCGTGCCTCCATCCTGGTCGTCGAAGACACCTCGAGGTCCACGTGGCTGCAGAGACAAGCATCCACTCTTCACCTGATCGCGACGACAGCATCTGGTTCCCTCCTGGTCCCACTCCGGTCACTGGCTAGTGACTTTGAACATTGTCCCCTCTGCTTTCAGGTCCTCTTCTTCCTCGATCCACCCGTGGATCGTGCCGGACATCTTCCACTTGGTCGCCTGCAGCATCTTTCTTCAAGGCTCCATTGACTTCGACGCGGAAACCCGACACACTTTGACACCTATGCACCCGCAGCCCATGGGTGAGGTAACAAGAGCATTTCGGTGCTCAAGGGTAGATTGACTCTCCTAGTGTCCAGATTTCCAGTCGTTTTAGAACTAGATAGTAAAGACTGTCCGTACTTACCTTTTTCGTAAACTGTATTGTCCATTGACTTTGTTCCGCATCTCGCGTGTGAGTTCACACTCAGCACACGTGTCCCGTGGGCCTCCTATTACTTACCTGAGGTTAGGATAGTGTAGTCCCAGCGAACCTACAGCCTCTGGACAGCTCCATTCCTTCTATCGATTTCCTTATACCATTTACTTAGTATATGGTTTGTCGTGCCCCTATGGCACCATTGTAATTTTGTGCAACTTATCGTATTTTTTCTAAGAGATTGTCATGTGCTTAGCCCTCTGACCTCATAAAGAGTTCAGAGGTGTTTGTTATTGATAAATATATTGTTTATTTTCATAACAACCTGTCTGGTGTCCTTTCATCTGGTATTCAATGGGTTATATGTGGTAAAACAGCTGGCTTCACATGCCAAAAGAGTTTAGCCTAAGACTGCTTTGTCCATGCTACCATTAGGATAGCTGGTCTATAAGGTTGACTTACAACCAATCACCATAAGGGTTGTTTGTACTGATACAAGGTGATCACTAGAACTAGTGAGCATCATATATCAGGCCAACTTCTCACATTGGTGTGCTGCGGTTGGGATTTGAGTTTGCTGTTGTGTTTACCAAGTATAATCTTGAAATATCATTTGAAAGATCACATAAGGTACTATAGGTACATATAACAAGCTTAGAAATACTCTGAGTTCTACTGAACCAGCTGTTGTAGTAGAAAGGGCCTAGCACACCCTGACTACAACTCTTAGCAAGGGATCAGTAGGGAAGCCCATAGTGTAGGTAGGTGCATCACTTACACCTCACTAGAAAGCATGTCTACCCATGGAGAGACTTCAGAGACTCCCCTAGTGGTTAGTGACCCTCCACAGGTCCTTTCCATATATGCAGCGCTCAGTTTCCAGGAGATGAGACAATTGTGTACCTCCAGGAAATTGAAACAGGGTTCTAACCCTACCACTCCTTTTCTGTTAGGTCTCTTAGAGACATATGATGCTAGAAGGGCTTCTAACACGGGCCCCTCTAATCCAGATGGGAGCATGCCCCCCTTAGAAGGTGAACCTGGTGATCCAGACTCTAACCTCCCTGAAACAGAGAATGTAGATGGTAGGGAAGAGGGAAGCTTATCTGAGGATGAGGCAGAAAATGGGCAACCTTTAGTCAGCAGACTTACAAGGGCCAACTTAGACCTACATATGGATAGTACTAAGGGACCCCCAGTGCTGTCCATGAGCAGGCCTAACTTTGGGGTTAGAAGAGATAGATCTCATTCTAGGGACTCCAATAGATCTGTGCACTCTCACGCCTCTCATGCATCTGCTCTGAGGAGAATGACTTCCCCTCAGAGGAGAGAGCATGAGGCAAAGATGAAGGAGGCTAATCTGAGGATTCAAAGGGAAGAACTTGCCCTTGCCAAAGAGAAGCTTGCCTTTGCTAGAGAGCAACAGTTGGGTGGGGTAGTCCCCACTGGTGGCAGAAATATCCCTAGGGATAAAGAAATGGGTTTTGATACTAGAAACCTGAGTAACATAGTGCCCTCCTATAAGACATGAGATGATATCCACATCTGGATAACTGCTCTGGAGAGGGCCTGCAAAGTACAGCAGGTACCCCAGAGTTAGTGGGCAGCTATATTGTGGCTCTCTTTTGAAGGCAAAGGTAGAGATAAGCTCCTCACTGTTAGAGATGAGGCTGCTAATGATTACCAAGTCCTGAAAACTGCACTGATTGATGGGTTTGGCTTAACAACTGAACAGTACAGGTTAATGTTCAGAGATACCCAGAAAACTCAGGCTCAGGATTGGACTGACTTTGTTGATTGTGCCACTAAGGCTTTGGAGGGCTGGTTACTGGGAAGTAAAGTTACTGTTTACACAGGATTGTATAATCTAATTATGAGAGAGCAAATCTTAAATAATTGTCAGAACCAGTTGTTGCATCAGCACCTGATTGACTCAGATCTGACCTCTCCCCAAGAATTGGGAAAGAAGGCAGACAGATGGGTCAGAACCAGGGTTAAGCAGCAGAACCAGAACCAGGGTGGTGGCCAAAAGAAAGCAGACCAGAAGGGTAATAATGAGAATAAGCAAAATGACCAGAAGTCTTCAACAGGGCCCCAACAACCTAAGGAGGGTGGGTCCCAAAATTCCCAAAAGAAGAAGAATGATGGTCCATGGTGCCAATACTCTAAAAGTAAGACTCACTGGTTTAGTGAGTGCACCAAGAAAGGCCAAACTCCTACCACTACTGTCCCTAAGACACCTGCACCCTCTAGTACAGTTAGTAGTGGTAGTGTACCCCCCAAGGCTATAGTTGGGTTAGCCCTGGGAACTGAGGTGGGTTCTGACTTAGTCAGAATACCTACTCAGGCAGTTCTTGTTTGTACTGGGGACATGGATATGGCCCCTACTGTAAGTCCTAGTACTCTGGGCAAATACAGGCAAACACCTTTAATCAATGGAAAAATGGCTCAGGCCTACAGGGACACATGTGCCAGTGTCACTATGGTGACACCAACATTTGTGGACCCTGACCAGATCATGCTAGGTTCAGACTACCTAGTGACCAATGCTAGCAATGTCACTACTAATCACAGTATGGCAGTTGTTAATTTCTCCTGGGGAGGGGTAACTGGCCTCAAAAGGGTTGTAGTTAGTTCAGACCTCCCAGTAGATTGTCTCTTGGGCAATGATTTGGAATCCTCACTGTGGTCAGATATGGAGTACAGGACTCATGTAGAAATGCTAGGTCTCTCCTCACATGTCCTTGCTGTGACCAGGTCACAGGCCAAGAAATGCCCAGTTGAACAAGTGCTGGATCCTGGAAGAATGGACCAGAGACTAACCAAGAGGAAGAGCAGTAGGGGTAAGGCTGAGCCTTCCCCCTGCCTCAGGTTGAGGATCAGCCCTCTCAGGAGGCTGACCCCAAGACCCCAGAAGGTACTGTCCTAGAAGAGCTTGAACCTGAACAGGTTGAGTTTCTTGGGACAGGGGGACCTTCCAGGGCAGACTTGAGGCAGGCACAGTTAGACTGCCCCTCTTTTGAAACCCTCAGGCAGCAAGCTGCTACTGAGGCTGCAGGGAATGCTACAGGTGCCCATAAGTTATATTGGGATGACGGACACCTATACTCTGAGGCAAGAGACCCCAAACCTGGTGCTACCAGGAGGCTGGTCATCCCCTTGTCTTCTAGAGGTTTCCTTCTCATCTTAGCCCATGAGATTCCCCTTGCAGGTCACTTAGGCCAGAACAAGACTTGGGACAGGCTTGCCCCACACTTTCACTGGCCTCATATGTCTGAAGACACTAAAGAGTTTTGTCGCTCATGTGTCACCTGTCATGCCAGTGGCAAATCAGGTGGCACAACAAAGGCCCCCCTCATACCACTACCTGTGGTGGGGGTGCCCTTTGAGAGAGTGGGGATAGACATTGTTGGACCAATGGACCCCCCCAACAGCATCTGGGCACAGATTTATACTGGTGGTAGTGGATCATGCCACCAGGTATCCAGAAGCTATTCCCCTTAGGACCACTACAGCTCCTGTTGTGGCCAGGGCCCTGCTTGGAGTTTTCTCCAGAGTGGGGTTTCCTAAGGAGGTTGTCTCTGACAGAGGTGCAAACTTCATGTCAGGATACTTGACTGCAATGTGGAAGGAGTGTGGTGTAAATTATAAATTTACCACACCCTATCACCCACAGTGCAATGGGCTTGTTGAGAGATTCAACAAGACCCTCAAAGGGATGATAAAAGGGTTACCTGAAAAGCTTAGGCGAAGATGGGACATCCTTTTACCCTGCCTCCTGTTTGCTTACAGAGAGGTCCCACAGAAGGGGGTTGGCTACATTCCTTTTGAGCTTCTGTTTGGGCATCCTGTAAGAGGACCCCTATGTCTTGTGAAAGAAGGATGGAAGTTACCTCTCAAAAAGCCTAAACTTGACATAGTGGACTATGTACTTGGTCTCCGCTCCAGGATGGCAGAGTACATGGAGAAGGCATCCAAAAACCTTGAGGCCAGCCAAGAACTTCAAAAAGCTTGGCATGACCAAAAGGCTGTCCTAACTGTTTATCATGCAGGACAGAAGGTGTGGGTGTTGGAGCCAGTGGCCCCAGCAGCTCCCCAAGACAAATGGTCTGGACCCCATACCATCATTGAGCAAAAGGGAGAGGTCACCTACCTGGTGGACCTTGGAACTCCCAGGAGCCCCCTTAGGGTGCTTCATGTGAACAGGCTCAAGGCATTTGTCGACAGGGAGGACATGGGCTTGCTCATGGCCACAGATGAGGGGCCCTCTCAGACCTGCTCACTCAGAACCCTGATGATGGGTCAGTTGATGGTGCAGTCTTTTCTGACAGCCTCTCTGAGCATCAACAAGAGGATTGCAAACAAGTTCTTCAATCCTTTAGACAAATGTTCTCACTGACACCCAGTCAGACAAACTGGTGCACCCATGGGGTGGACACTGGTGACAGTCTGCCTTTCAAGAGTAAAATCTACAGGCAACCTGACCACATCAGGGGCTGCATTAAGAAAAAAGGTCAAAAGATGTTGGAGTTGGGAGTCATTGAACCCTCAGAGAGCCCTTGGCTAGTCCTGTAGTTCTAGTGCCAAAACCTCACACCCAGGATGGTAAGAGAGAGATGAGGTTTTATGTAGACTACAGGGGTCTCAATGCTGTCACTAAGACAGATGCCCATCCAATACCTAGGGCAGATGAACTCATAGACAAGTTGGCTTCTGCAACCTTCTTGAGTACATTTGACCTAACAGCTGGTTATTGGCAGATCAGGTTAGCTGAGGATGCCAAGGCCAAAACAGCATTTTCTACCCCAGGAGGTCATTACGATTGATTGATTGATGCTTTATTTCGATATGCACATATCATAAAAGCAGTACAAAAAATATAAAAACAGCATGTCGAAATAAGTAAGACTGTACAAATAGAATGGCAATTAAAACACGATATATCAGAATAAATTAACTAAAAAGAGAATTAAATTGATATGGACAGTCTTCTAAGTCTTATCAACCAAGCCCATTTTAAAAATTTTGCAACAGCACAAACAATAGGGGGGGCTGTATTCGTTAAAAGAATCCGAAGGGCAACAGAGTGCTGACGAGTCCCCAATTCTCTGCAAATTGGGGCAAGCCAACGTGATCTGGGGCGACCGTAGTCCGGGCATTCAAAGAGAAAGTGTGGCACCGACTCTGGTTTATCCGAACAAGAGGCACAAAAGCGTGATGTGTGCTGGGCTTTATTCCACCTTGAACAGAGATCCGCCAAAGGCAAAGTACCTAGCCGAAATTTTATATACAAGGACCTATCCATGGCTACTGTTATAATATCCATATATGGCTCATACAAGACAACGTCTTTAAACAACAGGAAAGCTGCGGTGGTTTTGCAATGCTGCTGGCTACTAGAGCGCTTCACGTCAACCCACTCCCAGAAAAGTTTTTTTAGAGTCTTCTTTGGTGGAGCGGAGTGACTATGCCAGCAAGAGGCCAAACCCAGTTCCCCTAAGAGATGTTTTATGTCCTTCAGCCATTTGATGCTACTCCAGCCATCAGCATGCATCACTTCTGCCAGCCCATTGGCGTAAGATTGTAGCTCCGGGACCCTCCACAAGCGTGCCCAGAGCAAAAGGGGGCGAAGCCGAGCCTGGTCCCTTATGGCTTTACAACCAGTGTCCAAGAGCATTGGGACGGTCGGGCTGCTCGATGGAATAGCAAGAAGGTCCTTAATAAATTTATTTTCGGCCTTGCTCAGTGGATCGACCTTTCCCAAGCCCCACAGTTCCGATCCATAGAGAGAAGCAGGGACTGCACGGGCTTTGTAAATCTCGAGTATGGGAGCAACACAATGTTTTGAGGAGTTATTGTACTCCTTGAGAAGGGCGCCCCCCACCCTTTTGTGAGCCAGAGTCATTTTATCAATGTGGGCAGTCCAGCTCATTGCATCATTCAGGCGGATCCCCAGATAATCAAATTCCGCCACTCTTTCTAGGGGTATAGAGTTCAGAATTGGAGGGAGACCAAGTTTGCGGGGTGGGTGCATGACTAGGTACTTGGTCTTATCTATGTTTATGACAAGGCCTTTAGTGGTACAGAAATCCTGGAAGCGGTTCAGTAAGGACTGTAGACCTTGGGGGGTTTTGGAAATGAGGAGGGTGTCGTCGGCGAACAACAGAGTTGGAATTTTTACTCCACCCAAGCTAGGAGCGTCTGATGGTTCGCCCAGAAGATAATCTACCACCCCGTTAATGTAGAGGGAGAATAAGGTGGGGGCCAAGACACAGCCCTGTCTTACTCCCCTCTCGACCCTGATTTTATCGGTCTTTTCCCCATTCAAACCCCATCTAACCTGGGCATAGGTGTTGGTGTGCAGGTTAATGAGGAGGTTCAGTAGGTACGGGGGCATCCCTAAACCATCAAGCACCCTCCAAAGTTCCTCCCTCGGTACCAGGTCAAAGGCAGTCTTAAGGTCAATAAAGGCCAAATAAAGACTGCCTTTGCCCAGCACCACCACCTTCCAGTGTATCAACAGAAGCCTAAAGGCCTGTTCAATGGTTCCTGTACCCGAACGGAACCCAGCCTGCATGTCGGACAAAATGTGATTGTCGTCCACCCATTGAGTAATTCTCCCCAAGATGGTTTTCCCGGCCAGTTTCTGACTGGAGTCTATTAGGCTTATGGGCCTATAGTTCCCTGGTGAATCCCGACTGCCCTTTTTGAAAATGGGCACCACCTCCGCACCTCTCCAGGAGTCAGGCACAGGCCCTCCCCCCATGATTGCATTGAGGAGTGCAGAGATTAGAGCCCCCCATTCTTCCGGATAGGCACGGAGAATGTCCCCCGGTAGGCCGTCCGGGCCGGCAGCTTTCAAGGGGACCAGGCTTTTAATTTGCTTTGTTACGTCGAGGGGGGAAAACAATTCCTGGTCTCGGTCTAGAGTAAAGGATGGAATTTTAAAGGGATCATTAAGTGGGCCTTCAATAGCAGAGTAAAGATTTTGGAAATGGGAAAACCAAGTCTGGGCATTGATCGCACAAGTCCTCCGGGAATCGTCGGGACGATTCCTTTTGCCCACCATGTCCCAAAAACCTTTAGCGTCTTTCCCACGGCTGGCCGCCAGGAGGTCCTGCCAGAAATTGTCCTCCCATTCCAACCTTGCATTTTTCTGGCAGAGTGTATAGTGTCTCCTGGCCTCTCTAGTCCTGAGCGGTAACTTGGATTTAACTGCCTCGATAAGAAGTGATTTCGCCTCCCTACACTTTTGGTTGTACCAGCCCTGACCCGGACGTAGGTTGGGTTTCCTTCCGCTCGGGTGGGCTGGGACTACAAAGAGGTCACCAATGGCCTGGATTATGGCACAAAACCTAGGAGCCACCTCCATCTGTCCTTCCTCTTGACAGTCGAGATTGGCCAGGGCTGAAGCCAAAAGCTGTCTGATCACAGAGGTTTTCTCCTCCGAAAGAGCCAGCCTCGCCCACTTCATCCTACGCCCACAATTCGAGACCACTGACAGGTCTGGAGCGGGGTTACAAGAAGCCCCACTCACGGTGCTGTTGACGCACCTGTGTGACAGGGTGAGGGACAGTAGATTGTGGTCACTCTCCACAGAAGGTAAAACTACCATGTCCTCCACCATGCCCCACAGGTGTATGTCAAGGAGGAAATAATCAATGCGTGACGTGTGTCCTGGCCTATTGTAGGTGTGTGCCCCTGCCCTGTCGGACCTGGTCCTGCCATTGGCAGCTCTAAGCCCGAACTCCATAGCTAGGGAGTTGATCTGGAGGGCCACTTCCGTCCACTTTTTAACAGGGCCAAGCTCGAGGGGGGGAATCCCCCACCCATTATCGAGTTCCTCCTGATCTGCTAAGATATCCAGATCAAGAGGCTCGAAAGTGCAGTTCAGATCACCTGCCAACAGTGTACAAGACCCGTATGAAGATGATCGGAGTTGCACCTCCAAACAAGCTATGACTGAGGATTCTCTTCCCCCCTTAGTGCCGCGGGCATAAATGTTAAAAATGTTTAAGATGACTCTGCCCTGGGAATTGCGAAGCAAAATATTTAGGAGGTCAGGGCAGTTAGTGTCCTTCTCCTCCACCCTACAGTTAAGTTTGGTGGCTACCCAGATTAACAAACCGCCAGAGGGACGGCCCCTACCAGTTGCACTTTCTGCTGCCGGCAAAAAGTGGGTGGAATATCCCGCCTTATGAAGGGGCACCCGGCTCCATGTTTCCTGGAACAGGCATATGGAGTATTGCTCCACACGCTCGTTCCAGTCCGGCAGTGCCAGCTTCCTCTCGAGGCCCGCAACATTCCAGCTGAAAACCCTAATCGGGGGGTCCGTTACAGCTGCAATGCTACAATCCCCGACAGGGGGTGACAAGTCCGCAAAACCCACAACAGGGGGACTAGGCGGAGAGTAGTGGGGAGCCCTGATCTCCCCCCTCCCCTCTACAAACTCGGCCATAGCCAGAGTCTGCAGTGGGGAGGAGGGGCCAATGGGTTTGGAGTATGGTGTTGACTCAGCGACAAAACCCGGGGCCACAATGACCTCCCCTGGATCGTAACCGAGTCAGCAACTCCCAGGTCCCCAATTTAGCAACACTGGGGCTGTGCATACCTGCTGGGAAGGAACTCCCGGGGTCAGAAGGCCGTGCGCAGTGTTTTCCACCAAAAATTGACCCCCTAGGCTGCCAATGAAGGAGGGTTGACCAAGATGGGTGGAAGGGGTGGTCATAATAGGCCGTGGATAAAAGAATGTTAAATCGACTATGTCGATACCCGAACCAGCCGTGGGTTGACCTTGAGAGCATATAAATTGGGCAACCCTAGCATCTTGAAAATTTACGACCACACAATCCCCTTCAAACGATTTTTTCCCGTGTCCAATCCAACCCACCCTGCGTACACCGAGAATAATGCCATCCACTCCCATGGGCAAGGGCCTGTTGGCTTTCAGCCAGTGGATGACCTTATTTTTTAGTGCCTGATGGTTTTCACGCTGGGTACTCCCAAGAGGGGGAACTTTCAGGAGGATGACGACATACGGGTGGCACTCAGGGGGGAGGTTAACTGGGGGGCACTTGCGTCTGCTGATCTGGGGAGGACCCAAAAGGGGCCGATGTGTAGGTGGGACAGGAATAGATGAAACCTTAGGAGTTGATGCAACCCCACCAGTTGCATCGGATATGGCAACCCCAGGTTGCGAAGTAGGGCCCGTCCCTCCCTTCTTGTGTTGCCCTGGTGCCTTGCCAGCCACCGGAGGTGTTACTGCTGGGGGAAGGGTAGCATGCACCTGGGCAACACAAGTGGGAGCCTTCGATTTTGTCTGACTAGGACCACCCCTAGGAGCAGCCAAGATCGTATTCCCAGGTGCAGGGTACTTAGGCGGCTGCGTCAACTGGTCTCCCAGGGGGGGACTCACTGGGGCCTCTATCCTATTGGACTCCTCTAACCTATCTGTCCTATCCTCACTGGGCTTCGGCTGGTGCTTGAGAAGGGTTTTTAGAGCAAAGAAATTGTCCCTAGTAGCCTGCTCAAAGCAGTCAAGCCTTTCCCCCAACCTCTTGACCTGGTCTATAAGTGGCAGCACTAGAGACTTGACCATCTTCTCAAACGCCTCCATAGAGTGACCCACGTTATCCTGAGCAGGCGTTGGTGGGGCCGACAAGAAAGGTGGCACTATATCAGTAACAACTGGTGTGCAAGTGGCTGTCCCCGAGGATACCGAGGATACCGATCCTGCAGTACTCTGGGGGGAAGGACCCCTCAGGAGCGGGTACCTGGGGTGGTTAATAGACTTAAATGGACAACCCTTTCGAGTGTGGTTTGCCCTTTTCCCCTTCCTTTTAGTGGGCTCCTGGATGGGTTGCTTCATGGACGGGGCCTGTGGAGCGAGAGCCAGAACCTCAGGGCAGTGTAGGGACTGGGTGCCAGGTGGGTCTGCTAAGGAGAGCTCATTGCAGGGATCTGTAAGCACGGCACATGGGCTAGTACTGTGGACACCTATCAGTGAACTATCTGCCCCCTCTAAACCACCCATTGGAGGTGCAATAAGGGAATCTCCAAGTGAATCTCCACGCAAGAGTGCAGGGGAAGTAGGGTTTAAAGGGGACACAACTTTTGCTGGCGAAGGACTCTTAGCAGGAGGGAAGTCGAGTGAAAGGCGCCGTTCAGATTTGGCAAGTTCATTGTCTATGACAGCCGCCACCCTAGTCAAGAATTTGTCCATTGAGCCAAACATAGCACCGCTGGGGGTACTCTCCCCACAACCCCTCAAGGCCTTACCGGAGCGTGTTGACATGCTGAGTTGTGGCTCCACAGGTTGTAGCCGGTACGGTAGGAGAAATGGGGTGGCCCTGCCCTGCCTCCTCCTGCCCCGGACGGCCACAGACGGCCCCGCCCTTGTCCCGGGCTTCTCCCGGTCGCTCCCGCGCGCGACTCGCGGGGCGAGTGGGGGTGTCAGCCTTTTACAGGCGCCTCCGGGCGCTCCTCGCACGTCACGGGCGTGCTTCCGCCCCAGGGGCTGCTGGGGAGTGTAGTCCGCTGGTCTGGACTGCCTCCCGGCGTTGCGCTGTTTCTGCCGTTTCCCTCACGGCTCTGGCCCGATGGCGTGCCTCAAGTAAGTTTACGGTGTTCCCCCCTGGGCTCCCGGGGGGTCAGCCTTTTACAGGCGCCTCCGGGCGCTCCTCGCACGTCACGGGCGTGCTTCCGCCCCAGGGGCTGCTGGGGAGTGTAGTCCGCTGGTCTGGACTGCCTCCCGGCGTTGCGCTGTTTCTGCCGTTTCCCTCACGGCTCTGGCCCGATGGCGTGCCTCAAGTAAGTTTACGGTGTTCCCCCCTGGGCTCCCGGGGGGTCAGCCTTTTACAGGCGCCTCCGGGCGCTCCTCGCACGTCACGGGCGTGCTTCCGCCCCAGGGGCTGCTGGGGAGTGTAGTCCGCTGGTCTGGACTGCCTCCCGGCGTTGCGCTGTTTCTGCCGTTTCCCTCACGGCTCTGGCCCGATGGCGTGCCTCAAGTAAGTTTACGGTGTTCCCCCCTGGGCTCCCGGGGGGTCAGCCTTTTACAGGCGCCTCCGGGCGCTCCTCGCACGTCACGGGCGTGCTTCCGCCCCAGGGGCTGCTGGGGAGTGTAGTCCGCTGGTCTGGACTGCCTCCCGGCGTTGCGCTGTTTCTGCCGTTTCCCTCACGGCTCTGGCCCGATGGCGTGCCTCAAGTAAGTTTACGGTGTTCCCGGAGGTCATTACCAGTTTGTGGTGATGCCCTTTGGTTTGAAAAAATGCACCTGCCACTTTTCAAAGGTTGGTGAACCAAGTTCTCACTGGGTTGGATGACTTTTGTGCAGCATATCTAGATGATATTGCTGTCTTTAGCTCCACTTGGGAGGATCACCTGATCCACCTAAGGAAAGTTTTGGAGGCCCTGCAGAAGGCAGGTGTTGGACTCGGCCTCGTGGCGTGGTCCTACCCCTCCCACATGGCGGGCCTGGGACGACATCGGCCCTCCGTCGACCCGCTGTCGACCCCCCTGAACACGAACCCTCGACGAGAGCAGCCCCCCTGGCAACCCACGGCTCTCCCCCCTGGGACCCCGGCGGACCCTGCTCGCCAACACTGCCGGTCTGGCGACCAGGCCAGACCACCATTTCCGGCCCGACTCCATCTTGGGCCCATCACGTCCCGAGCACGGGGCCGCAGCCATCCCTGGCCCCGGCCTCAGCGAAGCCCCGACATCGAGGCACCAAGATCCTCCCAGGTGGTAGAGTGGCCACTTGGCGGAGCCCGGAAGAGGGGAGTTTCGAGGGGCCTCCAGCCGTCCCCAGATGCCTGGTATCGATCGCCCATCAGCCTCCCTGGGCGCTGGCTCCACCCCCTGCTGGGTGTCTGGACACCTTCATCCCAGCCCCTCTGAACCCCAGGCGCGAGGGTCCGGACATCAAAGGACTCCAGTCCTATATCTGGACCAGCCCTGGATTAGGACTCCAGTTGTATCTTGGAGTCGAAGCCCTGCTGACCTTGTCGCGGCTGATCCTGATCCGAACTCTTGCACCTGGAACCTTCGAGGCCCTGCTGACACTGTCGCGGCCTGACCAAGCTGAACCACCTTCGAGGCCCTGCTGACGCTGTCGCGGCCTGCCCAAGCTGAACCACCTTCAAGGCCCTGCTGACGCTGTCGCGGTCTGACCAAGCTGAACCACCTTTGAGGCCCTGCTGACGCTGTCGCGGCCTGACCGAACCGAACCATCTTCGAGGCCCTGCTGACGCTGTCGCGGCCTGACCGAACTGAACCATCTTCGAGGCCCTGCTGATGCTGTCGCGGCCTGACCGAACTGAACCGTCTTCGAGGCCCTGCTGATGCTGTCGCGGCCTGACCGAGCTGAACCATCTTCGAGGCCCTGCTGACGCTGTCGCGGCCTGACCACTTGAGCTATCCACGCACCAGTTGGTGCCAAGACTGTCCCGCTACCCCCTATCCCCGAAACCAAGACTTTACGGATCCCTCGATCCTTGCCTGCTAACCTGCAAAGGACTTGCCTTAATTGCTTATATAAAGATTCTTGTGAATATTCCTCCTGTGTGGTGTCCATCTGTAAGTAGTGTGATTGCTCAGCTGTTACGATTGTAGGAGAGGAGCCTCGCAAAGGAGGCCTCCCTACGGCGCTCTGCCTATTCCATACAGAGATGTGGGTCTCGGGCGGACAGTCAGACACCTTCTGTCTCCCCTGGGGTCGCCTTTCCAACATTGGTGGCAAGCGACGGGATCCGAGCCCGCGCAAATCGTACAGCGAGTAACTCGCCACTACTAACAGAGACCCACAACCACGATGACTACTAAAGAAGCCGGAACAACCGCAGAATTCCAGAAAGAACTATTAGAGGAGTACACCCATAAAGAACTCAAACAATTCTGCAAAGCCCTAGGTATCGCTACCACCGGACTAAGCACAAAAGACGATTTTAAAGACGCGTTACAAACATGGGTGGAGACCGGAGCGACCCCACCCCAAACCAACGAGGGCATTGTCCTAGAAGTACCCCTGAGTACAGTCGTAGCCCCAGTGGAAGAAAGAACCGCCAACAAAGAACCGGGCCTCTCCCACGAAGACGCCCGGGAGTGAGAGAGGAGTCGGCTCCATGAACTAGAGCTCGCCCGACTCCGGCTGGATGGAGAGCTTCAATTAGCAGCAAAGAAAATGGCCATTGAACAACTACGATTAGAGGGAGATCTGGAAGAGAGGCGGAGGCAAAGAGAATTGGACGAAAAAAAGCTCACGTACGAACACGAGCGTGGCCTCAAAGAACTAGAGATCAAAGCCAAGATCGAAGAGGCTGGCGCCGCGGTAATCCGGAACCCTCCACCTCCTGCCGACCCGAAGGTCCACATTCCCAAGGATATCGTCAAGGAATACTACAAAAATGACGATATCCAGCAATGGTTCAAGGCGTATGAGGTTGCCATGACCGCGCACCGCATACCGCGAAAAGATTGGGGTGCCGGCTTGTGGGGGAGATTCGTCAGCGAAGGAAGAGACACCCTGCTAGAGCTGGCCGAGGACGTGATGTCCTCCTATGACCACATGAAGGACGCCCTGCTCACCCGGTATGGCCTCACCCCCGAGATGTACCGACAGAGGTTCAGAGACTGCAAAAAGATTCCCGGTACCACGTGGGTGGAGTACGTAAACTTTTATAGCCGGGCCCTGGAAGGATGGATAAAGGGCATCAAAGTGTCCACCTACTAGCCGCTGTTCGACCTCATCGTTTGGGAGCACCTCTCCAACAACTGCTTTGTCGAGCTCAGGCAGCATCTCCTCGACAGTAAGCTGACCGAGCCCCGAAAACTCGCCGTCGAGGCGGATCGATGGGTGAGCACCCGGGTCCCCCGGACCCCGATAGGAGAAACAGGACGGAACGGCCAGGGGCACCCCCGCCAGCGTGGCGGCGGAGGAGGCCAGAACAGGAGCCAAGACTTCCCGTCGGCCCCGGGCCGGAGTCCGCCTCGGGGGTCCCCCCAGAAGCACACTTCGCCATCCCTGACCAGAAGAGGGCCCCCACCAGCGTGGCCGGGGCCCCACCCGAACATTACTTGCCACAGATGCCAGCGGACCGGTCACTATGCCAGTGACCCCCTCTGCCCCTGGAACCAGCGCCCCGGCACCACCGGGCCTCCGACCCGCCAGTTCGCTGCGGCGGCCCTGGGGTAAGGGGGAGAAGAAGACAAAGAGGTCTACAACGAAGATCAGACCGAGTATGAACCGGCCGCCATGGCCCTAGCCTGCCTGGGCGAAAGAGACATGGTCCCCCAGGCCCCGCTACCGAGGAACACCCAAAAGTACCGTCAGTGGGTCCACATCAATGGACGACGGACCGAAGCCCTCCGAGACACGGGAGCCAGTGTGACGGCCGTCCGCTGCCACTTGGTGACCCCAGAACAGATCATACCAAACGTGCGATGCCCCGTGAGGGCCGCCGACAACTCTGAAACTCTGTGTCAGATGGCCCGAATCCCCTTCGAGTGGGGGGGGGGGGTGTCGGGCACCCTCAAAGTGACCGTCCGGGACGACGCCCCCGTGGACTGCCTCCTTGGAAACGACCTCGAGAGCTCTCCCTGGGCCCAAGTCGAACGGAGAGAGCATCTAGGAATGATGGGACTACCAGAGTGGGTCTGCGCGACGACCCGATCCATGACTGCCCGGGCCCTGGCGGCATCCGAGGCCACACCGACTGAAGAGCCAGAGTGGCCCGCGCCCCCACCACCCGCAGTCAATGAAGAATCCGACCCCGAGCCCGAGCCATCGGAGCACGACCAAGAAGGCAGCGCCGAACTCAGCGACATCCCCGAACTAGCCCAATGGCGCCAAGAGGGTGGTCCCACCCGAGAACAATTCCGGCAGGAACAGAAGGCCTGCCCCTCCCTCGAGGGGACCCGACAGCAAGCCACCACCCAAGCTGCCGGGGACACCTCGGGGTCCCACTGGGTCTACTGGGACCACGGCCTCCTATACAGTGAACAGAAAATTGCCGAGCTAGGGACCAGCCGAGTGTTGGTGGTCCCCCTACGATTCAGAGACTTCCTTTTGAACCTGGCACACGATGTGCCCCTCGCCGGGCACCTGGGGCAGGACAAAACTTACAGTCGCCTGGTGATCCATTTCTACTGGCCGAAGATGCGCAACGATGTGCATAACCACTGCCGCACCTGCCCGACATGCCAAGCCAGCGGAAAGAGCGGAGGGAAGGTGAAGGCCCCGCTCCAACCCTTTCCAGTAGTGACCACTCCCTTCGAACGAGTGGGGATAGACATCGTGGGGCCCCTGGACCCCCGAACCTCGCAAAGGCATCGCTTCATCCTCGTCCTGGTGGACCATGCCACCCGCTATCCCGAAGCCATCCCCCTACGAACCATAACGGCTCCCGTGGTGGGCCGAGCACTGATGGAGATCTTCTCCAGAGTGGGGTTCCCCCGAGAAGTCGTGAGCGATCGGGGCACAAACTTTATATCAAAGTATATGCGGTCCCTGTGGCAACAGTGCGGGGTCACGTATAAATTCACCACCCCGTATCACCCCCAAGGGAATGGACTTGTGGAGCGGTTTAACCGGACACTCAAGGGGATGATCCAGGGCCTAGAAGAGCCCCTCCGCCGCAAATGGGACGTCCTGCTGCCCTGCCTCTTGTTCGCCTATCGGGAGGTACCACAGAAATCCCTGGGCTTCAGCCCCTTTGAACTCTTGTACGGGCACCCTGTCCGAGGTCCCCTCAGCCGGGTCAAAGAAGGCTGGGAAACTACAGTCCAAGACGCACTGCCGGATGTCTACCGGTACCTCCTGACCCTACGAAGCCAGACTCGGAAGTTCCGGGCCCTTGCCGAGGCCAATCTTGAGGCCAAGAGAACAACGGGTGGTGGGGGGGCCGTAGGGGAGAGTATGTTTATAGACCTGCTTGTACCTTGTCCCCCAACTAGACAATAAAACACACGAAAGATAACAAGGGTCTCAGATAAATATATTCTTTGGAACCCATATAGTGTCCCAAATGTATACCAAGAGGTTATTGAGTGAATAAACACAGGAGACAAGCAAAGAAAAGGTGAGATTCAGAATGAAGAACAAAAGATATGCCCATCAGCTCACTCAATAGTGGAACTTCGTCATCTGGGTTTACACGTTGGAAATTGGTATCCAATAAGCTTTTCTTCAGGAAAGACCCGAAGCTAGCTCTTCTTGGACCCCATGGTTGCAGATGAGAGTATAAAGGCTGAAGGAGCAAAGTTGCAGTGCTCGAAAATTGTGAAAAAGAAGGGAAAAGAAAAATAATTCCAGTGATTAAAAATACCTAACTTGATGCCATGAAGCAACTTTATTAAGTTTGTTCATCAAGGTGGTATGATTAAAAGCAGAGTGACAATAGCATGTAAGGAATTGCTATTCACCATGGATGACATCTGGTCAACATGTTTCAGCCCTTCTGGGCTCTCGTCAGGACCCTATGATGCACTACTGCAACACTTACCATGTGTTATGATCAATGATTCATAAAGTTTGTCCAATTCTATGTTTGAATTAGTGTAACTTCTCCCAAAAGTTAGGGAGGAATCACCTCGCCTCACCTGGCACTCGCTCAGGAAAAGGAGGCCACGCACTCTCCGTCGTTGCCTCGGTTTTGAAGCTGAGCCAAGGGGGAGGTGCCCCGTATCACCCCCAAGGGAATGGACTTGTGGAGCGGTTTAACCGGACACTCAAGGGGATGATCCAGGGCCTAGAAGAGCCCCTCCGCGGCAAACGGGACGTCCTGCTGCCCTGCCTCTTGTTCGCCTATCGGGAGGTACCACAGAAATCCCTGGGCTTCAGCCCCTTTGAACTCTTGTACTGGCACCCTGTCCGAGGTCCCCTCAGCCGGGTCAAAGAAGGCTGGGAAACTACAGTCCAAGACGCACCGCCGGATGTCTACCGGTACCTCCTGACCCTACGAAGCCAGACTCTGAAGTTCCGGGCCCTTGCCGAGGCCAATCTTGAGGCCAGTCAGGAGGACATGAAACGCTGGTATGACCAGAACTCTTCATCCATCGAGTTCGAGCCGGGCCAGCGGGTCTGGGTCATGTCCCCGGTCGAACCTTGTGCCCTCCAGGACAAATGGTCGGGCACCTTCAAAGTGATCGAGCGCAAGAGCCCTGTCACCTATCTCGTGGACATGGAGTCCCCCCGAAACCCCCTACGGGTTCTGCACGCCAACCGGCTCAAGCCTCATTTTGCCCGCACAGAACTGAGCCTGCTGCTAGTTACCGACGATGGGGCCGAAGACGACTCAGAGCCCCTGCCCGACCTCCTACGGTGCGCTGAGAAAGACGGCTCCGTCGAGGGATCTCTCTCTCCTCCGACCTGACCCCAGCGCAACGCCGAGACTGCCAAGAACTGTTGGGGCGATTTACGGACCTGTTCTCCCTCACCCCCGGGGTGACCCAGTGGTGTGTCCACGATGTCGACACCGGGGACAGCCAGCCAGTGCGACACCGGGCCTACCGAGTTCCCGACCGAGTTCGGGCCTGCATCCAGACAGAAGTTACCAAGATGCTGGCCCTGGGGGTGGTCGAACCCTCCGACAGTCCCTGGGCCAGCCCAGTAGTCCTGGTCCCAAAAGCCGCCGCACCTGGCACCCCTCCAGAACTCAGGTTTTGTGTCGACTACCGGGGACTGAATGCTGTTACCAGAACCGACGCACAACCCATCCCCCGGGCCAATGAACTAATCGACCGCCTGGGAACCGCCAAGTACCTCAGTACCTTCGACCTCACAGCCGGGTACTGGCAGATCGGCCTCACTCCAAGCGCCCAGGAGCGGTCGGCATTCTCCACACCCGACGGCCACTTCCAATTCAAGGTGATGCCCTTCGGCATGAAAAACGCCCCAGCCACCTTCCAGAGACTGGTGAACAAAGTGCTGGCGGGGCTAGAAGAATTCAGCGCCGCCTATCTAGACGACATTGCAGTGTACAGCCTTCACTGGGCCGAACACCTGACGCACCTCTGGGAGGTCCTGACGGCCCCCCGCCGGGCCGGACTAACTGTGAAAGCCAGCAAGTGCCAGATAGGTCAAGGATTCGTGACCTACCTGGGACACCAAGTGGGGAGCGGCCACGTGGCTCCCCTCCAACCCAAGATTGACGCCATCGTGGCCTGGGAGCCCCCGGTCACCCAGACAGCCGTCCGGGGCTTCCTGGGGCTCACTGGATATTATCGGCGATTCATCAAGAACTATGGGAGCATTGTGGGGCCCCTCACTGAACTGACCTCGAAGAACCGGCCACAAAAAGTATAATGGACACCCACGTGTCAGGTGGCCTTCGAGACTTTGAAAACAGCCATGTGCACCGCCCCTGTGCTCCAAGCCCCTGACTACAGCCGGGAGTTTGTAGTCCAGACCGACGCCTCGGAGCACGGCATCGGGGCGGTCCTATCCCAGATTGACCCCGAGGGGATTGACCATCCTGTGGCCTTCATCAGCCGGCGGCTGCTGGCCAGAGAGCAGCGATGGAGCACCATTGAAAGAGAGGCCTTCGCCGTCGTATGGGCCCTCAAGAAACTCAGGCCCTACCTCTTCGGCACCCACTTCCGGGTCCAGACTGACCACCGGCCCCTGCGGTGGCTGATGCAGATGCGTGGCGAAAACCCAAAGCTGCTGCGCTGGTCCATCTCCCTCCAAGGGATGGACTTCACGGTGGAGCATCGCCCTGGCGATGACCACGCCAATGCTGACGGCCTGTCCCGATTCTTCCGCCTCGACGAGGAGAATCCCCAGGAAGATGGGTGACTCTCCCCGCCTTCAGCTGGAGGGGACGTGTGTTGGACTCGGCCTCGTGGCGTGGTCCTACCCCTCCCGCATGGCGGGCCTGGGACGACATCGGCCCTCCGTCGACCCGCTGTCGACCCCCCTGAACACGAACCCTCGACGAGAGCAGCCCCCCTGGCAAGCCACGGCTCTCCCCCCTGGGACCCCGGCGGACCCTGCTCGCCAACACAGCCGGTCTGGTGACCAGGTCAGACCACCATTTCCGGCCCGACTCCATCTTGGGCCCATCACGTCCCGAGCACGGGGCCGCAGCCATCCCTGGCCCTGGCCTCAGCGAAGCCCCGACATCGAGGCACCAAGATCCTCCCAGGTGGTAGAGTGGCCACTTGGCGGAGCCCGGAAGAGGGGAGTTTAGAGGGGCCTCCAGCCGTCCCCAGACGCCTGGTATCGATCGCCCTTCAGCCTCCCTGGGCGCTGGCTCCACCCCCCTGCTGGGTGTCTGGACACCTTTATCCCGGCCCCTCTGCACCCCAGGTGCGAGGGTCCGGACATCAAAGGACTCCAGTCCTATATCTGGGCCAGCCCTGGATTAGGACTCCAGTTGTATCTTGGAGTCGAAGCCCTGCTGACCTTGTCGCGGCTGATCCTGATCCGAACACTTGCACCTGGAACCTTCGAGGCCCTGCTGACGCTGTCGCGGCCTGACCAAGCTGAACCACCTTCGAGGCCCTGCTGACGCTGTCGCGGCCTGCCCAAGCTGAACCACCTTCGAGGCCCTGCTGACGCTGTCGCGGCCTGACCAAGCTGAACCACCTTCGAGGCCCTGCTGACGCTGTCGCGGCCTGACCGAACCGAACCGTCTTCGAGGCCCTGCTGACGCTGTCGCGGCCTGACCGAGCTGAACCATCTTCGAGGCCCTGCTGACGCTGTCGCGGCCTGACCCCTTGAACTATCCACGCACCAGTTGGTGCCAAGACTGTCCCGCTACCCCCTATCCCCGAAACCAAGACTTTACGGATCCCTCGATCCTTTCCTGCTAACCTGCAAAGGACTTGCCTTAATTGCTTATATAAAGATTCTTGTGAATATTCCTCCTGTGTGGTGTTCATCTGTAAGTAGTGTGATTGCTCAGCTGTCACGATTGTAGGAGAGGAGCCTCGCCAAGGAGGCCTCCCTACGGCGCTCGGCCTATTCCATACAGAGAGGTGGGTCTCGGGGCGGACAGTCAGACACCTTCTGTCTCCCCTGGGGTCGCCTTTCCAACAGCAGGCCTCACTATCAAGGCCACCAAGTGCCAGATAGGGCAGAGTCAGGTTGTGTACCTGGGCCACCTTGTGGGTGGAGGCCAGGTTCAACCATTGGAGAGCAAGATACAGGCCATAAAGGACTGGGCTCCTCCAACCACCCAGACACAGGCCAGAGCTTTCTTGGGCCTGTCTGGTTACTATAGGAAGTTTGTCAAAACGTATGGGTCCATTGTGACACCACTTAATGACCTGACAAGCAAGAAAATGCCAAAGAAAGTTCAGTGGACAGTTAGCTGTCAGAAGGCATTCGATGACCTAAAGCAGGCCATGTGTACTGCACCTATTCTCAAGAGTCCTGACTACTCCAAAACCCTCATTGTCCAAACATATGCATCTGAGTTGGGTGTGGGAGCTGTTCCATCTCAACTGAATATTGATGGTCATGACCAGCCCATTGCTTTTATAAGCAGAAGGCTGACCCCTAGAGAGAAACGTTGGTCAGCTATAGAGAGGGAGGCCTTTGCTGTGGTTTGGGCCCTGAAGAAGTTGAGGCCCTACTTGTTTGGAACTCACTTCAAGATTCAGACCGACCATAAGCCCCTCTTATTGCTAAATCAAATGAAGGGTGAAAACCCCAAACTTCTTAGGTGGTCCATTTCCCTACAGGGGATGGACTTTACAGTGGAGCACAGACCAGGGACTGACCATGGCAATGCAGCTGGTCTCTCCAGGTATTTCCACTTAGAACAGGAAGACTCACCTGGTCAAGGTTAGTTTAATGTCCCTAAGTTTGGGGAGGGGGGTTATGTAGGAGAGTAGGGTCTGCAATCCTATGGTCACCCCAGATTTTTGCTTTTTGCTTCACTGGTTTATGACTTTCCCTGGCTGTGGGCCTGCTAATCAGACCCACAGCCTAGCTGTTCTCTCTCTAAATTGACATCCATGTACTTTAGGTGCATTTACCAATTGGTACTGGGCCACCTTATCAGTCCCTGTACAGTGTACCTTAGGTACCCAGGGCATAGGTGTACCCAGGGCCTACCAGGGGCTGAAGCATGTATTATGCCACCCCTGGCTGGCCATGTAAACAGACGCAACTGGCTGGTAAGACAGCTGGGGCAAGGTGGTGTAATCACCCTTTGCTGTAGATATAGTATACCTATATCTAACCCTAAAAGGGACACATATACTCCTATCAGTCACTCCTAAGGCAGGCCTTATCAATCCTGAAGGCAGAGTGCTTGGAATTATGTGAGATGGTGCTCTGGCATGAGCTGGGCCCGTCTGCATCTTGCGGAACCAAGTCCTAATAGCTAATCCATGATAACGCTATACCATATACTTTTAAGTGCATTATAATCCTCGCGGTTGAATGCTAACTTTGGTATAGCATTATCAAAACATGTCGAGCAAGGTGTCATACGAATTGGAATACTACCCCCTCGCCAATTCTGGCGACGGGGTAGCATTCCACCCTTCTAGAGGGACACGACATGTATGTAACTGCGAACCCCGGTTAAAGTTAACTCGAGCCTTGGCATCACAAAATAGATGCTGCCACCACAGACACAAGTCTGACCTCCTGCTTCTGGGAGTTCTTCCAGCGAGAGAGGCTTGGACAAAAGGTTTCCTGCCTTGGGAGGTGCTAGCACCACCCCAGACAGGATTTTGTGTATTGGGTAGGACAGGCCTGAAAGGAATGAGACATGCCTGGGGCACACAAGGTGTCCTGTGCATACACCGGTTCAAACCAGTTGCTGGGGCATCCCTGCCCCAGCTCTGGTGCGAAAACCGGACAAAGGATAGGGGGTGTAGCCACCCCCCTTCCTGGTCCCACCCACGGGAAGGACCTAGTCACTAGTGCAGCCCCCTTTAGGAGAATAAAGGTAGGAGCTGGTCCCATTCCAGATTAGATTATCCTGAACAACTTTACAAGAAGAAACTCTGGACTTCGACGTTCTGCTCCACAGAAGACTGAAGAATCTCCCTTATGGGCAAGGAGTGTCCACCTTGCAACTGCAGGCACCATCAAGCGTCCAGGGGCTTCACTTTGTCGTCTTCCCTCGAGGATCCAGACTTCAGAGCCCGACGAGCCCTGGATTCCCAGACCTCTCCGACCTCAACTCACATCTGCAGCACAGCTGAGATCCGTGGGTGCGACGAGACACGTGGGACCGGACATCTTGGAGAAAACTGCACTTCGCTTCTAGCATGACTCCCGAGATAAACTCGACCAAGTGCTTTGGGGATTGAGAAGCCCCAGCCCCGAGTCGCTCCTGCACCGAAGATCAGCCCTCCAGCGTCCACGAGATCTGCGTGGGGCCCTTCTGCCTGGTTGCTGCTCGACGCGTTGTCTGGTCACTTGCCGGCTGGCTAGTGACCTCCTAGACGACGATCCTTGAAAACTACACTGCTGGTCTGGTTGCTCCAGACTGGCCCTTGCTCCCTTCCAAAAGAGGAGCACCCCAGACCCTCCTGGTCCACTACAGACGCCGTTTCCACTCACCGCGTGGGTTGCCTTTGCCAAGGGCTGTTGACTCCAAATCCAGATCCGACACCGCCGACAGCAAGAGCCTGCGTGGGACAGCTCGTGCCTCCATCCTGGTCGTCGAAGACACCTCCTGGTCCACGTGGCTGCAGAGACAAGCACCCACTCTTCACCTGATCGCGACGACAGCATCTGGTTCCCTACTGGTCCCACTCCGGTCACTGGCTAGTGACTTTGAACACTGTCCCCTCTGCTTTCAGGTCCTCTTCTTCCTCGATCCACCTGTGGATCGCACCGGACATCTTCCACTTGGTCGCCTGCAGCATCTTTCTTCAAGGCTCCATTGACTTCGACGCGGAAACCCGACACACTTTGACACCTATGCACCCCCAGCCCGTGGGTGAGGTAACAAGAGCATTTCGGTGCTCAAGGGTAGATTGACTCTCCTAGTATCCAGATTTCCAGTTGTTTTAGTCCTAGATAGTAAAGACTGTCCGTACTTACCTTTTTCGTAAACTGTACTGTCCATTGACTTTGTTCCGCATCTCGCGTGTGAGTTCACACTCTGCACACGCGTCCCGTGGGCCTCCTATTACTTACCTGAGGTTAGGATAGTGTAGTCCCAGCGAACCTACAGCCTCTGGACAGCTCCATTCCTTCTATCGATTTCCTTATACCATTTACTTAGTATAAGGTTTGTCGTGCCCCTAGGGCACCATAGAAATTTTGTGCAACTTATCGTATTTTTCCTAAGAGATTGTCATGTGCTTAGCCCTCTGACCTCATAAAGAGTTCAGAGATGTTTGTTATTAATAAATATATTGTTTATTTTCATAACAACCTGTGTGGTGTCCTTTTATCTGGTATTCAAGCGGTTATATATGGTAAAACAGCTGGCTTCACATGCCAAAAGAGTTTAGCCTAAGACTGCTTTGTCCATGCTACCAATAGAATAGCAGGTCTATAAGGTTGACTTACAACCAATCACCATAAGGGTTGTCTGGACTGATACAAGGTGATCACTAGAACTAGAGAGCATCATATATCAGGCCAACTTCTCACACCGAGGCTGCAGCGATCTCACTGCTCGGCTCCCGTGTGCATCCTTCCAATGCACCCCTATCTCATTCACATGTCTCCACCGGCACCGGGGCTGCAGCGATCTCACTGCTCAGGTCCCGTGTGCATCCCTGCAATGCCCCCCAATCTCCTTCACATGTCTCAGAGGCACCGAGGCTGCAGCGATCTCACTGCTCGGCTCCCGTGTGCATCCCTCCGATGCCCCCTATCTCATTCACATGTCTCCACCGGCGCCGAGGCTGCAGCGATCTCACTGCTCGGCTCCCATGTGCATCCCTCCAATGCCCCCCCCATGTCCTTCACGTGTCTCCACAGGAGCCGAGGCTGCAGCGATCACACTGCTCATCTCCCGTGTGCATCCCTCTAATGTCCCCCCATCTCCTTCATATGTCTCCACAGGAGCCGAGGCTGCAGCGATCTCACTGCTCAGCTTCCGTGTGCATCCCTCCAATGCCCCCCCATCCCCTTCACATGTCTCCACAGGCGTCGAGGCTGCAGCGCTCTCACTGCTCGGCTCCTATGTGCATCACTCCAATGCCCCTCATCTCCTTCACATGTCTCCACAGGAGCCGAGGCTGTAGCAATCTCACTGCTCGGCTCCTGTGTGCATTCCTCCAATCCCCCCCCCCATTGCCTTCACATGTCTCCAGAGGAGCCGAGGCTACAGCGATCTCCCTGCTTTGCTCCCCTGTGCATCCCTCCAATGCCCCCATCTCCTTCATGTGTCTCCACAGGCGCCGAGGCTGCTGCGATCTCACTGCTCAGCTCCCGTGTGCATCCCTCCAATGCCCCCCCATCTCCTTCACGTGTCTCCAGAGGAGTCGAGGCTGCAGCGATCTCACGGATCGGCTCCCCTGTGCATCCCTCCTTTGCCCCCCATTTCCTTCACATGTCTCGCAGTCGCTAAGGCTACAGCGATCTCACGGATCGGCTCCCGTGTGCATCCCTCCAATGCCTCCCCATCTCCTTCACATGTCTCCACAGGTGCCGAGGCTGCATCGATCTCACTGCTCGGCTCCTGTGTGCATCCCTCCAATGCCCCCCCCCCATCTCTTTCACATGTCTCCACAGGGGCCGAGGCTGCATCGATCTCACTGATCGGCTCCTGTGTGCAGCCCTCCAATGCCCCCCCCCCTCATCTCTTTCACATGTCTCCACAGGAGCTGAGGCTGCAGTGATCTCACTGCTCGGCTCCCGTATGCATCCCTCGAATGCCCCTCCCCATCTCCTTCACATGTCTCCACAGGAGGCGAGGCTGCAGCGATCTCACTGCTCGGCTCCCATGTGCATCCCTCTAATGCCCCCCAACTCCTTCACATGTCTCACAGTCGCTGAGGCTACAGCGATCTCACGGATCGGCTCCCGTGTGCATCCCTCCAATGCCCCCTCATCTCCTTCACACGTCTCCACAGGAGCCGAGGCTGCAGCGATCTCACTGCTCGGCTCCCGTGTGCATCCCTCCAATGCCCCCCATCCCCTTCACATGTCTCACAGGCGCTGAGGCTGCAGCAATCTCACTGCTAGCTCCCGTGTGCATCCCTCCAATGCCCCCCATCTCCTTCACATTAGTTCCATTCTCGACGCAGAAGGATCACCACCCGCACCAAGGTAAGAAAGTAAGAAATGCATGCATACATAAATACACCACTCTCTTATAGGGGTGATCCCGATACTGGATCATACGACTGTGGAAAACCCAATCAGCACTACGCTTATAGGTGTGATCCCCTTACTGGATCACGTGACACATTGGTCCCTTATTACTCACACCCCTTGCAGGGCAGAGCGTAGCAAGGCAAGCCCCCGGTTGTTCAGGCCCACAACCGCCCGAAGGACTAACGGGGCACGGACGTCATTGTTCCAAGACCCTCCCCTGAGGCTCCTGAGATTTGGCTCTGGCACCCTTATTGTGCTCTTGCAGAGGTATCCTTCTGTACCCAGACTGCTTCCAGATCGCCCTGTAACTCTGCCTGCAAGACAGAGAAAAACATTACAACATCCTCAAATCCCCCTTGCCTGCCCCAAGCCGGGTACGCGGTAGGGTGGGAGACGGCGAGTCGGGCAGCAAAGAGGCCCAACAATGGCAGGGGAGGGCTAAATACCCCTTCCTATCTCGGGCACGCTGGACATGACGTGTCCAGCAAGCCCTGTAAGGGGACTCCTCTCGTAGTCCCAGGACTTGGATGGGCAGGGCCCTAAAAGAAACTATTGGTGGCTGCCCTCTGAGATGGCCCCCTGCGGGAGCCGCGGGCAGCTGCATAGTTCCATTATCGGCACAGGAGGATCCCCACCCGCACCAAGGTAAGAAAGTAAGAAAGGCATGCATAAATAAATACACCACACACTTTTTGTTTGGAGAAAATTCTGGCTGCAGGTTTATTACATACAACAGTATGCAAATTATGGTGGGTTATCTTACAGGCGATCCAAGGGCAGGTAGCCGTACTAACCTATGCTACCCTGCCCACCTGATGAGCCAAGCACAGTGGAAAACCCAATCAGTGCTACCCTTATAGGGGTGATCCTCTTAGTGGATCACGTGACACATTGGTCCCTTATTACTCATACCCCTTGCAGGGCAGAGCGTAGCAAGGCAAGCCCCCGGTTGTTCAGGCCCACAACCGCCCGAAGGACTAACAGGGCACGGACGTGATTGTTCCAGGACCCTCCCCTGAGGCTCCTAGGATTTGGCTCTGGCACCCTTATTGTGCACCTGCAGAGGTATCCTTCTGTACCCAGACTGCTTCCAGATTGCTGTGTAACTCAGCCACAGCTCTGGAGGCGGCCCCCGTCGCCTACTGAGCCCCCCCACCACCAAACAGCACTTAACTCACTTGTAACCGGCTCCTTCCACTGTCTCTTGCATGTTCAAGAGGATCAGGCACATTCCAACCTGTGACAAGTGAACCATATCGGCCTCTAAATAGCCTTTTACCTTCATTTGTATCACCTCATGTCTGATGAGCCCAAAACTACTTTGGTCTGAACTTGCGCCTAGCACTATACACCCTTAGCGGGAATGCTCCACTACTTCATTGGCCTTGGCCCCGTGCCCAGGTAGGCGTAGCCCATGCCCGCTGAAGCCAAAGCCCCTTGCTCAGCAAACTTGCGCATGGAACGGGTTGTCCTTCTCTGGGAATGTACCGGTGCCTCACATGCCCTGCAAGGCTGTGATGGCTTCCCCGGAGGGAGCTCTCTTAAACATCGCTATTATGCCCTGCAAGCAGATGTGGCTCTCACCTCCTGCCCTGTAGATGTAGCCCTTCTTGCATGTGTGCTCCCTACGCCTGTATCCCCAATATATAGCATTGGTTTTGCTATGTTGCCTGGCCTCCTAGCCTGCAAGCACCCCGGCTGACCGCAAACTATCTGCTGTGTCGCCCAAGCAATGACCGCACCCTGGCGCAAGCGTCCCTTCCTGCACCTCTACTAACAGACTACCTTTGGTGAGGCTGGAGTGAACGGTCGTAAGTTGGGCATCTGATCCTAAGACAATTGGTTTGGCAGGGATCAAATTGTTGCATCTGTCACACTCGAAATAGTGGCAATGCAGTTCTTTTGCATTCTACACTTCCGAGTGCGACTTCATACCCCACGAGACTACGGAGTCGTGTGGATATTACCAATGATACTATTAGAATCAAAGGTTCCCAGTTTCAATTGGTGACTCTACTGCCATGGAATATGTGACATTAAGCAATGGGGTCTACGTGTACTTGTCATTATCCCTCCTGTCAAACCGTAATTTTGCCTTCACAGATAATCCGTGGTATTCGACCCCAGACTTCCCAGGCTGTGTACTTCTGGCCATGTGCGCTGCTGCTGACGTAAAAGGGAAACTCCTGTTGCAATTTGCAAAAACCACGCCCGCTTGTATGTGCTACGTTTTAAGCGATAAAGTGCCAAACGTATCTCTTCCCCTTGAAAAGATATCTCAAACAGGCTGGTCATTAGAACCATAAGCAGCACTCAATTGTCTGCTGGGCATACTCCCCGCGGTGAAGCCAGAAAAGCCGCCTTTTACACCAAGCTGTGGCCTGTTAGTTTAATCTGCAGTGACTGCACCCGGCCCTCCCAGGCACCTTTGTTGCTGACAATGTGACCAGTTGCTTAAATAGAGGGAATCTCACGCTTACCACTTGCAACTAAAGCAAGGATTCAATAAATATGATAAAGTGGACCTGCAAGAACTATGCACAGGCAACTGACACTCACCCACGTGCAGTTGCTGTGAAACCTTTTGGACTCGTCCATCAAATTACGCCAGCCACCTCCCTAGGTGGAGATTGCATTCCCAACCTCTGCTAGTGTCAACCACGGTCACGCCTCTTGTTTAGGACCTAACACTGGGCTTTGTGTGTGAGGCACAAGATGACCTGGCTGGGTGTTAACATTGCCTGGCTGAAATGCAATACCTTTGACTCTTGCCAATATGTGCCACTGCAGGCAGAAGTAAAAATTATCCAGCCCACCTTACTTCCTTTCCCAGCTATCTGTGTGTAGTACTTGTTGGAGCAGGACGCTTGTGTATTTTTGACATGCAACTGTTCCCGCAGGTATGTTGCAGCTGGATCAGAGATCTTTCTTACCCTGCTACTGCTATACATTTTACCAACCACAGAGAAAGGGAGGTTGTTGAAACCTGAAAGTGGCAAATCGCCGACACCCCCGCGGGACCTGGCAGTCGTATTTAAACTTTATATTCTTACAGCCCGGCAACACTCACCGCTGCACTATGCCAAGGGCATAAACGCCTGGAAGTTGCACTACAACGTACAGCGACTAATCAAATAAAATACTGTGCATATGAATAAGCTATACACCATCAGCTGAAAACTTCCACACGTTAGTAACTGTGAAACATAGTGGATTTGTCCAATAGATAAAGCCAGTCACCCCCTAGTGAGGGATTGCCCTACAACACTTCTGCTAGTATACCAGGGAGCAGACAAGGAACACGACGAGCCAATGCAGGTAGAAGAAAGTTATCCCGCCCGCATGACTTCTAGTCCCAGTTATTTGAGTCAATTAGTGACAGATACATGTTCAAACTCAGCTCAGGGCAGCCGGCTAGACAATGGTTTCCATAGAAAGGTGGAGCCAGACAGACCTCCAAGCACTTAAGGCAGTACCTCGGAGTGGGGTTCCTAATGTAACAGATGCCACTCGCATCGGACACTGCATTTGGCTGAAAGCCGCCAGTGCTCCTGATTTCCTTGGAGCTTCCTGGCCGACCACCAGCTTAGACCCGCTTGTGACTGGGACTCAACGGTGTGGTGAAAGCACAAGACATCATATCTTGCCAGGGTAGTTAGATCTTTTGGGTTGGAAGTACTGTCATACGCTGATGACACTCAAATAATGGTCTCCCTTACGCAGTTCTTGAAGGATTCTGCTCTGAACTTCAGGAACTGTATGGAGGCCGTGTCTCAGTGGATGGTACAGAACTTCCTGAAACTAAACGGGGAGAAAACGGAGGTGCTGATTTTTTGTGGACACTGCTCTCTCCATTAACCATCAGTTCAGCAGGACTGTCTCCACCTGCTGTGGTATCATCAGGGTCCTCAGAAAGATTGCCCATTATCTCTCCCCTGATGCCGGCAAGCTTGCCACTGTGGCATTAGTCTCCTCAAGACTGGACTACTGTAATGCCCTCTATGTGGGCATAATAAGAGCCTCATCCATCGTGTCCAGATGGTCCAGAACGCGGCGGCAAAGATGGTCTTAAATCTTCCTAGACTTGTTTCGGCCACAGTAGCCCAGAGAAGTCTACATTGGCTTCCCATTCAGTCCAGTATTTCTTTTAAAATTCTTTGTCTTGTCTATGGGGCCCTTCATGGCACGGGTAAGTCACTTATTCATCTCTACTCTCCCTGTCGACCCCTTCCTCATCCAATAAAAATCTTCTTGAGCATTTTCCTCGGTTGTACCCAGGCTATGGAATACTCTTCCTCCCGAACTTCTGGGGCTACCGTCGATTGCTCTGTTTCGCAAAGCATTGAAAACATGGCTTTTTCCTGAAGCGTACTTGTAGAGTATCTCATCGGTCACCACATATTATTGGGCCTGCTTAGGCGCCTTGATGCCCTTGGGCTAAATCGCGCGATAAAAATTTAAAGAAATAAAAATATCTTGACCGTAGCGCTTCACCAGGCTCCCAACCAGAGCCCTCCACAAACCTTGTGGCCTAAACCTTCGTCCAATGGGGCGGTTGCGAATGGACTGCAAACAACTCCTAGGCATTCTCGATCAATGATGTAAATGTTTCTGTTTGGCCAAGGTATACACCTAAGCCTGGCCGAACCCCCCTCTCCAGTCAAGAGAAGGGAGTACACACTTAAGCTGACCCATATCCACCCACTAGGTAGCGAGGCAGAGACGTTGGCTTATCCCCAAGGCAGTGTGACTGTAATGTGCCAACCGCCTCCCACAGTGGCACCCTAGGCACCCTACAGAAGAGACTCCATACCAGGTTATTTTAATGACCCTTCGTTATCTACAGGAGAAACTTAGTTCCATCTGCCCCTATTGCCCTGAGCTTCCAAATCTCCTCATGACCTTACGGGGATTACCTAACTCACTAGGTCAATCGGGCCACCGTTCTACAGCTCAGTCAGCACCACCCAGTAGTTGCTGGTAGGAACTGTACTTGGCATAACAAGTATGCATCCACTTGGTCAGCTGTGTACCCTACTAACACTTGCAGCAGGGTGTCACTCATAAGTACCTCATGCACGAGCTGAAGCTCTTCGCGTCGCCATCACCAGAAAAACTGCAGACCCAATATGGCCCGAGCGGGAAACATCCTTTACAACGCAACTTTTACCACGCAGTGCCTTTACGACGCAACTTTTACAATACAAACCATTACAACGCATTGCGCTGGGGGGCGCTCTAGGATAGGGAATAGGTTTAATTTACTGTCCAACACCTTCCCTACTATCCACTGGGACTGGAGTTGGAATAGTAAATTAAACTATTCACTATCGAGCGCCCCAAAGCACTATGCGTTGTAATGGTATGCGTTGTAAAAACCGTGTTCTAAAAGCATGCGATGTAAAAGTATGCGTTGTAATGTCATACATCCGGCCCGAGCACACCCAGGCTGCAGACCGTCAAACCCTGCCCCAGCCACCCCCCCACCTTGAAGCAGCCTAGCAGGCGGCACCTGGAGGGATAATAAACAACCTGACTGGCACAGAGCTCGCTCCGCAAAATCCCAATTGTGCCCTTCGGCACACAAACGCAACTCAGTGTCGTTGAGCCAGAACTCATCGGTTAGCATGTAGTCCTACGAGGGGAATATTCAGTCTACTCTGAGGACACTGCATGGCGTCAGCAAGACACAGCGGAGACGTCCAAAATACCACTTGGACTGGGCAAGGGTTCAGCCACTAGATGAAGAGATCCCAAACCGGACCTATTACAACCTGCGTGCCATAACTGGGGTCCTACAAGAAGCTTGTTTTTGGGCTATCGCCTGACACACAAACACCACCCCACAACACCTGCAGAGGACTCGGGAGGCAGGGCACACTCCTCCTGACCGTTACTGACCTAACCAAACGAGGACAATCTGTTCCCCCCGCGATCTGATGGAATGTACAACTGCATCCAATGCAGCATCAAATCATCGTAAGACGCTCATCCTTAAGAACAGGAGGGTTCTCAACACAGGAGTTTTCAGTTGGCCACAACCCTGCTTGGCCTACAAAAGGGAGAGAAATCTGAGAGATATTCTTGTACATATGCAGCCTAAAGAGAGAGCAGAGAGGCATGAAACTCTTACAACAGCGTGGCGTCTACCCCTAGTGTAGGCCATTATCCATGCGGCTCCTGCTCAGTCTGCCTTCTGACCACAGCCACTAAAGAGATCGGTTGAAAATCAGATCTGAAGTGGGCGCTGAAGAAGTAAACTCATTGTAACTGCTTGCATGTTAGAAATATGATCACCTGCCATTTACGTTCTATAGGGAGGACGCGCAGGAAAGTCAGAACTAGCTCTGCGCGCATAGAAGCCATAATCAACAGTGTTCAAACATCTAGGATTGCATTTGGTCCTTACAGCAGATGTTCATTTTATTACAGATGAGCATGTTTAACAAGTACACCGTACAGAAGTAGAAAGAATACAATTGTTGACTACACGTGATATAGGACATTGTAATCACTGCTGTAAGTAGAGGCCTCCTATTCAGATTGTCCAGCAAACTGTCTAGCAATGTCTGTACAAATGGTGGCAGCTTCTGTCCCACACAAAACCATAAACCTGATGCACACATACTTTGGGGGCTGCAAACCTCTAAGCCCAGTGGTATCTGTCTTCCAACCGACCCCAAAACTCCACTTCTCATCTCCAGGGCAGGATTGCTATTCAGTGGGTTACAGTTAAGGGGTAGATTGTGGTAGAAGAGAGTGGAGTAAAGTGAAGTGGGTTAATGTGAAGTGGGGTGGACTGGGAGAGAGTGGTGTGGGGTAGAATGGAATGAGGTAGAGTGGGGTACATTGGAGTGGGATAGATTGTAATGGAGTAGAATGAGGTAGATTGAAGGCTGTTGACTGGTGTAAAGTGGAGTGGGGTGTAATGGAGTGGGTCAGAGTGGAGTAGAGTGGCGCAGATTGTTGTGCAGTAGGGTAGTTGTGAGGGGGTAGATTTGGGTAGAATAGCGTGGCGTAAACTGGGGTAGAGTGGGAGGAGTGGGGTACGTTGGGGTAGAGTGAATTGAGGTAGATTGGTGTAAAGTGGGTTAGAGTAGGGTGGGTAGATTGTGGTATAGTGGAGTGGGGTATATTGAGGTAGAGTGACATGATATATCGAGGTTGAGTGGAGTGGGGTAGGTTGGAGTAGGGTAGACTGGTGTATGTTGTAGTGAAATGGAGGGGGTAGATTGGAGTGGTATGTTTTGGGGTAGAGTGGGGTAGGTAGATTTGCGTAGTTTGAGGTGGAGTTGATTGAGGTAGAGTAGGTAGATTTGGTTAGAGTAGGATAGATTGGCGTGGACTAGATTGGGGTAGAGCGGAGTTGGGTAGATTTGGGTAGAGTTGTGGGGTAGATTGGGGTTGGGTGGAGTGGGGTACATGGGGGAGACTGACGTGGGATAGAGTGGTGTAGCTTGGGGTAGTGTATATTGTTGAAGAGTGGAGTTGGTAGATTGTGGTAGAGTGGTGTTGATTTGGGTACAGTAAGGTAGTTTCGGTTTGAGTGGTGCAGATTGGTGTGGAGACGATTGAGGTAGAATGTAGTGGGGTAGATTAGACTGGAGTTGATTGCATTAGGTGTAGTGGAGTGAGGTATACTAGGGTAGCTTTGGTTACATTGGTGGAAATTTGAGTGGGGTAGAGTGTGGTAGGTTGGAGTGGAGCAGATTTCAATGGAGGGGGGTCCATTGATTGGGGTAGAATGGAGTGGGGTAGAACTGGTTTGAGGGGTAGATTGGTTTAGGGTGGGACAGAATAGGGTGGGCAGGGTGAACTGGGGTAGGGTGGATTGGGGTAGGGGGAATGGAGTAGATTCGATTGGGTAGAGTGGAGTGGGGTAGAGAGGGTTATATTGGAGTGGAGTATATTGGAGTAGACTTGAGTAAGGTAGATTGTGGTAGGGTGGAGTGGGGTACTGTAGGGTAGCTTGGGGTTCATTGGGGTAGATTGGAGTGGGGTAAATTGGAGACTGCAGCAGAGTGGGGTTCACTGGATTGTAGTAGAATGGGGTAAATTGGAGTGGGATAGATTGATGTAGATTGTAGTTGAGTGAAATGAGGTAGATTGGAGTGACATAGAGTAGAGACGGGCAAATTGGGGTAGAGTGGAGTGGTTGTAGAGTGGGATGGGTGGATAAGAGTGGGGTGGAATTTAATGGAGTGGGGTAGATTTTGATAGCGTGTGGTGGGATAGATTGGGGTGGAGTGGGGTAGATTGGGGTAGAGTGGAGTGGGGTACTTTGGAGTGGTATAGATTGTAGTGGAGTGAAGTGAGATAGATTGGAGTGAAGTAGATTGGGGTTGAGTAGAGTGCGGTAGTTAGAGGTAGAGTGTAGTGGGGCGGTTTGTAGTAGAGTAATGTGGGGAAGATTGGAGTGAAGTAGATTGGGTAGAGTAGAGTTGGGTAGATAGGGGCGGAGTAGGGTAGATTGGGGTAGAGTGGGGTAATTTGGAATTGAGTGAAGTAGGGTAGAGTGTGGTAGATTGGAGTAGGCTAAATTGGGGTAGATTGGAGTGGGGTAGATTGTTGTGGAGTAGAGAGGGGTAGATTGAGGAAGAGTGAACTGGAGTAGATTGATATAGATTGTAGTGGAGTAGGGTAGTTTGGAGCGGGGTAAATTTGGAAAGATTGGAGTGGAGTAAATTGTTGCAAAGTGGAGTGGGATAGAGTGGAGAAGAGTGGAGTGGTATAGAGTGCTGCAGACTGGGTGTTAGAAAGGTGATCCTAGGGGGAGGTAGAAGTTGTCTGGCCGACCACCCCGAGACCTACCTCTCCTTCTGGAGTTGGACGAGCGCCGTCGAGAGGCCTCCTGGCGAGGTTCCTCTCCTAGAATCGTACAGCCGAGCAATCACACCACTACAAATGGACACCACACCAGGATAGATTCTTAGAGTCTTTATCAGCAATCAAAGCAGGTTCTCTCAGCAATATATATACAAACGGATCGAGGGATCCTTAATGATTTAGTAACTGGGGGAATGGGATAGCGGGACAGTCTTTAGTACCAGCCGGGCACAGGGATACCCTACGCTCAGCTGTCAATCCTCGAGCTGGGGGGTTCCGCAAGGTCGGGCCGCGGCAGCGCCAGCAGGGCTCCGAGATGGTTCAGCGAGGTCGGGCCGCAGCAGCGCCAGCAGGGCTCCGAAGATGGTTCAGCGAGGTCGGGCCGCGGCAGTGCCAGCAGGGCTCCGAAGATGGTTCAGCGAGGTCGGGCCGCGGCAGCACCAGCAAGGCTCCGAAGATGGTTCAGCGAGGTCGGGCCGCGGCAGAGCCAGCACGGCTCCGAAGATGGTTCAGCGAGGTCAGGCCGCGGCAGCGCCAACAAGGTTCCGAAGATGGTTCAGCGAGGTCGGGCCGCGGCAGCGCCAGCAGGGCTCTGAAGATGGTTCAAGGTTCAAAGTAGTGAGTTCTTCTCAGGGTCAGCCGCGATTTAACCTGCAGGGCTCTCGACTCCAGGATACAACTCCCGGCCCGTTCCAGAGCTGCCCCAGATATAGGTCTGGAGTCCTTTGATGTCCGGACCCTCGCGCCTGGGGGTCAGAGGGGCCGGGATGAGAGTGTCCAGACACCCAGCAGAGGGGTGGAGCCAGTGCCCAGGGAGGCCGAAGGGCGATCAAAACCAGGCGTCGGGGGACGGCTGAGGGCCATCGAAACTCTTCTCCTCATTGATCCGTCAAGTGGCCGTTTTACCACCTGGTCGGATCTTGGTGCCTCGATGTCGGGGCTTCGCTGGGTCCGAGGCCGAGGTCGGGCCGAGGCCACGGGGCCCGGACGTGGAGGGTACAAGATGGAGTCGGGGCCTAATATGGTGGCCCGGGATAGGGGTCGGACCAGCAGAGAGGGGCGAGTAGGGGCTGCCGTGTTCCGGAGGGGGAGAGCCGGGGGTCGCCAGGAGTGGCGGCTCTCGTGAAGGTTGGAGGGGGTCACTTCAGGCCCGAGGACAGGAGTCAATGTCGTCCAGGGCCCGCCATGCGGGAGGAGTGGGACCACGCCACGAGGCCGGGTCCAACACACGTCCCCCCCAGCTGAAGGCAGGGAGAGTCACCCATCTCCTTGGGTATTCTCCTCGCTGAGGCGGAAGAAGCGGGACAGGCCATCGGCGTTGGCGTGGTCGCTGCCGGGGCGATGCTCCACAGTGAAGTCCATCACTTGTAGGGAGATGGACCAACGCAGCAACTTCGGATTCTCCCCTCGCATCTGCATCAACCACCGCAGGGGTCGGTGGTCAGTTTGCACCCGGAAGTAGGTGCCGAAGAGATAGGGTCAGAGTTTCTTGAGGGCCCACACCACGGCGAAGGCCTCTCGTTCAATGGTGCTCCAGCGTTGCTCTCGGGCCAGCAGACGTCGGCTGATGAAGGCCACCGGTTGATCAACTCCTTCGGCGTTGATTTCGGAAAGAACCGCCCCAACACCGTGCTCGGAGGCATCCGTTTGGACTACGAATTCCCGGCTGTAGTCGGGGGCTTGGAGCACGGGGGCGGTGCACATCGCTGTCTTTAGGGTCTCAAAGGCGGCCTGACACTCGGGTGTCCAGTGCACCTTCTGTGGCTGCTTCTTGGAAGTGAGTTCGGTGAGGGGGCCCACAATGCTTCCATAATTCTTTACAAAGCGCTGGTAATACCCAGTGAGCCCCAGGAAGGCCCTGACCACTGTCTGGGTGACCGGGGGCTCCCAGGCCAAGATGGCGTCGATCTTGGGTTGGAGGGGGGCAACCTGCCGCTCCCCACTTGGTGTCCCAGATAGGTCACGGAACCTTGGCCGATCTGGCATTTGCTTGCTTTTATGGTCAGTCCGGCCCGGCGGAGGGCCGCCAAGGCCTCCCGGAGGTGCTGGAGGTGTTCGACCCAGTGGAGGCTGTACACTGCAATATCGTCCACATAGGCTGCGCTGAACTCTTCTAGCCCTGCCAGCACCTTATTCACCAGCCTCTGGAACGTTGCGGGGCGTTCTTCATCCCGAAGGGCATCACCCTGAAGTGGTAGTGGTAATCGGGGGTTGAGAAAGCGGAGCGCTCCTGGGCGCCAGGTGTGAGTCCGATCTGCCAGTAGCCGGAGGTTAGGTCTAATGTGCTCAGGTTGCGGGCCGCCCCCAGGCGGTCGATCAGTTCATCAGCCCGGGGAATGGGGTGGGCATCGGTCCGGGTGACGGCGTTCAATCCTCGGTAGTCTACACAGAATCTTAGTTCGGGAGAGGCGATTGTTGTGGAGGGCTAGGTCGGGCGCCATCTTGAGTGTGGGCCGGACCCTGCGGGACCCGAGTTAGCAGTCCAGCGGAGGGTGGGGCTTGGTCTACAAGTAGATCTGGTGCTCGTGGGTCTGGGCGTTTGCTTGGGGTGGTGGCAGCACCTCGATATACCGCTTGAGAAGGCGAGCAGATTGCGAGGGCTCTCCTCTGCTCTCTCCTGTTTCCCACTGCAGTATCGAATCTCTTTTTTAACACTTTCAATTGATTTTAAAAATTGCTGTGTTATAAATTTGTGTACCTTTTAAAATTACCTATACAAAGTATTGCATTGATCTGGTCCCCCTGAGCCCCGGTCCACCGCGGCTTCAAGTGCCGATTGTTGTGGAGGGCTAGGTCGGGCGCCATCTTGAGTGTGGGCCGGACCCTGTGGGACCCGAGTTAGCGGTCCTGCGGAGGGTGGGGCTTGGTCTACAAGTAGTCATGCACTCTAAGACGCTCAGCGGCCACGCGCAGCGGGCGAGCCGACTGCACGCCGAAGGAGCGCCAAAGGAGGGTCCGTCTGTGCCCGTCTGTGTCCCGGACGCGGCCAGCGCCAGCCCCCCTGTCGGTGCTCCACAGATGCCCTATAGGACTAGTACTCGATATTCTCGTGAGTACCTTATGGCGCTACATGCCAACACCTGCCTATGTATTGATAAATGGGAGGTAGCAGACAGTACCTCGCGGGTTTGTCATGCATGCAATTTTCGCTTACAACCCATTTTAAACTGTCATGCTCAAAACCCTGCTGATTCCTCACGCATCCGAGCAGGCTTGATCAATGCTAGGTCACTGGTCAAACACGCTGCAGATATTTTTGAATTATTGAGTGACAATCAGCTAGACTTACTCTTTATTACGGAAACCTGGCTAAATGAGACATGCGGCCCGTCAGTTGAATTTGCTATCCCACGGGGCTTCAACATTTTTAGGAATGATCGCCCTCTGGGTAGAGGAGGCGGTATTGCTGCCGTCTTTAGAGAACAATGGGTTTTTTCCCATGACCTTCATGGTCCACTAGCTGACGCAGAGGTGTTTCACTTTTCATTAACACTTAGCTCTCATTTCACCGTAGGAGGCACTCTGGTCTACAGGCCACCAGGCCATGCCGGTAATTTTCTGGGCGCATTGGAAGATATTATAATTCCACGGGCTTTAAGATATTCTAGATATCTCCTCCTGGGGGATTTTAACATCCATGTTGACAGCCCGGACTCCTCAGAGACGGTCCGCCTAAACGAAGCTCTTGCCATGGCTCAGTTAAAACAATGGGTTGAGGCACCCACTCACTCAGGTGGACATGTCCTTGATCTGGTTTGTACTAATTTTGACATTGACATGGCCCGCCCTGAGATAGTGACATGGTCAGACCATAGGCTGATCAGGTTTGCCTGGACTTTGACCCGCTCAGCTGAGAACAGCCCCCAAGCTGTTCATGCACAGAAAATTAATGTAGATATCCTGTCTGATTGTTTAGTCACCTCCCGCCCAGCTCTTCCCCTTGAAATTGAGTCGGCCGTCAGCTCATTTAATTCATGGATTGAACTAGGGACTGCTGCATCTATAAAAAAATGCTGGGTCTGCAGACTACGTTCTACCCCTTCCAAACCCTGGTTCTCCCACTCTCTCCATGACCTTAAATCAGGCTGTAAAAAACTTGAACAGACTTGTAGACAAGCATATCTCCCTGAGGCAAAGAAAGAACTGAGGGTGGCACAAAAAAAGTACTATGCGGCTATTAGATCTGCAAAAAGCCACTACTTTGCAGGGCGAATTAACAAAGCCAACAATAACAGCAAGGACATTTTTACTATTGTAAAAAGCTTTGTTTCACCCTGTGCAGCTCAACCTCTGTTGGCCTCCTCGGAGAAATGGTGCGAAGAACTCTCTGTGTTCTTTGTTGACAAAATCAAAAAAATTCAGGATGATCTGCTAACTGTTTGTAACAGTTTCCCATCTCAATTGGCCACTCCCTCCCCTACGATGCCTGATCCCACGGAGCAGTTTACTAACTTTGCCCCGGTAGAGAAACTGGACATCGATAATATCCTTGCGGCCTTAAAATCAGGATCCCCCTCTGACCCTTGTCCTGCTAGAGTATTTGCGGAACTAGCAGATATAGTCGGAAATGAGGTGACTCATATTATTAACCGTTCTTTGCTTACTGCAACTGTCCCGGCTTGCTGGAAGCAAGCGAAACTGCTCCCACTTCTAAAGAAAAACTGGCTAGACCCCGCCGTCCCTTCCAACTTCCGGCCTATATCACTGCTGCCAGCTCTTGCCAAAATATGTGAAAAGGTCGCATTTAATCAACTGGACAAATTTGTTGAAACCTCTCAGGCACTCCATCCAGCCCAATCAGGTTTCAGAGCGGCCTACAGCACTGAGACGGCCCTAGTTGAAATATCCGAGGCTATCCGGGAATGTCTGGACGGAGGTGGCAGAGCGGCTCTGATTTTATTAGACCTCTCTGCCGCCTTCGATACGGTACCACATTCCCTTCTGCTCACCAGACTAGCTGCCATTGGCATTACAGGCCCTGCACTCGACTGGCTGACATCATTTCTAGAAAACAGAACGCAACAAGTCTGGATGCCTCCCTTTGCCTCCTCCCCTAAGAAACTTACTACAGGTGTCCCTCAGGGCTCTACTCTCAGCCCCCTGCTTTTTAACATTTACCTCACCCCCCTTATCTATCTTGCCGAACAGTTAGGAGCAAAAATTATGGCTTACGCCGACGATACCCAACTCCTGTTTACATGGCCGAAAAACAACTTGGATACGTCGGCGGCCCAATCCTGCCTAACATCTGTTTTTCGTTGGCTAGCCCTCGCCCAGCTAAAATGCAACGAAAGCAAATCAGAGATTCTGTTATATGGCTCTTTTCCAGATAATTTTAGCGATTTCCTCTGGCCTGCTGACCTGCCATGTCCTAAATCTATCGGCGGCCCTGCTAAAAATTTAGGAGTCTGGTTCAATAATGACCTCAAATTTGAGGATCATTTAAAAAGACTTACAGGGGTCTGTTTTTCCACTTTGAAAACGCTACGTAGATTTTTCCCCTCCTTCCGAGAGAGGCCAAAGAGACCGTTATCCGTGCCCTTATACTTTCTAGATTAGATTATGCGAATGGCCTATTCTGCGGTCTACCGTCCTATCTTATACATCGCCTCCAGGTCATTCAAAATGCCGCTGTGCGACTTTTGTTTAACATACCCAGAAGCTCCAGTGTCCGCCACCCTCTTCGCGCCCCTCACTGGCTCCCAGTCGCTCACAGGATTATGTTTAAAATCCTCGTCCTCTCCTACCGCGCTGTCCATCAAACTGGTCCAGTTTATTTGAGAAAAAGATTTTCCCTCTATGTTCCCAACCGGCCCCTTAGGTTGGCCAATTTGTGCCAAATGAGAGTTCCTAAATTTAAATACAGCAGACTAGGTGGCCAATCCATCACAGTCAGAGCTGCGAAAGCCTGGAATACTCTCCCTCTCCACCTAAAAACAGCCTCCACCATCACTGTTTTTAAGAAAGGACTGAAGACCCACCTCTTTAATACCACTCTGTAGGGTTCTCCTTTCTCTCAATATTACCATCTCTGGATTCCTTCTGCTCTGCCCTCTCTCTTTTTTCGCGCCAGGATACTATTTTCTTAGTAATTGAGCGCGCTACAAAAGCTTTTATAATAATAATAATAATAATCTCTTCTTGGCTGGCCTCGAAGTTGTCTTTGACAAGTTCCCGGAACCGCCGAGTCTGGTGTCGGAGGGTCGGGAGGTACCGGTAGACGTCGGGGGGAGCATCTTTGACTGCCACCTCCCAGCCTTCTTTGACCAGGCTGAGGGGACCCCGAACGGGGCGTCCGTACAATAGTTCGAAGGGGCTGAACCCCAGGGACTTCTGAGGAACCTCCCGATAGGCGAAGAGGAGGCAGGGCAGCAACGCATCCCATTGGCGTCGCAAGGGCTCTTCCAGGCCCATGATCATCCCCTTGAGTGTTCGATTGAAACGTTCCACCAGTCTGTTCCCTTGGGAGTGGTAGGGGGGTCGTAAACTTGTATGTGACCCCGCATTGTTGCCACAGGGACTTCATGTATCGGGAAATGAAGTTCGTACCCCGGTCACTGACGACCTCTCGGGGGAAGCCTACCCGGGAGAAGATTCCCATCAGCGCCCGACCCACCACGGGGGCCGTCACGGTCCGGAGAGGGATGGCTTCGGGATAGCGGGTGGCATGGTCCACCAGGACGAGAATGAAACGGTGACCTTGAGAGGTACGGGGCTCCAGGGGTCCCACAATGTCGATCCCCACCCGCTCGAAGGGGGTGTTGACGACGGGGAATGGTTGAAGGAGGGCCTTGTTCTTCCCGCCGCTCTTCCCGCTGGCTTGGCAGGTTGGGCAAGTCCGGCAGTGATTGCTCACATCATTCCTCATTTTCGGCCAGTAGAAATGGGTCACCAGGCGGCTGTATGTTTTGTCCTGCTCCAGGTGCCTGGCGAGGGGCACATCGTGTGCCAGGTTCAGGAGGAAGTCTCTGAACCGGAGGGGGACCACCAGCACCCGTCTGGCCCCCAGTTCGGCAATCTTTTGTTCGCTGTAGAGGAGATCATTGTCCCAATAGACCCAGTGGGACCCTGATGAGTCTCCGGCGGCTTGAGCGGTGGCTTGTTGTCGGGTCCCCTCGAGGGAGGGACACACTTTCTGTTCTTGACGGAACTGCTCTCGTGTGGGGCCACCTTCTTGGCGCCATTGGGCCAGTTCCGGGAGGTCGCCGAGCATGGCAATTTCCTCACGGTTGGGCCCCAGCGGACCGGGCTCAGGGTCAGCGTCTTCGGAGATGGCGGGCGGCGGAGGCTCGGGCCACTCCGGTTCCTCGGTTGGGGCGGTGGCCCGGGCGGTCATGGATCAGGTGGTTGCACAGAACCACTCGGGAAGGCCTAGCATCCCCAGATGCTCTCTCTGCTCGACGTCGGCCCAGGGGGAACTCTCCAGGTCGTTCCTGAGGGGGCAGTCCACGGGGGCATCGTCTCGGACGGTCACTTTCAGCAGGCCCGACACTCCCCCCCCACTCGAAGGGTATTCGAGCCATCTGGCACAGGCTTTCTGAATTGTCCGCCGACCGCACGGGGCACAGAACATTGGGCAGGATCTGGTCAGGGGTCACCAAGTGGCAACGGACGGCCGTCACGATGGCTCCGGTGTCGCAGAGGGCTTCGGCCCGGTGCCCATTAATGGTGACCCACTGGCGGTACTTCTGGGTGTTGCCCGGGATCGGGGCCCGGAGGACCATGTCTCTCTTGCCTAGACATACCAAGGACATGGCGGCGGGCTCCCACTCGGTCTGGTCTTCGCCATAGTTCTCTTCTTCGCCTCTTTCCTCTCCCAGGGAGGCGGCCGCGATCTGGCGGTGTGGCGGACCGGTGGAGCCGGCCCGCTGGTTCATCGGGCAGTTGGGGTCATTGGCATAGTGACCGGGTTGCTGGCATTTGTGGCAGAAGACGTTCGAGCGGGGCCCCGGCCGTGCTGGGGGGGCCCCTCTTCCGGCCAGGGATGGCGAAGTGCTGGTCGGGGGAGATGCCGCGGGGAAGTCTCTGTTCCTCCTCCACCGCCTCACGGACGGTGGGGCCCCTGCGGCGCTCGGCCGTAGTCTCCCGTCGAGTTCCAAGGGACCCATGTGCTTACCCATCGATCGGCCTCGATGGCGAGTTTACGTGGCTCGGTCAGCTTGCTGTCGAGGAGATGCTGCCTGAATTCGACGAAACAGTTGTTGGAGAGGTGCTCCCATACAATGAGGTTGAACAGCTGCTCGTAGGTGGTGACCTGGCTGCCTATGATCCACCACTCTAGGGCTCTACTATAGAAAGTCACATACTCCACCCAGGTAGTACCGGGGATTTTCTTACAGTCTCGGAATCGCTGCCGGTACATCTCGGGGGTGAGTCCATAGCGAGTAAGGAGGGTGGCTTTCATTTGTTCGTAAGAGGTCATCTCGGCATCTGGGAGCTCCAGCAGGGCATCTCTCCCTTCGCTGACGAACTTCCCCCACAAGCCGGCACCCCAGTCTTTTTGGGGTACTCGATGAGAGGTCATGGCTACCTCGTAGGCCTTAAACCATTGTTGGATGTCGTCGTTTTTATAGTATTCTTTGACGACATCTTTGGGGATGTGGACCTTCGTGTCCGCAGGAGGAGGCGGGTTCCGGTTCACAGAGGCGCCGGTCTCCCCGTTTTTGGCCTTAATCTCAAGTTCTTTTAAGCCACGCTCGTGCTCGAACATGAGCTTCTTCTCCTCTAAGTCCCTCTGCCTTCGTTTCTCCTCCAGGTCCCCTTGCAGCCGTAGTTGCTCAAGGGCTATCTTTTTCTCGGCCAGCTGTAGCTCTCCGTCCAGACGGAGTCGGGCGAGCTCCAATTCGTGGAGCCAGCTCCTTTCTCGCTCTAGGGCGTCTTCGTGGGAGAGGCCCGTGTTTACGTTGGCATTTCTTTCCTCGGCGGGGGTTGTGCTGGTTTCTGGTTGCATATCTGGGACCGTGTTATCTTCGTTCTGGGGTGGTGTCGCTCCTGCCTCTACCCATGTTTGTAGGGCCTGCTTGAAATCGTCCTTGGTGCTTAGTCCAGTGGTAGCGATGCCCAGGTCCTTGCAGAATTGTTTCAATTCTTTGTGGTTATAGTCTTCCAATCGTTCCTTCTGGAACTCCGCGGTTGGTCTGGTTTCTTTGGTGGTCATGGTTGTGGTGTGTTTCTGTCGGTAGTGGGTGAGTCACTCTCTGTCCGATTTGCGTCGGCTCGGATCCCACCGCTGCCACCAATGTTAGAAAGGTGATCCTAGGGGGAGTCAGAAGTTGTCTGGCCGACCACCCCGAGACCTACCTCTCCTTCTAGAGTTGGCCGAGCACCGTCGAGAGGCCTCCTGGCGAGGTTCCTCTCCTAGAATCGTACAGCCGAGCAATCACACCACTACAAATGGACACCACACCAGGATAGATTCTTAGAGTCTTTATCAGCAATCAAAGCAGGTTCTCTCAGCAATATATATAAAAAAGGATCGAGGAATCCTTAATGATTCAGTAACTGGGGGAATGGGGTAGCGGGACAGTCTTTAGTACCAGCTGGGCACAGGGATACCCTACGCTCAGCTCTCAATCCTCGAGCTGGGAGGTTCCGCAAGGTCGGGCCGCGGCAGCGCCAGCAGGGCTCCGAGATGGTTCAGCGAGGTCGGGCCGCGGCAGTGCCAGCAGGGCTCCAAAGATGGTTCAGCAAGGTCAGGCCGCGGCAGCGCCAGCAAGGCTCCGAAGATGGTTCAGCGAGGTCGGGCGGCGGCAGCGCCAACAAGGCTCCGAAGATGGTTCAGCGAGGTCGGGCAGCGCCAGCAGGGCTCCGAAGATGGTTCAAGGTTCAAAGTAGCGAGTTCTTCTCAGGGTCAGCCGCGATTTAACCTGCAGGGCTCTCGACTCCAGGATACAACTCCCGACCCATTCCAGAGCTGCCCCAGATATAGGTCTGGGGTCCTTTGATGTCCGGACCCTCGTGCCTGGGGGTCAGAGGGGCCGGGATGAGAGTGTCCAGACACCCAGCAGGGGGGTGGAGCCAGCGCCCAGGGAGGCCGGAGGGCGATCGAAACCAGGCGTCGGGGGACGGCTGGAGGGCCATCGAAACTCTTCTCCTCATTGATCCGTCAAGTGGCCGTTTTACCACTTGGTCGGATCTTGGTGCCTCGATGTCGGGGCTTCGCTGGGTCCGAGGCCGAGGTCGGGCCGAGGCCACGGGGCCCGGACGTGGAGGGTACAAGATGGAGTCCGGGCCTGATATGGTGGCCCGGGATAGGGGTCGGACCAGCAGAGTGGGGCGAGTAGGGGTTGCCGTGTTCCGGAGGGGGAGAGCCGGGGGTCGCCAGGAGTGGCGGCTCTCGTGAAGGTTGGAGGGGGTCGCTTCAGGCCAGAGGACAGGGGTCGATGTCGTCCAGGGCCCGCCATGTGGGAGGAGTGGGACCACGTCACGAGGCCGGGTCCAACACTGGGGTATATTGGAGTAGGTAGTTTAGGGTACAGTGGAGTGGTATAGAGTGAAATGGAGTAGAATGGGATAGTGAAGTGGGTTAGTTTGGGGTAGAGTGAAATGGGATAAAATGGGGTTAAGTGGGGTCGGGTAGAGTTAGGTAGTTTCGAGTGGGGTAGGTTGAAATGGAATGTAGTGCAGCAGATTGGAGTGATGTAGATTGAGGTAGAGTACAATGGGGTAGGATGGGGTGGGTAGATTGTGGTGGAGTAGGGTAGTTTGGAGTGGAGTGGGGTAGACTGGGGTAGGGTGAAGTGTGGTAGTACTGGGTGGAGGAGGTAGATTAGGGTAAAATAGTATGGGGTAACCTGTGGTTGGGCAGATTGGGGCATAGTGGAGTGGGGTGGCATACAGTGGGGTGGAGTATATGTGTGTGGTATAGATTATAGTGGCTTACAGTTAAGAAGACTGGGGTAAGGTGAAGTGGCGTAGGGGTAGATTGGGATAGGATAGTATGTGGTAGATAAAGTATGGTAGAGTAGAGTGGAGTAGTGTACAGTGGAGTGAAGTATGATAGATTGGAGTGGAGTAGATTTGTGGTAGTGTGGGATGGGTGTAGAATGGGGTAGATTGGTGTCGATTGTAGTGGGTGTGGTGGATTGTAGTAGAGTACATTGGGCTAGATTGTAGTGGAGTAGAATGAGGGAGACTGGGGTAGAGGGGAGTAGATTTGTATAGATTTGAGTGGGGTAAAGTAAAGTGTGATAAAGTGGTGATATAATGGGGTAAATTTGGGTAAATTGTAGTGGAGAGAAGTGAGATAGGTTGTAGTAGGGTAGTCAGGGGTAGAATGGGGTGGAGGGGGTAGATTAGGGTAGGGTGGAGTAGGGTATAGTACATTGGAGTATAATGGAGTGGAGTAGATTGAGGTAAAGTGGGGTAGAGTGAGTAGAGTGTGGTAGATTGTAGTGGAGCTGATGGGGTAGATTGTAGTGGAGTAGAGTGGGGTAGATTGTAGTGGAGTAGAGTGGGGTAGATAGTATGTATGGGCAAAATTTGCGAATACGCGGTCCGTGAATTTGCGTGAAATCGAATTGGCGATCTGCAAAATCTGCGAATTCGTGCAAATTTGCGGATTTTATTGCCTGCCAGTCCTAGTCGAACCTTTTTGTAGTTGGTTTAGTGAGTTACATAATTTTCCAAGTAGACGGTCCGCGAATCCAGCAATACTAATATCCTAGTAGGCCAGATCAGATAGGTCAATAAATTTAGTGCAATTGTTGTCTATTTCCCCGAAATAATTTGTTATTGTTTTTTTTAAATGTTTGATTTGGTTGACAACAATCATCCATGTTTGTGTGTTTCTTTTATGTTGTACATCAGCACCCCCCAGGGGTAAGGGGACACAGGAGGAGGTAGCGGCGCCGGCGGAGAAGGGACAAAATCAGGAAGGCCAGGATCGGTCCGGCGAGGGCTCCTCTGCTGGCCCCAGTAAGTTTTCCTGTTAATATTAATAATTATACTTCCCTATCTTTTACAGCACCTATTTTTTCGAAACGTTCCTCATTTGATTTTTTCTAAATTGTCTTTGATCTTCTTGTAGACGGTTTCTAAATTCTTATCCTGCAACTACTATGACTCCCTGTGGTGCTACTAGATTATTATTAGTCTGTCTGTGTAGCTAACTAAGCTTGCACAGTTGGCAAAAGGTGTTAAACAAAACTCCCATTCTATTCATCAATAGCACTATGCACAGTACAGTCCTCTGGGTTGTCCATAATGTCTATTGAAGTCTTCTAAATGTTTATGCTTTGACAATTCCCAACAATAAAATGTCAATGGCCACCAGGAAAGAATAAGATACTAGTTTACTTTTTGATTGGATAGGAGGACAATCCATACTACTACTGTTGCAGGGACTATTCTGCACAAACAGAACTATGGACACGAAATAGTGCATTGTTTATCAATTATAATAGGCGCAGTTAGACTTTCCACATACCTCAGTCATAACAGAATTTGAACCCCCAATCTCCTTACTGACTAGCTAGTGTGTCAGAGTCATTATTTAGCTCCCGAATTCATCGATGATTGATCCCCAATGATTATACAACCCACGACATAAGACTACGGAGTCAGACTCCCGACTTCTCAGAGCCACGGACTCATGCTTGCAAATTGCAAACCCTTTCGCTCACTCACTCATGACCAAAAACCACATAGTCTATGTAAGTTTTAAAACTTTATTAAAAGTAAAAACATTTATTAAAATCAACTTCATCATACAACATAAACGGTGGATTGAAAATTGAACAGTGCTTAGTGATTTCCCACATTAATTGTGGGCGAGCCCTCACCTGGTTGGAACTTCAAGTCTTCTTTGTGGGGATGAATCATTGCTGACTCCGTCCAAGTGATGATGATCTGAGCTTGCTCTTGTTCTTAGAAGAGAAGCTTCTGTCTGTTATGAGAAAAATGGTGCGTGTTAAAAAGCAAGCATTCATCAGTTGTGCCAAAAAGTGTAGCAAGACATGTTACGGCTAAGCATAACTAAAAAACACCCTTCCCTGAAAAAATGGAAATTTGTAGTTTAGACTAGAGAGTCACAAATTATTACATTTGTTTGTTTAGTCGTAGTAAAAAATTTTCATTACTAGACAAAATACTAGGGAGTGGTGTATATGGCATCTAAGAATCTGAAATGTATTTTCTAGGCGGAACATCGGCACAACCATCCACCAGCTATATATTGCTTACTTATGAGATTGCAGACTGCAGAGTGTGCTCTCTGCACGGGTGTATATGTTGTACAGTACAAGTATACTTTACTGTTAAGAAGACTTACAAATTTAGAACTAAGTTTTGTCAACCAGGTATGCCATAATGCTAATTTACTGGTTGAGTGCATTACACACTGTGAACGCATCCTTGAATTTGGGCACATCCATTGGGTTCGTCATATAAAGACAGACTCCTGTAGGTTGTAATGATCAGTTTATTTCATCACTGATTTCTCATTGTTTTTTTTTGTAACAGTTCGTATACATCAGTTTTTCAAAAGATAATTTTCAAAGTGTTTTTTGAGTTCGTTTAGAACCATCCTAAAGGATAATTTGCAATCCTGCTCCAATGCATTTCGGGCATGGCTTGCCCTTTTTCCAGGAGCTCTGTGAACACAATAGCACATATTTACTATTCAAACCATAACTCACGTGTTGTAACAAATAATACACATCATAACGAATACATTGTTTCAATAGATAAAAAAACATCGTGTGTGAGAACATGCGGGAAGTGGTTGCCTTATAACCCTGGGTGGGTAGTTGGGGTGCAGGAAGGATTTGGGTCCGGGGGAGAATGACAAAGAGCACTTACGGGTCTTGCTCTGGGCGGATGGTAGAATAATCTGTATAGAACGAGAACGGGTGAAAAAGTTAAATACGGTGAGACCCGAAGTTGACGAGCAACGCGGGTCAATGACGGAGCTCCGACTTAATTGAGCGTGAAGGTTCAGTTCTAGGGTTCGCGGCTGCGGAGTTTCGCGTAGCTGGCGGAGTGGTTGTCAGGAAGTGGGAGGGTGGTTGAAGAATAACTGGTGATGGGGTGGGATCATGGAAACAAACGATGGGTCAAAGTGAAGCGGGAAAGTGGCGGCCATCTTGAAGGGGAAGTGATATGTGTGTAAATTGGTGGGTATAGAACAATGTATATAAGGAAATTACAATATCCTGAAGCATTATGTACAAAAGAAACGAGGAAACATAAATGCCGGCCGGCATTACAAAAAGCTACTAAATTCAATTCGATCGTTGAGGCCGTACGGCTTCATAGCCTGGAGTCTGTATATCCAGGCGGTCTCTCGTTGTAAAAGTCTTTTGTTATTGTCCGTTCCTTCTTGTTTTCGCACATTTTCGAGCACTAGAAATTTCATCTGCGCCACATTGTGATGAAAGTCTTTAAAGTGTGTGGCTATGCTGGATTTTTGATTTTTGGTGCGAATGTTTGACTTATGCTCGTTAAGACGAACTTTTATTTTTCTGGTAGTTTTGCCCACGTATATCATGCCACATGGGCATTTGAGTAAGTAAATGAGATTTGTTGAGTCGCATGTGGCGTTCACCTTTAGTTTGATTTTGAATCCTCTCATGGGGTGGTTGATACTATTTCCCTTAATGATGTTATTGCAGTTGTTGCAATTTAGGCACGGCCTTGTACCGGTGTAAGACAGTTGTTCCATGGGTTGGTTTGATAGGATTTCTTTCAAGTTTGCAGACCTGGTGTAGGCGAAGATTGGAGGATTTTCAAACATTTTGCCAAAGTCAGGTTCAGATGACAGTATGCGCCAGTGTTTGAGAATGATGCTTTTGTAGGTTTTACTGGAAGTGGAATGTTTGGAGACTAGTACAGTTCTTTTGTCATCTTTTTTGGAGGAACCTGTTAAGGCTTCCTGGCGGGTGATGGTGGATGCTCTAGTGGTGGCTTCAATTATGATTTCTTGGGGATAGCCTCTTTGGAGGAACCTATTCACCATTTCATCCATTTGAATCTTGCATTTTTCAGGGTCAGAGACAATACGTTTGACACGTAACATTTGACTGAATGGTAGATTTCTTTTAAGGGAGTTCTGGTGGAAACTTGTGTGATGTACTGTATTGTTGCGGTCGGTGGGTTTGCGAAATAGGTCTGTTTCCAATCCTTTTTCTGTCATTTTGATCAAAACATCAAGGAAAGTGATGGCATGTTCATCTATGTTCCATGTGAGGGTTATTCGATTGTCTTTGGTGTTCAAATCAGACAAGGCTGACTCAAGGTTCTCTCTGGTGTCTTTCCAGATAAAAAATAAATCGTCTATATAGCGAACATAAAGTCTTAGGTTGTCTGTCCAGTTGGAGTTAGCATAAATGTGGGTTGATTCAAATTCAGACATGTAAATGTTGCCATAGGTCGGTGCTGCGCAATTGCCCATAGACATGCCGGATATCTGGAGGTACCACTGTTGGTCATGTGTAAAGTAGCTGTGGTATAAAGTAAATTGGAGTGGGGAAGAATGGATTAGAGTAATGTAGATTGGAGTGGAGTAGATTGTAGAAGAGTGGAGTAGAGTGGGGTGTGGTTGAATGGGGTAGAGTGACGTACATTGGAGTGGAGTAGATTGTAGAAGAGTGGAGTAGAGTGGAGTGTGGTTGAATGGGGTAGAGTGACTTACATTGGAGTGGAGTAGATTGTAGAAGAGTGGAGTAGAGTGGAGTCTGGTTGAATGGGGTAGAGTGGCGAAGATTGGAGTTGAGTAGATTCTAGTAGGATGGAGTGTGGTTGGGTGGTGTATAGTGGGTAAGAGTTGAGCCAGTTAGAGTGAGGGTAGATTGTAGTGGAGTGGGGTAGATTGTGGTAGCTTGGGGTAGAGTGGGGTAGATTCGGTTAGGATGGAATGGGGTAGATTGTTGTAGAATGGGGTAACTTGGGGTAGCTTGGGGTAGAGTGGAGTAGATTGGGATAGGGTGGATTGGGGGAAATTGGGGTGGAATGGGTTAGAGTGGGTTGGGTAAATAGGGGGTAGATTGGGGAAGAGTGGGTTGTTGGGTTGTGGTACATTTTGGGGGTAGAGTGGAGCGGGTTAGATTGTGGTAGCTTTGGGGCAGAACGGGTAGATTGGGGTAGGGTGGAGTGGAGTAGATTGGGGTGGAATGGGTTAGAGTGAAGTGTGGTAGAGTGGGGTGTGGAAAATAGGGGGATAGTGGGTTGGGTTACATTTTGGTGTGGTAGAGTGGAGTAGAGTTGAGTGGGGTATATTGAAGTGGAAAAGCGGTAGGGCCAGCTGCGGGGGATTTCGAGGGACGACCAAGAGGAAAAATAATTATTTATTCAATTTTCCCTCGTAATTATCCTTCGAAATCCCCCGCCCCACCCATCCATACAGCCCCACAGCTCTTACCTGCACGGGTCACGGCTGGGAGAGGGTAGATTGAATGAAATAGAGTGGGGTACAGTGGAGCGGGGTAGATTACAGGTTGATTATATGCCATAATGTTAATTTAGAAATAGATGGTGATAGAGCGTGGAGGGCAAACCTACTTATTTATCATACTCACCCAGGCCCACATTCATTAACATACATACACTGAATAAGTTTACCCTTACTTAAAAACCTCTACCAATCGTCTACGTTTAGGTCCTATACCAATTGTCTTACCAATTCACCGGACCTAGGGATCAAGGGAGCAAGTTATTTTAATAGGAAATTTACTCATAATACTTATGGAAATAACCACAGACTCAAGAAATGTTTAAATCTTTATCTAAAGAAATTTTCGTAAATCATAAACCTGCCAACATTCTTGATCAGGATATCAATCACTAAACAGATTGCAAGTAATAATATAGGCATAATAGATTTAAAAAAACCTTAAACATTTAACTAAAGGACGGGAAGATAGGGAACATACTAAAAGTCAAAGCTTATGTGTGGCAAACTAAAGGACAAGGAAACAGGGAGCATGCTAGAAAATACATTAAATGATTTTGGATCAGCAAATGAATTTCTAAAGGACGGGAAGAACAGGGAACATTCTAAAAAGGATGGTTTTATAGATTGCTTCTTTCCTAAAACTAAATAAGTAGTTTCTAAAGGACGGGTAAAACATGGAACATGCTAAAATGACTTCTAAAGGTAGGGTAGAGATAAGGAACATTCTGAAATGACATTAGCAGCTTTATAATGACATAGGGTAAGGGAGAGAAGGGAACATTCAGAATTTCAACTCTATCTCGGAATTATATGTACCTAATGATTTGATGATCAGAACCCGGACCATGGGTTGGGATAAGGACGGGACCCCAGAAAGTGCAGGTGACAAAGGGACAGGACGAAACCAAGGAAAACCCAGGAAAGATGCAGACCAGATTGGAATCAGGACTCAGGTCAGGACCACCTCAGGTTAGAACCGGCACCCACAAGAAGGACCAAACGCCAGCGATGATCCCATATTGTAGTACTGAAAATCCAAACTCGTGTAACCATTCAGACGCAAGAATAAAACTTCATCGTACCACGACAAATTTAGTATCAAAAGACCGAGAATGGCGAGTACATTCTGCACAAGCATTTTCGCCGCATTCGAAGGTTGCTTTCACCTCGGAATTGTCACTTATACCCTGAACCCTTGGCTTCCATTTTATATACGGCAGCCATTTTGTATGTTGCCCTTCACATAGGCTTAATCCAATATCATAAGGACAAGCACTCCTTGATTGACTTTTTCGTGACCTGGGCAGGTTTAAACCATCGCCCCAGGCCAACCCATTTGGTCAGTTCCTCTCCCAGTGGCCGGTCAAGATAGCATCTAGGCGCACCCGGCCATAAAGCCCTTTCATCACATTCTCACCCTGCCGAATCTTGCCCACACCTGACCCCGCTCCTTCTTTCCTACTTGTTTTATGATGAGAACGTGCTCATTTTATTGGGGAACACCGATATCTGATTGAAATACCGGACCTTGCCGAGTAATTTATTATGTACCAGACAAACGAAATGTGAGCTTGTCATCATAACTCTGTTACTTATTTGTGGTCGAAATATGTGAATAGTATCCTGAAAATCTAGGAATGTTTGCCTGAAGCTTAGTATTTTGTATAAAAAGAGAAGCCTGACTTCGTGATTTTGAAGCAGTCTCCTGAGAACATACTTCCATGTGTTGTACTTCTAGGACACTTGTTACCTTGGTTGCAGCCAATAAACCGATCTTTGACTTCACCTAGAAGACTCTGAGTTTCTGTGGTCTGAATCAGGAAAGGACTCGAGGTCTTTGGGTGTGTATTCCCTGACACCGCTGGGTTACCGGTTAAGCACCGGTTCTGAAAAACCCAGTACCTCAGTTGGCGCCCAACGTTTGGGGCGATTCCAGCGGTACCGGTCCAGCCAGAGGTTCGTCAGGAGCTTCGTGTGAAAATTCCGGAGGAAGGCCGCCACTTCAACGACCCCTGCATGTCGACGTGGTCCGAAGGTCTTTGCTGCGAGGTTCCCCGCTTCCCGACGGCTACAAAAGACTGCTGCCCTGGCTATCTCCCTGATTTGGACCCTTGAAGTTTGGTAGAGCGAAACACTAAGACGGGTCTTCTAGTGACGTCATCGACATTTCAGTTAAGTATAAGTGGAGCGTCTCCCAGTCCTTAGTTGGTTCTTAGTTTTGGGTATCCTTTGGGAAAGTTTTGTGTTGGTACTTGCAAGCACCAAAACCGAAGGACTCGTGTTTTCACGAGAAAATATCGTAATCGATAATCCTTTGATGTTTGGAACTAGACTAGAGAGCAGAGATGCCTAGTCTTAGACTTGGAAATTTGTTTTGTCTCGGTGGTAATAATAGGGACTCCCGATTGGAGGACTCATGTCCGGTTCCTAAGGTTGGAACTCCAACTTACGAGTTATATGTGAAGCATGGAGTAGGCCCCATCACATATAACGAAGTGTGGATTAAATACACCCGAAAAGATGGTGTTTTAAAAATGGCCCCAACATGGTAGCTTTGATACCGAAATCTTAGATAACCTCGTAGTTAAACTGTTCAAAAAGAAAGCCCGGCCGGCGATGTTTGACTCTTTCCGCCTATGGCGTAAAGAGGCCAAACAGAAGGAAATTAAATTAGAGAAGAAAAATAAGAGAGAAGGGAATATTTCAGTAATACAAGCTGCTATGCGGTTTAAAGACAAAGAAGAGGTACAGATGAGTGAGCAGTTGCACAGGCAACGTAAAATGGCAACAGATAAATGCTATCCAGTTTTGCCGTCTCTTCAGCAAGAGACAGCCAAGGATCGTGAAAAAGACCCATTAATGTCGCATTTATTAAGTTCACCACCCCCCTATGCACAAACAGCCACGGCGCCTCCGCAACCCTTAGTTGCGCCGCCCATGGTTGTTATGCCTGCCCTTCTTCAGCACCCACCAGCTGTTCTTCAGCTGGCTTCTGCTCCTCCGGTGCAGCCTCCTCAAGGCACACCGGCTACATCTACTTCGCTTATACCTTCTATGACTTTGCCTAATGCATCTTCGATCTCTCATAATGCTCCCTCTGCTATTGCCTCGACTTCAGCCTTATCTCACACTGTTTGTCCACCCGTTCCTCCTTCACTTTCACCTTCCGTTTGGCATAAAATGGCCAGCATTGTCACTAACATTCCTTCACCACTTTTTCGGTCGCCTAAAACGACCCCTAACACGGAACGAAGACAGTTGCGAAGTCAACTGCCTGACTACCAAGAGAGAGATGTATTGAATAGTTTAGCTCGTAAATGGATCATAGATACTGCAAAGTATGACGTTGAATCTGTCATGAGAGTCTTCCTTCAGTGGGAAGCACCGACACAAAGATATGTTTTTGAACAAATGTGTGTTTTTCTCGGTGAGGATTTGGAAGATAATGATTTAGAAAGTAACCCGCAGGAGTTGTGTCATGTACGGTTCAAGTTTGGAGAAGGAATGATCGTAGGTCCCGATGTCCAAAAAGCGGTTGAGGTATTGTTGTCTTATCGGAGTAAAGGGAACACTTCTGACTCACAATCTGAGCGCGATACACCTAGGAAAAAGGCACGACAGTATCCCATGAGAGAAGTCCCCCGCAATGGAGGGAGGGTGACACATCTGTTGAACCTCCTATTCCGCCACACTTTCAGCGTGTATGGGTACATGTCCCATGGAAGAGAGCTGAAGTTTTAGCACTTAAACAGACATTACCAGATCCGCGTATGAATCCTGCAGGGTATTACAAGGAATTGTCGCAGACTGCTGGGTCATGTATAATGAACTTAGCCGATATCGATATGTTATTTGGGAATGTTGTTCCACAGCCTTTATGGGGTAAGATTCGTCATTCAGATCATGATCAGGAATTAGGCGATTCGTGGGCCAATATCGCTGCTGTAGATGCCCGACAAGTTGGTGATGCTAAACCTGAGCCATTAACAGCAGAACTTCCTGGTAAAATAGTTGATTACATGAAAACGATAATGCCTGCAATACGTGTGAATTGGGATAAGTTATCTGCATGTAAACAGAAGAAAGACGAGACGGTCTCAGATTTCTTCACCAGGTTCGAAGAAACATTTCTCGATCACAGTGGCCAAGACATGACCACAGAAGGTGGTCAGCGATTATTTATCGATAAGTTCGTGCACAATCTGCTTCCAGAATTGTGTAAAAAGTTAAAAGATTCGGAGAGTTCTTGGGCTGTTTCCTCTTCAGCACAGATATTAGCCACTGCGCAATATTACGAGAATAGAGACAAAGACGAGAAAGATAGAGTAGAAAAGAAAACGAAAGAATTAAAGACTACAGTTTTACTGCAGCAAGCCTATCCGCCACGTGGTGGTGGTAATGGCCAGAATAACGGTGGTCAGAACACCTATCAGAATAACTATAAGCAGCCACAACAGTATCAAGGGAACTCACAAAGAGTCGAGTATAATCAGCCACGTGTCAATATAGGTCCCAACCAGTGTTCATATTGCAAGGAGGAAGGTCATTTTAAGTATAGTTGCCCTATCTTGTTACAATGTGTGAATGGTGCTTCGAACATAAGAGGTAGAGGCGTTCAGCAAGCACCTAGAGGTAAAGGACGTGGAAACATCCCCCAGAATGCGCAGTCTCTTCCACCACAGAATTCTATGAATAAATTCGATCAGCAGAACAACGCATCTGGTAGGACAGCTCAGTACTATACAGATGATTACTATACAGAAGGCGAGCAATGGAGCAGTAATGATTGCTAGGACAGCCGTAGACAAAGAGAGGGAGTTGTTTCAGTTCCAGTAGATCAGAGTGGACCATACGTTGAGGTGATCACATCAGGTGTGTCAGAACCTTTTCTCTTGGATACTGGTGCTGCAAAGAGTTCTATTATGCACTCCAAACTCCCTGGCGCACCTTTGTCTGGCGAAACGAACGTTTCTGTAGGGTTTTCTGGCGCCCCGGTTAGGAACCCGATTTCTGACCCGTTGTCTCTTTCTGTTGGTCCTTGCGAATTCAAAGCACCCCTTATTCTGACAACAGGTTGTGGCGAAAATTTGCTAGGATTAGATTTGCTAAAAAGATTGTATGCAACTTTGTGCTGTTCTCCATCAGGAGTACAACTTACCCTGGGTGAGAAAGTGGTTTCTCCAATGTACTTATCGAGAGATAAACTTCCAACAGAATTGCCGTTTCTTCCAGACATACTTTGGGCAGCTGGTCCCAATGATGTGGGACTCTTAGAAATACCACCATATGTTGTAACATTGAAAGCCAATGTTAAAATGCCACGAATTCCGCAATACCGAATCTCTAGTGAGGGTGAAAAAGCTTTGCTAGCGATCGTTCACGAGTTAATTGAAAAAGATGTGATTGAAGAGACAAGAGGTAACGTTTGCAATAGTCCCGTTCTACCTGTTTTAAAACGAACTGACGCATCTCAGCCACCGGTGTACAGATGTGTGATCGATCTCAGAGAGGTGAATAAAATAGTTGTGCCACAATTTCCAGTTGTCCCCGACATCACTACATTATTGACTATGATTCCAGCTTCTGCCACTTGGTTTTCGGTGATTGACCTGAAGAATGCTTTCTTCAGCATCCCGATCGCCGAGGAGAGCAGGGATATTTTTTCCTTCAGTTTAGGAGGACGAAGCTTCCGCTTTAAACGCGCTCCTCAGGGCTACTGTGAAAGTCCGTCAATATACAGTCAAGCTCTAAAAACGCAGCTTGATACGATTGTTTTGCCAAAAGGTGCTACTCTTGTACAGTACGTCGACGATTTGCTTATAGCTGCGGATACTGAGGGAATTTGCAAGAAAGCAACAATATCACTGTTACACCATCTGTGCGATTTGCATCATAAGGTGTCACTTTCCAAGCTTCAATATTGCCGACAAGAAGTGACCTACTTAGGTCATCTCTTATCGAAGGAGGGAAGGAAACTGACCCCAGAAAGAATTCAGGCAATAGCGAAATTGAGTGTGCCAAGAACACAGAAAGAAGTGCGTGCTTTCTTGGGCATTACATCATATTGTAGACAATGGATCCCTAATTTTTCGTTATTGGCCAAACCTTGGGTGGCGTTAACGTGTAAAGATACACCCATTCCCGTCCCTTGGTCTGAAGAGTGTCAAACGAGTTTTTCCGAATTACGCACAGCCTTATGTTCGGCTCCTGTGTTGGGTAACCCCAACTACCGTAAGCCTTTTACATTGTACGTCCATGAGAAGGATGGTTGTGCATTGTCAGTCCTGACTCAGTTATTTGGGAACAAACAGCGCCCATGCGCTTACTTTTCCTCGACTTTGGATCCAGTGGCTAGAGCATTGCCTAGTTGTTTAAGAGCCACAGCGGCAGCAGCTGTTTCTATTCGACAGTCTGCTGGCCTGGTCATGAATAATACACTAGTCGTGATGGTCCCACATGCAGTAGACACATTGTTAAATGGAACCAAGACACAGCATTTAACCAGTGCTCGATTGTCAGGGTACGAACTGACTTTGCTAGCAAGTCATGTGCACATTCAAAAGTGCAACACCCTTAACCCAGCCACGTTATTACCATTCATAGAAGAATCTGAATGTGATGGTACATTGTGGGTGGATGGTTCATGTTTCAAGCTTCCGAATGGAGATACGACTGCAGCATATGCTGTCACGACTTTGCACACGATTATTGAAGCTACACGCATCCCACACAATTCAGCTCAGGCAGCGGAGCTAATTGCACTCACGAGAGCATGTGTGTTGTCGAAAGGAATGAAAGTAACTGTCTACACCGACAGCCAGTACGCGTTCGGCGTGGCCCATAGTTTTGGACGATTGTGGAAAGAACGTGGATTTCTGACTTCGCATGGAACTAAAATTAAGCATGGTCAGTTGGTAAATGAGCTTCTAGAATCACTGACTTTGCCCTTACAAGTAGCGATTGTGAAATGTAGCGCTCACAAGAAAGTGACTGATGATGTTGGTCGTGGAAATGCGTTCGCAGATGAAACGGCTAAAGAAACTGCGAAGAATGTGATGAGCCGAATGTATGTTGCAGGACCTGCAAGATGGGTTGGTGACATAGGAATGTGTGAAGACACGATAGAAAGTGTGAAGTCCATTCAAGCCGAAGCCACAGAGAAAGAGTTGAGTACGTGGAGAGAAAGTTCGGGTAGAATGGATGCGAGTGGTTGCTGGATTGAATTGTCAGAGCATCAGAGGTGGTTGTTACCCGATGCGTACGTGCTTGCAGTAGTCACAATGGCTCATGGTATGGCTCATATCAGCGTGAAAGGGATTTGCAAGTTGCTGGCTCCAGTATGGGAGAATTCAGGGATTCCCAAGTGTGCAGAGAATGTGGTCAAGAATTGCATGGTGTGTCTGCAACACAATCCTGGTAGGGGAACCCCAACTCCAGCTGGTCATTTTGCACCTCCTACGTATCCGTTCGAGGTTTTGCAGCTAGATTTCATCCATATGGAAAGGTGCAACAGTTTAAAATATGTGCTCGTTGTTGTTTGTGCCTTCTCGAGATGGATAGAAGCATACCCCCTGAAAGACAATACTGCCCTGTCCACAGCGAAAGCCCTTGTGAAAGAGTACTTCCCTAGATTCGGAATGCCTAGAATGGTCTGGTCTGATAATGGGAGTGAATTTGTGGGTCGTGTGATGAAGAGAGTGTGTGAAGGATTAGGTATCCGGCAGAAGTTCCACGCTGCAAATCAGCTGGATTAGTAGAATGCTACAACGGCACTCTTAAGTTAAAATTGGCCAAAATTCAAGCGAGCACAGGTCTTAAATGGCCTGACGCTCTACCCTTAGCACTCCTATCCACCAGAATGACTGTGCATTCGCGAGTGAAACTCAGCCCCTACGAAATTATTTTCGGCCGCCCGGCCAACATATGGGGAGTGCCTAGGCCCAAAAAGTTTAGCGAGCTTGAGCACCCCGTTCTACTTGACTATCTGTATGAATTGACGGCTAAATTGCGTGTTTTACATCAACAGGTCAACGACACCCTGCCTCCGGTCTCTGAGACTCCGGGACACAGCATTGACCCTGGATCCTGGGTACTGGTGCGAATCTTCCAGAGGACCAGAAACGACCAGCCCAGGTGGACAGGGCCACACCTTGTCCTTCTCTCTACAAGATCGGCAGTGCGAGTGGAAGGGAAAAAGGCCTGGATCCACGGGGTCCACTGCAAGAAGGTACCTCTTCCTCTGCCATATGACCAGTGGGTCCAGGAAGGTGTCGGCGACTCAGAAACAGACACGGTACCTCGGTTCATACCTTTCAGTGATGCACAAGTAAAAGGAACTAACTCTGAGCGCGAAAACGAGAACATTCTTCAAGAAGGTGTGCCACCGTCAAACGATTGAACACTTCAGAGCCTGAACTGTTGTTCCAGGACAACACAGTACCGGGAAGACAAAGATACGATTTGAGACCAAGAAATACGAACTAATAAATTAAACTTCTTTTTTCCACTTTAAGGCAAAAACCTATGGACTAATAAAAAAAAAAATGTTTCCCTCCAAGTACTATTTTTGAAAAGGCAGCTCCTCCATCAGAAGAAAACTTGCTCATTTTTGTTTTTCGAACCGCCATCCGGGTTCCGCTGCTAGGGCTGCGGTTGCCTAAAAAGTCTTTTGGGTGCAGCTAACGACGTTAGGTCGGGAGTTCTGGTTGGTCTAAGGGAGTTACCCTGGACTGACAGAAGCATCTTTTAGCAGAATCAACCTACCACCGCGGGCAGCACTCTAGAAAGGATGGAGTTTTCTGAAATGGAAAGGCCTGCCAAACAAACGAACTCTAGACGCCAGTTGTGTACAGTGGTGACAAGAAAAAGTTTTTTAATAATGTGCATTTTTATGATATCTAGTGTGATGATATTTCTGATAGGATTCTCTTTTCATGTAACACTCGCACCACCTGCATCCCCTACACCTCCTCCTACTACTGTTTCCCCTCATTCTTTCCACTCCCTTCCTGGCCATGAATCCCATAGGAGATTAGAATTCATTAATAACTCCTTCATTCAGCTCCTGCACCAGCACCAGTTAGTAATGAACACAACTAACTGTTGGGTATGTGGACTTATGCCTCACACGACGGATAAAGGTATCCCTTATCTAGTTCTACCTTTCAGTCATAATGGTTCTGTGTGGGCATAATCAATCAATCAATCAATCAGGTCATTTGTAGAGCGCACTACTCACCCGTAGGGTCTCAAGGCGCTGGAGGGGGGGGGGGTGCCGTTACTGCTCGAACAGCCAAGTCTTGAGCTTCTTCCTGAAGGAGAGGTGGTCTTGGGTCAGGCGCAGATTGGTCGGAAGTGAGTTCCAGGTCTTGGCGGCCAGGTAGGAGAAGGATCTTCCTCCTGTTGTCGCTCTTCGGATGCGGGGGACGGCGGCGAGGGCGTGGTTGGTCGATCTGAGGAGGCGCTTGGGAGTGTAGAAGTTGATCCGGTTGTTGAGGTAGCTCGGGCCTTGGTCGTGTAGGGCTTTGTGCGCGTGGGTGAGGAGACGGAAGGTGATTCTCTTGTTGACCGGGAGCCAGTGCAGATCTCTCAGGTGTCCGGAGATGTGGCTGCGTCGGGGGATGTCGAGGATGAGTCTCGCCGAGGCGTTCTGGATCCGCTGGAGTCTCTTCTGGAGTTTGGCAGTGGTTCCGGCGTAGAGGGCGTTGCCGTAGTCCAGTCGGCTGGTGACGAGGGCTTGGGTGACCGTCTTCCTCGTCTCGGTGGGGATCCACCGGAAGATCTTACGTAGCATGCGTAGGATGTTGAAGCATGACGAGGAGACGGCGTTGACTTGTCTGGTCATGGAGAGGGAGGAGTCCAGGATGAAGCCCAGGTTGCGTGCGTGGTCCGTCGGTTTGGGTGCGGTGCCCAGGGCGGGGGGCCACCAGGAGTCGTCCCAGGCGGAGGGCGTGGAGCCCAGGATGAGGACCTCCGTCTTGTCTGAGTTCAGTTTCAGGCGGCTGGTCGTCATCCATTCGGCTACGTCTCTCATCCCTTCGTGCAGGTTGGCTCTGGCGGTGTCGGGGTCGTTGGTCAGGGAGAGGATCAGCTGGGTGTCGTCAGCGTAGGAGATTATGTTGAGGTTGTGTTGGCGTGCGATGGTCGCGAGGGGGCTCATGTAGACGTTGAAGAGGGTGGGGCTCAGTGAGGATCCTTGGGGGACGCCGCAGATGACTTTGGTGGCCTCTGACTTGTACGGTGGTAGGCGGACTCTCTGTGTTCTTCCGTCGAGGAAGGAGGTGATCCATTCCAGTGCCTTCTCCTGGATTCCGATGTTGCTGAGGCGCTGTACTAGGGTGCGGTGGCAGACAGTGTCGAAGGCCGCGGAGAGGTCCAGGAGGATGAGGGCCGCTGTTTCTCCGTTGTCCATCAGAGTTCGAAGGTCGTCGGTGGCGGCGATGAGGGCGGTCTCGGTGCTGTGGTTCGCTCGGAAGCCCGACTGTGAGGGGTTGAGGGATCCATTCGTCTCGAGGAAGGCGGCCAGCTGTTTGTTGACGGTCTTCTCGATGACTTTGGCCGGGAACGGGAGGAGCGAGATGGGACGGTAGTTCTTGAGGTCGGTGGGGTCTGCTGTGGGTTTCTTGAGGAGAGCGCTGAGTTCGGCGTGCTTCCAGCTCTCAGGGAAGGTGGCGGAGTCGAAGGAGGTGTTGATGATGTCCCGCAGGTGGGGTGCGAGGACAGCGTCGGCTTTGTTGAAGACGTGGTGAGGGCAGGGGTCAGTCGGAGATCCGGAATGGATGGAGTTCATGGTGCGGATGGTGTCTTCGGTGCTGATCGGGGTCCAGGTGCGGAGGGTGGTGGTGGGTGGCGTCGTTGCGGTTGTGGCTTGCGTTGGTTGGTTGTTGAAGCTGTTGTGTATGTCCGTGATCTTGTTATGGAAGTAGGACGCGAGGGAGTTGCAGAGTTCTTGCGACGGGGTGATGTCAGTGTTTCCGGCGTTGGGGTTGGATAGCTCTTTCACGATGTTGAAGAGTTCCTTGCAGTTGTGTGCGTTGTTGTTCAGTCGATCCTTGTATGTATTTTTCTTGGTGGCGCGGATCAGTTGGTGGTGTTTCCGGGTGGCGAGCTTGAGGGTGGTCATGTTGTCCGTCGTTGGTTCCCTTCTCCAGGCTTTCTCGAGGGCTCGACAGTTCTTCTTGGAGCTCTTGAGTTCGTCGGTGAACCATGGTGTTTTTCTGCTGCAGGATCTGCTGGGTGGGGTTCTCAGAGGGGCGAGTTCGTCCGCGCAGTCGTTGATCCACTTCGTGAGGTTGTCGGCGGCCTGGCTGGGGTTCGCTGAGTTGGCGGGAGGGTGCTGGCTCAGGGAAGCGGTGAGCTGGTCGGCTGTGATCTTGTTCCAGCTTCTTCGAGCAACCTGTTGCTGGTGGTGGAGGATCGTCGTTCTTCTGAAGGTGAAGTGGACGCAGCTGTGGTCCGTCCAGTGGAGTCCTGTTGCGTGGCTGAAGGTGACGTCTTTGCTGGATGAGAATACAGAACTATGTTCATATATGCACGAGAAATCCAACCCCTACGTTCTGTAAAAGACAACCTCAAGACTAGCGCCCTAGTAAAAGGCATAGTTGACATGATTAAGGAAGTAACTTCTTATGAAAATACCCCTAATGACGAGATACTTGCATATGTAGGTTGGAACGTGACCGGATATGGAGTTACTTTAAGTGAGAAACAGCAAGCGAAGAGATCTTCCCCGATCTGGATTGTACCCCATCAAGGTAACTTGTGTCTGCAAGGCATTGGCAGGAATCCCAGAGCTCAGTTAGGGAGAAGTATCTGTACAGAAACATATGTTTTTGGGTCTCAGACTTCCCCTGCGTTTTTAGCAGCTAAGGGTACTTATTTCATCTGTCATGATAGAGCCTATACATGGTTGCCCCCTGACTTCTCGGGCTCATGTTTCGTTTCGTTCCTGTTACCTCCCACCTACACAGCAGCGGCGGATTAACACAGGACAAGGGTAGTTAGAGGTGTCTTGAGTAAAGAAGACACTGCAGGTCAAGAATTTGGGGACTTTGCAAGAGGTTTTCTGCCGTTCTGGGGACCCATGGTAAACAGCAGGGACATAAGGCAATTGACAAGGGTAGTTGAGGCTACCGTGATTGAAACTACTGGTGCCCTTAGTAACCTGACTGCTGAGCTCCAGTCGGATCGTCTTATGACCCTTCAGAACAGGGTTGCTTTAGACGTCATACTTGCAGACCGAGGTGGGGTATGCAGATTGATCCAATCTAGTTGCTGCATTTTTATCCCAGATAACGCTCCAACAGTGTACCAAGCCATCTCCAAACTGCATAAGATTTCCGAATCTATTCATGTGGATAAAGGAGATTGGTCATTAATGGGGTGGTTCTGGGAACTAATATCCAGCTGGGGATGGAAAATCCTGATGGTCATTGGGATGGTCTTAGCCATCCTTTTCCTGTTCTGTCTGTGTGTACAGTGTGCTCCTGCAATATGTGGCCTCTGTGTCACATCATGTATAAGGAAACCTGTATCAAGAGACGAGCTAAGTACTAGGATGATGTTACAGCAACATCTCAATGACTTTAGGAATATCGACCTAACCTCAGATTAGCATGAGAGTAGGTTAAATTGCCTATGTAAGGGCAAAAGGAGGGTTTGTAGTACTGAAAATCCAAACTCGTGTAACCATTCAGACGCAAGAATAAAACTTCATCATAACACGACAAATTTAGTATCAAAAGACCGAGAATGGCGAGTACATTCTGCACAAGCATTTTCGCCGCATTCGAAGGTTGCTTTCACCTCGAAATTGTCACTTATACCCTGAACCCTTGGCTTCCATTTTATATACGGCAGCCATTTTGTATGTTGCCCTTCACATAGGCTTAATCCAATATCATAAGGACAAGCACTCCTTGATTGACTTTTTCGTGACCTGGGCAGGTTTAAACCATCGCCCCAGGCCAACCCATTTGGTCAGTTCCTCTCCCAGTGGCCGGTCAAGATAGCATCTAGGCGCACCCGGCCATAAAGCCCTTTCATCACATTCTCACCCTGCCGAATCTTGCCCACACCTGACCCCGCTCCTTCTTTCCTACTTGTTTTATGATGAGAACGTGCTCATTTTATTGGGGAACACCGATATCTGATTGAAATACCGGACCTTGCCGAGTAATTTATTATGTACCAGACAAACGAAATGTGAGCTTGTCATCATAACTCTGTTACTTATTTGTGGTCGAAATATGTGAATAGTATCCTGAAAATCTAGGAATGTTTGCCTGAAGCTTATTATTTTGTATAAAAAGAGAAGCCTGACTTCGTGATTTTGAAGCAGTCTCCTGAGAACATAATTCCATGTGTTGTACTTCTAGGACACTTGTTACCTTGGTTGCAGCCAATAAACCGATCTTTGACTTCACCTAGAAGACTCTGAGTTTCTGTGGTCTGAATCAGGAAAAGGACTCGAGGTCTTTGGGTGTGTATTCCCTGACACCGCTGGGTTACCGGTTAAGCACCGGTTCTGAAAAACCCAGTACCTCAGTTGGCGCCCAACGTTTGGGGCGATTCCAGCGGTACCGGTCCAGCCAGAGGTACCAGTACCTCAATATGCAGCCCACGGAAGGACCCCGATTAGGTCAGCAGGTCCTCGGACAAAGTGCTTCGCCAGCACCCATTCCCTAACCCCGATTGGGTTGGTGAACTCCCTGACAGAGTGCTTCGTAGCCCCTCTGTTTCTCGAACCTATTGAGAGCGTTGGGTCGGTGTCAGGTCAGCTATTCGGACAAGACGGACAACTGGCTATCTCAGCCTACTCTAATTATACTGTTTTTCGAGTCAGGGTACCACCCTCATGTTACAAATGTCATTAATCACAATTTGGATTGGACAAGGGGACAGGAGTTTGTCATCACCCCACATAAAATGATACTTTAGGTATTTAATATTCATTATAAGTTAACGCCTCTTGCGTTACTTTACACATTAGGTCATATCCTTTAGCATTTCAGGATTTTGATACAATATAAGTCCATATAACAATTGTCTCTTCATTGGCGGGGTGAAAGGGTTAGGTTCCCACGAACATCTTCTAGTGATGTCCAGAGTTGGCAGTAGTTCAAGGATAACTGTTCTCTGGTCTCGGGAGTTGCGCAGGTGCAATGATGCTCAGAAATGGAATTTGATAATGCGGTACAGCTCAGATTTTGCATAGTCATGCAAGCAATAGAAAAGAGACACTATTAAGACATCAAAAATAATAATTTCACAGCATATTCATTTACTTATTACTTTAATACTTATATAACTAATGTGTAAGTGTTTTTTAGGCAAGACAATACAGCTTGGCAAAAGCGGCACTGCAAGCTTCATGCAGGCAGTTAACAGATCAGCCATATTAAGGCAAAAGCGCAGGCGCAAGAAATTCCCTCCAAAGCAAATACGCGCAGGGTCACGTGAATGTGACGCACGCATGCGCAATAGAAACCCCGCATGGCAGCCACCATATTAAATTTCAAGCGTATTATGATTAATTAAAGCACATAGACAAGCTTCTACGTGATACTAAAACATTATGAAAACATAGAATTAATACACAGACATGTTGATTATGACTTTAAAATGTTAAGACGAGGTTCTTGAATAAAAGCAAGTCGCCATGGTGTAGTGTAGTTCCTATTTTCCCTATAGGCCCTGCGCATTGGAATAACATAAACAGCAGTGTAGACGTAGGACTGAGGTCGTCTAGGTCTCTACTGACTATGTTAGACTTAATTTAGGTTTGCGCCAGCTAGCTCAGAGGTCACTGGAAACTTTCTTGACTGAATAGGAAGGGATCAGCTACCCTGGCTCAGACAAGAAGGGATTCAGCTTCCGACAACCGCATAAACATGACAACTTTGCTCTCTCGGAAATAAGAGTAAATCTCTAGAGTCGTGTGAAAACAATAGACAGTTATTTCACTCAGTCAGATGTGCGTTCTTAGTTTCACCAGAGTGCAGAGAAGAGAGAGACGGGCGTTTTCAATAAAAGGTATTATTTATTGAACAGTCTTCCTTCTCATGCAAGAGAAATGGATTGCCACAATTGTAATACTTAATATAAAGTACAGTACGTACAGTAAAAGGAGTATTATGAAATAATACTGTAAAAGCATTGATATGGTTTCTTAGCCATAAGATACTTTAAAATATATACAATATATACATTCATATATACATTGGCTAACGTGCTCAACTGGTGCTTCTAACTACGCCTACCCCGGTGTATGTGACCTAAGCCTAATACTGGGAAGGAGTAAGTAAGTAGCAGTTTAAGTTAAGTAGGTTTTTGCCAATAATCTGATCCAAGGATTCTCTCTAAGGGTTTAGTCAGCACTGTACCTTGGGAATAGAATGTAGGAGGTCTGGTATCTCTCTTTCAGGACTCGATATCCCAGTCACCCGCAAGGGTAGGCTGGAAACGCCGGAGACTGGATTTTCTCGGCATGAGAAAAGACAGCGTCTTTCTCAGCGCATCAAAGAGGAGGGGCAGCGTCCGTGGGCTTCTCGCATCTGCTGGGCTCTCTGCACGTAGACAGCTGCTCTGCTCCAGAATTCACCACCGTGTGTTTGCTTAAGGCAACGTTGGCATATTTATACCTGAAAGGTGCCGGGTTTGACGTAAGGTTGGACATAAGACGTCAATAAAGATGTCACTAAGAACTGGCCGTTCTTACAGTGCTTCGCAGGAGTTCTAGGACAAAATCAAAACAAAGCTAACGGGGATTTCCCAGGTTGCTAGAGGTTTGGTATGTTGAAAGAACTCGTTGTGCTTTCTAGGAATCTAAGGAAGTAGCTATTGCCGTGCTTTGGACTGCAAGGGTGATTTACTAAAATATGGATCTGATCTTTATGCCATTATATGGATATTATCGATTATAGTCATGTAAGGGCATAAAATGGTAATATTGATTATGGTTCCTAGATAAACACACAACACCCACTCCACAATTTTATGTCCATCAATTACTAAAACTAAGCAATAAAGGTGCATGTGTATTTCAACCCACCTCAAAATACATTTTAGCATTCAAAATGGTGTATGCGAAATACATGAAAAATCATAGTTACTGTACGTTTTTTAAGCAGTGTAATCATTCACTAAAAACTGCATATATATTTAGCTGAACGATTTGCGAAAATTTACACATGAAATGTCTCTTAATACAGAAAAGAAGGGCGAGACTATTTCATCACATATAAACACAGTTGCTGTATGTGCTAGAGGCTGAGGTAATATTTTGTCTCTAGATCTACTAAAAATAGAAGCTCTGTTCTTTATGAATAGTTCTACTTTAAGCAAAGTACATGTGCCAGAAAAATGGTAAATATTTTGGAATTTGGAAAAAAATAATTTCATCATCAGGGGAGAAAAAAATAGTTCCAAATGTTTTTCAGTAGCTCTTGTTTATCAAAGCTGAAGGCCGAATTCAGAGTTCTGGGGAACGCTGTGTGCCGGATTGTTTTAAAAAGTTATTGTTTCTGTTCAGGGGGAGAACATCATTTCAGACAGACTCGCAAAAAATTGGTCTACGTATTCAGGTGACAGTTCGACCAAAGATGATAATGCTGTAACTTGGCAGTCGTGAGGATGATTGTTATCATCGATTTCAGGATTAGCAATGCTCACAGAGGGTCGTACCTGGGTGATGTTGCTTTCATTTCTTGCTTCACTGCCACCACCTAATCGTAGTGCAGAAGTCTCAACGAATGCCGTCATCAGGATTGGTAACCGCTGGGGACAACACGATGCATGAGCCGTTACAGGACTTAGCAAAGTATCGATATCCATTGGTACTGCTGATTGTAGTGCAAGACAGGTGTCTAACACGCATTCTTCTCCGCATAGCATACATCGAAGCACAGGTAAGATGCAGTTCTGCCATATAGGTCTGAATGAAAGAAACCAGGTCATATTCAGATCTCTTAGCCGGGCTAATCCAAGGACTTTAGTTATGCGGTCCCGATAGCGTATAGCTAGGATCGTTTCTTCCATTTTCGCTGGAGTCATGTCTGCGGTTTGGCTTGCCATATCGGAGCAGAAGGGTCAAAAATAAAATTCCTGCTACGAGTCCCAAGAGTAGTGGTAGGCCGCCAAAAACCGAATGGACAAAATTGGGAAAGATGCCCAGGACTGCTTCGAAGGGTGTTAACAGTCCCGAAAAAATTGTCTTAAATACATGTGAGATACCACTGGCATCCGACATATTTAGGATTTGGCTTAACATTTCTATGAAATGTATGGGGCAATTTGTTGATAAAAGTGTATGTATCTCTGCAGTTGTCCTTGCAACTTGGAGATCATACGTCTCTTTTGATGACGTGATGGGCACTGTTGTCTGTAAAAGCACAGACTTCATTCTGCTTAAAGTATCAATTCGTATAGGAGAGATATTCAACGGAGGCCAAATCGGAGCCTCTGAGTCTCCAGGGCCGTTTGGATACAATGCTTGCATACAGCAAGTGACCATGGAACTAACGCTTACGAGATATGCTTTCTCTGGCACCATGCCACAACAGCTGAGGTCCGTTATTAGAACATAACTCCCGTTAGAAAGTTGTCTAAAGAATGGCTCTATCTGTGTTGCAGGTGTGCCGTGCTGGTGGCATGAAAGGTTATTTGAAGTCCCCTCACAGGCCCCATGCAAATTAATACCCTGGCACAAAAGTATACCGCTTAGTGATGGTTTACACTCATTGCCACTAAGAAATACATTTTTGTTATTGTCACTATAACATGTGTGTGTATAAGGTAATTTCCATGATGACTTAATGTACCCTTTACCCAACCTTTCATACTGGCCTGCTGGTATATACTCTTGGCAATTTTTGAATTGGAAAGTTATCGGAATTGTGATTATTCCATGTATTATCCATTCAAGGACAGGTCTTTCTGACATTGTAAATGGTAATCTCTCAAGTTTTTCAATGCTCAGAATTGTATAGTCTGCTCCTTTTTGTGCCAAACTGATTTGTTTATCAGTAAGGTTAAAGATAGAAAACAATGACGTTGTGTTGATTAAACGCCATTGCACATAGCCAGAATGCAGGTTTTGCAACGTCCAGCCTAGCTGTACAATAGAACGTAATTGGGACTGGCCATGTTGTAACATTAGCAAGTCCTGATCTATTATATCGATGGCAGATGATACAATACTGTCCAGTGAATAAATTCTGGAGGCCAGAGTCATTAACCCATTGTCCACAACAGAAAGTGATTTTTCCAAATTAATACAATCAATTTCTCGTATTTTCTCTGCTGTTTCAATTTGCATTACTTTCCATGCCTCGTTGTACGCCGCATATTTACTAGCCGTTATGAAACGTTTTTGACGCTGTTTGCGTGGTCCCATTATGAAATCACGCAAGTCAGCACCATCTTTAAGTAAAGTTAAGTTTTGCTTAATTTCTGCCAGTGTGGATGTTTGTAGCCATTCAAGGCATAGTTTCCCTACACTGAATGTTGTTACTATCCCTGGATGTTGTCTCTGAGAGTATCTAGGGTCAGGTCTGGTCATTTTTAACCCCTGTATTTTGTTCAGGAATCTATCTTGACAGTTATTAGTGTCTGTTCGCCAGATTAACCACTTTTTCCAGTCAGGTTGTGTTCTATTTTGATGTAAAATTTGGGATACGTCTATCTCAATATCTGTGGTTGCATTATCAGGTATTGGTTTTGGAATAGACAGTTTATTAAGGTCTTTAATCTTGGCTAGGCCAAGACAGGTAGTCTGTTGAATTGTGTCATTCAAGAACATTATTTGTTCTGGGATCATGCAGGCTCAAAATAATGCTTCTATGCCTTGTACCTGCCATTCTTTTGTACCCCAGATGGTTTTTGTTTCAATGTTATTTTTCCAGAAATCAAAACCAAAAGTAATAATTTTTTCATAAAACATTTCAGAATAAATCAGTTTAGTATTTGTCAGCATGTTTTTTGTCCCTGTCTTATCTAACAGTTTATAATAAAACGTTTCTGCATCACTTGTGTTAAACCCTGAGAAGTATGGAAATTTCTCATAAAATGTTTTTGAGCTGCTTTTGGGTGGTGTTGCACAATGTTCCCATTGATTATATTTAAAAACATTTCTAGGTTGTGCAGATTTATGCAAATAGTGGTGTGCATAATGGTTGTAGCAATACATCTGATCATAATTTGATGACCCCTGTAAGTAATCATGTTCTGTAAATTTTGCTGACAATACTAGATCTGACATCATATTATTAATGCTCTCAAAGTCCCAATCATCTGAAAATATACTTGGTTTTACAAAGTCACTTAATGAAACCTTGAATTGATGTGGATATTTCAATAGCTCGACCGGGCCATATATTTCGTAATCCGTTTTGTCCCAAACTACCCCGCCGGGTATTGGAATGGCCGTGCCATTCACTGATGATAGTTCTCTTTTCTCAATGTGAGATGACTTGTGTGGCTTTAGGACCAAGTTGATGTTCTGACTTGCTGTGTCCATTGTACTGTATTTCCCTTCAATTAATTTTCCCAAACAAAGTACCATGATGAGCCAAAGCAGGAGGAAAAGTACACCTAACACAATCCAAAATTCAATCCATGGAGAAATCAGATAGGTTTCTTTGAGATGAAGCAAGAGTTTTGTTGCTTTGTCTTTAAAAGTCTTTGTTGCTGGCTTTTCTTCTGGTTCGCTTAGATCTACTGAAAAGTTATCGAAATTGATGAAGTAGCCAGGTGCTGTTCTGTCAATTGTTGGAATTGCTTTTTCATTTGCACATTCTGATGCTACATCGTTGTAGACTGGTGTTTCTTGACAAACTGTTTCAATTTGGGTTTCAAGAGGCACAAGTTCCATGGCATTGTTGCATAGTCCTTTTTTATTCACTGCAGGTTTGTCAAATGTGATTAGTCTTTCAGTTTGAACCTCTTGGATTGTAGCAAATTTGGGTATTCTGCTATTTCTTAGGAGTCCACTGGGCCTACTATTTATTATTGGCCACATGATTGTGGTTTTACCAGGTCGATGGATACAATTCGGTTCTCCTTTTTACCAGCAAGGGGCGGTAGTACAACTGATCTTGGTCCGTTGATGGCTAAGACCGGTACTGCTTTTCTGTAAGAAGGCCCAAATTCCTTCTTCACCGCGATCTTCTCTCTGGCCAGATCCCCAATCTTTGGAATCCAGACAGGTCTTGCTGGGACAGGTGGTGGTTCTTCAGTGGTTATTGGCTCTTGTTTTAATTTTACGTTGCTCAGGGCTTTTCTTGTTTCATTTAAGTCCTGTAAAACAGCCAAACGCTCTTTGATGTCAAAGCATTTTTTCTAGTCTTCCACCACTGAAGCATGACTATCTAAATCCTGAATATACATTCTAGTTCCGAACAATAGTTTGTACGGGCTGAAACCTTTTAGAGAATTTCTTGGCAGATTGTTAAGACTACGTTGGACACTTATTAAATGCTGGACCCACCCATCACCCGAACCTAATACCTTTGCCGTTATAGATTGCTTTATGTCTCGGTTTTTTCTTTCCACAACCCCGTTTCCCTCAGGATGGAAGGGACAAGAGTACCGCAATTCAATGCCCATGCTGGTCATGGCCTCCCTATAAGCTCGAGAGCTAAAAGCATGACCCTGGTCAGAACGTAGCATGGCAATTGCTTATGTGCCGATAAAGACTCGCAAATCTTTTATAACAGTTCTGGCGTCAGCCGAGCGCTGGGGTCTGTATTTTTAAGTGTGTTTATGTCTTAGTTTTTATGGGGACGCATTTCTCCGACTGGATTTCTGCGATGTAGATAGCCTGATGCTCTCTAATAGTGGTATCTGGGCTATAGGCTGGACCGGTTCGAAACTGCGATCTCTATTGCAGTCTTTGCAATTCTTAGCAAAATAGTAGATATCTACGTTCATTCCCGGCCACCAGTACTCCGATTGTAGTTCCATCAGAGATTTCAAGATCTCTTGGTGCCTTTGACCCAACCCCATATGTGCGTCTTCTAGTAAGAAGATTCTCCTGTTCGTGTTTGGAATCACTCTATCCCCTACTCCAGGGATTCGAGCAAAAGGAACGGAGTTTGCATCAATTACGTATGTATAATTGAGTGGATAGTTCACGGGTAGTGCTGCACAGTTGCCTTTTGAAGACGTTTTTACCGCCAGCATGGTTTCCCCGTCTATGCATTTTTCTGAACGCTTTTTTGTGGCTATGGAAGCCGGTTGAGTTGCTTCCGCTGTGGCTGTATTAGCCAATGAATTCCCTGCAACGTGAACGCCATCACGTTGATGACTCAATGTGTGTATCATGTGAGTCATTTGTAGTTCTTTCTGTAAAAGAACTACCTGTTCCCAAAGCAATGTATGCTTGATTGTGGCACCTGTGTCATCTTTGTAACCGTTTTGAACTCATTTCTGCAAATCATTATTGCAAGATTTGACGCAGGAATGCGAATCGCACACTATTAGTGTCGGGAATTCACGATCGGCATTCTCAAGCGCCATCTTTAAAGATCTGATTTCAGCTCGCTGAGCCGAACAGTTTCTCAGTGATTCAGTTTTCGTTATTTTTGGTCTGAATTTACCACAGAGCCAGCGACCTTTAACAATCGCGCAGGCTGCATTGTAGGATTTATCATCTACATTGTAATGTTGTACAAATCTGTCCGTATAGATTATACAAGAGTACTGTTGGAGAGGCAGAATTTCGATTGGCAGAGGATATTCTTCTTCATATTTCAAATCATTCAGTTATTTCATGTCCGGGACAAAATAGTATGTCACGTCTTCTGCCGTAAGAGAATTTTCCCACTGTATCCATTTAGGATCTAGTGCCACCGTTTTTAGATTAACTGGGCTGAATAACGCCTCAAAGGCTGATTCTGCTGTAAAAACAGTTATCCTTTTGCCTTGGGCTAGGGCTCTTTCTTTTGCTATGGCAGTCTGTACCGCCTTCACAGTATTTTCTTTAAGACTGAATGTTTTTTCTGTTTGTGTGTACAAATGTGATTTGTATGCTATTGGTACCGTTTCTCCCTCATTAGAGGTCAGGTACGTGAATCCGCATCTTCCTGGGATGACTCGGATTACAAGGTTTCGTGTATTGTCACGTGTTTCTAATTTTGTTTTAGCAAACATGTCTGTTTGCAGTGATCTTAAAATTTCTGTGTGTGTCTGATTCCAATGTATTGGTTTGAAATCAGGTTTTATTAATTCGTAGAGAGGTTTAACCCTCTGCATAATTTAGAATGCAAGTTCTTCTGAAATTCAGGAAGCCTAGTATTGATTGTAAGTTCTTCAGCGTTTTTGGTGCTTGGAGTACAGCGCACTTCTCTAAAAAGTTGTCTGCTAAGCTTTTGCCTTCACTTGATAATTTGTATCCTAAAAACAGGACCGTCAGATGGGCAATTCGTGACTTTTTAAAGTTGAATTTGTAACCCTCTGCTGCGAACCCAAGTATTATGGTGTTCACTCTTTTCAAGTGAGTATCCAAGTCGTCGTCTGTGAGATAGATGTCATCGACATAAGATAATGCCTCATCGTCATACATTTGCAGTAACTCTGTTACTCTGGCTGAGAATAATCCTGGGCTATTCTTGAATCCCTGTGGGAGCCTACAGAAATTTTTCTGTGACCCCATTATTGAGAAAGCGGTTAAATACCTGCTTTCCGGTGCTATATTCTGACAAAAGAATCCATTAGAGATGTCTAATGTTGTTTTGTATTTTTTGCGAACTATGTTATTCATCAGTGCCGCACTGTGCGAATTTTGTACCGCAAATGTTTTGCAACACGAGTTAAGGTGTCTGTAGTCCAAAACTAGACGATATGAATTGTCTGGTTTGGAGACAGGAAACAAAGGATTGTTCATTTGAGAGGTGCATGTTTCAATCACCCCTTGGTATTCAAGTTGATCTAAAATCTCCCTGACCTGTTTTTTAGCTTCTTGCTTAATTGGGTACTGCCTTTGTGCAGTTGGTTGACATTTTAACTGGATTTTGTGAGGAGGAGAGTCCTCATCCCATTCTACATGATTCTTATATAATGCAGGTGCTTGAGCTACTGCCCATTTTCTAGCATATATATATTTTCTATGAATTGGAATATGATTCGAGAAGGCAGGCATAATCATTTCTTCGCCATGAGGGCACTCCCTGGCAAACTCTGGTGGCCAGTCTTTTTCAGCTAATAGGATGTCATAGCCTTTTGAGAGGTTATCCCAAAACAGACCCCTTATTTTCCTAGTCTTATCTCCCTCTATACGCAGTATTATTTCGTATATCTTATGAGTTTCGCTAACTCTGGTATCTGCAGTTTCCACTTGAATGTATTAATTCGTGTCCAGTGTCTCCAGATGATTCATCAGGATCTTGCGAGCTATGCTGATTTCTGCTGCGCTGTCTAGCATTGTCTGGGCCCACTCTCCGTTTTTCAGCTGTGTCCTCAGTATTCGCTGCATGTTCGATTATTTTAATACTGGCTACCTTCTTTCTGGGAAATTGTAATTTTTTTACTTTGAGCAGGTTCCTTGTCTTTGGACTTGGCATGCTCTTCCCTTTGTTCTGACCGTCCTCTTCTTTCCGATTTCTGCAAAAAGATCGAGAGGGACGTGTATCATTACTTTGATATCTATCAGGCTTTTTCAAATTATCCCTATTTCTAAGTTCGTATCTTTTGTCAGAGGGCTCCCTTTGGGGAGACTGGTGTTCTCCGTTCAGAGTTCTTTCCCTCCGCGGAGGAGACCTTCCTCTGGACAGGAATCTTTTTTCTTTGGGACTGGATTGTTTATTTCCATCCCAGCTCTTCTTTGAAGTGTTTTGATTATTTTTAATAAATATCTTTTCTGGATTTTCAAGAAGTTGGGGTTTTACCGGTTTCCCACCCAAACTATCTCTTCCTAGTTCTTCATAGGATTTTTCTATGATTCTGGCCAGTTCAATTGGTTGGTCTGCTATATCTGTTTCTTTCAATTTCTGGAGGTAAGTTATATCCTCCATTGCCAATTGAACTAACTCTCTATATGCCTTTGTTAATTCTTTTATTTTAACAAAGAGTTCTTCGCTTGACATTTTTTCGATGTCTGGATGTGGTGTGTAGCTGGCTAGAACCGGCCACATTGCTCCGGGTCTACCTAATGGACCGAGCCTGGTGATGTGATCATTATGTTTTAGGGCGCCTTTAAACCAGAGCAGGTGCTCTTGGTATTTTAATGGGATTTCAATCTCCTCGAAAGGAGTATATTCTTCCGGTGGTTCCTCTATTTTGTAATAGTGGAATTTGTGTGTTGTAGCGTTTGCCGCTGGAAAGTTTATCCATAAATAGAATACCTCTGTCTGCCGATATTTGTGTGCCTCTATCATGAAAATGACTGTACCACCTCGTGCTGTCGGTCCGTTTTCTATAAGTTTTAAAGTTATAGTTTTTCTTATGTTGACCGGAATGAGGATAGCATTCCGGTCATTCTGTAGGAGACTCGTGTCATCCTCTAGGAGTTGATTTGCTATTCTCAATGCCTCCCTATCGTCATCACTGTCTGGCATTTTACTGTCAGAAAGGTTTTTTTTTGTTTTGCAGATCAAGTTTCAAGGAGACAAAAGATTAGGTGCACAATATTTTGGAACACTGTATCCTTCAACGTTGACTAAACCAGAAACTTTACATAGGAATCTCTTCCTACTAAGTTCCGGCGGATTTTAACCTTTCACCCACTCCAGACGTCTATTGGAGTATTTACGGGAAAAAGGGTCTGCGTGAAAAAGCACGACTGAGTTACTCTAACGTCTTGCGTTAGTTTTATCGCCTTACCAAACGTTGGGCGCCATGTAGTGTAGTTCCTATTTTCCCTATAGGCCCTGCGCATTGGAATAACATGAACAGCAGTGTAGACGTAGGACTGAGGTCGTCTAGGTCTCTACTGACTATGTTAGACTTAATTTAGGTTTGCGCCAGCTAGCTCAGAGGTCACTGGAAACTTTCTTGACTGAATAGGAAGGGATCAGCTTCCCTGGCTCAGACAAGAAGGGATTCAGCTTCCGACAACCGCATAAACATGACAACTTTGCTCTCTCGGAAATAAGAGTAAATCTCTAGAGTCGTGTGAAAAAAATAGACAGTTATTTCACTCAGTCAGATGTGCGTTCTTAGTTTCACCAGAGTGCAGAGAAGAGAGAGACGGGCGTTTTCAATAAAAGGTATTATTTATTGAACAGTCTTCCTTCTCATGCAAGAGAAATGGATTGCCACAATTGTAATACTTAATATAAAGTACAGTACGTACAGTAAAAGGAGTATTGTGAAATAATACTGTAAAAGCATTGATATGGTTTCTTAGCCATAAGATACTTTAAAATGGATAAAATATATACAATATATACATTCATATATACATTGGCTAACGTGCTCAACTGGTGCTTCTAACTATGCCTACCCCGGTGTACCTGACCTAAGCCTAATACTGGGAAGGAGTAAGTAAGTAGCAGTTTAAGTTAAGTAGGTTTTTGCCAAGAATCTGATCCAAGAATTCTCTCTAAGGGTTTAGTCAGCACTGTACCTTGGGAATAGAATGTAGGAGGTCTGGTATCTCTCTCTCAGGACTCGATATCCCAGTCACCCGCAAGGGTAGGCTGGAAACGCCGGAGGCTGGATTTTCTCGGCAGGAGAAAAGACAGCGTCTTTCTCAGCGCGTCAAAGAGGAGGGGCAGCGTCTGTGAGCTTCTCGCATCTGCTGGGCTCTCTGCACGTAGACAGCTGCTCTGCTCCAGAATTCACCCCCGTGTGTTTGCTTAAGGGAACGTTGGCATATTTATACCTGAAAGGTGCCGGGTTTGACGTAAGGTTGGACATAAGACGTCAATAAAGATGTCACTAAGAACTGGCCGTTATTACAGTGCTTCGCAGGAGTTCTAGGACGAAATCAAAACAAAGCTACCGGGGATTTCCCAGGTTGCTAGAGGTTTGGTATGTTGAAAGTACTCGTTGTGCTTTCTAGGAATCTAAGGAAGTAGCTATTGCCGTGCTTTGGACTGCAAGGGTGATTTACTAAAATATGGATCTGATCTTTATGCCATTATATGGATATTATCGATTATAGTCATGTAAGGGCATAAAATGGTAATATTGATTATGGTTCCTAGATAAACACACAACATTGGATGCAAATCCTTGCTCCATCAATGGTATTATTATTCAGTGCTTCTTCCTGGGATTCAGTCTGAATATCATGTATTAGGTCGGACAACATGAAGCCCTGTTTTGCTACGGCTGTTCAGCACCTCTGCTAACATTCAGACACAACACCAGGGAACATCTGCTGTTTCCTGTCACTCGCACGGCAATTCTTATCATATAAACTGGGACTTGCCGTTTGGAAAACAGAGAGGAGAATTCTTGCGGAAGGAGTGCTCATGGAACGTGCACACCAGACTTGCGCAACCTAAGATGGAGACCACCTAACTACAAATTCCAGGTATGGGGCCCGGTTCTAGTCCCAGAGATCTCGATATATTTCCTGCTCTCACATAGTGAAGATAGGCTTAGACAAATATATCATTTACCATGATAGGGATTTCCATTGTCTGTAGGTTTGCAGATCACTTTGCTGAGTTGCATATGTTTTATAATCGCAGCACAGTTGCTTCATAATCGAGCAAGGACGTTTTAATAAATATTTTAAACTTACATTGTGTCTATCTTTTGTTTATTATGGACATGCATGAGTGAAATAAATGGAAGGTGATCTATTTCCACAGTTCCCTAGGGGAATGGAGTGTTGTGTTCTATTGACCTGTTACTCTGGTATGATTATAAGGGCAGATTAGGCACCATGAGCTGGTCGGATTCAGGCCCATACGTGCTGATGTGGTATGGTGACTCAGTCCCTGCATTCTGACGTTCTGTGGTCCTAGGCTCAGTTCTGCACAAGTAGAATCCATGCAACAGATTATAGTGGAGTGGGGAAGACTGGAGTGGGGTAGATTGGGGTGGAGTGGGGTACAGTAGGGTGTGGTAGGTTTGACTGGGGTATATATGGAGGTAGAGTGAGGTGATTGGAATGGGGGAGGTTGGAGTGGGGTAGATTGGAATGGGTAAGAGTGGAAAGGGATAGATTGGGGTGCAGTGGAGTTGGGTAGCTTGTGGTATAGTGGGAAGGAGTGAGGTAGAGTGCACAGCGCTCTGATACCTTCGGGTCTAGCCAGCGCTATATAAAACTTTAAAATAAATAAATAAAATATAATAGGGTGTTGTAGATTGGGGTATGGTTGAGTGAGGTAGACTGAAGTAGGTTCGATTGCATTGGGGTAGAGTCTGTTGTTTGGGGTGGGGTAGATTGGATTTGGGGAGATTGGCTAGAGTGAGGCTAGATTGGTGTAGATTGGAGTGGAGTTGAATGGGTGATAGTGAGGTTGATCTGGGTGGAGTAGGTTGGAGTGGGGTCGATTGGGGTGGGGCATATTGGGTAGAGTTGAAAGGGGTAGATTGGATTGGGGAGATTGTGGAAGAATAGGATAGATTGGAGTGGGGTAAATTGTAGGACAGTGGGATAGGTTAGAGTAGGGTAGATTAGAGTGGGTTAGATGAGTGGGGTTGATTGGGGTAGAATGAAGTGATGTGGAACAGGGTAGAGTAGATTGGGGTGGGGTAGATTGGGTAGAGTCGAGTGGGGTAGACTGGAGTGTAGATTGGGATAGATAGTAGTGGAGTGAGGTAGATTGGAGTGGGGTAGATTGGAGTGTTTTAGAGTGGGATAGATTGGAGTTGGTTGGAGTGGGGGTTCATTGGTGTTGGATAGATTGGAGTGATTAGATTGGGGTAGAGTGGGGGAGAGTGGAGTAGATTTGGATTGATTGTAGGGGAGTGGGGTAGATAGGGTTAGAGTTAGGGTCAAATACAAAGCAGCAGCAGTCACCATGGAATATGCAAATGGGCGGCATTCTTGATAATAGTTTTAACCGCATGAAATGACCAGGTCACATAGATGCAACTGGTCCTACAACAGGGTGCCTTCCAACCACCCTCTTGTTATTCAGCTAGTGTAACGCAGTTTACATGATGGGTTTGTAATGGGCAATGTCAGACTTGCCTGTACCGCAATCAGGCAGTGTCTGATGGGCTGGTCTGACAGGTATCTGTGGGGCCCTTTTAGGGCTGGCTGTGAGTCTGTTTTAGGGCCAGGTCGGGCAGTTTTTACTGAGGACTTCCATGATATTAACACAAGCATTGCCTGTAACAAACACAAATGCCTGCAGTCTCTCGTATCTTACAAAACGTTTTTTGCGACCTGGATCAATAATCAGGGTCCCTTTTATGTTTGTGGCCAGGCCTACTTTTGTCCCAGTCCGACCCTGGTAATGAGAACGGTTAAAGTGCACGGGTAGAGTGTTTACTGTTGCTGACTGAAAACAGCACCGCCTGAAGCCGACCCACAGTGGTGCATTAATGGCTCAACAATTGAAACATTGAAGGGCTTCGGCTGGAAAAACAAGCAGTGTCGCCTCTACAGTCTGCGATTCTGAGCAAATCACTTAATGTCCAGGAAAAAGAAAATGAATGTGAACAGGTTTCCAATTGCAGAGAAAAAACTCATAAGGTCATGGTGTACAATGTCAGCTCACACAATTTACTGTTATTAGGTCAGTTTAACAGTAAGAGGGTTCATACATCTAATAATCAGAGTCACATTACACATACAAGCAAACAACAGAAGCGTACATCTTCCTACAGCTCAGGCTAATGTTACATATACAGATCTAGTGCTGCTCAGTCGAGGCTGCCAGGTAACATTACATATACAAACAACAGAAGCGTACATCTTCCTACAGCTCAGGCTAATGTTACATTTACAGATCTAGTGCTGCGCAGTCGAGGCTGCCAGGTAACATTACATATACAAACAACAGAAGCGTATATCTTCCTACAGCTCAGGCTAATGTTACATATACATATCTAGTGCTGCGCAGCCAAGGCTGCCAGGTAACTTTGTAAAGGCCCCTGAATATCTCTGTGGCCGGAAACATGAGATTATAAGTATCCGAAGACTCTGGATTGCTCGCAGCATGTGGTAGGATCTCTAAGCCAGCTCAGTACCCCTTACTTCCTCCATTTTATAACAACACTGCCCTTAGCCAGTAAAAGGGCAATGGCAGTAAGCTTGCGGGGTGATTTGGGGACTTCCTTTACATATCCAAGCAGGGCCACCATGGGGGAGGTGACGAGCTCGGCAGAGAGAATCGTCTTGATTACCGCCAGCATGCGACACTGCCAGGCCATCTGCAAGAAATCTGAATTTGTTGCTCTACACCTCTAACAACTGGAGTCCATAGCTAGCGTGCAAGCAAAAGGTAAATTGCTCTATGCATATATTTTAGCAGCCTAGGTCTAAATCTCCTGCTGGGGGAAATATCTCTAATTTGTTGGCAGCATTATATCCACTTCACTTATACAATCTCATGGCCCAATTCTTGCCTCCATTTTGTCTTCATGCGTAAATCACTGAGTGCACTTTATCCAAACTGTACATTTATGTAATCAGCTTTGCGGGGCTAGCGACCGCATGGACCAAAGTGAGGCGATGCCAAGCTAATGGATCATCTGGCATTTCCTGGAATAACTCTCTCATACAGCATCGAAGTTGGTGATATTTCAGAATAACTATAACTATGAAGGCATCACTTTGCAAGCATTCTGATAGCAAATGTTTTATTATTGTTTTATTATTCAGGTTTTAAACTCCTCAGCTGTCTGATTGCCCGAGGATTAGGTAATTCCCATCTCGGGTTATGAAGCAGAGGGAAGTTTAGCAAAAATGGCCTTTCCTTCCCCACTAGTTTAGCCAGCCTGTCCCATCCCCAGCAGGTACATCTTATCGCATGGATTTCTGACACAGACTGGTGCGCAGTGGAACCGGGGCCGCTAGTTCCACTTCAATGCCACAGTGTGGGGGTTGTCTCATGTTAGGGAAGCAGTTAGGGTCAAACTGTGCCTGGGTCATAAGGTGATATACTTCAAAGCTGGGAGCTCGAATCCTGCATGCTTGCATAGCAGGTGCATCTTGCTCCGCGCTATTCAGAGCTGTCCACCTCCCCGCGCTGATTTTAATCAACTGAGAATATCCAGATCCAGCTTTATTTAGCACCGTCTGGATATTCTGAAACATGTACCACAGTTTAGGGAGCAGCTTTATCTTCATAAGGCAATCCCCCCGCAATTGATATCAGCACTTTGATCCATCTATCTGTTTAGTACTTTGTCACAAACTTCACACAGTTTTCACTAGGTATTGTGGACAAATTCCCATGACACCCAACTCACAGGTATCTTACAGGTTCCAATTGCCACCTCAGCGGTACCTGCAGCTCAGAGGTAGTTCTCCACCTGGTGAGGGGCATCATAGACCAATTGATTTTTAAAGACCATTCCCCCGATACTGTTATTTCAGTAATTATAGGATGAAGACTACAATCAGAGTCCTTGAGCAATAGCAGAATATCGTCTGCATACATCGAGAGAGCGACCCTACGCATACCTAATTGTAGGCCTCTGTGGTTGTGGAAGAAGGTGGCAGGTGGCTACGCAGCTAGGGAAAAGGATCGAAGAGAGAAGACAACCTTGCCTGATGCTTCTACGTTTTGCTATTGGAGAATACAAATTGTAGGCTTATTTTCTTGCTTTGGTGGTAGTATGTAGTAGAGTGATGCATTTGAGCACAGCTTTGCCCATCCCTTCTAGTAGTATGAGTAAGAAAGGCAATTATACATTTCCTCCCCTTCGCCGCACCAATGGGCAGTAGTATGGTTATCTAGCAATTTACCTTCACTGTCCACTGTGCTACAGAAATCCAGCCTTTTTAGGTTTAGTATAGCTAGTTTTGGTTGGGGTGAAGAATTCACATATTCTTACTACAGCAATGAAATCTCTTGCTCTGGTCATGCCATCCTATCTCTTAACGATCTTAATATCATGCAACTTTAGATATGCATTCACCCCTGGTAATGGCTTTAAACACTTCCCACAGCATAGCCCCAGAGGCAACCGAGCCCTGGTTTACCATGAGGTACAATAAAATTGCTTGCCTGTTTTCTGTTTAAAGACTGGGGTCTGCCAGAGCGAGGGGAAGTGGCTGCAAACCTGTCTCTAATTTAAATTTGTTTTTTAAATGGTGTTGTCACAGTTGAGCCATACTTATTGAACCCCACAACCACACACCAGACCTCTCCATCACAGAAGTTGTCCAGAGGCCTTGTTTAACCAATATGGCCACTTCCTTAGCAAAGGAGGAAGAGTAATAGAAGTACAAGCTCCCGCTATTGGCAAAATGATTAGCTCTCACAGCATGCAACACCCACCTAATCTCTATTGAAGTACACAATCACCAGTTGAGCCTTGTGGTTGTCACATTCCAGATAGGTCATGCAACACCCACGGAATGTCTATTGAAGTACACAATCACCAGTCGAGCCTTGTGGTTGTCATTCACCCCGCTCACATTCCAGACAGGTCATGTGACACCCATCTAATGTCTATTGAAGTGCACAATCGCCAGTCGAGCCTTGCGATTGTCATTCACCCCGCTCACATTCCAGATAGGTCAAGAGACACCCACCTAATGTCTATTTAAGTACACAATCACTAGTCGAGCCTTGTGGTTGTCATTCACCCTGCTCACATTCCAGTTAGGTAGCCTAATCTTACATTCGGGGCTTGCCTCATTCATATTTGTTGTGTTTGCAGTTTTCACTCCCTCTTCCCTCTAAGCTCTCCTGTCAGATCAGAAGCATGTCTGACATCAAACAACTGTCCAAGCTGTGTTTTAGTAAGTCGCCCAAACAGCTCTCCCAACAATCGCCTACCCACATTGCATGAGTAACCTTCCCAGAGCTTTACAGTCTAGCCTCCGGGTGGCTAAACGGGCATCAATCACATTGTAGTACAGACTCATGAGATGCTCCGCAGTGTTAGATATAACAGTAGTGATAGAAGCCCGTTCTTCTTGCATATCGATGAGAGATTAACTTGTCTTGAGATTGTATGTGGTTATTCGAGGATTAGTAGCTAGTGAATTGTGTATGGGGAGACCCTTTCTAACTCACACACTGACTGCCTCCCTCTTTTAGAATCTGTAAAGCACAAGAGCAAGTCTTGCTCACTGTGGAATTAACAACAGTTCGCCTTTCACGAACAGGTGGAGAGAACCTTCCAGATTTTTTATAATCTCTATCCAAGTGTCAATATCTTCAAGATGGTGAAACAACAACCTATCAATTTCCCCCTTTTGTCCATTCAAGGACGGAGAATTCATTTTTGTATTCTTCCTGGGGTGGGCGGAATTTGCGTAGTCGCGCTATACAAAGTTCTGCGAAACAGTAAAAAATCTCCGCAAGCACGCAAAAGTTTCACGAACACGCAGAATTGATTGTTCTGACCATTCGCAATGCTTTTTTCCTGTTCGTGTACACTGTTTGTGTGCTCGGGGAGAAATATCTTGTGAACACGCATTTTGAAAGCACAAACAAGCAAATAACTCTGGGAAGCCGCAGATTGCAGAATTTTTTGGCATTTCCGCGTTCTCTGCTGAACGCAAAATTACACAAATTCCGCAAATTTCACGAGTGGAACAGAATTTGCAGCCTTGGCCCAATTCTTCCTGCTGTGGCTCTTTGGTCACCAGATGGGCCCATACAGATAAGTAATATGTTTTTTTATCATTGTTACTAGCTGGGATCCCAGTCGGAGAACAGGTCGGATGAAACTATGGTGCAATGCTGTTGCATTTGTCATCACAGTTTATCCTTATATATTTATTTGCAGAGCTTTTTAAAGCACAAACATACACCCATCAGGGTATCAAGAGTACTGTACATATAGAAGTCAGCTCATATATACAAGAAAATACAATGCAAGAGGGAATATGCAGGGAGCAGTGTAAATACAACACAGGTTTTTGTTTCTATTGCATGGGCATAGTCTGACTCGATATTTGAGCACTTTAGCAATGGTATAAGAATGATTGCAATGTTCAAACATCTAGGATTGCATTTGGTCCTTTCAGCAAATGTTCATTTTATTACAGATGAGCATGTTTAACAAATACACCGTATAGAAGTAGAAAGAATACACTTGTTGCCTACATGTGATATAGGAGATTGTAATCACTGCTGTAAGTAGAGGCCTCTAATTTAGATTGTCCAGCAAACTGTCTAGCAATGTCTGTACAAATGGTGGCAGCTCCTGTCCCACACGCAACCATAAACCTGATGCACATATACGTTGGGAGATGCACACCTCTAAGCCAGTGGTATCTGTTTTCCAACCGACCCTAAAATTCTACTTGTCATTTCCAGGGCAGGATTGCTACTGATGGAAAGGGAATGTCAACAATAAACAGCAAAAACATAACATCCTAGATAACAAACTGAATTTCATTATCAGAAATGTGTTAAAACTGTGGATACAAGCACGAGAAAGCCTTGCAGAACAAAAATCACTTTGGTGAGTGAATAGGCAGAGTCAGGTCTTATCACAAGATGGCCAAATTGTCCTTATACTACAGTAGGCTATGAACAAGGAAATAAATCCAGATGTTGTTTTCTGTAACATTTGCATTTTGTCGAACTTTGATGCTCTCTGGAGTTTGCATATTTTAATCTCTGTGGGATAGGGGTAAGGTGGGACCCTTTCTTGACTAATTCTTTGCACCTACCATGACAGCCACTATTTCTGTTCCTTTGTTCCACATTTTGTTCAGGTATTTCAGGGCATCACCCTATATCTGTGTGAGGTGTGGATTTTTTGACGTAGCAACTGATGACTGTTTCAAATGAAAGACTTCAATATCAGTACATCTTCAACCGGGGTGGCCTTTTTGATACCTTATCAGAGAGCGTTTGGTAGGAAATGCTCTTCCAAGTTTATATTTTTCAAATGGCTTTGTCGCACTATGAACATTGATAGGGTTTCTCCCCTGAGTGGATTTTCTGATGACGTTTTAGTTCTTTATTTGTTATAAATGCTTGGTCACATTCTATACATTGATATGGTTTCTCTCCAGTGTGGCTTTTCTGATGTCGTTTTTGCTGTCCATTAGTTATAAATGCCTTGCCACACTGTGCACATTGATATGGTTTCTCTCCAGTGTGGCTTTTTTGATGTCGCTTCAGCTCTCTATTTGTTATGAATGCTTTATCACATGCTGTACATTGATATGATTTCTCCCCAGTGTGGGTTTTCTGATGTCGTTTTAGATGTCCATTTGGTATAAATGCTTTGTCACATTCAGTGCATTGATATGGTTTCTCCCCAGTGTGTATTTTCTGATGTTGTTTCAGCTCTCCATTTGTTATGAATGCTTTATCACATGCAGTACATTGATATGGTTTCTCCCCAGCGTGGATTTTCTGATGTCGTTTTAGCTCTCCATTAGTAATAAATGCCTTGTCGCATTCGGTGCATTCATACGATTTCTCCCCAGTGTGGGTTTGTAGATGCTGCTTTAGATTCTTCTTTTCTCTGAACACTCTGTTACATTCTGTACATTGGTATGGTTTCTCCCCAGTGTGGACCTTCTGATGTTTCCTTAGCTCTCCATTTGTTATAAATGCTTTATCACATTCTGTACATTGATATGGTTTCTCACCGGTGTGAATTTTCTGATGTCGCTTCAGCTTTCCATTTGTTATAAATGCTTTGTCGCATTCCGTACATTCATACAGTTTCTCTCCAGTGTGGATTTGTTGATGTTTCTTTAGATCTGAGTTCCATCCAAACCCTTTATTACATTCTGTACATTCATATGGCTTCTCCCCAGTGTGGACCTGCAGATGTTTCTGTAAATCTCCATTTGTTATAAATGCTTTGTCACATTCTGTACATTGATATGGTTTCACACCGGTGTGGATTTTCTGATGTTTTCTTAGCTTTCCATTTGTTATAAAAGACTTGTCACATTCTGTACATTGATATGGATTTTTTCGTGTGTGAACTTGCTGATGTATTTTTAAACTTTGCTTTGCAACAAATGCTTTGCCACATTCTGTACATTTATATGGTTTTTCTCCTGTGTGAAAATTCTGATGTATTTTTAAACTTTGCATTGCAACAAAGGCCTTTTCACATTCTGTACACTGATATGGTTTCTCCCCAGTGTGGATTTTCTGATGTCGTTTTAGATGTCCATTTGTTATAAATGCTTTGTCACATTCAGTGCATTGATTTGGTTTCTCCCCAGTGTGTATTTTCTGATGTTGTTTCAGCTCTCCATTTCTCATAAAGGCCTTGTCACATTCTGTACATTGATACGGTCTCTCCCCCGTGTGGATTTTCTGATGTCGCTGTAGCTCTCCATTGGTTATAAATGCTTTGTCACATTCTGTACATTTATGTTGTTTTTCTCCTGTGTGAACTTGCTGATGAATTTTTAAACTTCGCTTTGTAATAAATGCCTTGTCACATTCTGTACACTGAGATGGTTTCTCCCCAGTGTGGATTTTCTGATGTCGTTTTAGATGTCCATTTGTTATAAATGCTTTGTCACATTCAGTGCATTGATTTGGTTTCTCCCCAGTGTGTATTTTCTGATGTTGTTTCAGCTCTCCATTTCTCATAAAGGCCTTGTCACATTCTGTACATTGATACGGTCTCTCCCCCGTGTGGATTTTCTGATGTCGCTGTAGCTTTCCATTGGTTATAAATGCTTTGTCACATTCTGTACATTTATGTGGTTTTTCTCCTGTGTGAACTTGCTGATGAATTTTTAAACTTCGCTTTGTAATAAATGCCTTGTCACATTCTGTACATTCATACGGTTTCTCCCCAGTGGGGATTTTCTGATCTTTCATTAGGGTCTCCTTACTTCGGAACACTTTATTACATTTTGCACATTCATTTGGTTTCTCTCTAGTGTGGACTTTCTGATGTTGCCTGAAATTTCGATTTGTTATAAATGCTTTGTCGCATTGTGTACATTCATATGGTTTTTCACTAACGTGGTTTTGTAGATGCTGCTCTAGATTATTCTCCCTTCCTAACATTTTATTACATTCTGTACATTTATATGATTTGTCCTCTACGTGGACACCTGATGCTGCATTAGGTATTTCATTGCACAGAACACTTTTCCACAATCAGTCCATCAATATGACTTTTCTCCAGTATGAATTTGGAGATGTCGCATTTGCTCTTTCTCAGACAAATAAATGTTTTATGACATTCATACAGTTTCTTTCCTGTGTGTTCTTTCTGACACCAGGTTAGCTCTTCCTTCGTAATCAGCACCTCAGACTTGCTTCGCTATGTCAGTGTGTTATGTCTTCTAAGTATATCATCTGATGCCTAAGAGTCAAGTACAGGCCGCATTGGCAAGTTTGGATTTTTTGCTGTAAGAAGACTTTGACGAGGCATCAGCCTTCAAAGGAAGAGATTTCGAGGTATACTGCTTTTACATCACTTCCTACACGAGTGATGTTTAATGGCTTTATCGTTTTCGTTCATCACTGCACTTATTTCACCTGATAGATTAAGAAAAAGAAACACTGAATAAGCTGAAATGCAGAGTCAATCACAAAAATCTATTGGCATTTAATTGTCCCTATTGATAAGTAAGGTGAAGAAATTCTAGATTACACATTTCCGTGGTCCCCTTCTTTCGAGGAGTGTGGACTCAAGGAGTAACCAAGACACCAGAGAAGGTTCCTTGTTCGGTGAGTGAGACCCTCTCCCCTATGACACACTACAATGTTAAATCCATAGCGACAAGATGCCTCCCTTCTTGTCCAGGGAATGCTTCCTATTATCACAGGGCCTAATCAATAATACAAGCTGGAGCCTTTTCCAGTGAATGGACCCTGCAACACAAAGCATTAAAAAAAAACAGCAGGAAACATAAGCAACTGCTGCAAGTGAGTCCTTTATAGTATCAGAGAGAATAGGATAGGCCCCGGACAGGTAACCTGAGCATCTTATATATAGTGTAACTCCAGAGATCTGAGGCTCTGACCATATCTGCACATGAAACGGGAGGTTCACTACCATTTTAAACACACATTGGCAAAGTCAATAAGTATCATCTTTAAGACGTATAGGCTTTCCCAATGATGCACAACATAAGGAAAAAAAAGAAAAACAAAGATGCTGTGATGTGGCTACTCTTGCATCATTCTGTAGGTATGCAAAAAAAATTCCACAAATGCGTACATCTACAGAATGACACATGCACTGTTTTCCGTGTTCAGTCTGGTGTTAGCCAAGACCTCTTATTTTACAAAAATTACATATGTAATATACTTACTTAAAAGGGCTTTCAGCTCGCCATCCAACCGTTGTTGTTGTGCCATTCACATTTTGCTTCTGCCCACTACAGAATACAGCATGGAGCAGTGGGTATGCCTACTACAGTCACTGGCTAACTTCACTTTGAGTGATGGCATCTTAATCTTTCAAGAGGAGGTAGTTTCCTTCAGTGAAAATATTTATGTTTGTACTTAATTACATTAGCGATGCCTGTGTGTTTCGAGCTTCATGTTAGAGCAGGACGCATTCTATCAGCTTGTCACAGCACAGGACACATTCCAGCTTTATCAGTTCCTGCCTCCTGCCAATGATGTTGTAAATTCCTTTTGGAGCTGCCTTTGTTTATTTCAATGCTGCTATATCAGAGTATACCAGATGGTGTCCATTTGAATCTATTCTTTATAAAGTAATTAACTTTTTAGAATGCACACAATGGAATGCAATTATACCTCACTCCTGTCTGTATTTTAATTAAGCACTACAGCTGTGCTTGTAAACCAACTTAGTCTGTATGCCCTGCTTGTCTGTCTTGCTAGTTTGCTTTCAGTAGTCGTTTGTTGTGCTTATATAGATATTTAACTGTAACATAATTAATTGAATTTGCGATGTGCTGTCTTTGCAATCCTATCTATCTACCTCTGCCTGTTTGTGTGTCAATCTATCCGTCTACCTGTCCGTCTATATATGTGTCTACCTGTCTATCTATCATCCTGCCTATTTATCTAGTGTCCCTCTATCTACCCGTCTGCCCTTCTATCGATGAGACTTCTATCTTTGCAGCTCTATCAATCTTTTTGACTTCTATATCTCTTTACAAAGATATATATCTTTGTAAATCTATCATTCTATCAGCCTATCTATCTTTGCAGGTGTATCTGTCACTATCTGCCAAGTTAACGCTATCAATCTATCTATCCAACCCTGACTGCCTGTCTTTACGAGCTGCTCTGCTTTGCAAGCCTCTCTATTTATCTATCTTTTCAACCTTCTCTATTTGCAGCAAAGATTTACAAAAAAGCATTAGCAAAGGCAAGAGGCTGGCAGCCATCACCAGACCAATTGTATTTTTTAGGTTGGGTGTTAGTTTTACCTTTCGATTGTATCAAGTTTATGTATTACACACTGTTATTTATAGTGGCTTCCAGTCAGACTTCATCTATACGTCTGTTTTGTCATCCACATTTTATTATTTTTTCCTTTCCTCAATGTTTTTTGAGCGATGAGGGTCCGGCAGCTTCCTCAATAATGTTTTGCAAAATCCATGTCAGAACAAATCAAGCACTGACCAAGTCAAAAGGCTGATGACCAATGCCAGATCTGTTGACTTGGATTGCAGAATTTAAAGCACCATCCACTAGAGCGACAACAAAACAAGGCTTCAGGCCTGGACTGCAGCATTTATAGTGCCATATATATGACCTACTGTCCTTCAGGAAGGCAGTTAAGACTCATCTCTTCCCTACCAAAAAATAACATTCTCTCATGGTATTTGTCTTACTGGGCCTCCATAGCTGTCTTTCTTATTTCTGCTGTAAGCGCCGGGACACCCCTTTGCCTGGGCAGCTGTGCGCTATATAAATATTTATAACATAACATAACATAACATCGACTAGAATGACAACGAAATGTGGCTTCGGCCTGGATTGCAGTATTTATAGTGCCATCCACTAGAGTGAAACCAAAACGTGGATTCAGGCCTCCCTGTGTAGCCTGGTTGGGAGAGAAAATTAAAATAAAAAATAAAAAACACAAATGGAGCCTGATGCCCTGGAACAGAAATCCCAGGGGGTTTGGAGGTGGGGGGGTCATTTGTTTTTTAAATAACTATATCTGGAGTTCGTATTTAAAAAACAAACAATATTATATGCTCAGTGGATGGACATCAAAACCAACGGCAGCTGTCGGTGAAACTTATTATATAGTGAAATGAACCGCTGTGATGGTGGTTCCTTCCAACATACAGAGCTGACCGCTGGTCAGCTGTCATCTCTAAATAGGATGAACTACTGTCTGTCTGTCAGGGTGGCGGGCATTAAGTCCTCTACCACCATGACAGAAGGAATTTTTACCATTTATTAGGATTTCTTAACTAAACACACATCATAACTTCACTTTAAACTTTTCTTTTTCAGTGAATTTCTGGGGTTCATCACAAATATTTTTGAGTTTTGTGGATTCTGGTCAAGCATTTGCAAACACTTCCAGGGTCCTAGTCACTTGCCCAGCCTCCTTGGGGTTGGCAAAACTGCAGGAGGTCCAAATAAAGACAATGACCTCTTGCTGCATGTTTGCAAACCTCGGGAGTCGTGCTGAAGCATGCTATTCCTGCAGTCGGGTCTGCAAATTCCACAACAAAATATACCTTTTAAAAAGTTTGTTATTTGAAGGGGAACCCTTCGGACCCCCAACATGTTCTGGGGTCAGGGTTTACATACGCTCCACTATTATGCCAATTCTTCTTTTTTTTAGGATGTGGGGAGCGAATGACTGATTCCAATAATGACAACCACAACATTTTTCTTTTGTAGCAGCCAGCCAATCTGATTCACAGACGATTTCCAGAACCAGATAAGGACAACACAAAAATTAGCTCCCTTATCCAATAAGATTGAGTTATTCTTTCAAACTGCGGGTGCCCTAACACAGATTTGTGTATTTTAGTGTAATAACACTTTAAATAATTCCATGTGTTAACCATTTCAAATCCAACAGAAAAGTTTTTAAACACTAATTTCTCAAAAAATACTGAATTGATTTAAAACAATTGAAGAAATGGCTGTTCCTTGAGTAAAGTTTTACGTTCATGCCGCGTGTTGTGTAAATCCTTCAGTCTTTCGTTTCTGTATAGATAGCAAAGGTTCCTCTGGGAATTGAAATTGAAAAGATCACTTGTGCACCCCGCTTGGAGGGTCTGCACCTAACTTGCAGTGCTGACCCAAACAGGATGAACTTTTATAGGAAAGTTTTGTGCAGATTTGTTGAAGGAATTTCACCTGCAACTGGGGCTCTGCACTGGCATCCAGTAGGAAGATGAATGAGATTCAACCATCACAATCTAAACTCAACCCTTGCACTCATAGGAGGACACTCATTTTAAGAAGGGCTCCTCTCCGGGTCTTTCTCTGCACACGTGCAGCAAACTTCTAAAGAGAATATGGACCATCAATAGTGATCTAGAATTCAGAAAAGCAATAAAGACATGACTGCACCCAAAATCATGGCAGGAAACCACATGTCTCTCTCAGGAGAGCGTCTTCATTAGGGATGGGTGGGTTGTCCCAGACACTAATAACAGCATCCAGCGGTTAATAGTGGGGTTTTCGAGTCCTAGTCGGGTACGTCAATATCATTTTGGAATGATTCTTCTGGTTTTTCGACTCTAAGAGTGATAGAGACCAGATACCCTTACCACCAGTACCAGTGCTCTGACACTGTACAATTTACATGTCGAATTGAGATTAAGCAACTTTTAGGAAGTTGCCACCCTGTACTCCATACAAAGGCCCTCGCACACATACAGCTTCCTGACTGCCTGGGGAGACGTGTGAACAACTCTCCAACACATGAACAAAGGCAGCTGCCGCAGAGTGAGGCGTCACCTCTTCTCCCAGAATGGCCACACAGTGTTAGACCAAAAAGCGAGCTTCAAAGGTGAAGCCGCCTTTGTGAGAGTAGTTAGTAACCCAAATGAGTTCGGTCCGTTTATGGGTGTGGAATAGGCTGGACCCTTTTTATCTTGTCTTTCATTCGTTGAAGTGAAATATACATGAATGTGTTTTGTTTTTCGTTGTTAAATTGCTTTCTGTGATGTTAGATGTTGTCTAATTTATTTTGTACTGATGGATTGCGTCGTTGTTTGTAAAAATTTCATGTATAATATTGTAAATATATGTACAGTTTGTCTTGCTTGTGCTAATCAATGTGGTTGAAAAACTTTAAAGAAAAAGATAAAGTGAAAAGTATAAAAAAATAATACTTGGTCAGAACTCAATAAAAGGTTTTCTTGGCCTAAAAACTGTGTTGGTGTAAAAAAGAAGGGTGGTTTAGGCATATTTTTGTGTTTTGCATTTGGGAGAGTAGTAGCACCAACACCCCTGAGCAGGATGCCTTTTGTTCCTTTGTGAACAACCTGGCTGTGTTTTTTTCAAAGCAAAGTTCAAAACGTCTACGACGACTTTGCAAATACAGCTAAAGCAGACGGGATTACCTATCAGGGGGAAAACTTAGAGAAGGCACCACAAGGAAGTTTCACTCAATTCTCTGCTTTAGAGAAAGGAAAGGTACAAGACCTACTGCTTCAAATTAAATCTGGGTCCCCACTCGACCCTTGCCCCCTCATAGTTTACATTTGGCCGCAGAGGAGATTATTCTCTCTCTGACGCCGTTGCTAAACCACAAGGGCCTGTATAAGACCTATATTGAAAAAGCCCACGCTCGATCCTTTTGAGGCTAAAGACTATGGCCCCCACCTCCTGTCTTCCTCTGCCTTCCAAGATTTTGGAGAAAGCTATGAATGCAGAATTAACATCATACCTAGATTACAATAACATACTAGACTCCCCTCAACATGGCTTTAGATCTCGGTACTTCACTGAGTCTGCCCTGATCTTGGCGACTGAGGAAGTTCATAAATCAATGGATGGGGATGGGTGGGCGGCCCTTATCCTGCTCGACCTCACGGCAGCCTTCGATACTGTAAATCACAAAGTACTGATATGAAGGCTGCAGGAGGTCGGCATCAGCGGAAAGGCCCTAAGCCTACTATAATCATTCCTGTCAGCCAGGGAACAATTAATCCACTGGAATGGACTCCAGTCACACTTGTTCACACTTCCTGGTGGAGTCCCTCAGGGCTCGGCCTTGCCTCCCACTATGTTCAACATCTATGTTTCTCCCTTAGCTAGATTAATAAAGAACCACGACTTCTCGCTTGTGTCCTACGCTGACGACACACAGTTAGTGCTGTTTGTGACACATAGCGTAGACGCAACGGCGGAACAGTTTCGAAACTGCATCACAGATCTGATGACCTGGATGAACCGCAACCTTCTAAAACTAAACACAGGTAAAACCGACGTTGTAGAGTTTGGCACAAAAGCATCTGTTTGGAGCCAACTATGGTGGCCCACTGAAGCCGGAATTTGCCTGGTGCCGGCTTTCAAAGCTAGAAATGTAGGTGTCCTGATAGACAAAGACCTCACTCTTGCCCCACTGATGAACCAGGTGTCTTCAGCCCGTTTTTTCACTCTGAAGGTCCTTCGGAAGATCTTACCCTTTATCCCTTTTTCCATGAGGAAAATGGTGGTCGGAGCTTTAGTGCTATCGAGGTTGGACTATTGCAATGCTCTATAATTGGGAGCTGGTGTAGCCCAGCTTTCCAAACTCCATTCTCTACAAAAGGCGTCTGTAAGTGTATTGCTTAATCTTCCAAAGCATCATTCCACATCTGCCGGAGTAAAGCAATTACACTGGCTTCCAGTAAAATGATGGGTGGACTTTAAGGCCTTGTGTATAGTCCACTAAGCCCTCTACGGAGGAGGGGCTTATGATTTACAAGTCCTCTTCCCTTGCTACGAACCATCACGCTGTCTCAGATCCTCAAACACGGGATTGGTACTCTGCCCCAAGATGAACAGAGTAAGGTGGGGGGGAAGCGTTTTTCACACCAAGCAGCTAAATTGTGGAATTCACTTCCGATACCACTCCGACTTCAACCCAACAGGACACTTTTCAAGAAGCAAATAAAAACATGGCTTTCCTCTCAATGCTAACCTGTCACATTGCACTAGCCTGTACTTTATCTCAGCGCCAAGACGCCTCGGCATTAGTGCGCTTTAGAAATAATTAGGTCAGTCAGTGGAGACAGGGTCAAGGAGGAAAAAGCCGTCCACAAACCAGTTCTACCGTGGGCTTGTTGTCCTCATGTAACTATACTTCTAGGGTGGAATGCCAAGCTCCTAACGACCGAGGAAGTGTAGTGCAGTCTTGAAATGGACAAGAATGTAGCATTCTGGGGTTGCCAGATGCCACACCTCACAGGAATTTCATCACTTGGCAGGAGCGGACGCAGTAGCCTATTGGCTAGAGACTGCATGGTACCCTAAGGGCACTTTCCTGGGATAAATATAGCATCCCTGGCACTCTGACCCTCCTGGAATTGGAGAGAAGACCAAAGAAATACTGCCCAGCTGCCCTTGGAACCTCACAAAAAGATACTGCACCATCGGAAGGACTGCAACTGCTGTACTTTGGACTAACAAAGATTGGACTATGCCTGCAGCTTCTGCTCAGGGAAAAGTTGAATCCCTGTCCTAACCTTTAGCAGTGACGTTGGGGATCATTTGGCTGATCTCCTGGGACCAGCTACAGGGACACAAGAGCTGAAGTAGCCTAAACTGACAAGTTGGTGGCCACTGCAAAAACAAATGTGACCACTACCTGTCCTTGAAGCACCCAAGAGGACAAATCTGAAATAGCCAAAAGTTGCACCGGAGTCTTTCTGATACGGTGGCGCTATCCAAGTCCAGATTCAGCACACTCACTGAACACTAGCCCCCTCCTAAGGATTTCGCCCTAAACAAGGTGTAGACTGACCAGTAGCCCAGCATCGGCTGGCCGGGTACTGCAACTTAGAGGACTTTGAGGGACCCCCCGATCTCTGTGGCCACGTTCGGCTCACTTTACCCATAGACTGAGGAGGACCCACAAAGACACTCCTGAGGACCACACCACAACCAAAGCATCCTTTGAGCTCCTTTTGCCTGTATCGCTCAGCATCAGGACCTTTCCATTGATGCCTATGGCAGTTGTCCTGTAAAGTTCCTCTGCTTACCCTTACTGCTCGAAGCCACAGTTACCCATGGCTGGGTTTGAGGTTAAGTAAACAAGCCTGGCTGGACCCAAGATGGTATTTGTGAGTGTCCTCTATGATAAGCCCCACAACCATATCATATAGTTCACCCAAATCCTCACATTGGTGGTAGCAGTGGGATCCCCTGAAGCCTATGGAGTCCATTCTCCCGGGTTGTCAGTGAAGCAACCATATACTATATAGAGGGGCACCGCGTAATTAAGCGATGACCATCTCGAAATTAGCTGCAACGAATCCTATCATGTTTGATATCAAACATGTTGGAATCATAACCCCACACTGTAAACGGTATGGGATTTATAATTCTAAGCACTGGAGGAGCCCTCCATTAGGCTCTCAGTGCTCCCGGTACCAGCCTTCTAGTCCCGGACCACACAAAATAGTTGCTGCCGACCAGAGACACATTTCTACCTTGCTGCTGCTGAGCCAAGCTCGAGCAGAGGAAGGTAGAACAATAGGCATCTTGTCACAGGCAGGTGTGACCACCTCCCAGACAGGATTTGTGTATTAGGGCTGCCTGGGTGCTCTTGCCAGTGCCAGAAAGCCTCTATGAGGGGCACATTTGGTGTCCCTGTCCCTGTCCCTAGTGCCTGGACAAAGGACATGGGAGTAAATTCCCCCAGTCCAGAGCCTCCCCTGGGAGGGTCCCCTGAATCGTCCTAACCCTTTCCATAGAGTACTTAAGGGGTTACCTGGGGATTGGGCCCTAGGTTCATCGAGGGACAAGATTCAATTCCAATGCCACTTCAACTTCGACCGTCAAGACACTCTGGACTTTGTAAGGGGACAACTTCATCCCCCTGCTTGTCTGCTGCATCGTCTGTGTCCGTGCTTCATACATAAATCCTCCAAGGCCTGTGGAGCATCAAAGACAATAGTGAAGGAGATACATCCCTGCATTCGCATGCACCTCAACACTGCTGACTGGTCTGCTGATTCCAATTGGCTGAGGACTCCGAAGGGTTCAACAACACAGGTGGTGGTTTTCTATATCCCTCAAGGCCTGAGCTGTCTTCTCCCCGGGTCTGAGGACAGTATCTCTCGTGGGGGCTGTAATAACTGAACCCATGTGCACCGCGTACCTTTGCAAGTACAAAGACTTGTTGGCTACTTTGCAACACATGCATCGGGCTCCAAGTAGCCCCAACCTCTGGCAACTTCCTCCACCAAGATCTTCAGCCACATCACATCATGTGCACTGTGGCCTGCTACTTTGGTAAGCTGCCCAAGGTCCTCCTGCGACTCCAGTGCCTTCGGCCTGAGGGGCCTGTGCAGGGTCATCTATGTCACCTTTGGGCTCCCCTGATTACTCAGGCACGCCCTGACTCCCCAGCTTTTGGTGAGTCTCCTGGACCTTGCTGGTCCCAACTTTGCACCTCCTTGACTTCCTGCATGGGTTGCATTTGCCAAGGCTTGTTAGAGCTCCCGCCGGACACCGACCCCTCAGCACTTGAAATTCTTCATGAGACAGCATGTAACTGGCTCCTGGTCATCCTCAGTGTTGCACTGAGAGAAAGGGGCCCCAGTAAACACACACAAAGTTATTAGTAAACCACAACTGGTAGTCCAAATATATAAACAAAAGAGTCAATCTGCTAACATTGTTTTAATTGCAATGAAGCCAAGCCAAAAGTTTTTTGGTAACAATTTTTATTACAGAGATAAAACCTTTTGATTTCCGTGCCCTGGGAAGGGGAGGGGGAATGTGCAGTGAGTAAACGGAGGGGTAAGTGACATAAACAAAAGGGCCAAAAGGCCACACAATAATAGATAAAAAAATACTTCAACTTAGATATAAATGACCGTAGGTTCAATTATAACCTAAAAAACAACAGGCTTCATGGGTGTAATGAATAACACAATATTGGAATGAAGCTGGAAACACAGGAAAATAGTCAACGTTTCGACCCCTTTATAGAAGCAGGCTTGAATTGATCCCTTGCAGTGGGGTCTTCATCAGGACAGAAGACAGGGACACAGACCTGTTTTAGTACATGAATTAACATATTAGGGTCAACTCCCAATTAAGTGGTTAAATAGAACAACTAAGCACATCTAGATAAAGATAAAAGAAAACAAGACATACCAAGGATGCTCGTTTTCAGAAGGCGGAGAAAGAACTATCCCTCTTACAGGGCGTAGGGTCTGGACAACTGGACCAACCTCTGGTCTCAGAATGATTGCAATGCATAGATAGGTCAATTGCATCGAGGACGAGCGTCATTCTGAATAGTGATGGAAAGAAAAATTAGAATAAGCCAATGCCTGACAGGTAATATGGCGAAAGGCAAATCTGAATTATGGTCAGCGAACTTACAATCTGAATCATGGTACAAAACCAGGTAGGGTCACAGACGATATGGGGACAACCGCATGTTCATGGAGAAATCACAGCACATCAAGGTGTGGATGATTGCTAGATAAATCAGGTAGCAATGGGTCTCTGTAAGTAAACAAGCCTCGGGAAATCATAGCTTATCAAACAGTACTCAAAAGGAAAAGGGGAGGGGGCGCCTACCGGTTACCGGAAAATTCAGGAGCCGAGGTGTTCAATAAACACACAGTCAAATCATGTTATTCGAACCAGCATCTGCATGGAATACACGAAAAAAGTGAGTTTCGTGAGGGTCCCTTCAAAACAAAAATATATAACCAGTGTCTCCTAAAAACAAAGTAGCCAATATCGCAGTGAAGGGCCATACCTGATGCGTAGTTTCATGTCGGAAAATGAATCCGAGACAGCATAACAAAATCCGCCGAAAAACTCCTACCTTTGAATGCGATCACATGATGTTGATCGACATAGAAATGGAGGAAGGCGAAAGGTGTCCAAATTCCGGTGTATAATGGCGGACATCTTGGGATGGTTAATCCACCAATGTATCTGACGTTGGTGTGTGTTAGATCATAATTAATGAGTACCCAGGTGGCATCGTATGAACGTAAATGAAAGGGCATGTCAATCGTGATTAAAATTAAAATTCAAAATTACAAATTTAATGTCAGCGCTCGAGCATCAATCGTCACAAAGTGACTGCCAGATCGAAACTCAGGAGACCCAGGTGGCATCGATGTAATTTGCAGATAATTATTAAGGGAAGAGCCTACATTGAAAGAACGGAATGAATAAAGAGATTACCGAGTTGCTGCTGAAGACGGTAGATCAATAGGGCAGTTTCAAAACCTGCAGAGTCAGATCACTGATGACAATGAAAATAATGTGCATTCGAAAACAATGCATGGCGTACCTGTCGCAAGATGGTATAAGCCAACTCACACATAATAACCAATTCTTAATATTAAGATACAGAATCCATACATTATGACAACCCCCTCATATATTGACGTTATAATATTGGCCTACCTGTCACAAGACGGTAAAGGCCAACACATTTACTGTTACCATATGGTATCTGTCACGCTAAGTATACGCATAAAAATAATAAGCGGAACACATATCAGCCACTAGATACACAGATATCACACCATCGATGGAAATGATTGAGAGAGGATACATTGTATAATAAAGACTTCTAATGAGAAGGAACACTCCAGTGGAGCAGAGCCAGCTGAGAAAACGAACTATCATACTCATTGAGTCCATTATTGATGGAATTAAAGCGGAACATCCATTTGAGCTCCCTTATATTAAGGATGTCCGCAATGTTGCCACCCCTAGGGCCCAATGACACCTGTTCTAAAATAACCCACTTGAAACTTTCTGGACGGTGCGGGGCAGCCTTAAAATGTTGCACCAGGGGTGCACCCTGAACTTCACAGCGGATCTTACTCATATGCTGTAGAATTCGAACCTTGGCTTTTTGTTGGGTCTGGCCAATGTATATCAAGCCACACGGACACACAATGGCATAAATGATGTTCGTTGAATTACAATTGGTATGAGACCTCATAGGTGTTTTGATATTGAGATACTCAAATTCTTTGGTCTGTATGGTGCTATTACAGGCCTTACATGTCCCGCAACGATAATGGCCAACAATGGGTGGCAGATTCCACATAGTTACCAGTGAAGGGTCTTCTGGACTCTGTAAGAAGGATCGAACAACAGAATCACGCACACTTTTGGCCTTTCTAAATGCATGCAGGGGAAGTTCTTTATGATCTATATCATCCGCAACAAGTGCCCAATGTTGGTTAATTGTGCGCTTAATAGCATTGCTCTTTGTAGAAAAAGTAGTAACACAAACTATGTGGTCATTCTGGCTGTCACTCTTAGTCTTAGGAATGAGCAAATATTCCCTGTGATTGAACCAAGCACGTTTCCTGGCCCGACGGACAAGTCTCTCGGGGTAACCCCGTTCAAGGAGACAATTCGATAAATCTTCAGATTGTTCCATATAATGTTCCTTAAAGGAGCAATTCCTTTGGATGCGAAGAAATTGCCCAAAGGGTAAATTATCACGGAGTGCCCGGGGATGGTGACTATTGTACTGTAGCAGTGAATTTCGTTCGGCCGGTTTACGGTACAGGGTAGTTTTTAGAAAAACCCGAGTCTTCAAAGATGGTGATATCCAAAAAATCTATTTTTTTGGGATCTGAATGTGTAGTGAATTGAAGATGAGAAGACTGGTCATTTAACCAGTTGTGGAAAGATGTTAGTAGGCTAGAAGTACCATTCCAAACGAAGAGAATGTTGTCGATGTATCGCATCCAGAGACCGAGATGGTCTCTGAATGGATTGTGATGATTCAGGACAACATTCTCCTCGAAGGTCGCCATATAAATAATGGCCACATACGGTGCAAAGGGAGCCCCCATAGCGACCCCCTTTGTCTGGAGAAAAAATTGTTTTTTAAAGACAAATTTTTTTTTTGTCATTGCAAGTCTGAGTAAGGCTATGATAAATTCAGTAGGCACATCGAAACATCCTCAGTGTTGCCTGGTCCCCACAGCTGCAGAGTCAAGGTCATCATCATCTTCCCTGAAGCACCCGACATTGGAGGGCATTGGTCTTCCAAGTCTCCTGGTCACTCAGAGTGACATAGACTCTGTCCACTCTGCTTTCAGGTACTCTTCTCCAAGAATCCATGTTTGGAATCCCACGGACACTTTCTCCTCTTCAAGTAGCAGCAGTTACCTTAAGTCCTCCATTGGGTTCGACAGCGGTTTCCGACACCACTTCACCCCTATGCACCCGGCCTTCCCTGTTGTAGGAACGTGGGTACTAGGGTATCCACGGGTGAGGCGGCAGTCCAACCTTCTATCTACCAATGAGTTGTACGGAGCACACAGTCGTGTTCACACACTGCACACACTCTCTGTGGGGTCCAAATCTACTGACCTTGGGTGGTTCCTTGGTGGCGGAACCCCTCTGACGATTGTTTCAAGCTTCTGTGGAAACATGCTGGGCAGAGAGAGGTGACGGCGTGGCGCACAGGGCCCACAGACCTGCTGGCCAGGCAGCATCCGAGGGCCTGGCACCACCCGACTCCTTCCGCTCGGGTCAGACCACTGGGGGGCACAAACTGGCAGGGTCACTCTGCCTTCGCTCTGCTGGGTAGGGTGAACGACCTACCGCCATGCGGCAGGCCCTCCCTAGAGTCGGACGGTCCATGCGGGGTGGAAGCTCTTTGCTTGAAACAACAGCAGAGGCTGGCCAAGCAGTCCATCCCTAAACGGACCGAGAGTGCCCAATCGATCAGAGTACAGCAGGGGCATTCCCTGGCAGGCCACCCTGTGCAGGGGGTATGCTGGCTTAGTATCCCCTGCCTGCCTGCTGCCGGGGCAAGCAGGCTCAGAGAAAAAGGACCATCGCAAAGGGGCCCGAGACTCAGGTGCGTACTCGGGCCCCTTAGGACCCCGGCGGGCACGACCTGGGTGCTGCATTCCCCCGTCTCGGGATCGCCAGACCTCACGGAGGTCTGCCTGAGCAAACTCTGAGAAAAAGGACCATCGCTAGCCCTATTAAAAAACCGCCACCTCGTACTGCTCGCCACCCCAAAATCACAAAAGGACAAAAATCAACATGAACAAATAAACATTACTAGAACCATTGCTAGGTCTTCTCGTGGGGCTAAAACGCCCCCACGTGGACAATGGGGGAGAACAGGTCCAAGGACCCAGTCCACGCCCATCCTGGCAAGTCTCTCAATTGTGAATCATCTTCGTATTATTGAAAGTCGGGCCGACCCATAGGACCTTATCTAGGGAACAAATGTAGCAAGTCCCTTGCAATAAGGAGTAAGACAATTAGTCTTGAATTGTATAACATGGCAAAACTAAAGGTAAACAGCATATCGGGCTCCTACCCCGCATTTTGAAAAAAAGGATACAGCATTGTTCTTACGCATGGAGCCCTCTTAGTCTATGATGAGTCCACATCTTCAGTAGAGGGCCAGGACCCCCAAAAAAGGGGCCGAGGAAGAGTGCAAGGGTGGAGACTCGTGATGACGGGAAGGCCGTGGCATCACCACTGCAGCCATAGGAATTGACTGAGACAGCAACTGCTTTAGTGAATGTTCGTAGGTCTGCGCAACCCACTGCTGGTGCATATGAAAGGTCTCACTTCTGCCTCGGTGTAGTCAGCATCCATCATCGACATCCTCTACACAAACTTGTCACCCAGGTGGAGATTGATTGTGAGCTGTGGGGGGTGGGTCCCCAGTTTTGCCTTGAGTGGGGTCATCTTCCTCGGAGGGGAGGCCTAGGAGCTCTAACCACTCCTTTAGCTCAGTAATGTGGCGTTGATTGTATTGGAATTCAAAACTGAGCCCAAATGGGTAGGTCCACTGATATCTGATTTTGTCAGCTTGCAGCTTGGGGGTACCCGGCCTGAACAGTTGTCTACGTGCTAATGTAAACAGTGCGACATCCTGATATATGGTACAGGAATGATCCTGAAAGGAGATGGAGTTCTTCAATCTGGCCGCCTGTAGAACCACTTCCTTGACTTTATAGGAGTGGAACTTTGCCAGAATGTCACGGGGTCTCCTCTTGTCGCCATTCTGTGCTGGCCCCACCCGATGAACCCTGTCAAGCTTTATCTTGAGAGTCTGGGGGCTCAGAATCTCTGCGAAGAGATCGTGCATAAAAGCCTCTAGATCCAGCCCTTCAGCCCTTTCCTCCAGGTCTCTGACCCGTATGTTCTCCCCCGCGCTTGGTTCTCCAAATCTTTAGCCTTTAGTTGCGTCTGGTGTAACTGCTCCTTAAGAACCCGGACATCTTCGCGCATCTCAGTAGTGTGCTGCCCTTGTTCCTGGTGTTGCGCCTCCAAGTCCAACACTCTAGTGCTCACAGAGTCCACATCGTGTTGGAGAGAGGACAGATGGTCAGTCAAGTCAGACCGCAGTTGGCTTATGGAAGTTTTGATGCCCTGACAAAGTTATGTACGCAATTCAGATTTAAAGTCCTTAAACATGGTCAGCAGGTCTGCTTTCATGATAGCCATGCTGGTCCCTTCCGTGTCACCTTGTAGCGTTGGGCGCTTGTCGATAGTCGCAAAAAAGCCTGATAATTTGCTGGGCTTCTTGCTTGTCCCTTTCTTTGACGGCATAAGGGTGAGGCCTCACAAATCTTCGCAGCTCTGTCCGTATATTATAGGGACTCCAGGTCTAGCCCCCACCGTGTTACAGAGGGAGGTGCGTCATAAGACCACACTGCTACTGGGTCTCTCCTCAGTACAGCAGTAGCACTGCCCTTGGCCCACCGCAGGCATTAGTGGTTAGTGTTGAGGTGTCACCAAAAATGCCCCATCAAGAGGAGGGAGCCACGCCAAAAGAGGATCTATGGGTATGGAGGAGGCCGCGTGAGGTTTGCAATGTAGACTGGGGAAGAAACCAGGAGTTGATTGCACTCCCCATTGCCGAGTGTATAGCCGCTAATCAGGGGGGCGGCCGGAAGTGGGACTTTCGCCCAGGATCACTGACTGGGTGGCTCCGTGATCGTGGAGACTGAGAATTCCCTTGGGGTAGAAGTGCACAAGGGGTCCATCCACTCACTCCCGGGTATTGCCGCTCACAAACTCGCGGTACTTGAAGAGGAGACCCCGCCACTCATCCCTCCAGGCGCGCTCCCCCCAGCGAAGCAAGCATTCCTCCGCAGAGGCAGGGAGTCATTCCCTAGCGCTCACCGCCATTTGGGGGCAGTACGGCCACCATCTTAAGGTAAGGCATGCATTATAGTGAGGGCCGCAAATTCCTCCGTGCTCAGACACCCCTCAAAGCACTACTTGGGGCTTACTGCTGTTGTCTGCCAGTCTCTGATGCATCCGCTTGGGGCCAGACCGCGCTGCGCTGCTCATGCGAGCCGGGCCGATCCCCGTTCCAGCCGAGCTCTGCCCGCCATTTTAGCTCACTCCGAATATCCCTCCGGGAGAGATCGCCGCAGAAAGGACCGTTGCTGGCACTCCGGAGAGAGTAGACCAGACTTCACAGACGCCGCATATCTTCCACCGCAGGTAGGCTCCGTTTCCGACAATTCAGGCTCCGGGAGCTGCCAAAACTTGCCCCGAGATGCCGCTCGGACCAGGAGCCGATACGGTCTATGTCCGATCGGCCATCTTGCCCGGCCACGCCCCCGCTACCTAATTTTAATGGTTTTGAAAAAGTGTTTCCTGAACTTAGATATATACTGGGGGTCTCGGTCGGATATAATGACCCGTGGAAGATCATGTAGGCGAAAATTCTCTTGTATGACGATTTTTCCTAATTCTTTTGCTGTAGGTAGTTTTCTTAAAACCGTAAAATGTGCCATCTCTGAAATTGAGTCTACCGTCACCATAATGACGTGGTTACCTGCAGAAGGGGGCAAAGAGGATATTAAATTAGTGGATATGGTATGCCATGGCTGGTGGAACAGGCAGAGGTTGGAGCAACCCTACAGGCTTAGTGTGAGGGGTTTTGGCCAGAGCATAGATAGGACAGGAGGATACATAGGTCTCAGTATCTTCTCTTATTGAAGGCCACCAAAAAGAGTCAAGCACTAACTCTAGATTATTTTTTAAACCACGGTGAGCAGCAATGGGAGAATCGTGGCTCATCTGTAAGGTTTCTAGCTTTACCTTTTGTGTAGGGAGGAATAGTGCCTTCCCATAGTATTAGTATATAGGATGTTGGTTAGTCTGGTCATTCAGCTTCTTACACTCTTCTTGGTTAGGGAGATATATTCTGATTGACCCTTATCAAGGAATGATTGAACTGTACCAATGATTTGTAGTAGTGCAATATTGTTTAGTTGTGGAAGAATTGGACTTTCTGGATAACAACGGGATAGGGTTGCCAGATTATTCTGGTGTGGCTCACTGGTTAGAGGCGGCAGACCCGGAAGCAGAGAACGGCCCGGGACTAGGGTTCAATTCCCGACGCGGCAGGGTCGTGGACCAGGGTCAGCGGACTCGACAATTCTCGCCTCAGTGCCTACTCTAACCAGGGATCACACTCGGCAACTCTGGGCATTAAGCTTGCCTCATCTCTACAACGGCCCCACACAGACGCCGGGGATGCCTGGTTTCACCTTGGAGATACCCAGAAGGGACCATCTCACAGGGAAAGCCAGGACGGGTTCCCCAGTGGTCTTGCGCCGCGGCCAGGGCGACTGACGCTGGAATCTGGGGACCACGGTTCGATCCCCGCTCCGGCGGCAGGTTAGCCCAGCACCATGTGACTCTGGGCAATAGCTCGCTTAATCTTCCCGACGGCCCCCCAGCGCCTAGAGACCCTTACGGGTGATTGTGCGCTTTACAAATGTGGACTTTACTTCAGCGCCAGGACGCTTACGGGCAGCTGTGCGCTTTACAAGTCCCACACATTTGCATATTCTGAGACCCTGTTTTATAGGTAATGGTAAAGTCGTATATGCTGAATAGGTAAGCCCACCAGGCCTGACGACTGTTCTGACCATGATTGCAATGAAGACATTGTAGGTTTCTATGGTTTGTTCTAATTTCGAACGGCTCCTTAGTACCTATTATAAACTGTTTCCACTCACAACAGGCTAACTTCATGGCTAACAGTTCTGGTTCAAGAACAGAGTAATTCCTCTTGGAATCTGACAAGATGTGTGACAAATAAAAATCAGGATGTTCCAGCCCATTATCTTCTTGTCTTTGCAGGAGAACAGCCCTAATTGCTCCCTCTGAAGCATCAGTTTCTACAATAAGCTTCTTTGTGGTATCAGGATGACGTAAAATAGGAGCTCAAGTGAATGCCTGTTTTAAAGATTGAAAGGCTCTTTTTTGCGGCTTTGGTCCATTTGATTCCCTCCTGAAAAATGTCCTTATTTAAAATTTGGGAAATAGAGCATGTTCTGTGAGCAAAAGTTATCAACAAACTGGAGATAGATTTTAGTCAATCCTAGAAAACATTGGGTTTCTTTGATGGTGGAAGGTGATGACCAGTCTAAAATAACCTTTATTTTTTGTGGGTCCAGGGCAATTCCCATCTTGTTGATCCGATAACCAATAATATCACTTTAGGATTGTCGAATTCACACTTTCAGGTTACAGAACAGACTGTTTTGTGTAATCGTTGAAGGACTTGAGTGAAGTGTGAGTGATGCAGCTCTGGAGCAACAGAATAGACCAGAATGTCATCCAACTATAACGATCTGCTTTAGAAGATCCGCTCACACATTATCCATAAATCTTTCAAAAATGGATGGCGCATTGGTCAGTCCAAAGGTCACAAACAAACGGATATTTGAAATGGTCCAATGGTGTTCTAAATGGGGTTTACTACTCACTAGGAGCCTAACTCTCAGGGGGAGGGTCTGGTCTTTGAAGAGGAGGTTGTTGCCTTGAGAGACCTGTCTGGCTTAGCAGAACTCCAAAGAGCAGGTGGTTCCTCCAGAGAGTACTTGACCCAAGTGCAGAAGACTTGTCTCACTCTTGAAGGGCTGAGACAGTTGGTTGTCAAACATGGGGAGGGAGATGTCAGTGGCACCCATAAGGTATACTGGGAGGAGGGTACCCTGTATAGTGAGGCAAAGCATCCCAAAACAGGGTCAACCAGGAGAATGATGGTTCCCGAGCAGCACAGAGTTCCTCCTAAACATAGCCCATGATATCCCCTTAGCTGGACTTTTGAGACAGACTAAAACTTAGGACCGGTTGGTCAACAATTTCTATTGGCCTCAAATGTTTGAGACCGTGAAAGAATATTATCATTCCTGTGCCACCTGCCAAGCCAGTGGCAAACCATAGCCTCCCCTGATACCACTTCCTGTACTGGGGACTCCCTTTTAGGGGGTGGGGATTGACATTGTTGGTATCCTAAACCCACTTACTGTCTCTGGGCATAGGTTTATTCTGGTGGTTGGGGACCATGCAACTAGATATCCTGAAGCAATTCTCCTAAGGACAGTTACAGCCCTTGCAGTAGGCAAATCCCTACTTTTACCAGAGTGGGTTATCCTAAATACGTCATTGAAGATAGAGGCACAAACTTTCTGTCTGTCTATCTGAAAACATTGTGGGATGAGTGTGGGTTGACTTAGAAGTTTACCACACCTTACCATCCACAAGGAAATGGCCGTGTTGAAAGATTTAACTAGACATGAAAGGCGCGATTATGGGTTTACCAAAAGACTCAGGAGAAGATGGGATGTTCTTCTCCTATGCCGACTGTTTGCCTACAGGGAGGTTCCTTAGAAGGAAGTAGGTTTTAGTTTTTTTTTAGCTACTCTTTGTCCCCTGTCAGCGGTCCTTTACGTTTCGTCAGATAAGGTTGGGAGAGGCCTCTCAAGGAGCCCAAACAGGAAATCTTAGATTATGCATTAGGCCTCCAGTCCAGGGTGGCAGAATACATGAAGAAGGCAAACAGAAACTTAGAAGTCAGCCAGGAGCTTGTTAAGCACTGGTATGACGAAAGGTCTGCTATGGTGGAGTACAAACCAGGACAATTGTTGTGGGTGTTACAGGCTGTGGCACCCAGAGCCGTTTAAGACAGATGGATTGCCTTACCTCCATCTTGGAGAAGAAGAGGGAAGTCACATACCTGGTGGACATAGTGACCCCAAGCAACCCCCATAGGGTAACAAATGTGAATAGGCTCATGCTACATCATTACCGAGCAGATATCACAATGTTTATGGGACAGCTGGTGGAGAAGAAGAAGAAAGTGAACCTCTCCCAAACCTGATGTCAACCAGTAACAATGATGGTTCAGTGGAGGGAGTAGTTCTCTCTTCCATCCCGACAAGCAGCAGAAGAAAGACTGTTTCAACTTGCTTGCAGTTTGCTGGACTGTCTCCAGGTCTGACAACATGCTGTACCCATGATGTGGACACAGGTGACAGTGTACCTTTCAAAAGTAAGATTTACAGACTGTCAGATTAAGTCAAGGCTAGTATTAAAGCTGAAGTTGCTAAAATGCCCGAATTGGGGGTGATTGCGTGCTCTGGTATTCTATGGGTGAGCCCAGTGGTTCCAGTGTCCAAACCCAATCCAAAGGGGACAAGCATTTACAATGCAATAGGTCTCACAATGGCATTATTTTGAGCTATTGGCATTGGAAATGTCATTATTTTTTTTTCTCCTTCGTGAAGCATTAATCAAATGGTGTATTGCAAAATGGCAATAGCTCAATTTGCTGTAATTGCGAAATCTATTGCATTGCATTTATACGGGTGAGTTTTGTATTGTAAATGGTACTGGCTTTTATTAATGTGATTTTTTAATCACAATAATCTAATTCATTAAAAATGTTAATACCCACTCATTTTGGAATAAGGACTCTGAGTGGATATTACATATACCTATGTATAGTTACCATGACTGCAGTTACAGGTGTGATATTACTATCACTGCATATATAGGCGTGAGATCAGTATTCCTGCAGATATAGGCGTGTTATTATTTGTTTAGATAGGTGTGAGATTACTATCACTGCAGATACAGGTGTTATCCGTGAAATCAATAAGGACTAGCCTATTTGTGAATTTACACAGACTCAAGACTGTAAGACAGGGTACAAACCCTTTTGTTTGTTCATGAAGTCCTCACCCACCAACCTGGCTGGTGCAAGCTTCATCATCAGCCCACCCAGTGACACCGAGTGTGTCCCGGGTGTGCGTCGACGCCTGAATACAGCGGAGCAGGTATGTTTCTGAGTGTGCAGTGTAGTGACGTGAAGGGGAAAGTTTAAAAGCTATCCAGGGATCCCAGTACCCAGGGTAAATTATATTTTAATAACTGGGTCACTGTTAGAATTAAAAAAGGCTGTTGGATGTTATAGGAGTGTTAATTAGGGTCTCCTACATCCAGGTGTGGTCTATATGTTTCAGCCAGGCCGCAGAGACAACAAGAGGTTCAACGCAGACACTGACCGAAGGTTTCGGGCCTCTCCTCTGCCGGACTACTCCATGGGGCTAATTTGGCAACAAGCCAACTAATGCTCTAAGAGGGAATCCCCCTCACACATGTAAAGCACCTTAGCGAGTGCTACACATTTTCAAAATTACACAATCACTTAAAATGAAGTAATTTGCACCTACACACTTTGGTCCAGTTTTAATCATAAACAACTTTTAAAAAGATGCCACCCTGTACTCCAGATAGCCCACCGGCCTCATAAAGGCCCTGGCACACAGACAGCTTTCTGACTGCCTGGGGAGACATGTGAACGGCTCCCCAGCACAGGAACAAAGACAGTTGCAGCAGAGTGAGGTTTTACCTCCTCTCCAGGGATGGCCACAGAGTGTAAGCCCAAAAGGAAAGCTTCAAAGGTGAAGCCGCCTTGTGAGGGAAGTAGCAGCAACACCCCAGAGCAGGACTTTAACATCCACATGGACAATCAGGAGATGGCTGACACGATCTCTTTATTGGAATATATGGAAGCCCTTAATCTTTTCCCGTATGTCCTTGCCCATACGCACAACAAGGGCCATACCCTCGATCAAATCTTTGTTAATATTTCTATTCAAACTGATGCACCCTTGCCTCTACCTTGGTTCGAACATATTTTAATTGGTTTTAAGCTACCGAAACTATTTAAATCCCGGCAGACCCAGATGAGGCAGGCACCTTTCACACATAGGCCTTTGCATAGAATCACGACAGAAGCCTTTAAAGATGAACTGGCCAGGCATCCAATTTTGCTGTGCGGTAACAGAGAGGGATGCAGAATCCCTCGACAATTGGGTTAAGCAAGGCACGTGGGCTCTTGCCCCTCTGATCTTGTGCCCGCCCAAACCCGTTAGACGCCCAGCTCCTTGGTTCAACACTACCTTGAAACAGGATAGAAATCACTGTAAACATTTGGAAAGAGCATGGATGAAAGATATTAGTGAGGAAAACAAAGGAAATTATAAAAAGTCTATACGAGCTTACCACAAGAGGATTCAGGAGGAAAATGAAATATTCTTTGCACGCTAAATTGAATCCTCTGGGATTAAAAGTAGAGAACTCTTCAGTATTGTGAAAAGCTTCTCTTCACCCAATACTGTGTCTAACCAGCCTTCTTTCTCCTCGGATCGTATTAAACAGTTAGCAAACTTTTTCTACACAAAAATAATATCTATCCAAACCTCCTTTAGAGCGCCCAGTGGGGTAGAGACCAAGGATTCCCCCCTGCTCTGCTGTCAAATTCAGACAGAAAATGCCTCCCTCTCTTGTTTTCCCCCTATTTCCTTAGAAACGTCTTTAATATTAATGCAGGGCCTTAAGTCGGGCTCCCCCTCGGACCCTTGCCCTGCAAAATGTCTGGCCTCAATGGTGGAGATACTTAATCCTACAGTCAATAGTATCCTGAACCTGTCTCTCTGCAGTGGCCAGTTTCCCGTGAATTGGAAGAGTGCGAAAGTGATTCCTTTGCTGAAAAAACCTTCTGCCAATCAAACAATACTATCCAACTACAGACCTATTTCTCTTCTCCCGTTTTTTGCAAAAACGATAGAAAAATATATACATTTTGCTGAAGTAAACAACCGCCACCATTCAAGCCAGTCGGGTTTTTGTCCTAACTTTAGTAGAGAGACGGCCCTGCTTGAGGTCTCTGAAACCATCAAAGAGACCCTTGATAATGGAGGAAAAGCTGTACTGATCCTTTTGGACCTCTCTGCAGCTTTTGACACCGTGCCCCACAATCGCCTACTGCAGAGATTGCAGCAGTGCTGCCTAGAAGTGTGGCTCAATGGTTAGAGCGGCAGACCCTGATGCAGTAGTCTGGCCGGGACCAGGGTTCAATTCCCGCCTCGGCGGGTCTCGGGCTCAATTTCCTCGGACCTGATAATTCTCGCCTCGGTGCCTATTCTAATCATGAATCCCACTCTGCACCTCTGGGCAATAGCTTGCTTAATCTCTACAACGGCCCCAACAACGCTGAGGATGCCTGGGGGCGTGGCTGAGCACGCAATGGTGGAAGACGTGCCTGGGTAGAGCTCCGTAAGAGGCTCCCCTACCACAGGCCATTTCTCCGCAAATATTGCCCGCTTTGCTCTGTAATCGACAGTGAGTGTGCATGGAGCGCACATCTTTCCCCTGACGGAGTTTGGGGCCGCTGACTCTTGCAGAACTGCTCCGGCGGAGAAGACCACTACCCGCCCCGCCTTCAGGTGCTCCTGACCGGCGTGGTGCGGCACTCGAGACCGGGGATCTAACTGGCTGCTTGGGCCCTGTGTGACGGAGCGACGCCTCGGAACATCCAACGGCTCCACCACCGGAGCTTGTGACTGGGGGTCAACGGAGGACCTGCTGAGGCGGGGCAAGATCGCCCCCACCTATTTCTTTGCCACGCGGAGGAGCCCACGAGGCGGTGCTGCTGCCCGCGAACACCCCCAGGCAGATCAGAACTGTAAATTGCCGCGGAGTGCCTAGCGGTGAGTCCCACTTGCCTGCCGAGGCTCGTGATTGACGGCATGTCATGACCTCCGTCCCAGAAGCTTGGAAGCGGGCCCCCCGGCTGAGATCACTTCCGGCCGGCGCTTGAGGCCAATTGAGTCCGGGGACGGGCCCTGTCTGCTTGATACTGCGGAGCCGCGAGGAGCCGGCGAACGTGGGAAGCTGCGGCGCCTCGGCCATAATCCTGCCTGCGACTGCACTTAACAGACGGTGATTGTTGGTGCCTCTCCCATGACTCCGACCCGGAGCCCCCTGTTGCCTGGCCCCGAGACGGCGGGAACCACAGTGAGTTGCGCCTGGTGCCCCCTCCCCCCCCGCCGAGGCACAAGTACTGCTCCCCCTGAGTGCTGGCGCTGTAGTGGGTGACGCCATTGTGGGACTGTTGCGGGGGCCCACTTACCGCCCTACCCCACGCCCGCTCTGGACTCAGATCGTTGCTGCAGACCTACTCTATGTACTGTGCCCTCCACCCGCCATGTTCTGCCTTGTGGAGATAGCGTCGCACTCTTGAGCTGTCCCGATCCCTACCCCCCCACGCTGTGATACCCTCTGAGGTGCTGATGCCCGTGCCCTGTACGTGGACAAGATGGTGGGACGCCTGAGAGGACCGGCGAGCGCCTAGTGACACGGGGGGGACCGCAGGGGATTGCGACGTGGTACACGGCAACTACCACCCGCGGAAGCGGACAGGTGGGCATTTGAGGGATAGCCTCCCCTCCTCCTACACGCGATCCTTCACCCCGGGCGCCCTCTGGCATTGTGACTCCTCGCTTGCGCCTGGGATGTGGCGCGCCCCCCTGAGCTGTGTCACTTGTCAGCTGATCCGTCTCCCGCCGTGGTCCTGTTCGCAGCGTACCTCCAGGACACAGGTGTCTACTTTCCCTTGCCACCGTATAACGCTGCCCCCCCCCCCCCCCCCCAAGGAGCGCTGCTCCCCGGCTGCATATGCACATATTACCTCGCAAGATACGCTTGGCTATACTAGGCGGCACCTCTCATGTCTACGGGGCCAAAAACGAGAGCTGTGGCCAGTGGCGTGCAGGTGAGAGGCAAGACAATGAAGCCGTCTGAGCAGGATCCCATGGCCTCCAACCTAGATACAATGCTGGCGGCGATGGAAAGACTAGAAGAATCTATGCAATTGACCCGCACCTCCCTAGAGACTAAAATTGACAGTGTGGCTATAGATTTGACCCACCTCCGGGCTAACCACAAGAAGCTTGCTAACTGCACTACCACCCTGGAATCCACGGTGACGGACCTGACTCCCAAGATCACCCAACTAGATGCTCATGTCCGGGACCTTCTTAACAGGGTAGACTTTCTGGAGGACCGAGCAGAGGACGCGGAAGGCCGGGCCCGAAGGAACAATATTCGCATAGCGGGCCTGCCGGAGCGGTGGGAACCTAGGGCGGCACCTGAGCATGTGGAGCGCTGGCTGAGAGCCATTCTTCCGGAAGGCACCCTCTCGCAACACTTTGTCGTAGAGCGAGCCCATCGAGTGCCAAATCGACCTCCCCTTGAGGGCTCCAACCCGAGACCACTGCTGATTCGTGTATTGAATTATCGTGATCGCGACGCTATCCTCCGTGAAGTGAGGAAACTCGCCAAAGTCAGGGTTGATAACGCGAAAATCATGTTCTTCCCTGATTACACGATACAAGTGCAGCGTCAGCGTCACTCATTTCTGGGAGTGAAACAGCGCCCTCCGCCGCCTGGCTCTCAAGTATTCCTTACTGTTCCCTGCTCGCCTCTGTGTCGTGGCACAGGACAAGACACACTTTTTCAACACCCCTGAGGCGGTCGAGTCTTGGCTCGACTCGGGAGTTCACACCGAACCTGGCGAGATGCCCCCGCGGATGCCCCGCGACAGAGGAACCCGGCGGTGCCGGCGCAGGAGACCATCGACGGAGACCTCGACGCACACGGAGGCGGATGTGGGCCCTACCCCTGAACATCAGCAGACTGAACAACAGGAGGCTCTCCGCATGGTTGCGGAGATCAGTGGATCGCTTTCGGGTGACCTAGCCCCGGGTGCTAGCCCTGAACGTCAGCTGAGCGACGATGAATACCTTTACGGACTGCCGGACTCCCAAGTGTCGGGAGACCTTCCTGACATCACACCGCAAACTGCTGATTTGCTTCACTGACAATGTTTTACAGCTGGTCGACCTACACATGGAAGGTGACATCGTATTTCCAGAGATCGTCCCACACGGTGCTAGACTTATTGCTGTACCACTGGGGACTGTACCCTGCTACGGTGACAGGGTCTGGATCTGCCTCCTGTGCACCTATGTGAAGTAACATGCACTACTGATACTCCTTGACTGCTCCGCATGGTGGCGTATTCTGGGTTTGTATGGTGAGGGGGACATACCTCCCCGGAGGTAAGTGCCTATATGCGCCCCGCCAACTCCCTCTGTTATTTCCCTGGCCCACTTGGACTTCCTCCACTATGTACTGGTGACTTTCGCTGATTGTGGGCATTGAAACAATAATTGCCTGTGTTGGGGAGTATATACTCTCACCCTGTTTGCATGAACCCGTGGTACGCTAAATACTACAACCTCAGTACACTCCCCCCTGAAGATACGAACTGTTAGTGCTCACTAGAGCGTTTGGACGGCGACATGTTCGGCTGTTGTCCTTTTGGAATTCTGTTTATGTTTTTCATGTTTCTGAGACTGGTACTTTTTCCCTTTCCCTATGCTGTGTGCTGGCGGGGTGGCGGGACTGTGCGGGTGTTGTGGTGGCCATGGTGTGACAAAATGATCCTTTGGACTGTTGGGTGGGGCGCCGGGGGTGGGTGGTGGGGGCGGGGGGAGTGGGAATGGCAATATAATGTCTCCTATTAAATTTTGCACCTGGAACGTGCGCGGCATGTATACCCCCTCGCGACGTTACCAGGTATATTCATATCTCAAACGGCACCAAGTACAAATAGCACTGCTGCAGGAGACACACTTGACAGAACGCGAGTCACGCACATTGCGACGCAGATGGAGAGGGCAACTGCATGCCACAGATTTCTAAGCCTATGCGCGTGGAACTTTGATATGGATTCGCCCAGGGGTCCCCTTTGCTCTCACTCACAACACACTAGACCCTGAGGGCCGATAGGTGATATTGCAGGGTAGACTGGACGGTCAGCAGATAGTCATAGCTTCTGTATACGCCCCTAACACTGAGCAAGGACGGTTTCTTATGCAGTTATCGACAGCACTAGCGACATGCCCGGGCGTCCCACTCTTACTCGGGGCGACTATAACTGCGTGCTAGATGTCCACCTAGACCGATCGGACCTCGGACATGCCCCCCTTGCATGGCAGGCGGTTTAGAGCCGCTGCCAGCACATGCACCACACTGGTGCACCAATGGCAAGACCGTCAGCACCCGTCCGCACCATGACTATGCCTAGCACCATACACTCTGGCGGTTTCAAGCCCCATTACCCCCAGAGGAGATGCTATACTCGCGAGGTGCTACTAGCGCACAAGGGTGGTAACGGCATCAGAATTGGTCCAGGTTCTATGACTAATACCCTTAACTTGACTTAAGGGCTGTAATAACTTGCTTGAGAGCTTTCAAACTTGTGGCAATGGTAACTCCTGATCTGTTCCAGGCAAAAACGTGCACCCGTTGCATTGCTTTCAATGCAACGCGTGCACATTTTGGCGATTTCCTTGCGGCAGCGCGCAGCGCCATATGGTCGCAGGATCCCGCAAGGGAAGCGCTGCCTGCTCTTGGCCGCACCCCCACCCACTTGCACATGGCACGCGCGTGCGCTTTCGCACGTGGGTAGTTTCAGATAGCTTTCTGCAGCTCAGCAGGCTCAAAGGCTTTATTACAGAGTGAGCTGGGCACTTTTTCACCTTCCTGCTGCACTTTTGTTTAATATGATACTAGGGCTTGTTGGCTGTCTTGGTGGTTGGGAGAAGTGTTAAGTGGAAGAGGACCACAATATCTTTCTTCCTAAACGGTTATGATGAACACTGCTTCTCTGGGTTAGAACACGCCATAGTCTCCAGATCGGTGACTTTATTTTCTTTGCTTGACGTACACCACCCGGAGCGGATGTCGCTGAAGTCAGCACTGCCGCGGGTTCTCTGTGGCTGGTGACCCCTCGTGTCCTGCCGCTGGTCCTGCTTGGCTGGTGACCCATCGTGTCCTGCCGCTGGTCCTGCTTGGCTGGTGACCCCTCGTGTCCTGCTGCTGGTCCTGCTTGGCTGGTGACCCCTCGTGTCCTGACGCTGGTTCTTTGTGACTGGTGACCCCTCGTGTCCTGACGCTGGTCCTGCTTGGCTGGTGACCCCTCGTGTCCTGCCGCTGGTTCTCTGTGACTGATGACCGCTCGAGTCCTGCCGCTGGTTCTTTGTGACTGGTGACCCCTCGTGTCCTGCCGCTGGTTCTCTGTGGCTGGTGACCCCTCGTGTCCTGCCGCTGGTTCTCTGTGGCTGGTGACCCCTCGTGTCCTGCCGCTGGTTCTCTGTGGCTGGTGACCCCTCGTGTCCTGCCGCTGGTTCTCTGTGACTGGTGACCCCTCGTGTTTTGCCGCTGGTCCTGCTTGGCTGGTGACCCCTCGTGTCCTGCCGCTGGTCCTGCTTGGCTGGTGACCCCTCGTGTCCGGTCACTGGTCCTGCTTGGCTGGTGACCCCTCGTGTCCTGCCGTTCGTCCTGCTTGGCTGGTGACCCCTCGTGTCCTGACGCTCGTTCTCTGTGACTGGCTACCCCTCGTGTCCTGCCACTGGTTCTTTGTGGCTGGTGACCCCTCGTGTCCTGCTGCTGGTTCTATGTGGCTGGTGACCACTCGTGTCCTACCGCTGGTTCTCTGTGACTGGTGACCCCTCGAGTCCTGCCACTGGTTCTCTGTGACTGATGACCCCTCGTGTCCTGCCGCTGGTTCTCTGTGACTGATGACCCCTCGTGTCCTGCCGCTGGTCCTGCTTGGCTGGTGACACCTCGTGTCCTACCGCTGGTCCTGCTTGCCTGGTGACCCCTCGTGTCCTACTGCTGGTCCTGCTTGGCTGGTGACCCCTCGTGTCCTACTGCTGGTCCTGCTTGGCTGGTGACCCCTCGTGTCCTGCCGCTGGTCCTGCTTGGCTGGTGACCTCTTGTGTCCTGCGTGGCTGTGACTCCTCATGTCCGGTTGTGCAGCGTGTGAAGAGAGCAGGGTGGTCACCCTGCAGCGGGCTCACCCTTCCTCCTGCAGCGCCGCTCCGCTCGGGGACAGCAGTGCGCTAGCAGGAGGTGCCAGGATGGCGGTGGTCCTTCGCCCAGCCCTACAGGCAGCCCTGAAATGAGGGCAGGCTCGGGGCTGCTTCTTAAAGGGTCTTCAGGACCACCGTACTGATTTTCCAATGGTAGGAAAGAGGAGGATTGCTCATTTCGGGGCACTATGATGGAGGTGAGCTCCCTAATGTTTTTTCTTGTTGTACTTGTTTGCGTCATAATATCGTAGCAATTAGGCACACATGGCCTCCTTTTGGAAAACCAACTGGTCGTGCATTTAATAGGTCCTTTACTAATGTTACAGCAGTGTTTTCTGTCATTTGTTGGGTCAGATGAAGTTGTACTGAACAAAATATGGTTTTCCTTATTGACCGTAAAATGAGATTACCCACTTGCTCCTACCGACTCAATTTGGTAGAAACTTCTCCAGTTTGGTGACTGTAACTGTGAAATGCCTTTTTTATTTAAAAATTATGATTTTTTTTCATTTAAAAATTATGGTCTATTTCTCAATTTAGCTTAAACACATCAGTTTTGAGTATTCTAAAGTTTTGCAAGATATGTTTGTCACAGCTTTTTCATGTGGCTGAAAGCAGCAGCGTCACCAGCAGCGACTGGAGGCCATGACTGTGTTTTTAACACAAACTCATGGGTAAGGTTGTCATGATTGAAATCTTTTTTTTGCGCAATATGAAACAAAAGTTTTTTGTTAGAAGGAACTTCTTTTAGAGGAGCAAGCCATTGCATGTAAAAACAAGCATTGGCATAGCCAATAGGTGACGTCTTTGGGACCTTATAATTGTTTAGTTATGCAACCGTTGATGTTGTTGCACCAAGGACATTGTGCTGGATATCTAAACACTCATAAGGTCCCAAAGGCGAGACCTATTGGCTATGCCAATGCTTGTTTTTCTATTTATTGACTTTTGCAGCAAACACGGCAACCGTGCTGGCAACCGTGCTTTAGCTTAAAATGTTTAAAGTAAAAGCGCGGGTGCCGCCATTGCTGCAAAAGTAAAAAAAGAGAAAGCAAATGACAGCTGCTTGGTTTTTTTTTCAATGTATTTACTTTTGTTATAATAGCGGCACCCGCAGTTTAGCTTTAAACATCTTAAGCTAAATCGCGGGTGCCGCAATTCCTTCAGTCAAAAGTAAAGAAATATAAAAAAAGGCACAGGGATGCATTTTTTTCTATTTATTTACTTTTGAAGCAATCCTGGCACCCGCACTTTAGCTTATGATGTTTACAGCTAAAGTGGACGTGCTGCAATTGTGAGAAAAGTAAAGAAATTTGAGAAAAAACGGTGCTACCGAGTTCGGCAAGTGGTAAATAAGAAAAGAAAGGTGGTGATACCAATATTGCAGCTGAGGTGTGCCGTGCTGGGAACAAAAAAAAAAATATTCGGGCAGAGTGTGCAGGCAGGAGTGAGTGATTAAAGAAAATAGTGCTCACAGACTGTAATTAAAATATGAAGAGTAACGGCACATGTATCAGAGGCTGTCCTCATGAGAGGTTACAACAGGAGAAAGGGAGGTACTAAGGAAGGACACATACACTTATTAATGAATAAAAGGCGCCATTTACAAAGGACACTAACAGGAGCTAATGGAAAGATGGGAGGTAAATGGGTGGAGCTTCAAGTCCATACCTGAGTACAGAAAGTCTCAACGAGACAGCCCAAGCGCAGCCTAGGCGAGACCTAAAAATGAAAAGAGAGCTTTTTCATTTTTGAAAGGCATAATGTTTTCCTTTAAGGACAACAGCCTGCGTTGTTTTTTTAAGTGCTTTATTTTAAAAGCAGTCACAGACATGGTAGTCTGCTGACCCCATCAGGTCACCATCTCAATGAGTGTCAACCATTCTCCATAGGTCGTAAATTGCGACCTGCCTCATGAATAATAATGAGGCAGTGTCTGAGGCACGGTTGTACATCAGATTTTGTGACTCGCAAGTTGTGAGTCGCTAAACTTGCAATTTCGGAGTTGAAAAGCTGAGGTTCGTACATATGGCCCAGAGTTCCTCTGCTAAGCATTAGTGCTGGCAGCCACAGCTACCCAGGGATGGGCTTGAGGTCAAGAGAACGAGTCTGACTGGACCCAAGACGGTATTTGTGAGTGTACTGCATGATAAGGCCCCCGCCATATCATACAGTACCCCCAAATTCTCACAGTGCCCCTTTCACTTTCAGCCACATTGTCCTGCTCCGGCTTAAAGTCCTGCATTTGAGAAAATAATAGTTTTTTTAAGTGATTCATTGCACCCTGATGTTTTGAATAATGAACTAGAAGGGGCTGTGAATGTTGGCTTGTTCACTACAGCTGTTCTGCTGCAGTGATTCAGGGGTCACTCAGAACACCTCAGGGTGTAGTGCGTTGGCACCATCGGGCACGACCCCCACTGTAAGAGCTGATGCCCCAGCAGTGATTGACACCTGATGGCTCTGTAACCCACTGATGCCCGGAACCCTTCCCATGTTAAAGGTTGGCTTCTCTCACTCCCTGTGCTGATAATAGTGGAGGTAGCCGCACGTCATGTGGTAGTGGGTGAACTGTCCATGTTCCTCATATTGTATATTTTTGTTCGGTAAAGCAAATTCAGTAATATGATTTCAGCCAGACTCCCCCATGCACATGTTCAGCAGGTGCATATACGAACCAAGCTATCTTACTGGCTTTAGAACAAGTGACCTGCATGTTATCCACAGACCACCCCAGCAGGCACTGGACTTCCTGACCTCTCTCAGTGGGACTGGACTGTGTAACCTGGTTTTATCCACAGACCACCCCAGCAGGCACTGGTCTTCTGACCTCTCAGTGGGAATGGACTGTGTAACCTGATGTTATCCACAGACCACCCCAGCAGGCACTGGACTTCCTGATCTCTCTCAGTGGGACGGGGCTGGATAACCTGATGTTATCCACAGACCACCCCAGCAGGCACTGGACTTCTGACCTCTCAGTGAGACAGTGTATCCTGATGCTATCCACAGACCACCCCAGCAGGCACTGGACTTCCTGACTTCTCTCTGCGGGACTGGACTGTGTATCCTGATGCTATCCATAGACCACCCCAGCAGGCACTGGACTTCGGACCTCTCTCTGTGGGACTGGATTTTGCAGCCTGTTGTTATCCACAGACTACCCCAGCAGGCACTGGACTCCCTGACCTCTCTCTGTGGGACTGGGCTGTGTAACCTGTTGTTATCTACAGACCACCCGAGCAGGCACTAGACTTCCTGACCTCTCAGTGGGACTGGACTGTGTAACCTGATGTTATCCACAGACCATCCCCGCAGGCACTGGATTTCCTGACCTCTCTCAGTGGGACTGGGCTGTGTAACCTGCAGGTGACAGTTCATGTCAAGGGCTCTACTCACCTCTTTGTCAGCTTCTCGAGCTCTTTCTGTCCAACTCACAGACCTCAATACAGGGAGAGGTTTGAAGGGTTCAAGAATGACTCTACCTTTCCACTACAGTCCACCCTGACACGCGCATGGTCCCCACAACTCACCCTCAGCTCCACCTCCTTCTCTTTCTCCCATTCTTGTGTGTTTGGTGCTGCAAATGCAATATAATCATGCAAAGTAAACACTGAAATACAGTGCTGCAGACCCTTCAATGCATCCTCCTCAACGTCCAATCCCTCCACAAACACACAAACAGAAACCTGGACCAACACCACCTCGGGACCGGACATCGCCATCGCCATTCCCCAAGGATACACCAGGCAGGTCCGCCCCACCCGCCCGGAGGAGGAATCGCCATCGTCCACAAATCCACCCTCCGCTTGAGCACACCCCTGACAAGCCCACAGACGTAATGGGCCACCTTCATTTCAAGATACTGGCCAGCCCTACCTCCACCCTCCAAGGAACACTCATCTACCGACTGCCTGGATCCCACGGATTTTTCACCAACTCTCACGGACATCATCTCCCCGCATGCCATCACGTCCACCAACTACACCCTACTGGGAGACCTCAAGTTCAACCTCGACAATCAACTGGACCCCAGCACCACATCCCTTCTGGACATCCTCCACAACATTGGATTCTGCCAGATCGTGACCGAACCTACCCTCTCAGATGGACACACCCTCGACCCCCTCTTCACAACAGGAAACTCTATCACCTTCAGCCACACCACCAAACTCCTGTGGACTGACCATCGGTGCGTCCACTTCACCTTCAGAACACCTACCATCCATAGACACCAGCACCTGCTCCCACGAAGAAACTGGACCAGGATCACCAATGACCAGCTAACCTCATCACTCAGCAACTCCACCCCAACTGAGGAAAAGTATTTTTCGATCAACAATCATTCTTACCAGGACTCCATTGGTTTTTAACATTGCCATCTCGTGGCAAACACTTTCACAGGACCCACCTGGTCGTTTTTCTTTTGTACAAAGAAAATTCTATCAGCATGACAAAAATCAATTTTTGTAGGCCTGCATTTCTGCCCAGGAACTGTCACCCTCCCAACCCCCTGTTCTCTGCAGTTCATCAGAAAGCCACATGGCCCTCATCCCAAGTTAATGACTCATCTTTCCTCTCCTGCTCCCAGCCTGATAACACATCCTTGACATCCTGATTAGGTTATCTGGACAATGGTCTGACTGCTGAACTTTCATCCAGACAAATCGGAGAATGGCTCGTAAAGCTGGGGCTTTGATCAAGGCAACTGGGCAAAGAAACCTGAGGAAATTAAACCCCGATCAAAGCCAAACTAACATTTTTACTATGTACTTTTCCTTGACCAGGTCACTAACTACAAACACCACCTGGATCCAGCTAATCAACAACAAACACTGCCCTGAGTGAATAATGGACTAACAGCCAAATGAATGTACTAAGAAACATATAAAAGGCATGTAAGCTACAGAGTGAAGTAGCAGCCTCCTTTGCACTGTCCTTTGACTCGCTTGGGACTCTGTTCCATAGCCCGGGCTATTGAAATAAATCTGGGTTCCTCCTGCAGACGAAGGCTCCTTTGTCTCCTTTTTATTAAGTATGCAAGGTACGGAAGACTAGGGCAGTTCCCCCGTCGCCGAGACCCAGTGAGTGAGTTAATCCGGTTCTTCAATTGTCGCCCGAATAGGGACTTCACGAGTACGGAGGTCAGGCCCGGTGGATGTGAGAAGGTGCACGGAGAGACTCTGACGAAGGTACCCTACCCAAGGGATTCTTGTATTCCGGTAGACCGAACGACTCGCTCGCTGTTCCTTCCCACCCGGTCTGGGCCACTTGACCGCCTTCTCACTGGAGTCCCCTAGCAAATAATTTCTGGATCAGGACACAGCCCTACGTCTGCAGAAGAGAACCACCCCTGTAAGGTAAGGGTGGACTGATCATCCACCAAGTCTGTATGAATCTGTTATTGACTTTGGCAAAAGCCAAGTCGTTATTGACTTTTGCCAAAGCCAAGCAAGCGAGGTGAAGTTTTAAAAACCCGCTTGTGTCTGTTCTGTATAATTCTGCTATTATTGTCCTTTGCAAAAGACAAGCAAGCGAGGTGAGTTTTAGGAACCCGCTGGTGTCTGTTATCTGTTTTTAAGCATGCCAGTCAGTAGTAAGTTCAAGAGATTATGTTGTTGTATGTGCACTCAGTACTCCCAGCTGGAGGCAGCCTGCCCGATCCCTCCAGAAGGGACCCCTGGCCATACCATGTATGTTAAATATGGCCCTTTTTGCCATAATGTTTTCCTCATTTCGGGTGAAATACACCAAGAAAAGTAACGCAGAGTTACAGTGGCCACTTTATGGCTCCTTTGATTCCCAAGTCCTCGCCAACTTAGAGGAACGACTAATTAAAAGAAAAACGCGCCCGTCCATGTTTGAATCTGTCCGATTTTGGAGGAAAGAGATAGAACAGAGAGCTAGAAAACAGAGGGGGCAAGAAAGAAAACAAGAACTTATGTCAATGGCCGACCACGCCAGAGAAAATTTACAAAATCGAATAACAAAATCGGTAGAAATAGCCAATAGGGAGCATGGGGCACGGGTACAGAAATGTTATTCAGTCCGTGAAGAAAAAGGAAAGGTCCATATAGAGGGGGGAGAAGAAAGTGATTCATTGCTTAACACTATGCTAGAAAGTCCTCCTGCTTATGCCCCAATGTACCCTCCCTGACACCTCACACCCCGCATGTCACCCTACCACCACCCGCTCCTGCCCCCACTGCCCCTCCTACTGTTTCCCCTGCCGCACCAGCCCTCCCGACCTTTCCCATGACACAGACCACACCCGTTAACGCTGTCCTCACCGAGGGAATGACAACAAGTCCCCATCCGTCCAACCCTAGCGGTTTTACCCCTACCCGTCCTTTTCTTGCTTCCCCGTGGTCTACAATTAAGCAAGACTTATGTAAATTATTGAATTCCCCACCGATTGGCCTCCTTGCGCTCAGCAGTCAGCTTTTCGTCCCTTCAAGAGAAAGACCTACAAAGGCAACAGTGTGAATGTTGGATGAATACCAAAAATATGTATTCATTTAAAGATATATGGTCCACCTTTTCTCAATGGAAAGTTATGGAACAAACCACCTGGGCTGAATACATGTGTGCTTTGGTAATGCAAAAATTTGAGAATGTGTCTGTGCAGATACCCACCGGATTAATGGACCTTAGGTCACAAATAAAAAGAGGCGATGTTCAAGGAGGGGGGATGTTTGGTGCTATATCCGTTTTAGTGGCTTACTGTGACATGACTGCCTTTTCAAATGCCCCTTTAGAAACAGCTAGGCCAATGAGAGAAGCGGCGCCTGTCTTTGTTAATGCGCTTACCGATTCCCAAAATAATGGCCGAGGGGCTGTTGAAGCACACTGGCGCAGGCTTTGGGTTCGTGTTCCTTGGAAAAGGTCAGAAGTAATGCAGTTAAAAGGACAATTACCAGATCCCCGGAAGAATCCGGCTGACTTTTACAGAGAATTAGGTCAGATTATATCTGCAGGTACTCTGGTTCTTGAGGATATAGATCTACTCTTTGGCACGGTTGTCCCCACTGAAATTTGGGACAAAATTAGACATACTGACCATGAAGTGGCATTGGGAGGCAAATGGGCTGACCTAGAGGCCATGGAAGAAGCCAGGGCAGGTGGGACTAAACCAGAAGCTGCTATCCTGACATTACCCGGCAAAATAATGACGTTTATGAAAACACTTTTGCCAGAAACTGTCATCAATTGGGATAAAATAAACGCCTGTAGGCAGCGAAAGGATGAGAATGTGGCTGACTTCTTTACCTGTTTCGAGAGAGTACAAGGGACATAGTGGTTTGGATCCCCGGACCCCAGGTTCTGGCCCAATGTTTATCGATAAGTTTGTCAGCAACTTACTTCCAGAGATATCTGCCAGGCTTAAGAAGGTTGAAAGTACATGGTCTGCCCAAACTATGACTGTTATTTTGGCTATGACACATCATCATGAGAATAGGGAGAATGAAGATAGAGACAAGGAAAGTAAGAAGGTTAAGGATCTTAAGACTAAGGCCCTTCTGCAGCAGGCTTGCCCTCCCCGAGGTCCCGATGCCCGCGGGAATTTCGGACCACAGCCCCATCCCTCTCCAAGGGTTCGCCAGTCTAACCCCTCCAGCCCTCCACGCACAGGAGCCCTCCAAACAGATCAGTGCGCTTATTGTAAGGGGTACGGCCATTGGATAGATGAGTGTCCTGTATTAGCTGAAAACATTCGAACAGGGAAGACTCGGCCTCACACTCCAAGGGAAGCGAGGCCGACTTGGGACCATGGCCCGCCCCATCCACAGGATAAAGAACGTAGGCCCAGGGATGAATAGCTAATAGGTTTGATGGATATGATGCAACACGTACTTATTATAATGATGATTATGACGAAGTTGATGAGACAGGATCCTACCAAGTATAGGACAGCCAGGAAAGGGGTATTACCAGAGTGCAAATTCCAGTGGACCAAAGGGGCCCATATGTTCAAATGTCAGTTGTGTGGAAAGATAAGAATTTTCTTTTGGATACTGGGGCCACCAGGTCTTCTATTGCACGTCTGTCAGTCCTGGAGGTACCCCTTTCTGGCAATATGAATGTCTCCGTGGGTTTTGCAGGAACACCTGTGACCAGCCCTGTCTCTGAACCCCTCCCTCTCGATATTGGTCCTGCACATGTTGATGCTCCCTTGGTCTTTACTACAGGTTGCAGTGAGAACTTGCTAGGTTTGGATTTACTGAAAGCTCTGTATGCGACCATATCATGTAGTCCCCAAGGAGTATCCCTGACCATTTCTCCCACCGCAGCTTCCTACATGTATCTGTCAGGTCCCCTCCCACCAGAGTTGCAGTCTCTACCTTCCTCCCTCTGGGCATCATCAGACACTGATGTAGGGTGTCTCAACATACCAACTCATGTGGTACACATCCAGCCAGGTGCAATTCTCACCCGCCTCCGATAGTATCGACTACCCGCAGAAGGAGAAATGGCCCTTTTGACAATAATATCTGAATTAATGGACAAGGGCGTAGTGGAGGAGACAAGTGGCAATATCTGTAACAGCCCATAATTCCTGTTCTTAAAAAGACCAATGGAGATGCGCTCTCCCCTAAAGTATCCCGATTTGGGATTGACCCGAGAGCTCTTAACAAAATAACAATCTCCCAATACCCTGTTGTCCCCGACATTACAACCCTCTTAACGATGGTCCCTTCTGACGCAACGCACTTCTCTGTCATAGACCTGAAGAATGCTTTCCTATACATCCTGACAGCAGACATTTTTTTGGTTTCTCCCTTGGTGGGCGGAGCTTTAGATTCTGCCGTGCCCCTCAAGGTATCACGAGAGCCCCAGTAATTATAGTCAAGCCCTAAAAGGTCAACTAGATTCCTTGGAACTCCCTGACAATTCCACACTCCTACAATATGTAGATGACCTCCTCATTGCTGCAAATTCTGCCCCAGCATGTAAAGAAGCTACTCTCTGTCTGTTACGCCACCTTGCCCTCCATAATCACAAAGTTTCTTTGAAAAAGTTGCAATTTGTCAAGAGAAGGTAACCTTTTTAGGTCATCTCCTCTCGAAGGAGGGAAGGCAGTTCACCGCTGATCGTGTAGCCATTATCAATGCTATGACGGCCCCATGAACACAGAAGCAGGTGCGAGCTTTTCATAGGCCTAACCTCATACTGTAGACAGTGGATTTTTTGGCCATGGTCAAACCTCTTCTTGCCCTTATCAATAAGGGCATATCAGACAGTTCCTTTCCATGGACTACAGAGCATGCGCAGGTCTTCCAAGATTTGAAGAGGGCCCTGTGTACTACTCCAGTCCTCGGTACTCTTGACTATAGCAAACAATTTTTTCTTTTTGTACACGAGATGGACGGCTGTGCATGCGCGGTCTTGACCCAGATGTTTGGAGGTCACCAACGAACATGTGCCTATTTTTCAGCCACCTTAGACCCTGTTGCAAGGGCTCTCCCAGGATGCCTACCAGCGACCGCTGCGGCCGCCCTCATGGTCCGACAGAGTGCGGGAATCGTCATGAACTCCCCCCTGACTCTAATAGTCCCCCATTCTGTAGACACCCTCCTTAACAACACCAAGACACAGTACCTCACCAGCGCACGACTTACAGGGTATGAACTGACACTCTTTGCCAGCCATATTAACATCAAACGATGCACTGCACTAAACCCCGCCACATTACTTCCACTGGACACTCAGGATGCCCGCTTAGACCCACATGATTGCATATTAAGGACAGAGGTAGGCATAAAACAGAAATTTCACGCCGCTAACCACCCCTAGTCCGCAGGTCTTGTGGAGGTATACAATGGTATCCTAAAAACAAAAATTGCCAAAATAGTAGCCGAGACAGGTGTCACTTGGGTTGATGCTCTGCCTTTAGCCCTACTGTCCACAAGAACCACGGCCCACACCAGAATCGGCCTATCCCCCCATGAAATTATGTTCAGGAGTCCTGCCCAACCCCGCCAAGTACTACTAGCCACCCGTACCGCTGTGAAAGTGGATGGTCGAAAGAACTGGGTACACTCTACCCACTGCCGGCGTGTCCCTCTGCCTCTCCCCTATGATCAGTGGGTAAAGGAAGGACTGGGAGACACAGAGACAGAGACAGTTCCAACATTTGTCCCATTCAGCGATGCCAGACTGCATTGTACATCCACTGAAGCGGAGAGTGACGACATACTAAGAGGAAGGGTGGAACCCTCCCTTAACACTGCTCAGCACCAAGAACAATTGTTTCCCGATCACACTGTCTCCACTTCCCAACGATACAACTTGCGCCCCAGAAGACAGGCTTGCCCTTGTCTTTGCCAAGTACCGACAGGCTGTAGGGCTTCCCGGATGAGAGTAGTGCTGGTGTGACAGACTAAGGTATGCCACAAGGGCTCCTTGGCACCCGCGCCCAGTGAAGCAAACACCAATCACAGACAGCCGCCAGAGGTCCCTGGCTTAGCACAATGGCAGCCGTTCCAAGCACCCGAACATGGAAACAGAATGTCAGTCTCCGACACAGCAAACTATTCATGATCTCCATAATGACACTGTTTGTCTCCCTCCTTCTGTCTATACTTGGTTGGCTGTTCCTGATCTATCACCCTGCTACCTTGCCGACCCCTACACCGACCCCTGCAGAACACCTCTATTTTTCACTGCCAACCCACTCAATCAATCAATCATTTGCATTTGTAAAGCGTGCTATTCACCCATGGGGGTCTCAAGGCGCTGGGGGGGGGGGGGGTCAGTGCTCAAAAAGCCAGGTCTTGAGCTGCCTTCTGAAGGAGAGGTGGTCCTGTGTGGTGCGCAGGTGGCTGGGAAGAGAGTTCCAGGTCTTCGCTGCCAGGTAGGAGAAGGACCTGCCCCCGGCGGTGGCCCTGCGGATGCGGGGCATGGCTGCCAGGGCTTGTCCTGTCGAGCGCAGGGTGCGAGGAGGACAGTAGAGGAGAGGCGGTGGTTGATGAGTTTTGGTCCGAGGTTGTGAAGGGCTTTGTGTGTGTGGGTGAGGAGCCTGAAGGTGATCCTCTTGCTGACTGCGAGCCAGTGAAGTTTCTTCAGGTGTCCGGAGATGTGGTGGTGGCGGGGGATGTTCAGGATGAGTTGTGCGGCTGCGTTCTGGATTCGTTGAAGTTTCTTATGTAGCTTGGTAGTGATGCCGGCGTACAGAGTGTTCCCATAGTCCATGCGGCTGGTGACGAGGGCATGGGTGACGGTCTTCCTGGTGTCGGTGGGGATCCAGCAGAAGATTTTGCGGAGCATGCGGAGGGTGTTGAAGCATGCCGATGTCACTGCGTTAACCTGCCTGTTCATGGAGAGGGACGAGTCCAGGATGAAGCCGAGGTTGCGGGCGTGGTCGGTGGGTTGGGGAGTGCTGCCCAGGGCGGGGGGCCACCAGGATTCGTCCCAGGCGGTGGGAGTAGGGCCGAGGATTAGGACCTCCGTCTTATCGGTGTTGAGTTTAAGCCGGCTGTCTGTCATCCAGTCCGCTACTTCCTTCATGCCTTCATGTAGTCTGGTTCTTGCTGAGGTGGGGTTGTTGGTGAGGGGGAGGATGAGCTGAGTGTCGTCGGCGTAGGATATGATGTTGAGTCCGTGTTTGCGTGCGATGTTCGTCACGGGGGTCATGTAAATGTTGAAGAGGGTGGGGCTGAGGGAGGATCCTTGTGGGACGCCGCAGATGACTTCAGTAGCTGTAGATCTGAAAGGGGGGGAGTCGGACTCTCTGTGCTCTTCCGGAGAGGAAGGAGGTGATCCATTCCAGGGCCTTGCCTCGGATGCCGGCGTTGTTGAGGCGCTGTATTAGAGTATGGTGGCATACCGTGTCGAAGGCTGCAGAGAGGTCCAGGAGTATGAGTGCCACGGTCTCTCCCTTGTCTGTCAGGGATCTGATGTCGTCTGTGGCTGCGATGAGGGCGGTCTCGGTGCTGTGGTTAGCTCTGAAACCAAACTGTGAGGGGTCGAGTGAGTCGTTGGATTCTAGGGCGGTGGTGAGTTGAGTGTTGATGATCTTCTCAATCACTTTGGAGGGGAATGGGAGGAGCGAGATGGGCCGGAAGTTTTTGAAATCGGTGGGGTCTGCTGTAGGTTTCTTTAGGAGGGCGTTGAGTTCGGCGTGTTTCCAGTTTTCGGGGAAGGTGGCGGTGGTGAGTGATGCGTTGATGACGTCTCGTAGGTGGGGTGCGATGATGTTGTTGGCTTTGTTGAAAATGTGGTGCGGGCATGGGTCGGATGGGGATCCTGAGTGGATGGAGTTCATGATGCGGGTGGTTTCCTCGGTGGTGGTTGGGTTCCAGGTGTGGATGGTGGTGTTGTCAGTGTCGGATTCCGGAGGTGGGTTCATGTTGGATGTGGCGAGGCTGTTGTAAATATCGGTGACCTTGTGGTGAAAGAAAGCCGCAAGGGAGTCGCAGAGATCCTGAGAGGGGGGGATGGCGTTGTTTTCAGCATCGGGGTTAGAGAGTTCCCTGACGATGCCGAATAGTTCCTTGCTATTGTGGGCGTTGTTTTCGAGCCTGTCTTTGAAGGATGATTTTCTTGCTGCGCGGAGGAGTTGGTGGTGTTTGCGGGTGGCGTTCTTGAGAGCAGACATGTTCTCGTCGGTCTGATTGAGGCGCCAGGTTTTTTCGTGGGTGCGACATTCTTTTTTGGAGTCCTTGAGGGTGGGGGTGAACCAGGAGTTTTTCTTGTGGTTGTCTTTGTGTACCTGGGTCTTCAGGGGGGCTGGAGGTTGGCGCAGTATGAGATCCAGTTCGTGAGGTTGGAGGCCGCTTCGTTTGGGTCTGCGGTGCTGGTGGGTGGGTTCTGGGAGAGGGCTGTGGTGAGTTGTTCGGTGGTGACTCGGTTCCATTGTCTTCTTGGTGGTTGTTGGGCATGGTGGTGTACGGCGTTTTTTTTAAGCTGAAGTGGACACAGCTGTGGTCCGTCCAGGATAGTTTGGTGGTGAGGCTGAAGGAGATGTGTTTGCTGGAGGAGAAGATTGGGTCGAGTGTGTGTCCGGCGTAGTGGGTGGGGGTGTTGACCAGCTGTTTCAGTCCGAGGTTGGCGAGGTTGTCCAGTAGGGTGGTGGTATTGTTGTCGGCGTGGTTCTCCAGGTGGAAGTTGAGGTCCCATAGGAGTATGTAGTTGGTGGAGGGGAGTGCGTGTGGGCTGATGAAGTCTGCGATGTCTTCGCTGAATTTTGTGCGAGGTCCCGGTGGTCTGTAGATGAGGGTGCCTCTAAGGGTGGTCTTTGGGTCGCTGTGGATTGAGAAGTGGAGGTGTTCGGCGTCGGGGAGCGTGTTGTCGTGTTGGTCGTTATGCGGATGGAGCTCTTGTGGACGATGACGATGCCTCCTCCGGTGTGGTTAGTGCGGTCTCTCATGATGATTTTGTAGCCGTCGGGGATGGCTATGGCGGTGTCGGGTGCAGAGGAGGGGTTCATCCATGTCTCCGTGAGGAAGGCGATGTCCGGGGTTGTGGAGTCGATGAGGTTCCATATTTCGATGGCGTGCCTATGGACGGATCGGGTGTTGATCAGGATGCATTCGAGTTTGTTTCCGGGGGAGTTGTTCTTGTTGGGTGCGTTGGGTGTTCGTAGACAGGTGAAATGGCAGTTGCGGCAGGAGAAAGGTCCGTGGGCTCGCTTCGGGGTGGCGCGGCAGCAACCCGGTGTGCGTCCGCGGTTGAGGGCGGTGAGGGTGGTGGTGTCGTAGATCCGGCGGGGGGTGGGGGTCACGGGGGCCAGGGGTTGTGGTGCTGGGCGCGGTCCAGGCGCAGACGGGCTTGCCTTAGGCGCGCCCGCTGCGCGTGTCCGCTGCGCGGCCTCGCAGCGGCCGCCATTTATGGGGTAGCTGGGGGAGGAGGGGTCAGCTGGGGGGTGGGGGGTGGGCGGCGGGAGGGTAGGCGGGGAAAAGACCGATTTGCGGTCAAAAAACGGCGGGAAAAGGGTGGCGGGAGGGACGGAAGCAGAACGAAGGGGAATCTGTGGGGAGAAAAAACAGTGAACAGAGACAGACAAAGATGGCAAAAACAAAGGGGAATCTGTGGGGAGAAAAAACTGTGAACAGAGACAGACAAAGATGGCAAAAACGAAGGGGAATCTGTGGGGAGAAAAAACAGTGAACAGAGACAGACAAAGTTGGCAAAAACGAAGGGGAATCTGTAGGGAGAAAAAACAGTGAACAGAGACAGACAAAGATGGCAAAAAACGAAGGGGAATCTGTGGGGAGAAAAAACAGTGAAAGACTGGGGGCAGATGGAACCAACGAGTTACCCCACTGTGCAGAATTCTTCAACAACACCTTCATCCAAATGCTGCATCACCACCAGCTAATCATGAACACCTCCAACTGCTGGGTGTGCGGACTAATGCCACATTCCATGCTACATCCTGTCCCATTCTTTCCTTTCCCGTTCTCCATCTCTGGGTCTTGCCTTGCATGGTGGATGTTGATGCAGGAGGCCTACACTGTCAATGGTACTGCCCATCCTGTCCATGGCACATTCCGTGATGACTTCTGGCGGAACAGATCTGGCAATACCAACGCCCCTTTTTGCCCGACTGACTCATCCGCAATACTGTTATCACCAGGCGAACTCGGCGAAATGGTGGTATTCAATTCAAGTAATCGTCATACATTCTCAAGGTTCCGCACACAAAAGATATTAACAGATGAACGAGATGCTGTAAACGTCATAAATGTGCAAGGCTGTGTCTGCATTCATGGTCTAGGGACTAAGAAAGTTGGTACCAGTACGTGTGACATCACAAAAACCTTTAACGCTGCATCTCCTCTGAAACTGGTAGCATCTCCCAATACCTACTTCATCTGTGGCACTGCTGCCTACACTTAGCTTCCCCGTAACTGGTCTGGCACCTGCTATCTGGCCTTCCTCCTTCCTCCAACGTATTCCACCCATGGAGGCTACCACCTGACAATGAAGGGCGCCCTGCGCCACACACGTAGGGGCGTCATATCAGTTGAGGATACAGCAGGTCAGGAAACTGGGGATTTCTTTAAAGGTATCCTTCCATTTTGGGGTCCCATGGCAAACAGGACTGACCAGGGTCCTTGATGACACCATCACAGTAACAGCTGGTGCCCTCTCCAACATCACTGCAGAGCTGCAGGCGGACCGCCTCATCACGCTTCAGAACAGAATGGTCCTAGACGTCATACTGGCTCATCGTGGTGGTGTATGCAAATTGATCGGCTCAAGTTGCTGCGTGTACATCCCCGACAACGCCCCTACTGTGTACGATGCCATCCAACGTCTGCATCACCTTTCCTCTGAAATTCATCTGGAAAAAGGCAACTGGTCCCTCACAAACTGGATCTGGGGCCTCCTTTCTCAGTGGGGGCGGAAGATCCTTATCTTCCTTGCCTTGGGAGTAGCTGTCCTGGTCTCCTGCTGTTTGTGTTTTCAGTGCCTGCCAGTACTCTGTACAATGTGTGTCCAGACAATCAAGCCTCCGCCATCAAACATTCACAACTCCAATATGATGGTGATGATCCAGCAAGAAACAGATGGCCTTATGAACATTGACATTTCCTAAAGTATTTGCCACTCTATGGCAAAATGAGGGTCTGAGGAAAAGTATTTTTCGATCAACAATCATTCTTACCAGGACTCCATTGGTTTTTAACATTGCCATCTCGTGGCAAACACTTTCACAGGACCCACCTGGTCGTTTTTCCTTTGTACAAAGAAAATTCTATCTGCATGACAAAAATCCATTTTTGTAGGCCTGCATTTCTGCCCAGGAACTGTCACCCGCCCAACCCCCTGTTCTCTGCAGTTCATCAGAAAGCCACATGGCCCTCACCCCAAGTTAATGACTCATCTTTCCTCTCCTGCTCCCAGCCTGATAACACATCCTTGACATCCTGATTAGGTTATCTGGACAATGGTCTGACTGCTGAACTTTCATCCAAACAATCGGAGAATGGCTCGTAAAGCCGGGGCTTTGATCAAGGCAACTGGGCAAAGAAACCTGAGGAAATTAAACCCCGATCAAAGCCAAGCTAACATTTTACTATGTGCTTTTCCTTGACCAGGTCACTAACTATAAACACCACCTGGATCCAGCTAATCAACAACAAACACTGCCCTGAGTGAATAATGGACTAACAGCCAAATGAATGTACTAAGAAACATATAAAAGGCATGTAAGCTACCGAGTGAAGTAGCAGCCTCCTTTGCACTGTCCTTTGACTCGCTTGGGAATCTGTTCCATAGCCCGGGCTATTGAAATAAATCTGGGTTCCTCCTGCAGACGAAGGCTCCTGTGTCTCCTTTTTATTAAGTATGCATGGTATGGAAGACTAGGGCGGTTCCCCCGTCGCCGAGACCCAGTGAGTGGATTAATCTGGTTCTTCACAACCATCGTGGAATACGATGAGCCCTACACCGCAGATTGAACCCTGCACAGATGGATCTCTGACAGCGCCAACACCATAGCCCCCCTCAAGAAAAACAACAACACCCACGCCAAGAAGGCTAGATGGTTCACCACTGAACTTTGAGAATCCAGGTGCACTTGCTGCCGCCTCAAAAAGGCCTGGAGGAACACCAAATCCACAGAAGGCCACAACAACTTCAGAGCCGCCACCAACGCCCGCCACCAACTCATCAGAAAAACGAGGAAAAAAGCGTTTGAAGACAGAATCTCCACTCATGCTCACAACAGCAAAGTACTCTTCAACATCATCAAGGAGTTCGCCCAACCCACCAGCGAGTCCACCGACATCCCTCCCTCACAAGACCTCTGCGACAAACTCAGCACCTTTTTTCCACCACAGAATCAAGAGCATCTATGACTACTTTGACGAAGATGACCAACACACAGAACCCTCACCAACCACCTGCAACACCCTGAATCCAGCAGTCGACAACTGGACAGCTCCTCACCACCGAAGACACACTGAAGACGATGAAGTCAATCCACTCTGGGCACCCACGGCCCCTGCTCCCACCACATTTTCAGAGCCACCGACACCATCGCACCCATGCTCTGCCACACCATCAACCACTCCCTTGCAACCGCCTCGTTCCCTGATGACTGGAAACACGCTGAGGTCAACCCTCTCCTGAAGAAACCCTCAGCGGTCTCCACCGACCTCAAAAACTACACACCCAGCTCCCTGCTCCTGTTCCCAGTGAAAGTCATCAAGAAAGCCATCAACAGCCACATTCATCGAAGAGCACAACATCCTCGACTCCTCCCAATCCGGCTTCAGAAAAAAACACAGTATGGAAACCGCCCTCCTCGCTGCAACAGAAAACACCTGTACCTTATTGGACAAAGGAGAAACAGCAGCCCTCATCCTCCTCGACCGCTCAGCGGCATTCGACACAGTCTCTCACCGCACCCTAATATGCAGACTCCATGACGCAGGGATCTAAGACAAGGCACTCGACTGGATCCACTCCTTCCTCTCCGGCAGAACGCAGCAGGTCAGACTCCCCCTTTCCTCTTGGACCCTACACCTAACGAGTCCCCCAGGGGTCCTCCCTCAGCCCTACGCTCTTCTTCGTCTACATGGCTCCACTCGCCCCCATCGTCAGAACCTACGGACTCAACATTGTGTCATGCGCAGACGACACCCATCTCATCCTCTCCCTATCCAACGAACCCAACACAGCCAGACAACTTTTGAGAAGGCATGGAAGCCGTCGCCAAATGAATGGAAAACAGCTGCCTACAACTGAAGACCAACAAAACGGAAGTACTCATCATTGGCCCAAACTCCGATGCTTGGAAGGACACCTGGTGGCCCCCTGCCCTCAGAAGCCCACCCACCCCCACGGACCACGCACGCGACCTGGGAATCATCCTGAGTCAGAGCTCAAAATGGACCGCCAGATCAACTCTGTCTCGTCCTCCTGCTTTCACACCCTCCTACATAAAACCTTCAAATGGATCCCCTCGGACATAGAAAGGCCGTCATTCATGCCCTGGTCACCAGCAGGCTCGACTACCGCAACGCACTCTATGCCAGAGTAAACAAAAACCTCACCCGCAAGCTACAGAACATCCAAAACAGTACACAACCTGCCAAGACACTGCCACATCTCCCAGCACCTGCGCACACTCCACTGGCTCCCCATCAAAGCTAGAGTCACCTTCAAGATGCTCACCCATGCACACAAGGCCCTCCACGGCACCGGACCAGCATACCTGAACAGCCAACTCAAAGTCCACGCACCCCAAAGGCCCCTACGATCAGCCCAGCTCTCCTACACCGCACCAGAAAGACCAGATCGGGCGGCTGCTCCTTCTCCTTCCGTGCGGCCAGAGCCTGGAACGCCCTTTGATCCACCTCAGACAGATAACATCGCTCCCCATCTTTGCAAGAAACCTCAAAACCTGGCTCTTCCACAGATCCCATCCTTGATGGAATGGAACCTGCGACCCCCCCCACCCCTAGCGTCCTGAGACCTTTACGGGTGAATAGTCGCGCTTAACAAACACCTGATTGATTGATGGATTTCTTACAGACGCTGCAATTTAAACTATGAGAAAAAACTGATTTTAAAGAGTTATGAAAGCAGCAGAAACACATCAAAGCCATTAAAAAATAAATAAACACTGACAAATGGATTCCACCCCCCACACCCACCCTTCACCCTCGATGCCTGGATTCCATCCAGAGGGAAACATTACACTGACACCCCATTGGCTCACTTACCTTCGCCTTACCCAGAACCACCTAGCATTCAGAAAGCAACTTAAAACGTGGATATTTGACAAGTAATCCCTCTCCCCTCCCTAAGCGCCTTGAGACCCTCTGGGTATGTAGTGCGCTATATAAATTCTTTGACTTGACTTGACTGGATGAGAGCACATGCATGGAGCCCCGCCCACAATACCCCTGTCATGTGAACCCACAACCGCAGACAATCTAACACTTGAGCACGAAAATAACACATCAAATCCGCTGTAAGATGACATCACACCCCATACCTTGTTATGACAGCTTCTAATATCCACTTCACAAGGATGAGAGGCTGAGACAGCCCTGCTGTGGTCAAAGGTTGATGGCCTGATCACCAGTGGCTTCTTTTAGGTGCAATAGTTATTGTACCTGATAAAATCAGGGACCGAAATGTATGTAGAGATGAAAGATAAAGATGGAACAAACAAAGGGGAGGGGGAGGGAACAGAGGGAAAGAGGAGGGGTGTGGGAGAGAAGGAAGAAGAGGGGAGAGATGGAGGCAGAAGGGGAGAGAGGGAAGGAGAGGAGAGAGGGAGAGACGGAGGAAGAGGGGAGAGAGGAAGGCAGAGGGGAGGGAGGCAGTGGTGAGAGAAGGAGCGAGGGGGAAAGAGGGAGGCAGAGGTAGAGACAGAGGGGAGAGGGAGGAGAAGGAGGCAGAGAGGAGAGAGAGAGAGGGAGGCAGAGGGATAGGACCGGCACCGGTACAGCCGTCCCATTTATAGCCCAGTTTCACCGGCACATGCCTGAGACCCTCTTGGAGCGCCCCCTTTTTATTACACTAATTACATCACAAAGAAAAAGGGAACAAACCCCCCTCACTCAGTACCTTCCCAACCCCATCCCTCCCACAAAGACAGCTCACACGGCGCGCTCACCTCACACAGCTCCACAACTCACCTGCAGCAGATCACACGGCGCGCTCACCTCACACAGCTCCACAACTCACCTGCAGCAGATCACACGGCCGCTCACCTCACGCAGCACCACAACTCACCTGCCGCAGATCACACGGCGCCCTCACCTGCAGCAGATCACACGGCGCGCTCACCTGCCGCAGATCACACGGCGCGCTCACCTGCAGCACTTTGGGTTGAAATTAGCTGGCCTGTCGGAGTCTGACATCCAGGGTTTAAGCGGTCGCCCCCACCCGAAGCGATGTGACAGGTTGCAGCACGGATGGTTAAGGGGCAGAGCCTTTCCTCTCCCTGGTTACACAATAAATGTGCCCCCCGTACCCCGCTCGTCTCAAGACAGGGAGGGGCTGGCAGCATCCTGTAGTCATGAGCTCAGTAACTTCCTCTCCCCCAGCCCCCGCCCCCTGCTTCCTCTTGTCCTCTCCGCCCACTCCCTCCTTGTGGTCTGTGGACTGGTGCGGCCTCCTGAAGGGCCGTGTGAAGAGCCTTCCTGCCCTGAACACCCCCCCCCCCCCTCTGCTTTCCCCCTTGCCCTGACTGCACCCCTCGGACTGCAGCACAGCTCTTCCCTCGACCATATGCCCCCCCCCCTGTCCTGGCTGCACCCCTCGGACTGCAGCACAGCTCTCCCCTCCCCCCCATGCCCCCTCCCTGTCCTGGCTGCACCCCTCGGATGCAGCACAGCTCTCCCCTCCACCCCCCTGGCTCCCCTGTCCTGCTGCACCCCTCGGACTGCAGCACAGCTCTCCCCTCCCCCCAATGCTGCTCCCCCCTGTCCTGGCTGCACCCCTCGGATGCAGCACAGCTCTCCCCTCCACCCCCCTGGCTCCCCTGTCCTGCTGCACCCCTCGGACTGCAGCACAGCTCTCCCCTCCCCCCAATGCTGCTCCCCCCTGTCCTGGCTGCACCCCTCGGATGCAGCACAGCTCTCCCCTCCACCCCCCTGGTTTCCCTGTCCTGCTGCACCCCTCGGACTGCAGCACAGCTCCCCCCTCCCCCCAAGCTCCCCCCTGTCCTGGCTACACCCCTCGGAGGCAGCACAGCTCCGCCTCCCCCCTCCACCCCTGTGCTCTTCCCTGGTCCTGCCCCCTCCCACCCCGCAGACTCCCACCGCCCCTCCCACAAATTCCTGCTCTAGGGTCTGTTCACCTATACTGAAAGCCCCCATTGGTGCCCCCCCCATGCTTGAGACAGGGGGTGTTATAGTTCTGTCCCCCATGGGCGCCTCTCTTCATATGCAGGGCTTCGCAGCGCTATGTGGTGGGAGGGGCCATCTAGAGGGGCCTGCGGTGGTGGGGGGGGGGGGGGCACGAACCCCCTCTGTGGCCTGACTATCACTGTCTGTGGGGGGTCCCTTAGAACGACCCCTGGCTCTGTCGCTGCTGTTTTCGAACACAGACGAAATGTGTATGAAACTACAAGTCCCAGAATGCAACAGTGAATGTAAACGGTGCATTACAATCATACAAGGTTATACGGCAGCAGAAGGCTGACTCAAGATGGGGTGATGAGTGTGGAGGGAGGGGGGGGTTGGACCTCAGAGTCTGGGGGCAGAGGGGAGTGTGTGGCCTCCAAGCCCAGAGCACACTGCATAATGCACAGCACCTGATGTGACGTCTACATGTGCGTGCACAGCACCCTGGCTGTGCAGTGAGTGCAGCACTGAACCCCGTGCTGCTGTCCTATGTGCTGCACAGGAGGACATAAGGAAGAGGGTCAGATAGGAGGGCACAGGACGAGGGAACTGGAGACGAGGGCACAGAGAGGGCACAGGAGCCTGACGTGCAGTGAGACACTGAGCACTGAGAGCAGCACTGAACCGCAGCCGTGCTGCTGTCCTATGGGCTGTACACGAGGACAGCAGGAGGGGGGGGGGGGGCAAGAGAGGAAAGGACAAGAGACGAGAAGACAAAAGGGCACAGGAAGAGGGAACTGGAGATGAGGGCACAGGTGGAGGGCAGAGGAGGAGGGCACAGCAGGATTGCACTGGAGCCTGTCGTGCAGTGAGACTGTACAGTGAGTGCAGCACTGAACCGCAGCCGTGCTGCTGTCCTATGTGCTGTACATGAGGACAGAAGGAAGGGACAGGAGAGGAGGGCACAGGAGGAGGGCACAGGAGGAGGGCACAGGAGGAGGGCACACGGAGGGCAAGGGAGCCTGTCGTGCAGTGAGACACTGTACAGTGAGTGCAGCTCTGACCCGCACCCGTGCTGCTGTCCTATGTGCTGCACACGAGGACAGAAGGAAGGGACAGGAGAGGAGGGCACAGGAGGAGGGCACAGGAGGAGGGCACAGGAGGAGGGCACACGGAGGGCAAGGGAGCCTGTCGTGCAGTGAGACACTGTGCACTGAGTGCAGCACTGAACCGCAGCCGTGCTGCTGCCCTATGTGCTGTACATGAGGACAGAAGAGAAGGAGGCGGGCAGGAGAGGCAGGACACAGGAGAAGAGGGCAAAGGAGGCAGGGCACCGCAAGGGGGCACTAGAAAGGAGGGCACAGGAGTCTGACATGCAGTGAGACACTGTACAGTGAGTGCAGCTCTGACCCGCACCCGTGCTGCTGTCCTATGTGCTGCACACGAGGACAGAAGGAAGGGACAGGAGAGGAGGGCACAGGAGGAGGGCACAGGAGAGGGCACAGGAGGAGGGCACACGGAGGGCAAGGGAGCCTGTCGTGCAGTGAGACACTGTGCACTGAGTGCAGCACTGAACCGCAGCCGTGCTGCTGCCCTATGTGCTGCACAGGAGGACATAAGGAAGGGGGTCAGAGAGGAGGGCACAGGGAGGGCACAGGAGCCTGACGCGCAGTGAGACACTGTACAGTGAGGGCAGCACTAAACCGCACCCGTGCTGCTGTCCTATGGGCTGCACAGGAGGACAGAAGGAAGGGGGCAGGAGATGATAGCACAGCAGGGAAGGGCACAGGAGAAGGAGGCACACAAGACAAGATCAGGAGGAGAGACAGCAGTGAGGGGCAGAGGAGGCAGGAGGCAGGGTACAGGAGAAGGGCACAGGATGAAGTGATAGGAAGAAGGCACAGGAGAAGAGGGCACAGCAGTGAGGGGCAGAGGAGGCAGGAGGCAGGGTACAGGAGAAGGGCACAGGATGAAGTGATAGGAAGAAGGCACAGGAGAAGAGGGCACAGCAGTGAGGGGCAGAGGAGGCAGGAGGCAGGGTACAGGAGAAGGGCACAGGATGAAGTGATATAGGAAGAGGGCACAGCAGTGAGGGGCAGAGGAGGCCGGGCACACAGTGCCAACATCGCCAACACGGCAATACCAGAATAAAGTAAAAAGAATGAAACCCTAATAGCACCACACAATGGTTTGTTGTATGTATACCTTCATAACTCAAGAAAACCTTACAATTATAAACCACATTCAATATTCCACATGATTAAACAAACAGAAAAAAGTTTTATACATTTTTTCTCGTTTATTCCATGTCATATAGTTTTATACTAAACAGTCATAGTGCCACACAAAAAGATTAAAAAAATATACATCATTCATAGTATAATACAGTTGGTTAAAAAGACTTTTTCAAGAGACAGTTAAAAACAAATTGTCTAACAGGAGACAGTTAAAAACAGGTTGTCGACGCAGCGTTTCGGTTTTTTATAATGACACCTTTATCAGGACAGGGTTCTTTTAAGTTAAAGCATATCGTTTGGCTTTAAACTATGGTCCTCAGTTTTCAATTCACGAGGTTTTTCATACATTTTCAGGATGATTCTTATTAATTTGGTTGAGCATATTCAGACACTGGTGCCTCTCTTCATTGTTGGATGTTTAGAATAGAGGGCAAGGGAGCCACCGCAATATGGATTTTGTCTCAATTTTCTCTGTGGCTAGTACCTTAATAGCAGGGATTCATCTTTCAAGGCTGCACGTGACTGGATTATCAATGATAGCGACGTGTCCCTCAGCTTCTCGAGAAGCTGAACACACGAGGTGCAAGCGGAGCAGGGAGGCCGAATTTCGTAACAAAGACGGTAAATTGAGAAAAAACGCTCACAAGAACAGCTGAGGGACACAACAATGAAGAGAGGCACCAGTGTCTGAATATGCTCAACCAAATTAATAAGAATCATCCTGAAAATGTATGAAAAACCTCGTGAATTGAAAACTGAGGACCATAGTTTAAAGCCAAACGATATGCTTTAACTTAAAAGAACCCTGTCCTGATGAAGGTGTCATTATAAAAAACCGAAACGCTGCGTCGACAACCTGTTTTTAACTGTCTCCTGTTAGACAATTTGTTTTTAACTGTCTCTTGAAAAAGTCTTTTTAACCAACTGTATTATACTATGAATGATGTATATTATTTAAATCTTTTTGTGTGGCACTATGACTGTTTAGTATAAAACTATATGACATGGAATAAACGAGAAAAAATGTATAAAACTTTTTTCTGTTTGTTTAATCATGTGGAATATTGAATGTGGTTTATAATTGTAAGGTTTTCTTGAGTTATGGAGGTATACATACAACAAACCATTGTGTGGTGCTATTAGGGTTTCATTCTTTTTACTTATTACTCCTTGTCCCTGAAACAGAAACGTGAGGAGACCTCCCTTCTTCTTTATAATACCAGAATAAAGAACACACAAGACACATTGGCTGTTGGAGAAAAGATTGCTGCAGGCTTATTCTGCATAAGAAATATGCCAACATGGTGGGTCAACTTACGGGCGATCCAAGGGCAGCAGCCCCTCTGCTGCCCGCCAACCTGATGAGCCAAATTGCACCGTGGCATACCCAATCGGTGCTAACCATTTTGGAGGATTACCCCTTACATCCTGTGGACCACCAGTCCACCCATTTACTCACGCCCTTTGAGGGGCGGAGCATATCCAGGCAAGCCCCCGGTTGCTCAGGTTTACAACAGCCCGCAGGACTAAGGGGGCGCTGTCGTTCCTCCAGGGTCATGCCGCAAGGACTTCCTGGGAGTATTGGCATTTGCACCCTTCTTGTGGTCCTGAAGAGGGTACCCCTATGTACCATTCACCTCTGGATCACCCTGTAACTCTGCCACAGCTCTGGGTCACACCCAGGGCCCCCCACCAAGGCAGGCATTCTTACTTACACCCTGATGTTTCTTGGGCATCACCCAGGTCCAACAGAAACTGGTCCATGCCCAATCTAGACAAATGGACCCCCATCCACATCAAAACACCCCGTGGTCGTGGCAGGCAAGAGCCGAGTCTGATAAATCCAGAAACCCCTCTGTAGCTGGACAATCCCCATCTACCGCTGACATGGTTACGAGTCCTTCAAGCTGGACAATCCCCATCTACCTCTGACATGGTTACGTGTCCTTCTAGCTGGACAATCCTCATCTACCTCTGACATGGTTACGTGTCCTTCTAGCTGGACAATCCCCATCTACCTCTGACATGGTTACGAGTCCTTCTAGCTGGACAATCCCCATCTACCTCTGACATGGTTACGTGTCCTTCTAGCTGGACAATCCCCATCTACCTCTGACATGGTTACGTGTCCTTCTAGCTGGACAATCCCCATCTACCGCTGACATGGTTACGAGTCCTTCTAGCTGGACAATCCCCATCTACCTCTGACATGGTTACGTGTCCTTCTAGCTGGACAATCCTCATATACCTCTGACATGGACATCAGTCCTCTACCTCTGACACGGTTACCAGTCCTTCTAGCTTGACAATTCGCGTCTACCTCTGACATGGTTACCAGTCCTTTTAGCTGGACAATCCCCATCTACCTCTGACATGGTTACCAGTCCTTCTAGCTGGACAATCCCCATCTACCTATTACATGGTTACAAGTCCTTCTAGCTGGACAATCCCCATCTACCTCTGACATGGTTACGAGTCCTTCGAGCTGGACAATCCCCATCTACCTCTGACATGGTTACGTGTCCTTCGAGCTGGACAATCCCCATCTACCTCTGACATGGTTATGTGTCCTTCTAGCTGGACAATCCCCATCTACCTCTGACATGGTTACGAGTCCTTCTAGCTGGACAATCCCCATCTATCTCTGACATGGTTACGAGTCCTTCTAGCTGGACAATCCCCATCTACCTCTGACATGGTTATGTTTCCTTCTAGCTGGACAATACCCATCTACCTCTGACATGGTTACGAGTCCTTCTAGCTGGACAATCCCCATCTAGCTCTGACATGGTTATGTGTCCTTCAAGCTAGACAATCCCCATCTACCTCTGACATGGTTACGTGTCCTTCTAGCTGGACAATCCCCATCTACCTCTGACATGGTTACGAGTCCTTCTAGCTGGACAATCCCCATCTACCGCTGACATGTTTACGAGTCCTTCTAGCTGGACAATCCCCATCTACCGCTGACATGGTTACGAGTCCTTCTAGCTGGACAATCCCCATCTACCTCTGACATGGTTACGTGTCCTTCTAGCTGGACAATTCTCATATACCTCTGACATGGACATCAGTCCTCTACCTCTGACACGGTTACCAGTCCTTCTAGCTTGACAATTCGCGTCTACCTCTGACATGGTTACCAGTCCTTTTAGCTGGACAATCCCCATCTACCTCTGACATGGTTACCAGTCCTTCTAGCTGGACAATCCCCATCTACCTATTACATGGTTACAAGTCCTTCTAGCTGGACAATCCCCATCTACCTCTGACATGGTTACGAGTCCTTCGAGCTGGACAATCCCCATCTACCTCTGACATGGTTACGTGTCCTTCGAGCTGGACAATCCCCATCTACCTCTGACATGGTTATGTGTCCTTCTAGCTGGACAATCCCCATCTACCTCTGACATGGTTACGAGTCCTTCTAGCTGGACAATCCCCATCTATCTCTGACATGGTTACGAGTCCTTCTAGCTGGACAATCCCCATCTACCTCTGACATGGTTATGTTTCCTTCTAGCTGGACAATACCCATCTACCTCTGACATGGTTACGAGTCCTTCTAGCTGGACAATCCCCATCTAGCTCTGACATGGTTATGTGTCCTTCAAGCTAGACAATCCCCATCTACCTCTGACATGGTTACGTGTCCTTCTAGCTGGACAATCCCCATCTACCTCTGACATGGTTACGAGTCCTTCTAGCTGGACAATCCCCATCTACCGCTGACATGTTTACGAGTCCTTCTAGCTGGACAATCCCCATCTACCTCTGACATGGTTACGAGTCCTTCTAGCTGGACAATCACCATCTACCTCTGACATGGTTACGAGTCCTTCTAGATGGACAATCCCCATCTACCACTGACATGGTTACGAGTCCTTCTAGCTGGACAATCTCCATCTACCTCTGACATGGTTACGAGTCCTTCTAGCTGGACAATCCCCATCTACCTCTGACATGGTTATGTGTCCTTCTAGCTGGGCAATACCCATCTACCTCTGACATGGGTATGATTCCTTCTAGCTGGACAATCCCCATCTACCTCTGACATGGACATCAGTCCTCTACCTCTGACACGGTTACCAGTCCTTCTAGCTTGACAATTCACATCTACCAATTACATGGTTACCAGTCCTTCTAGCTTGACAATTCACATCTACCTCTGACATGGTTATGAGTCCTTCTAGCTGGACAATCCACTCTACCTCTGACATGGTTACGACTCACGAGTCCTTCTAGCTGGACAATCCCCATCTACCTCTGACATGGTTACGAGTCCTTCTAGCTGGACAATCCACTCTACCTCTGACATGGTTACGACTCACGAGTCCTTCTAGCCGGACAATCCCCATCTACCTCTGCAGGTGTTTCTTAGCTCTATCGGGGAAACCTTGCGGCGTTGCCCTAAAGAGACCATGCCTAATTCACCGAGCCCTTCCGATTATATTTGATTTTGGTTTAGAGTTGAACCAAGCCCTCCTGCTTGGTGTCCTTGCCCATGGCTTATTTACCCTTCCGTAGGCAAGTTCGCTGGCCTCCCCTTAACTTGGGCACTGCTGTTCCCTGTTTTAGCGCCTGCTTTATTTACCCCCATGGGCACGTTCAATGGCCTCCCCGGGGTTGCAGCAACTGATCAATACTTCAACCACTTTTCAGGCAGAAACCCCTATGGTGCCCTGTGCTCCCCTAGGGGCCTTCTTGTTAGGTGTTGCTGCGTCATGTGTTTACCCTTTACCGCCCGGTATCTGGTATAAGGCCTGGCTGGTAATCATGGTGGAGTTCGTCTCCAAGCCCATCAGTATACTTGTTAACAGTGATTAATACCCTTCTCTCTATCCGCTGACCTCCGTTGTATGGCAGTACAGCGCCGTCCGAAGATATTATAATAAAATTAAACCACTGCTCTTCTCTTGACCAGGCTTCTGCGTGGTATACTCCCTTGTTCGCTGTGTTTCATTATGTGCAGTTCTATGTGGGGGTTGACTAAGCCCTTGGTTACCCCCCTTGCTTGGCGAGTCCACACTTGGGGTTCACTGATGACCGTGTGCTGCACCAAGAGATATATGGACCCCCTGGAGAGGGTCATCGGACAGGGACGGGGGGAGTCTTGTAACTGATGCAATGTCGCCATGCTGGTGTCCCCACCAGGGTAGTAGCCCACAACTCTGCACACAATTTCATAGGTTCTACGCAAGGTTGCACCTAGTTTGTTCAGAACTAACACTGCACACAAGTTGGTTAGTTAGTTAGCTTGCTCAGAAGTCGTACTGCACACATTCACACCTGGTGCTCCAACGCACCTCAGCCCTGAAGACTGAGCCCTTGTTTTAACCTTGTACTTGCTTATTCCCAAACTTTGGGGGTTTGCCCTTATAACCGTGTACTGCACCAGCAGGGGAAGTTTACCTGCTCCTTCCAAATTAGAATTTTCCTGAATACGTGACATGCCAAGTATTCTTAATCCATTGTAGCCTTTTTATGTTTGTACCCCTAGTTTACCAGAGTGCCGGAAAGGTTTGCCAATGCCGTGGATTTGAGGACACAGAGTAACATATGAGCAAATTTACCTGCAGCTTTCTAAATATGGCTATGACTGCAAATGTGTTCTGGTAATAGTCAGCATCCATGCTCCAAACCCATACTTTCCAACACTCTTGCAGTAACAGCACCTATTTTGGCGCTACAAACTAACGCAACCCACCAGGCTGTCTGGCGGATCCAGCGTATGTAGCCAATGAGCCAGCGTTTGCTAGAGGTATATCAGTGTGTCAAACAGGGCCCATGCTTTTGGCTAGTGGGACCCTGGAGTAAAGCATACACACCAATGGCCTGCCCTTTATTTTTTCATTGCCTGCAAGTCCATCACCGTCTGAAAGCGACCTATAGATGCTGAGTCACCCTGCTGCTGTCCCCACCCTGGCGTGAGTAGCCCCGTGGTCACTCACCGTCTGAAAGTGACCTATAGATGCTGAGTCACCCTGCTGCTGTGCCCACCCTGGCGTGAGTAGCCCCATGGTCCATCACCGTCTGAAAGCGACCTATAGATGCTGAGTCACCCTGCTGCTGTCCCCACCCTGGCGTGAGTAGCCCCGTGGTCACTCACCGTCTGAAAGTGACCTATAGATGCTGAGTCACCCTGCTGCTGTGCCCACCCCGGTGTGAGTAGCCCCATGGTCCCTCACCATCTGAAAGTGACCTAGAGATGCTGAGTCCCCCTGCTGCTGTCCCCACCCTGGCGTGAGTAGCCCCGTGGTCACTCACCGTCTGAAAGTGACCTATAGATGCTGAGTCACCCTGCTGCTGTGCCCACCCCGGTGTGAGTAGCCCCATGGTCCCTCACCATCTGAAAGTGACCTAGAGATGCTGAGTCCCCCTGCTGCTGTCCCCACCCTGGCGTGAGTAGCCCCGTGGTCACTCACCGTCTGAAAGTGAGCTATAGATGCTGAGTCACCCTGCTGCTGTGCCCACCCCGGTGTGAGTAGCCCCATGGTCCCTCACCATCTGAAAGTGACCTAGAGATGCTGAGTCACCCTGCTGCTGTCCCCACCCTGGCGTGAGTAGCCCCGTGGTCACTCACCGTCTGAAAGTGACCTATAGATGCTGAGTCACCCTGCTGCTGTGCCCACCCCGGTGTGAGTAGCCCCATGGTCCATCACCGTCTGAAAGCGACCTATAGATGCTGAGTCACCCTGCTGCTGTCCCCACCCTGGCGTGAGTAGCCCCGTGGTCACTCACCGTCTGAAAGTGACCTATAGATGCTGAGTCACCCTGCTGCTGTGCCCACCCCGGTGTGAGTAGCCCCATGGTCCCTCACCGTCTGAAAGTGACCTAGAGATGCTGAGTCCCCCTGCTGCTGTCCCCACCCTGGCGTGAGTAGCCCCGTGGTCACTCACCGTCTGAAAGTGACCTATAGATGCTGAGTCACCCTGCTGCTGTGCCCACCCCGGTGTGAGTAGCCCCATGGTCCCTCACCATCTGAAAGTGACCTAGAGATGCTGAGTCACCCTGCTGCTGTCCCCACCCTGGCGTGAGTAGCCCCGTGGTCACTCACCGTCTGAAAGTGACCTATAGATGCTGAGTCACCCTGCTGCTGTGCCCACCCCGGTGTGAGTAGCCCCATGGTCCATCACCGTCTGAAAGCGACCTATAGATGCTGAGTCACCCTGCTGCTGTCCCCACCCTGGCGTGAGTAGCCCCGTGGTCACTCACCGTCTGAAAGTGACCTATAGATGCTGAGTCACCCTGCTGCTGTGCCCACCCCGGTGTGAGTAGCCCCATGGTCCCTCACCATCTGAAAGTGACCTAGAGATGCTGAGTCCCCCTGCTGCTGTCCCCACCCTGGCGTGAGTAGCCCCGTGGTCACTCACCGTCTGAAAGTGACCTATAGATGCTGAGTCACCCTGCTGCTGTGCCCACCCCGGTGTGAGTAGCCCCATGGTCCCTCACCATCTGAAAGTGACCTAGAGATGCTGAGTCACCCTGCTGCTGTCCCCACCCTGGCGTGAGTAGCCCCGTGGTCACTCACCGTCTGAAAGTGACCTATAGATGCTGAGTCACCCTGCTGCTGTGCCCACCCCGGTGTGAGTAGCCCCATGGTCCCTCACCATCTGAAAGTGACCTAGAGATGCTGAGTCACCCTGCTGCTGTCCCCACCCTGGCGTGAGTAGCCCTGTGGTCACTCACCATCTGAAAGCGACCTATAGATGCTGAGTCACCCTGCTGCTGTGCCCACCCCGGTGTGAGTAGCCCCATGGTCCCTCACCATCTGAAAGTGACCTAGAGATGCTGAGTCCCCCTGCTGCTGTCCCCACCCTGGCGTGAGTAGCCCTGTGGTCACTCACCATCTGAAAGCGACCTATAGATGCTGAGTCACCCTGCTGCTGTGCCCACCCCGGTGTGAGTAGCCCCATGGTCCCTCACCATCTGAAAGTGACCTAGAGATGCTGAGTCACCCTGCTGCTGTGCCCAGCCTGGCGTGAGTAGCCCAGTGGTCCATAACCATCTGAAAGCGACCTATAGATGCTGAGTCACCCTGTTGCTGTTCCCATGCTGGCGTGAGTAGCCCCGTTGTCCCTCACCATCTGAATGTGATATTTAGATGCTGAGCCACCCTGTTGCTGTCCCCACCCTGGCGTGAGTAGCCCCGTGGTCAATCACCGTCTGAAAATGACCTATAGATGCTGAGTCACCCTGCTGCTGTCTCCACCATGGCGTGAGTAACCCTGTGGTCCCACACCGCCTGAAAGCGACCATTAGATGCTGAGTCACCCTGCTGCTGCCCCCACCTGGCATGAGTGGCCCCGTGGAATATCACCGTCTGAAAGCGACCTATAGATGCTGAGTCACCCTGCTGCCATCCCCATGCTGGCGTGAGTAGCCCGTGGTACATCATCGTCTGAAGGCGATCTATAGATGCTGAGTCACCCTGCTACTGTCCCCATGCTGGCGTGAGTAGCCTTCTGGTCCCTCCCCGTCAGAGCAACCAATAGATGCTGAGTCACCCTGCTGCTGTCCCCATGCTGGCATGAGTAGCCTTGTGGTCCCTCACCGTCTGAAAGCGACCAATAGATGCTGAATCACCCTGCTGCTGTCCCCGTGCTGGCCTGAGTAGCCTTGTGGTCCATCACCGTCTCAAAGCGACCAATAGATGCTGAGTCACCCTGTTGCTGTCCCCATGTTGGCGTGAGTAGCCCCATGGTCCATCACCGTCTGAAAGCATTCTATAGATGCTGAGTCACCCATCTACTGTCCCCTCCCTGGCGTGAGTCTATATCTTGGTTATCAAGTGGTTCAAAACAACAATTAAAATCACCGCCAACAATAACATTAGCGTTCAAACAATATTGTTTTAAAAGAGAATCTAGCTGGTCAACCGCCTCAGTAGGTTTGCCACCTGGTAAACCCCTCGAGTAAATATTAAAGATATAAAGATCCTTATAATGGGGTCGCTGTAATTTAACCAACAATATATCAGGACTGTTAGTAACCAGTTGAAGAGCTGAATGTTCACTGTTCTGTTTGACCCATGTCACCAGGCCACCCTTGGACCTTCCCCTTAAACTCGGTATAGCTGAGACATAAAAATGTAAATAGCCTTGAATAGGTTCTGGATCTAGCTGCCAGGTTTCCTGGAAAAGGATTATATCCTTCGAGTCCAGGAAAGTTGACCAGTCCTGTGATGGAATTTTACTTTTTAGACCAGCAACATTCCATGACATTAAAATGAATTGATCATGCACTTTGTCATTATTAGGTTTCATACTGCTAGATTGGCTCTCCCTATGTTGTTGGGGAAGATCAAATTCATTTGTATTATTCCCACTTACAATCAAATTTGGGGATAAATTTACATTTTGATCACTTTCAACAATGTAGTCAGATTGGCCAATGGGGTGATAATCATCTTTTGTGGCACCCAGATCGGCCTGTATGTTGCTAACATTTATCAGTGTATCGACTGTCTCAACATTTGTCTGGGCTATCAAATCTGTCGAGTCTCCCCCTGCTCGAACACCAGAGGGAGTGAGGAAAGCAGAATTAGGTCTACCCAGTCAATCACAATCATTTAGCCCTGATAGAGCTTCATATCTGTTTCCTAGGGCCATACCCCATTCATTAAGGGGAACCTTTATTCCTCTGTTGTTCCTTACAATGTCCCACACAGGTCCCGGAGTCTTGGGAAATGTTACATTTTGCTGTTCCCCATAAAAAAATTTAAGGGTGAGGGGGACAACAGTCCCAGATCTTCTTTGTGGGGGGAAATATGGTTTAAGACATTGGGTAGAACAGCCGGATGAGAAAAAGTCACTATAACACAGTCTCCTTTAAACTTTTTTGGCCGATTCACCAATCCAAGCGACCCTTTTCACTGACTTAATTTTGCATGCACGCTGTTGCTTGCCTCCTGGTGCCATCTGCATGTTTCCCGTTAGCCAGTGCAGTGCCTTACTAGACAAAGATGCTGGCGATTCCGTTTGGCCGTCCATTGGTGGAGGAACATTAGCCAGCACTAATACCACTGGAGAGGCTTCTTCAATAAATTGAAGGGGGTCCGTTTCCTGACATATTATTGGCGGAATTCTTGTTATTGCTGGTGCACAGTCAGTAGCCAGCGACTGGTTGGTAGGGTTAGTTGGATTTTGGACTACACAAACAGGGAGCGTCAACCCACTCCCCTCTTCAGTGGAACTTCTCACATTGTTCTCAGTTGGATGACTCGGTTTTGATGCATTTGTCACAAAGCAATTCATGGACAGGCCCCAGCCTATATAAAAGATAGGCTGGAAGTGTATGAACCTAGACGCGCCTTGCGATCCTCCGACTCCTTTCTGCTATCCTGCCCACGCTTTAAACTAGCAACTAAAGGAGGCAGATCCTTTTCAGTCCAAGCTCCCTCCATCTGGAACAAGCTGCCAGAGGTGCTTCGTAGAGAACCCAATCTTCTCCGCTTTAGGAAATCCCTGAAGACCTTACTTTTTAAGGACGCATTCACATCCCCGTAAGATTGGTCGATATTCCATATTTTCCCTCCTGTTTCTTGTTGCTGTACTCGGTCAGAAGCGCTTTGGGACCTGTCGGTGAGTTGGCGCGATATAAAACCCAGATACAAATACAAATACAAATACAAATACCAGAGTTGTTAGCTTGTCGACCCCATCCACAGCCTTAGACTGAAGACCACTGATTCTTTTTACCTCGGCATTTAGTTTGTCGATCTTAGCAACTAGAGGTTTAATTATGGTTTTAATTTTAAAGTCTATAATGTCAGCTATCTTCTGGAGCAAATCCTCGTCCCTGTAGCTTTTATCGTGGTCGTGGTCATCTCCATATTCAGTGGTTTTGACCTTATTTTTCCCTGTGGGTGTTGCTCTTTTTTTTCCTATTTCCCGAGCGTAGACCTGTCCGTTTTTTGCTGGGTTTTTCTACGTGTTCTCGCAGGTCGAATTTCCTGTTCGGGAGATGAAGGATCGTCAGAATTATGGGCCGTAATCTCATGATCAGAGTCATTATTGTTTTCTAAATCTGATGGCTCTATATTTACTACATCGTCCAACATGAGACTGTTTTGATCAACATGATTTTGGCTTGAATGAACCGTAATATCTATCAGATCCGTAGGGACATCAAGCGCTGTGGAAGCTGTCTGTTGTGGACTTTGGGTTGGGCTTAATAGCTGTAAATTGGGAGACTGACTTAGACCCAATGACTGTCTCCTTTCGTTATTAATTTTAGCAACCACCTGGACCATATAATTGTCTATGGTTTTTGTGTTATCTGGGGGCAGTTTTTTTGACATATTTTTTGGCATGTTAAACACTGCGTTGATGCTTATCCCGATTGACAAGAAGAATTAGCAAACAGAGGCTCTTACTTCATCGGCATATAAGTGGCCCAAAAGGATCACAGACAGTATGAAAGTACGTGTTGGCTTAAGCAGAAATGAGTATACCAAGATACTGGAACTAAAGCGTACAAGTCATACACCGAGAATGAAATATTCCGCTTTGCAATCACACAGGAGGAAAGGTATTGATAGATAAATATGTTGTCCTTACTTGTAAAACAAAGGGAGTGGCCCAGTCCAGTCACGGCCAGTCTAGGACTGTCTAAGACTGTCCCGCCCTTGTCCCGGGCTTAGCCCGGGCGCCTCCCACGCGGGGCGAGAGAGGGCGTCTCCTTTTCAGCGCCTCCTGGCGCTCCCTACGTGTCACGGGCGCGTCGCCCCTGGTGCTGCTGGGGGCTGGAGTCCAATGGTGGCTAGCGGCGCTCCTGGACCACCCACAGCACAGCCGTTCACCTCACAGCTCTGCCCGATGGCGCTGCGTGCTCCTCTCGTCCCGGTAAGGCTTTGGTTCTGCGAAATTGCTCCCCTGAGCTCCCGGCGGCATCTCCTTTTCAGCGCCTCCTGGCGCTCCCTACGCGTCACGGGCGCGTCGCCCCTGGTGCTACTGGGGGCTGGAGTCCAATGGTGGCTAGCGGCGCTCCTGGACCACCCACAGCACAGCCGTTCACCTCACGGCTCTGCCCAATGGCGCTGCGTGCTCCTCTCGTCCCGGTAAGGCTTTGGTTCGGCGAAATTGCTCCCCTGAGCTCCCGGCGGCGTCTCCTTTTCAGCGCCTCCTGGCGCTCCCTACGTGTCACGGGCGCGTCGCCCCTGGTGCTGCTGGGGGCTGGAGTCCAATGGTGGCTAGCGGCGCTCCTGGACCACCCACAGCACAGCCGTTCACCTCACGGCTCTGCCCGATGGCGCTGCGTGCTCCTCTCGTCCCGGTAAGGCTTTGGTTCTGCGAAATTGCTCCCCTGAGCTCCCGGCGGCGTCTCCTTTTCAGCGCTTCCTGGCGCTCCCTACGCGTCACGGGCGCGTCGCCCCTGGTGCTGCTGGGGGCTGGAGTCCAATGGTGGCTAGCGGCGCTCCTGGACCACCCACAGCACAGCCGTTCACCTCACGGCTCTGCCCGATGGCGCTGCGTGCTCCTCTCGTCCCGGTAAGGCTTTGGTTCTGCGAAATTGCTCCCCTGAGCTCCCGGCGGCGTCTCCTTTTCAGCGCCTCCTGGCGCTCCCTACGCATCACGGGCGCGTCGCCCCTGGTGCTGCTGGGGGCTGGAGTCCAATGGTGGCTAGCGGCGCTCCTGGACCACCCACAGCACAGCCGTTCACCTCACGGCTCTGCCCGATGGCGCTGCGTGCTCCTCTCGTCCCGGTAAGGCTTTGGTTCTGCGAAATTGCTCCCCTGAGCTCCCGGCGGCGTCTCCTTTTCAGCGCCTCCTGGCGCTCCCTACGCATCACGGGCGCGTCGCCCCTGGTGCTGCTGGGGGCTGGAGTCCAATGGTGGCTAGCGGCGCTCCTGGACCACCCACAGCACAGCCGTTCACCTCATGGCTCTGCCCGATGGCGCTGCGTGCTCCTCTCGTCCCGGTAAGGCATTGGTTCTGCGAAATTGCTCCCGTTTACAGATAAATGTAGAGATAAGCTCCTAACAGTAAATGAACAAGATGCTGACAACTACACTGTCCTGAAGAGTGCTCTGATAAATGGGTTTGGCCTAACCACTGAGCAGTACAGGCTGCTGTTCAGAGATACCCAGAAGGCACAGACTCAGGACTGGACTGACTTTGTAGTTTGTGCTACTAATGCTCTGGAAGGCTGGTTACTGGGCAGTAAAGTAAGTGACAATACAGGATTGTATAACTTTATTATGAGAGAACAGATTCTTAATAATTGTCAGAACCAGTTATTGCATCATTACCTGGTTGACTCTGATTTGACCTCTCCCCAAGAACTGGGTAAGAAGGCAGACAAATGGGTCAGAACCAGGGTGAAGCAGAAGCTACAGAACCAAGGTGGTGATCAGAAGAAGCAAGACCAAAAGGGTGGGGACAAAGCAAAAGACCAGAAGACTTCGCCTGGCCCCCCAAAAGCTTCTACTGAGGGGGGTTCCAAGAAATCAAAAAAAAAAGAAAGAAGGTCCAAAGAATCCATGGTGCAACTTTTGTGAAAGTAATACTCACTGGACCAGTGATTGCACCAAGAAGGAGGAAGCTCCAGCCACCATTGCCCCATAGGCAACTGTTCCCCCTAGTACAGCTAATAGTGGAGGTTCTCAACAGAAGGGTTAACCCTGGGAACTGAGGTGGATTCTGGCCTAGTCAGAATAACAACTCAAGGTGTTTTGATCTGCGATGTGGACATGCCTATGTCCTCTACTGTGATCCCCAGTAACTTGGGCAAGTACAGACAGACTCCTTTAATCAATAACAAAGTGGCTCAGGCCTACAGGGACACATGTGCAAGTGTCACCATGGTGACACACAACTTTGTGGAACCTGGACAGATAATACTAGGTGACAATTACCTAGTGATCAATGCATGCAATGTCACTAGTGCCCATAGTATGGCAATTGTGAATTTCTCCTGGAGAGGGGTAACTGACCTCAAAAGGGTTGTTGTTAGTTCAGACCTCCCAGTAGATTGTTTGCTTGGAAATTACCTAGAATCTTCAGTCTGGTCTGAAGTGGAGTATAGGACTCATGCAAAGATCTTAGGGATATCAGCACATGTCCATGCAGTGACCAGGTCACAGGTCAAAAATTGCAACACCGAACAGGCTCTGGATCCTGAAACTATGGACCAGTTGCCTACCAGGAGAAGAAGCAGTAAGGTTAAGGCAGTGCCTTCCCCCTTGCCTCAGAATGAGGATCAGCCTTCCCAGGAAGCGGATTGTGAGACCCATGAAGGAACGGTTCTAGAAGAGCTTGAGCCTGATCAGGTTGAGTTTCTTGGGACAGGGGGACCTTCAAGGGCAGTTCTGAGGCAGGCACAGTTGGACTGTCCTTCTCTTGAACCCCTCAGACAGCAAGCTGCTGCTGAGGCTGCTGGGAATGCTAATGGTACCCATAGAATGTATTGGGATGAAGGGTTCCTGTATTCAGAGGCTAGAGACCCCAAGCCTGGTGCTTCCAGGAGGTTGGTCATACCTTTGGCATTCAGGGGCTTCCTTCTCACCTTAGCCCATGATATTCCCCATGGAGGACATCTTGGCCAGAATAAGACTTGGGACAGGCTTGTCCCTCACTTTCACTGGCCCCATATGTCAGAAGATACCAAGGAGTTTTGTCGCTCCTGTGCCACCTGCCAAGCCAGTGGAAAATCAGATGGCACCACAAAGGCCCCCCTAATACCACTACCTGTGGTGGGGGTTCCCTTTGAAAGTGTTAGGATTGACATTGTTGGACCAATGGCTCCCCAAACAGCATCTGGGCACAGATTTATTCTGGTGGTAGTGAGTGGGTCATGCCACCAGATACCTAGAAGCTATTCCCCGAAGGACCACAACAGCACCTGTTGTGGCAAGAGCCCTCCTGGGAGTTTTCTCAAGAGTGGGTTTTCCGAAGGAGTTTGTCTCAGACAGAGGTGCAAACTTTATGTCTGGATATTTGACTGCTATGTGGAAAAGTGTGGAGTGAACTACAAGTTCACCACACCCTACCATCCACAATGCAATGGTTTAGTTGAGAGATTCAACAAAACCTTAAAGGGCATTGTTGGAAAGGGGAGTCTCTGGTTGGCGCAGTGCAGCACTGGCGACAAGCAGGGACCCTCTCTTCCACGTCAGGGCTAAGGGTTACCTTCAAGAACAACCTCTGCTTACCCTCTAGGTAGTGTGGCGCAAGCAGCCTAGGCTAATCTCTGGGGCACATAGGGTTAAACATTTGCAGTATCACACCATCACCACCAACCCACCACACAATGACACCAAACTGTATTGTAAAAAATATATTCTCTTTATATATTCTTTTTAGAAGCAGACTTGTAAATACAGTTTTGTTACTTTAAAAATGCGAGGTTCCAGTTACTTTAAGCAATGTCACAGTTCTTGTTTAGCATTAGGGATAGTTCTTCAGTAGGCAATGTTCTGGGCCTTCTGCCCAGTTTTCGTAAGGTAATGTGCCTTCTAGCGCTTCTGGGCGCTTTGCGGCGCTCCTGTGCGCTTTGTTCGGCTCTCTTCCGCGGCCCCCCCTAAACCTCACGCATCTCGCGTGAGCGGCGTACAGTGTGGTCCTTGCGAACCGGAGGTGCGGGGCGTACTGTTCCGTGGAGCGGAGGCGCACTGTTCTCAGTACGTTCCCCACTGGTCGGGGTATGATGCAGCCCAGACAAGGGCAAGGGCCAGGGAGTCGAGGCAGGGCTCAGTGCACGGTGCGACTCGAGCGTAGGAGGGGGTGTGAAGCGCACGACTCTTAGCGCACACACTCCGGCTCAATTGAGGCACACAGTTCTTTGAACAGCGCACAGTACCTTAAGTTTTGGTGATTTCTTTGTGAAGCGGACGGCTGAAAGGGGGGCCTGTCCCACGTCGCGTTGCTTCCCCGGAGGCGAGGCGAGCTGCGGCTCGAGGCTGGGCAGGTCACGGGTCACCCGGGGCGGCTGTGATCGGTGGCGGCAGGGTCCTTCCTTTGGAGTTCGCTCCGACCCTGAAGGAGGCGACTGTGTGATGGCGGCAAATGGCAGTACGGTCCCCAAGTGCGGGACGTACCCAGCCAAAGTGCCGGTTGCAGCTGTGCGCTCACAGCTGAGCTGTCGGGCAGGATGCCGATCGGAGGGGGGTTGACACAGGGCGGCAGTCCGTCTTTGCAGAGGGGTCTACGGCGCGAGGCGCAGTCGACTCGGGTGCTGGGACCGGACGGGTCCTCCTTCACGTTGCTCTCGGGGCTCACAGGCAGATGCAGTCACGGTGTTCGGGCCAGCGGCGGCTGGGCATCACGTTGCTCTTGCGGTCCACTTTGGGCCCCTGTCACGGTGCTCGGGGGGAATACCGATGTCCTGGATCACGGGGAGCGTGGCAGGGACGCACAACGCTCTCAGACTCCTCGGTCAGCGCTGCAGCGACGAACAGTACACACAGCAGTTCCTTGATCAGGGAGTGTAGCGCCCACTGTTCCTGGGGCGCTGGTCAGGGGGCAAGTTCCACAGCAAGCCCTTGGAGATCTTTAGTAGAAGTTTGGCACAAAGTTCAATAAAAGCAAAAGTCTCTTGTAGTCTCTTCTTTTTCTCTCCTTCTGCAGCAAGGCACCAGACACAGGCCAGAGACAGCACTCCTCCTTGTAGTCCTTCCAGGTCCTTCTCTTCGGGCAGAGTTTCTTCTGTAGCGCAAACAGGATCTAATTTACAAGGAGCAGGGCTCCTACTTTTATACCCAGTTTCTTTTGTTCTTACAGGCCAGGGGGGCCTTTGCATAACTGCTCTCAGTCCCTGAGCACTTGTGGTGGGTACTTCTGCTTCTGCATTCAGTGTGAGGGCAGGCACATCAGCCGCTCCCCAGGGGGGCGGAGCCAGCATTGTGAGGACAGGGGCAGCCAGGAGCACTTTGTTGACAAGCTTCGGTCCTTCCTGGGCCAGGTGCAGGCTGAGTCATCAGTCGCTCCCCAGGAGGGCGGAGCCAGCATTGTGGATGCAGAGCACAGCCTGATGCATCATTCAGGGAAACTCCCACCCCCCACTAAGGTGTCGTCCTGCTATTCACTACCTGTCAACTCCCAGCCCTGTCACTCACACAACTCAGACAGTCAGATACACACAAAAGCAGAGGCGGGCTGAAATGGTTAGACAAGCAAATGCTAGCTTTCTAAAAGTAGCATTTGCAAACACAGGATATTAAAATAAACGTTACTAAAAGAAGTATTTTATTATTCTGAGTTCAGGCATACTAAACATTAATTTCTACCATGTTCCCTGAGCCTGCTGGGATTATAGGGTGTAATAATTCCAGCAGCCAATCTGGCCTAAAAGGGAACTGGTAGCCTTACAATAGTGAAAAACGAATTTGGCAGTAATTCACTATTAGAACATGCCACACACATCAGGGCATGTCCTACCTTATACTTACAATGCACCCTGCCCTCAGGCCTACCATAGGGGTGACTAACATGAAGTTTAAGGGAAGGTTTAGGGGCTGGCAAGTGTGTGCACTTGCCCAGCCAGCATGACAGTACCAGACTGCACGCAGGTTCTGCAATGGCAGACCCTAGACACATTTTAAGGCTGCTTCTGTGGGTGGCGCAATCAGCGCTGCAGGCCCACTAGCAGTATTGGCATTTACAAGCCCTGGCACTCCTGGTGCACTTTACTGGGGACTAACAGTAAATCCAATGAACCAATCATGGACATCAATCACATGTACACTTTACAGTAGGGAGCACTTGCACTGCGGCACGGGTTGGCCGTGGCGCAGTGCCCTGAGTAGCGGACACCAGCAAAACATTTGAGGCACAACAGCAAAAAGTGGAAGGGAAACTCACGCCAAGGTGCCAGGTCTAACAGGCATGATTAAGGGTCTACCTGAAAAGCTCAGGCGAAGATGGGACATCCTGCTGCCCTGCCTTTTGTTTGCTTATAGAGAGGTCCCACAGAAGGGGGTTGGCTACAGCCCTTTTGAACTTCTGTTTGGGCATTCTGTAAGGGGACCCCTTTGTCTGGTGAAGGAGGGATGGGAGTTATCTCTCAAAGCTTCAAAGCAAGACATGTTGGACTATGTACTTGGTCTCTGCCCCAGGATGGCTGAGTATATGAAAAAGGCATTTAAAAACCTTGAGGCTAGCCAGGAATTACAGAAAGCCTGGCATGGCCAAAAGGCTGTGCTGACTGTTTACCAGCCAGGACAGAAAGTGTGGGTGTTGTAGCCAGTGGCACCAGCAGCTCTCCAAGACAAATTGGCTCGACCCCACACTATTGTTGAGCAGAAGGGAGAAGTCACCTATTTGGTTGATCTTGGAACTCCAAGGAGCCACCACAGGGTGCCTCATGTCAACAGATTGAAACAGGGCTGACATGGGCTTGCTCATGGCTACTGATGAAGGACAGGAGGAAGAGAGTGACCCTCTCCCAGACCTGCTCTCTCAGAACCCTGAGGATGGATCAGTTGATGGTGTAGTCTTGGCAGACAGTCCCACTGATCAGCAGCAGAGCGACTGCAGACAAGTTCTGCAGGCCCCCAGACATCTTTGCTCTGACTCAAAGTCAGACTACCTGGTGCACTCATGAAGTTGACACTGGGAACAGTCTGCCTGTTAAAAGTAAGATTTACAGGCAACCTGATCATGTCAGGAATTGTATCAGGACAGAGGTCCAAAAGATGTTGGAGTTGGGAGTCATTGAGCCCTCAGAGAGCCCTTGGGCCAGTCCTGTAGTCCTAGTGCCTAAACCTCACACCCAAGATAGTAAGAGACAGATGAGGTTTTGCGTGGATTACAGAGGCCTCAATGCTGTCACTAGGACAGATGCCCATCCAATACCAAGAGCAGATGAGCTCATTGACAGATTGGCTTCTGCCAAGTTTTTCAGTACATTTGATTTGACAGCTGTCTAGTGGCAGATCAGGCTAGCTGATGATGCAAAAGCCAAAACAGCATTTTCAACCCCAGGAGGTTATTATCAATTTGTGGTGATGCCCTTTGGTCTGCAAAATGCGCCTGCCACATTCCAAAGGTTGGTGAACCAAGTCCTCTAAGGTCTGGATGACTACTGTGCAGCTTATCTTGATGATATTGCTGTCTTTAGCTCCACTTGGAAAGATCACCTGATCCACCTGAAGAATGTTTTGGAGGCCCTGCAAAAGGCAGGCCTAACTATCAAGGCTACCAAGTGCCAGATAGAGCAGAGTAAGGTTGTGTACCTGGGTCACCTTGTAGGTGGAGGTCAGGTTTAACCATTGGAGAGCAAGATCTAGACCATAAAGGACTGGACTGCTCCCATAACCCAGACACAGGGCAGAGCTTTCTTGGGCCTGACTGAGTATTATATTAAGTGTATCAAAAGTTATGGGTCCATTGTAACACCTCTCAATGACTTAACTTGAAAGAAAATGCCAAAGTAATTTCAGTGGACAGTAAGCTGTCAAAAGGCATTTGATGACCTGAAGCAGGCCATGTGCACTGCACCTATTCTGCAAAGTCCAGACTACTCCAAGGAATTCATTGTTCAAACAGATGCTTCTGAATTGGGTGTGGGTGCTGTTTTCACAACTGACTAAAGATGGTCAAGACCAGCCAGTAGCTTTTATTAGCAGAACGCTGACCCCTAGAGAGAAATGTTGGTCAGCTATTGAGAGGGAGTCCTTTGCTGTGGTTAGGGCCCTGAATAAGATGAGGCCATACATGTTTGGTACTCACTTCAAGATTCAGACAGACCATAAGCCCCTCTTGTGGCTAAACCAGATGAAGGGTGAAAACCCCAAACTGCTCAGGTGGTCCATTTCCCAACAGGGGATGGACTTTACAGTGGAACATAGACCTGGGAGTGGCCATGCCAATGCAGATGGGCTCTCCAGATATTTCCACTTAGAACATGAAGACTCAACTGGTCAAGGGTAGTTTAATGTCCCTGCGTTTGGTGGGGGGGTTGTGTAGGAGAGTAGGGTCTGCTTCCTATGGTCACCCCCACTTTTTGCTGTGATTTTCTGTTTTTTTTACTTTAGTGTGGCTGTGGGCCTGCTGATCAGACCCACAGACCAGCTGTTCTCTCTCTAAATTGATACCATGTACTTTAGGTACATACCAGATTGGTTACTGGGTCACCCTTGTGAGCCCCTGTATAGTGTAACCTAGGTACCCAGGGCATAGGTGCTTCCAAGGCCTACCAGGGGCTGCAGCATGTATTATGCCACCCCTGGCTGGCCATCTAAACTGGCACCACAGGCTGATCACTCAGCTTGGGTAAGGTGGTGTAATCACCCCTTACTTAGATATAGTATATCTATATCTACCTTATATATAGACACATATACACCTATAAGTCACTCCTGTGGCAGGCCTTAACAATCCTGGAGACAGAGTGCTTGGTTTTATGTGAGAGGGTGCCCTAGCATGAGCTGAGCCCCTCTGCAGCTTTCGGAACCATCTCCTTATAGCTGTTCTATGATATAGCCATACCATATACTCTTAAGTGCAGTATAATCCTCGCAGTTAATCTAACTTTGGTTTGGCTTTATCGAAACATGTCGTGTAAGGTGTCAAACACTTTGGAATACTACCCCCCTCCCCCCCACCAGTTCTGGTGGTGGGGGTAGCATTCCACCCTTCCAGAGGGAGAAGACATGTCAGTACTGCTTTACCCGGTTAAAGTTAAACAGAGCCTCAGCATCACAAAATGGATGCTGCTGCCACAGACACGAGTCTGCCCTCCTACTGCTGGACGAAACTCCAGCAGGGGAGGCCTGGACTATAGGTTTCCTGTCGAGGGAGGTGCCAGCACCTCCCCAGACAGGCTTTAGTGTATTGGGGCAGGGAGGGCTGCATTGAAAGATGCTTTTCCAGACACTACCTGGGGCACACAAGGTGCTCCATGCATAGCCCGGTTCAAACCAGTTGCTGGGCACTCCAGATTCGCTCTGGCACGAAACTGGACAAAGGGAAAGGGGTGTACCCCCCCCCCCTCCCAGGTCCACCCATAGGAGGGACTTAGCAGGTAATCCAGCCCCCTTTCTTAGTATAAGTATAGGAGCTGTGTCCTCAGGAATTTAGATTATCCTGGACTGAAATTTTGACACAGAACTCTTGGACCTTCGACGTTCTATACCGACTAGAGGACTGAAGGCATCTCCCTTGTGGTCAAGGAGTGATCACCCTGGGCAAACAGGCACCACCAGCAACTACGAGAAGCCCCAGACCCGAGCACCAACTGCAACGAAGCTCAGCCCTCCACACTCCACGAGTGCCGCGTGGGGCCTGCTCTTGCATTTCTGTCCGACGCGTCTTCCCGGTTCCTAGTCAGTTGGCTAGTGAGCCCCCTGAAGACTCCATCTTGAATTTACATTGCTGGCCTGGTTGCTCCATGCTTGCTCCAGCTTCCCTGCAAAGGTGAAGCGCCCCAGACCTTGCTGGTCTGACCTGAAGCCAATCTTCACTTCCTGCGTGGGTTGCGTTTGCCAAGGCTTGTTGGGTCCAATCCGGATACCGACACCGCAGTCAACTAGATCCTTCGCGGGACAGCTCGAATCCAGCTTCTGATCATCGTTGACACCTCCTGGTCCTCTTCACCTGATTTGACGCGACATCGCCCGGTTCCTTCCTGGTCACTGGCTAGTGACCCAGACTCTGTCCCGTCTGCTTTCAGTTTCTTCAGATCTTCAATCCACCCTTGGATCCACCAGGACACTTCTCCTCTGGTCGCCTGCAGCACTTCTTTGCAGATCTCCATTGAAAACGACGACGAAACCCGACACGAAAAGCCACCTACGCACCCGGCTTCCCTGGGTGAGGTAACTAGAGTACTCCGGTGCTCCCGTGGGACTTGACTCTCGAAGTGTCCTAGTTTAAAAGGGTTCCATCCAAGTCCATCCGGAAGTGTCCTAAAATTGTACTTTTGTAACTCCTTCGATTCCCATTCTAAGTCAATGGTAACCCGCGGCTGTGTTTAGACACTGCACGCGTCTCCCGTGGGCCTCCTACTTCCTAACCTTGGGTTGTTTAGTATAGCCCCAGCGATTCCCTAGGCCTATTCACTATTCCTGTAGTGGCTCTTGCACCACTATTTTAGTATATGGTTTGTGAGGCCCCTAGGGCAAAACTGTATTTGTGCAACTTTAAGTATGCTAATGAAGTAACTTGTGATGTACTTTTACCTCTGACCTCATAAAGAGGTCAGAGGGGTTGTGTTAGAAATAAATACATATATATTTGATATATACCTTGTGTGGTGTCCTTTAATTTGGTATTCAATGGATTATAATTGGTAAAACAAACAGCTTCACATGCTCTTTGGAGTTTAGCCTAAGACTGCTGGTCCATGCTACCACTAGGATAGCTTGTCTATAAGGTTGACTTTACAACCACCATCAATAAGGGTCGATTTAGACTGGTGCAAGGTGCCACTAGAACTGGTGACATCATATGCCAGGCTAACTTCTCACAGGCAAGAGGCCGCGGGTGAACAGGGATCTGAGCTACAGACCTCATGATGAGGGGGGACTGGGGATTCCCTTGACCGTTATTACAAAGCGACGCAACTGCCGACTCTCTTGGAATGGGCTCAACCTGAGTCTGGGAAGAGATGGCTCTGCATCGAGCGAGCACTTGCAGAAAAGGCTCTCTGGAAAATCCCCTTCCTTCGTAAGGCCCATAGACCCCTGGGACTATATGGCTCCCCTGTGGCCCGTGCCACACTGAAAGCCTGGGACGTGACAAATACCCGCAATGGTCTGATGACTTTCCTTTCACCCCCATCACGGAAAATCAGGATTTCTCTCCGGCCCTTAATTGGGATGCGTTTAGCCACTGGGATGCAGCAGGACGCAGGTCTGTAAGGCATTTTCTTGATTTCGATGTGCCAGAACCGAGCGCTACCATTACTTGCAAATACGACACTGGGTCCTGCAACCCCAAATCTGCACTGGGAGTGGAGAGGTCCCTCTGGCTGGCTGCTTTTGAAACACTCCACAAAGCGACTTATCGCAGAACTCTATCATATCTTCCATCCCATGAACAGTCAGTCAAGTCTGCAGGCCAAAGACGATGGGAGGTGGAGTTAGACCCTAACCCCCAAAGAGTGGGCAGATATTTGCTACCGAGCCAGACACTCAGCACGTAACATGAATAGCATTGAAACGGCCACCAAGATCATGACATGCTGGTACCTTACGCCCTCCCGACTTCACAAGAGTGACCCTGACCGCTCGCCCACTTGCCGGAAAGGGATGTGATTCTGATGGCACTGTCTTGCACCTGCTGTGGGAATGCCCTGCGCTTGCTACTCATTGGACACAGATGTTGGACGAGATTGACAGCCAATTCGACAACACGCTCCTACGCTTCCCTGAGTATGTGGTCCTGGGGCTGTCTGACAGACTTACCTATTCCCTCAAGTCTCGCAAAGGTAGGCAAATGGGCATAGCCCAAGGAGTGGCATTGCAAACTGTATTACCACATTGGGGCACAGACAACATACCTAATGTACAGGGATGGCTACACCGATTGTGGTATGTTCTTGGCATGGAGCACATTACCAATTTGCTTCAAGGGGATGGGGTCTGTAGCACTTCTTTGCAGATCTCCATAGAAAACGACGACGGAACCCGACACGAAAAGCCACCTACGCACCCGGCTTCCCTGGGTGAGGTAACTAGAGTACTCCGGTGCTCTCGTGGGACTTGACTCTCGAAGTGTCCTAGTTTAAAAGGGTTCCATCCAAGTCCATCCGGAAGTGTCCTTAAATTGTACTTTTGTAACTCCTTCGATTCCCATTCTAAGTCAATTGTAACCCGCACCTGTGTTTAGACACTACACGAGTACTGCATTGAAAGATGCTTTTCCAGACACTACCTGGGGCACACAAGGTGCTTCATGCAAACCAGTTGCTGGGGCACTCCAGATTCGCTCTGGCACGAAACTGGACAAAGGGATGGGGTCTCCTTTGCTGATGTGCGGCACTCCTTTGTCTCCCTGTTGGGCACCGAATTTTGCAAGCTGTCCTGCTCTAGATATCTACGGTTGCTCCGCCTTACCGAACTGAGTCAAGGCGCAAACTGAACACTACTCGAATGTGCTATGGTGTGCTGGGCCTGTTTTCACCCTATTGATCGGGCATCTGGAACGGGGGAGGAGACGGGAGGGGAGGAAAGGGGGATAGTGAGGGAGGCAGGGAAGTTCTTATTTAATGTTATTTTGATGCTCTGCGAAGCAAAATGACAATTGCCGACCTATGCCTTAGGCCGATGTCTCACTGCATCTTGTTTGTTAATACTTCAATAAAAAAAGATTTCAAACTAAAATCACTTGGCGACTTTCTGATCCAAGTCTGGGTCTGACAGCTCAGATAGTCGCAGCTGCTACATTCTATATATCATGAAACAAAAACGATCGGGGGGTCCAAGGGCTAGTTTAACGACCTCCACAAGTACATGCCCCAATCAATGTAACTTATACCACCAAGAGTACCTGGAAGTCAAAATATATCTGTCACTCAACTCTTAGTCCGACACCAACACCCTACATGTGATATTATAGTGGACACCAACAAAATGATATAGCTAGGTGAAGGAAAAGCTCAAGAGCAGAGAGAAATATTCCCATCAGAGGCCACACTGTACCGCCCTATTTAGCATCATTTGGGTGCCCCTGCTGCTTTTTCAGTAGGCACACGTATTATTATTCTCTCCTACTGCACCCTGAGCACATTTACCTCTGGTCACAGTGACATCACAGTGACTACCGATTCAGCCTCCTGAGCAAAGGGGCACCTAAATGATGCTAAATAGGGCGGTACAGTGTGGCCTCCGATGGGAATATTTCTCTCTGCTCTTGAGCTTTTCCTTCACCTAGCTATATCATTTTGTTTGTGTCCACTATACTATCACATGTAGGGTGTTGGTGTAGAACTAACAGTTGAGTGACAGATATATTTTGACTTCCAGGTACTCTTGGTGGTATAAGTTACATTCTATATATCCCCAGATAGCTGGCGATGCTCAAAGCCATCAGTACCGGAAAATGATCGGACAGAGTCCTAGGTAAATGTGTTATAATTTCAACACAGCCCATCTCATCTCTAGCTCCTAACCAGAAATCTATCCTGGAAGATATTCCATGTACTATGGAATGTTTACACTCTGGAATTAGGGCATTCAACATGGTATAAGTCTAGCAGTTTGCACTGGTGCATAATATAATAATAATAATGACATTTATAAAGCGCTTGGTTAAACTACACTAGTGTGTCCCCGCGCTATGGTACAATCGAGAAAACACATTACCAGGTCACCCCCCAAACCAGGGTACAGCACCAGAGATCGACTCAGTGGGGAAAAGGCAAGTTTTCAGCTTTTTACAAAAGGTTAACTCCGACTACTCCATCCGAAGCCCCCACAGGAGTCTATTCCATTGCTGAGCTGCCATGAAACTAAAGGAGCGCCCGCCCATCCTTACCATCCTGACTCTGGAAACAGTAGCCCGTCCCATTCCGCTAGATCTTAATTGGCGGGAGGGGACATACGGAATCAGAAGGTTATGTAGGTATGCGGCCCCCTTCCTTTGTAGAATCCAATGGCTCACACAGAGAGCTTTAAACAGGATTCGCTCCTTAATCAGGAGCCAATGAAGGGCGACCAAAGCCTTCCTGGAAGATGCTCTCCTGGGCAGCATCAGAACCAGGCGGGCTGCTGTGTTCTGAATACATTGAAGCCTCTGTACATTGCTGACATTGGCCCCCTATGTAGAGCACATTTCCATAGTCCAGCCTCGAAGTTACTAAGGCCTGAACCATGGTCTTCCTGGCTATGGTAGGCAAGAGGTCCAAAGTCTTGCGTAGTCCACGCAAGATTCCAAAACACGTTCCTTCCACTTGCCTTGTCTGATGCTCAAACGAGAGCTTGGGGTCAAGCCACACCCCTAGGTTCTTAACCTGTTCACTAGGCACAGGGTTAGGGCCCAGGGTCTGTGGCCACCATGCCGATGTCCACACAGAAGGCGCCTTGCCAATAACCATCACTTCTGTCTTACTCCCGTTCAGTTTGAGGCAGTTGTTAGCCAGCCATACCGCTAGTTCTTGCAGGCAGAAATTGAAATTAATGGCTGCCTTCTTGTCCGACTGTGTTAAGGACACCACCAGCTGCGTGTCATCAGCATAGGACACGACTTTGACCCCGTACTTTTCAGTGATGTCTGCCACTGGGGCAACAAAGATTAAACAGGGTTGGGCTGAGGTTGGACCCGTGTGGCGCCCCCTGATTAAGCCTGATGCTCTTAGATAGATACAGTCCCTGTGCTACCCGAAAGCTGCAGTCCTGCAGAAAGGATTCCATCCATGCCAATGCCTTTCCACCCACCCCTCCTTTCCTGAAACACTGGAGCAACGTATGATGAGCAACAGTGTCAAAGATGGTACTCAGATCGGGGGGCGTGGCCTAGCGGGCGATGATGGCGGACGTGGCTTGATTGAGCTCCCGCCGGCCCAACAATAATCCGTGACATTTATCCTGGCCCCCGGACCTGTGAGGTGACACACCGACCTATGCTGGTGGCGGAAGGTGTGGGGAACCCATCGGCGTCTTGATCTGAGCTCCTGCGCCGTCAGAAGCCGAGCAGACTGCGGTAGCCCTTGGGGGCCTGGTCCTGGCGAGTGCAGCCGGGGCCTCGATTTTGGTGACGACTGGGGCGGGCGTCCCGTAGCGGACCCTTGTCTGTGATCCTTGGCGCCGTCTGGCGCAGCTGTGGTGCCGGAGTGGGAACCGGAGACCCGACTGTATTCCCCACCCGCCTCCTGTGTGGCCTGGTGAGACGTGGGACACGGGGAGACGGCGGTGGCCCGAGTGTAGGCCTGGAGACCGGGGCCTGGATTTTCGAGCTCCCCGGTCGCGGGTGGACGGGCTCGGGACCGACCTGCACAGCGACCTGAGCGGCCTGCTTGCCGGCTGAGGGTGACGCTGACAGCCTGAGTGAGCCTCCTTCCCTGCGACCGGAGAAGGACTTCTGTGACCGGCTGTGGGCCCTGCTGGAGAGCCGTCTGGACCCCCTGGAGGGGCTGTGGGGCGGCGGCAGCCATACTGTGGTGCAAACTGTGAGTACGTGCGACCCCAGTGGGGGTGGATGCTGGACCTGGTGATCGGAGGGGGATAGATACTGTGACACGCCGAGGATTCCCCCCCCCCCCGGCTGCATAGGAGCTCCTGGGTCCCGCTCTGCATTGCCCTCCGACAGCGTGTACCGTGGCCTAGGCCGGCCTGGTCGTCCTGGAGCGCCAATTGCCGAGGTGGTGGGCCCCTGGTGCCCTGGGCAGACACTTGGGAGAGAACCGCAGCGGGTCGACTGCGTGGTGGCACCTGGTGAGACTGCGGCGGCCCCCTGGCTGCGCTTTTGCGACTGTACTGAGGCCGGGGCACACCGGACTTTGGTGGGGATACCCCCTGTGGATTGCGGTACTCTGAGGCACCGACGCCGTCCGACCTATCCTGCTGCTGTCTGAGAGGGGCTCTGCTGGCTGCTGGAGTCAGACCTGCACGACCATGACCAGGGGCGGTGGATGGAGTGGGACCACCAAGCAGGGACCCATAGACAAATTTACCGGGCCTAGTGGAGGGCCGGGTGCCTCCGGGGGTGGCCAGGGTGCAGGACCCGACAATGCGGCATTGATGGCGGCCATTACCCAATCGCGGGACATGCTAGACGCTAAAATAGGAGCGGTTGGGGCTGATGTCACTCTGCTGCGACAGGACCTTCGCAACGCTGTTGCCCGCATAGCGGAGACCGAAACTAGGATCACTGGAGTGGAGGGTGATGTGGGGACACTGAAACAGAAGGTGGCTGCCATGGAAAAAATCCAAAAGAGCTTGGCGCTCGGAGTGGAGGACGCAGAGGGGCGGGCGCGCAGAAACAACCTGCGCTTCGTGGGCTTTCCAGAGGATTGCGAGAAGGGCCATATGGATAGCTTCTTGACACAATGGTTGGAGAGCTGGCTTCCCCCTGACACCCTGTCGCGATGCTTCGTGATCGAACGCACCCACAGAGCCCTGATGCCAAAACCACCGGTTGGAGAGCGTCCTCGTCCGGTCATAGCCCGACTGCTGAACTACCACGACAGGGACGTCATCCTACGGGAAGCTAGGGTCAAAGAGACACTTCGGTTCGAAAGCCACAAAATTATGATCTTCCCGGACTACACTAGACTCGTACAGCAGCAGCGCCACTCCTTCATGGATGCGAAAGCCAAGTTGCGCGGCTTAAAGATACAATACTCCTTGCTCTACCCGGCCCGGCTGCGGGTCGTCTTTCAGTCGAAAACTCACTTCTTCGATTCCCCGGAGGAGGTGTACTGATGGACGGATGAGACAGTAAGGATCCGGCCACACGTCCAGCCGGGCTTGGGGTCCGGCCCGTCGCGTGGGTCCTCGCCGGAGAGGGGCGATCCCGCCACCAAGGGCAAGCGTCCTAGGAAGTCCAGATCTCGGAGGCGGTCCCTCGCTCGCACCGGCCAGCAGGACGAGACCCTACCTGACACTGACCAGTCCGGAAGAGAAAATTGAACTCTTGCGCGTGCGAGTTCCTCCGGCTGTTGGGGACTACGAGGGGTCGCCTTGAAGATGGGTTGTGAACCCCTGATCACCTGTTCTTTGAACACATGGTGCTGTGACGCCCCACGGATTTTGGCCAGGCCTGGCCTGGTTTGTCATACTTCAGCTGAACTGCTGTGGTGTCATAGGCTGCTGTTGATGGGTGGAGGTGTTGTGGGTTCGGGGTGCTGACTCTGCCGGGCTGCCTAATCCCCACGTTTGGGGGTTGGCCCTGAGGAGATAGTTCATTGTTAGAGGGGATAGTTGGGATCCATTGGTATGGTTGGCCTTGGGCTCTCTGTTTTGGGCCTGAGGCTCCCCATGCCGCGACAGATGCTTCAAAGTTCTGTGGAGCGTAGGGGTGGGGGGTTGGTTCCAGGGGATGGAGTGTTGGGGAAGGGGTATTGGGGGGGGGCTGGGGGAGGGGGTTGGGGTGGTCGGGGGGGAGTGCACGTGATTACTGAAGCTGTACCGTTCCTTGCAAGGAGTGTCTTGAATGGGTGCTGGGGTCCTTGGGGTCATTTCCACCTTGACTATGGCTGATCTAGCGTCTGTGGGACTCCCTAGGGAGTCAATGAGAGTATTAAGCTGGACCGTCAGGGGAATGCTGGACAAAATTAAGAGGGGAGCGGTCTTGCGTTGGGGCAAGCGGGAGGCTGCCGATGTCTTGTTGTTGCAAGAGACGCACATGATGGGCACAAAGGTGCTGAGCCTGCAGAGATTTGGTTACCAACAGGTGTTCCATGCTGGGTTCTCCAGAGGTTCGAGGGGGGTTGCCATTCTCGTTCACCGCAGACTGGCCTATACTCATGAGCGACAATGGCTGGACACACAGGGCCGTTATGTCTTTATTAAGGGTATGATCGGTGCTGAACCGGTGGTGTTTGGAAGTGTGTATGCTCCCCCCCCCGCTGCAATGGGCCCTGGCTGAACGGCTGTTTGAGGTGTGGGCAGATATCCCGGATTCCCTGGCTGTGCTGGGCAGTGATTGGAACGACGTCATGGATGTTAGCATGGATCGTAAGCGATTGCAGGGTGCAGTGGCGGCAGTGACCCCTACCAGACTGTATGCGGCTGTCGAGGGCCTGGGCTGGGTGGATGTATGGAGACATATGCATGCTACAGTGAGAGAATATACTTATGTGTCGGCCGTGCATGGCTCCTTTTCTCGACTGGACTACGTCTTTATGCCAGGGGCCTTCCTTGATAGAGTGAGAGAAGTCAAGATTCTGCCGCGGGGACTGTCCGACCACTCTCCGGTTGCGCTACAGGTGGAGCTCCACAGGAGGCGTCAGCCGTTCCGATGGAGAATGTCCTCGTGGCACCTCCAACAAGCAGATTATGTTCGGCACATGTGCGGTGCGATCGCCCAGTACTGGCGGGAGAACTTGGTTGGGGGCGTCGATGCGGCGTCGGTCTGGGAGGCCATGAAGCCTACACTGCGGGGGGTGGATATAGCATGGTGCGCGGCCGCCCGTCGGCGTCGTCGGGAGGCTATCGTTGCGGCGGCGGCGCAGGTCGAACTTCTGGAGCAGCGATGCTTGAGGGAGGAGGACGGGATTGCGGTCCGGTTGCTCCTACAGGCGCAGCAGACCTGCGCATCTGTCTTGATGGACGAAGCACGGCAGGCGTGGCTGGCCACGCGGAGTAGGGTGTATCAGTGGGGTGATAAGTCCTGTACCATGCTACACAGGCTGTGTCAACGTGTCATGCAACCTATTACGCTACCGGGACTTACGGACGGGGAGGGAGTCTCTATCACAGACCCAGCCGCGCTGGCGGCGAGTTTTGCTCGCTACTACGCTGACCTCTATGCGCCACGGGATTGCCTCCCGGTGGATGCGATTGATAAATTTATAGCAGATCTGCCTCCCCGGGCTGTTTCTGAAGACAGCAAGGCATCCCTTGACCTTCCCTTCACGGCGGAGGAGCTGGGAGAGGCGTTGGGGCAGCTTAACCCTGGGAAGGCGCCCGGCCCGAGCGGCTTTCCATGTGAATTTTATAAGAAGTTTCACCTTCAGCTAGGATCCCATTACAGGACGGCGCTGGAGTTGGCGAGGGAACGGGGTTGCATGCCAGCAGACTGGCGACACGCCGAGGTTGTGGTTTTTCAGAAGCCCGGCAGGCCCCCGGACCGACACGACTCGTATCGTCCCATTTCACTACTTAACTTTGAGGCTAAGCTGCTGGCGAAGGCTCTGGCTAACCGCCTCCTCCCGTACGTGGCCGACCTTGTGCACCCGGACCAGGCGGGCTTCCTGCCCCACAGGGCGACACGACACAACATCCGGCGCGCGCAGGCGGCTATCGACGCCGTGGGGTTCTCCGGGGAGCGGGCTGCCTTATTGCTCGCAGACATAGATCGAGCGTTTGACTCGGTCAGCTGGACCTACCTGTTCGCCCTCCTGCCGCGCCTTAACCTGGGCCCGGTATTTATCTCCTATATCAAACTATTATACACTGATTTAACCGCTTCTGTGCGGGTGTCCGGGGAGGTCTCGGAGAGATTCTCGATAGGTCGGGGGACCCGGCAGGGTTGCCCGCTATCCCCCTATCTCTTTGCGCTGGCCATGGAGCCCTTGGCTTCCTGGGTGCGCATTGATGCACAACTTCGTGGCTTTGTGTGGGACGGGGGCCTCTCCGATAGAATTGCGCTCTATGCGGACGATGTCCTCTTCTTTCTTACAGACCTCGACCGGTCCGGCCCCCGTATACTGGAGATCATGCGCGTATTCGGCGAGGTGACGGGCTCTTCCTCAATCCACGTAAGTCCACCCTTTGGGTACTGGGCGGGGGCTCCGGTGTCTGCCCATGGGCTTCGGCCCTGCGGGTGGCGGCTGGAGGCCTGCAGTACCTGGGCGTCTTCCTGTCCGAGTCCCCTGACATAGCATGGGAGCGTAATGTTCTGCCAGTGTGGGAGAAGGTTCAGTCAGACATCAAGACATGGTCCCGAATGCCTCTCACGATCTTTGGCCGCTCCGCAATCTTTAAAATGGTTGCGCTCCCGCGCCTGCTGTACCAGCTCCAGAACCACCCATACCGGATAGACCCACGGTGGTTCCGTCGGGTCAACTCAGTGCTGGGCCGCTTTCTGTGGGCCGGGGGCGCCGCTCGGGTGGCACTGCGGACATGCTTCTTGTCCACCTACTGTGGTGGATTGGCCACTTCAGACCTCCTGTCGTACTATCACGCCTCCCACCTCTTAGTTCTTAACGAGTGGTGGTACGGTGATAGGGGGGACCCCGCGTATGCCCTCGAGCGCTCGCTGATGGGTGACAACACGCTCCATACGCTTCTATACTCAGCCAGGCTGCGGAAAGACTTGCCCCTGGTCACGCAGGTGGTCTTCGTGATATGGCGCCAGGCGTTGCGCCGTATGGGATGGTGGGGTAAGTTGAAGGCGGAGACCCCGTTGTGGGGGAACGGCCTCCTTCCCGCCCTGTCCTCGTTGCAGGGATTTGGGGGCTTGGACTCCATTGGAATCTCTTCCCTTGGACATGTGCTAACTGGTACTACGCTTAAGTCCTTTCAGGACCTTAGTTTGGAATTCCACATGCCTAACTCCCAATTCTTTAAATATCTGCAGTTCCGCCACGCGCCCGCTCCGAGTCTGGTCGGTCTCGAGCAGCTGCCGGAATTCAGCCCAATTGAGGCTAAACTCTTTATGGGAGACCTGGGTGACAAAAAAGTGTCCCGAATCTATCAAACCCTGGTTACCCACTGCGCCGCTTCTTTGCTCCCACTCAAGGACTCCTGGGAAAAAGATGTTGGTCCCCTGGATGAGGACGATTGGAGGGAGGCCTTGGAATCACCTCGTGGGGCGGCGATTGCAGTACGTCTCCGACTGATTCAATTTAAATACCTGCATAGGGCATATTATACCAGGGAGAGACTGCACAGAGCGGGTTTGATTGCATCCCCTGTGTGCCTGCGCTGTGGGACTGAGAGAGGTACGTTGTTACACACAGTGTGGTCGTGTGTTGGCTTGACCCGGTTCTGGCACGGGGTTTGGAACTGTCTTTCGGAGGTGCTGGGATGGGATCTCCCCCGGTCTCCCCGGTTGGGGCTCTTACATGTGTTGGAGAATGTGGGCGGGAACACCCACAAGCGGCACCTTCTACTGCTGGGCCTAGTGGTGGCCAAGCGAGACCTGGCGAAGGCGTGGAAGAGTGACCGGGCTCCGCCTCTTGGGGCCTGGAAGGCAGGGCTTGACTATTATATGGGATTGGAACGACCTGTGTTTGAAGCCAGGGGGTGCCCACGGAAACACTTTAAAATCTGGAAACGGTGGGCAGACTACAGGGAGTTGCCCCTGGAGCCCCCGGCTGCCTCGGACGATGAATTGCTTACATTGGAGGACCTCCGGGCCTAGAGTGACACTCGATGATTGCTGTACTATGATTAATTGTTGGAACTGTCATGATTACGTGCATTGGGTTAGGGAGGGATAAGGGGTGGGTAACTGGGACATTGGGTAGTTGGGGTGGCGGGGGGTGGACGGGGGGGGGGTTTCTTCCGTTTTCTATATCCTCTTCTTTTTTGCTTGATTAGACTGTACATATATTGAAATATGCTTTGCCTCCTTACAGTATCTTCCTGTTTGTGGAAAACTGTGATTGACTCTCTGTCTAATGCATCAATAAAATCAGTTGTGAAAAAAAAAAAGATGGTACTCAGATCTAATAGAATTAAGGCCGCCGTCTGACCCTCATCAACGTACTTCCGAATCGTCTCAGTGGAGAGGAGCAAAGCTGATTCAGTCGAGTACAATGCTCGAAAACCAGACTGCGTGGGATGGAGAAGATCATGTTTGCTGATATGTGACGTCAGCTGGATGTTCACTACCTTCTCTGCAATTTTGGTAAAGTAGGGAAGTAGCGAGCTGGATGCAAATTGTCTAGCTGGTCCATGTTTTAGGTACAATACCTGAGCTAAAAGAGAGCTCTAACAGATGTCTAATGCAGGGTTCAAGGAATTCCATACTCCCTCTCAGCACCCTAGGCCTTGCAGGGTCACTGGGAGAACCAGACTTGATGTTACTCGCTATTCTTGTTAAGATCTCATGATTAGGGATACAAAAAATATACAGATATTCTTCTCCCTTTATAACATAAACATAACATAACAGGTGTATTTGCAAAGCGCACGTTCACCCCAGCAACGGGGCATCTTGACGCTGAAATAACAGATGTATATTGTTACCCAACTAATTGGTACTCATTTTATCGACCTCAAATGGATGAAAGGCTGAGTCGACCCACCGGGATTTGAACCTGTGACCATGAGGTCAAACACAGGCCCCTGCAGTGGATGCACTAGTCCACTGAGCCACCAGACCCGGCATATTTATGTTGGTGGGGGCAGCAGCCTCAGCGCACCCCTCCCTTGCAGAGGCCGGGAAGGTGGAATAGATTTTCTCTGCGAAAAACTCTGCAACCCGATTACAGGATTCCACTGAACTTGTAGTCGGGGTTGCGATCTTGTCCAAGGATGAGATCTCTTTATAGACAGTGAACAACTCTTTGACTGCATTTTCCGCTCCCTTAATTCCCTCCCTATAGTAGGAGGCCCGCGTTTTCCTGATAAGGGTATGATAGAGCTTCAGACTCACTTTGTATTCAGTCACTATCTGGGCTTTCAAGACGTTTACAGGTCTCAGTTCGTCTCCGAACCAGGGGGCAGATTTAGCTTGCCTTTTGGATGCCTTTATGGCCAAGGGTGCACAGCTATCAAGTGCTTCCGAAATACGCCCCTCTAGGGCCTCGCACGCCGTGTCAATTTCCTGACCGTCTGGAGGTCCCACCTGTAAAAGGGCCTTGCTAAAATTGTCTTGTGAGAAAGTCGCCCACCTCCTGTATTTCTGCTTAAGTTCAGCTTTCATGTGTATCTTTTGAGCCAGCATCCACACCTTGAAAGGGATGCCAAAATGATCCAACCAGGGGACTGGAAGCGGCTGCTCAACTTCTAGAGCATCCCAATTAGCAAAAATTGGGTCAAGTGGATGACCTTGTGTATGCGTAGGGTGCTCCGACTTGAGTGTCACCGGTAGTGCTTTCAGTTCCTGGCAGATCCCCTGCGCCCCAGAATCAGAGACATCATCAAAGTGCAGGTTCAGATCTCCTGATAACGGTAATTTCTCATACCGGAGTGCTGGATGGACTCGGCACTCAATCAGCTTAGACGCAAACTGTATGGAGGGGCCTGGGGGTCTGTAGATCAAACTCTCTTTTATAATATATAGACAGATTTCCCTAAGAGACGGACGGAACGAGAGGTAGCTCTCGCATCACATACTTTTAAAATATTGTGTTTTTTTTTGTATTTTGCCAAACCAATTTTAAATCACGCTGCAATTGCCTAAAATTCACCAAGAGTCTAAGTAAGTCGACCAAGGAAGTAACTTACCACCTCGGACACCCGATCCGTCGCGGCTTGTGCCGCTAGTACGGCGGGGTCCCAGCGCAAGAAGCAGACTCACTTCCGGTAGCCCACACTGCTTAGCGCTCCAGTCGTTGTGCGTCCCGCCCACTCCAGTATAAACAGGAGTGCGCAGAGCGGACTCACGCAGCAACACGCAGGCAGCGCGCCGAAGTCGCGCCAAAGTCAAAGCCATGCCTGTCTACGCCTGTCCGCGCCGGACCAGCGCCACAAGCCGCCACCCAGCTTACTACATCAGACAGGTAATGACCCCAACACCCATAGACAGGATAAGATGCACACAGTCGGAGCTCCTTGCTCTTAACACTCTCCCATTGAAGGGAGTAAATACATTTCCACAGAGAGTCCCCACTCCCTCGCCCGAACAACTAAGCTGCCTCTATGGAAATGTGCGTTCTCTACCTAAACACGCACTTGAGATCTGGGCACTATTAGACCAAGTTGCCCCTGACATCTTTTTTATAACTGAATCTTGGCTACATGAAACATCGCACCCTGACATGCCACGGCCTTGCCCGCAGACTACAAAATGGTTAGGTTGGACAGAGTATCCAAGCGAGGAGGGGAAACAGCTATAATCTACAAGACAGGTATACAAATCAACACCATTGACACACACCTGGCCACATGGGGTGAGCTTCTAATCTTCTCCCTCATACTTAATAATAAGGTATCCTGGAAAGGTGCCTTGGTATACAGAACACCTGAAAACAAAGATAACTTCGCCACCCAATTAGTCGAAACCCTAGCTCCCCACGTTCTAGCCTGCAAAAACTTCTTACTGTTAGGGGATTTTAACCACCACCTAGAGCTACAACAGGATTCTTATTCGTTGGATTTAATCAGTAGTATCCACTCACCGGATTTAAGAATCCTAGAAACAGTCCCTACACATAAAGCAGGGCACACTCTGGATATTATATGTACCAATTCTCAACAAACCCAAATAATAGAACTCCTCCCTGTTATATGGTCAGACCACGAGATCATTAAATTCAGTCTACAGAGTTTCGATTCTAAACCGGCTCATCCCAAGGAAGAAAAAACATGCCGTCCCTGGGAAAATATAAATGTTGAATCCTTCGCTGATATCTTTATGCCTCCTAAACTTAATCCAGAGATACACATTGATAAAATAGTTGCAGATTTTGATACAGCCATTGTAACGGCGCTTGATATCATAGCTCCTAAACGACTAACGAAATGGCCCCAACTACAAATCCCCATGGTTTACAGCTGACCTAAAACCTATAAAACAGGCTACAAGGGCCGCCGAACGCAAATGGCGAAAAACCAAGAAGGATGAAGATAAACAAAGCTATAAAACCGCCCATAAAAGCTACGTGAATAAGATAGCTAGTGCCAAAAAAGCCCATTTGAGCGAAAAAATAAAAGCGGCAGGGAACTCGCAGAGAGAACTCTACTCCATAGTAAAAGGGTTCACGAATCCTCTCTCATGCCAGCCGACAATGCCAGAATCACAAGAGTGGGCAGATAAACTTTCGTCATATTTCAAAGAAAAAATTGACACAATTCATAAATCCTTTCACAAAGAAAACACCCTGACCGTCCCCCACAACCCAGGAGACGCCCAATCTAAAAATACACCCCCTATTCACAATCTTCTATGTGAATTCAATCCAATCACAGAGGAAGAGATCTTTGACAAACTAAAAAAAGCTAAATCGGGCTCACCAAGAGACGCTGGATCAGCCCTGATACTAGCTAAGTTAGGCCCAGCGTTAGTAACAGAATTAACGACCATCTTTAATATATCACTAGCACAGGCAGCCGTTCCAGCCTCTTGGAAAGAAGCCATGATCAGACCTATTCTCAAGAAAAACAATGCGGACCCCAATCAAACTCTAAACTATCGACCCATCTCACTACTCCCACTTTTTGGGAAGATAATGGAGACCATTATTAACGCGCAATTAGTGAAACATTTAGAGGAAAATAAGATCCTAGACTCCTCTCAGTCAGGCTTTAGAGCTTCCCACAGCACAGAGACCGCCCTGTTAGAAGTTGTTGATAACATCCGACTGGCTCTGGATTCCAAACAATCTGCCATTCTTATCTTACTAGATCTCTCGGCGGCCTTCGACACCATCTCTCACAGTATACTGCTAGAGCGGCAGGCGGGGGTTGGTGTCGGAGGTCAAGCCCTGAAGTGGATCCAGAGCTACCTAACAGAGAGATGGTCAAGGGTCAAAATAGGTCTGTTTACGTCAGATTCGGTAGAAAACAACAAAGGAGTCCCCCAGGGTTCAATATTGAGTCCGACTCTATTTAATGTATACCTGTCCCCACTGGCCAAGATCATCAGGAGTCATGGCTTTGATACAGTGTCTTACGCCGACGACACCCAGATCCTGATAACACTTGGCCAAAACATCACGGATGCCAAACTGAGATTCAGGAATTGTATGGTCACCATTGAAGATTGGATGACCAAAAATTATTTAATGCTGAATGCAGGCAAAACTGAAATAATGCTATTCGGCTCGGCCAATAAAATCTGGTCAGAGGCATGGTGGCCGGATGCTCTCGGCCCATGTCCAACGCCGAAAGGGACAGTAAGAAACCTCTGAGTCACGTTGGACGACAAACTGTCCATGACCCCGCATATAAACAAAGTGGTCCACACCAGCATAGGCCTCATGAGAAGTCTAAGGAAAATATTTAAGTGGCTTCCTCTCACCTGTCGCAAACCTCTGATCCAAGGCCTCATAACGAGTCGTCTGGATTATGGTAACGCGCTGCTGGCTGACCTAAATGAAGGAGCACTAACTAAGCTCCAGACACTCCAAAACACAGCAGCTAGGCTAACTCTGGACCTACCACCTCGCACGCCCTCGGCTCCGTGTTTAAAAAAAGCTCCACTGGCTCCCAGTGAGGAAGCGTGTCAAATTTAAGATATGCTGCCTGGTACACAAATCCGTCAACAATCAGGGACCCATTTACCTGAAAAACAAACTTCAAAACTTTTGTCCAGGCAGAACCCTGCGTTCTTCGGACAAACATCTCTTAAATGTCCCAAAGGTTCGAACAGTAAGGAATGGAGACAGATGTTTCTCTAAAATTGGCCCAACCACCTGGAATTCACTTCCGCTGTCCTTAAGATCAGATACCAATCACAAATCATTTAGGAAAAATCTTAAGACATGGGTATTCTAGGCTACAAGGGGGATCCCCTCACGTTCGCCTGCGTCCATGTGTCTTCTGTCCGCGCTATGAGACCGTTAGGTGAATTACGCGAGCTACAAAAATAAATACAAATACAAAATACAAATACAATAATATAATTATTAGATACAGTTATGGAGAAGAAACCTGCTTCTCTGCCCACAATGTTAGTGGGCTCGAGGGTGCACTGTATGGAATGTTTAAAAATGATCGCAATCCCCCCCCTCTCCCTGTGGGTCTGTCAATCCTGATGATACCATAACCGTAAGGAAAGGCCTCCAAAATGTCTGGGTCTGCATCCGCATTAAGCCACGTTTCCGTGAGGAACAGGACATCTATCTGACCCTCTAATAGAAGGTCATGAATGTCCAGTTTGTGCTTCCTCATGGATCGGCAGTTAATCAGGGATAGACTCAGTCTCTGGCCAACCTCCCTAGGTTTTAACTGTGGGCTGACACTGTAAGAACAGTAATTGCACTTCCTGCTACTACCATCTACCTTTAAACTATGCTTGCACTCCTCTCTCAACACAAGGCATAAAGTTGTTGAGAGCTATACTGCACACCTAATATCCCATGGCATAGATCTTCCTGCGCTTCAGTGTGTCACCTGGACCTGCTGCCGGTGCTATCCAAATTAGCTTGCAGCATTAAAGTATTATCCACATGTTACAAAGTGAGGGGGAAGCGACCACAAGCCTGTTTTTAACTTTAGTGGGGGAAAAAAGACAAAGCAGGATGGTCAAAGTTCGGCCCATATGTACTGATCAATGTAAAATGTACCGAACCCAACCCCTATACAATCACACACCGGCCTTCTCCATCACAGAAGGTGTCCATAAGCCTTGTTTAACCAATATAGCCACTTCCGTATCGACTGGGGAACATAAATGGAGGTATCAGCTAAAGATTTTGGAGAAATGATTAACCCCCACACAACAAGCATGCACCTCCGGAACTAATGGAAAACACACACCTTAGGCCTAGTGAGGTATGCAGTCACCAGTCGGGACTTGTGGTGGTCATTCACCCCTCTCACATTACAGGCAAGCAGCCTAGCCTTACATCCAGAGCTAGCCCCTGTCATATGTGTTGTGTCTGCAATTTCGACCCCCTTCTTCCTGCTAAACTTTTCTGTCAAATCTGAATTATGTGATCAGAAGTATTTCTACCATCAAAACCCTGTGTCACCTGTGTTCTACTGATAGTCACCCACACGGCCCTCCCAACTAACCCCTACCCACATTGTATGAGTAACCTTAGCAGAGCTTTAGAGTCTAAACTCAGGGTGGCTAAACTGGCATCTATCACATTGATGCCCAGACTCGTGATGCTCCGTAGTGTTAGATATAACAGCAGTGTTAGAATACTGTCCTTTTTGCATATCGATGAGAGATATAACTTGTCTTGACACTGTGGGTGATTATTCAAGGATTAGTAGCTGGTGAATTATGGGCGGGGGAGACCTTTTCTAACTCTCACACTGGTTGAGTGCTTTCCTCTTTAAAAAATGTTAAAGCACAAGCGCAAGCATCAAACATCCCTCTGCTGACCCCAGAGAACTCACAAATTACTGGCCAATCTCCCTGCTCCCATTCCCAGTGAAGGTACAGGGAAAAATCATCAACAATCAACTCATGACTCACCTGGAGCAGAACCAGCTACTTGACGCCTCCCAATCCGGCTTCCATAGCAGTCGCAGCTACGAAACTGTCCTGATCGCAGCCACTGACAACAGCTAAACCCTCCTCGACCAAAGAAAAGGAGCAGCTTGGATCCTCCTTGACCACTCAGAAGCCTTTGACACCATATCCCACAACACAGTGATCGAAAGATTCCACCACATCGGCACCCAAGGAGAGGCGCACAGTTGGAACACCTCCTTCCTCACCGGAGGAACCCAGAGGACACACCTCCCGCCTTTCACCTGCAGTGTCCCCCTGGGCTCATCCTTCAGCCACACGCTCTTCAACGCATATATGAACCCGCTGGTCAACATTGTCCGTTCCCACGGTCGCAACATAATTTACTACGCAGACGACACCCAATTCATCCTTACACTCACTGATGTACCTACCACCACCAGAACCAACTTCCACAGATGTATGACCAACATCGCTGACTGGATGAAGAAAAATTGCCTGCAGCTAAACACAGACGGGATGGAAGTACTGATGTTTGGAAACGGCAGCAACACATTAAATGACTCCTGGTGGCCATCAGACATAGGACCGGCACCCACTGCTTCCGACCACGCCAGAAACCATCATTAACAATCTCACCATGAAATCACAGATCAACGCCACCTCCTCTGCCTGCTTCCACACTTTATGCATATACACAAGATGTTCAAGTGGTTACCCCTCCACGCAAGATGTACCGTGATACAGGCCCTCATCTCCAGTCGACTGGACTATGGCAACACCCTTTACGTAGGAATGGTTGCACACCTCCTACAGAGACTTTAAACCAAACCGAATGCCACAGCAAGACTCATCCTCTGCCTTTCCCGACAAACCCACATCACAAACCACCTCAGGCAACTCCACTGGTTCCCTGTACGGAAGAGAGGACAATTCAAGCTGGTGACTCACGCACACAAGGCTCTACAAAACCAAGGACCCATATACATTAACCATTGCCTGAACTTCCACCAACCGTCGAGAAGACTACACACTGCCTCCCTTTCACTTACCCATACTCCCTGCATCCACCCAAGCAGAAGTGAAAGATCCTCCTCCCACATTGCAGCAAAGACCTGAAACAGCCTCCCACAGTCATCTGGACCATCACCTCACTTCCCTTGTCCCTTTGGGGACATTGTTGGGCAGCATTTTAAGGGGCGCGGTCTAGTTGTCGACCGGCCAACCTGACCCAACCCCCTATTTAATGGGAGCCGCGACGCGGACGCGATGCAGCAGCGCCAAAGGCAAGGCTGTCTGCGCCCGTCCGTGGCTAGCGGCAACCATGCTGCTCGATTTTCAACCTTGACCCATATTACCTGGTCTGGAGATCATTTAAGCATGGATAAAGCGGCCTGTTCGGGTAAGGCCAAGATAGACCTGGGGACCGGCGCCTCTGGGTATTGCTACAGCACATGCCTCTTTAAGCCGGTGTTTAGCGGAGGTAGGGCTAGTGGCAGCATGACCACGTCGAAGCCCCCTCTGGTGCCCCCCTTGACCAATAGCATTAATATCAAGGCCTGTTTGATCAACTGTAGATCTTCACCCAAACACGCAGAGGATATTTGGTTCACCCTGGAGTCAAACTCCTGGGATCTTATTTTTCTATCAGAAACCTAGCTGAGGGAGGGCACTGACCCTGACCTGATGCTGGCGATACCCGGCAGCTTTCGGATTACTTGTGCCAATCGTGGTGGCAACAAGATAGGAGGGGGTATGGCTGTTAGCCTGAGGGATGTTTGGGAGATCTCCAGCAGGAGAATGGAGCACCTTGAGACTCTGACCTGTGTTAGAATCTCACCTTCCCCCTCCTCGCTGGCCGGGATGTTGGTATATAGACCTCCTGACGGCCCAACCTGCCACATGTTACAGCTCAGCGACATTGTCGCTTAACTCTCTCTGAAGTACAACAATCTAACTGTGCTGGCTACTTCAACATCCATGTGGTTGATGAAAAATTTTCCCAGGCATTATTGCTGGAAGAAACTCCAGAGGGTTTAAATCCCACGCAATGGGTGACAGCTCCTACGCATACGCGGGCCACATGCTTGACCTTATTTTTTCCAACAATCCTAACCTTAAAGTGGAGGCACCACTACACCTGACCTGGACGGACGACTTTCTGGTATCATTCCGTTTCTGGCTTGAATCCAATCTGTCTAACTCCTGATCGTTGCCTGACAGGAGGAGAAACTGGAGAAGGGTCACCCAAGAAGCTATGGAATCGGCACTCCAAGATGCTCTCCCCCAGCGAACGGGTGATCCCGACAGTGACGTATCCAGCTTCAATCGCTGGGTCACCTCCGCCTTAGACAGTGTCGCCCCACTTAAGTCGGTGATGTCTTCAAGAAAGGAAACCCTCAGCCACCTGGTTCTCCACAGAATTACAAACAAAGAAAAGTTTCTGCAAAAAATTAGAACATTCCTGGAGAAAATCCTATGATCCAGTGGCTAAATGCCTCTACACAAAGGCATTGAAAAAATTCCATAGGCTTAAGCACAGCACTATGAGGGAATATTTCTCTAACCAAATCAACAATCTGACAACTCGGTCAAAGAATTGTTTAAAATTGGCCAAAGCTTTATTACTTCCACTGCTCTGGACAGTACAGTAACGCCATCTTCTACCCTCTGTGCTGACCTGTCAGACTACTTTGAGGAAAAGATTAAAATGCCTTTCCTCTGTAAATGTCCTCACATGTGCCAAGTCTAACCCCAGAACCTTCGGGCACCTGGTTTGAATTCCGCCCGTTGCCAACTCAGGGAGTTGCACAAGTGTAAGTCTGGCTCTCCGGGAGATCCTTGCCCGGCTCAGTTCTTCAAACTACTGGCCCCTTGGCTCAGTCTGCTTGGCTCAGTCTGCTTCGGAACCAGATCTGGACCTCCTGCATGACAACTGGCATTTACCCAGCTGCCTGGGAAAAAACATCCTTGCTGCCTCTACTTAAGAAACCAGATGTGGATCCAGCAGAACACAAGACTTTTAGGCCTATCTCCCTACTGCCAGCTCCAGCGAAAATTCTGGAGAAGGGAGTCCAGAAGCAACTGGCTGTATTCCTTGAATTGGACAACTGCTTTCCTTTCATGATTTGCAATTGGGGTTTTAGAATGGGGTACAAACTGGAGTCCGTACTTCTTGAAGTCTCTGAAACTGTGCGTGAATCTGTGGGTCAGGGCACCTCAGCTATGCTGGTGTTACTGGACCTGTCCACAGCTTACGACACTGTGGCCCAGCCTATTCTATTGGAGAGACTGAGACAGGTGAGAGTGAGAGGTACTGCTGTCCTGGCTCCAGTCGCTCATGGAGAATCTCCAACAAGTATTCCGACGTCCTTATGTCTCCTCCCAGAAACCCCTTGTTTGCAGGATACCCCGGTGTTCAGCGCTGAGCCCGATACTTTTCAATGTATACGTGGCCCCTTAGCGACCCTGGTTGAGACCTGGGGTGTGAGAGTAGTCGCCTACGCTGATGACACTCAGCTGGTGTGCTCTTTCAAAGAACACTTGGAGGTTGTCTTTCTCAACTTTAAGCAATGCTGGAAAAACATCTTGGCCTGGATGATTTAGAATTGCTTAAAGCTTAATGCCGAGAAAACAGAGGTATTTTTCTTCAGTCAGGCGGCACCACCACCTTCTAATTTGTAGTGGCCCTTGGAGCTGAACCCACCACCTAACCTAGTGGATTTGGCCAGAAATCTGGGGTTTAAATTTGACAGCGACCTCTCTTTCAAGACCCAGGTGCGCCGTGTCTCCGCTATATGCTTCTGGAAGTTAGGAGCTTTGAGAAAATTCTTACACTTCCTGCGGATGACTGCAGGAAGACTACAGTCCATGTACTGGTTGACCTCCCAGCTGGATTATCAAAGTCTTTATCTAGGTCTGCCAGCTTATCTGGTACTCAGGCTGCAGATAATTCAAAGTGCCGTGGCCAGACTAATTAGGAACGTGCCGCTTTGCCATCACATTTCCCCACATTAGCGGCACCTCCTTTGTCTTCCTCTTATTAGGAGGATAGAGTTCAAGGCACTCACTTTGGCCTACAGAGCCACCAGATATAAGGGCCCTGGTTATGTGAGGCAGAGATTGCAAATATACCAGCAAGACCAGGCCCTGAGATCAAACCACCTGCGACTGCTCAGGGTTCCTCACTTCCTTAAGGCCAGGATAGGTGGCAGAGCATTCACAGTGAAAACTGCAAAACTCTGGAAAGCTATGCCCCTTCACCTCCGCAAGATGGAGTCAGAACAGGCCTTTAGGAAGGCACTAAAAACTTGGCTCTTTAACGTGCCTTAGATTGACCCACTTGTTACCCTCATCGCAAATCTGCAATCTAGTGCCGGGCCACCTCTGTTGACGTAGCCGTGCGATCTACAAACAAAATGTATTGTTATTACTCTGGAATTCCGAATCGCCCTTGTTAGAAATGGGGGTCTCTAGTTGGCAGAGGTAGGTACCTTTGTCCAAATAGGGACCATTACTTCTAGTCAGGGTAAGGGGATATACACTTAAGTTAACCCTTGCTCACCCCCTTGGTAGCTTGGCACGAGCAGACAGGCGTATCCCAAAGGCAATGTGTAAAGTATTTGTACCAACACTCACAGTAACACAGTGATAACACCACAAATGGACACCACACCAGTTTAGGAAAAAAAGCATCTTTATCTAAACTTTACAAGACCAAAATGACAACAATAAAACATACAAGTATTAAGAAAAATGACTTTCAAAAGGTTTTAGCAACTGAGTCCATAGAAAACTATGGATGTGTGATTTCTTGCAAAGTACCTGTTGTTGCAACAAAATTCATCAAGCCAAACTGCCGCAGCAATGAGAAGTGTCATAAAGCAAAGATATGCGTAGTTCTTGAGACCTTTGTGGATGCGATGCAACAGTTCCGCTGTACACAGGGGAGCAATGCGTCGGGTCTGGTCTGTAGGGGAAAACGATGCATCGATTCTGAGAGGACTCCGATCTGCGAGTGATGCGTGGGGGAAAACTTGCCACACAGGGGCGATGAGTGGAAATCTGAGATGCGTCGGCGAATGTTGCAGCCGCAGTGAGGCGCTGCATTGACCTTTTCAGCTGCGATCCCTCGATGCGTCGATTCTTGCCGCGGGGACAAGTGCTGCGTTGGTTTCGGCAGTGGTGTGGCGATGCGGGAAGATTCTTCTCGCACCACGGCGTTGCATTGGAAAAACTGTCACAAAAAGAGCAATGCATCAATTTCCTTGTCGTTGCGCTGCTTTTTCAGCTCCCAAAAGCAGAAACAACCTCCAGAGGCCCAAGACTCTCAGGCACCTCTTGGCAGGTCAGAACTCCCAGCAAGGAAGTTCAGAGGAGCTGGGGGTGAAGTCTTTGTGTTCCTGAGACTTCAAAACAGGAGTCAAGCTCAACTCAAGCACTTGGAGACTTTCCTCAAGCAGGGGATACAGCACACAGCAAATTCCTTCTCCTTTCCTTGGCAGAAAACAGTAGCTGCAGGCCAACCCCAGACACACAGTAAGGGCAGTACTCCCCCCTCAGTTTCTCCAGCTCTTCTCTTGGCAAACGTTCCTCTTGATTCTAGAAGTAGTCTAAAGTTCAGGGGTTTTAGGTCCAATACTTATACCCCGAAATGTCTTTGTCCTCTTTGCGCGAGGGTCTCTGAGCCCAGTCCAAACCAGTTCTGTCCTCTCTGGTGCAGCTGCCCGGCAGGAGGTGGAGACAGCATTGTGTAAGGCATACAGGCCCTATTCAGGTGCAAGGGGAATCTTCTCCCACCACTCTAAATGCAGACCGGGCCTACTCCGGTGCTAGAGAGAACTCCTCCCCTACTCTGAATGCAGCCCAGGTCTACTCACCCCAGCCCTGACTCATTCAGGAAAGGCAGTACACACATGAACCACCCCTTTGGCTGCCTGAGAGAATGCACTTCCCCAGCCCCTGTCACTCCAAAACCAGACAGACAAAACACAATTTAAAAACCATCTTTAGTAAAAGATGTTATTAAATTCAAAGTTCAGAGAGCCTAAACGTTATTTTTTCATCTTATCCTATGGGAAGATATGCTTGTAAAATGTTACAGAGCATTCCCCATTCCGTCCTATGGGGCAAGATAGCCTTTCAATAGTGAAAAACAAAATTTGCAGTATTTCACTATCAGGACATGTTGCACACATCAGAACATGTCCTACCTTTCACATACACTGCAACCTGCCCAAGGGGGGTACTTTGGGTGTACCATAAGAGTGTCATATATGTAAGAAAAGGGATGGTTAGGACCTGGCAAGTGGGTGCACTTGCCAGATCGACATGGCAGTTAGCTAACTGCACACAGGCAATGCAGTGGCAGGCCCGAGACATCTTTTTAGGGCTACTCATGTGGGTGGCACAATCAGTGCTGCATGCCCTCTAGTAGTATTTGATTTACCAACCCCAGCACACCCAGTGCACTTTACTAGGGACTGACCAGTAAATCAAAATATGCCAATAAGGGAGAACGAATTATAATAACCATTTACACAGAGAGCATATGCCCTTTTGCACTGATTAGCAGTGGTAGTAAAGTGCCCAGAGTCCTAAAACCAACAACAGGTCAGGAAAAAATAGGAGGAAGAAGCAAAAAGTTTGAGGATAACCCTGCAAAAAGGGCCAAGTCCAACAGCCCTCAAGACCTGGCTGTTCGAATAAACCTGCAAGCACCTGGATAACCTATTGGGCGATTAGCCGTGCTTTATAAATCCTGCTTGATTGAAGCCTTGATCACTGTGGAATTAACAGTTAGCCTTTCATAAACAAGTAAAGCGAAGCAAACAGTTTTTTATAGCCTCTATCCAAGTATTGATGTCTTCAGGATGGTGAAACACTGACCTATCAATTGCCCCTTCTGTCCATTCAAGGGCTGAGGATTTATTTTTGTATACTTCCCAATGTGGCTCTTCGGTCACCACATGGGCCCATACAGTTCAGTAGTATTATGTTTTTTATCTTTGTTACTTGATGGTAGCCCAGTCGGAGAGGAGCGTGGTGTAGAGCGATTACCTTTGTCATGACAATAGCATAGTAGACTCTGGAACAGGAAACAGGCTTAGTCAAGCTGCTTAGTGTCCATGAGTCAGCTTTGTAAACAGGACACAACACTGGATGTGTTATCCCGTCACCACAACCAGCAGTGACATCGCAGGCCACCTCAATCTAAGTATGCGGGCATAGAGTTGATAAAATTGATACAATGACTCTTGCGTGTTGTTGCTGGTTTAAAATTTGTATTGTGCTTATATACGTAACCAAAAGAAGCACAAATGATAGACGGAATTCAGAATAAATCAAACATTCACCCAGAGTCAAGAGATCTTGTTTAAATCCATTGTTCTTTTGCTCACCATGCCACACCAGTTCAGATCCAGCCATATGCAAACCATTGGCCCTGCTCCTCATGGGAACAGTCCAGCTCAAACTGCAAAGCCAGGTCCTCCCTGGACCGGAAACAAGCATCCTGGGACAGGTTTAGGGGTATCACCCCTCATCAGTCAGCTTGAATTCAGTGCACAGTGAGCCCGGGACCCATGTCTGGGCATACCCTTGGCCCTTTATATGGTTCCTCCCCAGGGTGGGCTTTCCTATGGTACATTGGCTGTGCGGTGCCCTTCTAATAAATGCCTTCCCTTGCTTCATCACCCAACTCGCCATTGCCCCCGAACATTAAATATTCTTAGCAGATCTCAAGTTCCACATGGAAGACCTTAGCAATGCCAGCACTGACAACCTAATAGAAAGCATGAACAGCATCGGCCTCATCCAACTCATCATCAACCCAGCACACATCAAAGGGCACACACTCGACTCCATCTTCATCTCCAGCGAAACAATCAAGTACCACCATGTCACAGAACTCACCTGGACTGACCACTCCATTGTCCACTTCATCACAGGGCACAACGCTACAGAAACCAAAGCCAAACCACCCAGCACACCTCAGGGCAACTTTGAAAACTGTCTCAGATGAGAACTGGAACAACACCCTCCATGCCAACTGACCGGACACAGCTCCAGACCTTAAACAGGCCATCAAGAACTGCACAGACTGGATCCCCAACTAGGTCTCCCTCACTGAGCCGAACAAGATCAGAGAATGCGCAAAATGTGTCAACTTGTTTACCCCGGAACTTTAGACCTCTCAAGGAGACTGTTGTTTGCTAGAAAGAAGATGGATTACCAGTAAGGATCCAGTGCACTACACCACCTTCAGGACATCGATCAACCACTACCACCTTCTCCTTAAAGAAGCGAAGAAGAGTGCCGTCACATGCTGCATAGAGTTCAGCTCAAACCACAGCAATAAGCTCTTCACCATCGTTAGGGAATTCAGCAACCCTGCGTCCACTGAGAATACCATAACTCCCTTCTGGGATCTGTGTGACATGCTTGCTGATTACTTCCATTAGAATATCGCTGTCATCTACAGGGATTTTGAATCTCAGCTCTCCGCAAGTGACAGCCTCGACCTCCTCACACCCACTGACACTAACTCCGACTGCTTCCTGGGACCTCCTCATCGCACAAGACACCACCTTCACAATGAAGTCGATACACTCTGGTGTACCCACTGATCCATGCTCCCACCTTATCTTTAACCTCAGGAGCAAGGATATCAGCTTACAGCTCACAAAACCACTGAAGAGATCCATCGCCATAGCCTCCTTTCTGGAAGAGTGGTAACACACAGAAGTGAAACCCCTCCTGAAAAAACATTTAGCAGACCTAGAGCAGACCTAGAGCAGCTGACGATTTCCTGACTGATACCCCTGCTCTCGTTCCCAAAGTCTTCGAGAGGTCGATCAAGAGGCAGCTGACCAGACACCTGGAGCACAACAACCTCCTGAACTCCTCCCAGTTTGGCTTCCGAGCCAATCAAAGCACAGAGACCGCCCTGATAGCAGCCATAGATGACATCAGAGCAATCCTGGACCTCGGTGACACTGCAGCCCTCATCTTCCTTGACTTCAGCTGCCTTCAACATGGTCTCCCACCAAATCCGGATCGACAAGCTCCACCTCATCGGAATCCAAGGAAATGCCCTCAAATGGATCACCTCCTACCTCACTAGAAAAACTCAGACTCCCGCCCAACTCCTGAACCCAAGGACATGATCTGCAGCACCTCACAAGGATCCTCAGTTAGCCCCCCTTCTCCTACACTTACATGACACCCCTAGCCAACATTGTCAGGTCGCACGGGCTGAAGGTCATCTACACCGACTAGACCCACCTCACTACCTCCAGAGACAACTTTCATAGGTGCACGGCCAACATCACCAACTGGATGAAGCACAACTGCCTAAAACTAAACACGGACAAGACAGAAGTCCTCATCTTCAGTAACCATGCATCTCCTTGAAGCAACGCATGGTGGTCAGCAGAACCTGGCTTCTTCCCCTCCCCTACCGACCATGCCCGTAACTCCGGCATTGTCCTGGACAACAAGCTCTCTATGAAGAAGCAAATCAACATGGTCTCCGCCATCTGTTTCCTCACAATGCGCATGCGCCGCAAGATCTTTTGATGGCTCCCCGTCAGACACCTGCATTCCGCCTCCCTCATCCTAGCTTAAACTCCCTGAGTCTAAGGCACCAGGAACAGAGGTCGTTCTTACTCCCACCTGGCTGCAAAGACCTGGAATGAACTCCCCCTGCACCTGAGATCTGCCTCATCACTGAATCTGGAAAGGTCAAGACCTGGCTGTTCAACTAATCAGCCACTCAGGACCACTCCTCCTCACCCAGCGCCTTGAGAACATCACTGATGATTTGCCGCGCTCAATACCCACTGATTGATTGAGTCTGTAGATTCATAGATTTGTCTCAGTGGGGACTTTCTGATGCGGTTTTAACTCTTCCTTGTCAATAAATGCCTAGCTAAATTCAGTGCGGTCTTCAGGGTTGACTTTTGATGTAGAGTTAGCTCTCCATTTATGAATGCATGGTCACGTTCAACACATTTATTGAGTTTCTCTCCTGTGTTAACATTCTGATATATTACATTTTGTTTTGTAATCGATCCCTTGTCACATTCTATTCATTAATAGGGTTTCTCTCTAGTGTGGATTTGTATATGCTGCATTAGCTTATTCTTCCTGTGGAAGACTTTATTAAACTCTGTACATACATTGGATTTCTTGCCATGTAGATTTTCGGATGTCGCTTAAGTTTTCCATTTATTATGAATGCATTGTGGTATTAAGTACATACATTTGTTTTCTCCTCTGTGTTAACTTCCTGATCTTGTATTACATGTTGCTTTGTAATAAATCCCTGATTACATTCTATAAAGTCATGTGGTTTCTGCCCAGTGTGGTTGCTGATATAGCTTTAACTCTCCCTTCGTAATAAATACCTTGTCACATGGGGTGCAGTTGAATGGTCACCCTCCATTTGGAATAAATGCGAAGTCACATTCAGTACAGCCATATCGTTTCTCACCAGTGTGGAATTTCTGATGTAGTATTATCTTTGCCTAGTAATACATGTCTAGTTGCATTATGCACATTCATAGGGTTTCTCTCCTACGTGGACTATCTGATGTTGCATAAGATGCAACTTTCTAATAAATCCCTTCTCACATTCAGGGCAGTTGAATGGTCTCTCTCCGGTGGGGATTTTCTAATGTTGTTTCACCTCTTCATTGATTATAAATGCTGTGTCACATTCGGTACATTGATATGGTTTCTCCCCATTTTGGACCTTTTGATGTCGCTTCAGCTGTCGATTGGTTATAAATGCTTTGCCACATTCTTTACATTTATATGGTTTCTCCCCAGTGTGGACATTCTGATGTTCCATTAGATATAACTTTCTAACAAATGCTTTGTCACATTCTGTACATTGATATGCTTTCTCCCCAGTGTGGACCCTCTGATGTTCCATTAGACGTGACTTTATAATGAATGCTTTGTTACATTCTGTACATTGATATGGTTTCTCCCCAGTGTGGATTTTCTGATGTTGCTTTAGCTCTCCATTTGTTTTAAATGATTTGTCACATTCTGTACATTGATATGATCTCTCTCCAGTGTGGATTTTCTGATGTTGGTTTAGCACTCCATTTGTTATAAATGCTTTGTCACATTTTTTATTTTTTTTATTTAGAGTTTTATATAGCGCGAACTAGACCCGAACCCAATCAGGTATCAGAGCGCTTTACATAGCACCAGTTACGTTACATGAGGACACACATTCATTTTTGTTAGGCACGGGGAGATTAAGTGATTTGCCCAGAATCACAGGATGTTTTGATTAGCGTCGTTTTTATATGGTTTCTCTCCAGTGTGGCTTTTCTGATGTTGCATTAGCGCTCGATTTCTTATAAATGCTTTGTCACACTCTGTACATTGATATGGTTTCTCCCCAGTGTGGATTTTCTGATGTAGCTTTAGGTCTCCATTTCTTTTAAATGATTTGTCACACTCTGTACATTGATATGGTTTCTCCACAGTGTGGATTATATGATGTTGCTTTAGCTCTACATTTGTTTTAAATGCTTTTTCACATTCTGTACATTGATACCCTTTCTCCCCAGTGTGGACTTTCTGATGTTCCATTAGACGTGACTTTTCAATAAATGCTTTGTCACACTCTGTACATTGATAGGGTTTTTCCCCAGTGTGAATTTTATGATGTCGCTTTAGCGCTCCATTTCTGTTAAATGATTTGTCACACTCTGTACATTGATATGGTTTCTCCTCAGTGTGGATTATATGATGTTGCTTTAGCTGTACAATTGCTTTAAATGCTTTTTCACATTCCGTACATTGATAGGCTTTCTCCCCAGTGTGGACTTTATGATGTTCCATTAGACGTGACTTTTCAATAAATGCTTTGTCACATTCTGTACATTGATATGGTTTCTCTCCTGTGTGGATTTTCTGATGTAGCTTTAGCGCTCCATTTCTTTTAAATGATTTGTCACACTCTGTACATTGATATGGTTTCTCCTCAGTGTGGATTTTCTGATGTTGCTTTAGTTCTCCATTTGTTTTAAATGATTTGTCACATTCTGTACATTTATATGGTTTCTCCCCAGTGTGGATTTTCTGATGGAGCATTAGCTTTCTGTTTATTATAAATGCTTTGTCACACTCTGTACATTTATATGGTTTCTCCGCTACGTGGACACTCTGATCCTGCATTAGGTCTTTCATTGCAATTAAAACTTTTCCACAGTCAGTCCATCGATATGGTTCTTCTCCAGTATGATTTTCTGATGTTGCACTTGCTCTTTATCTCCCTAATAAATGGGTTGTCACTTTCTAGATAGTCATACGGTTTCTCTTCTGCGTGTTCTTTCTGATCCAGGTTAGCTCTTCTTTCGTAGTGAGAACCTTATCAGACTTGCTTCAGTAGGTCAGTGTGTTATTTCATCAATGTAGATCAGGTGATCCCTAAGAGCCAAGTAGAGACCACATTGGGCAGTTTGGGTTTTCTGATGTACAAAAAGACTTTGGCGATGCATTAGCCTTCAAGGGAAGACATTTCGAGGTGTACTGTTTTTACATCACTTCCTACACAAGTGATGTTTAATGCTTTCACCTTTTTTGTTCATTACTTTATTTATTTCACCTGTTGGAAAAAATATATAAAAAAAACTCGATAAGCTTAAATGGTAGGTCCATCACGAAAATCTATTGGTATTTGATGAGACATTTAATAGACCACATGGACAAGTGCACTGAAGAAATTCTAGATTACACTTTCAATGTAAAGATGCAACAGAGTGGTTTTGACGTGCACCGGTATCTCTTTCAATCCCAGCACTCACTCCAGACAACCGAAGGGAGTTATCATTCCTTTGTATGTGGTTAGTCTACTACCCTCTGATGGGTAAGAGTGGGCCCCTTCTTCCCATCTGCCCAGAAAGACCCATTGGGATGCAGATAAGTGCTAAATCACACCCAACCCTTGCAGTGTCTGTGGCTCTCTAGAAGGAATACACAAAGGGGTCGGTCACCTAGCTCATACGTGTACTAGAGACAGGGTGTAAGGCACAAAGAACAGTACAAGTAGAGAAAAGTCCACTTTCTAAAAGTAGCTTTTCAAAAATAGTAATGTTAAATCTGACTTTACCAGTAAAGAGGACTTCTCATTACCATTGCAAAGAAATACAACATGAAAAGGCTACTCCTTTCCAATCAGGAATTACAGCTTAATTATTCTGAGGAATTCCCAATTCTAGCCAATGAGAGTAGGCCTTACAGCAGTGAAAAAGTAATTAACTGTTTGTCACTACCAGGACATGTAAAACATAGTATAGCATCCTGCCCTTTGGGTTACCAATGGCCTTCCTTAGGGGAGACTTATATTGTAATAAAAGGGGAATTTTAGGCTTGGCAAGTAGCTTTAAATGTCAAGTCGATGTGGCAGTAAACTTCACACATAGGCACTGCAGTGGCAGGCCTGAGACAGGATTTCAGGCTGCATATGTGGGTGGCACGGTCAGTGTTGCAGCCCACTAGTAGCAATAATTAGCAGGCCCTGGTCACATGTAGTGCACTTTATTAGGGACATAAGCAAATTAAATATGACAACTGAGTATGAGCCATTGTTACCATGTTTAGGGGAGAGAGCACAAACACGTTAGCACTGATTAGCAGTGAGGTGCAGAGTCCTAAAGCCAGCAAAAATGTGCACAGAAAATGGGAAGCAGGTAAAAAATTGGGGAAAGGACACCCTAAGGCTGTCAGGTTTAACAGAGCCTTTTCCAGTGAATGGACCACACAACAATGATGCATCACAATAACGGCGGGAAATATAATCAATTGCTATAAGGGAGTCCTTTATACTATCAGAGCCTGTGATAGGACCCCGACAATATTCTGAGCATCTTTCACATAGTGTAACTCCAGAGATCAGAGGCTCTGACCAGAGCTACACAAGACAAGCATTTACAATGCAATGGTCACAGCATTATTAAAGGTAGAGCTATTGGCATTGCTCATTATTTTCTTTTAATCATAATTAAATGGCATTGTCATTTACATTGCCAATAGCTTAATCGTTAAATAAATGGCATTGTCATTTACAATGCCAATAGCTTAATCGCTGGCAAATGCATGACCTAATGCATTTACGCCCACACAGAGCCACCCACACACACACAGAGGCACACACACAAAGCCACCCACACACACACACAGAGCCACCCACACAGAGCCACCCACACAGTCATTCATATAGAGCTACCTACACAGAGCCACTCTCACACAGACAGAGCCACCCACACAGAGCCACCGACAAAAAAAAAGCTATCCACACAGAGCTACACACACACACAGAGCGCTACACACAGAGCGCTACGCGCTACACACACACACACACAGAGCGCCCCACACACACAGAGCCAGAGCGCCCCACACACACAGAGCCAGAGCGCCCCACACACACAGAGTCAGAGCGCTCCACACACACAGAGCCACACAGCCCTCATAGCCCACACAGTCTTCACAGCCCACACAGTCTTCACAGTCTTCACAGCCCACACAGTCTTCACAGTCTTCACAGCCCACACAGTCTTCACAGTCTTCACAGCCCACACAGTCTTCACAGTCTTCACAGCCCACACAGCCCACACAGCCCTCACAGCCCACACAGCCCACACAGCCCTCACAGCCCACACAGCCCACACAGCCCACACAGCCCACACAGCCCTCACAGCCCACACAGCCCACACAGCCCTCACAGCCCACACAGCCCTCACAGCCCACACAGCCCACACAGCGCTCACAGCCCACACAGCGCTCACAGCCCACACAGCGCTCACAGCCCACACAGCGCTCACAGCCCACACAGCGCTCACAGCCCACACAGCGCTCACAGCCCACACAGCGCTCACAGCCCACACAGCGCTCACAGTCCTCACAGCGCTCACAGCCCACACAGCTCTCACAGCCCACACAGCTCAACTAGAACATCAACCAGGGAGAGGATATGGCATGTGGAGTATCTAACTGATAATTACATTCATACTTAAACAGTATAGTCCAAACATATGTTTTCGTTTGTTATTAATGTCTCCAGCCACAACCTGCCTCCTACATACTATTTTCCTAACACTGGTGAGGTTAAAAAATGAAAAGCGATGAGATGAGAAAACTCCTTTAGATATGGACCTTTTAAGCTAACAAACTAACCACCCATGCAGGGCAGTATTCTGACCTATAAATCCAACAACATTAAGAGACCCCAAGCAAGTACCCTGAAATTATAAAGCATGTTCTGGGAAGCATCACCACAATATAAACAGCAAACAGCAGTGTCGACCCATACACAATAACACCACCAGGCTCTCGCTCATGGACGGAAAAGCGTCACTCATAGTGAAGGGCTGGAGCTTAGCGTCTTAAATCACCAATGCCATTCAAAACACTTTGCCACCTTGGCAATGCTACTTTAGAAGAACTAGATTAATTCGGTGCCAAAGTCTAAGCATGTGCCAAAAAAAATGAGTACGCAGCGTATAAATGTAAAAGAAACAGTCCATAGGTAAAATCATTATAAAGTAAATACTCTAGAAAATCTTTTTCTTTAATGTTTGAGGGCTGCATGCTCATGGATTATATACTAGATAATCACATGGCGGCAGTAAATATTAACCATCATTCTAAAACGAGCCATGCTTTTGCTACACTCATGAACAATGCAACCAACTGAGTGGTTCAACTTAAAACTTATGGGGCTGCCAGAGCAAAGAAAAGGGTAGTAGTTGCTGAGAAGCGCCCAGAAAAGGGGGAAAAGCATATAGCAGAAATAAGAAGGGGCTGTCACTCCCACTTTCTATTCTGGCAGGGAGGGCTGAGTGAGGAAGAACGAGAGATCTCAGAATGGTCGGGTATTGCGCTTGTCCGTTGCCAGTGTATGGGACATAATAAAATGATAAAGAGTGGGCTCTGTGTGGGCAGAGGTTGTCTTTGATTAGTAGAAAGCTTTCGGAGGCGAGTGGGTACAATTCTGGAGATTTCAGGTGGCTGGGGCACAGATAAGGATAGAGAAGGACTGGTTTTATTGTGCGAGGAAATGAAAGGATGCTAACCTGGGATGTGGAAAATTAGTACGGTTTGGTAAACATTATCTGCGCCATCTTGCCTTTTCCCCTGATGCCACACTTTTTGTCGTGCGCACCCGCCATTTTAGGTGCCTCGATCAGAACCACCCTCTGCACGCCACTGGCCCCCAGCACAGCCCTTCGCCCCCACAAGCCCCCCACGCACTGACCACCCCCCCGCTCTCACATGCCTTGGGTCATAAACCCCTCTTCAGCGCAGCTCTGCCTCAGAACCCCATCCTGTTCCCAGCGCGACACCTCCCTTCGTTCCTTTCATGGTCCCAGACCCTTCGATACAAACCCCCTTTCCCTGTGTGCCCGTCTGTCTTCCCCGTTCCCAGGCCGCCACCTGGCCCTGCGGATACTGTTTATTACCCCCCCCCCGTACAGTAGGAAGCCTCCCCCATTAAAGGACCCTCGAATTGATCAAAGCCCCCACCCTATGATATCCGATCAACCCCACACATTCCGTGAATCGGCGGAATGTCCAGCTGCGCCATAATCATCACCTATTGTGACCGGGGTGGGGACTTCAACCGTAAATGTGTGTGGGAACGGGCCTGAAGGGGAGATTCCGAGGATGTCCTTTCATACTTCAAAGCATTACAAGAATGTGTTACCTGCAATAAAGATCATAAAACTGTGTATAAGAGGCCAGGCCTCAGAGATGCGGTTAGAGCACCTCGTGACGATACTGGCTGTCCGAACTGATGTGTTCTCCTCCGGAGAGAATAAACCTTGTTTCCTGCCTTCCGGTCTCCAGCGCCTGCCTCTTCATTGATTAAGATTTTGTGGGTTAAAGAGGCGATACCGCCGGGCAAATATTGGTTGTCCTTGACCTGTTTTTACAATTGGCGTCCCAAGCGTGGGGCCCATCAGCGACACGTGGATCCAGTGGGAGAGATCCTGACGACAGAGTGAACGACTGCAACGATCGGGAGAGCTCTTGCCCAATAGACCCTCGTCTGGCAGCCGATCATCCGAACTTCACTGGTTCCGAACAGACCTCTCTCGAGTGATCTACGGTCCTGACTGGGAACCATCAGGAGTGCCGCGAGGAATACGAGAAAAAGAGGACGATCGGGCGCTGGATTCGGAAGATAAGAAACTGTCCATACGGTCCGGGTAAGGTCGTGTAAACACGACGAATCGCGAAATGATTGTTTAATTGATCGGAAAATACTAGTATTACTCTTTGTTGATTTGTTTGGAGATTCACTGTCTGCAAACGGAGAAACAATAGGCTCTCTCTCTTTGCAAACAGTGAAGGATAGGTAACGCAGCCATCGTGCCTATCTTTCTCCCCCACTGATTGATTGTTTTGAACTCTCGGGAGATTTCCCTCTCCCACACTGATTAATTATTTTTTGACTCCGAACTACTGTTCGCGGATTGTTTTCTGGAGATTCTCTGTCTGCAAACAGGAAAGAACAGGTTCCTCTTTGCAGATAGTGAAAGGGTAGAGGACGCAGACCTTTTTGCGGGCCTACTTATTCTCCCCACTGATTGTTTATTGACTTTTTAATATTGGTTCATGAGGTATTCACTGCCTGCAAACAACGTAGAATAGAAATATTCTGTCTAGTCTTTGCACGCAGTGATAAGATAGGCAGTGCTGACTTTTTGTCCTCGTTGTGAGCCGTCATGTCTGTCTTCTCCCCACTGATTGGTAGTTGGTTCAGCCCGGACCGTTTATTAGAGGTGGACCATTTAGCTCCGCTGGAAGGCACCCCTAATAAAGACATGTTCACAAAGTATGGATTAGTTACCATAGCCTATAGTAAGCTGTGGCACAGGTATACCAAAGAAAATCAAGAGAAACAGTGGCCACTGATAGGATCCTTCGATCTTGATAAAATAGAAACGTTAGAAATAGCCCTTTGTAGTAATAAGACAACGCCTATTATGCTCGACAGTCTCGGTATGTGGCGCAAAGAAGCAATGCAACGAAAGAAAAGAGACGAAGTCAGAGTAGGTAAAGGAATATATCGACAGGACAACCCCAAGACACAACGACCCGAAAGTAATCCCCCGACACTACGCACAGGACGACCAGACTTAGGGCAAAACCAATGTGCTTTTTGTAAATGTTCCGGGCACTGGAAAGCCCAAGCCCGACTCTACTGAACGAGGGTAGGAGCAGAGGGCCGACAGGAATAACAGGCCGGCAGAGAGGAAAAAGGCGCGAGACAAAGATGAATCAGACTGACACGGACAGGCCAGATAGAACCACCACGTTTGATTATGCCCGATGGCACAGATTTCGCCAGACCGATTTCAGCGACATGTTCGAGTCCTCATAGATCGAACAACGCTAAGACGAGAAACCCAGTCTAGCTCTAAGTTACCCGGTGACGAACTCCGTACTACCGCTACTGTTCCCTAACACAAAAAGCCACCCTTTTCGGATAACCTACAGAAACAATACACAGAGTAGTCTCGGACAGATTAGTATACATTCCATTAATGAGCTCAAACTTCGAGTGCAATGGGACTGATTACTCTCTGCTGCCCCCCCACTCTGTAAAAAAAAAGAGCAATTACAGGCCAGCATAGACAACCCCCCCATTACCCAGACATGCCTGTCCAAACAAAATACCTACCCCCACTCCGGAAGTTCCCGAAATGCCGCAGGTCACCGGTCACGCCCATCCGGAAGGTGAAACACACAGCACGTGTGGGGCGGGGCCTGCTGACAGCCATCGATCGAATCGCCAGTGGGATGTCCAGGAGGCACCACGGGCCCGGCATGAAATGGCTGTCCCATCCTCTTCTTCGTGGGGTGGGCTGGGAGGGAGAGGCGACGCGAACAAGCCTCTCCCACCTCCTCGGATAGGAGGTTTCCCAGCCCCAGTCCGGCCATCACAAATACCTCCGCTGAAATTGGTCCAGGTTGGGCTGGGAGGGAGAGGCGACACGGACGAGCCTCTCCCACCTCCCCGGATAGGAGGTTTCCCAGCCCCCGGCCCGGCGCCGAAATCCTCCAGCCGGGCGGTGCCCATAGTTGCACAGCACCGAACATGCAGCGGTGCCCATACTTGCGCAGCACTGAACATGCAGCGGTGCCCATACTTGCGCAGCACCGAACATGCAACGGCGCCCATACTTGCGCAGCACCGGACATGCAACGGCGGCCATACTTGCGCAGCACAAGACATACGATGGCCCTCAAGAGTACTTGTGGAGCACGGGATGTGGAGTGGCCATCATGTATGCCCGTGAGAAGGGGCGGCGTGGGGTGCACTGGGAGAGGGAGACGGCGCGAACGAGTCTCCCTCGCCCCCCCAGGTGGGGGCACCACAGCTGCACCCTAGCCGAATGTCCTGCTCCTACGGCACGGTGTTCCATTTCTTTCACCCCAAAGGGCCTCTTCCACTCTTGCAGACTCGACGAAGGGCGGCTGCTGCAGGGCCTCAAAATGGCGTCTGGGCCCCCTGGAAGGCGGGTCTAGGCCACTAAAGTAACTCTGACCAGCAGTGTAACCCGGACGTTTGCCCACCGAGGCACGAGCCCCCACCTCCGACAGCATCCCCACAGCCTTGAAGATTCTACAAAAATCCCAGGAGCCCTTGGCCCCTACAGGCTTCCGATGAGGAACAACTGCCTTGATCGCTAACGAATTAACCACGACATAGCCACCCCTTCTGTTAGCACGAGTTTTTTGAACTGCCGAAAAGGACTCTGGTCGTGGGAAACATTTTGTCCCTGATGCTACTTCCGGACTAACCCGGCCCCGCCCAAAATGGCACCGGTGTCAATAAGAACTTACGAACACCTCGTGGTGTTTTTAACTAATAAGACTTGATGTTCTGAGATATGTATATGATCTTTTGTACACTTGACAACAAAGAGGGAGGGTTCACTCGACGAACATGTAAAAGGACCCTGCTAAAAAAAAAAAATGTTGGTTTCAATGTACGATTTATTATAATATTATTGTAACTGATACATAACCTCGCTTGTGACACATGCCCACGGTATGCATTTAGGAAATTTGATTACAACTAGTCTGACTGTGCTTCCAATTATGAAATGAATGCCCCTTGATCCCTCACCTATTGATAGACCTTTTTAGTTTCCTGCAAATGAATAAATAAACCCTTTTAAATGTTTTTAATGCTGCAAAATACCCCCCTTACTGTACGTGCTTCAGCCATCGCCGTGTCCGGCCAAATACGATTGCACTCTCATATCTACATGCTGAACGATTGTGCAAATAAAGGTTTTCCAAACTATGAACAGGTATTGCATGCTTTTCTTTAAATATGGGAACAGCGGGAGAGTTTTTCTGTGCACCCTGCTTTTCTCTCTTTTTAAGGTTATTAGAAAATGGTTGCTCAGCCCCGGATGGAGGATCGAATCTAAGACACGATACTCTGCCTCCAAGTATGCGACTGGCTCAGGAACTAACGCATGGAGAAGGACCTCGACTTCTGAGGACGGGTAAAGTGAAGCGGTGTAAATGATAGAATGTTATAAAGGTACGGCACTCAAAGGTACTAGGGAACAGAGTTGGCCGAAGAGCTGATATGCCTTAGAACATCACAGCGTTGAAAAGGATTTAAGGACCCCGACAGCTAGATACATCTACCAACTAGATACCTCACACTAAGTGCCTCTGATTTTTTTTTTAACGTTTCCCTACACACGGCCTATAAGGACACACTGCCCCCCCCCCCCTTGGCTTCAGAAACCAAGACCCCAGGGATTCTATCCCGAGGAGATAAGACGAGTATGTGGTAAGTAAAGGACTTTCGTGCCCATGCATTTGATATGCTCGAATGTTGTCCCCCTCCTTTCCCCTCTTTTCCTCCCACTACAGGTTACATTGGAATCACGACTGAGGTATGGTGAAGATCTGAAGCCTCGCCATGTCTGATACATGAAGCGGACTAACGCTGCAAGGTGGCACCTAAACACGCCCACAAACTGCTCTTGTAACGAAAGAGCCAATAAGTTGTATGATATGATGAAACACGATCACCCCTAATCCGTGTTGCGTGAATGGGCACATGTCACGTATGTCTGAGACTATGAGAAAACGTTTTTATGCGACTGAGGCGTTGACTTAACTAGTCAAAGGACCGAGAGTGCAAGAAGTGCGACACAATGGTGCCTTTTACTCAATGCATGTCCCCTGTACCCGGCCTAATGCTCATCCGTCCCAAACTGCATGCTTTCAAAATTCTAACACAGACCCGTAATGTCTAATGTTGTGTAATGCGCTGAATAGCCTATCTTAATACACGGCCACTCCCCATGTCGCACGTGTACTAATTAGCCTATTGTTGCATATGTCTGTCTCTCTCTCTCTCTCTCTCTCTCTCTCTCTCTCTCTCTCTCTCTCTCTCTCTCTCTCTCTCTCTCTCTCTCTCTCTCTCTCTCTCTCTCTCTCTCTCTCTCTCTCTCTCTCTCTCTCTCTCTCTCTCTCTCTCTCTCTCTCTCTCACTCTCTCTCACTCTCTCTCACTCTCTCTCACTCTCTCTCACTCTCTCTCACTCTCTCACTCTCTCTCTCACTCTCTCTCACTCTCTCTCACTCTCTCTCTCACTCTCTCCTCCACCCTCTCACTCTCTCCTCCACCCTCTCACTCTCTCCTCCACCCTCTCACTCTCTCCTCCACCCTCTCACTCTCCTGAACGACTAGCACCTAATTGGCAAAACCGCCACCCCTGGTGCACCACCCAATTGGCTCCAGCTACCGCAAGTATTTGCGAAAATTTGTCTTAAATAAAAATCACCTTGATGCCGTGTCACTAGCTCTCCTTTCTGCTAAATATTGATGAAACCTAGAATTGGCCAAAAAGGAAAGGACAGGTAAGACGACTGAGGTTCCCTAATCTGACCCGTAATAAGGGAACTACATGTCAGTGGCTTCTATGATAAACAAAAATGCCTCAGATAACGCGACCTTCCCCGTCCCGAATTGTCTCAATACCCAAACAGTAAAAGTGACCGAAACATCCCCATCTTCCCAGAACGCCCTCGGTTTTGTATCAGCTGCCCCGGACGAGAGTTTTTAAAATGTCCCTCACCCCCGGTTGTAAGAGATGGGTCGACTTACGACTAACACAGGCCAGCCGTTGTTCCTAGAAATGATTTGTTGATGAGCAAGCTACAGAGTTTAGAATTCGAGAAATGTCACTGAACGCTTACCAACTGAACTGTGGCCTTCTGCTAGATAACGCCCTCATGACACAAAGCAAGACGATAGTCCCTCACCACAGTTTGCTGTGTTCCTAGTTGTTTTCCATAAGACCTCGGTTTTTTAATGTAGTAGTCAGGTTGTAAGAGACCATGTAGGAATTAGAATGATGTTTGCAAAGTTAAGATTAGACCAAAATGAAGAAATTGTTGCAATAAACCCTGTTAGAAGTAAAATGTTTAGCTGAGAGGTAGGATGCATTGATCGAATGGAAAATTGTTTAGCCTATGTTCGTTCCTCAGAAAGATACCGATCAGACCATGGTGGTAGCACGTTGCACTTTTTCGTAAAATATAAAGCCCTGAAGAACGGTATAGCTTCGTAAGGCTCGTACTAGGAAAGTGGGTCTCTGCCAGAAGAACTGATGTGACTGTAATAAACAAAATGCAATTAATAGGTACCAGATCTCGTACCACAACAATGAATGTAACACCAACAAACACCACAGAAATAGTTACGAAAGAAAGTTATAGGAAATCCAGCAAGCCCATCATCAATTATTTATATGTTGGTTGTGAACCCCAATGTAACGGATGTTTCTCATTTGCTTGGAGCTGGGAGAGAAATAGACTTATGTGATTACCTTCCTCTGCCAATTCTCTAGAGACTGTCTTTTCAAACTCATTTAAGGGTACCACTGTCGGAGGAAAGAGAGAGACCGGATGTGGGAGCACGCGGCCTGACTACAGATCGTGGAACATCTGCGATATTGGCCAAGACGAGACCGCAACAGTAAGGAGTCGCAGGACGAGGCACTGTTTCCGACAAAATGAGAGGAAAGGGCTGACCTGATGCCCCTGCTCGATGATCAACGTGTGCCGAAAAGTCCCCACTCTCTGAACTCGGTCATGGGCCCACCTACCTAAACTTTTCCGTCCCCCTGGTCTGTTCCCGATCTGGCCCTGCTCCATCCCCCTTTTCCTCCGACCTACCCTAAGGACTACTCACACACCCCCCTTCTTCCACATGAACTCTTTGACAATCGACTCAAAAGGACACAGGGCGAAAAGGACCTTTTTGACCAGGAAAGCGAGGAAAAGGTCATGCCCTGCAACGAGGGACCTAGAATAGAGCTGGACACGTAGCTCCACCGCCGGTGCTCCACAGTGCCAACAGAAGACGACAAAGAATGCTGAGAACTCACTAATAATGGTCGATGACAATAGGACTTCCCCTTCGAACAATGACACCCCTGATTATCGTTTTTACTACGTCTCATTTCTCTCCCAGCCACCATTGTATTGATTACGCTCCAACCGAATACGAAAAGAACTTACATATGTAATAACCTATCAGTTCATATTCCGAATGACTATAAGCATCTATGAAATGTACTCAACACTCTCGCTACAGAATCGTTTTTGTCTGATATTGCATTACTATGACTTTCCTGCAAACGAGCTTATCGATAGGCCCGCCTCCTAAAACGAAAGATTTTAAATGTAATGTTTATAGCACCTTCACCTGGGTTTCTACTTCTTTACTTATGACCGCCACAGTAGACATGGATAGGAAATAGGCCAGAAAGATGTCTTGGGAATGTTAAAGGGGGGACTGTGGAAAATTAGTACGGTTTGGTAAACATTATCTGCGCCATCTTGCCTTTTCCCCTGATGCCACACTTTTTGTCGTGCGCACCCTCCATTTTAGGTGCCTCGATCAGAACCACCCTCTGCACGCCACTGGCCCCCAGCACAGCCCTTCGCCCCCACAAGCCCCCCACGCACTGACCACCCCCCCGCTCTCACATGCCTTGGGTCATAAACCCCTCTTCAGCGCAGCTCTGCCTCAGAACCCCATCCTGTTCCCAGCGCGACACCTCCCTTCGTTCCTTTCATGGTCCCAGACCCTTCGATACAAACCCCCTTTCCCTGTGTGCCCGTCTGTCTTCCCCGTTCCCAGGCCGCCACCTGGCCCTGCGGATACTGTTTATTACCCCCCCCCGTACAGTAGGAAGCCTCCCCCATTAAAGGACCCTCGAATTGATCAAAGCCCCCACCCTATGATATCCGATCAACCCCACACATTCCGTGAATCGGCGGAATGTCCAGCTGCGCGATAATCATCACCTATTGTGACCGGGGTGGGGACTTCAACCGTAAATGTGTGTGGGAACGGGCCTGAAGGGGAGATTCCGAGGATGTCCTTTCATACTTCAAAGCATTACAAGAATGTGTTACCTGCAATAAAGATCATAAAACTGTGTATAAGAGGCCAGGCCTCAGAGATGCGGTTAGAGCACCTCGTGACGATACTGGCTGTCCGAACTGATGTGTTCTCCTCCGGAGAGAATAAACCTTGTTTCCTGCCTTCCGGTCTCCAGCGCCTGCCTCTTCATTGATTAAGATTTTGTGGGTTAAAGAGGCGATACCGCCGGGCAAATATTGGTTGTCCTTGACCTGTTTTTACAGGGAGTGGGCTCACTGTAGTGGGAGCTATTAGGCAGATAACGCCATGGTGAAAACGGGGTGTATAAGGAGGAAGAGAATGATGCTAGATGTATAGGGGAGTATCATCCGATGGGCAGTGGGTGAGTGATGGGTAGGTTATGGAGAGAAGGGTTTCTAGAGGGAAGCATATCCGCACGCAGAGGGGTAACCGGTTTGTGGTGGTAACTCGCAGCATGGTAACCAGTAGCTGAAGCGCAGGTGAGACTGGTGGCTCGATGCCGGACATGAAGGTATCCGATAGGGAGGGTCACAAGGTCCTGCTAGGCGATAGCAGGAGCGCACAGTGTAGAGGACGTATAGGGAGGGTAGTTGGGGAGTGAATGAAGGTGTTCTATGCAGGGATAATGCCCGGTGGGTGAACAGCAGCACTGCGGCGGCGGTGCCCTCCGGTGGACCATGCTATCACTCACTCGTCATCCTTCATGCTGCTCTCCTCGGTGATGGGTCTGATGGGCGCGATGCTCTCGGTGGCCGTGCTGTAGTTGCAGAAGCAGACGGTCAGCTGCTCGCCAAAGCCGCTCACCAGGTCCTCCATGGACTGGAAGGTGCCCATCTCTCCCCCCCGAGAAGCTGTGATCCAGCTCCGAGAAGTCCTCCAGCCCCAACGACGGCACCGTGAGCTGGGGGTCGGCGGGTGCCGGTGGCTGCTGTGAACATGGGGGGCTCTAGGTGTTGGAGTTCACCTGGTCCAGGGTGGAGACGGCGGGTTTGAACTCGTAGAAGTCCTGCCAGTCCTCGTCGAACTGGGCCAGCAGAGCGGGGCTGCTGAGAACTGCACCACAGAGCAAACAAGCAGCACAATGCCGTACATCGAGAGTGGCGACCTCATCAGCGGGAGGGGCGGGAAAAAGACACGGACAGCGGGAGGGGGGCGGGACACGGAAAGCGAGGCAGATGGCAAGAAAGAAACGAGTGCAGCTGCCGGGAGTATTCTGCTCCCTCCCGCATGGCGCTGTGTAAATACGGAGCAGGACTCCCCACACATCTTGGGCACTAGAGCAGCCGGGAGCGAGCAACGCGGTGTACGCTAATGCCCCCACCGACATTTACTCCCGCAGGCCAAAGTACACTTACTTTCACACATCTTGGGCCCTAGAGCAGCCGGGAGCGGCGCAGCACACCGCCGTACCTCAAGAGCGGCGACCTCATCAGCGGGAGGGGACGGGTAAAAGACACGGACAGCGGGAGGAGGGCGGGAAACGGACAGCGGGGCAGAAGGCAAGAAAGAAACGAGTGCAATCAGGGGGAAGAAGGCAAGAAGAGGATAGGAAGGGAGAAGACACGAAAGGAACAGCTCACCTTTAATGCGAAAAGACAAAATGGCGGCCCAAAGCTCGTAAAATTTTCGGATTTGAGGGCGTGTTCGGTGTTCTAAAAATAGGTGTGGCTAAAAAGTGGAAAGAAGAACACAAACACACCTCCAAATCCGAAAAAGACAGGGCTTATTTGGAGGGACGGCTCTCTCCTCCAATGGCTGGCCTCCGTTTAGGAAGCCAGCCAATGGAGGAGAGACGAAAAGAGAGGCGGGATAAAGCAGCCACTCTAAGTAACATAATTTCTCCGGACTTCCGGCTGCCCTTCGGGGCAGCCTACGGTCCCTCGACCTAAAAAAGGAGGTTTACAACTACAATAAACACACATTGGCAAAGTCAAGAAGTCTCACCTTTTAGACATATAGTCTTTCCCAATGCTACACAACATCAAGAAAGAACAAGCATTTGCAATGTAATGGGCCTCGCATTTTTTAGATTTGGAGATAGAAGTGTAAATATAAATATGTTTGACTTATGCGTTTAGTAGTGGATGGATGTGATGGCAATTGTGTGATTTACAATTAATTTATAAGCAAGCGTATTGATTGTGTTTCTAGTGTATGGGGATAACTGGGATACAGTTTAAAGCAGTCCTTGATTTGTTTTAGCAAATCAATACTATGCAGTTATTAAGGACACAATGAGAATGCTTTATTACATAAAGGGAAATGCTGGGTATGGACATATTGAACCCAAGAGAATAAGAGTCACCTGATTATTTTATTTGTGGATATTTAATAACGTTAAGCAGTATGATGGTGCTAATTTTACCTGGTTTTTAACACCCTGTTGGGTGGCTGCTATGTATCTGGTGCAATTATCCCTAGGGGTCCACAACAAGCAGAATAAAGAGAAAATTCCAGGTTGTAACTAGTAGGTTTGTGCACAGACTAATGAAACATAGCCGGTGTTGGACTTGGCCCTTTTTGCAGGGTCATCCCTGAACGGTTTGCCTTCCTCCTATATTTTATCTGACCTGTTGTTGGCTGTTTTATGACTATGGGCACTTTACCACTGCTGACCAGTGCTAAAGTGCATATGCTCTCCCTGTTGTAAATTGCTGTATTGATTAGTGATTTCATGATTGGCTAATTTGGTTTACTTGTCAGACCCTAGTACAGTGCACCAGGAGGGCCCAGGGCTTATAAATCCAAATACTGCTGGTGGGCTTGCAGCACTGGTTGTGCCACCCACAGAAGCAGCCTTGTAAAGTGTGTCTAGGGTCTGCCATTGCAGAGCCTGCGTGCAGTCTGGTACTGTCATGCTGACTGGGCAAGTGCACCCACTTGCCAGTCCCTAAACTTTCCCTTTTCTTCATAGCAGACACCCCTATGGTAGGCCCAAGGGCAGGGTGCATTCTAAGTATAATGTAGGACATGCCCTGGTGTGTGTGGCATGTCCTAATAGTGAATTACAGCCATTTTAGTTTGTCACTATTACAAGGCTACCTGTTCTCCATAGGCCAGAATGGGCAGTTATATTATTACATCTTATAATCCTAACTGACTCAGGGAACATGGTAGAAATTCGAGTTTAGTATGCCTGAAGTCAGAATGAGAAAGTAAATCTTTTAGTGAAGTTGGTTTTAACATTCTGTGTTTGAAAATTCCACTTTTAGAAAGTAAGTATTTTCTAGTCAAACTATCCAAGCCTGCCTCTGCTAGTTTGTGTATTCCCTGTCTGGAGTTTGAGTGACAGGGCTGGGGAATTCCAAGAGACAGAATGAGTCCGCCCAGTGGTGAATAGAGAGATCTGCATCTAGATGGGAGGGAGGAGTTGCACCTGGGACCTGAACAGGACTGTGCCTGCCCCCCCAGTGTTGGCTCCACCCCCTGTGGTGAGTCTGATGTATTTGCCCTGCACTGTGAAAGGTGAGAAGGAATCAGGTAAACAGAGTGCTCCAGAACTGGTTTGGACTGGGCAAAGGCCCCTTTGCCTTCGGAGGACAAAGGATTTTGGGGTATAAATATTGGGACCCTAATCCCAAGAAATTAGATCACTTTTGGACTACAAGAAGAAACCTTTACTGAGGAGAGGAACCTGAAGAAACTGAGGAGAGACTATTCCCAAGCTGAAGTGCTGCTTGGGGCATTGGCCTGCAGTGGTTGCCTTACTGCCAAAGGAAGGAGAAAGGAACTTTGTGTACTTTGCTTTCAACTTGTGAAGGATCTCCAAGGGCTTGGAACAGAGCTTGCCTCCTGCTGAAGTCTCAGAGACAACAGACTTCAACCCCCAGCTCCCCAGAGTTCTTTGGAAGTGCCTGCTGCTGTTTTGGGCCTTCTGAGTTACTGCGTGTCGCAAGGAGCTGGAAGTGCAACTCAACGAGAACATAGCGTGCCGCCGTCGCTGCTGCTGCAGTTGCACTCCTGAACAAGGGTGTCGCCGCTGGAGTTGTTGCAGTGCACCGCATCGAGAGAAGCGTGTTGTAACAAAGAGGAAGTGTGTCGCCATCGCTGCTGCCTGCCATCGCACTTCTGAACAAGGGTGTCGCCGGTGAAGTTGTCGCACTGCACTGCATCGAGAGGAGTCTCGCAACGAGGAAGAAGCATGTCACTGTCGCTGCCGTCGCACTACTGAACAAGGGTGTCACCGCTAGAACTGTCGCATATCACCGCATCAGAGAAAGCGCCTTGCATCCCCGAGAAGCGCGCCACCGTGGGAGCTGCTGCCGTCGCATTTCTGAACAAGGATGTTGCGCTCTGTAGTTGTCGCATCGTGCAGAAACTTCATGCATAGTGGAGAAGAGCGTTGCAGTTGGCGCTGTTGCCGTCGCACTTCTGAATAAGGGTGTCGCCGCTGCAGTCCATGCATCGAACTGAGAACTTCTCGCATCCCCGGAGAAGCGTGCCCCATCGAGAAGATCTTCACGTCATTATTTCTTTGCACCTGAACTTTGCCGCATTTCCCTCACTGCGACATTGCTTGTCGTGGAAGCGCAACGCAACCTAAGGTACATTGACGCAAAGTGTCGCATCTTAAGAACTGAACTGAACTAAGCTAAAACTACCATATTAAAGTAACAGTATTGTGTATTTCTGTTGTTTATGTTCTTGTTGTAATCCTATATAAAGTATACTTATTTTTTATATAACACCTTGTGTGGTGTCCATCTGTAGTGTTGTCGCTGGGTTACTGTACGTGGTCACAAATGCTTTACACACTGCCTCTGAGATAAGCCTGTCTGCTCGTGCCAAGGGGGTGAGCAGGGGTTATTTTAGGAGTGTACCCCCTTACCCTGACTAGAGGAAGGGATCCCTATTTGTCACAAGTACCTACCTGTGCCAACCAGAGACCCCCAAATCTAACAGCCGGAGGTTTTAATGATAGGATGAACATGGAGACAGACTGGGGACGCACAGGATGCATAGGCATGGGGAGCAGAGACACGATGCAGGGCTACAGTGAGACAATGTGAGCTGAAGCAGACACAGGAATTACAGGTTATGAAGGCAGCGATACATAAACCAAAGGGGGTGCATTTGGGGGGTGGACGAACATTGGAACACAGGTTATCAACAATGCATAAGGTAAGAAGAGGAGCATGAACACCCATCAAGGCACAGACACTGGGGGTGCAAGCAGGGAATACACAGTATGAGCGAAGATGACTGGTGAGAGCTAGCATATTGCAGGGAGGCAGGGATACAGAGAGCACATACAGCTGTGGAAAAACCAAAGTGATGTATCTCTGCGTGAACCCATTAGAAGGTAGCAAAGAAGTGTCCCGAATTTTTTCTCTCATCGTCCTAAATTTACACCAATGCCAGTTGGTCACCCTAGGTGATAGAGATGCAGAGAGTGCCTTGGTGAGCCTAGGAGAGGTGGCAAAGGCTAGTGCCGGAGAGGAGGTAAAGGCAAGGCAAGCAGAGTGCTTTAGGTGAAGGAGACAAAGAAAGTGCTCCAGGCAGAAGGGGCAGTGAGGATTACTTTAAAGGAAGGACATTGTAAAAGAAAAACCCAGCGCTGGTGAATCGCATTCTCAATGACATGGAGTCATCATGTAAACCTACCTGGTTAGTAAAGGCTTTGAGGGTGGAGCCATGTCAGGATTTCACAATATCCACCTGAATCTTATTTACATGCGTTAATGAAAATGGGAACCAGAATGGGTGTGCAGGCTGACCCTCGTCGACCTGCGTTGAGTAACCCTAATTTATAAACAATTAGTAAGCATTATCACTATGCGTCCACAAGAAGAGCAGGCATCTTTTTGAAGATAATAATAATATCCAACATTAAACTCACTCTTATAAAAAAAAATGCTCTAGCTAGGAAGGCATGTGTTATTGATATATATTGAATGACTAGATTATTGCCTTATTAAAAATACAAAGCGATACCAAAGGGGATGATGGACGGAGCGTTTGAGCAAATTAATCACTCACCCCCAGTCAACTGATCTGGGTTTAATCCATCATCATTCTTCAGCTCACTCCACCACCCCAGTTCAGACATGGCCATATGCAAATCAGTCGGACCATGTGCCTCATGGGAACAGTCCAGCCCAAACTGCCAAGCCACGTCTTCCCTGGACCGGAAACAAGCATCCTGGGACTGGTTACGGGTTCATAACCCTCATCAGCCAGGCTATCTTGAATCCAGTGGCAAAGTGAGCAAGGGACCTACGTCTGGGCATACCCTGCCAACTTAGGGGGAACAAAGCAATATCAAAGGGGATGATGGACGGAGCGTTTGAGCAAATCAAACACTCACCCCCCAGTCAACTGATCTGGGTTTAATCCATCATCATTCTTTAGCTCACTCCACCACCCCAGTACAGAGATTCCGGTTAAGGGAAGACATGGCTTGGTAGTTCGGGCTGGACTGTTCCCATGAGGCACAGGGTCAAGACTGATTAGCATATGGCCATGTCTGAACAGAGGTGGCGGGGTGAGCAAAATAACAATGGATTAAACCCAGATCTGTGACTGGGGGTGAATGTTTTGCCATTGTGCAACATTCCGTCCATCATCTTGTGTGTTTTGCTGCTTATTAAAAATACAAGCATTTTGAGAAGGCAAGCTGCCTGCCAAGAGTGCTGCTTATTCTTTCCTCCTCCAGTGTCACACACGGCTCGCCACTAATAGAAAAGTACCCGACTCCTGGAACTGGAAGAGATTTAGCATATGACAATTATTTTACAAAAGATAATTACATTCTATGCACATTATACAAAATAGATATGCGAGTAAACTCCGCATCTGTTTTCTTTTAGCTAACCATAATTCACATTAGCAAAATCCACAGAAGTCTGTGCCGTAAAATAAAGATTTCATGAGAATTTTTATGCTTGTGGGAGAATGTACGTTCATCATATGACTGAGAATTAAAGACGTCTTAAGGAATGAGTAAGGGCGTAATCACACAACGAGAGCTAATGGAAAAAAATTTAAAGAGTAAGAACATGCGAAAAATGGTCTGTAAATTCAAACATATGTTGTGCTGAGGTTTTTTTCTGCAATAGAAAAAGCCACATCTGCGCGCGCATTCCAAAGGGGACCATTTTTAGAAAAGTCTCCAAGGTTTTTCAAATTAAGCACAAAAAACACATGGATTGTGTTCCGATGCCACCCGGCATTTATTCGCGGTTCAATCTCGCCATTTCTCCCGTGCATTTTATGCCGAGGAAATGACATTTTTTGTGAACAGCACTTGGCATTTTCACACTTGACTGCCCCAGCCAGTCAGGTTTTTAACAACCGTTCACGGCCTCCAGATAACTACCAACTCAATGGAGGGGGATGCGAGCACATCCCAGCCTTTGATGGGCTGGGAATGGAGAGGGGACCATGTGCCTGGAGCCCTGGCCCCCAAACTACAGCCAGAAGAGCCCACATACATAAAAGGCATGCGAAAACTCTTTTAAGTGCGAGACCTATTTCATTTCAAAGAAGCCATTATCCCGGGCTGCTTGGAAAGTGAAAGAGCGCATGGTGCACTGATTGTTGCAGGAAAGCATGTTGTGGCTGTAGTATGAGAAACTCATTAAAGTAGTGTATAAGACTTACCATGTAACAACAGAAGTAAAAGTGTAAGTCCTCATGGGAGGTTACAAACGAAAACAAAGCGGTACTAAGGAGGGACAAACAAGCCTGTTAACGAATTAGAAGTCAGCATTTACGAAGAACATTGACACAAGCCAATCACAAATATGGGTAGACAGTGGGCAGGGCTTTTCGTCTATTCTCGAATACAGCATGTCTCGCAGAGCAACACATGCACTCCCCAAGTTCGACCTAAAAAGGCAGTTCTCCTTTTCTTTGTTTAAACTGCACCTGCTATGCAGCCCTTTGACCTGCCTTTCACCCTGGCTGTTGGCTCTGGCGGCAGGCATCATGTCACAACTCAACTGTAATAAGTTATTACTGTCTAATTGTGGCCAACCGCAATAAGAAAACAACAGATCTACTCTACTGTAATAATGTATAGATTCCAGCTGAGACGTCACAGTGCCCCCAGCAACATACAGTAGAGAATATGAAAGGGAGGTCGCTGGACAGAAATGTCGCTGCCGCCTAAATAAAGTGAGACTTGACATATCTCTCTCTCTTTCTTCAGATCTTTTCCCCTGGAAATTCTTCAATAGCTGATAAGGATGCACTTATTGAAACACCTTTACTTACTGCACTGCTTGAGTTGCTATACGACAACATGACTATATTTAGGTGTTACCAGACGTCATATGCACGGTTTTGATACTTAAGCTACATAACATTTGGCTACAAGTGAAAAACAACTAATTGTTGATACTAAAGATCTCACATTTTTCATTATTGAGGTGCCACACAAGTTTAAAAAAGCACTGAGGGAAAGGAGATGGAGTGCATGACCAAGAACCATATCATAAATAAAATATCCCTACCATATGTAAAGAGCATATTGCAGGTCACTGGAAGCTCCATGACTTTATCTTGCAATATCCTTTTTAACGTAAACCAGGGGGCAGTTCATACCTTAAATTATTCACAAAGTATTCACACATTTCTAAATATATCAGCAAATGTGTTCTATTATAATCTGTTGGAAATTCCTTTACCACAATAAGTATTTCTGCCTTCTACATGGTACAGTCGTGTACAGCACCCAAAGAGATTAATGCCTCATATTAACAAAACCATACCACCGAATGCTTGAATCACATGTTGAAAAAAACACAGATAGGAATTCCTTACAATGACAGCTGATGGACTCAGAGAGGAAGCTTCAGATCTTGAGGTAAAGCAAATATAAGTTTATCTGGTCAGTTATTAATGTAAGCAGGGGTGAATGCAGATGTGCCAGGTGGTCTGTACACCCAAGTAAATAAATAAATAAATCTGCAGGTCTTCAAGAATATGGCTTGTTTTCATAGTTGCTCCTATTTATTTGCAAGGCTGTTGTTTTCCTGCTAGTGAGAGGCTGATTACACAAATGTGTTAAGAGGGTGCTGTAATTAGCACACGCACACATGCAAACGCTATAGGGATCGGTCCTCATAGCACGCTAGTCCTCACAGTGGTGTGTGTCTTGTTTTGTCAGTGTTTACCAACACTGGGAGGAGCTACCAGTGTATGTGAAAAAATAAAACACACACACACTAAAAATAATTAGATTTTGAAATGTACGGATTCATGCAAAGAAGAGGAATCCAAAAATGACCCAGTGGGTGCAGGTTTGTGTTTCTGCGCATGTTTGGAATGTGTCACATGGAAGGTCAGTGAAGGCCCTGAGGGAGTGAAACGCTGGAGAAGGACGTCAACAAGCAGCATCTAAGTCTGGCAGAATGAGTGATGTGCCTTGGAATTCCTGCCACGGACGCCCGAGTCTCATGACAACGAACAGATGCCCCTCTGACCCACATATGAATGTTATGTTATGTTATACCACTCTTTTAGAGCGCACGGCTACCCCAAGGGGTGTCCCGGCGCTTTGACAAAGAGACCTGAAAACCAAAGAAACACAGTAACAGCGAATCACAGCGGTCCTGGAGCTTATGCCGGAAAGAGAATGTGAGGGGAGGCTACCAGCAGAGCAACATGAGACAGACAGGGAACCCATTACAGGAAGCCCTGTGTAAACATAGATCTGAGTGACGCTGCAGGAATGCACCACAGCAGACGCCCAACCTCCAACAAGACATTCCCACCCCAGTTATTTTAATACTTGATTTTTAATAAAATATTGCCCAAGGCATCAGATGCGTGCCAGGTTTCCCACAATGTACACCAAGCCAAACATAACAGCATTTAGACGCGAAGCAACACAGAGAGTAGCCTGTCCACATGTTGACAGAGTGCACACTATACGTCTCCCTGCTACAATTAGGTTAATAAAAAACAAGACAATTGTTGCCTCTGGCCAAGAAACAGCACAGAGAATAAAAACCGAAAAATAACTACAGAGATGAACCCTGGTGATTCCAGAGATACGTAGTAAATGATACTCCATTATAGCTATGAACCAAAAAGGAAGCAGCATGGAGATGAGACCATCTTTACACGCCAGGCCCAGGCAGCAGTGACAGCATGCGGTCCCCTCTGACTTCACGCAACTGACAGGCAAGAGAAACTACACCCACCCTCCCATCAAGCAAACGCACACAAGAAAAAGAAAATGAAGCTGTAGCAGACAACATTTATTTTATGTATAATTGGGACAGTAAATCTTATTTTGATAAAATTAAAATAAAACGCAATCACTATATTTGTATTCTAATTTATATAGTGCTGGGTCTTGGTGATAGGCGCTCCTTAACAGAAATAGAAAATGTTACAAAAAATTAGAATATGGATAAGCGCTGCCAATAACCCTGATGGGTTATTACCAATAGTCTTCTCCACGTTCCCTTGCACCCTCTCCCATCAAGCCCCTACATGTTGAAACAAGAACCCCAGTCCCTTTGACGATCTTTAAACTATGGCTCCAGTGTGATATTTAACACATTTTAACAGCCATCTAATCTCTGTCGTTGATTGTGCTGCTGACATCACCATCTGATAAAAACAGACCCTGCCAAGGAATCAGAGCATTATCTCTAAGCAGCGAACACCAGTAACATTACCCAATGACATATTCATATTTTTTGTAGACATGAGGAGATTAATCGGCAGCTCTATTGAAGACAAGGAATGTCCTGAGCTGCCAAGTAATCTCCTGTGTGTACCAAAAATATGAAACTGAAATGTGTAATGTAGCTGGTGCTTTTGCAAAGCACTATGGAATGAAACAACAAGCCCAACAGCGAGCTGCTGCTAATGCTTGGCTTGAGGCGAACAAAGAGCGACTCCAGCAGGATCCCCAGAGCGAAAGGACGTGGCTCAGCAGTCAGAGATGCAGACTTCGGAGCTGGGGATTCGTGTTTGAGCCTCCGCAGTCGGTTCAACATCCTGTGAATGATCCTGGAAATGTTCTTAGCCCTAAAGTGCATTAAAAAAACAACTAAAAAGCATTGATCGATATCGGAGGGGGTGGTGGGGGCCCATACAAGCACTATCGTGGGAGGGGTTGGGGGTGGAGAGCATAGGAATATTAAGTGCACAGACGAATGAGAAGTGAGCAGAGGCAGACAGGATTTTCTTTTAAAAAAACAAGCCAAATCCAACCTTAGAAGGAAGCCAAAACCAAGCTATCCTACCAAAACAAAGCCCAACTGACGATGAACTTCTAAAAGTGCCACAAGTTAAATAAACCTAAATAAAATTCAAGCAACAGAGCGGGAAGCACGGCAGGGGAGGCAACAGTAATGTAACTGTGGCATTGCGAGGGGATAGGACTAACACATATTTAAATATAAGCAGGTAGGGAGCTGAAGTTGAACACAGACAAACAATAACAGAGCAGGAATCCAAGCTAAAAAATAGTCCCTCAAGAACAGAAAAAGAACTATAGTGGAATGAGACAGTAGTAAGTCCCTGCTCTATGGGAGGAGCAGAAGAGAGAAAGGAGGGACACAGAGGCAGGACTGACCACTAGCAAGCAGGTATTTTTGAAGGACGCTGACAGACATATGAAAAGCAATGTCAAGAAAGGGGATGGACTTTATGTCCACAGACCGATTACAGCAGGTCTCGTAGAGACGGATGCACTTTCTAGCTCAACCTAAAAAAAGCATTGAGAGAGAAAGCGTGTCCTGCCTGCAACATCAGACAGAAGAAAACCAAATAAGAAAATAGTGCTCCCAGGCTCTAATTGAAGCATACATGTAACAACCGAAGTAAAAGGGACAGTCGCCATGGAAGGCTGCAAATGAAGACGAGGCAGGACAAAGAAGGGACTAACAAGCCTATTAACCAATCAGAAGCCATATTTAAGAAGGACAATGACACAAGCCAATGACAAATATGGGTGGGGCTTCAATTACATACTCCAATATAGTATGCCTCGTAGAGCAGTGCATGCTCGACCTAAAAACATTAAACATTTCAATGGGACTCATGAAATATGGCTTTCATCGCCATGACCATTCTTCATAATTCTGGTGAGATTTACTGTTTAATCAACATTCCGTTAATCAAAGCCTTAAAATTCTAGTCTCAATCAGCACAACTTGCGGAAAACAGATTGAAGAATTTCTCCCTTCTAAATAAGGGGTGGGTGTTCAACAAAGGAAACTTGGTCTAAATTTTTCGTTCTAGCAATAACATTTAGTATTTATTCTACATTATAGATAAACAGGACAGTATGATTTCACTTACAATTTTCAGTAAACAAGTTTTCACTGGGGTGGGGAGGGGGGTGTACTTAACTCCTTGGATGCGGGTTGATTTTCCGCGCTGCACGGGAGAAATAGACGTTGGGCAGGATTCGGACGGCTCCGGGACGTCGTGCGCACACGCCAACCGTGACGCATGACGGCTAGGAGCAGTCATGAGCATGCAAGGGGTTAAAGTCAAGAAACTCAAAATAAACTTGCCTTAACTAAAGGTGACAAAGTGATACCTCCATTATTAAAACAGGGGCCTCATCATCATGCCATGGACAGTTGGCACAACCAGTCAGGTGATGGACAACCGTCCAATAACACAAACAGCAGAGAATGCATGCAAGCACCGACAAGAACACACCCCTGGTCCTCACAGCCAACCTACTGCCACGATCAATGTACGCTACTCAAGCAATAAATAGCTTGTGTGAGAAGTTGGCCCGATAGGTGATGTTTCCAATTCTGGAACCACCTGTTATCAGACCAAACAATCCCTTATGGTGTCTGGTTGTAAGTCAACCTTATTAGACAAGCTATCCTAGGGGTAGCATGGACTAAGCAGCCTAAAGGCTTAACTTAAGAGGTCGTGTTAAGCGAGCTGTTTTACCACATACAATCCTGTAATATCAAATGAAAGGACGCCACACAAGTATATATTATAAAAATATATGTATTTATTACTAAAAACAATCCCCAGTATTCTTTATGAATAAAGGGGCACAAGTGTTAAACCAAAAGCACAGTATAACATACAAAGTTGCACAAATATGGATGAGGGCAAGGGGCCACTCAGACCATATACTAAACAAGTGGTATAAGAGATACCAATCGAACAGTGGTTAGGCCTAGGGCCTAGGGAATCGCTGGGAGCAGTCGGGACAAGCAATGCTGAAGTCGGGAGAGGCCCACGGGATTCGGGTGCAGTGCGGAAAGCGCACGCATGCACCAATGTTAACCAATGGTGCGTAAAAGTTGTAAAGTTAAAGTTTAAGGACACTTCCGCTGAACCTAGAGGAACAAAACTTAAGACACAGACCCTAGAGATGTGTACCAGTGTGGGAACACCGGCGGAGCAAAGTTACCTCACCCACAGGAAGCGGGTGCACAGGGTCGAAGTTGAGTCGGGTTTCGTCACGCAGGCTCTTGGTGCTTGAAGCTGAAAGGGCTGCAGGCGGGGTGAAAGAGAAGTGTCCGGTGGAGTCCAAGGGTGGACTCAAGTCGAAAAGTACCTGAAAGCAGAGGGGACAGAGTCTGGGTCACTCAGCAGTGACCAGGGTGGAACCAGGACGGAACCAGGCAATGTCGGGCGCAATCAGGTGGTCGTCGAGGAGCTTCTCTCCACTGTCACGTGGGCTCTGGGGCATCTGCGACGTCCAGGAGCGGGTCACGATCTGTCCCACGAGGGCTCTCACCGTCGGCACAGTCGGCTTCAAGTTTGGAGCAAACAACACTTGGCAAGAGCAATCCACGCGGAACCGGGAGATTGCTTCTCACTCGAACCAGGAGGGTCAGAGTGGGGGCTCCTTTTCAGGGGAGCTGGTGCAGATCTGGAGCAACCAGATTCACAAGTCGTATTTGTAGTTTCGTCGGCACAGGGACCACTAGCTGGCTGGCAAGTGACCGGGCCAACGCGTTGAGCCAAAAGTAGCAGAAGGGCCCCACGCAGCACTCGGTGAGTGTAGAGGGGTGAGCTTCGGTGCAAGAGTGGCTCAGGGTTGGGGCTTGTCAAACCCCGGTGTACTGCTTCGAGGGTCACTCGTGGGCTGCACGGTCAGCGTCTTGTGGTCTTTCCAAGATGGCGTGCCCCACGCTTCCGGTCGCCTCCACGGGTCTCAGCTCTGCAGGGACTGTGGATCGGGCTGTTAGAAGGCAGGCAAGCTTAATCTCGTTGATCTCTGTCGCTCGAGTTCCGGCGGGAACTGCGACAAAGCAGACGTCGATGGCTGGATGGTGCCTGTTTGCACAGGGTGGTCACTCCTTGACCACAAGGGAGATTCTTCGGGCTTCTACGTCGAGTAGGATGTCGAAGGGTCCAGAGTTTCGTTTCTTATGTTTCATCAGGATAATCTGAAGTGCATTGGCACTGCTCCCAGTCTTATACTAATTTTGGGGGCTGGATTACCTGCTAGGTCCCTTCCTATGGGTGGGACCCAGGAAGTGGGTGGATACACCCCCTTCCTTTGATCCAGGCCGCCCTGGCACGAGGGCTGGAGTGCCCCAGAACCGGTTTGGCCGGATTATGCAAGGGGCAGCCTTGTGCGCCCCAAGCAGTGTCTGGTTTCTTTCAAACCTCCCTGCTACAATCCACTATCTCCTGTCTGGGGGGGTGGTAACACCTCCCTGCGACAGGAAACCCTTTGTCCAGGCCCCATTTGGCTGAGTTTCGGTCAGCTTCAGGGGGTCAGACTCGTGTCTGTGGCAGAGGCATCCATTTTGTGGATCCAAGGTCTTTTTAGAAATTAACCGCATTTATGTAAAGTAACATGTCTTACCCCTCTAGAGGGGTGGAATGCTATCCCCGTCGCCAGAACTGGCGAGGGGATAGTATTCCAAATCGTATGACACCTTACACGACATGTTTTGATAAAGCCAAACCAGAGTTGCTATATAACCGCGAGGATTATAAGGCACTTAAGAGTATATGGTATGGCATTATCCTGAAGCAGCTTAGGGAGTTGTTCCCGACAGCTGCAGACAGGCTCAGCTCATGCTAGAGCTCCATCTCACATTAAACCACGCACTCTGCCTCCAGGATTGATGAGGCCTTCCATAGGAGTGGCTCACAGGTTAATATGTGTCCAGATATAGGTTTAGATATAGGTATACTATATCTAAGTAAGGGGTGATTACACCACCTTACCCCAGCTGAGTGATCAGCCAGTTGTGTCAATTTAAGAACCAGCCAGGGGTGGCAAAAGATATGCTGCAGCCCCTGGTAGGCCTTGGTGGCCCCTATGCCCTGGGCACCTATAGTGCATTATGCAGGGGCTGACAAGGAGTCCATTTCCAATTGTGGTATGTACCTAGGGTACATGGAATCCATTTTACAGAGAGAGCAGATGGCCTGGGGCCCTGATTAGCAGGGAACCAGGTCAACTAAGTCAAAAAACCAGCTAAACCCAGGCAAAAAATTTGGGGTAACCATAGTCAGGTAGCCACCTTCCTACAGCTTGGGTGGAGAGAACTCCATTAAAAAAGGCGGACATAAAAATGTGGTCCGAGTGAGAGTAGGGTGAAGGATAAAAATCTGGTATTGCGCATAATATTAGCTTAATGTATCCAATATGCGTAATATACCCATTCGGAAACCCGTTGTAAATAGGCTTGTGTGTTAGGTATACGGGGATCGGGCCTTAGCTAAACAGACGCCATCTTAGTTTCTATTCCCCAGCTCAGTGCAGGCAGAAATCACGTGATACCCTTTCAGGAGAAAAAGCTGAGTTGTTAGAAGAAGCTGAAGGCGCACTATTCATTCTAGTCCTGGGAACCCAAGGTCGCATCTGGCTTCAAGCGTGATAAGCGCATTCCTAGAGGCTCCGTGCCTGTCCTCCTGCAAAAACAACAGGTGATGGACAGAATGCAGAACAATGTCATACATTCACCCCAGTCCAGAGATCTGGGCCTAAATCCATCGTTTTTTTGCTCACCATGCCATTCCAGTTTGAACCCAGCCTTATGCAAATCAGTCTTGACCCTGTGCCCCATGGGTACAGTCCTGCCCGAACTGCCAAGCCAATTCCTCCCTGGACTGGAAACAAGCATCCAAGGACCAGTTTCGGGCTTTCAGCCCTCATCAGCCTGGATAGCTTGATTCCAGTGGCATGGAGAGCACGGGACTCACGTCTGAGCATACCCGTCCCACTCGGGGTGACAAATGCCTGTCCTCCTGGGCACCAAGACGAAAGGGAGTCACCTTTTTTGACCTGCCCCCATAATAGCCTAGCTTGGTTTCAAACTAATCAACTGTGCCATATATGGGCTTTCCTCTGTGCTTCAGCCAAGGGGGTACTTTTCCATGTACGGGTGAGGTTCCTTGAATTCTGAACCTGTGTTTAAAATGTCATGATTCTGTTATGATTTTGGTAACAGCAAACCGTAAACAGTGAGTTCAGCAAGTATGAGTGTTTTCGTCATGTTACACCAATGGATTCACTGTGTATTTGAAGGTTTTGTTCTGAACCCTCGGGTTCCATTTTGTGCATGGCAGCCATTTTGTGGTTGCCCTTTACATAGGCCCTGACTGTGGCTGAACAAGTATTTAGGACATATACACCTTAGCTTGGGTTTGTGCTGACTCCTGCATGACCTTGCGAAAGCTGTATGTTGCCTGAGGCTAACCATGCCAAACCAGTTCCTGCCCTCTAGCTGATCAAGATTTGGGATCAGAGGACAGGACGCCATAAACTTTTATTATACACAAACATGCCTAATCTTATTTTCTATCTGTTTCATCTGTTTCTGCTCCTTCCTTTTATAGTCTATTTACAATGGGGAGGTGACTATTTTTATTATGGGTTTGTCCGGCTTTTTACCTTTGTCAACTGTAACCTTTATGAACCCTGCAATTATAATGTTTTGCCCATATCCTGCTAAAACCCCAAAGGCTACTCACCTGTTGCCGCTCTAGCTTTTTCATTTGTTTAGGAATGTAACTGGTACAACCCCCTTGCATGCCTAGGGCATTATAAATGGTATAAAAGGTCTGAACTAAGACCATTCTGGCAGACTGCCTCATTCAGTTGCTTTAGGTGCAGTTGGGTGACGTAGCCTCACTTAATTAAGTTTAATAAAGATGTCTTTTTTATATTTCAGATTTTCTGTCAACTTTTTGCTGCTTTTGAATGGACTAATTATTAGTAAGACCCCTGAGAAGGATATTGGATTCCTCAAATGGCGCGGCCAACGGTGGGCCTCATCAGAAGTGGCTATCTGGAGGAGTAATCTTGTCAGAGGACAGAAATCTACTGGGGAGGACAGGACAGAAATCTACTAAAAAGGTACTCTGTGCACAGAGGTTCTGGGGGATTCTTTGTCTCTGCGACCCAGTATATTTTTGATTTTTCTGACTTTGATTCTCCACATGATGTCACTCCTGACTGAGAACCTTTTTGGTGTAAGTATTTTAAAAAAAGACTGTTAGGTCATTTAGAACTTGGCAGTTAGAACATGGCAGTTAGAATTTGGACAACTATTTGTTTGGTATAGCTTTGATAAGTTTGTATAGTTTTGTATACGCAAATTGCAATTTGTGTAGGCAGGTAATGAAGAGATTTTTCTCCATCTGCTTTAGTTGAAGTATAAGTGGGTCGCTCCCAGTACTTAGTCCTTAGACCTTAGTTCTTTGGTCATTTGGTTCTTTGAGTCCTTAGTTATTGGTTCTTGGTCCTTAGTTTGATTGGTTCTTGGTTTTGCTTGGTCCTTAGTATTGGTTCTTAGTATTGGTCCTTAGTTTTATTTGAAGATTGCAATATAAAAAACCCAGGGTCTCGTACATTTGCGAGTGTATCGTTAGAGATAGCCCCTTGAAGTTTGAAACTCGATTAGTGAGGGAAGATGCCTAGTCGTAGTAAATTTGGTACTTGGTTTTGTTTGGGTTGCAACAGGGGTTCACGACTGGAGGATTCATGTCTGATACCTCCGATTGGAACTCCAACTTATGAGCTCTATTCTAAACACGGCGTGGGCCCCATCACGTTTAATAAAGTATGGGTCCGCTATTCTTGGAAATAAAGGTCTGTGAGGCTATTTTTGCAGCTTTTTGGAAAACTATTGAGAAACGTTTTTTTTTGTTGTAAATATGACTTACAACTAGTATTTGCAAATCATTTTTTAGCACAGTCTGTGGGCTGTCCCTTGTTTCTGTCCTAAGTGTTGACCTTTGGGTTAGAATGTGTGTTTAAATGTCTATTTGGTTTGTGGGTTTTTCCCATTTGTGTAACTTAAGTAAATTGCGACTGCGCTATTTATGAAAAATGGCTAAAGCGAGCTGCATTTTGTGTTCTAAGTGTTTGACCCCTTTCTGTTTATGTCTAAAATGAGCTCAATGTGCGTTTGTGGGTTTCCTTGATGTTTTCAGTCTGTTAAGCAAAATGTTAGATTAAATAATATTGAGTAAAAATTCGATAAAAATCCAGAAATGACCCATGTGATATCCTAAAATAAGCTATATGTTGATCTTTAATTTATAGAGTGAGCAATCATGCACATGTACAAAACTGCTGTTAAATGGTTGAAGGATAAAATTAGAAATCACATTCAATAGATATAAATAGGGCCCCAAAAACGAAATAAATAAAAGTGGCGCAAAAATGTGACGCAAAAATGTGACGCGTTTCAAGTTAGGCTTATGTGCTTAGGTTTGTGAGTTAATGTGTCTAAAATGATAGGCAGTGATGCAGCTTGCTTATATATGTGGTATTATCAATAATGATTGGGTTTATTAAAAATAATTATTAATTATGAAAAATAATTATTAAAAATAAGTGCTACAAAATTCGTTTTTTACTATTCATAAAGCTTAATACCTATACTGTGACCTCCTAGCATTAAAATTTAATTTAAGTTGTGTTGCACCGCTAAAATGACAACATTTGTATGTGCAATTTTCACTTGGTGCAGGCGCAAACAAGCTCATTTTTATAAAGTATAATTTATTATTTTCAATGCCTGACTCATGGGTTATGTAATAGACATTCTGGTAATGCATATTATGCAAGAAAATTGTAGGATATTCATTTTTTAATGCCTAAAATATCAAAGTCGATTTTGGGTAAAAGCACTGTTTAAACTGCATTTTCTTTCATTCAGAGTACTTTTTAAAGTGTCTCAGGTTTCAGTAAATGCATACATTTAGGTTTGATATATATTTGCGGGTTGTGCCTTCTTATGATTCAGTGAGTCAATGTGCCAGTACAAAGGCTTGTTTTAATATCAGGGTTGAAGGTTCTAGCTTCAGCTGGGCCTACTGAGACGTTCATTCATTTAAGGTTGATGAAATGTGTACCATTGCATAGGATTACAACAAGCATTTATTCTAAAAACTGGTATGTGTGTTATTCGGTTTTGTGAATTATTCACAGTAAATGTAGTTTAATAATCTGGGAATAGAGATCATTTTTTTAGCGCCTAAAAAGGAGAAATTATTTTTCAAAATAGAGTGAATTATTGCAGATTAGGAGGAATTAGGAAGGCATACTGTCTTTGACAGATTCAGAGTGGCAGAAGCTGGGAGCTGCAGAGGCTGGCTCAAGTCGCGCTGAGATGCTATCTTTTGTTTCCCTGTAAACAATGGAGACGGCTGTCATGTTGACATTTGTGACCTTTTAAATTAGGGCCTTGTCTCTGTGGAATGCAGAATGACCTTGCTAAACGGGCCTCTAAAAGGTGGGATTTCTGGTTTCTCCATAAGAACATCAATAAACTTAAAGAACTTAATTCCAAAAGGAAAATATAAAAAGGGGTTTCTTTGAAAGTCCCAACATCATGTTAAATGCTCTGCAGAACTGATACATTTGTGTCTCCGCTCTAAAAAAAATAATGTCTGCTAGTTGCTTTTATTTGACAGAAAACGAAGTGTTGCATTAAGTCTTAGACAGAAAATAAGATGCAGCCCTTTTCTAAAATTTTGAAGGCTCCATGCCTAAGTGAGAACGATTCGCCAATTAAGAATTATTTTTCACAGTAGAAAGTGTAGGTGCCAAATTAATATGGAGTGTCAGTGTAACATTTTGTTTTTACTTTTAGAGAGGTAAAACTAAGGTCGCTTGATGTTGCAAGGTGACTGACAAATGGGTAACGGTTAAGTAATGGAAATTTATTTTTGTGTATGTTAAATTGTATAAAAGTTATAATTGATATTTGTTTGTTATGAGAAATGTTTCTCTTTTGTGTTGTGTATTTTTTTTTGCGTCTGCCTACAGATCATTCATGTATTATTCTGGGTGATTTAAGGCTGACAAGACACGTGAGTTTGGTTGGTTGAAAGGAGATGTGTTTTTGCGTGACTCCTTTGAAAAGAAATGTTTGTGTTTTTTTTTTATGTTTTTGCATTTTTTCCCCTCTAGAAGTTATTCCTGCTGGTCCTGTGTGTCAGAAGCGAAACAGTAAGTGGTATTGGACAGCTGATCACCACTAATTGGTGACCAGTTGTCACAAAAGGAGGGGGGGAAAGGGTAATTTTCAGCCTGACTAATTAAACGGCCCGAATGACCACAGTGCATGACATGGCTTTGCATGTGCTGTTGTAGTTTGTCTATGCTTCTTGTGCTTGATATACAGCGACTATATCTGATGGCTTGACATGTGCATTTTTTTATTTGTGCATTTTTTTATTTTTTGTATGTTATGTTTTATGTTGTTGCTTTTATACTATTACAAGTTCCCCTGTGTTGTGAAAGGATGCGTATGACGATATGTATTGTTACATAACTGTTGGGTGGATTTGGTATAATAATAAATTTCACAGATATGGTTTTCATGCTGTGAGCAAGACAGGCAGCACTTTACCAGTGCATGTCTAAATTGGCTATAATGATATTAAAGAAAACTAAAAGAGATCTACAGGATCAAAGTGTGTCACCTGCAGTTAGTCACATTACTGCCCCTTCCCTTAAGGAACAGGCAGCCCTAAATTTATGTTTCCTTGATTTGACCTAAGGATGAAATTATAGATCTGTGACTCAAGGTGACCTAATTTCTACACTACATTAGTTAATGATGTTCTGTTTCCTAAATAGCATCTGGAACATTAGCTGAGATTACCGTGTATGGTATAGCGGCCAGCAGTAGAGCTAACATTTGTGAACTATTTTTGATTTTTGTGTATCAACCGTACTCTTGGTGTTGTGTCACATGCCTGACTATCACCCAAGTAATTTCTTGTTCTTCCTATAGATTTTTCTTTTGTTACTTCTCCCCTGACCAATGTCGCATCATGCTTAGTTATTGGGGATTTTAACTGTGTCCTAGTTCCATTTCCCTTTTCCATTTTCCTTTCACCAGTCAGCCCATTTATTATTGTTAGTGTATTGTTCAAGTTCACACTTCCAGACTGCAGTGTTGTACCAGGGACCCCCATGTTATGTATAATTCCCTTTTGTATGACCAGACTTGTTTTCAAGAATTTTCTTTAGGCCTACTTCGATGTTTTCCAGCCTGACTGTCAGGGTAGTGATAGACTGGTTAACTGACTCAATATTATAGTAAGACAAGTTTTCCACCTCAATAGGAGATATCTTACGTTTACCTTTTTGAACATGACGAATTTTCAATGTCTATTTTAATCTGGTTTTCACCCTTTTGTTCCTGCTGCTTTAATTTTTGGAGGGATCAGATGTGTTCTGGTCATGCAAATCCTAGGACTCTCCAACATTTGGTCATTAGCCTTTTGTATTGCATAGTGCACCTGATGCACAGTTTTTAAAGGAAGGTTTCTACAGGTCCCTGATAATCTATATCATGTGCTTTCTATTTCTTTTTTAGATGTTCTAGATAAGGAATTTAGCAACACCTAGATTTAATCGTTGAGGAAAATATGGGTCTACCCCATTAGACAATGCCACTGTGTGAGGAAATCCATTCAGATAGAATTCTCATGTAGCTATAGATAGCAGAGAATAATGGAGAGAACCCAATTGAAGATGCTAGAGACCCTGTTTTGCCCTTCTGCCTTTGTCTTTGTATTCTATGCCCATTGTGTATGGCCACTCCTTTGAAGATTGCAGACCACCTGCTTGCAGTCCCCTTGTTAAAAACCATGAACTGCTTTTGTACTTGATTTGAAGGAAACTAACAATTGTGTTACATTTCCTATATCACTAGGTTCTGCAGGATCTTCCAGAGTCAAAAGGAAGAATGATACCCTGCAGAACAAGTGACCAAGCCTAAGCCTAGACTCCAATCAGTGACAGCTACAGATGAATGGCAGACTTCTTGGCTCTACAATTCCAGCACCCAGAAAGTAGCAAGGCTGGACAGCGATCATCAGCGTGCCGTCAATGGTATTTCCCATTTATTTACAACAAGGGGTGGTGATGGACAGAGTCTCTGAATTAAGCAGAGTACTCTCACCCAGTCAAGAGATCAGGGCTAGATCCAACACCGTTTTTTAGCTCATTGCACCATCCCAGTTTCAGAACCTGGCTGTATGCAAATTAGTCTGTCCCTGGCCCAGTGCATCATGGGAACAGGGCAGACCAGACTACAAAAGCCAATTCTTACACTGGGAAGGAAACAAGCTTCCGGGGACCGGTTTCTGGCATTACAGCCGTCTTCGGCCCGGCTTGCTTGAATCCTGATGGTGCAATGGTATTTCCCAAGCATCGCGTTTGCTTCATCAGAAGGCGTTGCAGAAAAGAAGGAGGAGCTGGTTCCTTGTTTGCCACAGAACCAGAGCTTCAGTTTGCTTGAGTTTACTTACTACCTGTCATGTGCTGGTAAACCTCTGACAGTGTACAGTCCCTTGAGCCCTTGGCCTGAGTTTTGGCCACACACACCCCTCTTTTCCCTTTGCTCCAACGGAAAGGCAGTGCACCTGAGAAAAAGTTTGGCAGAGAGCATTACACTACGTTGCCCATGAAAGAGCAGCCTGAGCATCCTCTGACACCGAGTAATGAGTGTTGGAGCCTGAAAGTGCTGCCGAGTTTGAAAGGAATAGTGCTTGGGTCTGCACAAGAGGATTTGTGCCCATGATCAATGAAGAGCACACTGTTTGTAGTGTCTGCCACAGAGGAGAGACACTGGTGCACTGCCTTGAGACATTCGAGTGAGCTGTGGGTGTTTGCAAGGAGGGCACTCCAACTAAGCAGTACTTTTATCATGAAGAGGCCCGAATCGAGAGGCCCAGCGCGGAAGAAGACAATGGAAGCAGATTTGATGGACAATAGAAGCCTGCCAAAGAGGCTTATAACGGACTTTGGGCACAGTTGCAAATATAGACTGAGTGATTGCCTATGTAAGGGCAAAAGGAGGGTCTGAGGTTCCTTGAATTCTGAACCTGTGTTTCAAATGTCATGATTCTGTTATGATTTTTGTAACAGCAGACAGTAAACAGTGAGTTCAGCAAGTATGAGTGTTTTCGTCATGTTACACCAATGGATTCACTGTGTATTTGAATGTTTTGTTCTGAACCCTCGGGTTCCATTTTGTGCATGGCAGCCATTTTGTGGTTGCCCTTTACATAGGCCCTGACTGTGGCTGAACAAGTATTTAGGACACATACACCTTAGCTTGGGTTTGTGCTGACTCCTGCATGACCTGGCGGAAGCTGACTCTGTTGCCTGAGGCTAACCTTGCCAAACCAGTTCCTGCCCTCTAGCTGATCAAGATTTGGGATCAAAGGACAGGACGTCATAAACTTTTATTATACACAAACATGCCTAATCTTATTTTCTATCTGTTTCATCTGTTTCTGCTCCTTCCTTTTATGGTCTATTTACGATGGGGAGGTGACCATTTTTATTATGGGTTTGTCCGGCGTTTTACCTTTGTCAACTGTAACCTTTATGAACCCTGCAATTATAATGTTTTACCCATATCCTGCTAAAACCCCAAAGGCTACTCACCTGTTGCCTCTCTAGCTTTTTCATTTGTTTAGGAATGTAACTGGTACAACCCCCTTGCATGCCTAGGGCATAATAAATGGTATGAAAGGTCTGAACTAAGACCATTCTGGCAGACTGCCTCATTCAGTTGCTTTAGGTGCAGCTGGGTGACGTAGCCTCACTTAATTAAGTTTAATAAAGATGTCTTTTTCATATTTCAGATTCTCTGTCAACGTTTTGCTGCTTTTGAATAGACTAATTATTAGTAAGACCCCTGAGAAGGATATTTGATTCCTCACGGGGACTTCACATGTTATGCTGAAAGTATATATGCATTGTTTTGAATGTAAGCCAGCAGTCTTCTCCGCGCACCTTGATGGGTGAGGTTGAGAGAGAGGCTCCTCTATATAGAGTACTTTGCAAAAAACAATTGAACCTTCTCCATTGCTGACGGACTATCTCTGTAAATTGGTATTTGGCTATTGGTAAGTATAGCTCTACAGTAACTGTTCAATATGTGAAAATTGTATAGTTACAAAAACACTGACTTATAATAACTACATAATGACACCTAAAACCCTCAACACTTGTAGAAGCAGTAATTTAATATACCTCCTACTTTGCCCGTGTGGATTAGCGTACGTCGGCGATCCTGAATCTCATCTAAATCACATGTGAACAATAACATCCACAGTAGTGTAAGTTGGGGCTGGTTTGGATTTACAATGAAATATGTAACCCACTTGCAGTGTTAATTTAGGCAATTTATGGACCAAAGGCGAACCATAGGCTTGTGCGGAGAAATAAATTATGTTGATACGCTACGCACTCATTAGTTTTGAATATGGTGCAGATAAAATATACGACAGATCGCAGTAAGAAAATATTGTGACAGGCTGTACATTCATCAGCCTCGAATATGGTTTAGAAAAAGTATTTGATAGACCGTAGATGATTAGGTGAAGTTAATATGAGTTCATAATGTATAAATGTAAGATCGGAGGAGATTGATTACTATCTGGCATAAACAATGCATACTAGAACAGATTACCCAGTTCGGTTTCCAACAAGGCTTTGTGCATAACCAAACAAACAATAAAGTTTAATTCGATGTAAGTAAAACCATACTAGAACAGATTACCCAGTTCGGTTTCCAACAAGGCTTTGTGCATAACCAAAGAAACAATAAAGTTTAATTCAGTGTAAGTAAAACCCAACCCACGGGGACGCCGGACATTGACGTCATGGAGTGACGCGTTTAAAAATAGTCCGATCGCTGAGGGAAGCCCTTTACCTTCACTTATCGCGGACGGATAGACGCGCTAGAACGACTCCGGGAAAGCTAGCCGTTGGACTAAAATAGGTACGTGAGATATAGCGTGCACGGAGCTTAAAGATAACGAACCGCGCAGAGGTCTTTTTATACTAAAAATGAAAACTAGGGAGACCAAGTTTAAACCCCCATAGTACACGATATTTTCTCTGTACAAAAACGAGATTAATGTAGAGATTAGAAGTTGGGTAAAAAAAACAGGCGCGTTTGATCCTAGGATAAAATACAACAACTAATAGATGTTTTCCTGTTTCAATAACTTTGCAGCCACGAGCGACGCATACCCGGGTTAAATTAAGGAAATTACGAAGAACGGGCTCTCTAGGAATCAGGTGAGCTGACAATAACATTGGGGATAAACACGATGTAACGAAGGTAGTAAAATTAGGAAACACTTATATTGAATACACTTTTTGTTTCAAAAGGTGTGGGATCTATTACCAACGAATGAAAACCGAACAGAAGGGTTTACAAACAAGGTGAAATAAAAAGACAAAACACTTCCAGTCAATTATACCGCAGCTGGTGGTAGCAGAAACATTGGCCCTGTTCGTGGCTATAGACTAATGGCATCAAAATTATTCTATTTTCTGCTAGGGGCCACCGAAGTTCACTTTTATCGTATTTTAATAACCAGCAACAAGAAATTGGGCAACACGGTACAGCGGCGGCCCATGATAAAGATTAATTGCACATGTAAACGTTACCGTTGGGATAAATTGCTCTAAATTAGTTGAATGTGAGAAAGTCATTCCAGATTAAATTAACAAGTTATATTATATTACATTTGACAGCTTGGGGAAACTGTGGATTATAATCAACCTGACCCCTGAACAAATTGTAAAAAATATTTCACCAATATGCGTTTGCATAGGTGAGTTGCGTTATTTCTACCAAAGATGGTTGAATGGTGTGAAAGTTTTTGAATAACATAGTGTGTGCAAGAATGGAGGGAGAATAGTAATACACTTACAATGTGAAGTAAATTCATAGGTTGGGAGAGCAAACTTCCATTTTTAATATTAAAACTAAAACAATTGATGCCAGTCTTGTAGCAAAATGTGACATCATTTTTATGTAAAAGATGAGGAAATAAAGAGACACTATGAACTGCCATAAGGAGCAATAATGAACTCAAATTGGATTGCTAACATGTCTGATGTATGCTGCTTTAAGAGAATATAGTCCATCATGAGGAAAGATGGTCTCATTTGTGCATTAGGTGATATACTGGATGTGGAGAAATACATAAACATTGTCCTGAAGAAGGAGACTAGAAACAGAAAAAGGCTTCCGAAACGCGTCGACGCATTGTATAATGGTTAAATTTGGAGTGGTCAACAAGTGGTTGGGTATAAGGAAGGGAAGTCCTACCCCATGTTGTCTACAAAGGGCCCAAATTAACAACGATAAGACAAAGTTTATTGTCTTCCCCTATATTTTCTCCCGTGTAATTCCACAATAGGTGGTTTTGTTGTAACTTTGGCATTTTGTGTCTTTTTAAATGTAATGAAATGAAAATTTTATATTGATTGTATATTCATTTATATGTTTTTATTGTGCAAATAAACAGTCTGTTTTTTATATAAGTTATATCTTTCCCTTGTAAGTGTTTCCCAGGTCTAAGTAGACATCTTGAACATCAGAAGGTGAGTGGAGTGAGTGAATAAGTGTGAGATTATTTGACTTCCAAAAGGGAAAATCCTTTTCTTACTTTACAGTAAACAGGTGCTCTATTTCCTTTTGGGTTATATTGAGCCCCTCTCTCTTATTTAAGATAAGAATATAATTTTGGTACTTCAGTTGGCGACTCCGCCAGGATTCTGCGATAGGGTCGTCCCCTCCCGTAAACGGGGGAAGAGGGACAGGGAGGAGTTCTGATCGAGCGGGTGGACGGAAAAAGGATCCTAATTGAAAAAGCCAGTGTTTGGTAGAAGCTATTCCACTCTCACGCCCAGAGGCCTTCCCAGCTGCTAGTGACCCTTCGCCGGAGTCCTTCGGGCTTAACCCGGGAGCTGACCATGTTGGTCTACAGGAGTCGACAGTAGAGAACACTCAATCTGACCTGTGTTCACCAGGAGAGTGAATTGTTTAGTTTGGTTCTCAGGATACTCGGAAATGCACTGTTGAGCGGTGCCTCTGGAAACAGTTAACTGTACTCGGAATCTGGTGGGTTTTGAACCACAGGGAATCTGGGGGTCTGACATAGCAGCGGAGTGGCTGCACGGGCAGATGCCCCACAGGCTTTTTTGGTGATTAGTAGAGACAACATCAGACGCCTTGGTGGTACACGTGGAGTGTACACCCGGCCATGTGGTCTTGGGAAAGGTCCGTATGAAGTAACTGGGTAAGCTTGGGATCTGGAGTGACGCTAAGGCAGCGGGCTAACCCAGTAGTCCTAGGCCCAACCACGGAGGTCTACAGGATTGTCCATAAGAAGGTGTGTGGTTTATTCCTGTCTGATGATCTCTGGACAGTCTCTGGACTGTCTCTTTTGTGATTCTGTATGGTCTGGTATCTGATTAGATCGATTCCCATGAACGGGAGTCGACGGGCTCCGTTCTATCTGGCAGACATGTCACTCTGAAATCTGAAAAGACGTTTGTATGTGTATTTCGCAGTTTTATATTGAACAAAGCCGGCTGTAGTCATCTCGTTATTTTTTGTTCCCTTGTTCTGTGTGATCGAAGGTGGTGGATGCATGCTGTAGTATAAAAGTGTGAGTGTGCATGTGACATGGCCATGTTGGGAGATTGTATGCCTGAGGATTACGAACTGTTGAACGGTAATAATGTCGTGTTTTAGTAAATTGTGTTTTGGATGTTGCTGTCGACGGAAGAAGGGGCGATTGGATGAAAGACAGCCTGCCCCACCGGAGAGCAGTCCCAGTTTTGATATGTACGTTAAACATGGTATTTCCTCAATTTTGTTTGACACGATTTGGCATAAGTATACCAGGGACAATCAGGAATTACAATGGCCTTTAACGGGATGTTTTGACGAAAAGAAAAGAAATTATTTGCAGGATAAATTGTTTGGTAATGTGGATAAACATCCTGTGATTCTGGGCAAATCACTTAATCTCCCCGTGCCTAACAAAAATTCATGTGTGTCCTTATGTAACGTAACTGGTGCTATGTAAAGCGCTCTGATAACCTATTCGGTTCAAGTTTGCGCTATATAAAACTCAAAAAAAAAAAAAAAAAGACGAATGAGATACAAGAAATTAGAAAAAATAAAATCAGGTCAGACTATCACTCAGAAGGCCGTAACCTATGAAAAAGCGAAGATAGAGAAAAAAGTATTGAACAAACTGACAGGCAGTTTCGTTTACAGACTGACAAAAGTTATGTGACTCGGACTGAACCAGAAGATGAGATTGAGGAGCTGTTGGACATTCGTCCGCCACCCCCGTATGCTCCTCAGCGGATATAGCCTGCAGTTCCGGTGTCCGGGGCTTTGGTTTCCGGGGCACTGGCACCGGTGGCTTTGCCACCTGTAGCCACGGCACCCGTGGCTATGGCATCTTCTGCCCCTCCGGTTCCCTCTCTTACCCTTCGCCCGACTACATCCACATTGACTACTTTAATGCCCGAAACTTCATCTGCTTTTCAGTCACCTTTGGTAATTTTAACGCCACGGGCCATGGGATGGGCAACACCACCTGTGGGAACAACCTCTACTCCATTAGATGTTACTCCCGTCGCCCTGTGGAGGATTTGAGCTCCCGGCGAGCATTTACTCGATCATCCTTAGGGTTCGATGAAAAACAAATTCTTGCGACCCAGGCATCCCAGTGGATGCGGAACGCTATTTACACCTTGCAAGACATATGGAGTACTATGAAGGATTATGAACCAGTTATGCAGCAATTAGCGTTGGAAAATAAGGCAATTCGGTTGATCTTCTTATGGGAGCAATGTTTTGAGGAAGGACTGACCCCTGAGGTTCTGTATGACATAAGAGATCGAGCTTTTAAATTTGATTTGGGAGCAGAAGAGATGTTTCGTAATGTTGAAATACTAGTACATTACAGAGAGCGAATGCATAGGAAATGTCCGAATTGGAGTGCTCAGCACCCTATGAGGGAAGTGCATCCTACATATCACCCTGAGATACCAGAAGTAAGAGATGCTCAAAATCAGGTAACCAGGGCTCGAGTAGAGCCACAATTCCAGGAACAGTGGGTTTACACCCCCTGGAAAAGAAGTGAGGTCCTTTCCTTAAAAGCACAGCTTCCTGATCCCCGTAAAAATCCCACCGCCTACTATAAAGAACTTACTGATTCAGCCGTCATGACCCTTGCTGACATTGAGCTATTTTTCGGTCTTCTGGTCCCGGTAGATATATGGCGACAGGTGCATGAGCAGGATCATGCTGCAGAATTCGGCGGAACATGGGACCAAATTAAAGACTGGGACAGAGACCGAAAACCTGGAGATAAACCTAGAGCAGAAATTTTGGCTACACCTGAACGAATTATTACTTACATGCAAACCCTGATTCCTTCTAGTAAGGTAGACTGTGATAAATTGACGGCATGTAAGCAGAAAAAGGATGAAAGTGTGTCCGATTTCTTCACTCGTTTTGAGGGAGTATTTATTGACTTTAGTGGACAGGATTGATCAATTGAGGGTGGCATACGTGTATTCATAAATAGATTTGTTACTAATTTGCTGCCTGAAATAGCGGCGCGATTGCAAGCGACCGAAAGTACATGGAACACTTCCACCCCTTCCATCATACTTAGTATGGCTCAGTATTATGAGCACAGGGAAAATGAGAGTAAAGACAAGTCTGATAAAAAGGTTAAGGATTTAAAGACCTGAGTGTTGTTGTAACAGGTTATTAGAAGACAGAACAGTGGAAGGGGAGGAAGAGGCTCATTCCCAAGAAGGGCGGGTATGAGCCGCGGAGGATATGGTAAGGCAGTACTATAACGAGAATTGTCAGGAGAAGGGGTTTGATGGGTATGGATATGTATGAGATAGCCACGGACAGAGCAGGGGCCAGATATCAGTACCTGTCAATCAGCAAGGGCCTTATGTGAGCCGGCAGTTGATGGGAACATCTGAGAAATTCCTAGTGGATACTGGTGCAATGAAAAGTTCTATTGCTCATTCACTGGTCCCAGGGGCTGCTCTGTCTGGGCAAAATAATGTTTCAGTGGGATTTTCCGGAATTCCAGTGGTAAGCCCCATTTCTAAACCACTTCCATTTACAATTGGTCCAATTACTGTAGACTCCCCATTTTTGCTCACTTCGAATTGTGGTGAAAACCTATTAGGATTGGATATATTGAAGAAACTGCATGCCCGTATTTATTGTTCCCCCGATGGTGTTTATCTGACAATGCAACCCCCTGTTAAGTGTACGTCTCAATGTTTTGCTAAAAAGCTCCCTCCTGAATTTTCACATATTCCCTCGACCCTATGGGCGTCGGGGGATACAGATAAGGGATTGTTGAAAGTACCCCCTGTCTCCATTACCTTGAAACCTAATGCTCACTTACCACGTATACCCCAGTATCGGATATCACCGGAGGGTGAACAGGCTTTGATTGCTGTTACACATGACTTAATTGAGAAAGGAGTAGTGGGAGAGACCGCAGCTAATGTCTGTAATAGTCAAATTTTACCGATTTTGAAGAAGGCTCCCCTGGATGGTGACCCTGATTATAAAGACACTTATCGTTTTGTCATTGATTTACGAGAGGTTAATAAAATAGTGGTGCCCCAGTATCCTGTAGTTCCAGACATTACTGCAATTCTTACCATGATTCCCCCTACTGCGAAATATTTTTCTGTAATAGATCTGAAGAATGCTTTCTTTAGCATTCCAATACACCCTGATAGCCGTCATATTTTCGGCTTCTCGTTAGCTGGTCGCAGCTTTAGATTTTGTCTCGCTTCTCAGGGCTATACTGAGAGTCCCAGCATCTATAGCCAAGCCTTGAAAGCTGTTTTGGATGAGTTCGTTTTGCCCCCAGGAAACGTGCTCCTCCAATATGTGGACGACATATTAGTAGCTTCAGATACAGAAGAAGGGTGTAAAACTGCCACTGTTAAATTATTAACTCATTTGGCTGAAAACGGTAACAAAGTGTCCCTTTCCAAATTCCAATATTGTCGACAGGAAGTGACCTATCTTGGTCATCTATTGTCGAAAGAGGGGAGGAGACTGACCCCTGAACATATAGTGTTAGACCTGTCAGCCCTAGGGTGGTCTTTCCCTATTTTTTTCGCCCTTGCCTCATTTTTCCCAACTTTTTTGTTCTTGCCTTAGGTCTACGAGCACCTTCCCATTGCCAATCAATGCTAAGGTGCAGGTGCTCTCCTACCAACATGGCTGCCACTGGCCCATGCTACTGCAGCGTGGTCTTTATAGGCGCACTCTAGTGCCAGGAGCTGGCTGGAACCCTTAAACCATTGTTGCCATTCCAGCCTACCTGCCTGCCCATAGCTAGACTAGGGTAGCTGCTGGAACCTTATAGAATAGGGGCAAAGCCTGGTTTTGCCGCCTTAGAGGGTGGTCACCTGACCTGGACATATATAAAGAAAGGAGGGAATGTTTTTAGTCAGTTGGGGCATCACTGACCTGGGGGACCCTACGCAGGAGATTTAGGCGTTAGGGCCTAGTCAGAAACCTATACCACTGGGGGTGACAGGGTTTAGGCGCTGTCCACCAAGCTGTGTGAGGAACACTGAACTAGCCCACTGATCTGGCCCGGCGGGAGGGGAACCCAGGGACCACCTACAGTGACCTACAAGGACCCACCTGCCTTCAGCCACCAACTCAACCACCCCCCCTTCAAGCAACTATCTACAAAAGGGCACCAGAACCACCAAGCTCCAAGAAGGACTACTGGGGATCAACCAGGTACCGGGCTGTGCTGCTTCTGTGCCCCTCTGTCTTCACCTGGACCCCTGTGCCGTCCTACCTCATCTCTACTGCTGAGCTATCTGCCCTACCTATATAGCGCTGCCCTGCCTGAATTGTTAAGCTGCGCTGTACTACCTAGACTGGGCTTGTTCCCCTCGGCTGCGTGGTCCTGGACTGTCCACAAGTGATCTGAATTGCACTGCGCTGCCAAGCGCTCCTCTACTAGCACTGGAGCTCTAGCCTGCTGACTGCTCCCTAGGCGCTATCTCCCCCAAGTGCTGTGCTGCCCTGTGCCCCGGTGTCGTGCCTTCTGAGTGCTGTGTCCCCTGAAGCGCGCTGTGTCTGTGAAGCGCTGTGAGAGAGGAGTGCTGGTCCAAGAACTCACCGCAGGGGAGACCGCCTGTGGAGCACTGCTGTCCGGAGCGCTGCGATCTGCCTCCGGCGGCCCCCAGTGCCAGGAAGGGGCCGTCGTCGCGTTACTGTCGCCGCAGCCCCCGGAGCCTTTGGGGAGGCCGCCACGATCACCTGGGCGCCTCCTGCCCCCACTGAGCAACCCAGAGCGGCAGCCCCTGGTGTCAGGAGAGGGCCACTGGAATTCCTGTCAGGCCGTGCTAGGCCCGACAAGGCCTGAAGCCTCCACCTGCCATCACGTGACAGGGGACGCGGCATCCTTGGCCACACCCCATAGGCGCCGCACAGCGATAGGCATACACTGCCGCGCCCGCCCCGGACTGCTTGCTGGTTGGTTCCCGGGCCGCCCACGTCCTCACGGGCCCGGGAACAGGACATCCCTGTACCGGAGGGCTCGGTAGTGCTGAGAGCCCTCCCTCCTCCGCATGACGCCACTGCTCTGCCCCTGACTGGTCCCGAGGCTGGAGGAGCCTGACGGAGGCCCGGGACCGGTCACCCTAACAGCGCGGGGCCTACTAGAGGGCTCCAAGATGAGCCGGAGCCCTCCCCCAGCCCCTTGAGCCTACGCAAGGGCCTCGAGAGGCCAAAGACAGCGAGGTAAACCCCGGGGAGGAGGGCGGAAGGCCAGAGGAGGCAAGGAGTTCGCCCCTCCCCTGGGGAACACTGTTGTTGGGCCCCGGTGGCCCTATTTGGCCCCCCTAAAGCACTGGACCTGGGCCAGGGCACCTGAAGACCTTGTGGGGGGCCTCAATTGACAAAAGTTAACCCCTGCCTGGGGTACAGTTGAATCCCAGCCACGGTAGCCTTATGCCTGCCAATGTTGGGATTAATGAAATGCTAATTTTCAGCCTGATGCAGGGCTTATTGGTGCCGAATGAAATACTTAGTGCTGAGTAATGAAATGGTTATGATTTCCCAATTAAATGTTCTTCTTGATCAAGGAGATGTTTACTCTGGCAGGAGGAAGTGTTTATTACCGCGGAAAGTGATGATTGAGGGATTTTCTTCAGATTACTGACACAATGAAATGTTTATTCATGATTCTTGAAATGTTTATTCCCGAGTAAGGAAAGGTTTACTCTACCCTAATGACATGGTTATCTTTAAGGAAATGCTTTGAGGAAACGCCTTAATGAATTGGTTGCCTTACAGGAGAAAATGTTTATTCATGCTGAATGAAAAATGTTTGTGAAGAGATACTGAATTGATTCCTGATTTCCCTGAACCGTGATCTAGATAAAAGTACCTTGCTTTAATCAAACTTACTGGTGTGGTCTCAGTCATTGTGTGCGTTCCTTCCCTCAGTGGATGTGTGTGCTGGGTGGTCACTTTACACCTAAGCTTCGTGTGCCTACCTGCTCAGGCCAAGCTACACCTCCCCGAGGAACTGGTGACCCCAGTTCCTATGTATAGCTACTATTTCTAACATGTCTGTGCCTTGTACTCAACGTGATGTTCGTGCTTTTTTGGCATAGCCTCTTACTGTCGCCAGTGGATACCTAATTTTTCTCTTCTTGCTAAACCTCTGTTACATTTGACTGGACGGATGAATGTCAAGACGCTTTTGACTCTCTGAAATCTGCACTTTGTTCTGCACCCATCTTGGGTACTCCTGACTACCATAAACCTTTTGTACTTTATGTGCATGAGGTGTACGGTTGTTCGCTTTCAGTGTTAACACAAGGATTTGGTGGTAAGCAAGACCTTGTGCGTACTTTTCGGCGGTATTGGATAATGTCGTCAGAGCCCTTCCTAGCTGTCTGAGGGTGACCGCAGCTGTAGCAGTTGCCATTTGACAGTCGGAAGGGATCGTTTTGAATACTGATCTCACAGTAATGGTACCGCATGCTGTGGACATATTGTTAAATCAAACAAAAACCTAGCACCTTACGAGTGCACGATTGACTGGATATGAATGGACTTTGTTTGCTCCCCATTTTACTATTAAACTGTGTGCCACTCTGAATCCGGCCACGTTACTACCCCTCCCGTCAAATGAACAAAAGGACAATGTCCATGATTGTATATTTCGGACTGAAGAAGAAACGAAGGGACGAGTAGACCTCACAGACACTCCTTTATCTGACCCCCAAGGGGAGTTGTATGTGGATGGCTCTTGTTTTAAATTACCAGATGGCACAACAACAGCTGCCTATGCTATCACCACCCTTCGTACTGTAGTGGAGACCTCTCGGGTTTCCTATCAATCAGCGCAGGCAGCTGAACTAATAGCTCTGTTACGAGCATGTGAGCTGAGTGAGGGATTGAGAGTGAATATTTATACAGACAGTCAGTACGCCTTTGGCGTAGCCCATAGTTTTGGACGTCTGTGGAAAGAACGAGGGTTTCTTACCTCCCTTGGTCAGAAAATACAATATGGCCCTTTGATAGTAGGATTGTTAAATGCTTTGACATTACCCAAGAAAGTAGCGATCATCAAATCCAGTGCACATAAGAAAATCATAGATACCACAGGCGAGGGCAATGCATTTGCTGATCAGACAGCAAAAGAAACTGCACAAACTAAAATGTCGACAATGCTCCCCAGCGCTTCTGCTAGGTGGGTGGCGGAGACTACGATGTTTGATAACACTATAGAGAGTGTTTGAGAATTGCAGAAAGAAGCTACCCCTGATGAATTAGTGTGATGGGAACAGGAAGTAGGAAGATTGGACAGGAATAATTGTTGGATTGATCCGACAGAGAAACAAAGATGGCTGTTACCTAATGCACTAGTGTATGCGGTAGTCACTATGGCTCACGGTCCTGCTCACATTGGTGCAAAAGGCATTTGTGCGCTTTTAGACCCCGTGTGGAACAATCATAATATTCCCAAAACTGCTACCCATGTGGTTAAGAATTGCATGGTCTGTCTACAATACAATCCTGGGGGGAGAGAGACAGTCCTTAGTGGAAATTTTGTACCACCTTCTCTGCCTTTTGAGGTGATACAAATTGACTATATCCAATTAGAAAGAGTGAACCATTTGAAATATGTATTGGTTGTGGTGTGTGCTTTCAGTAAATGGGTGAAAGCCTACACAACCAATAATAACACTGCCCTGGCCACTGCAAAAGCCCTGATAAGAGTTTTTCCCTAGATATGGATTGTCCCGGGTGATCTGGACAGATAACGGGGTACACGTTAATGCAGAACTAGTCCAACATGTGTGTAATGGTTTATGAATCAGGCAGAAATTCCATGCGGCCCGACACCCGCAGTCTGCAGGACTGGTTGAAAAGTATAATGGAACTCTGAAGTTAAAATTGGTAAAGATCCAAGAAAGCACAGGCTGAGCTGGCCTGATGCATTACCTTTAGCTTTAATGTCACTACGAGTAACTCCCCATTCCCGAGCTGGTTTATCACCTTATGAGGTCGTTTTTGGTCGGCCTGCCAAAGTTTGGGGTGTCCTGAGACCCAGATCATTTTGTGATATTGATTATCCTATGATGACACATTACTTGTACGCTTTGACTAAAGATTTGCATTGCATTCACCAACAGGTATCAACAGTACTGCAGCCTCTGGACATGTCCTGGACATCGCCTCGAGCCTGGACAGTGGGTTTTGGTTCGAAACTATCAACGGAAATCGAGTTCGGAACCAAGGTGGAGCAAGCCCCAATAAACAGCGGTAAAGGTGGACGGAAAGAGACATTGGATACATGTCTCTCATCTGAACAAGTTGCCTCCCTGCTTCCATTTGATCAACGGAACCGAGAAGGAGTTCTAACCCAGGAGGGCGAGCGAGGCCCTAGCTTTGTCCCTTTCTCTGACGCCCTTGAATCTGGTGAAGGGCGAGAGGAAGGTTTGTCAACATCAAGAGAGGTTCCGTCAGCTGAATCAGCCCTTGCTTCTGGATCTGTTAATGTGGCTGATACTCCAAGAGCACATGAGATCTCTGTTGCACCAAGTGCCTCTGCTTCTGTGTTGTTTCATGATCAGGAACAGCCTGGCCATCTTCGATATAACCTGCGGTCCCGAAAACAACGCGGCACCCCAGGTCCAGATATTAGGAGATAGGGAAAGACTTTGAGTTACAGGGCTGATTAGCTCTTCACTGGGGTACTGAGCGAGACACTGGACTGAACCCGTTGAGAGCTTGGAACTCTTTGTGAAGCTCTGTTCAGAAAGAAAGATTAAGTTGCATTTGGGCCCAGGTTGCGACAACGGAATACAGTGTGGGAAATTTCTTTTTGATGAACGATAGTAGACCTGTCTGTGAGGCTCTAGACGGACACAGGAAAGAAGAAACCCTCTGGCAATTGGCCTGCAGTTCTCCGAGTTTAGTTGATTGGACTTTTAGCTAGAATGTATCCCTTTGCCCGTTTTTCTCCTGAAGAAGAACGCCCCCTTACCCGCCGTCATTTCCCTGTAGATGTACCAATGTTTTCTAGTTGGGCTATCCGAGTGAAGATAGCCTTTGTAGTGACAATCGCAGTTTTATTTGTAATATTGATGAGTGTATTTGTTTATTTAGAATTTCATTATCCTATGCACCAGATTTTGGGCACCACAACACAACCCCCAGAGCATTTATTCTATACTTTACCTCCACATAAGGAAAGGCACTGTGAAACGTACAGTAAAAATGTATACATTGAAATGCTTCATCAAGCCCATAATGCTACTGATACTACAAATTGCTGTGGTTGGGGCCTTTTACCTTCTGTAATGCACCGTCATGACCTATTCATTTCTTTGCCTTTATCACATTTGGGAAGTTGTGAGGCTTGGTTCCAATTGTTATCTATGATGTATATGCATTATATAGCAGATCCGAAACAATACTCTGATAAGGACTACGAAGCAATTTTAGCATACATAGAACAACATCAGGGATTTGACCCATTGGGAGATGGAGGAGAAGGGTTGTTAGATCCTGCGGCCTGTATGAATGAATATACTGAATATGAAAATGTTACTTGGCTAAAAGATGAAATGTCGGATTTTGAAAAGTTTAATTTTACGCAATATTTCCAGCATTTTCAGGATCGGAATGTCACTGATGACAAAGCAATCCCTGTACCTATTTTAAACAGTACTGCATCATTTTGTATTTAAGGCATAGATCATGTTCAGGTGGGAGATAGTAAATGTAATTATACTCATGCATTACACACCAATAGTAGCCCACCATTGATCACTCACCCTAATGTATATTTTGTATGAGGAGAAAATGCTTACACATGGCTTTCCGAGGATGGGCAGGACGTTGTTATTTGTCTTTCCTATATCCTCCTGTGTATATAGCCCCCTCCAGTTATCATAAAGACCACCGGTTAAACAAACGAAGTTCCCTCACTGTCTGAGTATGGAGAATCCTAGATACTGATAGTACTGATCAGACTGATACTGCTGGACAGCAATTCCTGGATATAGCCAAAGGACTTTTTCCTATCTGGAGCCCTATATTTACTAGCAGGGAAGTTAGATGCTTATCTAGGGTAGTAGGAACCGTAGTAAAAACAACTGCAGGCATTCTGACTAATCTGACTGTGGAGCTTCAAGCTACGAGACTTGTCTTGCTTAAAAATCGTATGGTTCTGGATGTTATCTTGGCAGATCGGGGAGGAGCATGGAGCGTGATTGGCAGCTCCTGTTGTGTATGTATACCTGCTTCCGCCCCTACTGTTCATTTGGCCATACAAAAATTGCATCGTTTGGCAGCAGAGGTCCATGCTGAAAATGGTACCTGGTCCTTAACGGGATGGTTCTGGAACCTCTTGTCTACCTGGGGTTGGAAGATATTAATGATATTAGCGGGTGCATTGGGTATTATATTTACCTGCTGCCTTTGTCTGCATTGTGGACCGGCATGTTGTTCATTCTGTGCTGCCAAACTCACTTCCTCACGGTCTGCCTCCAACCATGCCAAAATGGAAAAACAGTTAGTCCAGCAGGAAGTAAAAGATTTAATGCAGATTGATGAGGGGGTGTTCACTGATTAGGATCACTCTTATATTAGCTACATCACGCTAAAAGGGCGGTCTGAAGGATAAAAATCTGGTATTGCGCATAATATTAGCGTAATGTATCCAATATGCGTAATATACCCATTCGGAAACCCGTTGTAAATAGACTTGTGTGTTAGGTATAAGGGGATCGGGCCTTAGCTAAACAGACGCCATCTCAGTTTCTAAATCCCGTCTCAGCTCAGTGCAGGCAGAAATCACGTGATACCCTTTCAGGAGAAAAGGCCGAGTTGTTAGAAGAAGCTGAAGGCGCACTATTCATTCTAGTCCTGGGAACCCAAGGTCGCATCTGGCTTCAAGCGTGATAAGCGCATTCCTAGAGGCGTCGTGCCTGTCCTCCCGGGCACCAAGATGAAAGGGAGTCACCTTTATTGACCTGCCCCCATAATAGCTTTGCTTGGTTTCGAACTAATCAACTGTGCCATATATGGGCTTTCCTCTGTGCTTCAGCCAAGGGGGTACTTTTCCATGTACGGGGATTTCACATGTTATGCTGAAAGTATATATGCACTGTTTTGAATGTAAGCCAGCAGGCTTCTCCGCGCACCTTGATGGGTGAGGTTGAGAGAGAGGCTCCTCTATATAGAGTACTTTGCAAAATAAACAATTGAACCTTCTCCATTGCCGACTGACTGATTATCTCTGTAATTGGTATTGGGCTATTGGTAAGTATAGCTCTATGGTATATAATTTTGGTACTTCATAGGGTACACCCAATATGTACTCCAAGTGGCAGTAGGGTACACCCAATATGTGGGAGTAGGGTACACCAATATGTGCTCCGAGTGGGAGTAGGGTACATCTAAAATGTGCTCTGAGTGGGAGTAGGGTACATCTAATATGTGCTCCGAGTGGGAGTAGGGTACTTCCAATATGTGCTCTGAGTGGGAGTAGGGTACACCAATATGTGCTCCAGGTGGGAGTAGGGTACATCTAATATGTGCTTCGAGTGGGAGTAGGGTACATCTAATATGTGCTCCAAGTGGGAGTATGATACATCTAATATGTGCTCCGAGTGGGAGTAGGGTACATCCAATATGTGCTCCGAGTGGGAGTAGGGTACATCTAATATGTGCTCCAGGTGGGAGTAGGGTACATTTAATATGTGCTCCAAGTGGGAGTATGATACATCTAATATGTGCTCCGAGTGGGAGTAGGGTACATCCAATATGTGCTCTGAGTGGGAGTAGGGTACATCTAATATGTGCTCCAAGTGGGAGTATGATATATCTAATATGTGCTCCGAGTGGGAGTAGGGTACATCCAATATGTGCTCTGAGTGGGAGTAGGGTACATCTAATATGTGCTCTGAGTGGGAGTAGGGTACACCAATATGTGCTCCAGGTGGGAGTAGGGTACATCTAATATGCGCTCCGAGTGGGAGTATGGTACATCTAATATGTGCTCCGAGTGGGAGTAGGGTACATCTAATATGTGCTCCGAGTGGGAGTAGGGTACATCTAATATGTGCTCCGAGTGGGAGTAGGGTACATCTAATATGTGCTCCTAGTGGGAGTAGGGTACTTCTAATATGTGCTCCGAGTGGGAGTAGGGTACATCTAATATGTGCTCCGAGTGGGAGTAGGGTACATCTAATATGTGCTCCAAGTGGGAGTATGATACATCTAATATGTGCTCCGAGTGGGAGTAGGGTACATCCAATATGTGCTCTGAGTGGGAGTAGGGTACATCTAATATGTGCTCCAGGTGGGAGTAGGGTACATCTAATATGTGCTCCAAGTGGGAGTATGAGACATCTAATATGTGCTCCGAGTGGGAGTAGGGTACATCTAATATGTGCTCCTAGTGGGAGTAGGGTACTTCTAATATGTGCTCCGAGTGGGAGTAGGGTACTTCTAATATGTGCTCCGAGTGGGAGTAGGGTACATCTAATATGTGCTCCAAGTGGGAGTATGATACATCTAATATGTGCTCCGAGTGGGAGTAGGGTACATCCAATATGTGCTCTGAGTGGGAGTAGGGTACATCTAATATGTGCTCCGAGTGGGAGTAGGGTACATCCAATATGTGCTCCGAGTGGGAGTAGGGTACATCCAATATGTGCTCTGAGTGGGAGTAGGGTACACCAATATGTGCTCCAGGTGGGAGTAGGGTACATCTAATATGTGCTCCGAGTGGGAGTAGGGTACATCTAATATGTGCTCCGAGTGGGAGTAGGGTACATCTAATATGTGCTCCGAGTGGGAGTAGGGTACATCTAATATGTGCTCCGAGTGGGAGTAGGGTACATCTAATATGTGCTCCGAGTGGGAGTAGGGTACATCTAATATGTGCTCCGAGTGGGAGTAGGGTACTTCTAATATGTGCTCTGAGTGGGAGTAGGGTACATCTAATATGTGCTCCGAGTGGGAGTATGATACATCTAATATGTGCTCCGAGTGGGAGTAGGGTACGCCAATATGTGCTCCGAGTGGGAGTAGGGTACACCAATATGTACTCCGAGTGGGAGTAGGGTACACCCATATGTGCTCCGAGTGGGAGTAGGGTACACCAATATGTGCTCTGAGTGGGAGTAGGGTACATCCAATATGTGATCTGAGTGGGAGTAGGGTACACCCAATATGTGCTCCGAGTGGGAGTAGGGTACATCCAATATGTGCTCCGAGTGGGAGTAGGGTACATCCAATATGTGCTCCGAGTGGGAGTAGGGTACATCCAATATGTGCTCCGAGCAGGGTCGCTCATCACCTGCAGGTCTCTCTCAACCTACAGTGTTAAGCACTCCGACAGTCACGCGAGTTGCTTGATTATCAAATGAATGCTGCTCTGATGCTTAATGACAAAACCAACCCCAACATTACAGCCATGTTGTTAAACATTTAACATCGAACAATCCAATGTACCTTTATTTTTACTGTACTTTCACTGCACTGTATTTCTATAGGTGCTATGCATTTCTAAGCTAAGGTCTATGTAAACACGCCAATGTGTTATAATCCAGGGACACTGCCCCTAACTTCATCACGTGGTATACCAGGGCCCACAATTTTTGGGGGCTCTGGCGGACACTTTTCCATTTCAGCCCAAATACCCAACAGGAGTGGCAGTCTGCGTAGTGATATATTAAATTGTTCCTAGACATCTATGTAAGACTGGTAATGTTACTGTTTAATAATACCCTTGGACTGTACTCAGAGCTAGGCACGCTACTAGTACCGGATTAGAAACAAGGTCCTGGATAGCAGGGTTAAAAACAAGCATTTGCAATGCAATTGGTCTCGCCTTTGGGACCTTGTATGTTTTTAGCTATGCAGCATATTAGCCTGGGTGCTGAAACATCTACTGTTCTCATGGAGGGAAAGTAAGCACCAAACTGCGCGACACAACAGGTATGGGAACACATGGAGAGAAATATTGCTTTTCAGCTGGAAATGGCATAGTTCAAAAGCTCGTTTTTATATAAAATCAGGGCCTTCATGGTCATATCACTGATAATACAAGATTAGAAACAATTATTATCTACGGGTGCTCGTGGAAGACAAGTTCTATGGGCTGGAATCTAGAGAATGCTAAAGTGATTCTGTTATTTTACTGACCTCTGCTGGTGGTTTTCTATCAAGAAAGTTAAATAGAGGCAGGATGGACACAGACACCAGATGGTGCCTATATATCCAAGGCTTGGAGTCCCAACGTCCTGTCTGCTGAGTCCGAAGTACATTGCTCGGCCACACTTCTTCCACCGCATTCCCGTAGGCTGCTATTTACTGAACTACAGTTCAGACTGGGCGGTTGTTTATTAGATAAGATTTACAAGCCCTGATTCTATTTGTAGCCTGCATCTAAGCATCATGCATTTTCTTCTTTAGGTTGCTCAAACTCCTGCCTCTAGAATTGCTTCCTTGCAGCTCATAGAGCTCGTGGAGACTTCCTTCATTGGGTCTTGTGGCGTTAGATGTATCGAACTTCACATGACCCTAGTGATTCCTAATTATGAGAAGCATTATCTAAGATGCTTATTTACTTTTGGTCCTGATGAAGATTGGTGGATAATTGGAGAATGCCCACCGAAACATGTTTATTGTCCACAGTGGCTTGGCAGAAGGAATGCTACAGACACTTTCTCCGGTTTGTTGAAGACCCTCATTCTGCTACTAAGCCTAGTTTTTAATGAATGGATATTTGGGTGTTATTGGTTGTGGAGTTCTATTTGATGATTTAATTAATCTCTTCATTGTAATGATGTGTTTTGATTATCAATTAAAGATAATCTATTTTTCAATGTATCTTCTGGATTTTAATACAATAGTCTAAGCAACTTTTTTTTACAGCTTGAAAATGATTTGCATGGCTCCCACTTGGGCCACATACAGTGTTCACTGTTTTACTGTATACATTTTGACCAGGCATTCCAAAAAAGTTTGAATTAATTTAGTTCTTTTTTGTAATATTAATGATCCAGCAATGAGCATAGAAACAGGTATTAATTTACAAAACTCACCTGATAATCCCAATGAGGATAAATACACAAGTAAAACCATGCTGGGATCTTGTAGTAATTTAATATTCAATTTGTTTACACTGTATTCAAAAACTGTATTCCAGAGGAGATTTAATCTAGGATAGTGGAATATAATGCCAGCGCTACCAGCGTCACAGCTGGAACAATCTGGTGGATTTTTTAATTGTCCATCGATACCTTGCTAATTTTAAAACAAACCATATATACAGTTGTTATCATTTGAATTAACATGGGAAATTGAAGTTTTGTGGCCCTGGCGGGTGAGGTGGATGATCCTTTTATTTTGGTTTCATGCAGAATCAAACTGCACTATTAACAAAACAAATTAAAAAAAATAAAAAATAAAAAATACTCTTCATATGGAAACTTACTCTGACCCAACTATAAAATGGCGAGCGAGTGTGTGTGTGAGAGAGAGGGAGTTTGAGAGAGAGTGTGTGAGAGAGTGTGTGAGAGTGTGTGTGTGTGAGAGAGAGTGTGTGTGTGAGAGAGAGAGAGAGTTTGAGAGAGAGAGTGTGTGGGAGAGTGTGTGTGTGTGTGTGTGTGAGAGAGAGAGAGAGTGTGAGAGAGTGACAGAGAGAGAGTATGAGAGAGAGTATGAGAGAGTGAGTGAGAGAGTGTGTGTGAGAGAGAGAGAGAGTGTGTGAGAGAGTGTGTGTGAGAGAGAGAGTGTGTGTGAGAGAGAGAGTATGTGAGAGAGAGAGAGAGAGTGAGAGTGTGTGTGAGAGAGAGTGTGTGGGAAAAATACCCTTTTGAAATAAACTGGCATAGACCGAGTTGTAAAAAAATTGAGAGGAGGGAGATCATGAGAAAGAACTGCAACTCCTTGAATTCCATTACATAATTGAACTCAGTACAAAATTCCCATATGGTCACAACAGCAACGAGGAGTTAGCAGTACACAATTGTGACTGAGACTCCCTACGTGTCCTAGAAAGTGCAAAACAAGCGCTCTTTTTCAGTGAAACCACACAGTTGCCCAACTCGATGCTGTACTCAGTTATCGAAAAGCAGGTGGAGCCAAGGTCGATCTCTCAAGAGTACTCTGAAGCTTGTTTTCTGTTGATCACACAACATTTAGTGACAGCTGCGCTGTCAAACAACACTTTATAAAGTGAAGGGCTTAGGGTAGATTCATGGCATAGTAACTGCATGGAGAAGTGGGAAGCATACCACGGTCGACTTTTGAGAACATGTTTAGAATGCCAAAGCCTGCACCAGGGGATCAGGGACACGGACAACACCAAAGGCAACAGAAGAACAGAGATGGGTCGGCGCAACACATACAACTACAAGGGCAGCGACACAGCTAAACTAGCAACATTAAGAGACACTCTGCATCAGCACCATAGACACACAACTACAAGGGCAGCGACACAGCTAAACTAGCGACATTAAGAGACACTCTGCAATGCATCAGCACCATAGACACACAACTACAAGGGCAGCGACACAGCTAAACTAGCGACATTAAGAGACAATCTGCATCAGCACCATAGACACACAACTACAAGGGCAGCGACACAGCTAAACTAGCAACATTAAGAGACACTCTGCATCAGCACCATAGACCCACAACTACAAGAGCAGCGACACAGCTAAACTAAACATTAAGAGACACTCTGCATCAGCACCATAGACACACAACTACAAGGGTATTGACACAGCTAAACTAGCAACCTTAAGAGACACTCTGCATCAGCACCATAGACACACAACTACAAGGGCATTGACACAGCTAAACTAGCAACATTAAGAGACACTCTGCATCAGCACCATAGACACACAACTACAAGGGCATTGACACAGCTAAACTAACAACATTAAGAGACACTCTGCATCAGCACGATAGACACACAACTACAAGGACAGCGACACAGCTAAACTAGCGACATTAAGAGACACTCTGCATCAGCACCATAGAAACACAACTACAAGGGCAGCGACACAGCTAAACTAGCGACATTAAGAGACACTCTGCATCAGCACCATAGACACACAACTACAAGGGTATTGACACAGCTAAACTAGCGACATTAAGAGACACTCTGCATCAGCACCATCGACACACAACTACAAGGGCAGTGACACAGCTAAACTAGCGACATTAAGAGACACTCTGCATCAGCACCATAGACACACAACTACAAGGGCAGCGACACAGCTAAACTAGCAACATTAAGAGACACTCTGCATCAGCACCATAGACACACAACTACAAGGGCAGCGACACAGCTAAACTAGCGACATTAAGAGACACTCTGCATCAGCACCATAGACACACAAGGGCAGCGACACAGCTAAACTAACAACATTAAGAGACACTCTGCATCAGCACCATAGACACACAACTACAAGGGCAGTGAGACAGCTAAACTAGCAACATTAAGAGACACTCTGCATCAGCACCATAGACACACAACTACAAGGGCAGTGAGACAGCTAAACTAGCAACATTAAGAGACACTCTGCATCAGTACCATAGACACACAAGGGCCGCGACACAGCTCAACTAACAACATTAAGACAGACACTCCGTGCATCAGCACCATAGACATACAACTACAAGGGCATTGACACAGCTAAACTAGCAACATTAAGAGACACTCTGCATCAGCACCATAGACACACAACTACAAGGGCATTGACACAGCTAAACTAGCAACATTAAGAGACACTCTGCATCAGCACCATAGACACACAACTACAAGGGCAGCGACACAGCTAAACAACATTAAGAGACAGTCTGCATCAGCACCATAGACACACAACTACAAGGGCAGCGACACAGCTAAACTGGCAACATAAAGAGACACTCTGCATCAGCACCATAGACACACAACTACAAGGGCAGTGACACAGCTAAACTAGCGACATTAAGAGACACTCTGCATCAGCACCATAGACACACAACTACAAGGGCAGCGACACAGCTAAACTGGCAACATAAAGAGACACTCTGCATCAGCACCATAGACACACAACTACAAGGGCAGCGACACAGCTAAACTAGCGACATTAAGAGACACTCTGCAATGCATCAGCACCATAGACACACAACTACAAGGGCAGCGACACAGCTAAACTAGCGACATTAAGAGACACTCTGCATCAGCACCATAGACACAACCACAAGGGCAGCGACACAGCTAAACTAGCAACATTAAGAGACACTCTGCATCAGCACCATAGACACACAACTACAAGGGCAGCGACACAGCTAAACCAGCAACATTAAGAGACACTCTGCATCAGCACCATAGACACACAAGGGCAGCGACACAGCTAAACTAACAACATTAAGACAGACACTCAGTGCATCAGCACCATAGACACACAACTACAAGGGCATTGACACAGCTAAACTAGCAACATTAAGAGACACTCTGCATCAGCACCATAGACACACAACTACAAGGGCATTGACACAGCTAAACTAGCAACATTAAGAGACACTCTGCATCAGCACCATAGACACACAACTACAAGGGCATTGACACAGCTAAACTAACAACATTAAGAGACACTCTGCATCAGCACCATAGACACACAATTACAAGGGCAGCGACACAGCTAAACTAGCAACATTAAGAGACACTCTGGATCAGCACCATAGACACACAACTACAAGGGCAGCGACACAGCTAAACTGGCAACATAAAGAGACACTCTGCATCAGCACCATAGACACACAACTACAAGGGCATTGGCACAGCTAAACTAGCAACATTAAGAGACACTCTGCATCAGCACCATAGACACACAACTACAAGGGCATTGACACAGCTAAACTAGCAACATTAAGAGACACTCTGCATCAGCACCATAGACACACAACTACAAGGGCATTGACACAGCTAAACTAGCAACATTACGAGACACTCTGCATCAGCACCATAGACACACAACTACAAGGGCAGCGACACAGCTAAACTAACATTAAGACAGACACTCAGTGCATCAGCACCATAGACACACAACTACAAGGGCAATGACACAGCTAAACTAGCAACATTAAGAGACACTCTGCATCAGCACCATAGACACACAACTACAAGGGCATTGACACAGCTAAACTAGCAACATTACGAGACACTCGGCATCAGCACCATAGACACACAACTACAAGGGCAGTGACACAGCTAAACTAGTGACATTAAGAGACACTCTGCATCAGCACCATAGACACACAACTACAAGGGCAGTGACACAGCTAAACCAGCAACATTAAGAGACACTCTGCATCAGCACCATAGACACACAAGGGCAGCGACACAGCTAAACTAACAACATTAAGACAGACACTCAGTGCATTAGCACCATAGACATACAACTACAAGGGCATTGACACAGCTAAACTAGCAACATTAAGAGACACTCAGCATCAGCACCATAGACACACAACTACAAGGGCATTGACACAGCTAAACTAGCAACATTAAGAGACACTCTGCATCAGCACCATAGACACACAACTACAAGGGCAGCGACACAGCTAAACTAGCAACATTAAGTGACACTCTGCATCAGCACCATAGACACACAACTACAAGGGCAGCGACACAGCTAAACTGGCAACATAAAGAGACACTCTGCATCAGCACCATAGACACACAACTACAAGGGCATTGACACAGCTAAACTAGCAACATTAAGAGACACTCTGCATCAGCACCATAGACACACAACTACAAGGGCAGCGACACAGCTAAACTAGCGACACTAAGAGACACTCTGCATCAGCACCATAGACACACAACTACAAGGGCAGCAACACAGCTAAACTAGCGACATTAAGAGACAGTCTGCAATGCATCAGCACCATAGACACACAACTAGAAGGGTGGCGACACAGCTAAACTAGCGACATTAAGAGACACTCTGCATCAGCACCATAGACACACAACTACAAGGGCAATGACACAGCTAAACCAGCAACATTAAGAGACACTCTGCATCAGCACCATAGACACACAACTACAAGGGCAGCGACACAGCTAAACTAGCGACATTAAGACAGACACTCAGTGCATCAGCACCATAGACATACAACTACAAGGGCATTGACACAGCTAAACTAGCAACGTTAAGAGACACTCTGCATCAGCACCATATTCACACAACTACAAGGGCATTGACACAGCTAAACTAGCAACATTAAGTGACACTCTGCATCAGCACCATAGACACACAACTACAAGGGCAGCGACACAGCTAAACTGGCAACATAAAGAGACACTCTGCATCAGCACCATAGACACACAACTACAAGGGCATTGACACAGCTAAACTAGCAACATTAAGAGACACTCTGCATCAGCACCATAGACACACAACTACAAGGGCAATGACACAGCTAAACCAGCAACATTAAGAGACACTCTGCATCAGCACCATAGACACACAAGGGCAGCGACACAGCTAAACTAACAACATTAAGACAGACACTCAGTGCATCAGCACCATAGACATACAACTACAAGGGCATTGACACAGCTAAACTAGCAACATTAAGAGACACTCTGCATCAGCACCATAGACACACAACTACAAGGGCATTGACACAGCTAAACTAGCAACATTAAGAGACACTCTGCATCAGCACCATAGACACACAACTACAAGGGCAATGACACAGCTAAACCAGCAACATTAAGAGACACTCTGCATCAGCACCATAGACACACAAGGGCAGCGACACAGCTAAACTAGCAGCATTAAGAGACACTCTGCATCAGCACCATAGACACACAACTACAAGGGCAGCGACACAGCTAAACTGGCAACATAAAGAGACACTCTGCATCAGCACCATAGACACACAACTACAAGGGCATTGACACAGCTAAACTAGCAACATTAAGAGACACTCTGCATCAGCACCATCGACACACAACTACAAGGGTATTGACACAGCTAAACTAGTGACATTAAGAGACACTCTGCATCAGCACCATAGACACACAACTACAAGGGCAGCGACACAGCTAAACTAGCAACATTAAGAGACACTCTGCATCAGCACCATAGACACACAACTACAAGGGTATTGATACAGCTAAACTAGCAACATTAAGAGACACTCTGCATCAGCACCATAGACACACAACTACAAGGGCAGTGACACAGCTAAACTAGCGACATTAAGAGACACTCTGCATCAGCACCATAGACACACAACTACAAGGGCAGCGACACAGCTAAACTGGCAACATAAAGAGACACTCTGCATCAGCACCATAGACACACAACTACAAGGGCAGCGACACAGCTAAACTAGCGACATTAAGAGACACTCTGCAATGCATCAGCACCATAGACACACAACTACAAGGGCAGCGACACAGCTAAACTAGCGACATTAAGAGACACTCTGCATCAGCACCATAGACACAAGCACAAGGGCAGCGACACAGCTAAACCAGCAACATTAAGAGACACTCTGCATCAGCACCATAGACACACAACTACAAGGGCAGCGACACAGCTAAACCAGCAACATTAAGAGACACTCTGCATCAGCACCATAGACACACAAGGGCAGCGACACAGCTAAACTAACAACATTAAGACAGACACTCAGTGCATCAGCACCATAGACACACAACTACAAGGGCATTGACACAGCTAAACTAGCAACATTAAGAGACACTCTGCATCAGCACCATAGACACACAACTACAAGGGCATTGACACAGCTAAACTAGCAACATTAAGAGACACTCTGCATCAGCACCATAGACACACAACTACCAGGGCATTGACACAGCTAAACTAACAACATTAAGAGACACTCTGCATCAGCACCATAGACACACAATTACAAGGGCAGCGACACAGCTAAACTAGCAACATTAAGAGACACTCTGCATCAGCACCATAGACACACAACTACAAGGGCATTGACACAGCTAAACTAGCAACATTACGAGACACTCTGCATCAGCACCATAGACACACAACTACAAGGGCAGCGACACAGCTAAACTAACATTAAGACAGACACTCAGTGCATCAGCACCATAGACACACAACTACAAGGGCAATGACACAGCTAAACTAGCAACATTAAGAGACACTCTGCATCAGCACCATAGACCCACAACTACAAGGGCATTGACACAGCTAAACTAGCAACATTACGAGACACTCTGCATCAGCACCATAGACACACAACTACAAGGGCAGTGACACAGCTAAACTAGCGACATTAAGAGACACTCTGCATCAGCACCATAGACACACAACTACAAGGGCAGTGACACAGCTAAACCAGCAACATTAAGAGACACTCTGCATCAGCACCATAGACACACAAGGGCAGCGACACAGCTAAACTAACAACATTAAGACAGACACTCAGTGCATTAGCACCATAGACATACAACTACAAGGGCATTGACACAGCTAAACTAGCAACATTAAGAGACACTCTGCATCAGCACCATAGACACACAACTACAAGGGCATTGACACAGCTAAACTAGCAACATTAAGAGACACTCTGCATCAGCAACATAGACACACAACTACAAGGGCAGCGACACAGCTAAACTAGCAACATTAAGTGACACTCTGCATCAGCACCATAGACACACAACTACAAGGGCAGCGACACAGCTAAACTGGCAACATAAAGAGACACTCTGCATCAGCACCATAGACACACAACTACAAGGGCATTGACACAGCTAAACTAGCAACATTAAGAGACACTCTGCATCAGCACCATAGACACACAACTACAAGGGCAGCGACACAGCTAAACTAGCGACACTAAGAGACACTCTGCATCAGCACCATAGACACACAACTACAAGGGCAGCGACACAGCTAAACTAGCGACATTAAGAGACAGTCTGCAATGCATCAGCACCATAGACACACAACTACAAGGGCAGCGAGACAGCTAAACTAGCGACATTAAGAGACACTCTGCATCAGCACCATAGACACACAACTAGAAGGGTGGCGACACAGCTAAACTAGCGACATTAAGAGACACTCTGCATCAGCACCATAGACACACAACTACAAGGGCAATGACACAGCTAAACCAGCAACATTAAGAGACACTCTGCATCAGCACCATAGACACACAACTACAAGGGCATTGACACAGCTAAACTAGCAACATTAAGAGACACTCTGCATCAGCACCATAGACACACAACTACAAGGGCATTGACACAGCTAAACTAGCAACATTAAGAGACACTCTGCATCAGCACCATAGACACACAACTACAAGGGCAGCGACACAGCTAAACTAGCAACATTAAGTGACACTCTGCATCAGCACCATAGACACACAACTACAAGGGCAGCGACACAGCTAAACTGGCAACATAAAGAGACACTCTGCATCAGCACCATAGACACACAACTACAGGGGCATTGACACAGCTAAACTAGCAACATTAAGAGACACTTTGCATCAGCACCATAGACACACAACTACAAGGGCATTGGCACAGCTAAACTAGCAACATTAAGAGACACTCTGCATCAGCACCATAGACACACAACTACAAGGGCATTGACACAGCTAAACTAGCAACATTAAGAGACACTCTGCATCAGCACCATAGACACACAACTACAAGGGCAGCGAGACAGCTAAACTAGCGACATTAGGAGACACTCTGCATCAGCACCATAAACACACAACTACAAGGGCAGCGAGACAGCTAAACTAACAACATTAAGAGACACTCTGCATCAGCACCATAGACACACAACTACAAGAGCAGCGACACAGCTAAACTAGCAGCATTAAGAGACACTCTTCATCAGCACCATAGACACACAACTACAAGGGCAATGACACAGCTAAACCAGCAACATTAAGAGACACTCTGCATCAGCACCATAGACACACAACTACAAGGGCAGCGACACAGCTAAACTAGCGACATTAAGAGACAGTCTGCAATGCATCAGCACCATAGACACACAACTACAAGGGCAGCGAGACAGCAAAACTAGCGACATTAAGAGACACTCTGCATCAGCACCATAGACACACAACTAGAAGGGTGGCGACACAGCTAAACTAGCGACATTAAGAGACACTCTGCATCAGCACCATAGACACACAACTACAAGGGCAATGACACAGCTAAACCAGCAACATTAAGAGACACTCTGCATCAGCACCATAGACACACAACTACAAGGGCAGCGACACAGCTAAACTAGCGACATTAAGACAGACACTCAGTGCATCAGCACCATAGACATACAACTACAAGGGCATTGACACAGCTAAACTAGCAACATTAAGAGACACTCTGCATCAGCACCATATTCACACAACTACAAGGGCATTGACACAGCTAAACTAGCAACATTAAGAGACACTCTGCATCAGCACCATAGACACACAACTACAAGGGCAATGACACAGCTAAACTAGCAACATTAAGAGACACTCTGCATCAGCACCATAGACACACAACTACAAGGGCAGCGACACAGCTAAACTAGCGACATTAAGAGACACTCTGCATCAGCACCATAGACACACAACTACAAGGGCAATGACACAGCTAAACCAGCAACATTAAGAGACACTCTGCATCAGCACCATAGACACACAACTACAAGGGCATTGACACAGCTAAACTAGCAACATTAAGAGACACTCTGCATCAGCACCATAGACACACAACTACAAGGGCATTGACACAGCTAAACTAGCAACATTAAGAGACACTCTGCATCAGCACCATAGACACACAACTACAAGGGCAGCGACACAGCTAAACTAGCGACACTAAGAGACACTCTGCATCAGCACCATAGACACACAACTACAAGGGCAGCGACACAGCTAAACTAGCGACATTAAGAGACAGTCTGCAATGCATCAGCACCATAGACACACAACTACAAGGGCAGCGAGACAGCTAAACTAGCGACATTAAGAGACACTCTGCATCAGCACCATAGACACACAACTAGAAGGGTGGCGACACAGCTAAACTAGCGACATTAAGAGACACTCTGCATCAGCACCATAGACACACAACTACAAGGGCAATGACACAGCTAAACCAGCAACATTAAGAGACACTCTGCATCAGCACCATAGACACACAACTACAAGGGCAACGACACAGCTAAACTAGCGACATTAAGACAGACACTCAGTGCATCAGCACCATAGACATACAACTACAAGGGCATTGACACAGCTAAACTAGCAACGTTAAGAGACACTCTGCATCAGCACCATATTCACACAACTACAAGGGCATTGACACAGCTAAACTAGCAACATTAAGAGACACTCTGCATCAGCACCATAGACACACAACTACAAGGGCAATGACACAGCTAAACTAGCAACATTAAGAGACACTCTGCATCAGCACCATAGACACACAACTACAAGGGCAGCGACACAGCTAAACTAGCGACATTAAGAGACACTCTGCATCAGCACCATAGACACACAACTACAAGGGCAATGACACAGCTAAACCAGCAACATTAAGAGACACTCTGCATCAGCACCATAGACACACAAGGGCAGCGACACAGCTAAACTAACAACATTAAGACAGACACTCAGTGCATCAGCACCATAGACATACAACTACAAGGGCATTGACACAGCTAAACTAGCAACATTAAGAGACACTCTGCATCAGCACCATAGACACACAACTACAAGGGCATTGACACAGCTAAACTAGCAACATTAAGAGACACTCTGCATCAGCACCATAGACACACAAGGGCAGCGACACAGCTAAACTAGCAGCATTAAGAGACACTCTGCATCAGCACCATAGACACACAACTACAAGGGCAGCGACACAGCTAAACTGGCAACATAAAGAGACACTCTGCATCAGCACCATAGACACACAACTACAAGGGCATTGACACAGCTAAACTAGCAACATTAAGAGACACTCTGCATCAGCACCATAGACACACAACTACAAGGGCATTGACACAGCTAAACTAGCAACATTACGAGACACTCTGCATCAGCACCATAGACACACAACTACAAGGGCATTGACACAGCTAAACTAGCAACATTACGAGACACTCTGCATCAGCACCATAGACACACAACTACAAGGGCAGCGACACACCTAAACTAGCAACATTAAGAGACACTCTGCATCAGCACGATAGACACACAACTACAAGGACAGCGACACAGCTAAACTAGCGACATTAAGAGACACTCTGCATCAGCACCATAGACACACAACTACAAGGGCAGCGACACAGCTAAACTAGCGACATTAAGAGACAGTCTGCAATGCATCAGCACCATAGACACACAACTACAAGGGCAGTGACACAGCTAAACTAGCGACATTAAGAGACACTCTGCATCAGCACCATAGACACACAACTACAAGGGCATTGACACAGCTAAACTAGCAACATTACGAGACACTCTGCATCAGCACCATAGACACACAACTACAAGGGCAGCGACACAGCTAAACTAACATTAAGACAGACACTCAGTGCATCAGCACCATAGACACACAACTAACAGGGCAATGACACAGCTAAACTAGCAACATTAAGAGACACTCTGCATCAGCACCATAGACACACAACTACAAGGGCATTGACACAGCTAAACTAGCAACATTACGAGACACTCTGCATCAGCACCATAGACACACAACTACAAGGGCATTGACACAGCTAAACTAGCAACATTAAGAGACACTCTGCATCAGCACCATAGACACACAACTACAAGGGCATTGACACAGCTAAACTAGCAACATTAAGAGACACTCTGCATCAGCACCATAGACACACAACTACAAGGGCAGCGACACAGCTAAACTAGCAACATTAAGTGACACTCTGCATCAGCACCATAGACACACAACTACAAGGGCAGCGACACAGCTAAACTGGCAACATAAAGAGACACTCTGCATCAGCACCATAGACACACAACTACAGGGGCATTGACACAGCTAAACTAGCAACATTAAGAGACACTTTGCATCAGCACCATAGACACACAACTACAAGGGCATTGGCACAGCTAAACTAGCAACATTAAGAGACACTCTGCATCAGCACCATAGACACACAACTACAAGGGCATTGACACAGCTAAACTAGCAACATTAAGAGACACTCTGCATCAGCACCATAGACACACAACTACAAGGGCAGCGAGACAGCTAAACTAGCGACATTAGGAGACACTCTGCATCAGCACCATAAACACACAACTACAAGGGCAGCGAGACAGCTAAACTAACAACATTAAGAGACACTCTGCATCAGCACCATAGACACACAACTACAAGAGCAGCGACACAGCTAAACTAGCAGCATTAAGAGACACTCTTCATCAGCACCATAGACACACAACTACAAGGGCAATGACACAGCTAAACCAGCAACATTAAGAGACACTCTGCATCAGCACCATAGACACACAACTACAAGGGCAGCGACACAGCTAAACTAGCGACATTAAGAGACAGTCTGCAATGCATCAGCACCATAGACACACAACTACAAGGGCAGCGAGACAGCGAAACTAGCGACATTAAGAGACACTCTGCATCAGCACCATAGACACACAACTAGAAGGGTGGCGACACAGCTAAACTAGCGACATTAAGAGACACTCTGCATCAGCACCATAGACACACAACTACAAGGGCAATGACACAGCTAAACCAGCAACATTAAGAGACACTCTGCATCAGCACCATAGACACACAACTACAAGGGCAGCGACACAGCTAAACTAGCGACATTAAGACAGACACTCAGTGCATCAGCACCATAGACATACAACTACAAGGGCATTGACACAGCTAAACTAGCAACATTAAGAGACACTCTGCATCAGCACCATATTCACACAACTACAAGGGCATTGACACAGCTAAACTAGCAACATTAAGAGACACTCTGCATCAGCACCATAGACACACAACTACAAGGGCAATGACACAGCTAAACTAGCAACATTAAGAGACACTCTGCATCAGCACCATAGACACACAACTACAAGGGCAGCGACACAGCTAAACTAGCGACATTAAGAGACACTCTGCATCAGCACCATAGACACACAACTACAAGGGCAATGACACAGCTAAACCAGCAACATTAAGAGACACTCTGCATCAGCACCATAGACACACAACTACAAGGGCATTGACACAGCTAAACTAGCAACATTAAGAGACACTCTGCATCAGCACCATAGACACACAACTACAAGGGCATTGACACAGCTAAACTAGCAACATTAAGAGACACTCTGCATCAGCACCATAGACACACAACTACAAGGGCAATGACACAGCTAAACCAGCAACATTAAGAGACACTCTGCATCAGCACCATAGACACACAAGGGCAGCGACACAGCTAAACTAGCAGCATTAAGAGACACTCTGCATCAGCACCATAGACACACAACTACAAGGGCAGCGACACAGCTAAACTGGCAACATAAAGAGACACTCTGCATCAGCACCATAGACACACAACTACAAGGGCATTGACACAGCTAAACTAGCAACATTAAGAGACACTCTGCATCAGCACCATAGACACACAACTACAAGGGCATTGACACAGCTAAACTAGCAACATTACGAGACACTCTGCATCAGCACCATAGACACACAACTACAAGGGCAGCGACACAGCTAAACTAGCAACATTACAAGACACTCTGCATCAGCACCATAGACACACAACTACAAGGGCAGCGACACACCTAAACTAGCAACATTAAGAGACACTCTGCATCAGCACGATAGACACACAACTACAAGGACAGCGACACAGCTAAACTAGCGACATTAAGAGACACTCTGCATCAGCACCATAGACACACAACTACAAGGGCAGCGACACAGCTAAACTAGCGACATTAAGAGACACTCTGCATCAGCACCATAGACACACAACTACAAGGGTATTGACACAGCTAAACTAGCGACATTAAGAGACACTCTGCATCAGCACCATCGACACACAACTACAAGGGCAGTGACACAGCTAAACTAGCGACATTAAGAGACACTCTGCATCAGCACCATAGACACACAACTACAAGGGCAGCGACACAGCTAAACTAGCAACATTAAGAGACACTCTGCATCAGCACCATAGACACACAACTACAAGGGTATTGACACAGCTAAACTAGCAACATTAAGAGACACTCTGCATCAGCACCATAGACACACAACTACAAGGGCAGTGAGACAGCTAAACTAGCAACATTAAGAGACACTCTGCATCAGTACCATAGACACACAAGGGCCGCGACACAGCTAAACTAGCAACATTAAGAGACACTCTGCATCAGCACCATAGACATACAACTACAAGGGCATTGACACAGCTAAACTAGCAACATTAAGAGACACTCTGCATCAGCACCATAGACACACAACTACAAGGGCATTGACACAGCTAAACTAGCAACATTAAGAGAAACTCTGCATCAGCACCATAGACACACAACTACAAGGGCAGCGACACAGCTAAACTAGCAACATTAAGAGACACTCTGGATCAGCACCATAGACACACAACTACAAGGGCAGCGACACAGCTAAACTGGCAACATAAAGAGACACTCTGCATCAGCACCATAGACACACAACTACAAGGGCATTGACACAGCTAAACTAGCAACATTAAGAGACACTCTGCATCAGCACCATAGACACACAACTACAAGGGCATTGGCACAGCTAAACTAGCAACATTAAGAGACACTCTGCATCAGCACCATAGACACACAACTACAAGGGCAATGACACAGCTAAACCAGCAACATTAAGAGACACTCTGCATCAGCACCATAGACACACAAGGGCAGCGACACAGCTAAACTAACAACATTAAGACAGACACTCAGTGCATCAGCACCATAGACATACAACTACAAGGGCATTGACACAGCTAAACTAGCAACATTAAGAGACACTCTGCATCAGCACCATAGACACACAACTACAAGGGCAGCGACACAGCTAAACCAGCAACATTAAGAGACACTCTGCATCAGCACCATAGACACACAACTACAAGGGCATTGACACAGCTAAACTAGCAACATTAAGAGACACTCTGCATCAGCACCATAGACACACAACTACAAGGGCAGCAACACAGCTAAACTAGCAACATTAAGAGACACTCTGCATCAGCACCAGACACACAACTACAAGGGCAGCGACACAGCTAAACTAGCGACACTAAGAGACACTCTGCATCAGCACCATAGACACACAACTACAAGGGCAGCGACACAGCTAAACTAGAGACATTAAGAGACAGTCTGCAATGCATCAGCACCATAGATACACAACTACAAGGGCAGCGAGACAGCTAAACTAGCGACATTAAGAGACACTCTGCATCAGCACCATAGACACACAACTACAAGGGCGGCGACACAGCTAAACTAGCGACATTAAGAGACACTCTGCATCAGCACCATAGACACACAACTACAAGGGCAATGACACAGCTAAACCAGCAACATTAAGAGACACTCTGCATCAGCACCATAGACACACAACTACAAGGGCAGCGACACAGCTAAACTAGCGACATTAAGACAGACACTCAGTGCATCAGCACCATAGACATACAACTACAAGGGCATTGACACAGCTAAACTAGCAACATTAAGAGACACTCTGCATCAGCACCATATTCACACAACTACAAGGGCATTGACACAGCTAAACTAGCAACATTAAGAGACACTCTGCATCAGCACCATAGACACACAACTACAAGGGCAATGACACAGCTAAACTAGCAACATTAAGAGACACTCTGCATCAGCACCATAGACACACAACTACAAGGGCAGCGACACAGCTAAACTAGCAACATTAAGAGACACTCTGAATCAGCACCATAGACACACAACTACAAGGGCAATGACACAGCTAAACCAGCAACATTAAGAGACACTCTGCATCAGCACCATAGACACACAAGGGCAGCGACACAGCTAAACTAACAACATTAAGACAGACACTCAGTGCATCAGCACCATAGACATACAACTACAAGGGCATTGACACAGGTAAACTAGCAACATTAAGAGACACTCTGCATCAGCACCATAGACACACAACTACAAGGGCATTGACACAGCTAAACTAGCAACATTAAGAGACACTCTGCATCAGCACCATAGACACACAACTACAAGGGCAATGACACAGCTAAACCAGCAACATTAAGAGACACTCTGCATCAGCACCATAGACACACAAGGGCAGCGACACAGCTAAACTAGCAGCATTAAGAGACACTCTGCATCAGCACCATAGACACACAACTACAAGGGCAGCGACACAGCTAAACTGGCAACATAAAGAGACACTCTGCATCAGCACCATAGACACACAACTACAAGGGCATTGACACAGCTAAACTAGCAACATTAAGAGACACTCTGCATCAGCACCATAGACACACAACTACAAGGGCATTGACACAGCTAAACTAGCAACATTAAGAGACACTCTGCATCAGCACCATAGACACACAACTACAAGGGCATTGGCACAGCTAAACTAGCAACATTAAGAGACACTCTGCATCAGCACCATAGACACACAACTACAAGGGCATTGACACAGCTAAACTAGCAACATTAAGAGACACTCTGCATCAGCACCATAGACACACAACTACAAGGGCAATGACACAGCTAAACCAGCAACATTAAGAGACACTCTGCCTCAGCACCATAGACACACAAGGGCAGCGACACAGCTAAACTAACAACATTAAGACAGACACTCAGTGCATCAGCACCATAGACATACAACTACAAGGGCATTGACACAGCTAAACTAGCAACATTAAGAGACACTCTGCATCAGCACCATAGACACACAACTACAAGGGCAGCGACACAGCTAAACCAGCAACATTAAGAGACACTCTGCATCAGCACCATAGACACACAACTACAAGGGCATTGACACAGCTAAACTAGCAACATTAAGAGACACTCTGCATCAGCACCATAGACACACAACTACAAGGGCAGCAACACAGCTAAACTAGCAACATTAAGAGACACTCTGCATCAGCACCAGACACACAACTACAAGGGCAGCGACACAGCTAAACTAGCGACACTAAGAGACACTCTGCATCAGCACCATAGACACACAACTACAAGGGCAGCGACACAGCTAAACTAGAGACATTAAGAGACAGTCTGCAATGCATCAGCACCATAGATACACAACTACAAGGGCAGCGAGACAGCTAAACTAGCGACATTAAGAGACACTCTGCAGCAGCACCATAGACACACAACTACAAGGGCGGCGACACAGCTAAACTAGCGACATTAAGAGACACTCTGCATCAGCACCATAGACACACAACTACAAGGGCAATGACACAGCTAAACCAGCAACATTAAGAGACACTCTGCATCAGCACCATAGACACACAACTACAAGGGCAGCGACACAGCTAAACTAGCGACATTAAGACAGACACTCAGTGCATCAGCACCATAGACATACAACTACAAGGGCATTGACACAGCTAAACTAGCAACATTAAGAGACACTCTGCATCAGCACCATAGACACACAACTACAAGGGCAGCGACACAGCTAAACTAGCGACATTAAGAGACACTCTGAATCAGCACCATAGACACACAACTACAAGGGCAATGACACAGCTAAACCAGCAACATTAAGAGACACTCTGCATCAGCACCATAGACACACAAGGGCAGCGACACAGCTAAACTAACAACATTAAGACAGACACTCAGTGCATCAGCACCATAGACATACAACTACAAGGGCATTGACACAGCTAAACTAGCAACATTAAGAGACACTCTGCATCAGCACCATAGACACACAACTACAAGGGCAATGACACAGCTAAACCAGCAACATTAAGAGACACTCTGCATCAGCACCATAGACACACAAGGGCAGCGACACAGCTAAACTAGCAGCATTAAGAGACACTCTGCATCAGCACCATAGACACACAACTACAAGGGCAGCGACACAGCTAAACTGGCAACATAAAGAGACACTCTGCATCAGCACCATAGACACACAACTACAAGGGCATTGACACAGCTAAACTAGCAACATTAAGAGACACTCTGCATCAGCACCATAGACACACAACTACAAGGGCATTGGCACAGCTAAACTAGCACCATTAAGAGACACTCTGCATCAGCACCATAGACACACAACTACAAGGGCAGCGACACAGCTAAACTAGCGACATTAAGAGACACTCTGCATCAGCACCATAGACGCACAACTACAAGGGCAGCGACACAACTAAACTAGCGACATTAAGAGACACTCTGCATCAGCACCATAGACACACAACTACAAGGGCAGCGACACATCTAAACTAGCGACATTAAGAGACAGTCTGCAATGCATCAGCACCATAGACACACAACTACAAGGGCAGCAAGAGAGCTAAACTAGCGACATTAAGAGACACTCTGCATCAGCACCATAGACACAGTACTACAAGGGCAATGACACAGCTAAACTAGCAACATTAAGAGACACTCTGCATCAGCACCATAGACACACAACTACAAGGGCAATGACACAGCTAAACTAGCAACATTAAGAGACACTCTGCATCAGCACCATAGACACAGAAGGGCAGCAACACAGCTAAACTAACAACATTAAGACAGACACTCAGTGCATCAGCACCATAGACATACAACTACAAGGGCATTGACACAGCTAAACTAGCAACATTAAGAGACACTCTGCATCAGCACCATATTCACACAACTACAAGGGCATTGACACAGCTAAACTAGCAACATTAAGAGACACTCTGCATCAGCACCATAGACACACAACTACAAGGGCATTGACACAGCTAAACTAGCAATGTTAAGAGACACTCTGCATCAGCACCATAGACACACAACTACAAGGGCAGCGACACAGCTAAACTAGCGACATTAAGAGACACTCTGCATCAGCACCATAGACACACAACTACAAGGGCAATGACACAGCTAAACCAGCAACATTAAGAGACACTCTGCATCAGCACCATAGACACACAAGGGCAGCGACACAGCTAAACTAGCAGCATTAAGAGACACTCTGCATCAGCACCATATTCACACAACTACAAGGGCATTGACACAGCTAAACTAGCAACATTAAGAGACACTCTGCATCAGCACCATAGACACACAACTACAAGGGCAGCGACACAGCTAAACTAACAACATTAAGACAGACACTCAGTGCATCAGCACCATAGACATACAACTACAAGGGCATTGACACAGCTAAACTAGCAACATTAAGAGACACTCTGCATCAGCACCATAGACACACAACTACAAGGGCATTGACACAGCTAAACTAGCAACATTAAGAGACACTCTGCATCAGCACCATAGACACACAACTATAAGGGCAATGACACAGCTAAACCAGCAACATTAAGAGACACTCTGCATCAGCACCATAGACACACAAGGGCAGCGACACAGCTAAACTAGCGGCATTAAGAGACACTCTGCATCAGCACCATAGACACACAACTACAAGGGCAGCGACACAGCTAAACTGGCAACATAAAGAGACACTCTGCATCAGCACCATAGACACACAAATACAAGGGCATTGACACAGCTAAACTAGCAACATTAAGAGACACTCTGCATCAGCACCATAGACACACAACTACAAGGGCAGCGACACAGCTAAACTAGCGACATTAAGAGACACTCTGCATCAGCACCATAGACACACAACTACAAGGGCAGCGACACAACTAAACTAGCGACATTAAGAGACACTCTGCATCAGCACCATAGACACACAACTACAAGGGCAGCGACACAGCTAAACTAGCGACATTAAGAGACAGTCTGCAATGCATCAGCACCATAGACACACAACTACAAGGGCAGCGAGACAGCTAAACTAACAACATTAAGAGACACTCTGCATCAGCACCATAGACACACAACTACAAGGGCAGCGACACAGCTAAACTGTCAACATAAAGAGACACTCTGCATCAGCACCATAGACACACAACTACAAGGGCAGCGACACAGCTAAACTAGCAACATTAAGAGACACTCTGCATCAGCACCATAGACACACAACTACAAGGACAGCAACACAGCTAAACTAGCAACCTTAAGAGACACTCTGCATCAGCACCATAGACACACAACTACAAGGGCAGCGACACAGCTAAACTAGCAACATTAAGAGACACTCTGCATCACCACCATAGATATGGAATAGACCGCGACAAGAGCGCAAGGCTCCGCAAACAAAGACACAGTGCTGACGATGCAGGCTGAAAAACAAGACAGCAAATCAACACACGTGATGTGAGAAACACAGATGCAAAGCCTATTCCTTTAACACAAAGGAATAGAGCGATGGTTCTTTATCTGGGGCCTTAAACAACAATTTGTGGGATCCTTGACAGGTGAGTAATGAAATAATATTAGAAACATGGTAAAATTGAAAAACATAAAACTCTGTACAAATGTGAGGGAACATGAAATGGGAGAGTAAAATGGAAGTTGGTCTCCTTAGCCTGATTAGTGGGAGCAGCTCAAGGACATCAAGCAAAATCCTGCTGGTATGGGTGATCTCAACAAGCATTGGCAGCGTCAACAAAAGGACAACATGTATTATGAGCAAGAAAACAAAGTTGGATGCTAGTCTAGCATATAGCTTTGCCTTTTAGAAATAAAAACAGATTTTGAAAAGTTCCAATCTTCCCATTAAAATGTGATTTTTATATATTTTTTGGTGTGTTTATTACGTGAAACATTTCATAATTTTGCATTGTTTTTTGTAGATTTCTTTCTGTATTTTGCGCATAGTTTTGAGGTTCAAAGCATAGAAATTGCTTCGGTTGGGGCCTCTGGTTTGCAGTGGGGACCCGCAGAAGTCACAGGGTTAAGAATTGAGCCCTGAGAATAAGACTGAAACAAAGAGACAAAGTGTGTGACACTGGCAGCGCCAGGAAGGATTGCAATGCAGGGAGTGAGCAGCAACAGATATGCCCCCAAATGTGGCGGGTCACTCTAGAAACGTGTCACTAAGTGAGAGACACAAGGGTTGAACTAATGCCCACACACAGGAACAAAGGTGAGGGACAAAGTGCCGAGGTGAGCCCCAGAGGTGGAAAGACAATAGAGTCAAGTGAGCATGGAAATAAGACTCAACATTAACAAATGGAGCACAATTGTGCCAAAGACACAAGAGCAGCAAATAATGGGTGTGTGCGAGGATAATCCAAAAGAGAGTGACAGAGTGCACACCGGTTTTATCACTAGTTTGTCACTTTTGTATTTATTCGCGTGCTTGGCCCAGAATCGTGGTCTACCCTAAACCACGTGCATGTGAAAACATTAGGAACAATGGGGCAAACTCTCACCCCATTACCGGACGCACAGCGATCATAGAAGCATTCCAATAATGCGACGTTTTAAACCAAGTTCGTTCCAACGTTAATTCAAAGTTTATTTAAGTTGTTCACGATATCCAGGATTTATCAAAAGTCAGGTGCGAGGAATTTTGCTAGCATCACTAAAACCTCAAAAGCTACAGACATGCCGAGGCCTTAATCGGTAGCTAGGAGTGTATGCCAGTAATCTTCATGAATTCTTCACGATAACCCAATGCATTTCGGGCCTTGTCTTGGCCCTTCGTCAGGGGTATTTCTACAATTAAAAAACAATGTTTCAATACAAAAAAGATGTATCTAAGTACATGTTTAAACGTATTGCAGAGCGATTATATTATAACCTTTTCAACGTTTTCCCGCTAACCGTGACTATAAACCGCCACTAAATTCTTAATTGATGTCTAGGTCTCCCTCCCTTATTCATCTCATGTATAGTTGCATTTATACATCCCTGTGTAATGATCTTAAACATACCAATTGCAATGTACTGCCTCCAGTTAATTTCCACGCTGATTATAACTATTCTATACATGCGTAAATTGAGATGCTGTTATTAGAATTGATTTACAAGCAGAATCTCTTCCATCAAGTTCCTTACCTTTACAAACATCCTTCTCGTTCCCTCCCAGGTGGTTCACTAACCGTGTTTCACCCGCCATTCACTATTTAAACACCTTCGTTCAAACTCCGCCCCAAGGTGTGCGAGGATGCCAGACTTGGAACAAGTGGCCAGAGTGATAACAATCAACTAACCTCGCCCCATCCTCAGCAATCAGACTCGAAGGCCCCAAATTTGCAGAGAGGCGTGTTTGTAAAGCCTGCCTGTGAGCGCGCCCCTCAAACTCCTTGTGTTAGTGGGGGCACTTTTTAAGTGTGAAAGAGTCCCTCATACATTGAAATGAAAGTACTGCATGATGGGTCTGGAAGAGTGATAGAAGGCGGTGGCACTGCCATGCTCGAGTGCACACAGCTTGTATACTTTATCCACTTAGTGCCCATGGATGCTCACGTCCCTTGTGCTCTCATGCTAGGCCAATTTATTCATGGGTTTGTACCGCGCTGGAATCGACTCCCGAAGGAGTATCTCCGCGCCAAGGCAAGAAAACAGCTCACAAGATGGAAAGAACTTAACGAGCTAGAGGAGGGACTACGGTAGGAATAAAAATGTTTTAACAGTTTCCTGAATGTCAGATGATTGTTACACTGTGTAAGGGAATCAGGGAGTTTGTTCCAAAGGCATGGGCCCAGATAGGAAAGTGCTTTTCCACCCTGTCTGGCCCTTCTGATGGTTGGGTTTTGAAGAAGGGACTGGTTGCTGGAACGAAGGTTGCGTACTGGATTGTAGGAAACAAACTTTTCTGCCAGATATGCAGGGCCCAAGCCGTGTAAGCCCTTATGGACAACACAACAGGTCTTAAACTTAATCCATTGACGGATCGGCAGCCAATGTAGTTTTTCTAGCAACGAGAGTGAAGGAGACCTGGGTGGGGCATTTCAAACCAGCCTAGCGGCAGTATTTTGTACCACCTGAAGTTTACAAAGAAGGCTATCATTTGCTGCAAGCAACAGTCCGTTGCAATAATCCAGGCGGCTAAGTACCAGGGCCTGAACAAGGGTCTTTCTAACCGAATCCAGTAAAAGAGGGAACACTCTACGAAGACGTCTCATTACATGAAAACAGGACCCAATTGTTTGATTTATGTGTTCCTTTAATGAAAGCCCCTGATCTATCCGTACACCAAGGTTCTTCACAACCTGCTTAGGGATGGGGATGGAGCCTAAGTCTGCCGGACACCAATCCGGAGTCCACAGCAATGTGGCTTCCCCAAAGAGCATCACCTCGGTCTTCCCCACATTGCACTGCAGGAAGTTAGAGGCCATCCATATGGCCACGGCCTTCATACCTTCAGCGAAGGACTGTTTGACCGTGGCGCCAAGTGCCTTAAAAGGAAAAAGAAGCTGAGTATCATCAGCGTAAGACACTGGGATGAATCTGTGTGATCTCATAAGGCCTGCTAGGGGGGCCACGTAGATGTTAAAATGAGTTGGGCTCAAACAAGAGCCCTGTGGCCCCTCGTGGTGAGCTCAACAGAGGCAGATCGAAATGAACCCATGCTGACACACTGTGTACGACCCAATAGAAAACTCCTCATCCAGGCCAGAGCCTGGCCTTCCAGCCCCACCTCTTCCAAGCGACTGAGCAGAATGTCATGGGATATAGTATCGAACACTGCTGACAGGTCCAATAGCAACAGAATCATCGAGTTCCCCTTATCCAAGGACATTCGGATGTCATCTGTCACTGAAAGGAGAGCTGATTCGGTGCTATGATTTGGCCTGAAGCCGGACTGGGAATAATCCAGGCCTCCAGTATGTTCGATAAAGCTCGACAGATGGATGTTGACGTGCTTTTCCGTTAATTTGCTCAAGAACAGGAGGAAAGTAATGGGAAGGAGGTTAGATAATTCTGTCCAGGGAATGGCTGAATTTTTGTGGATAGGTCTAACCTGAGCCATCTTCCACTCTTGAGGTACTTTACCCTCAGAGAGAGAGAGGTTGACCAAAGACTGAACAATCGGGCCAAGCAGTTTGCCTAACAATGGCATGATTCTAGCTGGAATAAGATCTAGGGGGGATCCACTCTTAATTTGGCTCATGAAAGCTTCTACCTCGCTCTGAGAGACCACTGGGAACTCAGAGAGCGAGAGGAAGTTAGGGAGCCAACTCTTATGAGAAGATGATGAAGGGCAGATCGAAGAGAGGCTAGAGGTAATGATTTTGTCATAGATCATCTCTATTTTGTTGGTAAAATATAGGGAGATATCAGCACATAATTGTTGTGAAGATAAATCTAGACTCTCACAGGCAATGGGTTTAGTAAAGGATTGAAGAATCCGATACAACACCTTGGGAGCATTGCCCGCCTCAGTAAGTTGCGAGGCAATATGGTTCTTTCTGGCCAATCTGATATTCTTGTGGTATATGGCCAGAGCGGTGTAATAGCAATTTTCGTCAACCTCAGAGCGGGATGATCTCCAGGTCTTTTCTATCTTTCTGCAAGCCTTTTTTTGTAAGCGCAGTTGATCAGAAATCCAGACTTCCTACCATTGGGCGGGGCGCAGTTTACATAGTTTTATGGGGGCTATGGCGTCCACTGCAGTGAGAATGGCATGACTGTATTTAAACATTGCCATCTCTATGTTATCTGAGGCTATAATTGAGGGTTCAATCAGAGTCTCTTGAAGAGCTTCATATGATATTTTGTGTCACTGCCTGCGCAATAAAGGAGGTGGGGCAGAAACATTTCTAGATTTAACTACATTGAGCATGGCAAATTCAATAACAAAATGGTCAGTCCAGTTGACCTGCGTGGGGGCATTGCACACAATCTTAGGGAAATTGGACAGAACCATGTCATGTGTGGCCTAGTGGGTGGGACCCTTATTAAGCTGTGTCAGTCCCAATGAGGATAGATCAGCCAGGAGGGACTGAGCTCAGTGTTGTCCGCTAACTCACTATGTACATTAAAATCCCCCAACACTAGGAAATCGTTGCCGGATTTAATATGTGGGGCCAATGCTTCTACTAGAGATATGGCAAACGTCGTCGCCAATGAAGGGGGGGGCGTGCTCTCATGCCAGACCATTGAAGGGGGGGGCGTGCTCTCATGCCAGTCCATTGAAGGGGGGGGGGGCGTGCTCTCATGCCAGTCCATTGAAGGGGGGGGGGCGTGCTCTCATGCCAGTCCATTGAAGGGGGGGGGGCGTGCTCTCATGCCAGTCCATTGAAGGGGGGCGTGCTCTCATGCCAGACCATTGAAGGGGGGGCGTGCTCTCATGCCAGACCATTGAAGGGGGGGCGTGCTCTCATGCCAGACCATTGAAGGGGGGGCGTGCTCTCATGCCAGTCCATTGAAGGGGGGCGTGCTCTCATGCCAGACCATTGAAGGGGGGGCGTGCTCTCATGCCAGACCATTGAAGGGGGGGGCGTGCTCTCATGCCAGACCATTGAAAGGGGGGGGAGGGGCGTGCTCTCATGCCAGACCATTGAAGGGGGGGGCGTGCTCTCATGCCAGACCATTGAAGGGGGGGCGTGCTCTCATGCCAGACCATTGAAAGGGGGGGGGAGGGGCGTGCTCTCATGCCAGACCATTGAAGGGGGGGGCGTGCTCTCATGCCAGACCATTGAAGGGGGGGGCGTGCTCTCATGCCAGACCATTGATGGGGGGGGCGTGCTCTCATGCCAGACCATTGAAGGGGGGGGCGTGCTCTCATGCCAGACCATTGAAGGGGGGGGCGTGCTCTCATGCCAGACCATTGAAGGGGGGGCGTGCTCTCATGCCAGACCATTGAAGGGGGAGGAGCGTGAATAGGACGTGATGCCGCTCACTGGAAAGAAAGCAGACTGGCCAAACTGAAGGAGCCCTCTGACTCGAGGACACATGGAGGGCAGAATCAACAAATGTGGCTCGGGGGCATCAGCTGTAAGCAGAGGTCAGCAGCAGGGGTCAAACTGTCAGATTGAATGCAAGAGAGAGTCCGAAGAGTGAACTAAGACCTTGACCCTGGCGCGCATGTGAGAGGGAGGGGGGCACAGGCCTGTGAGAGGGGGCCGTGGTAACCCAGTGCCCACATCTATAAATTAAAACATTACACTTCGGCTTGGAACACGCAGCTGAAAACGGCACAAATTACAAGCACAGCATTTCACCGGGTGAAAGTAATGAAAGTGTCAGTGTCTGCAGCAAATTACACAGCGTGCTCACCTCACAACCTGCAGCAGATCACACGGCGTGCTCACCTCACAGCACCACAACTCACCGGCAGCAGATCACACTGCCCGCTCACCTCACACAGCACCTTCAGATTAAAATAATCCGAGTGTGTGTGTCTGCCATCCCCACAACTCACCTGCAGCAGATCACACGGCACGCTCACTTCACACAGTACCACAACTCACCTGCCGCAGATCACACGGCACGCTCACCTCACACAGTACCACAACTCACCTGCCGCAGATCACACGGCGCGCTCACCTCACACAGCACCACATCTCACCTGCAGCAGATCACACGGCACGCTCACTTCACACAGTACCACAACTCACCTGCCGCAGATCACACGGCGCGCTCACCTCACACAGCACCACAACTCACCTGCAGCAGATCACACGGCGCGCTCACTTCACACAGCACCACAACTCACCTGCCGCAGATCACACGGCGCGCTCACCTCACACAGTACCACAACTCACCTGCCGCAGATCACACGGCACGCTCACCTCACACAGTACCACAACTCACCTGCCGCAGATCACACGGCGCGCTCACCTCACACAGCACCACAACTCACCTGCAGCAGATCACACGGCGCGCTCACTTCACACAGCACCACAACTCACCTGCCGCAGATCACACGGCGCGCTCACCTCACACAGCACCACATCTCACCTGCAGCAGATCACACGGCACGCTCACTTCACACAGTACCACAACTCACCTGCCGCAGATCACACGGCACGCTCACCTCACACAGTACCACAACTCACCTGCCGCAGATCACACGGCGCGCTCACCTCACACAGCACCACATCTCACCTGCAGCAGATCACACAGCACGCTCACTTCACACAGTACCACAACTCACCTGCCGCAGATCACACGGCACGCTCACTTCACACAGTACCACAACTCACCTGCCGCAGATCACACGGCGCGCTCACCTCACACAACTCACCTGCAGCAGATCACACGGCACGCTCACCTCACACAGCACCACAACTCACCTGCAGCAGATCACACGGCGCTCTCACTTCATACAGCACCACAACTCACCTGCAGCAGATCACACGGCGCGCTCACTTCATTCAGCACCACAGCTCACCTGCAGCAGATCACACGGCACGCTCACCTCACACAGCACCACAACTCACCTGCAGCAGATCACACGGCGCACTCACCTCACACAGCACCACATCTGACCTGCAGCAGATCACACAGCACGCTCACTTCATACAGCACCACAACTCACCTGCAGCAGATCACACGGCGCGCTCACTTCATACAGCACCACAGCTCACCTGCAGCAGATCACACGGCAGGCTCACCTCACACAGCACCACAACTCACCTGCAGCAGATCACACGGCGCGCTCACCTCCTAAGATTTAGACCTAATTTTAAACTCAGTTTACCTTATGTTTATTGTTTAAAGTACATATCGATCGGAGGAGAAAATACCAGCATTAGGTGATTTTCTTCATTTTCCTACAAACAGTAATGCTGGTTATGTAATGGGCAGGTGGCAAAATAGCCACATCAGGAGTTGTGGCCTTTGGGCCATTTTATTTCACTTTACCCTCCCAGCTAAAATGTAGTGCTTCTTGCTTTCACAAATGTTTCTGGCTCTATGAGCTTTAACCCTTTAACCGTGGCGGAAATTCCGCCGCGGTGTGGGTGAAATAAAAGGCGGGCGTGATTTGGATGGCCCCCGGCCGTCCTCCACACACTCCCACCGTAACGTTGGACGGCCCCCTGCCGTCCGTCGCATTCAAGGGGTTAAAATATGTAATCTATCAAACATTTCTCTAAAAATGAGCCCAATGAGATTAGCCAAATGCTGTTTTATAAATGGGTGAAATCCGCGAATGTGTGCCACTTTTTTAAGGGGTGCCCGGGCTGAATTGTTATCCCAATCCGACCCCGACTGATGCCACCTTACTAAGGTGAGCAGTTAATGCAGCATGCTGGTACACGAGAGGGCTAGAAAATGGGTTGTCGAGGAAATGCTAAAATCCAGCATTCACTGCCACCCAGCTCATTCCTAGAAGCCCAGAGGGCAATCCGGTTACCTTCGTTCCAGGACTGCTGGGTGACTTGCGCAGGAACAAAGACAAGCTGGGGCCAAACCCACAACGCCCCTTCCTTCTCAGACCCCGCCAGGAAGTTCTTTAGTAATTGTAAATTTGTCACATATATTTATATTTTTGTTTGTACATCCTGTGCTTGCTGCGCTTGATATTGTGTTCATTTTGCCTGCGTTGTTTTGATTCTATGGCCTGCTGTTGTTCGCCAGGTAGTTCTTCAGTCATTGTAAAATTTGTCATATTTATTCTTACATTTGCTTGTACAGTCTGTTCATGCTGTGCTTGAGATTGTGTGCCTTTTGCCTGCATCGCTTTTTGATTCTATGGCATGCTATTTTTATTTGTTCCATTCCTGTAACAGTTTTCTCATGTAAGGTAACTGGTTCTATTGTACAGTGCTCCGACACCTTCGGGTAAAGTCTGCGCTTTATAAGAATGCATTAAATAAAATGGATGAATCCACAGTCCCCTGGGCCGTTCACCTGACAGGCCGCCTTCGACTGCTGCCCGCAGGTCTGTGGAAATGTCAGCCGAGCACGAGGCCTGAGCCCTGGTGAGGCAGGAATGTGGCCCGGCCCGTGTGGTGGCTCCAGGCACCTCACCTGCTCTCAGCCTGGCGCGGGCCCGAAGGAGCCCGGCCCACGTACGACCTCTGTAATCCAGCTTGGGACCCGGAGCGCTGCACGTCAACCGGAGAATGGAAACCCGACCTCTCACTTGCGCCAGAACCTTAACCGCCAACCAGCAGCAAACACGCAGGATGAAACAAGGAGGCCAGAGGAAAGCTTCCAAAATAGGATTCGGTGTCAAAGGTTGATTCCCCATGCTTGGAGTTTAACTTCTATTCACAACTGAAACACGCATCATGGATGAGCCTAAAGCATTTTAAGGCATGTGTACCAAATCACCGCATTAAAAAACAGGCAACAAAACTGTGACAAAATCATTCATCTTCTACCCGCTGGCAAGAAATACTCGCACTCACTGGATTGCTTTTCAAGACACAGAAATAAAACAAGCGCTGGCTCAGGCTCGACCTAAAGAAGAAACTTGTATTGCCTTCTCTTTCCTCCTTCCATTTTATTTGCTCCCCTGTGAAATGGATCCCCCAAAAAAATAGAACGCGTTGAGCTCACGCCGCCGCACGCGCTCCCAGCGCTTGTCGGCTCGTGCACAGGTCCTGTGCTATGAGCTCAGCGCGAGGGAAGCTGATGTTGTGCCGTATGCGCTCCCAGCGCTTGTTGGCTCGTGCACAGGTCCAGTGCTTGTCGGCTCGTGCACAGGTCCTGTGCTACGAGCTCAGCGCGAGCGAAGCTGATGTCGTGCCGTATGCGCTCCCAGCGCTTGTTGGCTCGTGCACAGGTCCAGTGCTTGTCGGCTTGTGCACAGGTCCTGTGCTACGAGCTCAGCGCGAGGGAAGCGGATGCTGCGCCGGCGCGCTCATAGCGCTTGTTGGCTCGTGCACAGGTCCAGTGCTTGTCGGCTCGTGCACAGGTCCTGTGCTACGAGCTCAGCGCGAGGGAAGCTGATGTCGTGCCGTATGCGCTCCCAGCGCTTGTTGGCTCGTGCACAGGTCCAGTGCTTGTCGGCTCGTGCACATGTCCTGTGCTACGAGCTCAGCGCGAGCGAAGCTGATGTCGTGCCGTATGCGCTCCCAGCGCTTGTTGGCTCGTGCACAGGTCCAGTGCTTGTCGGCTTGTGCACAGGTCCTGTGCTACGAGCTCAGCGCGAGGGAAGCGGATGCTGCGCCGGCGCGCTCAAAGCGCTTGTTGGCTCGTGCACAGGTCCAGTGCTTGTCGGCTCGTGCACAGGTCCTGTGCTACGAGCTCAGCGCGAGGGAAGCTGATGTCGTGCCGTACGTGCTCATAGCGCTTGTTGGCTCGTGCACAGGTACAGTGCTTGTCGGCTCGTGCACAGGTCCTGTGCTACGAGCTCAGCGCGAGGGAAGCTGATGTCGTGCCGTATGCGCTCCCAGCGCTTGTTGGCTCGGGCACAGGTCCAGTGCTTGTCGGCTCGTGCACAGGTCCTGTGCTACGAGCTCAGCGCGAGGGAAGCTGATGCTGCGCTGGCGCGCTCACAGTGCTTGTCGGCGCGCGGCCAGCTCCTGTCGCCTTTTTTACACCCCACCCCAACCTGAATCAATTGCAATTTTGGCTCATGTCAGTTTTATAGGGGGCGACTGAAACCAGTGAGAAGTGAGATTGTGTGTTCTACAGTTGTGCTAGTTAGCAAATGTTAAAAGGAAACAATTTAATGAACAGGTATGCTGCTGGTTTTATAAATCACATTTCATTTATTTTCTTAGTGCTTCTTCTGGGTTCCAGTGTTGATCAGAGTTATGAGATCGACTGTATTTTTATCAGAATTACTTCATTCAATGATAACATATAATATATGGGTAGACTGTCAGAGTTAGTGTTGAAGTGCAATTGAGTGACATTTGTGTTTAGTGCTCAAAATGATGAAAAATATATACAGGGGAAACAATTTCATATATACAGATATATACAGGTGTTTCAGTGGCGAGACACTGATTTGTAGCCAAAGATTCCTATTCTTCTACCAATGGGAATCCTGGTGGTACTGGATCTATGACAAGCGTCGACGTGTCGACCCTATGGTGCCCCAATGGGGTGTCACGGCGGGTCTTTCTCAAGACAGGAGTGTGGGGTAGGGTTGTTTGGACAGTCTGAAATTAAATAAGAGGCTGTGTATCAGAGAGTTTGTAGGGGCACAATGGTTGCACCTAAATTGGAAGTGAGCAAGGGTACTCACTCTGGTTTCAAGGCCGGAGACCTGAGGAAATAAAAATCTCATATATGTACCCAACACGCATCCTTGACATAACCCCCTCCATTTTGTATTCCTGCCACCATTTCAGGAGACATACCATCCATTGCAGGAACCTTGCCTCAACTCGATTATGAGTGACCTCGCACCCGGTTTGCAGACCCCCCCACCGCATTCCTGTGGTCAAGCCGGATCAACTGCCTACATAGATAGCACCCTGCACCTCGAGCCCGAGGCTTAGAGCTTGCAAAATCACAGCCGCGCTGTTATCAGACTTCATCCTGCAATAAAAATTCCTTCTGCGCGCCCTTGCCCTGAGCGCCTTGTGTGTGTGTGTGTGACGAGAACTTTAAATGTTGTAACAATGCAATCTGAAATCAGACTTCTCCTGAACCTGCTGGGTGACGGAGCTCTCTCCCTTAACTCGAGTTTTGGAATAAAGCCTTAAACTCTGCACCACGGACTCCTCTTTCTTTGCCTTCTGATAGCATTATAGAAATTCCGATTGATAGGTATTAATTAATTTAGCACAGACCCTCAACCCGAAGCAGCAGGGAGAGGAGTGAGTATGTCGAAACCTTACATGAAGGGTTGCAAATGGAGTAGCACCCGTGGATGTGAATCCGTGTGACTGGGAAGGCAGCACGCGGGGCTTGCATGCATTGAGAACCAATAGCGCGTCAGTGCTCGTCCACTTGGTGCCACTAGTTAATACCACAGCCTTGGTGCCTACGGCCGCAGCTGCTGCCTGCAGACACATTTGCAGGGGTGGCGGAAAACTCCTTTACGCTGCTCTCACCGCAAACGGTTTAATGTGAAGTTAAAAATGCCCGATGGAGCAGAAGACTGGGCACGAGGTGCTTGCATTCATAGGGTACCTGCTGCAGTCACTGATGCTGGGGTGGGGGTGAATATCAAAGCGTTGTTGCCCAAGGTTGAAGCGGCTGCGAGTGCACGCATCGGCGGCGGAAAGGTCCTTTGCGTTGCTCCCACTGCAAAAGGCTGACCATAGTATGGTTCAAAAATACCTCAACTTCAGGAGGCACAGACGAGGCTCTGGGGTGTGAGGGAGACATCGCACCTCAACTTCAGGAGGCACAGACGAGGCTCTGGGGTGTGAGGGAGACATCGCACCTCAACTTCAGGAGGCACAGACGAGGCTCTGGGGTGTGAGGGAGACATCGCACCTCAACTTCAGGAGGCACAGACGAGGCTCTGGGGTGTGAGGGAGACATCGCACCTCAACTTCAGGAGACACAGACCAGGCTCTGGGGTGTGAGGGAGACATCGCACCTCAACTTCAGGAGGCACAGACCAGGCTCTGAGGTGTGAGGGAGACATCGCACCTCAACTTCAGGAGGCACAGACCAGGCTCTGGGGTGTGAGGGAGACATCGCACCTCAACTTCAGGAGGCACAGACAAGGCTCTGGGGTGTGAGGGAGACATCGCACCTCAACTTCAGGAGGCACAGACGAGGCTCAGGGGTGTGAGGGAGACATCGCACCTCAACTTCAGGAGGCACAGACGAGGCTCTGGGGTGTGAGGGAGACATCGCACCTCAACTTCAGGAGGCACAGACCAGGCTCTGAGGTCAAGTCAAGTCAAGTCAAATAATTTATATAGCGCGCTACATACCCAGAGGGTCTCAAGGCGCTTGAGGAGGGGTGGGGAATTACTTGTCGAATATCCAAGTTTTGAGTTGCTTTCTGAATGCTAGGTGGTTCTGAGTGAGGCGAAGGTGAGTGGGAAGTGAGTTCCAGGTCCTAGCTGCCAGGTAGGAGAAGGATCTTCCTCCCATGGTTGTTTTGTTGATGCGGGGTACAGTAGCAAGGGCTTGGTTGGAGGAGCGTAGCTGTCGGGAGGGGGTATAGAAGGAAAGTCGAGTGTTGAGGCATTCTGGTCCAAGTTCGTAAAGTGCTTTGTGCGCGTGGGTTAGGAGGCGGAATGTTATCCTCTTATTGATGGGGAGCCAGTGGAGGTTTTTCAGGTGGCTAGAAATGTGGTCTTTACGCGGGATGTCTACTATGAGTCTGGCTGATGCGTTCTGGATGCGTTGGAGTTTTTTCTGGAGTTTTGCGGTGGTACCGGCATATAGGGTGTTGCCGTAATCTAGCCGGCTCGTAACCAGTGCGTGGGTGACCGTTTTTCTGGTTTCGGTGGGTATCCAGCGAAATGTTTTTTTGAGCATGCGAAGAATGTTGAAGCAGGATGATGAAACGGCGTTGACTTGTCTGTCCATCGAGAGTGAGGAGTCCAGGATGACGCCTAGGTTCCGTGCGTGGTCCGTCAGGATGGGTGCTTTTCCAAGGGCCTCAGGCCACCAAGAGTCATCCCAGGCTGAGGGGGAAGTACCTAAGATGAGGACTTCTATTTTGTCTGAGTTCAGTTTCAGACGGCTGTGCTTCATCCATTCGGCTACTTCTTTCATTCCTTCATGTAGGTTTGTTTTGGCGGTGTTCGGGTCTTTGGTGAGTGAGAGGATCAGTTGAGTGTCATCAGCGTAGGAGATGATGTTGAGGTTGTGTTGGCGTGCGATGGCCGCGAGGGGGCTCATGTATACGTTGAAGAGGGTGGGGCTGAGTGAAGATCCTTGTGGCACGCCGCAAATGACTTCAGTGGCCTCTGACTTGAATGGTGGGAGGCGGACTCTCTGAGTTCTTCCGGTAAGGAACGAGGTTATCCATTCAAGTGCTTTTTCTTGGATTCCGATGTTTCTGAGGCGTTGTAGCAGGGTGTTATGACAGACTGTGTCGAAGGCTGCGGAGAGGTCGAGGAGGATGAGGGCGACTGTGTCTCCATTGTCCAGTAAGGTTCGAATGTCGTCTGTTGCTGCGATGAGTGCGGTCTCAGTGCTGTGTTTGGCTCGGAAGCTGGACTGTGAGGAGTCGAGGGATTTGTTGGTTTCGAGGAAGGCGGCGAGCTGGTTGTTGACAGCTTTCTCGATGACTTTGGCCGGGAATGGAAGGAGCGAGATGGGGCGGTAGTTTTTGAGTTCGGTAGGGTCAGCTGAGGGTTTTTTCAGAAGGGCGCCGAGTTCGGCGTGTTTCCAGCTTTCCGGAAAGGTGGCGGAGTTGAGGGAGCAGTTGATGATGTCCCGGAGGTGTGGTGCTATGATGGAGTCTGCTTTGTTGAAGATATGGTGAGGGCACGGGTCTTTAGGGGAACCAGAGTGAATGGAGTTCATCAGGCGGATGGTGTCTTCGGTGGAGATAGGGTTCCAGTCGTTGAGGATGTTCGAGGGGGGTGAGGGAACGGCAGAAGGTTGGGAGGGTTGGTCTCCGGGATGGTTGTTGAAGCTGTTGTGGATGTCTGCTATTTTGTCGTGAAAGAACGAGGCTAGGGAGTCGCAGAGGGTTTGAGAGGGAGTGATGTCGTTGGAGTTGGCAGTGGGGTTAGTAAACTCTTTGACGATGTTGAATAATTCTTTGCTGTTGTGGGCGTTGTTGTCTAGTCGGTCTTTAAGTGCAGCTTTCTTGGCAGTCCGGATCAGTTGGTGGTGTGCGGGTGGCGTTTTTGAAGGCGTCCTTGGTGCTGGTGTTTGGGTCTTTTTTCCAGGCCTCCTCGAGGGAGCGACAGAGTTTCTTGGATTTCTTAAGATCATCGTTGAACCAGGGAGCGTTTTTGCAGCCTAGTTTGTTTTGACGTTTTTTCAAAGGTGCTAGGTTGTCGGCGCTGTTGGTTAGCCATTGAGTGAAGTTAATGGCTGCTTGGTTGGGGTTCGAAGAGTGGGCGGGGGGGTTTTGAAGAAGCGATGAGGAGATCTGGTCGATGGTGATTTTGTTCCAGTTTCTTCGCAGAGTAGGTTGAGGATGGTTGTGGGTTGTGGTCCTTTTGTAGACGAAGTGAACGCAGCTGTGGTCCGTCCAATGGAGAGTTGTGGTGCGACTGAAGGAAATATGTTTGCTGGAGGTGAAGATAGGGTCGAGTGTGTGACCTGCATTGTGGGTGGGGGTATTAACAAGTTGTTTGAGTCCGAGGTTGGCGAGATTGTCCAGAAGGGTGGTGGTGTTGCAATCGTTGCTCTTTTCCAGATGAAAATTGAGGTCTCCCAGTAAGAATGTAGTCCTCGGAAGGGAGGGCGTGTGGGGTGATAAAGTCAGTGATGTCTTCAGTGAATTGTGCACGGGGTCCGGGTGGCCTGTAGAGGAGGGTGGTTTTGGGGTCGGTGTGGATCTGGAAGTGAAGGTGTTCGGCGCTAGCGAGGTTAACGTCTGAGCTGGTTGAGATGCGGATGGAATTCTTATGGACGATGGCGATGCCTCCTCCTGTTTGCTTGGTGCGGTCCTTACGGATGATCTTGTAGCCGTCCGGGATGGCAATGGTGATGATGAGGTGTGAGGGAGACATCGCACCTCAACTTCAGGAGGCACAGACCAGGCTCTGGGGTGTGAGGGAGACATCGCACCTCAACTTCAGGAGGCACAGACGAGACTCTGGGGTGTGAGGGAGACATCGCACCTCAACTTCAGGAGGCACAGACGAGGCTCTGGGGTGTGAGGGAGACATCGCACCTCAACTTCAGGAGGCACAGACCAGGCTCTGAGGTGTGAGGGAGACATCGCACCTCAACTTCAGGAGGCACAGACCAGGCTCTGGGGTGTGAGGGAGACATCGCACCTCAACTTCAGGAGGCACAGACGAGGCTCTGGGGTGTGAGGGAGACATCGCACCTCAACTTCAGGAGGCACATACCAGGCTCTGGGGTGTGAGGGAGACATCGCACCTCAACTTCAGGAGGCACAGACCAGGCTCTGGGGTGTGAGGGAGACATCGCACCTCAACTTCAGGAGGCACAGACCGAGATGTGGCGGAGGCATCGGGAGACATCGCACCTCAACTTCAGGAGGCACAGACCAGGCTCTGGGGGGTGAGGGAGACATTGCACCTCAACTTCAGGAGGCACAGACCAGGCTCTGGAGTGTGAGGGAGACATCGCACCTCAACTTCAGGAGGCACAGACCAGGCTCTGGAGTGTGAGGGAGACATCGCACCTCAACTTCAGGAGGCACAGACCAGGCTCTGGGGTGTGAGGGAGACATCGCACCTCAACTTCAGGAGGCACAGACCAGGCTCTGGGGTGTGAGGGAGACATCGCACCTCAACTTCAGGAGGCACAAACCAGGCTCTGAGATGTGGCGGAGGCATCGCACCTCAACTTCAGGAGGCACAGACGAGGCTCTGGGGTGTGAGGGAGACATCGCACCTCAACTTCAGGAGGCACAGACCAGGCTCTGGAGTGTGAGGGAGACATCGCACCTCAACTTCAGGAGGCACAGACCAGGCTCTGGAGTGTGAGGGAGACATCGCACCTCAACTTCAGGAGGCACAGACCAGGCTCTGAGGTATGAGGGAGACATCGCACCTCAACTTCAGGAGGCACAGACCAGGCTCTGGGGTGTGAGGATGACATCGCACCTCAACTTCAGGAGGCACAGACCGAGATGTGGCGGAGGCATCGGGAGACATCGCACCTCAACTTCAGGAGGCACAGACCAGGCTCTGGGGTGTGAGGGAGACATCGCACCTCAACTTCAGGAGGCACAGACCAGGCTCTGGGGTGTGAGGGAGACATCGCACCTCAACTTCAGGAGGCACAGACCAGGCTCTGAGGTGTGAGGGAGACTGTTGGACAGGCCCCACGAAGGGCTCGCTCCCTCCCCGCACGACAGGGCCCAGACACCGGCTCTCCGGGGGCTACCCGCAGAAGCAACCCGCAACCCGTCCCCTCCGGGACGCCTGCTCCCGGATATCTCTGTGTCACGGGCCCGGGCGCCCGTCAGCCCCATTGCCCGGCCCAGCCGCCATCTTGGACACTGCACCACGCGGCCGCGTGGCCTCAGCTCGACCCCAACCCTGGGCCCGGCCAGGCCCCGCCATCCCGGCACCACCATCCATCCACGAGGTGAACGGACCACTTGGCAGGCTAATGGGAGAAAGAAGTGTCGATGGCTCTCCCCCGCCAGGTGCCGATCGCCCCCAGCCTCCCCGGGTGCTGGCTCCACCCCCCTGCTGGGTGTCTGGACTCCCTCATCCCGGACCTCCCGACCTCCCAGTGCGAGGGTCCGGACATCAAAGGGCGCCAGACCTATAACCGAGGCAGCCCCAGAGCAGGAAGGCAGTTGTATTCTGGAGTCGAGAGACACCGAGAAGAACTCATCCTTGACGGACTGCTGGCGCTGCCGCAGCCCTGCCTTGTGAACTATCGTCCTGCCTGCTGGCGCTGCCGCGGCCTTCTGCAACCTTCATCCTCGTGGGACCTGCTGGCGCTGCCGCGGCCCGTTGTACCTTCCATCCTCGTTGGGACCTGCTGGCGCTGCCGCGTCCCGTTGCCACCTACGATCTCTTCGGGACCTGCTGGCGCTGCCGCGGTCCGACCCGTTCGACCACCGAGCTCGAGGATTGTGAGCTACCGCCGTTTCACCTCAGTACCCGTAGGTACCAAGACTGTCCCGCTACCCCCTTCCCCTACTAGAGACTAGAATTGAGAGGATCATCGTGTCCTGATCTCCTTGTATCGTACTACCTTACTTCAAGAACTGCCTATAAAAGGTGTTACTCTGATCTTCGTGTGGTGTCCATCTGTGGGGGGGAAGTTACTTGTCTGTACGATCGCTGGAGACGGCCCTCACCGGAGGCCTCTCCCCTTGTGCTCGGCCGACCCTCCAGGTCCCCGTCTAACATTGGTGGCCAGCGGCGCGATCCGAACCAACGCGTAAACCATACAGAGAGTAACTCACCCTACGACTAATCCACAATGACGACCAGAGAGAGCGGATCTGCAGAGAAATTCCAGATGGAAAAACTGGAAGAGTACAACCACCGAGAGCTAAAACTATTTTGCATAGAACTAGGCATTGCCACCACCGGTCTGAGCACGAAAGAGGACTTCAAACACGCCCTAGAATCCTGGGCAGAGACAAATATCGCCGGACCCCGGGACCCCGAAGCCCCGGAAACAAACACCACTCTGACGGAAGAAAGGAGAACGGATCTCTCCCGGGAAGAGATCCGAGAACGAGAGAAAACTAGACTACACGAGTTAGAGCTGGCACGGCTCAAATTAGACGGAGAATTGAAACTGGCAGAACAAAAGATGAACTTAGAACACTTACGGCTCCAAGAAGAGCCAGAGGAAAAGCAGAGACAGAGAGAACTCGAAGAAAAAAGACTGGCATACGAACACGAGTGCAAGCTAGCGGAGATAGAAATGCGCAAACAGAACAAAGACCTAGGGGTGCCCGAGCAACCGCGCCCCCCAGGTACTACCGAACAGAAGGTCCACATCCCCAAGGATGTGGTCCGTGAATACTATCGGAACGACGACATACAGCAGTGGTTCAAGGCCTACGAGATCGCCATGACTGCCCACCGGATCGCTCGAAGTGACTGGGGAGCCGGTCTATGGGGGAGATTCGTCAATGAAGGCCGGGATGCCCTGCTGCAGCTTCCGGACCATCAAATGACGTCCTATGACCACATGAAGGCCGCCCTCCTCAGTCGATATGGGCTGACGCCCGAGATGTACCGCCAGAGGTTCCGCAACTGCACCCGGATCCCGGGTACAACCTGGATAGAATATGTAAACTATTTCAGCCGAGCCTTCGAGGGATGGATCAAGGGTAGCAACGTAACAACCTACGAACAGCTCTTCAACCTCATTGTGTGGGAGCACCTCTCCAACAACTGCTTCGTCGAGCTCAGGCAGCACCTCCTCGACAGTAAATTGACTGACCCACGGCAGCTCGCCGCCGAGGCTGACCGATGGGAGAGCACCCGAGTGACCCGGAGTGGGCCAAACGAGCAGAACAGAACCAACCAAGGTCATCATCGTCCCCGAGGAGGAGGAGGAGGACAGGGCCGGGGCAGAGACGCCGTCCCGGCCGCTCCCGTCAACAACACCCCGCCCCCGGCCGGCCGGGGCAACCCCCCGATGCGCCCGGGGTTCCGAGCCAACGTTACGTGTCATCGATGCCAGCGAGTCGGCCACTATGCCAGTGACCCGACCTGCCCAAAGAACCAGACCCCCGGACCCCGCCAGGTGGCTGCCGCAGCCCTAGGAGAAGAGCAAGTCTCCGAAGAGCCTGAAGAGTATGAGCAGGAGCAGCCCGAGTGGGAACCTGCCGCCATGACCCTGGCCTGCCTAGGGGGAAGAGACCTGATCCCGCGGGCTCCCCTACCAGCCAACACCAGGAAATACAGCCAGTGGGTGAACATAAATGGGCGTAAGGCCGAAGCCCTGCGTGACACAGGGGCCAGTGTGACGGCCGTCCGTTGTCACCTGGTGACCCCAGAACAAATCCTGCCAAACGTTCTTTGCCCCGTCCGATCGGCCGACAATTCGGAGAGCCTGTGTCGGATGGCCTGCGTCCCCTTCGAATGGGGAAGAGTCTCCGGTATGTTAAAAGTGACTGTCCGCGACGATGCCCCCGTGGACTGCCTCCTGGGGAACAATCTCGAGAGTTCCCCGTGGGCAGCCGTTGAAAGAAGAGAGCACCTGGGGATGTTAGGCCTCCCGGGCTGGGCGTGCGTAACAACCCGGTCCATGGCCGCCGACACCATCCCTAGATCTGAAGAACCCGAATGGCCAGCACCTCCTCCCCCGATCGCTTCAGAGGGAGACTCCATCCCTGCGGACACCCCGGAACAAACCCACGAAGAGCCCGCTCAGCCCCAAGACCTCCCGGACCTGGCTCAGTGGCGTCAGGAAGGGGGGCCCACCCAAGAACAATTCCGGCAAGAGCTAAAGACATGTCCCTCCCTCGAGGGACTGCGACAGCAAGCGCTCGCCCAGGGCACCGGAGACACCGCAGGGGCCCACTGGATCTATTGGGACAATGACCTACTGTACAGCGAACAAAGAATAGCGGAGCTGGGGGCCAGTCGAGTGCTGGTGGTGCCCCTCCGTTTCAGAGACTTCCTTCTGAACTTGGCCCATGATGTCCCCCTGGCTGGACACTTGGGGCAAGACAAAACATACAACCGCCTGGTGACTCACTTTTACTGGCCGAAAATGAGAAATGACGTCTCCACCCACTGCCGGTCCTGCCCGACCTGCCAGGCCAGCGGGAAGAGCGGCCGCAAGCTCAAGGCACCTCTTCAACCATTCCCCGTTGTGACCACCCCGTTCGAAAGGGTGGGAATAGACATTGTGGGGTCCCTGGACCCCCGAACAGCACAAGGGCATCGATTCATCCTGGTCCTGGTGGACCACGCCACCCGCTATCCTGAGGCGGTTCCCCTTAGAACTGTAACAGCACCAGTAGTAGGTCGAGCCTTAATGGGGATCTTCTCTCGAGTGGGCTTCCCCAGGGAAGTCGTCAGCGACAGGGGCACGAACTTTATCTCCAAATATATGAAATCCCTATGGCAACAGTGCGGAGTCACCTACCAATTCACAACCCCCTATCACCCGCAAGGAAACGGACTGGTCGAGCGATTCAACCGCACTCTCAAGGGGATGATCATGGGGCTGGAAGAACCCCTACACCGCCAGTGGGACGTGCTACTACCGTGCCTCCTCTTCGCCTACCGAGAAGTCCCCCAGAAGTCCCTCGGCTTCAGCCCTTTCGAACTCCTGTACGGACACCCTGTTCGCGGGCCTCTCAGCCTAGTTAAAGAAGAGTGGGAAATGGCCCCCCTGAAGACCCCTCCAGACGTCTACAAGTACCTCCTGACCCTCCGTAATCAGACCCGGCTATTCAGAGAGCTCGCCAAAGCCAATCTTGAAGCCAGCCAGGAGGACATGAAGAAGTGGTACGATCAACATGCCTCCTCCATCGAATTCGAGCCGGGCCAGCAGGTATGGGTGATGTCCCCCATCGAACCTTGTGCCTTACAGGACAAATGGACGGGGCCCTTCAAGGTGATCGAGCGTAAGAGCCCCGTCACCTACCTCATCGACATGGAATCCCCCCGGAACCCCCTCCGGGTCCTCCACGCCAACAGACTCAAACCCCACTTCGTGCGCTCGGAGCTCAGCCTGCTGATGGCTACAGACAGTGGGGCAGAAGAGGACTCCGAGCCCCTCCCTGACCTACTGGGGGCCGGGGAAAAAGATGGTTCGGTGGACGGGGTCCAACTCTCCGAGGCTCTGACCCCGGAGCAGCGCCAAGACTGTCGGGCCCTCATGCTGCAATTTGCAAACCTATTCTCCCTCACACCCGGGGTCACCCCCTGGTGTCTGCACGACGTGGACACTGGCGACAGTCCTCCTATCCGACACCGGCCGTACCGGGTACCAGAGCGGGTACGCACCTGCATCCAAGAAGAAGTCTCCAAGATGCTCGCACTCGGAGTCATCCAACCCTCTGACAGCCCCTGGGCCAGCCCGGTTGTACTGGTCCCCAAAGCAGCGGCCCCGGGCACCACACCCGAGCTCCGGTTCTGCGTCGACTATCGGGGTCTGAACGCTGTCACCCGAACCGACGCTCACCCCATTCCCCGAGCCGACGAACTAGTTGACCGCATGGGGGCGGCCCGCTACCTAAGCATCTTCGACCTGACGGTGGGCTACTGGCAGATCGGCCTCACCCCCAGGGCACAAGAACGATCCGCTTTCTCCACCCCGGATGGACACTACCATTTCAGAGTGATGCCATTCGGCATGAAAAACGCTCCAGCCACGTTTCAACGACTTGTGAACCAGGTATTGGCGGGCCTCGAAGAGTTCAGCGCCGCATACCTGGACGACATCGCGGTGTATAGCCGCCACTGGTCAGACCACCTCCGCCACCTCCGAGGGGTCCTGCAGGCCCTCCAACGGGCCGGCCTCACAATCAAGGCCAGCAAGTGCCAAATCGGCCAGGGGTCCGTGACCTACCTCGGACACCAAGTGGGGAGCGGTCTGGTGGCCCCCCTCCAGCTCAAGATCGCTGCCATCCAGTCCTGGCGCCCCCCCGTAACCCAAACCGAGGTCCGAGCCTTCTTGGGGCTCACCGGATACTATCGGCGGTTCGTAAAGGACTATGGCAGCATTGTGGGGCCCCTCACGGAACTCACATCCAAGACCAACCCAAAAACAGTCAACTGGACTCCCGACTGTCAAGCGGCCTTCGAGAGGCTGAAGGCCGCCATGTGCACCGCTCCTGTGCTCCAGGCCCCCGACTACAGCCGTGAGTTCATCGTCCAGACTGATGCCTCAGACCATGGCATCGGGGCCGTCCTCTCCCAACTGAACCCCGAGGGAGTCGACCAACCAGTGGCCTTCATCGGCAGACGCCTCCTGCCCCGAGAACAGCGCTGGAGCACCATTGAGCGAGAGGCCTTCGCAGTAGTATGGGCCCTCAAGAAGCTCCGGCCTTACCTCTTCGGAACCCACTTCCGGGTACAAACAGATCATCGGCCCCTGCAATGGCTAATGCAAATGCGGGGGGAGAACCCCAAACTATTGCGATGGTCCATCTCCCTGCAGGGGATGGACTTCACTGTGGAGCATCGCCCTGGCCAAGACCACGCCAACGCGGATGGCCTGTCCCGCTTTTTCCGCCTCGACGAGGAGAGTCCCCAAGAGGATGGGTGACTCTCCCCGCCTTCAGCTGGGCGGGGGACGCATGTTGGACAGGCCCCACGACAGGGCCCAGACACCGGCTCTCCGGGGGCTACCCGCAGAAGCAACCCGCAACCCGTCCCCTCCGGGACGCCTGCTCCCGGATATCTCTGTGTCACGGGCCCGGGCCCCCGTCAGCCCCATTGCCCGGCCCAGCCGCCATCTTGGACACTGCACCACGCGGCCGCCTGGCCTCAGCTCGACCCCAACCCTGGGCCCGGCCAGGCCCCGCCATCCCGGCACCACCATCCATCCAGGAGGTGAACGGACCACTTGGCAGGCTAATGGGAGAAAGAAGTGTCGATGGCTCTCCCCCGCCAGGTGCCGATCGCCCCCAGCCTCCCCGGGTGCTGGCTCCACCCCCCTGCTGGGTGTCTGGACTCCCTCATCCCGGACCTCCCGACCTCCCAATGCGAGGGTCCGGACATCAAAGGGCGCCAGACCTATAACCGAGGCAGCCCCAGAGCAGGAAGGCAGTTGTATCCTGGAGTCGAGAGACACCGAGAAGAACTCATCCTTGACGGACTGCTGGCGCTGCCGCAGCCCTGCCTTGTGAACTATCGTCCTGCCTGCTGGCGCTGCCGCGGCCTTCTGCAACCTTCATCCTCGTGGGACCTGCTGGCGCTGCCGCGGCCCGTTGTACCTTCCATCCTCGTTGGGACCTGCTGGCGCTGCCGCGGCCCGTTGCCACCTACGATCTCTTCGGGACCTGCTGGCGCTGCCGCGGTCCGACCCGTCCGACCACCGAGCTCGAGGATTGTGAGCTACCGCCGTTTCACCTCAGTACCCGTAGGTACCAAGACTGTCCCGCTACCCCCTTCCCCTACTAGAGACTAGAATTGAGAGGATCATCGTGTCCTGATCTCCTTGTATCGTACTACCTTACTTCAAGAACTGCCTATAAAAGGTGTTACTCTGATCTTCGTGTGGTGTCCATCTGTGGGGGGGGAAGTTACTTGTCTGTACGATCGCTGGAGACGGCCCTCACCGGAGGCCTCTCCCCTTGTGCTCGGCCGACCCTCCAGGTCCCCGTCTAACAGAGACATCGCACCTCAACTTCAGGAGGCACAGACCGGGCTCTGAGGTGTGAGGGAGACATCGCACCTCAACTTCAGGAGGCACAGACCAGGCTCTGGGGTGTGAGGGAGACATCGCCCCTCAACTTCAGGAGGCACAGACCAGGCTCTGGGGTGTGAGGGAGACATCGCCCCTCAACTTCAGGAGGCACAGACCAGGCTCTGAGGTGTGAGGGAGACATCGCACCTCAACTTCAGGAGGCACAGACCAGGCTCTGGGGTGTGAGGGAGACATCGCACCTCAGCTTCAGGAGGCACAGACCAGGCTCTGAGGTGTGAGGGAGACATCGCACCTCAGCTTCAGGAGGCACAGACCAGGCTCTGGGGTGTGAGGGAGACATCGCACCTCAGCTTCAGGAGGCACAGACCAGGCTCTGAGGTGTGAGGGAGACGTCGCACCTCAACTTCAGGAGGCACAGACCAGGCTCTGGGGTGTGAGGGAGACATCGCACCTCAACTTCAGGAGGCACAGACCAGGCTCTGAGGTGCGAGGGAGACATCGCACCTCAGCTTCAGGAGGTACAGACCAGGCTCTGAGGTGCGAGGGAGACATCGCACCTCAACTTCAGGAGGCACAGACCGGGCTCTGGGGTGTGAGGGAGACATCGCACCTCAACTTCAGGAGGTACAGACCAGGCTCTGAGGTGCGAGGGAGACATCGCACCTCAACTTCAGGAGGCACAGACCAGGCTCTGGGGTGTGAGGGAGACATCGCACCTCAACTTCAGGAGGCACAGACCAGGCTCTGAGGTGCGAGGGAGACATCGCACCTCAGCTTCAGGAGGCACAGACGAGGCTCTGGGGTGTGAGGGAGACATCGCACCTCAACTTCAGGAGGCACAGACGAGGCTCTGGGGTGTGAGGGAGACATCGCACCTCAACTTCAGGAGGCACAGACCAGGCTCTGAGGTGTGAGGGAGACATCGCACCTCAACTTCAGGAGGCACAGACCCGGCTCTGGAGACATCGCACCTCAACTTCAGGAGGCACAGACCAGGCTCTGGGGTGTGAGGGAGACATCGCACCTCAACTTCAGGAGGCACAGACCAGGCTCTGGAGACATCGCACCTCAACTTCAGGAGGCACAGACCAGGCTCTGGAGACATCGCACCTCAACTTCAGGAGGCACGGACCAGGCTCTGGGGGGCTCTGGGGTGTGAGGGAGCCATCGCACCTCAACTTCAGGAGGCACAGACGAGGCCCTGGGGTGTGAGGGAAGCCACTGCGAAAGGCCGCCATAGTATGGTTCAAAAATACCCGGTTGCGTTTAGGGGGAGTGGCTAAGGAACAACTCCCCGTCATGGCGCCGGGGGACAGGAGTGATGCAAGTGCCAAGAAGGGAGGAAGGGGGGGGGGGTGGATCGCGTGGGTCCGGGGCCTCTCGCTCACCAGTGAGGTTGAATACATCAGGGTGAAGGATTAGGTAGTGGCGCAGCGTCCCATCCGTCTGGTGCATGCAGCGAATGCAGCCGACTGAGCCTCTCGGCACAGGCAGTAAACTGGGTCCTGGACTGTGGTAATATGGGACGTGCCCTCTGTACTCCTGTAAGGTGCGACCACATCAACAAGCACAGCTGCTCCAAATAACGGTATAGAAACACCCATGTTCACTGCTATAGAAAATATATAGTACAAGTTCACATACACAATTCGAGCTTGGATGATGTTATTGCACAACAGTGGTATTTAAAAATAAACATTTCACAGGGACTCGTGGGGCTTTCATCGCAATGACCGTTCCGCATAATTCTGGAGAGATTTCCTGGTTAATCAACATTCCGTTAATCAAAACCTTCAGATACAAAAAAGTGCTTTTAAAATGTAGATTTAAGTAATTCCCAGACTGTACCTAGTGCAAATGTGTTTATAACCATTTGTTTAATTCACACACGTCACGGCTTAGCTGGTAGCTTCTTCACAATGTCTCTCAGGAAGAATAAAGTCATCGATACTCGCTCTCAGTTCTGCAGGTGAACACACACTGTGCACATTGACACGTATCCAGGCAGCAGGCGTGCCGCAGCCAAGGCTGGTTTATCGTCTGCCCCTCCCCCGTATTCAGGCAGCAGGCGTGCCGCAGCCAAGGCTTGTTTATCGTCTGCCCCTCCCCCGGTGTCAGCATGGGACACCGGTCTCACAGTCAACTCTTGGAGTTAAACACCCCGGGCGGAGGAGTTTACACCAAACACAAGTCGGGGAGCTGGTTTTATACAATGACAAAAGGATGGACCTGTGGGGGGGGTGGGGGTGCCACGAGTCGTGGCACCCCCCCGCCCCCCACACACACACACTGTTTAATGAGACACTTGGACTGAACTCAGAGGGCTCTAGGCGCTACAAGCACCGGATCAGAGGCAAGGCCCTGGACAGGAGGGTTAAACACAAAGCAAGTCTCGCTCCAGTGCAGACGGTCTCTTTAAATACAATTAGAACAGTCTCTATGGACCCAGCGCCCGGGATATTACTAAAAACATTACACTTAGGCTGGAACACGCTGCTGCAAACTGCATCAAGTACAAGCACAGCACTTCCGGGTGAAAAGAACTCACCTCTGTGTCTGCCCCCCCCCCAAACTCACCTGCAGCAGATCACACGGCGCGCTCACCTCACACAACTCACCTGCAGCAGATCACACAGCGCGCTCACCTCACACAACTCACCTGCAGCAGATCACACGGCGCGCTCACCTCACACAACTCACCTGCAGCAGATCACACGGCGCGCTCACCTCACACAACTCACCTGCAGCAGATCACACGGCGCGCTCACCTCACACAACTCACCTGCAGCAGATCACACGGCGCGCTCACCTCACACAACTCACCTGCAGCAGATCACACGGCGCGCTCACCTCACACAACTCACCTGCAGCAGATCACACGGCTCACCACCTCACACAGCACCACAACTCACCTGCAGCAGATCACACGGCTCACCTCACACAGCACCACAACTCACCTGCAGCAGATCACACGGCGCGCTCACCTCACACAGCACCACAACTCACCTGCAGCAGATCACACGGCGCGCTCACCTCACACAGCACCACAACTCACCTGCAGCAGATCACACGGCGCGCTCACCTCACACAACTCACCTGCAGCAGATCACACGGCGCGCTCACCTCACACAACTCACCTGCAGCAGATCACACGGCGCGCTCACCTCACACAACTCACCTGCAGCAGATCACACGGCGCGCTCACCTCACACAACTCACCTGCAGCAGATCACACGGCGCGCTCACCTCACACAACTCACCTGCAGCAGATCACACGGCGCGCTCACCTCACACAACTCACCTGCAGCAGATCACACGGCTCACCACCTCACACAGCACCACAACTCACCTGCAGCAGATCACACGGCTCACCTCACACAGCACCACAACTCACCTGCAGCAGATCACACGGCGCGCTCACCTCACACAGCACCACAACTCACCTGCAGCAGATCACACGGCGCGCTCACCTCATGCAGCACCAGAACTCACCTGCCGCAGATCACACGGCGCGCTCACCTCACACAGCACCACAACTCGCCTGCAGCAGATCACACGGCGCGCTCACCTGCAGCAGATCACGCGGCGCGCTCACCTGCAGCAGATCACACGGCTCACCTCACACAGCACCACAACTTACCTGCAGCAGATCCCACGGAGCGCTCACCTCACACAGCACCACAACTCACCTGCAGCAGATCACACGGCGCGCTCACCTGCAGCAGATCACACGGCGCGCTCACCTCACACAGCACCACAACTCACCTGCAGCAGATCACACGGCGCGCTCACTTCACACAGTACCACAACTCACCTGCAGCAGATCACACGGCGCTCACCTCACACAGCACCACAACTCACCTGCAGCAGATCACACGGCGCGCTCACCTCACGCAGCACCACAACTCACCTGCAGCAGATCACACGGCGCGCTCACCTCAAGCAGCACCACAACTCACCTGCAGCAGATCACACTGCGTGCTGACCTTACACAGCACCACAACTCACCTGCAGCAGATCACACGGCGCGCTCACCTCACGCAGCACCACAACTCACCTGCAGCAGATCACACGGCGCGCTCACCTCAAGCAGCACCACAACTCACCTGCAGCAGATCACACTGCGTGCTGACCTTACACAGCACCACAACTCACCTGCAGCAGATCACAGGGCGCACTCACCTCACACAGCACCACAACTCACCTGCAGCAGATCACACGGCGCGCTCACCTCACACAGCACCACAACTCACCTGCAGCAGATCACACGGCGCGCTCACCTCACACAGCACCACAACTCACCTGCAGCAGATAACACTGTGCGCTCACCTCACACAGCACCACAACTCACCTGCAGCAGATCACACGGCGCGCTCACCTCACACAGCACCACAACTCACCTGCAGCAGATCACACGGCACGCTCACCTCACACAACTCACCTGCAGCAGATCACACGGCGCGCTCACCTCACGCAGCACCACAACTCACCTGCAGCAGATCACACGGCGCGCTCACCTCAAGCAGCACCACAACTCACCTGCAGCAGATCACACTGCGTGCTGACCTTACACAGCACCACAACTCACCTGCAGCAGATCACAGGGCGCGCTCACCTCACACAGCACCACAACTCACCTGCAGCAGATCACACGGCGCGCTCACCTCACACAGCACCACAACTCACCTGCAGCAGATCACAGGGCGCGCTCACCTCACAGCACCACAACTCAGCTGCAGCAGATCACAGGGCGCGTTCACTTCACACAGCACCAGAACTCACCTGCAGCAGATCACACGGCGCGCTCAGCTCACAGCACCACAACTCACCTGCAGCAGATCACACGGCGCGCTCACCTCACAGCACCACAACTCACCTGCAGCAGATCATACGGCGCACTCACCTCACACAGCACCACAACTCACCTGCAGCAGATCACACTGCTCGCTCACCTCACGCAGCACCACAACTCACCTGCAGCAGATCACACGGCGCGCTCACCTCACACAGCACCACAACTCACCTGCAGCAGATCACACGGCGCTCACCTCACACAGCACCACAACTCACCTGCAGCAGATCACAGGGTGCGTTCACTTCACACAGCACCACAACTCACCTGCAGCAGATCACAGGGCGCGCTCACCTCACGCAGCACCACAACTCACCTGCAGCAGATCACACGGCGCGCTCACCTCACACAGCACCACAACTCACCTGCAGCAGATCACACTGCTCGCTCACCTCACACAACTCACCTGCAGCAGATCACACGGCGCGCTCACCTCACACAACTCACCTGCAGCAGATCACACGGCGCGCTCACCTCACACAGCACCACAACTCACCTGCCGCAGATCACACGGCGCGCTCACCTCACACAGCACCTCTGGGGTGAAAATAACTCGCCTGCCGGAGTCTGGCATTCAGGAGTTTTGTGGTCGCCCCGCCATTGCCAGTGACGTTATAAGTGCGTCATCCAGGGGGAGTGGTCAGACGGGGGCAGTCCCAAAACACCCTCTAGTCACCCCCACCGGACGGATAATTGATGTTGAGGACTGTCTGTTGTGCCCCTTGGCCTTGGTCGACCCCTTCGAGGTCGAGCCTCTAGCTTGAAGGTCACATCCTGGCTTGAGCTGAAGGCATAGGAGGGCGTCATAGAATCCATGACGTGAGCTGTATTAGGTGTAGATAAAGACACATAGTGACAATACGTAAAGGGCGCGCACAGTAGACATGAGGGTACGTTGATGACACTCCTTGGCGATAAGTAAGGTATATATATGTAAATCGCTAGACAGAATTAGAACAGCAGCGAAAACAAAGGTTACATGAGGAGTAGGCAAGAGTCCATAATAACAACAAGCATTGGAAATGCAATAGGTCTCGCAGCATTAGAGTTAGTGCTTTTAGAATTGTTTATGGGTTTTTTTGTAAATCTTTAGCATTTTTGTTTCCTGTAGCCAATGCTAAAGAATTAAAAAAAAAAAACCATAAACATTTCTAAAAGCTCTAACTCAAATGCTCCGAGACCTATTCCACTGTGTGAGGGTGAGGGGTTGAGGGTGAGTGAGGGTGGGTGAGGGTGAGTGAGGGTGAGGGGTTGAGGGTGAGTGAGAGTGAGGGTGAGGGTGAGTGAGGGTGAGTAAGGGTGAGGGTGAGGGTGAGTGAGGGTGAGTGTGAGTGAGGGTGAGTGAGGGTGAGTGAGGGTGAGTGAGGGTGAGGGGTTGATGTTGAGGGTGAGGGGTTGAGGGTGAGTGAGGGTGAGTGAGGGGTTGAGGGTGAGTGAGGGTGAGGGTGAGTGAGGGTGAGGGGTTGAGGGTGAGTGAGGGGTTGAGGGTGAGTGAGGGTGAGGGGTTGAGGGTGAGTGAGGGTGAGGGGTTGAGGGTGAGTGAGGGTGAGGGTGAGTGAGGGTGAGTGAGGGTGATGGGTTGAGGTTGAGGATGAAATGACCGCCCTAACACATATGCACCAGTAGACCGTGTAATGTCAGCAACACCGGTGTTCGAGGCGAAAAACGTTATTCAGCATCACAATGCCGCACAAAGGCATGGGTGTGGGGGGGGGGGGCGCTTTTTTGTACCGATTGTGCTCAGATGTGGAAAATAATTAGGGTACACTTGCACCACCAACGGCATCTGGCATTACAATGTGAGCTATTATTTCATGTGCAAAGTCACAGCCATCTATGGCCATTGAGAGAAACGCCCATATCTATAACAACGCTTTCTGGCTTTAAGTGGCATTCGGGGAGCTCTTGAAACATGATGAATTACAAAGCATGTGCTTGTAACAGGGGAAGTAGCAAAAAGCACGTGGCTCTAATCCTGGATAGATTTTGTCCAAGCTAATTTTGTAACGTTGGGGCTTTTGGAAAATCTGCACTACACGTATGTATACACACACACACCTGCTCTACACATACACACACAACACATAGAGAGCCGGGAGGGATATTTATAAACACTGGTAATGATAGGTGGTATTTCCACAGCTTAGACGCTCATTACAGAAATTGTGAAGTACACAATGTCCTTCCGGGTGAATCACCTTTAATAAAAGGAGCACAAAACTGAAAGTGATAGACGCCCGCAGCTGTCTAGAAAACCAACGAGCCGACAATTCATGTAGATATAGGCCCAAACGTCAGACGACCACAGAGAAGCGCTTCTGAAATCAAAGAGCGTTGGGTTATTTCAGCGGCCTTCGGATAAGTGAAGAAACGAAACCAGTCCACCCAGGAAAGCACGGAGCAGCTGACCCCTGTATAGAGGCAACCAGCGGCTCGGCCGGGGTCACAGCAGCTGAGCTATCCGATACAAATACAGGGCCTGCCCAGGACGTGCCGACAGCCAGGGCATTTACACAACTTCTGGTAAAGGTCAGTGTGCTTATTTGAATAGGAGTGCAGACCTGGCTACCTCAAATACACATACAGCCGACACTCCTAACGGACATTTTTAACCAGGATAACTGGAACCCAGCGAGGATGCGTTTTGGAAAAGCCCTCATATTCACCAACAAAAATATATTAACTATGGTTCGGAAAGGCATGGACAAATTCTGCAGAGGAAGTTTTGGGCATATTTTAGTGATGCACGTTTTAAAATCCTCAAACCCGCAGCCAATCAAGATAAATATAACAAGACGGAGGGAAGAGAGGGGAGGGGGGAGGAGAAATGCGACACGGCGGGAAGGGGCAGGCAGGATGACTCAGGGGAGGGGGCGGAGCGGGGCAGAGCGGCATGTGGGTGTGAAGAAGCCGGGCCTTTGACCGGAGCTGGGGAAAACAAAAGAAATAAGCATTACAAAACATTACAGAGACAAATCTGCTACAGCAAACATAAGATAGCGCTTAGTACAACTTACCTTGACATCGCTGCGCTCCGCCATTCAGTGCAAGCCTCTCATTGGGGCACATTATAAGACCGGAGCTGGGGGAAAACAAAAGAAATAAGCATTACAAAACATTACTGAGACAAATCTGCTACAGCAAACATAAGATAGCGCTTAGTACAACTTACCTTGACATCGCTGCGCTCCGCCATTCAGTGCAAGCGTCTCATTGGGGCACATTATAAGACCGGAGCTGGGGAAAACAAAAGAAATAAGCATTACAAAACATTATAGAGACAAATCTGCTACGGCAAACATAAGATAGCGCTTAGTACAACTTACCTTGACATCGCTGCGCTCCGCCATTCAGTGCAAGCGTCTCATTGGGGCACATTATAAGACCGGAGCTGGGGAAAACAAAAGAAATAAGCATTACAAAACATTACAGAGACAAATCTGCTACGGCAAACATAACATAGCGCTTAGTACAACTTACCTTGACATCGCTGCGCTCCGCCATTCAGTGCAAGCGTCTCATTGGGGCACATTATAAGACCGGAGCTGGGGAAAACAAAAGAAATAAGCATTACAAAACATTACAGAGACAAATCTGCTACAGCAAACATAAGATAGCGCTTAGTACAACTTACCTTGACATCGCTGCGCTCCGCCATTCTGTGCAAGCCTCTCATTGGGGCACATTATAAGACCGGAGCTGGGGAAAGCAAAAGAAATAAGCATTACAAAACATTATAGAGACAGATCTGCAACAGCAAACATAAGATAGCGCTTAGTACAACTTACCTTGACATCGCTGCGCTCCGCCATTCAGTGCAAGCCTCTCATTGGGGCACATTATAAGACCGGAGCTGGGGAAAACAAAAGAAATAAGCATTACAAAACATTACAGAGACAAATCTGCTACAGCAAACATAAGATAGCGCTTAGTACAACTTACCTTGACATCGCTGCGCTCCGCCATTCTGTGCAAGCCTCTCATTGGGGCACATTATAAGACCGGAGCTGGGGAAAACAAAAGAAATAAGCATTACAAAACATTACAGAGACAAATCTGCTACGGCAAACATAAGATAGCGCTTAGTACAACTTACCTTGACATCGCTGCGCTCCGCCATTCAGTGCAAGCGTCTCATTGGGGCAGATTATAAGACCGGAGCTGGGGAAAACAAAAGAAATAAGCATTACAAAACATTACAGAGACAAATCTGCTACAGCAAACATAAGATAGCGCTTAGTACAACTTACCTTGACATCGCTGCGCTCCGCCATTCAGTGCAAGCGTCTCATTGGGGCTCATTATAAGACCGGAGCTGGGGGAAAACAAAAGAAATAAGCATTACAAAACATTACAGAGACAAATCTGCTACGGCAAACATAACATAGCGCTTAGTACAACTTACCTTGACATCGCTGCGCTCCGCCATTCAGTGCAAGCGTCTCATTGGGGCACATTATAAGACCGGAGCTGGGGAAAACAAAAGAAATAAGCATTACAAAACATTACAGAGACAAATCTGCTACAGCAAACATAAGATAGCGCTTAGTACAACTTACCTTGACATCGCTGCGCTCCGCTATTCTGTGCAAGCCTCTCATTGGGGCACATTATAAGACCGGAGCTGGGGAAAGCAAAAGAAATAAGCATTACAAAACATTATAGAGACAGATCTGCAACAGCAAACATAAGATAGCGCTTAGTACAACTTACCTTGACATCGCTGCGCTCCGCCATTCAGTGCAAGCCTCTCATTGGGGCACATTATAAGACCGGAGCTGGGGAAAACAAAAGAAATAAGCATTACAAAACATTACAGAGACAAATCTGCTACAGCAAACATAAGATAGCGCTTAGTACAACTTACCTTGACATCGCTGCGCTCCGCCATTCAGTGCAAGCCTCTCATTGGGGCACATTATAAGACAGGAGCTGGGGAAAACAAAAGAAATAAGCATTACAAAACATTCCAGAGACAAATCTGCTACGGCAAACATAACATAGCGCTTAGTACAACTTACCTTGACATCGCTGCGATCCGCCATTCAGTGCAAGCGTCTCATTGGGGCACATTATAAGACCGGAGCTGGGGAAAACAAAAGAAATAAGCATTACAAAACATTCCAGAGACAAATCTGCTACGGCAAACATAACATAGCGCTTAGTACAACTTACCTTGACATCGCTGCGCTCCGCCATTCAGTGCAAGCGTCTCATTGGGGCTCATTATAAGACCGGAGCTGGGGGAAAACAAAAGAAATAAGCATTACAAAACATTCCAGAGACAAATCTGCTACGGCAAACATAACATAGCGCTTAGTACAACTTACCTTGACATCGCTGCGCTCCGCCATTCAGTGCAAGCGTCTCATTGGGGCACATTACACAACCGGAGCTGGGAAAACAAAAGAAATAAGCATTACAAAACATTACAGAGACAAATCTGCTACAGCAAACATAAGATAGCGCTTAGTACAACTTACCTTGACATCGCTGCGCTCCGCCATTCAGTGCAAGCCTCTCATTGGGGCACATTACACAACCGGAGCTGGGAAAACAAAAGAAATAAGCATTACAAAACATTACAGAGACAAATCTGCTACAGCAAACATAAGATAGCGCTTAGTACAACTTACCTTGACATCGCTGCGCTCCGCCATTCAGTGCAAGCGTCTCATTGGGGCAGATTATAAGACCGAAGCTGGGGGAAAACAAAAGAAATAAGCATTACAAAACATTATAGAGACAGATCTGCAACAGCAAACATAAGATAGCGCTTAGTACAACTTACCTTGACATCGCTGCGCTCCGCCATTCAGTGCAAGCGTCTCATTGGGGCACATTATAAGACAGGAGCTGGGGGAAAACAAAAGAAATAAGCATTACAAAACATTCCAGAGACAAATCTGCTACGGCAAACATAACATAGCGCTTAGTACAACTTACCTTGACATCGCTGCGATCCGCCATTCAGTGCAAGCGTCTCATTGGGGCACATTACACAACCGGAGCTGGGAAAACAAAAGAAATAAGCATTACAAAACATTACAGAGACAAATCTGCTACAGCAAACATAACATAGCGCTTAGTACAACTTACCTTGACATCGCTGCGCTCCGCCATTCTGTGCAAGCCTCTCATTGGGGCACATTATAAGACCGGAGCTGGGGAAAACAAAAGAAATAAGCATTACAAAACATTACAGAGACAAATCTGCTACAGCAAACATAAGATAGCGCTTAGTACAACTTACCTTGACATCGCTGCGCTCCGCCATTCAGTGCAAGCCTCTCATTGGGGCACATTATAAGACCGGAGCTGGGAAAACAAAAGAAATAAGCATTACAAAACATTACAGAGACAAATCTGCTACAGCAAACATAAGATAGCGCTTAGTACAACTTACCTTGACATCGCTGCGCTCCGCCATTCAGTGCAAGCGTCTCATTGGGGCACATTACACAACCGGAGCTGGGAAAACAAAAGAAATAAGCATTACAAAACATTACAGAGACAAATCTGCTACAGCAAACATAAGATAGCGCTTAGTACAACTTACCTTGACATCGCTGCGCTCCGCCATTCAGTGCAAGCGTCTCATTGGGGCACATTATAAGACCGGAGCTGGGGAAAACAAAAGAAATAAGCATTACAAAACATTACAGAGACAAATCTGCTACAGCAAACATAACATAGCGCTTAGTACAACTTACCTTGACATCGCTGCGCTCCGCCATTCTGTGCAAGCCTCTCATTGGGGCACATTATAAGACCGGAGCTGGGGAAAACAAAAGAAATAAGCATTACAAAACATTACAGAGACAAATCTGCTACAGCAAACATAAGATAGCGCTTAGTACAACTTACCTTGACATCGCTGCGCTCCGCCATTCAGTGCAAGCCTCTCATTGGGGCACATTATAAGACCGGAGCTGGGAAAACAAAAGAAATAAGCATTACAAAACATTACAGAGACAAATCTGCTACAGCAAACATAAGATAGCGCTTAGTACAACTTACCTTGACATCGCTGCGCTCCGCCATTCAGTGCAAGCGTCTCATTGGGGCACATTACACAACCGGAGCTGGGAAAACAAAAGAAATAAGCATTACAAAACATTACAGAGACAAATCTGCTACAGCAAACATAAGATAGCGCTTAGTACAACTTACCTTGACATCGCTGCGCTCCGCCATTCAGTGCAAGCGTCTCATTGGGGCACATTATAAGACCGGAGCTGGGGAAAACAAAAGAAATAAGCATTACAAAACATTACAGAGACAAATCTGCTACAGCAAACATAAGATAGCGCTTAGTACAACTTACCTTGACATCGCTGCGCTCCGCCATTCAGTGCAAGCCTCTCATTGGGGCACATTATAAGACCGGAGCTGGGGAAAACAAAAGAAATAAGCATTACAAAACATTACAGAGACAAATCTGCAACAGCAAACATAAGATAGCGCTTAGTACAACTTACCTTGACATCGCTGCGCTCCGCCATTCAGTGCAAGCCTCTCATTGGGGCAGATTATAAGACCGGAGCTGGGGAAAACAAAAGAAATAGGTGAGAGGACACGCCAGGATTTAAACCCTACCCTCAGGGTAAAACACTGATTACGGATGCGGGAGCATTTAGTCGATTCAGCGGCCAGAACCAGCGAAAGTGCAATGCGTTAAAGAAAAGAAAAGAAAAAGGTACATGGACGAAACAAGACGGAGGGAAGAGAGGGGAGGGGGGAGGAGAAATGCGACACGGCGGGAAGGGGCAGGCAGGATGACTCAGGGGAGGGGGCGGAGCGGGGCAGAGCGGCATGTGGGTGTGAAGAAGCCGGGCCTTTGAAGTGAAGCTAAGCTTCACTTCAAAGGTGTCGGAGGAATGCGGGCGGCTGTGCACGCGCTTTTAAGCTCAATGCACATGCGCATTGAGCTTAAAAGTCACGGGCACTGCAAGGAATCGCCACGATTCCTTGCAGTGTGGATAAAGAGTGGATAACTCGCAATACTCTCGCCTTGCTCGATGCGCATGCGCATCGACAGGCGAGACCTAATAAATGGAGGAATCTACTCTCCCTTGTAGACGACGAGCAGGAGTGTAGATGACCAATGTCAGGTCTGCAGCGATGCAGGGATGGGGAACTGGTAAATGACCGAGCGTAGCTGGCAGGTACACGCTGGAATGGACGACAAAAGGCTCTGGCGCCATTTAACAGCATGAGAGTTTGCACCGCGCGCGCCTGCATTGCAGCGCCTCGACGACGGACGACAGCGCTATAACCACAAGGCGCATTTATGCCCCATCGGGTTAGAGCACAGACACAATGAAGCCGAAGTAGAAACGGAGCGGGACACTCACAATGATGAGAACTAACTCTCGGAATGTCTCAAGCGCTTCCAAAGTGACTCGGCCGGACTGGCTTTGGGGGCCGGGGGCCACTTGATCCACCTTTTAGCATCCCGGGCAGAACCGAGCCCGTGGCTCCAGCTGCTGCTGGTTTAAGGTCGCGTGGGATGGGATCGGAGCTTAGATCACCCAGCTGTCCTTATTATCCCTGCTCGCCCAGCGGCATTAACCCCCCACGCCCCCCCTGCGGGGGCGGGGCACCGGGTGCAGCGTCTTGAGGCCCGGAAGGGCAACAATAGGAGCGCAGGCAAGGAGTTGGGTCCGCCTCCAAATAGTGCCTGCATGAAGCGTCACTAGTGCACACATAGTGCCTGCATGAAGCGTCACTAGTGCACAAACAGTGCCTGCAATAAGCGTCACTAGTGCACACATAATGCCTGCATTAAGCGTCACTAGTGCACACATAGTGCCTGCATTAAGCGTCACTAGTGCACAGATAGTGCCTGCATTAAGCGCCACTAGTGCACAAACAGTGCCTGCATTAAGCGTCACTAGTGCACACATAGTGCCTGCATTAAGCGTCACTAGTGCACAAATAGTGCCTGCATTAAGCGTCACTAGTGCACACATAGTGCCTCCATTAAGCGTCACTAGTGCACAAATAGTGCCTGCATTAAGCGTCACTAGTGCACAAACAGTGCCTGCATTAAGCGTCACTAGTGCACACATAATGCCTGCATTAAGCGTCACTAGTGCACACATAGTGCCTGCATTAAGCGTCACTAGTGCACAAATAGTGCCTGCATTAAGCGTCACTAGTGCACACATAGTGCCTCCATTAAGCGTCACTAGTGCACAAATAGTGCCTGCATTAAGCGTCACTAGTGCACAAACAGTGCCTGCATTAAGCGTCACTAGTGCACACATAATGCCTGCATTAAGGGTCACTAGTGCACACATAGTGCCTGCATTAAGTGTCACTAGTGCACACATAGTGCCTGCATTAAGCGCCACTAGTGCACAAATAGTGCCTGCATTAAGCGTCACTAGTGCACACATAGTGCCTGCATTAAGCGTCACTAGTGCACACATAATGCCTGCATTAAGCGTCACTAGTGCACAAACAGTGCCTGCATTAAGCGTCACTAGTGCACACATAATGCCTGCATTAAGCATCACTAGTGCACAAATAGTGCCTGCATGAAGCGTCACTAGTGCACACATAGTGCCTGTATTAAGCACCACTAGTGCACACATAGTGCCTGCATTAAGCGTCACTAGTGCACAAATAGTGCCTGCATTAAGCGTCACTAGTGCACACATAGTGCCTGCATTAAGCGTCACTAGTGCACAAATAGTGCCTGTATTAAGCGTCACTAGTGCACACATAGTGCCTGCATTAAGCGTCACTAGTGCACAAATAGTGCCTGCATTAAGCGTCACTAGTGCACACATAGTGCCTGCATTAAGCGTCACTAGTGCACACATAGTGCCTGCATTAAGCGCCACTAGTGCACAAATAGTGCCTGCATTAAGCGTCACTAGTGCACACATAGTGCCTGCATTAAGCGTCACTAGTGCACACATAATGCCTGCATTAAGCGTCACTAGTGCACAAATAGTGCCTGCATTAAGCGTCACTAGTGCACACATAGTGTCTGCATTAAGCGTCACTAGTGCACACATAGTGCCTGCATTAAGCGTCACTAGTGCACATATAGTGCCTGCATTAAGCGGCACTAGTGCACAAATAGTGCCTCCATTAAGCGTCACTAGTGCACACATAGTGCCTGCATTAAGCGTCACTAGTGCACAAATAGTGCCTGCATTAAGCGGCACTAGTGCACACATAGTGCCTGCATTAAGCGTCACTAGTGCACACATAGTGCCTCCATTAAGCGTCACTAGTGCACAAATAGTGCCTGCATTAAGCGTCACTAGTGCACAAATAGTGCCTGCATTAAGCATCACTAGTGCACACATAGTGCCTTCATTAAGCGTCACTAGTGCACAAATAGTGCCTGCATTATGTTATGTTATGAACATTTATTACGCGCACAGCTGCTCCAGCAAAGGAGCGTTATGGCGCCCGACAAGGTACCAACATAACACAGCTTAAAAAGGGCAGACTAAAAGAAAAAGTAAATTAGGGAAATAAAAAGGTCTTAACGGCCCTACGAAATGAGAACAGATCACCAAGGGCACGTATCTCTAAAGGAAGGGAATTCCACAGAGCCGCAGCACGTACTCGAAATGAGCGGCCGCCAGCACGGCTGCGCTTAAACCGGGGGACTACTGCAAATTCAAGGTCCAATGAACGTAGAGAGCGGACCGGAACATAGAGAGACAAAAGATTCAGAAGGATCTGAGCAGGAGAACCCTTGAGGATTAAGCGTCACTAGTGCACAAATAGTGCCTGCATTAAGCGTCACTAGTGCACACATAGTGCCTGCATTAAGCGTCACTAGTGCACACATAGTGCCTGCATGAAGCGTCACTAGTGCACAAATAGTGCCTGCATTAAGCGTAACTAGTGCACAAATAATGCCTGCATTAAGCGTCACTAGTGCACACATAGTGCCTGCATTAAGCGTCACTAGTGCACACATAGTGCCTGCATGAAGCGTCACTAGTGCACAAATAGTGCCTGCATTAAGCGGCACTAGTGCACACATAGTGCCTTCATTAAGCGTCACTAGTGCACACATAGTGCCTGCATTAAGCGTCACTAGTGCACAAATAGTGCCTGCATTAAGCGTCACTAGTGCACAATGCATTTATTTATTTTTTATTTATTTATTTATGCATTTTTATATAGCGCGGACTTTCCCCGAAGGCTTCAGAGCGCTTCACAATAGGAACAGAACTGATACATGATGAGAACATTACACGAGAACAGATTACAAAAGCAGACGTTAAGTTACATGAGGTAAAAGTGACAATTGTGAATGCATAGTTGGCAGGAAACGGGGGCCTGTTCCCGAGGTACCGCGGATGATGCGCCTTTACTCACGGATGACAAATGCTTGAGTGGCCCGCGTGACTACAAAGGCTGCCCCAAGCGCGAGCTGTGGCCATCGCCATCTGTCCTCCGTTTGTTGCAGTGTAACACCTCGACTTGTACTTTGTGCGCTTTATGAAACCTGTAACGTTTCCTCCTGCAATGCACCGTTTGCTACCTCTTGTACTTTGTTCACGCACGATTGTCACTTTTGCCTCATGCATCGCAGGATGTGGAGCCGGCGACTAGACTCGAACCTGCTGGCAGCTCTGGCCGATATGCCACACCATTACATAATGAAACATGAGCGTTGTATTTAGTTCACATGCAATGTTCTCATATAGCAGTTCTGTCCTCTTCTGAAGCGCTCAGACCCCATCAGGTAAAGTACGCGCTCCACAAGCACGCATAAATAAATAATACAATGAACCCTCGCGACCCCTGCCGCTTCAAAGGCGGCTCGAACCTGCTTTCCCAGCGCCAGAGCTGGCAGCTCTGGCCGATATGCCACACCATTACATAATGAAACATGAGCTTTGTATTTAGTTAGAAATATCAATATAGGACTAGCTAGGTTGTGTTAGTGAGACTCAGGAGGTATATCTGCGGGCAAACCCTTAGGTTTGATCATGAAGCCCTCACACACCAACCTAGTTGGTGTCATGCTTCATCATCGGGCCCACCACAGTGACACCGAATGTGTCCCGGGTGTGCTGCGACTCCAGATTACTGAGGAGCTGGTATGCTTGCTGAGTGTGCAGTGAAGGTGAGAATGAACGTGAAAAGTTAAAAGCTATACAGGTGGTCCCAGTTCCCGAGGGTGAAAGGTAAATTTTAATACCTGGGCCCCTGTTAGCAAGATAAAAAGGCTGTGGACGATGTGGAGTGTATTAAGAGCTCCTACGTCCTTGTGGTCTACATGTTTCAGCCAGGCCTTTTGATTAAAACTGGCTTTCCTCAGGACCAAATGAGTATGTGTGGGTGATAATAAACTATATTAAGTGACAATGTGTGGTAAAAAGTGTCGCACTCGCTAAGGTGCTGTACGTGTAAGAGGGGGATTCCCTCTACTTTACTGTACATGGAACATAAAGACAATACAGACATACAAGGGAGAACCAGTGAGAATGGTAATTACCAAAACACAACATATGGCCGACTTCTAGTGTGCGTGAGCGACCTAGAGCGGCAGATAACGTGGCCATGAGTGTTTGTCATGGCTAAGGTGAAATATGGCGGTAAAATTTTAAACGCAGTGGTGGTGGTGGGCTACACAGCGAAACAAGCATAGCGTGAGGTACAGGTAAGTATGGTACATAATTCCTCACACTTGCTACTTGCTGTTAAAGCCTCATGGGTCACTTGGCAGGGAGGGAAAGAAGACCCTAAATGTTGTAAAAGGTCAAAGTTAGGATGGTACCTGTGGAGAGAAAATGCTGCTTACCCAGAGCGTCGTGTAGAGATCACTCGTTTGTTTACTCACGGTATTTCCGATCTGCGTGCTCCTGCGACCTATCGTCCTGCTCCGGTGTCCCGAGTGAACTTTGCATGGATCAGGTAAGGGCTTATATAGCCGGTTCAATTGGTAGCACCTGGAGAGGGGAGAGGGTGCGGTCGCGCTGGCTCTTAGCGCGCGTGTGCAGTGAGATAGCGGCACTCGCGTTGCGCATGCGCGGTGGTGGGTTCCAGCGCATGCGTGAGCTCTATACACTAGTGCATGCGTATTGGCGCCGCTAGGATTGAGGAGACGCCGGACAGCAGCGGTATTGACATAAGCACACTAGCGCGTGCGCAAAGGGGGGGTTACTAAGGAAAAAAGGGCCCACTTGGGACTATTGGAGTTTAAAAAGCAACAAATAGCGAATTAAAAACAGAGTAGGGACAGACCACGAGTCTGAGCGCAGACAGGGATACAGATTACTGTTTATAAAAAATATATAAAATATATATGGAATGATTATCTGGCTAGAGCATTCCACGGGATGGAATCGTTGAGCCCCTCTGTATGGGTAGAAAGGCGATAAATCCAGCGCTGCTCTTTGGAGAGCAGTGTTTTCTCATCGCAGCTTGAAGGTGCGAATTGTTCAATGACTGTCCAGGTGAAGTCGTTCGGGGTGTGATTTTGAACGATGAAGTGTTGGGTCAGCTTGCTGATGTTTTTGCCACAGCGCATTGTGCTCCTGTGTTCAGTCATCCTGGTTCTGACTTTCCTGGTAGTCATACCAATGTATCTCAAACCACAACGACAGGTGATTAGGTATATTAAGTTAGATGAGTTACAATTGGTAAATTGTCGTTGTGTCCAGGTTTTTCCATTTTCCAATGATAATGTTTTGGAAGGGGTAGTCAGGTGGCAGACACTGCAATTGTAACACGGTTGGTGGCCTGTTATTTCTGGTAGACCCCATGCATTCAAAATTGTCTGGCCTGTTTGTTGTATCTTTCTGGGTCTTGTGGATACCAGCTGGTCCTTCAAATTCTGTGCTCTTTTGTATGCGAACCGGGGGGGATCCCAGTTCCTCGTGCCAGAATTGATGATCTTCCAATTTTTGCGAATTATGTTGGAGACCTGGTTAGAAGCGGTATTGTAGGTGGTGACACATGTCATGATGGGTGTTTCCGGTGGTCTTACAACTGTTTCAAGAAGAGCCTCCCTGTTCTGGTTACGTGCTCTTTTGCAGGATTTTGAGATAATTCTTGATGGGTAACCACGGTCTTCCAATTTGTGGACCAAGGCTTTGGACTGGTGTTTAAAGTCGTGGAGGTTACTGCAGTTCCGGCGTATTCGCAGGAACTGTCCGAATGGCAAGTTCTCCCTCAGGGGTCTGGGGTGGAAACTGTCAAAGCGCAGTAAAGAGTTCCTGGATGTTGGTTTGTAATGAGTGGTTGTAGTTAGGCCACCCTGATCAGGTCTTATGTTGAGGTCTAGGAATGCTAGTTCCGTTGGGCTGCTAGTGCAGGTGAACTTGAGAAAAGGGTCAAGGTTGTTGATCCAAGTGAGGAAATCTTTCAGTGTCTCCTCATTGCCCTCCCAGACAATGAAAATGTCGTCGATGTAGCGACGCCAAATTGTTATATTAGCTGAGTAGGGGTTCGTGGGGGCTTCAATGTTCGTCTGTTCAAAATGGTGGACGTATAGCCCCGCCACGCTGGGCGCAAAGACACTCCCCATAGAGGTACCATTAGTTTGTAGGAAGAATGTGTCCTCATATTCAAAATAATTCTCTTTTAATGCCAGTGAAGCGCAGTCCAGGATGAAGTGACGAGGGGTGCGATGTTGCCAGTTAATCTCCATCAGGACGTCATGGAGTACCTTCAGTGTGGCATCTTGGGGGAGGCTCGTATACAGGCTCTCAATGTCCAGTCCGACCAGGAGATGTTTTTCTGGGTCGAAACTGACATCTCTGATGATGTTGAGGAGATGTTTCGTGTCTTGGATGTAGGATCGAGTTTTCTGAACCAATGGGTTGAGGTAGTGATCACAGAACCGTGATAGCGGTTCTAGGAGGGATTTAATCCCTGATACTATGGGTCTGCCGGGCGGTGGGATGACCCCTTTGTGCACCTTGGGCATGATGTAAAAATAGGGTACTTTTGCATCACGAGTATTGAGATATTCAGCTTCTTGCTTCGAGATGTAATCTGCGTCAGAAGCCTCTTGCACTAGTTCTGTGATCTTTTTCTGTAGATCTTTGGAGGGGTCTCTCTGTAGTTTTCTGTAGTTACGAGTGTCGCTTAGTAGTCTGCGGCATTCGGTGTCGTAGTCGCTTTTGTTCATGATAACTATCCCACCTCCTTTATCCGCTGGTTTGATGATGCGGGTAGGGTCATTTTGGAGTTTCTTGACGATTTCCCTGTCTTGAAAGGAAAGGTTATTGAAATGGTTTTGGGGCTGTAATTTTTCGACTTCTGAGTATACTGCTAACTCGAAGGTGCTGATCTCTACTGGCACTGTAGCAGGTGGCGGGGTGAAGTTGGATTTAGGTTTCAGCCCTGTTTCATTAGTGATTTCTGGGTCATTGGGTTTCTCCTTATTTTCGAAAAACGCTTTTAACCTCAGTTTTCTGAAAAACTCGGTCAGTTCGACATGGAGTTTGAAAGTATCTAGTCTGGTGGTCGGGACAAATGACAGTCCTTTGTTAAGGACGTTGGTTTCCTCATTGGTGAGTGGTGTGTCAGAAAGGTTAAATACTAGAGTGCCAGTATTTGTTAGTTCAGTTATTTGCTGGGGCCCGCTTGCTCTTTGGCTTTGTTCCTTGTGTTGGCACTGACCGGGTCCTCTTCTGCTGACCACTGTGCTGGTTGAGGTGCCCACTGTACTTGTTGTGGCGGATTCCTTCTCTTGCCGCGGGGTCTGCGGCCTTGGCCTAAAAAAGGATACCGTTGGTTAGGGTTGTTTTGGTAGTACGGCACCTGGCCAGGCGGGTATAATGGTGGATATCCATAGTATGGAGGCATTGGTCCAAATGGAGGAGGTCCGAAATTTTGGAATTGTGGGGGGCCTTGCCAAGGTTGTGCTCGTTGTTTACCTCCACGGCCTCTCCCTCTAGTTTTGTAGGATCCATTGCTGGAGCCGCTAGATATGGAACTACACATACTCATTTGGTCCTGAGGAAAGCCAGTTTTAATCAAAAGGCCTGGCTGAAACATGTAGACCACAAGGACGTAGGAGCTCTTAATACACTCCACATCGTCCACAGCGTTTTTATCTTGCTAACAGGGGCCCAGGTATTAAAATTTACCTTTCACCCTCGGGAACTGGGACCACCTGTATAGCTTTTAACTTTTCACGTTCATTCTCACCTTCACTGCACACTCAGCAAGCATACCAGCTCCTCAGTAATCTGGAGTCGCAGCACACCCGGGACACATTCGGTGTCACTGTGGTGGGCCCGATGATGAAGCATGACACCAACTAGGTTGGTGTGTGAGGGCTTCATGATCAAACCTAAGGGTTTGCCCGCAGATATACCTCCTGAGTCTCACTAACACAACCTAGCTAGTCCTATATTGATATTTCTACATATAAACAGGGGACCCGGACTAGCTTACCTAGTCCTCTCTCTCCCTTTTGATTTGCTGATAATTGGCAGCGCGCAGCTGCGAGAGACAACTTACCGATACAAGATGGCACAAAACACAGGCCTGACCTTCACTGAGGAAGACGTTTCTGAAATCCTCGATGACCCCTCACTCTTGGCAGATTTTAACACAGCAACTACAATAGCGCAAACTACAGACTGGGACACTCTTACTGAGAAAAAGCGTAACAGGATACGCACTATTCTACACGGCGTTATCCTCGCACAATACCTTAGGACCAACACAGCGCCTAAAGGCTTACTGGTCACTAACGCTCCAAGAATATTCCTTGATGATGTCACCTTCAGGAAAGACTGGGCACAGATAGCCTGGCACTGCACTAGGGACTGGCTTATCCTGATAATAAAAACTGCTAAACGTCTATCAGACGCAGTCATAATAGAGATCCAAGCTACTGAAACTCATTTCAAAACCACCCTGACAGGATATAAAAAGAAACTGGAAGATCAGAATCGGGAGATGAACGATTACAAAGAATACCTAACCCAAACCAAGATAAAGAAATTCGAAAAGGACCTCAAAAACTTCAGCTATTTAAAAACTTATCCGTATGCTGATGATGCATATACTGCACCCACAAGAGGCCAGAACACCGATAGCTCGGGAGACAACAGTTCCATATCTAGCGGCTCCAGCAATGGATCCTACAAAACTAGAGGGAGAGGCCGTGGAGGTAAACAACGAGCACAACCTTGGCAAGGCCCCCCACAATTCCAAAATTTCGGACCTCCTCCATTTGGACCAATGCCTCCATACTATGGATATCCACCATTATACCCGCCTGGCCAGGTGCCGTACTACCAAAACAACCCTAACCAACGGTATCCTTTTTTAGGCCAAGGCCGCAGACCCCGCGGCAAGAGAAGGAATCCGCCACAACAAGTACAGTGGGCACCTCAACCAGCACAGTGGTCAGCAGAAGAGGACCCGGTCAGTGCCAACACAAGGAACAAAGCCAAAGAGCAAGCGGGCCCCAGCAAATAACTGAACTAACAAATACTGGCACTCTAGTATTTAACCTTTCTGACACACCACTCACCAATGAGGAAACCAACGTCCTTAACAAAGGACTGTCATTTGTCCCGACCACCAGACTAGATACTTTCAAACTCCATGTCGAACTGACCGAGTTTTTCAGAAAACTGAGGTTAAAAGCGTTTTTCGAAAATAAGGAGAAACCCAATGACCCAGAAATCACTAATGAAACAGGGCTGAAACCTAAATCCAACTTCACCCCGCCACCTGCTACAGTGCCAGTAGAGATCAGCACCTTCGAGTTAGCAGTATACTCAGAAGTCGAAAAATTACAGCCCCAAAACCATTTCAATAACCTTTCCTTTCAAGACAGGGAAATCGTCAAGAAACTCCAAAATGACCCTACCCGCATCATCAAACCAGCGGATAAAGGAGGTGGGATAGTTATCATGAACAAAAGCGACTACGACACCGAATGCCGCAGACTACTAAGCGACACTCGTAACTACAGAAAACTACAGAGAGACCCCTCCAAAGATCTACAGAAAAAGATCACAGAACTAGTGCAAGAGGCTTCTGACGCAGATTACATCTCGAAGCAAGAAGCTGAATATCTCAATACTCGTGATGCAAAAGTACCCTATTTTTACATCATGCCCAAGGTGCACAAAGGGGTCATCCCACCGCCCGGCAGACCCATAGTATCAGGGATTAAATCCCTCCTAGAACCGCTATCACGGTTCTGTGATCACTACCTCAACCCATTGGTTCAGAAAACTCGATCCTACATCCAAGACACGAAACATCTCCTCAACATCATCAGAGATGTCAGTTTCGACCCAGAAAAACATCTCCTGGTCGGACTGGACATTGAGAGCCTGTATACGAGCCTCCCCCAAGATGCCACACTGAAGGTACTCCATGACGTCCTGATGGAGATTAACTGGCAACATCGCACCCCTCGTCACTTCATCCTGGACTGCGCTTCACTGGCATTAAAAGAGAATTATTTTTGAATATGAGGACACATTCTTCCTACAAACTAATGGTACCTCTATGGGGAGTGTCTTTGCGCCCAGCGTGGCGGGGCTATACGTCCACCATTTTGAACAGACGAACATTGAAGCCCCCACGAACCCCTACTCAGCTAATATAACAATTTGGCGTCGCTACATCGACGACATTTTCATTGTCTGGGAGGGCAATGAGGAGACACTGAAAGATTTCCTCACTTGGATCAACAACCTTGACCCTTTTCTCAAGTTCACCTGCACTAGCAGCCCAACGGAACTAGCATTCCTAGACCTCAACATAAGACCTGATCAGGGTGGCCTAACTACAACCACTCATTACAAACCAACATCCAGGAACTCTTTACTGCGCTTTGACAGTTTCCACCCCAGACCCCTGAGGGAGAACTTGCAATTCGGACAGTTCCTGCGAATACGCCGGAACTGCAGTAACCTCCACGACTTTAAACACCAGTCCAAAGCCTTGGTCCACAAATTGGAAGACCGTGGTTACCCATCAAGAATTATCTCAAAATCCTGCAAAAGAGCACGTAACCAGAACAGGGAGGCTCTTCTTGAAACAGTTGTAAGACCACCGGAAACACCCATCATGACATGTGTCACCACCTACAATACCGCTTCTAACCAGGTCTCCAACATAATTCGCAAAAATTGGAAGATCATCAATTCTGGCACGAGGAACTGGGATCCCCCCCGGTTCGCATACAAAAGAGCACAGAATTTGAAGGACCAGCTGGTATCCACAAGACCCAGAAAGATACAACAAACAGGCCAGACAATTTTGAATGCATGGGGTCTACCAGAAATAACAGGCCACCAACCGTGTTACAATTGCAGTGTCTGCCACCTGACTACCCCTTCCAAAACATTATCATTGGAAAATGGAAAAACCTGGACACAACGACAATTTACCAATTGTAACTCATCTAACTTAATATACCTAATCACCTGTCGTTGTGGTTTGAGATACATTGGTATGACTACCAGGAAAGTCAGAACCAGGATGACTGAACACAGGAGCACAATGCGCTGTGGCAAAAACATCAGCAAGCTGACCCAACACTTCATCGTTCAAAATCACACCCCGAACGACTTCACCTGGACAGTCATTGAACAATTCACACCTTCAAGCTGCGATGAGAAAACACTGCTCTCCAAAGAGCAGCGCTGGATTTATCGCCTTTCTACCCATACAGAGGGGCTCAACGATTCCATCCCGTGGAATGCTCTAGCCAGATAATCATTCCATATATATTTTATATATTTTTTATAAACAGTAATCTGTATCCCTGTCTGCGCTCAGACTCGTGGTCTGTCCCTACTCTGTTTTTAATTCGCTATTTGTTGCTTTTTAAACTCCAATAGTCCCAAGTGGGCCCTTTTTTCCTTAGTAACCCCCCCTTTGCGCACGCGCTAGTGTGCTTATGTCAATACCGCTGCTGTCCGGCGTCTCCTCAATCCTAGCGGCGCCAATACGCATGCACTAGTGTATAGAGCTCACGCATGCGCTGGAACCCACCACCGCGCATGCGCAACGCGAGTGCCGCTATCTCACTGCACACGCGCGCTAAGAGCCAGCGCGACCGCACCCTCTCCCCTCTCCAGGTGCTACCAATTGAACCGGCTATATAAGCCCTTACCTGATCCATGCAAAGTTCACTCGGGACACCGGAGCAGGACGATAGGTCGCAGGAGCACGCAGATCGGAAATACCGTGAGTAAACAAACGAGTGATCTCTACACGACGCTCTGGGTAAGCAGCATTTTCTCTCCACAGGTACCATCCTAACTTTGACCTTTTACAACATTTAGGGTCTTCTTTCCCTCCCTGCCAAGTGACCCATGAGGCTTTAACAGCAAGTAGCAAGTGTGAGGAATTATGTACCATACTTACCTGTACCTCACGCTATGCTTGTTTCGCTGTGTAGCCCACCACCACCACTGCGTTTAAAATTTTACCGCCATATTTCACCTTAGCCATGACAAACACTCATGGCCACGTTATCTGCCGCTCTAGGTCGCTCACGCACACTAGAAGTCGGCCATATGTTGTGTTTTGGTAATTACCATTCTCACTGGTTCTCCCTTGTATGTCTGTATTGTCTTTATGTTCCATGTACAGTAAAGTAGAGGGAATCCCCCTCTTACACGTACAGCACCTTAGCGAGTGCGACACTTTTTACCACACATTGTCACTTAATATAGTTTATTATCACCCACACATACTCATTTGGTCCTGAGGAAAGCCAGTTTTAATCAAAAGGCCTGGCTGAAACATGTAGACCACAAGGACGTAGGAGCTCTTAATACACTCCACATCGTCCACAGCCTTTTTATCTTGCTAACAGGGGCCCAGGTATTAAAATTTACCTTTCACCCTCGGGAACTGGGACCACCTGTATAGCTTTTAACTTTTCACGTTCATTCTCACCTTCACTGCACACTCAGCAAGCATACCAGCTCCTCAGTAATCTGGAGTCGCAGCACACCCGGGACACATTCGGTGTCACTGTGGTGGGCCCGATGATGAAGCATGACACCAACTAGGTTGGTGTGTGAGGGCTTCATGATCAAACCTAAGGGTTTGCCCGCAGATATACCTCCTGAGTCTCACTAACACAACCTAGCTAGTCCTATATTGATATTTCTACATATAAACAGGGGACCCGGACTAGCTTACCTAGTCCTCTCTCTCCCTTTTGATTTGCTGCTTTGTATTTAGTTCACATGCAATGTTCTCTTATAGCAGTTCTGTCCTCTTCTGAAGCGGGTAAAGTCCGCGCTACACAAGCACGCATAAATAATACAATGAACCCTCGCGACCCCTGCCGCTTCAAAGGCGGCTCGAACCTGCTTTCCCAGCGCCAGAGCTGGCAGCTCTGGCCGATATGCCACACCATTACATAATGAAACATGAGCTTTGTATTTAGTTCACATGCAATGTTCTCTTATAGCAGTTCTGTCCTCTTCTGAAGCGGGTAAAGTCCGCGCTACACAAGCACGCATAAATAAATAATACAATGAAGCCTCGCGACCCCTGCCGCTTCAAAGGCGGCTCGAACCTGCTTTCCCAGCGCCAGAGCTGGCAGCTCTGGCCGATATGCCACACCATTACATAAGGAAACATGAGCTTTGTATTTAGTTCACATGCAATGTTCTCTTATAGCAGTTCTGTCCTCTTCTGAAGCGGGTAAAGTCCGCGCTACACAAGCACGCATAAATAATACAATGAACCCTCGCGACCCCTGCCGCTTCAAAGGCGGCTCGAACCTGCTTTCCCAGCGCCAGAGCTGGCAGCTCTGGCCGATATGCCACACCATTACATAAGGAAACATGAGCTTTGTATTTAGTTCACATGCAATGTTCTCTTATAGCAGTTCTGTCCTCTTCTGAAGCGGGTAAAGTCCGCGATACACAAGCACGCATAAATAAATAATACAATGAACCCTCGCGACCCCTGCCGCTTCAAAGGCGGCTCGAACCTGCTTTCCCAGCGCCAGAGCTGGCAGCTCTGGCCGATATGCCACACCATTACATAAGGAAACATGAGCTTTGTATTTAGTTCACATGCAATGTTCTCTTATAGCAGTTCTGTCCTCTTCTGAAGCGGGTAAAGTCCGTGCTCCACAAGCACGCATAAATAAATAATACAATGAACCCTCGCGACCCCTGCCGCTTCAAAGGCGGCTCGAACCTGCTTTCCCAGCGCCAGAGCTGGCAGCTCTGGCCGATATGCCACACCATTACATAATGAAACATGAGCTTTGAGCCAGATCTAGGAGCCTAAATACCGGTCGGTAACAGCGGATTTCGGCCGTTACCGACCGGTATTTAAGAAATGGCATGTAGGGGCAGAATTTTACAAAATCGGTAAATTTACCGATTCGGTAAATTTACCGATTTTGTAAAATACCGAATCAGTATTTTTACCGATTCAGTAAATCCCAAATGTAGGTGGGACTTTTCTGAGTCTCAAAGGCCCTACAAATTCGGTATTTTACCACCCACTCCAATTGGGTTTTAAAATACCGAATTCAGGTGTTGAGATCCCGGGTTTTTCAGAACCGGTGCTACACCGGTAACCCAGCGGTGTCAGGGAACACACCCAATGACCTCGAGTTCTTTCTTGATTCAGACCACAGAAACTCAGAGTCTTCTAGGTGAAGTTAAGGATCGATTTTATTGGCTGCAACCAAGGTAACAAGCGTCCTAGAAGTACAACACACGGGAAGTATATTCTCAGGAGACTGTCGCCATTCACAAAGTCAGGCTTCTCTTTTTATACGAAATATTGTGCTTTAGGCAAACATTCTTTACATTTTACTAAACCATAGAAATGTTTCTATTACAAAGGAAAAGCAGAGTCATGATGACAAGGCCATAGTTCAGTTTGTCCATCCCATAATAAATTACAAGGCAAGGCCCAGCATTCTCATCAGATATCGGTGGACCCTCAATAAAGATGGTCACCTCCCCATCATAAAGCAAGTAAGAGAAAGGAGCAGGGACAGGTGTGAGCAAGATTCGGCAGGGTGCGTGTGTGCGATGAAAAGGTTTTATGGTAGGCTGTGCCTTGATGCTATCTTGTTCGGCCACTGGGAGAGGAACTGACCAAACAGGTTCGGCCTGGGGCAATGGTTCCAACTTGCCCAGGTCAGGGAAGAGTCAATCAAGGTGTACGTGTCCTTTGGGATTTGAATTCAGCTGGATTATAAGCCTATGTACAGGGCAACTCACTAAAATGGCTGCCGTACACAAAATGGAAGCCAAGGGTTTGGGACGTAAATGACGATTTCGAGGTGAAACCGTCCCTCGAATACGACGAAAATGCTTGTGCATTGTATACTTGTCATTATCGGTCTTTTGATACTAGATTCGTCCTGTTACGACGAAGTATAATTCTCGAGTCCAAAATTAATACACGAGTCCAGACATTTTCAGAACCACAAATCCTCCTTTTGCCCTTATATAGGCAATTCAACCTAATCTCATGCTAATCTGAGTCCAGGTCTATATTCCTAAAGTCATTGAGATGTTGCTGTAACATCATTCTAGTACTTAGCTCATCTCTTGATACAGGTTTCCTTACACATGATGTAACACAGAGGCTACATATTGCAGGAGCACACTGCACGCACAGACAGAACAGGAAAAGAATGGCTAAGACCATCCCAATGACCATCAGAATTTTCCATCCCCAGCCGGATATCAGTTCCCAGAACCACCCCATTACCGACCAATCTCCTTTATCCACATGAATAGATTCGGAAATCTTATGCAGTTTGGAGATGGCCTGGTACACTGTTGGAGCGTTATCTGGGATGAAAACACAGCAACTCGATTGGATCAATCTACATACCCCACCTCGGTCTGCAAGTATGACATCTAAAGCGGCCCTGTTTTGAAGGGTCATAAGCCGATCCGACTGGAGCTCAGCAGTCAAGTTACTAAGGGCACCAGCAGTTTCAATCACGGTGGACTCAACCACCCTTGTTAATTGCCTTATGTTACTGCTGTTAACCATGCATCCCCAGAACGGCAGAAAACTCTTTGCAAAGTCCCCAATTTCTTGACCTGCAGTGTCTTCTTTACTCAAGACACCTCTAACTACCCTTGTCTTGTGGTAATCTGCCGCAGCTGTGTAGGTGGGAGGCAACAGGAACGAAACAAAACATGAGCCCGAAAAGTCAGGGGGTAACCATGTATAGGCTCTATCATGACAGATGAAATAAGTACCCTTAGCTGCTAAAAACGCAGGGGAAGTCTGAGACCCAAAAACATACGTTTCAATACAGACACTCTTTCCTAACTGAGCTCTGGGATTCTTGCCAGTACCTTGCAGACACAGGTGGCCCTGATGGGGTACAATCCAAATCGGGGAAGATCTCTTAGCTTGCGGCTTCTCACTCAGAGTAGCTTCATATCCGGTCACGTTCCAATTTAAATATGCAAATATCTCGTCGTCCGGGGTAGCTTCATAAGAAATTTCTTCCTTAATCATGTCAACTATTCCTTTAACTAGGGTGCTGGTCTTGGGGTTGTCTTTCACAGAACGTAGGGGTTGGACTTCTCGTGCATATATGAACATTGTTCTATATGCCCACACAGAACCATTATGGCTGAAAGGCAGGATTAGATAAGGGATACCTTTGTCCGTAGTGTGAGGCATAAGGCCACAAACCCAGTAGTTAGTTGTGTTCATCACTAGTTGGTGTTGGTGCAAGAGCTGAACAAAGGAGTTATTAATACATTCTAATCTCCTGGCGGATTCGTGTTCGGGAAGGGGTTGAATAGAGTGAGAGGAAACAGTAGGAGGGGGTATAGGCGATGCAGTGGGTGCAAATGTCACTTGAAAAGAGAATAAAACATAACTTATAAAAAATATAATCACACTGAATAACATAAAAATGCACAATATCAAGAAGCTTTTCTTTGTCATTGTATTACAGATCTTTGTTTTAAAGTTCGTTTTCTGGGCAGGTCTCTCCACATCGGGAAACACCATCCTTTCTAAAGTGCTGCCCGCGACGGTAGGTTGATTCTGCTAAGGAATGCTTCTGTCAGTCCAGGGCAACTCTCTCGGACCAACCAGAACCGCCGACCTAACGTCGTCAGCTGCACCCCGAAGACTTTGGGCAATCGCGGCCCTAGCAGCGGAACCCGAATGGCGGTTCGAAAAACAAAAATAAGCAAGTTTCTCAGATGGGAGAGCTGCACTTTCAAAAATAGGAAGGAAAAAGAATATTTTTTTATTTGTCCATAGGTCTTGGTCTCAAATTGTAAAAGAAATCACTTTTATTGGTTCGTATTTCTCGGTCTCAAATTGTATCTTTGTTTTCCAGGTACTGTTTGGTCGTGGAACAAGAGTTCAGGTTCTGTAGTGTCTAATTGCTTTGACGGTGATACAACTGGTTGCAGAATGTTGTTGCTCTTTTTTTCAGTCAGTGTTCCTTTAACGCGTGCATCACTAAAAGGTAGAAAACGGGGTATAGTTTCAGTTTCTGAGTCACCGACACCCTCCTGGACCCACTGGTCATATGGCAGAGGAAGGGGGATCCTTTTACAATGGACCCCGTGGATCCAGTGCTTCTTTCACTCCACTCGGACTGCCGATCTTGTGGAGAGAAGGACGAGGTGCGGTCCGGTCCACCTGGGCTGGTCGTTTTTAGTTCTCTGAAAATTCTTGACCAAGACCCAGGATCCAGGGTCGATCCGATGTCCTGGAGTCTCAGAGACCGGAGGCAGGGTGTTGTGAACCTGTTGATGCAAAATACGCAATTTAGCCGTCAATTCATACAGGTAGTCAAGCAAAACAGGGTGTTCGAGCTCGCTGAACTTGGTGGGTCGTGGCACTCCCCATATGTTGGCCGGGCCGCCAAAAACAATTTCATAAGGACTGAGTTTCACTCGTGAATGCACAGTCATTCTGGTGGACAGGAGTGCTAAAGGTTAGAGCGTCAGGCCATTTAAGACCTGTGCTCGCTTGAATTTTGGCCAGTTTAAGTTTTAAAGTGCCGTTGTAGCATTCTACTAATCCAGCTGATTGAGGGTGATTTGCAGCGTGAAACTTCTGCTGTATACCTAGCCCTTCACATACTCTCTTCATTACTCGACCCACAAATTCACTTCCGTTATCACTCCGGACCATTCTAGGCATTCCGAACCTGGGGAAGAACTCTTTCACAAGGGCTTTCGCTGTGGATAAGGCAGTATTGTCTTTTAGAGGATATGCTTCTACCCATCTCGAGAAGGCAAAAACAACAACGAGTACGTATTTTAAATTGTTGCACCTCTCCATGTGGATGAAATCTAGCTGCAAAACCTTGAACAGATACGTAGAAGTTGCAAAATGACCAGCTGGAGTTGGGGTTCCCCTACCAGGATTGTGTTTCAAACATACCATGCAATTCTTGACCACATTCTCTGCACACTTGAGGATTCCTGAATTTTGCCATACTGGGGCCAACAACTCGCAAATCCCTTTCACGCTGATATGAGCCATTCCATGAGCCATTGTAACCACTGCAAGCACGTATGCATCGGGTAACAACCATGACTCGCTAACAATGTTAATTCGTAACCTGACAATCGAGCACTAGTTAAGTGCTGTGTCTTGGTTCTATTTAACAACGTGTCTATTGCATGTGGGACCATAACGACTGGTGTATTATTCATTCCTAGGCCAGCAGACTGTCGAATAGAAACAGCTGCTGCCACTGTGGCTCTTAAACAACTTGGCAATGCTCTAGCTACCAGATCCAGAGTCGACGAAAAATACGCGCATGGACGTTGTTTGTCCCCAAATAACTGAGTCAGCACTGACAATGCACAACCTTCCTTCTCATGGACATACAATGTAAAAGGCTTACTGTAGTTGGGGGTACCTAACACAGGAGCCGAACATAATGCTGTGCGCAGTTCAGAAAAACTTTTCTGACACTCTTCAGACCAAGGAACGGGATTGGGTGTGTCTTTACACGTTAATGCCACCAAAGGTTTGGCTAATAACGAAAAATTTGGAATCCACTGTCTACAGTACGATGTAATGCCCAAGAAAGCACGCACTTCTCTCTGTGTTCTTGGTACACTCAATTTCGCTATGGCCTGTATTCTTTCTGGGGTCAGTTTCCTTCCCTCCTTCGATAAGAGATGACCTAAGTAGGTCACTTCTTGTCGGCAGTATTGTAATTTTGAAAGTGACACCTTGTGATGCAAATCACACAAATGTCGCAACAATGACAACGTGGCTTTCTTACATATTTCCTCAGTATCTGCAGCAATGAGCAAATCATCAACGTACTGTACGAGAGTAGCACTTTCAGGTAAAACAATCGTATTAAGCTGTGTTTTGAGAGCTTGACTGTATATTGATGGACTTTCACAGTAGCCCTGGGGAGCGCGTGTAAAGCGGAAGCTGCGTCCTCCTAAACTGAAGGAAAAAATATCCCTGCTCTCCTCGGCAATCGGGATGCTGAAGAAAGCATTCTTCAAGTCAATCACCGAGAACCAAGTGGCAGAAGCTGGAATCATGGTCAATAGTGTAGTAATGTCGGGGACAACTGGGAATTGTGGCACAACGATCTTATTCACCTCTCTGAGATCAATCACAAATCTGTACACGGGTGGCTGAGATGTATCAGTTCGTTTTAAAACAGGCAGAACGGGACTATTGCAAACGTTGCCTCTTGTCTCTTCAATCACATCTTTTTCAATGAGCTTGTAAACGATCGCTAACAAAGCTTTCTCGCCCTCACTAGAAATTCTATATTGGGGAATTCGTGGCATTTGAACATTGGCTTTCAATGTTACAACATATGGTGGTATTTCTAAAAGACCAACATCATTAGGACCAGCAGCCCAAAGAATATCTGGAAGAAACGACAATTCTGCTGGAAGTTTATCCCTTGACAAATACATTGGAGAAACCACTTTCTTACCTAAAGTGAGTTTTACTCCTGAAGGAGAACAGTACAAAGTCGCATACAACCTTTTTAACAGATCCAATCCCAGCAAGTTTTCACCACAACCTGTTGTCAGGATAAGGGGTGCTTCTAATTCACGAGGACCAACAGAAAGAGACAAAGGGTCAGAAATCGGATTTCTAACTGGGGTGCCAGAAAAACCTACAGAAACATTCATTTCGCCAGACAAAGGTGCGCCAGGGAGTTTGGAGTGCATAATAGAACTCTTTGTAGCACCTGTATCCAACAGAAAAGGTTCTGACACACCTGATGTAATCACCCCAACGTATGGTCCACTCTGATCTACTGGAACTGAAACAACTCCCTCTCTTTGTCTATGGCTGTCCTAGCAATCGTTACCCTCCCAATGCTCATCTTCTGTATAGTAATCATCGACATAGTATTGAGCTGTCCTGTCAGATGCGTTATTCTGCTGATCGAACTTATTCATAGAATTTTGTGGTGGAAGGGGACATGCGTTCTGAGGGACGTTTCCGCGTCCTCTACCTCTAGGTGCTTGCTGAACACCACGACCTCTTGTGTTTGAACCACCATTTGCGCGCTGTAACAGAATAGGGCAATTATACTTGAAATTACCCTCTTCCTTGCAATATGAACATTGGTTGGGGCCCACAGGGACACGTGGCTGAGTATACTCGACTCTTTGCGAGTTCCTCTGATACTGTTGAGGCTGCTGAAAATTATTCTGATAGTTATTCTGACCACTATTATTCTGATTACCACCACCACGTGGCGGATATGCTTGCTGTAACAAAACCTTCGTTTTCAACTCCTTAGTCTTCTTTCCTGCTCTATCTTTTTCGTCTTTGTCTCTATTTTCGTAGTACTGTGCAGTAGCTAATATCTGCGCTGAAGACGAAACTGCCCAAGAACTTTCTGAATCCTTTAACTTTTTACACAATTCTGGAAGCAGATTGTGCACGAATGTATCGACGAACAATCTCTGACCACCTTCTGTGGTCATATCTTGACCACTGTGGTCGACAAATGTCTCTTCAAATCTGGTGAAGAAATCTGAGACAGTTTCTTCTTCTGCTTACATGCAGACAACTTATCCCAATTTACACGTATTGCAGGCATTATCGTTTTCATGTAATCAACTATCTTACCAGGAAGTTCGGCTACTAAAGGCTCAGGCTTAGCGCCACCAATTTGTCAGGCATCTGCAGCAGCAATATTAGCCCACGAGTCACCTAATTCCGGATCATGATCTGTATGACGAATCTTACCCCATAAAGGCTGTGGAACAACATTTCCAAATAACATATCGATATCGGCTAAATTCATGATACATGACCCTGCAGTCTGTGACAACTCTTTATAATACCCAGCAGGATTTTTACGCGGATCAGGTAATGTCTGTTTAAGGGCTAAAACTTCAGCTCGCTTCCATGGGACATGTACCCACACACGCTGAAAGTGTGGCAGAATAGGTGGGTCAACAGTTGTGTCACCCTCTCTCCATTGTGGGGGAACTTCTCTCATAGGGTACTGTCGCGCCTTTTTCCTACCAGATGCACCATGCTCAGATTGTGATCCAGAAGTGCTCCCCTTACTCCGATATGATAACAATATCTCAACCGCTCTCTCGACATAGGGACCTACGATCATGCCCTCTCCAAACTTGAACCGTACACGACACAACTCTTGCGGGTTGCATTCCAGATCATTGTCTTCCAAATCCTCACAGAGGAAAACACACATTTGCTCAAAAACATATCTCTGCGTCGGTGCTTCCCACTGACGGAAGACTTCCATGACAGACTCTACATCATACTTTACAGTATCCATAACCCATTTATGAGCTAAACGATTCAATGAATCTCTCTCTTGATAGTCAGGCAGTTGACTTCGCAACTGTCTTCGTCCTGTGTTAGGGGTCATAGTAGGCGACCCGAAAAGAGGTGAGAAAATATTAGTTACAGTGCTGGCCATTCTCTGTCGAACGGAAGGAGAAACTGAAGGGAGAACAGGTAGAAAAACGGGGTGAGATAAGGCAGAAGTAGAGGCAGTAGCAGAGGGAGCATTAGGAGAAATAGAAGGTGCACTAGGCAAAGTCGTAGAAGGCATAGGTGAAGTAGATGTAGTCGGTGGGCCTTGAGGAGGCTGCACCGAAGGAGCAGGAGCCAGCTGAAGAGCAGCTGCTGATTGCTGTAGAGGAGCAGGAGGCAATGCAATCACGGGTTGCGCAACTAAGGGTTGCGGAGGTGCTGTAGGAGTCTGCGCATAGGGGGGTGGTGAACTTAATAAATGTGCCATTAACGGATCTTTTTCAATGTTTTTCGCTGCATCCTGCTTGGGACGCGGCAAAACTGGATAGCATTTATCTATCACCATTTTACGTTGCCTGTGCAACTGCTCACTCATCTGTTCTTCTTCATTGTCTTTAAACTGCATAGCAGCTTGCATTACGGAAATACCCCTTTCTCTCTTATTTTTCTTCTCTAATTTAATTTCCTTCTGTCTGGCCTCTTTACGCCATAGGCGGAAAGAGTCAAACATCGCCGGCCGGGCTTTCTTTTTGAAAAGTTTAACTTCAAGGTTATCTAAGATTTCGGTATCAAAGCTACCATGTTGGGGCCATTTTAAAACACCATCTTTCCTGGTGTATTTGATCCACACTTCATTGTATGTGATGGGGCCTACTCCGTGTTTGACATATAACTCGTAAGTTGGAGTTCCAACCGGAGGAACCGGACATGAGTCCTCCAATCGGGAGTCCCTATTATTACAACCAAGACAAAACAAATTTCCAAGTCTAAGACCAGGCATCTTCGCTCTCTAGTCTAGTTCCAAACTTCAAAGGATGATCGATTACGATATTTCTCGTGAATACACGAGTCCTTCGGTTTTGGTGCTTGCAAGTACCAACAAATTATCCCAAAGGATACCCAAGACTAAAACCAACTAAGGACTGGGAGACGCTCCACTTATACTTAACTGAGATATCGATGACGTCACCAGAAGACTCGTCTTAGTGTTTCGCTCTACCAAACTTCAACGGTCCAAATTAGGGCGATAGCCAGGGCAGCAGTCCTTCGTAGCCGTCGGGAAGCGGGGAACCTCGCAGCAAAGACCTTCGGACCACGTCGACATGCAGGGGTCGATGAAGTGGTTGGCCGTCCTCCGGAATTTTCACACGAATTTCCTCACGAACCTCTGGCTGGGCTGGTACCGCTGGAATCGCCCCAAACGTTGGGCGCCAGCTGAGGTACTGTGTTTTTAAGAACCGGCACAGAACTGGTAACCCAGCGGTGTCAGGGTACACCCAGAGACCTCAAGTCCTTCCTGATTCAGACCACAGAAACTCAGAGTCTTCTAGGTGAAGTCAAGGATCGATTTTATTGGCTGCAACCAAGGTAACAAGTGTCCTAGAAGTACAACACACTGGGAGTATATTCTCAGGAGACTGCTCAAATTTACAAAGTCAGGCTTCTCTTCTTATACAGAACTTTAAGCTTCAGGCAAACATTCTTGGTTTTACGGTAGATCATTGACATATTTTCAATACAAAGAAAAAGCAGAGTCATGATGACATGTCCATATTTCACTTCGTCCAGCCCACGACAAATCACCCGGCAAGGCCCAACATTTCATCAGATATCGTTGGACCCCCAATAAAAACGGGCACCTCCCCATCATAAAGCAAATGAAGCAAAAAGAGCAGAGACAGATGTGAGCAAGATTCGGCAGGTGTGTGTGCGATGAAAAGGTTTTATGGCTTGTTGAGCCCTGATGCTATCTTGTTCGGCCACTAGGAGAGGAACTGACCTAACAGGTTCGGCCTGGGGCAATGGTTCCAACTTGCACAGGTCATAGGAATGTCGATTAAGGTGTACGTGTCCTTTTGGGATCGAATTCAGCTGGATTATAAGCCTATGTAAAGGGCAACTCACAAAATGGCTGCCATACATAAAATGGAAGCCGAGGGTTCTGAACGATAATGACGATTTCGAGGTGAAATCGTCACTCGAATATGCTGAAAATGCTTGTACATGGTGTACTCGTCATTCTCGGTCTTTTGATATCAAATTCGTCATGTTTCAACAAAGTTTAATTCTCGAGTCCAGAATTACTTATATGAGTCCAGAATTTTCAGAACCACACTGTAACAAATTACCAATAAACCTCTTACATGGATATACCTCCTGGCTACCTGTGATTATCATTACAATTCATCTACAACAGTTACCAAACAACTTAAAAGGACACACATATGAAAAGTTTGCCAAGCTTCCTTTTTTCAACAGCTCCACTATCGTCTTGTGGAACATAGCAGGTTTAAACCTTGATAAAATATCTCGGTTCCTAGGTATCCAACCTTCAATAGTATGCCTACAGGAAACTTGGTTTGTCGATAATTTTGACCAAAAAAATTACTTTGTCTTCAATACTCCAGCCACAAGGACCAGACGAGGACATGCAGAGGGAGGCCTGGCTATCCTGTTATCAGATGAATTAATCTAGGACCTTGAAATAATTCACCTAACTAGCCCACAATGTCTTAACCTAAAGCACTTAGATAAAAATGCCCGTACTAAGTCAATATTTCTGTTTAACATTTTTGTTCCTCCTGGGTTTGAACATGATACAATACTCAAACATATTCAACAAAATAAATATCACCCTAGGTTCAAATGAGAATACACAGATACTCCTAACGGGTGATTTTAATGCAAAGATATCTAATTCTCGACTACATGCATTTCGGAATTCGGTCCTGCTCTATCCCAGCGGCAGTTTTCCCAGACTATGTCAAAACGAATAAAAGAGGGCACATCATATTGGAACGAATCAATGAAATCAACAGGATAATTTTAAACGAAAGAACGAGAGGAGATGTGCCAGGTTCATATATGCGGAAGGGTCCATCAGGGCTATCTAGACTGGACTATATTATCATCAGTTACGACTTATTCAATACATTTTGCAGTTTATCTACACAATTTGTCCAAAGCAGTGACCACGCAGTACTTCGTCTGGAAATAGACATCCCTCTTCAGCCAGTTTCTATATGGTCTCTATAACATGGTAGAGGAGAGGTATTAGTCAAAGCCAGCCCGAATATTTTGGAGCAGCGAGAATTTTACCAAATTAACAAAGAAATTAATAGGATAATTGAGTTCCAGTCACTTGAGCAAACTAACGAGAGAGCCAATCCAATCTCCTAGTTTGAAAGTACTAAAATCTTGATAATAATAATAATTATAATAATAATAATCCACATTTTGTAAAGCGTGAACCATCACCCGTAAGGGTCTCTAGGCGCTGGGGGCCGTCGGGAAGATTAAGCAAGCTATTGCCCAGAGTCACATGGTGCTGGGCTAATCTGCCGCCAACCCCGGTGATCGAACCGTGATACCCAGATTCCGGAGTCAGTCACCCTGGCCGCGGCGCCACACCTCTCCCCTATCGAGTACTATGCGGAGGAAGTCTCTTCCTATTAAAAATAGTCCCTTAAAAAAGGAAGGCTCGATAATTAACCTCCTTTTTAGGAAAGTAAATAAGCTAACCAGGCAGCAATTTACAAATTTCTCTCCGGCTAGGAAGGCCAAAATTTCCACCCTGAAGGAAAGACAAAAAAGGCTCTGCATGAAAGAAAATAGAAGAAGAATGGACAGATACTGGGTAGACCTGCACAAAGCCATTTAACGTTACATAACATACGCCTCCCTCTCCGAGTAGGGGTGGTAGTGGAGGTGACTCGGGCATTTGAGGGCAGGTTCATGGCTCTGAGTCTGAGAGGGCTTTCTTCGGTCAGCCAGGCCCAAGCCAATTCCAGGGTGTCAAAGAAATATGTATTATCCTGAAAGACAATGCGTAGCCGAGCCGGGATGAGACATCTATATTGTGGGAAACATCATAAACCAGGATGATTTAACCACGACTCACCTGAACAACGAGGAGAGAATAACGAAGACTGATGAACAACGTCGGCCGGAACAACGAAAGGCTGAACAACGAAGTATAACGTGTCCTGTATACCGTCACTCCTCATAATTAAGGGAAGATTGGGAAGGGTGTGGGGGGTCTCCCACCAAAAAAAGGATTAATTAAAAATAAATAAATAATGGTATGCGTTGTCAAAGCATAAAAAGATAGAACATTTAGAACAGTTTTTAAAAAAAAATTGGTTCACGCAAGAAGTATTGCAAGTACAATAGTGCCATCTAATGGCCAAACACGAGATGTTTAATTTCGTGGTTTAGGAAGTCGTGCTTAAAAAGGTAGTGGTTAAAAATAGATCGTGGTTAGGCTTTCGTGGTTAAGGCAATCGTGGTTTAGGCAGTAGTTGTTTAGACATACAACCCTATATTGTAGGTTAAGAGTGTACAACTTTTGCTTGACTTCCATGTACAAACGTCTTTGGGTCTGGACCTCCCTTATGTAGTCTGGGAATATCATAATAGTATGGTTTTGGAAGGATAGGGTTTTCTGAATGTGGGCCTGTCGTAAGATTGAGTCACTGGCTCTGAAATTGAGGATCCTCGCAATGATGGGCCAGTGCAGGGCACCCGGAGGGGTTTGATGCCAGGGAGCGGTGGGCCCGTTCTACTGCAAACTAAGATGATAAAGCGTCTTTGGGCATCCATGAGGTGATCCATTGCTGAACAAAGGACTCCACAGGGCCTTGTTCTTAGCCCTCTGGAAATCCCACCAGGCGCAGAATGTTGCATCCAGATCTGTTCTCAGCCCGTTTATGTAGTTCCTTGGCTTCGGTTTGCAGTTGGGTCATCTGTTCTTTCAGTCTCTGGGCGTAGTCTTCAACCGAGGAGATGCGGGATTCAGTTTCAGTAATGCGGGCTGTCTCATTGTGGTGATCCTGTCGTGCTGTCGGAGCAGGACCTTATCCACCTGGACCTCCCCGATCTTATTGCCAACCGAGGCCTGGGAGGCCCTAATGGCTTGCAGGATCGTATTAAGGTCGTATCCTACCGGAGCGGGCCTCTCGGCAGTCCCGGACAGGGGCCTAGCATCGTTGCCAGTGTTTTGGTCGATTTTGGTCTGCGTTGCAGCAGGTTTTGGACCGCAGTCTTGTGGTTCTGAAAATCTGGACCCTGTTGTCATCCCGATATCGAGGTCCAATACCCGTGTCACAAAATATCAACGTACCATGACGAATTTGGTGTCAGCGAACCGATAATGATTAGGGCATCATTCCCATGCATTTGCGTCATAATCGAGGGTCGCCAACACCCCCAAATCGTAGTTTCCGTCCCAACCCCTTAGACTCCATTTTGTGAACGGCATCCATCTTACGTCTTGCCCTCATGATAAGTCAATTAAAGGTCGAGCTTGATCTAAAAGGACACGTCCTCCTTCCCTGACTTCCCCCTGACCTATCCCAAACGACTCCACTGCCTTTAGCCAAACCTGTCTGGGCAGCCCCTCGCCCAGTGGCCAAATGCAATAGCATCGATACATAACATTCCCCAAACCATTCACTACATACAAACCATGCTTTCTACAAACACACACCTGTCCTGTTCCCTGTTTATGGCCAGTTTTATGACTAGGAGGTGCCTTCCTTTATTAGGGTTTCATCGATATCTGATGGGAGTTCCGGGCTTGGCAGAGTAATCTATCACACATTGGACATCTAAAATACGGGCTTGCCTACATGACTTCGCTCTTTTGTATTATTGTAGAAATATGTGTATAGCCATATCACAAACTCAAGAATTCTCGCTCGCAGCTATTATTTCTGTATATAAGGAGAAGGCTGGTCCTGTAAAAATGAACAGTCTCCTGAGAACACATGACCCGTGTTTGTCGTGCTTCTAGGACACCTGTTACTTGGTAGCTATCAATAAAAACTCGATCTCTGACTCGACTAGAAGACTCCGTGTTTCTGTGGTCCGGAACAGGGAGAACTCAGAGGCCTTCGGGTGTTATCCCCTGGCACCAAACGGGTTCCTAAAAGCCCGTTACCTCAGTTGGCGCCCAACTCGGGGCGATATCAAGCGGCGACGGTCCAAGCCAGATGTTCGTGAGGAGCTTCGTGTGAAAATTCCGGAGGACGGCCAGCCACTTCAGCGACCCCTGTATGTCGACGTGGTTCCGAAGGTCTTTGCTGCGAGGTTCCCGCGTCCCGACGGCTACGAAGGACTGCTGCCCTGACTATCGCCTTGTTTTGGACCCAGTGATCCTTGGTAGAGCGAAACGATAGACGAGTCTTCTAGCGACGTCACCGATCTTCAAATACTTCAGTTAAGTATAAGTGGAGCGTCTCCCAGTCCTTAGTTTGTCCTTAGTTTTTGGTATCCTTGAGATACGCCTTGATTTGGTACTTGCAAGCCCCAAAGCCGAAGGACTTGTGTTTTCACGAGAAATATCGTAATTGATAATCCTTTGAAGTTTGAAGCTAGACTAGTGAGCAAAGATGCCTGGTTTTAGCAGACTTGGAAACTTGTTTTGTTTTGGTTATAGTAAGGACTCCCGATTAGAGGATTCCTGTCCGGTTCCTCCGATTGGAACTCCAACATATGAGCTCTACGTAAAGCACGGCGTAGGCCCTATCACATATAATGAAGTGTGGATAAAATACACCCGCAAGGATGGTGTTTTAAAATGGCCCCAATATGGTAGTTTCGACTCAGAAATATTAGATAACCTAGAGGTCAAATTATTTAAGAGAAAAGCCCGGCCGGCGATGTTTGACTCTTTTCGCTTATGGCGCAAAGAAGCCAAACAGAAAGAAATAAAGTTAGCAAAAAAGAATAAAAGAGGTATGTCGATGGTGCAAGCTGCCGTTGCATACAGGGATAACGAGGAAGAGCAAGAAAGCAAACAAATACTTAGGAGCAAGAAACTAGCAGTAGATAAATGCTACCCGATGTTACCAAATAAGGGACAAGGTCAAGAGGAAAGATCCGAGAAAGATCCATTAATGTCCCACTTATTAAGCTCACCTCCACCTTATGCGTTAGACGCTACTACAACGCCAAAGCGTTTTTCTATACCACGCCCCGGCGCACGAAACACAGCTTTTGCACACACGCCAGCTACTGTTCAGCTGGTTCCTACTTCTCCGGCGCAGCCTTGTCAAGGATCGCCATCTTTACTACCTACCCCATCTACTTCTACGACTTTGCCTACAGCTCCAGCTATTGTCTATGATACCACGTCTGCTACTACTTCAACTTCCTCTACTATTGCCTCTACTTCTTCTTTGCCTCAGCCTGTTTTTTCCGATGCACTTGCTCCTCCGCAAGCTTCTCCTTCTATTAGACAAAGAGTGAGAGGTACCGTCACTGGTCTGCTTTCACCTTTCTTCGGGTCGCCTAAGACGACCCCTAAAACAGAAGATAGACAGTTACGTAGTCAACTGCCTGATTACGAGGAAAGAAAAGTGCTAAATGAACTAGCCCGTAAATGGATTACGGATACTGTTAGATATGATGTTCAGTCTGTTATGGAAGTTTTCCATCAATGGAATGCACCCACTCAGAGATACGTATTCGAAGAAATGTGTGTATATCTGGGCGAAGATTTGGAGACAAATGATCCCACATACACAATGAACGAACTATGGCGTACACGCTTTAAGTTCCACGAAGGCATGATTACAGGCAGAGATGTTGAGAAAGCGATAGAGTTATTACTCTCTTATAGGAGTAAAGGAAACGTCTCTAGATCTTTATACGAAGACGACGTATCAGATAGGAAAAGAGCGAGACAGTACCCCATGAGAGAGGTTCCTCCGGTTTGGAGGGAAGGCGATGCAAATGTAGTACCGCCAATTCTGCCTCATTTCCAGCGTGTATGGGTACATGTCCCCTGGAAACGATCCGAAGTCTTGGCGCTCAAGCAGACATTGCCTGATCCTCGTAAAAACCCGACTGGGTATTATAAGGAGTTATCGCAAACTGCAAGCTCATGTATAATGAATTTAGCGGACATAGACATGCTGTTTGGGAACGTTGTCCCACATCCTCTATGGAGCAAAATACGCCATACGAACCATGCCCAAGAACTAGGTGACTCATGGGCGAACATTGCCGCTATAGATGCTAGACAAATTGGTGGTTCTAAACCTGAGCCGTTAATAGCTGAACTTCCCGGTAGAATTATTGCATACATGAAAACAATAATGCCTGAAGTACGCGTGAACTGGGACAAGCTATCTGCATGCAAGCAGAAGAAAGATGAGAATGTGTCTGACTTTTTCACAAGATTCGAGGAGACTTTCACCGATCATAGTGGTCAGGATATGGCTACCGAGGGTGGCCAAAGATTGTTTGTAGACAAGTTCGTACATAATTTAATCCCTGAACTATGTAATAAATTGAAAGATTCAGAGAGTGCTTGGGCTGTCTCTACGTCAGCTCAAATTTTAGCTACGGCCCAGTACTATGAAAATAGGCGCAAAGACGAGCTAGATAAAGTAGACAGAAAGACAAAAGATTTAAAAACTAAAGTTCTTCTCCAGCAAGCCTATCCACCTCGCACGGCTAGTCAGCCCAGTTATCAACCGCAACATCAGTATTCGAGAAACGCGCAAGGAAACGAGTTTTCCCACCAGCGTATTGCTTATGGCCCAAATCAATGTGCATATTGCAAGGAAGAGGGTCACTTTAAAAGTAATTGTCCGGCTCTTGCGGGACGTTTGAGCGGTGCTTCGGGTGTAAGGGGAAGAGGTGTTCAACATGCCCCTAGAGGTAGGGGCCGTGGAAATTCCACGCAGAATACAACTTCTTTTACGCCTCAGAATTCGATGAACAGCTTCGACCAACAGAATAATGCGTCGACCAGGTCAGCTCAGTACTATGCTGACGACTATTACACCGAACATGAATACGAGGGTAACGATTGCTAGGACAGCCATGGACAAAGAGAGGGAGTTGTTTCAGTTCCAGTAGATCAGAATGGACTTTATGTCGAGGTAATAGCCTCAGTAGTGTCAGAGCCATTTCTGCTGGATACTGGTGCTACAAAAAGTTCTATCATGCACTCGAAACTTCGTGGCGCACCTTTGTCTGGCGAAATGAATGTCTCAGTAGGATTCTCTGGTGCCCCTGTTAAAAAACCCGATCTCCAGTCCTGTATCTCTTTCTATTGGCCCATGCGAATTAGAGGCACCCCTCATTCTTACAACAGGTTGTGGTGAAAACTTGTTAGGATTGGATTTGCTAAAAAGGTTATATGCGACTTTGTACTGTTCACCATTAGGAGTACAACTTACTTTCGGTAAGAAAGTCATTTCTCCAATGTATGTGTCGAAAGAAAATATTGCAACTGAATTGTCGTGTCTTCCTGATGCACTCTGGGCGAATGGTTCTAATGATGTAGGTCGTTTGGAGATAGCACCGTATGTCATAACGTTGAAAGCCAACATTAGGTTGCCACGTATTCCCCAATACAAAATATCTAGCGAATGTGAAAAGGCGTTATTGACTATTGTTTATGACCTGATTGATAAAGACGTCATCGAAGAAACAACAGGAAATGTTTGTAACAGTCCAGTTTTGCCCGTCTTAAAACGTACTGATCCTTCACAACCCCCTGTGTATAGGTTCGTGATCGACCTCAGAGAAGTGAACAAGATAGTTATCCCACAGTTTCCAGTTGTCCCCGACATTACTGCTTTATTGACGATGGTTCCAGCTTCAGCAAATTGGTTCTCGGTGATTGACCTGAAGAACGCTTTCTTCAGTATCCCGATTGCTGAGGAGAGTAGAGATATTTTCGGATTTAATTTAGGAGGACGAAGTTTCCGCTTCAAGTGCGCTCCTCAAGGCTACTGCGAAAGCCCATCAATATTCAGTCAGGCCCTGAAAACACAACTAGACACGATTGTTCTACCAAATGGTTCAACTCTGATTCAGTATGTAGACGATCTACTGATCGCTGCAGACACTGAAGAGATTTGCAAGAAAGCTACGTTATCATTATTGCATCACTTATGTGACATGAAGCACAAAGTGTCTCTTTCCAAACTACAATTTTGCCGACAAGAAGTAACCTACTTAGGTCACATCTTGTCGAAGGAGGGAAGGAGACTGACACCAGAAAGAATACAGGCAATCGCAGAACTAAGTGCCCCAAGGACACAGAGAGAGGTTCGAGCCTTCTTGGGCATTACATCGTACTGTAGACAATGGATACCGAATTTCTCACTACTAGCTAAACCCTTGCTGGCACTACTCTGTAAAGGCACGCCAAATCCTATGCCTTGGTCTGAAGATTGCCAGACGAGTTTTCACAAGTTGCGTGATGCATTATGTTCGGCTCCTGTGTTGGGAAACCCCAACTACAGTAAGCCTTTTACATTATATGTCCACGAGAAGGAAGGTTGTGCATTATCAGTATTAACACAACATTTTGGGGACAGACAGCGCCCATGCGCGTATTTTTCGGCAACTCTAGACCCTGTGGCTAAAGCCCTTCCAAGTTGTCTGAGGGCTACCGCCGCAGCAGCTGTCTGCATCCGACAGTCCGCTGGATTAGTCATGAATAATACTCTGATCGTTATGGTTCCGCATGCAGTAGACATTTTACTAAACAGGACGAAGACACAACACCTTACTAGCGCTCGACTATCCAGTTACGAACTTACGCTGCTAGCAAGTCACATCCACATAAAGAGGTGCGATACACTGAATCCCGCAACGTTATTACCCATTCCGACAGGAACAGACGAGATTGATAAACATGACTGCTGCTTTAGGACAGAAGAAGAGACAAAAGGGAGAGTAGACTTACAGGACACTCCCCTTCCTGAATGCAATGATACTTTATGGGTTGATGGTTCATGTTTCAAGCTGCCGAATGGTGATACGACTGCAGCATATGCCGTAACGACATTACACACCATTATAGAGACTGCGCGCATTTCACATAATTCTGCACAAGCTGCAGAGCTAATTGCGCTTACCAGAGCATGTGTGTTAGCGAAAGGAAAACGAGTGAATGTGTACACTGACAGCCAATACGCCTTTGGTGTGGCTCACAGTTTTGGGAGATTGTGGCGTGAACGTGGGTTTCTTACGTCACATGGTGCAAAGATACAACATGGTCAGCTAGTTAATGAGCTCCTCCAGTCACTGACCTTGCCACTACAAGTTGCCATTATAAAATGTAGTGCACACAAAAAGATTCAGGATGATGTTGGCCGCGGGAATGCATTTGCAGACGAGGTTGCGAAAGAGACTGCAAGGAACACAATGAGTCGGATGTATGTTGTAGGTCCCGCTAGATGGATTACTGATGTAGGAATGTGTGAGGACACCATTGAAAGCGTGAAATCTATACAAGCCGAGGCAACTGAGAAAGAGGTGAATGAATGGAGAGAAAGTAAGGGTAGATTAGACACGAATGGTTGTTGGGTCGAATTGTCAGAACACCAGCGATGGTTATTGCCTAACGCCTATGTACTTGCGGTAGTAACAATGGCTCACGGATTTGCACACATCAGTTCGAGAGGAATCTGTAAAGTATTGGCCCCAGTATGGCAAAATAGCAATATCCCGAAATATGCAGAGAATGTGGTCAGAAACTGTATGGTGTGTTTGAAGTACAATCCCGGTAAGGGAACCCCAACTCCAGCTGGTCATTTTGCGCCTCCAACGTATCCGTTCGAGGTTTTGCAGCTCGATTTCATTCACATGGAGAGATGCAACAATCTGAAGTATGTGCTCGTTGTTGTTTGCGCTTTCTCCAGGTGGGTGGAAGCGTACCCCCTTAAAGACAACACTGCCTTGTCAACCGCCAAAGCCCTTGTCAAAGAGTTCTTCCCGAGGTTTGGCATGCCTAGAATTGTCTGGAGTGATAATGGAAGTGAATTCGTAGGACGCGTGATGAAGAGAGTGTGTGAATTTTTAGGCATACAGCAAAAATTCCACTCTGCGAATCACCCCCAATCAGCTGGATTGGTAGAGTGCTACAACGGCACTTTAAATCTCAAATTAGCCAAAATCCAAGCCAGTACAGGTCTTAAATGGCCTGACGCCTTGCCCCTAGCACTCTTGTCAACGAGAATGACAGTCCATTCCAGATTAGGACTTAGCCCCCATGAGATAGTGTTTGGCCGCCCAGCCAACGTCTGGGCGTGCCAAGACCAAAGAAACTTAGCGAAATAGAGCACCCCGTACTGCTTGACTATTTGTGCGAATTGACAACTAAATTGCGTGTTTTACACCAACAGGTTCACAGTTCCTCTCCACCAGCCTCTGACGATCCAGGTCACTCCATCACACCCGGCACGTGGGTTTTGGTGCGGAACTTCCAGCGCACCAACAACGGACAGCCGAGGTGGACCGGACCTTACCTGGTACTTCTTTCCACGAGGTCAGCGGTTCGGGTGGACGGCAAAAAGAACTGGGTGCACGGGACCCATTGTAAACGGGTCCCTCTGCCCCTTCCATACGACCGGTGGGTCAGCGAAGGAATTGCCGACTCCGAGACAGAATCCATCCCTCGCTTCATCCCTTTCAGCGATGCACGTTTAAAAGAAACTGGTACCGAAAAGGAGAGTGATCATATTTTACAAGGATTTGTGCCACAGTCTATGCAGTTGGACACTACCGAACCTGAGACATTGTTTGAAGACCACACCGTACCTGGGAAAGAACAGTATAATCTAAGGTCAAGACAAAGAGACTAATAAAAAGACACACAAACGAATGTAATTTTCCCTTCCCCCAAGAACTATTTTTGATTTTTCAGCTCTCTCGCTCTCAGGAAACTTGCTCATTTTTGATTTTCGAACCGCCATCCGGTTCTGCTGCTAGGGTCGCGGTTGAAGGCTGGGGAGTGCAACTGGGGACGTTTAGGTCAACGGTTCTGGTTGGTCCAAGGGAGTTACCCCGGACTGAACAGAGCGCACCCCCTGGCAGAACCAACCTACCACCGCGGGCAGCAACTAGAGGATGGAGTTTCCTAGGGTAAAGAGACCTACCAGACTCCCAAACTTTGAAAGACAATTATGCACTGTACTGGCCAAAAGAAAGTTTCTGATAACATGTATTTTAATGTTGTGTAGCATAACGATGTTTTTGACTGGTTATACTCTATTCGTATTCCGAGTTACCTTTCCAAATGACACCCGGCCACAGCCTCCTCCTACTATCTCTCCACACTACTTTCACCCTCTACCTGAACACGAATCTGCCAGAAGACTCGAATTTGTAAATAACTCATTTATTCAACTCCTACACCAACACCAGTCCATCATGAACACATCGAACTGTTGGATATGTGGACTCATGCCACACACAACGGATAAGGGTATCCCATATTTCATCCTGCCTTTCAGTTATTATGGTTCTCTGTGGGCTTTCCAGACCATGTTCCTATTCGCCCTAGAACCATACCCGACACGTTCTACTGAAAGTGATTCCAGTAACAAGGCACTAATAGCAGGGATAAGAAATATGAGTAGAGAGTTCGACACCTATCTTACGATTCCCAAAGATGAACTCACTCCGTACACTCGTTGGAACGTAACCAAATATGGGGTTTACCTGAGTAAGAGCCAGACAGCAAAGAAATCCCGCCCAGTTTGGATAGTACCCAACCGAGGTCACTTATGTTTACAGGGTATCGGCAGGGATCCCAAAGCTCAATTAGGGAAGAGTATATGCGCGGAAACATATGTGTTCGCTTCCCGAACTTCCCCTATACTATTAGCAGCCAAAGGCACGTATTTCGTCTGCCATGACCAAGCTTACACGTGGTTGCCCCCTGACTTCTCAGGTACATGCTTTATCGCATTTCTGCTGCCTCCCACTTACACGGCCAGAGCAGATTACCATCGGACAAGGACAGCTAGAGGTGTCGTGAGTAAAGACGACACCGCGGGTCAGGAATTCGCTGACTTCGCAAAGGGTTTTCTGCCATTTTGGGGGCCTATGGTAAACAGCAGGAATATTCGCCAGTTATCGAGGATAGTTGAATCCGCCGTGACTACAACGGCCGGAGCCCTTGGAAATTTGATGACCGAACTTCAGTCGGATCGACTTATGACCCTTCAGAACCGAGTTGCCCTAGATATCATACTCGCCGATCGTGGTGGTGTGTGTAGAGTGATCCAATCCAGTTGTTGCATTTTCGTCCCTGATAACGCACCGACAGTGTACCAAGCCATCTCTAAACTACACGAAATATCTGATTCCCTCCACGTGGAAAAAGGAGATTGGTCCTTACTAGGGTGGTTCTGGGAACTGATCGCTACATGGGGATGGAAAACACTGATCTTCATTGGGATGATCTTAGCACTTCTGTTTATGTTCTGCCTGTGTATACAGTGCGCTCCTGCACTATGTGGCCTCTGTGCTACGTCATGTGTACGGAAGCCTGTGTCAGGAGACGAACTGAGCAACAGAATGATGTTACAGCAGCATCTCCACGAATTCCTTCATACGGATTTGGACTCCGATTAATATGAATTATTGCCTTACATAAGGGCAAAAGGACGGTCTGTGGTTCTGAAAATCTGGACCCTGTTGTCATCCCGATATCGAGGTCCAATACCCGTGTCACAAAATATCAACGTACCATGACGAATTTGGTGTCAGCGAACCGATAATGATTAGGGCATCATTCCCATGCATTTGCGTCATAATCGAGGGTCGCAAACACCCCCAAATCGTAGTTTCGGTCCCAACCCCTTAGACTCCATTTTGTGAACGGCATCCATCTTACGTCTTGCCCTCATGATAAGTCAATTAAAGGTCGAGCTTGATCTAAAAGGACACGTCCTCCTTCCCTGACTTCCCCCTGACCTATCCCAACCGACTCCACTGCCTTTAGCCAAACCTGTCTGGGCAGCCCCTCGCCCAGTGGCCAAATGCGATAGCATCGATACATAACATTCCCCAAACCATTCACTACATACAAACCATGCTTTCTACAAACACACACCTGTCCTGTTCCCTGTTTATGGCCAGTTTTATGACTAGGAGGTGCCTTCCTTTATTAGGGTTTCATCGATATCTGATGGGAGTTCCGGGCTTGGCAGAGTAATCTATCACACATTGGACATCTAAAATACGGGCTTGCCTACATGACTTCGCTCTTTTGTATTATTGTAGAAATATGTGTATAGCCATATCATAAACTCAAGAATTCTCGCTCGCAGCTATTATTTCTGTATATAAGGAGAAGGTTGGTTCTGTAAAAACGAACAGTCTCCTGAGAACACATGACCCGTGTTTGTCGTGCTTCTAGGACACCTGTTACTTGGTAGCTATCAATAAAAACTCGATCTCTGACTCGACTAGAAGACTCCGTGTTTCTGTGGTCCGGAACAGGGAGAACTCAGAGGTCTTCGGGTGTTATCCCCTGGCACCAAACGGGTTCCTAAAAACCCGTTACCTCAGTCTTTCCCCATGGTTCACGGAAAAGAAGGTCAGGCAATGGATATTGTTGAGGCTGCTTAGAGTCGGGCGGTCTTTACAGTGATTCCCTTTGTTTGGTTTTGTCCAGGCATCTTGTGGGTTCACGTGAGGCCTTGCTGGTCTTTCGGGTGGAGGGGGGGGATCCCGATATCGCCCAGGTGAGGCCGATTGGCGGTGCTGAGGTAGGACCCAATGTCAGGCAGAGCGGGTCCCCACCGTCGATGCCTCAGAGCCACAATAAGGATAGGGGTAGGCAAGTCCTTGGGATATGGCCACTTCAGCCCGAAGTTTCACTAGATTCTCCGATACTTGCAGTGAAGGGCTGATTGGGTTGGCTGGGGAAAGACAAGGTCCTGGAAGAGCTCGTGCCAGGGGTTGCCGCCGTCATCGTAGTGTGTGTTTCTCTTCAGGGCTGAGCCTCCAGTGGCCGGGCCCGATGGACATCGCCTGGGGTGGTGGTGGGGGGGAATTGGACCAATTTCACTCAATGTCGGGCCTTCCCCACTCAGCCCCCCATGCCTCCCCCACCGCCAGCAGTCAGAACGGTCCAGATCAGTCTGGTGACAGCTGCACACCCGGCACAGGATGCTGTTGCTGGAAACCCTGTGCTCCCAGGGCCAAGTCAGGGGTTCGACCCCAGTCTGCTCTGCTTGGTGACTGCTGCCTGTAGGATGTGGGAGTAAGGGTTAAGGTCCACAGCCTGTAGGGCGCAGAAGGGATGTACTCTGTTCCCCTCGGGCATCCAGAGTTGGGTTGGGGTTTTCTGGTTGGATTAATGGAGGGGATAGTGAGCATTAGCCAAGTGAGGACGCCAGAATGAGGAATCTTGGGAGGTTGGGGGGGGGGGGGGCTCTGGCCCTGTTGCTCAATGGGGAAGGGAGGGGGGACAGAGGTCCACCGCTGCATGAGCTAGCAGTCGATCTCCCTTACCTGGTGAAAGTCAGGTGTCATCCTGCGTCGCTGCACAGTAGGATGACGAGGCCGGCTCTTCTCCTCTGGCAGTGTCGAAGCACTGGCTCTCCAACCTAGGGCTCACCAGCCCCTCAGGCCCAGGGCCCCCTCCCGGGAGGCCTCCCAGTCAAGGAAGAGGGGCTCCCAACAGGATCCGAGCTTCCCAGAGCAGGAGCCGGCAGCAGCCGAGGAGTCCCAAGGAGATTCGATGGTCTGAGGCCCCACTGCGCTACCACCGCAGCCGATCCTTAGCCTTCATTAGGTGCGGGTGGGTAAGTCTTCAGTCCCAATCTCCCTCAGGGTCATCTCCAAGGGCTTGGAGGCAGGTGGTCTATATGGATCCTCAGATGTGATCGCTCCAGTCGTGACAGGCTCCGGCCAGGAGGCCCCTGCTCTGGAATGTGTGTAGGGCCCTATCACTCACAAGTCCGTAAGAGAGGTGGCGCCGGGTGAGGGGCTCCTGCGTCGCACCAGGCCGGGACCAGGACATGGGTATCTCCGCGGGGCAGAGTGCGCCTCTGGGCCCACCTCGCGGGTCAGAGGACTTAATCGCTGTGTAGTTTTGTCCCAGGTACTCCCGGGGCCTCCGATTGCTGCTTATGATTGATGCAGGGGCCTCAGGAATGTGTTGGGCCACATCTACATCGCTGTGAGGCAGGAGGGTGATCTCTGGCCTTTATGATTTGGTGTGGGGAGTGCCAGCTGCCATTTTGTCAGAGGTGCAGTCGGGAGGCCCGGGGCAGATCCGAATGCTGCACCTCGCGTTTCTTGGGTCTGCTCCATGCCAACATCCACTCCTGTCTGCGGTTAGATGGGTATCGCCGCTGGAAGGGGAGGACAGCAGCCGATGGTGGCGGATCCTCGGAGCGGATGACATAGGGGTCCAGAGCACTCTAGAATGCGACCGCCATCTTGACACTCCAAGCCACACACTCCGAAAAATTTTGATCAAGAATAAATAGCTCCAAAAAAAAATAGTACAGTTTAATCTACTTACATTTATTTAGGGAGAGTTTTCTCCCAGTCTATTGGAACTGCCTTGCAATGTCAATGAACTGAATTCAAAATAGTATCCCATGCAAGTGCTATAAAAAAGTTTTATACATCTACTGGGAGGCAACATTTTTCAGCCCTCTTGGAAATTTATCGAACAAAGATTATCCCTATTTTAATATATGGTTTAGAATATATTTCTATAAAATATATATATTTTTATTTAAATCTCAAGGATGGAAAACTCTTACGTATGCTTACTACTACAAGTCAAGCCACTCCTGTTCACGTACTCCGACTGGAATTAGGGGTAGTGAGTGCATATAAAAGAGCCTTGGCAAACCGTGTCAGGTGGGCTTATAACATATTGTATGCACCTGAAGATATGTTGAGAGCAATTATATGTCAAGAAACTTTAAGGCTGGGCCAGGAACAAATATGTTTAAAGGAAATTTAGAGATTGCTTTGGAGCACTCCCAGTGCTCAAAGAATCTTTTTCTAAAGTTTTATCAGAAAAAATCTACTTGGAGCTTGAGATATGAAATGGATAAACTTTATTGTCCACAGTTATTGCATTATAAGCGATCACTAGCCAGGGTGGAGTATAAAGAGGGTACACAGACATAATATCGACTCCAAAATATCGTTTGGACATAATATCGACTCCAAAATATCGTTTGGAGAAAATATCGACAGGACAGAATATCGACAGCCAAAATATCGTTTTTAAGGTAAGTGAAGTAATATTGTTTTTATTTTTAGGGTTCAGGGTCAGTTTTGGGTTTTTGGGTAAAGGGGTAATTTTAGGGTTCAGGGTTAGTTTTGGGTTTTTGGGTAAAGGGGTATTTTTAGGGTTCAGGGTCAGTTTTCAGTTTTTGGGCAAAGGGGTATTTTTAGGGTTCAGGGTCAGTTTTCAGTTTTTGGGTAAAGGGGTATTTTTAGGGTTCAGGGTCAGTTTTCAGTTTTTGGGTAAAGGGGTATTTTTAGGGTTCAGGGTCAGTTTTCAGTTTTTGGGTAAAGGGGTATTTTTAGGGTTCAGGGTCAGTTTTCAGTTTTTGGGTATTATTTTATTATATTTTATTACTATATATATATGTTTAATAAATATGAAATAAAAAAATATTTATTTAACTTTCATTAATTATTTAATTATTATAAGTTAATTTAAGTAATTTTAAGTATATTTTAGTAATTAATTATTAATATTAATTTAATTTAACACTGTTTTTAGTAAATACGATATTTTTTACAACTATATTTTTGTAAACGATATTTTTAACTCGATATTTTTGTACTTACCTGTTTGTAGATAGAAACTCGATATTTTGACTGTCGATATTTTCTCAACGATATTTTTGATGGTCGATATTCTTTCAGTCGATATTCTTTCAGTGATCCTATAAAGAGATCCCAAAATATTTGAGTTTTACACTGGACCATAAGGTTAGGCGTTGCATCCTGATGCTAAGACTGAGGACATTACCACTGAAAGATATAACAAAAAATGGGGCAGTAATTTTGATAAAACCAGCCAATGTGATTTGTGTAGAGGATGAATCCAAGATTTGGTACATGTCCTATTTGTCTGTCCAAATAGCAGCTTGGCCGATGCCCGCAATCAATTCTTAAAACCGATTTGCACAAATTATAATAGTTTTAGAGCAATGGATCTGCTTGAGCTTATAAGACCCCCACCAGATGAATTTGTATGTCACAAAGTTTAATTATTTGAAAGTGTTTCTCCCGCTATTTTAGAGATGTTTAAATTAAGAAGAAGAATCTCTTTTGTATATAATGTTTTTCGTGATATATCGTGGTACTATGGAATTGGAAATATGTATAAACTATATTAACATATTCTGGATCTCGGAAGAGGTTTATACCAATTAAATTAAATTTAATTTCACTAACACTCCCTCAACTGCCCTGATATTGTCACACCTCTTATACGATCCCACTCCATTCCCCTTCATTATTAGCACTGGCCGCTCTCATACCACTGCTGGCCTGGACAACCCCATGAGCCTCTGCAGTGTCTTTACACCTTTGACCCACTTGGGCTTTAAAACTTCATGTTTATGCTCTTAACTTAATTTCTCAGAGATGACGTAAAAACCCTAACGTCCCCTAGGTCAGAAGAGCAGTCCCCGTTCACATGTCACATGCTTTAATCCATCTTGCATTTCCTAAGAGAAAATCGTTTTTTCAGATGACGTGTTTCTGTCTCTTTATTGTCATACAACATATGACTCTAATGAATTACAAATTGTGAAGTTGTCCCCCCTCAGGTCTGGGTGAGCTCAGACTGTGGTTGGGTGTTTATGACGGGCACGATTGAGAATCCGGAGACTGAAGGCTCGACAGGTTTCTCACAGTGCCTGCCAATGGCGCATTCAGACTGAATGCAAAGTTTGTGAATGTATAGGGTGGGTGAGATCCATAACGGGATTGGTATTGTCTAATTTGTTTTGTTAGGTAGAAGTGTGTATGTTGACAATTTGGCTACTCATAACTGCACAGCACACAAAGCACTGAGATCATGGAAGATATAAGACAAGGAATGATTGATCCACACACAAAGCCGCAGATTAGACTCCTTACAAGGAATGTTAGAGGGTTGAATGACCGTAAGAGAATACGGAAGGCGATAGAATATCTCAAACGCTACAGTGTAGATGGAGCAATATTACAGGAGACGCACCGGTCCCCCAATCGTGATGAATTGACGCAACGTAGATTGCCAGGTCAATCAATCAATCAAAGTACTTTATTCAGCTTTTGTATAAAAAACATAAAAGTCCAAGTTAGATTGTAGCGGACGGATCCCGCCCATGAATATCATTGAATAAATAGTTTTAATTCATTATAAAGTACATGAAAAAAAGGACATAAAAATGTATCTACATCATATATAAAAATCAAGAATGCTCACATTTTCAGGACTACATCATATATGAAATTTAGTCACAGCTAGATCTAAGCCTAACTGTAACCTTTAAAAAGCTAAGAACGTGCCATAAAGTGGACCCCGAAAGCATGGCCAAAAAGGTAAAAGCAGGGCACACTTGGGTAAAGTTTGCTAGTTTTAAAATGGGGATTAGAAACATCTCCCTCGGCACCTCATAATAACTACAAAACATTAAAAAATGAGTCATATCCTGAGGGGATTTGCCATCGCAACCACATGGCAACAGAGTCTCGCCTTTTCTACTCCCCCGCGGGTGGGCGGGGAGAAGGTGAAATAAATCAAAACGTAATCTTGTTAACCCCTTTGCTGCTGGCGTCGGACAACGGCTGTTATCGAGCGCACTATCTTCGTAGTGCTGCGCATGTCCGTTGGCTGACGTGGCACCGCCCACTGTGTTACACCGCCGCACCGCTGCTGAATTACCGCCGCAGTTAATAAAAAACGGTCATGCATTTTGGGAAGCCCTAGGAGGTACGGTTCTATTGTGGGTACGTCTTAAGAATAATATATTTACGTACACTGGACTTCATTAACTCACGCTCTTCCCTGTTCACCAGCCGCTGTCTAAAAAAAGTCTCCTTGGCCTAAAGAAGATCTTTTCTTTCTTTGAATTCGGATTACTATAGAGATCCGCCCTACCAGGAGTCCTATATCCATCCTGGATGTATTTTAACCAAGGAATGTAGTGCCCATGGTCCAGAGCCATACAATCCCTTAGGATCTCTCTATTTAGGGCGGTACCCTTGCTCAACCAGACTTTGAGCCAATGAGAAAGGGGGCGAAACAACAACATATCAATTTGTTGCATCAGTATTTACCTCACATCCTAGAGGGATCCTTATCTGGGATGACAAATATGCAGGTGTGAGGATAAAAAATGTACACATTGACCAAAGCGGTAGATTTGTGGTGGACCGTTGTTATAAGGAAGACGTAGCAGTCCTGTTGGTTGGATTTTACGGTCCTAACTATGATGACCTACCTACCTGCACCAGGACGATGGCCTGCCTCAGATTTGGAGGAGCAACTTTAATTACTTCCTGGACCCTGCTAAGGATAGATCAAGGGACCCGGCCCGCAGACCGGCAGCGGCTGCAAAAGCCATCACAGATATAATGGACTGTTTGGGAATGGTGGATATATGGAGACATTGCTCAAATACGGGGGCGGGTATATGCACTATTCCACCGTACATGGCATACCCACTGGGATAGATTATTGGTTAATCTTTAAGAGCCTAGTGCCTAGGGTTACCCAACGTGAACCTCCCCCGTACATATTCGGATCACTCGCCAGTGATATTGACCATGGAGCTCTGACAATGCCAGACCTCTGCCTTTACTTGGCGATTCCCACCATGCTCTCTCCTAGACTCCGCCTTTAAAGTGGAATTGAGCCAGCTAATAAGTGAGTTTTTCTTAGGCAATGTAGGCTCAGTGGATATATTTGCTACGGTCTGGGAAACATTCAAAGTCTATATCGGGGGAATGGTTATATCACAGCACTAAGGGGTACTGAAATCCCTCCGGAGTAGGTGAACACTCCTAGAAAAAGAAATATCAGAGCTAGAAACGGAACATCAACGGTTGGGAGATAAACAAACGTTAAGGTACATCCAGGTCAGTCTAGAAGAGTACAATGAAATAGCAGCCCTGAAGTTTCGGCATATGGGACAGTATGCGGTAGCCAAAGCATACGGAGAAGGGGAAAACTCAGGGACCGTGCTAGGGGCATTGGTGCACCCTAGGAGAGAGGTAGAGACTCTGTTGTAAGAGTTAGATGAAGATGACCAACCCCTACATGAGCAGCACCATATAGCCGAGAGATTTCGCAAATACTATGCTGAGTTATATAGGTCTTGAATAACCCCGGATGAGGCAGCCATAAATGACTATTTGGAGCACATTAAAATGATGTGAGAGCATCTGGACCCGGAGGAGATCCGTGCAGCACCGGCGGGTATGCAATCAGGGAAAGTGTCGGGGATGGATGGCCTAACTGTGGCTTTTTATAAAGCATATCAAGATGTCCTGATACCACACTTAGTCACACTCTATGAATAAATGGTACAGACCGGAATAATGCCACCTTTGATGCGCGAGGCCCTCATACTTGGAATACCTAAACTTGGTAAATGTGTGCTTCTCCTGCGGGCCTTTATCATTATTAAATGTTGATGTGAAAATATACGCTACAGTACTTGTCAATAGGCTGACATTGATATTTTACCAGGGGGTGGTGGGGCCAGAGCAGTCAGGATTTGTCTCGGGTCCGAGTCTGCATACTAATCTTAGGACGCTGCTGGATGCACTACAGCTCCTGGATCCCAAAACAGAAGCGGCCGCAGTCTTTTTGGACGCTGAAAAGGCGTTTGACTCAGTCAAGTGGGTATTCATGAGAGCAAATCTTTTTATTGGATTTCAATCTTATACATGTCATACAGGAGACACACCGTTTCATGAGAACAAACTTGAGACGAATTGGAGTGGGAGGAGTATTTCAACAATTGGTTAGGACCCTGCACAACAATCTGGTGGCACATATTCGTATTGGTGCAATAACCACGTCCCAAAGTTCGATTACAAGAGGCAATCGTTAGGGCCGCCCCGTATCGCCCCTGCTATACGCTCTCATAGTGGAGCTCCTGCCATACTCACTCCGAGAATATCATGGTCACAGAGGGCCGCGATCCCTGAGCTACAGACTAGTCATATCAGCATACGCTGACAACATGTTGCTGTATGTACGGGAACCAGGGGAGAATCTTACGCCTATGTTAAGAGAAGTGGTACGATTTGGGGGTCTTTCAGGGCTAAAGGTTAACTGGGATAAGTCCATCATTTTTCCATTTACCCCATCCACGACGCCACCAGTATTGGAATTCCCCTTACGATAGACCACAGAAGCAGTACGGTATTTGGGAATAGGGATTCATACAGACCCAGCAATAGTCATACTTGGGAACTATGGTAAGGCAATACAAATGTTAGACGAAGATGTGAACCGCTGGGTCAAACCACCACTCTCTCTTATTGGGCGCATAGCTCTTATGGAAATGGTAGTCCTCCGTAGGTTTCTGTTTCTGAACATACCTATTCTCCTGCCTAAAGCAATTTTTGCAACATTATGCAGTTTTCTGACAAAATTAGCATGAGCGGGAAAGCAGCCAAAGGTTCGGTGGGAGGTCCTCACTCTACCTTATTACATGGGGGTTTTAATGCGCCAGACCTAGATTTTTACTATAAAGTGGTGCAAAGCTCCTTCGCCTATTACTGGATTCATGGCCCACACAATCTGCCTAATCAGTGCTTGGAGAGAGACGCCGCACACCCCCACAGAAACTTTTCAAGGCTCCAACCCACCAAATTGGAGTCTTTGATCTACTAAACACTGCATCACATGCATGGCGGAGCTTGTGAGATAAACAAGCGGGCACACTCTTGTATTCCCACATGTTAAACTGGAGTGGTGCACCTGGCTCTCATTAGTACTGGTAACAAATATGAGAACTGCCCTGCAAACGCAAGGGGTAACAAAGATGGGAGATCTTTTTCACAAAGTAAAGGTTGGGGATTGGAGCAAGGCACCCCGCCATCAACCCTGATTCGATATCACTGCCATAGAGTCCGGTATGAATTGAGAGATACAGAAGTAGCCTCTTATAAGTTAGTAAGAGTGCTCTATGCTTACGCACAGGTAGGCGTAGACCCGGTGTGATTGAAGCAAGATCGGACTAGCCGAGAGACTTGGGTAGGCACATCGAAGATAAGGTATGGCAGTCCTGCTAAGGAGGAATCTGTCAATTGGAGACACCAGTTGATACACTTTAAGTACTTAAACTGTGTGCATTATAAGCTGGAAAGACTGTACCTATGTGGCCTACGGGAATCTGCAAACTGCCTGCAATGCAGTGAGCAGGAAACAGGGGTTACACATGCTGCTTGGTACTGTCCAGGGAAACTTCAATTCTGGGAGGTTGTTTCCAGGAATTGACTGCTAGAACAGCCTCACTATACAGATGGAACCAATGCTAGCTTTATTGGGATACGATAAAGACATAGGAAAATCGTCAGGAAGCTAGTAGTTATTGGACTACTATTAGCTAAGCGCAGAGTAGCGATGCGCTGGGCAAGGGGGCCTGCCCCAAAATTGGGGGATCGGCACTCGGACATGGCACACTGTAATGAGGACTCTTTTAATGAGCTTCAGTCTGCACAGAACCGCCCTAGGGACTACTGGGCCCTTTATAAGGCATACATAGTGGACAAAGGCGAAAATGCCGAGGAGGAGGGGCACGAAGAGGGGCGATGCTGGACACAGGATACTAAAAGAGGATTGCAGGCTGCAGCATGGTGGGCGATGGAATGGCGCTGCGGTAACACCAGACCCCTGCAAAGGAGGAACGAATGTATGCAGCTGAAGAATGTACGGACAACAGGTCCTGTGGGGCAGATGTGTGGGGAGAGGTCTATCGAATGACTGTCAGCAGCAGAAAGGTATACTGAAGAGCGCCACTTACCACTGAATGCTTTGTACTACTTTCTGTATCATACAAGAACTATGTTGTGCAGTGGGACTACGAGGTGGTCAAATGTGCATGTGTGATCTTTACAATGTTAATAAAAAAGAATTTAAAAAAAACCACCAGCGAGGGAGTTCAACAAGAAAAGAAAGGAAGCCCCTGAGAGTGTGAAAGATTTTTATTTCTGATATTTCAGGAACTGCCTTAAATAAATGGAAGCGCCAAACGACCTGCTTGTGGAACAGTGGATGATGAGTGGAGCCAGCAACCTGCAACCAATCCTCAATTGGAATACTGTTCATTCTACTTTCCCAACATTAGTATGTACAGAGAGTTTGAATGCACGTGTATGTGTGGAGGAGCTGAAAAGATGTGTAAGCACTTTGATCTTGGCCCTTCAGTGAGGCTACAGACATCATGCGGTACCATTCACAGCCGTGACAGTATTTCAATGGACTGAAATTGGTGCACAGCCAAAGAAGCGTAGCTAAGAATTCTGGTTGGCCATTTCCCGTGCTCGAACTGCAGCGTCTGCCACCTGACAACACACTCCAAAACATTGGAACTCGAACATGGCAAGACGTGGACTCAGAGAGAACACACTAACTGTAATACGCAGAATGTTATCTATCTCATCACGTGCCCCTGTGAACTACGCTACATAGGCATGACCGGGCGATGGGTAAAACAGAGAATCTGTGAACACCGGTCAAACATCAGATGTAAAATATCCACAACAAAAATGAGCAGACATTATCTAGAACTTAACCATACCACGAACGATATGCGGTGGACAGTTATTGAACATGTGAGTAATGGTAATAACATAAATCATCGCCTGTTTGAGAAAGAACAGCGGTGGGTCTATAGGCTGGGGACCCACCTCCTTGGATTAAATGACGACATCCCTTGGAACTCTGTGATGAAGTAAACTAGGTATAATCTTAGTTTAACCTGGCATCCCAATAGTTGTTGGATAGCATAATGATTTTCCTTCCCTCCATGACTAACATCTCTGCTTTGGTTATATCAGAATTTAGTTGCCAATAAGTCAGATTAATAATGCCACTATGGCCCATTGATTATCGACTGGTGCAAATTAAGGGAGCTCTGTGTATATCACCCCGAAACTGAAATTTGTTCTCTGCCTTATACACTGGCTACTAATCAGTTAACCTTTCTAAAATTATGGCGCTCTAACCGAAGGCTATTTTGATATCTAACATCCGCGTTGGGCAATGCAAGTAAACAATACCCCCAGGCTCCGGTAGTATAGGCTTCCGTTTTGTACATGCGAATAAGCCCCTCTAACTGAGCGATGTTTTGTCATGGAACATCCGCATTTAGCAATACATGTAAACAATACCTCCAGACTCCGTTAATCCAGGTCTTTGATTGGCGCTTTTGACCAAGCCCCTCCGAGGAGAGCGACGCTTGGTCGCCATCACAACAGACCACAGTGCGATCATGTGTCCACAACGTCAGATGACGCACACGTGCCCCGATTGACCCGCACGTAGGCATCGACCCAGTGCGGCCACGCCCACCCGGAAGCCGGACCCCGCGAAAACCTCCATTTAATGCTCTCCCGGCCCCGCGTCTTCATCGTCGGGGTCCGGTCGAGGGTAGATGCAGGTATACAGAGGGTGCCGAGCGTCGAGGGCGTGAGTACAAACTGAACTGGGCTGATGATTGCATCACTAAGCTAAGTACTATTTCAACGCTATAAAACTTATTGTACGCTTACTTCCTTTGTCTCGACTACATATAGGGTGTGCCAATTACGCTCCCACCCCCCTCCTGTGACCCATGGTGTGATCTTCTAACACCACAAAAGTGAGATATTTTAACCTGTTAGCACGATCGTGCCTGCATTTTAATTTGATAGCAACAAAGGAAACACCCTTTTAATTCAACTTCATAGCACAAATAACACACGGCACTACCCACCTTTTAGCAGCTAAATGTCTAGGGGCCATGGTGGTGATAACTGTAATGTTATTCTACCACGAATGTCTCTGATACCACATACTGGAGCACTACTGATTGACAGAAGTGATCAGCTTCATTACTGAATGTATGTTTTGTCCTATCTGTATGTCCTTGTCATTTCTTCCCACAGGTGCAGAAACCGTTAAATTGGAAGCCTCCTAAACTAGGAGTTATTAGGAAGTTGAATCTCCTTCCTAATCTTTTTGCACTTTTCACTTTTTATTAATTTTCACTTTCACGTCCCTAGGCTAAGGTGGGCCTTAGAGAGTCCATTCCACCAGGGTTTAATACACACAGAGTCCTGATGAATGCCAGGTAAATTTACACCGTTTCGTGGCTGAAACATGATGGCTGATTTATAGGAAACCCCCACTCTAATAACTGTGGATGATTTTCCGAATCATATTTTTTAATTTGTCCCTAGTGATCATTAGAATAAAGTTAATTTTGATACATTACGGACTATTTTTTAACCATCCACCACTCACTAATTTTCTTTGCACATCACTCCCTAAACTCACTAACCCGCTCCGCAGTAAATCTGGCGTTGTAGCACACCAAAGAGACATTCGGTCTCTTTGGTGGAGCCCGATGATGGAGCATGTCATCACTAGGTGGTGAGTGAGGGCTTTCTTTATTTTCTTTAACGCCTTAAGTGAAGCCGTTTACTTGTTCCAGACTGTGGTTGATTACTACTGGTGGACACTCTTTCTTTGTTTACTGATAATTACCGGGGAATAAGAGTGTCTCTCTACTCTCCCTACCTCTCTTTTTGTTTTTGACATACTAAACTACTACACAACATTTGGAAACACAAATCCTCTTAGGTAAAGCAGGATGAAATAACGTGTCACGCATCCAGTGTATTTAGTTTGAGGTGGACTGGTAGCCGCAGGACAGTGAACATGAAATGCAAAGTGCTGAAGAAAGAAAGTGTTTGTAGCTTCTAAACAAAAAGGTTTAGGCGACCCTCTAAACCAAAGCGTTTGTTGATCATCAGTTACAATAGACACACATACACCGTTGTTCATGTGTCGTAGTAAGCATGTAAGGTAGTGCAGATGGTTAGTGCATCCACTGTGGACATCTGCAGCACGCAGAGCACAGGCTTGAAGCCTTTTAAGGCGCTACACGTCCTCGACCCTTCTTTTGTGAAGGCGTCCCTCCCTATGATGGGGAATGCTATACAACACGTGGAGTGGAGTATAATGGACATAAGGTGTGGATATTTTTAAAAGGGTTGATACATGTGTGTATGTCTGTTTTGTATTTCCAAAACACTTGCAGGTATAATCCTATGTGCTGTTCATCCTACTAAAATCTAACTTTGCTGTTGAATCTAGGAAAGCAAACTGCGTTTTTAAATGAAGCATACGGGAAACTTATTTTAGGTCGAATGAAGTCCCACATGAACCAAGAAGAGGTAGACGAAGTGTTCTTGCTGCTCAGGCGTCGGCACTGCAGTGACTCGTAATAATTATCATTTTATCTGTGCATGGTCCTGAGAGATCGACTCTCCTTCCAAAACGTACAACTCCCCTTCCCCCCCATCAGTGCTAGCAGTGATGCCCAGCTCAGGTTTATGCATATTAGTGGAAAGACCAGGATGCCATGAGCTCAGGTGTAAGCAAAAGAAATCATCAATTTGGCTGTTGGGCTGCAAATATACTGTAATTTACAGGGTCAACAGGCCCCTCACAGTCCTGGGCCCTGTGCCACTGCACCTGCTGCACCAATAGTAAAGTGCACAGAAGCATGAGGAGTCAGCAAGCACCAGAAGGAGTGTGTGATGAATGGACCAAGAACAGCAGGAGCTTCTGACGTCCGCTGGGAAAACACGAACATGGACTTCAACAAAATAGTATCTCCAAGCCCAAGGCTGCAGGAGACATCGTCAATCATGAGGGGCACAAATAAATGAATGCTTGCAGTGATTAATTTGTTTATAAAAAAACTATAGTGCCGGTGCTCATGCCACTGCTGTTGCTGCAAACGTGCAAAGCTGGTGCTGCACCATTAGTGTAGTGCCCTATTGGCTAGTTCTCCTGCTGGGGGGAGTAAATCAGTAGGGGTCACTTGTATGAAGCATTTTTGCAGTCGGAAATGTCCAACCGCAAAAATGCTTTTACAAATGTACCAAATACAAATTGTGATTCGGTAACACGCTACCTACTCGTAATTAGGGTTTGCGATTTGGTATTTAAAAGGGGCGTGTTTACGGTGTGATAAGTTAGCCTGGTATATGATGTCCACTATTCTAGTGGGCACCTTCCACCAGTCTAAACGACCCTTATTGATGGTGGTTGTAAAGCCAACCTTATAGACAAGCTATCCTAGTGGTAGCATGAACCAGCAGTCTGAGGCTAAAACTTCAGAGAGCAAGTGAAGCCAGTTGTTTTACCATATATAATCCCTTGAATACCAAATGAAATGACACTACACAAGGTATATATAAAATATATATGTATTTATTACTAACACAACCCCTCTGAACTCTTTATGAGGTCAGAGATCGAAATACATTACAAATTACTCATTTAGCATACTTTAAGTTGCACAAATACAATTCTGCCCTAGGGGGCCCACGGACCATATACTAAGTAAGTGGTATAAGAACCACTTCAAGAATAGTGAATAGGCCTAGGGAATCACTTGGGCTACACTACAGAATCAAAGGTTAGGAAGTAGGAGACCAATGGGCGGGGCCTGCAGTGTCTAAACACAGGCGCGGGTTCTCATTGACTTTCAATGGAGAACGAAGAAGTCACAAAGTTACTGATTAAGGGCACTTCCGAGTAGACTATGACAAAACCCCTAGGACACTTGGATAGTCAATACCCACGGGAGCACCGGAATACTCGAGTTACCTCACCCAGGGAAGCCGGGTGCATAGGTGTCTTTTTGTGTCAGGTTTCGTCGATGCTTTCAATGGAGACCTGTAAAAGAAGTGCTGCAGGCGGCCGAAGGAAGAGTGTCCGGGTGGATCCAAGGGTGGATCGAAGAACAGAAGAACCTGAAAGCAGAGGGGACAGAGTCTGGGTCACTAGCCAGTGACCAGGATGGAACCAGGTGAAGTCGCAATGCAAACAGGTGAAGAGGTGAAGCTTGTCTCTGCAGCCACGAGGACCAGGAGGCATCGACGACGACCAGGAGCTGGATTCGAGCTGTCCCACAAAGGATCTAGTTGACTGCTGTGTCTGTATCTGGATTGGACCCAACAAGCCTTGGTAACCGCAACCCACGCAGGAAGTGAAGATTGGTTGCAGGTCAGACCAGCAAGGTCTGAGGCACTTCTCTTTTGGAAGAAAGCTGGAGCAAGCCCAGAGCAACCAGGCAAGCATTGGAAATTCAAAGGATCGTCTTCAGAGGGCTCACTAGCCAACGGGCTAGCAACCTGGAAGACGCGTCAAGCTGAAATGCAGGAGCGGCCCCACGCGGCACTGGTGGAGTGAGGAGGGCAGAGCTCTAGTGCAAATGATGCTCGGGTCTGGGGCTTCTCTTACCCCAATGCACAACTGCGAGGGTGCCTCGGTCGTTGCACTATTAGCAAAGTGCAGGTAGTCCAGGGTAACCGGTCCCACGTCTCTCGTGTCCGACACGGGTCTCAGCTGTGCTGTGGATGTGGATCAAAGTTGGAGAAGTCTGAAAGTCCAGTTTCTGAGTCGCTGAGTCGTCGGGTTCCGGCAGGAACGTCGACAAAGCAAACTGGCAAGTTACTGGTGGTGCCTGTTTGAACAGGGTGGTCACTCCTTGACCACAAGGGAGATATCTTCAGTCTTCTAGTCGGTATAGAATGTCGAAGTCCAAGAGTTTCGTTTCATAGTTTCATTCCAGGATAATCTAATGTCTCTAGACACAGTTCCTATCTTTATATTAAACTAAGGGGCTGGATTACCTGCTAGGTCCCTCCTATGGGTGGACCTGAGAAGGGGGTGGTTACACCCCTTTCTCTTTGTCCAGTTTCGTGCCAGAGCTGGGGCTGGAGTGCCCCAGCAAATGGTTTGAACCGGGCTATGCATGGAGCACATTGTGTGCCCCTGCCCCAATACACTACAGGCTGTCTGGGGAGGTGCAAGCACCTCCCTCAACAGGAAACCTATTGTCCAGTCCTCCCTTGCTGGAGTTTCGTCCAGCTGCAGGAGGTCAGACTCGTGTCTGTGGCAGCAGCATCCATTTTGTGATGCTGAGGCTCTGTTTAACTTTAACTGAGTAAAGCAGTAACATACATGTCTTTTCCCTCTAGAAGGGTGGAATGCCACGCCCGCCGCCAGAATTGACTGTGGGATAGTATTCCAAAGCGTTTGACACCTTACACGACATTTTTTGATAAAGCCAAACCAAAGTTAGCATTTAACCGCGAGGACTATAATGCACTTAAGAGTGTATGGTATGGCTATATCATAGAACAGCTATAAGGACATGGTTCCGAAAGCTGCAGAGGGTCTCAGCTCATGCTGGGGCACCCTCTCACATAAACCCAAGCACTCTGCCTCCAGGATTGTCCAGGCCTACCATAGGAGTGACTTATAGGTGAATATGTGTCTATATATAAGGTTAGATATAGGAATACTATATCTAAGTAAGGGGTGATTACACCACCTTACTCAAGCTGAGTGATCAGCCTGTGGTGTCAGTTTGGATGGCCAGCCAGGGGTGGCATAATACATGCTGCAGCCCCTGATAGGCCTTGGGTGCACCTATGCCCTGGGTACCTATGGTGCACTATACAGGGGCTCACAAAGGTGACCCAATACCCAATCAGGTATGTACCTAAAGTACATGGTATCAATTTAGAGAGAGAACAGCTGAGCTGTGGGTCTGATTAGCAGGTCCACAGCCAGTCTAAAGTCGAAAAACCAATAAATCACAGCAAAAAGTGGGGGTGACCATAGGAAGCAGACCCTACTCTCCTACACACGGCATCTCTTCCAATTACTGAATCTGGGTCGGCTGTATGAAAGTTTTGCAACCGAATTACAGTCAAATTTTACTGACTCCCGGAAGGAGGTGGTAAAACATTTGCAAATAGGTAGAGATCCTTTGAAGAATGGAATTCAAATATTTTTAAGAGCAGGTAGTTGTCCCTCGGACCCCACTGTCTACTCTTACAAAAATTAAATGAAAAAGCTTATTTTTTTTCTTTTTAAATGCATCCCATTATCCTTTAAGGAAAATGGGCTGCATTAAAAAAAACAAAAAAACAGACTGCTTTATTAAAAAACAATCAAAGACATGGTGGTCTGCTGACCTCAGCAGGCTGCCATCTCTGTGATGGCTGTGATTCCTACTGGGTCTCAAATTGCGACCTACCACACTAATATGCATGAGGTAGGTCTATTTGAATCTCGCTAGCAATCGCTAATGAAACTCAAAAGAGTTTCATACATTAGGAATTCCGATTTCCAAATTGCGACTCCTAGAGAATCACAAATAGGAAATCGGTATTCCTGATGCGAGTACATCCTGCCCTAAGTCTTGTTGTATTTTGCATTCTTCGAATGAGAAAAGCAAAAAAGGGCTGGGATGAAGAAAAGAAATTAAAAAAATAAGTCTGAATACATTACTTACTCCTTACAAGAGGTAAACAAGTTATACCTGGCGGCACACATAGATACAGGGCTGGTCAGTGGGTAAGCTGCTTTCCAGTTGGTTACAGCAGCACTCTTCACTACCGAAGCCTGAGCGCTGTAGAGCTTACAGAGCGACACAAAAATAAATGTGCGCCCTATAGGAAGGGATCTTAAATGCACAGAATGCTGACTCGAACCCAATGCAATGCAAGATACAGCAGGATTTATTTGGAAAAGATGTCTACATACATCTGCAATAACCACAGTTCAACTACTAACTCTTAAACAAATGTGGGAAAAGGTATGATGGGAAGGTAAAAGAGCCCACGTTTCTTTCTGCAGCTCCAACAGTAATCACGCACCACAAAGAGCGAGCAGCACCTGGGCTGAAGATGGAAGCAAGTTTGTTACGAGAGGCAAGTACCTCTGTGCGCTGCAGAGTGGCTATGGGCTTTTATTTGTTGGCATCTGTGAATAGGGGGCAGTGCTGAGAGCCCTCTCTGTGAGCTCAAAGTTGTTGTGACATGTAAGTAGTAGTTTAGTGTGTGTTTTGTAAGATGGCGTGAGACCGTTGCGCTGTGCCCTCATGTAATGGCGTGAGCGAGGTGATAAATAAATTCTATATTCAGTTGGTACAATAGAATCAACTAGCAGTGAGAAAGACTCAGCACATTTATAAAGAAATAACAGGAAGATGTGATTGGTTACCGATCATATCTCATTACATTCTTGTATGGCTGCTCGCAATCACGCTTCACATGTGACCAGAGCTGCAATTACAGAGCCCAGGTCTAGGCAGGGAAAATAACACATCTTAATAATGCTGCCTCACTGGGGGTACATATGACTTAGCATGCTTGCGGCAGGGTCAGAAATGACTTCTCTAAATAAGTTTAGCACAGGCATACCATTATGCAAGGAGTGCTTGCCTTTGAACACTTTTAGCTGGGACTTAAACATTAGTATGCCGTACATCGTGCCCTTAAATACCTAACAATGCTAATTAGTGCATGGCCTTTTAAAATAAATTCACCTGCGAGGCGCGGATCAGACCCAGAGAGTCACAGCTGCCTGTAAAGCCTTGCAGCCTCTCTCCGAAACTAGTGCAGCAAACGGCATGCGCAGAAGAAAGATGCTGCACAACTTGTGACCCTCGACAACCCGATATACTGCTGTTTAAGAGGCACGCTGTTCGTTCTCCCCTCTTCCACGGTGGTATGTTGCTAGGCCCAAGGTCTGCTCTCTGTTCTCCTTCACGCAAGAGATCTTTTTTTCTACGTTGCTCGCTTTTTAATAGCAAGAGCTGCAAATGGTGCCTCAGTGATGTGTGAAGTGCATGCGCTTCGCTACGGAGTTTGCGCACTCAGGGTTATTACACTAAATGCACGCTCCCTACAGGGAACCCTGGCCATTAGGAATTTATGACTATAAGCCCTCGCTAAGTTACAACATTCCAGTAAAACTTACTTTGGGGTAAGCAGGACATAAGATTGTTACAGTGAAAATGGATCTATCTTGATTGTATTAATTGGTGTTGTAGAAACGTTCGTTTTGAGTGAAGTTCCTGGCATAAACTGTGCAGTGATAGGGTTCAGTTCAGTGTGTATTATTTGGTGCCGTTGCATATGTACCTTTTGAGTAAAGCTCTTCCCACACACTGTGCAGTGATAAGGCCTCTTTCCTGTGTGTGCACTTTGATGCCGTACATGGCCTTTCTTTCTGAGAAAAGCGCTTGGAAGACACTTTGCAGAGGTTTCTCTCCTGTGTGTTTGGTGTTACGAGACTTGACTGTTGATTTAAGCTCTTCTCGCACACAGTGCAGTGAAAAGGCTTCTCTCATGTGTGTACGCTTTGATGCCGTACAAGGGATCCCTGATAAGCAAAGCGCTTGGAACACTCAGTGCAATGATATGGTATCTCCGGTGTGTTTTGTTTGGTGTTGTAGTAGATTTGCCTTTTTATTGAAGCTTTTCTCACACAAGGTGAAGCGATAAGGCTTTTCTCCTGTGTGTATGTGTTGATGCTGAAGAAGAATTTTCTTTCGAGTGAAGCTCTTTGCACATACAGAGCAGTGATAAGGCCTCTCTCCACTGTGTGTTCTTTGATGCTGTACAAGGTTTCCCTTATCAGCAAAACGCTTGGAACACACAGTGCAGTGATACGGCTTCTCTCCTGTGTGTGTTCTTTGATGCTGTACAAGGGTTGCCTTCTGAGAAAAGCGCTTTGAACACACAGTGCAGTGATACGGCTTCTCTCCTGTGTGTGTTCTTTGATGCTGTACAAGGGTCGCCTTACGAGAAAAGCGCTTTGAACACACAGTGCAGTGATAAGGTCTCTCTCCGGTGTGTATTAGTTTGTGCTTCAGTAGATTTGTCTTCAGACTGAAGCTCTTCTCACACATGGTGCAGTGATAAGGTCTCTCTCCTGTGTGTGTTCTTTGATGCCGTACAAGGGTTGCCGTCTGAGAAAAGCGCTTTGAACACACAGTGCAGTGATAAGGTCTCTCTCCGGTGTGTATTAGTTTGTGCTTTAGTAGATTTGTCTTTTGACTGAAGCTCTTCTCACACATGGTGCAGTGATAAGGTCTCTCTCCGGTGTGTGTTCTTTGATGCTGTACAAGGGTTGCCTTCTGAGAAAAGCGCTTTGAACACACAGTGCAATGATGAAGTCTCTCTCCTGTGTGTACACTTTGATGTCGTACAAGGGTTGCCTTCTGAGAAAAGCGCTTTGAACAAACAGTGCAGTGATAAGGTCTCTCTCCGGTGTGTATTAGTTCGAGCTTTAGTAGATGCGACTTTTGATTGAAGCTCTTCTTATACATGGTGCAGTGATAAGGCTTTTCTCCTGTGTGTACACTTTGATGCCGTACAAGGCCTTTCTTATTAGCAAAGCGCTTGGAACACAGTGTGCAGTGATAAGGCCTCTCTCCAGTGTGTGTTCTTTGATGCTGTAAAAAAATTGCCTTTTGAGTGAAACACTTTTTACACGTGTCGCAGGGATATGGCCCGAGGCTGATGTGTCCTTTTTTGTGCCTCACAAGAAGTGTCTCATTGATAAATCCTTTGTCACACACATTACAAGCAAAGCGTCTCTCCTTCATGTGCATTCTGCGCCGTTTCTTTAAGTAGATATTTGGAGTAAAATTAATCTTGCCTCCGGAATCTTTATGGCTTTCTTTCCCATTCATACTTTCTAGATGTGATTGTTGTGCTGTAAAATAGAAAAAACATTGAAAATTACATGAAGAAAATATTTCTTGAAAAAGCTGCATTGGTATAATATGGAGAAGTGAACAGTTACAATTCAGGGAAAAACTGTATGTTCTAAGAAAAAGAGTTGCACTTCCCTTTGAGACACAAATGGTGGCTAGTCCTACACAAAGTGCGGTGACTTAGTTCTGCAGCAGGAGCATGCTGGGAAATCAAGTGATTCACAAGAACCACTGTTGGACATGGGGTTTCTGGTTAGCTAGGGTAGGCACCTAAGCCAGTCAGAATCCACCACTCTAGACAGGGTAAGCCAGAGTTTAAAGATGCAATGTGCAGAGCATTTGTGCAACACACTCGCGCAGCAACCCAGTGAATAAACCACAAAAGGGAATCCACATAGGACTAAGTAAAAATAAATTCTATATTGTACATCAAACAAGACCAAAATTACTGAAATCACACCTTTAGTGCAAATAATGCAGGTTTGACAGAGAAAAACACAAATTACTATAAAAACATAGGTCACAGCACACACGCGCTCCTATTACACTACATATGGTAACTGTAATGAACGTAGTTGAAGTGATTGCATTTAGAAACCAAACGTAGGGTGCAGGAGCACCTACTAAACGATAAACAGTAATTGAACGTGAGTCTGCCAGCAGTTCTCCTCTATGGACATGCCTGTGCCATTCTTGAGGTCATCTCCAGAGCAGTGACAATGCTGAACAAGAAATTCCCCTCACACTCTTGCGAATTTGGAGCCCACCGGGGCCGCTTGAATCGCGTCTCTTTGCCCAAGGACATCCAACCACCCGTGAAGGAGAGCAGGGCGGCTTTACCACTCTTCTGGACCCAACCCGCCTCACAGTACCTTTGTGGTTGCAGGGTCACTGTCCTCAGGGCATCTGTAACTTGCTAACAATGTTGTCATGTCACGGGAGTGGGACCCGACGTTGAGAGCTTCGTGCAGTATACGCGTTAAAACCAAAGGGCGAGGCTGGCTGGAATGAGCCTCAGAACAACGTGTCGTTCAAAGGCCTGGCTTGAAGGCTTTGTGCAGCTCCTGTAGCTCTGCTGCCTTAGACGCTGCACTGTACGACCTCAGAGCAGTACAAGTCTTCAGGGGGCTGTTCCTCGGGTCTCACGGCCAGAGGGGCCACACTAGTTTGTTCTTGGTGGCATCTGACGGTGGCGATATCTTGCCAGACTCCGGGGGTGAGGGTCACAATACAATTCAGCTGCAGTGAGCACGCTGGCTCAAGGACGTGTTTGTTTCTCTGGGAATGCCTCCAGACGAAACAACGTTCTTCTCGCTTGAGAAAAACGCTCACCACGTACTGGTTTGTAAAACATGGAGCACTTCCCTAGAATGCACAGAGGCACTCCCCTGGTCAGAGCGCTGCACTGTAGGCCCATGGTGCACTGTCCTATAATGCACAAAACTTTACTTTGGTGCAGAAGGGAGCACTGGCGACATGCTAGCCCTTGTAAAATGGGCTCACCCAGTAGAAGTCTTGGAGAAAAGAGGCAACAAGGTCTTTGATGGCCCTGAGATCTCGAGAGAACAGGGGGCAAGCAAACAAGCCTTTGGAGAGCACTTTGGGGCACAAAAGGAGGTGGCAGGCAGCAGACAGCACATACATTTAGGTTGAAAATTGGAAGCCCCTCCTGCAGCCCAGCAGCAGCAGGTCAACACAACCAGGCAGTTAGTCGAAATGGTGGTTGCTCCTGGCAGCACAGCAGTCCTCATGGCAATGATGCATGCGGCTTTGGGCGTTTATTTTGCTTTAGCTCTGTTTATCAGTATATTGTGGCCATCTGTTCATTCATTAAGCGGCATTTGGTGGAGGTGCCGAATTTACTCTGTCTGTGTGCTGTCTCGCCTATTCAGGTTTCTGACATCTTTTCTTAGAACACTAAGCACCAGAATAAACATTTTAAGTCATGCGTATTTCAGAAGAGGCAAGTTCTGTACAGCAAATGCTCCTCTCCTTGACTAAAAAGAGCCTCTCAAGTTTAGACAGCACCCGTTCTCTTGAGAGGATCTTTCCTTCAGTGCTGTTTCGATTTTCCCTTTGGATTCTGGGACTTGTAGTTTTAATTTCCCATTATGGATTGTATGCCAACGATCAAAACAAAGGGTACGGAACTGTGTACGCCTGCTATGAAACAACTTAAGGGGGGGTCTGCAAACTGCCCCCCCACACCACCCAAAAAAAAATACTCTAGGAGTTTGCTTTGCAAACGTGTGACGTTATTGCATACATTAATGTTTTTTTTTTGTTCCGGGGTAATACTGCGAGGCGCCCTGTCCTCGCCGCCTCTCCGCCGGTTAAATGTCCCAGGAAGTCACTCTGATTAGATCTATATGAATGGATGAGACAAGAATGCTATTCACACTGTGTGAATCAGGCTTTCCGTCTCCCTAAAGTCACTATAAAGTTCTGACCTGAGTTTCATCACTTTCCCTGTACAATGTTGCCCCCTCCCCGTTTCCCTCCTGGCTGCCAGGGCAGGAGCTGGCACCGGTTCTTCTGCAGTTGTCTGTGTATATAAACTCCTGGCCGGCAGCCAGCGTGCCCCTGACCGGGCATGGCAGCAGTGGCCCGGTGGAAGCCTGGCTGTATACCTGGGCTTCGGGAGGCAGCGAGACTGCTGTGAGTTACTCCATATCCCTGTATGCTGTAGATAAGGATGCGCGGCCGGCGGCGACCGCCGCTCTTCAAACAGACCGGCCTCTGCCCCTGGCTGCCGCTTTCTGCAAAGTGAACCTGGGCGCTTTGTGCCAGGAAGCGGCTTGAGCTTCTGATCGATGGAGCCAGCGCAGACTGCTGCCCGTGTAGACAATTGTTCCATGCCAAAGTTTAACATTCGTTTTACTTCACCGATTACAATTTAGATGTCTAGAAAACCACTGTTTCCCAAGCCAATGTTGAATTTCACATTGGCGTTTAGTGTTGAATGAAAGATATTTCCAAACGCAAGGGTTACTAATTATGTCCGCACTGGGAGGATGTCATTGTTCTGCATATGTCGCTGCAGCAGTGCCTTGAACCCACTGAGCTACCTCGCCGCAATATCCATAGGTCTGCATCGGCCGCCTTGGAAGATGAAGGTATGAATTTATTCATTAGCCGGTGTTGACAGAAGGCGGCGAAAATGTGTTTCAACATCGAAGCCACAAAACATGACTTAGCCATTTTGAAAGGAAGAGTGCTTTGGATCAGCCAATGGGATGTGGTTAATGCGGCCAATCGGAAACTCGAACACAACTGGCTGCTGGCTGGAGGATAAGAAAAGGCCTTGCTAATGATTGGGACTACCTCAAAGGGCATGGCAATGCATAGTCACAACAGGTCAACAGAACCCCCCGCCCCGCAACATACCCAACATCCCGCAAATAACACACAGACACCAGTGTTAGATTGGGAAAAGTTGCTGAAGGTTTATTACATACAACACGTTATGTAATCACGGTGGGTTATCTTATGGACGATCCAAGGGCAGGCCGCATTCTCGCCACCTGCCCGCCTGATGAGCCAAGCAGCACAGTGGCGAACCACCCATCTGCTGCACCATTATGGTAATCACTCTACTCAAGCCCCTTGCGGGGCGTATCTAGGCAAACCCCTGGTTGCACAGGCACACAACCGCCCGAAGGACTACTGGGGCGCCGACACGGGTTCCTGGACCTCCCATGAGGTTCCAGGTTAGGCTCTGGCACCCCTATGTGCCCGCTGAAGTACAGTGCTGCACCTCTCTGCTTCCGGATCGCCCTCTAACTCCGCCACAGCCCGGCCGGCGGCCACCGTCGCCGGCCGGGCCCCCCACCACTGCGCTACTTAGGGAACCTGCAACCCTTGCTCTGCAGAGCTTCTCGTCAGTCCAATAGGAACAAGTCCAAAACGACAGATGAGAGGTGGACCCCTCCCACTTCAAAGAGACCTTTGCTCCTGTCCTGAAACAACACATGCCTGACGAACCAAAGCCCCTCTGTCACTAATTTGCAGCTTACCCCCGAGTCCGTATTCCTCCACAGCATTAGTGTAGACCGTCCCCGGTTCGTGGGGTCAAACCCTCAGGTGAAGGACCAAGTGCTGAGGAGGGGACCCCATTGCTGCTAGCACTTCCTGTAATCTGTACAATAGGAGATCCAGCACACGCCGCTGAGACCCAACCACACACCTTCACACAAGGCGTCAGCAGACTACCCCCCGGTAAGTTTCAACTTCTGCCGTACCGCGGTCCCCCGAATAATCAGTTAAAAGTGCTTCTATTAAACGCTTGTGCTTCTATACTCATAAAGAGTACATGGGATCATTCTGGTGAAAATTACATTAATATATACTTGTGTGGGGCCCCTACATTTGATATCACAGGATTGCAATGGTAAAACACTGGCTTCACAGTAGCCTCGAGGCAGCTACTTCATGCTACCTCTAGGATAGCTAGACTATAAGGTTGACATACAACCACCACCATAAGAGATTGCTTTGACTGCTGCAAGGTGCCCCCAGAGCTGGAGACATAGAACATCAGGCCAACTTCGCACACTGGGAGGGGCTTCCAAGAGGATCTATAGGCTACTCATATTTATTCACAAGGCAGTTCCTGTGCAAGCCAGGGGAGCCCTACCACACGTAATCGCATTCGTGAAGCCGTGTGTCCAATTCCGATAGGAGCCCACCGTGCAAAGGCACAATCCATCTGAGTGAAAATGAGCAAAAGGGGTGTTGGGTTACCAGAGATCAGTGTGAACCCTCGCAAACTAAGCGGGGGAAATTGTGAGGGCCCCTCCCCATTGCGCGCCACAGGAGTAAGCCCGGACAGCAAATCTGTAAATTGTACGATTTAAGGTGCCCAGGTGAATTATCGCACAGCACTTAAAGAGTTTCACAATAGCTGAAAAGGCAATTCCAATAGCTTATTCACACAAACCACTCGCTGCACGTGACGCTGTACTGCCCCCTACTAGCCTTATCAGGAGGATGTAAAGCGTCGCCTGCTGGACATGTGCTTGGGGTAATGAGCCGCTTGTATACAACACTACCCTTAGTGCATGTCAGAAGGAGGATGCCCCAAAATACTGTAGTGCGAACAGCTCGACTCCCGCCGTCGCAGAGCGACTCCCTGGTACATCCGGCCCAGAGCAATGGAACATTCTGCTACTGTGTGCCCTTTCCAGGGTAAAGGAAGAGGGAAAGCCAAGGTCAACGGACCCTGTCGCCATTGGCTCTAACACTGTGGACCCCACTTTCTGTGCCACAATACACTTGAATGATGCAACTACCTCCCCTCGCCTGCTGCCCTGGCTAAAGAGCGGCTGGATATGACTTAACTGAAGCGACCAGTTATCAAATGTCCAATTCGCTACCTCGGGTTAGCCCCATATGACTGACACCGCACTCCATTCTGTGCATTGTGTGAACATGGCCACCATAGAGTATGAGCAGCGCCCCATGAAGTATACTTGGCTTCGTGGCCGCTGATGCACCAGGAAGGTGAGGAAGAAGAAACATACTAGCAGAGACCTGTACTGGCAGGGGTGGTGGCGTAGTATCGTGACTTGCAGCTGCGTCCATTATTCGGATGCTTAAGCCAGATAATGACCATTGCACTTTGGTATGTGTGATATCGTATCACATCCTAACTCAACTCCATACCACTCTACCCAGGAACCATCCTCATCCCAGGCCTCCAAACTGAACTTCCAGTTCCCCTCCTTTAAGGAGACTTCCAATTACAATTAATGCCCTTTCCATTATTTGCAGACGGCCTTTTTATTCTACAAGTTCTATTCTCCCTGACCCTGTAAGTGTCTTCCCCTAATGTTCATGTGGTTAGAGAGTCCGCCATTTGATGCAGTAACATCCTCTTACATCATGTTTACTTCTGGTATTTGGCAAGAGCCACCTCCGGGTCAAGTCTGCACTCATCTACGGCATAGGGAGCACTGCCTGCCGACAGGCCCAGGAGGGTGACCATCGACAGCTGTGAGCTGACTCACATGACACCCAGTCATCCCCCGAGAGCTCGCGTCATGTGAGAATGGGAATTCTCTCCATTCAATAGGGTCACACAAGATGGCATGCCTGGGGCTGAGTTATGCCACAGGTTCTCGTCCTATACATATTGCAGCTCTGCTGAACTAAAGGCGAGATAACAACTTCGCTCAATGGCTTGCCCGAAGACCTAACAGCTTAGGCCCAAATAAAACTTAGGATGAAACACAAACTACCACAACCCCTTCATACGACGAATCAACAGGTAGGTGAAGCAGAAGTAATTTATCCCCTTTCCTATGGAACAATAGGGAAGAATCTGACTCGCAGGTGAAGGTTGTGTGTTGGATAGGTGAACGATACCCTAACCGGCATCCCTTCGACATGTATGTGCTCAATACCTTGCCTGTAATTTGGCCCCTTGGTGAATGGATCCATGACCATGCTAATACCATTTCCTATGGTTAAATGGGAGGCAGACACAGAGCGCGTACAGCCAGTGTCTGAACCTTTTGTGCTCTCCCCCTACTCAGTGAAGGTGGAACCTATGTGCTTGCCTCTAGATGTAACGCGTAATCTACCAGCGCTCTTCTACATACCTGGCTCCAGGAAGGCGTTTCCCAGAACAGGTCTTTATCCAGAAAATTGCAATTAAGTATGTAACCTCTTCGCGAGTGCCTGCCAGGTAGCACGTGGATGCGTGGCCCAGAATAAGCGCTGTATTATGTAACATGCCACTATTTACCCGGGCAAGAAAGGACCAACCCTGTGTTATGACTGAACCAAATTAAACAGCGGTGCGCTCTGTTCGAAAGGGCAGGTGCACAGTTTATACATTACACATTCTGGCACATGCACGTTACGCGCTCTGTCCAGAAACAACTCATTGGGCGCGACCCTTGGGCCCGAAACCTGGTTCTAGTATACACGTCAGGAGCGCGAGCTCGGCCCAGAAGTGTGGTTCTCAAAATCCGGACCCCGTTGATATCGAGGTCCAATACCCGTGTCACGAAACCTCAACGTACCGAGACGATTTTTGTGTCTACGAACCGATAATGATTAGGACATCATTCCTATGTATTTGCGTTACAATCGAGGGTTGCCAACACCCCTAAATCACAGTTTCCGTCCCATCCCTTAAACTCCATTTTGTGAACGGCATCCATCTTGCATCTTGCCCTCATGATAAGTCAATTAAAGGTCGAGCTTGATCCAAATAGACACGTCCACCTTTCGTGACTTTCCCCTGACCTGTCCCAACTGACTCCACTGTCTTCGGCCAAACCTGTTTAGGCAGCTCCTCGCCCAGTGGCCGAATGCGATAGCATCTACGCATAACATTCCACGAACCATTCACTACATACAGACCATGCTTTCTGCAAACATGCACCTGTCCACGTTCCTTGTTTATGGCCAGGTTTATGACTGGGTTACACCTTTCTTTATTGAGGTTTCATCGATATCTGATGGGAGTTCCAGGCCTAACTGGGTAATCTATCAACGAACTGGACATCTAAAATATGGGCTTGCTTACATGACTTCGCTCTTTGTATTATTGTAGAAATATGTATATTGCCATACCATAAACTCAAGAATTCTTGCTTAAAGCCATATATCTTGTGTATAAGGAGAAGGCTGGTTCTGTAAAAACGAACAGTCTCCCAAAACCTACTCTCCGTGTGGTGTACTTCTGGGACACGTGTTACTTGGTAGCTACCAATAAAACTTGATCTTTGACTGCGATAGAAGACTCATTGTTTCTGTGGTCCGGAACAAGGGAGAACTCAGAGGTCTTCGGGTGTTATCCCCTGACACCAGCGGGTTCCTAAAAACCCGTTACCTCAGTTGGCGCCCAACTCGGGGCGATATCAAGCGGTGACGGTCCAAGCCAGATGTTCGTGAGGAGCTTCGTGTGAAAATTCCGGAGGACGGCCAGCCACTTCAGCGACCCCTGTATGTCGACGTGGTTCCGAAGGTCTTTGCTGCGAGGTTCCCCGCGTCCCGACGGCTACGAAGGACTGCTGCCCTGACTATCGCCTTGTTTTGGACCCAGTGATCCTTGGTAGAGCGAAACGATAGACGAGTCTTCTAGCGACGTCACAGATCTTCAAATACTTCAGTTAAGTATAAGTGGAGCGTCTCCCAGTCCTTAGTTTGTCCTTAGTTTTTGGTATCCTTGAGATACGACTTGATTTGGTACTTGCAAGCCCCAAAGCCGAAGGACTCGTGTATTCACGAGAAATATCGTAACAGATAATCCTTTGAAGTTTAAAGCTAGACTAGTGAGCGAAGATGCCTGGTTTTAGCAGACTCGGAAACTTGTTTTGTCTTGGTTGTAGTAAGGACTCCCAATTGGAAGATTCTTGTCCGGTTCCTCCAATTGGAACTCCAACGTATGAACTCTATGTGAAGCACGGCGTAGGTCCTATAACATATAACGAGGTATGGATAAAATACACCCGCAAGGATGGTGTTTTAAAATGGCCCCAATATGGTAGTTTCGACCAAGAAATATTAGATAACTTAGAGGTCAAATTGTTCAAGAAGAAAGCCCGGCCGGCGATGTTTGACTCTTTCCGCTTATGGCGCAAAGAAGCCAAACAGAAAGAAATAAGATTAGCAAAAAAGAATAAAAGAGGTATGTCAATGGTGCAAGCTGCCGTTGCATACAGAGATAACGAGGAAGAGCAGGAGAGCGAACAGATGCTTAGGAGCAGGAAACTAGCGATAGATAAATGTTACCCGATGCTGCCAAATAGAGGAAAAGGTCAAAAGGAAGGATCCGAGAAAGATCCATTAATGTCCCACCTATTAAATTCTCCGCCACCTTATGCACAAAATGCCACAGCACCTCCGCAACCTTTAGTTGCACCTTTGGTAGCTGTGATACAGGCTCCTTTACCGCACCCACCGGCTACTCTTCAGCTGGCTCCTGTTTCTTTGGCACAGCCTCCTCAAGGCTCACCGATCACGTCTACTTCTCCTACCGTTCCTTCTAAAATTTCGCCTAGCGCACCTTCTAGTCTCTCTGATACTCGTGCTACGAACATTTCTGTTTCTGCTTTGCGTGACTCTGTTCTACTACCAGTTATTCCTCCACTTTCACCTTCCGTCTGGCATAAAATGACCAGCATTGTTACTAACTTTCCTTCACCACTTTTTCGGTCGCCTAAAACGACCCCTAACACGGAACGAAGACAATCACGAAGCCAAATGCCTAATTATCAGGAAAGGGAGTCATTGAATAAGTTAGCACGAAATTGGGCTATGGATACAGCGAGATATGATGTAGAGTCTGTCATGAACGTCTTCCGTCAATGGGATGAACCAACGCAAAGATACGTCTTTGAGCAGATGTGTGTTTTTCTGTGTGAAGATTTGGAAGATAATGGTCAGAAGAGCAACCTGCCAGAGTTGTGTAGGTTACGATTTAGATTCGGGGAGGGTATGATAGTTGGTCCCGACGTTGAAAAAGCAGTTGAGATATTATTATCACATCGAAGTACGGGTGGTAATTCTGGGTCATTGTCTGACAGTGGTACGTCTAGTAGGAAAAGAGCGAGACAGTACCCCATGAGAGAGGTTCCTCCGGTTTGGAGGGAAGGTGATGCAAACGCAGTTGCACCGGTTCTGCCTCATTTCCAGCGTGTATGGGTACATGTCCCCTGGAAAAGATCCGAAGTTTTAGCACTCAAACAGACACTACCCGATCCCCGTAAAAACCCGACTGGGTATTATAAGGAGTTACCCAAACTGCAAGCTCATGTATAATGAATTTAGCGGATATAGACATGTTGTTTGGGAACGTTGTTCCACATCCTTTATGGAGTAAGATACGTCATACGGATCATGACCAAGAATTAGGTGACTCATGGGCGAACATTGCGACTACAGATGCTAGACAAATCGGTGGTTTCAAGCCTGAGCCGTTAATAGCTGAACTTCCTGGTAGAATTATTGCGTACATGAAGACAATTATGCCTGATGTACGTGTAAACTGGGACAAGCTATCCGCGTGCAAGCAGAAGAAAGACGAGAATGTGTCTGACTTCGTCACGAGATTTGAGGAAACTTTCACTGACCATAGTGGTCAGGATATGGCTACCGAGGGTGGCCAAAGACTGTTTGTAGACAAGTTTGTACACAATTTGCTTCCTGAATTGTGTGCTAAACTAAAAGACTCAGAAAGTGCTTGGGCTGTCTCTACGTCAGCGCAGATTCTAGCAACAGCCCAGTACTATGAAAATAGGCGTAAAGATGAGTTAGACAAGGCAGACAAAAAGACGAAAGATTTAAAAACTAAAGTTCTTCTCCAACAGGCCTATCCGCCTCGTATGGCTAGCCAGCCCAATTATCAACAGAATAAGCAGTATTCTAGAGACGCGCAAGGAAACGAGTCTTCCCACCAGCGTGTTCCGTATGGCCCGAATCAATGTGCGTATTGCAAAGAAGAGGGTCATTTTAAAGGTAATTGTCCGGCTCTTGCACGACGTTTAAACGGTGCCCAAGGTGTAAGGGGAAGAGGTGTTCAGCATGCCTCTAGAGGTAGAGGCCGTGGAAATTTCACTCAGAATATAACTTCTTTTCCGCCTCAGAAATCCATGAATAGCTTTGATCAACAGAGTAATTCATCGTCCAAGTCAGCTCAGTACTATGCTGACGACTATTACACCGAACACGACAATGAGGGTAACGATCGCTAGGACAGCCATGGACAAAGAGAGGGAGTTGTTTCAGTTCCAGTAGATCAGGATGGACCTTATGTCGAGGTAATTACCTCAGGAGTGTCAGAGCCATTTCTGCTGGATACTGGTGCTACAAAAAGTTCTATTATGCACTCAAAACTTCCTGGCGCACCTTTGTCTGGCGAAATGAATGTCTCAGTAGGCTTCTCTGGCGCCCCTGTTAGAAACCCGATCTCTAGTCCTGTTTCCCTTTCTGTTGGCCCCTGTGAATTAGAAGCACCCCTCATTCTTACAACAGGTTGCGGTGAAAATGTGTTAGGATTGGATTTGCTAAAGAGGTTGTATGCGACTTTGTACTGTTCTCCCTCGGGAGTACAGCTTATTTTAGGGAAAAAAGTCATTTCTCCAATGTACTTGTCAAAAGAAGGTATCCCAACGGAATTGTCATCACTTCCGGATATACTGTGGGCTAATGGTTCCAACGATGTAGGTCGTTTAGAGATAGCACCGTATGTCATAACTTTGAAAGCCAACGTCAGATTGCCACGTATTCCCCAATACAAAATATCTAACGAATGCGAGAAGGCATTATTAACGATCATTTATGATTTGATCAATAAAGATGTTATCGAAGAAACAACAGGAAACATTTGTAACAGTCCAGTTTTACCGGTCTTAAAACGTACTGATCCTTCACAGCCCCCTGTGTATAGGTTTGTGATTGACCTCCGAGAAGTAAATAAGGTAGTTATACCGCAGTTTCCAGTCGTCCCGACATTACTGCTTTATTGACAATGGTTCCAGCTTCAGCAGCTTGGTTCTCGGTGATTGACCTGAAGAACGCTTTCTTCAGCGTCCCGATCGCCGAAGAGAGTAGAGACCTTTTCGGCTTCAATTTAGGAGGACGAAGCTTCCGCTTCAAATGCGCTCCTCAAGGCTACTGCGAAAGCCCATCAATATTCAGTCAGGCTCTGAAAACACAACTAGACACAATTGTACTGCCAGATGGGTCAACATTGATTCAGTACGTAGACGATCTACTGATCGCTGCAGACACTGAAGAGATTTGCAAGGAAGCTACGTTGTCGCTATTACGTCACCTATGTGACATGAAGCACAAAGTCTCCCTTTCAAAACTGCAATTTTGTCGACAAGAAGTAACCTACCTAGGTCACATCTTATCGAAGGAGGGAAGGAGACTGACACCAGAAAGAATACAGGCAATCACAGAACTAAGTGCCCCAAGGACACAGAGAGGTGTTCGAGCTTTTTTGGGCATTACATCGTACTGTAGACAATGGATACCAAATTTCTCACTACTAGCCAAACCCTTACTGTCGCTACTCCGCAAAGACATGCCTAATCCTATGCCTTGGTCTGAAGATTGTCAGACGAGTTTCCACGAGTTGCGCGATGCATTGTGTTCGGCTCCTGTGTTGGGAAACCCCAACTACAGTAAGCCTTTTACATTGTATGTCCACGAAAAAGAAGGTTGTGCATTATCAGTCTTAATGGAACTCTTTGGGGACAAACAGCGCCCATGCGCGTATTTTTCGGCAACTCTGGATCCAGTGGCTAAGGCACTGCCAAGTTGTCTAAGAGCAACAGCCGCAGCAGTTGTCTGCATTCGACAGTCTGCTGGATTAGTCATGAATAACTCTTTGATCGTTATGGTTCCGCATGCAGTAGACATTTTGCTAAATAGGACAAAGACGCAACACCTTACTAGCGCTCGACTATCCAGTTACGAACTTACCCTGCTAGCAAGTCACATCCATATAAAGAGGTGTGATACACTCAACCCCGCTACGTTATTACCCATCCCGACAGAGACAGACAAGATTGACAAACATGACTGCTGTTACAGGACTGAGGAAGAGACAAAAGGGAGAGTAGACTTACAAGACACTCCCCTTCCCGAATGCAATGATACTTTATGGGTTGATGGTTCATGTTTCAAGTTGCCGAATGGTGATACGACCACAGCATATGCCGTAACGACGTTACACACCATTGTAGAGACTGCACGCATTTCCCACGGTTCTGCACAAGCTGCAGAGTTGATAGCGCTTACTAGAGCATGTGTGCTGGCGAAAGGAAAGCGAGTGAATGTGTACACTGACAGCCAATATGCCTTTGGTGTGGCTCACAGTTTTGGGAGATTATGGCGTGAACGTGGGTTCCTTACGTCCCATGGTGCAAAGATACAACATGGCCAGCTAGTCAATGAGCTCCTTGAGTCACTCACCTTGCCCCTACAAGTCGCCATTATAAAATGCAGTGCACACAAAAAGATTCAGGATGATGTTGGCCGGGGGAATGCATTGGCAGATGAGGTTGCGAAAGAAACTGCAAGGAACACAATGAGTCGGATGTATGTCATGGGTCCCGCTAGATGGATTGCTGATGTGGGAATGTGTGAGGACACCATTGAAAGCGTAAAATCGATACAAGCCGAGGCCACTGAGAACGAGATGAATGAATGGAGAAGAAGCACAGGTAGATTGGATGCGAATGATTGTTGGGTCGAATTATCGGAACACCAGCGATGGTTATTACCTAATGCATACGTACTTGCAGTAGTAACGATGGCTCACGGAATGGCACACATCAGTTCTAGAGGAATATGTAAACTATTGGCCCCAGTATGGCAGAATAGCAATATCCCAAAATGTGCAAAGAATGTGGTCGAAAAGTGTATGGTATGTTTGAAGCACAATCCCGGTAGGGGAACCCCAACTCCAGCTGGTCATTTTGCGCCTCCAACGTACCTGTTCGAGGTTTTGCAGCTCGATTTCATCCACATGGAGAGGTGCAACAATCTGAAATACGTTCTCGTTGTTGTTTGCGCCTTTTCAAGGTGGGTGGAAGCTTACCCCCTTAAGGACAACACCGCCTTATCAACTGCCAAAGCCCTTGTCAAAGAGTTCTTCCCTAGGTTCGGTATGCCTAGAATCGTCTGGAGTGATAATGGAAGTGAATTCGTAGGATGCGTGATGAAGAGAGTGTGTGAGTGTTTAGGCATCCACCAAAAATTCCACTCTGCAAATCACCCCCAATCAGCTGGATTAGTAGAGTGCTACAATGGCACTCTAAAACTCAAACTAGCCAAGATCCAAGCCAGTACAGGTCTTAAATGGCCTGACGCCCTGCCTCTAGCACTCTTGTCAACCAGGACGACTGTCCACTCCAGGTTAGGACTTAGCCCCCACGAGATTGTGTTTGGCCGCCCAGCCAACGTCTGGGACGTGCCAAGACCCAAGAAACTAAGCGAGATAGAACACCCCGTACTGCTTGACTATTTGTGCGAATTGACAACTAAATTGCGTGTTTTACACCAACAGGTTCACAGTTCTTCTCCACCAGCCTCTGACGATCCAGGTCACCTCATCGAACCCGGTTCGTGGGTTTTGTTGCGGAATTTTCAGCGCACCAACAACGGACAACCGAGGTGGACCGGACCGCACCTAGTACTACTTTCAACCAGATCTGCTGTGCGAGTGGAAGGCAAGAAGAACTGGGTACATGGGACCCACTGCAAACGGGTCCCTCTACCCCTTCCATACGACCGGTGGGTCAACAAAGGACTTGCCGACTCTGAGACAGAATCCGTACCTCGCTTCATCCCTTTCAGCGATGCCCGTTTGAAAGAAACTAGTACCGAAAAGGAGAGCGATCATATTTTGCAAGGACTTGTGTCACCATCTATGCAATTGGACACTACTGAACCTGAAACGCTGTTTGAAGATCACACCGTACCTGGGAAACGACGATACAACCTGCGGTCTAGACAAAAGAACTAATAAAAGTTTGATCTAATGTAATTTCCTTTTTCCCCTTTGAACTATTTTTTGGATTTTCAGCTCTCTCGTCCCAAGGGAACTAGCTCATTTTTGATTTTTCGAACCGCCATCCGGTTCTGCTGCTAGGGTCGCGGTTGAAGTCTGGGGAGTGCAACTGGGAAGTTCTAGGTCCACGGTTCTGATTGGTCCACGGGAGTTACCCCGGACTGAGCAGAGCGCGCTCCCTGGGAGAATCAATCAACCACCGCGGGCAGCAACTAGAGGATGGAGTTTCCAAGGGTAGAGAGACCTGTCAGGCTCACGAACTTCAGAAAACAGTTACGCACGATACTGTCCAGAAGAAGATTCCTGATACTATGTGTTTTAATGTTATGTAGCATACTTGTGTTTTTTACTAGTTGTACACTATTCGTTTTTAAAGTTACCTTTTCGAATGACACCCAGCCACCACCTCCTCCCACTATTTCTCCACACTACTTTCACCCTTTACCTGAACACGAGTCTGCCCGAAGACTCGAATTTGTAAACAACTCTTTCATCCAGCTTCTACACCAACACCAGTCCATAATGAACACGTCAAACTGTTGGATATGCGGACTTATGCCACATACAACCGATAAGGGGATCCCATACTTCATTTTGCCATTCAGCTACTATGGTTCTCTGTGGGCTTTCCAAACCATGTTCTTATTCGCCCTAGAACCATACCCGACCCGTTCCGCTGCGAGCGATTCCAGTAACAAGGCACTAATCGCAGGGATAAGGAACATGAGTAGGGATATCGACACATATCTGACAATGCCCAAAGATGAACTGAGTCCCTACACCCGTTGGAATGTGACTAAACATGGGGTTTACCTGGTCAAGAGCCAGACAGCACAGAAATCCCGCCCAGTTTGGATAGTGCCCCACCGAGGTCACTTATGCTTACAGGGTATTGGTAGGAACCCCACAGCACAGTTAGGAAAGAGCGTTTGCACGGAAACATATGTATTTGCTTCCCGAACTTCCCCTATACTCTTGGCAGCCAAAGGCACGTATTTCGTTTGCCACGACCAAGCCTACACGTGGTTGCCCCCTGATTTCTCAGGTATATGTTTTATTTCATTTCTGCTGCCTCCTACCTACACGGCCCGAGCAGATTACCATCGGACAAGGACAGCTAGAGGTGTCGTGAGTAAAGACGACACCGCGGGTCAGGAATTCGCTGACTTCGCAAAGGGTTTTCTGCCATTTTGGGGGCCCATGGCGAACAGCAGAAATATTCGACAGTTAGCGAGGATAGTTGAATCCGCCGTGACTACGACGGCCGGAGCACTTGGCAATTTGACAACAGAGCTTCAGTCGGATCGACTTATGACCCTTCAGAACCGAATTGCCTTAGACATCATACTCGCCGATCGTGGTGGTGTGTGTAGAGTCATCCAATCCAGTTGTTGCATTTTCATCCCTGATAACGCACCGACAGTATACCAGGCCATCTCCAAATTACACAAAATATCTGGTTCCCTTCACGTTGAGAAAGGGGATTGGTCCCTGCTGGGGTGATTCTGGGAGCTGATCACTGCCTGGGGATGGAAAACCTTGATCTTCATTGGGATGATCTTGGCACTTCTGTTCATGTTTTGCTTGTGTATACAGTGTGCTCCTGCACTATGTGGCCTCTGTGCTACCTCGTGTGTACGGAAGCCTGTGTCGCAGGACGAGCTGAGTAACAGAATGATGCTACAGCAACATCTCCACGAATTTCTTCATACCGATTTGGACTCAGATTAGCATGAGTTATTGCCTTATATGAGGGCAAAAGGAGGGTCTGTGGTTCTCAAAATCCGGACCCCGTTGTTCTCCCGATATCGAGGTCCAATACCCGTGTCACGAAACCTCAACGTACCGAGACGATTTTTGTGTCTACGAACCGATAATGATTAGGACATCATTCCTATGTATTTGCGTTACAATCGAGGGTTGCCAACACCCCTACATCACAGTTTCCGTCCCATCCCTTAAACTCCATTTTGTGAACGGCATCCATCTTGCATCTTGCCCTCATGATAAGTCAATTAAAGGTCGAGCTTGATCCAAATAGACATGTCCACCTTTCGTGACTTTCCCCTGACCTGTCCCAACTGACTCCGCTGTCTTCGGCCAAACCTGTTTAGGCAGCTCCTCGCCCAGTGGCCGAATGCGATAGCATCTACGCATAACATTCCACGAACCATTCACTACATACAGACCATGCTTTCTGCAAACATGCACCTGTCCACGTTCCTTGTTTATGGCCAGGTTTATGACTGGGTTACACCTTTCTTTATTGAGGTTTCATCGATATCTGATGGGAGTTCCAGGCCTAACTGGGTAATCTATCAACGAACTGGACATCTAAAATATGGGCTTGCTTACATGACTTCGCTCTTTGTATTATTGTAGAAATATGTATATTGCCATACCATAAACTCAAGAATTCTTGCTTAAAGCCATATATCTTGTATATAAGGAGAAGGCTTGTTCTGTAAAAACGAACAGTCTCTCAAAACCTACCCTCCGTGTGGTGTACTTCTGGGACACGTGTTACTTGGTAGCTACCAATAAAACTTGATCTTTGACTGCGATAGAAGACTCATTGTTTCTGTGGTCCGGAACAAGAGAGAACTCAGAGGTCTTCGGGTGTTATCCCCTGACACCAGCGGGTTCCTAAAAACCCGTTACCTCAGAAGTAAGGAGCGCTTAAATGAGCAGTAATTCTTTCCCTATTCAGGCACAGGTAAGTGAGATGGCCAAAAGCCACTAAAAGCAGCGCAAACTCAGCACAAACTAACTGATTTGACCAAAATCCCTGCATGTGAACGCGCTTTGTCCAGGATCACCTAATTGGACGCGACCCTTCGGCTCGAAACCTGGTTCTAGCTCCCGCGTCGGGAGTGCGAGCTCGGCCCAGAGAAGAAGCGCTTATGTGCAGTAATTCATTTATCAATCCAAGGCACATGAAAGGTAGGTGGGTTGACCAAAGTCACTGCATGTGAACGCGATCCTGCGACAAGCAACCACTATTAAAGCAGCGCAAACTCAGCACAAACTACTGATTTGACCGAAATCACTGCATGTGACGCGATCCTGCGACAAGAAACCATAATTAAGCAGCGCGAACGCAGCACAAACTAATTGAATTGACCAACCTCACAGCATGTGAATGCGATCCTGAACCACTATTTCAGCCGCACCCTTAGTTATCCAGCACGCACTCAACACTAACGCAGTGGAGGGGAGGAACATGGCGGCAGGCTGATGTCTGCTGTGAGAGCTCTGGAACGGACCAGGAGGTGGTTCCCCGAATCAACGCTGCATTTGTGGCGCCAGAACGGTGAGATACTACATGAGACCGTACCCCTCCTAGCGACTTTATTCTAATTCCATCTTTTTGTTTTTAAACCCCTGTTTCCCCCGCAAGGTGAACCCACCGCAGACATACGGCGTTAGAGCGTCCCGGCATCCGGCTAGCAATAGGACCCAGCGGCAGCCGAGGTAGAAAGTACCCGGACTATGGGTTGGAGTCGACGCACCTTGTTGTTCGAATCAGCGTCTCCCAGGGCTCGAGCGGACCAGGTAGCGGACCAGGAGGCAGGAAAAACGGCGAAAGGTTTTGCTGACATCGCCAGTACAGAGGTGTGGTGTACTGAAGAGCACGAAGACGCGCAGAAGACCGGGCGAGTATCTGGCGGAGGTCGCGGCAGCTGTTGGCAAGAGTCAGCCTCGGCTCGCCTCTCTACCGCAACTTTTTCTACCCCAAATGGTCAGTGGATGGGACAGTGGATGAGACACGGGAGGTGAGTTGTTATGCTGCAGAGGTTGTTTCTTCGGGTGAGGTAGGGATATTTAGGGGGGTGCAGTGGTCAGTGTCAGTGGCAGTGTGAGTCCCCCAGTCTTTGCCCCACCCAAGTTGAATTTCACGCAGTGTGAGGGGATGGACTTAGGTGCAACTCTTGCACCCTCTAGAAGCTGACATAGTCTCTCCAATCGGCGCCTCGTGGTGCAGTTCCGCGGGGGAGAAAGACAATCCTAGAGATAAGACCAAGGTTAAGGCTCTCCCACACGCAGTCCCTGCACCCCCGGCCAGGAACAGATACCAGCTTTGGTCTAATCTAGAGTTACTTAAGACAGGGACGGGGACCGGGTGTCTGAGCTCTACCAGAGCAGAGGTAACACCACTTACCCCCAAAGAGAAGAGGAGAGAGAGGAGGGGGAAAACCGCAAGAGCAGGCGAGGCTAAGAAACAAAAGCTGCCTAAGATGTGCTCATCCCTGCTGAAGCCCACACCCTCCTTGAAATCCTACTTTAGAATCATGGAGAAAGTCGTAGATCTTAAGGAGGGGGGCCTTTCCATTTCAACCCTCGTAGCCAATACAGGCGTTACGGACAGTACTCCAAGTCCCCAATCTGCACCTGGCTCTAAAGTAAATGGTGTAACTGATGAAATTAATGAGCTTAATGAGCCTAGTATGTCCAGTATGTCCAGCGTGCATGGTGTGTCTCACGGTGTGTCTCCATCTGTGCCTATTGAGAATAGAATCACGGTTTTGGCAGAAAATGTGGATATAGAGGACTTAGAGGACTTAGAGGACCAGCCGGAGGACCAGCCGGAAAGAGAAGTCGAATCATTAAGCCAAAACTCTTTACGGGCTGATCAAGCTGATCCACCAAAGATAGCAGACAAAACTGTACCTAAAATTGTAGCTGCATCTGGGACCGATAAGGCTGGCAAAACTCCACTAGTTGTCTCAGATGGAGGTATATCACAGGTAGGGACGCTCCTTCTTAATCTTAGAGAAGAGTTGGTATCAAAACTGGACAAAAAGTTTGACACATCTGAAGCGAACCAGAAAAGCATTCATGAGCAGTGTTCTAACCTGGAAGCAAAGTTAGACGAAATTTGTAAACGTACGGATGTCTTGGAGGAGGAAGTAAGCCTGCTCACAGGGGCTTCAAAAAGGCATGATAGAGACATTGAAACTCTCAGAGTACAGAACAGAGCCCTGCAGATGGATGTTGAAAGACTTGAAATCCATTCAAGGAGAAACAACTTGAAGTTTTTAAAGATTCCGGAGGGGGTTGAAAACGGTGATGTTAAGGGCCTTATTTGTAAGCTTCTGAGGGAGGGTGTTCTTAAGGATAGCCCGGAGATCGATCTGGAACCTGAGATCCAGAGAGCCCACAGAGACCCCTTCAGACAGCAAGCGGGGAGGACAGGTCCGAGAAAGATCCTGGTAAACTTTCATACCTTCACTGTAAAATAATTGATTCTAAGCAGGGCACTGCAAGATAAAACTCTTCAAATTGGTTCTGCCCATTACCTTATACGCTCAGATGTGGGGAAAGTAAAAGCGCAGCGGCAATGGGAATTGGGGAATCGGATGTCAGAATTAAAAAGTTTGGATGCACAGGTGCAGATGAAGTTCCCAGCTTTTTTGAAAGTGGTATGGAGAAACAGAACACACAATTTTACCTCACCCCAAGAAGTCGATACGTTCCTCACTCTAATGCGAGACAGGCCCCCCTTAGTCATATCTGAATCCAAGCTTTTAGGAAGCCCAGTTAATCGCTAAAATAGTACTTTTTCTCTATTAGATAGTTTAGAAAAAATTGCAAAATACCCCTTAAAGACAGAATGGCATGTTCACCTAAAACTGCTAGCGGTGCTCACAAGTGGAAAGTGGATGTAATTTAACAGAGTAAATAACATAATATTGACTAAGGCGGGTTAGGATTAAAAATGAAAAAATTTTGGGGGAGAAGGAAGCCTAGAAAAAAAAATATATATATATATAATGTACCTACACGCAGCGTGAGGAGGGGGGTAATGCACAAAGTAGGTAAAGTAGGGGTGTACAAAAGACAAAGTATAAAGTAAAAAAAAAATATATATATATATATATGCACAAATGTACATACGAACATGCGAACTTAGGCACTCAGAAGAGTTATGATTATGATTTAGAGATCGCATTTTGGCGTCCTATTTTTCTTTGTTTGTTATGCGTTAGGGGAATCACCGAACAGGGTTCCGGTGAGCTCTCAACCGGCGACAAGATCGCCAAAAGAGGTAGGGAGGGGGTTCCTCATGGGAGGTGGGTGGGTGGGCGGGGGGTAGGGGGAAAAATGGGAAAAAATAATCCTCATATACACAAAAATCTGCACCGTATCATTGTTGGGAACCGGCCAATGAGTAATTCCGTGGTTGATCATCTATCTGGCCAACATGACATGTAGGATAAAATGTATTAGTTGGAATGTCAATGGGTTGAGGGACAGCAGGAAAGCACGCAGGATAATTGATTTTCTATTTAACTCGGGAGCGAATATGTTTACTAGTTGAGACTCATCTAGAGAAAGAGGAATGTAAGTCACTATTTAATAGATACAGGTGGGCTCAGGATGTAGTCTGCTCAGAGCAAAGTGGCAGTACGAGAGGGGTGGCCATAATAATCAGAGACAACACAGGGATCAGGCTCACGAAACATGAGACAGATCACACTGGGAGATGGTTGGTGGCATCTTTGACAACTGGACAAACTCCCCTTACGTGTGCAGTATATTACGGCCCCAATCAGGATGCTACAGGAGCACTGACGAAACTTAAAAATGCCTTAGTAGAGACAGATGGTCCCATAATCCTTGGGGGTGATTTTAACCTCATTTTTGATAAAGAGCTGGACCGAACCTCCAGAGTCAGATTTACTCCCCCTCAAAAGTCCAGATTAGAACTCAAGAATGTTATGCGGGATTTCAATCTAACAGACATCTGGAGACTCAAAAACCCAGGGAAAAGGGACTACTCCTTCTATAGCAGAAGGTATGGCCACCATTCAAGAATAGATTTCTTTTTGCTAGACAAAACTCTCTCTTCCGCAGTGGACTCTATAACGTATATCCCGGCAATCCTGTCTGATCATTCAGTTGTTGAGTTGGCGATCCATCTGAAGCAGAAAGCACAGCAAAATGAGGTGGACATTAGACCGGACTCTACCACTTGAAGAGGGGGGTCAGACAGGACCTTATCACTGAGTCTGAGGAATTTTTCAGGGTCAACAGTGGGTCAGTAAGTAAACAAATAGTCTGGGACACATACGAAGCTTGCACTAGAGGTGTGCTGACCACTCTGATGATTAGGAGGAGTAAATTGAGGAAGGAGAAGGGGGAAGCACGTCTTTTGAAAATCAAAGTAAAAGAGCAGGAGCTTCAGAGAGCCTCAACGGAACAGTCACATAGCAGGCTCACCGCCCAAAGAGAACTGGACATCCTGCGAGCAGAATATCAAGCAGAGCTCGACAAAGACCTAAAGGATAAATGGGATGTGAGCAAGCTACAACACTTTGCGTACGGGGAGAAATGTGGTCGCCTCTTAGCATGGAAGGCCCGAGCTGACAGAATTAGGAATCAGATTGATAGCCTATCATTGACAAGCACAGGTGAAACCACGCAAGATGACGATCTCATCAGAGAAGAGGCCAAAATCTACATGCAGTCCCTGTACGGATCAAACACATCTCAGAGCAGGCAGCGGGTGGAAAACTGGCTGAACAACATACAGCTTCCCGAATTATCAGAGACAGAAATGGTATATGAGGATAACCAAAAAAACAATAAAAAAATAACACTAACGCAGTGGTTAGGCCAAAATCCCTGCCTGTGAACGCGGCCTAAAGGCAAGAAACCACTAGTCATCCCGCGCCAACTCAACCCAAAAGAATGGGGCAAGTCATGAGTAGGAGTATCACTACCCATGAACACCTCGCGACCCAAAAAAGAAGGCAGAGTCATAAAATTAACAGCTTCCATATGTGGTGTGTCCCTAAAATTACAAACAGAGGTTGCCGCATCCAGTCCAACAATGATTCATGTAGCACCCGCCAAGTTCCATGGGCCAGGGGAAATAAGAGATTAGCCCAGGGCACAAATGTTTCGCGACAATACCGAGACTCGAACCCAGGTCCCAGGTCCGAGGTCGAGCGCCCTAGCCAGTATTATGCCTCTACTTGTACTTTGTACGCTTTTGTAACCTGTACACATCTCACTTTTTCCCCCTGTAATGAACGTTTGCTACCTCTTGTCTCTCGGTTGCACACAAGTGTCACTTTTGCCTCGTGTCATTTAGCGTTTGTTTTGTAATTTGTTCACTTGACTTATTTCCCCTCCACGTGTGTCATAACTGTTCCTGTGTGAAGCGCTCTGACACCGCGGTGTCAGAGCGGAGGTGGCGGTGGCCTCTCGTTGGGATATCCCGGGTACTGTGTGGCCTCAAACCAACCCGAAAGGGGGGGGTCTACGGGCAATGTCTCCGCTTCACGCACACCCACCAAAACACCTACAAATAGACTCAACAAACTAATGCCAGGCTACGCATGTGCAAGCAGGCCTTGTGTCTCGCATGCAAGGAGGGGCAGACGCACAAAGACACACTATCGCCCACGTTGTGCCACAGTGTACAGCTGCCAGGAGAAACGGAACGCCACAACTGGAAAGTACTCCTGTCCATGCGAACATGTAAATGCGCAGTTGTACCTCGCATTACGGACTCCTGTCCATGCGAACATGTAACAGCGCAGTTGTACCCCGCATTACGGTAACAGAGGCAACCTTGAATTTATAGGCAGAGGTATGACCCATTCAACATAACTTCGCACTCGTAAAACCGGTCAAGTAAATAATTTTTACTAATCTCAACATTTATTCATCCTTACAAATCTGAGCCATACACAATACATCACTTATCAATACACCTCTCCATACATATAAACGCATATCATTGTAAACATGTAGCTACAAGGATTGCTCCTGTCTCGATGCCTCGCGCATCGTCTACAGCAGACCCGGTGAGATAGAAAAAAGGATCAATCTTTGACACAGAACGAACCCCAACACAGATCTGTACGAGGACCTGAACGTGATTGCGTAGCTGCCAAAACAATACAGCGCAACGGGCTCGAGGTACTATGGCCTAATGATACTATTCACCATTTGTAAATACGGACACCAGTAACAAAATGCGCACGTAATAGGCTTTCACATCGCGCTGACATATGCAATTCCACGTGTTAAAGTTGAATAAGACACTAGTTTTGTGGCAATATGAGCATTTGCTCAATGCTAATCTTCATCCCAAAGCACAGTTATTCAAATTCAAAGCCTGTTGGCAAGAGACGCCCGTGATGAGTCCACGCACCGCGCTCGATATGGGGACACTAGCATAAATAACATAACACTTGTGGCAATGTAGGAAAAGTGCCAATGCTTCCAACATACAATTATAATTGTGAGGACCCTTTTCGCGGCACTGGCTGAAAGCGCAGGGATGGTCACTGCTCAAGGTTCGTAGAAAGGCCTCTACAGGTTCTCTGCACACCACTCGCCCTGTCGTCCCCCACAGACATTCAACTTCCAACTCCGGACAAGTGATAAATTACAAGCGTTTGCTTGGTGCACAAACAACTTTACAACTGGGGCATTGTTAACATGTTCTCCCTTTAAAATCATACTCCTAATGTGGTTCTGAAAATTCTGGACTCACATAAATAATTCTGGACTCGAGAATTAAACTTCGTCGAAACATGACAAATTTGGTATCAAAAGACCGAGAATGACGAGTACACCATGTACAAGCATTTTCAGCCTATTCGAGTGACGATTTCACCTCAAAATCGTCATTATCGTTCAGAACCCTCGGCTTCCATTTTATGTATGGCAGCCATTTTGTGAGTTGCCCTTTACATAGGCTTATAATCCAGCTGAATTCGATCCCAAAAGGACACGTACACCTTAATCGACTTTCCTATGACCTGTGCAAGTTGGAACCATCGCCCCAGGCCGAACCTGTTAGGTCAGTTCCTCTCCCAGTGGCCGAACAAGATAGCATCAAGGCTCAACAAGCCATAAAACCTTTTCATCGCACACACACCTGCCGTATCTTGCTCACATCTGTCTCTGCTCTTTTTGCTTCACTTGCTTTATGATGGGGAGGTGCCCGTTTTTATTGGGGGTCCACCGATATCTGATGAAAGGTTGGGCCTCGCTGGGTGATTTGTTGTGGGCTGGACTAAGTGAAATATGGACATGTCATCATGACTCTGCTTTTCCTTTGTATTGAAAATATGTCAATGATATACCGTAAAACCAAGAATGTTTGCCTGAAGCTTAAAATTCTGTATAAGAAGAGAAGCCTGACTTTGTAAATTTGAGCAGTCTCCTGAGAATATACTTCCCGTGTGTTGTACTTCTAGAACACTTGTTATCTTGGTTGCAGCCAATAAAATCGATCCTTGACTTCACCTAGAAGATTTTGAGTTTCTGTGGTCTGAATCAGGAAGGACTCGAGGTCTCTGGGTGTACCCTGACACCGCTGGGTTACCAGTTCTGTGCCGGTTCTTAAAAACCCAGTACCTGAGCTGGCGCCCAACGTTTGGGGCGATTCCAGCGGTACCAGCCCAGCCAGAGCCAGAGGTTCGTGAGGAGCTTCGTTTGAAAATTCCGGAGGACGGCCAACCACTTCATCGACCCCTGCATGTCGACGTGGTCCGAAGGTCTTTGCTGCGAGGTTCCCCGCTTCCCGACGGCTGGGATAATTGTTGCAAGCACCAAAACCGAAGGACTCGTGTATTCACGAGAAATATCGTAATCGATAATCATTTGAAGTTTGGAACTAGACTAGAGAGCGAAGATGCCTGGTCTTAGACTTGGAAATTTGTTTTGTCTTGGTTGTAATAATAGGGACTCCCGATTGGAGGACTCATGTCCGGTTCCTCCGGTTGGAACTCCAACTTACGAGTTATATGTCAAACACGGAGTAGGCCCCATCACATACAATGAAGTATGGATCAAATACACCAGAAAAGATGGTGTCTTAAAATGGCCCCAATATGGTAGCTTTGATACCGAAATCTTAGATAACCTCGAAGTTAAACTGTTCAAAAAGAAAGCCCGGCCGGCGATGTTTGACTCCTTCCGCCTATGGCGTAAAGAAGCCAAACAGAAGGAAATTAAATTAGAGAAGAAAAATAAGAGAGAAAGGGGTATTTCCGTAATGCAAGCTGCTATGCAGTTTAAAGACAATGAAGAAGAACAGATGAGTGAGCAGTTGCACAGGCAACGTAAAATGGCAATAGATAAGTGCTATCCAGTTTTGCCACCTCTAAAACAAGATGCAGCGAAAAACCTTGAAAAAGATCCGTTAATGACGCATTTATTAAGTTCGCCACCTCCCTATGCGCAGAATCCTACAGCACCTCCGCAAAACTTAGTTGCACAACCTGTGATTGCATTGCCTCCTGCTCCTCTACAGCAACCACCAGCTGCTCTTCAGCTGGCTCCTACTCCTTCGGTGCAGCCTCCTCAAGGCCCACCGATTACATCTACTTCACCTATGCCTTCTACGACTTTGCCTAGTGCACCTTCTATTTCTCCTAGTGCTCCCTCTGCTATTGCCTCTACTTCTGCCTTATCTCACCCCGTTTTTCCACCTGTTCTTCCTTCAGTTTCTCCTTCCGTTCGGCAGAAAAAGGCCAACACTGTTACTAATATTCTCTCACCTTTTCTCGGGTCGCCTACTACGACCCCTAACACAGGACGAAGACAGTTGCGAAGTCCACTGCCTGACTATCAAGAGAGAGATTTATTGAATTGTTTAGCTCATAAGTGGGTTATGGATACTGTAAAGTATGATGTAGAGTCTGTCATGGAAGTCTTCCGTCAGTGGGAAGCACCGACGCAGAGATATGTTTTTGAGCAAATGTGTGTTTTCCTCTGCGAGGATTTGGAAGACAATGATCTGGAATGCAACCCGCAAGAGTTGTGTCGTGTACGGTTCAAGTTTGGAGAGGGCATGATCGTAGGTCCCGATGTCGAGAGAGCAGTTGAGATATTGTTATCATATCGGAGTAAGGGGAGCACTTCTGGATGACAATCTGAGCATGGTGCATCTGGTAGGAAAAAGGCGCGACAATACCCCATGAGAGAAGTTCCCCCACAATGGAGAGAGGGTGACACAACTGTTGACCCACCTATTCTGCCACACTTTCAGCGTGTGTGGGTACATGTCCCATGGAAGCGAGCTGAAGTTTTAGCCCTTAACAGACATTACCTGATCCGCGTAAAAATCCTGCAGGGTATTACAAAGAGTTGTCACAGACTGCTGGGTCATGTATCATGAATTTAGCCGATATCAATATGTTATTTGGAAATGTTGTTCCACAGCCTTTATGGGGTAAGATTCGTCATACAGATCATGATCAGGAATTAGGTGACTCATGGGCTAATATTACTGCTGCAGATGCCCGACAAATTGGTGGTGCTAAGCCTGAGCCTTTAGTAGCCGAACTTCCTGGTAAGATAGTTGATTACATGAAAACGATAATGCCTGCAATACGTGTAAATTGGGATAAGTTGTCTGCATGTAAGCAGAAGAAAGAAGAAACTGTCTCAGATTTCTTCACCAGATTTGAAGAGACATTTGTCGATCACAGTGGTCAAGATATGACCACAGAAGGTGGTCAGAGATTGTTCGTCGATAGATTTGTGCACAATCTGCTTCCAGCATTGTGTAAAAAGTTAAAGGATTCAGAAAGTTCTTGGACAGTCTCGTCTTTAGCACAGATATTAGCTACAGCACAGTACTACGAAAATAGGGACAAAGACGAGAAAGATAGAGCAGAAAAGAAAACTAAGGAGTTGAAAACGAAGGTTTTGTTACAGCAAGCATATCCGCCACCTGGTGGTGGTAATCAGAATAATAGTGGTCAGAATAACTACCAGAATAATTTTCAGCAGCCTCAACAGAATCAGAGGAACTCACAAAGAGTCGAGTATACTCAGCCACGTGTCCCTGTAGGCCCCAACCAATGTTCATATTGCAAGGAAGAGGGTCATTTCAAGTATAATTGCCCTATTCTGTTACAGCGCGCAAATGGTGGTTCAAACACAAGAGGTCGTGGTGTTCAGCAAGCGCCTAGAGGTAGAGGACGCGGAAACGCCCCCCAGAACACACGTCCCCTTCCACCACAAAATTCTATGAATAAATTCGATCAGCAGAATACCGCATCTGACAGGACAGCTCAATACTATGTTGATGATTACTATACAGAAGATGAGCATTGGGAAGGTAATGATTGCTAGGACAGCCATAGACAAAGAGAGGGAGTTGTTTCAGTTTCAGTAGATCAGAGTGGATCATACGTTGAGGTGATTACATCAGGTGTGTCAGAACCTTTTCTGTTGGATACTGGTGCTACAAAGAGTTCTATTATGCACTCCAAACTCCCTGGCGCACCTTTGTCTGGCGAAATGAATGTTTCTGTAGGTTTTTCTGGTGCTCCAGTTAGAAATCCGATTTCTGACCCTTTGTCTCTTTCTGTTGGTCCTCATGAATTAGTAGCACCCCTTATCCTGACAACAGGATGTGGTGAAAACTTGTTGGGATTGGATTTGTTAAAAAGGTTGTATGCGACTTTGTACTGTTCTCCTTCAGGAGTACGACTTACTTTAGGTAAGAAAGTGGTTTCTCCAATGTATTTGTCAAGGGATAAACTTCCAGCAGAATTGTCGTTTTTTCCAGATATTCTTTGGGCCACTGGTCCTAATGATGTGGGTCTTTTAGAAATACCACCATATGTTGTAACATTGAAAGCCAATGTTCAAATGCCACGAATTCCCCAATATAGAATTTCTAGTGAGGGTGAAAAAGCTTTGCTAGCCATCGTTTACGAGCTAATTGAAAAAGATGTGATTGAAGAGACAAGAGGCAACGTTTGCAATAGTCCTGTTCTGCCTGTTTTAAAACGAACTGATCCATCTCAGCCACCTGTGTACAGATTTGTGATTGATCTCAGAGGTGAATAAAATCGTTGTGCCACAATTCCCAGTTGTCCCCGACATTACCACATTATTGCCTATGATTCCAGCTTCTGCCACTTGGTTCTCGGTGATTGACTTGAAGAATGCTTTCTTCAGCATCCCGATCGCTGAGGAGAGCAGGGATATTTTTTCATTCAGTTTAGGAGGACGCAGCTTCCGCTTTAAACGCGCTCCTCAGGGCTACTGTGAAAGTCCATCAATATACAGTCAAGCTCTAAAAACACAGCTTCATACAATTGTTTTACCTGAAAGTGCTACTCTTGTACAGTACGTTGATGATTTACTCATTGCTGCAGACACTGAGGAAATATGTAAGAAAGCCACATTGTCATTGTTGCGGCATTTGTGTGATTTGCATCACAAGGTGTCACTTTCAAAATTACAATACTGCCGACAAGAAGTGACCTACTTAGGTCACCTCTTATCGAAGGAGGGAAGGAAACTGACCCCAGAAAGAATACAGGCAATAGCGAAATTGAGTGTGCCAAGAACACAGAGAGAAGTGCGTGCTTTCTTGGGCATTACATCGTACTGTAGACAGTGGATTCCAAATTTTTCGTTATTAGCCAAACCTTTGGTGGCATTAACGTGTAAAGACACACTCAACCCCGTTCCTTGGTCTGAAGAGTGTCAGAAAAGTTTTTCTGAATTGCGCACAGCATTATGTTCGGCTCCTGTGTTAGGTAACCCCAACTACAGTAAGCCCTTTACATTGTATGTCCATGAGAAGGAAGGTTGTGCATTGTCAGTTCTGACTCAGTTATTTGGGGACAAACAACGTCCATGCGCGTATTTTTCGTCGACTTTGGATCCGGTAGCTAGAGCATTGCCAAGTTGTTTAAGAGCCACAGCGGCAGCAGCTGTTTCTATCCGACAGTCTGCTGGTCTAGTAATGAATAATACACTAGTCGTGATGGTCCCACATGCAGTAGACACGTTGTTAAATAGAACCAAGACACAGCACTTAACTAGTGCTCGATTGTCAGGTTACGAATTAACATTGTTAGCAAGTCATGTGCACATAAAAAGGTGCAGTACTTTAAACCTAGCTACATTGTTGCCAATTGTAGAGGAATCAGATGCTTCAGAACAGCATGATTGTTTTCTTAGAACAGAAGAAGAGACGAAAGGAAGAGTTGATCTTTTCGACACTCCTCTTGCTGAATGTGATGGTACATTATGGGTGGATAGTTCATGCTTCAAGCTCCCGAATGGTGACACGACTGCAGCATATGCTGTCACGACTTTGCATACAATTGTTGAAGCTGCACGTGTCCCACATAATTCAGCTCAAGCAGCAGAATTAATTGCACTTACAAGAGCATGTGTGTTGTCGAAAGGAATGAAAGTGACTGTCTATACCGACAGTCAGTACGCATTTGGAGTGGCTCACAGTTTTGGACGATTGTGGAGAGAACGTGGGTTCCTGACTTCGCATGGAGCTAAGATTCAGCATGGTCAGTTGGTGAATGAGCTTCTTGAATCACTGACCTTGCCTCTGCAAGTGGCGGTTGTGAAATGTAGTGCTCACAAGAAGGTGACTGATGATGTTGGTCGTGGAAATGCATTTGCTGACGAAACCGCGAAAGAAACTGCAAGGAACGTGATGAGCCGAATGTATGTTGCAGGCCCTGCAAGATAGACTGGTGATGTTGGAATCTGTGAAGACACGATAGAGAGTGTGAAGTCCATTCAAGCTGAGGCAACAGAGAAAGAGTTGAGCACGTGGAGAGAAAGTACGGGTAGAATGGATGCAAATGGTTGTTGGAATAAATTATCAGAGCATCAGAGATGGTTGTTACCCGATGCATATGTGCTTGCAGTAGTTACGATGGCTCATGGAATGGCTCATATCAGGGTGAAAGGGATTTGCAAGTTGTTGGCCCCAGTATGGCAAAATTCAGGAATTCCCAAGTGTGCAGAGAATGTGGTCAAGAATTGCATGGTATGTTTGAAACACAATCCTGGTAGGGGAACCCCAACTCCAGCTGCTCATTTTGCACCTCCTACGTATCCGTTCGAGGTTTTGCAGCTAGATTTCATCCACATGGAGAGGTGCAACAATTTAAAATACGTACTCGTTGTTGTTTGTGCCTTCTCGAGATGGGTAGAAGCATATCCCTTAAAAGACAATACTGCCTTATCCACAGCGAAAGCCCTTGTGAAAGAGTTCTTCCCCAGGTTTGGAATGCCTAGAATGGTCTGGAGTGATAACGGAAGTGAATTTGTGGGTCGAGTGATGAAGAGAGTATGTGAAGGACTAGGCATCCAGCAGAAGTTCCACGCTGCAAATCACCCCCAATCAGCTGGATTAGTAGAATGCAACAACGGCACTTTAAAGCTTAAACTGGCCAAAATTCAAGCGAGCACAGGTCTTAAATGGCCTGACGCTCTCCCTTTAGCACTCCTATCCACCAGAATGACTGTGCATTCGCGAGTGAAACTTAGTCCTTACGAAATTGTTTTTGGCCGCCCGGCCAACATATGGGGAGTGCCACGACTCACCAAATTCAGCGAGATTGAACACCCTGTTTTGCTTGACTACCTGTATGAATTGACGGCTAAATTGTGTGTTTTGCATCAACAGGTTCCCGACACCCTGCCTCCGGTCTCTGAGACTCCAGGTCACTCCATCGACCCTGGCTCCTGGGTCCTCGTTAAGAACTTCCAGAGAACGAAGAACGACCATCCCAGGTGGACCGGACCGCACCTCGTCCTTCTTTCCACAAGATTTGCCATTCGAGTGGAGGGGAAGGCCAACTGGATCCACTAGGTCCACTGTAAAAGAATTCCTTTTTCTCTGCCTTATGACCCGTGGGTCCAGAAGGGTGTCGCTGACTCAGAAACTAAAACCGTGCCACGTCACCTACCTTTCAGTGATGCACGTGTAAAAGGAACTAACTCTGAACGTGAAAGTGAGAACATTTTGCACGAGGCTGTGCCACCATCCAAGCGATTGAACACTACAGAGCCTGAACTCTTGTTCCAGGACCAAACAGTACCCGGAAGAGAACGTTACAATTTGAGACCGAGACCTATGGACAAATAAAGATATTTTTTTCCTTCCAAGTACTATTTTTTTAAGTGCAGCTCTCCCATCTGAAGAAAACTTGCTTATTTTTGTTTTTTGAACCGCCATCTGGGTTCCGCTGCTAGGGCCGCGATTGCTTAAAGTCTTTGGGGTGCAGCTGACGACGTTAGGTCGGCAGTTCTGGTCGGTCTAAGGGAGTTGCCCTGGACTGACAGAGGCATTCCTAAGCAGAGTCAACCTCCCGTTGTGGGCAGCACTTTAGAGAGGATGGAGTTTTCAGAGGTGGAGAGACCTGCCAAGGAAATGAACTTTAAACACAGGATGTGTACCGTAATGACAAAGAAAAGCTTCTTGATATTGTGCATATTTATGTTATTCAGTATGATGATATTTTTAATAAGTTATGTCTTGTTCTCTTTTCGAGTAACATTTGCACCCACTTCATCGCCTACACCTCCCCCTTCTACTGTTTCCTCACATTCTTTTCAACCCCTTCCTGAACATGAATCCGCTAGGAGATTAGAGTTTATCAATAACTCCTTTGTTCAGCTCTTGCACCAACACCAACTTGTAATGAACACGACTAACTGTTGGGTGTGCGGTCTTATGCCTCACACAACGGATAAAGGTATCCCTTATCTGGTCCTGCCATTCAGCCACAATGGTTCTGTGTGGGCATACAGAACAATGTTCATATATGCACGTGAAGTCTACCCCCTACGCTCTATAAAAGATAACCCCAAAAATAGTGCTCTAGTCAAGGGTATAGTTGACATGATTAAGGATGATATTTCTTATGAAACTACCCCCAAAGATGAGATACGTGCCTATATAGGCTGGAACGTGACAGGATATGGAGCTATTCTGAGTGAGAAACAGCAAGCTAAGATATCTTCCCCGATTTGGGTTGTACCCCATCAGGGTCACCTGTGTCTGCAAGGTACTGGCAAGAATCCCAGAGCTCAGTTAGGGAAAAGTGTCTGTACTGAAACATATGTTTTTGGATCACAGACTTCCCCTGCGTTTTTGGTAGCTAAGGTTACCTATTTCATCTGCCATGATAGAGCCTATACATGGTTGCCCCTGACTTTTCGGGCTCATGTTTTGTTTCATTCCTGTTGCCTCCCACCTACACAGCAGCGACAGATTACCACAAAACAAGGATAGTTAGAGGTGTCTTGAGTAAAGAAGACACTGCAGGACAAGAGTTTGGGGACTTCGCAAAGGGTTTTCTGCCGTTCTGGGGATCCATGGCTAACAGCAGGAACATAAGGCAATTGACAAGGGTAGTTGAGTCCACCGTAATAGAAACTACTGGTGCCCTTAGTAACCTGACTGCTGAGCTCCAATCGGATCGTCTTATGACCCTTCAGAACCGGGTCGCATTAGACGTCATACTTGCAGACCGAGGTGGGGTATGCAGATTGATCCAATCGAGTTGCTGTGTTTTCATCCCTGATAACGCTCCAACAGTGTACCAGGCCATCTCAAAACTACATAAGATTTCCGAATCTATTCATGTGGATAAAGGAGATTGGTCGTTAATGGGATGGTTCTGGGAACTGATATCCGCCTGGGGATGGAAAATTCTAATGGTCATTGGGATGGTCTTAGCCATTCTTTTCCTGTTCTGTCTGTGCATACAGTGTGCTCCTGCAATATGTGGCCTCTGCGTCACATCATGTGTAAGGAAACCTGTATCAAGAGATGAACTAAGTACTAGAATGATGTTACAGCAACATCTCAATGACTTTAGGAATATAGATCTGGACTCAGATTAACATGAGGATAGATTAATTGCCTATGTAAGGGCAAAAGGAGGGTTTCTGGTTCTGAAAATTCTGGACTCACATATATAATTCTGGACTCGAGAATTAAACTTCGTCGAAATATGACGATTTTGGTATCAAAAGACCGAGAATGACGAGTACACCATGTACAAGCATTTTCAGCCTATTCGAGTGACGATTTCACCTCGAAATCGTCATTATCGTTCAGAACCCTCGGCTTCCATTTTATGTATGGCAGCCATTTTGTGAGTTGCCCTTTACATAGGCTTATAATCCAGCTGAATTCGATCCCAAAAGGACACGTACACCTTAATCGACTTTCCTATGACCTGTGCAAGTTGGAACCATCGCCCCAGGCCGAACCTGTTAGGTCAGTTCCTCTCCCAGTGGCCGAACAAGATAGCATCAAGGCTCAACAAGCCATAAAACCTTTTCATCGCACACACACCTGCCGTATCTTGCTCACATCTGTCTCTGCTCTTTTTGCTTCACTTGCTTTATGATGGGGAGGTGCCCGTTTTTATTGGGGGCCCACCGATATCTGATGAAAGGTTGGGCCTCGCCGGGTGATTTGTTGTGGGCTGGACGAAGTGAAATATGGACATGTCATCATGACTCTGCTTTTCCTTTGTATTGAAAATATGTCAATGATATACCCTAAAACCAAGAATGTTTGCCTGAAGCTTAAAATTCTGTATAAGAAGAGAAGCCTGACTTTGTAAATTTGAGCAGTCTCCTGAGAATATACTTCCCGTGTGTTGTACTTCTAGGACACTTGTTACCTTGGTTGCAGCCAATAAAATCGATCCTTGACTACACCTAGAAGACTCTGAGTTTCTGTGGTCTGAATCAGGAAGGACTCGAGGTCTCTGGGTGTACCCTGATACCGCTGGGTTACCGGTTCTGTGCCGGTTCTTAAAAACCCAGTACCTCACTAAGCATTGGACACGTGGAGATGCAAGCCTCAGAGGTCTGTTTTCCGAGCTGTGTGTTAAGCGGGCAATACTCAAAAGCAAATAAGCAATGCCCAAGGCCCGCGTTGCTTTGCTTAAACCCACTGAAAAACTCCTGACGGTGCTCACGTGACCCGACCTGAGCAACATATCCTCAAAGCAGCACAGCCTGGGCGGATGTACGTAGATGCGCCTCATATGCCAAGTCACCCTCATCTACCGTCCTCTTCCGACAAGAGAACTACACCTACAAGCACCCGCCTCAAAACACCCCCCTCAGGAGGCACAGTGGGAACCACTGATCCGCTGTGAAACATACGATGCATTACACAATAATAGCCGGGTGCCTCGTAACGTTCATCTGTACGTACTATCTGGCCAGGCACTAGGCTGCAAGGACACCCCGCGTCATACATAATGCACAGTGTTCTATATTCTCTAATTTTCCCCGACTACATGTCCCAGGCTTACTTAAGCCAAGGTAGCAGCTCAAGAACTAGCCTTACTTGTCCCTAACACCAAGGGAAAACGTGATCCGCTCCGAATCACGGAATGGAGCGCTGGCGCCGAAACACACTTCTATTTTTAAACTAGCAAACAACGGAAGTGCGTGCTCCGCCACTACCGTCAGATAGGCCAATTCAACCAATGTAGTATGCCCACCTGGCTGCAACCAACCAGCTCTCTCGTGCCCCGAGACACTCTAAGGATGAACTTCTACCGCCATTTAAGTAATGCAAGGGCGCGGCTATTCCCGACGCAAGTACATCTCTGGAGAACCTTCCACACCGCTCTGTTCCCTCTGCAAAACACCCTCTATTGCTCCACAGCACGGGAGATCAAGCAGGGCACCCAACTTCCCCCATCCCCAAGGCAGAGAAACTCGGCCTACGTGCAACCGCCAAGGCCGTGCAAAACCGGGCTGCTCCCCCCATGTAACCCAAGGTATGGGGGACGACGGGTGGAGGCTGGGAATGCCCCGCCACTCACCACATAAATGAGACAGACCAGGGACACAACGTCTTAAAACCGCAGCAGCTCCTCGGCACGACCACCTAGGCGAGCAAAGACGAGGACGACAAGTGTCCCTTAAGCCACTCACCACATAAACGAGACAGACCAGGTACACGACGTCTTAAAACCGCCGCAGCTCCTCGGCACGACCACCTAGGCCAGAAAAGACGAGGACAAAAGAGTGTCCCGTAACTCGACACGCGACGTCCGGAGCGGCAAAGAGGCTACTAAAATGGCAGGGGGAAGTTATATACCCCTCGCCTTGCCTGCCACCACGGACGCACGTCACTGGCCCGCCCACCCTCCTCCCGGGCTCCACCTGCCCGGGGAGGAGTGGATGAACGAAGGCAGGGGGCGGGGAGGCCCTCTACGACTACGGGCCCGCCCTCCTGATGGCCACCGGGTGGCCTCGGGCAGCCGCACAGTGGGGACACGTAGCTGTAGTTCAGCAGTGTCTGCTCTTGATCTCAGAGGAAGGCATAAAAATAACTTTTTATTTAGTGATTCATGCTGGCGGAACCATGCCAGGTTTCCAACCTAACTACTAAGTAAATTACTTAAATTTACCTTAATTGCATCCAATTGTATCTTATGTGGGTATCCTCCATGTATGACCTATATCTGGTCATCTTGGACCCACGTGGCAAGGCATTTTGAGGGCTTCTTAAAAAATACACGTTAATGTTATTAAAGACTTTCAGTCGAACTTGAAGGAAGACTTCTTTTGCTGGTATTTGTTGTTTTGTCTGTGGTTGGTTGCATGTGGTACTAGAGAGTTTTCTCAGTGTTAAATCTGCAGGGTGGACTGTGAGTGTGAAAGGAGTATGCCTGTTGCTCAGCCAGAGTAAAGTTCGAACTGTGCACGCATTCCCAGCCAGGTCGGTGTCTTGTGATGCAATGCTGGGCATGTGGGATCAGCCTCTCTGGGCCTTGGTTGCGGTCCCACAGCCATGCCTTTCATTCTCACGGCTTTCTCATTGGACTTTCATTCACATTGTGTTGGTTTTGTTTACTCAGTGTCACTAGGTGAGAGCCAGGCAGGCCAATTTACAATGTAAAGTAGAAAACGATAACCTGTTCAGCAGGTGGTTGTAGGCACAGCCTTTGAAGCACCTTATGCTGGGGTTGGTAATCCCACAGCCGAAATAGGTGGACTGACGTGACCTTGCCATGCCTTGCAAGAGTCTGCCTTGGGTTCTACGGATCTCAAACATCAAGGGGTGATGGTGCGGTCGTTGCCTTTTGGCTAGGTTTGCGCTATAGAAATAACATGTACGTATATATTGCTGAACAGAGAGCATTCCACGTTATATTTTGGTCGGCGTACAAAACTGTGAAATCTCTTTAAAAAACTCACGGTAGAATATGTTTTAGGGATGTGTGTGTACACAATCTTTGCTGTAAATTGATCTGTTCCCAACACAGTTGGGTCCGTGCTATAGGAAACCTAAGATAAACTTGCAGAATCGTTGCCTGCATTCCATTTCTATGGTCTAGCCTTTTCACCCTCCCTACTTGGCACAACAGAGCCATTCCCCATGGCCTATCAGCATATTTCTCCTGGACATGCATTATAGCTCATCTCCCCGTTCTGCCAGCCCCTTCTGGTTGCTCGTTGCTCTCCCTGTCAGAGACTGTCTAATAGCATGAGGGCATTGCTGACAGGGAGATGACCTCCGTGTTGGGCTAGAGGGATGTCAATATCAGGAAACCAGCAACTGTTGTAAAGCCCCAGCTCGCACTACTGAGAAGGGGCCGCCTGACCCAAAAAATGGCCACCAATAAAGACACAAACTTAGAAACAAAGGACTCGCTTACGCCAGCTTTTTCACCCATCGGAGATGAACAGAGTCTCACTGCCCGCATTCTCCAACAAGACAATACAGCCCCCAGGCAGGAGATACGTGCCTCTGTCTGTTCAAACCTTATGCACCTTATGCAACCTTCCCCCCTCTCCGCTCCTACTCTTTCCAGCTTCTGTCCTCTACCCTCACATGCCCTTGCCCTTTGTCCCCATCCTGTTTTTCTGTGAACCTTAGACAGACTTCCTTTCGTCTCTATGGTTGTCTCTTCCCTTATCCTCACTCCCTCTCCTACCCTACCCCCCACTACTTTCTCTCGCCTTTCACTCCTCCCCTAATTGTATTGCTGATTGTTTGATTTAATGTTTACTTGTTGATCTTCTTCTAGTATATTGTTGAACCACATTGTTGCACTTCCTGTCGTCTCTCCTATCGTCTCCCACCGCATCCTCACTCTATTTATGTCTCTCCCTCCCTCCTTTCTCAATGTTTTGAGACTGAACTATTTTTGTCTGATGCCCGATGGAGCTACTTGGTTTAGCTATAGGGGAGATGGGCCTTGGACTCCCTCCTTGGTCGTCACCTACCCAGTCGGTCTTCAGGCAGACTTCTTTTCGTCTCTCCTTATTGTCTTCTCCCTAGTTCCTATCCTCTCTCCCCTGAATCTCTCCTCTAGCCTGCAACTCTGCCTACCCCCTGTCCTTTGTGCCCTTTGACTAAGCACTCCTTCTCCCCTTGGTGGGGATAGATCCAATATTTATACACTGGAGTCTCAGCGAACCCGCTGAGTGAGTCCACTGCGCCAAGGGAGCCACTCACACTTGAGGTATGGTATGGCACCCCTTGCCAAAGCACTCCCTCTCCCCTTTTTGGGGAAGGATCCAGTATGTAAACCTTGGAGTCTCGGAGACCTCTCTGAGAGAGTCCACTGCGTAAAGGGAGCCTTTTGCAATAGAGATAAGGAAGGGATACCACTTCCCTTGGGATCACAGCTTACTGGACTTTGGACGTTGCCTTGACTCTTCTACTGGTTTGTGTCCCCGTCACCCTTCACCTCTTCTCCCCATGCTGTGTCTCTCACCCTCCCCTCCTCTTTCCCACCTTCTTTATCTGTCTACTTCCCCTACTCCAACCCCCCCCTGAATCTCTCACCTTGCCTTCTTTTCCCCTTACGTATTTGTGCTTATTGTTTTTCTCGACCTTACAAGTAACTATGTTGCCATGCTCTAAGAACTTTGTAACCTTTGTAACGATGTAACCTGTAACTATGATCTGATGCTCATGTAAAGCGCTCTGATACCTCCGGGTCTAGCCAGCGCTATATAAAACTTTAAAAAAAAAAAAAAAAAAAATAATGAGCAGTTTGTAAAGCCACCAGTGTCTGGCTACAAGTCTCAAACAGCCTCTAAAAGCATGGGATCAGAGCTCCAGTACATATACTAAAAAATGTCTTTGATGGGGGGGGCTTGGCCAGCAGCATGGCTGGGTGAGACGTGAGCCTAGGCTGCTCCGGCTACCTGTTTTGATCCCACATACCTGAGGCCGGCCGGGAGTCCTGTACCCCGCTGTGTGTTGGACTGTGGGGGCCCCTGCCCCTCCTGGAGTGCTGTGAGCGCTGTTCTGGGTCTCCGGTGGCCCTTAATTACAGAGGCGATCCTTCAGCCCTGTGCTTGGCCCGGGTTCCAAGATGGCGCCGCCGGGGAGTTACTGACTGCCGGGACCGACTGAGACGAACACGGCGCGCTGGACCCCCCGCCGCTGGGTTGCGAGGTTTGGCAGCGATGTAGGCGAGGGATGGCGCTACCCCCGGGGACCAAAGGAGACCCGGAGAGAGAACGAACGTGGGCCACTGCTCGCGGGCCTCCGGCGTGACCTGCACTGATGTGGAGCTGATGTTGTGTGCCTGCACCGCCTGGGAGCTGTAGCGCTGCCTGCTCCTCTTCTGTGCCCCCCCCACGCGCTGGAACTTTCTGCTGCACAGCTGGCCCCCTACCCTGTAGAGACTCGTAGAGGGTGCTGGAAGACTGAAGAGGGGCAAGTCCTGGACGAGGCAGGGCCAGCTAGCGTGGCCCCGGGGAGCAAGGAGAGACGTGTGGATTTGCCTCTGGAGACTCGCCTGGTGACTGCCGGCAGACAGAAGGGACCTGCCGTTACAGCGATACGGACGCGGGAAAGACCGGGGCCCGGTGCGAAAGTGCGTGGGGGGCCTGTATCCCGATTCAGGGCGGATAGTGGCGCCCATACTCGGACGGCCTGAAGAGTGAAGAGTGACTGGGGTCGCCGCCTGCACCCAAGATACCAGCGGTGGGCGCCTCTGGAGGTGGCGCCTGTGGAGACAATGCCTGTTGGGTCTATAGAGGGACCGGAACTGGGGCTCTTGATATCCTGTGGATAATGTCTTCTAGTGCATGGCAGGAGATAGCGGCTGGCCCATGGAAGTCGGGGGTGCGGAGGGAGCACGGACAACTCACGCACAGCCATGGACAGGAAAAGCTTTGACCCCAAGCCTCCTGGACAGGGTACGCTAGACCGATTTGCCACGGCCCTCCTCCCCGAATGTTGACCAAACCGGGGCGAGGTCGGATACAGCCATGCTGATGGAGGCTATACAGGCGTCTCGAGAGGCCCTACAGAAACAGGTCGGAGAGGTTGGTGTGGATGTGGCACTCCTACGACAGGACCTTCACAACCTAGCAGAATGAGTGAAGGTCTCTGAGACTCGGATAGGGGAGGCTGAAGATACCATAACAGACCTACGGAAAGGCATGGCGGAACTACAGGCCTCCCATAAGCAGCTTCTCTGGAAGGTGGATGACGCCGAAAACAGGGCACGACGCAACAACCTGCGATTTGTGGGCTTTAGGGAAGGTCTCAAAGGGGCGAACATGTCAGAGTTCCTACATTCGTGGCTGCTCCGCACTTTCCCGAAGGACACATTTTCCACGTGTTTTGTCATAAAACGGGCGCATTGAGCACTGCTGGCGAAACCACCGGAGGGAGCAAGACCGCGGCCGATCATTGCTCGCTTGCTCAATTTTTTGGATAGGGACATTGTGGTACTGAAAATTCTGGACCCGTGTTATAAACATCATAGTATCATGACGATTTTTATATCAGAAGACCGAGAATGGAAAGTATACTATGCACAAGCATTTTCGTCATATTCGAGTGACGATTTCACCCTAAAATTAGAATTCTCGTCCTGAACCCTCGGGTTCCATTTTGTGTACGGCAGCCATTTTGTGAGTTGCCCTCACATATGCCAATGACTAAGGCCAAACCCGATTCTGAAGGACACGTACACCTTTGCTGACTCCTGCACGACCTGGGCAAGCTGGGTCCACTGCCCAAGGCCAAACCTGTTCGGTCAGTTCCTCTCCCAGTGGCCGGGCAAGATAGTATCAGGGCACAACATGCCATAAACCTTTCATCGCACACGGACCACACCTAATCTTGCACACACCTGTCCCTGTTTCCTACTTTATGACCTGCTTTACGAGGAGGAGGTGCTCGTTTTATTGGGGGTCCGTCGATATCTGATGAAAATACTGGGCCTTGCCGGATAATTGATTGTGGGCTGAACAAACTAAAATATGGGCTTGTCATCATGACTCTGCTTTTCCTTTGTAGTGAAAATATGTGAATGGCCAATTGTAAACTAAAGAATGTTTGCCTGACGCATAATATTTTGTATAAAAAGAGAAGGCTGGTTTGGTAAGATTGAGCAGTCTCCTGAGAATATACACCGTGTTGTACTTCTAGGACGCCTGTTACTTGGTTGCAGCCAATAAACTCGATCGTTGACTTCACCTAGAAGACTCTGAGTTTCTGTAGTCTGAAACAGGAAGGACCCGAAGTCTTAGGGTGTGTCCCTGGCACCGCTGGGTTCCGAAAAACCCAGTACTTCAGTTGGCGCCCAACGTAGGGCGATTTCAGCGGTAGCCAGAGGTTCGTGAGGAGCTTCGTGTGAAAATTCTGGAGGAAGGCCGCCACTTCATCGACCCCTGCAAGTCGACGTGGTCCGAAAGTCTTTGCTGCGAGGTTCCCCACTTCCCGACGGCTACGAAGGACTGCTGCCCTGACTATCGCCCTGTTTTGGACCCTTGATGTTTGGTAGAGCGAAACGATAGACGAGTCTTCTGGTGACGTCATCGATACCTCAGTTAAGTATAAGTGGAGCGTCTCCCAGTCCTTAGTTTTGTTCTTAGTTTGGGTATCCCCTTGGGATCTTTGATTTGGAACTTGCAAGTACCAAAGCCGAGGGACTCGTGTATTCACGAGACTATCGTATTCGATAATCCTTTGAAGTTTGAAGCTAGACTAGAGAGCGAAGATGCCTGGTCTTAGCAGACTTGGAAACTTGTTTTGTCTGGGTTGTAATAGGGATTCCCGATTGGAGGACTCGTGTCCTGTTCCTCCGGTTGGAATCCCAACCTATGAACTTTATGTGAAGCACGGCGTAGGCCCCATCACATATAATGAAGTATGGATCCGATACACCAGAAAGGATGGTGTTTTAAAATGGCCCCAATATGGTAGTTTTGACACGGACATCTTAGATAATCTGGAGGTTAAACTTTTTAAGAAGAAAGCCCGGCCGGCGATGTTTGACTCTTTCCGCCTATGGCGTAAGGAAGCCAAACAGAAGGAAATTAAATCAGTGAAGAAAAATAAGAGAGAAAGGGGTATCTCGATAATGCAAGCTGCTACGCAGTATAAAGATAATGAAGAAGAACAGGCAAGTGAGCAGTTGCACAGGCAACATAAAATGGCGATCGATAAATGTTATCCAGCTTTGCCGCTTCTTCAGCAAGAGGCAGCAAAGGACCTTGGAAAAGACCACCTAATGTTGCATTTATTGAGTTCGCCACCCCCTTATGCACAGAGTGCTACGGCACCTCCGCAACCTTTAGCTGCGCAACCTTTGGTTGTATTGCCTCCTGCTCCTCCACAACCACCAGCTGCTCTTCGGTTGGTTCTATTCCTCTGGTGCAGCCTCCTCAAGGGCCACCGGCTTTGACATCTGCTCTGCCTTTACTTCCTAAAACTCTGACCACTGTATCGACTACCACTCCTGGTATTCTTCCTGATACCGCCTCTGCATCTGCGTCTATCCTGCCTCACTTTGTTTTTCCTCCTGTTCTCTCGTCGACTTCTCCTTCCGTTCGACAGAGAATGACCGACACTGTCGCTAGTCTTTTGTATCCTCTATTTTGGGCAACAAGTATGACCCCCGTTTCAACGCACACACAGTTGCGTAGTCAACTGCCCGATTCTAGAGAACGGGAAACATTGGATTATTTAGCACATAAATGAGTTACCGACCCGACAAGATATGAGCTAGAGTCTGTTATGGATGTCTTCTATCAGTGGGAAGCACCAAAGCAGAGGTACGTTTTTGATCAGATGTGTACTTTTCTTTGTGAGGATTTGGAGGAGCATGATTTGGAGCCTAATCCGCCTGAGTTATGTCATCTACGGTACGAGCTTGGGAAAGGCACAATTGTGGGTTCAGATGTTAAGAAAGCAGTTGCGACATTGTTGTCATTCAGGAGTGAAGGTGTTTCTCGGTCATTGTTTGAGTCTGACTCCTCTGTCAAGAAGAAGGTAAGACAGTACCCAATGAGAGAAGTACCTCCAGTATGGAAAGAAGAAATAGCGGCTGGTCCGAATAATGTTCCCCCAGCTATACCGGCACATTTTCAGCGTGTTTGGGTACATGTTCCTTGGAAACGAGTTGAAGTTTTGGCCCTTAAGCAGACATTGCCTGATCCCCGTAAGAATCCTGCAGGGTACTATAAGGAATTGTCACAGACTGCAGGCTCTTGCATTATGAATCTAGCGGATATAGACATGTTGTTTGGAAATGTTGTTCCACAGCCTTTATGGGGAAAGATTCGTCATGCGGATCATGATCAAGAGTTAGGTGATACATGGGTTAATATTGCTGCTGCTGATGGCAGACAAGTTGGTGGTGCTAAACCCGAACCTTTAGTGGCAGAACTCCCTGGTAGAATAATTACTTACATGAAAACTTTGATGCCTGCGATGCGTGTGAATTGGGATAAATTGTCTGCGTGTAAGCAGAAAAAGGATGAAACAGTGTCTGATTTCTTCACAAGGTTTGAAGAAACGTTTATCGACCACAGTGGTCAGGATATGAGTACAGAAGGTGGTCAACGGTTATTCGTTGACAAGTTCGTGCACAATTTGCTTCCCGAGTTGTGTAAGAAATTAAAAGATTCAGAAAGATCTTGGGCAGTTTCCTCTTCAGCACAGATATTGGCTACTGCACAGTATTGCGAAAATAGGGACAAAGATGAAAAAGATAGAGCAGACAAGAAAACGAAAGAGTTAAAAATGAAGGTTCTTTTACAACAAGCGTATCCGCCACGTGGTGGCCAGAGTAACTATCAGCAACCTCAACAGTTTCAGAGGAACTCGCAAAAGTTCGAGTATCCTCAACAGCGTGTCCCTGTAGGTCCCAATCAGTGTTCATACTGTAAAGAAGAAGGTAATTTCAAGTATAGTTGTCCTATTTTGTTACAGTGTATGAATGGCGCTTCTGGTGCAAGAGGTCGAGGTGTTCAACAAGCGCCTAGAGGTAGAGGACGTGGAAATTTCCCCCAGAACGCGCGTTCCTTTCCGTCTCAGAATTCAATGAATAGTTTTGATCAGCAGAATAACGCGTCTGGTAGGACGCCTCAGTACTATGCTGATGACTACTATGCAGAAGATGAGAATATGGACGGTAATGATTACTAGGACAGCCATAGACAAAGAGAGGGAGTTGTTTCAGTTCCAGTAGATCAGAGTGGACCTTACGTTGAGGTGATTACATCAGGTGTGTCAGAGCCTTTTCTGTTGGATACTGGTGCTACAAAGAGTTCTATTATGCACTCTAAACTCCCCCGCGCACCTTTGTCTGGCAAAACAAATGTTTCAGTAGGTTTTTCTGGCGCCCCGGTTAGAAACCCGATTTCTAGTCCTATGTCGCTTTCTGTTGGACCTTGTGAATTCGAAGCACCCCTTATTCTGACGACAGGTTGTGGTGAGAACTTGTTAGGATTGGATCTGTTGAAAAGATTGTATGCGACCTTGTACTGTTCTCCTTCGGGAGTACAACTTACACTGGGTAAGAAAGTGGTTTCTCCAATGTATTTGTCGAAGGATAAACTTCCGACAGAATTGTCATCTCTTCCTGATGTTCTTTGGGCTACTGGTCCTAATGATGTGGGTCTTTTGGAAATACCACCATATGTTGTGACATTGAAAGCCAATGTTAAAATGCCACGCATTCCCCAATATAAAATCTCTAGTGAAGGTGAAAAAGCGTTGCTAGCGATCATTTATGATTTGATTGAAAAAGATGTAATTGAAGAGACAAGAGGCAACGTTTGCAATAGTCCTGTTCTGCCTGTTTTGAAGCGTACTGATCCTTCTCAGCCACCTGTTTACCGGTTTGTGATTGATCTCAGAGAGGTGAACAAAATAGTTGTGCCACAATTTCCAGTTGTTCCCGACATCACTGCCCTATTGACTATGATTCCAGCTTCCGCGACCTGGTTCTCGGTAATTGACTTGAAGAATGCTTTCTTCAGCATCCCGATTGCCGAGGAGAGTAGGGATATTTTCGGCTTCAGTTTAGGAGGCCGAAGCTTCCGCTTCAAACGCGCTCCCCAGGGCTACTGTGAAAGTCCATCAATATATAGTCAAGCTTTAAAAACACAGCTTGATACGATTGTTTTACCTGATGGCGCTACACTTATTCAGTACGTTGATGATTTGCTTGTTGCTGCAGACACTGAGGAGATATGTAAAGAAGCCACGTTGTCATTGTTGCGTCACTTGTCTGATCTACCAAACACAAGAAAGGTCCTAGGGGTAAGTTTATCGACCTCAACTGTTAAACCCCCTACACTGAATTGACACCAACCAAAATTAACAGTGAGTCCAAGAGCAGACAATATACCCAAATATACAAGAACAGCAGGGAGTAGTTTTAATATAAACGAGTTCCCATCAGTCCACCATCGAGACCGCCCTTCATAGAAGTGCATAGAAAAGGTGTGGCACACCTTTTCTATGCACTGCTATTCAGTTCCCCTAGTATACACGCCATCTTTTTCACATCTGTAATAACACTGTGGTTTTTCCTGCGCATGGCGTATCCATCTGCCAGCACAGGTTTTTTTACCCCTTAAAGTGTTAATTATAAACACAAGAGATCCCAGATGATGAAGGGCGGTCTCGATGGTGGACTGATGGGAACTCGTTTATATTAAAACTACTCCCTGCTGTTCTTGTATATTTGGGTATATTGTCTGCTCTTGGACTCACTGTTAATTTTGGTTGGTGTCACTTGTCTGATCTGCATCACAAAGTGTCATTTCCAAATTGCAATATTGTCGACAAGAAGTGACCTACTTAGGTAATCTCTTATCGAAGGAGGGAAGGAAACTGACCCCAGAAAGAATTCAGGCAATAGCGAAATTGAGTGTGCCTAGGACACAGAGAGAAGTGCGTGCTTTCTTGGGTATTACATCTTACTGCAGACAATGGATACAGAATTTTTCTTTGTTGACCAAACCTTTGGTGGCATTAACTTGTAAAGATACACCAAATCCCCTCCCATGGTCTGAAGAGTGTCAGAAAGGTTTTTCCGAATTGCGCAATGCATTATGTTCGGCTCCTGTGTTGGGTACCCCCGACTACAGTAAGCCCTTTACGTTGTATGTCCACGAGAAAGAAGGTTGTACATGTCAGTGTTGACACAGTTGTTCGGAGACAAACAGCGACCATGCGCGTATTTTTCGTCGACTTTGGACCCGGTAGCTAAAGCATTGCCGAGTTGCTTGAGAGCCACTGCGGCAGCAGCTGTTTCTATTCGGCAGTCTGCTGGTTTAGTGATCAATCAATCAATCAATCATAGGCATTTATACCGCGCACTACTCACCCGGAGGGTCTCAAGGCGCTGTGGGGGGGGGGGGGGGTCCGCTACTGCTCGAACAGCCAGGTCTTGAGCTTCTTCCTGAAGGAGAGGTGGTCTTGGGTCAGGCGTAGGTCGGTCGGGAGGGAGTTCCAAGTCTTGGCGGCCAAGTGGGAGAAGGACCTTCCTCCTGTTGTCGCTCTGCGGATGCGGGGGACGGCGGCGAGGGCATGATTGGTCGAGCGGAGATGGCGTTTGGGAGCGTAGAAGTTGAGGCGGCTGTTGAGGTAGGTCGGGCCTTGGTTGTGTAGGGCTTTGTGTGCGTGGGTGAGGAGCCGGAAGGTGATTCTTTTGTTGATCGGGAGCCAGTGCAGGTCTCTCAGGTGTCTGGAGATGTGGCTTCGTCTGGGGACGTCGAGGATGAGTCTCGCCGAGGCGTTCTGGATCAGCTGGAGTCTCTTCTGGAGCTTGGCGGTGGTTCCGGCGTAGAGGGCGTTGCCGTAGTCCAGTCGGCTGGTGACTAGGGCCTGGGTGACCGTCTTCCTGGTCTCGGTGGGGATCCACCGGAAGATCTTACGTAGCATGCGCAGGATGTTGAAACAGGACGTTGACTTGTCTGGTCATGGAGAGGGAGGAGTCCAGGATGAAGCCCAGGTTGCGTGCGTGGTCTGTCGGTTTGGGTGAGTTGCCCAGGGCGGGGGGCCACCAGGAGTCGTCCCAGGCGGAGGGTGAGGAGCCCAGGATGAGGACTTCCGTCTTGTCTGTGTTCAGTTTCAGGCGGCTGGTCGTCATCCACTCGGCCACGTCTTTCATCCCTTCGTGTAGGTTGGCTCTGGCGGTGGCGGGGTCGTTGGTCAGGGAGAGGATCAGCTGGGTGTCATCGGCGTAGGAGATGATGTTCAGGTTGTGTTGGCGTGCGATGGCTGCAAGGGGGCTCATGTAGACGTTGAAGAGGGTGGGGCTGAGCGAGGAGCCTTGGGGAACACCGCAGATGACTTCCGTGGCTTCTGATCTGAATGGGGGCAGGCGGACTCTCTGTGTCCATCCGGCAAGGAAGGAGGTGATCCATTCCAGTGCTTTCTCCTCGATTCCGACGTTGCTGAGGCGCTGCACTAGGGTGTGGTGGCAGACAGTGTCGAATGCCGCGGAGAGGGCCGCTGTTTCTCCGTTGTCCAGCAGGGTTCGGATGTCGTCGGTGGCAGCGATGAGGGCGGTCTCGGTGCTGTGGTTGGCCCGGAAGCCTGACTGAGATGGGTCGAGGGATCCAGTCGTCTCGAGGAAGGCTGCCAGTTGCTTGTTGACGGTCTTCTCGATGACTTTGGCTGGAAACGGGAGGAGCGAGATGGGGCGGTAGTTCTTGAGTTCGGTGGGGTCTGCCGTTGGTTTCTTTAGTAGAGCGCTGAGTTCGGCGTGCTTCCAGCTCTCAGGGAAGGTGGCGGTGTCGAAGGAGGTGTTGATGATGTCCCGCAGGTGGGGTGCGATGACAGCGTCGGCCTTGTTGAAGACGTGGTGAGGGCAGGGGTCGGTTGGAGATCCGGAGTGGATGGAGTTCATCGTGCGGATGGTGTCTTCGAGGTTGATCGGTGTCCAGGCGTTGAGGGTGGTGGTGGGGGGCGTTGGTGTGGTCGTGGGGAGCGTTGTTTGTGTGCTGAAGCTGTTGTGTATGTCAGCGATCTTGTTGTGGAAGTAGGAGGCGATGGAGTTGCAGAGGTCTTGCGACGGGGTGATGTCGTTGATTCCGGCGTTGGGGTTGGAGAGCTCTCTCACGATGTTGAAGAGTTCCTTGCTGTTGTGTGCGTTGTTGTCCAGCCGGTCCTGAATAATACATTGATTGTGATGGTTCCACATGCAGTGGACACGTTGTTAAATAGGACCAAGACACAGCACTTAACTAGTGCTCGTTTGTCAGGTTACGAGTTAACACTGTTAGCAAGTCATGTGCACATAAAAAGATGCAACACGCTGAATCCAGCCACGTTGTTGCCGATTGTACCAGAAACAGAGGCTTCTGAACAGCATGATTGTTTTCTCAGAACAGAAGAAGAAACGAAAGGGAGAATAGACCTTCAGGACACTCCTCTTGTGAAGTGTGATGGTACATTATGGGTGGATGGTTCGTGCTTCAAGCTTCCGAATGGTGATACGACTGCGGCATATGCTGTCACGACTTTGCATACAATTGTTGAAACTGCACGTATCCCACATAATTCAGCTCAAGCAGCAGAGTTGATTGCACTTACGAGAGCGTGTGTGTTATCAAAAGGAATGAAAGTGACCACATATACCGACAGCCAGTATGCATTTGGTGTGGCTCACAGTTTTGGACGATTGTGGAAAGAACGTGGGTTCCTGACTTCGCATGGAGCCAAGATTCAGCATGGTCAGTTGGTGAATGAACTTCTCGAGTCACTTACTTTGCCCTTGCAAGCTGCGATTGTGAAATGCAGTGCACACAAGAAGGTGACTGATGATATTGGTTGTGGAAATGCATTTGCTGACGAAGTCGCAAAAGAAACAGCAAGGGATGTGATGAGTCGAATGTATGTTGCAGGCCCTGCAAGATCGATTGGTGACGTTGGAATGTGTGAAGACACGGTAGAGAGTGTGAAATCTATTCAAGCTGAAGCTACAGAGAAAGAGTTGAGTGTGTGGAGAGAAAGTACGGGTAAAATGGATGCAAATGGTTGTTGGGTTGAATTGTCAGAGTATCAGCGATGGTTCGACCGGCCGCGCCCTTGCCGCCGTCCCCCGCATCTGAAGAGCCACCACAGGGGGACGGTCCTTCTCCTACCTCGCCGCCAAGACATGGAACTCCCTCCCGACCCACCTCCGCCTGACCCAGGACCACCTCGCCTTCAGGAAGCAACTCAAGACCTGGCTGTTCGAGCAGTAGCGGACCCCCCTCCCCTAGCGCCTTGAGACCCTCTGGGTGAGTAGTGCGCTATATAAATGCTTTGATTGATTGATTGATTGATTGATTGATTGATTCATTGTTATTGTTTTAAAGCATGTCGCAGACGGAATTGCCACACATACCTGCACATTGTACGCCAGATGCTCTCTGGCACAAAAACTGACTGGTACTGATGTTGCCTGGCGTAGTGGGTGGCCTTGGAAAAGAGGCACAGGATAATGGTACTGCCCAAATCCTTACATGGAATGTGAACGGCCTGGGCAATAAGTTCAAACGGGGGTTGGTCCTGGCCTATGTAAAAAAGACTGCACCGGACATAGTCCTGCTCCAGGAGACTCACTGTAGGAAGGGGGAGTCTCTAGTTGGCGCAGTGCAGCACTGGCGACAAGCAGGGACTCTCTCTTCCCCGTCAGGGCTGAGGGTTACCTTCAAGACAACCTCTGCTTACCCTCTAGGTAGTGTGGCTTAAGCAGTCTTAGGCTAATCTCTGGGGCACATAGGGTTAAACATTTGCAATATTACACCATCACCACCAACCCACCACACAATGACACCAAACTGTATTTTGGTAAAACTATATACTCTTTATATAATTTCAAGCAGGCTTGTAAATACAGTCTTGGTTACTTCTTCAATGCAGGTTCCAGTATTCTTTATCAAAGTCACAGTTCGTGAAATAGATGCACTCTTTTGGGCCTTCTGCCCAGGTTTAAAAAGGTTCCAGTGTCTTATGGCGCTCCGAGGCGCTTCCGGCTGTCTCCGCGCTAGAACTGAGTCACCCTTCGGGGCTCGACTCAGGGAGCGGGGGCCGTGGGCCACAGGGAGCGTCAGGCGGGGCCTCGGGGGCCAGGAGCAGAGCGAGCCTCTGACTCGAGGGCGGCTCGCGCTGCCAAGCAGACAGCAGCTGCGAGGCTCCCGGGGCGCCCGAGGTCACAGAGCGCGGTGCGGGCTCGGATTGCGGAGCTCTCGCACCGTGAAGGCAGGGACACAGTACCTTTCTAAATTCTTGCGGTGATCTTCGAAGAGGACGGCTGAAGGGGGAGCTGTCCCACGTCACGTTGCTTCCTTGACGGGCGAGGCGAGCGGCGGCTCGAGGCAGCAGGTCACGGGTCACCCGGGGGCGGCGGTGCTCGATGGGGGCTCAGGTCCTTTTACTCAGTCTTCTCTTTCGTCCTGACGGCGGCGGCTGGGTGTGGCGCAGTGGCAGTACGATCCCCAGTGCGGGACGTACCCAGCCAAAGTGCCAGTCGCGGTGATGTCCCTTCAGCGGGGCAGCAGGCAGGACGCTGATAGCGGGGGAGGACAGAAGGGCGGCAGTCCGTCTTTGCGGGGGAGTCTACGGCGCTGGGGCCCAGTAGACCTCGATGCTTGGACCGGACGGGTCCTCCATTACTTTGTTCGTGTGGGGCAGAAGGCAGACGCCGTCACGATGCTCGGGCCAGCGGCGGCTGGGCCTCACGGTGCTAGGGCGACTGGCTGACCCCACGGTCACGGTGTGCAGGGGGAGGGATGCCCTCGTCCTCCTCAATCAGCGCTGCAGCGATAAGCAGCACACACAGCAGATGCCTTGGTCAGGGGTTAGCGCTCACTGTTCCTGGAGCGCTGGTCAGGGGGCAAGTTCAACAGCAAGCCCTTGGAGATCTTTCAGCAGAGTTTGGCACAAAGTTCAAAATAAAAGCAAAAGTCTCTTGTAGTCTTTTCTCTTCCTCTCCTTTGGCAGCAAGGCACCAGACACAGGCCAGAGTCAGTACTCCTCCTTGTAGTCCTTCCAGGTCCTTCTCTTCGGGCAGAGTTTCTTCTGTAGCACAAACAGGATCTAATTTACACGGAGCAGGGCTCCTTCTTTTATACCCAGTTTCTTTTGTTCTAGCAAGCCAGGGGGGCCTCTGCATAACTGCTCCAGTCTCTGAGCACTTGTTGTGGGTACTTCTGGCTTCTGCATTCAGTGTGAGGGCCGGCACATCAGCCGCTCCCCAGGGGGGCGGAGCCGGCATTGTGAAGACAGGGGCAGCTTGAGCACTTTGTTGACAAGCTTCGGTTCTTCCTGGGCCAGGTGCAGGCTGAGTCATCAGTCGCTCCCCAGGAGGGCGGAGCCAGCATTGTGGAGGCAGAGCACAGCCTGATGCATCATTCAGGGGAAACTCCCACCACCCACTAAGGTGTCATCCTGCTATTCGCTACCTGTCAACTCCCAGCCCTGTCACTCACACACACCAGACAGTCCGATCCACATCCAAGCAGAGGCGGGCTGAAATGGTTAGGCCAGCAAATGCTAACTTTCTAAAAGTAGCATTTGCAAACCCAGGATATTAAAATAAACTTTACTAAAAGAAGTATTCTATCATTCTGAGTTCAGGCATACTAAACATTAATTTCTACCATGTTCCCTGAGCCTGCTGGGATTATAGAGTGTAATAATTCCAGCAGCCCATCTGGCCTAAAGGGAACTGGTAGCCTTACAATAGTGAAAAACGAATTTGGCAGTAATTCACTATTAGGACATGCCACACACATCAGGGCATGTCCTACCTTACACTTACAATGCACCCTGCCCTCAGACCTACCATAGGGGTGACTAATATGAAGTTAAGGGAAGGTTTTAGGGGCTGGCAAGTGTGTGCACTTGCCCAGCCAGTGTGACAGTACCAGACTGCACGCAGGTTCTGCAATGGCAGACCCTAGACACATTTTAAGGCTGCTTCTGTGGGTGGCGCAACCAGCGCTGCAGGCCCACTAGCAGGGTTGGTATTCACAAGCCCTGGCACTCCTGGTGCACTTTACTAGGGACTAACAGTAAATCCAATGAACCAATCATGGACATCAATCACATGTACACTTTGCACAGGGAGAGCATATGCACTTTAGCACTGGTCAGCAGTGGTAAAGTGCCCAGAGTCATTAAACCAACAAAAAGAGGTCAGAGAGAGTATTGGAGGAAGGCAAAAAGTTTAGGGATGACCCTGCCAAGAGGGTCAGGACCAACACAACCCCCTTCCAGCCAAAACGCAGGGTAGACCAATCACCACTGTGATGGGCTTCCCTGCTTAGGGCGATAGAACATGGACCTGGCCCGCAACAGCAGGGGCACATTCCAGTTCTATGCCAATCTGTACCTATTTCAAATCCTCTGTCTATACTCTCAGGGTTCACCCAGCTAATCCATGGGGCACCCTTCTCTTCCTCTGTGGACACCACCTGTGCAGCCTCTAACCTTAACTTCCTCACAGGTGTGTCCCAACAGACAGACATCAAGTCATAGCGGCCACTGACGGTAGTCAGAGATGAGACCCAGGCCTCATGCCTCTCAGGGCTCTCAAACCTCTGTGGCCTTAATGAGTGGGGGGCAGTAACCCCAGGTGCTTGGCACCCTTTGTCCACTCTCCCTCCTGTCAGGTCAGGTATGACATCCTGGCACTGACCCACCAGTCCCAGGTCTGTACTTGGCGGCTGTACCAAAGACTGGGGTGGGCTCTCCCACACCCGGTCCTCCTCCTTGGGGCTCTGTACCCTCCCACCTGGAGTGGTACCCCCTTCCAGAATTGTCAGGGCACCTGGGGCAGGTAACCTGCCCAATTCGCCCACCAGTTCAGGGGTGCTATCCTGCAACTGGGGCACCAGGTCAGGGGGGACACCCTGCACCTGGCCCGTAAACCTAGGGTCTAAACCCTCAAGCCTCACCGGGGTCAGAGGCGAGGACTCCCTCCCTCTGCACCCCCTTCCAGAGTACTGCCCACTCCCAACTGGAGTGGTACCCCTAGAAGTGACATGGGTCAGGACACTGATTACAGTGGTCCCACCCTCCAGGTCAGACAACACCTGAACCTGGCCCTCCAACTCAGGGACCCAACCCTGCAGTTGAACACTTGCCTGGCGCACCAGGACTTTCCGGGGAGCACACCTGCCCCCCCTGAGGGGGGCACATAGCTCATGTGCTCTGCGACAGTCTGCCTGGCGCAGATCTCCCAAACCCTGTCCCTCTGACAGTGTGGGAAGATCCCCCAAGACAGAAGTGGTGTGGTCATTCACTGGGGACGCAGCCCTGCTGGCTGGCCCCTGACCCACTGGTTCTTCCACTGGGGACTCCTTCCCCCTCTCGCCCCTCTTTCTGGACTTCTGTACCCTCCCAACTGGAGGGGTACTGCCAGTCACCAGAACTACTGGAGCTCTGTTTACAGAGCCTCCACATTCTCTAGCCACTGGGGGATCCCCCTCAGAGGGTGACTCATCCGGACAGCCTAGGCTCCCCACCTGGTGTTCCCTTAAGGAACCATCCAGGCTCTGAGACTGAGGTTGGGCACTACCGGGACAAAACCCATTCTCACTCCTTCCCCTTAAGGACAGGACGTGAGGCCCTACACCCATCTCACTACTACAGGACCTAGCTGGGCTACTCTGCGCCACTTCCACCACTCTGGGCTGGAAGATACCTGAGCCACTCCCCACAGGATCACACCCCAATGCCTCTCCAGACCCTCTGGAATCCACCACAAGGTCTGCCTCCAATGTGAGCTCCCTGGGGTCAGAGAACTCACTCTCAAACAGGTGTTGGCATAGCTCTGGAAAACTGGGACTTACAATATGCTCTCCCACAATTGGATTACACAGCCCCCTAGCAGGGTTAACCAAATTATCCTTCACCTCACCATCCAGCGCCTCACACACATACTCCACACCATTCTTCTGAGACTGGCCAGACAGTAGCGAACTGTCTCTGTCACACAACCCACACTCTTCTGGGCGGTCCTTACACTCACCCACCAGGACCTCAACCATGGGGGAAACCCTCCCGCCACTAGGACCATGAACTCCTACGCCAGCTACCCTATTCCCTTCAGGGACGCTGCGCACTACTGGAGCTACCTCATGCCCTTGAACCTCCTGGTGTAAGTTAACCCCCTCCAAGTCAGGTGCCATATCTCTAGGTGCGCGCGCTATGCTGTCTGCACTAGATACCTGAATGTTGCTGCCACCATCTGAGCTGGACTCCACCTCCAACTCAGCAAAGCTCAATCTCTGAGCTACACACATTTCTTGTTGCTGGGCTGAAGGCCTCCTGGCCTCAAGCCCCTCGAGCTCCAAGTCAAGTTTCCTCATTCTTAAGTCATGCGCAAGCTCCATTTTCATTACTTCCAGGGCTAACCTCCTAGATTCTAGCTCCAGTTGCCCATTTATTTCCAGCTCTGCCAACTTCAATTCATGATCTCGGGTTGCCTGTCTGTCCGCCAGCTCCTCTGGCGACAGACCTCGGCCAGAAACACTGCTACCCAATGGGGAGGTTGCACCCCTACACTTTGGAGTCAGGGGTCCCTCCAGCTGCTGTTCTGCATCCTCAAATTCAAAATCCTTTCCAGGGGCATTCCTTGCCTTGACCCAGGCCCTCAGCGCCTTTTGGAACTGCTCCCTTCTGGAGAGTCCGGTCATGGAAATGTTCAAATTTTTGCAGAAGCTCCTGAGCTGTTTCCCAGTGTAGTTTTCTAGTTTCTCCCAATCACAGTCAATAGAAGAAATGGATGCTGCCTTTTCCATTTTCACTGACACAGGCATGACTTCAAAAACACATGGAGATCTCTTCTCGCAAAACATAAAAAGAGTCTGTGGCTTAGTTACTGGACTGTCATCACTGTGCAATGGTCAGTAGCTAAGGTAAAACACTGCAAATGTAAATTCGCGAATCCTTACCGCTGTGTCCAATGTAGGAAGGGGGAGTCTCTAGTTGGCGCAGTGCAGCACTGGCGACAAGCAGGGACTCTCTCTTCCCCGTCAGGGCTGAGGGTTACCTTCAAGACAACCTCTGCTTACCCTCTAGGTAGTGTGGCTTAAGCAGTCTTAGGCTAATCTCTGGGGCACATAGGGTTAAACATTTGCAATATTACACCATCACCACCAACCCACCACACAATGACACCAAACTGTATTTTGGTAAAAATATATACTCTTTATATAATTTCAAGCAGGCTTGTAAATACAGTCTTGGTTACTTCTTCAATGCAGGTTCCAGTATTCTTTATCAAAGTCACAGTTCGTGAAATAGATGCACTCTTTTGGGCCTTCTGCCCAGGTTTAAAAAGGTTCCAGTGTCTTATGGCGCTCCGAGGCGCTTCCGGCTGTCTCCGCGCTAGAACTGAGTCACCCTTCGGGGCTCGACTCGGGGAGCGGGGGCCGTGGGCCCCAGGGAGCGTCAGGCGGGGCCTCGGGGGCCAGGAGCAGAGCGAGCCTCTGACTCGAGGGCGGCTCGCGCTGCCAAGCAGACAGCAGCTGCGAGGCTCCCGGGGCGCCCGAGGTCACAGAGCGCGGTGCGGGCTCGGATTGCAGAGCTCTCGCACCGTGAAGGCAGGGACACAGTACCTTTCTAAATTCTTGCGGTGATCTTCGAAGAGGACGGCTGAAGGGGGAGCTGTCCCACGTCACGTTGCTTCCTTGACGGGCGAGGCGAGCGGCGGCTCGAGGCAGCAGGTCACGGGTCACCCGGGGGCGGCGGTGCTCGATGGGGGCTCAGGTCCTTTTACTCAGTCTTCTCTTTCGTCCTGACGGCGGCGGCTGGGTGTGGCGCAGTGGCAGTACGATCCCCAGTGCGGGACGTACCCAGCCAAAGTGCCGGTCGCGGTGATGTCCCTTCAGCGGGGCAGCAGGCAGGACGCTGATAGCGGGGGAGGACAGAAGGGCGGCAGTCCGTCTTTGCGGGGGAGTCTACGGCGCTGGGGCCCAGTAGACCTCGATGCTTGGACCGGACGGGTCCTCCGTTACTTTGTTCGTGTGGGGCAGAAGGCAGACGCCGTCACGATGCTCGGGCCAGCGGCGGCTGGGCCTCACGGTGCTAGGGCAACTGGCTGACCCCACGGTCACGGTGTGCAGGGGGAGGGATGCCCTCGTCCTCCTCAATCAGCGCTGCAGCGATAAGCAGCACACACAGCAGATGCCTTGGTCAGGGGTTAGCGCTCACTGTTCCTGGAGCGCTGGTCAGGGGGCAAGTTCAACAGCAAGCCCTTGGAGATCTTTCAGCAGAGTTTGGCACAAAGTTCAAAATAAAAGCAAAAGTCTCTTGTAGTCTTTTCTCTTCCTCTCCTTTGGCAGCAAGGCACCAGACACAGGCCAGAGTCAGTACTCCTCCTTGTAGTCCTTCCAGGTCCTTCTCTTCGGGCAGAGTTTCTTCTGTAGCACAAACAGGATCTAATTTACACGGAGCAGGGCTCCTTCTTTTATACCCAGTTTCTTTTGTTCTAGCAAGCCAGGGGGGCCTCTGCATAACTGCTCCAGTCTCTGAGCACTTGTGGTGGGTACTTCTGGCTTCTGCATTCAGTGTGAGGGCCGGCACATCAGCCGCTCCCCAGGGGGGCGGAGCCGGCATTGTGAAGACAGAGGCAGCTTGAGCACTTTGTTGACAAGCTTCGGTCCTTCCTGGGCCAGGTGCAGGCTGAGTCATCAGTCGCTCCCCAGGAGGGCGGAGCCAGCATTGTGGAGGCAGAGCACAGCCTGATGCATCATTCAGGGGAAACTCCCACCACCCACTAAGGTGTCATCCTGCTATTCACTACCTGTCAACTCCCAGCCCTGTCACTCACACACACCAGACAGTCCGATCCACATCCAAGCAGAGGCGGGCTGAAATGGTTAGGCCAGCAAATGCTAACTTTCTAAAAGTAGCATTTGCAAACCCAGGATATTAAAATAAACTTTACTAAAAGAAGTATTCTATCATTCTGAGTTCAGGCATACTAAACATTAATTTCTACCAGTGGGTAATAATTCCAGCAGCCCATCTGGCCTAAAGGGAACTGGTAGCCTTACAATAGTGAAACACGAATTTGGCAGTAATTCACTATTAGGACATGCCACACACATCAGGGCATGTCCTACCTTACACTTACAATGCACCCTGCCCTCAGGCCTACCATAGGGGTGACTAATATGAAGTTAAGGGAAGGTTTTAGGGGCTGGCAAGTGTGTGCACTTGCCCAGCCAGTGTGACAGTACCAGACTGCACGCAGGTTCTGCAATGGCAGACCCTAGACACATTTTAAGGCTGCTTCTGTGGGTGGCGCAACCAGCGCTGCAGGCCCACTAGCAGGGTTGGTATTCACAAGCCCTGGCACTCCTGGTGCACTTTACTAGGGACTAACAGTAAATCCAATGAACCAATCATGGACATCAATCACATGTACACTTTGCACAGGGAGAGCATATGCACTTTAGCACTGGTCAGCAGTGGTAAAGTGCCCAGAGTCATTAAACCAACAAAAACAGGTCAGAGAGAGTATTGGAGGAAGGCAAAAAGTTTAGGGATGACCCTGCCAAGTGGGTCAGGTCCAACACTCACCTACGTGGTACGTGATGTGGGTTTTTGGCCCGGGGGACCTATAACGTGTTGGCACATGTGGGATACACTTCGGGATCCAGAGTGGTGGCCATTCTGATTAGGAAGTCCCCTCCCTTTGCCGTAAAGAGAACGTGGACTGACCCCCTGGGTACTTACGTTGGGGTTACGGGCACTTGGAGACACCAGAAGGTCACAATAGTTTCTGTCTATGCACCTCTACAGGCCCGAACCCTAGCGGGAGTAGCTGATATCCTTTTAAATACTCCAGCCACACTACAAGTGATAGGAGGGGACTTTAATGACGTTATGTCCCCCACCTTGAATAGATCGGGGTTGCGGGCGGACACTCTGAAACATTCCCCTCTGTAGCAGTTCACTGACATGATGGGACTGACAGATGTCTGGAGATGGACTTACTCTTACTTTCCAGGGGCCCACAAGGTGTACTCTAGATTGGACTACATCCTCCTTCCACGTCATGCCCTTAGAGCTGAGAATCGAGCAGAATACCTGGCCCGGGGAGTATCAGATCACTCACCACTGCTAGTGACAATAGGGATGAAGGGCGGCCCACTGGGCGGGACTTGGCGATTGGCGGCCTGGGACCTGCAGGACAAGGATTTGTTGCGGGGGTTGTGGGCAGATGTGAAGGTGTACTTTGCCGAAAACTTGAACACAGTGCAGTCAAGGGTTACACTCTGGGAAGCTTTTAAAACAGTTATGAGAGACAGGACGCAGAATAGAATCGCAGGGGAAAAACGTAAGGTGCAGGGAGATCTGAATGACCTTGCAACCCGTATCTTTGAGTTGGTGTGCCGCCATGTGGCGGATGGGATGACACACTCACTTAGACAATTACTAGACACGCAGCAGCAATATAGGGCCCAGATGACTGACGAGGCCAAAACACAGGCAAAGTCGACCGTGCATAGGTTATATGATGTAGGGGATAAGTCGAGAAAACTTCTGGCATGGCTAAGTCATAGAGAACAGGAGGCGAGGTGGGTGGAGAAGGTGACGAATGCCCTGGGCCGTACCAAACAGACGGATGCCCAGATAGCACAGGCGTTCGCGGAGTATTATGACGAGTTATACAAGGCAAGGGACTAGGGCTCGGCGGAGGAGGTGGAACAGTGTTTGGTTAGCATTGAGACCCCTACCTTAGACGAGGAGGCCCAAAAGTGTATGGAAGAAGAGATAACAATCACGGAAGTTCGGGAGGCTATAGCTAGACTCTGTCCGGGGAAATCTCCGGACCCGAATGGGTTTCCTGTAGAATAAAAAAAAAAAATGGCCGATCTACTCTCCACTCATCTGCTGGCCTTGTACACCGATGCAGCTCAGGAGGGCTCGTTCCCGCCGGATCTTTGCATGGCCACACTGGTGCCAATTTATAAACAGAGTAAGCCGCCAGAAGAGCGTGCGTCATACTGACCCATTTCCCTGTTGAACATGGAACTCCTGGCGACGATTCTCGCATTGCGCCTGCGACGGGTGTTCTCAGATCTGGTACATCTGGACTAGACTGGTTTCTCACCTGACAGGGCGACTAGGCATAATTTACGGAGGACCCACAACTGGTTGATGGCGGTCTGCGATCGTAAGGAGCCGCACATGTTTTTATCTCTAGACGCTGAAAAAGCGTTTGATGCAGTTCACTGGCCCTTCCTGGAGAGGGTGCTGATTAAGTTTGGCCTAGGACCGAAGTACAGGACGTGGGTAAACCTTCTGTACACAGACCCACGAGTGAGGGTTAAGGTCAATGGGGTGCTGTCTAGAGACTTTCCCATATAGAGGGGGACCCGGCAGGGGTGCCCCTTGTCCCCGCTTCTGTTTGCCCTCACTAGAGAGATAGCGGCATGCGCAATACGTCAGGACAGTGGGATAAAGGATTTAGAATTGACCAGAACGATGCGGCTGAGGAAAATATCTCGCTTTACGCGGACGATATCCTTCTGTACGTCACCCAGCCAGAGGTTTCGGTCTCACGCCTGTTTGCCTTGTTAGGTCACTAAGGAGCGCGATCAGGATACACAGTGAATTGGCACAAGTCGTTATTATACAGCCCCCTATGGGAGGCCAGAGGTCCTGCCTTGCCTGCCACGCTCCGGGTAACGGATGAGGGGTTTATGTATCTGGGGATCTACATGACGAGGGACCGGTTAACCTCGTATCAGAAAAATATCCAGCGGGTCCTTGCTAACTTCGCTGACGATGCGGCCAGATGGAGATCCCTCCCCCTCACGATTCTGGTGCGCGCGGCAATGTATAAGATGATAACGCTGCCGCGGTTTCTGTATGCGCTGCAGAACAAATACTTCCCCCTCCACCGCCAAGTTTTCAAAGAGATAAACGGGGGGTTGCGGGCACTGCTTTGGCTGGGGAAACAGCCCAGGATAGCACTAGAGACACTGCAGAGAAACCAATACAAAAAAAAAAAAAAACTAACGTCGAGGCATATTACTGGGCTGAACATTTAGCGCCAATAAACGACTGGCTTCATGCCCCGGCAGACCACCCCACATACAGACTGGAGAGGGTGACGATGGCGCATCGGACGTGTTTACACTACCTTTATGGTGGCAGGGAGAAAGACGGGCTGCTATCGGCCATGCGCGTGACGGTAGAGATGTGGGCAAGGGCGACAAAGCGGATTGGCTGGGCGCATAAACCGTTGAGACAGACCCCGTTATGGCATTGTGCGTGGCTTAAGGAGCTACATAAACTGAAGGGGTTTCAGGGGTGGGATGCCATTGGGATTTCTGTCTTGGGCGACCTGATGAGACAGGGGGCATTGAAGTCCTTCCAGGCCCTGAGTTTGGAGTATGGGTTGCATCGTACACAATACCTGAAATATGCACAGCTTCGACACGCCTGGAGGGCGGAGGTGGTGCTTGCAGGGCCTTTACCGGAATACGCACCGCTGGAGGGGCGCTTGCTGCAAGAGCACGTCCCTACTCAAATAGTTTCCCTGACGTATAAAACCCTACTTAACAATATGCTGGACGGGCTAGTAAAGTTAAAGGACACATGGGAGTCAAACCTGGGAGAGATGGACACAAACTGGAGTGGGAGACGGCCCTGATGCACCCTAGAGAGGTTGCGATAAAGTCCCGACTTCGTCTCATACAATATAAAATCCTGCATAGAGTATACTATGACAGGTATCGCTTACATCAGATGGGGCAGGCGGGCGACCCAAATTGCCTGCGCTGCGTTTGTGAGGAGGGGAATTTTTATCACATTCTCTGGGAATGCAGGGTCATACAGGGATACTGGGCCGAGGTACTGAAGGACCTCAGTGCCATTCTGGGAGCGGCCCTCCCAGTCGAGCCTAAATTGGTGCTACTGGGAATAGCACACAAGGTGGATTTAGCTCGCCCATTAGTGGTTTTCCTGCAGTTGGCGTTGGTGGTTGCCAAGAGAGACGTGGCCCGGGCTTGGGGCGCGCCTATCATCCGAGACTGGATGAATGGAAGAGTGGTATGGACATTTACATGGCAGCCGAAAGGGTCACATATAAAGCCCGGGGTTGCCCCAAGAAGTTCAGTAGAGTGTGGAGGAAATGGAGATGATACTATGGTCTGGATGGGGGGCTCTGAGGGGATGGGAGATGACCTCCTTGTGTCCCGACACATGAGGGGGGCGTGGAAGATGCTGCGTGACACACTGCTGGGGGGTATATTATTGTTTTTCTTGGATATGCTTTGTCCTGTGAAACTATTGGGAAGGAGGGTGGTGGACGGGGCAGGGGATAGTGAGTGCTCTTATGTGACATGCTTGAAATGTTCATATGGTTTTAAAAATGCAAATAAAAACAATAAAAAAAAATGTCTTTGATGAACGGGTGACTTCAAATGAATCCTCAGAAGTGTGCAAAAGTCCCTTGCAGCCCAGTCCTGGCTCCAGACGATCAGTAGGGGGTAAATCAGTCCTTTAAGTGAGGGGGTAAATCAGTCCTTTAAGTGAGGGCAGGACACAACCTATTCAAATGAAAGTGTGAATGACCTCTCTCCCAGCTCAAGAAGACTATCAGCAAGCAGATGAATGCAGATGTATCCCCTATCACACCCAGCCCCTTCCGTTAGGAAAGCTTGGTTGTCATGACTCTTCCAAATATGATAGTTGCAGGAGTATCCTCTTAGGTTGAGTGAGTGGGTCAAACGGTAACCTCAAATAATAATGTTCAAAACCTTCGAGGTCGAGCTTCCCCAATGCAGAATGTTGAAAAGCTTTCTTTAGAGTACTCATGAGGCGTTCTATCAGACCATTGCCTGGGGTCAAAGAGGAGTGCTTTTTTTATGCTTTATATTGAGATATTTATTTTTAAAGTTTTATATAGCGCAACTAGACCCAAGAGAGTATCAGAGCGCTTTACATTTAGGATCATTGCATCAAGAATTACATCAGTTACAAGAGCATAGTAAGGTACAGTACACAAAAACAATGTTGCAAGAATTCGTAGGAGGGAGGGGAGGAAGGAGTCATGCCGAGGAGACGAGGAGGAAATGTGCCCAATATCCGGCTGGGTAGGTGACGGTCAAGGGGGATGCCAGGGCCAATCTCCTCCATAGATGTCTAGCAGCTCCACCAGGCATCCGCAATGTTGCTCAGGTCTCAGCGGTCAGGAAAATAACGTTTTGAGTGATCACAACGGCGGTACCTTGTGAAGTCAGCGCCGCATCTTCCCCTCAAGGATCGCATCGCCAGCAGGCAAGTTGGCGTATCCCAGACGGGGGACAGAGGAGTGGGGGGTTGACTCTTGGCAGCAGAGAGTATCTGCCCCAGTCCTTGGCCCAGGCCGCCCCTGTCCTCAGAGTTCTCCGACTTGACCGAGGCGGTGTCCATGGAGGCCGAGCTCCCCTGGGGACTGGGGCTGTCCCGTGCCCCTCTGAAGGTGGGGTGCGGCGGCTACGGTGGGGGCACTCCCCGTGGAGAGCACCTTGTGTCCACCATCAGCGCCTCCACAGAGAAGGGTAAGGGTGACCCGCACTTTGTTCGTGCTGGGGGTCGCCGGGACTGGGCTGCCCTCCTCGTCCGAACTCCTTGCCCGTCGAAGACCGTGTCATCATCATCCTCACTGCTGCTCGGGGGAGGAAAAGTCCTGAAATCCTTCCAGGACTCCCCAGAAACTGCTCTTCGTCTCCACAGCTCCAAACTACAGCGCTCAGCTCTGATTTAGAAAGTTTTTGAATTCTCGACTATTAAAAGGTGGGTCGTTGTTAGATTTCAAAATTGCAGGTATAAGTCATGTCGCAAAGTTGCATCTAGGTTTTGAAAAACCCTGCTCATGTGTAGTGGATGAAAGGTCTTCTACCAATGGAAAATGGGAGTATTGATCAACAATAGCTAGAAGATCATGTCCATTATCCAGAGGGCCATAAAAAATCAATAGCAATTCTCTCCCAAGTATATTGTGGCAATTCTGACATAATCAAAGGTTGCTGACTAACTTGAGATAAAAGACAGTTGCATATGTGACAAGTCTTCAATTATTTTGACCCTTTTCGACAAGATAAGGAAACCAGACTCGATCACGGAGAGCTCTCTTAGTGGCAACTATTCATCGATCTCCTTCTTGGGACTACTTGTTGACAGAGACTTTGGTGAATAACAATCTGAATACCTTGCAGAATGAGGCCGTCCTGCATTACTGAAAGTTCATCTCTTACATTTCTGAACTTCATATACTCGCTGTCATTAGTGAGAGGTTTAGAATGCTGGTTGCACAACTTTTAATCTTGACATGCCGCTACCTTGGCTTGTGGCTGTGACAATTTTCTTTAAAGACATGGCAGTTGATGTGCTCGATTTCACCATAAATTTGATGTAATCCTCCACTGTCTTAGATTGGGTACCAGGGCATAATCAGCCAGTTTCTGATCTTTCCCTGGACGATGAAGAATCGTTTAGTTGTAATTCTTGTGACCTCAAACCCCAACGCTCAATTCTAGGAGGCATTTTTGCTGTGGAATTGCCGAATACCATCAACAATGCTTGTTGATCAGCCACTAATGTGAAAGGCTTTCCATACACAAACACATGGAAATTATTCACAAGCTCAAACCAGTGCCAAACTTTCTTTCTCAGGGTGTGAGTATGCACGTTCAGTTTGTTACAGGCTCTTATTGGCATGTACCACGATATGCCTCAGTGAATTTGGCAGTCCCTTGTGCTGTGCAAGGATTGCGCCCAACCCTACAGGGCTAGCATCAATTACAACCTCTGTATGGAGTTTGGGATCAAAGTTGGGCGTTTAAATGGCGCTCTCAATGGTTTGCTTGAGTTTTTGGAAGCTCTGTTGGCCTTCCACAAGCTCCTGAAAACCCATCTCTTCAAGGCATCGACCTAACATTGCTGTTACTCTGCCGCTCGGTCAGCGATAGGAGGCCTCAGGGTAGCTACGCGCCATATAAACTTAAATTCATTCATTCTTCTCACACTCATGTGACCAATGAAAACACACATACTTTTTGGTTAGTTCTAGTGCAATGACTATAGCAAAGTCTTGTATGTATCTAGAACAGTAATTGACCGTTCCAATAAATAATCGTAAGATAGAAATGCCTTGTGGGGGATTTGCAGTAGACAATGCTTGTACTCTAGATGGATCAGGTTTCATACCCCCATCACAAAAGACATGACTGAAGAATTTCAAGCTTTTCTTGTTGAATTCACATATGTCAGCATTCAGAGTTAAGGCTGCATCATTCAGTAAACGACATACTTGCATGAGAGTTTTGAAATTCTCTTTCTGTGCAGCCCCACAATACCAATATATCACTATAGTTAAATGCATTTACTACAGGCTATATGATAAGTCAAATGACGTCTTGGAAAAGTTCTACAGCAGAGAATATACCAAAACTCAATCGCTTTTAGCAAAACAAACCAATATGCGTAGAAAAGGTTGCAATGTATCTGGATTTTTCTTCAAGTTCCAATTGGTGAGATCCTTTATTTAGGTTGAGTCGAGAGAAGAACTCTGCGCCATTCAATTGAGTTATAATATCAGCAATGTGCGGACTGTGAGGTTTCTCTTGCTCAGTTGCCCTGTTTGCCTGACGCATGTCAACACTTATGCGTACAGGTCCTTCACTGTCTCTTTTAGGCACTGTTACAATGGGAGAAAGCCATTGTGTCGAACCAATGAAGTGCTCAATGATGCCATGTATAAGTAAAAAATGAAGTTCCTTTTTAACAGCTTCCTGCAAGTGAAACACAACTCGTCTGTGTCTTTGATGAAAATTCTAATTTATGTGTAACCTTACTTTAATTAATTGACTTTTCCAGACCCATGAAATAATGAAATAAATTGACTTACAATTTTATGATGAGCACTCATAGTGTAGTTCACTGATATCAGTCCCATATCCGTAGCACTATGGAAACTCAGCAAACACTTGAAGCTGTTCCTTGAATTACATGAATAGGCACATTCACCACAGTTTTCTTATATTTCATCATGGCTACAAAATTTTTATTTGACTTTTGAAGGGCGTTGAGGCAGTCCATGAGTATACTTTAGTCTTTGAATTCGTAAGTTGTGGTACCGGAGATAATTTGTGATACATCTCCAGCGGCATAATATTTATCGACGCACAGCTGTCTTCATGTTGAAATGTCTTCACTTTGGATTTTTTATCACATTCGACTAGCCCCATATGTGCATGCGTTTTTGCAGTAAACATCAATATTGCACAATTGTCATTGTCCCTTTCATTGTAAACAGACATGGAGGAATTCTTTCTCGACGATTTAGACGATTATCAACTTCATTTTGCGTCGATTTGCCTCAATTGGTGTGACCGATTAGCCTTGTGGGAGTACATTGAATGTCACTGATGTAGCGTTTGGTCAGCCATTTTGTCTATAGGCTACAACGCACTTACTTTTATCTTTGCGCTGCGAGTCGTCACAAAATGATTTGCTTTACCACAGTGTATGCATATCTGTCCAATGGTGGGACATTTACCTTAGTGTGGAAATGACAGTCTATATCTGTAACACATTTTCTTTTTAGGTCGAGCTCTCTCGACCTATTGCTGTCGAGTTGGGTCTCAAGGGAGATCGACTGGTGCACGGAGCCGTGCACATCTCCTGTCCCGCAGGCAAACCAGCATTCAGACAAGAGATGGCCACGTGCAGCACACTGTTCACACACACATACACACACACACACCCCTCTCACCCCCCACTCACCGGCTCTTTCCGCGTTTCCCTCTCCTTCTGCAGCGGGTCAGTGTCTGCAGCAGGCAGACTCGGAGATCGGCTAACTTTTCCGGCGATCCGATGTGCACGCTCACGGCGACGTGCGTTCCCACCGCGCTGCTACGCGCCCGGCGATCCTCTCAGCCTGTTACATTAGCATTCCCGCAGTTGCACCAACCTGACCAAAAGCACAACCATTGACGTGTGGAGCGTGGTCAGCCGATGATCAGAAACATGCCTAGAATGACCGCGCAAGCGCGGACGGATAGTGCCCTACCTACAATTTAGCGAGCGCAGCTCATCCGTGTGGTGTCCCTTTAAAGCACAGTGCTTATGCATGCGCCGTGATCCATTACGCTGAAGTCTGTGAACTGTTTCCGGCCTGCGCACGGCCGCACGGAGAACGGGGCGGCAGGGATCCGGGAAAGGGAGGAGGCCACCGGTGGAGGAAAGTGACAGGTGCCGGGGAAGGGAGCGCCTCTCCTCAGCGGAGTCTAAGGTAACTCGGGCCACAGGCCGGTGTGGGGGGCGCTGGACGGGGCATGAACTAACTGCCGGGGTACAGGGTACGGGGGGGGAAGGAGGCGCACCTCAGGCCGGGGGCACCAGGCGCTCCTCAGGCAGGGCGCGCACTTCAGACCGGAGGCCTAAGGCGCGGGTCTCCTCAGGCCGGGGGCATGCGGCGCTCCTGCCTGAAAAGGCTTGTTGGCGGGTGACATTCCTGTCAGAGCTTAGGCCGACTTGCCGAAATCTATAGCGGGAGCAGAAACGGTGGTGTCATGGTGGTGAGGTGGAGGAGTGCACTAGGTACGGGAAAGGGGACAGGACAGGAAAGGCACCCACCAGGGAAAAGGAATGCAGAACAGTGCATATAAAGTGGTGTTTGAAGGTGCTGCTATCCATTGCCTAGCAAGATTCTTGGTTGGTGCATCGACCTTCACGGAGGTTGCAAACACCTGTGCACTCTTCAATGTGTTGCTTAAGTGAATAAGCACTAAGGCGTCGAATGTGTTGACTCCAGACACTTTGAAAGAATGGAGGGTGTTGTATGAGAGCAATTTGCTCTTTACCGAGGTTCCAGTATGCATCGGGTTTTGTTTGTTTGTATTGGCCCTGTTCCAAAATTTCATATTCTACTGTTTGCTGACCTACCTGGTGCTAAATAGTTATAGGTTCTGAATACCATATCACATAAATCATTTCCTCACTCCATATTGGTAGTCGGAGTGCTCCTGTCTTACTGAGAGGTGGAGGAAACTGCTTTATAACATCACAAAATGCACGTTCGACCGGGGGCAACTTAGTGCTGAATAACAGATGCTTATTGTTACCCAACTCAATGGTACTCATTTTATCGATCTCCGAATGATGAAAGGCTGAGTGGACCCGCCGGAATTTGAACCTGCGACCATAAGGTCAAACAGTCCCCTAGAGTGAACGCATTAGTCCACTGAGCCACCAGCCCCGGGGTTAGATGTGGGGGGGAGGAGATTCTTCAAGAGTGTGGCGTGATTGCTAAATGTTCGTTTGTTTCCCTCAAAGGTGGATTGTGGCTATTTCCCGCTCTAAACTGTGTTCTGTGTGCTCGGTCCAATGTCCTTTAAAAGTGGAGTGTACATATATATATAGTACATATGTATCATGCATTTAGAATATTTTGATGTGCTTTTGGTAGTCTCCATCAAAAGTACAGTGATGTATTTTTTTTATTCTAGTGGAGTTTTCTCGTATCTGGTGTCAGTGTTCAGTGTTGGTGTGAATTGTGTGCTGCTGTTTGTACGGACTCAGTTTGGGTGGCGATAACCGGCGTTCTCTCTTTTGCGTGAGGTTACATTCTCTTTGTCTGACTAAGTTTATGTTCTTCAGATGAAGGCGGTTGCTATCGAGTGGTCATTGGCGAGTGTGTACCTATTATATGTGTAACGTGCTACTGTCACCCTTTACCACAAGTTGCCGAGGAGAAGCTTTTCGCAGAGGCCAAATGGATTTTTTTTTAACGTTAATTTTGCGGCTGCCAATGCTTGTTGAGAGATGTTTTCCCTTTCCTGTCAGCATGAAATTGGACTATTGGCAGATAAGGGTTTCCTTTGTGCAAGTGATACCTTGGGAGGAGCTGTGAATCTCGTCAGCCTCTCACCCGAGCGTGTGATCCTTTGCCTGTGTCTGCTGAAATCCTCACCTTTACTGTGAGTGACTGCGCAGCAGTACCGAATTCTTGTCCCTTTCGCTCTGTCCCCTCTATCTCTTAACTGTCCCCTGCTCTTGCCTCTGTCTGCCATATCTGTCCAGACTTCCATATATATCTTCCTTCTACCTGCCTCACGATGGCTCTGTATCTCACTGCTTTTCTTCATTCACCCCGCCCCACCTTTCCTACACGTATCTCTCCACTTTCCCTTCTATCCAGTCTCCACAGATATTTCCATTGTGCACTATGTCTAGCTCACCACTTCTCTCTCTTTTTTTCTACTAAATTACGTTAGGCCCTTTTTGTCCCCTTTCTTCTATCCCTTCATTTCACTCTTCTCTACGTGCTCCCATTCTCCCCTCAGTCTTTTTATCTTTATTTACAGTTCACACATTTCTCCTCTTATGGTTTTCTTCTTTGTCTTTCGTTCTTTCTCTCCGGACCAACTCCTCTTTCTCTGCTCTCTAGGCTCTACATCTCGCTCCGGAACCTTTCCATTCTCCCTTGCATCTCTGAACCTCCTTCTTTTCTCTGTACTACCTGTTTTTCTCCACTCTTTCATTTGCTCTTCACTCTTAATCTCTATGCATTTCTCTGTTCTCTTAACTCTTTCTCTCCTTCCCTTATCCCCTGCGTCTCTCCGCACATTCCTCATCTGTCCTCTCCCTTTTATCTATCCATTCTCTGCATTTTCTCTTTATTCTTTCATCTATCTCCACTTTGTATGGTGTATCTCTCCATTCTTTCATTCCTTATCCTTGTGACGTGTAGCTCCGTCGCCTGGCCCCCTTAACTATTTATAGTGTAAACACTGAGCCAGGCCCCAGGCAAGTGCAGGAAGAAAAATATGTGCGTTTGACCTGTTAAGTAAACTGCTGCCTAGACCCTTTGTACTCCGTAGAGGGCTTTTTAAGTGGGACAAAAACTGGGTTCCTCTTTCTCCCCCTACCATTGATGGATATTAATGTTACTGTTTTATATTAATCTATGTACCCTTTCTTCCCCTTCTTGCCCCGCTCTTAATGCGGACATGATTATTTTCCTTGGAACTGGAATAGATTGTACGGTATCTATCTATCTATCTATCTATCTATCTATCTATCTATCTATCTATCTATCTATCTATCTATCTATCTATCTATCTATCTATCTATCTATCTGTGGCCCTCCCTCTATCTATCTAACTATCTATCGCCCTCCCTCTATCTATCTGTCTATCTATCTATCTATCTATCTATCTATCTATCTATCTATCTATCTATCTATCTATCTATCTATCTATCTATCTATCTATCTATCTATCTCCCTCCCTCTATCTATCTATCTCCCTCCCTCTATCTTTCTATCTCCCTCCCTCTATCTATCTATCGCCCTCCCTCTATCTATCGCCTTCCCTCTATCTATCACCCTCTCTCTATCACACTCCCTCTATCTATCTATCTATCGCCCTCATTCTATCTATCTATCGCCCTCATTCTATCTATCTATCGCCCTCATTCTATCCATCTATCGCCCTCACTCTATCCATCTATCGCCCTCACTCTATCCATCTATCGCCCTCCCTCTATCTATCGCCCTCCCTCTATCTATCGCCCTCCCTCTATCTATCTATCGCCCTCCCTCTATCTATCGCCCTCCCTCTATCTATCTATCGCCCTCCCTCTATCTATCTATCGCCCTCACTCTATCTATCTATCGCCCTCACTCTATCTATCTATCGCCCTCACTCTATCTATCTATCGCCCTCACTCTATCTATCGCCCTCACTCTATCTATCGCCTCCCTCTATCTATCTATCGCCCTCCCTCTATCTATCGCCCTCACTCTATCTATCTGTCGCATCACCACAGCATCTCTCAGCACCATCACCGCATCACTCAGGGGCACCACAACATCACTATGCGCTACCACAACATCACTATGCGCTACCACAGCATCACTGAACACCACAGCATCACTCGTCACCACCACATCACTCAGCGCCACCACAGCATCAATCTGTGCAACCATTCAACAACTGGTTCAAATATGTTCTCTCCATGTTTCAAGCTTTATTACAAATGTCACAAAAAGATGTTAATATTTCACTTCTGTTCTTGGATTTTCGTCACAATAAAATACACTGAACATAATCTTCGCAAAAGGTATTTACAAAAGTTTAAGCTATTGCCATTATAAATTACAATACCTTTTATTTAAGTATTAATTATTTAAAAAAATTAAAAGCCATTGTTTTTTTTTTTCAGTATTCAAAAGGCTCCATTTTATAATATAAAAATAAAAGGATCAGGTGCCCTACAATAACACAGTCATTCGAAGTGCGAGCAGAATAATAAAACATCCACAGTTAAAACGATCGCAGTTAGAACAATGGCGCTAAGGCTTATGATTCAGGATAAACAAGTATATAGTTACAGTTCGCACCAGTTAAGCGCCTGCCCATTGATACTGATAATACTGTAGGAAGTACAGGCACTGATATGAAATATCGATAATATACACAAAAGTGGACCCACTACGTTGACACGAAAAATGAAGAAACGAAAGAAAAGACAAAAGAAGAGAAACAAAAGAGAGAAAAGGGCCATAGAAACGAGCAAAATGAAAAATCCCCTCCCCCAACCCCCCACCCTGCACCCCTGCAGATGGCTACGGCCAACCCCCCCTAGCAGCGTGCCTGTCGCCCCAAATAACTGGAACCCGAAATATAGAGAGAACGAAGAGATATAAAAGAAGAACTAAAAACTAAAACAGTGTATGGAGGAGGGCCTTCTTACAGGCTCCCGGCCGCTCCCCCACCCGCTAACACTTGTCCTCCCCAGAATTCCAGACACAACAGTGACTACACTATTAGCAAAGAATGGGGGATTCAATACGCGCCAGCCTTGCCTCCCGGTACCATCATTCAAAGTGAACCCCACACTGTTACCACTCAGACCAATGTCCCGAAAAATAAGTCGTCCTCAGCCTTGACCCGCACGATCAGGCATACGTTTGTACTTCATCCGAACGGCCGCCATCCCAAAAGAGTCAGAACCGGTGGTATACGCTTGAATGCAAACATGAGCGAGGCCAAGATGATTTGAAAGATTCAAGCTTATAGATTCTAGGTCCCATCCACGCTGATAAGAACTCTCGGCGTCGCTTCAAGTCCAATTGCACTAAGTCCGAAAAGGATGAGTGGACTTCCCTGCCGTGCCACCCACAAGTCTTCACAGAAGCCGTCGGCCTCGATACATGGCGCGGTTTCCCTCCCATCAACCTCAACTTCGCACTCACTGACACAGTCAGGACATCCAATTTCTGTTCATTAACATAAATACCGTCTAGAGTCTTATACATCCCACTTGTCACAGAGTCGACGACCTCAATCAATCCGGGCTCAATGGACTCCGCTACTCTCTCAGTGCATCTAGATTGAGGAACAACCGCCTTCACATGCCCCCATTCAAAGGCAGCGGCATCCAATGTTCTTTCCAGGTTTCGGACGCTCCGGCTCAAGAAAAGTTCACCGATCGCCACCATTATTCCTCCGAGCGTAGGTTCAACACCGAACCGCTCCATTTGTGTCCCCACATAAGCAAGTTTATGGTCTGGTTTTGGAGACCCCGTACAGAGGACATATCTTCCCAGGTCATCAGCACGACCTTGTTCGGATGCCTCGGAGGAGCAGGTCCGAATCTCATAAGGGTCTATGTCAGGCGGCATGTCTAGCTCTCCGCTCCCGGTCCCGGTCAGGCACCCGGGCCCTTAAAGACAGAGCCCCCAAACAGACTCCCCCCAGAGGTTAGGAGCGAGAGCCCGTAATTCAATCCGTCTGCGTGCCAGGACAGGTCGGAGCCTTGACCAGGATATATCCACGACCATCAGATCGCATGTCGGACGGTTCCAGCCGTTCAGGTGTCGAATTCAGTCAGTATATCACTCCAGTTGCATCCATAGCGTAATTAAGTCACTCCATTACGGCGCCAACAGTACGGATGTTTTACATCGCGACGGGACCAAACTCCTCCTCCGCTCTGGCGGGCCGAGTCCACCCCAATTTTATGGCCGATGTTATTCAACTGATAGCCGGGTGCACTCCTACTCGGGGTCCCGGCTCAAGCGTTGATGTGGGCCACAAACTTTGAGACGACGTTTCTCCGCACTCAGAGGTCATGGAACCGTCGGGGTTACACGATACTGCATCGTTTCAATTCACCTTCACAGGGGCATTGCACCGGCACAAGAGAACTAGCAGGATCTCGTAGCAGGATGGGGAGGCTTACGGAGCCAGGAGCCTAAGCGGCCATCTCGGTCGCCAGCTTGGCTCCTCCCCCCTAAAAGCCATTGTTATTTGTAATATCGATACATCTAAGTCACGTAAATACAACACATATTGCATTACAAATGCTATAGGTGTCACATTTGCGAAAGGTAAACCTGTTGGCATTGTAAATGACAAAGCTATTAATTTCGCTATTTTCAAAACCAACACATAAATAAAAAATGTGTCATTTACAATACCAATAGCTCAAACTTTCCTAATGCGAGACCTATTGCATTGCAAATGCTTGTTCTGTGGAGTCAGGACATTGTGTCCCTCAGCCTTGAACCGTGGCTTACTTTTTGTGCTCATGACCGATGCACTTTGGGCGCCTACGGCCTCCATGTCAGTCACTTAGCGATAAGCACGCTTGTCATCTCAAGCAGCCTTGAGGACTTGATACAAGCTCAGTTTCCATCAGCATTTGTCGTTAAAATGCATACGACAGACATCCATTGATTACTCCGAGGAGGGTAGCCTCCTCATCATAAATTAATTGAATTTACTGTGCTTTACCAAACATCCATTCTTTCAACAAACTCATCAATGGTCTTACCTGGTCTCTGGCATTCTTGGCTGAATATGTATGTTTTATAATTCACATTTGTCACTGGCTTAAACTGGCTCTACCCTTGATGCAATCGTCTCTAAGCAGAACACCATATCCCTCGGTTCTATCCTACCCACCGACTGGACTCACCACCACCTAATTCTTTTCAATCTCAATGCCATCCAACCAAAGGCCCTCCCCCAAAATACCAGGCACAAGCACTGGGCAAGGAACATACATTGAATCTCCCAGGCAGAGTTAGAAACATTAGTCTGTAGTTTAACAGCCTCGCAGTTAGAGGCCGGAGAGGACCCCCAGGCTTTGGCCTCGGGCCCAGGGACCAGTGAGCCTTCTCGACCACGAACATTCCAGAGAAAGGTGTGTCCCCTAGCAAGGTCTTCAAAAGATTTTCTATGAACAGCTCCATATTCCCGGTTTTGGTGGTTTGGTGGTTTCCGGAAGTCCAGTGATGCGGAGATTGAACCTCAGAGAGCGGGCCTCCAAGTCCTCCGTCTTGTCCTGTAATAATAATAATACTAATAATACAGAAATTTCTAAAGCGCGAACAGCTACCTCGCAAGGAGGTGTCCCGGTGCTATGTGAGAAGCTCAAAGTAGACAATAAGTAAAGCCGGTGGATCAGATCTTTTAAGTGAAAAGCCAAGTTTTTAAATGTTTCCTGAAACCAATCTCTGATGTTGCCGACTGAATGGCAGGCGGTAGGGCGTTCCACAGCTTCACCGTGTTTGCTGAAAAGGTCCTGCCTCCCAAAGGCGCCTTTCTGACTCGTGGGACGTGTAACTGGCATAGAGAGTTTGACCGTAAGAGTCTCGCCTGTTCATACCTAGGGAGTCTTGCTTTAAGATAGCTAGGACAGGTGCCACGGAAAGCTCTGAAAGCCAGTGTTAGCGCCTTAAATTTAATTCTGCTTGCCACCGGAAGCCAGCGCAGCTCGCGCAAATGCGGAGAGACATGCTGTTTAAAAGGAATGTGTTTTATCAGCCTCGCAGCCTCATTCTGCACGGTCTGCAGACGTTGAATCAAATATTTGGGTAGGCCCAAATATAAGCCATTTGCATAGTCCAGATTCGAGGTGACCGTCGCATGGACTACCATTTTTCGGCAGTCTTCTGGAAGCAACACGAGGAACTTGCGCAAATTCCTCAGCTTGCTTAAGCACCCTGTTGTCACTTGCTGAATGTGGGCAGAGAAGTCCAAGCTCTCATCCCACCTTACCCCCAAGTTTTTAGTCTTTGTGCTGGGGGAAGGCGCAGGGCCCATCTCAGATGGCCACCACAGATGGCCTTTCCCAAAAAAGATCACCTCCGTCTTGCCAGCATTCAACTTTAATTTATTGGTGTTCATCCAGCTGGCTACATCGCGGAGGCACCCCTTAAATTTACCGAAGGCTGCCTCCGACACTTCTGAGTAGGGGAAGACGAGCTGGGTATCGTCTGCGTATGAGATTGCCATGACCCCCCATTTGGCAATCATAGTAAAAAGTGGTGCCAGATAAATATTAAAGAGTAGCGGGCTAAGTGCCGATCCCTGAGGGACCCCACACCCCAGTCGCTTAGGTTTAGAGGAGAAAGAGCCCAACGCCACCTTCTGTGACCAGTTGGTCAAATAGGAATAAAGCCACCCAAGTGCTTTATCCTGAAGGCCAATGTCCTCTAGGAGCTGCAGAAGTCTGCCGTGGTCGACCGTATCAAATGCGGCCGATAGATCCAGGAGCACCAGCATAGCAGATGCTCCTGAATCTAGAGACCACCTAACCGACTCAGCTACTTCAATCAGGGGGGTCTCAGTGCTGAAGCCCGGCCTAAAACCCGATTGAGTTTCATGCAAGATCTTATTCTCTTCAATGAAACTAATCAATTATTGGTGCTGAATCAGTTTTTCCATCATTTTACCTGGAGCAGCCAATAGGGAAATCGGTCGGAGATTGCTCAAATCCTCCGGATCTCCATTTGGGTTTTTTTCAGCGGGAGGAGTGTGGCATGTTTCCAACAGTCCGGAAACACCCCAGATGTAATGGACCTGTAAGATCTGGATAACCCTGCCCAGCTATTTGTGCTCCGTATCCAGGGTGGTATGAGCCTCCTCCACCTCCGTCAGGCGTCGTTCGGACATGTCAATGCGTTCCGCATGTTTATCGAGCTCTCTGCCATGCGATCCATTCTGTATGTGAGTGCGTCCATCTTAGTTCCCAAGGAGGCGATCCCTCCCTGAAGGCTCTTCTTTATGGCGATCAATAGGCCGCGAATATCCTGCTGTGGACTCTCTTCAGTTGGCTCTTACTCGCATGGCCCTCCCTCCGGTGTGGCCTCGCTAGGCTTGGGTCTCTTAGGATCAAACGAAAGCTTAGATTGATTCCTGTCCACCCGACCCATCGTGATGTTGCCGTGTGGCTCCTTACCAGGGGAAGAGCAACACAGCCGGTAGCTTCCAATTGCAGGTGTCGTTGCGACCCCCACCACGAGATAAGTCTCTACGTAAGGAGGAAATGGTCCCTTCCAGCGGAACTCAGTCCACGATTACCGCCACTCGTAGCGCCGGGGTTAGGCGCCGCGATACCCCAGAGCCAGGCACCACCCCTCAGCAGGACGTGCAGACGTGTGTATCTGCAGGACTATAATCAGGACCCCCGCGTCACTAAACACCGTTTCTTGGCCCCTCTGTGCTTTCAAATCTGCCCGCAGTCGATCACTTCACCCTCCACCCACTTGGGTCCTTTCCACGTAGCTCACCGCGGCAGCTGAGTAGGGCCCCGGGCAGTTCCTGTACTCGTGATGTAAGGCGACTGGCGCAGAACACTATGCAACCACAATGTCGGCTCCCAATTGCACTGTAAACCTAGTGGCAGCACCTTCAGTCGCTCCTGCTGGCAGAGAGGGGTTAGATGGGCCCTCCCATGGAACCTAGACCCGAGTAATGTTCAGCCACCGTTATAGGAATATCACGCCCTCCTCCTCTTCAATACTTATCAAGGGCTGTGCTCCTCACCATTACTCCTCACCTCCAAATGGCACCTACACCTCTGATCACCGCTGGGGGAAGCGGACCTCCAATGGACCCTGGGCCCGAGTAATATCCAGCCACCATTATAGGAATACCGTGCCCTCCTCTCCTTCAACACTTCTCAAGGGCTGTGCTCCTCACTGTTACTTCTCACCTCCATATGGCACCTACACCTCTAATCACCGCCGGGGGAAGGGGACTGGGAAGCCCCTCTCGGGTCGATTCAAATGATGCCCTCCTCCGGGGCTCCGCTGCCACTGGGGTCTCGCTCCGCATCTTAATTCTTCCCCAATCGCTCCAGCCCGCAGCCGCGATGTGAGCGCTCGCGCCCCAGGGGCCAGGCCCCGCAGGACGCCGCTCCCCAGGCTCTGTCGGGACCGCACCCAGCTTCACGCGGGACGCCGCCATCTCGCAGGCTGCCACTTACTCCGCACTCCGGACGGGCAGTCCAGCGGTATCCGGGGTGGGAGGATCACGCACTCCACTCCCCTCTCCGATCTCAGGGCCGGCCTCCGCAACCACCGAACGACCAGGCCAACGGTTGAATCTGAACCGCAATCCCCAGGGACCGACGTAGCCCCGCCGTTCCAACGGCTACCAGTTCACCAAGCCACCGCTGTCCGGGCAGCAAGAAGGGGGGAAGCCAGAGATCTGCACCTTCGGTGTTTGTGATCAGCAACAATCGGAGGACCCAGTCCGTGTGCTTAGGACCGCTGATAATTGTGCAGCTCACACGATTTTTGCCAGATAGTTTAGTGAGACGGGGGAGCTCTTGGCTCAAGCAGCCATCTTGGTTGCGAGCTAGCTCTGCCCCCCGATTCCAAGGTTATTAGCAAAGAAATAATTGCTTTTCAATAGAAACTCTTAAAACCACAAATTACGTGGGAGGGAAGGAAGGAAGAGCGGGAGAGAGAGAGTGAGAGAGAGGGAGAGAGAGAGAAAGATAGAAAGAAAGAGAGAGAGAGAAAGGGAAAGGGAGAGAGAGAGAAAGATAGAAAGAAAGAGAGAGAAAGAAAGAGAGAAAGATAGAAAGAAAGAGACAGACAGAGAGAGAGAGAGAGAGAGAGAGAGAGAGAGACTATGGTTTAAGTGTGTTTCAAATGAACATAAATTAAGATGTTAAAAGCAATCCCAATAATAACTTCATTGTGACCTTTTTGTTTTTGATCCAAGACCACCAGACAGAGCTAAAGACATATTGGGGATATTCAAAAAGCATCAGTGAGAATACATTCCACCCACTCCTTACCATTGGATTTGTGGTTTGTAACTCACATCCGTCCCTCCCGCTGCCCAAACCTTGTTTACTGTATTCTTCCACAAACACGCTTTCTGTAAAAAGGCCTTTAAATCTTGTTTTTATCATTTGGTGTGCATTCAAAGACAGAGGTCAAATGTCAAGCTCTCTCTTTGAGGGAGTTTGGTGTTTACTTTTCTTCCTATGACTTCAAAATGAGAGAATTTATGTGACAATTCTGTTGAGTATCCATACAAGAAGAGAAAGTGTAAGATTTTTTTCCTAGCGCACAACAAAAAACAAGGACTGGCAAAGCCAATTGGTCTTGCCTTGAAAACCTACTGACTCTGCAATTGACTTTTAGCAGTGTCCCACACCATCAGTCAAAAAAGAAATATCCTACTGCATTTTGCCGGGTTACAAAGATTAACACGTAGTTACTGATCAAATGTGGTGGATATGATTAATGAAATTAGAATGCCGGGTACGGAGAGTTATTACTGTGCCGTCAATAAGCTCCTTAGGTGCTGTACCTAAAAATGCTGATATTGTATTTTTTTTCTGAACGCAGGGAAAGGGGACTATTAGTCTGATAAGAAGCTAGATATGGTTGCTCTCTGTTGCAGAGAATCCCAGTCCACAATCAGAGCCTGAGAAGTCTCTCCCTAGTGTGAGTATGTTATTTTTGAAAAGTAGTTTGGCCGCGCCGCCGTACTTTATTTGACTATTTTCCTCAAGATACCACTAGCAAAGCACCCAATAATTTCCAAATCGGCCTACGGGCTTGCCGTCTTTCACGGTATTGGGTGTAAATGCCTGAGATGTCCTGATGCTTTCCTGCCTCAATATGGCCACCACGCAGGCAGCATCGAGGGCGCTGGCCTTGCAGGGCGTGAAGGTAATTTTTCAGCGGTCACACACCTTCTTCACAGCAGGTACCAGGTGTGGGGGGTCTCCCTGGACTCAGGTTTTTTATTCATTTATTAATTCAGTGTTTTATATAGCGCGAACATGACCCAACTGGGTATCAGAGTGCTTCACAATTCTTTAGCATTGTACTTCTGGCATTTGGTTTGATTAGTCCTTTAAACAAACTACCAAGTATATATATTCAATTTTAAGTGGAAAGCATTTCTACTTTACAAATAATACATGTCCTAAACTTTACTAGAGATCAACTTGCATTACAATAGTATGTGTCCTAAATATTACAACATGTGACATTTTAGAAATACATGTACTAAGAATACCTCCTATCATTTAGTACAGTGGATTGTACATAGCAAACAGACTGGTTACAGAATATATAGCTATTATCCTACACTGCTTTCGGCCCGGACACATTGTACAGATGTGGCAGGGTCGCGTCATGATGCTGCTGGTGAGAGCTGCCAGAAGATGCTTCAATGGCACGGCCCTCTGTACATGCCAATGTCCCCTCCACCCCAAGCCGTCCTTCTAGTACCTTAGGTGCCAACTTTACAGTCGACAGTGAAGTTTCTGGTCGGCAGCAGTAGACATGAGCACTTTAGCTGAAACGGCTGCTACCATTATGCAAAGGGGAGGTGGTGAAGGCAAGAAAATGAAGTAATTTGCTTTTATAAATAACAAGCAAGGAGAGGCAAGCAGCGATGAGTGAGACGGTGAGGAACTGGCTCTCTTACTTTGAAGTCAGAGAAAGAACAGGCTGTTTAGGGGAAAAATCATCTGACATTTGATTTTGGTCTGTGAATGAACAGCAAATGTGACGAGATATGAACAAGAATTACAGCCATTTACAAAAAAACTTGGAGAGAGTGAAAAAAGTGCTCATATGAAGTGCTCTTAGACAATGAAAAAAGAAAAAGTGCCTAAAGCAGTTGATAATATGGGACCATTGCAAAGATAAAAGTAACGGGACGGTGCTCCGTGGGAGGGAACAATCTACGAAAAGGAGGGACAAGTACGAAAGATTAGCCATTGGGAAGCAAGGCTGTTTAAAGGAGATTCGAAGAAACAAATAAAAAGCAATGGGTGAGCAGTAAGCCCACAAAGTTAAGCGCTGTTGCGGCAAGACATACAAAAAAGAACTGGGCTGGTGTTTCAGAATATATCAGAATTAGTACAAATAAAGCACATTTGTTTTGTATTATGAAGTGTGGAGAAAAATATTTCAATATGATTGAAACACATTAGTACACTAGGGGATGACATTTGCAAACATTATCATTCGTGTGCAGTAAAACCATATTTCGGTGGAAATATAATGATCATTTCAATTCACAATGTGTTGTCTGTAATGGCAGTGCGCTACCACACCAAGTATACTCCACACCACTCAACTCCACACCACTCCACTCCAATCTATGCCACTCACTCCATGAAACAACATTCTACTCCACGCTCCTCTACTCCACACCACTTACCCCACTCCAATCTACCCCGCTCCAATCTATCCCACTCCTCTCCAAAGTACCCCAATCCATCCCACTCCAATTCACCCCATTCCAATCTATCCATTCCGAATGTACCCACCGCAATCTATCCCACTCTAACCCAATCAATCCCACCACACTCCAATCTACCCCACTCCACCCCAATCTACCACACTACACTCAGATTTACCCCACTCTGCTCCAATATACCCCAGTCTACCCCACTCCACTTCAATCTACCACAACTGTAATCTACTCCAATCTAACTGGCTTCACCCCAATCTACCTCACTCTACTTCAGTCCAATTTACCCAACTCCATTTCAATTTACCCCACTGCAATCTATCCAACTCATCTACACTCCTACCACAATCTACCCACTCCAATCTACCACAATCTACTCACTCCAAACTACCACAATCTATCCAACTCCAATCTACTATAATCTACTACACTCCACCCAATCTATCCCACTTAATACAATCTACCCCACTCCATCCAAACCACCCCACTACAATCCACCCAATCTACCCCACAACACTCCACCTCAATCTATCCAATTCCACTCCACCCCACTCTACCCACACCTACCTCATTCCAGTCAAATCTAATCCATTCCAATCTACCTATCCCAATCTATCCCACTCAAATCTACTCCATTCAATTCCAGCACACTCTACCCCACCCCACACCAATCTGCCCTACACCACTCTATATAACGCCACTCCATTCTACTCCAGTCCAATGTACAGCAATCCAATCTATCCCAAAATAGTGCACTCTAATCTACTCCACTCCAGTCTTCACCACTCGACTCCAATCTACCTCATTCTACCCCATTCTTTCCCAATCTATCCCACTCCAATCCACTCCAATCCATACTACTCCATCTCAATCTACTCCACTCCACCCAAATCTACCCCAATTCAATCTACCCCACTTGACTCCAACCTACGCCAATCCACTCTACCCCAATTTATCCCCATTCTATCTACCTCACCGACCCTGTGCCACTAACTTTTAGCCATGCCGAACAGCAGTCACACCGGTGTACATAATGGTTAAAAGTCGTTGCCAAAGCCAATAGCTTTCGGATAGGAGACACCTATTTGTTTTGCCAATGCTTCTTTCAGTGTTTTTTTTTTCATCATATACACACGCAACAGTTACCTGCAGTCAACTCCAAGCAGGCACAGGTGTTCAACGGTGCCTGGGCACAGCAGGGGATTCCCTACAGGGCCTGGCTTATGTTTTTTTATTTTTTATTTTTAAGGGTTCTCGGACCCCTACAACTTGTGTATCATTATTGGACATCAATAGGGTTTCAGACCAAGCAGCAGGTCTCCAAACATCACAAATGTCCACCAATGTACAAGGCCAATTACTGTGCCTGCGCAGACACCTGCCTAAGGTTTGCGGACCTCAAGGGTCATGATGTGGAATCCAACCTCTTTCTCAGAATCAGCAATTTCTTTCTACATTTTAACATTAGGCAGCCCCTGTGCCAGGGAGAGACAGGATGGCACCACAGCTCTTTATGGCTTCTTTAGTATTTTTACAGGATGCGGGGAACAAGTCTCTTCATCATGTAATGGTTCAAGATGTAGCCAGCCAATCAGGGAGCTTCAGGTCCGCAGACCCAACTTTGGGTTTACGTATCCGAAATCGATGGTCAAAAAAGCTTCCTCATCCAATCGGAGCAAATATATTTTTACATTTGGGTCCGCGAGGCCAGATGCACGGACCATTCGTCGGCCAAAGGTCCAGCTAGATCTATCTTAAATGACTAGTGGCTTAATTTGAAGACCACAAAAAAACACTGCATGAAACTAGCCATGCCAATCCCAAATAGTTTTGTGCAGATTCATTGAACTATACCAAAGTTATTATATGTATATATATATATATATATATATATCAATGAAAAAACCATAGGTTTGAGACCATATATAGTTAGGTGAATATTTTAATCATACAAAACCAATGAAATTCCCATATATAGTTAGTTGCACTAACTATATATTTCGCGCATCCGCAATCCACTGCTGATGATGTCACATATTACATCATTCATGACATGGTCAGTGACATCACTGATGACATCACTGATGACATCTCAAATGACATCACTGATGACATCACTGATGACATCTCAAATGACATCACTGATGACATCACTGATCACATCTCATTTGACATCATTGATCACATCACTGATGACATCATTCATGTGCTAATACGATGAACCTCTTCAGACTCTAATATAACCTTAGATACACTCAGTGTATACAGACACTCACACACTGTCACTCATCCATGGAGTTACTCACACACCTAGTCAGTCATGCAAAGAATCAATCTCACCTCCATTTCCTCAACTATACAGTTATACACACCTTACTTATTCAAACATATACTAACACATATTTACTCTCTTATGCAATCCCTGATACAAGTTCACAATGATCCATACAGCCACTCACACATTCACTGGCTCTCATGCACAGTTATTTATATATGCCAACTCTCACATGTACTGTGTTTTACATATGTACTTACTATGACATGTAGCATTGAGATATCCATTCACTCATCAATACACTCATGCACACAGTTAACCACCTATGTAGCTGTTTCTACATGCACTATTGAACTCATACACCTAGTGAATCAACTGCTCACACATCTATGCACAGAGTCACACACCTCCCAGCCACCCCCACACACACTCAATCTCCCATACAAATACTTGGGCAACCAATCAATAACACATATAGCCTCTCGTATAGCTAATGATCAACACATGCAGCAGTTTACACCACAACAGACATACTGATGCACACATTCAGACAGTTTAGTCACTAACCCATGCATTTAGTACGACACATTTATTCACTCACTCATACAGTCAGTCACGCACCTACTAAATCCTTCATCCAGACACTTATACATCCACTCATTCTTCAATATGTAAAACATATTTAAATGTTTATAGAAACACATAGTCACTGGATGATGTCATCAGTGATGTCATCAGTGATGTCATTTGAGATGTCATCAGTGATGTCATCAGTGATGTCATTTGAGATGTCATCAGTGATGTCACTGACCATGTCATGAATGATGTAATATGTGACATCATCAGCAGTGGATTGCGGGTGCGCGAAATATATAGTTAGTGCAACTAACTATATATGGGAATTTCATTGGTTTTGTATGATTAAAATATTCACCTAACTATATATGGTCTCAAACCTATGGTATTTTCATTGAATTTTCAAGGTTTTGTAAATGCAAATACCTAAGTATATATGGTCTCAAACCTATGGTTTTTTCTGTGAATATATATGTATATATATATAAAATTTCTATGGCAAAATGAAACCCCTCATTTTGTTCCTTTTCAAAATAAATGTATTAAGTGTTAACACTTTATTCCAATCAAGATGACTTCAGGTGTGCCATACTTTTGTCATAAGTAAGACTGTTAGCGCTCTAGTTGTTCTTTAGAACACTCTGGGACATTCTGTCATTGGGCTATAGTTGGGCTACATCTGGCTGATATTTGGGCTACATTTGTTTTTTTTTGTCTCTGGTGGCCATCTTTGGGCTACATTGGGCTACATTGGGCTACATTTGGGCTACATTTGGGCTCTTTTGTCTCTGGTGGCCATCTTGGGAGACTGCATATCAGAATTTTTGTAATGAAATATAAGAGGATTTGAGAAGTCACTCAAAATGTGCCCTAATTTTTCTTTCTTCAGCACTAATCATAATTTCTATGGCAAAATGAACCCCCTCATTTTGTTCCTTTGCAAATTAAATGTTTTAAGTGTTAACACTTTATTCCAATCAAGATGACTTCAGGTGTGCCATACTTTTGTCATAAGTAAGACTGTTAGCGCTCTAGTTGTTCTTTAGAACACTCTGGGACATTCTGTCATTGGGCTATAGTTGGGCTACATCTGGCTGATATTAGGACTTTTGTTTTTTTTTTGTCTCTTGTGGCCATCTTTGGGCTACATTGGGCTACATTTGGGCTCTAACATATATATAGCCCAATGTAGGCCAATATATATTTTTTCAAAGTTAATTTTCGTAAAAACCACTGTAGCACATATCTTGAGACATAGCAAAGGCACATCGGGCTACCAGTCCCTACAATTTTGCCAAGTTTGGTGAAAATCCATTCAACCGTTCGGGCCAAAAGTGAGGCCAACCGCCCTATGGAAATTAACATGGGGAAAACACGTTTTGGGACCCCCCTTTTTTCTCGGCCCCCGCTTGACGAATCCCCCCCAAACTTTCAGGAAAATTTCAGCCAATTCCGTCCATCAACGCCAAAGTTATTCAACATAGAATTTTGAAAAATCCCATAGGAAAAAATCCTAACTATATATACCTACTGGCGACCGCCAGTAGGTAATATATATATATAACTATATATATATTCACTGAAAAAACCATAGGTTATAGACCATATATAGTTAGGAATTAGCATTTAAAAAACCTTATTTTACTCACACAAAACCATTGAAATTCCATATATAGTTAGTTGCACTAACTATATATCGCGCACCCGCAATCCACTGCTGATCATGTCACATATTACATCATTCATGACATGGTCAGTGACATCACTGATGACATCACTGATGACATCTCAAATGACATCACTGATGACATCACTGATGACAACATCCAGTGACTGTATGTTTCTGTAAAGTTAAAATATGTCTTACATATTGAAGAATGAGTGGATGTATAAGTGTCTGGATGAAGGATTTAGTAGGTGCGTGACTGACTGTATGAGTGAGTGATTAAATGTGTCTCACTGAATGCATGGGTTAGTGACTAAACTGTCTTAATTTGTGCATCATTATGTCTGTTGTGATGTAAACTGCTGCATGTGTTGATCATTAGCTATACGAGAGGCTATATGTGTTATTAATTGGTTACCCAAGTATTTCTATGGGAGATTGAGTTTGTGTGGGGGTGGCTGGAAGGTGTGTGACTCTGTGCATAGATGTGTGAGCAGTTTATTCACTAGGTGTATGAGTTCAAGAGTGCATGTGGAAACAGCTACATGGGCAGTTGACTGTGTGCATGAGTGTATTGATGAGTGAATGGATATCTCAATGCTACATGTCATAGTAAGTACATATGTAAAACACAGTACATGTGAGAGTTGGCATATATAAATAACTGTGCATGAGAGCCACTGAATGAGTGAGTGGTTGTATCGATCATTGTGAACTTGTATCAGGGATTGTATAAGAGAGTAAATATGTGTTAGTATATGTTTCAATAAGTAAGGTGTGTATAACTGTATAGTTGAAGAAATGGAGGTGAGATTGTTTCTTTGCATGACTGACTGGGTGTGTGAGTAACTCCATGGATGAGTGGCAGTGTGTGAGTGTCTGTATACACTGAGTGTATCTAAGGTTATATTAGAGTCTGAAGAGGTTTATCGTATTAGCACAAGAATGATGTCAAATGAGACGTCATCAGTGATGTCATCAGTGATGTCATTTGAGATGTCATCAGTGATGTCATCAGTGATGTCACTGACCATGTCATGAATGATGTAATATGTGACATGATCAGCAGTGGATTGCGGGTGCGCGATATATAGTTAGTGCAACTAACTATATATGGAATTTCAATGGTTTTGTGTGAGTAAAATAAGGTTTTTTAAATGCTAATTCCTAACTATATATGGTCTATAACCTATGGTTTTTTCAGTGAATTTTCAAGGTTTTGTAAATGCTAATTCCTAACTATATATGGTCTATAACCTATGGTTTTTTCAGTGAATTTCAATGGTTTTTTAATAGCAAATATCATAAGCTGTCGAATGTCAAGTACGTGGTAAGTGAAAACATTTTCGTGTTTATGCACACTGATCTGCTTTGAATGGTGCCCCCCCCCCTCATTTCTATTAGGAGTACTCTCTCTTTGCAGATAGTGAAAGGTAGTTAACGCAGGCCTTTGCCCCCGTTGTAATCCGTCGTGCCTGCTTCTCTCTCCATTTGATTGATTGTTATCCAAGTATTTACTGTTTTAGAATTAGTTCTCTTTGGTTCATTCTCTATTTACAAACAAACACAGAGTCGCAATACTCTGTTTAGTCTTTGCAGATAACGAAAAATCGTGTAAAAAAAAAGAAAAGGAATCGAGCAAAATCAGTAGGCCACTAATGGGATCTCTTTTTGACCTCGCTAAAATAGAAACATTAGGAACAACCCCTCATGACAAATACAAAACTAGTGAGATGAACTGAACTCCACACAATGATGGCTGCAAAACAGCTCGGCTCCGCCACCCACCTCGCCCAAAATAACGATAAAGAGCGGCTGCCATGATTGGTTGCGGAATGGCCACAACGGAGCTACAAAATGGTGGTGCTCTCATGCTAACCCCAGCTTCAGTCTGAAACATCCAGAAACACTGTAGACTACCAATTCGATCAGTTCCGGTAGCGCCCCAATGTAACCCGGTAGAGAAGAACTAGCCCTCCCCTCTTTGACTGATGGTTCTTGTTGCCTGTCCCTTCTGTTGTCATTTAACAGAACTATTTAGCCTGCTGAAAGGGGTTGTGTTTCGACCGCTGGTTGGTGGAGACATTTTGACTATATTCTGGACCTGCGTTGTCGCGTAATGCGTCATATGACGCGCCGCGTTAGCGCATCCGGAAGTCATCCGGGGCGCGCAGCGCGTAACGTAAGCATAACAAGTCATGTGACTTGTTAATAAAACTTTTCATTGGTTCATTTTACTTTTCTTATTCTAATGATGAAAGCCTTGGTCATATCACCTAAAAATTACGCTTTTAATTACTTCCGAACATTATTTTTTCTTAAATATATGTTATAATGTTCCAGGCTAATGTACTTTCCCGGAAATTTTACAACTGTCCTGCAAGTAAAATATATTCTTTTTTCGAGAAAAAGAGCGTTTCTTCGTCCCATGACGGAGCCGTTGAGCAAAAGAGGGTCGACCTGCTGTCTTAGTCGCCGATACGCCTGAATATGAGATTCTTATCGATCACTTTATGTTGCAGGAATAGAAAACACAACAGCCCTTGACCATTTATCTTTACTGCGTTCCTTCGTATTATACCTTTTACCCTTCATGTAATTGGTCTGCTTTATTTCACTTGACTTTTAATGATTCTAAAACAGTGACTATTATTAAAAACTTTACCAATGTATATACTACTACCATGTTTTCTTTTAAAAACCTTTATTGTGAAAATTTCATTATACAAATACGAGCCTATAACCACGTGGGCCTGCCACGGAGCAAACTGTAATCGTATATGATGAATAGACATTTACACTGTAGAGGAACGTAACGGGCGGGCCATTAGGTTGCAAGAACTAAGGTGTCTAACAGTTACGGAATCGGTGGACGTACATTTTATAATTAAAATACGACAGGGCCAGTTACAATAAAATTATCTAGATATACATTTGCGGGCAAGTACCATGGGTGACGTTAATTCGAATTTTCAACAGTACAGTAATCAATAACACATCAGAACTTAATATCAATAGGGATGTCGAAATATTCAATCAATTCTCGTCCCCGCCCGCCATGTGCTTCAAAACTGCATACGTATCTCGTGATTTCAAGGTTCTGCAACCAGTACACAACAAGGAGTTACGAGTCCCATTTATTCCGGCGCCATTTTGGGCGAGGACGGGCAGGTCCAGGATATAGTCAAAATGTCTCTACCAACCATCGACTATGATGATGTTCATATGCTGTATTTATTAGAGTAACACTCATCTGTCCACATGAAATTAATTTACCACAATCTAAACATGTCATTTTAATCTTTCCAAAGTTCTTCTAAATATTTGGGACCGTTTCCCTTGCCTCTGAAGCTCTCAGTGCCACTTCTTTGATGAATGTACTAGCAGGTCAGGGGTTCTCCTCCAAATCTCTCTTTTATGCAGCACTATAATTAATTGGTGCCACCTCTCCATATGACGATGCATGGTATAGTTACCACAACTATATTTTTTTTCGGTTCCTCTGGAGAGTTCATCGTGGCAGATGAAGCGTGTAACGTACCGGGCATTTACCTTTTTTTGCATGTACAGGAAAGGAAAAAAAAATCGAGCGTCCGAGTTCTAAGGTGTCCCAGGGCCATTTTAGTGGACCAGGCCCAAATCCAAAGAACAGGCCGCCATTTTGAGAGTCCTCTTGCAGCCGCCTGTCGCTGTAGCATCAAGAGCAGCCGAAACTCAGCTGAATGGCAACTGAAACGGTAAATGGGCGCCCCACTACATTTCAGCATTGTAGGATGACCACACCAGTACAGCAACTTGCTAGACATCACCTCGGTGCCATCCGGATCTCGGCGCCCCACTGCAGATGAAGTGCCTCTCAACTATGAAACCACCACGGTGACATCCGGATCTTGGCGCGTTGTGCTGCCTTCGGCCTATTCGCACATCGGTCCGCTACTGACGCCATCTCACAGGCTAATGGGGTGACCCACGCCGAGTTTCAGCATTGTAGGATGACCACACCAACTTGCTAGACATCACCTCGGTGCCATCCGAATCTTGGCATCTCAACGCCTAGTGGTATCTTCCATACAGAAAATATTGTTACGCTGCCTTTGGCCCCATTCGCACATCAGTCCGCAACTTAGACATCACCTCGGTGCCATCCGGATCTTGGCATCTCAGCGCCTTGTGGTGTCAGTCAGAAAATATTGTTGCGCTGCCTTTGGCCCCATTCGCACATCAGTCCGCTACTGACACCATCTCACAGGCCAATAGGGCGCCCCACGCCGACTTTTACCATTGTACGATGGCCACACCAGTGGCACAACTTGCTAGACATCACCTCGGTGCCATCCGAATCTTGGCATCTCAACGCCTAGTGGTATCTTCCATACAGAAAATCTTGTTACGCTACCTTTGGCCCCATTCGCACATCGGTCCGCAACTTAGACATCACCTCGGTGCCATCCGGATCTTGGCATCTCAGCGCCTTGTGGTGTATTCTCTTCAGAAAATATTGTTGAGCTGCCTTTGGCCCCATTCGCACATCGGTCCGCAACTTAGACATCACCTCGGTGCCATCCGGATCTTGGCATCTCAGCGCCTTGTGGTGTCTTCTACTCCGAAAATATTGTAGAAAATATTGTTGCGCTGCCTTTGGCCCCATTCACACATCAGTCCGCTACTGACACCATCTCACAGGCCAACAGGGCGCCCCACGCCGACTTTTACCATTGAACGATGGCCACACCAGTGCCACAACTTGCTAGACACCACCTCGGTGCCATCCGGATCTTGGCATCTCAGCGCCTTGTGGTGTCTTCAAATCAGAAAATATTGTTGCGCTGCCTTTGGCCCCATTCGCACATCGGTCCGCTACTGACGCCATCTCACAGGCCAATGGGGCGCCCCACGCCGACTTTCAACATTGTAGGATGGCCACAGAAGTGCGACAACTTACTAGACACCACCTCGGTGCCATCCGGATCTTGGCGCGTTGTGCTGCCTTCGGCCTATTCGCACATCGGTCCGCTACTGACGCAAACTCACAGGCCAACGGGGCGCCCCACGCCGACTTTCAGCATTGTAGGATGGCCACACCAGTGCGGCAACTTGCTACACACCACCTCGGTGCCATCCGGATCTTGGCATCTCAGCGCCTAGGGGTGTCTTCTATTCCGAAAATATTGTTGCGCTGCCTTCGGCCCCATTCACACATCGGTCCGCTACTGACGCCATCTCACAGTCCAACGGGGCGCCCCACGCCGACTTTCAGCATTGTAGGATGGCCACACCAGTGCGGCAACTTACTAGACACCACCTCGGTGCCATCCGGATCTTGGCGCGTTGTGCTGCCTTCGGCCTATTCGCACATCGGTCCGCTACTGACGCAAACTCACAGGCCAACGGGGCGCCCCACGCCGACTTTCAGCATTGTTGGATGGCCACACCAGTGCGGCAACTTACTAGACACCACCTCGGTGCCATCCGGATCTTGGCGCGTTGTGCTGCCTTCGGCCTATTCGCACATCGGTCCGCTACTGACGCAAACTCACAGGCCAACGGGGCGCCCCACGCCGACTTTCAGCATTGTAGGATGGCCACACCAGTGCTGCAACTTGCTGGACACCACCTCGGTGCCATCCGGATCTTGGCGCGTTGTGTTGCCTTCGGCCTATTCGCACATCGGTCCGCTACTGACGCCGCCTCACGTGCCAACGTATTTTCTCCGCATTTTACACCCTATGCCGCATAACAGGTCATGTGACTTGTTTATAAAACTTTTCATTGGTTCATTTTACTTTTGGTTTCCTAATGATGGAAGGCTTGATCATGTGACCTAAAAACAACACTTTTCATTGGATGAAAACTTTTTTTTTTCCCAAACGATGAAAGCCCCACCTTGTTTCTGGATGTTTCAGACTGAAGCTGGCGTCAGCATGAGAGCACCACCATCTCGTAGCTCAGTCGTGGTCATTCCGCGAGCAATCATGGCAGCCGCTCCCCACCAGAAGCCTGCAGGAGTCGGAGCCCCCAAAACTTTTGATGAATTCTCAAGGCGGAGGGGACGCTTTCGAGAATGGGGTCCAAGACCTAGCAGACAAGCGTCCGATTTCCAAGGTGTCCCAGGGCCATTTCAGTGGACCAGGCCCAAAAAGGAAACAGCCTGCCGCCATTTTGAGAGTCCTGTGACAGCCGCCTATCGCTGCACCGCAAGAGTGGGCGCAACTCAGCTGAATTGCGGCTTTTGACACAGTGGACCAAAAACGGACGGAATGGCAACTGAAACGGTAAAGGGGCGCCCCACTACAACAGATGACACTCCACCTGGAGAGGCCCGTTCACGCCGCCTCCCCCGGGGCGCCCCACGCCGTTATTCGGAGCAGCATTGTAGGATACCAAAACCAGTGCGGCAACTTACTGGACATCACCTTGGTGCCATCGTTCTGCTGCCTTGGAACTATTCGCGCAACAGTTTGCTACTGATGACCCACCCCCCGCGACGCCCCATGCCGTTATTTGCTGGGTGGCAACTTACTAGACATCACTTTCGTGTCATCTAGATTTCAGCGCGTTCTGCTGCCTTGGAACTATTCGCACAACAGTTTGCTACTGATGACCCACCCCCCGCGACGCCCCACGCCGGAAATCTGGACGTTGTGCTGCGTTGGGACTATTCGCACAGCCGACCGCTACTTCGTTGTTTTTCCCTAAAAATGTTTATATGTTATTACTATTTTTGTTTTCTTGTATATATTTATAAATTATTAAAGTTTTATAATCTTACTACTTTGTCGGAGTGCTATATATTTTTAATGTGACACATAATTGTAAAAACTTTGATGTACAAAGAGTCATCCCTGGAATCTTCCGCTTCAGGCTCGGTCCCCTCCCCAATCACAATACAGGATGGTTTTCAGATAATAGCAACGCTTCTGCTGTGACGGATCTCATCGAGTGTGGGCCTTGATCTACTATAACTCCTTTGAAGAGGGGTGATTCTTTACAGCTGTGGCCATAAACTACATCTGCAGGGCTAGCTGATACCCTAGGACCAGCCTGGACAATCGGACACAGAGGAAAAGGAGTGTCAGAGGGTGCGGTAGTGAATAGGGCGAAAGGGAGGTGTCGGGCGGGCACAGGGTGTGATTCTCAGGGAAGAGCAGCGCAGATGGGGGGAGGTTTATTACCCATGCATAAGACAGAGAGCGGGGGTGACCACTGCCTGGGGGAGATGCTTGCGAGGGTGGGGAGCCATGCTAAGGATCGACAGCGTGCACAGAGTGGGTCTGGTCAAGGCATCTAAAATGGCTGCCGTGCACGACAAAAGTGTGGCATTTGAAAAAAGACAAGATGGCGCAGACAATGTTTTTCAACACTTCCTGATTTCCTTCGAATCGAACGTTAACAGACGTTGGGGCATATTACCAAAGTTAAGCGATATTTATCCCTAACGATGCTTAGCAACGATTTTTTTACCGTCAGAAATTATCGCAGATAAACCTTGCTATTATCAAGGTTTATCGGAAATACGATAAAAAACGACCGCAATGCATTAATATCGCTGAAAACTCAGCGATATTCATGCATTACCGAGATAATGCTCTTAGCCATGTTATCCACCTCCCATTGGATAACATGGCTAAGAACTGCTCAGGGCAGGTGGTAGCTTTTGGAGATATTCGCGCTTATCTCGAATATTTCCAAAAGTTGATAATAGGAGATAGCGATGTTAGCGACTGTTTCCAGTCGCTAACATCTTGGCATGCCCACTTTGCATGTCATTAGTGATAAATATCACTCACATGCAAAGTGGGGCCCAAGATGGTCGCTATCTTCTACTAGCCGTCGCTAACTGGTGTTAGCAACAGCTAGGTAATACACATATAATTTTATCTCCGCGAAGCGGAGCGCTGTTACAGATATATATCTTGTTTCTGAACGTTAATTTCTCAAAATGCACTGAAGCACATATATTGAGACCTAGCAAAGGCACATCGGGCTACCAGTCCCTACAATTTTGCCAAGTTTCGTGCAAATCCATTCAGCTGTTCGATCCTACCGAGAGACAAGATGGCGGCCGCTACGGACTGTTTGGAATGTTTACAGACACCGGAGAGCCAATCAGCTTCGCTTCGCAAAGCTCCGTAACGCGAAAAGTACGCGAAGCGGTGCGCTGTTACAGATATATATCTTTTTTTGAACGTTAATTTCTCAAAATCCACTGGAGCACATATATTGAGATCTAGCAAAGGCACATCGGGCTACCAGTCCCTACAATTTTGCCAAGTTTCGTGCAAATCCATTCAGCTGTTCGATTATTATTATTTTTATTTTTTTTTGCCCCGCGGGGCCCTTTTAAAACCTCCACATCAAACCTAGGGGGTGAGCGACAATGTACTATGCCCCCTTATGGTCATTTGCCCCTTCGCTTTGGCCTCCTCTTGTCTCTCGATCCTACCGAGAGACAAGATGGCGGCCGCTACGGACTGTTTGGAATGTTGAGAGACGCCGGAGAACCAATCAGCTTCGCTTCACAAAGCTCCGTTGCGCGAAAAGTACGTGTCCTGGGGCGCTGCCCGGTCCGCTGTTACAGATATATATCTTTTTTTAAACGTTAATTTCTCAAAATCCACTGGAGCACATATATTGAGACCTACAAAAGGCACATCGGGCTACCAGTCCCTACAATTTTGCCAAGTTTCGTGCAAATCCATTCAGCCGTTCGGGCTAAAAGTGAGGCCAACCGCCCTATGGAAATTAACATGGGAAAAACGCGTTTTGGGACCCCCCTTTTTTCTCGGCCCCCCCTTGACGAACCCCCCCAAAATTTTCAGGGGCTGCTCAGAAACAAAATGTGCCATTTTCCTGAAAATTTCAGCCAATTCCGTCCACAAACGCCAAAGTTATTAGACATAGAATTTTCAAAAATCCCATAGGGAAAAAATCCTAACTATATATACCTACTGGCGACCGCCAGTAGGTAATATATATATATATATATATATATATATATATATATATGGCGGTCGCCAGTAGGTATATATAGTTAGGATTTTTTCCCTATGGGATTTTTGAAAATTCTATGTCTAATAACTTTGGCGTTTGTGGACGGAATTGGCTGAAATTTTCAGCAAAATGGAACATTTTGTTTCTGAGCAGCCACTGGAAATTTGGGGGGAGTTGGTCCAGGGGGGGCCGAGAAAAAAGGGGGGTCCCAAAACGTGTTTTTAACATTGAGTTTTCCATAGGGCGGTTAGCCTCATTTTTAGCCCGAACGGCTGAATGGATTTGCACGAAACTTGGCAAATTTGTAGGGACTGGTAGCCCGATGTGCCTTTTGTAGGTCTCAATATATGTGCTCCAGTGGATTTTGAGAAATTAACGTTCAAAAAAAGATATATATCTAGAGCCGCGCCTGGAGCGCTCCCACGTACGCGTACAGGGGAGCGCTCCAGGCGCGCCACGCGATCTGCGCACGGCAAGCTGATTGGTTCTCGGGTGTCTATAAACATTCGAAACAGTCCGCAGCGGCCGCCATCTTGTGTCTCGGTAGGATTGAGACACAAGAGGTGGCAAAAATCAAAGGGGGAAATGAGCAAGAGGGGGCAGGGTACACACCCCCTGACCCCCTAGGTTACATGTGGGGGCCATAAAAGGCTCCCGCGGGTGAAAAAAAAAATAAAAAAAAATTCGATTTTCGCGGGGGTGAGCGCCCGGTACGCGCACCGGGGAGCGTACGGGGGAGCGTACCATGGAGATTAAAAATGACAGACTTTAAAAAAAATAAAGCTTCTTTTTAAAAATTGGAGGTAGTTCTGAAAAGAACTTTTTTTTTCATTTTGTTGTTTTATATATATTTTTTTTTTGTTTTTTTTGTTTTATATTTTTTTAGACTTTTTAAAACAATTTTATATTTTTTTTGTATTTTTTTCAAGGGAAAAACAAAAACAAGGATTCCAAAACTGCTCAACAGGAGCAAAAAAAAATTGAAAATTTAGGGACTGGAAGAGCAGCGGTGTTGCTGTTTCTTTAGGGCAATCAGTTCAACACTCTGCTCCCCATAGCAGAGCAGTTCGTCACACTCTGCGCACAAAAATTTGATGCCCGCAAACACCGGCTGAATGTTAGGGATCATTCTTCCACGGGGTGGTCCCGAAGGTGTTGCTCCACCAGTGGAGGTGCTGCCGCCATCTGTTGGTACATTCCGTGCCAGCTCTCTGACACTCTCCCTGGCAAAGTTGTTAGGGTGTCTTCTTTTGACATGCCGGATCAAATTGGCATTGCCAAAACTATATTTTTTCAGAGGATTGCCTCTGGATAAACTACTCCCACATATTTTGCATGTTACTTTGGGAGCGTTCACTTTTTTCTGTCCTTCTGGGATGTCGTAAAATTTCCAAATGAAATGGGTTTTTTTCTTTTGCTGAGGAGGGTCCTCATCCAAAAATCCCTCTGAATCACTGCTGGATGACTCTCTTGCAGCCATTGCTGGAGATCAGAAAAGTAGGAGATAGAGTAGACACAACAGCTCTTGCTCTCTCCAAGTACAAAGCAATAGTGAGAGAAATGGGTGGGTTTCACACAATTTGGAAAAAAAAAAGTTCTGAACCAATGAAAAGTGTTATTTTAAAGTCACATGGTTTGACGCGCTTACGCTACGCGCCCGGGGCGCGTCCCGGGCGTGTATCGTAAGCGCATCGGGGCGCTTACGTTGCGCGATCGTATGCGCTTCCGGGTGCGCTTACGCGGTGCGTCATAAGACGCATCTCGCGGCTACGCGATACGTGTCTTATGACGCAAGGCGTGGCGGCTACGCGATACGTCACGATGTTGTTTTCGTTCTCGACAATAGCGCTTCCGGGACGCGCATTAGTACGCGCCTCGGGGCGCGCCGCCAGATTGCGCTTACCCGTGCGTTCACCTGTCCGCGCCCCGGGAGCGCACTAAAAATAATATTAAAAAAAAATAAAAAAATTATAAAATATAAAATTAGATTTAAAATGTATTATTTTTATAAAGATTTGCTATTAAAAAACCTATGAAATTCACTGAAAAAACCATAGGTTATAGACCATATATAGTTAGGAATTAGCATTTACAAAACCTTGAAAATTCACTGAAAAAACCATAGGTTATAGACCATATATAGTTAGGAATTAGCATTTAAAAAACCTTATTTTACTCACACAAAACCATTGAAATTCCATATATAGTTAGTTGCAGTAACTATATATCGCGCACCCGCAATCCACTGCTGATCATGTCACATATTACATCATTCATGACATGGTCAGTGACATCACTGATGACATCACTGATGACATCTCAAATGACATCACTGATGACATCACTGATGACATCTCAAATGACATCAGTGATGACATCATGACACACCAATACCAGTTACTACATACGCACTCACTGATTCCTACGTCTACACACACATTCACTCATTCACCCATACAATCACTCATAAATACAGTCACTCATTATTACAACACTATCATATGCACTCATACACCTAGTCAGTCCTGTGAAGAATCAATCACACTTCGATTTCCTCATCTATACAGTTAAACACAGAACACCATACTTTTCACACATAAACTAACACATACTTACTCTCTTATACAATCACTGATACAAGTACACATTGATATGCACAGTCACACACCTCCCAGCCAGCCACACACACACTCAGTCTTCCATACATCCACTCATTCTTCAATATGTAAAACATATTTAAACTTTACAAAAACACACAGACACTAGATGATGTCATCAGTGATGTCACTGACCATGTCATGAATGATGTAATATGTGACATGATCAGCAGTGGATTGCGGGTGCGCGATATATAGTTACTGCAACTAACTATATATGGAATTTCAATGGTTTTGTGTGAGTAAAATAAGGTTTTTTAAATGCTAATTCCTAACTATATATGGTCTATAACCTATGGTTTTTTCAGTGAATATATATATATATATAATTATATTACGTGGGGTTCTGTAATCCCTGTATAAATGGCAGTCTCTAATTTCTTTATAATGAGAAATTTGTGACGCACCAAGTCAGTGATTATGAAGAAGAGACGTCAGAACTCGGCTTTTGTAAGTTATTACAGTTGAGTCCTGAGGGCAGAATGCCAGCTGATGTGAAAGTCACGAAGCATAATTGGAGTAGCTGTTTAAAGCAACAAACAGAACTTTGCTTTTATTACTTCTGCTGTATGTTATTAGCTTACTATGAGAAGCAGAGGGAATATGTTTATTAGTTTCCTTAGATAAAGGAAGGGTGGAATCTTTCTGCATGTTTCTACACGTTCCGAGCTACTGCAGCTTTTTTTTTTATTGACTTTTATTGAACTATTTCTAACATCTTTTTGCAACAAATATCTAAAAAATTTTATTTTTACTTTTGCACACGAGGTTTTATGTTCATTCTTCATGTTTGCAAACATGTTAGCTGCTGCATATGTAGGAGCTATGCACCAAGGTTTGTGAGAAAGGTGATGGTGTGACCATGTATTATACAGGATAAAGTACCACCTGGTGCATATAATAAGATTATTGCAAGTCACCTCAGAGTTCCAAAACCTTTGTGTATCTGTCTATGATGAGATGATGTGCACTCCTGGAGAACCCTGCAGTGACAAGAACATCCCTGGTCAGCCATGCTGTTGAGGCCGAATACAGACTAGGATTTTCACATCAGGAACTGGAGACGACTGCGTCTTACCCAATGCAACTGTGCAACTAGAAACACAGTTCCCTCTCTAGACTGCGCATGTCTGCTATTCTCAATGAACACCACATCACTTGCATCCGACTATTACGTGTGGTTCTGGCCAGTAATTCCTCCCATGAATAGCGTTATTTCCAGTTCATCAGCCTGGAATGAGGATGAACAAGGAACGACAAGAGCTACTAGCCTATTTGTCTCCTGCAACATCCCATTACCAGGCCTGTTTCTGCACAGGAAGGATGCAGTCCTGTGTGGAACCAGAGGAGGAGAATGCAGGGAAACATCTGCACCCTGTGTACTCGTATTCTGGTGTCAGTATTGCTCAGTGGGTTCCATACAAACCATAATCCTCCCCTCAGAGACTTTCTCAAATCTGCCCATACGCATTTTGAAGAGGTTACATGTGTTAGTATGCACTCCAAGAGTCCATTTATAGTGAAACACATACCTGGGGTAGCTTCGAACAGCAATAAATGTGATTTTGTATTTCCTCTCTCCATTGAGTCTTCATCTGCAGTATCTGTATCCACTCCTAGGAATGATGGAGGCACACACTGACCCCGCTCATCAGTACAGAACAGTTCTGCCTTGCAGTTCTGATGTTGATACTGTGATTCAGGGTGCAGTGGTTCGAGTATGCTGTTGTGATCTGAACCCTTTGCATCAGTACAGGGAGGTTCTAGCTTGTACTTTTCATCTGAACCATGTGCATCTGCACAGGTCTGTTCTAGCTTGTCGTTCTGATCTGGTTCCTGTGCTTCAGGGCGCTTGGATTCCAGCTCGTAATTCACGTTTGGATCCGGTGCATAAGGAAGTTCCTGCTTCAAGCATAGGTGCTGCTGTAGGCCCTGGGTTTGTTGTGACCCCAAATCATCAAAGGACAACAGCCCAGACTCTAAGTTTTCATCTGGTGCCTTCCCATCAGGTGACACGGGTTGTAGTCTGCGGTTCTCCTGGGGATCTTGGAAATCAAAGCACATCAATTCTTCCTCCAAAGGATCACCAGCTTCCTTCCCATCTGGTAGCGTGGGTTGTATACGGTGGTTTTGCTGTGGTTTGTGTCCTTCGGGGAATAGTGGGTGTGGGCAGAGGTTCTGCTGCTGGTCCCAGCTATTAGCAGACAATGGGGATGGTTCTTGCTTCAGGGGCTCATCTGGCTCCCACTCTTCTGGGAAGGCTGACTGTACGCTCCGGTCTTGCTGTGGTGTCTGCCCATCAACAAATTTTGAGTGAAGACACAGCTTTGCCTCCAGTGATCTGCCTGGGGGATTTGTCTGAGGGCACCGGGATAGAGGACAATCCTTCTGTACTCAATTTCCATCTGGAAACCCAGGTTGCATGCACTGGTCCTGCTGTGACTCGTGTACATCTGGAAACACAGGTTGCATGCACTCATCCTGCTGCGACTCGTTTACATCTGGAAACCCAGGTTGCACCCACTGGTCCTGCTGTGGGTGATGGCGATCTGGAAACATTGGCTGTAGACAAAGGTTTGGCTCCTCTGGATGCCCTTGAACATCGGTCGGAGAAGAGAGTGTACAGTCCTGTTTTGGTGCATGCCCATCAGAAAACACTGTCTGGAGACACAAGCTCGGTTCCTCTGACCTGTCCAGTTGAGGTGTCGCAGGAGACCGCTAACAGCACAATCTCTAATGCTCGCCGGACAGACCACCTTCAATGTCACTCCAGCATTATCTGGGGAACCTTGATCCTTTTCTATCCAGATATTCTTAATCAGCCCAGTGACTCTAGAAGGTACGTCCTCCACAGTGTTCAGCAAGTTCTCCAGTTTGGCTTCCAACTCCTCCAGCATGGATAAAAGGATAATGTGCGGCAGGTTCTCTGAAAGTGGTTCCAGGTCCTGGTCCCTCTTAGCATCATTTTGAGATCCCGAAGCGGAGACGTTATGGAGAGGTAAAGATGGGGCTGTGGCTCTTACGGATTCACGTGAACCCTGCGCTGTCACTTTCTTTCCTGGAGCCCGTCTTCTCCCCATTCCGGTAAATTGAAGCTCAAGTCTCAAGTGTCTGCAGAACAGATGAAAAGAGGAAAGACAACACGTTATCACAGGACAATTAGGTCAAAATACTCCTTCTTGTCTCACCAACCCCAGTGTGATCAGAGAACATCGCTCATTTCTAAAACTAGAAAAAAATTAATGATTAAAATGTCACAATACCCGCAACATAGTTCATATATTATGAAAGGCACGGATTTGAAATGTGTTTCCAACACTATGTCTGTTCCTTGGTCAAATTGTATACTGTGCTACCACAAAAAGAGAATATTGTAACTGCCTTGCAGCAATCGAAGGATTATAATAACCTGGCAGACAAGACTGCCCTATCATCCTCACTTGCACTGTACAGCTCTCTTTTGCAGTATTCAGTTCAGTGACTGAAGGACGCGCCAACACACCAAACCTCTACAGGATCTACAAAACGCTTGTTATGTCATTGTATATATAGAGAGCATGTTCAAGCGGGGGTGTCTTGGCACTGAATCAGAAATACATAAAAGAGGAGATAACAAATCAGACCAGGGAAGAATCTAGTATGAATAGGCTTGTGGGCTGTCAGATTTCTGGATGAAAGGAGCTTGTACCAAAGCTGCGTCCACCTGATCTGATCTTCTATAATTTTGCAATAGCAAGTAAATTCAAGTGAGGAAATCTCTGCTTTTGTACGGGTGTATGCATTTCCACCTGGTTTGCAATGAAGTGAGGGGCTAGACATCACAACCCTTTAGGGCTGAGGCGGTGGGTCTGATAGTGGATTTGTTATTTCAATCTAGGTGTGGCGCGTGCCCACCTCTGAAGATGATGTAGCAAACAAGCTGCGTTGCTGTGAATTACTTGTAGTCTATGAAGGGTGATGAAGCGGCCACCACTATTGCGTTTCTTGTCTAAAGTGGGAGGAGTGGGGTTAGTTTCTGAAGCAGTTCCAGCACAAATCTGCATTTAGATCCTACTGCTCCAGCCTGCTGGTTCTTGCTAAGATTGCTATTGATTATCACGCAGAGGCTTTTAGCTGTGGGTTTAGGCTCGGGAAACAATCTCATTTTTTTAAAATAAAAAATCTTTTTTATTAACTTTTTAGTAAACAGTGGTGGTCGTCACAGTCAGACATTTAAAGACATACAGTAGTACCTTAGGAAAATCAAAGCAACGAGTGTACCTTTGATATTACTCATTACAGTTCTTCATTATACATTCAGCAATGCGAGTGGTTCGTCAACCTGGGAAGTCTAGGGGGGTTCGCAAATGTGGTCCTTGTATTTGTTCCATTTGGACCAGATAGCGGCCCATTTCTGTGGCCATCCCCATGCTACATAAACAGTCTTCTCCTGTAGCATGCACCAGTCCATGTCTGCTTTCCAGGAACTAAGTGCAGGGTGCCCGGCTGCCCCCCACAATCTAGCTATATTCCGCTTTGCGATGGCGAAGCCCAGTGTGGCCAAAGCCCTCCCTCGGGACGACAGGTCAGTAGGTTCCCAAATATTCAGTAGACACCTCTTAGCCTCAACTCGTAGCTCCACCTCCCACACCTTTTGCATGCAGCGATGTATCCGTTGCCAATAACCCTGGAGCAATGGGCACTCCCATTTAATGTGGAAGAATGTCCCCACCTCTCCACATCCCCTCCTGCAGAGCCCATCCGCACTGCGGCCCATCAATTGCAATCTGGTCCCTGAAATGTAAACTCGATGGCGGATCTTAAGCTGAATCAAGCGAAGTCTGGCCGATATGGCAACTTCCTTTGGGGACGCTAGCGCACTTCTCCACTCCTCCTCGTCTATTTCCAACACATCGGACTCCCATTTCCCTTTAAGGGAGTGTAATAAGTCTGGGGAGTTATTTATAATTTTTTTATATGTGAGGGAAATGGCGTGTTCGGGAAGGTGACCATCTAGTAGTCTGTCTTCCAGGGGTGACGAGGCTGGGGGGAGGGTCCCCGGGGGGATGTTAGCTTGGAGGGAGTGCCTGACATGCATGTATCGGTAGTGTTCTGTTTGAGCGAGCTCATATGTATATTGGGGTGAGGCAAAGGACACAACACCTTCTGGACCCCATAAATCTTTTATGTGGGAGCTCCCGATCAAGTCCCAATTGCGGAACCCTTTAGTGCTGCCTAGGGTGCCCAGTCTTTCCGAAGCGCATAACGGGGTAGCCATAGTTAGAGTGTTAGCCCAGCCCAGTTTCCGTTGCACTATGTGCCACAGTTGCACTGAGTGCTTGGTAGGCCCGGTAAGCGGGTACCTGCCAGGTTTGGAGTACAGGGCCGCCTCAAAATTACCCCCTGGTAAGAGCCACCGGTCCATTCCATACCCCGGGTCGTTGCCATCGCAGTATGTGCCCTGATTAATGGCCGAAAGATGCGCAGCCCAATAGTACTTTCGAACGCCAGGGAGGGCTATGCCTCTATCAAACCAGCCAAGGTACGTTTTTGAAGGGAAATATGAGGCGTCCCGGCCCACAGTAGCTCTCTCAGCGTGGTTTCGAGAGATGCAAAATACGATTGCGGAACCAGGTCTGGGCAATTCTGCAGGGCATATAAGAATCGTGGTAACGCCATCATTTTAAAGAGTGACGCCCTACTTAGTAGGGACAACGGCAGCTTCCGCCAGGAGGCAGAGTCCCTCTTGAATCGTTGCAGAGGTGGCAGGAGATTCTTCTCATACCTGGTGGCCTTGTCTTTGGAGACAAAAATTCCCAGGTATTTAAACCCATCCGTGGCTGTCTTGATCGGGCAGTTCCGGGGGACCGCCGGAGGTTCTCCGCTAAGGACATACAGTACTGATTTGCCCCAGTTAATACTGTACCCCGAGTTCCTCCCGAAACTGTTGAAAATGTCCATGGCTACCATAAGTGATTTACGAGGTCTCGTGAGGTAAAGAAGGATGTCATCCGCGTAAAGCGATATCCTGTCTTCCCAACCGTCAGCACAGCGGAGTTCCTTTAAGGAAAGGTCTTGTCTGATCCAGGCAGTCAGGGGCTCCAGAGATAGGGCAAAAAGCAAGGGTGAGAGGGGACACCCCTGTCGTGTCCCTCTCTCCAAAGTGAAGACCTCGGAGATTTTATTGTTGACAGTAACCTGGGCCAGGGGCTCTGAGTAGAGGAGACTGAATTCGAAGCCGAAGCCCAATTTCCGAAGGACCGCCATCATATATGGCCACTCCAGCGTATCGAATGCCATGGTGGCGTCGAGCGACACCACCACTGCATCCTCCCGCATAGTGTGACAGCGCCCCAGCACTCTGTGTAAATGACGGAGATTGAGTGCCATATTGCGATGGGGCATAAAGCCCGACTGGTCCGGATGGACCAGTGACGGCAGTACCGGCTTGAGCCTATTGGCCAGAACCTTAGCAAGGATCTTGGGCTCCGCGTTTAGCAAAGAGATAGGCCTATAAGAGGCGCACGAGTCTTTAGGTTTGCCGTCCTTAGGGATGGACACTATAGTAGCTATACGCTGGTCTCGCGGCAATATTCCCTTCTCCCTGCTTTCCTCAAACATTTACTTCAAGTACGGGCTGAGGGCATTAGACTTATAAAGTTCGATAGACAACCCGTTAGATCCCAGGGCTTTCCCTGAGCGGTGGTCGCTAATCGCTCGGCCCAGCTCTTCAGCCGAGAGCGGAGCCTCCAAGGTCTCCCGTTCTTCCTCTGTGAGGGTAGGGAGACGGATGTCTGCAAGCAAGTCCATCGAGTCCTCAGGCCGGTCAGACCCTCTACTATAGACCCTCCGGTAGTGCCGCTCAAACTCCTTGACAATCTCACGTGGTTCTGTAATAACCGCTCCTGACTCAGTCCTGAGCTCCGCCACTACCTTCTGTGACTGTTGCTTTTTGTCCAGCCAAACTATGAGCTTGCCCGCCTTATCACCCTGGTCAAAGATTCTACCCTCTCTATCCCTGATTACGTTTTTGCCGGCATCAGTGGCCACCGCCTTATATTCAGCCCTTTAGAGTTGCATGTGGTGGGTAACCTCTGGACCACCCTCGGCAAGAGCCGCAGCATCCAACTCCTGTAGATCTCCCTCCAATTTGACCATTTGTGCCTCCATCTCCTTACGACGGCCCGCAATCGCCGAAAGGGCCACCCTTCTAAGTACAGTTTTAAAAGCCTCCCATAACACCACCGAGGAGTCTACCGTACCGTCATTGCCCTCAAAATATCGGTCAATCGCAAGTGTCAGTGCTTTCCGTGTGTCTGCATTACGGAGATACCAGGCATTAATCGGCACTATACTTCCTAACCGTTTATCTCCGATAGTGAGATGTACCATCAGTGGGAAGTGGTCCGAAATGCCCGTGTTAAGTTTATGGCTTCTTGGACGGTGGGGCCATGCTGTAGAGGTGTTAATATATAGTCTATTCGGGAGAATGAGCGATGAGGGCCTGAAAAGAAGGTGTACTGGTTGTCATTGGGGTGTTTGAAACGCCATAAATCAGTAAAGCCAAATGTCTCTACGAAGTCCGCTAACCACGTGTGACCGGATGGTATGTCCCTTGGTGGATGTCTGTCACAATGTCCTGAGACCACAGCGTTAAAATCCCCCCCACCCCCCCCCCACCCCCACAAAGAGTTGCCCTCCGGAAGGGAAAGGAGCAACTTACCTAAGTCCTGAGAAAATTGGGTTCAACAATCTCATTTTTGTTGGATTGGTCTTATTCTTTCAAATTACAATCATAGTTTGGTCAATATTCAGTTTTATCTGATTTAACCTCATCAAGTAGTCATCAAATTGCATCATATTCTGAACCTGGAGTGGTGAGGCTGACATTCCATCGATAAGAATTATAAAGCCTGGAACCTCTTGAAGACAATTCTCTGACCAATAGTTTTTGCAGGTTAAGGGAGCAGAGGTTTTGATCTATAATTCTTGGTTATATCCAGGACTTCTCCCTGGTTTTTCAGTAACGTGAGCTCTACAACATTTTGAAACGCGCTTGGAGCGATCACTTGAGCTGCTGATTGATGAAAACGCTCTGCAGGGGACTGCTCAAGAACTGGTTTTTCGACAGACGCAGTACCCTCAGTGCCCCGATATCCTTGGGGTGCACCTTATAAATGCTGATTAATTGATTGATGAGGTCGGAGATTCCATGACAGCTAGAGGGCAAGGGTCAGTTGGTGACCCAGATTTGACCTTGATCATAAATTCATGGAGCTTGTTTATTTCTTCAAACAAGGATAAGGAGAGTAGAGTTCTTTTCAGACTCAACTTCAGAATTACTGCTGCTGTATTTGTTTATACTATCTTTAAAGAATGTTTTTGTTAAGCATTTACATTGTCACAGAATGCCTCGATAGGAGTCAGGGAAGTTCTCATTTCATCTTGGGGCGACTAATCATTCACGATATCAAAAAAAATGTTTTATTTCCTTCTAAGATTTTTTTTACCTATTAAGAGGACTTTGCATGGAACAGGGTTTGTCTTTATATTCCTCAAGCACAATTTAATATGTGATTTTGCTCTCTTCAGCATCACCTTCCTGCCAGTGTCGACGCAATGCAGGTTTTGCCTCCTTTAACTCTGGCCTGCACCAGGGCACTGGTCTGGTGTGGTTTATAACACGCTGTTGGATTTGAGGGGTGTGGGTCACTACCCTGTCTGAGCCTCAGAGTGGATTATTTTTCTTTGGAGAGAATGTCTTCAATTGATGGGAAGAGGGGGGAGGGGTATGAAAGTTTTGATAACACTGGCTCTGTATTACTGTATCGCCATGTGTGTGTGGTTTCATTTCCTGCTTGCGGATCAAGTTAGAAAAATCGACCGGAATACAAACACTGATCAAATACTGATTGGACCGTATGCAAGGAAGGATGATTATATTCAGTCAATTCGAATTATACACCCAGATAAGATCTAAGGGATTTCATTTTATGTGATCTGAGCATGTAATGTGTTGGTGTGAATTCAACATCCTTAAATCAGCAAATTCATTATCTTTAGGGACCGAGTTGTCGTCATCAATTCGAAACTTGAGAAAGGAAAGCAGATCTACCCCTTCAGTTTGAGTAATTTGTAAAAGAGATGTGTGAATCCACAGGAGAATAATTGCTGATATCTCACCTCCTTTCTCTGAGCTTGTTCTCTTTTGGTCATCTTCGGGAATGGCTTCTGGAGATCTGGAGTAGATTCCTCTGACAACCAGGTTCCAGTTAAAAACAGGATATCCAGCTTAGAAGATTCTAATAATTTGAGTATTTCCACCTTATCTTTGCCTAGGGAGGGTGGATTTAGTAAAGCCGCTTTTAACGATTCCTCAATCTGAGGATCTAGAAGAGTCTTATTGTTTGTTGGTCCAAAGTGAGGGCTGTTGAATACCAGATTACTCTATATGTGTGGCTGGCATACACGCCATTTGCCTCTAAAAACGAAACAAACATGGGGGAGATACTAAAATCTGTGTACCTGAAAGACTTTAGATCTTATGCAGAATATGAGAATTATTGAGTATACTACCTGACTTCTGGTCCCAGCGGTGGCGGCCAGGTGTGCCTGGGAGCAGACAGTCTTGTCTTTAGCAAAAAGCTTGCAACACACACCCCAAATGTTTGCAACAAACACGGACACAAAAAAAATTGCTCTTTAAAAAGTCCATTCAATTGTGTACTCACAGATGTGACACAAACTCCAGCTCTCACTGGTACAGCCTCACACCTCATTTATAAATGGATTAATGTAACAAACCAGATATTTCTTAACCACATCTTCAATGCTGCACAATTACACAGGCATTGTGCTCTTCTGCGCGCACACACATATGAAACATAATTCATCCCCAGGCACAAAGACCTACACACTGGAAATGTGTAATCAGACGGATCAGTCGCTTACAGGCTCATATATAATGTATCCACCCAAGACGACCAATCACAAACAAGCACATACACACTGTCTCGCACACACAAATCACTTCCATACATTTTGTAGTAAAAGGTTAAGCTTCATCCAAGCCATTCACGGACATCAACTACTCCAAGAGACCTACACACAGGGTGGGCACAGATCTGCACAATCACATGTAACAACTCAAATAATCACGGCTCACTCTTCACACAAAGTTCTTGCAGTCTCTTCAACAGAGCTGTGACATCCCAGAGTCTCTGAGGCAACACCCAATGAGGAATGCTGTTGAGGTAGTTGGAAGGTGTCAGTATCTGAGGAGGAAGCAGATCTGTGGATGGAGCATTCTGTAAGAAATAAACTTCTCTTTTTTATCACCTCCATGGACACGCGATACTTCATATATTAGCGACACGCGGAAATATGGAAAAATGTACAACGCTGCAATATCGCATTGTGAGAGTACTGAGGATCTGTGAATTTTATGTTAAAAAAACCCTTGAATCAGGTGATAACTCAGAGAAACGGTCACTTCTTCAAACACTCCCCACATTGCATGTGCGCTGAACTTTACAGCACAAACACAACCTGCCCTGCACTTCACAGCACAAACGCAACCTTCCCTGCACATCACAACACAAACACAACCTGCCCTGCACTCCACAGCACAAACACAACCTGCCCTGCACTTCACAACACAAACACAACCTGCCCTGCACTTTACAGCACAAACACAACCTGCCCTGCAGTTTACAACACAAACACGACCTGCCCTGCACTTTACAGCACAAACACAACCTGTGCAGCACTTTACAGCACAAACACAACCTGTGCAGCACTTTACAGCACAAACACAAACTCTGGAGTGTTTAAGGATTACTCTTTGTATAGGATTTTATACTGGAATGGTGTGCTTCCAGTACGAATCCTATGCTAGACAGCACACGCACCTCTGGCCTATAATGTTAAGTATTTTTTGTGTGGCACTAGGTAGACTGTGTACTAGTGCAGGGATAGTGAGCAGCAGCGTGCTGTATTTCATAAATCTGGCTTGGCGCGGCTCTCTCCCCCTCGCACATCACAGCGCTGCACCTAACTGCTGATCTATGTTGCATTAAAAATAATAAATCTGCTCCGAAGTGTGCATGTGTGGTCTGCCCAGCCTCAACCCTCACATTCTCTTGTGCACACGTGGTGTGCCCAGATTTAACCCTCATATTCTCCTGTGCATGTGTGGTCTGCCCAGCCTCAACCCTCACATTCTCTTGCGCATGCTTGGTCTGCCCAGCCTCAACCCTCACATTCTCTTGTGCATGCTTGGTCTGCCCATCCGCAACCCTCACATTCTCTTCTGCATGCTTGGTGTGCCCAGTCTCAACCCTCAAATTATCTTGCGCATGCTTGGTCTGCCCAGTCTCAACCCTCACATTCTCTTGTGCATGCTTGGTGTGCTCAAACTCAACCCTCACATTCTCTTCTGCATGCTTGGTGTGCCCAGTCTCAACCCTCAAATTCTCTTGCGCATGCTTGGTGTGCCCGGTCTCAACCCTCACATTCAACTGTATATGCGTGGTCTACCCAGCCTCAACTCAGAGTTGAGTTCTGTGTGATTACAAGATAAACCACGTCATCTGTAATTCTACGCGCTTGGTCACCAGCACTAATGATTGAATGTGTTTTACACCAAGCGCGTAGAATTACAGATGACGTAGTTTATTTTATAATCACAGTGAACTTTCACCAGCACTTATTTGGTTGGAAATGACAAAGTGCCGCACGTGATGATGCGGAATTAATGCTTTTCGCAACAGCACGTAAAAAACTCAAGAAAAATGTTTAGGTCCACAGCAATGACCTAATGTTTAATTTACATACTGCATGATGATTTTAATGCAATGTCTCACGATGTATCTCCCAACATTGACTAAACAAGTCTGTTTTGCCCAGCTCTGAGGACGTTCAAACACCTTGAATCTGTTGTCACTGTCTATTACGTAGAGGTGTGTCACATGATATTGTATAAACACTGTGATTTGCACTCGTACTCGTGAACAAGGATGTTGCCTCCGAAACACGCCGAGTGACTTGGCTTAAAATAAAAACACGCTGAAAAGGAATACTTGTGGCCCTGGCAGCATTTGTGGGAAACCGGTGAAACGATTGTTGTTGAGATTTGGGGTATGCGACCCCACCAAGGCCCTCCACTGAAAGTGGCTCGGGTTTAGCTGTAGGTTTACACATATATAGAATTTGAGATGGACAAGGCGGGGAAGAGAAATAAAGAGAAAGTTATTCTATTTTCACAAATGCGATGGCGAAAATCCTGAGATCGGTGCTTTGATTTTTCGTTGCTGCAGCAGGAATGCCAATGGTGAAAGGGGATTTATTTGTAATTACAAATATTCAGCAACTAAAGCTACACTTTCAAGTGCTTTATGTCTTTTTATTGTAATATTATGCACTAGTCCACTAAACTTAGAACACATAACCAATAACAGGATTTCCTGCAATGGGAGTAACAACCTGACTGGACAGCCACATGAAACCTTTTTGCAGGAAAAAATCTAGACTCAAACGTAAAAAGAATATTTATCAATGTCTGTTCAAGCTGCTTTGATAGTACTTGGCTGGTGGACTATAGCCAGCTTGGGCTTTTAGATGCTTTTGCCGGCCCCGGTTTCTGAAGGTTTAACACGATTAAATATTTTTGGGGCATCACACGGACTTCAATGACCCTAAACGCGGTAATAAATTCAAATGTTTTCCAAATAGGGAGCCCCAAATATGTGTTCTCCTGCCCCCACAAATCATTAAGTATATCAACGAAATAGAAGTCAGCTTCATATGCTAGTTATGAATAAAACAACCACCTTACTTTAGGGAACAAAGTGCGGATATCAAAGGGTTCAATGTACAATGTACAGAACTGTGTACAGAACTGTGGACAAAGGTGCTTAATAAAGATGTGTATTCTGAGAGAAGAAACAAATTTGTTCTGAAAAAATATGCCTTTGTTTCCTCCTAGCATACCTCTTAATCCATTGCAGAGACAACCTCCCACTGAATACAAACATTATATCGCATACTACCTTTACAACGCATATCATTATAACGCATACCATCACATTGCATTTAAGGTAAGTATTGGATAGTATGGGGATACAAATTACTAATCTAACTACAGGGGGTGCAACAGTAGGGTAAGTGTTGGATAGTGTAGGGGTAAAAATTACTATTCCAACTCCAGGGGGTGCAACAGTAGGGTAAGTGTTGGATAGTGTAGGGGTAAAAATTACTATTCTAACTCTAATGGTATGCGTTGTAATGGTATGCATTGTAATGCCTGCAAAGCAGTGAATTGTGATGTAGTATCACGCGTTGTAATGCCTGCGTTGTAGTGTCATGCCTTGTAAAGGATGTTACGATGTAATGCCTGCGTTGTAAGTGTATACAGGAGTTAAGACCACACACTAAGGCCACACTAAATCTTTGATGTATTATAACAAGGTGACAAAGTGACCCCCTTGCACAGTACACCTCAAGTCCTCAATTTCCGCAAGGATACATAGCATTCGGGGACATGTAGCTTGGATCTAAACACTGTTAATATGGGTGTTTACATTTCATAATGCAATGTTCTTTAAAGAGCCATGGCTAAATGAAGGGATTCATATATAACAGTGGGCCATGTAGTCTCACAATTATTAAACATTACACATACACCTGCCGGCTGCATCCCCTGATGATAGTGTGAGACCTGTACATCTGCCCCCTACATCCCCTGATGATGATGTGAGGTCAGTACACCTGGGCTGCACCCCCTGATGATGGTGTGAGGCCAGTACACCTCAGGCTGCACCCCCTGATGATAGTGTGTAGCTAGTACACCTGTCCCATGCACCCCTTGATGATGGTGTGAGGTCAGTGCAGCTGCCCCCTCTCCCCTGATGATGGTGTGAGGCCAGTACACCTGCCCCCTGCACCCCCAGATGATGGTGTGAGGTCAGTACACCTGCCCCACCAATGACAGTGTGAGGTCAGTACACCTGCCCCCTGCACTCCCTGATGCTGGTGTGAGGTCAGTACACCTGCCGCCTGATGATGGTGTGAGGTCAGTACACCTGCCCCCTCTCCCCTGATGATGGTGTGAGGTCAGTACACCTGCCCCCTGCATCCCCTGATGATGGTGTGAGGTCAGCACACCTGCACCCCAATGATGGTGTGAGGCCAGTACACCTGCCCTCTGCACCCCCTGATGATAGTGTGAGGTCAGTACATCTGCCCCTTGCATCCCCCGATGATGGTGTGAGGCCAGTACACCTGCCCCCTGCACCCCCTGATGATGGTGTGAGGTCAGCACACCTGCCCCCTGCACCCCTGATGATGGTGTGAGATCAGTACACCTGCCCCCTGCACCCCCTGATGATGGTGTGAGGTCAGTACACCTGCCCCCCGATGATGGTGTGAGGTCAGTACACCTGCCCCCTGCACCCCCTGATGATGGTGTGAGGTCAGTACACCTGCCCCCCTATGATGGTGTGAGGCCAGTACACCTGTCCCCTGCACCCCCTGATGATGGTGTGAGGTCAGTACACCTGCCCCCTGCATCCCCTGATGATGGTGTGAGGCCAGTACACCTGCCCTCTGCACCCCTGATGATGGTGTGAGGTCAGTAAACCTTCCCCCCAATGATGGTGTGAGGCCAGTACACCTGCCCCTGCACCCCCTGATGATGGTGTGAGGCCAGTACATCTGCCCCTTGCATCCCCTGATGATGGTGTGAGGTCAGTACACCTGCCCCCTGCATCCCCCGATGATAGTGTGAGGCCAGTACATCTGCCCCTTGCATCCCCTGATGATGGTGTGAGGCCAGTACACCTGCCCCCTGCACCCCCTGATGATGGTGTGAGGTCAGCACACCTGCCCCCTGCACCCCTGGTGATGGTGTGAGGTCAGTACACCTGCCCCCTGCAGCCCTGATGATGGTGTGAGGTCAGTACACCTGCAGGCTGCACCCCTTGATGATGGTGTGAGGCCAGTACGCCTCAGGCTGCACCCCCTGATAATAGTGTGAGGCTAGTACCCCTGCACCCCCTGATGATGGTGTGAGGCCAGTACACCTGCCCCCTGCACCCCTGATGAGGATGTGAGGCCAGTACACCTGCCCTGCACCCCCTGATGATTGCGTGAGGCCAGTACACCTGCCCCCCCAATGATGGTGTGAGGTCAGTACACCTGCCCCCTGCACCCCCTGATGATGGTGTGAGGTCAGTACACCTGCCCTATGTACTCCCTGATGATGGTGTGAGGTCAGTACACCTGCCCCCCGATGATGGTGTGAGGCCTGTACACCTATCCCCTGCACCCCCTGATGATGGTGTGAGGTCAGTACACCTGCCCCCCCCCCCAGATTGATAGTGTGAAGCCAGTACACCTGCCCCCTGCATCCCCCGGTGATGGTGTGAGGTCAGTACACCTGCCCCCTGCACCCCCTGATGATGGTGTGAGGTCAGTACACCTACCCTCCCTCCCCCCCATGATGGTGTGAGGTCAGTGCACCTCAGGCTGTATGCACACCTCTTGGTTGTGAGAGGTCTCACTTACCCCTGATGAAACTGAAGGTAACTGCAGCTAGGGCTTCTCCTTCCACTGGACAGACAGACAGACCCTCAGGGCTCCTCCTTCCACAGGACAGACAGACAGACCCTCATGGATCCTCTCCTCTGCAGCAGGCTTGGGCTCACTGCTGCTGCTGACTCTGCCCCCGCTGACCCGGATACTATCACACTCACAAGCCTGAGGAGAGCTCAGCAGCATCTGGTACTGACGCTGCCGCCCCTGACCCGGAAGCAGATATTACTGAGAGGGCGGGGACGGGGTAATGTTATCCTGAGAGGAGGCTTCTTTCGGCCTCCGCTGCTGGTGCTGACGCTGCCCCTTGGACCAGGATACTGTTCACCTCACAGGCCTGGGGAGAGCTCCATCGGCTCCGTTGCTTCTGCCGACTCTGCCCCGGGTGACCCGGAAGTGAAACTGTTCATTAGTTTCCAATAGTGAAGGAGAAGAGACTCTTGAGAGAGGAGAGAGAGTGAGACTGAGAGGGGGGCGAGGGGCAGAAGAGTGGGGGGCACATGTGGGGAGAAGGAGAGGACGGGGGGGAGAGGGGAGCTGAGTCCAGGGGGGGAGGAGATGTGAGTCCAGGGGAGTAGAGGGGAGGTGAGTCCAGGGGAGTAGAGGGGAGGTGAGTCCAGGGGGAGAGGGGAGGTGAGTCCAGGGGTGTAGAGGGGAGGTGAGTCCAGGGGAGTAGAGGGGAGGTGAGTCCAGGGGAGTAGAGGGGAGGTGAGTCCAGGGGGGAGAGGGGATGTGAGTCCAGGGGAGTAGAGGGGAGGTGAGTCCAGGGGTGTAGAGGGGAGGTGAGTCCAGGGGAGTAGAGGGGAGGTGAGTCCAGGGGTGTAGAGGGGAGGTGAGTCCAGGGGGGAGGTGAGGTGAGTCCAGGGGAGTAGAGGGGAGGTGAGTCCAGGGGTGTATTGGGGAGGTGAGTCCAGGGGTGTAGAGGGGAGGTGAGTCCAGGGGTGTAGAGGAGAGGTGAGTCCAGGGGAGTAGAGGGGAGGTGAGTCCAGGGGTGTAGAGGAGAGGTGAGTCCAGGGGGGAGGTGAGGTGAGTCCAGGGGAGTAGAGGGGAGGTGAGTCCAGGGGTGTATTGGGGAGGTGAGTCCAGGGGTGTATTGGGGAGGTGAGTCCAGGGGTGTAGAGGGGAGGTGAGTCCAGGGGGGAGGTGAGGTGAGTCCAGGGGAGTAGAGGGGAGGTGAGTCCAGGGGTGTAGAGGAGAGGTGAGTCCAGGGGTGTAGAGAGGGGAGGTGGGTGCAGGGGTGTACAGAGAAGGTGAGTCCAGGCGGGGAGAGGGGAGCTGAGTCCAGGGAGGGGGAGGGGAGGGGTGCTGAGTCCAGGGGGGGAGGAGATGTGAGTCCAGGGGAGTAGAGGGGAGGTGAGTCCAGGGGAGTAGAGGGGAGGTGAGTCCAGGGGTGTAGAGGGGAGGTGAGTCCAGGGGTGTAGAGGGGAGGTGAGTCCAGGGATGTAGAGGGGAGGTGAGTCCAGGGGTGTAGAGGGGAGGTGAGTCCAGGGATGTAGAGGGGAGGTGAGTCCAGGGGTGTAGAGGGGAGGTGAGTTCAGGGGTGGGAGAGAGGAGGTGAGTCCAGGGGAGTAGAGGGGAGGTGAGTCCAGGGGTGTAGAGGCGAGGTGAGTCCAGGGGTGTAGAGAGGGGAGGTGGGTGCAGGGGAGTACAGAGAAGGTGAGCCCAGGTGGGGAGAGGGGAGCTGAGTCCAGGGAGGGGGAGGGGAGGGGTGCTGAGTCCAGGGGGGGGGAGGAAATGTGAGTCCAGGGGAGTAGAGGGGAGGTGAGTCCAGGGGTGTAGAGGGGAGGTGAGTCCAGGGGTGTAGAGGGGAGGTGAGTCCAGGGGTGTAGAGGGGAGGTGAGTCCAGGGGTGCAGAGGGCAGGTGATTCCAGGGGGGAGAGGGGAGGTGAGTCCTGGGGAGTAGAGGGGAGTTGAGGCTAGAGGGGAGCTCTATTGACTTAATTAACTAAAAGGCAGACGGGTTGAGAAAAGCCCAGATTGTGCAACAACTGTTGTTCCGACTGACGATGCTTGTATGCTGGATGTCATGTAGCAGATCTTTGGTTATAAGAGCTTAAGATCTAAGAGGTATTTTCGCCTGAAGGGATGTCTTGCCACATTTCTAGACAGAATATCACCTTTCCTAAATGTTTCATATTCAGGTTTTCCTAATGAGCCTACATTTTGTGTTGTACAATGTTTGAAAGCGTATGAGCTTTGCTCGATGGGATTCAAGCAAGATGCTGAAGACCATTTGTTGATTGCCAAAAGCCATATGGTCCTGTCAGATCAGCTGATCTGGGCAGATGGGTTGGGCTTTTATGGCAGAAGACCGGATTGACATGAGTAAATTTGGGCACACTCGTCAGGGGCTCAGTGGCAGTGGTGCCCAAATCATTTTCATTATGCGCCAGGTTAGATGATCTAATGATTGTATAGATTGGTCATCTGATTTTACTTTCAAGACATTTTATTATAAACCAATATCCAATGTGCCATCTGTGCTCGTTGACCAGCATTAAACAAGCATAATCTCAGCCTCCGTTCCTGACATAGAATAAAAAATGATCTAGCTCCTGCATCAAGAATTTTCAATTCTATTAAGGGCACAGGATGAGGATTATCCCAGTGTTAGTCAACATGTGCATTAGATGTGAATTAGGTCCTGAATATTATGTTGGTGTTGGGTATACTCCATCTCAACAGTGACGGAATATGCATACCGCCAACATGAGGGTCCATCTGCTTGATTTAAATGCAGGTGTGCCTTCAGTGTGTCCAGAATGAGACTGCTCCCTCTCTGCCGTGGCATAACTTCTCCAACAGCCCTCAGGAGTAAGAGCCATTGGAGAAATGGCTACATGCCCGTCCAGTTTAGATCCTGAACATGTAGTAATTTTATGCTGTTTCTTACTGCCAGAAGGAACAATAAAAGTATTATAATGCTCCACTCACCATGAGAGAAGACTCTCATGGCGAAAGGAGCAATATATTTTTTGTTTACAAAAAGAAAATATAGTTTCAGGATTTTCTTTTTGCAAACAATAAACAATTACTCCATGCTACAGGGCTGCGTCCTGCTGGCACAGCCCCATAGAAGAGAGTAATACACATTGCCAGGAACCGCCGTCATATTTTGAGAAATGCTTGGCAGTCATTTATAAATTAGGTGGACTGCTCTCCACCATGGGTATGAAGTAATATATTCAGTTCCCTAAGCAAAACTGCAGGCCATCCTCCCAGTAATAAATCCAGCCCATAATCTTATATTCCATAATTGTGTCTTGTTTGAATATGTTTGTTTGAAGTCCCTCTCTATTATTTGAATGTTCCGTTTTGGGTTGGACGGTACCTTGTTTGATGTACTGAGCAGAAGCGCAGGAAAGGCCTCTTTAGGAAGTGGCCATTAACAGGTTGGATCTGTGATTCATCTGGAGTTGCTGTCTTTAGTGACAAAAGTTTCACTTCCATGACCTCCTGGAGGGTTCTGCTCTATAGTGGAAATCCACAAGTTGTTGATCTTTTGGTCAATTGAGCAAATAGAGAGGAATAGTTTTGGTGCCTCTGATTGATAAAGGGACATGTATGCGCTGATTAGTCACTGAATTGATGGTAAATGTAGTTTTTGTGTTTGGCTGTCTTCATGGCTGCTGCGAATATTGCAGCAAAGACTGAGAAGCATAATCCTCACCTTCGTATAGTTAATAAAATTGATAGTTCTTGACACAAAACTTGCTAAACCTTTTATCCTTCAAAATCTTCTGTTACGTTGTACACTCCAGTGCACATGAACAGTTATAAGCCCTTTAAATGTTCAATTATGACATACACTCCAGTGTGCGTGAACAGCTTCCTGTTTAAGATGCATGTATGACACCCCTCCATCTCTAGGACTCTCTGAGGCCACATGTCATGTGTTACTATGTACTGCAGGAGAGGGATTAGTTTATAACATTCTTCAGCCAGACAACCGTCATCCAAATGTACTATGAAAAGTTCCCATGCTTCTCTGTTTTAATAAAACATATTTTATTGATTTTTATGCTTAACAATCCAGCGAGACAGCGAATCATATGTAAAAAAAAATGCATATATGAGTTTCCTACTGTAATCAGAGGGCGATCATTTCAACATACTAATATTCTGTAAAGCGGTGTTACCACCATAGAAGATGCAGTGACAGTGTTGTAACTCGTAGTAGCAGTGCTGGTGTCACTGGTATGTTCATTCATTCTACATCAACTTAACCTTCCCCCGCCTTCCTGTAAATTACAACTAAACATTCCCACCCCTCCCTTCCCTAGACTCCCTCCTGTCCTCCCATGAGCCGATAAATAATTGGTTTAGTCCCTGTTTGTGTGTATATTTCAAATTAATTGGTTTACAGCTGTGCGTGTATCTGGTTTGTTAATGTCTGGGGGGGATCTGTTTTTGTTTTTCTACGTTTTGTATTGGTGGGTGAGTATCTAAACTACAGCGTCTGAATGTAATGAAGCTTCAGAGGATATAGAGAGTTCACGCACTGCGTCCCATTCTAGTGAAATAGGGGTCTTTCTTAATCCCCTGGTTTCCTTCCTCCTTAATGCCATGCTTTCGGCCCTTCCCCATCTGACTACTTCTCCATGCCAGGTGAGCATTGCAGGGGGCAATGCGGATTTCCACCTCATAGTAATTGAGGGTTTTTCCAATATTAGGGATAAGTTGGCAAATCGGGTTGCACTGTTTGTTTCTTGCGTTTACGGCGCAGTCCTAGTATACATTATTCTGCGGTGTGTCCCCCTATTATGTTCGTAACAGTTCCTTAGACCTTCATCACATTTGCCCAGAAGGGGAGCAATCGAGTACAAGCCCATATGTAGCAGATCAGCAGTTTGTGCAAAGCATTGGGAACAGTGATCTCCCACCTCCGGGTATATCTTTTTTTAATCGGTGCGGTGTAAGGTAGGCCCTATGAAACACCATGTGTTGAATACGTTTTAATTTGGCATTGCAGGATACTTTTTTGGGGTATTCTAATATGATGTCCCATTCTTTGTCAATTGTTTCTTTACCTATTTCAGTGCTCCGCTTTTCTCTGAGCGCCTCTAGTGAAACTGCTGCGTGGGAGTGAATTCCCTTGTACAGCCATAGGGTTAAATGCCTTCCATTGCCCATAAGGTGTAATGTATGTATTAAATTGTGTCAGGGGGACTCTCTGCTATCTGGTGCCCAGTTCCGTCTGATGTACCTACTGATGCCGCATGTAGAATATAAAGTGAATGTGGTACCCCTTGCTTTCTAACAAAGTTCGCATGGTCTAATACAACACTGTCAGCGAACAGCATCCCAACAGTGTTCACACCTTCTCATGTCCATCTGGAGAAGCTTCTAGTTTTTATTACTCTTGTTTGTGTCGGGATCCCTAACCATGGAACATTAGGGGCGCAGGGGAGTAACCTCTTAGTGTATTGGATTGTTTTTTTTCAATACCTGAGGGCTGTTTTCAGCAAAGGGGGAGCCGCTATTGGGGTCCTTCCTCCAGGCAATAACAGGGTATGGAGGGTCCTCTGGTCTGGTGTCTGTTGCGTCATCCCTGTCTCATGGAGGTTATGACCTGCAGTCCAGTGTGATAGCCTTTAAAGTTGACTCGCATAGCAGTGTGCCTCAAAGTCCAGGACCCCCAAGCCTCCCTGGTCAGTACTCAGCTGAATTTTCAAGAGCCCCACTCTCCTGCGGCCCCACCCCATATTAATTCTAAAAGCAGCGTGTTCAAGGTTTTGAAGATGGTTTTTGGTACTACTACCATGGGCAGATTTGTGAAATAACATAACAGTCTTCGGAGCATAACCATTTTTGAAATGGCAACTCTCCCCGCCACCGAAAGTGGTAATGAGGTCCAGAATGTGATCTGATTTTAAGTGCCTTGGTTGCACGTAATAGGTTACTGTCCAGTAGTTCCTGAGTTCCCCTATATATTTGTATGCCGAGGTATTTGAAAGAAGTAGGCTCAAATGGGAATGCCCAGGGGCCAAAGCGGATCGCTCTACCCTTGCTGTGTCATTGAAATAGTAGGCATACAATTTGGACTCATTCATGGGAAGGCCTGAAAGACTTTGGAAGGGAACAAATATACTTGGGATAGGCTTGAGATCACCCTGCAGGTTGTGTAAATAAAGTATAATATAATCTGCATATGATGAGAGAATATGGGTGGTGTTTCCGATCTTAATACCCTTTTTTGTTGCAACAGAACGTAGTTTGATGGCTAATAGTTCGAGTGCTATATACGAACAAAATCGGAGACAGTGGGCATCACTAATGCGTGCCATGGGCTACCGGGTAGGACTGTGAAATGTGGGCACCCATGCCGCCCCATGCAGTAGGTGCCGTTTATAATAAGTTAACCCATCTCACAAACTCCAGCGGGATAACACATTTTGAAAGCCTCCTGTACGGCCGGTTCCTTTGAGGTCTCAGTGATTGCTGTCTGCTCCAGTCTACTTTCTGTTTCTTTTAGCTCTCTATTAATCGTTTATCGGGCTCCCAATATTGTGCTGATAGTTAAACCTCTAATAACTGTCTCAAATGCCTTCCCATTCTACTTGTCGTGATTCTGTAGTATCTGCTTTTTCGGATAAATAATTCGAAATATCTGTGGCTAGGGTGTTGCAATATACAGTGTTCTAGTGTTTGGGGCTGCAGTCTCCATGTTGGGATTGGAGTAGGAATTTCCCCCCAGGAAAATGTTATATCTAGGGGGTTGTGGTCCAATAGAGTTTTCCCGAAGTATGCAGTTTGGGCAATTTATGCAACCAGGGGCAAAGAGCAAAATATCCTATCTATTTGTGTATGTAACATATGTGGGGAGAGTAAAATGAATACTCCCAGCCGCTCTGATTTTTAGGGCGCCAAGCATCCGTTAGTGCCCATCCCTTCACCCATTTATGCAGAGAGGCTGCTTGTTTCTTGGCGCCTGTTCCCTGCAATGGACGGTGAGAGCGATCGAGGTCTATATCATGGACTGCATTGTAATCCCCTCCCAGAAGCCAGGGGGATTCTACCCAATCAGCTAGGATATTGTTACGGGTACCTAAGAATGTATCCTGCTCTGTATTTGGGGTGCATATGCTGCCAATCACTATATGCATATTGTCTAGTGTACCGTGGATCAATACATATCTACCGTTCACATCCACTCTTTGGTCTAATGCAACAAAGGGAGTGCCGTTTCTGATCCATACAGCAGCTCTCCTTGCAAAGGCAGAGTATGTTGTATGGTATATTTGACCCCTCCATTTTCTCTGTAGCTTGGTGGCCTCTAAGTTAGTGAGGTGTGTCTCCTGCATTAAAACAATATGTGACTTCCACCTATTCAATTGGGCATATATTCTGTGACGCTTAATCAATCAATCAATCAATCATGGCATTTATAAAGCACACTACATACCTGTGGGGATCTCAAGGTGCGGGGGGGAGGGGCATTGCTACTGTTCGAAGAGCCAGGTCTTGAGGAGTCTCCTGAAGGATAGGAGGTCTTTGGTCTGCCGCAGGCGGGTGGGGAGGGTGTTCCATGTCTTGGCAGCAAGGTGGGAGAATGATCTGCTGCCGGTGGTCACTCTTCAGATGCAGGGGATGGTGGCGAGGGAGCAGTCTGCGGAGTGGAGCTGGCGGGTTGGGGTGTAGAGGCTGAGTCAGCTGTTGAGGTACGCTGGTCCGGTGCTGTGGAGTGCCTTGTGTGCATGGGTGAGGAGTCTGAAGGTTATCCTTTTGCTGATGGGGAGCCAGTGCAGGTCTCTCAGGTGGGGTGTGATGTGGCTGGGATGTTGAGGATCAGGCGTGCGGAGTCATTCTGGATGCTTTGGAGCCGTTTCAGGAGTTTGGCCGGGGCTCCTGCGTAGTGTGTTGCCGTAGTACAGTCTACTGCTGACGAGGGCCTGGATGAACGTCCTTCTAGTTTCGGTGGGGATCCACTTGAAGATCCTGTGGAGCATGCGGAGGGTGTTGAAGCTGGAGGAGGAGACGGCGTTGACCTGTTTAGTCATGGAGAGGGTGGAGTCGAGGATGACCCCTAGGTTGCATGCGTGGTTGGTGGGTGTGGGGGTTGCTCCTAGTGCAGTCTGCCACCCGGAGTCGAGAGGGTGGATCCGAGGATGAGGACCTCCATCTTGTCTGAGTTCAGCTTCAGTCGGCTGTTTCTCATCCAGTCGGCGACGGCCTTCATTCCTTCATGGAGGTTGGTTTTGGCGGTCTGGGGGTCTTGGGTGAGGGAGAGGATCAGCTGGGAGTCGTCGGCATAGGAGATGATGTTGAGGTTGTGCCGTCGTGCGACGTGGGCGAGTGGTGCCATATAGACGTTAAACAGTGTTGGGCTGAGGGATGAGCCTTGGGGTACGCCACAGATGATCTCGGTGGCTTCAGAGCGGAAGGGGGGGAGGCGGACGCTTTGTGTTCTGCCGGAGAGGAAGGAGGTGGTCCAGTCCAGGGCCTTCTCTTGGATTCCGGCATCGTGGAAGCGTGTTTGTAGTGTGTGGTGGCTTATGCACAGATCCCTTTCATCTAACATTCCAGGTTGTTATTGTGTACTTTCCTAACATAGCCATACGTTTGTGTATGGTTTTTGTCTTATGACTTGTCATTCGTTGACAGCTTGTATACACGGTGGATTTACCTAGGAGTGAGTCAACTGTATGAGTACCCTTAACATTACCGATGAACTATGGTAGACCAAACTACAAAACAAGGGTGACTATAATTCAACTTGAACTTTGGTGCAGTCATAATGGGGGAGATGGGTTCCATAGTCTGCCATGTTTCTATGGGCGGAGTTCTCTCAGCTGCCATACAGCTGGCTGGGCGCAGGCCTTTTGTAATGTTGTGAATATATTGCAAGGCCAAGAGGGCATATAGCTCAGCGTCTTGTCTACCTTAGGGTATTTTTCTTAGGCCTGATTGACCTCAAGGCAAGGTATTCATCCAAGGTAATCGTTTACTAATTGTGGGGTGATGGATGGGAAAAGAGCCATACTGTTCTCAGAGTCTGAATGCAGGTTAGTATCTTCAGATGATTCGATTGACTCAGCCAGGGAGAGAGTATCTTGGACGTCAAGTGCTGCTATTAGTGCTGATTTTAGGCTTTCTATTACTTGTTCTGGAGATTGGCTTGGCTATTGTCTGTATGAAATGAAATGGTTTTCTGCGGCCTGATCTTTCTTAACGTGATTTATGCGACTTTTTTGATTTCTGTTTGGGGGACTGTGCCAACCTCTGCAATGTGTCGGGAGCCAATGTGACCTACGTCCATTCCACAGCCTCCTCTGGGTTTTCAAAGAAATAAGAATTCTGTTCGTATATCACTTTTAGTCAGGTCGGGAAAAGGAGGGCATATTTGAGATTGTGAGCTCTGAGCGTCTTTTTGACCTCCTTGAAGGAGGCTCTTTGGTGCTGAACTGCCAAAGTAAAGTCTGGATATAGCGAGATTTGTTTGTTCTCAAATTGAATTGAGGCCTTCTCCCTGGCAGCTCTAAGTAAAGTGTCCCGATTTTTATAATTAAGTATTCACACAATTATTGGCCTGGGTGGTGCCCCGGCTATCGGTGGTCTCTTGGTGATTCTGTGTGCCCTTTCCACGCTGAAGGATTCGTTTAGTCGCTCCAGGCAATTGTGTTTTGTAGCCACTGTTCCACGAATTGCATTGGGTTTGTTCCTTTGCTTCGTTCTGGAAGCCCCACTATTCTCACATTATTCTCCCGTGAACGGCCTTTGGCGTCGTTCACCCTATCTTGCAGGCTGGACACCTGGCACCGCAGTTGTTCTATCTGTTCTGCGCGGGCTTTGTGTTGTGGTACCATTTCAGTGAGGACTATGAATTGGAACTGAACCTTCTTGCACTCAGGATTATTTGTTCAAGTGAGACGGTACTGAAAGTGGTTAGGTGCTGCCTGAGTACCTCCTTCTGAGCCTTGGAGGGTGAAATGATACTTATGATAGCGTCATCCCAGTCATAGTTCTAATCACATCATTTAAATCTGTACACTAATAGTAGAGTGAAAGTGCCATAAAGGATATACGAGCATTTACCAGCATTTATATATAAAAAAATTAAGTTGGTAATATGAAACGACCTGTACACTTGTGGTCAATGTTGTGGTTTAACACATGCATGTCTAGTACACAGCGTAAACAAAAATGAATGGACGAAAACAGGCACATACCTTCCAAACTGTCGGAAGTTTTTTTCAAAGAATATGTTTTAAGTAGATTCAATGCGTATGAGCGTTAACCTGAAATGAATGAGAACGTTTTCAATGTAGTGCATGTTGGTTGCGTGTAATCTGGAAAAGACATTGGTTATGGCGGGCGTTCGTACCTGAAAAATTTAAAGCGCCTCCATCAGGCTTGAAACGTGGACGGAGTCAATAGCGGTTCACAGACCGTTTTCTGAAAAAAGAAGAACCCGACAGGTTCAGTGTCTACTTTGAATGACGTTCGAATAAAAATTAGACGACTGCACCGGTGAAATGGTAGCATCTTGGAGATTAAGACACTCACCTAATTTCTGGAATTTCGGCGGGCGGTTAACTGGTCCTGCCATACGTTCGAAGTGACGTTTGGCAGTGTTTTCACTGGCGTCGGATGTATAACACTCCCGACCCGGAAGTAATGCGCCTGATGCCTATGACATAAAAAACGGACGGTGTGTAGTTTCTCTAGGGAGAATGTTGAGATTAGTCGCAAATTCAGTATGAAATGTGAAACGAGGTGTAAAAAACGTGTACATTACTTCCGGGTCGGGAGTGTTGTACATCAGACGCCAAACATGCATGTGTTAAACCACAACATTGACCACAAGTGTACAGGTTGTTTCATATTACCAACTTTATTTTTTTATATATAAATGCTGGTAAATGCTCGTATATCCTTTATGGCACTTTCACTCTACTATTAGTGTACAGATTTAAATGATGTGATTAGAACTATGAAACCATCAGAATTAACATGTACAAGAGAACGAATAGATGACAGTTGTGTTTCATTTTTCCTTAACAGAGAAGCAATTCTCCTGATGAAGGGCATTACTGCCCGAAATGCATTGGGCCAAATATAATTTTGGTTTATGAATTACGTGAAAAAATAAGGATCACAACTTGAGAAACTGAATGTTTCAATAAAACTTTATTCTGAAAGCATTAAGTGTACAAAGGAAATTTTTCTATACAGTGTGCATCTGGGGACGTCATCCCCGACTGGGATGACGCTATCATAAGTCCCATTTCAGTGAGGAACATTTTATTGTTTTTCACAGTCGTAGCTGTTTTGTCATGATCGGCCATTGGGAGCGTGAAGCCTGTTAGTGTTCTCATTTGTTGCTCAATCACCTTCCTTATTTTATTTGAAAGGTTATATATAGCGCTGGCTTGACCCGGAGGTATCAGAGTGCTTTACATGAGTATCAGATCATAGTTGCAGGTTACATCGTTGCAAAGGTTACACAGTTATTAGAGCATAGCTATATAGTTTCATGTTAGGTCGAGACAAACAATAAGGACATATGCGTAAGGGAAAAAGCAGGCAAGGGGAAAGATTCAGGGGAGAGGGGTTAGGAGCAGGGGAAGTAGACAGCAAATGTTGGAGGGAAAGAGGAGGTGGAGGGTGAGAGACACAGCATGAAAGTAGAGGGGAAGGGTGATGGGGCACAAACCCGTAGACGAGTAATAGTTACGTCCAAAGTCCAGTAAGCTGTGATCCCAGGGGATGTGGTATCATTCCCCCAACTCCGTTGTGAGAGGCTCCCTTAACACAGTGGACTATCTCAGAGGGGTCTCTGAGACTCCAAGGCCTATCTACTGGATCTTTCCCCGAAAAGGGGAGAGGGAGTGCTTTGGCAAGGGGCGCCATACCATACCTCAACTGTGAGTGGCTCCCTTGGCTCTGTGGACTCTCTCAGAGGGGTCACTGAGACTCCAGAGTATAAGTAATTGGATCTTTCTCCAACAAGGGGAGAAGGAGTGCTTAGTTAAAGGGCACAAGGGACGGGGGCTAGGCGGCGTAGTAGGCATGGGGAGAGATTAAGTGGAAAGGGGATAAGAGATGGGGAAGTAGACAAAGAATGAAAGAGGGAAAGCGGTAGGATAATATCTAGTTTATCTTCAGGGTCTTCGGTGGCTGTTGGCGGAAGGCAGTCTGGAGCAGGTACTTGGACTGCGCCGTCTTGCTCGTTATGTTCTGCTTCCCCGATCAGAGTGGGTCTGGTTGTTTCCCCCTGTACGGCCCATCTTTGGTTATGCAAGGGCTTAATTGAAAAGGTGATTATCTTTTAGGTCAGTGTCACCTTCTTTCACATGTAATTCTCAGCGTCTTTGCACCTTGCAAGCAGTGTGATTTAACTTGCCGGATAGTCCCCAGAAAAAAGCAACAAGGTCTCTATAGGGTGGTGGAGCCTTACTCACGAGTCACCACTACTTTTGGAGTGTGCTGGTGCCAATTCTGTGGTGTATGCCCAAGGGGTTCCTTTTATTTGTACCCGTATTTTATTGGGCAGATGCAATTCGAGGTATGGGCTCCCAGCGCAATACACACCCTTACAGACACGCTGCACTCACTGCTTATCGGGGGTCTGATGAGAGGCAGGTGATGAGTGGCACTCCTTTCTTGTTCAGGGCCCACTGGTAGTCAGACTCCAGGGCTAGCCCAGGCCTCTAGGGATCGGGTCTGCATTCTTGTTCAAGTTCGGTCTGCCCACCTGGTACCTGAGCGGAGAGGGCCAGAGCCCGGGGTGCACTCCACTCTCACAGTTCTCTTATTTGCTCCTACTGTAAAGGGGCTCCAATAGATTTGGGCCAACGTTAGATCGCGGCACAGCCAGGACCCGGTGAGGCCGCTGCACCCGTTGTTGATCGAGGCCCCTTTTGTTTTTCGATCACTTGATAATGACCAGGTGGAGACCATGCCACATAGGCCTGTTTACATCGAGACTGGATCACCTGTTCCTTGGTTTTTAAGCTGCAGACCGGACCCTTTAGCAGAGGCAACTGATGTGTTCTGTCAAGACTGTAAACAGGCGCTCAATTATGCAGACTTCTCAGAGAAATCAGACTTTCACTACCTCCCTTAACCTAGATATTCACAATTGTAGGACATGAATGTGGCTCTGCACTTCTTGTAATCTTGGCAGGACAAACAATTTATTTCCAGAAAGGAATTGGTGAGTAAAATAGCTAGTTTGTCATGTCTTACATTAGGTACATGGGTCTCTGATGTCAGAGCCCTGGATATTTCTTTCAGAGTGTGCACACTGGAAGTGCTTACCTTCACAGTGTCAATAAATTCCAAATTGCACACTAGGATAGTTTAATATCTGGCATTGCCAGGCAATCCTAAATTGTGTGTAACTTGTGCATAGTAAGTTGTTTACGAGGTTATGAGACCATAACACTGGAGGTGAGACTCCCTGGGACAAAACAGCTGCTCACTGCAATCAAGAAACCATTTAAGCCGGTCCCCCAGCAACAAATGCACAATGGTTTTGGTGGATTATGGCCAAGGATGGAATCGGTGTCTCCATATTTTGGTTGCACTCGGTGAGGGGTTCGATGTCATCAAAGGCCTATACCTTGGGTAACCCTCTTGAGGATAGTTTGAGGGCGGCAGCCTGTTCCTTGGACTCCACCTTAAAGGAATTCTGCTTCAAACCAGTGATGGTGGTGGCACCACTGGTGGTTAATAAGTGTTAAACTTGCATAATCAGAGTCTACGGTACTAACAAGGAATGTAATTATTGCTCGCAGCATGTAACTGACGTGCAGGACTGCCCGGTTGCAGGAAGCTGTGCTGTTTTAACTTGTGTGTGTGTGTGTGCGTGACCTTGAGCGCTTATTAAATCTTTGGCATCAGAGTCTGTGCTTGACCTTTTTTTTCTCGCTGCCATAATCTGTCTTTTAAAAACTTACGCAAATTGCACAAATTACTCGCTGGTTACTCTTTATCTGCACTCACCGTATCTGGGACTTAAAATCCACCAATACCCCCCGGTCCACCACCAGCCATTAGCGGGCTGTGTGTGTGGAGTGAGTTGAGTGTGGCGGATACCCACTTCTGGTGTGCAGCACTCCTCCACCATTTTGGGTGAGGAGACAGTCTAGTTGCTCAAAACTCGGCACCAGCCCAGTAAAAAGGGGCCGATGGCGCAGAAGCACACAGCAGGTGCCCCAAAGGCATGCCAAAGGCAAGGCTGTCTGCGCACGTCCATGCCAGCTCGACGCCAGACATGCTGCCTCCCCCACTAGAGATAGGCTCTTCTACGCTCAGAATGACCTCCTAAAAATCAGGAACTCGTGAGCAATTGTAGACAGTCCTATGGGGATGCCATTGAGGGCCCTTTCTGCTGTATACAGTGCGGCTTCAGTACTGTACTAGCCCCGTTCTGGCGCTGCTACCTTCCCTATCCCAGTAAGCATCCTAGCATCCTCAATCGGAACTGTCGCTCCTTAGCCAAACACTTCACTGATGTCCATGACCTATTAGAGGACACCTCCCCTGACGTGCCCTTCCTTACCGAGAAGTGGCTCTCTGATGCCATGATAGCCGAGCCAGGCCTTGCGCTCCCTTCTGGCTACTTCATCCTTACTTTAAATAGGGAGTCCAGAGGTGGAGGCATCGCGATAATTTTTAAATCTTGCTACACGTGTACTTTTGTAAAAAAGGTCGTCGCCGGATGCGAATGTGCACACTTTAAGATCTCACTGAGCCCCAACTACACGATGTCAGGGCTCCTGGAATACCGGCCCCCTGGGCCATCCACTGACTTTAGGACTACCCTCATGGAGACGGTTAGTGTATTAGCAGTTAACGCCGCTAACTTTACCGTCACTGGGGATTTGAACCTCCATCTGGATAATTATGATGACATAGACATAGCTAACTTTGTAGCTGATCTGGCATCTTGTTAGCTTGTGCAATTGGTATCGGTCCAACGCACATTGCCCGCCACCTGTTAGACCCAGTCTTCACGAACATACCCTCACTTACAGTGCACACCCCATCCCCATGGGATGGTCAGACCACTACCTAGTCCATATGTCACTCCAGGGTATAACCCCGGTACGGAGTACGGATCGTTCGGTCTCCCTCAAATGTCCATGGCACAAATTGAACTGGGAACAATTCGACGCATATCTCTAGGTTACCTGCCCAAGGCTGCCGGTTGACGCCAACAAGGCATACAGGGTATTCTCCGTTAGACAGTCTAATCCCTGAGAAATGGTATATTAACCGCAAAACTAAAACTAGACCATGGTACAAAGGCGACTTGGCCAATATGCGCAAGAGCTGCAAGCGGCTGGAGCGTATATGGAGAAGGGATTTCAATCCCGCCGCGAAGGGCATTTACCGAACGGCGATTAAGAGGTACCACAAGGCCTCAATTGGCCCGAGCGGCATTTTAAAAAATAAAATCCGCAAAAGTGATAACCCTGCAAAGAGCGTGTTCTCCATACTCTCTGGCCTTCAATCCCAACAGACTGCCGCTGGGCCAATCATCAAGTCCAATGAGCAGTGTGAGGACCTTCTCTCCTTCTTCGTTAGGAATGTGGATAACATCTGTAGGTCCTTCCCAACAACACATAGTAGCGAGCAAGCGGCACGGGGCCCTAAAAAGGCAAATACCTTAGACATCTTTCTGCCTATCCCTGCCGACCAGCTGCGAACACTGTGTAATAAAGTCAAGTCTGGATCTCCAGAAAATCAGCTCAAACCAGACCAATTCATGAAAGTGCTTACTACTATCTTATCCTCCGTGGGTCAGGTGATAAACGGGTCACTTGCCACGACCACTGTTCCCAGGGCATGGAAACAGGCCAAAGTGCTACCCCTGTTTTAAAAACCTTTCCTCGACCCTGCCAATATAGTATTAGGAGAAGGCAAAGGACAGGATTGATTACCTAAATGTAGATGAGCTCAATCACTCATTACAAGTGCCCGCCATGCGTGAATAACGGATATAAAAACACTTCGCCTTCTCCTAATACTATATTCAATACAACTAGTGTCCATAAACCTCACTCTATGTTCTCCATTTCACAGATGTCCCACATTCCCCCAGTCCTGACGAGGCCCCACATCCTTCCCAGGGTCAAAACGCTGTCAACGCCCCCCTGAAAACGTACCTTACAAACAGTGCCTATGATTTTAGATAGTCACTGTGACATTTATTGCTGTCATTATTACCGTCTCAATGGTCGTTTTCTTTCCCTTGTACAATATTCCTTGAAGAAACCGTGTATATTGCACTTGTTGTCACGTTGCTATATTCTTATGTACTTCTTTGTTCTTACTTTACACTTGGGACACTATTTGCACTTTTCCTTGGAACACTACATGTATGAAATGTTTATCAACTGCTGATGAAATACAATACAAATGATGGTTGAAATATAAGCGTGAAGAGTATTGTTTTTCCCTCTGACATCCCCATAAATCCCTATAAGTGTTATTGACTAACATTGTTGTAGTGATTATCAATCATACATTAAATGCTCCACTGGAACCATTGTTTCTGATATATAGTATGCACCCTGGTTCCGCAGTGAGTAGGGTTCCCTTGTTTTACTTGTGTGTCCGACCAGGTCAGAGCATGGAGTCTCCTCTGCTGGCTGTGACAGAACATCTCTGGTCTGCACTAGACGCTGGTCAAACGTCGGCGCTGTTCCTGCTGGATCTGAGCGCCGCGTTTGACATGGTGTCCCATGCCATACTGCTGCACCGCCTGGAGGAGGCAGGAATCACTGGTCCGGCACTGGAGTGGCTTGCCTCTTTTCCTCATGAGAGGTCGTTTGTGGTAACAGTCCCTCCATATGCCTCAGGTGAACACCCCATCAAACAAGGGATGCCACAGGGTTCCTCCCTCAGCCTCCTGCTATTCAATCTTTACTTCCAACCCCTGGCCACAGTAGCTAAGAGCAGAGGACTGACCATGGTCTCCTATAACGACGATACACAGTTGGTGGTGGCGCTCTCGGATAACACCGAGCGGGATGCCCTCAAGTTTCAGGACGACCTAGCAGCAGTTGCTGAATGGATGACCACCAACTGGCTCCAGCCGAATGCCAGCAAGTCGGAAGTACTGCTGGTGGGCAAGGACCATGGTCAGTCGAGTGAACGCTGGTAGCCCACAAGCCTTCATAGTGTACCCCCCACCACCAAGCAGGTTGTGAAAAATCTAGGGGTGTGGATAGACTCATCTCTCAACTTCCGAGCCCAAACCAAAAAAGTGGCAGGTGCCTGCTTTGGACTACTTCTGGGGCTTTGACCCCTATTGGGTTTCTTCGATGCACCCACACGACAGATCATCATTCAGGCGTCTGTAATGTCAAGACTGGCCTATGCCTGCTCTCTGCATCTAGGGTCCAATAAGGCTGAAATTCTGAGGCTACATAGGGCACAGAACACGGCAGCAGGGACCCTGCTAGGTCTGCGCAGGTCCTGCCCGGTTTCCAACGCCAACCTTCACTGGTTGCCTGTAGCCAGGCGAATTAAATTCAAGGCTTTATGCATTTCCTTCAAAGCCTTGAAACTGTCTTCCCCTAATATCTTGTCCAGCCTCCTCTTGCCTTATGTTCCCTCACGCCATCGTTGCTCACAGAGTCAACACCTTGTAGTGATCCCCCGAACAGAGAAAGTCTGCGCTGGAGGCCGCTCTTTTCGCAGCAGAGCGGCCCTCCTCTGGAATGCACTTCCAGCTCACATCCGTGGCCTTACCAACTATCTAGAATTCAGGAAGGCCATTAAAACTCACCTTTTCCCGGCACCATAGTCCTTACCTCAGTTCCACCCATACATGTCAGTTGCTCTGCTGTCAACGGCGGGATGCCCCTTCGCTGGGCCAGCTGTTGCACTTTACAAGTTGTGGTAACTTTCTGAGCTGTCATGAAAGAAAATTAAACTCTATTAATGTCACTGAGGTGAGGATTTTTCCACCCTAGGTACAACTAATACTGCACCCACTCAAGAAGGAGAATGGAAGCTCGTTGAGGATAGGCCTTTTTTAGTATTGAAAGATCTTGACAAATCTGCTCCCATTCGATTTGATGATTGTAAAAAATACTTTGAGCAATGTAGATGATTCTACGGTGGCACAGGGTCAACGACTGGCGTGACTCACAAGGGCTTTTCCTTTCAAGCTCTGACCAGAAACATTATTACCAGTGGAGGAATGACAAAGGCGAGGGCATTTTGCACAAATAAAGAGGAAGTGCTTCGCCTTGTGCCTGTTTTACGTGGAAAGCAAGAGCTGTTTTTTTCTGAGCTTGGGACTCATTGGATAATACGAAGAGAGAAATGCGTACTCCTTACATCTGTGTCCTTAATAGGATAGAAACCTTTATGCACAATAGCTAAGAAATCTCAGCTCTTTCTATTAGGGTTCCATTAAAAGGGCCTTTCCCCATGATGATAAGCAGTTGTCTCCAGCCGTTCATAATGTCATAGCTTGGTCATTCCCAGTACTTTTCAGCTCTAGTCGAGGATTGTATGCAACATTTCTCTAACATGTTTTCATGTGTCTTCTCCTTCTTCACGCATATTTACTCCTCGATCCTGGTGTTATTCCTTCAGGACCTCTTCTCCAAGTCCTCATCCTTTACTGAAATATTATATTTTTTTTCCCCAACTAAGTTATGTGGCAGGGTTATTGCTCTAGCTCAGAGAATCTGTTTCTTTGTCGCCTCAAACAATGACTTCATCTTGTCATCCAACTCATCCGTGTCCCTTTGTATGTCAGCTTCACAGAAACTTTCAATTTATAATTCACTCTCACACTGTTGCACCAACTGTGTGACATAACAAAATGAAAACCTTAATGGAGGTGATTGATATACGTACCTTCCCCCTGGTAGAGACCACTTCAGCACCTAGTATTATTTGACACAGGGAGTTCTCCACTTTCTTCCCTGAGACTTCTGCAACCTCCTTTTGGGATGACTAGATCTGGTTAGCTGAACAACGTCAATCCTGTAATAAATTTCAAACAACTGAATCTCTAAGTTGGACCAGTACCTCTGCCATTACTCCCCACTTAGTTGTTAATGGTATGGTTCCTGCCGCTCTTAAAGACACCACAGCAAATCCCTGGAGCAGATTCCTTGGTTTTAAAAAAGTTATTACCGATATCGTTCATTTCTTTTGCTTTTAGCTGGTCCTTTCTCAAGGACACTAGGGCATGATTTTGGCCATCACACAATACAGAGACAGTGCTTCTCCATATAATGGATGAGCCGAAATGGGAGCAGAATCCAACGATTTGTTCTCATTAGATCTCTATGCTGTCTTCGCACAGTTGAGATCTCCAACTTGGTGAACCTTGTTGAGGCTTTGGGCATCGGGTGCCAGGCCTTAAAGAGCTTCATATCATTCTTTACAGGCTGAACACGTATCGCCAGATTGGGAAACTTTCCATCCAACACATTGCATGCAATTCCAGAGTGACTCGTGGGTCCTCAATCTCGCCCCATTTGTTCACCAGCAATCTTTACTTCCAACCCCTGGCCACAGTAGCTAAGAGCAGAGGACTGACCATGGTCTCCTATGCTGACGATACACAGTTGGTGGTGGCGCTCTCGGATAACACCGAGCGGGATGCCCTCAAGTTTCAGGACGACCTAGCAGCAGTTGCTGAATGGATTACCACCAACTGGCTCCAGCCGAATGCCAGCAAGTCGGAAGTACTGCTGGTGGGCAAGGACCATGGTCAGTCGAGTGAACGCTGGTAGCCCACAAGCCTTCATAGTGCCCCCCCCCCCCACCACCAAGCAGGTTGTGAAAAATCTAGGGGTGTGGATAGACTCATCTCTCAACTTCCGAGCCCAAACCAAAAAAGTGGCAGGTGCCTGCTTTGGACTACTTCTGGGGCTTTGACATCTATTGGGTTTCTTCGATGCACCCACACGACGGATCATCATTCAGGTATCTGTAATGTCAAGACTGGCCTATGCCTGCTCTCTGCATCTAGGGTCCAATAAGGCTGAAATTCTGAGGCTACATAGGGCACAGAACACGGCAGCAGGGACCCTGCTAGGTCTGCGCAGGTCCTGCCCGGTTTCCAACGCCAACTGGCGCCTTCACTGGTTGCCTGTAGCCAGGCGAATTAAATTCAAGGCTTTATGCATTGCCTTCAAAGCCTTGAAACTGTCTTCCCCTAATATCTTGGCCAGCCTCCTCTTGCCTTATGTTCCCTCACGCCATCGTTGCTCACAGAGTCAAGACCTTGTAGTGATCACCCGAACAGAGAAAGTCTGCGCTGGAGGCCGCTCTTTTCGCAGCAGAGCGGCCCTCCTCTGCAATGCACTTCCAGCTCACATCCCTGGCCTTACCAACTATCTAGAATTCAGGAAGGCCATTAAAACTCACCTCTTCCCGGCACCATAGTCCTTACCTCAGTTCCACCCATACATGTCAGTTGCTCTGCTGTCAACGGCGGGATGCCCCTTCGCTGGGGCAGCTGTTGCACTTTACAAGTTGTGGTAACTTAACGAGTTTTCATGAAAGAAAATTAAACTCTATTAATGTCACTGAGGTGAGGATTTTTCCACCCTAGGTACAACTAATACTGCACCCACTCAAGAAGGAGAATGGAAGCTCGTTGAGGATAGGCCTTTTTTAGTATTGAAAGATCTTGACCAATCTGCTCCCATTCGATTTGATGATTGTAAGAAATACTTTGAGCAATGTAGATGATTCTACGGTGGCACAGGGTCAACGAATGGCGTGACTCACAAGGGCTTTTCCTTTCAAGCTCTGACCAGAAACATTATTACCAGTGGAGGAATGACAAAGGCGAGGGCATTTTGCACAAATAAAGAGGAAGTGCTTCGCCTTGTGCCTGTTTTACGTGGAAAGCAAGGGCTGTTTTTTCTGAGCTTGGGACTCATTGGATAATACGAAGAGAGAAATGCGTACTCCTTACATCTGTGTCCTTAATAGGATAGAAACCTTTATGCACAATAGCTAAGAAATCTCAGCTCTTTCTATTAGGGTTCCGTTAAAAGGGCCTTTCCCCATGATGATAAGCAGTTGTCTCCAGCCGTTCATAATGTCATAGCTTGGTCATTCCCAGGACTTTTCATCTCTAGTCGAGGATTGTATGCAACATTTCTCTAACATGTTTTCATGTGTCTTCTCCTTCTTCACGCATATTTACTCCTCGATCCTGATGTTATTCCTTCAGGACCTCTTCTCCAAGTCCTCATCCTTTACTGAAATATTATATTTTTTTCCCCCAACTAAGTTATGTGGCAGGGTTATTGCTCTAGCTCAGAGAATCTGTTTCTTTGTCGCCTCCTACAATGACTTCATCTTGTCATCCAACTCATCCGTGTCCCTTTGTATGTCAGCTTCACAGAAACTTTCAATTTATAATTCACTCTCACACTGTTGCACCAACTGTGTGACATAACAAAATTAAAACCTTAATGGAGGTGATTGATATACGTACCTTCCCCCTGGTAGAGACCACTTCAGCACCTAGTATTATTTGACACAGGGAGTTCTCCACTTTCTTCCCTGAGACTTCTGCAACCTCCTTTTGGGATGACTAGATCTGGTTAGCTGAACAACGTCAATCCTGTAATACATTTCAAACAACTGAATCTCTAAGTTGGACCAGTACCTATGCCATTACTCCCCACTTAGTTGTTAATGGTATGGTTCCTGCCGCTCTTAAAGACACCACAGCTAATCCCTGGAGCAGATTCCTTGGTTTTAAAAAAGTTATTACCGATATCGTTCATTTCTTTTGCTTTTAGCTGGTAGAAAGGTTTGTAGCAAAACCACTTTCTCAAGGGCACTAGGGCATGATTTTGGCCATCACACAATACAGAGACAGTGCTTCTCCATATAATGGATGAGCTGAAATGGGAGCAGAAGCCAACGATTTGTTCTCATTAGATCTCTATGCTGTCTTCGCACAGTTGAGATCTCCAACTTGGTGAATCTTGTTGAGGCTTTGGGCATCGGGTGCTAGGCGCTAAAGAGGTTCATATCATTCTTTACAGGCTGAACACGTATAACCAGATTGGGAAACTTTCCATCCAACACATTGCATGCAATTCCAGAGTGACTCGTGGGTCCTCAATCTCGCCCCATTTGTTCACCAGCTATGTAATGCCGCTTGCTGAAGCTTTACTTGAGAAAGGTTTTAGAGCATTTATGTGTTCTGACGACACCCAGATCTTGCTGTGTTTAGACAGTTAACCCTCCGCTCTCCTCACATTCCAAGAAACAATGCCTGTCCTATGGCAGTGGCGGGGTTGCAATAAACTGAAGTGAAATGCTGAGAAGACCGAAGTTCTGCTTATTAATTGTCATAATGACTTATGGCTTGTTGCCTAATAGCCTTCGGAGATGGGCACTCTTCCACTCTTTGCTCAAAATGTGTAGAGCTTGAAAGTAAAGATCAACTGTTCTTTTTCGGTCTGGCAAGATCTGTGAGTCGGGTCATTGTGCATGTATCATATTAAACGCCAGAAAGAGATGGCCCCTTATTTGACACTAGAAAGCAGGAACCTTGTAGCAGCAGCATAGATTGGGTCCAGTTTGGACTAGTCGAACAATCTCTACTTACAGTTTCCTACACTCCACAAGAATGTTTATTTTGAGAGCCCAAAACATGGACAATGCCTCCTTCTCAGTAGTGGAATGTCTACATACAGGCTCCGGCAAAGCCCTAGATGCAAAGGCAATAATGACTTGCTTTCCGATCAAGCCGCTGTTTCAGTTCCACTCCTGGGCCCTTGTCTCTGACATCCGTAACAAAGCAATGGGGCAAAAAAATTGTAGACTGTGAGCATTCACAAGACTCTCCTTAACATCTGCAAATTCTTCTCATATTCCCTACTCCACACGTAGTCTGCACCCTTCCTCAGCAGGTTGACCAGGCACAAGTAAATTAGGTACAAACTGAGAATAGAATGTTTCTCACCAAAAACGTGTGTGTCTCTTCTTTCTTTATGGGTCTAGGTATATCCTGTGTGGCTTTAATTGATTCATCTTTGGGGCAGACCCCATCAGCAGAGATTACGTGACCTACGTAGCTCAATTCCTTACCAGCAAATTTTATTTTTTTCTGTTTATTAAAATCTATTATTCCCCAATACTCAACTTCTTAGGAAATATCAATTATGGTAATGCTTACCGAATTTTCATTTTAAAAAAATTTAAGAATTACAAAAACATAATAAGTCCGTTAAATTATAGGGTTAGGTTTGATGAGGTCATTCTGATACATTTTGAAGCTTAACAGATCAGCTCTGGATAGGGAGTCCTCTCTGGGCGGGCAGAGTGGACCTGCATGAAATCTCACCATATCACCTAAGGGCAGCACTGAGCGGGTTTAAATGTGTAGCGGGGTAACTCCTGATGTCAATTCAATGTATCTTTATTTCGGCATGAATACCATAAAAGAACAATACATTATAACAATAAAACATTCCTTTAAAATACATAACATACTATAAAATTCATTTAGTTTTCATGTCGAATCTAAGATCAAAGATTAAAAAATCTAAAAAACATAGTAGTTGTTCTAATTCAATAGGAACAGATGTTGGTGACAGAAATAGGTACATCAAGTGCAGGCGACAGAGATAGGAATTCGTCAATTGCCCCTCAAATAATACAGAAACAATTATAACATGTTAACGACATTTTAGGTACTTAACGGTTTACAGTTTGTAACCCAATTTTTTCCTTTGGAAAAAGATGCTGTGCAAAAATCTACTAACACTAAATAAGATAGGCTGGCTGCTATCAGTCAAAAGGATCCTTAGGGCCTGAGAGCATGTTCTTACACCTAGTGTTTGACATATGGGCTTGATCCATCTCCTCCTCGCTTTAACATATATTGGGCAGAAGAAGAGGATATGTAGCTCATTTTCTTGTTGGTTACCACCACACATGGTGCATAATTCACCCTCTGCATGATTCACTGAGTTAACACCACCAGACCAACGGACCAGTGTTGAACCAATTTGAAGGTTTCCATATCTGAATTTCAGAAATAGTGTCTTTGCTAGCGGTGGTTCTATTTCATCCAGAAATGACTCAAAGAATGGATCACCTTTAAAATTAAGGAATCTTTGTACAAGCGACCCATTACAAGAAGCGTTTGTGATCATACCTAAAATGTACGACCAAAAGCACTTTTTTACCATGATTTTTGAATTTGGTGGAAGTATATCTGGTTGTTCCCAATAATGTGACAATCCTATTGAGGTAAACCAGAATTTAACATGTTTAAACCAGAGTATCACATTAAAGCTGTCAAGCTCCATGATTTCTATTAGGCCATTTTTGTAAGCCTGCAACTCCGGTACACGCCACAGCCTGATCCATAACAATAAGGGACGTAGAATAATGTGGTGGTCCGTTCTACGAAAATTTAGGTCAAGCTGGAGCGGAACCAGAGGAGTACTCCTGGGGACTCTAACCAGACTTCTCAGGAAGTTGTTGTCCATGACCCTAAAGACATCTTTGGATCCTGGGCCCCAAATTTCCGAGCCGTACAATACTGCAGATTGAACCTTATATTTAAAGAGTTCAACTGCAGGAGACACGGCTTTGCTGGTACTTAGACCTTGTTCTCTGATAATGGGTTTAGTGTTCTGACTAAAGAGCATCTTGCATTTTTCTAGTTGGGCTTTCCATGAAAAGGTGGAGTCAAGTATTACTCCTAAGTAACCAAAGTGCGGGACTGATTCCAATTTTATTCCATTTAAAGTTAGAGGGCCCTTGTCGCTCTTTGTTGGATTTAGGACCATACACTTTGTCTTTTTCCCGTTTATCTCCAGTCCTTTCTTATTACAATAATCATAAAAGGAATTTAAAAGAGACTGAAGGCCTTTTTTAGTCTGGGAAATTAGTATGGTGTCATCCGCAAACAACAGGGAAGTAACTTTTTCACCATTTAACTTGGGAGAATCATTATTGCATTCTTCCAAGTATGATGGAATGTCATTCACGAATAGCGAAAACAATGTAGGGGCCAGTACACACCCCTGGCGCACTCCACGTGCAATTGGTATTTTAGGGGTTAATTCGCCTTTTGGGCCCCACCGTACTCTGGCGAAGTTCCCTCTATGTAGCTCTTTTATTTGCGCTATCAGGATTGGTGACATCCCTACTGAACTTAGTGTTTCCCACAGTAAATTGCGTGGAACTAAATCAAACGCCGCCCTTAGGTCGACGAACGCAACATGAAGTTGTCCCTTTTTAATCTTAATGTATTTCCAATAAAGGCAACAAAAGCGGAAAATTTGATCAATTGTACTTACTTTGGATCTGAAACCCGCTTGATATTTTGACAGAATTGCCTTCTCGTCCAGCCAATCATTGACACGGAATAAAATGTGTCTTGTGTAGATCTTTTGCAGTATGTCCATTAAACTTATCGGACGATAATTTGAGGGGTCCATCCTGTCACCTTTCTTGTAGATTAAAACAATTTCAGCCCCCTTCCAGCTTTCTGGGAAGTCTAGAGTTCGGGATAACTCGTTACACAAATGGTTAATGTATGGGACCCAAATTTTTAGTTCGTGTTTATACAAGTCTCCCGGAATCTTGTCTAACCCAGGGGCTTTGCCAGATTTAATCTGGTTTATTGCCAATTCTGTCTCTCCTAGGGTGAACTCCAGGGTTTCCCCCGGAATAACATGGCTGGGAGTTCTATCAGTACTGGGTTCCTCATATTCCTTATAAAGTTCAGAAAAATGGTTTACCCAAGTCTGTTCATCTAGATAGACATCCTTAACCACTCTACCTTGGTGATTTCCGTTTGCTATCAGCCTCCAGAAGGCTACACTATCTCTTATTTTTGCTGCTTGTAACAAATCGGCCCATTTTGCTTCTTCCCATGCTACTCTACATGCTTTTTGGACCATTTTATAATTGTTCCTTGCTAATATAACATTTGTTTGGATATTAGACTTAATTGCTGTCAGTAGTGCCCTCTTGGACTCCCTACAGTCCTTGTTGTACCAGGGTTTGCTATGGGATAGGTTGTTTGTCTTCTGCTGACTTTTTTTCGGCATCTTGGTGACTAGGGGCTTTAAAGCGTTAAAAAATTTATGGTGTAGTTCCATAAATTGGCTGTCATGGCCTTCATTTGGGATGACATTTGGGTATGCTCCAAAGATACTAGCAAACAGCCCATAAATTTCACTTATGACTTCGCCATCGCCCAATATTAGTGGCCATTTGAGAGAACGTCTGTTGTTACTGATGTGTAACTCAATTTGGTCACCACTATTTCCGTCTCCCATTAATGGAGACACTGTATCTCCTAATAGGGAGTCCTTGACATGAAGGGCCAGAGGAAAATGGTCGCTCTCTAGTCTTTCCGTTACCTCCATGTCTAGAAGGAATTCCCATGAAGACACAGAGGCCATAATGAAATCTATATTACTTTTATAGTTCCCTCTGTAGAATGTGGGCTTCCTCATGATGTCTGATGGTAGCCGTCCATTACACGCTCTTATACAGTGTTCTGTACATAATCTAGTCAGTTGAAGGGCCATCGAAGAACATTTTACTGTTTTTATGCTTTCTAAAGCAGGGATCCCATTGGCCTCATCTTCTTCTGTAAAGATGTCGCTGAGCCCCACAATAGGTTCGTAGTTACAATTGAAGTCACCTGATATGATGACATAGTTCGCTCTAGTATCTAGGTTACCCAATAAAAAATCAAGGGATGTTAGTGTGGAAGATTCCCTAGTAACTCCTGATGTCCTCGGGGACAGCCTGAACTTGAGCAGGGTATATTCTCGTCAGCTCTTGAGACAATTTAGTTCTTTCGAGCCATTAGCTGGACTGAATAATTTTTACTTAAAGCTTAAACAAAGTGTGGTGAGACAGGAAGGAGTATTTTGACCTAATTGTCCTGTGATAATGTGTTGTCTTTTCTATTTTATTCCCCTTCACAGACACCTGAGGACTTGAACATCAGAATTTCAGAATGGAGAAAAGGCAGGTTCCAAGACAAAAAGGAGAAGTGCAGTGTTCATCTGAACCCGTAAGATTCACACTCCCATCTTCTCCTATCCATAATGGGCCTTCTTCAAGATCCCAAACTGATGCTCAGAGGGACTGTGAGATGGAAGCGCAATCAGGGAACCTGCCTAACATGATCCTTGTATCTATGTTGGAGCAGTTGGAAGCCAAACTGGATGACTTGCAGAATACCCTAGAGGACGTGCCGTCAAGAGTCGCTGGGCTCATGGAGAAAATTTGGATAGCAAAGGGTCTGGATTACCTTGAAAATGGGGCAGTGTCTTTGGAGAGGGTCAGTCCGGTGGTGGTTAAAGAGTGTCCTCTCAGCAGGTCCCCTCCAATCAATCTTTCAGTCAGGGCCGAGGAGGTGAACCAATGCCTTCAATCTACATCTCCACCTGGTCATGATCCACAGCCGAATCAGTGTCTTCATCCTACGTCTCCTCATGGGCATGAACCAAAGCAGAGCCAGTACCCCCAACCTCTGTCTCCGCATGGGCATGAACCAAAGCAGAGCCAGTGCCCCCAACCTCTGTCTCCGGCTGGCCCTGGACCATGGCAGGATGGTACTGTCTCCAGCTGCCCTCCTCCGGATGTTCAAGTCATCCCAGGTGAGCCAAGCCTTCGTCTTCCACCAGTGTTTGATGATGGACAGGAACCACAGCAGGACCAGTGCATACAACTAGTTTTCCCAGTTGAACAGGAACAAGAGGAGCACGTGAAGAAAGAACCACTGTATGCAGATAGTTGGGGCCCACAACAGAACGTCTACCTGCAGCCACTGTTTCACGAGGGACATGAGCAACAGCAAATCCACTGCACACAACCAATTCTCCCAGATGGGGAGGGAACAAGTGAACTCCTAAAGCAAGAGTTGTTGTGGTTTGATGGTGAGGGTCAACGGCAAAACGTCTACAGACAACCAGCATTTCAAGAAGACCAGAGTCTGCAGCTCAACACATGCCTGCAGGTTCTTTCTGATGCACATGAATTGCATCAGAACTGCAAGACCGAACCAATGCACCTTGAGACACTCAGTCCAGATCGCGGCTATAAGCTAGAACCACCGAGTCCTGAGGACTGCGATCAGGACTACAAGCAAGATCCACTGGGCCCTGAGAACCGAGATGAGAACTCTGACCTACAACCAACATGTGCTGATGCGCAGGACCCATCTGGATCCTCATCCTTCCTGCCACAGAATGCTGCTGATACTGATGGAGCTATCGCTAGGAACCCACTGGAGAGAGGAAATACAGACGCAGATGGATTGCTGCTCAAAGCCATCCCAGGTATTTGTTTCGTACTGAATTAACATGCAGAATGGCGAGTAACCTGTACAGTTCTGTAGTGTAGCTCCTATTTTCCCAATAGGCTCTGCGCATTGGAATAATACCTACAGCAGTAAAGGCCTAGGCCAGACGTTAACTAGGTCTACTACTGTCGATACTAGACTTAATTTTTGGGTTTGCCAGCGTAGCTCAGAGTTCGCTAGAAACTTTCTCGAATGTTCAAGGAGGAATTAACTTCCCTGATTAGACAAGAAGGGATTTAGTTTCTGACAACCATAGAACATGACAACTTTGCTCTCCCCTAATCAAGAGTCAATCTCGAGAGTCGTGTGAGCACAAGGCAATTATTTTACTCAGTCAGTACGTGCATTCTTAGTCACATCAGATTGTAGAGAAAAGAAAGAGACGGGCGTGTTCAATAAAAAGGTGTTATTTATTGATCAGTCTCTTTTCTCGTACAAGAGAAATGGATCGATATTATTGCAATACTTATAGTTAAGTAAAGTGCATACATTAAAAGCAATAGTATAAAATAATACTGTAAAAACATTGATATGGTTTCTGAGCCATATGATGTTTGAAATGATTAAAATATATTTACATACATATATACATTTGACTAAACGTACTCAACTGGTGTTTCTAAATACGCCTACCCCGTGTACCTGACCTAAGTCTAATGCGTGGGCGGGAATAGAAAGTTACAGTTTAAGTTAAGTTTGTTTTTGCCAAGTGAATAACTAAAGAATTCTCTGTGAGGGGTTATTCAGTTCTGTACCTGGAAGTTAGGATGAATGAGGAATGGTATCTCTTTCTCTGCTCTCGATATTCCAGGCTGCCTGCGAGGGCTGCCCAGAAGCGCCGGTGCTGGGTCTCTCGGCTTGAGATAGCAGCGCGTCTCTCAGCGCGTCAGGAAGGCGGGGCTGCTGCCAGCGGGGTCTGCTTCTGCTCTCGGCTTCGGCAAGTGTGGCTGCTCCGTCTTGTCACCACGCGTGTGTTTGCATAGGGCAAGATCGGCAATATTTATACCTTAAAGGTGCCGAGATTGACGTAAGGATGGACATAGATACGTCAATAAAGATGTCATACGACTTGCTCGTTAGCACATTCTTTACTAAAGTTCTCTGTGAAATCAAAACAATGGCCGCACGGATTTTCCAGGTTGTCATAGGTTTGATTTGTTATGAGAACGTCGTATGCCTTATCAGGGGCTGGAGGAATGTCGCTTGTCTAATTAGATCTCAAGCGTTATGACCTAATCAGATAACACGTTCCTGTGCCGTAGTGTGACTGCGTCAGATAACGGTATCTGCATCATGGGGGCTGTTCTTGCCTCATGGGCTGACTGTTAGTTAACTTGATAGTTAGTTTAACCAGAATAGGGTCAGGAATAGGGGGATCGATTCAGAACCTATAGGAATACATGACACCCACTCCACGCTAACTATGGTCATATTTACTAATCTATGCATAGTATAACATAGTACAACATACTATAGAGTATAGTGTATACCTTACCACCCCAAAATACATAAATGCATTTCGAAATTTTCAAATATACTGAAAAATTGCAGTCATATATATTGTATGCACTTAAGCTATGAATTAAATGCAAAAGTAAACACGCATTTATATGCATTATTGCTTATTGGTATATGAGAAATACACATGAAATGGCTCTTAATATGGCTATACAGAAAGGAAGTTCGAGACCATTTCATCACATAATAAAATATTTGTGAACATCCCAGCGGGCAACTAAAGTTTATAAAGTATCTAAAAATAGAAATCTTAGTTCTCTAGGAATAGTTTCTTACTTTAAGCAGAAGATCAGTGTCCCGGAAAAAATATGGGAAAATATTTTAGGGGGTTGCTGAAAATTGCTGTCCGTGAACTGGATTGTAATTGTTCATGTGACTTTATTTTTAAAGTTGAAGGCCGAATTCAGGGAACGCCGTGTGCGAGTTTACTCAAAAGTCTCTATTTCTGTTCTGGAGAGAACATCATATCATTCAGGCTTTCGAAAAAACTGTCAACAGCTTCATGGGAAAGTTCCACTAAGTCGGGAATAGGTGTAACCATGCATTCATGCGCATGATTGTCTCCATTGACATTCTGATTTGCATCACTGACAGAAGGTCGTACCTGTTCGATGCTGCTTTCATCTTGAACTTCACTACTCTTCAATCGTAGTGGTGAAGATTCCAGGAATGCCGTCATCAGGATTGGCAGCCTTTGAGGGCAGCACAAAGCGTGAACCTTGGTAGGAACCAACAGTGTATCTGCATCCACTGGCGCATCCGATTGTAGCGTCAGACAGGTGTCTAACACGCATTCTTCTCCGCATAGCAGACACCTTAGTACAGGTAAAACACACCTTTGCCACATTGGTCGAAATGATAGAAACCAAGTCATGTTCAGGTATCTAAGCCGGGAGAGTCCCAGGATTTTTGATATCCGGTCCCGGTATCCAATGACTAGGATCGTCTCTTCCATTGTCGCGAGAGTTTGATCTGTGACATGGGTTGCCATAACGAAAAATAAGGACTAAGAATAGGATTCCTGCAATTAGTCCCAGGATCAGGGGAAGTCCGCCAAAAATCGAATGGATGAAATCTGGAAAAATACCCAGTATGGCTTTGAATGGTGTTAATGCCATCGAAAATACTGTCTTAAATACCCCTGAGATCCCATTGGTATCAGAAATATTTAAGATTTCGCTCAGGATTTCCGTGAAATGTACGGGGGAATTAGTTGATAATAATGTATGTATCTCTGCAGTCGTCCTTGCGACTTGTAGATCATACGTTTCTTTTGATGACGAGAGCCTTGTAGGCGTCTGAAGAAGCACTGTTTTCATTCTGCTTAAAGTATCTATTCGAATAGAAGTAATTTTCAAATTGGGCCATGCCCTTGCCTCCCTGTCTGGAAAGGAGCTGGGGAACAAAGAACGTCCACAGCACTTGACCTTCGCCGTCGTAGTGACTAGATAAGGAGTCCCGGGCCTAAGATTACAACATCTGCGGTCTACAATAAGAATGTAACTCCCATTATAGAGTCTTTGAAAGAATGGTTCTATTTCAGTTGCAGGTGCGCCTTGCTGGTGACATGAAAGGTTGTATGAATTCCCTTCACAGGCTCCGTGCAAACTAATACCGTTACACAGAAGCGTGCCGCTTAGTGACATAGCACAATTGTTGCCACTAAGAAACACTTTCTGTCCTTTATTACTGACACATGCATGTGAATAGGGCAGGTTCCAAGTTGTTTTAAGGTACCCCTTTCCCAATTTCTCGTACATGCCAGCCTGTATATATTTTTGGCAGTATTGAAACCTGAAGGTTGAGATTGGAATATTTATGATTCCGTGTATTATCCATTCACTGACAGGTCGTTCTGACATTGTCATTGGTAATCTTTCTAGTTTTTCAATGCTCAAGATTGTATAATCAGCACCCTTTTGCGCCATACCGATTTGTCTATCAGTAAGGTTAAAGATTTGGAATAGTGACGTTGTGTTGATTAAACGCCAAGGCACATAGCCTGAACGCAGATTTTGTAACGTCCAGCCAAGCTGTACAATAGAACGCAATTGTGACTGACCATGTTGTAATAACAGTAAGTCTTGCGATAATATATCGATTGCTGAAGACACAATGCTGTCCAATGAAAAAATTCTGGAGGACAGAGTCATTAACCCATTGTCCACTACAGAAAGTGATTTTTCCAAATTGATACGGTCAATTTCCCGTATTCTTTCTGCTGTTTCAATTTGAGTAACCTTCCAGGCCTCATTGTATGCTGCATATACAGAGGCTGCTATGAAACGCTTTTGACGCTGTTTGCGTGGTCCCAGAATGAAATCACGCAAGTCAGCACCATCAGTAAGTAAAGTTAGGTGTTGCTTAATTTCAGGCAGTGTGGAAGTTTGTAGCCATTGAAGGCATAATTTGCCCACACTGTACGTTGTTATTATCCCTGGGTGATGTCTTTGGGGATATCTAGGGTCTGGCCTGGTCATTTTGAAACCCTGTGTTTTATTCAGGAATCTATCTTGACAGTTATTTGTATCTGTGGGCCAGATCAACCATTGTCTCCAATCAGGATGTGTTCTGTTTTGGTTTAATATATGGTTTACGTCTATCTCTTCATCTGTATCAGAGCTATTGCTAAACATTATTGGTTTTGGAATAGACGGTTTATTTAAATCTTTGATTTTGGCTAAGCCAAGACAGGTGGTTTGTTGAACAGTGTCATTTAAAAATATCATTTGTTCTGGGATCATGCAGGCTCTAAACAAAGCTTCTAAACCCTGTACTTGCCATTCTTTTGTACCCCAAACACTTTTCAAATCAACATTATTGTCCCAATAATCAAATCCAAAAGTATTCATTTTTTCAAAGAATGAATCTGAATATATCAATTTTGTGTTGGTTATCATAGTTTTCATCCCTGTCTTGTTTGACAATTTAAAATAAAATGTTTCAGCATTACTTGTGTTAAAACCTGAAAAATATGAATATTTGTCATACACGGTTCTCGAGCTCCCTTTTGGAGGTGTAGCACAATGTTCCCATTGATTATAATTCAAAACATTTCTAGGTTGTGCAGATTTATGTAAAAAATGGTTACCATAATGGTTATAGCAATACATACTATCATAATTTGTAGAACCTTGCAAATAATCATGTTTTGTAAATTTAGCAGACATTACTAAATCAGACATCATATTATTAATGCTTTCAAAGTCCCAATCATCAGCAAATGAGTTTGGTTTTGCAAAGTCACTCAAGGAGATCTTGATTTGGTGTGGATATTTCAGGATCTCGACCGGACCATAAATTTCATAGTCAGTGTTGTCCCAGGCTACCCCACCAGGTATAGGATTGGCTGTGAAGTTGGCTGAAGAAAGTTCTCTTTTCTCGACGTGTGAAGATGTGTGTGGTTTGAGGACCAAGTTGATGTTCTGACTTGCTGTGTCCATTTTAGCATATTTTCCCTCAATGAAGCGTCCCAAAGTAAATACCATGATGAGCCAAAGTATGAGGATAAATGCACCAAAACCCACCCAAAATTCAATCCATGGAGAAATCAGATATGTTTCTTTCAGTTGTTTCAAAAGTTCCTTCGCTTTGTCTTTAAAGGATTTTGATGATGGCTGTGTCTTTGATTCACTGAAGCCTTCAGAGGAATCATCGAAGTTGATGAAGTACCCGGATGCAGTTCTGTCAATTGTTCCAATTGGTTCAGGATTTTTGTTTTTTGCATTGTCACTCTGTACTTCATTGTAGATTGGTGTGTCTCTGCTAAATGTTTTTATTTGGGTTTTCAGAGGTCTTAGTTCTATTGCATTGTTGCATAGTCCTTGTTGTTCTTCTGTAGGCGTTTCGAATGTGATGAGCCTTTTTGTTAGGACCTCTGTACTGGTAGCAAACCTTGGTGTTCTGCTACTTATTGGGAGTCCACATGGCCTACCGTTTGTTATCGGCCACATGTTGTGGTTTTACCAGGTCGATGGATACAACTCGGTTCTCCTTTTTTCCAGCAAGTGGCGGTAGTACAAATGATCTTGTCCCGTTGACAGACAAGACAGGAACTGCTTTTCTGTAAGAAGGCCCAAATTCCTTCTTTACCGCGATCTTCTCCCTGACTAGATCCCCGACTATTGGAATCCAGACAGGTCTTGCTGGGACAGGTGGTGATTCTTCAGTGGTTGTTGGCTGTTGTTTCAACTGTATGTTGCTCAGGTCTTTTCTTGTTTTGTTTAAGTCCTGCAAAATAGCCAAACGGTCTTTGACATCAAAGGTTTTTTCTTTCACCACTGAAGTCTGACTATCAAGGTCAGAGATAATCATTCTAGTTCCAAATAATAATTCGTACGGACTGAATCCCTTCAGAGAATTTCTTGGCAAGTTATTTAGACTACGTTGGACACTTATTAGATGTTTGACCCACCCAGCTCCCGAACCTAATACCTTTGCCGTTATAGATTGCTTTATGTCACGGTTTTTTCTTTCAACAATTCCGTTCCCCTCAGGGTGAAATGGACAAGAGTACCGCAATTGCACGCCCATGCTGACCATGGCCTCCTTATAAGCCCGAGAGCTAAAAGCAGGACCATTGTCCGAATGCAGCATGCCAATTGCGTATGTGCCGATAAAGACTCGCAAATCTTTTATAACAGTTCTGGCGTCAGCCGTTCGCTGGGGCCACATCCATATGAATCTCGTGCATGAGTCCACTGCGACCAAGATATATTTGTAGTTACCATCCCTTTGTAAGGGACCGCAGTGGTCTAGATAAACACAGGCTAATGGTTTATCCGAGATTAGAAGGGGCGTCTGTGCTGGACGTCTCACCGTTGATACTTTCATTTTTTGACATATTTCACATGCCAGAACATAGTTCCTTGTTTGTCTTCTCATTTGTGGCCACCAGTATCTCTGTTTTAATAATGATACTGTGGCTGAGACGCCAGCATGAATAGAAGCAAGCCCTTTGTGTGCCGCTATTATTAGTCCTAACCTATGTTCCATGTTTGGAATTGCCCTATTCCCCACTCCAGGGATTCGAGCAAAAGGAACATTGTTTGCATCAGTTATGTATGAGTATTTTACTGGAAAGCCTTTAGGGAGTGGTTCTATCGAATCCTTTTCTGTAGCGCTGACAGCCTGTAATATTTCGCTGTCTATTTTTGTTTTTGACCGGGTGACGGCAGCTACGGAAGCCGTTTGCACAGCTGCCTTCGCGGCCTCATCAGCCAATGAATTCCCTGCAACGTGAACGCCATCACGTTGATGACTCAGTGTATGTATCACGTGAGTCTTTGGTAGTTCTTTTTGTAAAAGAACTACTTGTTCCCAGAGCATTTTATGCTTGATTGTGCCACCTTTCGCATCCTTGAAACCGTTCTGAAGCCAGATCTGCAAGTATTCATTATAAGACTGAACGCAATAATACGAATCGCACACTATGAGTGTGGGGAATTCTCGATCGGTATTTTCAAGCGCCATCTTGAATGCTAGTAGTTCAGCTCGCTGAGCTGTACAATCTCCTAGGGATTGTGTTTTAGTGAGGGTTGGTTTAAATTTCCCTTCGTGCCAACGACCTTTAACAATCGCGCACGCAGCACTGTAGGCTTGTTTACCCCCTACTGCGGGTTGTGCTGATCCGTCTGTATATATTATACAGCCGTAGTGATCTAGAGGCAGAATGTCGATTGGCAGGGGATACGTCTTTTCATATTTTAGATTTTTAGAAAATTGTCAACCATGCTATGCTTGATAATTCATATCCTACGTACAAGACTGTCAGATGGGCAATTCTGGACTTTTTAAAGTTGAATTTGTAACCCTCTGCAGCGAACCCAAGTATTATGGTGTTCACCCTTTTCAAGTGAGTCTCCAAGTCATCATCTGTTAAGTAAATGTCATCGACATAGGATAATGCTTCATCATCATATAGTTGTAGTAATTCTGTTACTCTCGCTGAGAATACCCCCGGGCTGTTCTTGTACCCCTGGGCTAACCGACAGAATTGTTTTTGAGTGCCATTTACTGAGAATGCAGTTAAATATCTGCTCTCTGGTGCTATGTTTTGACAAAAGAATCCATTGGACATGTCCAAGGTTGTTTTGTATTTTTTGCGCACTATGTTATTCATTAGTGCAGCACTGTGTGAGTTTTGCACTGCAAAGGTTTTGCAACATGTGTTAAGGTGTCGGTAATCCAAAACTAGACGATATGAATTGTCTGGTTTGGAGACCGGAAACAAAGGATTGTTCATTTGTGAGGTGCAAGTTTCAATCACCCCCTGGTATTCTAGCTGATCTAGTATTTCATTTACTTGTTTTTTAGCTTCTTGCTTAATTGGGTACTGCCTTTGTGCAGTAGGTTGTGATTTTAACTGTATTTTGTGAGGAGGAGAATCCTCATCCCATCCTACATGATTTTTATATAAAGCAGGTGCTAAGGCCACTGCCCACTTTCTAGCAAGTGTGTATTTTTTATGAATCGGGATTTGATTCGAGAAGGCAGGCATAATTACTTCTTCGCCATGAGGGCACTCCCTGACAAACTCTGGTGGCCAGTCTTTTTCAGCTAGAAGGATATCATAGCCCTTGGAGAGATTATCCCAAAATAGTCCCCTTATTTTCCTAGTCTTATCTCCCTCTATACGTAATGTTATCTCGTATATCTTGTGGGGTTTGCTAACTCTGGTGTCTGCAGTTTCCACTTGAAGATATTCATTCGTGTCCACTGTCTCCAGATGATTCATAAGGACTTTGCGAGCTATGCTCACCTCTGCTGCGCTGTCTAGCATTGTCTGAGCCCACTCTCCGTTTTTCAGTTGTGTCCTCAGTATTCTCGGCATTGTTAACTACCTTGATACTGGCTACCTTCTTTTTTGGAAATTGTAATTTCTTTTTTAGCTGAGCAGGTTCCTTGTCTTTGGACTTGGCGTGCTCTTCTGATCGTCCTCTTCTTTCCGATTTCTGCGAGGAAGTCTGAAAAGATTGAGAGGGACGTGTATCAATGTCTTGATATCTATCAGGTTTTTTAATATTATCCCTATTTCTAAGGTTATATCTATTCCCAGAGGGGTCACTCTGCGGTGACCTCTGTCTTTGGTTTGGAGATTTCTCTCTTCGCCTGGGAGACCTCCCTCGGGACTGGAATTTCTTTTCTTTTCTTTAGGATTGGATTGTTTGTTTCCATCCCAGTTCTTTTTTGGTGAATTATTATTAAAAAATATTTTTTCTGGACTTGTAGTCAGTTGCGGTTTTACTGGTATTCCACCTAGACTATCTCTGCCTAGTTCTTCATAGGATTTTTCTATGATTCTGGCAATTTCAGCTGGTTGGTCTGCTATATCTGTCTCTTTTAACCTCTGGCGGATCGCCACGTTTGCTGCTTCACCTTTTATGTTGGCTAATAATCTAGCCGAGACCTGCTTGAAGTCTTTTAGTAATTTCATACCAAGAGTTAAAGCAGGTTCTGGACCGTATTCATCTTGAATTTGTTTTAGCACATCTGGTATTACCGAAATGGATGGAACACCGTGCGTTTTTGTGTAGATGGAAGCAAAGACTGTACCCCAAGTGTCACAGTCCTCAATGTGTGGTGCGATTCCCATTGGGAGACATATAGTCAGAATCCTGTGTTTTTCTAATGGGGTGGTGTCAGGAAACACCGCCTCTATTTGGGTGATTTTCTGTGCCAACCAGAATGGTATCTGTTCCCGTTTAGCCGGAACTTTACCTAGGCAGGATTGGATGTTCTGTGGTGTGATTTTATTTGTGTTCCCCTGGTGAGGGGTCAGCTGTGGAAGTTTAATCGCTGGCTGAATTGTTGAAGTCCGCATTACATACTGAACTAACTGTCTATGAATTTTTAGTAGTTGTTTTAGCTGTATTAACAGCTCTGCTGCAGGCATTCTTTCGATGTCTGGATGTGGTGTGTATCCGGCTAAGACCGGCCACGTTGCTCCTGGTCTTCCTAAAGGACCGAGCCTTGTAATGTGATTGTTATGTATTAGGGCGCCATCAAATAAGAGCAAATGCTCTTGGAATTTGAGTGGTACTTCCACCTCCTCGAAAGGAGTGTACGTTTCAGGAGGTTCCTCTACTTTGTAATAGTGGAAGTACTTTGTTACAGCATTAGCTGCTGGAAAATGTATCCATGAATAGTATACCTCTGTCTGCCGATATTCGTGTGCCTCGATTACGAATATGACTGTGCCACCTCTAGGTGTCAGTCCATTTTCTATAAGTTTTAAGGTTATAGATCTCCTTTTAATGACCGGAATGAGTGTTATATTCGGGTCTGCTGCTTGCATGGTAGCATCAGCATCTGCGAGTTCAGTTGCTAATCTAACTGCCTCCATTTCTTCATCACTTTCTGACATTTTACAGACAGGATGGTATTATGTTTGTTTGCAGATCAGGTTTCTTATGGAAACAGAGATTAGATGCACAATATTTTGGAACAGTGTATCCTTCAACGTTGACTAAACCAAGAACCATACATAGGAGTTCCCTCCTGCGAGGTTTTGGAGGATATAACCTTTCACCCACTCCAGACGTCTTTGGAGTATAATGGGAAAAGGGGTCTGATTGAGAAAGCACGACTGAGTTACTCTAAATGTCTTACGTTCGTTTTATCGCCCTTTCCAAACACGTTGGGCGCCATGTAGTGTAGCTCCTATTTTCCCAATAGGCTCTGCGCATTGGAATAATACCTACAGCAGTAAAGGCCAGACGTTAACTAGGTCTACTACTGTCGATACTAGACTTAATTTTTGGGTTTGCCAGCGTAGCTCAGAGTTCGCTAGAAACTTTCTCGAATGTTCAAGGAGGAATTAACTTCCCTGATTAGACAAGAAGGGATTTAGTTTCTGACAACCATAGAACATGACAACTTTGCTCTCCCCTAATCAAGAGTCAATCTCGAGAGTCGTGTGAGCACAAGGCAATTATTTTACTCAGTCAGTACGTGCATTCTTAGTCACATCAGATTGTAGAGAAAAGGAAGAGACGGGCATGTTCAATAAAAAGGTGTTATTTATTGATCAGTCTCTTTTCTCGTACAAGAGAAATGGATCGATATTATTGCAATACTTATAGTTAAGTAAAGTGCATACATTAAAAGCAATAGTATAAAATAATACTGTAAAAACATTGATATGGTTTCTGAGCCATATGATGTTTGAAATGATTAAAATATATTTACATACATATATACATTTGACTAAACGTACTCAACTGGTGTTTCTAAATACGCCTACCCCGTGTACCTGACCTAAGTCTAATGCGTGGGCGGGAATAGAAAGTTACAGTTTAAGTTAAGTTTGTTTTTGCCAAGTGAATAACTAAAGAATTCTCTGTGAGGGGTTATTCAGTTCTGTACCTGGAAGTTAGGATGAATGAGGAATGGTATCTCTTTCTCTGCTCTCGATATTCCAGGCTGCCTGCGAGGGCTGCCCAGAAGCGCCGGTGCTGGGTCTCTCGGCTTGAGATAGCAGCGCGTCTCTCAGCGCGTCAGGAAGGCGGGGCTGCTGCCAGCGGGGTCTGCTTCTGCTCTCGGCTTCGGCAAGTGTGGCTGCTCCGTCTTGTCACCACGCGTGTGTTTGCATAGGGCAAGATCGGCAATATTTATACCTTAAAGGTGCCGAGATTGACGTAAGGATGGACATAGATACGTCAATAAAGATGTCATACGACTTGCTCGTTAGCACATTCTTTACTAAAGTTCTCTGTGAAATCAAAACAATGGCCGCACGGATTTTCCAGGTTGTCATAGGTTTGATTTGTTATGAGAACGTCGTATGCCTTATCAGGGGCTGGAGGAATGTCGCTTGTCTAATTAGATCTCAAGCGTTATGACCTAATCAGATAACACGTTCCTGTGCCGTAGTGTGACTGCGTCAGATAACGGTATCTGCATCATGGGGGCTGTTCTTGCCTCATGGGCTGACTGTTAGTTAACTTGATAGTTAGTTTAACCAGAATAGGGTCAGGAATAGGGGGATCGATTCAGAACCTATAGGAATACATGACAGTTCTGAGGGAATGTAACTTAAAATATCTCCAAAGTGGATCTTTTCAGATTTTTAGTGAGGCCTGCAGGGGACCAAATCTGAGTTGTGTGGACTGGTATCTTTGGGGGCGGGGCCTTGAGTACACCAGAAGCTGTCATGTACCTGGTATCGCCTTTATTTTTTGCAAAGGAGTTTCTCCTTCCCGTTCAGTGATAGGCTAAGAATTGGGACTCTGCACATGAAAAATGACCTGAATTCTAGTCCGCGCATGAGACGCCCCATTCCGGGCTAAGTACCTCTGAGGAATTATGTGGCAGAATCTGTGATTTCAATCCAAGCACCGCGATACTCACCATCCCCTAAGTGTGAGATGTAAGTGAGGTGTTATTCACCAAGAGTAACATTGCCCTTTTTTGTTGCTAGTGCACACAAAAGCACATTAGAGATGGAACTGGGTCTTTGATGTTTGAGTGCACAGAATATAAGAGGATTTCTGGGTCAGTCAGGGTCTGCCACTTAGGAGGCGAGGAAGGCAGTGTGAAGAAGACAAATGATCTGTAAGTCAGGTCTGTAGTGGTGGGACGGGTGGGGTAAGGTGCGCGGCACCCAGAGCCTTTAGTAAGAAGTGGTCATTTTTCTGAAGTGTGTAGGTACATGTACATAGAACTGGGGGGCCTGCAGGTCAGAGAGGGCTGGCTGTATTGTAACATACTACATCATGTGCAACATTGTACAAGGTCAAGGGAGTTTCAAGATTAAGGGTTGTCTGTAGGGTTAGGTGCACAGTACAAGGTGGTCTGAATATCAAGCTGAGTTAGTTGTATTACAGTATACAGGATTGGGTGATATATTTTCTTATGTTTATTTTATCTAATATGGGCCCCATTATAAGGCCTCAGCTGTGTCTCCATAATGTCTCCTATTACATTTCCCTCACTTTTTCCTCCCTCTAAGTCAGCAATATCAGCATTTAAAGAAACTCTGCTGGAGGGTGGGTGAAGTAAATTGTGATTGCTCTGAGATATGTGGAATTACTGTGGAGATTTGGCATCTGATTTCCTCAGTAATTCCAGAGTACTATGATTGCATAAGATTATTGGCTCTGTTATCATGTCTGTGCAAACAATAGCTTTACAATATCATATGTATCTTTTGAAGCCCAATTCATCTTTCTTCCTTCTTTATATAGCTATGTGTCTCAGCCCCTCTTTAGACATTTCAGTGCACATTACTAGGACCAAATCATGCAAATTTCTGCCTCTCTGCACAAAATGGTGCCATGCAGTGTGTTGCGATAAGTTGAAATCATAGCCCTTGAAGCATCTTCCACTTTGATACCGGCCATGAAAAAACCCTGATTGACCAATCTGTTCATCCTCTCTGCTTGGCCATTACTCTGTGGCTAATAACGACTAGCACATTTATCTTGAATCAAGTTCCGTCCAAATACTGCTTCATCTCCCGCAAGACAAATTGTACACCATTATCCGATACCAATTCACACAGAAAACCCTCACTTCCATGTACATTTCATACTTTCAACCAATTTGACATGTAGTCCACAAGCACAATGGCAAATTTCTGATGCACAGGAAGCATCTGAAACAGACCTAAAAAATCATTACATTCATTGCCCCACAGGAAAACCCACTTCTGTCATTTTTTTAAAAACACATTTTATTGATTCAAAGTTCGGCGTAGGGTTGTTGTTCAGAAATAGCACGGCGCTCAACAGCTAGTAGGTTCGGGGTAGTTGTTATGATTGTTAATTGTTGGTGCAGCTTGATCAGAGATAACCCTATTCTCTGCGAGAGAAGGGAGAGAGGAGCTCTGCCTTCTATAAGTCTATGTACAGTGTCAGGCGCACACAACCTAAGTTTATTCGATAGTTAGTGATGTGTTCTTTGATGGAAGGACAAGACCAGACTTTTCTTTTTTTGTATTTGTTCCTTTCCTTATTTATTGATTCACATAATGGTACTTGTATATATGAAAACCAGCCGACACGTGTTTCGTCAAAAACGGGGTTGACCCGTGACTCTTCAGGGCTGTTACGGTTGAGCTGAGGTCAGTATCGTCGGACCGGTGATAATTCCAACCCGGTCCTAATCGGGTGTGGTTAAGTAATGTTCACGTGTACGAGAAGGAGGTGCTCCTTCAAACAGTGCCGCCGTTCAGTATACGGTCGGTCACAGACGGGCAAGCAAATCCGCTTGACCCATCATTGAGGCTTGTAAGTAAGCCGGTTACGATGAGATGCTTCTGAACTGACAGACAGACCGGTATACGCAGTCTAAGGTGTCCCCGGGTGCCGCTTTACCTAGCCCGAGTGCAATGGGAGACCCGTTGGCGGCTTCGGCGGAGCTATCCCTACAGGACATAATGGGCGCCATCTCTAACATGAAGGAAACTATCGGCCAACAGTACGAATCTCTGGCCCACAAAATTGACACCGTGGCCATTGATGTGAACTTGATTCGGGCCGATCTGTCTAAAACCAATGAGAAAGTGAAGTCATTGGATCTCAAGACGGCTAGTCTCACGACCGACGTCTCGGAGCTTCAAACGGAGATTGGCAATCTCAGATCTGTGAACGATTCCATGTCCCATCGTCTGGATGATTTTGAAAATCGGGCACGACGCTGTAACGTGCGTGTGATTGGCGTTCCGGAAAATCCTGATCCTCACTCCGTTGATCTCCTGGTCGAGGACCTGGTTCAGAACTACCTTTCTCCGTCTGGGTTGAGCACATTTTTTGCGGTGGAGCGTGCCCATCGTGTTCCGGGTGGAAAGTGCAAGCCGGGCGCCCAGCCGAGGCCCATCGTGGCCAAGCTCTTCCATTATAGGGATCCAGACGCTATCCTGCAGGCCTCGAGAGTTAAGGGCCCGGTGGCCTTTGAGAATGCCACTGTGAATTTCTACCCGGACTTTTCTCAGCTTGTGCAGAGACAGCGAATGGGCTTCCGTGGAGTCAAGAAGCGTCTTCGAGACTTGGGTCTGAAATACGCCATGCTTTTTCCTACTAGGCTGCGAATTGAGTACAATGAGCGAACATTTTTCTTTGATCGACCTGAGGCCGTAAGTGATTGGCTGGACTCTTTACTGGACCGGACTAACCTGACTGATCCCACGAGCACCCGGGTGGTGCCGAGGGTAGCGTGGAGAGCTGAAAGCGATATCTCTGCCCCTGCCTCCGTAATAAGACATTTTCTGCCGGGATTCCGTAATTATGTCGCTTATGGTTTTTATGTGTATTTTTCCCCCCCTTTTCCCTTTTCCCTCTGTCGGGGTGGCGGGTGGGACAGGGCCCTTTCCTCCTCCGGGGTCTTTCTGTAGAATGGGGTTGTTTGGGCGACAGGCACACTGCATATTGGGGTGGCTTCTTAGTCTACTGCAGGGGTGCAGGGTGGGGGGTGTTACCTTGGGTGTTGGGGGGTGGGTAGTTGGGGTATTTGTGGTTGTGTTTTGTTCTTTCCAAGGCGATGCAATATCTGCAATTTTGTTTTCAGTGTCTAGCTCATTGTGGGGTGGCTCCTGCGTCACATCTTGGGATGGGGGGTAATGGGTTGAGGTTTGTTTCGTGGATTGTCAATGGTTTGGGGGATCGTATAAAGCGGGGGGTGGTGTTACGATACCTGCGACGACTGTCTCCTGATATTGTGTTTTTGCAGGAGACGCACCTAGTGGGTAATACTTGTCATGCGATGATTAGGTGGGGCTATCGTCTTGTTGCACACTCGGGGTTTACTACGGGTTCCAGGGGGGTGGGCATCCTTGTACGGTCTTCCCTTCCCCTTGAGATAGATGAGGTACTCCTGGATGATAGGGGCGCTATGCCGTCCTCGTGGGACGATACGAGGGCAAGACCCTTTCCCTGTTTACCGTTTATGTGCCCCCCGGCCTGCAGACCTCTACCTTTTCTGATGTGGGCCGAGTGCTGTTGGGACTCCCTGATGGTGCTCTTTTCATGGCTGGTGACTTCAATTCTGTTCTCTCGGGTTTGCTTGATCGTTACCCCCCCAGGGATACTCCTTCGGCCCAAGCGTGGCTGGGTGGTTTTCTGGATACCTTTGGTTTGGTGGACTGCTGGAGACTTATGCATCCCTCCCAGCTCCAATATACTTTCCATTCCGGGGCTCACGGGAGTTTGTCCAGACTGGACTACTTCCTCATGCCGGCCGCGCAGTTATCCGCTGTCAGGGAGATCAGACACCTTGCCCGGGGCATTTCTGACCACTCTCCGCTCTGGCTCTGTTTTGAAATGGGTGTGGAGGCGGTGGGACGGGTGGCTCCTATCAATCCTTGGTACTTGAGCTCCCCTGGGACCCGTGGTCAATTAATCAAGTCCCTGGACCACTACTTTCTGGACAACAAAGGGTCGGTCTCCTCTGCAGTGTCCCTATGGGAGGCCTTTAAGACCGTGATTCGTGGGCAGGCCCTATCTCTCATCGCTGACACTAAGAATGTAAGGAACCGGGAAGTGGTGGATCTGGAGACGGAAATACTTGGGTTGGAGGCTGACCTGGAGTCGGGGGTCACTCGTGACAAACTCCATGCCCTTGGTCTGAAGCAATTTGACTACAAGTCCCTGGTTACAGACGCTGCCAAGATGATGTACAGGGAGCAACAGGGCCGGCTTTATGATGTTGGGGATGAGGCGGGTAAATTGCTTGCCTGGTTGGACAAGAAGGAAAGAGCGAATCGTGTTGTACCTGTACTTCAGACTTTGAATGGTGTGAGAGTGACTGACCCGGTTGAGATAGTGGAATGTTTTGCGGACTATTTCCGTATGGTTTACTCCCCGGTGTCGGAAAGGGATGAAGCGGACTCCCACCTTTTGCTACGTGACTTGGACCTTCCTTGCCTCTCCGAGGTGGAGCGGGTTTCTATGGAGGCCCCGTTCTCTACGGACGAAATAGCGGCCCCAATTCGATCTCTCCGTTCGGGCAAGGCTATGGGCCCGAACGGTTTGCCGATTGAGCTATACAAACTGCGGCCTGATAAGATTGCGCCCTATCTTCGAGCAATGTTCCAGGAATCCCGTGATCTAGGTACTCTCCCTTACGACCAGCGCCTGGCCACGATAGTGGTTATTCCTAAAGAAGGTAAGCCCCGAGACCTTTGTGCGTCATATAGACCCATCTCCCTGTTAAACGCTGAGCCTAAGGTTCTAGCCAAGGTCCTGGCTACTTGTCTCCTAACAGTCATCAGTGACTTGATTCATCCGGACCAGTCCGGATTTATCCCGCACCGGAACACAGCCCTTAATCTGCGGCGCCTTCATGGAGTCCTCGCGAGGGCGGGGTCTCTGACGGAGCCGGCCATTTTGGCTTCATTGGACGCCTCGATGGCCTTCGACACGATCGAGTGGCCCTACCTTTGGGCCGCCCTCGTGAAGTTTGGTTTCGGCCCGGAATTCATCGGATGGGTGAAACTGTTATATACCGACCCCCTGGCGCAGGTCGTTGTTAACGGTCGAGTGTCGGTACCCTTCTCCCTTGGTAGGGGGACCAGACAGGGATGTCCCTTGTCTCCGCTACTTTTTGCTCTCGCATTGGAGCCGCTAGCCGCGTGGCTCCGATGGGAGCCGTCTATCAAAGGTATACGGTGGTCCCCCGACTTTGAGGACCGTGTTTCGCTTTACGCTGATGACATTCTTCTTTATCTTACTCCCCCGCGCAAATCCCTAAACGTCCCTTTTGACGTCCTTACCTCGTTAGGCAAGAATTCTGGCTTGACTATAAAGTGGGCTAAATCCTGTGTGTACGTTATTTCCGGCGGTTTGCCTCCGCTGCCGAATAGATTTCCCATTCAGGTTACTCAATTGGGCTTCAAATATTTGGGGATTTTTGTTACACTAGACCCTTCGCTTCGCTTCGAACGCAATCTTCTTCCCCCACTTCATAGATGAAGGCTGGTCGTGGCCCGATGGTGTAAATTACCTTTATCGCCGCTGGGCAGGTCCGCCCTTTTCAAGATGATGTCCCTACCGCGATTTCTTTACGCTCTCCAGAACTCTTATGATGACATCCCTGCTACTTACTTCCGGGAGGTAGAAGGTTTGCAGAGGCAGCTGATTTGGGACGGGCGTCCACGTATTGCCCTTGCGAAGCTCACCATCCCTTGGTATGATGGGGGCATGGCCCTTCCTGACATCAGAAGATATTATTGGGCCTCCCAGTTGTCCGCCATTAACCATTCGATATACTCACCCGGCCCGAATCCAGCTTTTGAAATGGACAAATTCCAGCTGCCGGGTGGAGACTTTAATAGAGTGCTTTATTCCAGGACTGCTGGGCAACAACTTACGGGACCGACTAGGATTGCTGTTAGTGTGTGGCGCGCTGCGAATGTGAGCATGGGCTGGGATGATCGAGTTACGCTGGCGACTCCACTTTATGCGTCTGAGCGTCTGGGATGTCTCTGGACTACGAAGGGGTTTGAACGCTGGGACATGATTGGAATCTGTAGAGTTGGTGAAAGGAGCGGTGAAGTCCTTCGAGACCCTTCGGAATGAATATGAATTGAGCGATCGAGAGTTTTTTTAGATATTTGCAGGTCCGTCATGCCCTGACCTCGGTTCTGGTCTCTGGTGCCGCCATCCCTGAATCCTCCCCCCTTGAGGACCGTATCCTGGACGGTCATCTCCCTGACAGCACTATCTCTTTGATCTATAAGAAGTTGATCAACAATCGAGCGGACCTGCTCGGCCGACTTAGAGAGGTGTGGGCCAGGGACGGGCTGGAATTGGACGACGAAGACTGGCAATCGGCTCTATCTTCCCCGAAAGAGGTCGCCATTCCCGCCCGTCTCCGTCTCGTCCAGCTTAAGATCTTACACCGGGTGTATGTCACTGGTCCTCGTTTGGTTGCGATGGGTTTTTCCCCGGATGGGCTGTGCAAGCGTGGGTGCGGGATGAGTGCTACGTTTCTTCATATTGTTTGGGAGTGCCCGAGGGTGGCTGATTATTGGACTAAGGTACTTGCGGTGATGACTGATGTGACTGGAATTGCCCTGGTGCCCGAGGCCCGGAGGTGCTTGCTGAACGTGTGGGAACCAACCGATTACACAGTGGCCCAGACGAGATGGGCGACCTTGGGGTATATGGTTGCGAAGCGAGACATAGCGCAGCTTTGGGGCTCGCAAAGACCCCCCACCGTGTCTGTGTGGGAAGAAAATATGGACTGGTCCATGTTCCGCGAAAAGACGGTATAGACAGCTAGGGGCAGACCAAGGGCGTGGACAAAGATCTGGTGTCAGTGGAACGCCTATCGCGGAAACATTTATACTCCTCCCCTGGTGGAGACCCCTGATGTTCCCTTGTCCCCTTAATTTGGCATTCCCGTAAGTTCGTACATTAAACATATAGCTCACTTGACCTCCCCTCTGTCCCCCCCACCCTGACTCGTCCTGTTGATTGCAACTTTGTATTCCTGATTAGTGAGCTTCTCCCCCCTCTAGGGCTGACTCTGTTCGTAACGCTATTCGCCTTTGTGTCCGTGTTTGTTTCTTTTTGATTTGTTCTAAAATCAGAAAAATTTTCTATCCTGTTCTACACTGTGTGCGGCATTTTGTATCCTGTTTCTGCCGGACCGCTGGGGTTTTGACCACTGATTTTGTACCATGTCATGCCTTGATTGTTTGCGGCCAGCCCATGCGGTTGTAGGCCTGTGTTTGTGAGCATAATTTCTGCTGCTTAATAAAAGTTTTTAACCAAAAAAAAAAAAAAAACAGTCTTAGTTCACGGAGCGCTCTGCTTCAGGGTACGTCGGCGTTGGTGTCTGAATATCCGACACGGTGTCCATTCCCTTTCCGCCTATATAGGCGGTCCTTTCATGTTATGCAACCCGTATCACAGGTGTTGCGTAATTCCTCCGCGCTAGGCTTTCTGGGATTTGTAGTCCGCTCTGATAGCGGCGCGCTAGAACGGCAAAGGCATGACGAGGGGAGGAATTCATGACAGTACATCCCCCTTCCATCTCACCACCCAACAGGGCCAGCACATAAAGGGTATCGGCGATGAAAAGCAGACACCAAGGGGGGTGCGTGAACCCCCGCAGCCGGCTCCCACGACTGCTCTTCCGGGCCATACCCTTTCCAATCCACTAGGTACCACAATTTGCCCCGACGCCATTTGGAATCCAGGATGCCCGCTACCTCGTACTCAACCTCCGAAGCCACCATCACAGGCGCCGGCGACACCCGTTTGGGCGAGGACCAGGGCTTCAACAATGAAACGTGGAACACCGGATGGATCCGCAAGATCTGGGGTAAGCACACCCTCATGTTCACAGGGCCGAGGCACTTGCTGATTCGATAGGGGCCCATGAATTTGGGATGGAACATGCTACGCTTCCGGAATCGGATGTTCCTTGTAGAGATCCAGACGTAGTCTCCCACCCTGTGTACCGGCCCAGGTCGTCTCCTTCGATCCGCCGAAGCTTTGTACCTCACCTTTGCCTCTTCCAGGAACGCACGAGATCGCATCAACGTGTGCTTGATGTGTGCCACCCTTTCGGCCGTTGCTGGTGGGTTGCTCTCCCTGATCTGATGGACAAAGGGCAAGAACCGTGGGTGATGCCCGTAGTTGCCGTAGAAGGGAGAGGTTTTAGTGGAACAATGCGTGGCGTTGTTGTAGGCGATCTCCGCAATCCATAGCATGTCCACCCATTCCTCCTTCCCCTGGTCGACAAAACAGCGCAAGTATTGCTTGAGGGACTGGTTCAGGCGTTCCGTTTGGCCGTCCTTCTGGGCGTGATAGCTCGTAGATAGGGCCGACCGGACGTGCAACGCTGAACACCAGGTCTTCCAGAACTGGGCGGTGAACTGCGAACCCCTGTCGGACACAATCACCCTGGGCAGGCCATGTAGCCTGACAATGTTCTTTAGCAACAACAATGCCAGTTCGCCAGCCGAAGGGACTTGTTTGCATGCAATGAAGTGCCCCATTTTGGTGAGGTAGTCCACCACCACCAATATCGCCGTATTCCCTCGATCCAAAGGTAGTCCTACTATGAAATCGAGAGAGATGTTATCCCACGGTCTGGTGGGTGTGGGTAGGGGTTGGAGAAGCCCTTGTGTTCGTCTGTGGTCGGCTTTCATGGCAGCACAAACGGAACATGCCGCACCCCACTTCCGCACATCTGCTCTCATGGCTGGCCACCAGAATTGCCTTCCCACATTCGCCTCAGTTTTCTCGAATCCCAGATGACCCGCACACGGGGATACATGGCACCACTCGTAGGCCTGTCTTTGGAGCCGAGGAGTGGGTAACAGCAGACTCTCACGGGTATGCCATCAGACACCCTCCATTCTATGTGACTGAGGAGCCACCTCCTCCACGCGAAGGTGCGAATCCCCCTCCGGATGCCTCTGAGGAACGTATCAGGCTGGATAACCCCTAAGACCACATGTGGGGGTATGATAGAGTGTTCTGTGACAGGTTTGGGTTCCTTGGTGTCCGATTGCCTTGACAGCGCGTCCGCTTTCCTGTTTTCGGTTCCAGGCCTGTAGGTGATGTGGAAGTGGAATCCGGAGAAAAAGATCATCCATCGCAGCTGACGGGGAGAAAGATGTTGGGTTGCTGTCATAAACTGCAAGTTCCTGTGGTCCGTATACACAGTGACGACGTGTCTAGCCCCCATCAACAGATGCCTCCACTCCGCTAACGCATCCTTGATCGCCAGGAGTTCTTTCTCCGCAATATGATAGTTGCGCTCTGTGTCGTTTAGTTTTCGTGACATGTACGCCACGGGGTGGAGCAACCCCGTTCCTGGATTACGTTGTGACAGTATGGCACCCAGTGCCACGTCTGATGCGTCCGCCTCCACCACGTAGGGAAGTTCCGGATCATGGTGAGCCAACACCGGGGCTGTACCGAAGGCCTTCTTCAGTGCCTCAAAGGTGTTCTGCGCCTCTCTGTTCCACTCGAACTCCTGGGATTTCCTTAGTAGCTGAGTGATTGGGGCTACCAATCCGGAAAACCCCTCGATGAACCGCCTGTAGAAGTTGGCGAAGCCTCTGAAGCTCTGGATGTCCTTAACCCCCCGTGGTACCGGCCATTCCTCCACTGCTCTGATCTTTCGCTCTGCCATTTCCTGTCCTCCTGGACTCAGCATCACCCCAAGGAATTCAACGGAAGTGAAATGAAAGTCACATTTACTGAGTTTACAGTATAGCATGTTCTCCCTTAGCTTCTGTAGAACGGATGAGACGTGTGGCACGTGATCCTCTTTCGTGTCCGAGTATATGAGGATATCATCGATGTATACGACGACGTATACATCCAACACATCCCGGAACACCTCATTCAGGAAGAACTGGAAGGCCGCAGGGGCGTTGCAGAGCCCGAACGGCATGACGAGGTACTCAAAAAGGCCGAACTGGGTCTTGAAGGCCGTTTTCCACTCGTCGCCGTCCCTCATGTGCACTAGATGGTAAGCCCCCTTGAGATCCAGCTTGGTGTACACCCTAGCCCTTTGTACCTGTTCCAGGAGAACGCTGATGAGGGGAAGGGGATATCTGTTCTTAATGGTAATCGCGTTCAAGGCCCTGAAGTCCACGCACGCCCTCAATTCACCGTTGGCCTTCGGAATAAAAAAGAGGGGCGATGCGGCCGGTGACTTGGATGGTCTGATGAATCCTAACTCCAGGAGCTTGGCTAGATAAGAACGCAGATGCAGGTTTTCGGGCTCAGTGAGGGCATACAGTCTACCGCTGGGAACGCTTGCTCCTGGTACCAAGTCGATCTGACAATCGTAAATCCTGTGGGGCGGGAGCACCTCCGCCTTCACTTCATCAAAGACGTCTTCGTATCCGTGATATACGCTAGGAAGCGTAACGACTTTCTCGGCTGCGGTGGCCACTGTATGTCTTCCGGTCTGTGGGGTGTCTTGCGGTTCCTGATGCATACCGCATCTTTGTTTGCAATACGGTGAAGACATTTCGATGTGATGCGTGGTCCAATCCACCGACAGGTTGTGCTTTTGTAGCCATGGCAGTCCCAATATGACTCCGTACTGCGGTGCTCTGATGATACTGAAATCGATTGTTTCAGCATGCCTTCTGCCGAACCTCACCGGCATCCCTCCCGTATGATGTCCGATGGGTCCGGTCACCAGACGTCTCCCGTCCACTGCATAGACGTCTTCGGGTCTTCCTTTGGGAAGGAGAGTGATCCCCAGTCTCTGTGCCTCGTTGTAATCCATGAAGAGGCCTGTGGCCCCCGAATCCACCATGGCCACCACAAGGAGCCATTGATCCTGGACCCCGACGAGTACCGGGATGAACAAATGCTGTCTTCCTCGTTGGTTGGAACTAGACATGGAAGGGATGTAGGTGTGACTCCAAGAGGCCCCTTCCGTTTTCCTGGAGTCCATCAGTTTTCCGCCTGTACGTCTACTACAGCCGTCACTGGCCTGGTTGTCCGGTATCGACTGCTCTTAGGCTTGGCAGGACACTCACGGACGTAGTGTCCTTTCTTGCCGCAATACAGGCAAAGACCCTGTTTCCGACGTGACTCCTTCTCTGCTGTAGTAAGGCTGGCTCTTATGGCTCCGATGTCCACGGGCTCGGTCTTGGCGGCGGAGCTGGTTTCGGGGCTCCCCACCGCGAGGTGAGAAGGCAAAGCCTTTCCTTTCTTCTTATGGTCACCTCTTCTCTCGCCCAGCCAGTGGTTCAAACGCAGAACCAGACTGATGAGACCTTCACAAGTCCTGGGTTGGGGATCTATTTGAGCCACGACGTCCTTGAGCTCGTCGCACAGTCCCTGGTGAAACAACGCTGTTTGTTTGGCAACAGGCCACTTTGTTTCAGCCACCAGCCGGCGAAACGCATTGAGGTATTGCAACAAGTCGTTATTGCCCTGTCTTAGTTCTAGCATTTCGCGGTCTGCGGTGTACGAGTCTGCCCTACGGTCGAAGACTCAAAGGAATTCCTCGCGGAACGCTCCCCAGTCACACAATAGAGGGTCGTCCCTGCTCACCAATGGGACCGCCCATTGCGCCGCATCACCAGCCAAATAAGACCAGAGAAAAGCCACCCTGGCTTGGCTTGTAGGGAAGGCCTTTGGTTTGCAGGATAGATGCAGCGCTACTTGCGTGAGGAACACCTGTACCGTTTTGGGGTCTCCGCTGTACCTCTCTGGTGTAGCCAGCGGCACTGAGATAGGCATCTCAACTACAACCGCAGGGGCTACGGTTGCGGAGGCAGGACCAGGCATCAAGGGGTCTCTCTGCATAGTGTCCAGCCGTGCCATTACGTCTGCAGATTCCTGCCGAGACGCTGTTAGTTCGATCTGTATGGTAGCCAACGCTGCCAATACCTCCTCCAATGTGGCCATGTCTGTCACCCGACCGGGGGATAGTTATGAGAAGCGGGTCGGATATTCTGTAATGACCTGGCGTTCCCGGGATCGGGGACAGACACCCACAGAACACATTACCAAATTATATGTGCTAAGGATTTATTGTTAATGTACAGGGTAAAGGGAAGTAAACATATAGAATGTTTTTCTGAAGTCACCAGGTCTTAATACGTTACCCCATTCACAGCGCTGGTGTATTGCACCGTCCTCCGCAAGTAGTACAAAAACACAGGGAATAACCTCTTATTGTGACCTAAATATCATTCAACATTTTTGGCAGTTACGTCAGTTATTTATACATGGGATGCATCTCATGACACAATAGACTTACCACATATTTGTTATTTATTATCAATTTATTCATCATTATACAAAAATATATACATATTTGAATTTTCTGCAGTTATCTTTTACATAAAAAACATAATAAATACAGCTAAATACCAATTAACGTGCGTTTTGTTGAGGTGCAACATATTAACTGAAGTTGTTGTTCTGGATAGAACCCCTCATTTTTCTTTTATGTGCAGATATGAGCATTCATCCCAGCATACATACTCACACTTACTCACATACAAACAACAGTGACAAAATACATAAATTATTGCAAACTTTGTGGTGATATATTATCAATGTCCAATGCAAGACTCCTCGTAGTGTAGTTTCAGTCTGTCTTAAATCGTGAAACAATCTATATATTCTTGTTGTAATCTTGATTTGGATTTCTTTTCCAATTTAGTTCTTATGATCTTTCAATTTGTCATATTCGAGGGTCTTTGTACGCATACAAAGACCCTCGAATATGACAAACAAACTACACTACGAGGAGTCTATATATTTATATATATAATCTAGTATATATTTTTGTATAATGATGAATAAATTGATAAAAAATAACAAATATGTGGTAAGTCTATTGTGTCATGAGATGCATCCCATGTATAAATAACTGACGTAACTGCCAAAAATGTTGAATGATATTTAGGTCACAATAAGAGGTTATTCCCTGTGTTTTTGTACTATTTGTTACTCCCACCTCTTGACCACAAACAAAATACGGAGTACCCTTGTTCCTATTACCGTCCTCCGCAAGTACAACGGTCCCGTTGCACGCCAACGGAGGGCACTGTGCTAAAAGCGGCCGACAATGCCGTTCGATAGCTGTGAGGGGTCTTTACTCTCTGGCGTAGGGCAGCAGGCGTGAGGAAGGTGGGAGTCGCCCAGCCAGGTTCTCTACCACTCCTTCCTTAGGGGATACGGGGAGCAGCCGCTCTACTGGTATCCCTTAAGCTGTTCTCGCTGCTATTCCCCAGGGGACTGTGACGCGGCAACACCTCCCGGTGTGCGTCTACAGTGCCCAACAAGAACTCGAAAAAGAGAGGTGGTCGAGAGCAGCCGCTCGATCTGACCTACCCCTTTGCTAGGACCGCGGAGACGCCGCAAACTCCTCCCGGAGTGCGTCTCAACACGTAATCCCGGACTAGCACAAGGACGGGGGCTGGGAGCTACGGCTCACACCAACCTCCATTTTCCTGGCCTTTGCTAAGACCCTTGGACCGGGCTGGGAGCAGCCGCTCCTACCAGCCGCAACTCAGGACCCTGAGCCGAGCCTCGCTGACTCGTCCGAGTCAGAGGACGCCTTGCGCGCTGCAGACCACCGTCAAGAATTAAACAGAGACACGGGGCTAAGAGCGGAAGCTCCTTCCTACCTCCGTTCTCTTTAAGATCCACGATAGCCTCAACAGTCTTAGTTCACGGAGCACTCTGCTTCAGGGTACGTCGGCGTTGGTGTCTGAATATCCGACACGGCGTCCATTCCCTTTCTGCCTATATAGGCGGTCCTTTCATGTTATGCAACCCGTATCACAGGTGTTGCGTAATTCCTCCGCGCTAGGCTTTCTGGGATTTGTAGTCCGCTCTGATAGCGGCGCGCTAGAACGGCGAAGGCATGACGAGGGGAGGAATTCATGACAACGTTCATGTGGTCGTAGTGTGTGTGATGCCATTGCACATTCCTCATTTCCTTTACCTTGAGTCACTACAGCGCCATTGCCAATGCTATCAGTATCATCAGTGGTAGAGCACTTATTGCCTGGTAGATATGGACTCAGAAGTGCTGCATTGAGCAGTTTTCACTTCAATCTAAACACAAATCAAACATTCTTATTGAAAAGGTTGTGAAGTGGTTCAGCAATCACCGCAACATTTTCAGTACATTTTGAATAAAATTCATACATTCCTATGAGGAGGACCCCGAGAGTAGGGCCCTGAACCCCCCTACCTGTCCTGGACACTAGAGACACCACGGAAAACCAGGAGGCGGCAAGGGTTAACCTGTTGCTCCCGACCTCCTCCTTGTAGGAAGAAGGAGGTGGCTTTACGGTAAAGGACCAATCAGGAAGGCCGACAAGAAAAGAAAAGGCTAAGACTGAAGACGCGGGGAGACCCGATGAGGAGGAGTGTGCATCAAGTTGTAGCAGCTGGATGCCAGAGGAGAGAAGAGGGAAGAGACGTTGAGAAAACGGGATGACGACGGCAATGATAACCAGGACGAAGGAGAGGAGCGGAGCGAGGATTGGTGGATCCCCACCTCCCCCAGGAGGTGCGAAAACGCCGCCGCAGCTCAGGAGAGCTGCGGCTAGGACGGTGAGTGAACCGCGCCAAGTGAGGGCACCAAGCTAGAAGGGGAGAGCATATTGAGGTACAGGGAGGCAGTCATGGGGGTGTTGTACTGCACCAAAGTAAGCCAAATATTGTCTTTTCTTTCATTTTTTTTTTTTTTTTTCATTTTTTATTTTTTTTTTATTTTTAAGAAAGACCTTTATTCGTCCAATGCACAGTGTACACATCTGCGTTGCTTACAACCCAGTCGGGCCAGCCGCAGTCAGCGGAGTTCGGAGCATATAAAGAGAATAAACACAGCTTCAAGCCCGGCAACCCTGGGGTCCAGCAGCGTATAACAACATTTCACATTACATCATGACGTGTACATCGTTAGTGTTCAGCATGTGTGCGGTCTATGGGTTTTTCAGCATGGATACAGTGGTTCTAGGTGGGTGCGCTGAAACTACCCCTATCTGTGTCTGTAACGATGATCGTGTCCGTCGCTACCAATGCTTATCGGTTGCGAGTGTTCCTATGAGAGTCGGCAGTAGGACGGGTGTATCATCGTGTGAAGGAGCATGGAGGGTGTTTAGCGACTTAAGGTGAATGGGGCGTGTAACTTCCATGTGTATCCGCATCAGCGGGGAGAAATGTACTGCGCCTCAGTGCCCATGTGGGGTGTCCATTCCTCGGCCGCTACACCTGAGGGTGTCCTGTGACGTGAAATGATATATAGCATGGAGTTGTGTGCGTATGGACATGGTCTAACAGAGGATGAACTCAGATCAACAACCAACTATAAAACAGGGGGGACAAGGGTTTCGCGGGAGGTGGGTAGGGGTAGGTGTGTGTAGAGTTCGCCATAGCGTCTGGTAGGTAGAAGCCCGTGTTAGTATGTCAACCGTGTCTCGCGGGGTAGGCAGGCGGGGGGGGGGCCGGGGCCCAGGGGAGCGCGTGTCTTCCGTGGAGCAAGGCCATTAGTGGGGGGGTCTTCCGAGCGGTCGGAGGGTGCGACGTCGCGGCGTATTGCCCGGGCCGTCGCCGCCGTTGTCAGGTGGTGGCGTGGCATCGGGATTGGGGTGAGTGGTGGCAGTATGAAACATAAAAACAGCAGTCAGATAGTGTGCCGAGACCGACGGCAATAGGGAGTCATATGGAGTGTCATGTGTAATCAGTGTGGTGCCGTAGCAGGAAAGGGTGGAGTGGGAGTGCATGTGTCTTCACGTGATTCCCTGTTCCACGCATTTCTGCAGGAAGGAGTGTAGTATGCCCTCCCATTGGTGTGCAATGGGGAACTTCCTGAGCCCCGCCGTTTCCTCCCGCTGTAGAACAGAGTGTTCAGCTCGCGCCCAATTAGTCAGTGACAAGCACCAGTGTCGGAGGTGAGGGGGTGTGGCAGCCTTCCATCTCTTGGTGAGCAGTCGTTTGGCCGTGATAAGTCCGAGGTCCCAGAATCTAGCTTGGACTCTATTTAGGTGAGTGCGTTTATATAGCCCCAGTATACAGGCTTCCCATGTGTTCGGTACATGTTCCCCAGTACAGTGTCTGAGTATCTTAGTCACACCTTCCCAATACTGCTGTAGGGCGGGGCAGAGCCATAGCATGTGAAGGAGATCCGCGCCTATGAGGGAACAGCGGCCACAGGCAGTGTCAGTTACAGAGAAGTATTTATTTATGTTATCAGGGGTGAGGTATGCACGGTGTAAGATATAAAATTGTATGATTTTAAAACGGGGGCTGCGGGGGATGTTCACTGGGCCAGCGAGGATCATGGCCCATTCCTTGTCCGTCCAGTCCCGCCCTCTGTCCGCCGCCCACTTTTCCCGTAGGCGTGCAGTCGCCGGGCATGTATGTAGGAGAAGTGCTTGTGTCAACCAATGAATGATGTGGGTGCCGTTGCTCATGACATGTAAGTACTGTATGAAGTGGTGTGTCGGTGGTTCACTAGACATGTCTCCCCAGGCGGCGGTCAACGCGTGAACGAGAGACGCGTGTGTCAGGAACTGACCAGCCGGGAGGGACGTGTCCTCCGCGAGGGTTGCAAAGGGTATAAGGGCTCCGTCGGAGTATAGGTCACCCAAAGTCTCCACCTCCGCGGTGACCCAGCCGTTCAACCGCGCAGCGGTCAGGGTCCCCGCCGTCGTCGGGGTGCCTAATAGTGGCAATATCGGCGCGTAGGGCGTCGTCGCTCGTGTTAGGCGCAAACATCGGAGGAAGCATTTGCGCGCCACTGCGAGCAGTAGTTGCGATGGTTTGGGAGTCCGAGTCAGCGGGTGGAACAGTGTTTGTATTTGGGGCTGGGACCAAACGGCGGTGTCTGTAGCCGTGTCACTCAGGTTCTTACCACCCAGCCAGCACAACACCCACTGCATTTGTGCAGCCAGATAATATAACTCCGCGTTGGGAACCGCCAGTCCGCCCTCCGTAGTGGGCATGTATAGCTTCGTCAGCGCTACCCGGGGTCGGCCTTTGTTCCAAATCAGGGTTCGGAGCAGAACTTCAATGTCCCGGAACACCCGGGTAGGCACATACGTTGGTATGTTCGCGAAATAGTACAACAGCCGCGGGAGTACTATCATTTTAGCCAAGGTAGTGCGACTAGGGACATTGAGTGGTAGAGTATTCCAGAACCCCACCTGCGCTCTGGTGGAGGCGATCGCCCTCATCAGGTTGCCTTCCAGGATGTCTGTCGGGTCTCGGTAGACGTATATCCCCAGATATCTAAACGTGCTGGGATACCACTGCAACCTTCCCCCCCCCGATGTGTATGTCACATTCGGGAACGTTCGGGTCGAACGAGTAGGCCCCCGATTTGGCCCAGTTCACTCGCAGTCCCGACATTTCCTCGAAGGTGCCGAAAATGTCGGTGAGGGATCCCGGGACATCGGTGAGGTCCCTGACGTAAAGAAGCAGGTCGTCAGCGTATAAGGATACTACATGCAATCCGTCCGCCAACGGTATTCCCCAGTCGGCTCCTTGCAACCGGAGCATCTCGGCTAGGGGTTCCACAGCTAGGGAGAACAGCAGGGGTGACAGCGGACAACCTTGCCTAGTGCCTCTCTGTACACGGATGGAGTCAGAGAGTAATGTCCCTGTGCGGACCCGGACCGTGGGCTCGCGGTATAGGAGGCCTACCATCATCAGATAGTCATCCCCCAGCTCAAACTTTTCCAACGCCGCACGCAGGTAGGGCCACTCCACCGAGTCAAAAGCCTTCTCCAGGTCAAGCACAAGGCATCCCGCTCTCGGCCATTTTCTCGTGGCGTACTCCTGCAGGCGAAATAATCGTCGGATATTGTGTAATGTGTGTCTCGTCGGCACAAATCCGTTTTGGTCGTGATGTACCAACGTAGGCACGAAGGGGGCCAGCCTGCGGGCAAGCGCGGAGGCAAGGATTTTATAGTCCGTGTTCAAAAGCGCGAGAGGGCGATAGGATCCCAGCTGGGTGCTATCCCTTCCAGGTTTGGGCAAAGAGATAAGCGTCGCCTCATTGAGGGTCGGGGGCAGGGCGAAATCGTCAGTGGCTGCGGAAAACATCTTCGCCAGTTGTGGGATCAGGATGACCGAGGCGGCCTTGTAAAACTCGGCCGGTAAGCCATCCGGTCCCGGAGTTTTTCCGTTCGAGAGGTTAAATATGGTGTCTCGGAGTTCCTCGGGGTCAAGCGGTGCCCCCAGTTCGCCCTGTTGCGTCGCAGTCAAGGTGGGTAGCCGTAGTTCAGACAGATAGTTGACAATGGTGGGCAGGGAGACTTGGAGGCGGGAGCGGTACAGATCAGTGTAGTGTTCCGTGAATGCCTCATGTATTTGGCGCTGAGAGTATAGTGTCCTGCCATCCCCGGTTTGTATGTTCGATATCGGAGCTGATCGGTCTTCCCGTGCGATCAGCCAGGTCAGTAGTCTGCCCGGCCTATCACCTTGTCTATGTATCCGGGCAGAGTGTGCCGCAAAGTTGACACATTTCAAACGGTCCAACAGGCGGCCATGTTCCGTGCGAGCTGCAGTCAGTCGGGCGCTCTCACCTCCATCCGCAGGGCATTCGAGGTCAAGCAGTTCCGATTCCAGTCGCGTCAGATCACGTTCAAGCTGGCGTCTCATGTGACCCTGTGTCCCTAGACAATACCCCCGTGTCACCACTTTGAAAGCGTCCCATTCGATTTGGGGGGAGGATGCTGAGTCAGCATTGAGTTCAAAGTATTGAGCTGATTGTGTGAGCAGTGAGTTCCGGAACGATGCATCAAGTAAAACGTCCGGCTGAAGGTGCCAGGTGGGAATGGGGGGATGTGGGACGTCCCATGCAATGGCCAATGTGTGAGGGTTGTGATCAGAGTGGGTGCGGCCCATATACTGGGAATCTAGGACTAGTGGAAGGATGTCTGGGGAAACCATGTATCTGTCTAAGCGGACATGTAGCGCATGCGCACCCGACCAGTAGGAGTACGTGCGTGTCGTGGGGTTGCGGGTTCTCCATGCATCCTGCAGCCGCCATTGTTGGGCCCAGTTGAGGAGAGCTTTCGATGTGACGTGTGCCTGTGCGCTAGGTGGGGGAGCAGTGGACCTATCTAAGTGTACGTCCAGGACGCTGTTATAATCGCCGCCGAGTATCCATGGAAGCCCATGCCAGGGCGCCAGCGCTGTGGAGAGGCTGTCGAGGAAACCGCCTTGTTCAGTGTTAGGGAAGTACATGGAGGCAAGTACTATCGGATGTCCATCGAGCCTACCCCTAACTATCACATACCGGCCTCCCACATCTATCTGCGTGTCCATGACTGCCCAGGGAGTGCCCGGCCTTACCCATATGAGCGCCCCACGGGCATAGGAGGAATATTCGGTAGCGTAGATTTGTCCGCGCCATCTCCTACGCAGCGCGTGTACCTCAGCCTTATTGAGATGTGTTTCCTGTAATAAGGCTACATGGAATTTGTGGCGGCGCAAGTATGAGTATATTTGTAACGCCTCGATGGTGTGTGCATACCTCTCACATTCCATGTACAGATCTGAATCTCAGCCATACCCACTATCTCGGTACGGGGCCTCCGCCTCCTTCGCCGCCCATCCCCCAGGCGACCGACCCCCAAGGCCACTCGTCCCCCCCCCTCCACCCCCTGCAGGCACAGATATCGACATGTTCAACAAGGGCATAGGCAGTACTCTGAGGTGGGGAAGAAGGAATATAACTGGGGTCACTAATAGTGCAAAACAGTAAAAAATACCAAGAGGTCGGCAACAGAACATGTTGCCGTCCAAACACGCCAATAGGCGAAAGTTTAGCGTTCAAGTCTAGGGGGCAGCTTGAGCTAGGTATCAAGAAGGTAGTCTCTCAAAGTCCTATCAAGTGATACCGGACTGTTGCCCTTCCCCGGGCCATCAATAGTTCCCTCCACGCAGTCTACTGCAACCTCCGATTAGGCCTTATCTGGCCCAGTTGTTCTGCCCCTGGGTGACTGTGTACGTATCATTAATGACATCGGGCCAAGTTCCCCAAGCATGCGGGAGAGGAGTGTGGCTACATGACAAGAACGGAGGTCGCAGCAAACCCACCCTCCAATCGCCTGCTTTAGCGTCCATACCTCTCAGGTGAGTACTCACAGCGTCAGGACCTCTCCGTCTGTTTCCAGGGCGGTGAGGGGTTTCTCCATGTGCAGCTGTGACCGCAGCAGTTCAGCAAACGTTCGCCCATGAGTCCCGCCTCCTCCGCCCCGGTGTCAGCTATCGGTCACACATGCCATAAGTCAATGTAGCATGTCGGCCGTTTGTGGCGTGACATCTGGAAGCTCCACCGAAAGTTGAGAATCCGAAATTCCGTAGATGGCTTCATCGTCATCGCTGTGTGCCAATGGCGGACTCGTGGCTCGCGTGTTCTCCGAGGTTGGCGAGGTGCTGATTTGGGAGACTCTCCTGAGGGCGTCTTGTTGTTCCTGAAGTATTTGGTCCATTGGCGGGGAGTGGTGGGTCGCGTCGCCCGGGCGGTCAGTTGCGTGGCCTTTGTTCCTTCGCCTACGCCGTGGTCCGCGGCCCCGGGGCCGCGGCTCAGGATGTTGCGCATTTCTCGGCGCCGTGTCTGTTCCGCTGTCGAGCCAGTCGCTCACCTCCACAGGGTTGTTGAAGAAATAAGTTTTGTCTCGCGCCACTACTCTGAGCTTTGCGGGGAAGAGTAGGGAGTACTTGAGGCCTGCCTCCCGTAGTCGGCGCTTTACTTCCAGAAAGTCATGACGTTGACGTTGGACCTGTATGGTGTAGTCCGGGAAAAACATCACCGTGACGTTATCAATCCGGACCTCCCCGAGACGTCTGGTTTCCCTCAAAATGGTGTCCCTGTCCCGGTAGTTCAGGACCTTAAAGAGTAGCGGCCTTGCGTTGGAACCGGTGGCATAAGGCCTCGTGGGTACTCGATGCGCCCTTTCCACCACGAATTGCGGTGAGAGCGTGTCCGCAGGTAACAGCTCACGTATCCAATCCTCCACGCGTTGAGCCGGCCTGGTGCCTTCCCATTTCTCCGGGACACCGACGAGCCTGATGTTATTGCGTCTCGCCCTCCCTTCCGCATCCTCAGCACGGTCTTCTAGGAATTCTACTCTTGCCAAGAGGTCTTGCACTTGCTTGTCAGTTTGGGAGACAGCGGGACCAAGGTCATTCACTGTCCCCTCCAGTGTTTTAGTGCGATCAGCCAGTTTCTTGTGGTCGTCTCGCAAGTGGGTAAGGTCTATGGCTACTCCGTCTATCTTAGATTCCAGGGACGTCCTGGTTTGTTGAAGGGATTGTTCCAAGCGTTCCATGGCAGCAAGCATGTTGTCTAACCGTGAAGTGACCTGTTCCGCCGCCATTTTGCGTGATGTCGTATCAGATTTTCCTTTCAGCGGGGCTCCTCCGGTGCCAGTGCGAGTCCTCACCCCTCCGGACATGTGCGAGGTAGCTCCACCAGCGGTGAAGCCAGGGGACGGGGTGGCAGTCGTTCCCAGGTTCAGCTATGTCGTCCGGGCACGGGGAGGGTGCAGTCGACGTCTGCTTCCGCGAGGCCGCGTGGACCGTCCGTAGCGTGCTTCCTGCTTGAGGGGCGCAGGTGTACAGCGGTGTGTCGCAACAGGCTGTCAACGTCAGTGTTGCGTGCCTCTTGCAGGCAGCCGAGTCCCCAGGTAGGTGCGAGCCCACAGGTGCAGATGTTCCGGGTCTTCTACCAGGTCAATGGAGGGAATCAGTTCGCGGTCCGCGATCTCCAGGGGGTTCAGGAGTATCTAGCACGGTCTTGGCGTGTCGTCTGGCGGCTGCGCAGCGGAGCACCGTTGCGGCCCCCAAAGTGTAGTTAGTGTGGCAAGTGGGCCGGGCCCCCAGCGTCCATCCCACGCAGAGCTTCACTCCCCGAGAAGGTGGGTTGCGCCTTGGAAGTCCACCACCGGCTGGCACTGTGTCTCGTGGGGCAGCCCCAGGGGAGCTCCAGTTCAGGAAAGCCACTGACCCCTGCTCAGGTCGGTCAACGAGTAGTGAGGAGGTGCAGGGCTAGGCGTGGTATGAGGGCTGCATCCACTCATGTGCTGCTGGCGTGGTCTGGTCGTGTTGGGGGTCAGACCCTTCGTGCAGCCCGGGCACTGACGTGGCAGGGGTGTCAACGGGCGGGGGGTCGCCGCAATGCCTACCAGTCAGGTCAGCGAGGCCCACACGCCTCCATCTCCGATCCGCTCCCCGGTCACCGGCCCCGTCTCTTCTGAAGTGCAGCGGTCAGTGCGTCAGCTGCTCCACAAGGGCGGGTGCCATCCGCATCATGGCGCTCAGGCGGGCGCCAGCCGGTCAGTCCAACCGCAGCAGCTGCAAGGCGAGGGGGGGGGAGAAGGGTGCCCGCCAAGGAGACCAGGCAACGGCTGAGTCTGGGGTCCGAAGTCCGGCCGCCCCCCGAAGCCGCGTTGCGGAGCCAGGTCAATGGGCCTCTGCCTCGGGCCCCCGTCGGCTTCCCTGGTGCTCCGGTCGCAGCAAAGGCCCTCAAGCGAGGCCGTCGCCCCACTCCCGGGCAGACAGCTCCGTGAGCGCAGTCCCGGCCCGCGTCGCCGGTAGTGCAGGATCCCGGTCTCACCCGCGACGTCCGTATGTCGCACTCGGCTCCGCTCCAGCAATGGGGTGAGGGGGGTGCAGGGGGCAGGTCGCCTGGGGACCCCCCGAAGTCCGGGCTCCAACGTGGGTGAAAGCGGGCAAGTCCGGACCCTAGGCCGCGATTTTGGGGCCCTGGTGCACGGCCAAGTCCCCGACCTCTCGTGGCCGCCCTCACCGGTCGCGTGACAGCAAGTCCCGCTTGGGGGCCGCAGGAAAGTCCGGTGCTCCGGCGGCGGTCCTCGAGAATGAAAATCGGCCAGATCGCCGGAGGTGCTTAGTTGGTGGTCCGCATGCAGTTTCAGGCGGTTACAGCTGAAATTGACGGATAAATCGCCCGGGGAAGGGGAGGCTCAGCTCGGAGCTCTACCCGGGTGCTACCGTCCTCATTGCGTGCCTAGCCACGCCCCATTGTCTTTTCTTTCATGAGGATATTTCCTTGGTTACTGTCTTTATTTTTCTTTCACCGTTTACCGATGTCTTGGGCTAATACTCGTCTCTGATGATTCTCTTCCGTTGACTCCTGACTGACTCAGCTTGAATTACCTACACTGAAAGGGGGTAAAGGGACAGTTAAGCCCTGGGACACATTAAATAGGCTTTAACCCCCTCTTCATGCAGAACGTGGTGTGGTGACAGATACAATCCCATCTCCTGACCTAGAACTTTTCCGAGAACCCGAGTCTCACCGTCCTGTTTTGTTCTTTTCCTTTCAAGCCATCTGGGAGACGGACAGTCGAAGGGGATATCAGGAATCACACCAGAAGAGACTCTCCGACCACCCACCAGGACAGCAGCTCAAGAAGAACTCTACAAACTACAAATAAACCGTAACAATTGATAAACACCTAAAGCCTCCTAGCTTCTATTTCTGCCCATCCCTCCCACAATTCCCTTAAACTCAAGTTGTTGGTCACAGTGTTTTGGAGCAGGTGTTTCAATGACTGTCAACAGGCCTGGCCATAGTAAAATCCCTTTAGTTGAAACCTCATGCCCAATATTTTCAACCAACCATACATTTATCACTTTTTTAAATCTCAATCCTCTTTTCCGGAAGGCTCTCAAGACATCCTAAGTGTACGCATATGCTTATCTAAATCTTTGCCGAAAATCAAAGCATTGTTTTGGAAAACCAAAACTTCAGCGAGACCATTCACCTCCTCTGCCCTCCTCCTTTGGAATATGGCTGCTGCAAAGGCGAGACCAGATGGCATCGTGTGAAACTGATCTACTCCATCAGGAGCCACAAATGTCCTCATATGTCTTGACTCCTTCCTCAATAGCACTTGATGATATCCTGAGGCCATATCCAATTTTGAGAAGATTTTTGCTCCAGCAAGTATTGTCATTTCACCTATTATGGGTAAAGGGTGATGTGGGAAAGCTCTGTTTTTGTATGGTCACCCACACATTTTTTTTTCCAGTGCTGATGGATTTGACTCTGAAAGTGCACTGAAACCTGCTAACCAGACACCAGTGCCAGTGCTCACACCCAAACACTGTTACATGTGAATTGGTAACCCCAGTTGGCAAAGACTTTAACCCGCGTACAAGTCACTGGTATGTGGTACCTGTGGAACCCAGGGCAGGGCCATTAAAGGGATCATTATGGCCTGAAGCTCTGTTTGTGCCACCCTGAGTGACCCAACTAATCAGATGTTAGCAGGTCTGCCATTACAGACTGCAGAAACAGTGCAAACTTCTCAAACTCAACTTTGTTTTCCATGGCATCTTTCTTTCTCTGTCTCTGTTGGACTTTTCTGCTGTCTGCCTCTATCTTTTCCACTAATTTTGCATCTCTAACTTTCCATAACTTGCCTCTGCCTCTCTCTGTGCCCCAGAATCTCTGTCTTTTTCACTGCGCCTGTGTCTGCCTCTTTTCTGCTTTTCCACTCTCTCTCTTCCACTGATGGTGCCTGCCTCTTTCAATGCCCCATTCTTTGCCTCTCTTTAGCTTTCATTTATGGCCGTGGCGTAGCCTGCCAGAACCAAAAACAAACCTTAGAAATATTTCCTTGCATTTAAACGGCACTCCCATGCAACAACTTCACGTCGCACAAACGAAAACACGCTGGGGTTAGTTCCACCAAACGAGAAGAATATCCTGTTGTCAAAATCCGGGCCTATTTATAATTCTTGGTCTGTGGATTTGGCACTTTATTTTGAAAAAAATTAGGACAGTAGCAATTTAGTGCAAAAGTCTGATTTGGGTGCCTGAAAAAGAATTCTTTTTAATACCCCAAACAGCTGTGTCAAAGCTTTTCCTGTTGAGCGAGCAGAAAATAAAATGTTAAGATCAATTTTTTAAGTAGCTTTTTTAGTCTATGCTGCCCAGCATTAGTAAAGCCTATTGGTCCAAACAGCAAGGCTTATTGTCTGTGCCAACGCTTGTTTTATTTGGGCTCTGGACCTGCTGATCTCCACCGATTCAGGTGGGGAGTGCGCGCTGAGCGGCGTGGTGGATCCTCCTGCGGCTAAAGTACTACGTTATTGGACAATTTCTTTCCCAAGAGGGGCGCCCCACAGACCCCTACATTAGTCCCAAGGGGTCAGGATACCTCTATCCTGACCCCTCATATCCTATTTACACTTCATTGCCCCACCCCGAAAACCATGTCCCAATTCACAAAATGGCAGCTGCAACTTTTCTCTCGGATTCCAGCCAGACAATCACAGCTTTGCTGTTGGCGCGTGGATCCGCTCCCAAGATATACATAAATCTTTTTTTTTCTTAAAGAACTCCAAAACTACTGAACAGATTTTCACCAAATTACAAAGAGCTCTTTCTGGGACAAGATCTAGATTTTTGCCAAATGTGGTGTAATTCCATTCAGCGTTTTGTGCTGTAGTCCTGTCAAAAATCCTATGGGAATTTGCATGGGGAAAATGTGTTTTGGGACCCCCCCCCATCTCACCTTTTTCTTGGTCCCTGCTTGACGATTCACCCCAAAACTATCTCTCTCTTTCTCTCTGTCTTAGTTAGGTGTCGAAATAAGGTAACAAGCATTTGCAATGCAATAGGTCTCGCATTAGGAAAGTTTGAGCTATTGGTCTTGTAAATGACACATTTTTTATTTATGTGTTTGTTTTCAAAATAGCGAAATTAATAGCTTTGTCATTTTCAATGCCAATACTTTTATCTTTTGTAATTGTGACACCTATAGGCATTTGTAATGCAACATGTTTTGTATTTACGTGACTTAGATGTATTGATATTACAAATAACAATGGCTTTTAATTTTTTTCAATAATTAATACTTAAATAAAAGTTATTGTAACTTATAATGGCAATATCTTAAACTTTTGTAAATAACTTTTGTGAAGAATATGTTCAGTGTATTTTATTGTGATGAAAATCCAAGAACAGAAGTGAAATATTACCAACTTTTTGTGACATTTGTAATAAAGCTTGAAACATTGAGAGAACATATTTGAACCAGTTGTTGTTGAATGGTTGCACAGATTGATACTGTGGTGGCGCTGAGTGATGGTGTGGCGTTTAGTGATGTTATGGTGCCCCTGAGTGATGCTGTGGTGCCCCTGAGTGATGCTGTGGTGCCCCTGAGTGATGCTGTGGTGGTGCCATAGATTGAGTGAGGGCGATAGATAGGGTCAGGGCGATAGATAGGGTCAGGGCGATAGATAGGGTCAGGGCGATAGATAGGGTCAGGGCGATAGATAGGGTCAGGGCGATAGATAGATGTGTGCGGTTGTGTGTGTGCGGTTGTATGTGTGCGGTTGTGTGTGTGCGGTTGTATGTGTGTGGTTGTATGTGTGTGGTTGTATGTGTGTGGTTGTATGTGTGTGGTTGGGTGTGTGGTTGGGCGTGGTTGTGTGCGTGGTTGTGTGCGTGGTTGTGTGCGTGGTTGTGTGCGTGGTTGTGTGTGTGTGCGTGGTTGTATGTGTGTGAGGGTGTGAGTGAGGGTGTGTGATGGTGAGGTGTGAGGGTGGGTGAGGATGAGGCTGTGAGGGTGTGTGATGGTGAGGTGTGAGGGTGAGTGAGGATGAGGGTGTGAGGGGGTGTGAAGGTGAGTGTGTGTGGGGGTGTGATGGTGTGAGTGAGGGTGTGAGGATGTGAGGGTGTGTGATGGTGAGGAGGTGTGATGGTGAGGAGGTGTGATGGTGAGGAGGTGTGATGGTGAGGAGGTGTGATGGTGAGGAGGTGTGAGGGTGAGGAGGTGTGAGGGTGAGGAGGTGTGAGGGTGAGGAGGTGTGAGGGTGAGGAGGTGTGAGGGTGAGGAGGTGTGAGGGTGAGGAGGTGTGAGGGTGAGGAGGTGTGAGGGTGAGGAGGGGTGAGGAGGTGTGAGGGTGAGTGAGGTGTGAGGGTGAGTGAGGATGAGGGTTTGAGGGTGAGTGAGGATGAGGGGGTGAAGGTGAGTGAGGGTGGGTGAGGGTGCGAGGGTGGGTGAGGGTGCGAGGGTGGGTGAGGATGTGAAGGTGTGATGGTGAGGAGGTGTGAGGGTGAGTGTGTGTGAGGGTGTGAAGGTGAGTGAGGGTGTGAGGGTGGGTGAGGGGTGTGAGGGTGGGTGAGGATGAGGGGGTGAGGGGTGAGAGGGTGGGTGAGGGTGTGAGTGAGGGCGTGAGGATGTGAGGGTGTGTGAAGGTGAGGAGGTGTGATGTGAGTGAGGGTGGGTGAATGAGGGTGTGAGGGTGACGAGGGTGAGTGATGGTGTGTGAGGCGGAGGGTGTGAGGGTGAGGGTGAGTGAGGGTGAGTGAGGGTGTGTGAGGGGTGAAGGTGAGAGGGTGTGAGGGTGAGTGAGGGTGGGAGGGTGAGTGAGGGTGGGAGGGGGAGTGCGGGTGTGTGAGGGTGAGTGCGGGTGTGTGAGGGTGAGTGCGGGTGTAGGAGGATGAGGGGGTGAGGGGTGAAGGTGAGGGGGTGTGAAGGTGAGTGGGGGTGTGAGGGTGATGGGGTGTGAGGGTGAGTGATGGGGGGGTGAGGCTGAGGGTGTGAGGGAGAGTGAGGGGGGGTGAGGGTGAGTGAGGGTGTGTGAGGGTGTAAGGGTGAGTGAGGGTGTGAGGGTGAGGGATGGTGTATGAGGATGAGGGGGTGAGGGGGTGAGGGTGTGTGAGGGTGAGGGGGTGTGAGGGTGTGAAGGTGAGTGAGGGGTGAGGGTGAGTGCGGGTGTGAGGGTTGTGAGGGTGAGGGGTGTGTGAGGATGAGGGGGTGAGGGGGTGTGAAGGTGAGTGATGGTGTGTGAGGGTTGGTGAGGGTGCGAGGATGTGAGGGTATGCGATGGTGAGGAGGTGTGAGGGTGAGTGAGGATGAGGGGGTGAGGGTGTGAGGGTGGGGGGTGTCAAAGTGAGTGAGGGTGTGTGAGGGTGAATGAGGGTGTGTGAGGGTGGGTGAGGGGGTGTGATGGTGAGGAGGTGTGAGGGTGAATGAGGATGAGGGGATGAGGGGATGAGGGGGTGAGGGGGTGTTAGGGTGTGAGTGAGGGTAAGGGTGTGTTGGTGAGGGTGTGTTGGTGGGTGAGGATGTGAGGGTGTGTGATGGTAAGGAGGTGTGAGGGTGAGTGAGGATGAGGGTGTGTGAGGGTATGAAGGTGGGTGAGGGTGTGAGTGAGGGTGGGTGAGGGGCTAAGGCGAGTGAGGGGGTGAGGGTGAGTGAGGGTGTGTGAGGATAAGGGTGAGGGGGGTGAGGGGGTGTGACGGTCTGAAGGTGTCTGAAGGTGTGTGAGGGTGTGTGAGGGTGTGTGAGTGAGGATGAGTGAGGATGAGTGAGGGTAGGGTGAGGCGGTGTGAGGGTGAGGAGGTGTGAGGGTGAGGAGGTGTGAGGGTGAGGAGGTGTGAGGGTGAGGAGGTGTGAGGGTGAGTGAGGGTGAGTGAGGGTGTGAGGCCTGCAGTTTTGGCCTGCAGGTGGCGATAGGCGACCACGTCCCGAAAGAAGGTTCACATCACAGGAGGGGGATAAAAGTTTGCGGCATTTAAAAACCAGTGGCTTACATAATGTCATCGACTTTCACTTAAAATAGTCACTCTCAGTGAGAGACGGGTAGATTCCATGTGCGGCAAGAGGGCCTGTAAGCCGACATCACAGGGTGTGGATAGAGGGGAGGGTGTAAGTAGGGAGGGAGAGCGAGAGCAGGGAGATGAGAGAAGAGTTGAAGAGAAAGGCAGAGGGGAAAAGAAATTGTATTGAGGCGGTTGATATAAAGCAGAGAAGAGAGAAACAAAGGGGCAATATGTAGGAAAAAAGGCTTCATTTGTGTAGCTTTCGTGAGTGTCTGCCACCAGGACAATTAAATTCACTCAGTGAAGGCGCTGTTTAACAGTGGGCTATACAAAACTAATCTATCAGGTTTTTTTTGCTTAAAGTCCAAAATCATTGTGTTGTTTGAAAGTTTATTTGTTCAGGCAGTCCTGTATTTTTAGTCATCGCCACTTGTATGTTGGACCGGGGAAACCCATGCTTGAATGGGAACAAAGCTAAGTGCCTACTGTAACGCACAAAGGAATCTATTTCTTATATTCATTTTATTACAACGACATAACTGCCGCCTTCTACTCGCAGTGAAGTGCCTCTCAAAAAGTTTCATACGTTATCAAAATGTCACTCATATAGTGAGATGCGTGATGAGAGATAGCATATGCGGGTATGGGATAAGAGAATCAGTGCATAGGCTAGTAATAGTGTTTATAAAAAAAAAAATTTAAAAGACATTTACCGTAAACCTCTTGTGCTCGTCTGATGGCTCTGATCGTCCAGCGGCTGTTCCAGCGAAAGCAGGCCGGGCTGGGCGGAAGTCAGGCAGCCCTCCTCGAGACAGAGGCGGGGCCTGACCAGAAGCAGGAAGTCGACCGCGACCGGAGCTTCCCAGGAGGCAGGCTGCAATGGCTGGCGCAAGGCTCCGGAGCAGAGAGAGGAGAGCCCTGCATGCAGCCGGCGTCCGCCCGGGAAGCCAAGGAGCGGAGTGCCAGTGTCCCTGTGCCCGTTGACGCCGGAGGGAGCAGCCCGGAGCGGGACGAGTAGAAGTCCGGGTGAGTGGGGCTCCGTGCTTGCGTGTCTGTGTGTATGCAGGGGGTGCAGGGCGGCAGTGTGTATGTGTGTGTGTGTGTGTGCGCCTGTGTGTGCGTGCGTGCATGCAGAGGGGTGGGGGCCACTCATTTAAATGTAAAAGTAAATATGACGCCAAAATAATAAATAAATAAACCAGCAGCTTGACCCATTTATTCACTGTGATGCTTCCGATAATTAAAAATGTGCCTTTACAAAGAAGTGTTTTAAAAAGAATACCAGCGTGCATGTTCATTACAAGACGGCTAGAAATAATTACTCATGATGTTCAAAGCAAGCCTGTTCATTTCAAGCTACCCTCAGCCAGCCTCGGAAAAAACGAAAGTAATACAAAAGCGAAACTGACACTGCCACTGCAGACAATGCTGCGCGCTCCCGAGGTGAAATCCGGCACTGAACACGCTCGTAACACTTTGGTGTCCACTCTCCTAAAAACGGATCACATTAGTTGTCGAGCTGACAGCATTCATGCTTCGCATGAATGCTAACGTCAGCTCGACCTAAAAAGGAACGAAAAACAAACCTGAAGTTCACCAGGTATAATGTACTGAGCTAACCATTACATGTGCCCCCATAATGCACTGCTTATGCCCTCACATATTACATCAATCATGATATGTTAAATTACATCATTGATGAGATCACTTTTGACCTCTCAAACAGCATTACTGATGACATCACTGATGACATCATAGTCATATGCAGCATAAAGTTACTGAATGTACATGTGGAAGTCAATAGCATGAAAATAGTGAAACACAACCTGGATTGTGCTGAGCTAATGCAGAATGAAGACATTAAAATTGCTTTTGTCACTGAATCCTGGACTGATGCGGCCTCTGGTCCGGATTTAGTTAAAGCCACCCCGCCAGGTTATCTCACTTTCACATTAGATAGGCCACAGAAGATTGGCAGTAATATACCACAACTCCCTAAATGTCAATTTTCAACCATTAGTTATGGAGACGTGTGAAGCGCTGGCTTTTAATTTCACTCTTTTTAATTGTCATTCCTTCAGAGGATGCTTAGTATATAGACCTCCGGGTCCTAAAAATACTTTTCTGAGCTCAGTGGGAAGCATATTGGAGGAGAGCTTGTGTGCCAAGGCCTTCACGGTGTTAGGGGATTTTAATTTACATTTGGAAAACCTTATGGACACGGACACTAGAGTGCTAATCAATCTGATGGATGGCGCTGACTTAAAGCAATTGGTGAAGGGACCTTCGCACAAGGCGGGCCACACCTTAGATGGGATCTTCTCTTACCATCCAGCCTTAGAATTTACAAACCTAATACCGGTTCCTTGGTCAGACCATGCCGCCGTTCTGTTTACCATCTCGGTGGCGATGCCGCAGAGGCCTGATCGAATGCCTAAATCTGCAAAGACCCTTAGGGCCTGGAATAAAATAGATGGGACAGTTTTGGATGACCTTCTGACTTCATCTATAGAGGTACTCCCACTGGAGGTGGAGGTGGCGGCCCTGGCCTATACAAAATGGATTGAAAAGGCCTGTGCCAATCTTACCCCTCCCAAACTTTGCCTTTCCACCAGGTGGCAGCCCTCAGTCCATGGTTTTTGGATGAACTCAGAAAGCAGAAACTAGGCTGTAAAAGACTGGAAAGGGTATGGCGCAAAGAATACAAGGAAACTGACAAAAGGCTATTTAGAGAAAGCCTGCTAGTTTATAAAAATAATGGTGATAGTGGCAAAACAAGGTTTCTTCACAAATCGCATCAACTTAGCTAAAAATTCAGCAAAAGAATTGTTTAAAACGGTTTCCTGTCTGGCTTCCCCCAAACCCGCAACTACGCCCCCTAGCCTTGAGCTGTGTGAGGAGTTAGCAATTTTTTTTTCGGATAACGTAGAGATCATCTTAAACGCCTTCTCTGGTCTAGATATGTTGAACCGCCCGCGGACCAGAGTGGAAGACACCGCCGAATATCCCCTAGGGGCAAAATTGGAGTGTTTCGCTCCAGTGAATGTTGAGGAGATAAAGGGACTGCTTCAAGCGACAAAAGCAGGCTCCCCTTTTGATCCATGCCCGGCAGCTGTGATTAAGTTGACCCCTACTCTGTTCAATATCATGTTTACGACCGAAGACTTTCTGAAAACGAGCATCAATCTTGCCTCTATTAAAAAAACAAATCTGGATATCATGGACCCCAACAACTACCGCCCCATAGCGAGACTTCCCCTCCCAGCTAAAATCATAGAAAAGGGGATGAATGTCCAACTTAGTGCATTCTTAACAGCCACCCAGGCGCTAGATCCATCGCAAAACGGCTTCAGAGCCAGCCATAGCACTGAATCAGCGCTAATTAAAGCCACTGAGGAAATCAGAGCAGTAACCGATGCTGGTGGCAGAGCAGCGCTGGTCCTTTTGGACCTCCCTGCGGCCTTCAATATGGTCCACCATGTGTGTTATTGTCCTCCCTTTGTCCATTACTCAAGTTGGATATGATTCTTCCCTTCTTGCCTTGACTGGTGAACAATTTATTTGAACAAGTCTTTGGCGACCAAGTCACTAATGACATCCAGATTATCATGAGGCAAGGATGAGTTATATGTAGCTTGCTTTTTGTAGCGAGTTAGGCTTCCCTGATCTATCTGTGCCCCCTTTCCAAGTAACGCGTCCCTCTATGTCGTTGCTGTTAGACCTGGCATCATTGGCGTGAGTCTCCCTTCCATTTTTGACGGATTGCCTCCTCTGTTTTGATATGCTTTTGCTGGATTTATGCTTTGGGCACCGTGCCACTGCTAATCAGTGCCACAGTGCAAGTTCTCCCTATGTTAAAATTGATATACTGATTGGATTCCATGATTGGGTTATTTGATTTATCTGTCAGCCCCTAGTACAGTGCACCATGTGTGCCCAGGGCTTGTAAATCAAATGCTGCTGGTGGACTTGCAGCACTGGTTATGCCACCCACAGAAGCAGCTTGTAAAGTGTGTCTCAGGCCTGCCATTGCAAGGCCTGTGTGCAGTCTAGCACTGCGATGTCGACTTGGCCAAGTGCACCCACTTGCCAGTGCCTAAACCTTCCCTTTGCTTCATATTAGACACCCCTATGGTAGGCCCAAGGGCAGGGTGCATTGTAAGTATAAGGTAGGACATGCTCTGATGTGTGTAGCATGTTCTAATAGTGAATTACAGCCATTTCGTGTTTCACTATTGAAGGCTACCTGTTCTCATAGGCCAGAATGGGCAGGGAAGATTGTTACAGCCTTACAATCCTAACTGACTCAGGGAACACAGTAGAAATTCGAGTTTAGAATTCCTGAAATCAGAATAATAAACTACATCTTTTAGTACAGTTTATTTTAATATTCTGTGCTTGCAAATACCACGTTTAGAAAGCAGGTATTTGCTTGCCTAACCATTTGAGCCTGCCTCTGCTGAGTTGTGTATTCCTTGTCTGGGTTTGTGAGTGACAAGCCTGGGGAATTCCAGGAGACAGGCTGGGACAGCCCAGTGGTGAATAGAGAGATTTATCCCCAGATGGGAGGGAGGTGTGCACCTGCGACCTGAATAGGGCTGGGCCTTCCCTCTACAATGCTGGCCCCACCTCCTGTGGCTTGTCTGATGTCTCTGCCCTGCACTATGAAAGAGGAAGGGGAATCATGTCAACAGAGTGCTCCAGAGCTGTATCTTCCCTCCCCTGTGCCAGCTCCACCTCCTGTGGGGCGTCTGATGTCTCTGCCCTGCACAGTGAAAGGAAGAAGAGAGTCATGTAAACAAAGTGCTCAGGAACTGGTTTGAACTAGGCAGAGGCATCTCTGCCTTCAGAGAACAAAGGATTTTGGGGTATAAATATTGGGACCCTGGTCCCAAGAGATTATATCACTTCTGGAACAAGAAACGTTTCTGACAAGGAGAAGAACCAAGGAAGCTGCAGGAGTTTGGACTGCCCCTCTGCCAGTTTGCTGGGTTGGCCAGCAGTGGTTGCTTCATTGCCAAGGGAAAGGAGAAGGAACTTTGTAAGGACTTTCATCTACAGAATATTCTCCAAGGGCTTGAACTGTGCTTGCCTCCTGCTGAGGAGTCTCAGGGATAAAAGACTTCACCTCCAGCTACCTCCTGAATTTCCTTGCTGGGAATTCTGACTCCAGTCACTTGGGTGCCGCTGGCAGCTGGAAGCACGACGCATCGAGAAGAAATCGCCTCAATGCCGGAGAAGCAGGTCTTCGTTGCATCTCCCCGGAAGCGTGGGTTCATCAAAGCTGCCTGCTGTCGCATCAGAAGCGTGACAACATCGAGAGAGTCGCCATCGCATCACCGGAGAAGCGTGTCGCAGGGCCTGTCGTGGCTCCAAAGTACAATGTTGTCGCGAGGCTGCCAGGGCGTCATCGCATCGCCGCATCAAGGGCGCCATCTTCTCGCATCGCAACTGGGTCAGCGCATCGCATCAAGGCGCCATCTTGCGCACCGCAACTGACCGGCAATCCGAGAATCTACGCATCACCTTCGCTCCGGTAAGGCTCACGACGAGTCCCCTACTCTGCGCAAGCATTGAGAAAGGACGCGACCATTCCCCCGGATCACGGAACCGACGCATCTCCCCTTTTGCGAGTCCTTTATTTACTTTGCGTATCGCATCCAGGTACTTTGTTGAGAACTTTGTTGCATTTACCAACAACTTGAATTAAGAGACTTTAATCATCTTTTAATCCCTTCCATGCTCATGACGAGCTCAGCTCGTCATGCAGTACACTGCTCGTGTGCTTATGACGAGCTGAGCTCGTCATGCTCAATGGGGATCTGCACAGTTCAGCACCAGGGGGGAATTCCTATAGCATTGAAGGTGTTAAGCAACCTTAAGTGTAGTATTGTGGATTTTTGTCGTTTATGGTCTTGTGTTTAAGTCTATATAAAGAATACTTATTTTTATAAAACCTGTGGTGTGTCCATCTGTAGTGTTTTCACTGTATTACTGTGTATATTCACAAATGCTTAACACACTGCCTCTGAGATAAGGCTGTCTGCTCGTGCAAAGTTACCAAGGGGGTGAGCAGGGGTTATTAAGGAGTGTAATCCCCTTATCCTGACTTAGAAGTAAGGGTCCCTATTTTGACAAAGGTGATAACCATTGCCAACTAGAGACCCCAAATCTAACAGTTGCATATATATTTCTATTATCCAGACCAGCTAATGTCATGAATTATCAGCGTCTCTTGAACACAAGTCATGTTTTCTGTAGTGGGCTCCCCTATTCTCATGTTCATTGGCTTGGGTCTGATTTTATGTTGATATCTTAAAAATGGGATGTGAACAAGCGTCGGCCCCTACCCCGTTGAAACGGCATCGTAACTTAGGAAGCCCGGCATCAGAACTCGACCCTACAGCGTCCCTGGCAACCAGAACTCCACCCCCCTGTCCTCCCTTACAGGAACTAATGGGAACAAGCGAATGACCTGAACAAGCGAATTACCCCGGAAGTCCCTCCCTCTACCCGATGCCGGAACCAGGAAAATCCGATCCCAAAGAGAGAAGGGCATTCGATGCGGCGGACTCGTGGCAGGAGACAGCGAGCGGAGAACCCGAGAAGGCGAACAGAGGAGACGAGGAAGACGGAGCATTCGAGCGGAAGACCGGAGGCGAAGAAGAAGACGTCTGAACCGAGGACTGGTGGAGTCCCCAGGAGGTGGCTGGAGAGCAGCCGCAACTCGCGGAAGAGTTGCGGTGGGGCATGTGAGTACCCTGTCTCCTTAATACATTGAAAGGCGTGTGTATAGTTGTAAATAAGAAACACCCCACTTTGGAGTCGCACTGTCACTGTATATAGATATTGTATAGCAGAACTATTTCACACGGGCACTGTTGTATAAAGATTCCCCCCACATACCCTTTACCCCTACACCCTCTGTCTCCCCCCCTCTTCGTATCCCAGCTCCCCCCCCATACCTCCCCTCACACTCGCTTTAACCTCCCGCACCCCCTGGTGTTGGTAGAAAGACTGGGTCAGTCCAATTCTCGAGGACTAACTGCCCCTTATCTTCTCTCATTTATATATACCTCCAAGGACACCCTCCAGACCGGCCAAGACCAAGATCCGTCATCGAGACGACTAACGCGGCAAAGCCCATCCAGAGCAGCCCTCCAACAGCCAGCCCGACAAGATAACTCCCAGGGAGCCTTCCTCATCTGCACTATCCTTTGGTTTCAGCGCTATTTTTGGAACTAACTGTGTCAATCAATAAACAAAGCTAAACCATAGCACACTATATCCGGCCTCCACGCCTGGTTTTCCGGTCCGCCCTAAGCCCACGATCACCTGGAAATGTGTCAATTCTATATCAACTGTAATCTAAGTCCCTACTGGGGCAGAAATATCAGCCAAGGTTATGAATATTTAGTTCATCCATTGTCAGTTAATGTTGTGATGAGTTAATAATGGAGAATTAATTCATATCTCACCTTGCTCTATCACCTTTCTCTTCCTATGGGGTGAGTTATCTTTTTGTCTTAAAGTTGCTCTTTCCTGTCTTACTCTTCCTCTCTTTGTGCCTCTTGCTTTTGTTTTTCCTTTTTTATGATATTCCTTTGTCCGTCCTTGTCTCAGTAACCCGTACTCAGCGTAAAAAGTGTCACATAGGTTTTTTTTCTAGGTAGTTGCTAGCAGAGTTGTCTGAGTCACCTTCTGAGCTTGATTCCTCTGTCAGAAGTTCATGTCGTCTGCGTGTCAATGTAATTTTGACTGCTCTCCTTACTTATTCGTATCATCTTAAAAAGTTTAAGGCTCTTCCAGTACAGTAGTCTTGCTTTTCCCTTTAGAATTTCCCCTTTTGTACCCTTTACCTCTTCCCTATCACTTGTTCGTCATTCTCGTTGTCCTTAAGTTCAGCTCTTAGTTTCAAGTGCAACAAATGCGAGGTTGGAGAACTCCATCAGACTGCAGACTTAGAACTGTAACAAAGAAAAGAAACAAGTTAGCAGGCCTTTTCCATCTGTGAACTCATGATCTGGAACAACATCCCTGTATCCATCAGGACCGCCCGACATTGCTCCCGTTTAGGAAAGAGTTGAGGACTCCCTTCTTTAAAAATAACTTATGCTCATCTTTGGCTCTAGCTTTACGCTAGGTTTGCAGTATAGAAATAACATATAGATACATACATAAAGAAGCTGGCCTAGCATACACTAACGTTTGAGTACTTTTGAAAAAACTCTTGCAAAAATGTTCATGGGAGTGTTGAGAATGGTTATCCCACCAGAGCACCCCTGGCATCCATTTAAGATTTGAATGTTGTCTTATCAAGAGTAACAAGTCCACCTTTTAAGCCAATACATCACTGCAAGCCTTAATGTAGATTGTTGTCTACCTCGTAGCAGTCACTTCCTCAAACAGTTAGCAAACTACACGACCCATCAGTAGATGAACAGTCCCTGCAAGTTTACAAAGACAAAGTTAAATATGCATCCAGTGTTAAACATGCACTCATGCTCGACATTATCAGAATTGAAAAGGTATGAAAAATGAGACCTTTTTTTGCACCGGCACAATTTGGCATATGGTTTTGTTCTCGTGCAGAGACTAGGGGTGGGCGGAATTTGCGTATTCGTGTTGCGCAAAGCTCAGCGAAATGGTAAAAAATCTTTGCGAGCACGCAGAAATCTGCGAACATGCAGAATTGCTTATTCCGCCCGTTCACAATGCTTTTTTCCTGTTCGCGAACGCTGTTTGCGTGCTCGGAGGGAAATATCTCGCCAACACGCATTTTGAAAGCGTGAACAAGCAAAAAATTCCACGAACCCACGGATTGTGGAAGTTTGGGTATTTCTGCGTTCTCCGCGGAACATGAAATTACCCAAATTCCGCCAGCGGAACTGAATTTACCGCCCAGGATGAGTGGAGACACCACATAGAAATACCACATGCTGAGTCCACGTGTGATAAAGATGCAACACTGGCTTTTCTACCCAACATACCTCTGATATTTGTAAAGCAGAAACATGTGGTTCTGTGCATCCTTTCATAAAATATTTCTCTGGTGACATCTATGCAAGGAAGAAGCCCAGATGTGCTTAATTGTAATATTAGTAACTCAATTAGCCATTCTTTCCTTCTAATCAATCAATCAGCAGTTTATAGAGTGTGCTACTCACCCACGTGAGATCTCAAGGCACTGGGGGGGGGGAGCAGGTCCGGGTCAGTCGAAAAGCCAGGTTTTGAGGTCCTTCCTGAAAGTGTGGAGTGTTGGGGAGCGCCTGATGTTGACCGGGAGCTCGTTCCAGGATTTGGCTGCGATGTAGGAGAAGGCTCTGCCACCGGTTCTCTTTCTGCGGATGCGGGGAACCTCTGCCACGGCAAAGTCAGTGGAGCAGAGGTTCCTCTTGGGTACGTGGACAACATACTCGGTTGTTGAGGTATGTGGGTCCGATGCGGCTGAGGGATTTATAGGCGTGGGTGAGGAGTTTTAAGGTGATCCTCTTCTCGACGGGGAGCCAGTAGAGGCTTCGTAGGTGTTGGGTCATATATTCGTGACGTGGTGTCCCTAGAATGAGCCTGGCTTCGGCGTTCTGGACCTTACAGATTCTTTTAAGTTATTGCACAACCTGTGATGTGCCACAGCATACTGCAAATGGAAAATGTTACTCACTTGCAAGTACTATCAGCTTGTCATGTTGCAGGCTCACATGCATCACCCACGTGCTGTATGGTTGGAAAGTATATAGGTTGCTCAGATTAAGCAGTTTATTTTTTTGATTTTACACATATAAGCAGTCGTACTCCGATGGAGAAAACAACACAATAATTTAAGTTGAGGTCTGCGCGCTGATGCATTATGCCTTTCTGGTATGGGATTACAAGTCGTTCTCCAGATCAAAACTCAATCTTTAAATTTTTATTTTTTTTAGTAGTCAGAACCCACGCCATGAGAGATCACCACATGTGAACTGTAGTACTACAAGCAACAAATGATTGTTTACAGGTAGTAACATTGTCCTTCCTTCCTAGATATTACTGTCCACCTATCTCATATTATAACCATGCATTTCTTTCAAGAAATTTTTCCCATGTATAATTTTCAGTGTTCATTTCATTCTGCAGCACAGCAGTCGCAGACAGAAAGTATGAATGGGAAAGAGAAACATAAAGCTTCTGGAGGAAGGAATAATTTTGCTTATAAAATGAATGAAAGAAAACACCAAGGAATACAGAGGAGGGAGAATTTTAACAATAAAACCCTATTTGCAAGGCAGAAAGGAATACGCACCGGCCTAAGAACTTATGCCTGTGCTGAGTGTAAGAAGACATTTACTGGAAAGACGCATCTTTTACTTCACAAACAAACACACACAGATCGGTATCCCTACACTGAGCATGAAATGAGGTTTGCTGATAAGGCAACACATGAAAAAACTCACAAAGGAGAGCGGCCCTTTCACTACAATATCTGTGAGAAAAGTTTTACTCAGAAGGGAAATCTTCTACAACATCAAAGCGTACACACAGGAGAGAGACCTTATCACTGCACTGTGTGTTCCAAACTCTTTTCTCGGAAGGCAACCCTTGTACGGCATCAAAGTGTACACACAGGAGAGAGGCCTTATCACTGCATTGTGTGTTCCAAACCCTTTTCTCTGAAGGCGACCCTTGTACAGCATCAAAGAACTCACACAGGAGAGAGGCCTTATCACTGCACAGTGTGTTCCAAACCCTTTTCTCAGAAGGCACACCTTGTACTGCATCAAGGAACCCACACAGGAGAGCGGCCTTATCACTGCACTGTGTGTTCCAAGAGGTTTTCTCGGAAGGCGACCCTTGTACGCCATCAAAGCGTACACACAGGAGAGAGGCCTTATCACTGCACTGTGTGTTCCAAACCCTTTTCTCTGAAGGCAAGCCTTGTACGCCATCAAAGAACACACATCGACAGCCATGACAGCGCACGGGATATGGAAACTGTTGTATACAAAAGGTGCTCCTGAGCAGCATCAAATAACACATACAAGATAGAAGCCTTCTCAAAGCTCTGCCAAAAAACCTTCATTTAAAAAAAGAAATCTGATCTTTTACATCATCTAAGAATCTACAGCTAAAGTTAGACCTCCTATGACATCTAACAATCCTTCTGAATGTCAGAAGAGCTTTGAGTTAAAGGACAAACTCTAACGTTCGCAGCGTCTCCAAACAGAATGTAGGTTCTTCAACGTCACTAACGTCCCTTCACCAAGCAACACACTTCACAGAGGCTGTTTCACTGCGAATTAAACCTGTCAGACTCTCATGAAATGTGTGCAATGTTGAGGACATGTTACCAAGGGTGGATTATAAACTAAATGTGAAGTCAAGTGTGTGGAGCTGATCTTTGTGGATGACAAACACAAGCACTATGTGTTTTTAAAATACCCCTCACACACTATGATTCCCGTAGTGTCATGCTTCATCATCAGGGTCTTCCCGTCCCTCTACGGGGCGGGGCGTGCTGCGACCTACGGACTATGCAGCAGCACTTTTTATTCTTGAAGATAGGCTATGTGTGATGTGACAGTTGTATAAGTGATATGGGGTGAGTAGGGACTTAAGTGTATAACAAAGTTTAAAATTTTCCTGGCTAGTAGAAAAAATGATTTATTTGCTGGAAATGTTAAAAAGGGGCTGTGGTAGGGCTAATTGATGCGCCCTACTCGGTCGACATGTTTCGTAAGCAGTCTCCTACTGCTTTACTCATCAGGACCTCTATTAATCCCTACTAAAACTCAGGTAACTCACTTAATGTAGTATGCCTATTTTGATCTAATAGAATAGCAAAAATCGGCTATTCTATTTAGCACCAGGGCTTGAGTTTGCCCTTAAAAAAAAAAAAGATTACCCAATCTGGTCTCTAGAAGAAAAGGAAGAGAACAAAACAGGAAAAACACATGGAGTCAAAAACAGTTTGTACAATCTTTCTAAAAGACATAACACAGTCATGTGATTTTCATTTTTGACCTGTGGAAAAAAAATTTATATATTTTTCTCATAGTCTTTCTTTATCTTTTCACACTGTGGATTTGCCATTTGGTACAAACCACATTTTGGTTATTCACGAAAATCATCGTTGTTGGTGATATATTTATCATGTTTATCATTGTAATTTGCATCCAAGCATTTCACACACACAAAAAACACTATCACCTACTTAGGAACAAAGGTTTAAATAAATGAGGTAGATCGTGGTAGCCAAATAGTGGTGCTGCCACTAGTAATCATTGAGGGATTTTTGGGTTTGTAGCACCTGTTCTCCGTGTGGGGTTTGCGATCCCACTGATTGTCAGAGTTGGTGATTTGAAAAAGGAACAATTATTGTCATGTTAGCTATTCGTGCAACCTAGAAAAAAATGGTTCAAATATACATACATTTGTCAAAACTAATCGTGCCCCGTGAGCCAGCTTCAGAGGATTGTCCTTACGATCACTGTGGGAACAAACGAGCGTTCTAAAGTCAGTCATATGGACGTCTCTCTATGGCCATTTATTAAAGACTTCTGGCCGTAGTCTTACTCACATAACCGCAAAAGGTAATCTCCTCATTCTGCCCCTGTGTTGCTCCGTGGGATATTTAGGGTGTCTGGGGCCTCGCTATTTATGTTTGATTTGCCGCGTGAAAAAGCTGGCATCTGTTGAGTCATTGCTCCCGGTCTACCCGGAAGTAGAATGATTTCCTCCCAGCGCTGGTGCGCTAACAAAGATGGCCACCGAAAGCGGCAAAGGCTAGGGTTGTGCTACAGCGATAGTGTTTTTTCTCTTTCTTTTATTTATGCACGTGTTCTAATGTTAAAATTGAAGTCGCCCTGCTATTGTATTGTTAATAATCGCGATTGAAAATAATAAAAGAAAAAAATAAAAGTAAGTTACACTGAGGTGGCAGATGGTTATTTAGAGTTTATAAGCCACAGATAGTTGCAGATAGTTATTTCGCGTTTGTTAGCGATATTAGCCACAAAAAAGTACCAATAATGGTGAATAATGGAAGATGTGATCTTTATTGAATGTCCCTCCCTATCGGTGGTGAATCAGGAAGACCAAATGGAAAAAAAGGCTTATTGTACATGATTAATGGTACATCCGGATATTAACGGAGGAGGCTGTGGAGGAATGGGGGCTAATGAAAAGATTGCTCTGATCGGCCGTTCTGATTAGCGATGTTTGTAAGTTCTGGGCTAACGGGGCTACCTTTTTAGATAAAGGGCACCCATGAAGACATATGCATGGTGTCAATATGGGTTTATAACATGTTATTTTGCATGATGCTTTTGCGGCATAGGATGTTGACATCATTACAGTTGTCCCCATGGAATTTCATCGTTTAGGCCAACAAGGTTGGTTTTGAGACTAAACACCCATCTCTGTTCCTTCTCGAAAAGGTATTTGTCATTGGTCACTTGCTCAATTACAGTCCATGAGATGTCTTCAGGTTAATACATTGTCCGTTTTGCATGTAACTAATTGTCCTAACTGCTAACCTGTGTAGTAATACTTACCGTACCGAATGTCATGTTCTAGCCTATGTATTAATACTTATCGTACCTAGTGGGTTTATCCTGTATCTTTAAGGACATCCTTGTTGAGGATTCTGACATTTCTACAGCCGTATATAGTACTTGACAGATCTCCACCCACCCCCCACCCCTTGACGCTGACGTCACTGAGTCCACACCCCTTGCTTTCCCATCACTTGACGTGACCCAGCCCCCTTGCGGAAGTAACCTTCACTACTCTGTGAGTGTATGCGGACACTACACCATCGGATTCACTCCCTCGTCGGCACGCCGATCTAGTAAGGCATGTCTATCCTGATTACCTACCTGGACATACTTGAATGTTTTGGTTGACTGTCTATCCATCTAGGCCATCTCTGATCGCCCCCTGCCTGTCTTCCCTTTCTGCAGGACCCGTGCCTGGCCTACGGCTGATCGGAGACAGCCTTTCAACGCTCAATTCCTGTTAGTATTTCCCGCCATTATGCTTTTTCTCCTTTTCTAGTGTCTCAACTATCACTAGTCGTTTCTGATTGTTCCCCCTTCTCGATTCCAGTGCCCCCGTGCAGACCTGACGTCCACTCTCAGAAGACTCCTGCTGTGGGTAGTCCCTATTTCATGTAATTGCCCACCACTCCAGCCAGTGCTTCCTTCAGCCTGCTTCCCTGCCCCCCCAAATTGTTTCCCTTTCCCTTGCAGCACCCCCTTATTCAGACAACCTAGTCCTGAAGACGATCCCAACTCACTGAGGATCGAAACGCCGTCGACTTAACAGCGTATTAACAGGCGTACTGAAATGTGGCTCAATACCAATTGAAAAAATCCAGTATATTGTGATATCACTTTGTCACAATACTTGAGCTACTCACTGTACAATATTTGCACCTTGTTCTTTGTGCGCCGCCCATGCTGTTCACTCCTTCACTTGCGTCACCACGTTCACCACAGACACGTTTTTGAGAAACCAAGTGCGTTATGGTTGTCACAAATTTATTTTATGCAGTGCTGCCTTTAACTGTATATGTCCGACCATGAATTAATGTTTTACAAACTTAAGATGATTAACAATCTTAAATCAATTCAACGAGTGTTCTCCTTATTTCCGTGCCAGTAATGCTGTATGCATACATAATTAACTGACTAAATACTATTACCTGTTGGGACATTGTTCTTTTGTTGCACCTTCCTTACCCAGTCCCGATTTGGTATATGGGTCACAATCCTGTAACTTTTTACTCAACGGTTTGGTAAGGCACTAATTTAACGCTAGATAATGAAGCAACTCAGTTGTGCTTTTCTAAGAGACCCCTACTCATAACACTCCAATAGTTGTCTGGAGTGGGTAAGAGATAATGTCCGCCATAGCTGAGTAGAACGGAAAATTCTATGTATTAGCTTTTTGGTTTGTTCAACGTTGAAGGATACAGTGTTCCAAAATATTGTGCACCTTATCTTTGTTCCCTTGAAACTTGCTCTGCAACTTTCATTAAACAATGTCCAAGGACAATAACACTGAAACCGGTGGAGCTACAGGTGAGCACGCCGAAGCAGATTATGACTTAACAGGTTTCCAGGAAACCGATGAGAATGCTGTAATAATTCCTTCAAATTTAAGGGAAGCCCTCACTATAAAACTTATAAAACAAGGCCTATCATCAAGAGGTGGTAGAGCAGTTTTTGTGTTAGAGGCATATGAATATCATCAGACAGAGGTATTATATTCATGGATAGTGTTCCCTGAAGCAAATCCAGTATCACGTATGTTTCACTTCTACAAAGAAGATGATCCACCAGAGGATCTTCCTTTCGAGGATATTAAAATTCCACTCATATACCAGGAGCATGAGTTCTGGTTTAAAGGCGCCCTAAAACATTTAAATCACATTACCAGGCTCAGTCCATTAGGTAGACCAGGAGCAAATCCTGAAATCAAAGACATGACAGACGTAGAATTACTTGCTCAACTCAGAGTTAATCAAAATCTACAGGCAATTGGTCCAATATGTCATGCAGACTTTCACAGTCCAACCTCCAATAGTTATTCCAAAACAAACCTCTCACCAGGAGTATGCACTAAAAATCACTCCACAGACTTTACACTCAGTCATGGGTAAATTGTCTGCAAAACGTGAACAAATTCCATTCTGGATAGGTCAAAAATTACTCAAATCAAAGCAGTATTTCCTGATACTAGCCCTTATGAGAAACACAAAATCCTAACGATCTCTTTACCAATGGGGATCACACCACATCTGGAAGATTGTACCACTTAGGGCACAGTCTTTGCTGCAATCTACACTAAAACAAATGGTGTTCCGTCTATGGCGGTAATACCTGATGTCCTGAAACAGATCTAAAATGAATACTTGGCAGAGCCTGCTCTCAATTTAGGTATGAAACTACTGAAAAATGTCAACCAGGTCTCAACAATATAATTATCTAATATTAAAGGAGAAGCAGCATCAGTTGGGATCCTACAGAAATTAAGGGAATTTGATGTAACAGAGCAACCACAAGAACTAGCCAGAATAATTGAAAAATCCTATGCCGAATTAGGCAGAGACACATTGGGTGGGAAACCAGTTAAACCACAACTGTCCGAAAGTCCTGAAAAGGCCTTTACAAAAACAATCCTACCTCTTCTAAAAAGAAGTGGGAAAATAGCATACAACATTCAAAAGAGAAACATTCTCAATCCCGGGGTAGGTTTCCTCAAAAGAAGCCCTCTGAAAAGAGGTATAACCTCAGGAATAGGGATAATTTGAGAAAACCTGACAGGTATCAAGATACTGATACACGATCCTCTCGTAACTTTCAGATATCGTCACAGACATCCAAAAGAAGTGGATGGTCAGACCACAAAGAAGAATGCGCAAAGTGCAAAGACGATCAACACGTTCAGAAAAACAAAAACCTCAATTCTCCAAAAAGAAGATAGCAGGTCTGAAGAACAGACATGCCGAGAATTCTGAGGACACAACTCAAGAAATGAGAATGGGCTCAGACAATGCTGGACAGTGCAGCAGAAGTAACAATAGCTCGCCAGAACCTGAAGGGACTTCTGGAGACAGTGGACCTGAATGAAGACATTCAAGTTGAAACTGCGGACACCAGGGTTAATTCTCCACGTAGGTTATATGAAATAACACTCGGGATGGAGGGAGTCATACCAAGAAAAGTGAAAGCACTCTTTTGGGAGCGACTTTCAAAGGGTTATGATATACTTCTGTCAGAACATGACTGGCCACCAGAATTTGTCAGGGAGTGCCCACATGGCGAAGACATCTTGATGCCAGCCTTCTCCAACTATGTTCCAGTACATTTGAAATATACTTATGCCAGGAAATGGGCAGTTGCCCAAGCCCCAGCATTATATAAAAATCATGTAGGATGGGATGAGGATTCACCTCATCATAAGATCCAGGTAAAAAAACAACCAACTGCACAATGGCACTATCCAATTAAACAAGAAGCTAAACAAGCATTGACATGGCCAATAGGTCTCGCATTTGGGACCGTATAAGTATTTAGGTATGCAGTACAATATCCTTGGTGCAACACCATAAATTGTTGCGTGGCTAAACACTTTTAAGGTCCCAAAGGCGAGACCTATTGGCTATGCCAATGCTTGTTTTTTTTTTGTTCTTGGGGGAAACCGGACTAGTGCCAGGAGGGACAAGGGTGAGTGGTAGTGAGGTGAGGAGTGAATGCCAGGAGGGACAAGGGTGACTGTCAGGCCATGGGGGTGAAGGGTGAGTGCCAGAGAGGTGAGGAGTGAGTGCCAGGGAGATGTGATGTAAGAGTCAGGAGGGTCAAGGGTGAGTGCCATGGAGGGGAAGGGTGAGTGCCGAGAAGGGGAAGTATGAGTGCCAGGGGTGAGGGGTAGCTGCCAGGCCAGGGGGGTGAAGGGCTAGTGCCACGGAGGTGAAGGTTGAGTGCCAGGTCAGGGGGATGAAGGGTGAGTACCAGGGACATGAAGGTTGAGTGCCATGGAGATGAGATGTAAGTCAGGAGGGACAAAGGTGAGTGCCAGGGAGGGTAAGGGTGAGTGCAAGGGGTGAAGGGTAGCTGCCAGGCCAGGTGGATGAAGGGCTAGTGCCATGGATGTAAAGGGTGAGTGCCAAGGGTGCGAATAGTGAATGCCAGGAGGGACACGGGTGAGTGTCAGTGAGGTGAAGGATATGTGCCAGGGAGGGGAAGTATGAGTACCAGGAGGGTCGAGGGTCGATTTCTAATACGCAAAACAGCTGTGTCAAAACTTCTCCTGTTGAGTGAAGAGAAAATGAAATGTGAAGATCCATTTTTATTAAATAGCTTTTTTAGTCTATGCTGCCCAGCATTAGTAAAGCCTATTGTCCAAACAGCAAGGACTATTGTCTGTGCGAACGCTTGTTTTAATTGGGCTCTGGATACGCGGATCGCCACCGATTCATGCGGGGGTGCGCGCTGACCGGCATGGTCGATCCTCCCACGGCAAAAATACAATGTTTTTGGACAATTTCCTTCCCAAGAGGGGTCCCCCACAGGCCCCTACATCAGTCCCATGGGGTCAGGATACCTCTATCCTGATCCCACATATCTTATATACACTTTATTGCCCCACCCCTAAAACCATGTCCAAATTCACAAAATGGCAGCTGCAACTTTTCTCTCGGATTCCAGACAATCACAGCATTGCTGTTGGCACGTGGATCAGCTCCTAAGATATACATAAATCTTTTTTCTTAAATAACTCCAAAGCAACTCAACAGATTTACACTAAATTACAAAGAACTCTTTCTGGACCAAGATCTAGATTTCTGCCAAATGTGGTGTAATTCCGTTCAGCGGTTTGGGCTGTAGTCCTGTCGAACATCCTATGGGAATTTGCATGGGGAAGACATGTTTCAGGGGCTCCCACTCCTCTTTTTCTTGGTCCCTGCTTGACTAATCACCCCGAACCTATCTGTCTCTCTGTCTTAGTTAAGTGTCAAAATAAGGTAAAAAGGAATGAAAAACAAACCTGAAGTTCACCAGGTATAATTTACTGAGCTAACCATTACATGTGCCCCCACCATGCACTGCTTCTACCGTCACATATTACATCAATCATGATATGTTAAATTACATCATTGTGAGATCACTTTTGACCTTTCAAACAGCATTACTGATGACATCACTGATGACATCATTGTCATATGCAGCATAAGGTGACTGAATGTACATGTAGAAGTCAATAGCATGAAAATAGTGTAAGCCCAAGAGACAAGTGTAAATGTGCATTTCAAAAACTATACTGTGCATGCTTTGCAAATCACTAAAGTTCAGATGGATGAATTACTCCATGTTGAAAAAGGTAATAGCTGAGTGCACCTGAAGTGGGTTACAGAGGTATATTTGAAAGTAGGTTGTGGCTTTAAGCCTATTCAAAAGAAAATCTGTGAAAAAGGCCAAAGTAGCTGTTGACAATTCATTAACAACCTGGATTTCTGGCCAAAGTTAAGCAGTTGTGATACAGTGTTCCAGAGACATTTTATAAGCTGTGCATATTTATTTCCAGAACTTAACTAAAGATTTTCAGGCATTACAGATTATTGAATAATATAAAATTAAGGGGTGTCCCACTTAGAGGTGGTTTATCTCATTCTAGTGCTGTAGGCATGACTCTAAGGTTGCAGTTTTGATGCCCATCTCCAGGATGTGTTCAGTATATTTTACTAATCTTCCTAGCGTTGGGCCTATGGAGCCCTACAGAAGCAAACATATACTTGTCAACCTCTGGACTTAAAATTTGGATCCATCCGAAGTCTTTAAGTTGATAATAGAAAATTGTCAAGCATGTTGAATTACTTTAAGTCAACACACTCAATAGTACGGTATCACAATGTCTGTATGGTATCATCAGTGATGTCATCACTATTGTGATGTAATATATGAGGTTATAAGCAGTGCATGGCGGGGGCTCAAGTTCTAGTTTGGGTTATAGTAGGTAAATATGAGTGTTTGTTTTGGTTATTTAACATTAGTTTTTGTAATATTTCAACACCTAACTATAATGTTACTTTTAACCTTAAGTCAAACAGGACTGGAGTTTTTAGTGATACAAAAACACTCTTGCTATGGAAACTCAGACCTAACTATAACTGCTGCCACTGCGCTGTGTGTGTACAGACTCGTAACTCGTATTTCCTCAACTCCCCACAAAAGAGGTCCAAGCCAGTACACCTGGATGCCTAATTTTTGTTAAGCACGTGTTTTAGTGAAGCGTTGTGGCTTAACAACAAGCCTTTGTCTACCCCAAGTGAACTGCCCCCCTAATCTCCATAGATCTGCATCTATTGGTCCGCGATAGACAATCAGTACTCATTGCCTACTCTTTTTCACATCATCAATCACAATCATTTTTAGGATGCATTTGTTTTGTGCACCAATGCACCATACTGAAAATGGGTTCATTATAATCATCTTTGTTCATTCATACAGTGTTTAGAGCTTTACATTCATTTTCATGGTATTCAGTATCCGCTTTGGTTCTGACATTAGTTAGCATAGAAATGGGACTTAAACTCGACCTGTCACAAATGTATAATTAAATTATTGTTTCTATAGCATCCAGCAATTTGTTACTACTATGTAAATGCATGTGGGTTCATCAGATTATGTCATTCTTTTGTGGTGGATCATAATGAGTCCAAGGAATAGAGCCTGGCCCTTAGCAGCTTAGCAAACTAGAGGGAAGGGGGTGAAATTAGAACTATGGCGGGCAAGTATCACAATGTATTATTCGATGCTCTGTTCCATTGCAGAAGAGTAGAACCCTATCTACGAATATATCGCTTGGGACTTGCCAGTGAGGGTATAATTATACAATGCAAGTCATTGCGGTAATACCAGAGGGAGAACCCTAGTGGGCACATGATTTCCTACAATCACATATTCGCCCACATGTACACAGTATTCATACTGGATCAGATCTTCTGATGTATTTAGTTTCACAGACCCAGTGGGCTCTATTCCCAAAAGCAGGCATTGCTCAATTAATCCAGAGTTTGTATAGTGCAGCTACTCACCCCAGAGGGTCTTAAGGTGCTGAGCGGGGGGGCTACTGATCCCTCTGGGCGTGGAGGTTCCGTTGAGAAGCCGGGTCCTGAAGTCCTTCCTGAATTGGATCAGCGACAAGGATTGCCTGAGGTAGGAGAAGGCTCTTCCTCTGACTTTGGTCTTGTGGATCCGTGGGACGGTGGCCAGGGCATGTTGGGCGGAGTGAAGTCATCTGGCGGGTATGTGTAATGTTAGACGGTGGTTCAGGTATGCTGGTCCTATGTCCTGGAGAGCTTTGTAGGCATGTGTGAGGAGCTTGAAGGTGATTGTCTTGATGATTGGGAGCCAGTGGTGCTGTGTTATGTGGCTGCAGCAGGGGATGTCTAGGACCAGTCTGGCTGTGGCGTTTTGGACGTTCTGTAGTTTCGTGAGCTGTTTCTAGGTGACGCCTACGTAGAGTTCATTACCGTAGTCAAGTCTGCTGGTGATGAGTGCATGGGTGAAGGTGTTTCTAGGTTCTGTGGGGATCCAGCTGAATGCCTTTTGAAGCAGGATGATGATACAGCATTGATTTGGTAGTTCTTTGTGAGTGAGGAATCAAGTATGATGCCGAGGTTGTGTACACAGTCTGTAGGGGTGGGTTTGGTTCCTAGTGCGACGGACCACCAGGAGTCGTCCCAGGCTGAGGGGCAGGGTCACAGGATGAGTACTTTGGTCACCAGATCTTACATAGGTGAGGAACAATTACCCTTAAGGCTAAAGGAGAAACTGAACAAGCCCTGAAGAAGTCCGATCAAGGACGAAACGTGTTGGCTATTGAATTTGTTATGATTGATGAATAAAGGAACTCTTTTCTGGAAGAAACTGATTCCGCAAGATTCTTGGGAGAACAATTTGATGTTTACATGTATTTTATGATTGATAAGTGATATTGATGCTTGAATACTACAAATGATATTTGAAGGGTGCGGGATCTATTCTTTGTGCAGTATATTGGAGAGACAAGGTTTTGTCCTTCCATCATTGGGATTCAGGGGATTGTGTCCCAGATCACCAGCACCTTCTTTCTTATAAAAATAATTGGAACTTTTTGTTTATAGTGCGGGCAGAGCAGTCTCAATCCCCTTTCTTTTTTCTATATATGAGTACTTTGGTCTTGTCTGAGTTGAGCTTGAGGCAGCTGTCTCTCATCAAGGTAGCAACGACCTTCGTTCCGCTATGAAAGTTGAATCAGGCGGCTGTAGGTTCGTTGGTGAGGGAGAGGATCAGCTGGATTGGTTGTTGGCTTAGGAGACGATGTTGAGTCTGTGGTTTCTGAAGATGGCCGTGAGGGGGGCCTTGTAGACGTTGAAGAGGGTGGGGCTCAGGGAGGAGCCCTGAGGGGCATTCCACGGCTGATCTTTGTAGGTTCTGAGAGGAACAGGATAGTCTGACACTCTGTGTTCGGCCGGTCAGGAAGGAGTGGATCCAGTCCAGTGCCTTGTTGTTGATACCGGACTGTTCCCATTGGGCGCAGGGTCAAGACTAATTTGCATATGGCTGGGTCCATACTGAAATGGCATGGTGAGCAAAAAACTATGGATTTAGGCCCAGATCTCTGAACTGGGGTGAATGTATGACATTGTTCTGCATTCTGTCCATCAATTGTTCTTTCTGCATTTGTCGTGGATACCAGCGTCCTGGAATCTTGTGATTAGGTGCTGTGGGAGAGTTTGTCGAAGATGGCTGAGAGGTCCAGTAGGATGAGGGTGGCGGTTTCGCCCCTGTCGAGGAGGGAGCGGATGTCGTCGATGGCGGCGAGGAGTCCGGTCTCGGTGCTATAATTGCTTTGGAAGCCGGATTGGGAGTTGTTCAGGACATAGTTTGCTTCAATGAACTTGGAGAGTTGGGCATTGATGGCCTTTTCGATGACCTTGGCAAGGGGGGGGACTAGGGAGATAGGTCTGAGGTACTTGAGGTCTGTCGGGTCGGCAGACGGCTTCTTCAGCAGGGGTTGATCTTGGCGAGTTTTCAGGCGGCAGGGAAGGTGGCAGTTCTGATGGAGCAGCTGATGATGCGGCGGCTGCTCAATGTAAGATGTGGTATGGGAAAGGATCCGGTGAGGCTCTGGAGTGGACGCTCTTTATGGTCTTGAGTGTGTCATTTGTGGTGAGTGGAGTCCAGTTGAGCATGATATTTTGGGGTAAGGCCTTGTTGTGTGCGGTGGTGGCAGGCATTGTAGCAGGGTCTTGGGTGTCAAAGCTGTCGTAGTTATGCCTGAACTTGTGGTGAAGAATGTGCTGAGTTTGTTGCAGAGGTCTTAGGGAGGGTGAGACGTCTGTGGTCTAGCTGTTGGGCCTAGCGAACTCCTTGACGATGGCAAAGACTTCTGTGCTGTTGTGTGCGTAGGCGTTGATTCTTTCTTTGATGGCCGTGGTTTTAAGGAGAAGGTGGTGTGCGTTGAAAGCGGTTTTGAAGGTTGCTTGGGTTTCTAGGATTTTGTTGTTCCTCTATCTCTTCTTGAGTTGTCTGCTGGTACGTTTGGACTTTTGGAGGTCTGAAGTGAACCAGATGGCTTTCTTGAAGTTTTGCCTGCCTGGTGTCTTCTTGAGGGTTGCTGGTGTGTCGGCTCCGTTGGAGATCCATTGGTGACGGTTGTGTGCTGCAGTGTTGGCGTCTGCTGGTGGTGTGGTCATGCTGAGAAAGTTGACGAGACGTTCTTCGGTGACCTTGTTCCAGCTACAACAGATGGGGCAGAGTGGGGGTTGGGTGGTGGTGAACGGTGGGAATGGCTACGTGCACACAGTGCAGGTTGGTCCAGAAGAGTTCGGGGGTGTGGCTGTAGGTGATGTTCCCGCTGACGGAGAAGACGAGGACTAACGTGTGTCTGGTTGTCTGGGTCGATGTGGTGACTAGCTGCTTGAGTCCGATATTTGCGAGGTTCTCCAGTCAGGAGTCGGTGTTTTGGTCACTGGGGTTGTCCAAGTGGAAGTTGAGGTCTCCAAGTAGGATGTAATTGGTGGATGCTAGAGCCTGGGGTGGGATGAGGTCTTCGATGGCATCACTGAAGGGTGGGGGCTGGGGGTCTTGTAGACTAGGACGCCACAGAGTGTGGTGTTGGGGTTGCTCTGGATTTGGAAGGGGAGGTGTTCCATGGTAGTCGTTGAGTCATTTGAGTAAGTGGTCAGTTCGTGGGTGTCCTTGTGGATGATGGCTTTGCCTTCTCCTGGTCGGTCAACGCTGTATTTGCGGGTGATTTTGTAGCCGCAGGGGATCGCGGTAGTATCACTGATTTTAAGTCCAACTTCTTGCGCCTTCTTGGTGGGCATTATCAATCTAGTATGATTGTGAGGTATACCCCCCTTACCCTAAATAGAGCACTGAGAAATGTAAAGAAATTCTTTATTTTTAATCTTGCAAGGAAATCGTGGCTTTTTTTAACATGTGTTCCACAGAGTGTCAGTAGTGGGAAAGGTTGCAGATTCGACATCAGTAAGCATCCTATGTGCCCGTGTAATTCCTGATCTTTATTCAGGCTCTTGACTTCCTCGATACCCAGCTCTGTATTATATCTTAATTCGATTCTTTTCAATTACTTCTCTTGATCACCTCCTCTGATATAAGGCCAAAGAAACCGAGCGCGACTACAATGCTATCATGGCATTTTACAAAATCTCCAGACACTGGTGAATTTAAGTCTCCCTGTTTGATGCCTCTCATGTGCTCCATCACTTGCTAATGGGGAACATCAAGTTGGCCACATATTGTTTTCTGTGGGTACATTCTTTCACGTATATATACACAGAAATCTGTGCTACAGGTTATAAATTGATTGCTTTTCCTTCCTTTTATGTAGAATAACCTCCTTTATTTTGACACCAGATTTGCAAGCCATACGTTTCCCTCATTTTCTGAAACCTTTTTGGTTAGATGGCCCCTTTCTCTCATTGGACTATCCATATAGCTATGGGCTTGTTTGTCCTGGATCGGGCTTTACGATACGTGATGGAGGGATGTGAGGTAATATCGTGTCCAATCACCTGATCAGCTTTAAATATTTTCCAATGTTTCGTTTTTGTCTTGCTGCGGTGTACCTTGGATTGTATGTAGTGATGAACCTTACGGTAATATCAGGTCTCTCCTTTGGTGTCTCTGATTTGAAAGTAGTTTATTCATGTTCTGGGTTCCCGCTTGGCTGCTGGCCGCTTACTTTTTTCTTCCTTCACATACACTTATTGGCTAGCACAGTTTCTACGGGTCAGTAGCATTTCACCATAGGGGATACTTTCTATCAGTTTCTGTGGACTTTTCAGTTGAGATCAGTTAGTCTCTGGATTAATCTTTTAGACATTTCCCTACTTCCGTCCCACAGCAGGGAAAGGTCATCTGTATCCCCGATCCAAATCAGCGCATGGTTTGTCATGTTTTCATTTTGTGATGTCCAGACCACCTGTTATGTGCTATGTGTGTTATTTTTTAAAGTAACATTTCTGCTGTGACCTTTTGCACATATTTGCATGCACGACAATGTTGGATTAGTTTCTTTGAGACTACTTTGTTTACACATCTAGGTTCGCACAACATTATCACGATGCCTCTAACACCATGTACAAGGCCTCTTGACGCACTATGTTCAAATGTCGTATCTTCATCCACAGGGTGACAGGGCTATCTACATATGTAGAACATAGACTAATCTATACGTACATCACAAAGATGGTTTCTATTATAAATAATGAGCATCCCAATAGATTAGTAGAGGAGGCGCTACAGCTGACACCCAGGGTCCGTGCAGGCTGAGACTTGACTATGCAGCGGGCTGGCATCTCCGTGAGGGGGAGTTCAGTTTGTAACCAATACGGGGCCTGCATTCTTTCCTGTCAGGTAATGGGGTGGGATCATCCCTTAGTGGGGATTCTTGGCTTCACACCCACACACACTCTAGGTACACGCAGAGTAGGGAGTGCATAGTAGGAGTACGCCTGATTACTGCCTTGTTTATATGCCTGCATATATACACTGTTTTAGCACCATGGTAGAACTATATCCACTATTTACGTGCTTTTGATCACTGTCAGCTGCTTCGGTCTACTGATTATTTCAGCTTATGTATTCTATACAAGAATAACGTTGGTTCAATAAATATACTGAAAACGTCCCACTGTGTATTCTCTGTATATTTCTCTGAGAGTAAGTAACCTTGAGTGACTGAGCAAAAGGTTCTGTTCTGTGTCCAAGATCCCTGAGGGGTCAGGGTTGACACGTTCAGTGGTTGCCAGAAACCATTTGCTTCCTGGTAAGGTTAGGGAGTCTTACGGTGGCACTGTGAGCTAGCTGGTCTCTGGGCCAACTCATCCTGCGGATGTGCCCGGAGCCAGTCCAGGCACCTCATCCAAAGTTGATGTTGTCTAACAAACGCGCAGGTCCTACGGAATAGTGGGAACCACACGACACACCTGTTCCTTCCACCAGCCCACAAATACATTTGCATAGTTGGGAGAGCAGGTGCCCATTGCTGTTCCTGAGATTTATCTGTAATATCTATCTTTAAATATGAAAATATTGTTATTTAGGTAAAAGTCATGGTCCTAAGCATCCATGTATAGTCATATGGAGAAATTGGTTTATTGCAAAAAGCGTGTTCGTAGGCTCTTAGACCTTGCGTGTGTTGTATGCATATTTAGCAAGATCACGATCACATCCTAGGGAATTGTCAAATATATATTTTTTTTATTTCTTTTTATTAAAACTTTTAACAACATAAACAAGAATAAATAATCAAGGCAGTACAATCAATCGAATGGCGAAGCGTCCTGCGGGGAGGAAAGCATAAGAACGTAATACAATCATTGACATTACAGGATGGGAGGATTGAGGGATGCAGCAAGTCCGGAGACAGTTCGAGCAACATAATAGCAGGAATGTCGGGTCAAGGGCAGGGAGGATCCGCCACCAAGTGTGTGAAGGGAGGTGCACATATTTCTCCCCGGTAGGAGTTCCATTGACCCCAAATCTTACACCACTTGCGAGGCCTGCCACGTGCCACATACACCGTCTTCTCTCTGAACATGCACCAGTCCATATTCTCCTTCCATGCCAGAACTGTGGGTGGCCTCTGAGAACCCCACAACTGGGCGATATCCCTCATAGCGATCATATTGCCAAGGGTCACCCACTGAGTCTTTGCCAAATCATAATCATTGGGTTCCCAAACATTCAACAAGCATCTTCTAGCTTCAGGCAGCAACGCAACACCCGTGACCTCTTTCATAACTGCATGCACTCGATTCCAGAAATGGACCACCACCGGGCACTCCCAGAGTATGTGAAGAAAGGTGCCCGGGAGGCCACAACCACGCCTGCAAAGCCCATCCGAAGCATAACCCATACTGACCAAGCGTGGACCGGTAACATAGATCTTGTGGAGAATCTTAAGCTGTACAAACCGGAGGCGGGCAGGAATTGCAACCTCTTTCGGTGAAGATATGGCCGACTGCCAGTCTTCGTCATCTAACTCCAGACCATCGTCAGTCCAAGCTTCCCTAAGTCGCCGTAGGAGATCGGTCCTATCGTTTATCAACTTTTTATAAATGAGCAAAATCGTACTGTCTTGAACATGCCCATCCAGCACCCGATCTTCAAGTGGCGACGCCTCCGGAACAGTAGTACGCGGATGGAAAGCCGCCATCAGCGCGTGTCGGACCTGGGCATATCTAAAAAAACTCCTGGTCACTTAGTTCATATTCCAATCTCAACTCCTCAAAGGTTTTGACCCTACCCTAAGTCCATATATCATTCACCCTGCATATACCAATCACGTCCCACCTATCGAAGCCTTTCGTCTTCCATAGGGAGCCCAGCCTCTCGGAAGCATAGAGAGGAGTAGCGCGCGTAAGTCTATTCTTCCATTCCAAGGCATCATGCGCACAATGCCATACTTGCACCGCTATCTTAGTAGGGCCAGTGAGCATCCTCCCTGCGGATTTCGTATAAAGCGCCCTGTTGTAGTCCCCACCAGGCAGCAACCATCTGTCCATTGCGAACGCAGGGTTCGACGCGGGATCGTACGTGCCGTGGTTAATCGCCCCCAGTTGGGAGGCCCAGTAGTAGCGCTTAATATCCGGGAGAGCGATTCCACCGTCATACCAAGGAAGTGTTAAATTGGCAAGGGCTATGCGGGACCACCCACCCCATCTCAGTTGTCTCTGCAAGCTTTCAATCTCCCGAAAGTAGCTGGCCGGGATGGTATCGCAAGTATTCTGTAGGGCATATAAAAATCGGGGCAATGACATCATCTTGAAGAGAGCCGCTCATCCGAGCGGGGACAACAGAAGTCTACGCCATGCCTCGACATCGGACCGCAAGCGCTGAAGCGGGGGCAGCAGGTTACGTTCATAACGAACCACAGGATCTAAGGTGATAAACACCCCCAAGTATTTGAAACCCACGTGTACGACCTGTATTGGGCACCCACGCGGCAAGAGAGGAGAGTCTCCCGAGCGAACGTACACGCAGGACTTGGACCAGTTGATCACAAGGCTAGAATTTTTACCGAAGGAAGTCAATACATCGAATAGCACTACGAGCGACTTCCGAGGTGACGCGAGTTATAACAGGATGTCGTCAGCGTAAAGCGATACTCGGTCCTCAAAATCAGGGGTCCAGCGTATACCCTTCATTGACGGCTCCCACCTCAGCCAAGCCGCCAAGGGTTCCAAAGCGAGGGCAAAAAGAAGCGGAGACAACGGGCACCCCTGGCGAGTACCCATTCCGAGAGAAAATAACCCAGAAACACGACCATTAACTACCACCGGAGCCAAGGGGTCCTGATATAGTAGTTTCACCCAACTGATGAAAACAGGGCCAAAACCAAACTTGGCGAGGGCAGCCCAGAGATATGGCCATTCCAGCGTATCAAACGCCATAGTGGCATCTAAAGAAGCCAAAATGGCCGATTCACGCAACGAGGACGCTCTCGCAAGGGCGCCATGTAGACGCCGAAGGTTCAGTGCCGTGTTTCGTTGCGGAATAAATCCGGACTGATCCGGATGGATCAGGTCGCAGACAACAGTGATTAAACGATTCGCGAGCACTTTAGCGAGGATCTTAGGCTCGGCGTTTAAGAGCGAGATGGGCCTGTACGATGCGCAGCAATCCCGCAGCTTCCCTTCCTTGTGAATCACGACGATAGACGCAAGTCTTTGATCGAATGGGAGGGTACCCGCATCTAGCGATTCTAAAAACATCGAGCGAAGATGTGGTGCAATTTTATCTGGGCGTAGCTTATAAAGTTCGATGGGAAGTCCATTCGGACCCGTGGCCTTACCCGACCTCACAGAGCGGACCGCGGTCGCGACCTCCTCTACAGAGAGTGTCGCGTCCATCAGTTCCCTATCCAGATCCGACAAGCTGGGCAAAGCAATGTCTCTCAGAAGCAGATGCGAATCCTGTTCCGGTCTGTCCGATACTGGAGAGTACACGGTTTGGAAATACTCAGAAAAACACTCCACAATCTCAACCGGGTCAGTCACTCTCACTCCATCCGCTCTCTCAATTGAAGGAACCACACGACTGGCCCTCTCCTTCTTGTCCAACCAGGCTATCAACTTTCCGGCCTTATCACCCACGTCATACAAACGACCCTGCTGCTCTCTATTCATCACCTTGGCGGCATCAGTGACCAACGCTCTATAGTCAGTTTGTTTGAGGCTGAGAAGGTGCAGCCTGTCCTGGGTAACATCAGATTCCAGCTCTCTTTCTAAGTCTGATATCTCAGTTTCAAGTCGGACCGCTGCCTCGCACTTACGTTTCTTAGCGTTATTAATTAACGATAAGGCGTGGCCGCGGATGACCGTCTTAAAGGCTTCCCATAGCGAGACAGAAGATGACACAGACCCCACATTCTCCACAAAATAATGGTCGAGTGATTTAATCAATTCCATGCGGATCTTAGGGTCACGGAGATACCAAGGGTTGATCGGGGCTACACGGCCCTCAGTTCCCGGTCCCGTTTCCATTACGAGCCATAAGGGGGAGTGATCTGAAATACCCCTAGCCAAATGTCTGACTTCCTTAACAAGTGGGGCCTGTGTTGCGGGCATCAGAATATAGTCAAGTCTTGAGAGACTACCGTGTGCACCAGAATGAAAAGTGTATTGTAGTTGTCCAGGGTGTAGCAGCCTCCAGCAATCTATCAATCCCAGAGTGTCAAGGAAGCCACCCAGCCAGGACTGGGACCTCCCAAGATCCCTAGGTGGGTAGCGATCGATATTTCCGGAGACCACAGAGTTAAAATCGCCGCCCACCACAAGGATGCCTTCTGGGAGCCCTAGTACCACCCTCCCCAAGTCAGCAAAGGTCGTGGTCTGAAGGCCAGGCGGAACATAAACGGAGAGTAAAGTGATGACCTTCCCCTCCCATCGTCCAGTAATGGCGGCATACCGCCCCCTGTCGTCAAGAATGATAGTATCGATCTCAAAGGGGAGGGAGACTCTGACCAAGATACCCACCCCCCTAGAGCCAGTGGTGAAGCCGGAATGTGCCAGGAGATGGTAGCCCCTCCGATTCATGGCCTGGCATGTATTGCCTATCAGATGTGTTTCTTGCAACAGCACAACATCAGGGGAGAGACGTCTCAAGAGTTGTAACACCACACCACGTTTTATCCTGTCCCCCAACCCGTTAGCATTCCAACACAGCAATTTTGAGCCCCCTATCCCACATCCCGAACGTAGTCGCAGCATCCACCCCACATTATTCGCGACAGCCAAGTCCAAAAGTCCATCAATATAGTGCCTTGAAGTGAACCAAACAAAAACAACTTCCCCCCCTCTTCCTCCCAACCTACCCTCAAAACGAGACCCCCCACCCTGCACCCCTGCGTTAGACTCAAAGACACCCCCCCCAACTTGCAGTGTGCCTGTCGCCCTAGCAAATAACTAATCTACGAAAAGAAACCCCCAGAGGAGAAAGAGACTCACTCCCTCCGCCACCCCTGGAGAAACACCTCAATTAAAGCAAGTTAAAGGATCTGCAAACCATACCGAAAAATCTATATGTAGTCCAGCAAACCAAGTTACATTAGGGTGTTCCTGCTACCTGGGTAGTGTGTCGAGCCAGTCACTTGCAGCCTCAGGGTGATCAAAAAGGAATGTCCGATCTCCATGTTCCACACGTAGCCCAGCTGGAAATAGCATTGCATATTTCATGCCCCTGTCTCTAAATCGTCTCTTCACTCCCTGAAACCCCATCCTTTGCTTCTGCACCAACTGAGAGAAGTCTGGGTAGAAACTCACCGTCGTATTCTCAAATTTCGTGGGGCCACCCATCCCGATCACGGAAATGAAATATCCTGGCGATGATGGGCCGCGGGGTGGCACCGAGCTTAGGTTTACCACCTGGCACTCTGTGAGCCCGCTCCACCGCAAAGAATTTACTCAGGCCTTTGGGTGCGAGATGATTGACAATGAGGTCCTCCACGATGAGGTCAACATTTAAGTTGTTAGAATTCTCAGAGACACCCACAATACGGACGTTGTTCCGCCTAGTACTACTTTCAAAATCTTCCAAACGACGAGAGAAGGAGTCATTAGAGGACCGTAGATCGCGGACCTCCGTTTGTAGATCGGAGACATCCGTCGTGAGGCTAGAAGTCTTCAAGTCCAGGGATTTAACTTTTTCGTTCGTTTTAGCTAAATCCGCCCTGATCAAGTTGACATCGATCGCCACTGTATCCAGTTTTTGTGTCAGGGTTTCATACTGCACCCCAATTGAGGTCTGCATACTCGCAATGGCGCCCATGATATCGTGCCAGTATTCACTCGCCTGTCAAGCGCTTAGAGACCCCGGGGTGATAAGGCGCTCTACAAGTCTAAGGTCATCTCCCTTGTCCGCCGGAGGCCTGCCTGTTCCACCGGGAGATCCCTTAGGATGGGTGTATCGGTCCATGACATTAGATTGTATGGAGCCCCCATGGTGAACAGTCTTGGTCTTTCGCTTTTCAACCTAGGGCTTGCCGGCCATTTTGGAAGCAGCGGCCCCGAGGGGACCCCGAGATCTGGTGAAAATGGCTAACACGAAATCACCCACAGATGCTCAGCCAAAGGACAGTGTGTTCCACGTCACACACCGTGCGGTGATATACAGGCCCAGCCCTGGAGTGGGACCACGAAGTGAAGCAGTCTGTGGGCGGCGGGGCAAATCCGCTGCGTAGAAGGGTCCGGGCCAAAGGCGAAACCGAAAGCCAAGTCCAGGGTCGAAAGTAGGTTCAGGGAAGCCGCTGTTTTTCAATTACCGTCCAGGCAGATCATCAACTCGAGCCTGGGGCAGTTCCGTGGAGCAGGCCAGGAAAGTTCAGAACGTCGTAAAATCGGTTCCCTTGGACCAAATCAATTTTTTAAAGCAACTATCATATCAGTTGGGTTTCATCTTTAATGATCCGTCGTCATAACCAGGATTATAGTCAGGATAAATGCCGGAGGTGGCGAAGGTCCGGGAGCCCTGTGCTCACGCGACCATCCCGGTTGGGAATTGTCAAATATGATTGTCTCCTGTGTATATCTTTTGTAGAAAATTCTCTCTTTCTATATAATATGATGGGAGGCTCTCCACAAGAATCAGCATTAAATGGTTTTAGTTTATGGCTGTGCTTTCCAGTGAGCTATTGTTGGAGGGCACTATACGCCCCCCTTGTTCTTGCATACATTTGTTACAAGGTAAAAGCATGGTACAGTAGAGGGTAGTGTTTTACACAAATGAAAATGTTGCCATTCCCATTTCACAACAATCCGTATTTAATAATTATTGAAAAGCCTTTAGTTCATAATTGCAAACAATCACTAAAACCACATTCTTGGCCCTTATCGGATGACATTGGTACTTGTGTTGTCATTACGTAATGTGTTAAGGGCCTCCCTTTGGGCATTACTCAGGTTGGATCTGATTCTTGCGTTGACTGGTAAACAATTTATTTGAACAAGTCTTTGGCGACCAAGTCACTAAAGACATCCAGATTATCATGAGGCAAGGAGGAGTTAAATGTAGCTTGCTTTTTGAAGTGAGTTAGGCTTCCCTGATCTATCTGTGCCCCCTTTCCAAGAAATGCTTCCCGCTATTTCGTTGCACATATATTTCCATTATCCAGACCAGCCATGTCATGCAGTATCAGCGTCTCTTGAACACAATTCATGTTTTCTGTATTGGGCTTCCCTATTCTCATGTTCATTGGCTTGGGTCTGACTTTATGTTGATATCTTAGAAACGTAAATATGTCAATTCTACATGAACTGTAATCTAAGTCCGTCCTGGGGCAGAAATATAAGCCCAGGTTCTGAATATTTAGTTCATCTATTGTCAGTTAATGTTGTGATGAGTTAATAATCATATCTCGCCTTGCTCTATCACCTTTCTCTTCCTATGCAGTGAGTTATCTTTTTGTCTTCCATTTGCTCTTTCCTGCCTTTCTCTTCCTCTGTTTGTGCCTCTTGCTTTTGTTTTTCCTTTTTTATAATATTCTACTGTCCGTCCTTCTCTCAGTAACTTGTACTCAGCGAAAAAAGTGGCAAGTAGTTTTTTTTCTAGGTAGTTGCTAGCAGAGTCATCTGAGTCACCTTCTGAGCTTGATTCCTCTGTCAGAAGTTCATGTCCTCTTTGTGTCAATGGAATTTTGACTGCTCTCCTTACTTAGTCGTATCATCTTACAAAGGTTAAGACTCTTCCAGTACAGTAGTCTTGCTTTTCCCTTTAAAATTTCCTCTTTTGTACATTTTACCTCTTTCTTATCACTTGTTCAACATTCTCGTTGTTCAGCTCTTAGTTTCAAGTGCAAGAAAGGTGAGGTTGGAGAACTCCATCGGACTGCAGACTTAGAACTGTAACAAAAAAAACAAGTTAGCAGGCCTTTTCCATCTGTGAACTCATGATCTGGAACAACATCCCTGTATCCATCAGGACCGCCCGACATTGCTCCCGTTTAGGAAAGAGTTGAGGACTCCCCTCTTTGAAAATAATTTATGCTCATCTTTGGCTCTCGCTTCAGGCTAGGTTTGCAGTATAGAAATAACATATAGATACATACATAAAGAAGCTGGCCTAGCCTACACTAACGTTTGAATACTTTTGAGAAAACTCTTGTGAAAATGTTCATGGGAGAGTTGAGAATGGTTATCCCACCAGAGCACCCCTGGCATCCAGTTAAGATTTTAATGTTGTCTTATCAAGGGTAGCAGGTCCACCTTTTAAGCCACTACATCACTGCAAGCCTTAATGTAGATAGTTGTCTACCTAGTAGCAGTCACTTCCTCAAACAGTTAGCAAACGACACGCCCCATCAGTAGATGAACAGTTCCTGCAAGTTTACAAAGGCAAAGTTAAATATGCATCCAGTGTTAAACATGCACTCATGCTCTACATTATCAGAATTGAAAATGTATGAAAAATAAGACCGTTTTTTGCATCGGTACAATTTGGCATATGGTTTTCTACTCGTGCGGAGACTAGGGGTGGGCGGAATTTGCGTAGTCGTGTTACACAAAGCTCAGCGAAAAAAATGTCCGTGAGTACACAGAATTCTGCGAACACGCTGAATTGCTTCTTCCGCCCGTTCACAATGCTTTTTTCCCGTTCGCGAATGCTGTTTGCGTGCTCGGGGGAAATATCTCGCGAACACACATTTTGAAAGCGTGAACAAGCAAAAAATTCTGGAAGCCGCGGATCTCGGACGTTTTGGCAATTCCACTTTCTCAGAGGAATGCGAAATTACCCAAATTCCACAAATGCCGCTAGTGGAACTGAATTTACTGCCCGGGCCTAGCGGAGACACCACATAGAAATACTACAGGCTGAATCCACGTGTGATAAAGATGCACCCATGGCTTTCTACCCAACATACCTCTAGTAGATAATTGTAAAGCAGAAACATGTGGTTCTGTGCATCCTTTCATAAAGTATTTCTCTGGTGACATCAATGCAAGGAAGATACCCAGAAGTGTATAATTGTTCTAAGCATATTAGTAACTCAATTAGCAATTCTTTCCTTTCAATCAATCAATCAATCAGCGGTTTATAGAGCGCGCTACTCACCCGCGAGGGTCTCAAGGCGCTGGGGGGCTGGGGGGGAGGTAGCAGCTCCGGGTCAGTCGAAAAGCCAGGTCTTGAGGTCCTTTCTGAACATGTGGAGGCTTGGGGAGCGTCTGATGTTGACGAGAGCTCGTTTCTGTTTCTTCGGATATGGGGGACCTCTGCCAGGGCGAGGTTAGTGGAGCAGAGGTTCCTCTTGGGTACGTGGAGACATACTCGGTCGTTGAGGTATGTGGGTCCGATGTTGTTGAGGGATTTGTAGGCATGGGTGAGGAGTATGAAGGTGATCCTCTTCTCGACGGTGAGCCAGTGGAGGCTTCGTAGGTTTTGGGTCATATGTTCGTGGTGAGGTGTCCCTAGCATGAGCCTGGCTGCGGCGTTCTGGACCTTACCGATTCTTTTAAGTTATGGCACAACCTGTGAAGTGCCACAGCTTGCTGTAAATGGAAAATTTTACTCACTTGCAAATACTATCAGTTTGTCATGTTGCAGGCTCACATGCATCACCCACTTCCTGTATGGTTGGAAAGTATATAGGTTGCTCAGATTAAGCAGTTTATTTTTTTTTATTTTACACATATAAGCAGTCGTACTCCGATGGAGAAAACAACACAATGATTTTAATTGGAGTCTGCACGCTGATGCATTATGCCTTTCTGGTATGGGATTACGAGTCGTTCTCAGATCAAAACTCAATCTTAAATTAATTATTATTAGTAGTCAGAACCCAACCCATGAGAGATCACCACATGTGAACGCTAGAACTACAAGCAGCAACTTATTGTTTACAGGTAGTAACATTTTCCTTCCTTCCTAGATATTACTGTCCACCTTTCTCATATTATAACCGTGCATTTCTTTTAAGAAATATTTCCCATGTATAATTTTCAGTGTTGATTTCATTCTGCAGTACATCAGTCGCAGACAGAAAGTATGAATGGGAAAGAGAAACATAAAGCTTCTGGAGGAAGGAAGAATTTGGCTTACAAAATGAATGAAAGAAAACACCAAGGAATGCCGAGGAGGGAGAATTTTAACAATAAAACAATACTTGCAAGGCAGAAAAGAATACGCACCGGCCTAAGAGCTTATGCCTGTGCTGAGTGTAAGAAGACATTTACTGGAAAGAGGCATCTTTTACTGCACAAACAAACACACAAAGATCGGTATCCCTACACTGAGCATGAAATGAGGTTTGCTGATAAGGCAACACATGAAAAAACTAACAAAGGAGAGCGGCCCTTTCACTGCAATGTCTGTGCGAAAAGTTTTACTCAGAAGGGAAATCTTCTACAACATCAAAGCGTACACACAGGAGAGAAGCCTTATCACTGCACTGTGTGTGCCAAACCCTTTTCTCAGAAGGCAAACCTTGTACGGCATCAAAGAACACACACCGAAGAGCAGCCTTATCACTGCATTGAGTGTTCCAAACACTTTTCTCAGAAGGCAAGCCTTGTACTGCATCAAAGAACACACACCAGAGAGAGGCCTTTTCACTGCACTATGTGTTCCAAGAGGTTTTCTAGGAAGGCGACCCTTGTACAGCATCAAAGCGTACACACAGGAGAGAGACCGTATCACTGCACTGTGTGTTACAAGGGCTTTACTCTTAAGGCAGACCTTGTACGCCATCAAAGCATACACACAGGAGAGAGGCCTTATAACTGCACTGTGTGTGAGAAGAGGTTTTCTCAGAAGGCGACCCTTGTACGGCATCAAAGCATACACACAGGAGAGAGGCCTTATCACTGCACTGTGTGTTCCAAGAGGTTTGCTCATCAGACAAACCTTGTGCTGCATCAAAGAACTCACACAGGAGAGCGGCCTTATCACTGCACTGTGTGTGAGAAGAGGTTTTCTCGGAAGGGGACCCTTGTACGGCATCAAAGCGTACACACAGGCCAGAGGCTTTATCACTGCACTGTGTAGCAAGAGATTTGATCTTAAGGCAAGCCTTGTACGCCATCAAAGAACACACAGGCGACGGCCATGACGCCGTACAGGATATGGAAACTGCTGTAAACAAAAGGTGGTGCTCAGCAGCCTCAAATAACACATACAAGATGGAAGCCTTCTCAAAGCACTGCACAAAAACCTTCATTTAAAAAAAGAAATCTGATCTTTTACATCATCTAAGAATCTACAGCTGAAGTTAGACCTCCCATGACATCTAACGATCCTTCCGGGCTGAGATCCTTCCTTTCCTCTGAACGTCTGAAGAGCTTTGAGTTAAAGGACAAACTGTAACGTTCGCAGCGTCTCCAAACAGAATGTAGCTTCTTCAACGTCACTAACGTCACTTCACCATGCAACGAACTTCACCAAGGCTGCTTCACTGCGAATTAAACCTGTCAGACTCTCATGAAATGTGTGCAGTGTTGAGGACATGTTACCAAGTGTGGATCATAAACTATCCTGATAGACATAACTTCTAGGATTCAACAAAAAATTATTGAAAGCCCTGAGCACTTGGGAAAAAGAAACTAGGAGAAGAAATAGGAATCAATAACCACTTGAGAACAAAAAATATAAACTCCTTTCATCACTAGTAGCAGAAAAGCTTTATTCGATTTTTGTAAATTAAAAAATCATAAAAGCTACATCAGAAGAAAAGTCGATACATAATGTATAAAGAAATAACGTTGCATTTAGAACAGGCTACGAAAATAAAGATAAAAATATTATAAACATATTAAACTTTTCCTTTTTCTAAAAACGCTTTTTAAAAAGCCAACCACAGTGGCCACACACAGTTCATCATTAAGTAATTGGAGATACAATAAGGCTGGTCGGCACTGGTACCAAGTTCCATGGCTTTTCAAGAGTGGTTTGATCCATCGAACTCTCTCATTATGATAGAATTTACAAAAGAAAATCACATGGAGGGTTGATTGTTCTGCCCTCCCATCACATGGACATTTGGTGAGCATTTTAGACCAATCGTTAGTTTGTGGGAATGACACTAGGCGAAGAAAGATGTTAAATCTGTGCCTTGTGAGTAAAAATCTGTCAAAACCCTTGGTGCACCAGTTCAGATAGGGTTCCATGTTAGCCGAGGTGAGCAACAATTGGTGCCGCGCTACAGTTTCCTTATTCAGCTCAGAACCTAGGTGCAAGGATTCTAAATGAAGCCAACAACTATTCTTTAGATCTCTCCTCGAGATCCTGGATAGCTCCTCCGGTGAAGTATAAAACTCAGTCTTCCCCAGGTCCCGGCAAAACTTTTGAATGTATGACAGCCACACTATGTTATTGGATTTATCAAGAGCCATGACATCACGAAGAATCTCTCTATTCAGTTCCAAGTCTGCTCCAGTCCAAACCCTGTGCCAAAGTAACAAAGGTTGCATCGCAATCAGGTCACTGATGTATCTAACCCCCAGCTCAGCATCACAATTAAACACAGATAAACTGGGTGAGACGGCTAAAATATACCTTAAAAAAGCATTTTCTACAACTTGTAATTCCCTAGTATCTTGGATGCCCCAAACGCCAGCCCCATAAGTGGCTGTACTAACACATTTGGCCTTGTAAATTTTGAGTACAATTTCAGGGGGTCTTTTACCCATTTTTCGTGAAAAGACCATGAGTGCTGCGGTTGCTTTTTTGAACGACAGGGTCCTACTCCTTATGGCTGAGCCCCAGAGTCCCCCACCCTCAAGGACTACTCCTAGACAAGAGAAAGATTTAGTAGTCTGCACTCTTTCCTTACGTGCAAACAGTTTGCAGGTTTTGAACTTGCCCCTGGCGCACGTCATTGCAAAGGTTTTTTTTCACATTTAATGACAATCCCCTGGAATCCATAAAGGTCATATAAGCGTCCAGGGCTATCTGCAGACCTCTCTCTGTCCTCGCCATAATGACGGCGTCGTCAGCATATAATAATGACACCACTTGCTTGGAATTAATTCTAGGCGAATCAATAACTTTGGACACCAGAACATCCTCTAAATCATTTGTATATAAATTAAAAAGGAGGGGCGCAAGTACGCACCCTTGTCTTACTCCGCGCTTTACATGAAACGGCTTGGTGCATTCTCCAATGGTTCCATATCTCACCCTTGCCCTTGCCCCAGCATAAAGTTGTCTTAAAAAAGAAATAATGGCCTCTTCTACTTTAAGGTCCTCCAACACCTTCCACAGTCGATCATGCTTCACGCAGTCGAATGCGGCACTCAAGTCGACAAATGCCGCATAGAGTTTGCCTGCCTTGGCCTGGACGTATCCTGATAGATATAACTGCTACGATTCAACAAAAAATTATTGAAAGCCCTGAGCACTTGGGAAAAAGAAACTAGGAGAAGAAATAGGAATCAATAACCACTTGAGAATAAAAAATATAAACTCCTTTCATCACTAAAGCAGTAACATCTACTCCCTATAGGTATCTTCAGACCGGCTGTGTAAATATTCTGTACAACCCATCCATGCTGAGAGATCAAAAGAGGATTCATGGCTGTCCAGATTCTAACAACTTGAAAAGGAGGCACCAACCATATCATTCTGCAGTTTCAACTGCCAAAACCGTAACACAATTCACAATGTTTTGAGATGGTTTATTCTGGTGTGAATTTTCTTTTTTTTATTATCATTTTGAGACACAAAAAAAACCGCATACATCTTACACAGTAAAGCCAATTCCATCTCCAACAGACAGTAAAAAACCCCACTGTGTGGGTAGGAGTATTTATGCAAGCCACTCAAGCTGGAAAGCAGCACCCCGTTAGAAGGGAAAGACAAAGCTGGCAATTTAAAACAGTAGGTTTAGCCATTTGGCACCTCGTGGGACAACCATGTTCCTCCTGGGCCACGCACTAATCCACTCCCTGGTGCCACTTTCGCAGGGTAGGGGGGTTGGGCTGGGGCCAGGCCACTGCAATATCTCATTTAGCCACAGCGACCGCTGTTCCCAGAAAATGTTTGTCCGCTCTAGAGCCGTCCAAACCTTCAAATACACCCAGGAGAAGACGTAAGGGATCGTGTGGAACCTGGCGACCCAAGGTCTGTGTGAGCTCAGATTCCACCTCGGACCAAAAGGGGTAAAGGCCTGGGCAAAGCCAGACCATATGGTAGAAGTCGGCCGGAGTTTGGTTGCTATTTTGGTGAGAATTAAATACCCAAAAACTAATGTTCACATACAATACAAAACAAAAGAAATGGTCAGATAAAGACACTGTAAGGAGTATTTCATTGCATGCTGTGAAGTTTTTTGTGAGTTCAGTTGTGTCCTGTTCTAGTGTGAGGGGGAGATTAACAACTAGACAAAGGACACTGCCGCAGTGAGCTGTTTGCCAAGAATGTCTTATTTTACGCAATAAAACTTTGCTAATAAACCAATCTGCCTGCCTGTTTCATGTGGTGGTGAGACGGGAGATACTTCAAACTCATCAGTACGTTCAGACTGTCTGTGTTCTATCTTGGTGATTAGTCTGTCACGAAGAGGGTGGGGAGGAACTTACGCCCCCTGCAGCCCTCCAACCACCAGCCCCTCTGATCTGAGGCATTCCAGGGTGTAGTTCGCTCCATCACTGTGTTCATTGGAGTAGTGCAAGCGTTACAAGTACAGTTTGCACTGTTGATGTTTCAGAAGACAACCTTTGAAGTTTAATAGTGTAATTGCTTTGGGAACACCTTTGTCCCTTGGACCTTTTCCTTCACTGAGCGTATTGGTTGGCTTAAAATAGTCCGATTACTCAGGACACTGTGCCATCTGTGAGCACACAAGGCGTGCCTCCAAACCATTATATCGAAGCAACAGCACGAGTGTATGAAGTCTTGAATCATCCTGGTGAATGTTGTGTGTCCCCCACAAGATCTACCCGTAGTCGTCAGTGACCATGAAGCAAGGGACAGACAGATGCCTGGTGCGAGGCTGCTCTGGGGTCACTCAGACACCAGTGCCCATGTTGCCACCCCTATCCCCGACAGTGTTTAACATTTACGTCTCTCCTTGGGCCAGACTTATCAGGAGGCATGGATTTGCCCTGGTCTCATATGCTGATGATTCTCAGCTTGTTATCTCTATCTCCAATCAGCCTGAGGCCACAGCCGCCAGGTTTCATGCTTGACTCACTGAGATCATGACCTGGATGAACCATAGCTTCCTCAAAATGAACACTGACAAAACAGAGGTGATAGAGTTTGGCCCTGGCTGGTGCCTGTGGAATGACTCCTAGTGGCCGGTTGAGGCCGGGTAATGCCCATGTCCTGTCCCCAAGATCAGGAACCTCGGAGCCATCTTTGATGACCAGTTTAATTTTTCTGCCCAGGTAAACAGTCTCACTTCCTCCTGCTTCTTTTTACTAAAAACCTTGAGAAAAATCTTCCCTTTTCTCTCACAAGAATTGCAAAAGACGGTGGCGCTCTTCCTGTCTAAACTGGACTATTGCAATGCCCTATTTTGGGCATTGATAACACCCAGCTGAGAAAACTGCAGTCTCTACAGAACACTGCAGCAAGATTACTTCTAAACATTCCTAAAGGACAATCAACCTCGGCAGGAATTAAGTCACTGCACTTGCTTCCCATCCAACAGCGAGTGGAATTTAAGGCCTTATGCCTGGTGCACAAAGCACTTTATGGTGGAGGGGCTAAGGATCTCCAAAAAATGTTCCTACCTTATACCCCCCAAGTGCCCTTAGATCTGCTAATTTGGGCCTTATCCAGATTGCTAAAATTAGACGGGCAAGATGGGATGGCAGGACTGTATCTAGTTGTGCATCAAAGTTATGGATCAAAATGCCTATGGCCATAACATTTCAATCTAATCAGCAGGTCTTTAGGAAGGACTTGAAAACATGGCTGTTCACGTCCACATAGTCCCCCAGTAACACAGGCCATACTTCCATTCTACATACACTAGCGCCAAGACGCCACGGCAATCGAGCGCTCTATAAACATATATCCTATCCTATCCTATTTGGGCAAGTGCTGGAGCTTGCTGTGGCTGGTAGCAAGCCCTGGATCTGCAGTGACGTGTGGATAGCTAGGAATGAACTAAGTAGCAATGGTGGCATGTATGTGTGTGCAATGAAGAGACGCCCTGGGTGCTAAGTGAATGATGAGACTAGGAATTGGGGGCCTCACCTGAAGCTGTGCTACTGGATGATTGTCACGAGCAAGGCAGCGGGTCACAAGATTGTTACAGCTGCATCGGCACATTTACGGCATATCAGCCAGACATAAAACTTTATTTGGCTTACATAGGCTCTGAAAGTACAAGTTACTAGCATATTAGACTCAAAATTCATTTACTAAAACACAGTGATTTTTTGGCGCCAGATGTTTGTCCCGCGCAGTAAAATCAGTGCGAACAGCACCACGTACAGTGCAAGAGGGCGCTGCATCTTTCCGCCGCTTGAGTAGAAGTTCTACTAGAGCGGCAGCTTCCTCAACGTGAATGGAAGGTTTCTCGACATGAGTGCGAGTGCCCATCCCCGGGCAGCCACGTTGGCTGGGAGATGGTCTAGCGCTGGATTTTCCTTGCTCACGCTCTTCAATTTAAAGTTGGTGAGCACAAGCAAGGACATTTTTTTCTGAACTCCGAGTGCTCTGCGGAGTGCGAAAAACTCCACAAAGTCTACGAAAGGAGCGGAGTTCACCGCCCAGACCTAATGTTTATGTATCTCTATGTACGTGTTGAGAGAAATTTTATTTGAGCTATCACGTCAAGAATTAAAAATTGTATTAAGCACATATTGGTGAGAATAATGCTTCTTTTTCTATTACTGAATTTGCACAGCAACCAATCAACAGTACACTTAAAAACGACATTTACCATGATGTCAGTAACCACAGTCCACAAATCACTGCCCATTATGCTCAGGTATGGCCAGCACCATCTTACTGCCTCGTATTTGAGTATGCACAGTTTCAAACAGTTCAACCACAATATCCCGGTCCTAGAAGGGATTACCTTCTTTGTCTAACCTGGAACACTGCAATAGTTGTATAAACGTCACTCAGCTGAAGAGCTGTAAAGCTCCAATTTGAAGCCTGTTACCTTGTCTAGTATCCAGGTGTCTTGAGACAACATGTCCCAGTTGTTAAAGAAAAATCTCACTTTTCCCCCCACCCAAATGTTATTTGACATGGAATGATCTATACCCTGAAAAATACGCTTGGAGGGAGGTCTCGCTCTGGGCGGTCCCCCCTTAATTGAATTATTGTAGTCCTTCTCAGTGGTAAGGGCATCAGGGGCTGAGTACCCTAGTACATGACAGCTACTCTCTGTAGAGAAATAGTTTTGATCTTGCTGGTGCAAACTCTGGCCTCATTTACAAGAGGCCTGCCCAGCTGGAGCGTCACTTTTTTTTAAAGCTCGTGTGGTGCAGGCCTCTGAATCATATCTACAAGGCGACGCAAAAGGCTTCATAGATATGGAGTAAAGCTAGGTAGCGCAAAGCACTGCGTTGGCTTACTCTGCATCAAGGAGGCATTCCATGGGTGTTGCTGTGGGTTTTCCCACGAAACACGCATTTATTGTGACATTGCCCAAGATTTAGACACTCACGTAAACCTGGGGCAATGCCAAAATCTTACACCTCCCCAAAGCGGCATAATGAGGAGAAATGTTTTCATTTCTCTTCTTTTATTCCTCTTTCCATGTGTGCCACGTTCTTCAGCAGACGTAGACCCCAGTGCACCATGGTGCAAGGGTGTCTGTGTTGGAGCTCGGCTGCAAAATGTGCACCTCAAAGGCCTGTAATGCACTGTGTCCTGGACGGTGCATTCCTGCTCTTTCGTTTGGCGCAGAGCAGAGCACCAAAAAAGACTTGCAATGCTGCTGTATGCCAATTCTTGGTAAATGAGGCCCCCAGTGTTCCCCGATCAGTGTATGAGGTGGTATTGAACGTGTCTTGTTAGTCTAATTATCACAGCTCGGCCATGGGCTTATCGCTCGTACAAAGCGGAGTGGGCACACTAGGGCGCGTGCATCAAAGCAGGCAGTAGAAGACTGCGCTCCTCTGATCAGAGAGGGTGCAGTCTGACCCAAATCTACGGCTCCACATATGGAAACGCTGTGGCAATTACCCACTGATTGCATCACTCGGCAGACAAGTATAGCAGCTTCTCTTTCAATTACATTAACAATCAAATAAAAGAATCAATCAAGAAGCAAATACACCGTACATAAGCGTATATAAGAAGATCTGACCACAACCAGATATATGAATGATAACTGTTGGAAACTGGCTCTTTATAAAGTATACCAAAAAGAGGTATACTGTGCACAGACCCCAGGGGTTCCCTTATGAGTGGACGGGGTTTGCTTTAGCAATCTTCAAGGTGCTCTTCTAGGGAGTAGTGAGGTCGAGCAGCCTTAGGCTTATCAGAGAGGAGTGTCGGACATCTGCGATACACTTACAGAGTCAATAAATGGTACACACGACTCAATAAGGAGAGTCACACCAATTTATAAAAATAACACATATCCTGATACATATTTAGGCACCAGAATCAATATGATCAAGTAACAGTGCAATTTTCATAAGCGTCAATGCTATCCTATGGAGGAAAAACAAATGCTGCATACAAGTTCTTTACAGCGACTCACCTGATCACTCTCTTGGTCTTTAGGTGAGTATGGGGCAAGGTGCAAGGCAGCATCAACAGGTCACCCCCAGGGGCACTAGGGCGGCCGGGTGCAGTGGTGCAATACAGCATCTGGTGCCCAATGTTAATCTTTGGGGATCGGTCTGGTTGAACAAAGGCTGCGGGTTTGGACTGGGAGGCCAGTCAGGATGAATCAGCAGGTGGACTCGGCTCTTATGATGCTCAGGGACACCTTTGGTCCTCTTCGCCAATTGTACAATACAGTATTGGGTTTTTGGTGTCCGGAGTCCTCTCAGTCCTGTTTGGGTGCCTGCAGCATGCAAGGAAGCAGCTCTGCTGCTCCATGGCCGATCCTGGTTGGTGGGTGAAGTGCTGGCACTTCTTTCAGGCTTCTGGAGACACGGCAGCTGCAGGAAAAGTGGTCTTTGTCGCAGTTGTCAAGGACAGCAATCCGGTTGGCACCAAGTCAGTTAGTGTCTTCTGTTCCTTCTCGCGAATCTTCACAAGCGTCTTCTTGTTTCAGGTCATCAGGATCTCATTTCATGGTGCCAGGAGCTCCCCTAAATACTATATTTAGGGGAGTGAAGGGTAGTAGCCAAAGAGTCCAGAGGGAAGTGGGCATTACTCTGTACCAGAGTTCCGAATTCTGCCATCACAAAGATGACTCTGAGATTTCAATTTCACTCAGGTAGCCCATCTTATGGACGGAACTATCCTGAAGGTGAACACACCTGTCTGACTACTAATTTTCCCACCTTGTCCAGGCGCTGAGCAGACCCTGGCCAAGAGGGATCAGCATCCTCTCCTGTGAGCGAAGCCAGGTTCCCAAAGGCGGTGGGCTCTTTGAAGCTCCCTGCCTTGGAATGCTAATTCACAGGTCATCCTCTGGGAGGGGTTGTAAACACCCTCTGCCTGAACGGGCTTTGTTTTGGACCTTCTGAGAGAAAGTCCCTCACCCTTGGGTGCCAGAACCAGGTCTGTGGTGACAGGCTGGCTAGGACCAGTCAGCATAGCACAGTAGTAGTTGGTAAGTTTGCTAAGGTGCCCTCTGGGTGCATGTATTTATAAATCACCACTGGAATCAGCGTGGGCTTATTAATACGAGATGTTTGATACCATCATGTAGTTAGGAACTCGTTTTCACCAGTGTGATGCACATGCACTTAAAACGGCTTCCCTGTTCACTTTTACTGGCAGTAATGGAACTGATCAACACAGCGCCGTATCTGCTCATGCAGATATGTCCACACATGTAGCATAGTGCTCCCTGCCTTAGGGCTGTAAGTCCTTCTGTAGGGGTGACTTACCTACAATGCATGCATTATATTCTGGCATGGCACACAGGGAGGTGAGCGATGTGGTGTTGTCACTTTTGTCTGCACCAAGACATCCAGCCTGCAGTGGCAGTGTGTATATTTTTGCTGAGGGCTCCCTTAGGGTGGCACAATATATGCTGCAGATCTTAGGTACCCTCTTTATCCTCCTTGCCCTAGGTACCAGGGGTACCATTTAGTAAGGACTTACAGAGGGTGCTAAAGGTATTGCCATTTGTGGAAACAATTGAACAGTTTTGGGAAAGACATCTGGCAATGGAAACCTGGTTAGCAGGAACCCAATGCACTTCCAGTCAAAATCGCATCAAATACTAGATAAAGTAGGGGTGACCATGTCAAAAAGGGGCACATTCCTACATTAACGTCTGCACTCAAATACTTCAGCATTCATTTTGGCTGCTGAGCAGCAAAAAAGAGGCAGTCAAGATGGTGCCGGACATATTTGAGGAGAATAAAGGGCAGTGAATGGTAGGTTGTGGTTACTAATATATAGTATATAAATCTAGCTTTTGAGATTCCTGCATTATAATTAGGGCTCCCGGTTTTATGGTATTTATTTTTTTGCCATTTCCATCTGTATTTATCCATATTTATTTTTTGGGTTTTTTATCTGTATTTATCCACATTTATTTTTGCCACAAGCAAAAGATGACGCTACAGCTAGTATTTTTCCACATTTATTTAAATTGACAATGCACACATGCGCTCGGTTGTTATTGGTCAACACTATACATTCATCTAAAGACTTTGCCATTTGCAGAATGTCCCAAATATGGTTGAAAGTGCTATGATAAGCCATTTGTCTCAGAGCCTTGCAGTTTCTGTCATCCGCAGGGTGCCACATCCTCTTCCCCACTGAACACCAGACTGCCCCACTGAGAGAAACTTACACTGCCTTCAGCTACAGCCCAATTGTGCACAACTATAAACACCTGGAAGCAATTCAATTCAAATTATGCAATAGACTACAGTAATATGCTGCCTGAAAAAAAAGTAACAACATACTGGGAAAAAGCAAACACTCATAGGGAGGACAACTTAATGCTTTTACACTAATTATTCAGAAATCAATGAGTGTTTTTGCTTGAAAAGCAAACGACATGAAAAGAAAAGTAGCGCTTCACTGGCAAACTCAGTAAGGTGGTGCTAATGTGTTGAGTGTAAATAAAACCAATCTGGCCACTTTGCGACCACTCTGTCTTGCTTTATTAAGTTATGTATTTATTGGTTGTATTTTCAGGGTGGGGGGGCTAATAAAACATTTTGGGGGGGCTAATTCTTCAGTAAACTGGCATGTTTTCCCCTGTCAGCTCGGGACACTTTTCTCTAAGTTCCGCTCAGCATACCAGGCTCGTTATTGCACACAGGAGAGTTTTGGGAGGACATGAATTTTAAAGTTCTTGAAAGTTTGTTGTCCTTATGGAATCTCTCACTGGAACTGAATTGTTAATCCTGTTCCCAATCTCTTTGCTTCGACTTCTTGTCACCAGTGTCTGGCGGAGATGGTTCATGTGCTTTGCAATGATGCTCTGCTAAGACATACATAATGACTGTCTCAGTCTCTTTTTTGCATTAGGTTGTGTACCTGCCCTGGATGAATAACTAATACCAGAAAAGCGTGGAACCAATTAGCTGCATCGCCGAAGCAATCCAAACATTCGAGGTTGTCCCATATATTCAGGTGTGCCACTAATTGGAAAGCTAACTACGAGTTTAAAAATGCAAAATAAAAAGAGCTTCTCAAGCCTGCCATGGCACAGCTCGACTTGTTAAACTGTTTTTTAATAGATTGGAAAAGAAAGGCATTTATTGGATAGCAGAAAAAGACAGTTCATCTGGTGACCTCTGAACCCGTCTCTCGTCTGCTATAAATCAAATTGTACAGGTACGTCATCGAAGTGTTGTCACCTCATCTCATGCATCTAAACACTTTTTTTGGTTTAATATTTATCCATTTTTATTCTCGTAATCAAATGAAAATTGAAGTGGCTGGACAAGAAAAATCAATTACTCGAAATATATGAGAGCAACTTTAATTACATGATGGAAAAGCTTGGCTGGCCGTAGTAATGAAAGCAGAACTCCGTCTCCTGCTTATTGTCTGTCTTGCTCTTTTACTGGTAATCTTTTGGTGTCTTTCTGTCTCTCAATTTCCTTTCGATCATTGTGCTCCCAGGCAATCAGTAGAGTGAAGAGGTAGGGGCTCTAAGAAGGGGCGTAAGAACAACAAAGCCTTATTAACAAGTAATTGGTCCTTCAAAGACCTGTGAAGTGCTTGGGTGCTGCTGTGTGTGCCCAGGAAGCTGTCTCAGCCCAGGCTGACACCTCTTAACCCTCTAAGGAGGGGGAGACACCAGATGGTTGGGGGTGTGATTTTACTGACGTCAATGAAGATCTAACTCGAGGGGCGAAGTGGAGCATCAACAAAATCATTGTTACTGTAGGCTGGTCTGCTGGAGCACGGCAGCGCCGCAAAACGTACTAGTATTTTCCCGTATGTATATATAAATACAGATAAAGGAAAACTTGTTTTCTGTCTGTATTTATATGTAAAAATCAGTTTAAACGGAAAATCGGGAGCCCTAATTATAATTGGCAGCTGTGAAAATGTAGTTAAAAAAAAGAAGCATAATCTGAGCCCCGGGCCTCACATTATTGCTCACAGGTTCTAAATGATCATTTTGGAACATTTCAAACACTAACTCTTACACAAACTATATAACCCTAACGCTTACCCTATTTAACACTAACTTACACTAACTATCTAACCCTATCTCTTGCACTAACTGCGCTCCATACACAGACACGCCATAGAGATCTGGGACCTGCTCAACACCCTCTCGCCAGACGTCGCCTTCTTCATGGAAACATTGACCAATGCCTCCTCTGCCCCTACTACGAGACCACTGCTGCGAGAGAGGGTGCAGGTGGGGCTATTGAGCTGTCGAGTTGCTGAGCAGTTGCTGCCGAGGCGTGTAAACTGCACGCCGCGCGCCGCAGTTCAAGCGGGTCAAACGCCGAGAGGAAGGGGGTGAGCTGAGCCGAGTCCGATGGAGCCCACGCCCTCACGGGCCATCGGTTGCTGAGAGCCGGGGCCCGGGAGAGGCGAGAGGCGTTTTAACGGTTTCCAACGGCCAGCTGCCCCGGCTGTAAACCCTTGCCTCCTTGCTCCCTCACTCTCTCTCCACTCACGCTGCCAGCTGCTAGCAAGGGAGCGGCGGCGGCAACGGCGGAGGTGGTGGAGCAGCAGCTGCATCAAGCAGCAGAGGTGAGAGCAGCATGCGCCCCTAAAGGCTGCGAGCCGCAAGCCAAGTCAAAGCCACGCTAAGGAACGACAAAGTCCCCACACAACTACACAGCTACACAGATAACTCTCAGCAAATCTAGTTTCTCCCAGCAACCTTACTTTGAAGTATCAAAGCACCCAGAGGCACAGAAAGGCAGCAAGCCATTCAGCAAGCCATTCTGCATCACACACAAGACGCACAAAAAGATCGGATTATCACTGGACGCTCACATCTTATATCTCACATCTAACATCCTAATGAAAGTGTCCGAAGAGGCCGTTTATCCAGGCCACCCTGCCTCACCCTTTCTACAACGACACGCATAAGTTGGAAGGGAGACAGAAGAGAGTGAGAGAAGAGATAGAAGAGGCAGACTAACAACAAACGCGGGGGAGGCCTGACAGGGACATACGAGGACTACTATGAGGTCAGGGAAAGAAAGAAGACCTCTATCTAGGCAACCGGCAAAACGGAAAAGGAACAATACATCAATGGGCTTAGAGACAGTGGAAGAAAGCAAGCGACCAGCCAGCAATAAGGACTCTAGCTACTCCCCGAGCACCTCCAATTCACTGGGCATCAACAAAAAAGAAAGCAATTGTGGTACAAAAGTGGGGCTACAAGCGAACACAGCCCATACTCCCACTCTCACTCCCATTCCATCCTCAACTTCAATATCAACTTCACCTTTAGATCAATCCATAAGTAACAAAAATAATAAAAAGAAATACTCTAAAGACCTAATCATCCTAGCGGATCAGCCAGCGAAAACGCAACACAATTATCAGCCGAAAATGTACACAAAATTTGCTTTTCTTAAAAACCCAGGAAACGTGATTTACTCGTCAAATGACTCGGTCACAGGCCTTCAAACTCCCTTGCCACCAGTTGATACAAACAACCCCTCGCCTCAAACTTCAAATCTCACAGTAACTGTAATACACACGCCATCAAACCCAAAAGAGACCATGGCAAACATCAAAAGCAAAGTAGGGGAAGGAGAACAATGGGAACAATGGAGACAAGATTATAGCCACCTTACGATACAAGAAAGCGTAGCCAGTCATACCTCAATAATAGAGGAAGAAAATCAGGTAATAAGGCAATCTAGTCTTCCGTTGGAGTAAAAACCGAAAGTCCTAGAGCCCATAGAGCCACAGGGTCACCCAAGTAACAACGAAGAAATTGGTAAGTCACTTCCAATACTCTCCCCTTCACTTATCCAGCCGATAGGAGAAGAAGTTAAACACGATCCAGAAACAGCACCGGCTCGAGGTAACGAAGCCACCCAACTAGCCGAACTAAAACCTTTAGACAAAGCCAAGGTCCATGTAACCCAGGGTGTGAAAATAGAACCCGCAAACTCCTCTCCAATAAGGGCAGACGAGATCTCACCCTCCCTAGATAGGGACATGACCTTCTTGGAACATCAAGAATGGATCAAATTGGAGGCAGCATACAACACAAAGGACCCGACAAACAACACCAGCAAAGAGAGTATAACTATTCCCAAAGCGGGGGCAAGTGATACTACTGATACCTTCTGGGTAACCTTACTGAACACAATCCAACTGTCCTGTTATGTTATGTTATGTTATACTTGGTTTTGTACAGCGCACGGCTACTCAAAAAGAGTGTCCCGGCGCTTTGATTTGCACACCTATCTCACAACATAACAATTAAAAACACACAACTAAAAAGAGCGAAGATCCCGAAAAAAAACCCAGGGGTAAACCAAGAAGTAAAAAGCCAGGTCTTGAGACCCTTCCTAAATGCCAATAAGTTAGATGTACTACGCAATGCCACTGGGAGCGTATTCCACAGCTGGGGGGCCAACAGTCTAAAAGAATGGCCTCCAATACGAGCCCTCTTTACGCGAGGAACCGTGGCGAGGAACAGGGATCCTGACCTCAAGGGCCTGGCTGGATGGTAAAAGACGAGCCTTTTTTGAAGGTATTTCGCCCCTGAGGCATGAAGAGCTTTATGCGCTAGAGTCAAGGCCTTAAAAATAATCCGCTTCCGGACAGGAAGCCAGTGCAGTGACTGCAGGAGGCCCGAGACTCTGGCACGGCGAGATAGCCCAAAGATTGCCCGTGCTGCCGAGTTCTGGACCACCTGAAGCCGTTGAAGCAGATCCTCAACAGCACTCCAGTATCAATCTGACAAATTAGATCTACAATTAATTGTGCTGCAAAGGCTGGCAGAGGCCACAATGGGGATCGATAGAAAACTTGCAGATCTTAATGGCCTTATAAAAAGACGACAAGAGTCAGTAAAACTATCCCAGATTGTAAGAACGGATTGTGTTTGCTCACCTATTGTTGACAAATTATCATCATTACCCACAATGTTGGGCAATCTTCTGGAGGACATAAAATCAAACACCTCAAAATTCCTTACAACAAAGGATAGGCCCGTCACACCACTCCACAACAAAAGCCCACAAGGGACTGACAACAACCCAAATAAAGTCAAAATGCAACGGAGCCAACAACCCAATTCCAACACTTCAACGGAAGAGTCTCTCCATAACATCTCGACAAGAAAACACGTCAAGCAATCGGGCAGCCCAATGAACGCGCGTACCCGACGCAAACAAAAAAGGAAGGGCAGGAATAGGAAGCAAGTTGACGCAGTTTGTACAGAAGAGAACCGTCAGCTAATTACATTGGGGAGCCCTGACCCGCCAACATCAAATAAGCACCAAAGTACAGAAGAGAACCAACAGCCAAACACGCTGGGAGGGTGTGTACCACCAGAAGCAAACAAGCACCACACCAGCGCTTCATTTCAACCTAAAAAATCCACAGATGCACAGACGCAAGCCGGAGAGGGCATGCGAACCCCGTCATTCACAAAAGAGAAAACCCTTAAACAGACAGAGGAATTCCCCTTCAGCCAAACAAAAAACTCAATAATTAATAACTCGTCAGAACCAATACACATAGGCCAAGGTGATAGCCAAGCAGCAAAAAAGCAATGGACCTGGGCGGTCGGAAAACAGGCCCATGACGAGCCCGTTAAAGTTAAAACTAAAGTTACAACCACCGACCTCCCAACTACCACAACTTACAAAAACATCAAGACCATCAGCAGTGAGACAAAGGGGGACCCCACGATATCCTATATCACCAAAACATAAAGCGACCAGCCTAAAGACCAACCCCGGTGGGCAAAGTTCAATCACAACTTTACAATACCCACCAGTCAATATTCAAAAGGGCCAAGCGAACTGGCGAGACAGCAACAGCAGACACTACAGCCCACAGAGGAACCTGACACAATTCTTTTTATTCCTGAATTCAAATCCAGAGGAAGAGTGGATACATTAAACAGGGGCAACATACTAAGGCTGGTCAACTCAATTGACAACTTAAAAAATATACAGACCACAGACCTGCTAGAACTTTAATTTCTTCCAGCTTCTCACACAAGTGGAAACGAAACAACAAAGACCAGATGGGCAACACAAGATGTTGCAAAATTAATCATGGAGGAAACACTTACATTCTCCCAGTGGGGAATAAAGTTAGAAGTGGTAATCAGGCCCGCTTACCCGACTCTGCTTCTTGAAGAAAAAAAACAAGAATACCCTAAAACGGCTAAATCAATCTTGAAAGGTGCACGGAGCCACTCACCGGGACCGGCAAAATATCCGCCACCACATCGACACCTAAGCTTCTCCCAGCCAGAATCAACTACTAACACGCACCATACCCGGTGGAGACACAAACTGACAAAGAACACTAGCCTCAACCGTCAATCCTACAGCCACCCCCAAAATAAAAATATGTAATTGGAACATCAACGGCCTCCTAGATAAATTGGAGGACCCTGAGATCTTAAATTATTTAAGCTCCTTCGATCTGATCCTCCTTCAGGAAACATGGGAAATAAATGACATCGCACTACAAGGTTTCACAACTCAAACGTACCCGGCAATCAGAAGCTCTCAACATGGCCACAGCTCAGGAGGTTTGGCAATCTTTGCCTCGACATCAACAATCGGGACGGAAATGATAAAAGTAAGCCTTACTCCTCCAAACATGATACAGGCGCTACCAGTAACAATCACAAACAACCAGGCAACCGAACAACTGAACATCATCGACGTATATATACACCCAAAGCACAGACGTCTGGGCTCCAGAGAACTTACCAAAGAACTGACAAGACTCATGGTGGACAGGGAAATGGAGAACACATTAGTGGCAGGAGATTTTAATCTTCACCTGTTTGAAATCAAACCAGCAGCTGAAATGACCAAGGAAATGAATATCGTTTGGGCTATCCCAAGCCAAACAACCCCGTTTCCCAACAAACACACAAAAACCTCAATCGAGCTACTGAAAGACCTTGAACAGCTAAACCTTAGATTCCTTAATGGACGATTTAAAGACGATACTCCACCAGCACCTACACACTTCTCCACGAGTACGACTTCACACCTTGACTACACGCTGTTGACACTCCCGCTGTATGGAAAAGTCAGCTCGTTCAAGATTGGGGAAAGTGCTTCAAGTGACCACCAGCCTTTAGAAGCCACACTAGGCGTATCTGGTGAGAACAAAATCATGGTCAAACGTGATATTGGTACAGAATACACTGCCAATTACAAACAAATAAGGTGCAAGACCACAGGGATTGAGGAACTATCAACTAGCGCAAAAACAATCATGCACCTGGCATCCTGCTCAAACACAAATCCGCTAGACGCCTGGGAAGGGTTTACAGCAGAACTGGGAGCCAAACATGCTACCGAGCTGAAAACCCACAAAGGGATCACCACTCAGTCTTCACATGGAAAAAGCACAACACCAGAGATAAATATCATAAAACGCGAAATAAAAAAGACCTTGAGACAGCTCCGAAACGAACCGAACAATGAAGGCACTCAAAAGGAGCTTCGGACTCAAAAAAGACAACTAGAAAAGATGACCTGGGAATTAAAAAGACATCAATGTGAAGATCAATGGATAAAAATCATCCATAGCTCAAAACAGAAGAATAGCTCCAGTTTCTGGAAAATAATCCATTCCCTTCACCAGCCAGGTCGCCAGGGCATTGACTCTAATATATCTGAATCTAACTGGGCCAATTACCTATCGGCACACTTTAATATAGTTGATTCAAAAACGACCAGCCCCAGAGGGGGAGACTGGTCAGACCATGCTGACCAGAACCTTGAACACCTCGGCACACCCATAAACGCTGAGACCTCAGTCTACAAAAGGAAATTTTCTTCGCCCCATAACCCAAACGCGTGCACAGTCCTAAAATCAATCACCAACTCAATAGCAGACACAGAGAATAACCCACACCTAGAAATAGCAGATAGGATTAAGAAAAAAATCCTAAAAGGCAAACTTGAGGGGGCCCCAGGCCCAAATGGGATCCCACCAATACTATATAAAAATGATGCTGGTTACTGGAGCAGCACCTCGGTACCGGTCTTTCTCAAAATAAGAGAAACAACAACAATACCAACATCAACATCCTGGAGAGGCTCGATAATAAGTCCGATTTACAAAAAGGGCCCCAGGAATGACCCAAGCAGCTATCGCCTTATAGCCCTGATGGATACAGAGGCAAAGTACTACGCGGGCCTCATCCTAGAAGACCCGACAGCCTGGGCAACCGCTAAGAACATCATCCCAGCAACCCAAACTGGATTTCGCAGTGGTCAGGGTACTACGACGAACATCATGGTGCTAACCCTCCTGGCAGACGCGGCAAAAGCCACCAAGACTTGTCTGTGCTTCATCGATTACAGCGCTGCATTCGATCACGTAAACCGTCACAAACTCTGGCAGAAACTGAGCGACTGGGGAATCCCAGGCCCACTCCTTCAGCAGTTAATACTGCTATACAGCAACACCTGGGTCAGGATAAAACTGGGGCCGGGTACGCACCTTTCCAGAGAAATAGGGACCAGCAAAGGACTGAAACAAGGTTGCGTCCTAGCCCCAATGTTGTTCAACCTCTTCCTTGCAGATCTCCCTGGAGAGCTAGAAACAGTCAAATCTCATGGTCCACGGCTGGGCAACACCACACTGTCAAATCTTCTTTATGCAGACAATTTAGTTCTCATTAGCCGGTCCCCTATAGGCCTTCAACATCTGCTGGACAAACCTAACACGTTTTCCAAAAATAATTCATTGACAATTAACTTAAATAAAACAAAAATCATGACAATTAATCATCACAGAAAACGGAATTTTACATGGCTATTGAATGGACAGTAGTTAGAACAGGTAACCTCCTACAAATACTTAGGACAGCAAAGGTTCATTTAAACAACAATTAGAGGCTATCCGGCGGAAGGGCACAACATTCCACCTGTCGATAAAGCCGTTGCAGAAAGCTCTTCCTGACCGGACATTGGGCCCCCTCCTACAGGTAATAAGAGCTCGCCTACAGCCTATGCTCACCTACGGCAGCGAATCTATGCGTGGCAAAGACGCAAAGACGCTAGACAACACCATCAGTCGAGCCTACAGGGCAATATTCCATCTGCCAACTTACACCTCGCCTGCCCAAATCCGCCTTGAATTTGGGCTGCAGAAACAATCGGTGGAGAGAAGAGGCGTATACATCAAAAGCTGGCGGAAAATCAGAGATGCAGAGAACGGATCCCTAAACTTCCATCTGTGGACGGAACTATCCATTAGAGAAAACTCACCAGCAAGAAAATATCTAATGGAATCATTGGAGACCCTAGGTCTAACAAGCTTATGGGAGTCAGGAACTGACCCAAAGACTTTTAAAAAAAATGGTATTGAAGGTCACCAAGATGGTCTCATCCATCGAGGACAAAGCAACTCTTGCTAGGAGAGCACATGGATGGGTGGTATTGGAAGGCTACATAGCTCTTAAGCCACAACAGTATTTAACAACAGGCCTTACACAGACAACATAAAATAAGTTCCTCAACATGCGCCTTGGCAATATACCCATAATGCCTCATCTAGCACCCTGGAAAAGAGAAAACGTAGCAAACTGCTGCCGACTTTGCTCTACTGGAAAAGAGGACCTGACGCACATAATCTGCATTTGCACAAAACTTCTGGATATAAGACGCTACCTGCTTCGGCCCTTATGGATTCAGAAGGGAATAACAAGTTGCAGGCAGGCTGTGATGCTCTGCTTTGACCCAGGAGAAACCCAGTTAAACTGTAGAACAACAAAATTCTTTGACATTGTGGCCAACAGGTTAAAAGAAACAGCGGCGGGGCCAACTGGAAGCACTGCTTAAACAAAAACAAAAAAAAACAACAAAAAAACTGTTAGCATCCAGGTGCCCTAATGGACAGCAACAAACCAAAATGCGTTTTATTAATTCACCTGTTATTTAAAAATTTTTTTTTTTTTTTTAGTGATTGTCTTATATGTTTGTTTAATAATTGTGAGTTTTTATTAACTGTGCAATAAATCTAAATCTTACAAATCTTACAAATCTCCTCTGCCCCTGACATCGCCACTGCCATCCCCAACGGATACAAAATCCAGAGTTAGGACCTCCCCCACCGCCCAGGAGGAGGACTCGCTATCGCGCACAAGAGCTCCCTCTGACTCTCCATCTCCAGCACGAGCGCCCCCCCCTCCAACACAGAGCACCTCCACTTCCAGACCAGCGCCAGAACTGCGCTCACGCTGCGCGGGACCCTCTTCTACATACCGCCCGGGCCTCGTGCCTCTTCCGCCACCAACATTGCCGAACTCGTTGCACCCCACGCCATTGCCTACAAGGACTACATGCTCATCGGAAACCTGAACTTCCACCTCGACAACCGCAGCGACCTTGATTCCACCACTCTCCTTGACAACCTTGACAACCTTAGACTGAAACAGCTCGTCACCACCCCCACCCACAGAGCCAGACACATCCTCGACCCCATCTTCGCAGAAGGGACAAACATTCACTTCAGCCACGCAACACAGCCCCTCCGGGCCGACCACCACTGTGTGCACTTAAACTTCAACACCACCACTGCACCCAAACCCGGCCCGTGCCTTCCATGAATGAACTGGAGTAAGATCACAGAGGAACACCTCAGCACCACCCTCCTCCATGACCCCTCTATATGCTCTTCAACATCTAAATGGCCCCTCTCACCGCCATTGACTCCCAGCTCATCCTCTCCCTCATGAAGAACCCCTAAGAAACCAGACTCTGCTTCTAGGAAGGAATGAAGGAAGTCACAGCCTGGATGAACAACAACTGCCTGAAGCTCAGCTCAGAGAAGACAGAGAGCCTCGTCCTTGAACCCTCCTCCACCGCCTGGGACAACACCTGGTGGCCTCCCGCCCTCTGAAACCTACCCACTCAATCAGACAATGCCCGTAACCTCTGCATCATCTTAGACTCCTCCCTCTCCACGACCTGCCAGATCAATGCCGTCACCTCCACCTGCTTCAACTCCCTCCACATACTCCACAAGACCTTCAAGTGGATTCCCCCGAAAGTAGAAAGACCGTCACCCATGCACTGGTAACCAGCAGACTGAACTACGGCAATGCCCACTACGCTGCAATAAACAGAACCCTACTACACAAGCTCCAAACCATCCAAAACACCGCAGCCAGACTCATCCTCTGAACCCCTCGACACAAGTACATGACCCAGCACCCAGTAGACCTTCACTGGCTCCCCGTTGAGAAGAGAGTAACCTTCAAACTACTCACCCACGCTTACAAATCCCTCCACAACATTACTGATTTCACAGGTTCTGCTATCCCGGCAATGACTCCAGTTCGTGATTTCGTTGCATCCACTGCCCAACGTCCAGCACCCAGCAGGAGCAGGAGCTGAGCTGAGCCCAGGAAAGAACGTCGTAGGTCCACGCCCAGGACCTCGCTCGGTGCCGGCAGCCTGAGGTATCGTCAGCGCTTGGCCCACAAGAAGGAAGACGCTTTCCTGCCGCAGCCCCAGCTCCCGCCTACATTGTCCCGCGCCCGACTCGAAGTCCCGCTCGAGCAGAGTAGGAGCCGGAGGGCCGAGAGCAGAGAGCGGGAAGCAAGTTCAGAGCAGAGCAGAGGAGAGGTTGAGCACGGAAAACGCCGCAGAGAATGCCGTCGTGGCTGTCATCAGTTGCCCAGATCATCCAAGTTCAGGGGCTGGGGGGCCGGGGGACACAGAAAAGCGGCTGGCCCCTCAACCTCATCCTATACTCAGTCCTCCTTCACCTGACCACCTGAGGACTACCTACATACGGCTCAGTCCGCGACAGGAGCCTGCTGGTCCGCTGCCTGCCTACCTGCCCGCCCACCTGCCTGCAAGTATCGCAAGCATTGCAGAGAATAAAAAAACATTACCAGGAAAAACGCGGCAGAGGCAGAGGGCAGAGTGCGGATCCACACTAAAGACAGAAAGACAAAAGACAAGGACGCAAGTGAGCAAGAGCTACCCCCGCTCACACCAAAAGATACATTGTAGCAGGTAGCTGAGGAACAGAGATAGCGCAGAGGTGGCGCTTGTTGCCCTCGACCCGCAGAGAGCATTGGAGCCAGCTTTGGAGCCAGCACTGGAGTCAGCATTGGAGAGAGGCACACGTCAAGGCGGTAAATTGGAGGCAAGAGGTAAAAAGGGCAGGGGAGTGCGAGAGCTTAAAGCCAACCGAGCACGCTGTAACAGCTGCTCTGTTGGCAGCACGCCCTACCTCCCGCCCCTGCTCTCTCAAACCATCCTTGCTACCACACCGCTCACCGTGCCTGCCTTCCAGCACCCCCCACTGCCTTCCAGTGCCTCCCAGAGCCTTTTGTGCATCCCAGCACCTCCCAGTACCCCCGGACTGAGATTAAGGCTGAGACTGTGTTTCTGCCACGCCAGACTGGGGTGGCCAGTCATAATTCCTATATCCTCAGTCTGTCAACTTTTCCAAACTTTGTTTCATCTTAGTGGCTGTAGGAGAGTAGGGTCTGCTTCCTATGGTCACCCCCACTTTTTGCTGTGATTTACTGGTTTTTCGACTTTAATGTGGCTGTGGGCCTGCTAATCAGTCCCACAGCCCAGCTGTACTCTCTCTAAATTGATACCATCTACTTTATGTACATACCTGATTGGGTATTGGGTCACCCTTGTGAGCCCCTGTATAGTGTACCATGGGTACCCAGGGCATAGGTGCATCCAAGGCCTACAAGGGGCTGCAGCATGTATTATGCCACCCCTGGCTGGCCATCCAAACTGACACCACAGGCTGATCACTCAGCTTGGGTAAGGTGGTGTAATCACCCCTTACTTAGATATAGTATTCCTATATCTAACCTTATATATAGACACATATGCACCTATAAGTCACTCCTATGGCAGGCCTCGACAGTCCTGGAGGCTGAGTGCTTGGTTTTATGTGAGAGGGTGCTCTGGCATGAGCTGAGCCCCTCTGCAGCTTTCGGAACCATGTCCTTATAGCTGTTCTATGATATAGCCATACCATATACTCTTAAGTGCATTATAATCCTCGCGGTTAAATGCTAACTTTGGTTTGGCTTTATCAAAACATGTCGTGTAAGGTGTCAAACGCTTTGGAAAACTCCCCCCCCCCCGCCAATTCTGGCGGCGGGGGTAGCATTCCACCCTTCTAGAGGGAAAAGACATGTATGTTACTGCTTTACTCGGTTAAAGTTAAACAGAGCCTTAGCATCAAAAAATGGGTGCTGCTGCCACAGACACGAGTCTGACCTCCTGCAGCTGGACGAAACTCCAGCAAGGGAGGCTTGGACAATAGGTTTCCTGTCAAGGGAGGTGCTACAGACAGCCTGTAGTGTATTGGGGCAGGGTGGCTTGAATGGAAAGATGCTTTTCCAGAAACTGCCTGGGGCACACAAGCTGCTCCATGCATAGCCTGGTTCAAACCAGTTGCTGGGGCACTCCAGCCCCAGCTCTGGTACGAAACTGGACAAAGAGAAAAGGGTGTAACCACCCCCTTCTCAGGTCCATCCATAGGAGGGGCCTAGCAGGTAGTCCAGCTCCTTAGATTAGTATAAAGATAGGAGCTGTGTCTAGAGACATTAGATTATCCTAGAACGAAACTTTGAAATTAAACTCTTGGACCTTCAACTTTCTATATCGACTAGAAGACGGAAGACATATCCCTTGTGGTCAAGGAGTGACCACCCTGTTCAAACAGGCACCACCAGTAACTTGCCGGTTTGCTTTGTCGACGCTCCCGACGGAACCCGAAGACTCAGCTACTCAGGACTGAACTTCCAGACTTCTTCGACTCCGACCCACATCCACAGCAAAGCTGAGACCCGTGGCGGACCTGAGAGACATGGGACCAGACTCCCTGGACATCATGGACTTTGCTAATAGTGCAAGGACCGAGGCACCTTTGCAGTTGGGCATTGGGGTAAAAGAAGCCCCAGACCCGGGCATCATTTTCACTAGAGCTCAGCCCCCTCACTCCACGAGTGCCGCGTGGGGCCCGGTCCTGCATTTCAGCTCGACGCATCTTCCCAGTCGCTAGTCCGCTGCCTAGTGAGCCCCCTGAAGGCGAACCTTTGGAAACTTCTTGCTTTCCTGGTTGCTCCAGGCTTGCTCCAGCTTCCCTCCAAAAGAGAAGCCCCTCAGACCTTGCTGGTCTGACCCCCAGCCAATCTTCACTTCCTGCATGGGTTGCGGTTACCAAGGCTTGTTGGGTCCTATCTGGATACCGACACCGCAGTCAACTATATCCTTTGTGGGACAGCTTGAATCCAGCTCTTGGTTGTCGTCGACGCCTCCTGGTCCTCGTGGCTGCAGAGACAAGCTTGACCTCTTGACCTGTTTTCATCGGAACATCACCTGGTTCCATCCTGGTTCCTTCCTGGTCACTGGCTAGTGACCCAGACTCTGTCCCCTCTGCTTTCAGGTTCTTCAGTTCTTCGATCCACCCTTGGATCCACCCGGATACTCTTCCTTCGGCCGCCTGCAGCACTTCTTTTGCAGGTCTCCATTGAAAGCATCAACGAAACCCGACACGAAAAGACACCTATGCACCCGGCTTCCCTGGGTGAGGTAACTCGAGTACTCCGTTGCTCCCGTGGGTATTGACTATCCAAGTGTCCTAGTTTAAAGGGGTTTTGTCGTAGTCCACCCGGAAGTGCCCTTAATCAGTAACTTTGTGACTTCTTCATTCTCCATTGTAAGTCAATGGTAACTCGCAACTGTGCTCCCACACTGCACACATCTCCCGTGGGCCTCCTACTTCCTAACCTTTGGTTCTGTAGTGTAGCCCCAGCGATTCCCTAGGCCCTAGGTCTATTCACTATTCTTGAAATGGCTGTTATACCACCTACTTAGTATATGGTTCGTGAGGCCTTTAGCGCAGAATTGTATTTGTGCAACTCAAAGTATGCTAAATGAGTAACTTGTAATGTATTTCGATCTCTGACCTCATAAAGAGTTCAGAGGGGTTGTGTTAGAAATAAATACATATATATTTGATATATACCTTGTGTGGTGTCCTTTCATTTGGTATTCAAGGGATTATATATGGTAAAACAGCTTGCTTCACATGCTCTCTGAAGTTTAAGCCTAAGACTGCTGGTCCATGTTACCACTAGGATAGCTTGTCTATAAGGTTGACTTTACAACCACCATCAATAAGGGTAGTTTAGACTGGTGCAAGGTGCCCACTAGAATAGTGGACATCATATGCCAGGCTAACTTCTCATAGTGGCCTCCCAAAGAGGGCAGATCAGGACGAGATCAAGACCTTAACAAACTCCAAATGATGCACTGAGGTTCCAACAGCAACCACATTGCCAATATCAACACCAATTACATTATTAATACTCAAGGTCCAATATCAAAGGACCAAAGATTTGGGTTCTAGTCGGGCTAAGCAAGAAGCCCCAAGCTAGACTCTGTCAAGGGAGAAGCCCCGAGCTAGACCCTGTCAAGGGGGGTCTAACGGAGGCGAGGTTCCTCAAGCCTCAAACACCAAATCAAACACACTTAACTTAATTATATTTTTTTTTTTAAAACGTCCATAAAAACAATACACAGGAGCTCTGAGATCCGGCAGAGTTAGGCAACCGCTACTTAAACCAAAATCCAACTTTAAGTCCAACTCGAGGAAAAGGAAACTTGAGCCAGCAATGTCATCACATTTAGCCAATCCTCAGGAAGTAAATCCTAATATTCATAACATACACAAAGAAGAACCCATAACGGCAACCTCAACTGCAACTACAACTTCAATTTCAATTCCAACTGTAACATCAGTTGAAAACGAAAATAAAAAGGACAACATACCACCGATGACAAATGCCTCCACCTCAAGTCCAACAATGGCTCATCAGTAGTCCTCGAGACCGCTGACTTCATCTAAGACATCACGGCCAATTCCACATCCATTATCACTTTCTACACCAAAACCATCACCAAAGGACCCAAACGACCTTATAACCATTGCAGGAATGCCAGTGAGGAAAAAGATATGCACCCACCAACCAAAGATATGTACAAAGTTTTCCTTCCTAAAAGACCCTGTAACAGCCATTTATTCCAAGACTGGGAACATAAAAGGACTGCAAACACCACTTCTATCAAGCAAAACCGATTGCAGCCCTACCCACAGCAATCCATCCGATTCATCATGGCCCGCCGGGGTTCACAACTACTCCGTCGCTGAGGCAACATCTGTAACACTAACATCATCTAGAACCAGAGAAGTGGCTGAAACCACCTACTCAACAGGTAAAGGAGCTAACAGCCAGAAAAGCCAAAGCAGGGACACCTTGGACCTGCCACATTCCAGAAAAAGGATCGCCAACGTCAACTTACGGAGTCCACCGAAGGCGGTTGAGTCCGCCGAGATAGCGATCCACTCGAATTCAGCCAGTCGAGTTGACACATCTAAGCAAAGTTAGCATACCGCACCTAGAAAACCTAGATTCACCAGCCAAAACCAAGATTCAGATTCACAATGGCGGAAAAGGATAAGATTCACTTCTTCCCCAACTGTATAGCAGTTCCCCAATTCCAACTAAGACAATCCGAGTAATACAGACAGAACAACCAACAACGACTAAAGAACAGAAATACAGGGAAGAAAAAATGCAAAATGAAATCTCCCATCCAACCACCAGCTTTCCTACTCAAATTAATACACCCCAAACAACCCCAGTAGACACCTGGGAACAAATAACAACACATAGCAGACCAGCAGCACATACGTCCTCTGCGCGTCGCACTTTACTACCATACAATGATTCCCATTCCATGAAGAACTACATGACTTTTATAGCTACGCAGGAATGGGAAGATCTAGTTGCTTCCTAAAACTTTAAACCAGCTCATGTAAATTCACCCAACGAAGCAAACAATCTCCCAAGATTGGAGAATAGTAACAATACCGGAAATTCGTTCCCGGAATCTGTAAGGCCAACAATCCTAAATACCGTGCAAGACTCAGCCACAGCCCTCGAATTTCAATCACACAAAATGGACTTGCAGCTCTCAGTCCTACAGACAATGGCCAGCTCTATTTCAGGATTGACTGGAAGATATCAGAACTAAACGATCTCATAGAGAGGGGCCAAGAAGCAGCATACGTGGTCCAAACGATACCACCACCATGCCCAGTGAATCGATCATAGATAAATTAACAACCCTACCATCCATGTTAGGGGACCTGATATGCGACCTAAAATCAGCAGTTCCACAAACTTCAGATTTCAGCACAGAACTGCCTGCAATACCAGCAACGCTAGAGACTCAGCCAACAGCCGAACAGACTGCAACCAGCAATCCATCCCAAGGGGGTAGAGAAGTTCTACCATCACCGTCGGAGTACAAGGAAGCTGAACTTATGAACCCCAATGCAATTGCAGTTGATTCAGCATTAGCGCCCAGGCCTCCTGCAAGACTTGCGGAAATAAAAAAAAGGAAAGGAAGAAACAGGTTTCTAACTGACACAAGATCTTGTATTGAAATGCAACTAACTCCATCTTTAGCAGCAAATACCCGTTGCCGACAAGTCACAGATGTGGATCAACTTCGACTCCTATCCTTGCAAGAGGGTCTAGAAAGTCCTCCAGCATCGCCCACTGTGGGAACCCCCCCCCTCCCCCCAGCAGGTCTGATAAAACCACCTGGCGTTGTAACCCAGAAACCTCGACCTAGCTAAAGTAAGCGGAGGCTTTCCCAAGCAAAATCTACCCAACCTGCACATAGCACTGACCCAACAAAGTCTGAACACATTCTACCAATAGAAACCCAGGACAATGCCCAGACTAGTAACCCGGAGCCACCCCAGCAACTAACCCGAGGTTCAACTAACAACACAAGAGAACCAGGGAGAGATAGCGATCAAAGTGCGCAACCAACCTGCCCAGTCATAGGCAGCCCAAGCCGTCCCCCTCAGTCCGGTGATCTTGGCCATGAGGGACCACCAGCAAAACCAACAACAGTGCACCACCAGAACAGTCCGACCATCGTCCTCTTCACTCCAGATTACACGTCCCGAGGTAGGGACAACATACTGAACAGGGGAAACATACTAAGACTTTTACACTTGATTACAAGCCTAGGAAACATAAGCGCCTCCGATCTCCTTCAAATAGAGTTTCTGTGAAGCAATGATCCACAACACTCAGAAACAACTAAAGCAACCTGGAACTCCACCGAGACAGGCAAGAACATTTTGAAGGAAGAAGCAACGTTCAAACAATGGGGGATTAATCTGAGATTCGAAAAGCAACCTCCCTATCCGACACCTTTCTTACCCCCTATCAGGTCACCAGCACGTAAAAATACCAACTTAGTATTAAAAGGAGCAAGGAGCACCTCTCCAAGAGCGCAACCCCATGACACAAAAACATTCTTCTCTGGACAAGAACCAAGGCACGGTGGTTACACTTCGCCGGTCACCCTTCCGAACTGGAAGTCGATCCAACGCACCACCAACACAGTCAACCACACAAATTGACAAAGGGGTAAGAACTCTTTTCATCCCTTAGAAAAGACCAGGCAAATTAGCTTATGCACTTGGAATATCAATGGCCTAGCTAGCAATAGCAACGACCCTGAGTTTTTACAATATTTAAACTCATTCGACCTGCTCCTGCTCCAAGAAACTTGGGAGGAAAAGGCATTTGAGCTGCAAGTGTTCACATCTTTTTGTCTTCCAGCAAACAAAAGCTCCACCTCCGGTCGCAGATCAGGGGGTCTGACGATTTTTGCCTTTATAGCAACAATAGGTGAGACCATGACAATAGAATCTCAAATACCCCCTCCAAGCGCAATACAGGTGGCAAAGATCCTACTCCGGTTACATAACCAGCCTCAAGATGTAATAATAATCAATACTTACATCCACCCTAAACAGAAACTACTAGCTGCCAACGAACTGATAAAAGCTTTGGAAAAAATAATGGATGAAGAGGACTCCGATTTATTCATCCTGGTAGGGGACTTTAACATGTTTCTCATCAGTTCGGATTCAGACGACGAGCTTAACCAAGAACTTAGCGCTGCATGGGGAGTCCCAAGACAGGGCTCTGCAAAAATCAACAAATCTACTAATTGCTCAAAAAATCTACTTCAAGAACTAGAACATCTTAATTTAAGAGCCTTGAATGGGCGCTACGCGGAAGAAGATCAACTGGTCGCAACTTTTAATTCCGACAAGCAATCCTAACACCTGGACTACACATTTACATCTCTAAATATGCTTGGCAGGGTAACTGCATTCAAATTATGGACGAGCGACCTTAGTGACCACCTGCCCCAAGAACCCACAATAAAAGTCAATTCACTTCTGGATACTGAACTACACACAGGCATTGATATTGAAGTGACTTCAAATCTAAGGCGGCTTCGGTGTAATCCCTCTAGCATTGACTCCATAATCCTTGCAGCGAAAACTCTTTTCACTCAAACGGCAACTCCACAAAGTTGACAGAAGTATGGCAAAAATGTATTCTAGACATCAGGGTGAAATTGTTAAAAGGGCCGCCAAACAAGTTACGCCAAGGACAGGGAGCATCAACCAAATTAGAATTCACCCCAGAAATGAAAACGCAAAAACGGTTAATAAACTGAACATTGAGACAGATGCGAAAGGATTCAAAGAACCAGGACTTGCAAACAATCTTACGGAACGCAAAAAAATGTTACAACAGAAGAAATGGGAAAAACAGAAACAAAGAAATGACGAGCTATGGGCAAAACTTCTCTATGAAGTAAAACGGAAAAACAGCTCAAGGTTCTGGCAAATGATTAAAAGAATAAAGAATCCACGCCATCTCTGCCTAAACTCAAACATAACAGAGGAAGTATGGACAAAATACCTACTTAAGCAAAGCACTTCAACAATGAGGACAGCCTTGAAGAAGCGGTGCCAAAAAAGCTCTGCAAAGAAACTCAGAGGGAAAAAACAGACAATCACTATATAACGGCCACAACCCAAGGAATACACACAAATGGAGTCATGCTACCACCTCGAACTGAAAAATCAATGCCTGATCCTAGTTCTTCTTGCCACATTGAGTCTGGACATTCGGCCACCACGCCAGCCGACTTCAAAAGGCAAATAGCCTGGGGCAGACCGTCAGGAGCCCCTGGGCCAAACGGCATTCCACTGATGCTGTATAAATCAGACGCGGAATTCTAGAGCATAGCGCTAACACCGATATTCAACAACATAAAGAACACCCAGACTCTTCCTGAATCCTGGCATGGGTCAATGATCAGCCCAATCTTCAAACATGGCAATAAGAAACATCCAAATATTTATTAGCTTATTGCCCTCATAGATGTGGAGGCTAAGTATTTTGCAGGAACCATACTGGAGGAGCTGACGTTATGGGCATCTGAAAACTCAGTAATTCCGATCAACCAAACAGGGTTCTGCAGGGGTCGAGGGACCACAACCAACATCATGGCACTGACCCTGCTGATGGAAGCAGCGAAAGAGACCAACAATTCCCTATTCCTCTCCTTTATTGATTACACTGCTGCATTCGACCATGTGGATCGCAACAAACTCTGGCAGAAATTGGACAACTGGGGAATACCTACACATCTCCTAGACGTGCTGATAGTACTCCACTCAAACACCTGGATTAAAGTTAAACTAGGAGCAGGCACACACCTCTCTAAACCCATTCCAACAACAAAAGGGTTAAAATGGTTGGTGCTAGCACCAAGTTTATTCAACCTTTTTCTTGCTGACCTGCCAGGGGAACTCGATAAATGCCTCTGCCACGCACCGAAACTAGGGAAAATTCCACTGTCCAATCTGCTGTACGCGGGCAATTTGGTGCTGATAAGCCGGACACCAATAGGCCTCCAGCACCTTCTAAATGTAGCTCACTCCTTTTCAGAAAGGAATGCCCTGCAAATAAATTTCAACAAATCTAAGGTCATGGCAGTGAATTACAAAAAAAAGGAAAATCAATTGGCACATAAATGGAGAAGGGTTGGACCTAGTAACCACCTACAAATATTTGGGAGTAATTCTGGACTCCAAGAACTCGTTTAAACCTCAATTGGACTCCTTACGAGGAAAGGGAACCATGACTTACCAGGCCATAAAATCTCTGAAGGCCAAACTCCGAAACCTAATGCTCAACCCTCTTCTTCAGGTTCTGCGCGCAAAGCTACAGCCGACTCTCACATATGGGAGTGAATCCCTTCAAGGGAAGGACGCTGCAGTATTGGACATAGTAATAGCTAACTCATACAGGGCTATCTTTAACCTGCCAAGATACGTCTCGCCTGCACAAATCCGGTTAGAATTCGGTATTATTACTATTCTTCTTTCTAAACACTAGAAAGGCGGAGTGCGTATGTTACCAGCTGGCACAAGATTTGCAGTGCTGAGGTTAGTTCTCTAAACTCCAACGTATGGGAAGAGCTGCTTCGACATAGTAAATCCTCAGCTAGAGATTATCTATTTGATTCACTCCAAGTCCTGGGTCTCTCCGACCTTTGGGGCACCCCAACTGACCTCTTGTCTTTCAAAAAAGTTGCGAAAAAATCAGCACGAATCATCTCTTGTATTGAGGATAAGGAGGCATTAACAAAAAGAGGGCATGGTTGGATCACGCTCAGTGACTATGGAAGAATGCAGCCGCAAGCATATCTCAACATTGGAATGAATCTAAAAACGAAAGAAAAGTTTTTTAAATTATGCCTTGGCGTAATTCCGGTACAAAAGGGGGTGGTGAAGGACGGAGCATCTGAACCAATCAAACACTCACACCCAGTCAAAAGATCTGGGTTTGATCCATCACCGTTCTTTAGCCACTCTGCCACCCCAGTTCAGACATGGCTATATGCAAATCAGTCTGACCCTGTGCCTCATGGGAACAGTCCAGCCCGAACTGCCAAGCCATACCTTCCCTGGACCGGAAACAAGCTTCCGACGACCGGTTTCTGGCATTACAGCCGTCTTCAGCCCAGCTTGCTTGAATCCAGTGGCAAAGTGAGCAAGGGACTCACGTCTGAGCATACCCTGCCACACTTATGGTGGCCAAAGCGGTACAAAAGGGGGTGGTGATGGACGGCGTAATTCCGGTAATCACGCATTTACCACCGTGGGTAAGACAAAACTTCTTGCAGCAGTCCCGCCTGTGTAAAGCTGATAAGTAAGACATTGTCCACGTGATGTGTATTTGTCCTAAATTAAAAGATTTGAGGTACAATTTTTTACGACCCTCCTTCAAATTACATGGCGTCCGGACATGCAGGCAGGCTGTTAAATTGTGCTTTAACCCCACTAAAACAAAATTAAACTGTTGGATCGAAAAGTTTTTGGATTTAGTAGAAAAAAGACACAAGAGCACTTGAAGACCGTTGAAATATTTTATGGACAACAATGAACTGATATTAATCAAATTTGTAATATTGAGGAAACCGCGCACACTGAACTTTTAACAACTTTTAGCATTGCTTTTACTGTTTTGTAAAGATTTTAATCAATCATGTACAAATAAATAAATTACTTACTTACTTACCCTCCACAACATTGGACCAAATACTTCAAACTAGAGAGTCACCTTCCACATACCCAAAAGGAACCTCCGCTCCGCCAACCTTGCCCTGACAGTGACCCCACGCATCAACATAACCCGAGTAGGTAGAAGAGCCTTCTCCTACACAACTGCAAAGACCTGGAACGAGCTCCCAGTCAACATCAGATGATCCCCTACTCTGCACACCTTCAGGAAGAGCCTCAAGACCTGACTTTTCGACTGATCCGGAGCTGTACCCCCTCCCTGCGCCTTGAGACCCTCGCGGGTGATTAGCACACTTTACAAAACCCTGATTTTTGATTAATTGATTAACACTAACTTAGACTAACTATCTAACGCTAACTCTTACACTAAGTAAACAAGAAAGAACGTGAAAATACAAAACAGATTCATGTAATTCAAATATCACATTAGCATTAATAGAATCAATTCCATAAACAGTCTTCCAGGCAGACGTTGTGTGATTCGTTTTCTTTATTCAAATCATATGCTATTATCAGTCAGCTCTATATTGGTTTTAAGTACAAAGTTAACAGCCGACACGTTTCGTCCCCATCTGGGACATCATTAGGACTGTGAACAAGGAAAAGAACATACAATCACTGTATAATAATGTATTTCAGCAAAATCAAAAACTCAACATTTTTACAACTAATGCCAGTAGCCTGCATTCCTATTGATGATATTTAAACAATAAATATATATACTCTGCCTATTGAACAATCTAACAGAAAATATCAGGATGCCACATACATCATAAATCAAATAATCATGTTACAGCGTGGAGAAATTAGACCAATTGAAAGGACTATTGAAACGACAGCTCAAGATAAACAATAGATCATACTTTTATACATCATTAATTGAAACGAGCACAGAAGACCTGTAGCCAATCAAGATATCAGGGCACCCTTATATGTGCATATGGAGACACTACACAGTTCACAGAAAGAGTTCAAATTTCACGGGATTCAGAAGGTGAGCAAAAATATCAGGGGTGGAGATTGGGACCTCAGGATTAGTCAAGTAGAAGCAAAGTGGATTTGTAAATGTAGGACGGTAACCAAGGGTTTGAACACTGATTCAGAATTGCATTATTTTTTAGTTTAATTTAATCTGTTTGGAGTAAGTAATTCTGTTTGGATAATCAACTCTGTTAGGATGGACACACAGGGATGTTAGTAGACTACTTCCCTTTCAGTTTATTTGATTGTTGTGGATGTATATTTTTTGCCATGATATGGACAAGTGCTTGGCTCTTTTCTGATGATTGAAAATGGCAATGAGATATTGTTGGGTGTTAGGTGGTCGTCAGACTTATGGATCAGGTTGTCTTCAGGTGCTATAGTAGCAGGATGACATATATGAGTGTATTATATTGCATCTGTGATGAGTGCAAGAGACTATCATTCTGTTTTTGGTGTTGGCTGGTTGTTACAAATTAGACTCAGGTCTGTATTCAAGTGCTTTTGCAGTTGAATGATTACTTTATGAATTGGAATTTAGACCCAAGTAGAGGGTGGACTAAGGTAGCAATGACCAATCATGAGTAAGGATTCCGTTCAGTATAAATTCGGGTATTACTTATATGTGCTAGTTGACTTGTGGGGGAGACGACTTTATGTTCATGAACCTAAATGGGGGACCGAGAGGCTAATAGAGTACAGATTGCAAGGTTTGTTTGGACGCATTAGAGTGTCACTAGAATAGGTTACAGTAGTCGAGTTTTATATGGAAGCAATATAAACTACGGGCGTTCTACGCGCATTTGATAGGTTTAACACCAAGCAGGTTACGCCCCTGGTGGACCGTTCACATTTCATGGACTTTTTTGTCGTCTTTAATGAGGGATAATATCGTATATATTGTATGTACCACGTTTTCAAACAGGGTCTGTAGGTATGCGATTTAGAAAGACATTTGGTCAATAATAATAGTGCGCGGCCTAAATACGAGTGAATAATAGTAATGATGCGGAGGTATGACACGTGGACCAGAGAGGGAACTGTGGTTCAAACTTATAAACAGGAAGTCACGTCACCGGCCGGATGTTCAACCTATGAACAGGAAGTCACGTCACCGGCCGCTTGTAGAATAGGTGGCGGATGTGATGGGAAGCCTGCCTTGTACAGAGAATGGGCGGAGGTACATATTGGCGGGAGGCCGCTACGCTTATGATTGGTGAACGGGAACTTTAAAAGGACAGCGAAATGGGTCTTCCTTGCATTCCGGAATTATCGGGCCCGGAGCAAGGAGTGCGTTGCGGATTTCGAATACTTGAATCCGGTAGGAGATGGAAGGAATAAGGATGGGGATACACTGTCTTGTATACTTGAGGAGAAGGGATTTTAAGCATTTTTTCTCACTTTTTGTTTCGTTGTAGCTAGTCATTGTTGGAGCGAAAGTATTTGGAGCTAATTTGATTGAAAAAGAAATATCATTGGTTTGTGAAATGGACACGTGAAAGGGTAAGAGAGATTTAGTTGGGCGATCAGGGGACCCATGCAGGAGATTACAGTAAACAGGGTTTATCCCTCTTGACTTGATTTTATAATATCTTTTATGAATTGTCTTTTTCAGTCGGTGTATTGTCTGGATAAAAGGATTGTGAATAGAATTGAAGATTTAGTGAATAATCGTTGTGGTTGCACTCCGGAAGGTCACTATTAGTTAATTTAAATAGGTGAGTAAGACTGTGAACCCAGTTTATAATTGGGTTTCTATTCTTGGAGGGTGTTAACCTGGGGATATTCTATTAGTATTAGATTTTTCGAATGTGTTCTAGACCAATAACCATAACTATATAATGTTACTGGGGGATCAGCCAAATACCTGGGGATGGGAAATGGTCTTCGACCAACAGTAAGGTTATGTAGACTGATCAACAGTAAATTTTGAGGAAACTTTCATAAAAGGGCCCTAGAGTTAAAATCTTCACCTTTTCCCTATAGAGATTTGGGTTTACTTATGATGATGGTTATTCACTGTTATGATCATCTTCTAAGATTGTGTGGATATTGAAGGATTGCATTGAGATTTTGATCTACGGGGATCGTTGAGGAAGGTGAGCTAAGGACACTTTTTGCCTTTTTCTTCATTGGCGACAGGTCACAATATTTTCTTAAACAGATGGTCATTTGATGAAGTAGGAGTAAGGGATACGTTTCAATTAATGATGTATAAAAGTATAATCTATTGTTTATCTTGAGCTGTCCTCAATTGGTCTAATTCCTCCACGCTGTAACATGATTATTTGATTTATGATGTATGTGGCATCCTGATATTTTCTGTTAGATTGTTCAATAGGCAGAGTATATATATTTCTTGTTTAAATATCATCAAATGGAATGCATGCTACTGGTATTAGTTGTAAAAAGGTTGAGTTTTAGATTTTGCTGAAATACACTATTATACAGTGATTGTATGTTCTTTTCCTTGTTCACAGACCTGATGATGTTCCAGATGGGGACAAAATGCGACGGCTGTTAACTTTGTACTTAAAACCAATATAGAGCTGACTGATAATAGCATATGATTTGAATAAAGAAAACTAATCACACAACGTCCGTCTGGAAGACTGTTTATGGAATTGATTCTATTAATGCTAATGTGATATTTGAATTACATGAATCTGTTTTGTATTTTCACGTTCCTTCTTGATTGTTATTCATGTAGTAGCAACGGGGGTCATTGACGATGCCCCTTTAGAAAGTTGAGGGTGACTTTTTCATTTTAAAGTATCCAGTACGAGATTTTATTTAATAACTCTCAGTGCACATAGCAGTAGACCCCACATCTTCAAGCCGTAAAGTAGTTTTATTTGTTAGGGTTATTGTAGCACGGGAGCTTAGAAATGGATGACGATAGAGTTAAATTGGCAGCAGAGGTATTTCAGTTGGGGAAATCAGTTAGCCCAACAGCAAGCAAGGACACCTCCAAGACAAGTTTGCGAGATACATTTCTCAAGTTAGAGAGGCTTCGGAAGGCCGAACTCTCCAAACGGTGGGATGGCATGACCCTTAAGAATTATTTGGATCAAAAAAGAATACAGAGAGGGTTAAGAATCCTTATCTTCCCGACTTTTGATGATCTGGAAGAAGATCATTTGAAAGAATAGGAAGAGAATTTATATGCGTCATCGTTCACGATGATGAATATATTGATTAAAAATGCTGACAGAAAGGTGGAGAAAAGTAGACAACCAATTTTAGATCTGGAAAAAGAAATGAAAGAAATGAACTTGTCAAATCTTACTGAGAAAAATTACATGGTTTTAAAAGAGGTGATTAACCATAACCAACGGCAAATTAAAGATACAAAACTCAGCATACTGCGATGTGATGAATGTGATTATAATCAGGGAAGGGTCTTTACCTTTGCCAGGTGCTATGATGATCTTCCCAAACAGAGACAGTCAGGTGGAGCGGCACCGCCAGGGGAACTTAGTTCTGCTAATTTTAGTAGGTCTAGTATATTATCGAAAGAAGATCAAACCGCTCCAGGAGCAGTGGGAGGAGTTCCTGCAAAAAGCTCTTCTTTTTGCAAGGAACTGATGAGAATAATGAAAGGACGCAGAAAAATCCCCACCGAACCAGAAGGGGGCGGAAACATCGGATGTTCAAGGATGGGCACCAGAAGCCAGAACAAGATCAGAAAGTAGATCTAGACCCACAGTCGAGAGGGGAATTAGAGGTTATTAATCTTTCAGACAGAAATCGTAATGTACATGAATTATCTGTACTGAAGAAAGGTCTTTCATTTTGCCCCACTAATGTGTGTGATTATACTAGTTTGGAAATTGAATTATTAAAATTTTCCAGAAATCTCAAATTGAAAAGTTTCTTTTCCATGTTGGATAAAAATGTTCAAAATAAATTGCAGAATAAAGGTTCAGAGATGAGTGTTGCTGATTTACAGAATGTTAATTTACTATTGTCTCTGTCAGAAGATGCAGAACTTAATATGGATGAAGTAGCTGATGCATGTGGGATTGTGACTGATTACTCATGTACTAGTGGACTGAGGACTAAATCTAAATTTATTCCGCAAGGTAGCCAATTTGCAGCAATAGATATATTTGTCAGGAAAACCATGGAAGAATTCCATAGGTTGGAGGATCAAGACTCAAAAATTTTGAATTTGAAGGACAATTTGTCTCATTTGGAACGGGTAGCTTTACAGGATTTGAGGAACAACAAAAAACTAGTAATCCAGGAGGCAGACAAGGGGGGCAACATTGTTGTTTTGAATAAGATCAAGTATGTTCAAGAAATTGAAAGACAGTTAAGTGATTCTAGTTGCTATGTGAAAATACTGGGGAATCCCATTAAGGATGTAACAAGACGGATTTAAGAGAGACTCTTTAGTTGGAAAGAGGAAGGTTTCATAGACGAGGCAGAGTATAAATACCTGAATGTGACTCATCCGACCTCCCTGTTTATTTACACGTTACCCAAAATACATAAATCTAAACTGGACCCCCCCGGGAGACCGATAGTTTCTAGTATTGGAAGCCCCACGGAACATTTGTCTGAATTTGCGGACAGTTTTTTAAAACCACTAGTGGTGAATCTTCCATCTTATGTCCGTGACACAATGGACGTTTTGAATAAATTACAGGACTTCCAACGGGAAACAGGGATGTTATTAGTCACCCTAGATGGGATTATATACCTGCATTAACAACAATAAGGGTGAAGAGGCATTGCATCACTTTTTGAGTAGTAGGAGTGCAAGTTTGCGGCATCACTCAAAAATGTTGGCTGATATGAGTAATCTTATTTTGACTATTAATAATTTTTTATTTGAGGATGATTGGTACTGATAGATTTGGGGGTCTCTGGTTGGCACAGGTATGCACTTGTGACAAACAGGGACCCTCCCCTCTAGTCAGGGCAAGGGACTTACTCCTAAAAACAACCCCTGCTCACCCTTTAGGGAGTATGGCGCAAGCAGACCAGGCTAATCTTCAGGGAGTTTAGTTAGTTAAGCATTTATGACCACACACAGTAATATAGCAATACCACAAATGGTCACCAGGCGTAGTTATATAAAAATACGTGTACTTTATGTAAATATATACTTCTTAGGCAGGCTTAAAATACAAGACCACAATAACGATTTTAAAATAAGGCCACAGTACTTTGGTATTCAAGAGATTGTTCAAAATGCTTAATTTTGGGTCCTGTATGCTTCGCGCTGGCTGTGCGACCCGTTCGTGGCAGTTTGTACGTTTTAAATTAACTAAGCAAACGTTGCGGACCCTGTGGTCCGATGTGAATTATAAGACTCAGTTTGAGTCACACAGTACCTTTAGGATGCAAGAGGTTGTCCCGTACAGATGTGGCCACAGGCGAAGGCGTACCCGGGACGAGGTCGGCGACTTCCTACTGGCAGTCCAGCTCGTAGGCGGCCTCGAGGTGCGAGACGTGTGAGCGGGACTGCGGGGAGAGGTGTGGACGATCCGGGGCTGTCAGCATTCGTGGGGCGAGGCGTACGAGGCGTACTTCTTCCGTACGTGTTGTTGTTAGAGTGGTACCTTCGGGTCTGCTGCGGGGGGCTGTGGTGCGATGCGGGCAGGTGCGGCATGGGTTCCTAGTACGGACCGTACCGGAGGCTCTTCAGTGTGCGGCGTGGCCCTTCAGATGCAGGAGTGCGGAGCGGGGCGGCCGGGTACGTCTCGAACGTATGGGCTGTCCGGGGCTTCAGTCAGCACTTTGAACTGATTTCGGCGGGAGGGGTGAGGTGCGCACAGCGCGTTCCAAAGTGGGCGAGGTGAACGGAGTGCGGACGGCCCAGCGAGGCGTATGGAGAGCGGCTCGAACTCGAGCCGGGCTCTCACAAGGCAGGTGTGGCCAGGAACCAAACGTCATGGCCCAAGGAGGGGGCGAGGCGCACTGGAGGTCACGGCTCCGGTGAGTGGGGTACACAGCAGACCAGCAGCAGACAGCGAAGGCAGGATGAGCCCAATGGTCCTGGGGCTCAGTTCAGGGGGCAAGCTCGCTTCCAAGCCCTTGGAGATCATTTTTCTTTGAAGCACAAGTCTTCAGCAGAAAGTAGTAAGTCTTTTGAAAAGGGTTTCTCCTCCTTTGGCAGCAAGGCAATCTCTGCAGGCCAGTCCCCAGGAGAGGGACAGTTTTCCTCCTTCAACTTTCCCGGTTCCTTCTCCTCAGGCAGAGGGTTCTTCTTGGTTCAAAGCAGGATCTGATTTCTTAGGAGCAGGGCTCCTACATTTATACCACAAATCCTTTGTTCTTGCAGGCCAGGTGGGCCTTTGCCTAATCCAGTCCAGGCCCTGAGCTTTTTGTTTTGGGCAGCTCTGGCTTTTCTTTCAGTGAGCAGGGCAGGGACATCAGACTGAATCGCTGGGAGCAGTCGGGACAAGCAATGCTGAAGTCGGGAGAGGCCCACGGGATTCGGGAGCAGTGCGGAAAGCGCACGCATGCACCAATGTTAACCAATGGTGCGTAAAAGTTGTAAAGTTAAAGTTTAAGGACACTTCCGCTGAACCTAGAGGAACAAAACTTAAGACCCAGACCCTAGAGATGTGTACCAGTGTGGGAACACCGGGGGAGCAAAGTTACCTCACCCACAGGAAGCGGGTGCACAGGGTCGAAGTTGAGTCGGGTTTCGTCACGCAGGCTCTTGGTGCTTGAAGCTGAAAGGGCTGCAGGCGGGGTGAAAGAGAAGTGTCCGGTGGAGTCCAAGGGTGGACTCGAGTCGAAAAGTACCTGAAAGCAGAGGGGACAGAGTCTGGGTCACTCAGCAGTGACCAGGGTGGAACCAGGACGGAACCAGGCAATGTCGGGCGCAATCAGGTGGTCGTCGAGGAGCTTCTCTCCGCTGTCACGTGGGCTCTGGGGCATCTGCGATGTCCAGGAGCGGGTTACGATCTGTCCCACAAGGGCTCTCACCGTCGGCGCAGTCGGCTTCAAGTTTGGAGCAAACAACACTTGGCAAGAGCAATCCACGCGGAACCGGGAGATTGCTTCTCACTCAAACCAGGAGGGTCAGAGTGGGGGCTCCTTTTCAGGGGAGCTGGTGCAGATCTGGAGCAACTAGATTCGCAGGTCGAATTTCAAAGTTCGTCGGCACAGGGGCCACTAGCCGGCTGGCTAGTGAACGGGCCAACGCATTGAGCCAAAAGAAGCAGAAGGGCCCCACGCAGCACTCGTCGAGTGTGGAGGGCAGAACTTCGGTGCAAGTATGGCTCAGGGTTGGGGCTTCTCAAACCCCGGTGTACAGCTTCGAGGGTCACTCGTGGGCTGCACGGTCAGCGTCTCGTGGTCTTTCCAAGATGGCGTGCCCCACGCTTCCGGTCGCCTCCACGGGTCTCAGCTCTGCAGGGACTGTGGATCGGGCTGTTAGAAGGCAGGCAAGCTTGACCTCGTTGATCTCTGTCGCTCGAGTTCCGGCGGGAACTGCGACAAAGCAGACGTCGATGGCTGGATGGTGCCTGTTTGCACAGGGTGGTCACTCCTTGACCACAAGGGAGATTCTTCGGGCTTCTACGTTGAGTAGGATGTCGAAGGGTCCAGAGTTTCGTTTCTTATGTTTCATCAGAATAATCTGAAGTGTCTTGGCACTGCTCCCACTCTTATTCGAATCTGGGGGGCTGGATTACCTGCTAGGTCCCCTCCTATGGGTGGGACCCAGGAAGTGGGTGGATACACCCCCTTCCTTTGATCCAGGCCGCCCTGGCACGAGGGCTGGAGTGCCCCAGAACCGGTTTGGCCGGATTATGCAAGGGGCAGCCTTGTGCTCCCCATGCAGTGTCTGGTTTCTTTCAACCCTCCCTGCTACAATCCACTATCTCCTGTCTGGGGGGTGGTAACACCTCCCTGCGACAGGAAACCCTTTGTCCAGGCCCCATTTGGCTGAGTTTCGGTCAGCTTCAGGGGGTCAGACTCTTGTCTGTGGCAGAGGCATCCATTTTGTGGATCTAAGGTCCTTTTAGAAATTAACCGCATTTAAGTAAAGTAACATGTCTTACCCCTCTAGAGGGGTGGAATGCTATCCCCGTCGCCAGAACTGGCGAGGGGATAGTATTCCAAATCGTATGACACCTTACACGACATGTTTTGATAAAGCCAAACCAAAGTTGCTATATAACCGCGAGGATTATAAGGCACTTAAGAGTATATGGTATGGCATTATCCTGAAACAGCTTAGGGAGTTGTTCCCGACAGCTGCAGACAGGCTCAGCTCATGCTAGAGCTCCATCTCACATTAAACCACGCACTCTGCCTCCAGGATTGATGAGGCCTTCCATAGGAGTGGCTCACATGTTTATATGTGTCCAGATATAGGTTAAGATATAGGTATACTATATCTAAGTAAGGGGTGATTACACCTCCTTACCCCAGCTGAGTGATCAGCCAGTTGTGTCAATTTAAGAACCAGCCAGGGGTGGCAAAAGATATGCTGCAGCCCCTGGTAGGCCTTGGTGGCCCCTATGCCCAGGGCACCTATAGTGCATTATACAGGGGCTGACAAGGAGTCCATTTCCAATTGTGGTATGTACCTAGGGTACATGGAATCCATTTTACAGAAAGAGCAGATGGCCTGGGGCCCTGATTAGCAGGGAACCAGGTCAACTAAGTCAAAAAACCAGCTAAACACAGGCAAAAAATCTGGGGTAACCATAGTCAGGTAGCCACCTTCCTACACCCTCCAAATGAAATGTGGGGAGAACTACCCTACCCCAGGGAGTTCCTCATCACTAAGGGGGAAAAATCTGGACAGACCATCAGCATTGGCGTGATCTGTGCCAGGGCGATGTTCCACCGTGAAGTCCATACCCTGTAGGGAAATGGACCACCTCAACAGCTTTGGGTTATCACCCCTCATTTGTATCAACCATCTGAGGGGCCTGTGGTCTGCCTGAACCCGGAAGTGAGACCTAAACAAGTAGGGTCTTAGCTTCTTCAGTGCCCAGACCACAGCAAATGCTTCTCGCTCAATTGCACTCCACCTCTGTTCCTGTGGAAGTAACCTCCTACTGATGAAGGCTACAGGTTGGTCTAAGTCATCTGTGAGAGAACAGCCCCTACACCATGCTCTGAAGCATCTGTTTGCACTAGGAATTCTTTGGAGAAGTCAGGAGCCAGGAGCACGGGCGCCATGCACATGGCAGTCTTCAAGGTGTCAAAAGCTTTCTGACAGGTGTCAGTCCAGATCACTTTCCGGGGCTGCTTCTTAGAAGTCAGCTCTGTCATGGGTGCAACAATGTTGCCATACCCCTTGACAAACCTCCTGTAGTACCCAGTGAGTCCTAGAAAGGCCCTCACCTCTGTCTGGGTCTTTGGGGCTCCCAATCCAGGATGGTTTCAATCTTGGGTTGGAGAGGCACCACCTGGCCGCTCCCCACTTGGTGTCCCAAGTACACCACGGAACCCTGCCCGATCTGGCACTTGCGCAGTGCCATCAACGCTTCCCAGAGGTGGTGCAGATGTTCTTCCCATGTGACACTGAACACTGCTATGTCATCCAGGTAGGCGGCTCTGAATTCCTCCAGCCCAACCAACACCTGGTTGACCAACCTCTGGAAGGTGGCAGGGGCATTCTTCAGCCCAAATGGCATAACCCGGAACTGGAAATCCCCATCTGGTGTGGAGAATGCTGACCTCTCTTTGGCTCCATCAGTCAAGGCGATCTGCCAGTACCCAGACATTAGATCAAACGTGCTGAGGTACCGGGCAGCCCCTAACCGATCAATGAGCTCATCAGCTCTGGGGAAGGGGTGCGCGTCAGTCTTGGTGACTGAATTGAGTCCTCTGTAGTCCACACAGAACCGGAGTTCGGGTGTGGCACCCGGCGCTGCAGCCTTCGGGACCAAGACCACTGGGCTAGCCCAAGGACTGCTGGTGGACTCAATCAACCCAAGAGCAAGCATCTTTGAGACCTCCTCTTTGATGCAGGTTCTGACCCTGTCAGTCACCCTGTAAGCCTTGTGCTTCACAGGTGAATTATCCCCTGTATCCACATCATGGACGCACCAATCAGTGATACTAGGGACCAGGGAAAACAGGTCAGAGAACTGTCCCAGCAACTGGCGCCAGTCATTTTGTTGTTCAGGGGTCAGGGCGGGTGAGAGGTTAACCCTATCCACTGACCAATCTTGCTCTGTGACTACCAGGAGGTCAGGAAGAGGGTCTGTCTCCTCCTCCATTCCATCATCTGCTGCCAAGAGCATGCCCACTTCGAACCTCTCCAAGTATGTATAGGCATTTATATAGCGCACTACTTACCCGTAGGGTCCCAAGGCGCTTCGACCGCTGCGAAACCCTTCCTGGCTTCCCTGAGAGATGGTCCCTTAATGGGTATCTCCAGGGTGAGACCAGGCATCCCCGGCGCTCTGGTGGGGCCGTTAGTGAAGATGAGGCAAGCTAATGCCCAGAGTTGCCGAGTGTGATCGCTGATCAGAGTGGGCACCGAGGCGAGAGAATTATCGAGTCCGCTGACCCTGGTCCAGAAACCTGCCGCGCCGGGAATCGAACCCTGGTCCCGGGCCGTCCTCTGCTCTCGGGTCTGCCGCCTCTAACCAGTGAGCCACACTACTTCGCTAGTAGTGTGGCTCACTGGCTCACTGGGGTTTTTGATTCAGTTGACATGTAGGACCCTCAAGGGGTTCCTGGGAGACTGCAAGTCCACCAAGTAGGTGACAGGACTCTTGCGCTCCACAACCTCAAAGGGGCCTGTCCACTTATCCTGAAGTGCACAAGGCTGCACTGGGGCCAAGACCCACATCTTCTGACCAGGCTGAAGCTCAACCAGAGTGGCATTCTGGTCATACCACCGCTTCATTTCTTCCTGGCTGGCTTCCAGGTTTGCCTCAGCAAGTTTCCTGAAACGCCTAGTCTGGTTCCTAAAGGCCAGCATGTAACTGTATACATTCTGGGGAGGTTTCCTGGGAGATTGCTCCCAGCCTTCTTTGACCAGACTTAGAGGTCCTCTGACTGGGTGACCATACAGGAGCTCAAAGGGGTTGAACCCTAGAGACTTCTGTGGCACCTTACGGTATGCAAAGAGAAGGCATGGTAAGAGGACGTCCCACTTATACCTCATGGGTTCCTCAAGACCCATAATCATGCCTTTTAGGGTTCGGTTGAATCTCTCAACCAACCCATTTCCTTGGGGGTGGTAAGGTGTGGTAAATTTGTAGGTTACACCACACTCTTTTCCCAAGGGATTTCATATATTTGGATATGAAATTGGTGCCCCTGTCAGACACCATCTCTAGAGGGAATCCCACTCTGGAGAAAATTCCCATCAGTGCCCGTCTCACCACGGGGGCCGTCACTGTCCTCAGAGGGATGGCTTCAGGATACCGGGTGGCATGATCCACCAGGACCAGGATAAACCTATTGCCCATGGCTGTCCTGGGGTCCATTGGCCCCACAATGTCAATTCCCACTCGCTGGAATGGGGTACTGACTAAAGGAAAAGGCTTGAGAGGAGCCTTTTGCTTCCTCCCACTCTTACCACTTCCCTGGCAAGTCTGGCAGGTCCTACAGTGAGCATCTGAGTTCTTGTGCATTTGAGGCCAATAGAAGTGGGTGACAAGCCTTTCATAGGTCTTCTCCTGCCCCAAATGCCCTGCTAATGGCACATCGTGAGCCAGCCCCAGTAGGAAGGTTCTGAACTTCAGGGGTACCACCAGCGCACGGGCTGACCCAGGTTCAGCAACCTTAGGCTCTGAATACAGGAGGTCATTCTCCCAGTAAATGAAATGTGTACCAGACTGATCACCATTGGCCTGGTCTGCAGCCTGCTGAGGCACACCCACGAGCGAAGGGCATTCTTTCTGCTCCCTGCAGAATTCCTCCCTGGAGGGGCCTCCTTCCTGCTGCCAATGGGTCAGCTCAGGCAGGTCTCCCAGTTCAGCTATCTGTTTCCCTGTAGGCTCCAGGGCATCCCCCTCAAGGTCTGCTTCCTCCTGGGCCGTGGGAACTTCAGGGGCCGGTTTCCCGTTCCTCCCGCGCCTTCTCCCTAAGGCCGTTTCCTGGGCCTCTCCCTCAGGCTCCAGGACCTCTTGAGCACCCCTACTGGCTGCCATTGACCGGGTGGTCATGCACGCCCAGTCAGGTAAACCCACGATCTTCAGGTGAGTTGCCTTTTCTACCTTTTCCCAAGGGGAGCTCTCCTAGTCATTCCCTAGCAAACAGTCTACAGGCATGGACGTTCTCACAGCAACCTGCAGACTACCAGAGACCCCCCCACTCAAAGGGAACCTGAGCCATTGGACACTGACTCTCAGAGTTGTCAGCATTGACAACCCGGCAGTATTCATGGGGTACAACCTGCTCTTGAGACACCAGGTGCTGCCGGACTGCAGTCACACTGGCTCCTGTGTCTCTAAGAGCCTCCACCTTCTTTCCATTGATGGTCACCACCTGCCCATATTTCTTAGTGTTTGAGGGCAGGTAGTTGTCAGGGACCATCGCACTGTGTCCTAAAGAGACCAAGGTCATATGAACGGGGTCCCACCCACCTTGGACTTCTACCGCCTCCCAAAAGGCCACACTAGCCATCTGCCGGGGCGGAGCACCAGTGGTGCTGGTTTACCAAACAGGCGACACTTAAGATGATTGGCAAAATGACCCAGTTCACCACACTTGTAACATTTCATGGGCACTCTTTCAACAGGGGTACCTTTAGAGGCCCCAGTCTGTTTCTGGGGTGGGGGAGGCTGAAAACCTTTCGCTTGGTTCCCTTGGGGACTACTTTGGGGCCTCTTCTGAAACTCCCTCTGTTTACCCTTGTCCCCCCTACTCTTCTGCTGCGGACCCTGCCCACCCTTGGCGGAATCCCCCACTTGACCCTTGTGGACCCTGGTGCTGAGCCAGGGGTCCGCCTCCTCAGCAAGCTTCCTAGGGTTAGTCAGCTTGCTATCAATCAGGTGCTGGCGTAGCTCAGGAAAACAATTACTAGACAAGTGCTCCCATGCCATTAAATAAAGAAGCCCATGAAAATCATTCACTTTGCTACCCTTCACCCAACCATCCAGTGCTCTGCAGAAAAAGGTTACATACTCAACATAGGTACCCCCAGGAATCTTTGTACACCCCCTGAACCTTTGCCTATATAATTCAGGAGTTAACCCATACCTGGTCATCAAAGCTTCCTGCATGTAGGGATAGGAATTATAAACTTCAGAGGGCAAATCTAGCAGTGTGTCTCGCCCCTCACTAAGGAACCGTCCCCACAACCCCGCTCCCCAATCTCTCTCAGGGACCCGGTGGGAGGACTCCTCTATTGATCATGTTTTGCTGGCCTCAGGATTCTGTACACTTTACACTGCTACCTAGTGCTAAATTGCTTGTGCTCTCTCCCAGAACATGGTAAGATTGGCTTATACCCAAATGGCATACTTAATTTACTTCTAATTTCCTAGTAAAATAATATTACATGTACCCAGGTACACTTGAGTGGTCCTTCAAAACTGTCTCAGGCCTGCAATTACAGCCTGTGTGAGCAGTTTTAAACTGCCATTGCGACCTGGTAAAATAAACTGCTTGCCAGTCCCAAACCTTCCTTTTTAATAAATATAAGTCACCACTAGGGTAGGCCCTGGAGAGCTCAGAGGGCAAGGTGAAGTATATTTCAAATTTGGACGTGTACTTTTAAATTTTGCTTGTCCTTGTAGTAAAAAACATCCTAGGACCGGTTTCTGGCTATCAGCTGTCTTCAGCCAGGATAGCTTGACTCCAGTGGCGTGGAGAGCACGGGACTCACGTCTGGGCATACCCGTCTCACTCGGGTGACAAATGCAAAAACAACAGTTGATGGACAGAATGCAGAACAATGTCATACATTCACCCCAGTACAGAGATCTGGGCCTAAATCCATCGTTTTTTTGCTCACCACACCACCCCAGTTCAGACATGGCCATATGCAAATCAGCCTTGACCCTGTGCCTCATGGGAACAGTCCAGCCCGAACTGCCAAACCATGTCTTCCCTGGACCGGAATCAAGCATCCTAGGACCGGTTTCTGGCTATCAGCCGTCTTCAGCCAGGATAGCTTGACTCCAGTGGCGTGGAGAGCACGGGACTCACGTCTGAGCATACCCGTCTCACTCGGGTGACAAATGCAAAAACAACAGTTGATGGACAGAATGCAGAACAATTTCATACATTCACCCCAGTACATGTCTGAACTGGGGTGGTGTGGAGTGCAAAAAAATGATGGAGTGCTCTCCACGTCACTGGAGTCAAGCTATCCTGGCTGAAGACGGCTGATAGCCAGAAACCGGTCCTACGATGCTTGATTCCGGTCCAGGGAAGACATGGCTTGGCAGTTCGGGCTGGACTGTTCCCCTGAGGCACAGGGTCAAGGCTGATTTGTATATGGCCATGCCTGAACTGGGGTGGTGTGGAGTGCAAAAAAATGATGGATTTAGGCCCAGATCTCTGTACTGGGGTGAATGTATGACATTGTTCTGCATTCTGTCCATCAACTGTTATTTTTGCATTTGTCACCCCGAGTGAGACGGGTATGCTCAGACGTGAGTCCCATGCTCTCCACACCACTGGAGTTAAGCTATCCTTGCTGAAGACGGCTGATAGCCAGAAACCGGTCCTAGGATGCTTGATTCCGGTCCAGGAAAGACATGGCTTGGCAGTTCGGGCTTGACTGTTCCCATGAGGCACAGGGTCAAGGTTGATTTGCATATCACCATGTCTGAACTGGGGTGGTGTGGAGTGCAAAAAAAAGATGGATTTAGGCCCAGATCTCTGTTCTGGGGTGAATGTATGACATTGTTCTGCATTCTGTCCATCAACTGTTATTTTTGTATCTTATAGATACAGCACATTCCTGCCATTTTCTTGTGACGCACAACAGGGCAGCAGAAAAGCCTGCAGCGCTGCCGTGCATCAAAAGATTGTAAATGAGGCCCTTAGAATCTGTTTGTTTTTATCAACTGGTCTTCCTTTTATTAAATAATTTTTAATTTGATATTAAACAGTGCCAGAGGCATTTATTTGAGGTACATTCTAAATTGAACGTAGTAGTGGACAGTGATTCATAAATTGACAACAAATAGGAAAACTAAATCTGCCTAATAATTCATTAGAAATAGGTGAACTTTCCTGTACCAGTGCTCCCTTGTTGCCATGGCGTTAGGGACCCTACACTGCTAGCCTGAAGCTCTGTGACGTTTGGTGATGTCATAGTGTGAATGAAGCGTTCCGCATTGTGACCTGAACCGCATAAGCAGTAAGAAGACCTGTTGATGTGATTCAAGACCCCAGTGTCTCGCTGATTTTCATGGAGCATAGTCGCAGGATGCTGCTTTCCGCTGATTCACTTGACACATTTGATTGGTAAGTTTTACATCAATTTTATTGATCAGGAATTTGTCCCAGCACAATATCAGATAGAAGTTCAGTTGGCTGTTATGTTTACCTAAATGAAAATTGCATGGTTCAGAAGATTTTAATCTGGGCTGATATAAAATGACTTTCCAATGTTACACTATGTTGTACAGTGCTTTGCTCCTTTCTTGGGCTAGCACTCTAGATCTCTCCTTGCGTTCCCATTCTAGAGCTCTCCCTTGCCTAGTTGGCAGTTGGAGCTTTGGTCGGACGAGGAGCTGACCTACTATCTCTGTGCTGCAATAAAGCTTGTCCTAAGCTTACCTGTACCAGTTGTCAGCATCATCATTTACATCACTTGGCGACTTGAGCTGGCGAGAAGTCCGACCACTATTTCCTGTGTATGCAGCCAGAAATCGTCTTCCAGAGAAGTAGTGCCTCAGCTTCCTCAAGAATCCACGTGTGGCACACAGCGCGAATGCGGAGCATTGCCTCCGTCTTCTCAGTGACAGCGTTTTCGAGCTGATCAAAAGATCGATATTTGTGCCGATTTGCTGTTTGGGACACTGCGGTGACGTCATCTCCATCAACGTCTACCCTCCAACGACGTGCCTCCTAGCAACGGCTACATCAACAGTCTTGATCATCGCGAGCAACAGCGTCACCGAAGCAACTTCCTTTGTCGGTGAGTTGCTTAACAACGCTGCGTCACTGAGCGCGTCATTGAAAGCTGAGCAAATGAGCGTCTGACATATTAACACTGAACGTCTGACGCGTGACGCTTACGCACGACGTCACGACGTTGTCGGCCATTTTGACAGCATCGCTGCTTCCCTAGTTACACGCCGAGTAACAAAAGACTGTTGTGCACACGCTTAGCAACGCGTAGATTTCATACAAATGTGGTAAGTGGCACCGGAGTGCGAGTAATCGCACACAACAGCTTTGGAATTAATTTTATCACAATCCTTCACTTTGGGCATTATCGAAACGAGGATAATGAAATTTTAGTAGAAACGAGTCTAAAACTCCAGCCATTCATCACAGGTCATCAAATACAATAACATTAAGCGTTTGCCTTCTAATTACTTTTACTATACTGTTTGGTGCATTGAGTTCTCGTTACCTATTAACAACGATTAAAAGTCATGACTCAGTCAATCAATGTTGCTCTCCCTCCTCAATTTTTGTCAGAGCCAGGCAATCCCCCTATAGCATGGGAGGACTGGATAGTTATGTTTCATAACTATATTGAAGCGCTAGATGGAGAAGACTATTCACCTAAACGGAAAAAAGCACTGTTAATGACTACGTTAGGCAAAGAGGGACAACGGTTATTCAGATACTTACCACAAGTATTACCTGCAGGATCACAAGCTGATTTTGATGAATTTAAAGAGGCTGTAACAAGATTAGAAACTCGTTTTGGTAAAGAGGAGAATCTCATTTTGCAGAGATACAAATTTTATAAAAACAAACAATTGGCTGAAGAGAGTATTGACGAGTTTGTTGCAAGGCTACGTGAATTATCTATTAAATGTAACTTTGGCCAGATGGCAGATGAGTTGATCAGAGATCAATTAGTTGTTCAGGCCAACAATAGAAAAGTACAAGAACGTTTGTGGGCGGCTAAGAACCCAACATTGAAAGACGCCATAGAACTGGCCAAAGTCGTAGAAGAAAGCGAAAAATGCATGAGAGAACTCCAAAAAAGTGGCTTGGAAACTAAAGTAGCTGAAATCTCTCATAAGAGTACCCTTAGTGAAAATAGCGAGGACGAATCTGCCGCCATTGCAATTGTCAGGAAGAAGGGCTACATTCTTCAGAAAAAGAATGTGCAACCAACATCTCTTAGCAGGTTTAATCAAAAAATGTGTTCGAGATGTGGTAGCTTTTCTCACCCTTCAGATGGGAAATTCTGTTTTGCAAACAACAAAGAGTGTCTACGGTGTGGGAAAACGGGACACTTTGCTAAAATGTGTAGAAATAAGAATAACTCAAAGGTTACGGTTGTTGACGATTATAATGTTTTGAGGCGTGATGTCAACAAAATTTTGGTCCTGACTGATACTGTGTGTGCGTGTGATAACCAGAGGGGTAACCCCTTCAAGGATGATTTTGTTATTGATGGGAATACTGTTACGCTCATGGTTGATACCGGTTCAAAGTGGACCATAATTCCCTTTTCTTTGATGGAAAATGTTTGGGGAAAAAGAGCTTTGAGGACCTGTGACATTTTCCCGTCTGGTTACCAGGGTGAGAGTATTGACATGCTGGGTTTCTTTGAAGCTGAAATTGCTTTCAAGGGCAGATCAGCCTATGGGAAAATATACATATCTGCTGATGGACCAGCAATCCTAGGCCGTCATCACCAATACGATCTCCATATTGTAGTTGATCCCAGGTCTGATAACCCTGTTTCCATTATTGAGACCTCGTCTGTGGAGGATATTTTGGCTAGATTCAAAAATGTGTTTAGAGACCAGTTGGGTGAGCTTATTGGATACTCTCATCGCATAATCCTTAAAGAGGGCAGTTACCCTGTACAACACAAGGTGAGAAGAGTACCCTTTGCTTTACGTGATGAAGTTAAGGCTACTCTTGAGGAAATGCTCCAAGGAGGTATCATCGAGCCCATCGAGGCATCTCCTTGGATTTCGCCTGTTGTGATCTCGCAGAAACCGGACAACAAGATCAGGTTCTGTGTGGACCTTCGCTCTCTCAATAAGTGTGTGGTAGCCGATGTGTTTCCCCTCCCCAACATTGGTGAACTAGTATCAACCCTTAGAGGAGCAAGGTTCTTTAGTAAGTTGGACCTCAAACACGCTTACCACCAAATTTGCCTGGATGATAACTCAAAGCACTTAACTGCATTTATCACCAGCGAAGGCACATTCCAATTTACTAGACTACCTTTTGGGCTAGTCTCAGCTGCTAGCGTTTTCCAGAGACTTGTCTCTGAAGTTTTCAAAGGTCTCGATAAGGTACTATTTTTTCAAGATGATATCTTGATTTATGGTAGTTCGTTACAAGAACACAACAAAATCCTACATGATGTCTTATGTAGAGTAGATGAAGCTGGGTTAACCTTGAGGAAAGAGAAGTGTGCTTTCCTACTAAAAGAGATAGAATACTTAGGTTTTTGCTTGTCAGAGGATGGCATCAAACCAAAGAAAAATTTAATTGAAGCCATAGAGCTAGCACCCTCCCCAGTCGATAAAGATCAACTTAGATCTTTTATGGGCTTGATCGAATTCTACTCGAAATTTGTAAGAGACTTTGCTTCCAAGACGGCTTCTCTTAGATCTTTACTTAAAAAGGGTGTCAAGTTTAGTTGGACCGTTGAACATGAGTCTTGTTTCAATCTGATAAAAAGAGAGCTCAAATCTGCCAATGTCCTCACCCCTTTTGACACTACTCGGTCCTCCATCTTGATGGTGGACGCAAGTGCCATTGGTCTGGGCGCTGTTCTTTTACAGAAACATGGTAGCGTGGAAAAGACAATTGCATTCGCATCCAGACCTTTGTCCTCTTCTGAGTCTAACTACTCAGTAATAGAGCGGGAAGCTCTTGCCGCGGTCTGGGGTACAAGTTACTTTCGAACCTACTTGTGGGGTTACAAGTTTGTTCTACGTACCGACCACAAACCTCTCGTCAATGTCCTAGCACCTGGTGGAGCTGGTAAAGGTTCTCCCAGGTTGGCGAGACTAGCTTCCCGTTTGCAAGACTTTCAGTGCGAGATTGAATTCATTCACGGGTGGAAGAACATCCAGGCTGATTGTCTGTCGAGGCTCCCTATACCTTCAACTGACTATAGTTCTGATGTTAAGTCTGACGACCTTGCAGTTGCTGTTATGGAGGACGTCTTGTCAGTGGGTGGTGGCACATTTTCCCGTGACGAGTGGTCCAAGGGCATGGAGGAGGATCTGACTTTGAAGACTGTTATTAGTCTCATGTCTAATGGTGCTAGGAGGGAAAGCACTGTTAGTCCTTCCGTCAGACCCTTTCTGAAGATTTTGGATGAACTTTCCCTAGAAGGAAAGGATGTTCTTATGCGAGGTGACCGCTTTGTTCCCCCTGCTCTGTTAAGAAAGAGAATTCTGGACTTGGCCCATGAGGGACACTTGGGTCAAAGTCTCACGCAACGTCGTGTCAAAATGAACTTTTGGTGGCCCTCTATCGATAATGACGCTGTGGATTGCGTATTGAGGTGTAGTTTTTGTAAGGAGGGCGAGAAGCGTCTCAAAGTTTTAGGCTCCCACTCCACCCACAAGATTACTTTTGAGAGTACTCCATGGCATAGCGTCTGCATAGATTTCATAGGCCCCATGGGTGAGCTTCCTACTGATCACCGGTTTGCTATTGTCCTTATCGATTGTTACTCAAAGTGGTTGTGTGTACAGTTTGTGAGAGAAATCACTACTGATGTCACTATCAAGTTTTTGAAGCACATTTTTTACAATGAAGGGTATCCTTCTGTTCTCATTTCTGACAATGGGACTCAACTCACATCCTCAAAAATGACTTCTTTTGTTAACAGTTGTGGTATCAGGCATCAGAAGACGAGTCTTTACAACCCACAGGGCAATGGCCTTTGCGAAAGGGTGAATCGCCTCATCAAGGGTGTGATTCAAATGTTTGTGGAGTCTAGCTGTTTTTCGGACGAGCGTGTCCAGGAGCTGGTCTGGGCTTATCGCTCCACACCTCATAAGTCGGGTGAAAAGTCTCCTTTTGAACTTATGCGTGGCCGCACGCCATTGAGCAAATTGACCCCTTCTTGGCTGAGTTCGAGCAATGAAATTCCTTTAATTCCTGACAGTGCCTCCTTGCCTATTTCTGTCGGCGATTTGGTCAAGGTTAAGCCGGGCAGACTTACTAAGGGTCTTAGCAAGTTTAGAGGTCCCTACAAAGTCAGAAAGGTTTTTCCCAACTTCGTTGTATTAGCCAATGGTGAGAGTTGGAATTACCGGAGGGTAGCCCTCTACCAGAAACGTAAAGATTCTTCTTCTGATGACCTGCTTTCTGCCAAAATAGATGGCTGCAATGGTTACTTATTGTCCTCTGGTAGTCCTTCTTCTCCCATTCCCTTGTCAGCTGGACGGGGGGAGGTGGGTAGTGGCGATGCCTCCACTTCCTTGTGCACTTATCATAATAGTTCTGTGCCTGTTTCTGGTTCTGCTTCGTTTGCTTCTTCTTCTGTACCTTGTATTCCTGCTCCTCCTCCCTCTTCTTTAGCTGATGTCTGCCTGAGGAGCCCTCGCTCCCGCCGCCCACCCATGTATTTGAATGACTATGTGCATTAGTGTTTCTTTCCTATTTTTGCGTTCTTGTGTTTCTTTTCATTACAAGGAGGGGAGATATGTTGTACAGTGCTTTGCTCCTTTCTTGGGCTAGCACTCTAGATCTCTCCTTGCGTTCCCATTCTAGAGCTCTCCCTTGCCTAGTTGGCAGTTGGAGCTTTGGTCGGACGAGGAGCTGACCTACTATCTCTGTGCTGCAATAAAGCTTGTCCTAAGCTTACCTGTACCAGTTGTCAGCATCATCATTTACATCACACTACATGCCTGAATGTTTTTAAATGGCTAGAAAGTTTACTTTTGTGAACATGTGCTGTGCGTTTTATTGCTAATCATTGCTGGAAAGTAATTTCTTACTTGTGAAAGTCTACTGTATTTGATGTCTGATTTTAGAGAGATGATGCAGTGTCTGGCACATTTCTATGTTGGCAGATTCCACTGTATATAGGATATAAGATGTAATTTCATGATGAGACTGAGGTCTTTTCATAGTTATTGCAGTTACATATGTGCATTGCATGTGTGGAATGCTGTCTCTCAGGTTTGACCACCTTTGCTGAGATTGATTGCTTTCACCAGAATCCACTGCAGGGTGAAGTTATTTGTTTTGGCTGTTTTTTTGTTGGTGTCCGATCAGCGATTGCATTCCTACCAGGAATGGCCCTGAGTCACGCCTAACCTTAACTATTCCTTCACAAACGAAGTCCCCTGGAGTGGACACTTAGCTCTGATGTGCTGACAGTGAGTGATAGACGGCAGCGTGTCTCAGCTACATACCTCTAGGTGGTCCGCCCAATAACAGTTACGACAACCTGATGTTTCACCCTGCCTTAGTCATTTGTTGCAAAATTCAACAGCCATATTTACAAAGAATTAGCGCAGGGCAGCACGCAACTCGTGCTGCACTGCCCTATGCCAATTTGAAAGGACAGAAATGCACTGCAGTTACAAGATACAGTGCATTCCTATTCTTTCAGCCAGTGCCAAATCAAAATTGCAGACACCATTGCACCACGGTGCAAGGTGTCTGTGCTGTTGGCATGATTATATTTGTGCAGCAAAGGACATCTTTCTGCATAAAACAATCACACAAGGTGTTATCCTCTTTCCAAGTGTGCTGCAGAAGGCAGCACACATGGAAAGAGGAAAAAACTAGGAGTAATGTAAACATTTCTTCTCGCAATGTCTGCTCTGGGAGGCATATTTCTTTTGGGCACTGCCCCAGATTCACGCTATGTTGTAAATCTGGGGCAGTGTCAAAATCCAAGTTTGTTGCATGGGAACGCCTTCCTTCCGGAACATGAGGCAGCGCAGCGACTTGTGCTGCGGGGTCTTTCACCTTATCTACAAAGTCAAGAAAAGCCCCGCAGAGCGGCTTTACGGGAACTTGTGATAGAGATCGCAGGTCACCCGACCAATAATTTCACCACTTATGTTTTCGGGCCCATATACTTCAATTCATCATATACATTGATCAGATGACCTTACAATCTACTACCAATAATCATGAGTCCCTTTCGATTATTTCCAGTGTACCCGACTTACCATCCACCGTTACGGGTACCTATGACCACGATGGGTCAGGGAGCTAGCTGTAAAAGGAAAGGCAGCAAAGTACAAAACCCAACATAAAATTACTTTGATATTTCATCAAATGACCACGGACAACTGGGAAGTTTAAGAATTTTATCTAGAATTCAGTTTCGGAAAATCATAATGTTTACAGTAAAAACAGTCAATAGTCAGAATTTATACTATGGAAACAGTTTTCATGAAATATGAATGGGAAATAAGGAATCCTAAACAGCTATAGTAAGGGTGAAAAGTGAAACACATTAAAATACTTCAGTCAAAGTTATAAGAGAAAATTATAGACCACATCAGGAAATTGCAAACTGCAATGGAGAAAATGATTTCTAAAAGGTAGGGTAACATAGGAACACGCTATGAAATTAAATGCAAATAACTTTATGATATGCAATGGTTGCAGAAAAGCATGGAAAATTATCATATGCAAAGGTATGTCTTTATTGAAGCAAAGACAGAAAATAGAAAGGTGCAGTTTAGAGTTTTCGGCAAGATATTTACCTAGACTGGTGTGAAAACCAACCCTGGCCACGGGTCAGTTAAGGACAGGAAATACCCCAAGGAATAGCAGTCATCAATGGGACAGCAGGTGCAGAATGGACACCCCAGGACAGGACAGGAAACCCAGATTAGGATCAGGACAGGACCACCAGGATACGACCAGCACCCGCAGTTCGGAAGCAACGCCTGCGCTCCACCCTCTCTGCAGCTATCAGTCGGAACCCCGATTGGGTTAGCGAACTCCCCAGCAAAGTGCTCCGCCAGCACTTAAGGTTTAGTAAAACCTTAGTCTATGGTCAAATTCGGACAGAGTGCTCCGCAGCGCTCTGTATATTCAGTCACCTATTGAGTGCATTGGGTCAGTGACAGGTCAGCTATTCGGACATGTCGGACAATTTCTCTAGCTAAACCTAGGCTAGATATACTCTTTTGGGTCAGTGTACCACCCCCCAATGTTGCAAAGTGTCAGAATCCCCAATTTCGATTGGTCCTAAGGTAGGATGGGTTAACACACCAATCAGAACAGACTTATTCAAGTCCTATTTTGCATTCTAAGGGACCGCCTAGCAAGATTGGGGTTCCCATGAGAGAATATGCAGAATACAATAGGAATAATATCATTGTAACAAGTTAGGAACACAATTTCTCTATCCTCCTGGGTCAGAGGTGGCGTTCTCAGGAGCATCTTGTCTGTGACTGCCAGCTGGCTGAGTTCCACCGCTCAAGGCTACTGCTGCCTGGGCTGCGCGGTCATGTGCAGAAAGGACCTTCAAGATGGCTCTCGACCCAGTTGGACCCCCCGTTTACCATGGTACATGAAAAGTAAGCGAAAACAAATTAAAACATAGAAATAAATGAATGTATTACATATCATGAGTTCGTACTTCAGGTTATCATTATAAAAATATACTATGCTATTAAGGGTAAGTGCTACACATAACAACACGATGAGCAACAGCACGAGCCTCACTTCGTTATCACATTAAGCGGCCATCTTGTAGCCATTACGCATGCGCACCCTTTCCCTCCATAACTATATCTACGTAAAGTCAAGTGAGTGTGACTAACGCATGCGCAGAAGCGAAAAGTCAAGCAGCGGCCATTTTTAGGTACAAGGATTAATCGTATTAGTAGAACATATAGGAAAGCTTCACTAATACACACGCATATCAAAATATAAAGAATATTAGTAAAACGTACAATTTGTATTATGGGATTATAACAGATTTCGAGGTTCATGACTCGAGCAAGTCGCAATGCGAAATCTTGCTCTATCACTTGTAGATATTGGCCTGCACTGTGCGCCACCGGAGCATAAATAAAGCAATACTCCAGTGGCGCAAGGGGCTTGTAAATATGCCCCAAGTATTTAATCTTAAATGACAGTTGTGCTGCACTGAGCTGTGTGTCGGTAGCTGGCTCTAACTTTCTAGTCTCATGTGCTAAGCACAAGTTTGCTATTCTGAACTGAGTTGCTGAGTTTTTCAGTTGTCACTGATGGTTGGGTTGTCAGGATGGGAGGTGGGAGGAAAGGGGTTTGGTTTCATTTTCAATTTTGGTTTGGCGGCATTCACTGAGGAGCGAGCTGTCTGGAACTACTTGACCTTCATTACACCACTGTTGATGGATATTTGCAACAGGTTGTTTAATGTGTGCTAAGTTTTTTCTTTTCAAGGGTGGCAGATATAATTAGGTGTATGACATGTAATGTACAAGAAATTGGTAACCCTAAGAATGTAGATTGATACTCGCATAATTAGAAAGACACGGGCAGAAGTGACTTTTCTTCAAGCAAAGCCCCAGATACCTTGGAACAGGGCTAACTTTGTACATTACTGGGGAACCACAATTTACTCTGCTTCCTATAGCTCATACATGGCTAGAGTTTTAATCTTAATCCATAAAACATTGCCTTTCTCATTTATTTATATTCATTGAGACTCCTTGGGCAGAGTCATTTATCTAGCTGGCTTACTTTGTGACTTTGTCATCAGAGTCAAAAACTTTTACACACCTAACTTTGTCTTCTAAAGTTTATCAAGGACATTATGCAGCATTATCGTAGACATGATTGCATAAGAGTTATTTGGGGGTTAAAACTTTAACCTAGTTCTTAATTCAGAACTCGATAGCAGACACAGAGACATGACTAGTGCCCCCAGTGCAGCGTACGCCTTGCAATAAAACCTTGAGCATGATGGTTTAGTAGATGTATGGTGTAAGCTGCGGGGGGAAGCAGAGGCCTCTACTCATAGTGTTCAGCTGCCCACAACACATATTTGAGGACTGATTTCTTGCTTAAATCCCCCAAGGAGGTCCCCTGGGTCCTCTCTCTTGAGTACTAACCCTGCAAATTCTCCAACCACTCGTCCGTTGTACTTGCCTTTATGTTACCCGACGTACTATAAAGACATGAACCTTGGGTGTTTCCATTATCAGCATTAAGGGACGCAGTATTCAGAGCATAGGGGATGGGCCTTAAGATGGATATTTTGAACAGAATGTAGGGTCAGTTGCCTCTTATCAAACAATCTCGGAAGCATTTAAAGTTTACATAAGATGGACAGCAATCTCAGAGCATACAAAGTCATTAAATCCATGTGGACCTGGCTTCGGAGTCTTAAGAGGGAGTTAATAGGGTTCACTGACAGAATATCAACCCCCAAAATATCCCCATACACAAATATCGAGATTTTAATATCGATGTAAAAAATATTGACATCCTATATTTATTATTGTAAGTATAATTTTTTTTTAAAATATAGATGAGAAAAATATAGTTGTACAAAATATCGATTTTAATACATATAAAACAATATTAAATATATACAAAAATAAAATTAACTGAAAAAATTAATTGGATGTAATATACATTTTAATCAATATAACTAACAAATGTAATTTAAACATACATACATAAAATGTAATATATATATTTATTTTAAAACAATTTGTAAACTATTTATTTTAATTTTTTTATAATAGTATTAATAAAAATGTATAAATAAAAAATATATATATATATATATAAAAAAACACAAATAACATGAAATCTAATAAAAAAAATTATATCATACATTAAAACATTTAACTATTTTAAAGTCTTTAAAATAAAATGTTCAAATTCAGTGAATGCAACAGTAGATAAAGTGCTGGACAGTGGAGGGGGACAAATTACTATTCCCACTCTAGTGAGTGCACCAGTAGATAAAGTGCTGGACAGTGGAGGGGTAAAAATTACTATTCCCACTCCAGTGAATGCAACAGCAGTTAATCAGCTGGATTGCGGAGGGGTAAACATTAATATTCCCACTACAGTAAGTGCAACAGTAGGGAAAGCGCTGGATAGCATCGGGGTTAAAATTACTATTCCCACTCCAGTGAGTGCAACAGTAGGGAATGTTTTTGACAGCGGAGGGGTCAAATTTACTATTTCCACTCCAGAGAGTGCAACAGTAAGGAAAGTGTTGGATAGCAGAGGGGTAACATTTACTATTCCCATTCCAGGGTGTGCAACAGTAGGGAAAGTGCTGGATAGCGCAGGGGTAAAAATTACTATTCCCACTCCAGTGAATGCAAAAGTAGGGAATGTTTTGGATAGCGAAGGGGTTAATTTTACTATTCCCACTCCAGAGAGTGCAACAGTAGGGAACGTACTGGATAGTGGAGGAGTAAAAATTACTATTCCAACTCCAAAGAATGCAACAGTAGGGAAAGTGTTGGGTGGCGAAGGGGTTAAAATGACTATTCCCACTCTAGTGAGTGCAACAATAGGGAAAGGGCTGAATACCGTAGTAAAATATATATATATATATTCACTGAAAAAACCATAGGTTATAGACCATATATAGTTAGGAATTAGCATTTAAAAAACCTTGTTTTACTCACACAAAACCATTGAAATTCCATATATAGTTAGTTGCACTAACTATATATCGCGCACCCGCAATCCACTGCTGATGATGTCACATATTACATCATTCATGACATGGTCAGTGACATCACTGATGACATCACTGATGACATCACTGATGACATCATCCAGTGACTGTGTGTTTCTGTAAAGTTTAAATATGTTAGATATATTGAAGAATGAGTGGATGTATAAGTGTCTCGATGAAGGATTTAGTAGGTGCGTGACTGACTGTATGAGTGAGTGAATAAATGTGTCGTACTAAATGCATGGGTTAGTGACTAAACTGTCTGAATGTTTGCTTCAGTATGTCTGTTGTGATGTAAACTGCTGCATGTGTGGATCATTAGCTATACGAGAGGCTACATATGTTATTGATTGGTTGCCCAAGTATTTGTATGGGAGATTGAGTTTGTGTGGGGGTGGCTGGGAGGTGTGTGACTCTGTGCATAGATGTGTGAGCAGTTGATTCACTAGGTGTATGAGTTCAAGAGTGCATGTGGAAACAGCTACATGGGCGGTTGACTGTGTGCATGAGTGTATTGATGAGTGAATGGATATGTCAATGCTACATGTCATACTAAGTACATATGTAAAACACAGTACATGTGAGAGTTGGCATATATAAATAACTGTGCATGAGAGCCACTGAATGTGTGAGTGGCTGTATGGATCATTGTGAACTTGTATCAGGGATTGTATAAGAGAGTAAATATGTGTTAGTATATGTTTGAATAAGTAAGGTGTGTATAACTGTATAGTTGAGGAAATAGAGGTGTGATTGATTCTTTGCATGACTGACTAGGTGTGTGAGTAACTCCATGGATGAGTAACAGTGTGTGAGTGTCTGTATACACTGAGTGTATCTAAGGTTTTATTAGAGTCTGAAGAGGTTTATCGTATTAGCACAAGAATGATGTCAAATGAGATGTCATCAGTGATGTCATCAGTGATGTCATTTGAGATGTCATCAGTGATGTCATCAGTGATGTCACTGACCATGTCATGAATGATGTAATATGTGACATCATCAGCAGTGGATTGCGGGTGCGCGATATATAGTTAGTGCAACTAACTATATATGGAATTTCAATGGTTTTGTGTGAGTAAAATAAGGTTTTTTAAATGCTAATTCCTAACTATATATGGTCTATAACCTATGTTTTTTTCAGTGAATTTTCAAGGTTTTGTAAATGCTAATTCCTAACTATATATGGTCTATAACCTATGGTTTTTTCAGTGAATTTCATTGGTTTTTTAAAAGCTAATATCTGTAGCTGTAAAATGTATTCTTCTTTAAATCCAAAAATATATTTTATATGTTTATTAATAATTTTTTTTTTAATATTTTTTTTTCTTCCCTCCCGCTTTGCGAATCGGGAAGCTTCCCGTTAGCTGACCTTGATGCCGCGAAATAGTCCGCAAACCGGTAAACGTTCCTTTAACGCAACTGCCGCGTTAGAAAACATCGTGACGCCTCGCGTCCGCATGACATTTCACGTTGTCGCGTGATACGTCATATGACGTGCTACGTTAGCGAACTGGTACGCGAAGCGAGGCGCGAAGCGCAGGTTCCCAGAAGCAAACCGGGAGGCGGCGCAAAGCGCGTAACGTAAACACAGCAGGTCATGTGACTTGGTAATAACACTTTTCATTGGTTCATTTCACTTTTGGTTTCCTAATGATGTAACACTAGGTCATGTAATATAAAATTAACACTTTTCATTGGTTGAGAACTATTGTTTTTCCCAAATGATGAAAACCCCTCCTTCTTTCCTCACTCTGACTTTCATCTTTGTGAGAGAAAGACCCTTTGTTACCAGTGAGCAATGGCTTCTTTAGTAGCTTCAGCTGGTGCTTCCCCACCACCTCCACCACATCCAAGGAAGAGAGGACCACCTGCTGAAGTTATCATTCAGCAAGAGGAGGAAGAAGAGGAAGAAGAGGAAGAGGAGGAAGAGCAGGAAGAGAGGCAGTTTTTGCCTGAAGAGCCCAGGAGGTCTCACCGGAAAGAAAACTTCATTTGGCAATTTTTTAAATTTCCCAAAGGCGAGAAAAAAGTAAATGCAAGATACGTAACTTGCCTTATATGTCAAGATAGACTGTCCAGAGGGACCGAGAAGAAATACAGTTACGGAAACTACACAATGCATCGCCATATGACTAGGTGGCATCCTAACAACTACAGTGCTGCACAGTTTCGTAACGAACTAGATAATCCCCCTATTATGGCCAGAAGATCTGTTGTACCCGAAGTGACGGGACCAGAGGGCAGGGAGATGGTGCCAAATATACAACTGAGATTTGGGGAAGTAAAACAAGTCTGCGTACTTTGCAATGGATTCATTTGCTACAGAGAAAGTAGCATCACTCTGATCAACAGAGCTATTGACTATCATCTTCCAATTTGTCCGAAACGCCGCAAACAATAAATTCTTTTTTTTTTGTTGCTCCTGTTGAGACCTTTACAATGAATCGTTTTCGTTTCCCCCCCCCCAAAAAAAACCCAAAAAAATATAAAACCGTTCAGAAAAATTCAAAAAAAGTAAAAAAATGTTCAGAAAAAAATAAAAAAAATATAAAACAACAAAAACAATAAAAAAAAAGTTATTTTCAGAACTACCTCCCCGTTATTAAAAAATTGGTAGAATATTTGGAACTCTGCCAACCTCTATTTCTCTTAGTTCGCTTCCCAGTTCGCTCGCCGGTACGCGAACCGGGAGCGAACCAAAAAACATTTTTTCAAAAAAAGAACAGTAAGTATAAGGGAAGGAAACAGACAGTTATGTTAAAAGAAAGACAGCTATAGGGGAGTAAACTAGAGATACTATTACCCGTAATCCACTGCTGATGATGTCACATATTACATCATTCATGACATGGTCAGTGACATCATCAGCAGAGGATTGCGGGTAACAGTATCCCTAGTTTACTCCCAATAGCTGTCTTTCTTTTAACATAACTGTCTGTTTCCTTCCCTTATACTTACTGTTCTTTTTAAAAAAAATGTTTTAGATCAGTCAGAAACAGTGAAAGTAATAGAGACAGAGTGAGTGACCAAGAGTGAAGAAGTATGAGAAGAGAGGGACTAAGAAAAATAGTGAAGGAGTAGAGTAATTAAGTAATAGACACAGGAATGAGCGAAGTAGCAAAGGTAGGAAAGTGATTCTTAAAGAAATAAAGCAGTGGAACTAATAGAAGTTAAATGTGATAGAAATATAACAAAAAGAGTACAAAACATTTACCTTATAATTGTCGTTAAGTTACTCATTTGTTCTTTTTATACTAAAAAATCTGTGAAAGAGAGAACAAACATTTGAAAAATATTAAAACATGTTTTTAATAAATTAGAAAAAACAAGGGAAAAGATTGAAGGACAAATAGTTTTTCAAGAACTTTGACACTTACAGAAGCCTCTGCTTCTCCATGCCCCTACACAGTCCTAAAAATATACATTTTAAACTAATAGTATCTTGATGCAGATGAAGTGAGTCCTATCTTGCAACATTGTGCATCTTTTCCATGACTGCTGCATCGGTTTCATGTGGCATTGTTTTTTTACAGCATGACACATCTGCCTAGATTCATCATTTTATAATTTTGTTGCCTCATACCAAATCTTTTCAACCGCGACTGCGTCACAAAAGTGACGCACAGTGGCGCAAAAGAGGCATACACCTATCATAAATCTGTCCCTAACATGTTAAATAATTGATTCAGGATGACAATAAGGTGTGGCCTATCCAGAGGTTTGTTTAAGGTGAGGCCTACTCAGGGTTGCAGATCAAATTTACACTTATTGAAGAATACAGAGAAGAAAATACATGTGCAGGCCTACCAACCAAGTGTGTCATGTCGACTGCACTCTTGGACAAATGTTAGACCTCCTCTGTCTCCAGGAACATGCCTAAACCTCATCTACACAATGTGATGTGTAATGTTAACAAACACAGGTAATATAATTGAAAAACGTGCAATTTTTTTTCCTCATTCCACAATCATATCACCTGTGTTTCCTTTGCTTAGGTATCTCATTGTGGAAATGTAGTCTATCTTATGAAAGACTACGTAGAATATGAGCACTGTATGCAACAACTTTGACACTTACAGAAGCCTCACCTTCTCCATGCCTCCTACACAGTTCTACATGTACATCATAAATGCAAACAGAACAGAATTAATTATACATATTAAATGGTTTATTTTAGCTGTTCTCAGAATGTATCAAATTTCACTAAAACAGTGACTTGAAGGTATTCATCATATAACAGCGGGGAAAAAAAAACACAATCAAAATGATTGTGTTTAAAAAAACCCATACAACATAACAAATCAGAATTCAGAACTCCTTAAAGTTAACTTACTTTCCATGACGGCGAAGGATGTCCTATGAACAGCTTACACTCTGTTGTGCTGTTATTACTTTCAACCCGCCACTTTCTGAAAGAAAACCTCCATTGTTTTCAAAAACATGTTACATACAATAAATGACTTCTCGCTCTCTACCACACGTTTCCACAAGGCCAAATCGTGTCTGAGCCATTTATAACTCTTAGAATTCTTGTAAGCCAATCCCGTCATGTTGTATTTCCGCAACTTTCACAATTAAAATGTTCAAGATCATTTTCACAATCCTGGACTAGTAATATCTTCCCCTTCTTGCTCACTCATGTTCTACATTTCCTATGACACTGATACTGCTTACTATGAAGCAGACTTACACTACCTTTATGACTACTACAATTATTTAATTCTCTACATCACTTTTAATCACAAAGCAATGTAAAACAGTAGACAGCATTGCAGACTTACATTCCCTCTACTCCATGTTTTGATTGGCTGCTTCAATTAGCTTATAAAAAGAAACAGTTTTTCTGAACTCATTCAAAGTGCACGTATTTCTCCATGACGTCCAGTGTTATGGTAAGAAGTTATGTCTCTGTACTACACTTATCCTCAAGGCCAAATCGTGTAGGAGCCATTAGAACTTCTTTAAATTCCTCAGACCCCATCCCGAGATTCTTTCCCTAAAATTTTGGTTTTAAAAACACCAGGTAAGAGTTTTTAAGGTCATACGGCAATTTTTTTTTGAAAATTAAAACAGAATCATTGCAGAATGACCAGCCATTTCTAGACTTTAAATAAGCTGTGTAATGTCCTGATGTTATTGAAGGACCGTCATGATATATAATTGCTACAGTTACAAAAGTCCTTCCTGATATTGACAACTGTGAAGCCACACAATTTTTAATTAAAGTTGTCAATTTAGTTCCATCAGGCCTACATCGTTGGAACATTAAAATGACATACTGGCCATATGTTCGTATAAATAATGTGGACATCATTTCAGATTTACATTGGCTACACTCCATGTTGTGATCAGCTCCTTTTACTAGCTTATTAAAAGAGACTGATTTACTGTCTGGCAAAGTTAAATATATAAATCTTTCTGAGTCTACACTAGTAGTACTTGATACCCTACAGTTCTCGCAGTCATGCTGCCATTGATAAGAAAGCCCAAACAGGTGATCTACATCTACACCTTCATCATGCAATATATCAAGCATATACATTAAAAACTCCTGACAATCTTGCTGACTATTTTGAGAGAATTGTGTTTGGCCTGAACATCTGTCTAACAGATTTCGAATTTCAGACACACTTTCTATGTTTGTTCTATCAGTGCTACATTTCTCTAACACAGAATTTAACAAACTGAAAAATCTTTGATCAGAATTGACCACAATCTCTTCTTTTACATTTTCTAGAGAAAACAAAACATTAACCACTACATTAGCATAGCAGTTGACACCAGAACTGTTTTCAAATTGAAAACCAACAACATCTTCAACAGAATCCTTTTTGTTTCTGCTTATAATTTCAGGTTCATCGACTTTTCGTCTTTTTGCTACAACCTCCCCAATATTGGTCACATTTCTTCGTTTCCGGCCTACCACACGTTTCTCAAACAAAGGATACTGAGGCAAATGTGGCGCATACTCTCTTCTTAACCTATTGTATTCCTTAACACAATCTAGATCGGCACAAATGTTTGTGACATCACACTCAATCAAGTACAATCCCGATAAAGTTCTAACTCGTGACAATGCCACATATGCCATACCCTCCTTGAACACAGAACTGCCAATATTCACCAATGCACTGTCTACACTTAAACCTTGCGATTTATGGATTGTCACCGCATATGCCAAGCAAACAGGAAACTGCTTATGACGAACATATAAGTCTTTTACAAGCAAAAATCTAGCAGAACAACGACCAATTAGCTGTACTTCCTCAATACCATCAAATTTAATTTTTTAAAATTCAATTCCATCTCTATTTCTGTATTTCACAAAATCAACAACATTACCCATTGATCCATTTACCAGACCTCTTTCAACATGTAAATTCCTTCTTAAAATTATACGGCAGTTCAAGCACACATTCAGAGTCTTTTCAAAACCTGCAGTTTTAGATATACTCTTCTCTAATGAATCCAATTTTGTTTTCAGATTCTCAGACAAAATAATTGTTGATCCCATATGCTCTACTCTGTCAATAGCTTCCAGTTTCACAATCTCTTGCTTTTCTAAATGCAACATTTTGTTGTTGAATTTGGCACATTCTGCAAGAGTTGGCATCAAACATATTCCAGATTTCTTCTCAGTAATTTTCTGAAAAATATTCTCAGGCACAACATCTTGGTCTGGATATAAATTTGTCAGTAATCGTGCATGTAAAGCTTCTTTCCCATGCTCGGTCACTTTTCCAATTCTAACATCTTGTAGAATAGTCTTGTAAACTTCATCCTTCGCCTGACGCATATTTTCATGCAGTTCAGCATAATTGAAGTTCAACCATATATTGACGTTGCCAATGCTCCCTAGGCACTTCCTGGTATCTTCATGCGTGAGCATTTTGAACACAGGTTGCCCTTTCACTGGTGTCAGCTGCAGAAGATCTCCGAAAACAATGATGTGTTTGCCACCAAATAACACATCATACTCTGTTTTGAGAACTTCTTGCATTCTCAAATGCACAAAGGCAAGCATGACATTGGAAACCATGCTTACTTCGTCAATGATAAGAAGTTTCATTTTCCTCAAGACTCTTGAAACTTCAAAACAAGCATCTCCCGATAGCTTGTGATATTGTAATTTGTTGTCATGCTCCACTGGCAGCATCAGTAAACGATGTAAAGTAATGGGGTGGGCGTAGTTCGCGAAGTAGCGCTACGCGAAGCTACGCGAAGTGCACTTCGCACTACGCGAACTTCACGTAGCACTACGCGAGCTGCGTAGTAGCATGTTCGCACTGTGCAAGATGCGTTTTCAATGATTGCACAGTGCGGACAAGCATCCGGCACTGTGCAAGCATTGAAAACGCATCTTGCACATTGCGAGCTGTAGTTTTCTGCTGCTCGAGGAGATTATTACTCGAGCGGCAGCTTTCTCAACGCGAACAGGTAGTTTCTCATTGAGAGCGGTCGCGAGCATGCGCAACCACTCACAATGAGAAACCTGACCTCCTCGCGTTGAGAATCTCGCCGGGATGTCATTTTGCTTGCTCGCGGTCGCGAACATGACGTTCAGGACCGCGAACAAGCAAAAAATGAGCACTGCACTACGCTACGCTGCACTACGCATGTTCGCACTGTGCTACGTGCCGCTCGCGTAGTGCGAAGTTGCAAAAACTTCGCAAACTCCGCGAGCGGAGCGTAGTGCTTCGCCCAGGCCTATAAAGTAATCCCTTTAATGTTATGTGCTGCCAGTCCAGTTGGAGCGGTGACAACACAAGACATCGATGACTCTGTCCTTTCCTGCAAATAACATGAAATTGCTTTAATAAGGAAACTTTTTCCAGTTCCCGCTTCTCCACTCACGTACAGTCGAACAGGCTTCAACGACGTACATGAGCACTCTTTCTTGTCATGACTTAATCCATGATCAATTTGCATGGTAACTGCGTCATATATTTTCCTCTGCTCAACGTTGAGTTGTCTTTCCAACTCTTCTAAGTTAACCGCATCCTCCTGAGCATGTGCCATTGCTCTTTCCACTTCATTCATAGCAGTGGCAGCTTCATTTTCGATAACAGGTCCTCCTAGTGGATCCTGACTCAATGAAGCAGAAATCTGACTGTCCTGAGAACTGTCTCTGGCAATCTCCGCTGCAATCGTTGCTTCCTGCTCAATTTCCACATTCAACATTTCTACATATTTGGGAAAAGCAGGACATTCTATGGTCTCCTTGGCAGCATTGAAAGAGTCTTCATAACAGAGGAAATCTCCAAGCAGTTCCTCTTCTGCACGCCAAGGCTTAAAAAGTTGCAAAAGTGCTAAATAGAAAAACTCCTTTTTTTCAGGAGATTCGCCACTCAATTTTCGATGGTTTATCAAGTGGCATTTTCTTTGCTTCACCAGACATCCCTCACTTCCTATTACAGCATACACTCCTTTCTCAGTATCTTCTTTGATGTTCCTCTTGAATATGTAATTTTGCAGAACCTCATACAGACAAACATTCTCGAGGTGACTGCTTCGATTTGGATAATATGTATCCAACATGTTGCTCTTCAAAATGTCGGTACTGTTTGGCTCCTTTTCCGCCAAATACTCAATTTCCCGCACAGGTTTGAGAACTCGATTACGCGTTGCAGCAAGACCAAGACTCACCCAAACGATACTCCTGGACTTGGCATAGAGACTTGCTGAAGACAACCGGTCAGAACATTCGTAAGCTCCGATTTCTCGATGCGACAACATCTTCAGACTGAAACTGTACAACTTCTTGCTGAGGCTCTTTTCATGGGAAATGTCCTCCCACATATCCTTCAATTCTGTCTTCTCTTTTTTGGTGATGTAAGATGTCACATACCAAGCCACAGCCATACAGTTATTAGCCACAAACTGTATATCCATGTTAGCATTCCACATGGACAAAATCACCGTGTTGTAGTCGTTCATGTACTTAGACTCTTCGTTCCTCTTCAAATTGTATGTGTTTTTAGGTGATTTCTTCATCACATTATGTCGCAGCGAAGACATCAAACTGTTCACTCTTCCTTTAGAAATCACCGGTCGTGGAAAGCCGAAACGACATTTGGTGTAGAACTTGTCTTTGTTTCGGAATTTACGACGACAGTACTTTCCACATCGATGGCTTTGGAAACGTAGAACTTTTTCTCTTAGGCTTTTTTTCTCCTTTGCGTTTGGAACAGCACACGTAGAATACTGTTCTATGAAACTCATCACTGAGTCTTCTGGATCCGTTCCAAATTTAGGTGCATCCTTGATCCACAGCAACATATGTATATGAGGAGCACCTCTTGCTTGGTACTCCTTTCTCCAGAAGAAATCCAACACCTCTCGAAGAGGTGGATTCTTCTTATTCATGATGAAAGACATCATACCTTCAAATCTATGATTAAAGTACCTACATACATTGACTGGATCCAAAGAGCACAGTTCTCCGGGTGTCTTGAATTCGATGTTTTCTACGTTAGCATTTGCCTCTCGTAGAAATTCAAGTAAGTCTTCCCAGCCATACTCAGCACAGCTCAGAGTGAGGAACCATGTGGGAGTTCCTAAGTTCCTCAGCATACATTTTAAATCACCATGACGACGGTACCAGTACTCATTAGTACCACGCTGACACGCCATGAGATTAATCAGGTGAGAATCCAAAATACTATCTTGGACATTGACTTTATCCATAAAGTCACTTGCCGAGATGTTTTGCATGTGTATACCACTTTTCAAGATGTGGTTCACTGCATATGACAGTCCAGACAGATTGCTTTCAAACAGGAGATGAAACAAATAAGGAATGCATTGTCGAAACCTAGCATCTCCTGCATACAATCGCAAAGTCCTGTATTCAGAAGCAGGAATTTGATGAGGTCGCTCATCATATCTTCCTCCCTGACTTGTTGGAAAAAGCTGTGGGAAACACCGAGCTTCCAAACTTTCCTCCCAAACACTAATGGGACTCCCTTTGGCTTGTTTCATTTGAAACAACTCAATAGCATTCCCCATGACTTCCTTAGAATGCAAAGGATGAACACTATAATGTTCATATATTTCTTCACTAGTACAGGGTTCTACTTTCTCAATTTGACCACCACACAAATCGCTATCCTCTTCCTCACTTACTTCCTCTTCTGCAACATATACATTTTTATAGTATTTATTATTTTTTTTCAAATACAATGTTGCCCTTTTGACTTTCCTAACATCTACTAAATCTTGCCATATTTTCTTATTCTTTGTCGGAACCCCATTAACTAAGATAACCAGAGGTTCCTCTTCCACTTTTTCTACTCCAATTGTGTTAATGTTTTTCTTGAAATCTAGAGGCAAATAAACAACTCTTCCCTTTAATCCTCTCTGTAAATCTGATGGAGGCAATTTCCCTGTCTTTGGCTCCATTCTTACAATAGCCTGAAAGGGATGGATACTTTGAATCAAAATAGATTCATAAGTATTTAAATCCTTCAATTCAGAAGGAATCTCAACCAATTCCAGATTATTATGAACTGCTCTAGCAGGCATCTGGTTTTGATTTAATTTGTTACAACAATAAGTACACACACGTTGATCCAATCCCAAATCAAAACAATTTTCTACCATCAAGTATGTTGTAAAATCCTTCCATTCACTATTATTTTCCCTTTCACTTTTTGCATATAAATCCACTAACTTAGTCTGATTCTTATAATAAGTGCGTCGACAACACACACAACTGAAATTTGGCCTCTCACTTGATTTCACCTCAAACGTCGCAATTTCCCTCTGGAAATGATCTGTACTGGAAACCTGTACACTATCTTCCACATTACTCTCTTCTTCTTGGTCAATTTCAACATTCTCCTCTTTACTTCCAAAGTAACAAAACTCAATTTCTTCACATATATTCTTCACATCTATTTCAGAACCATGCAAAAGAGCAGCGCATAATTGTTTAAGCATAATTGCTGGACTCTTAGCATAATACAACATTCTAACTAATTTCCTCACTTTATTATGATGCACTGCTAGCATCCTGAAATGATGAAAAACACTCTGGCATACTCTCCTGGAAAGACAAGCCAGTGAATGACCATGCAAACCTATCACTTCTCTCACTCTGCAAGGATCTAATTCTTGCAACAACTTCATTTTCTGCTTCAAACTTTTCTTATTAAATGACCGTATAAAATCACAAAGCAAATTGATGGAATCCTGTCGTACACTGCAAATACTACTACACTTCCAGGTGTACACAGGACCCTTAGGACGTCTCCCTAAAACCTCATTACCTAACACCTCTTCTATCTCTGTTGTCACAAGTTTTTCTTTTTCAACTGGACAACCATCTTTCACTTCATAAGCTCGACCACTGGTGTCAACTGCATGCACCAAATCATTATCCTGGAAATAACTCTCCTCATTAAAAAATGCCTCAGAGCTTGAACTATGCATCCATTCTCCAGAAAAAACTTCACAAAAATTACTACGATTAACTATTCTCTTCCATCTACTATTTCTTTTGAAATCATAAATTGCCTTGTTTAGCTTCCTAATTCTATTGATTGTCAAAATAAATAACTTACGTTTAATTTCAAATGCCTGATCAATAACTTTCTCAACTATTTTTTTTCTCTTATAAAAAACCACTTTCTGTTGACCTTTCTTAATATTTTTTAACAAATTGCCAATTATCCTGTTGCGGAACATTCGTTTACGAATGTCCCTAAACTGTTGTTTCCTTCTACTTTCATGCATAGAGTTATCTCTTACTCTAGCAGTAACATTTTTCATTGGCCTTTCCTTTCCGTTTGAATTGCTTCTCCTTTTCTGGACTGAAACATTTTCTGTCCACAGATATTTCTTATGAATGTTTTTGTACTCTTACCCGGTGCTTTCTTGGTGACTTGACAAATCTTTTTGTTAGAGGACTTCTGCTTTTTTTCATTCAGCTGCTGTCTTTGACGTTTTGCAGCCTTTCTCACTCTTTCTTTGGTTGGCATGCTGAAATCTTGAAATGATCTGCAGTTGAAACTGTGGTAAAATATAATAAAAAATGTTATTAACCACTATTACCCAACAGTAAATCAATAACAGTCATCAAAAACTTAACACATTACTTAACATTTTTACATAGAAGATTTTTTTGTGCATGGCAAATTTAGAATACAGAAATAGCAGAAAAGAAATGGAATTTATATTCATTTTACCTGTGCTGTTTTATATGTGAATCTGATCTAATTTTATGAGCATATTTTAATATTTTATTGAAGACACTACACATAACCTGTTTTTGAAGGTGTCTTTATTTTTAAATTAAACGGTTTACATTTTTACTTTTTATTTATTATAAATTTATAAAATAAATGTTTATAGTTCCATAGGCTCAAGCACGTCAGCTTCCCATCCTATGTCATACAATTCTGACAAATCTGCATCCTCATCACGTTCTTCTTCATCCTCAGGATTTAAATCATCCAAAGGATCAACATCCACTGATGTTTCAATTACGAGTTCAATGATGAGGTCGAAATCAATTAATTGCTGATTGTCGCTCATGTTGATGTTGTCTTTATCTTTAAAGAAAGATAACAACAATGAGATGTTGCAGAGTAAGAGACAAATCTCAGAGATTATAATAGTAAAATTATTTAACAAGAGTAACATTTTGCAGCTATTATTTAACCATGTCCAGCGATGCTGAGGAGGCAGCCGCGGGCTGTGGAGGAAGTTAAGGTGGGGCAGGGAGGCTGGAAGGGGGAGGGGCAGGGTGGAGGGACCTAAAAACTGGCATATGGATAATTGCAGATAAGTACACAATTTAATTATTCAAACGAATTTCGTAGCGCACACTGCATCGCAAAATGCGATGCTGTGCGCGCTACGAATTTCGTTTGAATAATTAAATTGTGTACTTACCTGCAATTATCCATATGCCAGTTTTTAGGTCCCTCCACCCTGCCCCTCCCCCTCCCCGCCTCCCTGCCCCACCGTAACTCCCTCCACGGCCCGCGGCTGTGAGGAGGTGAAGCCTATGTCCAATTTTTCAGTGAACAGGACTCATCTCTTCTTAACCTTGGATAAACCTCACTGACTCTGTGTCCCCTGCACATAATTAATAATAAAAGGGGCAGATTTATGTTAACTAGCACATCCCCAGGGATGCACCAGTTAACGTGCACCGCTGCTCTGCCACCCATGGTGTGCCGCATTTACAATCAGATAGGACAAAGCTGCGTCAAAACCCTGCGCCTGCTTGAAGCAGGCATAGATCTTGACGCAGGTAGACTGAAAGCTAAAGCAACAACTAAGTGTCGTGTGCAGAAGTTGCAAAAAAGGAAAAATGGCGTTTAAACCGGTAATGAGCCCATGCTAACTTAACACAGTGTAAAGATATCCAGGATCTACATCAGTTTGGGGTTCACGAACCTGGCAGGTACAAGGCACTGAGGCTTTGCACCGTGCATGTCTCATCCCAAATCATATGTTGTTTGTGAATGAAACAATTTCCCAGACCAAATGCTTTGGATTGGCTACTTCTAAAAAATTAAACACCCCTACTATCCCGGAGTTAGAGGAATATGATGGTTGGAGTCATTTTACTCGGTTGTCCATTAGTGATTTACAGGCCCTACTCCGTAATTCTTCCTTTAACATTTCCAGTATAAATCCAAAAGGTTGGCTGCTTTGGCAACGTGCCTTATCCACGGTTTAATAACGCTGCCTTTTGCTTTATATAAGTTTTCAAATTGTATGAAATATATACCAATAGGTCGTTATGAACCTTTAGGTAGTGGTTTTCTTCATGAGATCTGGTCGCTTCCATACACATACAGATGTTTCAAAGATGATCAAGAAGTTTATCTGAATGGAGAGGAATGCACTGAGACGCCAGATCATTCACTAATGTGTACGCACATACAGTTACACGGTTCATGCAACAAAGACCGACCAAATATGGCTTGCGTGTTGCAAGGCACGCCAGTTCCTGCTATCATCCCCACGTTCAAGTTGTTGGAAAATGGTAGTTATTTGATGCTCAATAATGAAGATTGTTCTGGGTTAATTAAAAGTATTCCTTTTATCGTAACAGTAAGTGAACGGGTTATTTGCTGCAGAAATGTTCTATTTCCTCCCACACATGAACATAGGGAGTTTTCAATCTGGCCACAAATACCAACCTTGGGAGCAGATTTCAACGGCATGGCAAGAATAAGGGCTCTTTTGTCTCAGAGAGAGGTGGCCTTGAGTTTGGCCCGTGAAACTTTCGTGCTTCACATAGCGAACACCCGTACAGAGGTGCAGGCCCTTTTAAATACTGATTCGCCTTTGCATTTCAGCGAGATGGTTCGGACTATCTTTAACGCGTCCTCCACAAAGGCCCTGGCGCATTTTTTTAAAGTTGTTAGCAGTGGTCTCGTGACTTCATTTGAGAAAATCTTTGGAGTCATCCCTGCTTTCTTTCATTCTATTTTTTCCACTTTGTTTGGTGGATTCCCAGTTTTACTTGCATTAGCACCGGACGCTCTTGTGCTTTTTTACATTTTTAAATATGGATGTCCCTCCTGTGCAAGGTCCCGCCCTGCAGCTGCTAACGCTGTTCCGCAATCGCATGCTTGAATATTATGGCACAATGCCGTTGGCGATATTAAGCACGGCATATGGATTATCTTTTCGATTCTCCTACTTCACCTGTGTCCAGCCTGTATTTCACTGCCTGACCTGTGATTTCGATTGGGCCATTAATTTGTGTCTCTGCGGACCGGTTTCTCCTGACGTCGACTTTAATCAGCTGATGAGTCCTATCATTGCTCACGAGTTGGTTTGTCCTGGCGAAAGGATTATGGCTGTGGCATTGATGCATGGACTAATTGGTCCCTGGAATTTACTGGCGGCAACACAGTCTTTCTTGGAACAGAGCTTTCTTGAAAACCCACCGAGCTGTCCTCTGATGGTGATAGAGGATCCGGTGCTGGGAGAGCACGCATGTTCTTTTCCGCTTTTAAATTGGATGGCTGAACTCTTTTCGGGTGAAGACGGTGACTTCCTATTGGAGGCTGTTGCAGCTTATTTTGCATACACAATTATGTCATAGACCTTTTTCATGTTTGATATGCTGAGTACTAGCATTTCATTGACAATTCATTGACTTATTTGTCAAGTTTTTATTATTTAGCTTGCCTATTGGCTTAAGCCTCGATAAACTAGTTGACTGTTTTATTTTTTCTTAGCATTAAATGTTGCTAGTTTTTAATGTTTTACCTTGCGGACCGTGCACATATAAAGTTGCAATCTGCTCTCATGAGATGGCACTTCTATTACCTTATTTTGTTCGTTTCCGGATCATGGAGAGGTGTCATGTAGATCCTGGATATCTTTACACCGTGTTAAGTTAACATGGGCTCATTACCGGTTTAAACGCCATTTTTCCTTTTTTGCAACTTCTGCACACAACACTTAGTTGTTGCTTTAGCTTTCAACCTAGTAGTTCCTCATGGTTTACATGACAATAATATGTTATTGCTCTACTATCTGCTTTGCTTCTTAAACTATATCTGTACAGCGAGTGCTGAAGTTTCAAGAACAACACGATACAGAATTGTTATGAGGTCTGATCTCCACGACTTCATAGTCATAACATAAGTGCAGCTTCTGCCAATTCTGGGCATGAGGCGGGTTTTATATTGCTCTACCGAACACACACATACACAACACTTGATGCGGTTCACATGAAGAGAGAGCTGGTGTATGCTGATGTGATTCCTTCAAATCTAGGACACTAAAGTATAGGCACGCCCTAAACTAACCCAAAGAGACCTTCTTAGCAAATAATATAATATGTGTATTAGGCAGGGTGAGATATAAGTGTTGCTAACTCTTATTCATTTACAGCATGTTAACATACTGTCACCATTCGCTTTTTATGTACTAGTAACTATGCTGGTAATTTTGCTACTGATAATTGTGGTAGCGTTCTAGTGTTCCTGCACAGAAACAGGATTTGGGGAAACAGAAAGCGGAAGGCAGCCATATTGTTTGCTTGGCGCCGACCGTTGAGCAACAGCTTAGCCCCGGCGCTCCGGAATAAAGATAACTAAAAAACATTTAAAGACGTACGTTCTCACATTATTACAATGGCGACGAAGATGTGTACTTGTATTATCTAAGATACTACGCCTGAGAAGACGGCATTAGTAAATAAACATTTCAAATACACATGTGTTCTTCTTACCTCCATGTTCTGGTTTGTAATGAATATATAACGACCGAGTGTTCATGAGTTCCACGTATCCTGAGGTACTGTAAGTTCATATTCTGGATTGTCTAAACATTGAGAGTTTGTTATATCCAATGTGACACTGTAGCTAGCTTGCTAAGGGGTTTTTCGGTACTAAGGTGAGTTTTGGGGCACCCTAATTCGCCGAGGTTCCAATCCTCTGTGCACAGTTCTGTGTGAGAACAGAAACCCTGCGACAGGGGCACCCCTGAGCCTTGCTGGAGCTTCATCACACTTGCGATACAACTCCAGCAATGCGCCACCTTTACGGCACAGATGCGTCACGCATCTATGCTGTTTTTACCCCATGATGCGCCGCATTGTAAATGCAGCACACCATGGGTGGCGGAACAGCGGCACAGGATGACTGCAGCCGCGGGCCGTGGAGGAAGTTACGGTGGGGCAGGGAGGCGGGAAGGGGGAGGGGCAGGGTGGAGGGACCTAAAAACTGGCATATGGATAATTGCAGGTAAGTACACAATTTAATTATTCAAACGAATTTCGTAGCGCGCACTGCATCGCAAAATGGGATGCTGTGCGCGCTACGAATTTCGTTTGAATAATTAAATTGTGTACTTACCTGCAATTATCCATATGCCAGTTTTTAGGTCCCTCCACCCTGCCCCTCCCCCTCCCCGCCTCCCTGCCCCACCGTAACTCCCTCCACGGCCCGCGATTGGATGACTGGCACATCCCTGATGATACGCCAGTCATCATAAATCTATCCCTAAGCTTCTTATCTTGTTAGAGATGAACCGCCATATGTATCATCAAAGTTTTTTACATTTCCTAAATAGCGAACTTCAAGGAATAAATAGCGATTCTTTACCATTCCTAGTTTGCGATGAGCTATTTGCTAATTACAAATTACCCATTCATTTCCATGGAGCAGGAGGCCCATAGGAATGAACGTGCAATTTGCGGTTAGCAATTAGCTCATCGCAAATTACGAATTTTTTCGAGGGTGCAGGGGTGTCTCAAGAACACCCTGCTGCACCCCTGAAAAAGAAATTTGGGGGCATATGGCGCACATAAATTTTGAAAACATTCCTTTACCTCAAAAACGATTTTCAACTCATAATTTGAAAACACTGCCCACGGGGAAATGACTTAAAATGTCCTCAAGACACATGAAAATGTTTTTTTAAAGCCTTTGCAACTTTTGGGTCACTTTTAACATGGCTAAGTAACTCAAACAGTCAAAATCTAAATTTACCATGCACAGGTGGGAGCATATTTACAAGGAATTTGCTCCACGGAGAAAGGTCTTTTAATTTAATATTGCAAAAATAACATCAGAGACACTGAAATGCCTTATAAAGAAGCATACACCATTATGTCCTTGTCATAAATTTTAAAAGCATTCATTTTCCCCAAAAACGATTTTCAAGTCATAATTTAAAAACACTCCACATGGGGAAATGACTTAAAATGTCCTTAAGACACATGAAAGCGTTTTTTGATTGCCTTTGCAGCATGTTTCGGTCACCTTTAACATGCCTATGTAACGCAAACATTCAAAATCAAATTTGCCATGCACAGGTGGGAGCATATTTACAAGCAATTTGCTCCACAGGGAAACGTCTTACATTAAAATGGGAAAAATAACATCAGAGACACTCAATTGCCTTATAAAGAAGCATACACCATTATGTCCTTGTCAATAGTATTAAAACCATTCCTTTTCCTCAAAAACGATTTTCAAGTCATAATTTGAAAACACTCCACAGCTCCTATGCACATAAAAACCCTGTCAGTACTAATACTTCACATTTTCTCCAATTACAATTTCTCAAAGAAACAAAATCTATTTGTAAAACACTTGAGACAAAGCAACATTTGAAAAACACAACTTTCTTCATAATTTTCTCCTTAAAGCACACTATTTTCTATCTAAATTAAAGAAATCTTTTCTCACCTTAGCAAATACTTTGAGTTTCAAAACAGTCTCAGAAACACACCGATTTGTCTTCAGCAGAGCAAAAGGTATGCACTCAAGAGTCTGCAGCTATCAAAAGCACAGAAATGCTGTAATTCTTCACACATATCTCTCATGTCACCCAATCAAAACTCTTCCCTCACTTTTTTTCAAATCAAAACCCTTCCCCCCTCTGCCCTCTCTGCTTTTTTGCATAGCAACCACCTCTTGCAAGACCTCTGGTGTTTGCAAGTTCACACAACAATGTTGCAATTGAACTCTGAACTCTCAGTGCACCTGCATATCCAGTGCATTCTTCCATTTAATGATTTTTTCTTCGCCACTCAAAATACATCTTTCAACGAACTCATCCATGCACCCTAACTTTCTGTTTTCAGCAATCAAAATCCACCAATCACTGTTACTGCTTCATTAACACAGAAACTCCACAGTTTTTTTCATTTTAAACTCTTATTTTTTCAACTGCCATTTCATTGCCACACTTCATCTGACTGCAGCAGAACCTTCTCTCGCCATGCTTTCTGTCTGGATTGTTGGACATAGTTACATCTATTGGGCTCAGAGGTACGCTGAAAACAGGAATTTACCTAACCTCAATTTACAAGATGTGGAAATTAAGTGGTTTGGCCACAGAGGATTAAAATGTCACCAATTGATACCATTGGTCAAGTCAAGTCAAGTCAGATGATTTGTATAGCGCGCTACATACCCAGAGGGTCTCAAGGCGCTTGAAGAAGGGTGGGGAGTTACTTGTCGAATATCCACGTTTTGAGTTGCTTTCTGAATGCTAGGTGGTTCTGAGTAAGGCGAAGGTGAGTGGGAAGTGAGTTCCAAGTTTTAGCTGCTAGGTAGGAGAAGGATCTACCTCCCATGGTGGTTTTGTTGATGCGAGGTACAGTGGCAAGGGCTTGGTTGGAGGATCGTAGCTGGCGGGAGGGGGTGTAGAAGGATAGTCGTGTGTTGAGGCATTCGGGTCCGATTTCGTAGAGTGCTTTGTGTGCGTGGGTTAGGAGCCGGAAAGTGATCCTCTTATTGACGGGGTGAGGGGGTGAAAACCTTTATGCATTTGCCAAAACCTGACCTGTTAATTGTGCACTGTGGAGGTAATGACTTGGGCACTTTGACTGGGGTAGGTCTGGAAATGCTTTTAAAGGACACCTTTGAGCAATTGATGGCACTTTTTCCTCAGACTGCCTTGGTATATTCAAATATATGCCAAAGACAGAAATGGAGGTGGTCGAACCAATTTTGTCCACAAATTGAGAAGTCGAGGAAGCATGTAAACAAATCTGTTTCAGCTTACATGAGAGACCATGGAATGGGCTCCTTGTACAACAATAACTTGCGTTACTACATGCAAGATATCTACAGAGGAGATGGAGTTCACTTCTCAGATGAGGGCAACAGAATTTTCATTCTGAATTTAAGACTGTGCATTGGTACCTACTTATAAGTACCTAAATGTACCATAAACCCAAAAGCTCTTCTCAGAGCTACCCTACATCTGATCACTCACAATTATTATTTTACTCTAACTTTTTTCACTAATTTTCAAGAAAGTACGCTCCCCAGAACGCTTCCCGGTTCGCGAACCGGGCGCTCCCCACGCAAAAGAACTAAAAAAACGATATTTTTTTTTTTTGCCCTGCGAGGCCCTTTTAAAGCCTCCACATCAAACCTAGGGGGTCAGGGAGGATCTACTATGCCCCCTTATGGTCATTTGCCCCTTCGCTTTGGCCTCCTCTTGTCTCTCGATCCTACCGAGAGACAAGATGGCGGCCGCTACGGACTGTTTGGAATGTTTACAGACGCCGGAGAACCAATCAGCTTCGCTTCACAAAGCTCCGTAACGCGAAAAGTCCGCGAACCGGAGCGCTGTTACAGATATATATCTTTTTTTGAACGTTAATTTCTCAAAATCCACTGGAGCACATATATTGAGACCTAGCAAAGGCACATCGGGCTACCAGTACCTACAATTTCCCCAAGTTTCGTGCAAATCCATTCAGCCGTTCGATTATTATTATTTTTTTTTTTTTTGCCCCGCGGGGCCCTTTTAAAACCTCCACATCAAACCTAGGGGGTCAGGGAGGATCTACTATGCCCCCTTATGGTCATTTGCCCCTTCGCTTTGGCCTCCTCTTGTCTCTCGATCCTACCGAGAGACAAGATGGCGGCCGCTACGGACTGTTTGGAATGTTTACAGATGCCGGAGAACCAATCAGCTTCGCTTCACAAAGCTCCGTAACGCGAAAAGTCCGCGAACCGGAGCGCTGCCCGGTCCGCTGTTACAGATATATATCTTTTTTTGAACGTTAATTTCTCAAAATCCACTGGAGCACATATATTGAGACCTACAAAAGGCACATCGGGCTACCAGTCCCTACAATTTTGCCAAGTTTCGTGCAAATCCATTCAGCCGTTCGGGCTAAAAGTGAGGCCAACCGCCCTATGGAAAACTCAATGTTAAAAACACGTTTTGGGACCCCCCTTTTTTCTCGGCCCCCCCTTGACAAAACCCCCCCAAATTTTCAGGGGCTGCTCAGAAACAAAATGTTCCATTTTCCTGAAAATTTCAGCCAATTCCGTCCACAAACGCCAAAGTTATTAGACATAGAATTTTCAAAAATCCCATAGAGAAAAAATCCTAACTATATATACCTACTGGCGACCGCCAGTAGGTAATATATATATATATATATATATATATATATATATATATATATATATATATATATATATATATATATATATTAAAAATACAAAATATAATAAAATAATATAATAAAAATTAATAATCAATAGTTTAAATTAATGTTTAAAACATATAAAAAGAACATATATAACAATAGTAATTACATTTAACAAAAACTTACAAATACTATATATCAAAAAAATAACAAATACATTTACCAACACATACTTATTTTAAAATACTCACAAAAAAAATCAATTAATGACAAAATAAATGTATTTATATAATTTCCTAACCTATAACATCATACTAATAATAAAACACTTCACATTTCTTAATTAAATGCATTTACATATTTTACATAATTAATAAACAATTAAAACATTCTTACTAATAACAAAATTATAAACATTGATCTACTACACACACTTTAACACTATAATTTGACCAACACAAACTAAACTATCAAATAATAAAACACATTTAGAAAGTATCTTAAAAAAACAATCAATTACTTTAAACAACTAATAATTAATACCCACCCTTTACCCCTTTTAAAAATAAATATAACAAAAGATATTTTAAAATTACCCAAAATATGAATATATTAACATTATTTAACAAGTGTATATTAATTAAACACAAATTACTTCCCACCGTTTACACCTACAAACACCACAACGCACACCTAAAATTAGACAACTACCAAAATTAATTTACAAATAATAAAATGTAATTAACAACCAATTATTAGTTCATAAATTTGAATTAAATTACTTTCCACCATTTATACTTACAAACACCACAACACACACCTAAAATAAAAGACATAATTAGCATAATTATTTAATAATTAAGTGATTAAGAGTTATTATTTATTTTATTTATTTATTTAAAAGGTTTTATATAGCGCTGGCTCCACCCGGCGGTATCAGAGCGCTTTACAATGGAATGACAAGGGTACATGGGATACAAAACAGTGGTATCCAAAAGAAGCATTCAGACATGACGGACTTTGAGAACCACATTGAGTAACATAGCCTGACTTAATAAAAAATGCAAAGAAGTAGCAATTTACAAATCAACACGTGAAGAGAGTAATTAGAAATTATTACACAGTATAAAGGAGGTGGACTCATTTTTTGTGAAAAAGGAAGTGTTGTGCAAGTGAGAGAAAGAGGGGGATGGGAAGTGTTCGGAAAGGGGTGGTAGGGTGGCAGAAAAGGTGAAGATGGGTAGGGAAGGGGGTGAATAGGTGGGGTCAACACAGGAGGAGTGAAGAGAGGGGGAAGATGGGGTTTCAAGAAGGGGGAGAGTATAACAGGTATAGTAATGGAAGGATTAAGGACCCCGATATTTGTTGAGCTGGTGCATTTTTTTAAACTGGTGTATGAAGGGTTGAGTTGTAGCTCGTTAGGAAGGGCAGTCCAGATGCTGGGAGCCTTACCAGAGAAGGAGCGAGATTGCACAGCTTTCTTTTTTAACAGAAAGGGGGATGAGGAGGAGACAGTTGGTGCTTCTCTTCGATTGGGCACTGTTTGAGTTTGTTTGAAAGTGGGGTCTTTTGATGAAGGGCTTAGTACGTAATGCAGGCTATTTTATTGGAGGATCTGCCTTTGATAGAAAGCGATTTAAGAGTTTTAAGCGCAGGCGAGATGTGGTCACAGCGTTTGCAGTCAGTTGTAAGCCTGGCAGCTAGTTTGAGAACAGATTTGAGGGGGGCAAGCTGGACTTGAGTGAGATTCAGCGAGTAGGGCGTTGCCATAGTCAATTTTCGAGAGGACTAGAGATTGGACAACAAATTTGAAAACTTCCAGTGGAATGAAAGTTTTGGTTTTTTTGAGATGATGGAGCGTGAAAAGGGCTCCTTTTCCCGAATTTTTTATAAGGGAATTGAGCGTTAACTTACTGTCAATGGTGATGCCAAGAGATTTTACTGATTCGGATAAGGAGAGTGATCAGTTCAGGGCATTAAGGTCAGAGATCCATGTTTCGATGGGGAGTGGGTTATTGTTAGGAGAGAAAAGAATAATTTCAGTTTTGTTTGGTTTGAGTTTGAGATGATTTGAGTAGAACAAGGTTTGTATATTAGCCAGGGCAGTGCTAAGGTGTAGATAATCTGAGTGGGATTTTATTTTATAGTACAGTTGGGTATCGTCGGCATACAGGTGATAGTAAATACTGGCTTATTTAAGTATGAGGGTAAGGGGTTTCATAAATAAGTTGAATAGAGCAGGAGAGAGGATAGATCCTTGGGAGACACCAAGGGAGACAGAAGTGGGGCTGGAGAGGCAGTTTTGGATTTTGATTTTCTAGGTTGTGTGTTGGAAATAGGAGGTGAACCAGTTCAGGGCAGTGCCATTAAATCCAAAACGAAGTTTAAGTGTATTGAGTAAGATTAAATGGTTAACTGTATCGAATCCCGCAGAGAGGTCTAGGAGAATGAGTAGGCAGGTCTCACCATTATCCAGGGCATGGTGGATGTCATCAACTATATTTAGCAATGCAGTTTCAGTGCTGCAGCCTTTACGGAAGCCGGATTGCAGAGGGTCGAGTAAGTTGTAATTGTCAATGCGTTTATCCAATTGAAGAAGGGCACATTTTCCAAGGGGTTTTGAAAGAATGGGGAGGTTTGAGATGGGGCGGAGGTTATTAGGGTTGTTGGTGTCAGCCTTAGGGTTTTATGAATGGGGTTGCCTTGTCCGAGTTGGAGGTAGACAGCGATGCAGCCCGAGGAAAGGGAGGAGTTGATGAATTTGGTCCAATAATGTACAATGATGTGCTTAAGGTCTTGGACAAGGTTAGAAGACTTGATTTTGAGGACTGCGAGCAAGCAAAAAATGAACGTTGCTACTCGTGTTTGCACTGTGCTACATGCAATTCACGTAGTACGAAGTAGCGCAAACTTCACAAACTATGTGAGCATAGCATAGTGCTTTGCCCAGGGTTAATCTAAAACCTCTGAGACAGTTTTATGTTAGTGCTCAGTGAGCTCATTTGCATTAAGCGAGGGAGGGGTACGACTAAGTTGAGCTTGGAGTTTGGCCTCCAGTACACCATGGGCGATAAGATTAAGGTTTCTGGTAGAAATTTTGGTTTTGTTGTTTTTAGGTGGGGGCGGGGGGTAAGGAGGAGATCATGAACAGTATGAGGTGGTGGTCAGACCAATCGACAGGATGATGTTGGATAGGGATGCCAAATCATTGTTTGCAATGATGGTGTCAAGAGTAGCCCCTTTAGAGTGAGTTGTGGAATGGCAGAGTTGTTTGAGGTCATTAATCTCAAGAAGGTTATTGAGAAATTTGATAGTAGGGTCCTCGTGCATGTTCCAGGGAAGGTTTAAGTCTCCTAGAAAGAGATTTTTAGAGCTAGAAAGTGACGATTGAGTAAGAAGATCAGATAGTTCCTCAGCGAAGGGAAGAGGTTTTGTAGATGTATTAGGGGAGCGTCTTGCATCTTAAGTTCTGCTCCTAGGTATTCAAAGGTTGCAAAGTCTGTTTTTGACTAGGGAGAGCTGGAGTTCGCTTATGAAGATTATTGCTAATTCACCTCCTATTCTCTTTGGTCTGTCTTTCCTGATGATAGAGTAACAGGGGGGGGGAGATAAAGTCAAGAATGGGTGTTGAATGATCATTGAGCCAGGTATTCGTGAGGAAGGCGACATCTATATCTTCACTAAGGATAGTATCGGAAATTTTGGTCGCATGTTGAACCGCCGAACGGCAGTTCACGAGCATGCAGGAAAGGGGCTTAGAGTTGTTTTTGGGGGGGGGGGGCCGAGTGGGTGGTGGAAAGTTGAGGAGAGGGTCTGGGGGAGCTGGGAGAGGAGGGGATTCTGCTGGTCCCTATAATAACAGGGATGTTGGAGTGAGTAACGGCTGTATCATTAAGTAAGGTTATTGGTGGGTAGGAGTTGCAGATGTCGAATAGGTCAGTGGCGGAGTGGTCACCTAAGGTGCCAGGAGGTCTATGCGTATGGGTGTGTAGTGGTGTGGTTTTCCAAGGTTTGGGATTTATGGGTTTTTGAGGACCAGTGTATGGTGAAGTGGACCAGAAGGGGCGGGTTTTGGGGTTGAGGGAAGCTATATTGCAGTCAATGTTGCAAAGTATCTGAGTTAAAAGAGTGAGGTGGGACGTAGTTGAGGCAGGAGGGGGGAGGTGTTTTCTGAATTGGTCGGGGGAGGTGTTCTGGCATTCGGAGAGGGCTAGGGGGGTAAGAACGGCACTGACGTTGTGGGAGTGGCGGTTTGGGGGATGTACGTGGGGAAGGACGGGATAGTTAAAGAGGTAGTTGGGGCAGGAAAAGTTGGGGAGGAGTGAAGGAGGTGTGTTTGTAGTTGGACGGGGTGGATGAGAGAGGGTGAGAGGCCTGGGGGTGGTAAGCGGGGGGCTGAAGCTGTGGGAATAGGGGAGGTCTGGGGGAGAGAAGGGTGATCTGGCAGTGTGCGGGAGGGACAGGCATGGAGAGAGGTGGGATAGTTGTAGGGGTTTGGGGACGGGATAGTAGGAGAAGAGAGAGTGTAAGGGGTGAGTGGAGAGGCAACATCAGAGTTGGGGTGGGGGGAAATTCAGGGAGGGGGAGTAGAGGCAGGAGGGGTGTGGTGGTGTGGGCTAAGAGGGGAGTTTGGGGGGAAGGAGAGGGGTTAGCAGTGGTGCTTGGGGTCAGAAGGTAACGGTTGTTGGAGAGCATGGGAGTTTGGGGGATGGTGAGTGAGTTTGAGATGTTTTGGGGGGTACGGGGTTGGGTGGTGGAAAGGAAGTCATAGAATAGGATATATCCTTGAGGTTAGAGATGTCTAGGGGAAGAAGGGTATTTGTCGTGGAGGCAGGGGAGCACAGGGTTGTTTCCGGGGGAATGGGGAGTAGAGATGGGAGGAGTAGGTAAGGGCAATTGGCGGTACAGAGTGCTGAAATGATGCTCAAAGATGTTGAGGTGGTGTTCAGAGGCTTGTATGAGGATATTTCCAGTTTTGAAGATGGGGATGTCCATTTCACCAGGGAAAATAGGGGAAGGAGTAGTAGATAGTTTGAAACCGTAAGGAATATTGATAGATTTAGTAACTGGGAGGTAGCGTAGGAAGGTGCTCTTTCATTTGGAGAGGCGCTTAGAATAGAAAATGTAGTTGGTTATTATAGGGGACGTGAGGCGGTGGTAGGTATTTACAATTAGGGTTTGGGGATGCCGGATTAGTTATTTATGTTTGAAATTTTTCTTAGCATTTTTAGAAATATTGGGAGGGTAGAGAATGGACCAAGAGTTGGGGCCATGTTTGGTGAGGGAGGGGAGAGCGGGGTTGGAGTGAGACGTGGGATTGGGACTCAGGTGAAGCATGATGGTCTAAAGGTTGGAGGAGATGGGGGAAAGGAGGGAGGGTGGAGTGATATAAAGCTAATAAGAGGATAACGAGGAGTTAGGGGTGGGAGGTTGAAGTAGGATGAGGGAACAGGCTAAAACACTGTAAAAAATTGTATTGACAATAAAATATTAATTAATTAATAATAAACGGATATATACATTTAACACTAAAAACTATCAATAAATACAAGTATTAATTAATACAAATTAATCAATACATTTTAAATAATGAAATTACTTTCCACCCTATTCCCCCATAAACCCACAACCCAGCTACAGAACTAAAAGCGCAAAATTCATTTTAAACAAATTAATACATTTAATATAATTACATTTCTTCCCACCCTATTCCGCTATAAACCCACAACTTGCTATGGAATTATAAGCACAACATTCATATTAAAATTCATATTAAAAAAAATAATAATAATACTACATTTATTATAATTAAATTACCTCCCACCCTATGCCCCTCTAAACCCACAACTCGCTACAGAACTAAAAGTGCCAAAATGTAGATAATTTTTTTATAACTACTAAAAATATAAAAAATACAAACAATTCTTGTAAACAACATACATCACATGCATATAAAATATACACTGAAATACATAACCATAAAAAAACGATATTTTTAACAACTGTATTTTTGCAAATGATATTTGTAAAATCGATATTATTTACCTGAATTCGATATTCTTAACCTCTATATTTTTGCTGTCGATATTTCTAACCCACGATATTTCGAACTTGGTATTTGTGCACCTCAACATTTTGTCCTCTATATTCTGTTTCAACACCGTTAAATATAGCTTAACGATGATACAATATCTCTCTCGGTGCCTCCGCACTTTCCCAATTGATTTCCTGTTTCCAGAATTTAGAGAAATGGTCTACCTTGGGACACATACCTGGGCCGGGACTTACGTGGAGGGGGGAGTGTCTTCTTGCTGATACTGAAAGGGGTGCCACCAAGAATGGTGGTTCAATCCCTGTGTACAGCCAACGGAGAACCCATTAGGGGGAATGCTTTGATAATACAGGCATTCCAGTGTTTTAACCAAACATTATATACCCACATGATAACACTACCCCAGGACCACAAAGACAACTTTATGGATGACATAACCCCACCATGGGCGGAGGGAGGCTAGCAGAAAATTGTACTTACCCCATCATGCTGCAGAAGGTACTGACGGCTGTATAAAGTCTGGCAGGTGGCAGGTTCCTCAACTCTAACAGGTTAAGAAATGTATGAAAGGTTTATCCTAAATTAATTTGAGTAGTGCACAGTAATTTATAAATTGATACTAGATATGAAGAGAAATATTGTCTAATTATTGATTAGAAATAGGTGCACTTTCTTGAACCAGTATTCCCTCGTGTTCATGAGATTAGCGCACATGCACTGCAAGTCCGAAGCTTGAGAGATGTTTGGTGATGTCATAGTGTGAATGATGTGTAGTAGTACTTGTATAGCGCACGAATCGACCCATGAGGGTATCTTGGCGCTTGTACACATACCGCTGTGGAACCCTTCCTTGCTTTTCCCTGTGAAGTGCCCACTCCTGGGCACCCCCAAGGTGAAGCCAGACATCCCAGCGCTGTTGGGGCCGTTGTGAAGATTAAGCAAGCTATTGCCCAGAGTTGCAGAGTGGGACCAATGATTAGAATAGGCACCGAGGCGAGTATTATCAGGTCCGAGGAAATTGAGCACAAGACCCGCCGAGGCGGGAATTGAACCCCGGTCCCGGGCTAGACCTCTGCATCAGGGTCTGCCGCTCTAACCATTGAGCTACACTTCTCCACTTCAATGATGCATTTCTCACAGTGACAGTGACCTATTCAGCATTAACAGTAACAACATTTGTGGACGTGATTCAAGATACCAGTATCTTGCTGCTTTCCATGACGCAAGATTGCAGGTTGCTGATTTCTTCTGATTCAATTTACTAATTTGATCGGTAGATGTTTTGTTGATTTTATTGATCAGGATTTTGTCCCAGCATATGATAAGATAGAAGTTTAATAGGCTGTTATGTTTACATATGTAACAATATGATGTTATAGCAGATTTTAATTAGCCCTAATATAAGATGAATTTTTAATGTTACACTACTTGCTAGAACTTTATCAAATAGTTATAAAGTTAACTTGTGAGTAAATGTGCAGCGAGTTGTAATGCTATTCGATGTTGGAATGTAAACTCTTGCTTGTGAGAGTCCACTGTATTTGTTGAATGATGTGAGAGAGATGATGCAATCTGTCTGTTGGCAGATTGCACTGTATGTGAGATATGGGATTTTATTTTAGCGGGAACTTTTCATGGAGTTGTTGCAGTTACATGTGTCCATTACAGGTATGGAAATGGGATTTGTTTCAAAAAGAAAAAAAAGCTTTCTTTTAATTTTTTAAGAGTAGGCAGTGGTGCGTGGGACCTCTGCCAGCTCTTAAAAATGTTTTCGCAAATATTCTCACAGAGGGGGCCCCTTTCCATTTGCAAATGGGTTACCACCTACTTGGAGTAGGTGGAAAAAGTAATTCCATCGATTCTATCGATTTTTAAGAAACCATCGCGTAAATCCCCCATCCTTACTGTACACAGTACACGGACTGATGGCCCAAAGGAATCTGCCTCAGATGCACCCGCTTCACCATCAACAATCTTAATCAACTCAAGGGACCCTTACAACAGTTTAGTCGACGAGCAGCTCCCCTGTTTAAACAGATTTGCAATACTAAAGCACATCACTCTGAGTAAACAAACGATCTACCACTGGTATTAGTGACTCAGCACCAAGATGTAATTGTGGATCTAGAAATGAGGGCTTGGCTCATAAAGTTGAATCACTCCAATTGGAGGTGGCATTTCTAAAGAAAATGGTGGAGCATTTAAATCGTAGGGTTGAGCTCCTCCCCCTAGCTACCAAGCCACCATCTCAGCCTCCCCCCTGCACCTGTTACATCAACAAGTATGTCATTGTCTGATGCTTCCCTGGGGTGGGTGATAGGATTCAAAGTGCGCTACACAATCAAGGCAATGGCCCCTCTTCCAAGGTCCCCCTCTCAGTGCTGTAAGATCTTATGCTGATTCCACAAAAGCCTCGGGGGTTCCACGCACTTCTTCTAATACAGCTGTGCAGGATAGACTCGCCCTTCATGGGAACCGCAACCCCCTTGGGGATAGTTCGCCAACAGTCTATATGGTCAAAGTTCCCAAATGCTCTCCTAGGCAAGTTTTTGAAAGCAGTGATTCCCTGCGTAACAAAGCAATACACTGGTTGCGCAGTGTGAGGGGATGCAGGTCTATAATTCGTGAAGACATGATTAGAGTAAGGAGGATTTCATCAAGCAATTCCCAGACAGACTGCATCGAGATGTTGTTAACCGATGCCGTACTCGCCAAGAATTTATTGGCTCTGGAGTTTCGTACTTCATCTCCAGAGCACTCAGCCATCCAGATTAGACGCTCTCCAATTTGGTTACCATCTAGACCAAGGGTACTCATAGTACGGCCCGTGGGCGACCAGTGGCCCGGCAAGCCTTCACTGGCGGACCGTGCAAACATCGTACCCGTGTTTTAAATATTATTTTTTTTAAAGTGTTTCAGCAAACACCCCTGCGGCAGCGCGACTCAGGAGACTCTGCTGCTCTGTGGAGGCGGGCGATTTCCGCCATAGTCAGAGTGGAGCTGCAGGGGCCTAAGAGGCGAACAAAGCCTCATTAACAAGTGAATGGTCTTTTAAAGACCTGAGAAGTGCTCGTGTGCGTCTGTGTGTGTGTGCCCGGAAGCTGTCTCAGCCAGGGCACACACAGGCAGGGTGAGATGAAGAGGATGACAGAGGGAGAGGGAGGAGGTAGAGGGGGAGAGAGACAGAGGCAGACAGAGGGACAGCGAGGGAGAGAGACAGAGGCAGACAGAGGGAGAGCGAGGGAGAGTGAGGGAGGGAGACAGAGAGAGAGCGAGGGAGAGCGAGGGAGAGGCAGACAGAGGGAGAGCGAGGGAGAGCGAGGGAGGGCGAGGGAGGGCGAGTGAGGGAGGGAAACAGAGGGAGAGGCAGACAGAGGGAGAGCAAGGGACAGCATGAGCGAGGGAGGGAGACAGAGGCAGACAGAGGGAGAGCAAGGAAGAGAGACAGAGGGAGAGCGAAGGAGAGCGAGGGAGGGAGACAGATGAAGAGCGAGGGAGAGGCAGACAGAAGGAGAGCGAGGGAGAGCGAGGGAGAGTGCGGGAGAGCGCGGCAGAATGAGGGAGAGCGGAGGAGAGCGAGGGAGGGAGACAGAGGCCTAGGGAGGGAGAGAGAGGTAGAGTGAGCGAGGGAGACAGAGGGAGAGCGAGGGAGGGAGACAGAGACAGAGGGAGAATGAGGGAGAGGCAGAGAGAGGGAGAGTGAGGGAGAGTGAGGGAGGGAGACAGAGGCAGACAGAGGGAGGGCGAGGGAGAGCGAGGGTGGGAGATCGAGGGAGAGCGAGGGAGGGAGACAGAGGCCGAGGGAGGGAGACAGAGGCATACAGAGGGAGAGCGAGGGAGAGCGAAGGAAAGAGACAGAGGGAGAGTGAGGGAAGGAGACAGGCAGACAGAGGGAGAGCAAGGGAGAGCGAGGGAGGGAGACAGAGGCAGATAGAGGGAGAGCGAGGGAGAGCAAGGGAGACTGAGGCAGATAGAGGGAGAGCAAGGGAGTGCAAGGGAGTGAGACAGAGGCAGATAGAGGGAGAGCGAGGGAGAGCAAGGGAGAGTGAGGGAGAGCAAGGAAGGGAGAGCGAGGAAGGGAGAGCGAGGCCGAACGAGGGAGAGCAAGGGAGAGCAAGGGAGAGCGAGGGAGAGCAAGAGAGAGTAAGGGAGAGCGAGGGAAGGAGAGAGAGGCAGAGCGAAGCAGAGCGAGGGAGAGAGACAGAGGCAGACATAGGGAGATCAAGGGAGAGCGAGGGAGAGCGGGGGAGAGCGAGGGAGGGAGACAGAGGGAGAGTGAGGGACAGGGAGGGAGACAGAGGAGCGAGGGAGAACGAGGGAGGGGAAGGGAGACAGAGGAGACAGAGGAGCGAGGGAGAGGGAGGGAGAGCGAGGGAGACAGAGGGTGGGAGGGAGAAAGACCGAGGGAGGGAGACAGAGCGAAGGAGGGAGACAGAGTGAGGGAGGGAGACAGAGCGAGGGAAGGAGACAGAGCGACAGAGGGAGGGAGACAGAGCGAGGGAGGGAGACAGAGCGAGGGAGGGAGGGAGACAGACAGAGCGAGGGAGGGAGGGAGACAGAGTGAGGGAAGGAGACAGAGTGAGGGAGGGAGACCTCAGAGTGAGGGAGACCTCAGAGTGAGGGGGAAGGAGAGAGAGGGAGACAGAGGGAAGGAGGGAGAGGGAAGTAAAGCGAGAGGGAAGGAGAGAGAGGGTGAGGGAAATAGAGTGAGGGAGAGAGAAACAGAGAGAGTGAGAGGGAAACAGAGGGAGAGGGAGACAGAGAGAGAGTGAGACAGTCAGAGTGAGTGAGACAGTGGGAGAGAGGGAGTGAGACAGTCAGAGTGAGTGAGACAGAGGGAGAGAGGAAGTGAGAGGGAATGAGACAGTCAGAGTGAGTGAGACAGAGGGAGACAGAGAGACAGAGGGAGAGAGAGGTAGAGAGAGGGAGGAAGAGGGAGAGAGATCGGGAGGGAGACAGAGAGAGAGACTGAAAAAGAATGAGAGAGAGAGATGTGTGTATGCCGGGTCTAGTGTCTCAGTGAACGAAGGCGTCCGCTGGAGGGACCAGTGATCAACCACATGGTACCAGTTTTTTTTGTTGCTCTAGCCTCGCCCCCTCCGCCCCTCACCCCGCCCCCACTAGTGCGGCCCTCGAACACAAACCACACTGTAAATTTGGCCCCTGAGAGAAAGTTTGTGAGTACCCATGATCTAGACAGTCACAGCATGATGTGCCAGGGAGACTGGGAAGTGGGTCCGGCCTAAACGCAATTGACTGACTAAATGGGGGTTTAATTCAGAATACCTTTAACATCCCGGTAGGAGACAGATGCAGGGAGTTTAATTCTATCCCTAGCATATAGAAGGATCAAAGAGCGAGAGACCTATTGCTGACCAGGCACGGGCCCTCGCCTGTACCTTAGACAGTAAAGCCCCCGCGGAAGGGTCCAATTTGAAGGTCCTCAAATTTCTTTCCTGGAATATAGCGGGGCTTCAGAAGAAACTACTCCTCCCTGAGTGGAATGAGTTCATCGAAAAGTTCAATGTGTGCCTATTCCAGGAAACTTTGAGCCTAACGCCTCTATACAAACCTGGCTTTTCCACATATGTTATTCCAGCAATAAGTTCAGGCAAGGGTCGTCCCTCTGGGGGATTGCACATCTGGATTAATATCTCGCTAAATTCGTCGATCGTCACACACACCTCCTCGTCACGAGACATTCTTCATCTGACCATTAGTGGGCCAGCTAATAGGACAACTATTTAATATATATGCTAGAGGTTCTCCTGGCGCCCAAACATCAGCAACCATAGCAGCACTGGAGTGGGAGTTATCCCGCACTCTGCCTCATTTAACCACCATAGTAGCCGGGGACTTCAACTGCACATTCGAACCTCTGAGCGGGGAGGACCTCTTGGGAACAAATTAAGAAGATGCTAAATGGGCTATTCCGACCCTTACTATTCCTCCTATCAAGAAGTGGTCACAGAGGGCCATTCAAATTAATGCCCTGACACTGGAATACAATTTAAGAGCGGTAAACAGAAGGACATGCTCGGACCAGAGTGGGGCAAATACTTTTAACAGGATGAGCTTTCCATCCCAAATATATTACATACTTGTAGATGTGTGATTATGGGGGCATCCTGGATATGGTTGTCAAACATTCTCTGGATAGCGACCATAATCCCTTATGTATGCAAATCAATAACGATTGGTCACCCTCCGCAACAAAGGCACCAACCCCTTCTCTAATGTCGACAAGAGAGGTAACCCCCTCCAACTGCAATAGACGCCTTAAATGGCACAAATTATCTCAGCAAGAATGTAAACTCCAAAAACATTAGGGAACTTCTTGATTTAAAGATTAAGGCGCTTGAAACGTTCCACTGTGAAGCGGAGAACTTACCTTCTTTTCCTCAGTTTTATCGAGAAACTCTAGATAAGATTGGCTCCTTTTTTATCATAGATGGGAACAGGGCTTGAAAGAGATGTTCAGCAAGGCCCACAAACCCATGGTACTCACCGGCTTGTAGGGAGAAGAGGCAGGTCTTAGCTGTCAGAAAGAAAGACTCCCTGGCAATCAGAGCAGCAAGAAAGGCGTACTCCAGGGCATTAGAGGAGGCAAAACAAAATTGGGATGAGGCACACTGGCAGGAGCTTAAACACGCCTCCAAACAAAAGAACTCTACCCTATTCTGGGAGCTAATTAATAGTGGGAGAAGAAAGGGATCTGACCCAATCCTGAACCACATTACAGGGCAACAATGGCAGGATCACTTCTCCAACCTTTATTCGGGAGACGAAGGCCCCCTGTGCTCCCAGACTGAGATTCACACAACTACCCCTGGTGCCTCCTTGCTACCTGACTGTTTTGATCTATATGAGGTGGAGCTAGCAATAAGCTGCATCTCTCCGGGTAAGGCTGCCGGACCTGATGGCCTTCCAGGTGATTTGCTGCTCCATGACCCGAAGCCTTGGGCTAATTTTATTTTTACTGTTAATGAATTTGATAGATGGGGGTCTGGTGTCCCTGAGTCATGGAAAGGTGCGGAGGTTGTACCAATTTACAAAAAGGGAAATAGGGAGGACCCTGCCAACTACAGGCCGATTAGTTTAATCGATGCGATTCAGAAGGTGGTTGGCAGGGTCCTCCTTATGAGGCTGAGGTCCTGGATGGAGGACGGGAATATCCTCTCGCACTATCGAGCAGGCTTTAGACAGAAGGTGGGCACGATAGACCAGGTTTTCAGATTTTTCATGATCCACTGGAAAGCAGTGGTGATTGGGAAAGGTAGTTTGTATTTGGTGTTCATAGATCTGAAGACCGCATTCGATCTCATGCCACGCGCCAAGCTTTGGCAGGTTCTGCATGAACTGGGCATCTCCCCTCAGATTCTCAATTTCATAAAACTTCTCCATGAGGACAACTTTGCCAGAATAAGGTGGGGCTCTCAGGGGCAGCTGACGGAGAGGGTCGTGTTGAACAGGGGGTTGCGCCATGGTTGCGTCCTGGCCCCGACCCTGTTCTCTTTATTTATGAACGGTAGATGCTAGCTGCCAAGATCAAATCAGGTTCTCCGCTTGATCCATGTCCTCCAGATATAATGAATAAACTGCATAATATCATTTCTCAGCCACTTACCATCATTTGTAATGCTATCTTCAAGACAGGCGTCTAACCAGAGATCTGGAAGAAGGCCATCGTAAAACCTTTGCTCAAAAAGCCTTCCTTAGACCCTACTATTGCGGCCAACTACAGACCCATTGCTTGCCTTCCCTTTCCCGCTAAAATCGTAGAGGCCATTATGAACCAGCAGCTCTCAGAGTTCATTGAACAACACAAACTCTTGGATGACACGCAATTCGGTTTCCGGAGGGGACACGGAACCGAAACAGCGCTGATAAAGGCCTCCGATGAAATTAGAGAAATCTTGGATTCGGGAGGAGCAGCAGTGCTCATTCTGTTGGATCTCTCGGCGGCTTTCGACACGGTCGACCATGCTATCTTGGTCGACCGTGTCGTAGCCCTGGGGATCAACCATCTGGCCAAAGATCTTATAGCTTCTTTTTTAGCTAACCGCAAAAAGGCAGTTAAATTGGGCAATTATTATTCATCAACTTCTAAACTGCCATGCGGGGTCCCCCAAGGATCATCGCTAAGTCCTGCGCTTTTTAACAATTATGTCGCAGACTTGGCAAGGGTCATAAAATCTCATGGGATGCGTTTAACTACCTACCCTGATGACACCCAACTTGTGCTGGCGGTGCATAAGAACGGACCAACGGTGGCAGCTAAGTTTCAGGAGGGGATATTAGAGATACAAGCATGGATGCATAGTAATTGCCTAAAATTGAACGCGGAGAAAACGGAGGTTATGACCTTCGGTAACATCCTTCCAGAATGGTCTCCGACTTGGTGGCCGACTCAGATGGGTCCTCCTCCAGTCCCAGTCGCAAAGGTCAGGAATCTTGGAGTGATCTTTGATAAACAACTATCATTCAAACATCATGTAAATAAGGTTGTCTCAGCTGCCTTCTTTATGCTGAAAAAGATTAAAAAACTGCTACCGTATTTACCAGCATCAGCTGGAAAAACCCTAATTACCACCTTGGTGTTTTCCAAGCTTGATTACGGAAATGCCCTCTTTTTCAACACCCATAAATATATTCTGAACAAGCTTCAATCGGTTCAAAATATGGCAGCCAGAATCCTTCTCAACATTCCAAGGCGCCAGTCCACCTCGGCAGCTATACGCCATCTTCATTGGCTAAGAGTGGAGAGCAGGATCAAATTTAAGGCCTTATGCATTGCCTATAAGGCCATTCATCACACTGGCCCGAAGTTTCTAAAGGAGGCATTTCAGGTATTTACCCCTATAAGGAACCTAAGATCAGCAGCTAGTTGCCTACTATCTGTTCCCCGAACAAGAACTGCTACCTGGGGAGACAGACGATTCCTGGTAGCAACTCCTAGATTGTGGAATTCCCTCCCTCCAAACATCAAAACTGCCCCCACTCTCATCTGTTTCCGTAGGGCCTTGAAGACCTGGCTCTTCAACCAATAAGTTTGTGCGCTGATCATCGTATCCTAGAGTATCTTTTGCGCCTAGACACCCTCGGGTATTAGCTGCGCATTAAAAAATCCTATAAATAAATAAAATAAATAAATAAATCATCTTAGAGAGGTACCAGCTGTCGCTCCAATTCTGGCCTGGGAGAAAACCCCCACCCTCCTGTTCATCGACGACACCCTCCTGATTTCCAAAACACCGGGCGGCCTTCAGAAATTTTTAAACAGGTTTAGCCTTTTTTGCGACTCTTGGGCGTTGACAATAAATACAAGCAAAACAATGTTAATGATAATCAACCCACCAAAACGCTTCAGAAACGGCATGACCCTTAATGACGTTCCACTTGACACCATTGAGTCTTTTGACTATCTGGGAATCCGGGACGTAAAAGGGATGAAATGGAGCTCCCACATGGCCATGATGCTCCTTAGCCATAAACGGGTGTCCGGGCTATCATAAGAGAGCAGCATCTGTCTGTAAGTAGGCCAGTTGCCCCCGCCATTGTGGTCTATGATGGTTAATCGCTACCCTCGGCCCTATGTGGGGCTGAGTTATGGGGCTTCGAGAACACCACTGAACTGGCAAGATCTGAAAATAAGGGATCTCGTCTCTCTTCCAACCTCCACCCCGCTGAAGTCCCTATACCAGGACTTGGGAAGATGTTCGAGCAAGGATATTGTACGTCTGCGCCCCCTACTCTTTTGGACACGCAAAAGAAGGACCCCTGAGCTGTCCAATTATGCTGCTGTCGTTAGCGAATTGATAATAGCTGACATAGGAAATAGGATCAAATGGATCCCCAACCTCAGACAGCTTTGAATTGATATTGGGTTTGGGGAGGCTTGGGCTAGTCAGACTCCACCATCCAAGCAGGACCTAAAAAGGGCCCACTGGCAATGGGTACAGGAAGAAGAGATGCGCAATCCCAAAATGGGGAAACTCTCTAAGATGTTCCTTGAGCATAAACCCATTTGCAAATTAGAATCCTTTCTTGATTTTATTCAAACACCCAGCGATAGGGCACTTTATCTGAAAATGAGATTAGGGACTCTCCCGCTAAACGAGGTGACAGCAACCTTGAACCGGCATAAATCTCCATCTGTTCCCTGCCCAGGCTGTGCAGCCCCAAATGAGTCCATTGCCCATTTCTTCTTTGGGTGCTCGGGGTACAGGATGGCTAGAGCCAAGTGGCCCAAACCAGTCTGTAAAATACTTGGCTCCAAGAACTACTGGGTGGCATTGCACATCTTAAAGACTGACACCTCCTCCCTTACTCTGGTCTGTGGTGTGGCTACATTTTTGGGTTGCACATGGCTAACAAGAACAAAGCTCTTAGCGAGAAATAGCTGCCCGGCAGCCCATGCACATGTCACTTGATGTACTTACCTTGATCTTTGTTTTCTACGAGTTTTTATGGAACTTTTTAACCTAATTTTAATTGTAAATATATGATGTATAGTCGGTCTTATCTATTACATTGCATATATGTTTTATATATATACATTTTGGATGTATATGCTTTTATGATCAATTTTATCGAATAAAGCTTATTACTACTGTTAAATGGGTTACCACCTACTTGAAGTAGGTGGAAAAATGTTGATGTTTTGCAACCTTACGTCGGTTGCAAAACATTCACCATACCACTGCGATTCGGTATTAGGAATGGACGCACTAAACACGCCCCTTACTAATACCAAGTCGCAAACCCAATTTGCAATTCAGTGATAGATTACTAAATTTCAAATTGGGCCTTTGTACATTAAAAATTGTTATTTGGAGGACGCAATCATATTCTGTGATTGGGGAAGTTTGCGACCTCACAAAAGGTTTGTACGCCTGGCCCTCAGTGGTTACACAAGCAGCTCTTCTGTTTAAAGGTTCATTGTCATACACATGGTTAACTTGAAAAGAATGTAAGATTGTATGTGACAGACTGATATGAAACCGACATGGCCATTCCTGTCCTATACTGGCTCCTGCCCTACACAAAGAATGAGACTGCATTTGCATTCCTGGGGAAAGTAGCCACCTCCGTCATATAATATCTCGGATGGAAGCAGCTACTATTGGCCAGTCAAAGGCCGGCACATTACAGGGTCCATAACTGGACCAGTGTTCTTCTTTGGCTGAGAGCCTGAATTGTTGTGAGCGACCATGAGAAACGTATTCAGTTAAATCAGGGCCGCTGATGTATTTACTGTTGTTAAATGTTGAATTTGCTCTTGTTAATGTGACTAACTAAAGTTAACTTACAGTATTTACCTTTCTCCTGTCATTATAGTTCTCTAGAGTTCTTCCAGAGGACATCTAATTGTTTGAAAGGCAACTAACCTCTGCATTAAGGGCAGAACATTCTGCAAAATCTAGACTCCTTAATAATTTGGCCGCAAGATTAGACAAACCAGAGCCATGGGCATGTCCCTGCCCCCAATGCTTAACACATTGGGAATGTTCCATCAATATTCCAATCAGAGCCATGGGCATGTCCCTGCCCCCAATGCCTAATCAATATTCCAATCAGTGTTGGGCACATTTAAACTGAATCTCCCACTCAGCCAGCCAAATTCAACTCCAGAAATTGACTCTAAATTGGTAAAACGGAAGCATTGCGCTGATTCAAAATTGAAGAAATCAGAGCAAACGAGGGAATTGGAAGACTCTCTGAGACCACTACCATCTTACGCAAAGGCAAGATTTGAGAGACATTGGTGTGACACAATTTGCAACAGCAACAAACCGGACAGAGATACCAAGCTACGGTTCACCCAACATAACCCTCAGCAGACCAATGTTCACAAGTGTTGCGATGACTCACTCTCCAATATTGCCTACAGCATGAGACAAAAAAAACCTATCAAACCCACTGAAAAAGCCTGCACTTGTAGTGGTAGATTCACCGCCCACCTCAACAAAGAATCTATTGCCTTAGGCAAACAAATCTGCAAATACAATTTCAACACACAACAGACAGAAAGTCAAGGACACTAGCCACACAATGATAAATTGAAAAAAACATTTGTTATATATTTAAAGAAACAATCACATTCATACACTGATCATGTTGAAAGCTGTGATCCAACATCTTCAGAGGAGCGTGAGATTGGAACACCCCGAGCCCCACCCACCTCCATCAAGATCTACTGGTTGAGATGGAAAAAGCATTCAATTTAATCATGAACACAACCAACAAGACCCCATTATGGGGAGTAAGAGCCAAAGCAACAGAAAAAAGCGTGACAGGGACCTCCTGTAACTAAATCCATTCCAATCTGCCAGGTACTGCAAGGCATCCTTTTTATAAGACACAAGAAAACTACAAAAACAGTGCAAAACATCTCCATCAAAATACCCCAGCTCTACTCCCACTCTATCAGTCCATCAAATTGTGCTACTTAAATCTGTGGAAGAGCTCTTTCCTCATCCCCTGCACATGGATAGGCCTCGCTTGTGCATGTCCTCAGGCTTCTTCAGGGAAGGAGTACCTCAAGCACCCAGCAAGATTAGCACACCAAACCTTTTTGCTCTGGCAGCTCCAAATTGTTGTTTCCATTCTCCACTATCCTGCCAGTGGTTTCCTTTTTTGCCTCACACAAGGGCCAGGCCACTATTGTCCCCAGTGCATTCTTCATTGCTCCCATGTGCTTTCCCACTTATAGGGGCGGCCTCTCCACTCATAGACTTGCTGTTCCACCAACATGCACCCATCCATGTCTGTTTACCCAGGATCAAATTTTGAGGCATATCAGATCCTTATTTCTTGCCCGCATTCCTTTTTGCTGTTGTCAGCCCCATGGTGGTGAGAGTTCTGTGTGTGTGGGGTGTGTTCAAGCTCTCCAAATGATGAGTACCTGTAGCCTGGGAGACAGTTTTCCCTGGAATCCAGTGACATCGCTCTGGCACGCCCATGCAGCCTTCAGTAGCCAGTTAGCCTTTGGCCGCCCCATAGTGCATGAAGAAAGGTTCCCAATCAGCTGCATCCTCTGCAACAGAGATCTGACCCTATTTGCCCCCATCTTACACAGCCTAGATTTTGTTTAGTAGGATGTATGTAGAAAGAGCAGCTGGACCAGGCAAAAGCTAGCCCAGATCACTATTTCTCGAGGGTGCCAAGTGCCTACTCCCACCGCCCTCTTTAGCTTCTCTATGGCATTTCAGTAATTGTCGAGCAGCTCTAAGTAAGTGAGATGGTTTCTTGGTAAGGGGTTCTGACAGCAGGGTGGTCTTTCAGCGGGGGCGCCTTCGCAACCAATGCTCCCACCAATATGTGAGTCGACATAGTATGGTGTGTCTGGAACTAGAAAAAGACCTCCGTCTCAGCCACCTGGCAGTCCTCCCAAAGGACAACCCTGGTGTATCAGCCTCCCATTTTGGCACAAGCTCCCAATTCTCGGATACATGTCTAGTCCCATCCCTCAGATCTCTGCGTTTTCTGCACTTCAGCCTGTGCCACACTGTCCCATATCAGGGTTTGATTCACTATTTCCTTCTCCCATACACTTATCCAGTGGTCTCCTTCCGTGATTGAATCATGGACTTGGTATGACACTTTAGTGCTGCCATTGTCTTGGGTCCATACAAAACTGTTGGGTAGCCCCTATTTCCCAGAATCGCTGTATCTACTTTTAGGAATGGCTCATTGCAATGCAGAATAGTATTCCTAGCTATCCAGTAGCGCAATTCCACTGTCATAGACACTCCTCGTGAGTTTGGCAAGGCTGTTGGCACGTCCCCTCCATCACGCAGTAGCATTGTGCTTTCTGCCCCCAGCTTTCTTTTTTCTCTTTGTTTTCATAGATTAGGATAAAACAGTGTAGATCATAAGTCGAATTGAATACAAAACACTTCCAGCATCAATTTCTGTCCACACTCCTCTGACCCTCCCCAACTCTTTGACCCTCCCGTTCCCACTCAGGAGAATTGAATGGATATGACTCACTCAGCTGTGAAACTCAGGAGTTACTAAGGATAGCATGCTTCATTTGTTCATGGCCACATGTGAAACATCCTAGAAAAGGTCAAGAGTATATTCTTGAAAAATGAGCAGATCTAATGTATTTACTTCTCACATTAAGAATGTCCTTTAGGTGGGAGGACCCCCGCTTAACTCTAAAACTGCTGGGGCAGACACCAGGTGCTTCCCGTGGTGCTCTTACTCTATGTGCCTGGATTAAGGGAATCTTATGTGGTGGGCCCTCTTTGAGTACAATTTGGAAAAGAGACTTATGGTACAGGATGATGTCATCACATTCCTCTGTTCTGAAACATTCCGGATCAGCACATTATCTCACCGTGATCCATTTTACGAATCTTTCAATTTTCCCAGAGCGCCTTGATTTCTTCAACCTTATTAGATAGGGAACCCAGTATGTTCTTGACCTCTTTGCTCATGGCAAGTATGTCATGTGTTAAAGACCTTGACCTTTGACCCCCTCTTTCCCAAGCGTCAGGTAGCTATGTCCTTGCCGGAGTGTTGAAGACCTTGATCTTTGACCCCCTCTTTCCCACGCGTCAGGTAGTTATGTACTCGCCGGAGTGTTGAACACCTTGAACTTTGACCCCCTCATTCCCATGCATCCGGTAGGTATGTCCTCTCTGGAGTGTCGAAAACCTTGACCTCTGACCCCCTCTTTCCCACGCGTGAGGTAAGTATGTCCTCGCCTGAGGGTCGTAGACCTTGAGCTTTGATGCACTCTTTCCCACGCGTCAGGTAGGTATGTCCTCGCAGGAGTGTTGAAGACCTTGACCTTTGAACCACTCTTTCCAACACTTTCCGGTAAGTATGTCCTCGCCTTAGTGTCGAAGACCTTGAACTTTGGCCCACTTTTTACAACACATCAGGTAGGTATGTCCTCGCCGGGGTGTTGACTACCTTGACCTTCACCCACTCTTTCCCATGCGTCAGGTAGATATGTCCTCGCAGGAGTGTCGAAGACCATGACCTTTGAACCACTCTTTCCAACACTTTCCAGTAGGTATGTCCTCCCCTTAGTGTCGAAGATCTTGACCTTTGACCCACTTTTTACAACCCTTTCCGGTAGGGATGTCCTCACCGGAGTGTTGAAGACCTTGAACTTTGACCCTCTCTTTCCCACACATTTGGTAGGTATGCCCTCGCCGGAGTGTTGAAGACCATGACCTTTGACCTCTCTTTCCTACGCGTCAGGTAGGTATGTCCTCTCCGTAGTGTTTAAGACCTTGACCTTTTACCCCCTCTTTCCCACGCATCAGGTAGACATGTCCTCTCTGGAGCGTTGAAGACCTTGACCCGCTCTTTCCCACGCGTCAGGTAGGTATGTCCTCGCCGGAGTGTCGAAGACCTTGACCTTTGACCCTCTCTTTCCCACTCGTCAGGTAGGTATGTCCTAGCAGGAGTGTCGACGACCTTGACCTTTTACCCACTTTTTCCAACACTTTCAGGTAGATATGTCCTTACCGCAGTGTTGAAGACCTTGACCTTTGACCGCCTCTTTTCCACGCGTCAGGTATGTATATCCTCGCCAGAGTGTTGAAGACCTTGACCTTTGACCCCCTCTTTCCCACGCATCAGGTAGGGATATCCTCTTCGGAGTGTGGAAGAACATGACCCGCTCTTTCCCACACATCAGGTAGGTATGTCCTCGCCGAGGTGTCGAAAACCTTGACATTTGACTCGCTCTTTCCAACGCGCCAGGTAGGTATGTCCTCACCAGAGTGTCGAAGTCTTAGACCCACTCTTTGCCATGTGTCAGGTAGGTATGTCCTCACCGGCCTTTCGAAGACCTTGACCTTTGACCCACTCTTTCCCACGCGTCAGGTAGGTATGTCCTTGCAGGAGTGTCGAAGACCTTGACCTTTGACCCTCTTTTTCTAACAATTTCCGGTAGGTATGTCCTCGCCGGAGTGTTGAGGACCTTGACCTTTGACCCCCTCTTTCCCACGCATCAGGTAGGTATGTCCTCGCCGGAGTGTTCAAGACCTGGACCTTTGACCCCCTCTTTCCCACGTGTCAGGTAGGTATGTACTCGCGGAGTGTTGAAGACGTTGAGCTTTGACCCCTCTTTACCATGCATCAGGTAGGTATGTCCTGTCCTGTAGTGTTTAAGACCTTGACCTTTTACCCCCTCTTTCCCACGCGTCAGGTGGATATGTCCTCTCCGGAGCGTTGAAGACCTTGACCCGCTTTTTCCCACTCGTCAGGTAGGTATGTCCTCGCCGGAGTGTGGAACACCTTGACCTTTGGCCCCCTCGTTCCCACACAACAGGTAGGTTTGTCCTAGCCAGAGTGTCGACGACCTTGACCTTTGACCCACTTTTTCCAACACTTTCCGGTAAGTATGTCCTCACCGGAGTGTTGAAGGCCTTGATCTTTGACCCCCTCTTTCCCATGCATCAGGTATGGAAATCCTCGCCGGAGTGTTGAAGACCTTGACCTTTGACCCCCTCTTTCCCACACGTCAGGTAGGTATGTCCTCGCCGGAGTGTCGAAGACCTTGACCTTTGAACCCCTCTTTCCCATGCGTCAGGTAGGTATGTCCTCGCCGGGCTTTCGAAGACCTTGGCCTTTGACACACTCTTTCCCACGCGTCAGGTAGGTATGTCCTCAGCCGAGTGCCGAAGACCATGGCCTTTGACCCAGTCTTTCCCACGCGTCAGGTATATATGTCATCTCTGGAGTGTCAAAGACCTTGACCTATGACCCCCTCTTTCCTACTCTAGAGGTAGGTATTTCCTCGCTGGAAAGTCGAAGACCTTGACCTTTGACCCACTCTTTCCCACGCATCAGGTAAGTATGTCCTAGCCGGAGTGTTGAAGACCTTGACCTGTGACCCACTCTTTCCCATGCGTCAGATAGGTATGTCCTCGCAGGAGTGTCAAAGACCTTGACTTTTGAACCACTCTTTCCCACTCGTCAGGTAGGTATGTCCTAGCAGGAGTGTCGACGACCTTGACCTTTTACCCACTTTTTCCAACACTTCCGGTAGGTATGTCCTCACCGGAGTGTTGAAAACCTTGACTTTTGATCCCCTCTTTCCCACGCGTCAGGTATGTATATCCTTGCCGGAGTATTGAAGACCTTGACCTTTGACCCCCTCTTTCCCACGCGTCAGGTAGGGATATCCCTGCCAGAGTGTTGAAGCCTTTGACCCACTCTTTCCCACACGTCCGGTAGGTATGTCCTCGCCAGTGTGTTGAAGCCTTTGACACACTCTTTCCCACGCGTCAGGTAGGTATGTCCTCGCCGGACTTACAAAGACCTTGACCTTTGACCCACTCTTTCCCACGCATCAGGTAGGTATGTCCTTGCCGGAGTGTTGAACACCTTGACCTTTGACCCCCTCTTTCCCACGCATTAGGTAGGAATGTCCTCGCCGGAGTGTTCAAGACCTTGACCTTTGACCCCTCTTTCCTACGCGTCAGGTAGGTATGTCCTCGCCGGAATGTTGAAGACTTTGACCTTTGACCCCTCTTTCCCATGCATCAGGTAGGTATGTCATCTCCGTAGTGTTTAAGACCTTGACCTTTTACCCACTCTTTCCCAAGAGTCAGGTAGATATGTCCTCTCCGGAGCATTGAGGACCTTGACCAGCTCTTTCCCACGCGTCAGGTAGGTATGTCCTCGCCGGAGTGTCGAACACCTTGACCTTTGACCCCCTCTTTCTCACTCGTCAGGTAGGTATGTCCTAGCTGGACTGACGACAACCTTGACTTTTGACCCACTTTTTCCAACACTTTCCAGTAGGTATGTCCTCACTGGAGTGTTGAAGACCTTGACCTTTGACCCCCCTCTATCCCACGCATCAGGTATGTATATCCTTGCCAGAGTGGTGAAGACTTTGACCTTTGACCGCCCCTTTCCCACGCGCCAGGTAGGTATGTCCTCGCCGGAGTGTTCAAGACCTTGACCTTTGACCCCTCTTTCCCACGCATCAGGTAGGTATGTCCTCGCCGGACTGTTGAAGACCGTGACCTTTGACCACCTCTTTCCCTTGCAACAGGTAGGTATGTCCTAGCCGGAGTGTCGATGACATTGACCTTTGACCCACTTTTTCTAACACTTTCCGGTAAGTATGTCCTCACCGGAGTGTTGAAGACCTTGACCTTTGACCCCCTCTTTCCCACGCATCAGGTAGGTATGTCCTCGCCGGAGTGTTCAAGACCTGGACCTTTGACCCCCTCTTTCCCACGCATTAGGTAGGAATGTCCTCGCCGGAGTGTTCAAGACCTTGACCTTTGACCCCTCTTTCCCACGCATCAGGTAGGTATGTCCTCGCCGGACTGTTGAAGACCTTGACCTTTGACCCCCTCTTTCCCACACGTCAGGTAGGTATGTCCTCTCTGGAGTGTCGAAGACCTTGACCTATGACCTTCTCTTTCCCATGCGTGAAGTATGTATGTCCTCGCCGAAGGGTCGAAGACCTTGACCTTTGACCCACTCTTTCCCACGCGTCAGGTAGGTATGTCCTCTCAGGAGCGTTGACCTTGACTCGCTCTTTCCCACGCGTCAGGTAGGTATGTCCTCTCTGGAGTGTCCCAGACCTTGACCTATGACCCCCTCTTTCCCACGCGTGAGGTATGTATGTCCTTGCCGGAGAGTCGAAGACCTTGTCCTTTGACCCACTCTTTCCCACGCATCAGGTAGGTATGTCCTCGCCTTAGTGTCGAAGACCTTGAACTTTGACCCGCTTTTTCCAACACTTCAAATAGGTATGTTCTCGCCGGCGTGTTGTCTACCTTGTCCTTTGACCCACTCATTCCCACGCGTCAGGTAGGTATGTCCTAGCCGGAGTGTCGAAAAACCTTGCCCTTTTAACCACTCTTTCCAACACTTTCCGGTAGGTATGTCCTCGCCTTACTGTTGAAGACCTTCACCTTCGACCTACTTTTTACAACACTTTCCGGTAGATATGTCCTCACTGGAGTGTTGGTGACTTTGACCTTTGACCCCCTATTTTCCACACGTCAGGTAGGTATGTCCTCTCAATAGTGTTTAAGACCTTGACCTTTTACCCCCTCTTTCCCAGGCGTCAGGTAGATATGTCCTCTCCAGAGCGTTGAAGACCTATGACCCCCTATTTCCCACGCGTGAGGTAAGTATGTCCTCGCCGGAATGTCGAAGACCTTGACCTTTGACCCACCTCTTTCCCACGCGTCACGTATGTATATCCTTGCCGGAATGTCGAAGACCGTGACCTTTGACCACCTCTTTCCCTTGCAACAGGTAGGTATGTCCTAGCCGGAGTGTCGATGACCTTGACCTTTGACCCACTTTTTCTAACACTTTCCGGTAAGTATGTCCTCACCGGAGTGTTGAAGACCCTGACCTTTGACCCCCTCTTTCCCACGCGTCAGGTAGGTATGCCCTCGCCGGAGTGTTAAAGACCATGACCTTTGTCCTCTCTTTCCCACGCGTCAGGTAGGTATGTCCTCGCAGGAGTGTTGCAGACCTTAACCTTTGACCCACTTTTTTCAACAATTTCCGGTAGGTATTTCCATGCCGGAGTGTTGAAGACCTTGACCTTTGACAGCATCTTTCTCACACGTCAAGTAGGTATATGCTCTCCGGAGTGTTGAAGACGATGACCCGCTCTTTCCCACGCGTCAGGTAGGTATGTCATTGCCAGAGTGTCGAATCTTTTGACCCACTCTTTCCCACGCATCAGGTAGGTATGTCCTCGCCGGACTTTCGAAGACCTTGACCCTTGACCCACTCTTTCCCACACGTCAAGTAGGTATGTACTCGCAGGAGTCTCGAAGACCTTGACCTTTGACCCACTTTTTTCAACAATTTCAGGTAGGTTTTTCCTCGCCGGAGTATTCAAGACCATGACCTTTGACCCCTTCTTTCCTACGCGTCAGGTAGGTATGACCTCGCCAGAGTGTTGAAGACCTTGACCGTTGACCCACTTTTTTCAACAATTTCAGGTAGGTATGTCCTCACAGGAGTGTTTAAGACCATGACCTTTGCCCCCCTCTTTCCTACGCGTCAGGGAGGTATGTCCTCGCCGGAGTGTTGAAGACCTTGACCTTTGACCCACTTTTTTCAACAATTTCAGGTAGGTATGTCCTCACAGGAGTGTTTAAGACCATGACCTTTGACCCCCTATTTCCTACGCGTCAGGGAGGTATGTCCTCGCAGAAGTGTTGCAGTCCTTAACCTTTGACCCACTTTTTTCAACAATTTCCGGTAGGTATTTCCATGCCGGAGTGTTGAAGACCTTGACCTTTGACAGCATCTTTCCCACACGTCAAGTAGGTATGTGCTCTCCGGAGTGTTGAAGACGATGACCCGCTCTTTCCCACGCGTCAGGTAGGTATGTCTTTGCCAGAGTGTCGAATCTTTTGACCCACTCTTTCCCACGCATCAGGTAGGTATGTCCTCGCCGGACTTTCGAAGACCTTGACCCTTGACCCACTCTTTCCCACACGTCAAGTAGGTATGTCCTCGCAGGAGTCTCGAAGACCTTGACCTTTGACCCACTTTTTTCAACAATTTCAGGTAGGTTTTTCCTCGCCGGAGTGTTTAAGACCATGACCTTTGACCCCTTCTTTCCTACGCGTCAGGTAGGTATGTCCTCGCCGGAGTGTTGAAGACCTTGACCTTTGACCCACTTTTTTCAACAATTTCAGGTAGGTATGTCCTCACAGGAGTGTTTAAGACCATGACCTTTGACCCCCTCTTTCCTACGTGTCAGGGAGGTATGTCCTCGCCGGAGTGTTGAAGACCTTGACCTTTGACCCCTCTTTCCCATGCATCAGGTAGGTATGTCCTCGCCGGAGTATTCAAGACCTTGACCTTTGACCCCCTCTTTCCTACGCGTCAGGTAGGTATGTCCTGCCGGAGTCTTGAAGGCCTTGACCTTTGACCCTCTCTTTCCTACGCGTCAGGTAGGTATGTCCTCGCCGGAGTGTTGAACACCTTGACCTTTGACTCCCTTTTTCTCATTCGTCAGGTAGGTATGTACTCACCGGAGTGTTGAAGACCTTGACCTTTGACTCCCTCTTTCCCACACGTCACGTATGTATATCCTTGCCGGAGTGTCGAAGACCTTGACCTTTGACCACCTCTTTGCCTTGCAACAGGTAGGTATGTCCTAGCCGGAGTGTCGACGACCTTGACCTTTGACCCACTCTTTACCACACATCAGGTAGGTATGTCCTCGCCGGAGTGTTCAAGACCTTGACCTTTGACCCCCTCTTTCCTACGTGTCAGGTAGGTATGTCCTCGCCGGAGTATCGAACACCTTGACTTTTGACCCCATCTTTCTCACTCGTCAGGTAGGTATGTCCTCACCGGAGTGTTGAAGACCTTGACCTTTGACCCCCTCTTTCCCACGCGTCAGGTGCATATGCCCTCGCCAGAGTGTTAAAGACCATGACCTTTGTCCTCTCTTTCCCACGGTCAGGTAGGTATTTCCTCGAAGGAGTGTTGAAGACCTTGACCTTTGACCCACTTTTTCCAATAATTTCCGGTAGGTATTTCCTTGCCGGAGTGTTGAAGACCTTGACATTTGACCCCCTCTTTCCCAAACGTCATGTAGGTATGTCTTTGCCAGAGTGTCGAATCTTTTGACCCACTCTTTCCCACGCATAAGGTAGGTATGTCCTCGCAGGACTTTCGAAGACCTTGACCTTTGACCCACTCTTTTCCACACGTCAGGTAGGTTTGTTCTCGCAGGAGTCTCGAAGACCTTGACCTTTGACCCACTTTTTCCAACAATTTCCGGTAGGTATGTCCTCGCCGGAGTGTTTAAGACCTTGTCCTTTGACCCCCTCTTTCCTACGCGTCAGGTAGGTATGTCCTCGCCGAAGTGTTGAAGACCTTGACCTTTGACCCCTCTTTCCCATGCATCAGGTAGGTATGTCCTCGCCGGAGTGTTCAAGACCTTGACCTTTGACCCCCTCTTTCCTACGTGTCAGGTAGGTATGTCCTCGCCGGAGTATCGAACACCTTGACTTTTGACCCCATCTTTCTCACTCGTCAGGTAGGTATGTCCTCACCGGAGTGTTGAAGACCTTGACCTTTGACCCCCTCTTTCCCACGCGTCAGGTGGATATGCCCTCGCCAGAGTGTTAAAGACCATGACCTTTGTCCTCTCTTTCCCACGGTCAGGTAGGTATTTCCTCGAAGGAGTGTTGAAGACCTTGACCTTTGACCCACTTTTTCCAATAATTTCTGGTAGGTATTTCCTTGCCGGAGTGTTGAAGACCTTGACATTTGACCCCCTCTTTCCCAAACGTCATGTAGGTATGTCTTTGCCAGAGTGTCGAATCTTTTGACCCACTCTTTCCCACGCATAAGGTAGGTATGTCCTCGCAGGACTTTCGAAGACCTTGACCTTTGACCCACTCTTTTCCACACGTCAGGTAGGTTTGTTCTCGCAGGAGTCTCGAAGACCTTGACCTTTGACCCACTTTTTCCAACAATTTCAGGTAGGTATGTCCTCGCCGGAGTGTTTAAGACCTTGTCCTTTGACCCCCTCTTTCCTACGGGTCAGGTAGGTATGTCCTCGCCGAAGTGTTGAAGACCTTGACCTTTGACCCCTCTTTCCCATGCATCAGGTAGGTATGTCCCCGCCGGAGTATTCAAGACCTTGACCTTTGACCCCCTCTTTCCTACGCGTCAGGTAGGTATGTCCTGCCGGAGTCTTGAAGGCCTTGACCTTTGACCCTCTCTTTCCTACGCGTCAAATAGGTATGTCCTCGCCGGAGTGTTGAACACCTTGACCTTTGACTCCCTCTTTCTCACTCGTCAGGTAGGTATGTCCTCACCGGAGTGTTGAAGACCTTGACCTTTGACCCTCTCTTTCCCACACGTCACGTATGTATATCCTTGCCGGAGTGTCGAAGACCTTGACCTTTGACCACCTCCTTCCCTTGCAACAGGTAGGTATGTCCTAGCCGGAGTGTCGACGACCTTGACCTTTGACCCACTATTTCCAACAATTTCCGGTAAGTTTGTCCTCACCGGAGTGTTGAAGACACTGACCTTTGACCACCTCTTTCCCACGCGTCAGGTAGATATGTCCTCGCAGGACTGTTGAAGACCTTGACCTTTGACCCACTTTTTCCAACAATTTCCGGTAGGTATTTCCTTGCCGGAGTGTTGAAGACCTTGACCTTTGAACCCCTCTTTCCCACACGTCATGTAGGTATATGCTCTCCGGAGTGTTGAAGACCATGACCCGTTCTTTTCCACGCGTCAGATAGGTATGTCTTCACCAGAGTGTCGAATCTTTTGACCCACTCTTTCCCACGCATCAGGTAGATGTGTCCTCGCCGGACTTTCAAAGACCTTGACCTTTGACCCACTCTTTCCCACACGTCAGGTAGGTATGTCCTCGCAGGAGTCTAGAAGATCTTGACCTTTGACCCACTTTTTCCAACAATTTCAGGTAGGTATGTCCTTGCCGGAGTGTTGAAGACCTTGATCTTTGACCCACTCTTTCCCACACATCAGGTAGGTATGTCCTCGCCGGAGTGTTTAAGACCTTGACCTTTGACCCTTTGACCCCCTCTTTCCTACTCGTCGGGTAGGTATGTCCTCGTCGGAGTGTTGAAGACCTTGATCTCTCTTTCCCATGCATCAGGTAGGTATGTCCTCGCCGGAGTGTTCAAGACCTTGACCTTTGACCCCCTCTTTCCTACGCGTCAGGGTAAGTATGTCCTTTCCGGAGTGTTGAAGGCCTTGACCTTTGACCCTCTCTTTCCCACACGTCAGGTAGGTATGTCCTCGCCGGAGTGTCGCACACCTTGACCTTTGACCCCTTCTTTCTCACTCGTCAGGTAGGTATGTCCTCACTGGAGTGTTGAAGACCTTGACCTTTGACCCCCTCTTTCCCACGCGTCACGTATGTATATCCTTGCCGGAGTGTCGAAGACCTTGACCTTTGACCACCTCTTTCCCTTGCAACAGGTAGGTATGTCCTAGCCGGAGTGTCGACGACCTTGTCCTTTGACCCACTTTTTCCAACACTTTCCGGTAAGTATGTCCTCACCGGAGTGTTGAAGACCCTGACCTTTGACCCCCTCTTTCCCACGCGTCAGGTAGGTATGCCCCCGCCGGAGTGTTAAAGACCATGACCTTTGTCCTCTCTTTCCCACGCGTCAGGTAGGTATGTCCTCTCCGTAGTGTTTAAGACCTTGACCTTTTACCCCCTCTTTCCCACGCGTCAGGTAGATATGTCCCCTCCAGAGCATTGAAGACCTTGACCCGCTCTTTTCCACACGTCAGGTAGGTATGGCCCCAAGAGAGTGTCGAAGACCTTGACCTTTGACCCCCTCTTTCCCACTAGTCAGGTAGGTATGTCCTCGCCTGAGTGTTGAACACCTTGAACTTTGACTGCCCCTCTTTCCCATGCGTCAAGTAGGTATGTCCTCGCCGGAGTGATGAAGACCTTAACCTTTGACTCGCTCTTTCCCACACATCAGGTAGGTATGCCTTCGCCAGAGTCTCAAGCCTTTGACGCACTCTTTCCCACTCATCAGGTAGGTATGTCCTCGCCGGACTTTCAAAGACCTTGACCTTTGATCCACTCTTTCCCACACGTCAGGTAGGTATGTCCTCGCAGGAGTGTTGAACACCTTGACCTTTGACCCACTTTTTCCAACAATTTCCGGTAGGTATTTCCTTGCTGTAATGTTGAAGATCTTGACCTTTGACCCACTCTTTCCCACACATCAGGTAGGTATATCCTTGCCGGAGTGTTCGAGACCTTGACCTTTGACCCCCTCATTCCCATGCATCAGGTAGGTATGTCTCTCCGTAGTGTTTAAGACCGTGACCTTTTACCCCCTCTTTCCCACGCGTCAGGTAGATATGTCCTCTCCGGAGCTTTGAAGACCTTGACCCGCTCTTTCCCATGCGTCAGGTAGGTAGGTCCTCACTGGAGTGTCAAAGACCTTGACCTTTATCCCACTCTTTCCCACGCGTCAGGTAGATATGTCCTCGGCCTGAGTGTCAAAGACCTTGACCTTTGAGCCCCTCTTTCCCACGCTTCAGGTAGGTATGTCCTCGCCAGAGTGTTGAAAACCTTGACCTTTGACCCCTCTTTCCCACGCGTCATGTAGGTATGTCCTCGCAGGAGTGTGGAAGACCTTGACCTTTGACCCCCTCTTTCCCACGTATCAGGTAGGTATGTCCTCGCCGGAATGTTGAAGACCTTGACCTTTGACCCCCTCTTTTCCACGTGTTAGGTAGCTATGTCATTGGCGGAGTTTTGAGGACCTTGACCTTTGACTCCCTCTTTTCCACGCGTTAGGTAGCTATGTCATTCCTGGAGTTTTGAAGACTTTGACCTTTGACCCCCTCCTTCCCACGCGTTAGGTAGCTATGTCTCTGCCGGACTGTTGAAGACCTTGATCTTTGACCCCCTATTTCCCAAGTGTCAGGTAGGCATGTCCTCGCCTGAGTGTTGAACACCTTGAACTTTGACCGCCCCTCTTTCCCATGCGTCAAGTAGGTATGTCCTCGCCGGAGCGTCAAAGACCTTGACATTTTACTGCCCCTTTCCAAAGCGTCAGGTAGATATGTCCTCTCCAGAGTGTTGAAGACCTTGACCTTTGACCCCCTCTTTCCCACGCGTCAGGTAGGTATGTCCTCGCCGGAGTGTCGAAGACCTTGATCTTTGTCCCTTTCTTTCCCATGCGTCAGGTAGGTATGTCCTCCCCGGAGTGTTGAAGACTTTGACCCACTCTTTCCCATGCGTCAGGTAGGTATGTCCTTGCAGGAGTGTCGAACACCTTGACCTTTGACCCTCTCTTTCCCACGCTTCAGGTAGGTATGTATTCGCCGAAGTGTCGAAGACATTAACCTTTGACCACTTCTTTCCCACGCATCAGGTTGGTATGTCCTCGCCAGAGTGTCGAAGCCTTTGACCAACTCTTTTCCATGCGTCAGGTAGCTATGTCCTTGCAGGAGTGTCGAAGACCTTGACCTTTGACTCTCTCTTTCCTACACGTCAGGTAGGTATGTCCCCCCCAGAGGGTTGTAAACCTTGACCTTTGACCCACACTTTCCCAAGCGTCAGGTAGGTATATGCTCACCCGAGTGTCGAAGACTTTGACCTTTGACCCACTCTTTCCCACACGTCAGGTAGGTATGTCCTTGTCTGAGTGTCGAAGACTTTGACCTTTGACCCCCTCTTTCCAAGGCATCAGGTAGGTATGTACTCGCCGAAGTGTTGAACACCTTGACCTTTGACCCCCTCATTCCCATGCATCCGGTAGGTATGTCCTCGCCGGAGTATTGCAGATCTTGACCTTTGACCCCTCCTCTTGCCCATGCTTCAGGTAGGTATGTTCATGCCGGAGTGTTGAAGACCTTGAAATTTTACCGCCTCTTTCCCAAGCGTCAGGTAGGTATGTCCTCTCCAGAGTGTTAAAGACCTTGACCTTTGACCCCTCATTCCCAGGCATCAGGTAGGTATGTCTCTCCGTAGTGTTTAAGACCTTGACCTTTTACCCCCTCTTTCCCACGCGCCAGGTAGATATGTCCTCTCCGGAGCTTTGAAGACCTTGACCCGCTCTTTCCCATGCGTCAGGTAGGTATGTCCTCGCCGGAGTGTCGAACACCTTGACCTTTGACCCCCTCTTTCTCACTCGTCAGGTAGGTATATCCTCGCCGGAGTGTCAAAGACCTTGACCCTCTTTCCCACGATTCAAATAGGTATGTCCTCTCCGAAGTGTTGAAGACCTTAACCTTTGACACCCCCTTTCCCACGCGTCAGGGAGGTATGTCCTCGCCGGAGTGCCGAAGACCATGACCTATGACCCCCTCTGTCCCACGCGTGAGGTAGGTATGTCCTCAGCGTAGTGTCGAAGACTTTGACCTTTGACCCACTCTTTCCCATGCGTCAGGTAGGTATGTCCTCGGCCTGAGTGTCAAAGACCTTGACCTTTGACCCCCTCTTTCCCACGCTTCAGGTAGGTATGTCCTCGCCGGAGTGTGAAAACCTTGACCTTTGACCCTTGACCCCTCTTTCCCACGCGTCATGTAGGTATGTCCTCGCAGGAGTGTGGAAGACCTTGACCTTTGACCCCCTCTTTCCCACGCATCAGGTAGGTATGTCCTCGCCGGAATGTTGAAGACCTTGACCTTTGACTCCCTCTTTTCCACGCATTAGGTAGCTATGTCATTCCTGGAGTTTTGAAGACCTTGACCTTTGACCCCCTCTTTCCCACGCGTTAGGTAGCTATGTCTCTGCCGGAGTGTTGAAGACCTTGATCTTTGACCCCCTCTTTCCCAGGTGTCAGGTAGGTATGTCCTCGCCTGAGTGTTGAACACCTTGAACTTTGACCGCCCCTCTTTCCCATGCGTCAAGTAGGTATGTCCTTGCCGGAGTGTCAAAGACCTTGACATTTTACTGCCCCTTTCCAAAGCGTCAGGTAGATATGTCCTCTCCAGAGTGTTGAAGACCTTGACTTTTGACCCCCTCTTTCCCACGCGTCAGGTAGGTATGTCCTCGCCGGAGTGTCGAAGACCTTGATCTTTGTCCCTTTCTTTCCCATGCGTCAGGTAGGTATGTCCTTGCAGGAGTGTCGAACACCTTGACCTTTGACCCTCTCTTTCCCACGCTTCAGGTAGGTATGTATTCGCCGAAGTGTCGAAGACATTAACCTTTGACCACTTCTTTCCCACGCATCAGGTTGGTATGTCCTCGCCAGAGTGTCGAAGCCTTTGACCAACTCTTTTCCATGCGTCAGGTAGCTATGTCCTTGCAGGAGTGTCGAAGACCTTGACCTTTGACTCTCTCTTTCCTACACGTCAGGTAGGTATGTCCCCCCCAGAGGGTTGTAAACCTTGACCTTTGACCCACACTTTCCCAAGCGTCAGGTAGGTATATGCTCACCCGAGTGTCGAAGACTTTGACCTTTGACCCACTCTTTCCCACGCTTCAGGTAGGTATGTCCTCGCCAGAGTGTTGAAAACCTTGACCTTTGACCCCTCTTTCCCACGCGTCATGTAGGTATGTCCTCGCAGGAGTGTGGAAGACCTTGACCTTTGACCCCCTCTTTCCCACGTATCAGGTAGGTATGTCCTCGCCGGAATGTTGAAGACCTTGACCTTTGACCCCCTCTTTTCCACGTGTTAGGTAGCTATGTCATTGGCGGAGTTTTGAGGACCTTGACCTTTGACCCCCTCTTTCCTACCCGTTAGGTAGCTATGTCTCTGCCGGAGTGTTGAAGACCTTGATCTTTGACCCCCTATTTCCCAAGTGTCAGGTAGGCATGTCCTCGCCTGAGTGTTGAACACCTTGAACTTTGACCGCCCCTCTTTCCCATGCGTCAAGTAGGTATGTCCTCGCCGGAGCGTCAAAGACCTTGACATTTTACTGCCCCTTTCCAAAGCGTCAGGTAGATATGTCCTCTCCAGAGTGTTGAAGACCTTGACCTTTGACCCCCTCTTTCCCACGCGTCAGGTAGGTATGTCCTCGCCGGAGTGTCGAAGACCTTGATCTTTGTCCCTTTCTTTCCCATGCGTCAGGTAGGTATGTCCTCCCCGGAGTGTTGAAGACTTTGACCCACTCTTTCCCATGCGTCAGGTAGGTATGTCCTTGCAGGAGTGTCGAACACCTTGACCTTTGACCCTCTCTTTCCCACGCTTCAGGTAGGTATGTATTCGCCGAAGTGTCGAAGACATTAACCTTTGACCACTTCTTTCCCACGCATCAGGTTGGTATGTCCTCGCCAGAGTGTCGAAGCCTTTGACCAACTCTTTTCCATGCGTCAGGTAGCTATGTCCTTGCAGGAGTGTCGAAGACCTTGACCTTTGACTCTCTCTTTCCTACACGTCAGGTAGGTATGTCCCCCCCAGAGGGTTGTAAACCTTGACCTTTGACCCACACTTTCCCAAGCGTCAGGTAGGTATATGCTCACCCGAGTGTCGAAGACTTTGACCTTTGACCCACTCTTTCCCACACGTCAGGTAGGTATGTCCTTGTCTGAGTGTCGAAGACTTTGACCTTTGACCCCCTCTTTCCAAGGCATCAGGTAGGTATGTACTCGCCGAAGTGTTGAACACCTTGACCTTTGACCCCCTCATTCCCATGCATCCGGTAGGTATGTCCTCCCCGGAGTGTTGAAGACTTTGACCCACTCTTTCCCATGCGTCAGGTAGGTATGTCCTTGCAGGAGTGTCGAACACCTTGACCTTTGACCCTCTCTTTCCCACGCTTCAGGTAGGTATGTATTCGCCGAAGTGTCAAAGACATTAACCTTTGACCCCTTCTTTCCCACGCATAAGGTTGGTATGTCCTCGCCAGAGTGTCGAAGCCTTTGACCAACTCTTTTCCATGCGTCAGGTGGCTATGTCCTTGCAGGAGTGTCGAAGACCTTGGCCATTGACCCTCTCTTTCCTACGCGTCAGGTAGGTATGTCCCCCCAGAGGGTTGTAAACCTTGACCTTTGACCCACACTTTCCCAAGCTTCAGGTAGGTATATGCTCACCCGAGTATCGAAGACTTTGACCTTTGACCCACTCTTTCCCACGCGTCAGGTAGGTATGTCCTTGTCGGAGTGTCGAAGACTTTGACCTTTGACCCCCTCTTTCCAAGGCATCAGGTAAGCATGTACTCGCCGAAGTGTTGAACGCCTTGACCCCCTCATTCCCATGCATCCGGTAGGTATGTCCTCGCCGGAGTATTGCAGATCTTGACCTTTGACCCCCCTCTTGCCCATGCTTCAGGTAGGTATGTTCATGCCGGAGTGTCGAAGACCTTGATCTTTGACCACCTCTTTCCCACGCGTCAGGTAGGTATGTCCTCGCCGGAGTGTCGAACCCTTTGACCTACTCTTTCCCATGCGTCAGGTAGTTATGTCCTTGCCGGAGTGTCGAAGACCTTGACCTATGACCCTCTCTTTCCCATGTGTCAGGTAGGTAGGTATGTCCTAGCCGGAGTGTCGAATACCTTAACCTTTGACTCCCTCTTTCCCACGCGTCAGGTAGGTATGTCCTCACCGGAGTGTCGAAGCCTTTGACCCACTCTTTCCCATGCGTTAGGTAGGTATGTCCATGCAGGAGTGTCGAAGACCTTGTCCTTTGACCCTCTCTTTCCCACTCGTCAGGTGGGTATGTCCTCCCAGAGGGTTGAAGACCTTGACCTTTGATCCACACTTTCCCACGCGTCAGGTAGGTATATCCTCACCCGAGTGTCGAAAACTTTGACCTTTGACCCACTGTTTCCCACGCGTCAGGTAGGTACGTCCTTGTCGGAGTGTCGAAGTCCTTGACCTTTGACCCCCTGTTTCCCACGCGTCAGGTTGGTATGCACTCGCCCGAGTGTTGAACACCTTGACCTTTGACCCTCTCATTCCCATGCATCCGGTAGGTATGTCCTCGCAGGAGTGTCGAAGACCTTGACCTTTGACCCCCTCTTTCCCATACGTCAGGTAGGTATGTCCTCACCGGAGTGTCGAAGCCTTTGACCCATTCTTTCCCATGCGTCAGGTAGGTATGTCCTCACCGGAGTGTCGAAGCCTTTGACTCCCTCTTTCCCACGCGTTAAGTAGGTATGTCCTCGCAGGAGTGTCGAAGACCGTGACCTTTGACCCACTCTTTCCCACACGTAAGGTAGGTATGTCCTTGCAGGAGTGTCAAAGACCTCGACCTTTGACCCACTTTTTCCCACACGTCAGGTAGGTATGTCTTTGCCGGAGTGTCGAAGACCTTGACCTTTAACCCCCTCTTTACCACATGTCAGGTAGGTATGTCCTCTCCCGAGTGTTGAAGACCTTGATCTTGGATCCCCTCTTTCCCACGCGTCAGCTAGGTATGTCCTCCCGGAGTGTTGAAGACCTTGACCTTTGACCCCCCTCTTTCACACGTGTCCGGTAGTTATGTCTTCGTCGGTGTGTTAAAAACCTTGACCTCTGACCCACTCTTTCCCACGCTTCCGGTAGGTATGTCCTCACAAGAGTGTCGAAGACCTTAACCTTTGATCTACTCTTTCCCACGCGTCAGGTCGGTATGTCCTCCCGGAGTGTCGAAGACCTTGACCTTTGACCCACTCTTTCCCACATGTCAGGTAGATATGTCCTCCGCGGAGTGTCGAAGACCTTGACCTTTGACCCACTCTTTCTACGCTTCAGGTAGGTGTGTCCTCACCGGAGTGTCGAAGACCTTGACCTTTGACCCACTCTGTCCCACATGTCAGGGAGGTATGTCCTCGCAGGATTGTCAAAGACCTTGACCTTTGACCCACTCTTTCCCACCCGTCATCTAGGTATGTCCTCGTCGGAGTGTTGAAGACCTTGACCTTTGACCCACTCTTTCCCAAGCTTCCGGTAGGTATGTCCTCGCAGGAGTGTTGAAGACCTTAACCTTTGACCCACTCTTTCCCACGTGTCAGGTAGGTATGTCCTCGATGGAGTGTCGAAGACCTTGACCTTTGACCCACTCTTTCCCACACGTCAGGTAGATATGTACTCCGCGGAGTGTCGAAGACCTTTACCTTTGACCCAGTCTTTCCCACGCTTCAGGTAGGTGTGTCCTTGCCAGAGTGTTGAAGATCTTGACCTATGACCCACTCTTTCGAACGTGTCGGTAGGTATGTCCTTGCCGGAGTGTCGAAGACCTTGACCTCTGACCCACTCTTTCAAACGATTCTGGTAGGTATGCCATCGCCGGAGTGTTGAAGACCATGACCTCTCACCCACTCTTTCCAACGCTTCCGGTAGGTATGTCCTCGCCGGAGTGTTGAAAACCTTGACCTCTGACCCACTCTTTCCAACACTTTCCGGTAGGTATGTCCTCTCCGGAGTGTTTCAGATCTTGACCTCTGACCCACCCTTTCCAACACTTCAGGTAGGCATGTCCTTTACAGAGTGTTGAAGACTTTCGCTGTATAAAGGTATAGCATGGCTAAATCTTCTCAGTGATCTCTAACTCTAGTAAGGTTGCCATATAGGTGTTTGAGGTTTAGCCTAGTAAGGCATGAAGCCCAACTGGTCTAGGTGCACCAGTTTCAGGATGAACTGCCTTAGTCGAGTGCCCAGTACTTTTGCTAGTATTAAGCAGTGATATAGTCCTATAGAAAGGCACAACTATCTGCTGGTTTCCTGTCTTTCAGGACTGCCACTACCATAGATAACTGCTGGTCATAGGGTATCTGGCTTATTTAATTGGCTTCAGGGAACATCTTACTCTTGTGCGGCGATAAGCCATACTTTTATAGAGTTCTATTGGAAATTTGTTTAGCCCTGGAGCTTTCCCAGATGAATGTCTTTGATGGTCCTAACTGTCTCACTTTATACTATGTCTCCATCTAGTTAATTTGTTTCCTCTGGCATCGGGACCAGGAGGCGTATATGTTTGCGGAAGCCTCCTGTGTCACTTTGTAACTTGCTCATGATTGACCGATATAGGTCTTGATAGTAACTTGCGATTTCTCCCACTATTTCTGTTTGCTTCTTGACGAGCGGCTCCTTCTTTCGACGATTTCCTATGCCAAATTTCTATCCCTTTCTTGCTCAGCCATACAAGAACCTCCCTGGTCTATTGCCTACCTTGTTTATTCAGTACTGCGAGGTCAAGGTGGTGGTTCTCTCTTTATTATCAGCCGGGTCCCCTTAATCTTGCTCTCGAACCCTCAGTAATGGCTTACTTTCTTATTTACATACTTTTGAAGCCCCTCAGGACCACCATGTAGGCTTCCCTTGCTATGAGCTCTGAGGTTCCTTTATCCAAGTTTTCTTCAAAGTAGTGGACAGTGCCTTTTCTCAACTCCTGAGTGATGCCTCTATCTTTGAGGTACCATAGTTATTGAGTCCAAGCCATGTCTCTATCCACATATGGGTCCTGCAGCTAGGCCCACATCTGTGAGTGATTTGAGATCCCGTTCGCAATCAGTCTAGTGTAGTGATTTATATAATGATCAATATTTGATAAACTGTTGCATGATCTGGAGTGGAAAGTCTTTTGGCACGCCCTGGTGTGCTGGTTGTCTAGATGTTAGATAGAGCTTTGGCCCAAAAGAATTCCACCAAAGGAATCTCCCTTGCCCGTCCCTGTCATTGTGGGTATCTATCCTCTCCATCACTCACCACCAGATTTAAGTTGCCTAAATTTAGTACCCAGTCAGGTAGGCGCAATAGGAGGGTGCCCAGCGTCTTCAAGGTCTATGCAAGGAGTTTAGGTGGGACGTATAGGGAGCAAAGGTTGATTTGCATGCTGTCCTAGCAGCCCGAATCTTCAACTTATCACCCTTGCACGTCGACACACGTATGATGAGTGCTGACTTCTTAATTAGCAGTCCTACTCCCTTTGAGTCAGATGCATGTGCCAAATGTGCCAGCACTTTATATCCCCCTTTTCAGTGCCTCGCAGTTGGTTCCCTTCTGGTGTGTTTCTTGTAACATTGCCCCTTCATGTCACTTGTGAACCTCTATGCATCTCTTTGTTTTTTTCCCAAGTCCATTTATATTCCAGGTCAAAGCTGTTATTTTGCCCCCTCCGCTGCATGCTTTGTCTAGATACATAGTGAGACGCTTTGCTTTCCTCTTGATCTACCCAGTTGTCTGGCTTCCCATGTCTCCTGGAGTCTCTGAGACTCTGGAGTGGACGCGGTCAGTTGAGACCAATGGTAGCAGCTAAGTGAATAACTCCCCTCTGAACCCCCCATCTCCTTGTCCCTCCGTCCTACCTTGCTGTCTGGGTTTAAAACTGCTTGGCCTCCCCAACCCGCCTGTTGTGTCCTCTCTGACCTTGGAAGCTCTACTGGAACCTTCTCAGCTTTGTCCTCGCTCCCCCCATTCCCTGCAGCCACCATCTGCCCCTCCATCATTTCGCCCAGCGGAGCAGATGCAGATATCTAACTGATAGTCCACATCGTGTTCAGGGTCATTTAACATAATGATAAAAGCTCAACAAACTATGCCAGCATTGTCCTCAGTCCTCACCAGTCCATCAAATAACACTAGCTAAATCTGGGGATGAGCCCTCTCTTCATCCCCCACACATGGATGCGCCTGACTTGTACATGTCTCCGAGCCTTTGAGATAGGGAGTATCCCAAACCAACAGCAAGATTATCACACAGACAGCACATGACAGGGACGGTATCTGTGCCAGGAACACCCAGTAGGTGAAACAGGAGAAAAGTCAACACCCTTTCAGCAAGTCCACCAGCTGTAACCCAGAGCTTGAGTCTTTTTTAATTCTATTACAACCGCAATACAACTTTAGAGAGAACATGATTACTTGAACAAGGCAACATTTTCAAACTCCTAACGCATCTCCAGAATGTCCCAATTTTGTTTTCTGAAGAATCCATAAAGAAATTGCATTTCTTTCTGCATTGAAAGGAGAAAGAAGAAAAGCCATAACAATGGAAAAATAATACCAGAATGTGTTTGACTGCATTACGATACAAAAACCAACATTTGCCACGTGGGGCATTCTAATTTCACACCTGGAGCCTGGTCACACTCTAACAATATGCCTACAGTGCATTGCAAAAAAAAAACAAAATGATCGGAACTCTATGAAAATCTCTGGCTTTTCGGGGAAGATCCATCACCCACCTCAACAATGGACTTATTGCCTTTGGCAAATGAATCTGCAAACACAACGAAAAAAATGCAAAGATACACAGACACAAGAATGTGAGGATATAGCTGCAGCGCAAAATCAAGGAAACCTGCCGCACAATGATATATTAAAAGAAGAACTTAAGCCTTGTATTTAAACACGTAGAAGTACAAGAGGAGCTTTGGACTTTTAAAAAGCAAAGTCTGATGTCTCCATAGGTGTGGTGATGTCTTGCAATATTCTCCAGAAATCAGTCGTAAAATGGTGTCAACACGTGCAATTCTTCACAATATAGTGACTCAGAAAGAATTGGAAGTTTGGATGTCTGAGTCAGAGTCTGATGAAGAGGGCAAAGAGCCATCAGCACCTCAACAAGATGATGACTCAAGGACAGCCCAAGGCCGCGGACGCCTCACTAAGGGTAAGTTATAAATGAACCAAATCATTTTAGCATAATAATACAAGTGCTTCGTAGTTGGTAAAGCATAGTCTCGCTTTACTTTCAGATATGATAACGTATGAAAGCAAAGTAACTTAACATTGCTCTATAACACAAAATGTAAATGATAAGGTACAATACGTATATGTGTGCCTTATAATAGGGAAACATCCTTTACAATCCAACTTTTACCACGCAGTGCCTTTACGACGCAACTTTTACAACGCAAACCATTACAACGCATTGGGCTGGGGGGCGCTCTAGGATAGGGAATAAGTTTAATTTACTATGCAACCCGTTCCCTAGTGTCCACGGGGACTGGAGTTGGAATAGTAAATTAAACTATTCACTATCCAGCACCCCAAAGCGTTATGCGTTGTAAAGGTTTGCGTTGTAAAACCGCTTTGTAAAGGCATGCGTGGTAAAAGCATGCGTTGTAATGTCATACATCCCTTATAATAATATAAAATAAAAGGTATACCATGTGTGTTGTTACACTAAATGCACCAAAAATAACCAATGACAAATAAAATGTCTAGCTTTTCCTTCATGGAAATCTGGGTTCAAGCATGAGGACGTTGAATTTTTTGAAAACCAAATGTAATGATTTTCTTCATATTTGTCTTTTCATTCCAGGTACTGAACCTTAAGCATTGACACCTTCAAACCTCCAAAAAGTTGCACATTTTCGTCACTATGAGCAGTTCTCAGAATTTGTTGGGATTTTGTGTTGGCAACATGGCGAGTGCGAGCTCCACATCAACCGAACTTGCCTTAGCCTCCCTACAGTTTCCTGGGTGACACGCTGTGTGTCTCTTCCACACACTTCTTGCACTAAATGTGTATGCTCAATGACTCTGACAATTATATATTCCGCTTAGAGTGCTGTGCCCTGGCTATGAAGATTAATTGGTCCGTGAGATTTCACAAGTCCCTCTGCTTTCTGACACATCACTTCCATGAGCCTGGATATCTGTTAGAAAATGGAATCACGATTCATAAATTTGTTGTACTCAAGCTAATGTGTTAATGTGTTTTTACTACATCCACCATGATACACTACGAACAATCACTGCTTTTTTAATGTACACTATTATTTGGATTCCATTCCCTATTTATATACACACAAGAATTAAAAAGGTTGTATAATGTATGTGATTTGACACTGCCTAACCACATATATGTTTGTATGCAACAATGCTATCTTATACTTCCCTAGAGAGGCTCCTGGAATGTCAGGTGCATCAGGTTTACTGATCCATTGACTGATTCGGATTTCAGAGTCGTTTTTACAAGTTCATCTATCGCAGTTGGTTTGGGGCAGTGGCGGACCTCCTCCAGTAGCTCTAGCCTCGATTAGACAGTTTGCAACCTTGATCTGAGATCTTGACATCGTTTTCTGATTTCCTTCAATTGATCTTCACATCACACCAACAGAATTGATTTTTTCTGTATTGCTTTCCATATTTAATTCTTTTGTGATAAAGGCACTGTGAGGGATGATTTCCCAAAAGGTTTGTCATGGTGCCCAGCGCACTGCTCTGTCAATATTTACAGTTCTTGTCTTGAATATTTTATTTTACATTTCCTGGCCCCAGCCTCCTTCTCTGTGTCCTTTCTTGACATTCGATGTCTTTATCGGTGGATGCCACACACACAGGTCGATGTTGTTTGGATACTGTCCACAATCTCCAGCATGCACATGCTGCTGTTTCCAATTGAGCATCAATGTTCAGTTGTGAGGTCATCAGGCTATGTCAAAATACGACGGCCACTAATTCTGACAGAACTCACAATTATTGAAGTTGAAGAATGCGATTACCTTAGTAGCGCACCAAACAAACACTGATTCTCAAATTGTTGATGCAACTACTACTGTGCATTCTGAATAGAGATTTCCTAATTGCGAGGTGCTATTTGTCGCAATTAGGAAATCACACTCCAGTGCAGCAAATCTACTGGGCATCTACACTCCCTGCTCCATTATATACTAGTGACTAGGCACTTATAGGTAGTTTGAATCCCCCTTACCGTATTATATCCTAGGGACTTGCAGGGTCTCTCATTGCCAATTCTAATTATACGGAATTATAACATACTTTCAATCCAAACAGAGGCTGGTTAGCAGAGCCCATGGAGCTGTCAAAGTCACAAAACCAGCACCTAGTAGGCAAAATGGGGGCTAAAGGTGGGGGGGACGCTGCAAACATGCCCTGATTTCTCACAGTGCACAATTACTATGTATTTGCCTCTTTTACTGCATCTGTAATACAGCGTGGATGCAATGCCAGAAGGTTGCCTCATTTCCCTGGTCCTTTACTTGAACCGGACGCCACACTGGCAAACAGCTGGAGCAATTGCACTCTAAACTTGTATATACAACAACCAACTTCAAAACTCATCAAACTAAGAAGTATAAATGATGACAACATGTGTACTGAGCCCTGAAGAAGTTCTTGGCGGACGAAATACATTGGCTACTGTTCGATTGAGGTGATTTTAAGAAAAATGGAGATGAATAAAGATTTACTGAAAGAAGAAATTATCTTCACATCTGTTTATTGAGACTAGATGATGACATTGCTTGAAGTTACAAATTGTGTACAATAGACTCGAGTTTCACTATACACATTTAACAACTTTAGAATTGAGTGCTGAACCACTATCTTGTGTGTCGGGGCAGAGATGTTGGGGCCGATTCACAGAACTAACTTAAGACAAAATCCTAAACTTACTACTTTGGTATTCACAAAAGGCATTTAGTAGTAGTAAAGTTAGGATTTCGTCTTAAGTTTGATTTAAGACAAACTTAAGACAGACTTAAGAAAAACTTAAGACAGACTTTAAGACAGACTTAAGACAGACTTAAGACAAGCTGAAGACAAAATCCTAGCTTAAATCTGTCTTAAGTCTGTCTTAAGTTTGTCTTAAGTCAAACTTAAGACAAAATCCTAACTTTACTACTACTAAATGCCTTCTGTGAATACCAAGTTTATGATTTTGTCGTCAGTTAGTTCTGTGAATCGGGCCCGTTGTGACTACTGCTGAAGACCTTAATGTCTGCAAATACAGGATACTTGGTGGTAGTTTGGGAAAATATTAAAATTAGAAGCTGGTTCCCTAGCTGCTCTTCCATAGAGGGGGTAAAACCTTGGAAATTCAGTGTGGGCACGCTCCCTGCTTCACCAGTGGTGCAGCAGCATGGGCTTGCCAGAAGCTGGCTGGGAGCTGCAGACAGTGTTCATCATTATCCTCTCAGTGGAATAAATAATGTCTCGTAACCATCCTGCTTCCACATGACTGCAGGGGTTTGACATGGTCAATAAGACTAGAATTAGGGGCAGTTACCACTTCCCTGCCACAGGGACTGCTCCTGTTCGCCTCACTGCCATTATCAAATTCATATCCCTGCATGTGCAAAGTTATGTTAGCTCAGTTGTGTTATGTCATGTTGTTATGATGTGCTGTGTTATATTATATTGTGTTGTGTTGTGTTATGTTATGCTGTGCCATGCACAGAGGAATGTCATGTTGTTATGTTATGTTGTGTTGTGTTAGGTTGTGTTGTGGTATCCCATGTTATGTTAGTTATGTTATGTGTACAGCACACAAGTAACATTGGAGGGTATTCTGCCACTAAAGCTGCAGTTATATGGGCCGAGCCAGGCTCGGGGCTAAGGGAAGAGGCAGGGCTTCCGCTTCTTGGGGAATTCAAGAGCTAACGTACAAGGGCAATCGTCCCAGGCTTTATCAGCGAGATGGGATGAGGCGCAAACTCTTGATCTAGTCCTGTGTCTGAAGGAGGAGGAGGGCAAGTAGGAGTCTGGCTGAACAGAGATGTCTGGCAGGTTTGTGCAGGTAGATAATGTTGTTGAGGTACATAAGGCTGATGCTTATTTGCAGATAGGCAGTCAGTAGAGCTCTTTGAGGTGTAACGTAATATACATGCAGGTTGGTGGGTTGAGGATGAGGCTGGTGGCTGAGTTTTGTTAGCTCTGTGAGGTGTAACGTGCTATGCATGCAGGCTGGTAGGTTGAGGATGAGGCTGGTGGATGAGTTTTGTAAGGTCTGTGAGGTGTAATGTGCTATATATGCAGGCTGGTAGGTTGAGGATGAGGCTGGTGGCTGAGTTTTGAAAGGTATGTGAGGTGTAACATGCTTTGCAGGCAGGCTTGTAGGTTGGGACTGAGACTGGTGGCTGAGTTTTGTATGGTCTGCAAGGTGTAACATGCTTTGCACGCAGGCTGGTGGCTGCGTTTTGAAAGGTCTGTGAGGTGTAAAGTGATATGAGGATGAGGCTGGTGGCTGAGTTTTGTAAGGTCTGTGGGGTGTAACCTGCTATGCATGCAATCTAGTAGGTGGAGAACGAGGTGTGCCGATGAGTTTTCTAAGCTCTGTGAGATGTACCGTGCTATGCATGCAGGCTCGTAGGTGGAGAACAAGGCGTGCCGCTGAGTTTTGTAAGGTCTGTGAGGTATAACGTGCTATGTATACAGGCTGGTAGGTTGAGGATGAGGCTGGTGGCTGAGTTTTGTAAGGTCAGTGAGGTGTAACGTGCTATGCATGCAGGCTGGTGGGTTGAGGATGAGACTCGTGGCTGGTCTTTGTAAGGTCTGTGAGGAGTAAAGTGCTATGCAAGCAGGCTGGTGGGTTTAGGATGAGGCTGGTGGCTGAGTTTTGTAAGGTCTGTGAGGTGTAAAGTGCTATGCATGCAGGCTGGTGGTTTGAGGATGAGACTGGTGGCTGGTCTTTGTAAGGTCTGTGAGGTGTAACGTGCTATGCATACAGGCTGGTAGGTTGAAGATGAGGCTGGTGGCTGAGTTTTGTACGGTCTAATGGTGTAACGTGCTATGCATGCAGGCTGGTAGGTTGAGGAGGAAGCTGGTGGCTGAGTTTCGTAAGGTCTGTGAGGTGTAACGTGCTATGCATGCAGGCTGGTGGGTTGAGGATGAGGCTCGTGGCTGAGTTTTGTAAGGTCAGTGAGGTGTAACGTGCTATGCATGCAGGCTGGTGGGTTGAGGATGAGACAGGTGGCTGGTCTTTGTAAGGTCTGTGAGGTGTAACGTGCTTTGCATGCAGACTGGTAGGTTGAGGATGAGGCTGGTGGCTGAGTTTTGTAAGGTCAGTGAGCTGTAACGTCCTATGCATGCAAGCTGGTGGGTTGAGGATGAGACTGGTGGCTGGTCTTTGTAAGGTCTGTGAGGTGTAACCTGCTATGCATGCAGGCTGGTAGGTTGAGGATGAGACTGCTGGCTGGACTTTGTAAGGTCTGTTAGGTCAAACGTTCTATGCATGCAGGCTGGTGGGTTTAGGATGAGGCTGGTGGCTGAGTTTTGAAAGGTCTGTGAGGTATAATGTGCTTTGCATGCAGGCTGGTGGGTTGAGTATGAGACTGGTGTCTGGTCTTTGTAAGGTCTGTGAGGTGTAACGTGCTATGCATGCAGGCTGGTAGGTTGAGGATGAGGCTGGTGGCTAAGTTTTTTACAGTCTATGAGGTGTAACGTGCTGTGCATGCAGGCTGGTAGATTGAGGATGAAGCGCGTGGCTGAGATTTGTAAGGTTTGTGAGGTGTAACATGCTATGCATGCCGGCTGGTGTGTTGAGGATGAGACTGGTGGCTGAGATTTGTAAGGTCTGTGAGGTGGAACGTGCTATGCATGCAGGCTGGTAGGTTAAGTATGAGGCTGGTGGCTGAGTTTTGTAAAGTAAAGTAAAGTCCACATTTGTAAAGCGCACAATCACCCGTAAGGGTCTCTAGGCGCTGGGGGCCGTCGGGAAGATTAAGCGAGCTATTGCCCAGAGTCACATGGTGCTGGGCTAACCTGCCGCCGGAGCCGGGGATCGAACCGTGGTCCCCAGATTCCAGCGTCAGTCGCCCTGGCCGCGGCGCCACACCTCTCCAAAGGTAAGGTCTATGAGGTGTAACGTGCTATGCATGCAGGCTCGGGGGTTGAGGATGATACTGGTGGCTGAGTTTTGTAAGATCTGTGAGGTGGAACGTGCTATGCATGCAGGCTGGTAGGTTAAGTATGAGGCTGGTGGCTGAGTTTTGTAAGATCTGTGAGGTGGAACGTGCTATGCATGCAGGCTTATGTGTTGAGGATGAGGCTGGTGGCAGAGTTTTGTAAGGTCTGTGAGGTGTAACATGCTATGCATGCAGGCTGGAAGGTTGAGAACGACGTGTATCGCGGACTTTTGTAAGGTCTGTGAGGTGTAACGTGCTATGCAGGCAGGTTGGTGGGTGGAGGATGAGACTGGTGGCTGAGTTGTGTACAGTCTATGAGGTGTAACATGCTATGAGTATGAGGCTGGTGGCGTAGTTTTGTAAGGTCTGTAAAGTGTAACGTAATATGCATGCAGGCTGGTGGGTTGAGGATGAGGCTGGTGGCTGAGTTTTGTAAGGTCAGTGAAGTGTAACGTGCTGTGCATGCAGGCTGGTGGGTTGAGGACGAGACTGGTGGCTGAGTTTTGTAAGGTCTTTGAGGTGTAACGTGCTATGCATGCAGGCTTTTAGATGGAGGACGAGGCTGGTGGCTGAGTTTTGTAAGGTCTTTGAGGTGTAACGTGCTATGCATGCAGGCTGGTACGTTAAGGACGAGGCTGGTGGCTGAGTTTTGTAAGGTCTGTGAGGTGTAACGTGCTATGCAGGCAGGCATGTAGTATGAGAATGAGACTGGTGGCTGAGTTTTGTACGGTCTGCCAGGCGTGATGTGCTATACATGCAGGCTGGTAGGTTGAGGACGAGGCTGGTGGCTGAGTTTTGTAAGGTCTGAGGTGTAACGTGCTATACATGCAGGCTGCTACGTTAAGGACGAGGCTGTTGGCTGAGTTTTGTAAGGTCTGTGAGGTGTAACGTGTTATCCATGTAGGCTGGTGGGTAGAGGATGAGGCTGGTGGCTAAGTTTTGTAAGGTCTAGGAGGTGTACCGTGCTGTGCAGGCAGGCTTGTAGGTTGAGGATGAGACTGGTGGCTGAGTTTTGTATGGTATGTGAGACGTAACGTGCTATGCATGCAGGCTGGTAGGTTGAGGACGAGGCAGGTGGCTGAGTTTTGTAAGGTCTGAGGTGTAACATGCTATACATGCAGGCTGCTACGTTAAGGACGAGGCTGTTGGCTGAGTTTTGTAAGGTCTGTGAGGTGTAACGTGTTATCCATGCAGGCTGGTGGGTAGAGGATGAGGCTGATGGCTAAGTTTTGTAAGGTCTAGGAGGTGTACCGTGCTGTGCAGGCAGGCTTGTAGGTTGAGGATGAGACTGGTGGCTGAGTTTTGTATGGTATGTGAGACGTAACGTGCTGTGCATGCAGGCTGGTGGGTTGAGGACGAGACTGGTGGCTGAGTTTTGTAAGGTCTTTGAGGTGTAACGTGCTATGCATGCAGGCTTTTAGATGGAGGACGAGGCTGGTGGCTGAGTTTTGTAATGTCTTTGAGGTGTAACGTGCTATGCATGCAGGCTGGTACGTTAAGGACGAGGCTGGTGGCTGAGTTTTGTAAGGTCTGTGAGGTGTAACGTGCTATGCAGGCAGGCATGTAGTATGAGAATGAGACTGGTGGCTGAGTTTTGTACGGTCTGCCAGGCGTGATGTGCTATACATGCAGGCTGGTAGGTTGAGGACGAGGCTGGTGGCTGAGTTTTGTAAGGTCTGAGGTGTAACGTGCTATACATGCAGGCTGCTACGTTAAGGACGAGGCTGTTGGCTGAGTTTTGTAAGGTCTGTGAGGTGTAACGTGTTATCCATGCAGGCTGGTGGGTAGAGGATGAGGCTGGTGGCTAAGTTTTGTAAGGTCTAGGAGGTGTACCGTGCTGTGCAGGCAGGCTTGTAGGTTGAGGATGAGACTGGTGGCTGAGTTTTGTATGGTATGTGAGACGTAACGTGCTATGCATGCAGGCTGGTAGGTTGAGGACGAGGCAGGTGGCTGAGTTTGTAAGGTCTGTGAGGTGTAATGTGCTATACATTAACCCTGGGCGAAGCACGACGCTACTCTCGCGTAGTTGGTGAAGTTTCCGCTACTTTGCACTATGCGAACTGCACGTAGCACAGTGGAAACACTCGTAGCGTAGTGCAGCTGTCATTTTTTTGCTTGCTCGCGGTCCTTAATGCCAAGTTGGTGATCGCGAGCAAGCAAAATGACATTCCGGTGAGATTTTATTTCTTGATCACGATCAGCAACATCAAGTTGCTGATCGCGAGCGTGAAAAATAAACCTCCCAGTGAGATTCTCAACGCGGGGAGGTCAGGTTTCTCATTGCGAGCAGTAGCGAATGCTCGCAATCGCTCGCGATGAGAAACTATCAGTCCGCGTTGAGAAAGCTGCAGCTCGGGTAAAAATCTACTTGAGCGGTAGAAAACTACAGCTCGCACTGTGGAAGATGCCATTTTCAATGATTGCACAGTGCCGGATGCTTGTCCGCACTGTGCAAACATTGAAAACGGCATCTTGCACAGTGCGAACAGGGTATTGAGCAGTTCACGTAGTGCTATGCGTAGCTGGCGTAGTGCGAAGTGCACTTCGCATAGTTACGCATAGCGCTACTTCGCGAACTACGCCCATGGTTACTATGCATGCAGGCTGTTGGGTTGAGGATGAAACTGGTGGCTGGGTTTTGTACAGTCTGTGAGATGTAACGTGCTATGCATGCAGGCTGGTAGGTTGAGGATGAGGCTGGTGGATGAGTTTTGTAAGGTCTGTGAGGTGTAACATGCTATGCATGCAGGCTGGAAGGTTGAGAACGACGTGTTTTGCTTAGTTTTGTAAGGTCTGTGAGGTGTAACGTGCTATGAGGATGAGGCTGGTGGCTGAGTTTTGTACGGTCTGTGAGGTGTAACCTACTATGCAGGCAGGTTGGTGGGTGGAGGATGAGACTGGTGGCTGAGTTGTGTACAGTCTATGAGGTGTAACATGCTATGAGTATGAGGCTGGTGGCGTAGTTTTGTAAGGTCTGTAAAGTGTAACGTAATATGCATGCAGGCTGGTGGGTTTAGGATGAGGCTAGTGGCTGAGTTTTGTAAGGTCTGTGAGGTGTAACGTGCTATGCATGCAGGCTGGTATGTTGAGGACGAGACTGGTGGCTGAGTTTTGTAAGGTCTTTCAGGTGTAATGTGCTATGCATGCAGGCTTTTGGATTGAGGATGAGGCTGGTGCCTGAGTTTTATTTATTTTTATTTTATTTTATTTTTGGCATTTATAAAGCGCAACAAATACCCGTAGGCGTCTCGGCGCTGTCAATTCAGAATTGTTCACAATGAAGGGTAGGGAGACAATAGGTTTATTGGTCGAACAGCCATGTCTTCAAAAGTCTGCGGAACTGAAGAAGTGAGGAGCTCGTCCTGATGTTTTGAGGAAGAGGGTTCCACAGCTTGGGTGCTGCCACTAAAAAGCGGCGGTCACCCCAAGACACTGTTTTGGATTGTGGGATCACTAGTTGATGTAGAGTGGAGGAGCGAAGCTGTCTGCCGGGAATGTAGGGTTTCAGTTGATCCTTGAGATAGTGAGGTCCTTGATTGTTAAGTGCCTTGTAAACTATGCACAAGGACTTGAACTTTATTCTATTTCGGATCATAAGCCAGTGGTGTTCTTTTATAGTTACGGTTATGGCATCAAATTTATTTATTCCAGATAGCAGACGTGCGGCCGCGTTCTGTATTGATTGTAATTTCCTTGTGACCCTGACCTGGGCGTTAAGGAATAGCCCATTGCAGTAATCGAGAGACGATAAAACAAGGGAGCTGACCAGAGTTTTAGTCGCTGCCTCCGGAAGAAAGGGGCGAATTTTCCTAATCATTCTAAGCTTGTAGTGGGCCGTGGAGGCTACTTTGTTAGCATGGTCCATAAAATTCAGAATATGTGTGTAACCTGCACACCACAATCTGTAACCTGTACTCTGATGTTTTAACAAAAATGGTGCAGACCTGCTCCCTGACTAACCCCTGTCAGGTTTCTATAACAACTGGATACACAGACAACTGTGTCTAGTGCAGGAATGCACTGTTCAAATTTGCTTTAGTGCACTGCGTTTTCTCAGTATTTCTTAAAACGTATACCAAAATGTACCAAAAATATCAGCATAACCAATTAAATCAACATCAATTATACTTTCTTATACACGTGATGATAACAGAACAACGACTCAATCATGCTATAAAGTTCATTATTTTTTAGAGATTCATAAATGTTCAATTCCTTCTTTTTTTCGGACCTATTTAGTAATTCAATATCATTGCAAATACATTTCAAATGTTCATGACAAACGTCCGTTCAATACGAAAATACTGCTAGCTTCATCTGTGTTTTCGTTGATTCCCAATGCATTTCGATGCCACTGCATCTTCGTCAGGGGAATGAACTGTATAAACAAATAATAATAGCCATATGTCCTAAGTGAATCAATATCATTTTTAGAAAACATTTCAAACAGGTTATCTCATAGGCATTCTTCTCAAAGATAGAATACAACTCTATTTTATCCAAACACACTACCCTCCCAAGCATGAATATGTTATTAATACTGTGGTCTTCCCTATACATGCTATTAGGTTCAAGCAAGTGTAATCAACGTGTATGTTATCTGAGTGCAAGAACATGAACATAGAGAAAAAATTCAAATAAAACGTACCCTCTCAACAAGCCCTGATGTTTATATCCTCTATCAACAGATGAACTGTCTGACCTGCAAGCCAAAGTGAAGCTTACGTGAATAAACAGTAGTAATCGGCTATCTACCATATTTAGATTATATAGGTTATTCTCTTACTCACTGCTTTCTAGGCGATCGAATCAAGCCTTCAGTTTGCACTTTTCTTTCGTTCTGGAAAAACGAATAACCCACGTTACTGGTGTAAACATATTTGTGTTTACTTTCAAAATATACTGTCTTGTTCGTAAGGCTCCACTTATAAAAACAGTTACCGTGTCTATTCCTCCGTTCTTCACACACTAATGTCCTCGATCCTTCCAAAAGCAGAAAAAGCCGCGATGCAACGCGCCATGCCGGGCTGCATTTATGCCCGTCATCACCAGTGGACCATTGTCCCCGCCCCCTCCTCGTCACTAGCGCATTCGAAAAAGGTTGGACGAAAACACGAAAAACAACAGTGTATTCGGAACCGCGTTATGGGTTCAGAAATATTTGTGGGTAAACCAATAAAATATCGTTTCAAAGAGTGAAATTAAAACCCACGATGTTCGTGTTTACTAGTTGTACGCAAAAAGACCCGCCCATCCCTAATCATAGAAAGAGGACTCTCCTGTCTACCTCGACCCAAAGGCCACTCACTGTGCGTACATATGTCCGTCTTATGTACTTTAGCATGTGTCCCTGCTATGCCTGACGTGTGGCGCTTTTAATGAAAGGAAATGATGATAATGATGAAAATAAATAAAAATAGAAATAAAAATGAAAAATGAAAAATGAAAAATGAAAAATGAATATGAAGAAATTTAAAAGTGTAATGTGTTCAGTGTACACTACGTTGTTAACACTTGTCTGAAACCCAATCCTGTATTCACACCTTTCTCATTTCCACAGCAGTTCATATAATCATTTATAGGTAACATGCAAATTCAATTTGGTCATTGAGCCCACCCGGTTTCACGGTGTTTAAATATCTCATCCAAAATGTCTCTCTCTGGGCTATTCTTATGGTGGGGTCCACATGGGGTTCGACCAACACCTGCTCTAGTACAGTGAATTTTAATTGGGGAATGGTGTGTTGTCTTTCTTTCCAGTGTTGCGCCAAACTTGACTTCTCCTGCCCTAGTCTTATGTTGGATTTGTGCTCTGTGATCCTTATCTTGATTTTTCTTGATGTGCGTCCTACGTAAACTAAACCACACGGGCATTTGATGGCGTATATCACAGAACTGGTGTTACAGTCTGAAGTGTGTCTGTGTTTTATCTGTTTTCCTGTATGTGGGTGTGCAAAAGTCTCTCCCATCTGTACATTTCCACAGTGACCGCAGTTATAACACTTGCGCATTCCTTTGGCCTTCTCTTGCGGGACCTTCATGTTTTTCTGTTTCAATAGTTCTTTCAGGTTTTTTGGTCTTGATAGTGCGAATATCGGTTTGTCAACAAAAACAGTCCTGAAATCTTCCTCTTGTTCAATCAACTCCCACCTTTTCAGTATACTTTTCTTAATCTTCGGTGTGAGCGTCGATTGCTTCAGCACACATACTTCTCTCCTTGATGGAGTCTTTTGAACCTTCTGTAATAAAGCTTGTCTTGTTTTTGATGTAGCTTTCTGTTTTGCCTCTCTGAGTACCTGTTCTGGGTACCCTCTCTTACTGTATTGTTGCGCCATTTCCTCTATGTCCTCCATCGCTTTTGATTCGTCACTACTAATTCTCCTGATTCTAGTGAACTGTGAAAATGGCAGATGGTTTTTCAAACTGGTTGAGTGAAAGCTGGAGTAATGTAATGCATTGTTTCTATCAGTTGGCTTTTTGAAAAGTGTGGTTATGATTTTATCTCCTTCCTTGGTTAAGGTGATATCCAAAAAGTTCACAGTGTTCTGGTCAATATTTTTAGTGAATTTGATCATGGGATGACATCCATTCAGGGTCTCAAAGGCTCCTTCCAGCTGTACCTTTGTTCCTTGCCAAATTATCAAGATGTCATCTATATAGCGAACATACAGTCTTAAATGTTCCGTCCAATTCGATTTTTCCAGAATATGTGTCTGTTCAAATTTGGCCATAAAGATATTTGCGTATGTCGGCGCCCCCGTAAATCCCATTGACGTTCCCGTCTTCTGAAGGTAGAACCTAGACTGCCACGAAAAGTATCCATGATAGAGACAAAATTGTAGAATTTCCAGTAGAAAAATGTTTAGTGACTCCTCATATTCACTTCTTAACAGCATCCACTCCACTGCTTCTATTCCCTCTCCATGGGGAATTGATGTATAAAGTGCTGTCACGTCAATAGTGGCTAACCATGTTTCACAATCGTTCGAAATTGTCACACTGCTGAGTTTGTTGAGGCAGTCCGTGGTATCCTGTATATGCGATGCCCAACTTTGTACCAAAGGTTGCAGATAATGATCTAAAAATCTACCTATTGGTTCATGAAGTGAGCCGCAACCTGCCACAATGGGGCGGAAGGGAGGGTCTCGAGCATTCTTGTGCAGTTTGGGTAGCATGTAGATGTGAGGTCTCTTTGGATATTCTGTGATCAGATACCTATAGGTCTTATCGTTGATCCATCCTAGGTCCTTTGCTTTCTTCAGAATGTCATGTAATGTAGTTTGGAAAATCGTGGTTGGGTCTGTATCCAGAGCAATATATGTGTCAGTGTCCTCCACATGAGATGAAACCTTTTGATTATAGTAGACGGTATCCATCACCACTAAGGCTCCTCCCTTGTCTGCTGCTTGAAATGTTAGATCATGGTTATCCCTTAAGTTCTTTAAGGTTGTCAATTCTGAGTATGTTAAGTTCATGTATTTAGGTGCACTCTTATGTATCTCCGTCAGGTCTTTTTTCACCAATAACTCAAATAGGTCCAGAGTCTTGTGTGATGTCGGAGGGACGAATGTGCTTTTTGGTTTGAAAACCTTCGTAGGGGCATCAGTGTCGGGTACTTGAGGTAGGTTGTAAAAGAACCATCTTAGGCGAAGTTTCCTTGTGAATTTGTACAATGCTACTTCCGTCTCCAGTGGGTTAGTGTTGTATGTCGGTACGAAAGACATCCCTTCATGAACCAATAGTTAGATTTTTAGATCATTATCTGCAACCTTTGGTACAAAGTTGGGTATCGCATATACAGGATACCACGGACTGCCTCAACAAACTCAGCAGTGTGACAATTTCGAACGATTGTGAAACATGGTTAGCCACTATTGACGTGACAGCACTTTATACATCAATTCCCCATGGAGAGGGAATAGAAGCAGTGGAGTGGATGCTGTTAAGAAGTGAATATGAGGAGTCACTAAACATTTTTCTACTGGAAATTCTACAATTTTGTCTCTATCATGGATACTTTTCGTGGCAGTCTAGGTTCTACCTTCAGAAGACGGGAACGTCAATGGGATTTACGGGGGCGCCGACATACGCAAATATCTTTATGGCCAAATTTGAACAGACACATATTCTGGAAAAATCGAATTGGACGGAACATTTAAGACTGTATGTTCGCTATATAGATGACATCTTGATAATTTGGCAAGGAACAAAGGTACAGCTGGAAGGAGCCATTGAGACCCTGAATGGATGTCATCCCATGATCAAATTCACTAAAAATATTGACCAGAACACTGTGAACTTTTTGGATATCACCTTAACCAAGGAAGGAGATAAAATCATAACCACACTTTTCAAAAAGCCAACTGATAGAAACAATGCATTACATTACTCCAGCTTTCACTCAACCAGTTTGAAAAACCATCTGCCATTTTCACAGTTCACTAGAATCAGGAGAATTAGTAGTGACGAATCAAAAGCGATGGAGGACATAGAGGAAATGGCGCAACAATACAGTAAGAGAGGGTACCCAGAACAGGTACTCAGAGAGGCAAAACAGAAAGCTACATCAAAAACAAGACAAGCTTTATTACAGAAGGTTCAAAAGACTCCATCAAGGAGAGAAGTATGTGTGCTGAAGCAATCGACGCTCACACCGAAGATTAAGAAAAGTATACTGAAAAGGTGGGAGTTGATTGAACAAGAGGAAGATTTCAGGACTGTTTTTGTTGACAAACCGATATTCGCACTATCAAGACCAAAAAACCTGAAAGAACTATTGAAACAGAAAAACATGAAGGTCCCGCAAGAGAAGGCCAAAGGAATGCGCAAGTGTTATAACTGCGGTCACTGTGGAAATGTACAGATGGGAGAGACTTTTGCACACCCACATACAGGAAAACAGATAAAACTCAGACACACTTCAGACTGTAACACCAGTTCTGTGATATACGCCATCAAATGCCCGTGTGGTTTAGTTTACGTAGGACGCACATCAAGAAAAATCAAGATAAGGATCACAGAGCACAAATCCAACATAAGACTAGGGCAGGAGAAGTCAAGTTTGGCGCAACACTGGAAAGAAAGACAACACACCATTCCCCAATTAAAATTCACTGTACTAGAGCAGGTGTTGGTCGAACCCCATGTGGACCCCACCATAAGAATAGCCCAGAGAGAGACATTTTGGATGAGATATTTAAACACCGTGAAACCGGGTGGGCTCAATGACCAAATTGAATTTGCATGTTACCTATAAATGATTATATGAACTGCTGTGGAAATGAGAAAGGTGTGAATACAGGATTGGGTTTCAGACAAGTGTTAACAACGTAGTGTACACTGAACACATTACACTTTTTAATTTCTTCATATTAATTTTTCATTTTTCATTTTTCATTTTTATTTCTATTTTTATTTATTTTCATCATTATCATCATTTCCTTTCATTAAAAGCGCCACACGTCAGGCATAGCAGGGACACATGCTAAAGTACATAAGACGGACATATGTACGCACAGTGAGTGGCCTTTGGGTCGAGGTAGACAGGAGAGTCCTCTTTCTATGATTAGGGATGGGCGGGTCTTTTTGCGTACAACTAGTAAACACGAACATCGTGGGTTTTAATTTCACTCTTGTGAACGATATTTTATTGGTTTACCCACAAATATTTCTGAACCCATAACACGGTTCCGAATACACTGTTGTTTTTCGTGTTTTCGTCCAACCTTTTTCGAATGCGCTAGTGACGAGGAGGGGGCGGGGACAATGGTCCACTGGTGATGACGGGTTTAAATGCAGCCCGGCATGGCGCGTTGCATCGCGGCTTTTTCTGCTTTTGGAAGGATCGAGGACATTAGTGTGTGAAGAACGGAGGAATAGACACGGCAACTGTTTTTATAAGTGGAGCCTTACGAACAAGACAGTATATTTTGAAAGTAAACACAAATATGTTTACACCAGTAACGTGGGTTATTCGTTTTTCCAGAACGAAAGAAAAGTGCAAACTGAAGGCTTGATTCGATCGCCTAGAAAGCAGTGAGTAAGAGAATAACCTATATAATCTAAATATGGTAGATAGCCGATTACTACTGTTTATTCACGTAAGCTTCACTTTGGCTTGCAGGTCAGACAGTTCATCTGTTGATAGAGGATATAAATATCAGGGCTTGTTGAGAGGGTACGTTTTATTTGAATTTTTTCTCTATGTTCATGTTCTTGCACTCAGATAACATACACGTTGATTACACTTGCTTGAACCTAATAGCATGTATAGGGAAGACCACAGTATTAATAACATATTCATGCTTGGGAGGGTAGTGTGTTTGGATAAAATAGAGTTGTATTCTATCTTTGAGAAGAATGCCTATGAGATAACCTGTTTGAAATGTTTTCTAAAAATGATATTGATTCACTTAGGACATATGGCTATTATTATTTGTTTATACAGTTCATTCCCCTGACGAAGATGCAGTGGCATCGAAATGCATTGGGAATCAACGAAAACACAGATGAAGCTAGCAGTATTTTCATATTGAACGGACGTTTGTCATGAACATTTGAAATGTATTTGCAATGGTATTGAATTGCTAAATAGGTCCGAAAAAAAGAAGGAATTGAACATTTATGAATCTCTATAAAATAATGAACTTTATAGCATGATTGAGTCGTTGTTCTGTTATCATCACGTGTATAAGAAAGTATAATTGATGTTGATTTAATTGGTTATGCTGATATTTTTGGTACATTTTGGTATACGTTTTAAGAAATACTGAGAAAACGCAGTGCACTAAAGCAAATTTGAACCGTGCATTCCTGCACTAGACACAGTTGTGTCTGTGTATCCAGTTGCCATAAAATTCAGACCCTCGTCGAAAATGACTCCCAGATTTCTGACTTTGGATGTCGGGGTGGGGGGTGAGCCAAAGGCTTCTGGCCACCAGCACGCAGGCCAGGCTGGTGACAGAGGTCCGAAGATTACTACCTCCGTTTTTTCTGAGTTCAACTTAAGTCAGTTTGTGGCCATCCATTCTTTAATTTCTAGCATGCCATTTTTGAAATTTTGAGCCACGTGTCCTCCATCACCTTTAATGGCCAATACCAGCTGTGTATCGTCCGCATAGGATGTTAGGCTCATCCCATGTCCTTTGATGACGTTAGCAAGGTCCGACACATAGATATTGAATAGTGTCGGACTCAGGGATGAGCCTTGGGGAACTCCACATGGCAGCGAGAGTTTAGCAGATTGAAAAGGTCCTAGAGTAACCGCTTGTGTTCTCGTTGCTAAAAAAAGAGGCCAGCAGGTCTCTAGCGGCATGACAGATGCCCAGCTTCCCGACACGGTCGACCAAGATGTTGTGGTCGACCGTGTCGAATGCCGCTGAGAGATCCAGTAATACCAGGATTGCTGTCCCTCCCTGATCCCGGATGACTCTAATGTCGTACACGGCTTCAATAAGAGCCGTTTCGGTCCCGTGATATTTCCGGAAACCGAACTGAGTATCATCCAGCAGTCGATGTCTCTATATATTCTGCTAATTGAGAGTTCATAGCCTTTTCCAGCACTTTGGCTAAAAAAGGGAGACTTGCAATGGGCCTATAATTTTTCAGTTCGTTTTTGTCTAAACCTGTTTTTTTTAGTAAAGGTTTTAGTAAAGTTTGTTTTAACGAATTGGGGTAAATAGCTGATAACAATATGGAGTTGCACACCTGTGTAATTACTGGGATAACAGACTCCATAACTGGTGGGAGGACTGAGAAGGGGCATGGATCAAGAGCAGAGCCTGTTTTAATTGTGGAGACCATAATCCTAGTGCGGTCATCTGTCAATGCGTGAAAGCAGGGAAAGGCATTTCCGTGAGGCGAGCTGAGGGGAGCTGCACTTGCCGTGGAGGGTTTAGAAGTGAAGGCCTGGTATATGTCGTCCACCTTGGTAAAGAAGAATTTAGCCAAGGCGTCACATAGTACTTGTGATGGGGCAGGGATAAGGTCCGGTGCGCTCCCTGACAGGGTTTTCGTGATGTCACGTAGTCGCTTACATGAGTTTTTAGCTTTGTCGATTTGATCGGTATAGAAAACTTTTTTGGCTTTGATGATCATAGACTTGTATAACGCCAAAGAATCTTTGTAACGTTTCATGCTTGCCGCATCATAAGATTTTCTCCAACACCTTTCCATATTCCTGTTTGTTGGAACCTAAATATGTCAGGTCACCTAGGGTAGCCTGGCCTAGGGTAAGACACTATCACTTAGAGGCACATGTGTAAAGGTTGCAAACCACCCAGCAGTAAATCAACGCAATTTCACTCAAAAAGGACGCTACACCAATGTTTAGAAAAATATGAGCTTGTTTATAAAAATAATCTTTGATCTCTTGTCTTTAGAATTCACAGCTTATTACATTACAGTTTGACATGGAAATACTCTCAAAGTTGCTAACTTAAATCATTAATCAGCACCAACAGCACATTACAATAGACTCCAAAATTTGTTAGACTTGACTTCTGTGAAGTGTTTTATACTTTTAAAGGAATATTTTCTAGATTTGGCTCCTTCATAAATACAGGCTAGCATATACAGCTTCTCAACTCTAACTTCCCTCCTTCTGCCTGTAATCAGGGCTATTTGGCCACTTCAGATACTTCTGGCAGTAATTTTCAAGAGTTCAATTCAACCTTCAGTTGTTTCCCAAGGTTTTACAGAGTATATGCAATCAACCTCTCTTAGTCATCGACTGTTATCTAGCCCAATTCCTTATAGGCCTGACTACATGAGGACAGTTTAGTCGCTGTTTATAAGTCCTCCCCACTCCAAGCTTTGGGGGAGAATCTTCACTCTCACCAGTTACCAAAAGGATTGCAGATCTCCTCCGTTACTTTCCCTCCCTCTCCTCACCTATTCCGCTACTTTGGCTGGCTTCCGGCCAGTGAATCGGCCCTGCAAGCGGAAGGGTTCAGTCCTGTTACCACAAGTGCCAGGGATCTCAGCGTTGGTTCTCCCGGGGGTGGGAAGGGCTCCGCTCCCGTCCCCTGTCAGCCGCTCCTCTCGCGGAGCTCCCGCGAAGGGGTTTCCCCACAGACTCCTCCGGTGCTTCTCCTCACCTCTCCTTCGCGCCGGTCGAGGGAAGCACTACTCCTCCTGACATGCGCGGGACGCCCGCGCTGGCACCGCCTCTCGCCTCGGGCCTCAGGACACTCCCACCGGACCCACCTCCACTGCGCTGACACCAAGGAGAGACGCTTCTCCCTCTCCTCCACGCAGAAGCGGTACCAGGACACTACCGCTCGACGGCTTCTCCGAGCCTCTCTGCCATAAACCAGGAATCCGCTGGAGGTGAAGGCAGGGGGCGCCCGGCAGGGGCACGATAATTTCCCTCAGTACCCACAGGATTTTGACACAAGCGAGGGTAAGGAGAAATTCGGGAGTCGAGTTGCTCTGGGGCACTATCCTTAATATCGTCCCAGTGCAGGATTATCACTCTGGAGATCTCAAGACAGTTCAGACCCACGTTACCAGAGGAAGGGGTATTGATTGGAAGGGCTAGATGGTACTCCCCTTCTTCTTAGCAACCCTCAACAGAGTCTGTCTACAGTCTTTTCCAGCTAGGCAGAGGACTGCGCTCCACAGCGTCACAGTCTCCTCCTTCTCACACCCCCGTACTTCCAGACTAGGGGTTGGTCAGGCGCCCAGGGTCTCCAGTAATCCCAAGCAGCGGGGACAAGTCAAGTAATCCAAAGGGAGGAAGGGTGGTGAATCAATAAGGCAGCGTCCTTAGACTAGGAGGTCAACCCTTTGACTATCCTACCCCCACCTTCTGCTACAGCCTGTCCTCCTGCTGACTCTCTCTGGTAAGACAAAATGGCTGACCAGCATTCCGCCTTTTATAGGCTGACCCTCAGAGGTCCAGAAGGGACCAGAAGGTTCTGGAATGCCCTACTCTATCCTATGGGGCAGGTTCTAGGTTTGTCAGTGGTGACAGTTGGTAGCCACCATTTTGTGACTCCAAGGGAATTTCTGTCAGGAAAGGCCTCTAGGCCTGAGGTTAAGAACTATGAGGGCGAAAGAGCACCTATCCCCTAGACCAACACCTTGAAAAATCTAGTAGACACAAAAATAAATAAAGGCATGAGGGGCTAAAAGGGGACAAAATAAATAATAAATTAGAGGGACTACGCAAAAGGCCAGACAGGTCTAACACGCGTCCCCCCCAGCTGAAAGTGGGGAGAGCTACCCAACCCCTTGGGTGTCCTCATCACTAAGGCGGAAATACCTGGAAAGACCGTCTGCATTGGCGTAGTCCACTGCAGGTCGATGTTCCACCCGGAAGTCCATTCCCTGTAGGGAGATGGACCACCTCAACAGCTTGGGATTCTCCCCCTTCATCTGCATTAGCCAACGAAGGGGTCGGTGGTCAGTCTGAACCAGGAAGTGCGAGCCAAACAGGTATGGCCGCAGCTTCTTCAGAGCCCACACCACCGCGAAAGCTTCCCTCTCAATTGCACTCCACTTCTGTTCCCGGGGAAGCAGTCTCCTGGATAAGAAGACTACAGGCTGATCCAGGCCCTCTTCATTCAGTTGCGATAACACTGCCCCAATGCCATGTTCTGATGCATCTGTCTGGACAATGAACTCCTTGGAGAAGTCTGGGGCCCTCAGGACCGGTGCTGCACACATTACCTGCTTCAGTTTCTCAAAAGCTTGCTGACAAGCGTTCGTCCAAACTACCCGTCGAGGTTGTTTCTTGGAGGTGAGCTCTGTGAGGGGCGCTACAATAGTGCCATACCCCTTCACAAAGCGACGGTAGTAGCCTGTGAGGCCCAGGAAAGCTCGGACCTCAGTCTGTGTCTTGGGGGGTTCCCAGGCCATGATTGCCTCAATCTTTGCCTGCAGGGGCTGCACTGTCCCCCTACCCACCAAGTGTCCAAGGTACACAACCGACCCCTGCCCAATCTGGCATTTGCTGGCCTTGATTGTCAATCCAGCTTGTTTCAGGGCCTGGAGAACTGCTTGCAAATGTTGCAAATGGTCCTCCCAACTGCTACTGAAGACAGCAATGTCATCCAGGTAGGCAGCGGAGAAACTCTCCATTCCAGAGAGGACCTGATTCACCAGCCGCTGAAATGTGGCAGGGGCATTTTTGAGCCCAAAGGGCATCACACAAAATTGGAAGTGTCCCTCAGGCGTGGAGAAGGCTGACCTTTCCTTTGCTCCATCTGTCAAGGAGATCTGCCAGTACCCTGAAGTGAGGTCAAAGGTACTTAGGTATTGGGCAGCTCCTAGTCGGTCAATTAATTCATCCGCCCTAGGGATCGGATGAGTATCAGTCTTTGTAACTGAGTTCAGTCCCCGGTAATCCACACAGAACCTCAGTTCTGGTGTGGTGCCTGGTGGAGCGGGTTTTGGCACTAGCACCACCGGGCTGGACCAAGGGCTGCTGGAAGGTTCTATAACTCCTAGCTCTAGCATCTTGGCAACCTCTCCATGGATGCTAGCCTTCACCTTGTCGGACAGCCGGTAGGTCTTTGACTTCACTGGTGGGCGGTCCCCTGTGTCCACATCATGGGTACACAGGTGAGTCCTTCCCGGGACAAGGGAGAACAACGTAGAGTACTGCTCCAGTATCTGGCGGCAGTCCTCCCGCTGTTTAGGAGTTAGAGTGGGAGAGAGAATCACTCCCTCCACTGATCCATCCTTCTCTTGAGACGAGAACAAGTATGGGAGAGGTTCGCTTTCCGCTTCCTCTCCCCCATCAGTCACCATCATTAAGATGACCTCGGGCCTCTCATGGTGGGGTTTGAGTCGGTTGGCATGCAGCACCTGTAGGGGCTGTCGAGGGGTCTTAAGGTCCACCAGGTATGTGGCCTTACCCTTCTTTTCCAACACTTCAAATGGGCCGGTCCAGCGATCCTGGAGGGCACTAAGCTCTCCAGGTTCCATCACCCACACTTTCTGGCCAGGCTCCAATTCCACCTGGTGAGCGTTGTGGTCATACCACTCTTTCATGACTGCCTGGCTGGCCTCCAAGTTGTCAGAAGCTTGCTTCCACAATTTCGCCATTTGGCTCTTGAAGGCCAGCATGTAGCTCACCACATCCTGGGGGGGTTTCCTGGGAGACTTCTCCCAACCATCCTTCACCAGGCTGAGAGGACCACGTACAGGGTGCCCATACAGAAGTTCAAAGGGGCTGAAGCCCACTCCCTTCTGTGGCACTTCCCTGTAGGAGAATAGCAAACAGGGTAGGAGGACGTCCCATTTCCTCCGCAGGCTTTCGGGCAGACTTCTGATCATGCCCTTCAAGGTTTTGTTGAACCTCTCAACCAGTCCATTCGACTGGGGGTGATAAGGAGTGGTGAACCGGTAGGTCACTCCACACTCCTTCCACATTGCCCGCATGTAAGCTGACATAAAGTTGGTCCCCCTGTCAGACACAACTTCTTTGGGGAAACCCACTCGGGTAAAGATCCCCATTAGGGCCCTAGCCACCACAGGTGCAGTGACAGTCCTTAGGGGAATTGCCTCTGGATACCGTGTGGCATGATCCACCAGGACCAGGGTGAACCTGTGACCAGCTGTTGTTGGTGGATCCAATGGCCCTACAATGTCGATGCCCACCCTTTCAAAGGGGGTGCTAACGACGGGAAGTGGTTCCAGAGGAGCTTTCAGCTTCACCCCTGTTTTCCCACTGGCCTGGCAGGATACACATGTCCGACAGTAGGTGTTGTACGCCACTTTCATCTGAGGCCAGTAAAAGTGGAGGACAAGTCGAGCAAAGGTCTTGTCCTGACCTAAGTGTCCTGCCAAGGGTATAGCATGAGCCAATTCCAGCAGAAAGGCTCGGTATTGTTGCGGGACTACCAAGGCCCTTGATGAACCAGGTAAGGGTACCTTGGGTTCACTGTAGAAGAGTCCATCCTCCCAGTAAATATGGTAGTGTCCCGTAACATCACCTGCTGCCTGGGCTTCAGCCTGACGCCTCAGTCCCTCAAGGGTAGGGCACTCCCTCTGCCCCTTACAGAATTCCTCTCTGGTAGGTCCTCCCTCCACATGCCACTCAGCAGGGATGGGTAAATCCTCCAGAGAGTCTACTTCCCCCTCCACGGACTCCTGGTCCACCACCGCAGGTGGCCGATCTGTCACATGGGGTGCGGAAGCCGAAGCAGGCTCTTCCTGTCTTCGGGTCTGTCCCTTTTTGGCAGCGGGTTGGGCCATTGTTCCAGGCTCCAACCCAAGCGAACTCTCTCTCCGGCTAGTCGCAGACCTTGTACTCACACAGGCCCAGTCAGGTGTACCCAGCATTGCAGAATGCGTCCGGTATTCCACCTCTCTCCAAGCGTTATGCTCCATATCATTCCCCAGCAGACAATCAACTGGCACGGCAGGGCTTACGGCAACTCGAAGTGAACCTGCAACCCCTTCCCACTGAAAGGGAACCTCATCCACGGGATAGTGGCCCATTCTGCTGTCAGCCATCGCGGCGGGGTGGAGTACATTGGGAACCACCTGCTCTGGAGACACCAGTTGACTTCTCACCATAGTCATACTGGCTCCTGTATCTCTCAGAGCCTCCCCTCTCCCCTCTCATTGATGGTGATCCATTGCCCATACTTAACAGTATTTGGGGGCACCTGGATCTTTGGAACCATCTCCCGTTCTCCCAGGGACACTAAGGTGACACCCGCCCATTCACCCCCCTTATCTAAGGGCAACTCCTCCCCGAGCGCTACACTAGCTACTCCCGGTGGTTTTCCTCCGGTGGGAGGGGGTGGTCTCTTTGGGCATCTGACATCTCCCTTATAATGTCCAACACCACCACACTCAAAGCAGTGGAGAACCCTTGGCTGCTGGCTTTGGCCAGGATTAGGGTTTCTGGGCGGGTTTGCCCTAGGGGTGAAACCTGTTCCCTTCCCCTGGAAATTGTTTTGGGGACCTTTACAGAACTCCCTCTTTTTATCTCCCCCCTCCTTCTTCTGGGGGGCGCCCTGTTCGGCCTTTTGGGAATCCCCTCCAGTCCCCTTTGAGGACACCCGGGTACTTGCCCAGATGTCCGCCTCCTCTGCAAGCTTACGGGGATTGGTCAGCTTGCTGTCCACCAGGTGTTGGCGCAGCTCGGGAAAGCATTTCTCGAGGAGGTGCTCTTTCAAAAATAGATCATACAACCCCTCATAATCCCTCACCTCACTGCCCTTTACCCAGCCCTCCAATGCCTTTCTTGCATAATCAAGGAAGTCCACCCAGTTCTGGGTGCTTAACTTGTGGCTCCCCCTGAACTTCTGGTGATACCTTTCCGGGGTAAGCCCAAACTTCCTGACCAATGCTAGCTTCATGGTGGGGTAGTTGGTCTGCTCCTCTGATTCCAAGGCCAGCAAAGTGTCCCGACCAGTAGGAGGCATGTACTTATTCAACCCACCCCCCCCCCAGTGCTTCTCCTGGATCCCATGGGCTCTTAAGGAGACCTCATAGGCTGCCAGCCACTTGGCTATATCATCCCCCTGACTATAGCTGGCAATTATATCCTTAGGCAGGTAGGGTCTGGATTGCCTGGTTGGTTCTCTGGTTTCGCTGCCACCATTTGGAGTTGGAAAGGGTCCCCGTTGCAGGGCCTGGAGTTCTAACTCTTTTAGTTTTAATTCATGAGCCATTCTCTGCTCTTCCTTCTCCTGTTCTAACCTCCTCCCCTCCCTCTTTTCTTCCAACTCCATTTTTGCTATTTCCCACCTTAACAGTCTATCCTCTCTCCTGTCAGCTAACTCGGTTTCTGACAACCCTCTCGATGACACACTGCTGCCGGATCACTGACAGAATATCGAAATCAAAAAAATCGACATACAAAAATATCGAGTCAAAAATATCGAAGTACAAAATATCGACAGCCTATCTTCAAACAGGTAAGTACCAAAATATCGACTCCAAAATATCGACTTACAAAAATATAGACTGTAAAAATATCTATTTTTTTTAAATGTCTCAAAATTAAGTTAAAAATAATATATATAAATATATTTGATATAAACTTAGAAATAATTATTAAATAAATGTAATATTAATAAATAATTAATATAAATAAAAAAATTATATCACCAAAAATAATACATATATATATATATATATATTCACTGAAAAAACCATAGGTTTTACACACGTTATAGTTAGGAAGTAGCATTTACAAAACCTATGAAATTCACTGAAAAAACCATAGGTTTGACACCAGTTATAGTTAGCTGGAAATTTTACTGATATAAAACCAATGAAATTCCACGTTATAGTTAGTTGGACTCACTCTAACTTGCGCGTGTAATGCACTGCTGATGACGTCACATATTACATCACTGATGACATCACTGATGACCCCATCCATTGAATGTGTGTCTTTCTGAAAAATAAATATGTGTTATATATGTATATATTATTGAATATCTTAGTGAATACATATATTACTGAGTAATGCTTAAATATTTAAATATATGTATTAGTGTTTCACTTTGTGTATAAGTGGCTGCATGGGTTAATGAGTAGGTACATGTGTATGTATATAGGTTATTAGATGTTTTTTTTAGTATCAGTATGAGTGTCTGTATGGTTTGGTGGGGGTATTACTTAACACATAGATGCATGAATGACTGACTCTCTGTTTGTATGTGTTTTGAAGACAGCATATGTGCAGGACTGTATGGGTGGATGAGTGTGCATATGTCTGTGTTAGTGAGTGAATGACTGTCTTATTAGTGTCTTTATCAGTAACTACATATGTTTTAATCTAGTATATGTGAATATTGAAATGAAATGAAATGCAAATGAAAGTGTGTCTTGTAAAGCGCACTGCTACCCGCACCGCAGGCCTCGTAGCGCTATAGACCGCTGGGGAACCCGTCCTGGCTTTCCCTGTGAGATAGTTCCTCCTGGGAGTCTCCAAGGTGAAACCAGTCATCCCTGGCGTTTGTGGGGGGCCGTTGTGGAGATGAGGCAAGCTTAATGCCCAGAGTTACCGAGTGTGGTCCCTGGATAGAGTAGGCAGCGAGGCGAGAATTATCGAGTCCGCTGATCCTGGTCCAAGACCCTGCTACGTCGGGAATCGAACCCTGGTCCCAGCCCGCTCTCTGCTCTCGGGTCTGCCGCCTCTAACCAGTGAGCCACACCACTCCATTGATGTATATAAGTGAGTATATGTGAGAGTGAGGGATTGTAAGAGTTCTTGTTTAAATTAGTATGTGTTTCTATAAGTGATTGTTTAAGAGAGTAAGTATGTGTAAGTTTCCTTAGAAGTAAAGTGGTAGTGTGTGTATAGCTGTTTATGCAAATAAATGGATGTTCAATAGTTTATTTGCATGTGTGAGTATGTGTGTGAATAACTTTTGGATGAATGTCGGTGTGTAACAGGATGTGTAGGTGTATCACTACATATGATTAGTGAATATATGTATGAGTGACTATATAGAACTGTTGGTGAATTAGTGCATGTGTATATAGATGGTGGAATTATTGAATTGGTTGTTGTAACTGGTATGGGTATCTCCATTTTTTTGAACATTTTAGTTTCTATTTTTGAATATGCGTTTCAAGGGTTAGATTACAGTGAAAGGAGGTCTGTCACTGTGTCACAAGGATGGTGTCATCAGTGATGTCATGAGTGATGTAATATGTGACGTCATCAGCAGTGCATTACACGCGCAAGTTATAGTGAGTCCAACTAACTATAACGTGGAATTTCATTGGTTTTATATCAGTAAAATTTCCAGCTAACTATAACTGGTGTCAAACCTATGGTTTTTTCAGTGAATTTCATAGGTTTTGTAAATGCTACTTCCTAACTATAACGTGTGTAAAACCTATGGTTTTTTCAGTGAATTTCATTGGTTTTTAAAATGCTAATTCAGAAATATCTCGTGTATACAACCTATACTTTTGTCAATAAAGTTCTGGCAATATTTTTTTCGGAAACAAGCCGTTTTCTTCACTGTTCAAGTTGCATAGAAACTCCTTGTAAAGCGATACAGAATTAGAAAGTCTGTACCTTGCCTTTTTTTCAACGCATTAAAATTTGTCTGTAAATAAAAATAGCCTTTCTAAACTTTCGTGCGCGACCCGGTGTGCGCACTCTCGGCAACAGTTCTCAATAAAATGGATATCGCATTTCCAGGCTTTCGTGCGCGACCGTGTGCGCGCGACCGTGAGCGCGCACCCGCCTATATATTTCGTGAAAACTTTGCAATGTGAACTTATTGAATTTGTGGAAAATGGAACCGAATGTCTTTTTAAACTTTCGTGCGTGACAGAATGAACACACCTTTGTATTTAAAAAAAATATATAAAAGGTTTTATACTTTAACAATTGTATGCTTGAATCGAGCTCAGATGATATACTAAATCTGGATGTGTTTGGATTTACTCCTTTTCACGTTTTGAAACTTCGCTGAATTAGACCGCTACTTCCAAATGGCGTACGTGCCCAGATACTATCACCGCGTACACGTCCTCAGACGCACATGTGAAGTCATGTGACTTGAAAACAACACTTCCAATTGGTTCTGAGTACTTTCTATTCTGCAATTTACACGGAGCACTCCACCCACTTCTCTCACTATCTTTTCTACTCTCAAAAGAGAACAACGTTCAACACCCTTCGGAAGACTTTGCTGAAATGGCTGCCGCCCCGCATTGATCTTCCAAATCTGAAGGAAATGAGCGACTACCTTTAAAAAGAAAAAAGGAATCTTTTATTTGGCAATTTTTCACTTATCCTGAAGAACAAAAGAAAGTGAATGCGCCAAAAGTTACCTGCACGATATGCAATAAGGTTCTCTCAAGAGGAAATCCAAGAAAAAAATATTCCTTTTCCATACATACCATGGTGCGGCATGTCAAACAAGTGCACCCTGTTGAATTTGCAAAGGCATCGACAAGAGCCTTGGCCACGCTATTACCATCAGAGGTGGCCAGCACATCTTCTGGTGGACGACCTGTATCTCCATCGAGTGCTGTGATGGACTTGAGACCATATCTTGCAAAGGTGCACATGAAATGCAACGAGTGTGGAGAAATTCTTCTGTACGGAGAGCAGAGCCTCATTCTTACTAAACTAAAAATTGAGAGTCATAAATGCCCCGAGAAAAGATACATTTCTTCATTTCATTTCGATCCTGTGTCACACATGAAAATGTTGTTGCAAGTTTAAAAAATCAAAAACAACATAAAACTTGTTTAAAAAAAAAAGTTCTTTTCAGAACTAACTCATTCTACCAAAAAGAGCTCCAGGAGCATATTATACAGGGGGTTTATCTCCGCTTTTTTGGCTTTCGTTCGTGCGCGACCGTGTGCGCGCACTCGCCTATATATTTCGTGAAAACTTTACAATTGCAACTTATTGAATTTCTTCATAGACCCATCAAAGAACTTATACTACGTCAAAGACACTAAACCTAGGCTTCTTTTTTATTATTATGAACATTTTCATTAAATGGAGCCGAATGTCTTTTTAAACTTTCGTGTGTGACCGAATGTACACACCTTGGTATTTTAAAAAAATATATATAAAAGGTTTTATACTTTAACAATTGTATGCTTCAATCGAGCTCAGAAGATATATTCAATCCGGATGTGTTTGGATTTACTCCTTTTCATGTTTTGAAACTTCGTTGAATTAGACCGCTACTTCCAAATGGCGTACGTGACCAGATACTGTCACCGCGTACACGTCCTGAGACACGCATGTGAAGTCATATGACTTGAAAACAACACTTCCAATTGGTTCTTAGTAGTTTCTATGCTGCGTCAATACCTACGCCTGCTTCAAGCACATGCACAGTTTTGAAACAGCATGGGCCTGAAAGTCACTGAGTGAAATATCATACATTACAGTCAGCCACTTTCAAGACGCATTCCTTCCGAGGAACACTTACCGTTTATTAGAGGTAGATCGTCCGACTCCACCGGAGGACACCCCTAATAAAAAAGACGTATATATAAAATGTGGACTAGCCGCTGTATCGTGCTAGCAAACTTTAACTTAAAAATCGTTAGAGAAAACAAAAGGAATCGAGCAAAATCAGTAGGCCACTGATAGGATCTCTTTTTGACCTCGCTAAAATAGAAACATTAGGAACAACCCCTCATGAGAAATATGAAACTAGTGAGAGAAACCGAGCTCGACGCCATGATGGCTGCAACATAGCTCGGCGCCGCCGCCCACCCCACCCAAAATAACGACAAACCCTATGCAAATATTATAAATAAATACAACACACCAGCAAAGTAACAGGGTAAAACGTTTTATTAAATAACTATTTACATGGCAGCCTGCTGCAACACGAAAACAACACTTCCAATTGGTTCTTACTAGTTTCTATACTGGAATTTACACGCAGCACTCCACCCACTTCTCTCATTATCTTTTCTACTCTCAAGAGAGAACAACGTCCTACATTTTTCAGAAGACTTTGGTGAAATGGCTACCGTATCTCATTCATCTTCCGAATCTGAACAAAATAATCGACTACCTTTAAGAAGAAAAAAAGAATCTTTCATCTGGCAATTTTTCACTTATCTTGAAGATCAAAAGAAAGTAAATGCACCAAAAGTAACCTGCACGATATGAGACTCGTTTCTCTCAAGAGGAAATCCAACAAAAAAATATTCCTTTTCCATACATACCATGGTGCGGCATGTCAAACAAATGCACCCTGTGCAATTTGCAGAGGCATCGACAAAAGCCCTGGCCACGCTATTACCATTAGAGGTGGCCAGCACATCTTCTGGTGGACGACCTGTATCTCCATCGAGTGCACAGAAGGACTTGAGATATTTAACTATATATGGTCTATAACCTATGGTTTTTTTCAGTGAATTTCGTTTTATTAAATAACTATTTACATGGCAGCCTGCTGCAACATCGATCCAAATGCATGACACTGTTCCTGTCAAGGTAGCATACCTGGCGGCCTAGGGGTGGAGGACCGTTGTGCAAATACCCCGGGGAGGACTCTGGATATGCTTGGTCCCTGAGATTCTTCGATGTCACTGCCTTCCACAAATGGCATAAGTCATGGATGTTCGGTGCCATACTTGAGGGTTTGACCTAAAGACACGTCCTGCGGTGCCCTAGTCCAACCATCACATATACCTCCGCCAGGAGATGGCGTGGGGTGCACTGGAAGGGAGAGGCGGTGCGAACGAGCCTCCCCCACCTCCCCAGGTGGAGGTTTCTCAGCTACACCCCTAAAGACACGTCCTGCGGTGCCCTGGTCCAACCATCACATATACCTCCGCCAGGAGACGGCGTGGGGTGCACTGGAAGGGAGAGGCGGCGCGAACGAACCTCCCCCACCTCCCCAGCTGGAAGTTTCTCAGCTGCACCCCAGCACTTCACTCGACATAGGCGGCCGGCTCCCGGGGTCCGGCGGAACTTTTAGCCTTTTGGTGACTTTTCCATTCTGGACCTTGTCCCACAATCCGTTTGACCTGAAGACACGTCCTGCGGTGCCCTGGTCCAACCATCACATATACCTGCACCAGGAGACGGCGTGGGGTGCACTGGAAGGGAGAGGCGGCGCGAACAAGCCTCCCCACCTCCCCAGGTGGAGGTTTCTCAGCTGCACCGCAGCGCTTCACTCGACAAGCTGAGTTGCGCCCGCTCCTGCGGCACATTGCCTCGCTCGGCCAGCTCAATTACGCCTGCTCTTGCTATTACAGCGTCCCACCCGCCATCCGGCTGAATTGCACCCACTCTTGCGGTACAGCGACAGGCGGCTGCCACGGAGCTCAGGAAATGGCGGTCGGCTCCACAGACTTGGGCCTGGCCTGCAAGGATGGCTCTGGACAACCCTGGAACTCGGACGCTTCACTGCTACGGCATGGGCCCATTCCCAAAAGCGTCCCATCAGCCTTGAAGATTCTACAAGAGTCACCGGGGCCCCCGACTCCCGCAGAGTTCCGGTGGGAAGCTTCTGCCATGATTGCTCGCAGAATGGCCACGACGTAGCCACGGGGTGCTCTCATGCTAACGCCAGCTTCAGTCTGAAACTTCCAGAAACACTGTAGACTACCAATTCAATCAGTTCCGGTGGAGCCCCAATGACGTATCGCGTTGTTGCATAATGCGTCATATGACACGCCGCGTTAGCGCACCCGGAAGTCCTCCGGTGCGCGAGGCGCGAAGCGCAGCTTCCCGGAAGCAATCCGGGGCGCGGCGCGGAGTGCGTAACGTAAGCATAACAGGTCATGTGACTTGTTAATAAAGCTTTTCATTGGTTTAGAAATATTTTTATGAGCATATTTGACTATTTTATTAAAGACACTACACATAACCTGTTTTTCAAGTTATGTTTAATTTTAAATGAAACTGTTTACATTTTCACTTTTTATTTCCAGTAAATTTTAAAAATAAATGTTTATAGTTCCATATGCTGAAGCACGTCAGCTTCCCACCCTATGTCATACAATTCTGACAAATCGGCATCCTCATCATGTTCTTCATCATCCTCAGGATTTAAATCATCTAAGGGATCCACTTCCACTGACGTTTCAATGACAAGTTCAACGATAAGATCGAGATCAACGGATTGCTCATTTTCACTCATGGTTAATGTTGTCGTTATCTTTAAAGAAAGAGAACAACAATGAGATGTTGCAGAGTAAGAGACAAATCTCAGAGACTATAATAGTAAAATTGTTTAACAAGAGTAACATTTTGCAGCTATTATTTAGCCATGTCCAGCGATGCTGAGGAGGTGAGTCCTATGTCCAAGTTTTCAGTGAACAGGACTCATCTCTTTTTAACCTTGGATAAGCCTCACCAACTCTGTGTCCCCTGCTCATACTTAAATGTAAAGGGGCAGATTTATGTTAACTGGCGCATCCCCACAGATGCACCAGTTAATGTGCACCGCTGCTCTGCCACCCATGGTGTGCCGCATTTACAATGTGGAGCACCATTGAGCAAAAACAACACAGATGCGTCACGCATCTGTGCCGCAAAAGCAGCACATTGCAGGAATCACGTCGTAAGCGCGACATGTGTACTGCAATGCACAGGAGCAAGCCACACATTGCATGGTGCATCACTCCTTATGCCTGTTTCAAACAGGCGTAAGGATTTGATTCAGCAATGCTATAAAGCTGACTCAGTGAAATCTTCTAAATTTCACTGTGTTAGTTTACAGGGCTTTCATGCAAATGAATGCCCACCCTGCAACAAAACGCCTATATGAAACCTGACGCAGGTTTCATGTGGTGTGGAAAATGAAAATGTATATGTACATAAGCGGCGTTCATTTGTGTTCACCCTCACAACTGTTGGAGTTAAAGCGAAAGTCACGGCACAGTGGCCCCGCCATCTTGCCCCCTTTTAGGCCCCATCACGAACATAGATAGCCCCACATAGCAAAACGTGATCTTATCGCCTGCCCAACTTCAGATCTGACCCCCCCCTTTTGCTCTCATGTCCTGTCGGAATGTCCGGCTGTAGATTACAATCACATGTTACATTTGGGAGGGGAAACGACATCAGAGCGACAAATATTAGAAATATACCACACGACAGCAAAATAACAGGTTAAAACGTTTTTATTCTTGAACAAAAATATATTAAAACAACTATTTACATGACAAACGGCCGCAGCAACAAACCCACAATGCATTTCGCCGTCTACTTCACGCCGTCCCTGTCCCTCCTTCCCCAAAGTAGCAATGTTGGGCTACTTTTGGGCTGCTTTCTAGTAGGGTTTTTGAGCGTCAGAAAGTCTACAAAAGCCGCCGGCAACGGCCTGGGGTGGAGAACCATTACGCGAATAGTCCGGAGGCGACACCACGCGCCAAGGCCTGTCCCCAGGATGAACCAAGGGATCCGTTCCTGGGGCCGTGGCAAACAGCAGCCGGCCGCCATCGGCCGGAGAAGGCATGGACCCAACCCGAGATGTAGTTGTCTTCCCATTCTCTTCCTCTTTCGGCGCCTTGCAGGCCACGAGGGGGGGATGTCTTGCATATGCCTCCGACCCCACCCCCCTCTCTTCATCGCCTGGTCCGGCCATCACAAATGTCAGCAAGACGCCGTGGGGTGCACTGGGAGGGAGAGGCGGCGCGGACGAGCCTCTCCCGCCTCCCCAGGTGGAGGCCCCTCAGCTGCACCCCCAACGATCCACACACCCGGCAAAGGGTTCGTCCACTGTGGCGATATAGGGACGCTCTACGAGCCCAGCAAAGGGTTCGTCCACTGTGGCGATATAGGGACGCTCCACGAGCACAGCAAAGGGTTCGTATACTGTGGCGGTATAGGGACGCTCCACGAGCCCAGCAAAGGACTCGCCCACTGTTGCAGTACAGCGACGCTCCACTCACCCAGCAGGTTCTCGTCCACTGTGGCAGTGCAACGATGCTTCGCCCGACAGGCTTGAGTCCATCTGCTCCTGCAACCCAGTGACTGCCGGTGGTTGCAGATCTCCTAAAAATGGCGGTCGACTTTGCAGGAATGGGCCTGGCGTGAAAAGTTGGCCTGGTCGCCTGTTAACCAGAAAATGGGCCCCTGTCTTTCCTTTCAAAATGCTGCCAACAACATCTTCTGAATGGAAGACACCTGTCCAGAGGCGTTCTCCTCAACTTTGAAGATTCTACGAGAGCTGCGGAGGGCCCTTGGCCTCCGCGGGCCTCCGACCGCCCCCGATGGAAAAGGACTGCCATGATTGCCCGCAGAACGACCAAAGCGTAGCCACGAGACGTTGGCGCTCTCATGCTGACGCCAGCCTCAGTTTGAATGACCAAAAATCCTGCAGACTACTGATTCGATCGGTTCCGGTGGAACATCAGTATGACCCGGTAGGAAAGATTGTTGCCCCTCCCTTTTCTTTGATTGATGGTTCATGTCACCGGTCCCTTCTGTTGCCCCTTAACGGAACTTCTAGACTGCCGAAAGAGATTCTGGTCCAACCCCGAGTTGGTGGAGACATTTTGACTATACTTGGGCCCGCCTGACCCCACCCAAAATGGCGCCGATATAAACGAAACTCGCAATTCCCCGTTGTGTTCGGATGCTCAGACTTCAGATCATGAAATATGGATGCAGTTCTTGAAGCACATGGCGGGAGGGGATGAGTATTGCTTGAACATTCGGACAATGAATTGATATTAAGTTCTGACGCATCATTAATTACAGTATTATTGAAAGGTCGATTTTTCAACACTGATGGTACTTGCCCACAATGAATTTTCGATATGATTCTATTGCACTTATCGTACCTTGATGAAATAAAATGACCACCGACTCAGTTATGTTTTCCTCAGATAAATATGCCCTCTTGTACAGCCCCAGTCTGCTCCGTGGCTGGCCCACGTAGTTTTAGGCCTGCATTTGTGCGTCATCACTTACGTGGTTGTATGCCTGCATTTGTACGTCATCATTTTTGAATAAAGATTTTGTGAAAACCAAATATAATAGTAGCTCTTGAATTGGTAAGTTCGAATACATAGCCATTGTTTCCGATCTACGTAAAATACAGGCGAAATAAAGCAAGTCGGTTACTGAAAGGTCAAAAAGCAAAGTGCCCAGAAATAGTGAAAATGTAAATGATCCAAGTCTGTTACGTGTATTTTTTTCTTTTGTGCAACATAAGGCAATCGATAAAGGTCCCGGTGTTCTGTTTTACCTTGTATGCCACATATCTCAGGGAAATTGTTTCAGGTGTACACAAAAGAAAAACTCGAATTACTAACAATTTTTGGGGCAGATTTACAAACCCCTATCTCCATGGGAACGTCACTTTTTGCGATATTCCCGTGGCGATATGGGTTTCGCCCTATGTACAAGGCACCGTTGAGCCACTTACTATGGCTTAACGCTGCTTTGCAAATAAGAACCACTTTCATGCAATACTTAACGTGAAAGAGGTGGGCAGTGGGTGTTACGATGGGCGTTCCACTGCAACAGCCATTGATTTTTTAACGCTGCCTCCTATTTACAAGGGCAGCGTAAATAGGAGACTGCGCCATAATTAAAACCAGGAAACACCTGGACTTAACTTGATGAAACGAGGATAAATGCTTTATTTCTCCTCGATTTTGCTTTTTTCATGTGTTCTGCCTTATGCAGTACACATGGAAAAAGCAAAACGCCTTGGATTTTTTATGTTCAGGAAGGAGGATCTTCCTGTACATAAACAATCTTCCCCTGCACGCAGTCACACTTGCACTATGGCGCAAGGGTGCCTGCATTGCCGCTACCCTGCTAAGTGTAGCGCAAGCGCAGGGGGAAACACAGGGCTGCACCATATTCTTGTAAATATGGCGCAAACCCTCGTTTCCGAAGTGGTGGACCGTGTCATTAAGCCAAGGAGGATAACGACACGCTCCTCCACTTCTGTGAATTTACAAAAAACTAAATAATTTAATGGGAAGATTGGTGCTGCATCCCAGTGACAAACCTTTACATGGCTGGTTTTATTTTGCTGTTCGAGGCTCCTGCTCCTGCAAGGGCCAGTCTGGAAACCAAAAGCAGCCCTAGAAAATGTTTTCAGACCAGTCCCCATACGGTGCATACCAAGTGCAATGAGTGAGCCTGACCACTACAGAGGGGGCTTTGGAATGCTCTCCCCCAAAGGTTTTTGGGAAACAATGGTGCAGTCTACAACACAGTTATCATTACAGATTTAATTTTATTAGCTTTCAAAGAATAGTAAATGAAGACCTTATTATGCACAAGGATACGACAATCTGGGAAGAAAAATAAGTTACTTACAAAAGCAGTAAGTAACCCACTGACCTATGCATATAACATTTTTTTTAATTAAATACATGGTACATGTTCTTTGCAGTAACCCTCTGTGCTACATTAGATAAGTTGAAGTTGCCACTGGACAAAACTCTCCTCTCTCCAGCAGGTACATTAATCACTGGTGATATCTTGACACTTTTATTGTTGCTCCAAAACTGATAATTCTGCAAGGAACTTTGAAGTGCTTTTAAAACTGCTGCCTGTGGACCCCCTGAGAATGGGTCAAGGACCCCTGGGGGTCCGCGGACCACAGTTTGGGAAACACTGGTCTAACCACTAGCATTTTCATGTATCGTTCCTAAACTGAAAGGCCAGAGACCTTCATCCATTTATTAACATATAATGAGCCTTATTTATGTTAAAAGTAACGCACCGGCGGCGCAAAGCCTTCATAAATCTGCCCCAATATACTTCCTCATAAGAGTGTATAATTAATTTTGCTAAACCATATTCATTTTTCATCAACTATACCGTTTGTATTTTATGTACTAGTGGCTATACCGATTACTTTGTTTTTTACAATGTCTGCACTCGTATTAGATAAGAAACTTGCCTTGAAAACAGTGCATTTCTGAATAAACATTTCAAACACACACGTTCTCTCTTTTAATCCATAATCTCAACTAAAATGATTGTATATTGAAACAGTATTCATGAGATCCACGTAACTTCAGCTGTACTAACTTAATATTTTCTTTTGTCGACCTGATTTACTCATACTAGAACCCACAGGCCTATAACAGCCCGTGAACCCTTTCTTTTACGGTACATGACAAAACAAACAGTTACAGACTTACCTTTACCAATGCTTTGTACGATGTACAACAGTGACAGTCACAAAATAGATATTCGTTTGACGGAAGTCTCAATTATGCTGCTATCACTGCAACCAAAATTCAATGGCACAGATATCCAGTCAATACAGACTCATATATGTCTCTTCAGCCAATCATATTTCCTCCCGCAAAATTTTGTATTCAAATTTACATTTCAGTTGATTGTCCCTCACAATATTTTAAATGTCACATAAAAGTCACCCATCACCCACTGCCATCTCTGGCTGTTTACATGGTAACACCTCATTCTGCACCTGGCTGAAGGCACAGGTCAAAAGTTCATATCTCAACGTTCTACAGCAAACTAACAACACTGTTTTCCCTCCAAAAACACCTGCCTATCCACAGCTCTGTTACATGTCATTTTTTTTCACACCCAATACTACTTTTTCTTTTACATAACATTAACATGCAACGTAGTCTTCAATCTTCACGTATTAGAATCAACCAATCATCTTTTGTTTTTCAACCACACCAAGCCTCATCCATTTTTTTATCCTGAATTTCAGCTTCTAACTGCCATTCCACTTCCAGAACCCATCGGAGCACGAGTGCATCTGCCTTGAAAATGAAGGTTTGGCTTTTAGGACACAGCTATATTCACTGGAGTGGAAAATATGCAGCAAGCAGACGAATTTCCAACCTTGATTTAGCAAATGTGCAGATAACGTGGATTGGGCAAAGAGGATTAAGATGTCACCAATTAATACCATTGGTGAAAACTTTTATGCATCTCTCAGAACCAGACCTTATAATTGTGCACTGTGGTGGGAACGATCTAGGCACATTGACTGGGGTAGGTCTGGAAATGCTTCTAAAAGACACCTTTAGACAATTGATGACACTTTTTCCTCGAACTGCCTTGGTATATTCCAATATATGCCAAAGACAGAAATGGAATTGGTCCAATCAACATTGTGCACAAATTGAGAAAGCAAGGAGACATGTTAATAAATCTGTTTCTGCTTTCCTCAGAGATTATAGCATGGGTTCTATTTACCACAACAACTTGCGTTACAACATGCAAGACATCTATAGGACAGATGGTGTTCATTTCACGGATGAGGGAAACAAAATCTTCCTCTGCAACATCAGACTCTGCATCGGTACTTACTTATAAATGCAGAAACAACTCAATAAACACAAGGGCTCTTTTCAGAGCCACCTTATATCAAAGCACTCAAACTTCTGATTTATCTCCATTTTCACACTCTTGTAAATAGGTGTGCGCGCCCGAGTGCGCGCACCCCGCAACTTTAAAAAAAAAAAAATATATATATATATTTTCACCTTTAAGGACCTTACTGCACACCCTGAGAAAACCTACGCAGCGAAACAATCTCTACCTTCTCCCCTTTCCATGTTCCAATGCTTTGAAATGACAATATATTTACTCGCAGTGACAAAATGGCGGTCAACACTTCCTGATTTCCTTCGAATCGAACGTTAACAAACGTCACGCAGCAAAAAAAAATCCGCTCGCGCGCAGCCGCTTGAGTGCGCGCACCCGTCCGCGCTTATAGATATATAATTTAACCCTGGGCGTAGTGGGCGGAGTGGGGCTCCGTGGAGCTACGTGAAGTGGGCGCACAACTACGCCCACCCACGCACTCCGCGTAGCCCCACTCCGCGCCGCCCGCCTCCCTCCCGCCCCCCTCCCGCCCTCCCTAAGTACATAATTAAAGGCATAAAAAGCTTTTAAAAACACTTACCTTGTCTGCCGCGTCCCCGGGGCTCCCTCTCGCCGTCCCGCGATTCGCGCCGCCACCGCATCGGATCCTAGTGCACATGCGCGGGCGGCCGCGCATGCGCATTCCTCACGAGAAATGCGCATGCGCATTAGAATCCGAAATGGCGGCGCGCATCGCGGGACGGCGAGAGGGAGCCCCGGGGACGCGGCAGACGAGGTAAGTTTTTTTAAAAGCTTTTTATGCCTTCATTTATGTATTTAGGGAGGGCGGGAGGGAGGCGGGTGGCGGCCGGCTACGCCCCGTGTGCGGAGCGCCCGTAGTGCCGCCTGGCTACGCCGGCTACGCAAAATGCACGGAGCGTATCTGGCCGCCCAGGGTTAATATAATTGACTTTAACTTTAATTTTCTCAGCAACTACTGAACGGATTTACACCATTCCAAAAAAGCGTAATCTGCAAACCGGACTCTACAGTTTTGCCAAATTTCTTATAAATCCATTCAGCCGTTCGACCTGTAGCCGTGTCTAAACGTCCTATGGAAAATAACATGGAGAAAACATGTTTTGGGACCCCCCTTTTATCTCAGCCCCCACTTCACCAATCCCCCTCAAATTTTCAGGGAAGGAGCGCAGCGGACCGAGCCATCTTCTTTGAGAAATTCGCAAAGATTCATCCACCAGGGCCAAAGTTAATCCAAATAGAATGTTGACGATTTCCTATGGAAACTAGGTCCTAACTATAACTACCTACTGGCGACCGCCAGTAGGTAATATATATATATATATATATATATATATATATATATATATATATATATATATATATATATATATATATATATATATATATATATATATATATATATAACATATTATTAAATAAACATATTAATATAATATAATTTAATTTAATTTCATTAAATTAATTTAATTTTACTTTATTTTTACACTGTACCCCTGTACCCCAAAAACCCAAAACTGACCCTGAACCCTAAAAATGCCCCTTTACCCAAAAACTAAAAACTGACCCTGAACCCTAAAAATACCCCTTTATCCAAAAACTAAAAACTGACCCTGAACCCTAAAAATACCCCTTTACCCAAAAACTAAAAACTGACCCTGAACCCTAAAAATACCCCTTTACCCAAAAACTAAAAACTGACCCTGAACCCTAAAAATACCCCTTTACCCAAAAACTAAAAACTGACCCTGAACCCTAAAAATACCCCTTTACCCAAAAACTAAAAACTGACCCTGAACCCCAAAAATACCCCTTTACCCAAAAAACAAAAACTGACCCTGAACCCTAAAAATACCCCTTTACCCAAAAACTAAAAACTGACCCTGAACCCTAAAAATACCCCGTTACCCAAAAACCCAAAACTGACCCTGAACCCTAAAAATACCCCTTTACCCAAAAACCCAAAACTTAAATTTAAGTTCCAAAACCAATTACTTTTATTTACGAAGTAAATTTTATTTAATGGTCAATTATTAATTAATTAACAAATTTAATTAATTAACATATTTAATTAGTTATTATTAAATTACTCCCCACCCTATCCCCCTATAAACTCACAACCCACTACAGAAATTAATTTACCAATTATTATTTATTTATTCTTTAAATATTTATAATTACCAATTATATTTTAATTATTTACCAAATAATAATTAATTAACAATTATTATTAATTTACATATTTAATTAATTAAATTTAAATTACTTCCCACCCTATTCCCCTATAAACCCACAACCCGCTAAAGAAATAATATAGTAAAAAGTAATGATTTATCAATTATTCAATTATTATTAATTACCAATTATAATTTAATTAATTAACAATTATTAATTAATTAACAATTACTATTATATTACATATTTATATAATTATATTTAAATTACTTCCCACCCTATTCCCCTATAAACCCACAACCCGCTACAGATTTATATTACACAATTTGTACAAATTATAAAACACCTAATTTGACATATTTTTGTTGTCTATATTCTATCTACTCGATATTATGTCTAGTCTTTATTTTTGATTCGATATTTTTGCTATTAATATCGATAGTAATCGATATTTTTGTAGTCGATATTATGTCTGGTCGATATTTTGTCTAGTCTATATTTTTGACTCGATATTTGTGTATGTCTATATTTTTGAGGTCGAAATTATGTCTGTGTACCACTGCTGCCCTCCCGTGAGGTTGCCTTGGGGCTGATTGACATCTCACCCACCCCCGGGGAACATTCCGCAGTCCTATCAATGACAGTACCTCTGTCCGATTCCTCCTCTTCCACCGTTCCCTCCTCATTGCGTGCTTCCACCCAAGCCCTCAAACTGGTCTGGAGTTCCCCCTTCTTGGCACCACGCTTAAAGAACACTCCCAATTGTTGACAGAAATCTTTTAGCTGAGCCACCGAATAGGTGTCTAGTTTTTCTAGTGCAAACTCCATTTTACCACAGGCAATTCAAAGCTACACACACAAGAAGAATAGAGTTGCAAGGCAACCTGAAGCTACCTCCACCCCACCACCAGGAACAAATTTGAAAAAAAAAAAAAATAAGAATTAGGAGGGCCGCTAGGAGAAAACTCCTGGTGTAGGCTAGTGAATTACGCTCAATTACTACAGAGTAGTTGCAACCACAGTCAGGATCCCACCGCTAGACACCAACTTGTTGGAACTTAAATATGTCAGGTCACCTAGGGTAGCCTGGCCTAGGGTAAGACACTATCACTTAGAGGCACATGTGTAAAGGTTGCAAACCACCCAGCAGTAAATCAACGCAATTTCACTCAAAAAGGACGCTACACCAATGTTTGGAAAAATATGAGCTTGTTTATAAAAATAATCTTTGATCTCGTCTTTAGAATTCACAGCTTAGTACATTACAGTTTGACATGGAAATAATAATACTTTCAAAGTTGGTAACTTAAATCATTAATCAGCACCAACAGCACATTACATTAGACTCCAAAATTTGTTAGACTTGACTTCTGTGAAGTGTTTTATACTTTTAAAGGAATATTTTCTAGATTTGGCTCCTTCATAAATACAGGCTAGCATATACAGCTTCTCAACTCTAACTTCCCTCCTTCTGCCTGTAATCAGGGCTATTTGGCCACTTCAGATACTTCTGGCAGTAATTTTCAAGAGTTCAATTCAACCTTCAGCTGTTTCCCAAGGTTTTACAGAGTATATGCAATCAACCTCTCTTAGTCATCGACTGTTATCTAGCCCAATTCCTTATAGGCCTGACTACATGAGGACAGTTTAGTCGCTGTTTATAAGTCCTCCCCACTCCAAGCTTTGGGGGAGAATCTTCACTCTCACCAGTTACCAAAAGGATTGCAGATCTCCTCCGTTACTTTCCCTCCCTCTCCTCACCTATTCCGCTACTTTGGCTGGCTTCCGGCCAGTGAATCGGCCCTGCAAGCGGGAGGGTTCAGTCCTTTTACCACAAGTGCCAGGGATCTCGGCGTTGGTTCTCCCGGGGGTGGGAAGGGCTCCGCTCCCGTCCCCAGTCAGCCGCTCCTCTCGCGGAGCTCCCGCGAGGGGATTTCCCCACAGACTCCTCCGGTGGTTCTCCTCACCTCTCCTTCACGCCGGTCGAGGGAAGCACTACTCCTCCTGACATGCGCGGGACGCCCACGCTGGCGCCGCCTCTCACCTCGGCCCTCAGGACACTCCCACCGGACCCGCCTCCACTGCGCTGACACCAAGGAGAGACGCTTCTCCCTCTCCTCCACGCAGAAGCGGTACCAGGACACTACCGCTCGACGGCTTCTCCGAGCCTCTCTGCCATAAACCAGTAATCCGCTGGAGGTGAAGGCAGGGGGCGCCCGGCAGGGGCACGATAATTTCCCTCAGTACCCACAGGATTTTGACACAAGCGAGGGTAAGGAGAAATTCGGGAGTCGAGTTGCTCTGGGGCACTATCCTTAATATCGTCCCAGTGCAGGATTATCACTCTGGAGATCTCAAGACAGTGCAGACCCACATTACCAGAGGAGGGAGGATCGATTGGAAGGGCTAGATGGTACTCCCCTTCTTCTTAGCAACCCTCAACAGAGTCTGTCTACAGTCATTTCCAGCTAGGCAGAGGACTGCGCTCCACAGCGTCGCAGTCTCCTTCTCCTTCTCACACCCCCCCGTACTTCCAGACTAGGGGTTGGTCAGGCGCCCAGGGTCTCCAGTAATCCCAAGCAGCGGGGGCAAGTCAAGTAATCCAAGGGAGGAAGGGTGGTGAATCAATAAGGCAGCGTCCTTAGACTAGGAGGTCAACCCTTTGACTATCCTACCCCCACCTTCTGCTACAGCCTGTCCTCCTGCTGACTCTCTCTGGTAAGACAAAATGGCTGACCAGCATTCCGCCTTTTATAGGCTGACCCTCAGAGGTCCAGAAGGGACCAGAAGGTTCTGGAATGCCCTACTCTATCCTATGGGACAGGTTCTAGGTTTGTCAGTGGTGACAGTTGGTAGCCACCATTTTGTGACTCCAAGGGAATTTCTGTCAGGAAAGGCCTCTAGGCCTGAGGTGAAGAACTATGAGGGCGAAAGAGCACCTATCCCCTAGACCAACACCTTGAAAAATCTAGTAGACACAAAAATAAATAAAGGCATGAGGGGCTAAAAGGGGACAAAATAAATAATAAATTAGAGGGACTACGCAAAAGGCCAGACAGGTCTAACACTGTTCTTTTGTTTTTGTGATCTTAACTCGTCGGTGTACCAAGGAGCAGTAGGTTTGGATCTGTTCCTAGAGAAGGATTTGGAGGGGACCGCGTGATTTGTGGCCTGTGCAAGCCAGGTCTGGAATTGTTGAGTTGCCATATTAGGATCCGTGGACACCAATGGGCGGGTAAGGTCAAGCTGTGTTTTCAAAACAGTCTGGTCAATGTTCTTCTAATCTTTGAAAGAACTTTGGTTGATAAGGATGGGTTTTGTATTTAACTGGGCCTTAACTGTGATTTTACTGAATATGGCATAATGATCGGTCCACGGCATCGGTAAAATTTCCGTTATTTGTAGACCGTCTATATTAGAGAATATGGCGTCTAAGGTATGCCCTGCTAGGTGAGTGGGGGAGGAGACTAGTTGTTTTAGTCCCAATGTTTCCATATCGGAAATAAGTGTAGACGTATCGGAAGATTGGCTTGTCCAAGATGAAAGTTCAGGTCTCCAAGGACCGTGAGCGAACTTTCTGTGGCTAAAGTTTCCATTATAGTGTTAATATTAGCAAGGAAGCCCGTTTTTATTCCTGGGGGGCGGTATATCAGGATCCCCTTGAAGTTAAAAACTGCGGATAGCTTAATGCCGAATTGCATTGCCTCACAAGAAGTCGATAGAATGGGGGAGGTTCTAACTGTGAGTCTTTCTCTGGCTATAATGGCAAGGCCACCTCCTCTTTTCCGTACTCTATCCTGCCGGTAGCATTTGTAGCCGTTAGGTACTGCAATAACTAGGTCTGGGTCTGATGAATCGTCGGTCCAGGTTTCAGTAACAAATAGAATGTCTAGTTTATAGTCCGTAATTAGGTCAGCTATTTCCTGGCTATGCTTGCATAGTGAGCGGGCGTTAATGAGTGCCATTACCGTGGCCTCCTCCTTAATATTCTGTAGATGGTTAGTATTTACAGGAGGAGTATGTAAAGGTATGATGCGTTTGCAGTGTGGACAGGGCATAGGGGGGTCGTTTGGAGCAGCAGCAAAGTCGAACCTAGGACAGTTCGAATTAGACTGTGGTCGAAGCTCCAATAAGGACATTTGCGAATACCGCCGGCTATGGTTGGCTGGTAACCGACCAGGGGTCCTGGCCCTATGCCCGGTCCCGGCGCGGACGGACGCAGACGGGCTTGCCTTTGGCGCGCCTTCGGCGCGCCGTCGGCGCGCCCGCTGCGCCCGCCCGCTGCGCGGTCGGGATGGTCTGATGTTTTTATACATGAAGAAGGAGGAGGAGGGTGGGAGGGTTCCAACCACTAGACCGCAACCCTTACCTCCCTCAAGATGGCGGCTAAGGTGGGTCGAGTGGTGTGTCGGCGCGTAGGTTCAGACGTGCTGTGGACAGGAGGAGCCTGTGTTTTAGCCTCGGTGCGACGCAAATCTCGCGCCGAGGTGGGGCAGTATTTTAAAAATGACCTGATTAAAATATTTACAGTGTGTAAAAAACGCTCTATCAATCAGCAGCGTCTAGTCAGGCACAAGAGAGTGAAACAAAGATCCCCCGGCTTTCCGCCTCAGGGGAGAAATGTGTACAAGTAAGAATTTTGCAAGTGAAAAGGTTCCTCCCCCTTAAGTAATCTGGGAGGGCGGGAGGGTTCCAACCACTAGACCGCAACCCTTACCTCCCTCAAGATGGCGGCTAAGGTGGGTCGAGTGGTGTGTCGGCGCGTAGGTTCAGACGCGCTGTGGACAGGAGGAGCCTGTGTTTTAGCCTCGGTGCGACGCAAATCTCGCGCCGAGGTGGGGCAGTATTTTAAAAATGACCTGATTAAAATATTTACAGTGTGTAAAAAAGGCTCTATCAATCAGCAGCGTCTAGTCAGGCACAAGAGAGTGAAACAAAGATCCCCCGGCTTTCCGCCTCAGGGGAGAAATGTGTACAAGTAAGAATTTTGCAAGTGAAAAGGTTCCTCCCCCTTAAGTAATCTGGGAGGGCGGGAGGGTTCCAACCACTAGACCGCAACCCTTACCTCCCTCAAGATGGCGGCTAAGGTGGGTCGAGTGGTGTGTCGGCGCGTAGGTTCAGATGCGCTGTGGACAGGAGGAGCCTGTGTTTTAGCCTCGGTGCGACGCAAATCTCGCGCCGAGGTGGGGCAGTATTTTAAAAATGACCTGATTAAAATATTTACAGTGTGTAAAAAACGCTCTATCAATCAGCAGCGTCTAGTCAGGCACAAGAGAGTGAAACAAAGATCCCCCGGCTTTCCGCCTCAGGGGAGAAATGTGTACAAGTAAGAATTTTTTTTTGTAAGGTAAGAATTTGTAAGGTCTGAGAGGTGTAACGTGCTATGCATGTAGGCTGGTGGGTTGAGGATTAGACTGGCGGCTGAGTTTTGTAAGGTCTTTGAGGTGTAACGTGCTATATATGCAGGCTGGTGGGTTGAGGACGAGGCTGATGGCTGAGTTTTGTAAGGTCTGTGAGGTGTAACGTGCTATGTAGGCAGGCATGTAGGATGAGAATGAGACTGGTGGCTGAGTTTTGTAAGGTCTGTGAGGTGTAAAGTGCTATGCGTGCAGGCTGGTGGTTTGAGGATGAGGCTGGTGGCTGAGTTTTGTACGGTCTGTGAGGTGTAACGTGCTATGCATGCAGGCTGGTAGGTTGAGGATGAGGCTGGTGGCTGAGTTTTGTAAGGTCTTTGAGGTGTAACGTGCTATGCATGCAGGCTGGTGGGTTGAGGATTAGACTGGCAGCTGAGTTTTGTAAGGTCTGTGAGGTGTAACGTGTTATGCATGCAGGCTGGTAGGTTGAGGAAGAGGCTGGTGGCTGAGTTGTGTAAGGTCTGAGGTGTAACGTGCAATGCATGCAGGCTGCTGCATTACGGACGGGGCTGATGGCTGAGTTTTGTAAGGCCTTTGAGGTGTAACGTGTTTTCCATGCAGGCTGGTGGGTTGAGGATGAGGCTGATGGTTGAGTTTTGAAAGGTCTGTGTGGTGTACCGTGCTATGCAGGCAGGCTTGTAGGTTGAGAATGAGACTGATGGCTGTGTTTTGTGCGGTCTGCAAGGCGTAACGTGCTATGCATGCAGGCTGGTATGTTGAGGACGAGGCTGGTGGCTGAGTTTTCTACGGTCTGTGAGGTGTAACGTGCTATGGTCATGCGAGGTCACCACCTCAGTCCTAAAGGCTCAGAAGCTGCAAGAGCAGGACCCTAGCACGCTGGCATCACACTCCTGCCCAAACTGCAACATGCAAATGTAATGTTATGTTAAAAAGATTTCTGTAGCACATCGCTGCCCCAGAATGGGGCTTCCTGGTGCCAGTCACAAGTAAGACAACAGCAGAAGAGGAAGGCAGGCTAGGCCAAGGAGGAGAACAACCAGGTCTTTAGTTGCTTCTGAAAACTTAAGTGGTTTTAAGTCTGTCTTAGCGAAGCCGGCAAAGAGTTCTATAGGTCTGGAGCAAGGATGGAAAAGAATTTCAGCCACTCTGGCTCTTGTCTGATGGGGAACGAAGGCCAGATTCAAGTCTGCTGAGCTTAAGACTCTCACAGAGGAATACAATTGCATCAGAGCAGCAAGACTTGGCAAATGCAGGTAACCATGGGGCTTGAAAACTATGTGAGAACAAAGACTGAACAGCAGACCGAAGTTTAAGAATAAATCAACAAAGAGAAAAGGGAACTGAACTGTGGAGTGCATTTGATTTGGGGTTGACTGAGGGAACAGAGCCTGTGCCTAATCAGTGCAGTTGCCAAGATTAGAGGCCAGGGATTACTGACTGCCAACTCCATTAGTGGGGTTGGGAACAGGAAGGTGTAGTGTCCAAGATTGTAAACAAGATTTCCACCATGTATTGTATTCTTATAACTGTCCTGTGCATTATAAGTACCACTTTGTGACTCCAGTCAGTAATGGCACAGACACGCTGTAAAACAATGGATTGGAATGGCAGCTAGAGTAAATAACAGTGACTAAGATTAATTAAAGTATTCCCTTCCATCAGTATGCACGGTTGTTGTGAGAACTTCCTAATGTGTGAGAAGATTACTTGAAATAAATGGTATCGAGTTTAGCAAATAAAATATGGCTCCAGAACAAAACTCTTGCATAAAATAACCATGTTTCACGTGTAGAGCTGCAGCACGGCTCTGCAGGCTGCCAAGGCTTCCATTCTCATTGGAAGGGTGGGCCTTTGAAACAACTCTCAGTGCCCTAGCAGTTTCACTCCTTCTGCCCTTTAAACATGCAGCATGGGTGCAGAACCTTCATCTTAAAGGATGTCCTGAGGTTGTCTTCAGCAGAGCCAGGAAGCAGAGTCAGCGCCCTGTGTTCATGGTTCATGCCAGTGCCCGAGGTCAAGGCATCGCTCGAACATCTGCAGATACTGTCTGTGCATCTTTTGCAACCGGCCCTTAGGGACAAGGAGACGAGATGCCAACGAGGGAGGGTCCCCTCGGCTGGGAACTCAAGCCTTCTGCAGAACCCCTGTCCTCCTTGTCTCTGGGATGGGGTAAGGAGGGCAAAGGGTCTCAGAGTTCAGGCAGAATGGAAAGTTCAGAGAAAGGCATGGGCAGTCCTCTGCTATTGTGCTACCTGTGTTGCAAGTTCAGAAGCCCAAGGCACACAACCTTTGGGTGTCTTTGTCTGGATTATGACCGGGGCAGACAGGGCACCCCCTCGCTAGTGAGACCATCATGGGCAAATGTGATAACTAGGCTTGGTCGTGTATCAACAGCCCCTGTGCTGAGCAGCATGGCATCCAAAAACCTAGTACATCCGGGCCCGGTTACTCAATTAAGGAATACGTCCACCCAGATATCTTTGGCCTTGTGGTCCTGGAAGGTCAACTCAGATTTTCATCCTTCCAAGCTCAATGCAATGAATACGAGTAAGTATGGAATCAATAAAAGTCTGTTATTCAGTGCCAAGATGTCCAAGGAGTGAAAGCTTGCATTATCAATACATATGTAAACATAGCCGAATTGTTGGAGTGCCTGCTGCTGAGGTAAACACACGTGCAGCTCACAGAATGGACTCTCACAATGGGAAGCTCTGCCTTGCATCTTCTGGGTACCAGTACATTTGATAATATCAACAAAGTGTACTGAAAGTGCAAAGGGGTCGGTGTAACTAGACTGGTTGTGCGCCCGGGTAATTTTGCGCCAATTCTTTGCGATCGTATCACGAACTATGCAAATTAACACAAAGAGCTCTGGGATCTTGGATTGCGATGGTGCATTTGTTCTCTGGGTTTTGGACTGAGCAATGAGTATAAAATGTAGTTTTCTACATATGATATGGGGAATGACTTGATGAAAAACGTCAATACCAGTACTACAATCCAAGTGATAGGGGAACGCCGGAACAAAAGTGCACCCGTGCAACCTGTCTGATTTCACCACAGAAACCCAGTCTGCTTGCGATGTGCATGATGCGGTAGTCTTAGATGGAGAAGTCACGTGGTTCTCTTGAGTCCTTCAATCCAAAGAGCTGAGGCTTGACATTGTACTGTAGTTCCTATATCCCTAATAGGCTCTGCGCATTGGAATAATATACCCTATAGTTTGGGCATAGGACAAAGGTCAGTATGCCCCTATCGAGTATATTAAATGAACAATCTTGTTTCTCGTGTAAGAGATATGAGCTGTTACAATCGTAAGACAGTATGCGAGATATATTATGTACAGGGTAAGTAGTAGAAAGAAATAATACTGCACTAGCATTATCTTTTAGCTATGACACATATTCATATACATAAATAACAGAAGCTAAAATGTGAGTACTCATAAGATGCTTCTCTAACTAGTTATACCCCGGTGTACCTAACCTAAGTGTAGTACAAGATAAGAAGTAGGTGCTGTATTCTATAGCATGGTAAGCTATAGTTTGGTATGCTATGGTTTGGTAAGCTATAGTTTGGTATGCTATAGTTTGGTATGCTATAGTATGTTATGCTATAGTATGGTATGCTATAGTATGGTATGCTATAGTATGGCATGCGAAGAGTCCCTCTAGGTTCTAGTCTGCTCCATACATTGAGAATGAGAGAGGTGGGACCACTGACTCATTGTCAGTGAAATTGCTCTCCCACCCTCGCAGCTCCACCATTAAGTGAGGTGCCCCTGCCCCTGCACTCTTGAGTGTTGGTGATCGAGGCCCTCCTCCACCCGCAGGTTTCCCTGCACCTCATCCCTGGTGGTCCAGTGGACCTCTGTCTCCTTTCTTTCTTTCTGCTCCTTCACTTGTTTTTCTCCCCTTTCTATCTTTCACCTTTCTGCACCTCTGCTCTTTTGCGCCTTATTTCTGCCCATTTCCCTTTCTCTCCCTCTGCTCCTTCACTCGTTTTCACTCGTTTTTTCCCCTTTCTATCTTTCACCTTTCTGCACCTCTGCTCTTCTGTGCCTTATTTCTGCCCATTTTCCCTTTCTCTCCCTCTGCTCCTTCACTCGTTTTCACTCGTTTTTTTACCCTTTCTATCTTTCACCTTTCTGCTCTTTTCTGCATCTCTGCTCTTTTGTGCCTTATTTCTGCTTATTTTCCCTTTTTTCTTTATCCCTTCTTTCCTCCCTTTACCTTTCCCCGCCGTTGCTGCCCCCGCGGCCCCTCCCCCCCAGCACGACCGGCCCAATCCAGCTCCCCTCCCCGCTCCCGCCTCCCAGCTGTCCAGCCCTCCCCGACCCCTACTTAATGGCGGCCACTGCTGGCGCGCCGCTGGTGCACCGAAGACGCGTCAAAGGCAAGCACGTCTGCGCCCGTCTGCGACCCGTCCGCGACCAGCACCAGGAACCCTGGACCTCCGCCCCGCCAACGCTACGACCCAGCAGCACTCCACGCACTCAACCCAGGCTGCAACAACAACTGCAAGCTAGCATCACCAGCCGACACCCATGGACCCTTCAGCTGTCACCGCTGCCGGCACACCTGCAGCACCGCCAAGAACACGGATCCAGCACAACCCGCCCACAAGAACACAACCGAACCGAAGACCCTGCAATGCATCCTCCTCAACGTCTGATCCCTCCACAAACACGCCACAGAAATCTGGGACCTCCTCGACAGCACAACCCCAGACGTAGCATTCTTCACCGAAACCTGGACCAACACCACCTCGGGACCGGACATCGCCATCGCCATCCCCCAAGGATACAAGATCTCCAGGAAGGAACGCCCCATCCACCCAGGAGGAGGAATCGCCATCGTCCACAAATCCAGCCTCCGCCTGAGCACACTCCCTGACGAGTCCACAGAACTGATGGAACACCTTCACTTCAAGATACTGGCCAGCCCCACCGCAGCCCTCCGAGGAACCCTCATCTACCGACCCCCTGGACCCCGCGGACCCTTCGCCAACTCCATCACGGACATTATCTCCCCGCAGGCCATCGCATCCACCAACTACACCCTGCTGGGAGACCTCAACTTCCACCTCGACAATCAACTGGACCCCAACACCACATCCCTCCTGGACAACCTCCACAACATTGGACTCCGCCAGATCGTGACCGAGCCCACGCACTCAGCAGGACACACCCTCGACACCCTCTTCACTACAGGAAACTCCATCACCTTCAGCCACACCACCGAACTCCCATGGACCTACCATCGTTGCGTCCACTTCACCTTCAGAACACCCACCATCCACAGACACCAGCACCTGCTTCCACAAAGAAACCGGACCAAAATCACCGATGACCAGCTCACCTCCTCACTCAACAACTCCACCCCAACCATCGCGGAAAACGACGACCCCAACACCGCAGCCCGAACCCTGCATAGATGGATCTCGGACAGCACCAACACCATAGCCCCCCTCAAGAAAAACAACAATACCCATGCCAAGAAAGCCAGATGGTTTACCACCGAACTTCGAGAGTCCAGGCGCACATGCCGCCGCCTCGAAAAGGCCTGGAGAAACACCAAATCCACAGAAGTCCACAACAACTTCAGAGCCGCCACCAACGCCCACCATCAACTCATCAGTCAACTCATCAGAGAAACGAGGAAAAAAGCGATTGAAGACAGAATCTCCACCCACGCACACAACAGCAAGGAACTCTTCAGCATCATCAAGGAGTTCGCCCAACCGACCAGCGAGTCTACCGACATCCCTCCCTCACAAGACCTCTGCGACAAACTCAGCATCTTTTTCCACCACAAAATCAAGAGCATCTACGACAACTTCGACGAAGACAACCAACACACTGAACCCTCACCAACCACCCCCGACATCCGGAAACCAGCGATTGATGACTGGACAGCCCTCACCACCGAAGACACACTGAAGACAATGAAGTGAATCCACTCAGGGGCCCCCACGGACCCCTGTCCCCACCACATCTTCAACAGAGCCGCCAACACCATCGCACCCATGCTCCGCCAAACCATCAACCGCTCCCTGGCGACCGCCTCATTCCCCGACGACTGGAAACACGCCGAGGTCAACCCCCTCCTAAAGAAACCCTCAGCGGACCCCACCGACCTCAAAAACTACAGACCCATCTCCCTGCTCCCGTTCCCAGCGAAAGTCATTGAGAAAGCCATCAACAGCCAACTCGTCACATTCATTGAAGAACACAACATCCTCGACTCCTCCCAATCCGGCTTCAGAAAAAACCACAGTACGGAAACCGCCCTCCTCGCCGCAACAGACGACATCCGCACCTTACTGGACAAAGGAGAAACAGTAGCCCTCATCCTCCTCGACCTATCAGCGGCGTTCGACACAGTCTCCCACCGCACCCTAATACGCAGACTCTACGATGCAGGAATCCAGGACAAGGCCCTCGACTGGATCTGCTCCTTCCTCTCCAGCAGGACGCAGCGGGTCAGACTCCCCCTTTCCTCTCGTACCCCACACCTATCACCTGCGGAGTCCCCCAGGGCTCCTCCCTCAGCCCGACGCTCTTCAACGTCTACATGGCTCCACTTGCCCCCATCGTCAGAACCTACGGACTCAACATCGTGTCATATGCAGACGACACCCAGCTCATCCTCTCCCTATCCAACGAGCCCAACACCGCCAGACGCAACTTTCGAGAAGGCATGAAAGCCGTCGCCAAATGGATGAAAAACAGCTGCCTACAACTAAACACCAACAAAACAGAAGTACTCATCATGGGCCCAAACCCCGACGCCTGGAGTGACACCTGGTGGCCCACCGCCCTCGGAAACCCGCCAACCCCCATAGACCACGCACGCAACCTGGGAATCATCCTGGACTCCGAGCTCAAAATGGACCGCCAGATCAACTCTGTCTCATCTTCCTGCTTCCACACCCTCCGCCTCCTTCGTAAGACCTTCAAATGGATCCCCCTCGAACACCGAAAGACAGTCACTCACGCCCTGGTCACCAGCAGACTCGACTACGGCAACGCACTCTACGCCGGAATAAACAAAAACCTCATCCTCAAGCTACAGAACATCCAGAACGCCGCCGCAAGACTGGTCCTCAACCTGCCAAAACACTGCCACATCTCCCAGCACCTGCGCACACTCCACTGGCTCCCCGTCGATGCGAGAATCACCTTCAAGATGCTCACCCACGCACACAAGGCCCTCCACGGCACCGGACCAGCATACCTGAACAGCCGACTCAAATTCCACGCACCCCAAAGGACCCTACGATCAGCCCAGCTTTCCTACGCTGTGGTCCCCCGCACCAGAAAGACCAGATCGGGATGCCGCTCCTTCTCATTCCTCGCGGCCAAAGCATGGAACGCCCTTCCGCTCCACCTCAGACAGACAACATCGCTCCCCATCTTCGCAAGAAACCTCAAAACCTGGCTCTTCGACAGACCCCCTCCTTGATGGAATGGAACCTGCACCCCCCCAACTCCCCCCCCCACCCCTAGCGCCTTGAGACCCTTACGGGTGAGTAGTCGCGCTTTAACAAACTCCTGATTGATTGATTGATCTTTCCGCGTCTCGAACTCTAACACCCCGCGAAGGGAGTCAGAACACTGGAAGCTGGATTCTCTGGGAGTAGCGATGACATCGCCTCTCGTCAGTGCGTCAAGCCAGGACACGGGCTCTTCTAAAGTCGAGGTTTCCTCCAACTTGTTTGGGCAAGGGAAGGTATATTTATACCTGGTAGGTGCCTTCAAATGTTAGCATTGACGTAAAGTCGTGCAGAGGAAGACGTCAGGAATGAACCTGTAAGTAAAAGCGAATCATGCATAAAAAATGAGTTCTTGGAGAAATCAATAATCCTGTGGTAGGAGAACTCCCAAGAGCTTACGGGTCTGCTTTCTAAGAACTCGTTGGGGTGCCTATGTGTTGGTTGCTTGTGTCCCTGTGCAAGTTCTCTGATTGCGCATTAGGTTTGTTCAGGTTTGATGTTGGCTGTGTGAACAGAGCGCCTCTCTGCATTTCTTTTTCTATTCAGTGGCTATAGGGTTGCTGATTGACCTCATTAACATCTGGTTGCACTTTTTCTGATCATGAGAAGTGGTCCAGGAAGTGCAGTTGAGGTTTTAGAGTTTTATATGTTGGCATTGCCACCCACGCATAGTTTTTGTTCATCAAAGTTGCTTTGTCTATTATAAGTTATTGCAGCCTGATGGCTTTGTTAGTAGTTTGTTTGAACTCGGAGTAGGCCCATACTGTGTGCCAAGCCTCTTCTAACTTTAGAGAGGAAAGTAATTGCAGTAGAACAAAGTGAGCTGAGTTCCTTTGTGTAGATTGTTGTTTGATCTCTAGCCAACAATGATGGGCGAGGGAGTTTTCCTCTTCTTCCCTCGTTCTCCAGTAAAGTTTTATCAGGGCGCCTTATCTTGCCTGAATCTGGATTTTTAATCCGAACTCCAGCCTGATGTGAGCTTGTTATGTGCATCGTGGGACCAAAACTAATTTCTTGAAAAAGCTAGATTGAGTGGTGTTCAAACCTGATGCATCATGAGTTTTAATCAGTTCCGATCCGTATGAGATTGAGGGCAAGAATTTAGCTGCTACAACCTTCAGCAAATCATTTCTTGAACAGTCTTTGAGTTTTTTGTAAGATTTTGAATGCAAATAGCAGCTGGTTTGCTTTTACTTGCCTTGATACTAAATATTGCTTATAGTTAAGGTGCCGATCAAGTAATATCCCCAGACGTCTTTGGATGTCACTAAATTTGAGGCCTTCCTGTGCTTGCTCCGGATACCTTTGTAATGAAACAAAAAATGTATACCAGGACTCCTAGGCCTCTGGATATCTCACAGAGATATAGAGCTACCAAATGTTTTGAGTTAGAAAGGAAAATTAATAAATCAACCAAAGACACAAAGTTATGATCTGATCTTCAGTCTGCGGTTTCTTCTTGCGATATGTGTAAATTCTGACTCATATTAACTAGAAGTTTGGGTAGAGCTCACCATCGAAACTCCAACTTCTATTGACGAAAATCTTTTATGTACTCATTTTTGTGCTCTGTACTCATCTTCTTCTTCGTTATATCGGATTTGGGAATTGAAAAAATTGGAGGTGGTAAAAGTAAACACACATTTACGTGCAAACATCTCAAATAATGTTTCTTGGGTCCCATATAATACCTCTCAGGCTGCAAAGTCTACGAGAATTGGCCTTTTACGTGTTTTTATTGTACAAAGAAGGAGGGACATCTTTTTTACTGTTAAAGGTGAATATTGCTAGCATGGTTTCTGTTGCTTTATATTGAATAGAAGCAAGGGCACTTTCTTCGTTTATCTCCAATATTGAATCTGTTTCATGGAAGAGCTACCTTGGTGTAAGCTCCTCCAGCTCTGTTGGCATGATCTGTCTTGAGCTGGGCTTGATGGGTATTACCTTCCGTGCCTACTGCCAAATAATTTAATATTTTCAATAATTATTCAGAAGTCCTAAAAATGCATTGAAAAATGTAACTTGGTGGGAACTTATATGGGATAATAAAAAGATGTAAACTTTTGGGTCTGTTTACTCCTATTGTATACCACAGTTTGCCTTAAATCATGATGGGGTGTTATTGTGTCTACATAGTAGCGCCTTAAAGTGTCACTTAAAAAAGCATGCTGGAAATGAAAGTTTCCAGCTTGACTTGGAACATTGTCTAGAAATAAGAAGATGACAGCTGGGCTGTATGTTTGCACGAAGTGGTGAGATGGAATTGTATTTAAAGTCCATCATTTGTCCCCTTGCGCGTGGATTTTTCATGATATTCAGGTAACCACATGGTGTGGGGTGATAATGTGTGGATCTAGAGGGATGGGGTCTCCCCACATTCATGCTATCAATATTGTGGAGTTGTTGCACATCATTTGAATAATGTGCTTTTTATTCTGTCTTGATCTTTTTTATCTGCAGAATTTTTTTTTCTATCCTGTGATATTAAGGTATTCTGTAGTAACGCACAAACAAGCACTTAACTTTTTTTAAACCTTTCCTCTGTGAATATTTGTTATCATTTAATTAGGTTTTTGGGTGCTTTCTTAATATAAATTGACCTATTTGTATTCACTACAATGTATTTTGCTTGCTGTAATCAAGTTTTGTATTGTTTTAATTACATGTATTTTCAATTCACTGTATTTATTTATGATTGATTGTTGTGGTATTTAAGTTTAATATGTGGATGCACTTTAGAGTCAATCATTTTTATTGTGCAGAAAGACATATGGTACACAGCCCAGCTGCCCACATCAACTTGCCGGTAGGGCGAAAACACAGCGCATCAACACAGCGTCTGGACCTACATCCCGGAGGACGGCCCCGCGAAATGCTATGAACCGAAGTGACCGCCCCGCCTGTGCTGAGACCACCACCTTTTCAGGAAATGAACTAATGAGAATGTAAACACCCTCTCCCAACTCCCCCCTCACCCCCCCAGAAACACACACACACACACCCTCGCCCCTCTCCCTATCCCACCCGCACTCCGCATCAGCTTTAGCTATACAAGTACTATAAAATCCAGCAATGTTCAAAGGAAGGTTCAACCCCCTGGGTAAGCCCTGTCCGATTCTAAGGGAATGATTTGTAGGATCTGAAGGTATTTCGGGCAAGTTACTTCTCGTAGGTCCTTGGACAGGAGATGCAAGAACGAGCCCCACAATTTAGCATACTCCGAGCCTTTCCCATCCATCCCCATCGAGAGCCTTTCCATTGCTAATATGTGCCAGAGCCGTTGGAACCAATCTCGGGGATCCGGATTGTCAACATTAGGAGTCATCGGAGAGGGAAACGTGGTCCACCCCTTTTGTTGCGCCAGCTGGTTCCATGCCCTAAGAGTCGGTGCCGTTACTGGGGAAGAGTAGAGGCCCCAGGCTCTATGCTTGCGGGGCAGCCACAGCTCCCGCCAGATATTGCAACCCGCCACCATATGGTCCATAAAGTTCCAGTGTTTACTGGACATGGGCCTGTTCCATTCCACTATGTAATGCAGGGTGGACGCTTGAAGGTAGGCTGATAGTAAGGGAAAACCCAGTCCCCCAGCCGCCCTCGGAGCAACCGCCACGGGCAATGCCTGTCGCGGCCGCTTGTTGTCCCACAGGAATCTATTAAGGAGCCCCTGCAGTTTCCACAGGATGCCCTGCGGCGGGGTCAGCGGCAGCATTTGAAACAAGTACAATATGCGGGGAGAACAGTCATTTTCAGAGCTGCCAGCCTCCCATACCAGGCCAGCTTGAGCCAGGACCAGTCTGAGAGAGCCTTGGTGACCTGCTCAACCAGCATCTTATAGTTCAGGGACACTGTTTTAGGGATCGAAGGTGCCAGGCGGACAACCAGATACTGAATATCAGATGGCGCCCCACCAGGTAGGAGAAGGATCTTCCTCCGGTGGTGGTTCTGCGAATGCGTGGAATGGTGGCGAGTGCGAGGCTGGTGGATCGGAGCTGGCGTGTGGGTGTGTAGAATGTGAGGCGTTGTTGAGGTATTTGGGCCCCATGTCATGGAGAGCCTTGTGTGCGTGGGTGAGGAGTCTGAACGTGATCCTCTTGCTGACGGGGAGCCAGTGCAGGTTTCTCAGCTGGGGAGTGATGTGGCTGTGGCGGGGGGTGTCCAAGATGAGTCGTGCAGAGGAGTTCTGTATGCGTTGGAGTCTTTTCTGTAGTTTGGCTGTGGTTCCAGCGTAGAGGGTGTTTCCATAGTCCAGTCAGCTGGTGACGAGGGCCTGGGTGACCGTCTTCCTGGTGTCGGTGGGGATCCACTGGAAGATCTTGCGGAGCATGCGCAGGGTGTTGAAGCAGGATGACGAGACGGCGTTGACTTGCTTGGTCATCGTGAGGGAGGAGTCCAGGACGAAGCCCAGGTTGCGTGCATGGTCATTTGGCTTGGGGGCGGTGCCCAGGGCAGGGGGCCACGAGGAGTTGTCCCAGGCGGAAGGGGATGTTCCCAGGATGAGGACTTCCTTCCATTCCTTCCTGGAGGTTGGCTCTGGCGTTGGCGGGGTCTTTGGTAAGGGACAGGGTCAGCTGGGTGTCGTCTGCGTATGAGATGATGTTTAGGTTGTGTTGGCGTGCGATGGCTGCGAGGGGGGTCATGTAGACGTTGAAGAGGGTAGGGCTGAGCGAGGATCCTTGCAGGATGCCACGGCACCTATGTGTGAAGCTGAAGTGAAAAATAGTGAGAGGCAGGACACGTAAGCTACTGTATGTGAGTGTTTAGGAAGTGTGTAAATACATTTCAGCATATGTGAAAGCGTTTTGGTGTCTTGTGTGTTTAACAGACTGCTGAGACTGTGTCCTCACAAGCATGTAGCTGCCATTATGAACTCCAGGGCCCTCTGGATAAGCTCGGCGGGGCCCCTGCCACCCTCCCTGCCACCAGGGGCCGGCACCCTGGCGGTGCCCCCCTCTGCCCAGGTGGTGCCCGTCACCGGCAGCGCCCAGGGCAGCCTCCTTCCTGTCCTCCATGCTCCTCTGCCAGTCAGATGCCAAGGGAGGCGGCTACGAAAGATCACATTTCAGCGTACTCGAGTGGCCACGGAGATGTGCTCTGTGAACTTTGGGGAAGGCAGAGGCACATGCTGTAACTTTAGGAAAGCTGCATATTGAAAGATGCTGTTTGCGGCACTGTGTACCAGGTTTTTCCAGCTCCCAGTTCAAAGGGCATACTTTCAAACACAGCGAAAGGAAGAATTGGGGTGCCACTTACCAGCTGGAGCGGAAGACAAGCGTGCACCTGGCGCAGTGATGAAAACGGCGGGTCCGGGAGCCACGTCACGTGAGTGACCTTTCGAACGTCCTCGACGTAGGGACGCCGGCGTCGTAGCCTGATTGGACAAAATTCTTGGCCTGCGGCGGGTAAGGTTCGACCGTGACACCAAAATGCAAAATAATATTACTGTCTGTCGAACCTTACCCGGCCGCAGGCCAAGATTATTTTCGACTTGGACCACGGTGTCACCCTATGTGATGGTGTCACCCGGTGCGGTAAGCACCCCCCGCACCCCTCTAGTGACGCCACTGACCACAGTACCAGAATTTTAGTACTCAATACTGTAGTCAACTCTCTAAGCACTAAGTTGATTTTTGTCACCGTCTTTTGTCCTACAGCAGCCTTCCTCATCTTTCAGTCCCACCTGCGCCCATTCAGTCAGCTCACTCTGTGTGCCTGTCGTCTGTATGTCCCTTATAGTCGCCCTAGCGTCAGTCCAGTGTTCTGCTTGTGTCCTGGTCACATACATGCGTGTCGTGGTTCTGTCTTGTGCTGTGGTTCGGGCAGTAATGTCTGCTAGTGCATTTCCCTGCCCAATGAGATCAGTCACCTTCTTATGAGCCTGACACTTAATTACCGCTAGCTGCTTGAGGAGGAGGACTGCTTCTGTCAATGCGGAGACTAGGTCCCCGTGTAAGATGGGCGTGCCGTGTGACGTCAGGAACCCTCTTTCCCTCCAAAGGAGTCCGAAATGATGAACTACCCCAAAGGCGTACTGGCTATTGGTGTATTTGTTGACTGTCGTGCCAGCCGCTAGAATGCATGCTCGTGTAAGGGCAATGAGCTCAGCTGCTTGGGCAGATCGTTGGGCAATGCGGGCAGTTTCTAGGATAGTTTGAGCTGTGGTCACGGCATACGCTGCTGAGGTAGTGCCATCAGGGAGCTTGAGGCATGAGCCGTCTACCCATAGTTCCCCGTCTGGTTCTGGGAAGGCAGTGTCTCGGAGATCAACTCTACTTTTAGTCTGCTCGTCAGTGAGGGTTACGCAGTAGTGTAGCGAAATTGTATTATGGTCATTTTCTGGAAGAGGCTGCAATGTGGCTGGATTGAGGATGGAACATCGTTTCAGCGTAATGTGTGGTGCTAACAGGGTCAGTTCGTATCCAGTCAGTCGGGCACTCGTCAAATGTTGCGTCTTAGTCTGGTTTAGCAATGTGTCAACTGCATGTGGTACTAGCACTGTGATGGGGTTGGAAAGCACTATTCCCTCGCTCTATCGTATGGAGACTGCTGCAGCTGCTACAGCGCGCAAGCACGCGGGTAGCGCACTAGCTACTGGGTCGAGGGTGGCAGAAAAATACACACAGGGGCGTGGCTTGTGGCCAATTGATTGTGTCAGGACAGATAATGCACATCCCTCCCTTTCGTGTGTGTAGAGGGAAAATGGTTTGGAGTAGTCTGGTGTCCCTAGAACAGGTGCTGAACAAAGGGCATCTCGTAATTCCTCGAATGCTGACTGGCTTTTGGGTGTCCAAGGGAGTGGAAAGGGTGTGTCTTTGGCTAGGAGGGAGAGAAGGGGTTTGACAATGAGGCTGAAGTTTGGTAACCATTGTCGACAGAATGAAGTGAGGCCTATCAGTGAGTCGACTTGTTTCTGGTTTTTGGGGACAGGAGTGTCTAGAATGGTCTGGATCCTGTCTGGTGTGAGCGTTCTCCCTTCCTTTGACAAAAGGTGTCCTAAATACGTCACTTGTGGTTGGCAGAATTGCAGTTTCTTGCGGGAGACCTTGTGACCATTTTCGGCAAGGAAATGTAGTAACTGAATGGTGGCAGCGACTGCTATTGGAGTGGTGTCTGCTGCTAGCAAAATGCCGTCTACGTATTGTATCAGTGCTACTCCGTCTGGCAATTGTATGGCATCCAGCTGTCGTTTGAGTGCCTGACTATAGATGCTTGGACTTTCTGTGTACCCCTGCGGTGCTCTACAAAATCTAAATGAGCAGGATCTTAGTGTAAATCCAAAAAGATAGCGGCTGTCCTCATGAATGGGTATAGAAAAGAATGCATTTTTGAGATTGATAACAGTGAAAACGGTGGCAGTGGATGGGATGAGGGTCAGGATGGTGGTAATGTCGGAAACAACTGGATATTGGATCTTGTTTACCTCTCTTAGGTCAATGATAAAGCGGTAGGCTTTTCCATCTCCCTCTCCCTGTTTCTTTATGATCGGCAGAATAGGACTGTTACAAACGTTGCTCACCACTTCTTCTACCACCCCTGCTTCTACAAGTGAGAGAATGATATCTGTGAGTGCTCTCTCTCCCTCTGGTGAGATTTTGTACTGCAGTATCTTTGGCAGAGTCACGTCTTGTCGTATTGTTACATGCACTGGGTCAATCATCATTTGTCCTACGTCTGAGTCAGCCCTAGCCCACAAGTGCGATGGTAAAGTGGCCAGTAGGGATGTGTCTGCTTTGGAAACGGGATACATGCGTTGGAGTGGACTATCTCTCTGGTGTTGGTGATTGTCATATAAGATGACTCGCACTCCGTCCGGGGAACATTGAATAGTTGCACGGACGTGCTTCAGTAAGTCGAGACCCATAATGGCATCTGGGGTGTTGGAAGAGAGAAGGAATGTCGTGTCGATGATGTTATTTTCTAGATTAAAAGGGAGGGGTCTGGACAAAGGGTTAATGGAGGGCGTACCATAAAATCCTATTGAGGTCACATGTGAGCCAGACAAGGGTGCCCTTGGAATCAGTCATTTGGATAGTGCACTACGTGTTGCTCCTGTGTCTACCAAAAATGGCGACTCTGTGCCCAGAACCTTTGCGGTAACATAAGAGCCTTGCTGATCAACATAGAGCTCGACTGGATCCCTCCCTTACCCTTGGCTGTCCTGTGCAAAGTCGTATGTGTTGTCGTAGTCTGATTGCTGATACTGGTTCTGTCGGGGCTGTCAAAAGCATTTGTCCTACCTGGCCTCTCCTCACTAATGTTGTTAGTGTACCCTCTTCCTCGTCCTCTACCTCTTGGCCCATTTACTAATTCTCTTGTTCCCTTTTCTTTATTTATTTCTGCCAGGATCGGGCATTGGGATTTCCAGTGTCCATACCCTTTACAAAATGCACACTGATCTTCCCCTAAGTCTCTGCCTCCGTTGTATGGGGCAGGCACGTTATTTCTAGGTGGTGGTGGCGCTCTAGGGGTATTTTGCTGATATCCTCCCTTGTCCTGTACCCTTCCTAAATTTACACCCTGTAGCTGCGCTATCATGACTCTTTCTTTCAAATCTTTCTTTTTCTTTTCATTGGCTCTTTCGTTTTTGTTTTTCTGGTGTTCATAGTATTGGGCCATCTGGAGGATGGCTGCTGGTTTAGAGGCCGCCCAACTGCTCTCACTGGTCTGTAGTTTCTGTGAGACTTCTGGCAACAGTCCCTTAACATAGTTGTGTACGAACAAGTGGTGTCCGGTCGCAGTGGACATGTCTTGTCCACTATAATCGGAGAACACTGTCTCAAACCGGGAGAAGAATTCCGAAACATCTTCTTGAGGTTTCTGGCGGCAAGCTGATACGATAGACCAATCTATCTTTTTCTCGGGAATCAGGGTCTTTACCTTCTGCACTATTTTGTCAGGGAGGTCTAGTATGGCTTTCAAGGGTTTCTGACCAGGGTTTCGCTGTTTATCCAGCCCATCGAGTTGTCCCCAGGTATGACCGAATAGGTCTGTGTGGTCTACTTTCCTGATCTGTTTCCACACATCGGCTGGGCGACATAGCCCAAAGAACAAATCGATGTCGGCTAGCGTCATAATTGTCGACCCTAGGGCTGTACCTAACTCCATGAAAAATGCGGTAGGATTCTTTCATAAGTCCGGCAGGGATTTTCGGAACGTCAGAATGTCCTGTCTATCCCAGGGCTGTTATAGATCACCCTTCCCTTAGCGTCTTGGTGATTTATGTCATCGTGAGTTCCTTGTCCTCTAGGGGGGACCCAATAGGGGGCAGCTTCCTTAATGGGCATCATGTTATCTATTCTCTCTATCGGGGGTTCCGTCATTGCAGATGTTGTATTTTTGTCTACCTGCCCTTGCTCCATGAGGTGGCGGGAGACTTCTAATGTATAGGAAAAAAGTTTCGCTACATCGCATTCACTCTCATCTCCTGTATCTACCTTTCTGTACAGAGTCACGAGTCGGTCGGGTCCTTTATTCCTATACTTTTCCTCATACGCTGTGAGTGTGTAATAACAAAAGCGCACGACAAAGTGTCGTTTGAGGTTGTCGGCGTAGGAGTTACATATATCTGTTATGTATTCCTCTGTTTCTTTACTGTCTACTAGGGTTTTAACTATCCTATCGATGCCTGCTCGCTCATTTTTACTTAATCGTGGGATTCTCACCAGCCCTTTCACTTCGATTCTTTCTGATGTGTCCTCTGGCAAGGCATTAGGCGTGAGAGGCTCGGTTGGCGTAGAGGCCGTGGATACCGAGGCCCTGTCGCTACCTTCAGTTGTATTCTGAGATCCTTGTTGTTGCACTAGAGGATGTTTAGGGGCATATGGAGGTGGCATGTAGATAATCGGTGGACCTAGGAGTAGATTGTCGTCTACCCTGTGTTTCGATGGGAGCTCAGGGTAAAGAGTTGAGGGAGCTCTAACCGGGTGTTGACCTGAGATCTCTGCCTCTCGCTCCTTCCTAGCTTTTTCTCAACTTCCTCTTCTAACTTTTTGCCAGCTAGGTGAGCTGATTTTCGTAGTTCTTTTTCTATTCTCGCTTCATCACTTTTCTTTCGCTGTGTTGTTTCTTTTCGCCATAAGCCGAAGCTGTCAAGCATAGTCGGCATGGTTTTCTTTTCACGTAAGGCTATTTCTAGCGTTTTTATTTTAGCAGGATCAAAAGATCCCGTCAGTGGCCACTGATTTTCTCGATCCTTCCTAGTGTGCTTGTGCCATAGTTTGCTCTAAGCTACAGCGACTAATCCATACTTCAGATACCGGTCCTTATTATGGGTGCCCTCCGGTGGAGCCGGATGACTGACCTCTAATAAGCAGTCCGTGCTGAACCAATTACCAGTCAGTGGGGAGAAGATAGGCATGACGTATAATCGGACAAATAAAGATCTCAAACAATTGAGGTCAAAGGTCCGCACTACCTATCCTTCGCTGCCTGCAAAGAGAGAGACTATTCCTATTCTTCGTTGTTTGCAAACAGGGAATATCTCAAAAAGAGCCAACGTACCAAAATAGCTAACAAACCAATAAAGTGCAATACTAGTATTGAATCCAAACAATTCCAATACAATCAATCATTCGACAGCAGTCGTTTTCACGACCTTACCCGGACCGCATGGACAGTTCTTTGTCTTCCACTTCCAGCGCCCGATCGTCCTCTTTTCTCCGTATTAGCCGCGGCACTCCTGTGGGATCCCAGTCAGGACCGTAGGTCACACAAGAGAGGTCCGTTCGGAACCAGTGAAGTTCCGATGATTGGCTGCCAGACGAGGGTCTCTTTCAGGCAAGTGCACTTTCCCGATCGTTGCAGTCGTTCACTCCGTCGTAAGGACCTCTCCACCGGACCCCGTGTCGCTGATGGGCCCCGCGTTGGGACGCCAATTTGTGGAAAAAACAGCCAATCTCTTACGAATACCCAGGCTGCTTGGCGCAAGACACCTCTAATTCCCAATATCGATAGTTACCAACATAAAGAGGAAACTGGAAAGCATGAACAAGTTTATTGCTCTAGAGGATAACACGTCAGGTCTGACACAAGGGATGTCTTCAGGAGGTGTTCTAACAACTTCTCTGCTGCTCTACTTTTTATACAATTTACAGTAACATTATTGGTGGTCAAACATCCTAGGAATTCCCGCCTCCAGCAGGTTCTCACAGAGTCCCAACAATTTGTCGTCCCCCCACCTGGGTCCTAATTAGTGATTGATATCTCGCAGCTGGACATTCCAACAGGATCTGTAAATGTGTGTGATTAGTCACATGTAAGGGTTATGTAAGTGATAAGATCAAGCATTTCTGTTCATGCAACAAGTCCTGCCTTGTGGGGGCAATAAACTACGTCCGCAGGGCTTGGTTTACAGCCTGGGACTGGATCGAGTGGCCAGGTGCAGTTGGGGGTTATCAGAAGGGCCTGCTCGAGTGTGGAGTATGAAAGGACAAACATGTTTAGGGCGGGAAGTGGCTCCAGGGTCTTGTCACGAGGACAAGGTTTTATGACCTTAGTGCATTTGGTCATGCTGAATCAGGGCACTGGGGATGGTTGCGAGGTCAGGGTGAATTGTGGGTGACTTACAAAGTGCGAGATGGCCGTGGCACCTAAAATGGATGCCGTTTACTTGCGGACAATGGCTCTTGTTAGGCAAGATGGCGCCGGTGATGTTCATGTTTGTAAACTGCGATTTAACACACCTTTCCCCCTGGCTGGACCTTACACTCGAACACTACACTTCACGACCCCCCCGACACTACCCTGAACCCTAAAACACTAGCCTACACTACACAAACACCACACCATTACTCTAAACCCTAAAACACTACCGCCCTGCTCGACCCTCACCCTTCCCCCAGTTCACTCCCTACACTGTAACACTACCCTGCACGACACCCCAACACTACCCTGAACCCTAAAACACTACCCTACACTACACAAACACCATGCCACTACCCTAATCCCTAATATGCTACCACCTTCACGACCTTCACCCTTCCTGGACCTTACACTCGAACACTACACTTCACGACCCCCCCACACCACTACCCTAAACCCTAAAACAATACTCCTTGCATGACCCTTACCTTTACCCCAGTCTGCTCCCTACACTACACTACCCTGCACGACACCCCAACACCACCCTAATCCCTAAAACACTACCCTACACAAACACCACATCACTATTCCCCAACACTACACTTCACGACCCCCGACACTACCCTAAACTCAAATACACTACTCTATACTACTCAAACACAACCCAACAACCTAAAAAACCACCCCTGCATGACTCAAAAAAACTACACTTACCTCTCTCTCTCCTCCGTGGTTCCTCTCTTCTCCGGCTTCCAGCGACGTCAGATCTGCACTTCGTTGTTTGCAAACAGAAGCGCCTTCCAAACAACGATGTGGATAGTGCATACCATGACATGGCATGCATTGTAAAAACGCTTGCAATGTAACAACTTGCGTACTTATGGTACGTGTTGTAACATCGCAAGTGTAGTAACGTTTGCGAAGTAATGATATGCGCACTAGGAGCTGCGTACAAAGGGCCAGATGTAGATAGGCAAATACCGGTCGGTAACGGCCGAAATTCAGTAATTTCGGCTGTTACCGACCGGTATTTGGAAAATGAGATGTAGGGCCACCTAAAATACAGATTCGGTAATTTTACAGATTCGGTAAAATTACCGATTCTGTAAAATTACCGAATCTGTATCATGAGATGTAGGTAGGCTTTAAGAATTCGTTATTTACCACCAACTAGAAGTTGGTGGTAAATAATGAAAAGCCTTGAAAAAGCATTTTTTTTGCTTTTCAAACGCTGCCATGTTGCAGACATACATGCCTTTAGGCATATATGTCTGCAACATGTGCACCCATATACGATTGAGGGGTGCAACAGGGTGTCAAAGTGACACCCTGCCACCCTTCAATGTTTCCCCCAATTACCGAATCGGTATTTACCGATTCGGTAATTGTCATTCATTCCTATGGGCCTCCAGGTCCATAGGAATGAAAGGCAATTACCGAATCGGTAAATACCGATTTGGCAATTACCGAATCTTACCGATTCGGTAATTTAAAAAGAGAAATTACCTACATCCCATTTACCTACTCTTAAATACCGAATCGGTATGATTCGGTATTTAAGAGTAGGTAAATCGAGATTACCTACATCTGGCCATAAATGTTGTTTACCAGACAGAGTACTCCATTTTATTTAATGGAGCGCTGAACATTCCAATGTTTAATCATAGCCTTATTGCTCTACTCCGCCCATTAAAGCCTACTCCAGTGTTAAAGGCCCAAGCCGAAGGTAAAGGCCTTTAAAAAGGGAGCAGGTCTTTAATGGCTGGTATAGCCCTGCTACAGCAGGTTGTAAGGCTATGTTGGACTTGGCCCTCTTGGCAGGGTCATCCCTGAACTTTTTGCCTTCTCCAATATTCTCTCTGACCTGTTTTTGTTGGTTTAATGACTCTGGGCACTTTACCACTGCTGACCAGTGCTAAAGTGCATATGCTCTCCCTACTGATTCAGATTCAGAATACTTTATTCAGTTAAAAAAGACAAGAATAACCATAAAAGTAGCATGAAGAAAATACAGTTTACACGGGAGTCATGTGTTCATTATTTAAAATACATATGTGCAACAAAGAGATTAATTCATTTGGATCGATTTGCGACATTTAAAAATGGATTTAAAAAATTCACCCAATGAGGCTACCATAAAAACAGTTTCCATTTTCTGGCACTCTAAAAACGCTAAGCGACATCTGCGTATATTTAAGTCTTTGAGAATAGGGATGATAAGTTTCTTTCGAAAAAAGGTATAAAATTTACAAAAAATAAAATATGTATATCAGACTGTGGGGAGACATTATCACATGGGCAAAAGGATAATTCTTTCGACCAGCAATTCATCACAGGAAAAGACAAGACTCTAAAAACAATATTGAGTCTAAACCGGGTTAAAAGGAAGCGTTCATGATTAGACATATATAAGGATAAATATGGCTGTAGTTTCTCTCCACATAAAATGTCCTGGTGAGCAGAAACAGTCTTTTTTCTCGCCTCCTCTAAGTGTCTTTTGTCCCTGAGATGGGCAATACACACATTTTTCAGATCTCTTCTTGATATGTATGCCATAGTTGGTGGGTCCTCAAAGTATTGAACACAATTTATTTCATTGAGAAAGTTCTTGACATAACATATCCATTTGAAATCATTGATATTGTCCAATGCTAGAACGTCCTTTAAAATAGCCCGATTAACCAGACATTCATCATTTGTCCACACCCTACGCCAAAGAAGGATTGGCTGAATCCTAATCGTGTCAGTAACATAAATTACTCCCAATTCAACATGGCATATCATGGTTGCAGTACTTTCAGGCACAGACAGGATGTGGCGTAAAAATTTATTTTCCATGATTTGGATTGTGCTAATATTTGAGTAACCCCACAAACCTGATCCATAAGTGGCTACTGCTAAGCAGGTTGCCCTATAAATAGTTAAAATATCGTTTATGGGTTTTTTCCCTAATTTTCTCATAAAACATTGTAAGGCCATGATAGTTTTGGAAAACAGCAGGGATCTAGCATGGATTGCACTAGTCCATGATCCACTTTCGTGAAACAGAATTCCCAAATAGGGAAAAGTGGAGGTCTTTTCCAAGGGATTGGAATTTATAAAAATGGGTTTCAAATGCTTGCTTGATCTTGGCCCACAATACATGGACAAGGTTTTTGAACAGTTAATTTTTAAGTCTAAGCCAAGCATGAAACTATTAAAAGAAGTAACCAAGGTTTGTAACGCCATTGGGGTTCGTGCCATCAAAACGGCATCGTCAGCGTACATCAAGGCAGGGACAGGCCTTCCACCCACCATAGGCATATCCCTACCCTCCTGCACGAGACGTTTCTCCAAGCCATTTATATATAGCAAAAATAAAATTGGAGCTAAAACACACCCTTGGCGTACACCCCGACCAATCCCAAACTGTCTAGTGCATTCACCATCTTTCCCAAAACGGACACTTGCATTGGCCCCGGAATATAGATCTCGCAGGAAGCATATAATGGCATTGTCTACCCCCAACTCGGCCATAATTGACCACAATTTATTGTGAGAAACACAATCGAAAGCTGACGATAAGTCAACAAAGGTGAGGTATAGACGTTGTTTTTTAACCCGTACATACTTCTGCTGCAGGATAAACAGATTCAATCCTTGCTCTATAGTCCCTAAGCCCCTTTGAAACCCAAATTGAAAATCGCTTAACACCCCGTTCTCTTCTGACCAGATTCGCAACTTATCTAAAACTACTCTCCCCAAAATTTTTATAGAGGAGTCCAATCAAGAAATTGGCCTATAACACATGCAATTCTGCCTGTCACCTTTCTTAAATATTGGGACTATAATCGATGTAAGCCAGGTGGGAACTAAACCCTTTGCCAGAGCAACATTAAAAAGCTGGACAAGCAAAGGCCCCCATAATTCAGTATTAGCCTTATAGAGGTCTGCTGGTATGCCATCTGGTCCAGCCGCCTTACCCCCTTTGGTTGCCTTCAAGCTCGCCAGAACTTCAGGAAGGGTTACGACCAAGACTTTGGATGTGTCTATGTTTGGGGACATAAAGTCCTGACCTGTATCGAGGACTGGTTCCACAGCCTTGTAAAGGGAGGAAAAGTGCGCCACCCACTCATCTTCTGGGATGGCGATTTCCATACGTGCCTTTTTTTCATATAGAAGGGGGGTATTAATAACCCTCCAAAAAGCTGCCGGGTCCTTTAATTGTGACGCCTCGCATAAATCATCCCAAGCCTCTTTTCTTATGGCGGCCTTCCTGTCCTTCAGTGCTATGTTATAGTCCCTCCTCAGAATTCTAATTTGGGTTACATCCCGTGGTATTTTATGGATCGCATGTCTAAGCTTTGATAAGGCATTAGTACATTTCTTGTCGAACCATTTTCTATTGTGCTTTAGGGAGTTTTTCTTTGCAACCCACAGCGCCTCCTTGATTGCAGTAGAAATAATATAAAAATGATTTAAAATTTCATTTCTCTCGGCATGCTCATTCAAGCAGGTCAAAAAACTACTCATACACTTATTCAGTAATTTAGATAAAAAATCAGCCGGGACCACTCTACTCCATTTAAGGCTATATCCGTTTTGGGTACCTAATTTCACATCCTGCGCCTTATTATTGGAACCTACTACATGATCTGCTACAGAAAATAGATTCTCCATTTTTAGTACCTGTGGGTAGTGGTCACTTAATGGTAAGTGCATGATAGTAGAGCTGATCAATCTGCCCGCCAAGCTATTTGTACAAAGGCTAAAATCAATGATAGTTGAAGCCCCCCGCCCCACAAATGTTGGAACAAATGGCATTGTGTGGTGGGCTAGCTCATTTGTAAAACCAAGATCAAAATTAAAAATCATCTAATTTAATGAATCACCTAGAAGGGTATGTTCAAAGTGCGTCAAGTTAATATCCTGTTCCAACATCAGGCCGCAAATACCCTTCTGACCCTTTTTACACAAAGTACAGTTAAAATCACCCCCCCATAATACCATGACTTCACCCTTTTTTTTCTCAAATTCATTCTGTATATCTGCAGTTATATTAACAAATACATCCTTAATTGTGCTACTTAGACAGTTATTGTAAAAATTAAAAAGAACAATCGTTGGACCCTTCCTTGTGTCAATGACTATTTTCTGGTAGTAACTGGAACCAGGAGAAAAAGAGATTTTATCGGTGACTAGCAGGTTCGATATATACACAGACAGTCCCCCCTTTGGTCTTCCGTGTGCTCCCCCCACCGCAGGTGTAAAATAAGTTCTATAACCATTAAGGTGTATTGGTGCGGTGGTCCAGGTTTCTTGTAAAGCTAATATGCCCACATCAGCAATTACATCACACCAGGACGGGTTGGAAATTTTCTGCTTTAGTCCTGCCACATTCCAAAAAACCACCTTGCAATAATCTTCTATAGGTGACTCTTCAACAATAGCTCCAGTTGCACTACCCAGACTCCCTAGTATAGTCTCATCCTCCCCATAGGTTTCGTGTGTCTCAACATGAAGTTCCTGAATCTCGACACACCCCAAGGATTTTATAGGCCCCAAATCTACAGGTTTAGTTGTCCTTAAAACCTCTTCTTTTATCGTTGGGAGTCAATCCACTGCTTCCAAACAATCAAACCGGTTAGAACACGGGAAGATCGGAGGAAATTGTGGATTGCCTAACCATCCTGGGTCAAAACTCTGTGGTCGATAGTGAGGGGACCTTGATCTATATTTCACTACATTCCAACCATCCTCATCTCTCCCTCCTCCTTGTATGTTATAGTGATTACTATCAGGAGCCCAGCCCTTATTACCCCCTTGATATCTGTTGTCCCTAGTCCAACTCTACCTGTTGTCAGGGTGTTCGCCCTCAGGATAAAAATAAGATAATGCCCTAGCCGTAACAGAGAGGCCATGATTTCTAGGGGGTCTTGTGGTAATGTATTTAGCAGTTAATGGATTCTCAAATGTTATTACCACACAATCGCCGTGTGCCCTTTTTTTATTATACCCAATCCATGGGGCCCTTTCAACCATCAAAATATTACTTTTAACAGCTGGCGGGAGAGGGTAATTATCATTCAGCCAATGGATGGTTTTATTTACAAGTCCGCCATTATTTTCATTAGAATTTTCATTTAATTGAGGGACTCCTGTAAGGACCACAACATACGGTGCGGCTTTTGGGTAAGCATGGGCGTAAAATCCGCTCCGCTCGCGGATTTTTCGGATTTTCGGCAAATCCGCAATCCGCGAACGCTCGCGAATTTGTCGAAAATCCGTGAATCCGCTCGCGGCGGATTTTTTGCTTGGTTGCGGCGCGCGGCGTGGTGCACGGCGTTCACTTTCCGTCATTTTAGCGTTTGCCGAGTTGTTTTTCTTTGCGAGTGACGCGCCATTTTAGATCTTGCTGCGTGTTCCCGCGGGAGTTTGTCGCCCGCGAATACGTACTCGCGGCTTGCCACCTTGCACAGCACACCTCGCGAGAGTTCGCAATTGCGAACATGTAGTTGCGGCGGAAAGGAACAATCTCGCACTTGCGAAATAGAGATTTTGCAATTTCGCACAAGAAAATCACCAGCAAACAGGATAAACCTTCAGAAAATTATGATTTTTATCAGAATCACTCCTCAGGTTGACATTTGCATGGCCTTTTTTTTTGCAAGGAGTCCATTTTGGGGGGGGGGGGGAGGAAGGAAGTGCCCCACAGTCTCCAACTTCCTGTTCCTGTCCAGCAGGCTCCTCCCAGTGCTTTGTCCATCTCCTGGTCACTTTCATTTGGATCTGGAGCTGGAAGGATTACTTTTTGTGGGTGCTGCTGGATATTTGGATTTGAGGCCTTTTTGACTGTCTTTGGATCACTTTTGGATTAGAAATCAACTTTCACAAGTAAGTTTGTTTGGGGCATTACAGTTGCTGCAAGTACAATTTTGGAACTTTTTCAGAAAATTAAATAAATTATATTGTGGGTAGCCACAGTATCCAGTAGGACCAGGGTTGGTTATGGGTGCATGATACAACTGTTTTGTTGAATTTAAACACCATTGAGGCCATGGATGGGCTGGGATTGTGCAGATTTTATTGTTTTTTGTCGTTTTTTTGGGCCTGCTGGTGTGGCCCTTTGCCCAGGGGTGGTGAGTGTTGCATGGGCCTAGTCTTTCTGTGGGGTGTCTTCTTGAATTTAAACATAATTGAGGCCATGGATGGGCTGGGATTGTGCTTATTTTATTGTTTTTTGTCGTTTTTGGGGGGCTGCTGGTGTGGCCTTTTGCTTGCCCAGGGGTGGTGGTGGTGCATGGACTGAGTGTGCCTGTGGTGTTGTCTCACTCTCTTTGATGTAAACATCATGGATGGCATTGGATTGTGGTGATTTCTGGCTGTTTTTCTGTTTTTTGGGGGTGTACTGTTGATGTGGTCTGGCCATGTGGGTGGTGGTGGTGGCCATCTTGAGTGCTGGCTGGTACAGGCAACATGTGCTTGGGGTGTAAGGGGGCCATTTTGAGGAGAGGCAGTGTCTGAGGCCTGCACTTATTTTGCCTACTTTTCATCCCTTATGCCCAGGGGTAGTGAGTGTTGCATGGGCCTAGTGTTTCTGAGGGGTGTCTTCTTGAATTTAAACACCATTGAGGCCATGGATGGGCTGGGATTGTGCAGATTTTATTGTTTTTTGTCGTTTTTTTGGGCCTGCTGGTGTGGCCCTTTGCCCAGGGGTGGTGAGTGTTGCATGGGCCTAGTCTTTCTGTGGGGTGTCTTCTTGAATTTAAACACCATTGAGGCCATGGATGGGCTGGGATTGTGCAGATTTTATTGTTTTTTGTCGTTTTTTTGGGCCTGCTGGTGTGGCCCTTTGCCCAGGGGTGGTGAGTGTTGCATGGGCCTAGTCTTTCTGTGGGGTGTCTTCTTGAATTTAAACATAATTGAGGCCATGGATGGGCTGGGATTGTGCTTATTTTATTGTTTTTTGTCGTTTTTGGGGGGCTGCTGGTGTGGCCTTTTGCTTGCCCAGGGGTGGTGGTGGTGCATGGACTGAGTGTGCCTGTGGTGTTGTCTCACTCTCTTTGATGTAAACATCATGGATGGCATTGGATTGTGGTGATTTCTGGCTGTTTTTCTGTTTTTTGGGGGTGTACTGTTGATGTGGACTGGCCATGTGGGTGGTGGTGGTGGCCATCTTGAGTGCTGGCTGGTACAGGCAACATGTGCTTGGGGTGTAAGGGGGCCATTTTGAGGAGAGGCAGTGTCTGAGGCCTGCACTTATTTTGCCTACTTTTCATCCCTTATGCCCAGGGGTAGTGAGTGTTGCATGGGCCTAGTGTTTCTGAGGGGTGTCTTCTTGAATTTAAACACCATTGAGGCCATGGATGGGCTGGGATTGTGCAGATTTTATTGTTTTTTGTCGTTTGTTTGGGCCTGCTGGTGTGGCCCTTTGCCCAGGGGTGGTGAGTGTTGCATGGGCCTAGTCTTTCTGTGGGGTGTCTTCTTGAATTTAAACATAATTGAGGCCATGGATGGGCTGGGATTGTGCTTATTTTATTGTTTTTTGTCGTTTTTGGGGGGCTGCTGGTGTGGCCTTTTGCTTGCCCAGGGGTGGTGGTGGTGCATGGACTGAGTGTGCCTGTGGTGTTGTCTCACTCTCTTTGATGTAAACATCATGGATGGCATTGGATTGTGGTGATTTCTGGCTGTTTTTCTGTTTTTTGGGGGTGTACTGTTGATGTGGACTGGCCATGTGGGTGGTGGTGGTGGCCATCTTGAGTGCTGGCTGGTACAGGCAACATGTGCTTGGGGTGTAAGGGGGCCATTTTGAGGAGAGGCAGTGTCTGAGGCCTGCACTTATTTTGCCTACTTTTCATCCCTTATGCCCAGGGGTAGTGAGTGTTGCATGGGCCTAGTGTTTCTGAGGGGTGTCTTCTTGAATTTAAACACCATTGAGGCCATGGATGGGCTGGGATTGTGCAGATTTTATTGTTTTTTGTCGTTTGTTTGGGCCTGCTGGTGTGGCCCTTTGCCCAGGGGTGGTGAGTGTTGCATGGGCCTAGTCTTTCTGTGGGGTGTCTTCTTGAATTTAAACACCATTGAGGCCATGGATGGGCTGGGATTGTGCAGATTTTATTGTTTTTTGTCGTTTTTTTGGGCCTGCTGGTGTGGCCCTTTGCCCAGGGGTGGTGAGTGTTGCATGGGCCTAGTCTTTCTGTGGGGTGTCTTCTTGAATTTAAACACCATTGAGGCCATGGATGGGCTGGGATTGTGCAGATTTTATTGTTTTTTGTCGTTTTTTTGGGCCTGCTGGTGTGGCCCTTTGCCCAGGGGTGGTGAGTGTTGCATGGGCCTAGTCTTTCTGTGGGGTGTCTTCTTGAATTTAAACATAATTGAGGCCATGGATGGGCTGGGATTGTGCTTATTTTATTGTTTTTTGTCGTTTTTGGGGGGCTGCTGGTGTGGCCTTTTGCTTGCCCAGGGGTGGTGGTGGTGCATGGACTGAGTGTGCCTGTGGTGTTGTCTCACTCTTTTTGATGTAAACATCATGGATGGCATTGGATTGTGGTGATTTCTGGCAGTTTTTCTGTTTTTTGGGGGTGTACTGTTGATGTGGACTGGCCATGTGGGTGGTGGTGGTGGCCATCTTGAGTGCTGGCTGGTACAGGCAGCAACATGTGCTTGGGGTGTAAGGGGGCCATTTTGAGGAGAGGCAGTGTCTGAGGCCTGCACTTATTTTGCCTACTTTTCATCCCTTATGCCCAGGGGTAGTGAGTGTTGCATACTTGCATGTCCCTAGTCTTTCTGTGGGGTGTCTTCAATGTAAACATCATGGATGGCATGGGATTGTGCTCATTTTTCTGTGTTTTGTCGATTTTTTGGGGTGTATAACTGAACTGATGTTCCTCTGTCTTCCATTGCTTTTAGGTGCACAAGAAGACTCAATAGAACCACCAGTGCCAGGGAGAAGTCCTGCAGCGGTGTGTGCAGCATAACGTCACGCGACGTCACGTCTGGACACAGAACCCTCTGCAACTCGTGCAACTGCTGCCTGCTGACCTGCTCTGAAGAAGATGGCCCCAAAAAAAGTAAACCGTAGCTCCTCTAGCAAGAAAGGTGCCAGTAAGGAGCAGAAGAAGCAAGTTACCAAGGACACTGGTGTGCCGCCCGCCCCTTTTTTTGTGAGTAAAAAAAAAGTATGCCTGCAGCAGCTGCAGCGGGATCTGCTGGGGACCAAGCTGGCAGCAGCACCCCCGCTCCATTGGGCTCAGTGCCACCACCACCACCACGCCAACTTAAGTCCAAGCCCTTGAGTGCTGCAGAGGCAGCCAGTATACTTCTTCAATCACCATCGACCAGTGATGTTGGCTCATCGCAAGAAAGCAGCAGCAATGTCCCTCAATCAACACAGGTTGTTGTAGCTCATCTGACGAGTGTTGAACAACCACAGCGGCAACAACAATCACATGTGCAAGTACAAGCCCAAGTACATGTGGAAGGAGAGGCAGCGCAAGGAGATGCGCATGCAGAGGTGCATGGAGGGTCACAACAAGTGCCCACAATAGTTGTTCCTCCCGAAGTAGGGGCACATCAGGAAATCGACAATCAAGGCGAGGTATCATTTGAGGAAGCCACTCCTCCTGATGATCCTTCATTGTCTTCCACAACCCTAGCAAGGAAGAGATCAAGGGTGGTGTCTACATCCTCTTCAAGCACACCTCCTTCTGATGATACGGATCAAACTTGGGAACCAGCACCACAGCCGTCTGAGAGTGAGGCACACCATGATCTAACAAAGGTACTTAAGCGTAAAAGGAAGCTCGTCCAAAGTCTCAGACTTATGGAGTGTGATGAGGCTCAACAAGAAGTGGCGGATACTGCTGCTGATGAAGACTCTGCCAACGACGACCCAGTCATCATAAAGGTCACTGCAGCCCCAGCGGGCATGCAGCAAACAGACATTTTGACCCTAGCCCGAAGAGCTGCTGCGCGTGATGATGATGATGTTGTCGATGAGGAGGCAGTGGAAACACCACAATCATTGGAGTTAAGTAGTACACCAACTCGTCCCGCTTCCATATTTCTTTCTGGCAAGAAGAGACCTGCGTCAACCTCGACCTTAATTAGTGGCGGTGAAAGTGGAAAACGTACAAAAGTTGGCCAATCCAGATCCTCCACTTCATCTGGCATTAGCTTCATGACCACCACCACCACCAGTATCGCCGCCTCCTCCAGGTCCCACAGACACTTCAAGTCCCCAGTTTGGGACTTCTTTACTGTTTGTCCCAAAAATCCAAGGTTTGCCATTTGTACCCTTTGTAAGCTTGCAGTTAGTCGTGGTAAGCCAGGTAGCAACTATGGTACCGGCGGCCAGAGTGGTCATCTTGACAGAAAGCACGGTGTCCAATGGTTTGCGCACCTAGCTGCGATCAAGAAAGGCCAAAATCAAGGAAACGTTGATGTTTCATCTGATGTTGACGAGCAGGAAGAAGACGTGTCAAACACTTCCCTTACACCCAGTACCCCTCTCAGCAGCACACCCAATGTGAGGCACACTAAGAGTGTTGGAGCGAGTGAGACACCAACGCACAAAAGTTCACCAGCGAGCAAAATTGGGTCAACGAAGTCATTATCAGCCCGTAAATGCTTGGTCCAGGCCAACATTAGAACAATGCTTACTTCAGACGTGCCATATGAACGCAACCACCCACTGACGCGTCTGTATAACACTAAGCTGGCTAAAATGCTAGCTGTGGACCTTCTACCTTTTTCTTTTGTAGAAGCGGTAGGTTTTCTTGAATTAGTTGCAACGCTCTGCCCTAAATGGAAGGTTCCGAGCCGGTTCTATTTTGCCAGAGTTGCGGTTCCAGCACTACATGAAGATGTGCTGCAGGCGATTGGGGCAGCTTTGCAGAAGAGTGCTGTTCACACAATACATCTGACAACAGACATGTGGACCAGTGGCCCAGGCGATGATTACATGTGCATCACTGCACACTGGGTCTCTTTTTCAGGTGTTATAGCAAAGCTAAACGCAGGTGTTGACCCGGACCAAGTTTTCAAAGCTGCTCGGAAACATGCAACACTAGCCATGTTTGCCTTGGAGAAAAGTCACACAGCAGAAAACCTTTTGGAAGAGTTTGACAAAAAGGTGTTGTCAATGCTATCCCCCCTAAAACGCAAGATTGGTTATGTTTCCACGGATAATGGCGCCAATGTAGTTAAGGCCATGTCACAGGGTCACCATGTTAGAGTGCCGTGTTTGGCGCACTGTATCAACCTGGTAGTTCAAAAATTCTTGAGTGATAAAGAGAGTCCAGCGTTCGAGGTAATGGCCACCTGCCGCAAAATGTGCAACCATTTCAGCCATTCTTTTAAGGCCCGGACGCATCTGCGGAGACTGCTACTTCAACGTGGAATGCCAGTGAAAGCACTCATCCAGGAGGTGGCAACACGTTGGAACTCAACCTTCTACATGCTTGAGCGTCTGCATGAGCAGTATACGGTACTCGATCACTATTTCTTGACAGAGGCTACATCTCAGAAGGAGGACCTGCGGATGAGTAAGGCGCAATGGGCCATAGTTAAAAGCCTGACAGACATGCTTCGTCCTTTTGAGTTCTTCACGCGTGCAGTCAGCCAGGAGGACTGTAATTTGGGAAAAGCTATCCCATTGTTGTGCATACTGGAGCACCAACTGATGGCGGTTTCTTCTGAGTTTGAAAAAGATGAAAAAAAAAAAAAACATTTCATTTTGTCTGAGAAATTATTACATCGCCTACGTGGTGATGAACGTCTTAAAAACATCAACTCAGATCAGCATTACATTTGTGCTACTATTCTGGATCCACGCTACAAAAAGGCGCTGGCAGACAACGCATTCTTTCCTTTCGCTGATGCAGATGTTCAAAAGTACAAACATTGGTTAGCCTGGTCAGCCAAGAGGTTTGAAAAAGAACGGCAGGTTATTGAAGGAGAAGCCAGTACATCAGCATCAGCATCAGCAGGCCATCCGCAGTCACAAGAATCCACTTCTGCACCTGTGGCTGGGGCACAAGTGACCTCTCAGCCGTTAAAGACACCGGCAACTGGATCATCTGCACCACACACAATGACAACACTAACAGTGGCTGGGGAGGAGGATTGGCTAAGTTTGATGGGGTATGGTTCTCTAAAAAATGTCACAGGCACAGCAAAAAGTAAGCAAAGTGGAGGAACAGTTGATGACCTTGAGTCGATGGTGCAGGACTATCTGAATGACTCAACAGTGGTCTTTCTTAATGAGGAGCCATTGCAGTATTGGCATGGCAAAAAACAATTGTGGCCACAGCTCTACAACCTGGCTATAAACTATTTGTCTTGCCCACTCGCAAGTGTGTCTTCTGAACGTGTTTTCAGTGCTGCTGGTGGCATTGTAACTGCCAAACGGAGCCGCCTATCGCCCAAAAATGTGGAGCGGCTGACAATGATCAAGATGAATCAGCACCTCATACCACCAGATTACAAAGTGCGAGAAAGCACGCCACATGAAGACGATGAGGACAGCAACGTAGATGAGGGGATTTTTTCTCTGTTCGGTGCCACTGACCTCATCCAGCCTGAATTCGCAGAGTATGATGACGAAATCTTGTTCTTATTCCCTGACACCGAGCCCTGAAAATGAGACAATCAATCAAGAACTTTCTTTTTCGTCCTTATTCACTTTTATTCCTGTGTGCTTTGTGTCTCTCTTTCTTTGTTTTGCACAGTTAATTTAATTCAAACTTTAATCACCTAATCCCAAAAAGAAGACCATCATCAGAACTGTCTTCACTTGTTTGCTTATTGATTTGAAGGTGCCGCAGTCTACATTCCTCAGGTTCACAAGTTCTGAAGAACATGCTCCTCTATCCTCCTCCTCCAGACTGCGATTTCCCTCCAAGCAGAGTGCTGGATTACGCACAATGAAGAAAGACTCAGCACTTGTGGGGGTGTTGTACTTCTTTGCGGGTGAGTTGACGGTTTTGGGCCCATTGCTGTGAAGCTCTAATAATGGACAAAAGTGTTTTGGACCAAATATGAGGTGAAAATTTCTTGCCGTTTTTGCTGACTTGCTTGCCTTTGAGGTGCTCTTTGGCGGGGTTCCGGGGGTTTGTGTGTAATTTTTGGTCTCTGTCGAAGCACTGCTGCGACAGTCTAATCTTGATTGCATTTGCTTTTCAGGAAATCCGTGGTGGAAAACAGGAGTTATGATGATTGATGATGACCTAGCTGCACAGCGCGTTACTTTGGACCGAAGGCCGAGAGATATTGTAAGTATGAGATTTAGCTTTTTCGCTGTTTGGGGGTGTTGTCGGGTGTTTTTTTGCGGGTGGGTTGGCGCCGGCGGGTCTTGCCTGGGGCATTCCTGGGAAGGTCTAATACCGGATACAAGTGTTTTGGACAAAATCCATAAGGAACAGCCTTTTTTTTGCCATTTCTTCAGACATCTTGCTCAATGTAGCGTTTTGGGGGGCTTCCTGCTGTTCGTGGGTGGGTTGCGGCCGGGGTCTCTGTCGAAGCACTGCTGCGACAGTCTAATCTTGATTGCATTTGCTTTTCAGGAAATCCGTGGTGGAAAACAGGAGTTATGATGATTGATGATGATGACGACCTAGCTGCACAGCGCCGCGTTTGGACCGAAGGCCGAGAGACATTGTAAGTATGAGATTTAGCTTTTTCGCTGTTTGGTGGTGTTGTGTCGGGTGTTTTTTTGCGGGTGGGTTGGCGGGTCTTGCCTGGGGCATTCCTGGGAAGGTCTAATACCGGCTAGAAGTTAGTTGGACAAAATCCATAAGGAAACACCAGTTTTGGCACTTTGTAAGTTAGGGTTCGTTAGGGTTAGCCCTAGCAGCAGGATTGCATGTGTTTAGGGGGGTTCTATTGCAACGCGGTTCTGTTGTTGTAGAGCACTGTTGGAGCGATGCTGGCTATGGATACTTTTGCTTGCAGGCAAGTGGTTTGAATACAATCCACGGTCTGTATTTGGGTCTACTGTTACTTTCAAAGTACGTTTTGTAACCATTTTTCTGCTAGGCATCATCAAAGTGTGACTTTTTGAACCACACAGCGTACAAACCTTTTATTTATTTATCAGTGGTATTGTAATAGCACTTCCTGTTTTCCGTTCAATAATTACAGGCCGGGTTTCAGTCAACATCCGCCAGGCAGGCAGTGGACAGGGTGTCTCTTCTGTCAGTGGTCACCACCACATTGATGGACGAAGCGTCAGCTGGAATGGAGGAGTGCCGCCAATAAGAGGAATTGTTTGCTGCATGCAACTTACTTACCAATTTCAACAGGACAACTCCAACAACATACGCAATACAGATACAGTATCCATTGTTGTCTTTTATTCTATGAGTGTGACTGCATGTGCTTACCTTTACTTTGTAACCAAAGATTGTCTGTAAACTCTGTATCTTCAATTATTGTTTGTCCATGCTCTGCTTTTTTTTTCTTCTCTCAACAAAACCTACCCAAAAAGAAACCCCCATTCCCATCCATTTTACAAACCCTAACCCTCTTCCCCCGGGCTGTGTTGTTTTGCTTGATGTCTGACTAAAATGACATCAATAATTCCACACACTTGCTGGGGAGGATAAGGTGATAGCAGCAACAGGCTGGTGAAGGAATACGAGGATATCTTCTAGACTTACTCAGCTTCAGTACCATATCTTCTAGTAGTAGTAGCCAATGTCAAATAAATTCAACGCAAGTACTAGTTATACTTGCAATACTTTACCATTTGTTAGGCTACATTATGGCACTGTTCTAGTGTACTGTCACCTGCTATTTTCTCGATCGTACCGTAACCGTTGTAATGCTACAGTAAGGAGTACAAACAAGGTTTCGTTTTCTTTTTTTCCATAGGCATGCAACTGCCACTGTGTCACACCACTAGTAACACCGCAATGAGGAAATGTCACCCGCCCAGGAATGACAACGTTAATCCCCATTTCACCTGGAGCCAGCCCTGGGCCTAGCCCTAATTTCTAACACAAATTACAGGTAAGATAAGCGTTTGGTGGGAGGTAGTATAATGGAGTATTATTTCGGAGTAGACAAGAGTTTGACGGTTGTACTACTAAAGTCCTACGACTGTTCAGGAAAACAAAGTTACTGTTACACCCCCGCCCCCCACCCACCAGACTGAAAAGCAGTAAAAAACAGGTATGGTCAGATAAAGTAGTTGAAAAATATATTTATTTATCCCTAACAAAATAATCTCCCTCACCCACCCTAACCCCAACGATTGTCTCTGAAACGTCCCAAAACGATCCCAACTCCCAAATCCCACCCCCCAAAAGTCTATAAAAAAAGGGCAAGGGACACTCCACTACTGGAGGGTGCTGGTGCTGGTGCATGATGCGGCATGGGCATCATACTCCTTGCGGAGGGTGGCAAGCTCGGAGCGGAGGCCCTTAACCAAGGTCTTATACCTCAGGACCTCCTGCTCCAGGTTGGACATGCGGACTCGTAGGCGGTGTTGGCGTTCCTTGCAGCTCCTGTGGGGGGCAGCTGGTGTTTCGGGTGCTTGGCGGTGGCGGTCGGCTTTCTTAGCCCGGCTCGGTCCCGCTGGTTTAGTCACGGAGGAGGATGCAGTCGAAGATGTTGCCCCGCTCGACTGCGTGTCCTCCTCCTCCTCCAGGGCCACCAGCCGCCGATACTCGGCGACTGTGGCCTCCAGCCTCCGTTGCCGGGCCAATCTAGCCTGCTCCCTCCTTGTTGTTGATTTGGAAGAAGGAGCAACTATATGAAGAAAGAAAGACATAGTCTGTAACCAATGCTCCTTATTAATAACACAAAGTGATTGAGCCGAAAGTTGGGTCACAGAGTACAAGTAGCAAATTGAAAGCACAGTACATAACTATTGAGGACAGTATCTATGTAACCCTCCCACTTCTGCATCCTTGCTCTAACAGTAGTGGTAGTTTAATGAACTAATTCTACGACCACTATGGACTTCCATTACAGTCGACTATGACAGTACACCAGTCTTATTCTTCTTCTTCTCTCTTGTTTAGGGAAATGGGTACGTTATCTTATGCAAGCCGGCAGAATGACATGGACACAGCACAGTGAAGTTGCACCCGAGAAAAAAAGTTGCACACCATGATGATGGAGACAGACTTGCGTTACTGTACCGGTCCAGTACATGCAGGTGGTGAAGCTATTACTTTTCTATTACGGGTGGCACTGAGAATACTCTGTTACAAGGGCTACTGCTTAATTAATTTACCTTTCACCCTACAGTGCAAATGAGTACTAGAAAAGGAAACTGAAGAAGCTAACTAATTTGATTATCTATCACTTCACATGGGACGTATTTAATGACAGATGAGATGACTTTAGGTGCTTTGCTTAATATTGAGTGAACACAGTGATACACCCACACATGAATGACGTACTACAAGTAAACTAAAGTTATTAAGAGAGGTACGGAGTGTCCACCGTAATACCCAGATATATGCTGTGAATGCAAACGCAATACAAAGTACTGCTACTATTCATGGTAGTATTGGACACATTTACAATTTCTTTTCCTTGCCTTCCCTGCACTGGGACGGACGTGCGGGTGCGGTGGTACATGCTCTTCAAGGTAACACTTACTTCACCTGGCGACCATCTACTCTCTCTAGATACACATTTGCTATGTAAGAGTCAGAGAATACCATGCTCCAGGCATCCATTCATTCAAAGTATACGCACACATACAGTTTCTGTTTCACCCACCCAGGCTGCTGTCCTTCCACCCATCCTTGCTTCATCATTGACCCAGCCATGCACCATACCATATTCTTTCCTTCCCAGCCACCTCTGGGTCCAAGCAAACACATATCGTTCTTCTTTGCCAGCCATCATACAAGTTCGCGTCCCACTTACTTACACCCTTCTTTCGCTTTTCGTTCATCCCATCCATCACGTTCGTCTAAGAACTTATTGGGATTCTTCTCACCAAAAACTTCACAGCTAAGTCGAAGTACATTTCGAGGAGGCTACTACCTGGTTGATTTGTAATTGTAATACACCCGTGCAGAAAGCACACTATGCAGTCTTCAATCTCAATAAGTAAGGAATATATAGCTTACCTGTTTCCGCCACCACCGTTTGATCCCCCACAGGAACGGCCACCAGCTCTTCTACCGCCGCATCCTCCCCAGAGGCCTCCGAGTCCAAGTCCAACACATCAGCCACCTCCGCGCTGGCCCCGTCACCAGATGTTACACCTACAAAGTACATTTAAGAAAGTTAGAATACACCACTCACTACTATATAATATTTGGTCTAGGAGAAATGTTAAAAAAACAGAATACAATGTAATAATTTGTGACTGTCTACTCCATAGTAAAAATGTCCCATTTTCCAGGGAAGGCTGTTGTCTTGCTGCACTTTTATGCACAACTGATGAATGCTTGCTTTTGATTTTTAACACGCACCACTTTTTCTCCTAACAGACAGAAGCTTGACTCCTGAGTCCTAAGAACACGACCAGGATCAAGTTCAAAGTAGGTGAGAGTTCGGCTCGACCACAAGAAATGTGTCCAATTAATCGTCAGCACTAACCACTTTTCCGTTTACAGTTAAATAGTTTTATGACAAAGTAGATTTCAATAAATGTGTTTACTTTTAATAAAGCTTTTACACTTAAATAGACTCTGTGGTTTTTGTTCCTCTAGACTAGAGTGGATGAGCTAAAGGTTTTGGAATTTTTGCAAGCATGAGTGCCTCTGACACTTCTTGACTGTGCTGTGACTCCGTACTACTCTCTTGTCCTGCGTACGATAATCTAGAGATCATTGGGGATCTATAATCGGTGACTTCGGGAGCTGAATGACTCTGCCACACTATCTAGTCAGTAAGGAGACAGTGCATAGAGGTATTGCTGAATATAATGGGAGTCCAATGGAATTGCCAAATGTCCAATCTTAGTTAGCTACACAGACAGACTAATAAGAATAGTCTAGTAATACCACAGGGAGTCATCATATTCGAGGCAGGATAAGAATTTATATCCAGTCTACAAGAAGATCAAAGACGATTTAGAAAAAATCGAATGAGGAACGCTAGGAAAAAATAGGTACTGTTTAGTAAAATGTAAACTTACTGGGGCCAGCAAAGGAGCCCTCGCCTGCCCGATCCTGGCCTGCATCCTCAGCACCCTCCTCCTGTGTCCTCTTGCCCTTGGGGGGAGCTGATGTACAACATGAAAGAAAGAAAAACCATAAAACATGGATGAGATTTTTCAACCAAATCAAACATTTCAAAAGAACAATAACAACATATTTTGGAAAAATAGCAAATAGATAGACAACTATTCCACGGGATCTATCTCATGTGGTATACTACGTTATTCGTATTGCCTGATTTGCGGAACGTTGACTTAGAAAGTTCCTATGTAACTCAATAAACAGACTACTAAAGAGGTTTGCCTAGGCCTGGCACTGCAGGCAGTAGTGCACAACACGTGACAGACAAAGTCCATCCTGCTTGCAGATCAGTGAATACTCAAACTATCAATCCACCCGCCACCACCGCCACTATTTCTTCTGATAGCCATGTGACTGTCTAAAGGAAGGACACTGGACTTCAGTCTGTTGGGGCTGATTTATAAGTCCCTTGCGGAAGTTGCGGCTGATTTTCCTCCATTGTTGCGTGCCTTTTCTGACGCAGCGGCAGAACAAAAGACTCGCCATGGTGTTGGTGCGGCGTATATATTAAAAAAAAAACCACATATGGGCATATGGGCGATGCATCACGTTGTAAAGCCCTGCGCCATCAGGGGGCGTTCCGGCGCAAGGGAGGGCGTACCTGCGCAGGAACGAATCCTAAAAGTGGCTGAGGGAAATCTACAAGATGTCAATCAGTCATTTTTATGACAATGATGCATGACTCAAACCCTGCGCGCTTGAAGCCGACGTACGGCTTGATGCAGCATTGGGGAGATAGGGTACCCCAGAGCATTGCTGGAGCTGCGCCATCGTTGGCACGCAACTCCAGCAATGCGCTGCCTTTACGGCACAGATGCGTAAGGCTTCTGTGACGTTTTGGGCCAATGGGTGGTGGTGGCATGGCACACAATTACTGCCGCATCCCTGCTACTTTGCAGGGATGCGCCGGTAATTGAAAATATGACCCTTACTGTCTAGCATTACGCAGTTCTTTTCTTTACAGTACACTGATACATAATTTCTCAGGCCAATGAAATGCTTCTGAACACAACATACAAAACAAAGAAGCATAGTAGCAAGCAAGGCTACTGAGAAGGAGAGCAGTGCACCTGAAAATGAAATGCATAGAAGATTTTGAAATATAATTTACCTCAATGTAATCGGCAGCATTATTGCTCTTGGTAAAGAACAAAGATTTGCAAATAACAGAGCAGGATAAAACAGAGTAGTAAATGTACTACTACTACTACTCACCAAGCCCGGGGACCTCTACGCCGAGCGCGTCCAGCAAGTCCCGCTCCCGGTCCATGACATCGGTCCAGCGGTGGGTGGCCTGGTTATATGTGCGCCGGACCCCAGAGATCTTGTACATGGCCCGGCACACCTTCTCCCACCGCTGGCGGCGCTCCCGGATGCCATAGCCGGTCGCGATCTTGCCGCCTCCCAGGATCGTCTTGGGGAGGCGGCGCTGGACATGGAAGATCAGTGCCGCCACTTCCTCCGCGCTAAAGATCTCCCTCGGGACCACTTGCTCCCCCCTTAAACGCCCGCACGGGAGCCGGGCACGGGGTGCGGGACCCTTCCCCTTCTCAGGGTGCTTCCCGGCTCCCTTTACCATGGTCTGGGCAGAAATAAACTTAAATGATAAAGAAGAAATAGAATAGTGAAGAAGAAAATAAAAGAGTTTAAAAAAGTAGTTTAAAAGTAACTAAAAGCTGCAGAAAACACAAAAATATAGAGCTAGAAAAATAGAGGGTTAGATAATAAGTAAAATTAGATCAAAAAAACTTCAAACAAGCAAAGGATGGCAGAGATTGAGAGAGGATAGAGAAAGCATGCCCAGAACCATAGCAATGAATGAGAAACAAGATGGCCGCGCCCGTTCACGACCGCGTGGGTAAGTTCGCGCGAGATTTTCCTTGCGAGTACGCGCGAACTTGTACTCGCGAGCAGCACACTTTGCGAGATTACACATAGCGGGCGGAAACGGAATTACGTCACGCCAACAAGATGGCCGCGCCCGTGTACGACCGATAGGGTAACTTGGCAAACGAATAGCTAGAAGCGCCTCGCGAACACGCGCAAGATCGCGCGAACATACACGTCGCAACAAAAACAATTTTGTATTCGCACGTATTCGCGGCTTCCGAAATCGATCTCGCACGGATTCGCGCCCCAAATAACGCGCGAAATTGCAAAAAAAACGATTTTAGCTAAAATGAAAGCAATGAGCAGGTGCAAAAGTTCAAACTTAACATTAGTAACATTCAAGGTAGTGCTTCCTGATGGGCCCCTCCAGAGTTTGCAACAATTCTATGACCCTGCTATGACCCAAACAGCAGGCTCATAGAATAGCACCATAAAGGTCCTGTAAAAAAAAAATTTCACTGCAACAAAAAGCAAATTACAGATAAGGAAGGAAGCAGGTGCCAGCCAGACTGGAACTTTCAAAATTACTGACACATTAATGAAACACAAATTAATTGATGGCAGTTGAAGAAGGGCAGGTGTGCTAGCTTTTTTCAACCACCATAATCTACAGTAATAAATAAACCTAATAGGTGCCTGTGAGGATGTACTAGAGGGTGGCATGGGTGTCCCAGAGGGTGGCAGTGGTGAAACAGAGGGTGCTGTGAACCTGTGATGATAAACCAGACGTAGAAACAACATAGTCGCGGCCGTTGCAAGCCGAAAAGTAAGTTCGCAATTGCGAACTTGTCCCAAAATCGGCGCGAACACGCGCCAACACAAAAAACGGAAAAATCCGCAAGTCCGCTAGAGTTCGCGGATCTTCGCGGATTGCGAATCCGTAAATACGCAAGTTCGCGGATTGCCAATCCGCAAAATCCGCCCATGCTTACTTTTGGGGGTAAGTGTATATTTCTACGCACATCCCGTTTTCTAGACTTATCTTTATCTTTATCTTGTTGTAGTTTAGGAGTTTCTTGAACTGGCACTACTACTTTATCAGTCGGGGCAGGAGTTTTAGGGGTTGGTATAGTTTTTGGCAATGAGTTCGTGGTAGTAGCATTTTTAGCAGCTGGTGGCGGCCTAGTCATTTGATTTTTTGCAGGTGGAATTTTATTATCCAAATTGAAGCTAGGGGCACTTATATCTTTATGGATGTTTTTTAATATAGTTTCCAAACAGCGTAGCCTAACCTCGATTGGTTCGAGGAGGGTCTTTAGCATTACCAAGATGTTATTGTTAGCCGTATTTAGGCTACTATTGTCCTCGCTACCTTCAGCTTGATTCATAACTGCGCCGCTTAGATCCAAAATATCCTCCAAACTGCTATCTAAAACAGTATCATCTGGGAGACTCAATGGTAGGCCAACATTGGACTGATGGTCTGCCCCATTATCACTAGTATGGACAACTGAATTAATGTTCACGTTCAAAGGCACAGGTTCTGAAATGGCCAGGTCTTGATTCTTGCTAGTATATACCTTTCTCCCTTTGCTCGTGTTAGGTTTAACAGTTTTTTGAATATTAATCTTCTGTTTAGGGATCGCCCCCTCTTTCATACCCCTATGGGTTAAATCACTAGCCATAGTTAGAATTTCAGTCTCCTTTTCAACTGAAGTGCTAGCCACAAGCAGAGAAAGATTAGGAGTAGCCTCCAGATCCTCCTGTGAACCTGGAGCGTCATGACCCCTATCGTTCTGTGCGTTTCCTGGATTTCCCAAAGCAAATATGCTATTAGGAGTACGAGTCAGTTTCTTTACCCCCGCAGCAGCCCTGCTTCTAGTTTCTGGGCAGCTCATGGCAGACCCTGCGAATACCCAGAAATAAGGCAAAGGGTATATTTAGAGAATACAACAGCCAGTCTCAAAATGTCAATGTCCTGCAAGGTCACGATTGCAAAATAAAACGGGTGGGTAACCTACTTACAGTTCAGTTGTGACCAAGTCCGTGGGTAAATGGCAATCAGGCAGAGTTTCTGGGCCAGGCCAGGCTCCTCAGGCCTCGGAGGGCCACAGAGGGCCCGCCCTTTGCCCGGGCTTAGCCCCGGGCGTCCCGCTCGCATCCCGCGACGCGGGGGTTCCCGAGCTTTATGGGTCTGCCTAGCGCTCTCTGGGCGCAAGCCGCGTCACTCAGACGCGCCGCCGCGAGGCCTGCCGGGATTTGTGGTCTCCCGGAGCGGCGGCGCGGAGTCCGGTGCCTCTGGACTCTTGGCGGTGGCGGCGGTGTTCCCTGGAGCAATTTCCGCCCTCTGGTATGCTGTATCAGCCCTCGACTGACTCTCGGCGGTGGCGGCAAGGTAAGTGGTTTCCCCCCGCTCTGCCGGGGTTCCCGAGCTTTATGGGTCCGCCTAGCGCTCTCTGGGCGCAAGCCGTGTCACTCAGACGCGCCGCCGCGAGGCCTGCCGGGATTTGTGGTCTCCCGGAGCGGCGGCGCGGAGTCCGGTGCCTCTGGACTCTTGGCGGTGGCGGCGGTTTTCCCTGGAGCAATTTCCGCCCTCTGGTATGCTGTATCAGCCCTCGACTGACTCTCGGCGGTGGCGGCAAGGTAAGTGGTTTCCCCCCGCTCTGCCGGGGTTCCCGAGCTTTATGGGTCCGCCTAGCGCTCTCTGGGCGCAAGCCGCGTCACTCAGACGCGCCGCCGCGAGGCCTGCCGGGATTTGTGGTCTCCCGGAGCGGCGGCGCGGAGTCCGGTGCCTCTGGACTCTTGGCGGTGGCGGCGGTGTTCCCTGGAGCAATTTCCGCCCTCTGGTATGCTGTATCAGCCCTCGACTGACTCTCGGCGGTGGCGGCAAGGTAAGTGGTTTCTCCCTACTGTAAATTGCTACATGTGATTGGTTTCCATAATTGGCTAATTCGGTTAACTCTCAGTCCCCAGTAAAGTGCACCAGGAGTGCCAGGGCTTGTAAATACAAATGCTGCTGGTGGGCTTGCAGCACTGGTTGTGCCACCCACAGAAGCGGCCTAGTAAAATGTGCCTAAGGTCTGCCATTGCAAGACCTGCGTGCAGTCTGGTAATGTCATGCTAACTGCACAAGTACACCTACTTGCCAGTCCCTAAACCTTCCCTTAACTTCATATTAGTCACCCCTATGGTAGGCCCTAGGGCAGGGTGCATTGTAAGCATTAGGTAGGACATGCCCTGATGTGTGTGGCATGTCCTAATAGTGAATTAGAGCCAATTTTGTTTTTCACTATAGTAAAGCTACCTGTTTTCATAGGCCAGAATGGGCTGATGGAATTATTACACTCTATAATCCCAGCAGGCTCAGAGAACATGGTAGAAGGTCAGGTTTAGAATGCCTGAACTCAGAATAATAAAATACTTATTTTAGTAAAGTTTATTTTAATATACTGTGTTTGCAAATGCTACTTTTAGAAAGTTAGCATTTGCTTGCTTAACCATTTCAGCCCGCCTCTGCTCTTATGTGTATCTGCTGTCTGGTTTCTGTGAGTGACCGGGCTAGGGATGACAGGTGGAGAATAGAGGGATTACACCAGGATGGGTGGGGGGAGTGCCCCTTGACTCTGAATAGGGCTGTGCTCTGCCACCACAATGCTGGCTCCGTCCCCTGGGGAGCGACTGATGACTCTGCCCTGCACCTGGCCCAGGAAGAGGGAAGACTGTCAACAGAGTGCTCCTGGCTGCACTTGTCATCACAATGCTGGCTCCACCTCCTGCGGAGCGGCTGATGTCCCTGCCCTGCTCACTGAAAGGAGAAACCAGAGCCTGCAAAACCAAGTGCTCAGAGACTGACTGGATTAGGCAATGGCCCCCTGACCTGCAAGAACAAAAGAAATGTCCTATAAAAGTAGGAGCCCTGCTCCTAAAAAATCAGATCCTGTTTGCGCTAAGAAGAAACTCTGCCCGAAGAGAAGGACCTGGGAAAGCTGCATGGAGGACTACTGTCTCTAATCCTGAGAGACTGGCCTGTGGTGGGTGCCTTGCTGCAAGAAGGAGAGGAAACAAAGACTTAGAAAGACTTTATTTTACTCAACTGGTGCATTCTTCTACAAAGGCTTGCTTGTGAACTTGCCCCCTGAACTGCGCTCCAGGAACATTGGGCGCTACCCCCCTGAAGAAGGAACTGCTGTGTGTGCTGCTTGCCCCTGCAGCGCTGATCGAGGAGACTGAGAGCGTTGTGCACCCTCGCCGCGCTCTCCGTGATTCAGTGTACCCGTGTCCCCCGAGCACCGTGACTTTGGCCTGAGCGTGCTGCAAAAACAAAGTAGAGACCAGCCCTCCGCTGGCCCGAGCACCGTGACTGCACCCGCACCGAGCCCTAGCTCACAAAGTGAAGGAGGACCCGTCCGGTCCAAGCATCGAGATTTACTGAGCCCTGCGCCGTAGATCACAAAGCAAAGACGGACCTCCGCCCTGCATCACCTCCCGCTGATCAACGTCCTGCCTGAAGCGTCTGCCGCTGTGAAGTGCACAGCTGCGACCTGCACTGCGGCTGGGTACGTCCCGCACTTGGGGACTGTACTGCCGCTTGTCCGGCACTCTGAGAGCCTGTGCCCCCACCTGGTCCAAGCAACTTGAACCCGTGGCCCCCGAGCTGCAGAAACACACAGTAAAGACTGGTGGCCCCCGGACTCGTCCTTCCAAGGAAGAGGCCCTGTTCACAGCGTATCGCCGCTCGGAGTATCTCCAGCCACTGCCCCCTCTTCAGGTCGCGGACTCTGCTTATGAGCCTGTGTCCCCCCGAGCACCGCCAACAAAAGGAAAAGTGATCCCTTGGCCCCCGTGCCGCAACATTCTTCTGGACGGCACCGCAACGTGGGACGTCAGCCTAGCATCGTCCGCATCGCACCCGCACATCAAGGAAAATGTATTGTGCGCTTCGTGTCCAAGATCGACTGTGCGCGGCGTACGGCTGCATTGCTAAGGCCTGTACGCCTCGCCTTTGGCATTGAGACTGTGCACCTCGCATTTGACACCAGCCCGATACGCAGCGCACCCTTGCTTTGAAGAGGGCCATACCCGGAGTACAGTACGCTCGGTACAGCGAGATGCGTGTGCATCGGTAGCGCCTTTCAACTCGCATAGAACGAAGCGCTAGTAAGCACCGTACCTTACAGGAACTTGCCTAAAAGAACTACATTTTGCCTATAAAGAACTGTGGCCTATTTTAAACGGTACTGAGACACATCCTAAAGCCTAATGACTGTATTTTTGAAGCCTGCTTGAAAGTTATATATAAAGGATATATATATTTTTACAAACCTACAGTCTTGTGTCCCTGTGTGATGGGTTGATGGTCATTGTGGGGGATGCCTCAAATGCTTAACCGTATGTACTCCAGAGATCAGCCTTGACTGCTTGCGCCACACTACCTAGAGGGTGAGCAGGGGTTATTTCCTGAGAGTAATCCTTTGCCCTGAGTTAGAGGAGAGGGTCCCTGCTTGTCGCAAGTGCATACCTGCGCCAACCAGAGACCCCCAATTCTAACAGGCTATTAGGAATCCCCTCGGGCTCCATGAGGCCTTGGTTCAGAGCTGTTGCTGTGAAAGACAAACCCTGTCACGTGGGAGCTCCGGGCTTCTAACAGCCATTAGAAGCCCCGCGCCACTCATGGCCTTCAATGGAGGGCTCAACATTCCAATGTCTAATTAGCAATAAACAGCCCCCCCCCCCCTTCCAGAGTTTGTTCTTGATTTCAGACAGGCGTGTCCTATCACTGATCTTTCTTCAGGGTTCGTAGAAACATTACAAACAGAAAAGCAGACCGTGAAATCTTAGGGCAGCAAACATGTACATACATGTGTGCAGGCGCGGTGCGTCCATAGGGGCGTGGGGGCGTAGCTCCCCCGCCCGCAGCCGCCCGTAGGAGACGCCGAGGGAGAACTGACAATGCATGCCAGTCAGCATGATGTCGGACCACCCACCCCCTTCAGAGACTGAAGGGGGTGTGCGGTCTGGCGTCATGTTGATTGACATGATTGTCACCGGACACCAGGGCAAAAGGGAGGCAGCAACACAAGTGCGCATGAGTGGGGACGGAGGGTGAATTTTTTACCTGTGCCCACGCATGCGCACTTGTGTTTCCGCTTTTTTGCGCAAGGGCGTGCTGTGGGCGCAGAGTAACCTGTGCTCCTGCAGTGCCAGGACTGGCTGCAAGGGGCTGCCAGTGGCATTCGAGGACGTGAAGGCGCCAAGGGGTTGAGGAGCAGAGGAGGTGCGGACCGGGACCGGCGGTGATGTAAGTTTTATTATATATTTAATCCCCCCACCCCCGCGCGACATCAAACCCCCCCACCCGCGACTGATGTACAGGGCTTTTATACATCATGGGTTTTCAACTCCAAATGACTACCGCAAGCATGTTTGTTCACAGAGCGCGACATGCTATGTGTTGTTATGTGACCTTCAGCTAGGTATTTTTACATAATGCCAGGTAACTGGTGATCATGTAAAGCGCTTCAATGCTTTCTTCGGGCCGAATTAGCGCTATATAAAACTGTAAAAAAAAAAATAGCATGATTTCATTTAGTGTTACGAAATGTTTTTGATTTACTTCCACATTATTTTAATAAGCACCTATATGTCAATGCAGTGACTTCGAGTCTCTGAACAGTGTAATGGGAAAAACCTTTCCACGTGCTCGCCATAGGAACTCAAACTTTTACGCCCACCACTTTCAAATGTCACCAGCCGCCCCTGCATGTGTGCATGTGTCAGTCTGATTCCAGGTGCCACAATTGAACTCCGTATACTAACACTAAGTGAACACAAAGCCCTCAAGGCGCTGTAACCCTACAGTCTGCACGGACCGGCATGCACTGCTCGACTTCCAATCCCGGCTCCCCCTTGAGCACCGTGTGATCCTCCGCACATCGGAGGCCTTCATGCATCTTTTTCCTTAAACAAGCAGTTTGAGAGCGCCTCGAAGTCCTTGGGAACAACCTGCTGGTGGATATAATAACATGGATTCACATTCCATCCTAATCTCGGCTCTTTAAAGGAGGAACATGACGCTTCAGGTGCCTCGAGGCAGCACAGCCAGGGATTGGTGGACGCTTCACGGTTTAACCTCTGACCTTCGAGAAATGTCGCTCCATTCGGAGGTAGAATCGATCACTTCATTCAGACACTAACACGTGAAGGTGTTTACTTTTAAAGTCTTTGTTTTCCTGGCAGTTGTTGCCCGAGTTACATCTTCTGATCCCCCCCTGGGGAAGGGTTTATGACGTGCACTGCCCCCCCTGGGGCAGTGTCTATGACGTATGACGGGCAGTGTCTATGACGTGCACTGACCCGCGCAGGATCACACGCCGCGTCGGTGGCACCGGGCACAGCGCCCAGAGAGCCTGAGAGGAGCTCAGGGCGCAGCCGGGGACACGGAGGGCAGAAAGAACAGGCAGCGCCAGGGCGAGGACGGGCGGTGCCCTCTGTTCCTGGAAACAGCTCTCGGAGAAAGCAGAGAACCAGCTGTGCCACAAGGTACATGGGGAATGGGGACTTCCATCTCATGGCACAGCGCCCAGAGGCGAGGCCTGGCACCGCGCCCAGAGGCGAGGAACAGGGGAGGAGGGGGGTACATCACACAGCGCCCAGAGGCCAGGAACAGGGGAGGAGGGTACATCACACAGCGCCCAGAGGCGAGGCCAGGAACAGGGGAGGAGGGGGGTACATCACACAGCGCCCAGAGGCGAGGCCAGGAACAGGGGAGGAGCGGGGTACATCACACAGCGCCCAGAGGCGAGGCCTGGCACAGCGCCCAGAGGCCAGGCCAAGAACAGGGGAGGAGGGGGGTACATCACACAGCGCCCAGAGGCGAGGCCTGGCACAGGGGAGGAGGGTACATCACACAGCGCCCAGAGGCGAGGCCTGGCAGAGGGGGGGTACATCACACAGCGCCCAGAGGCGAGGCCTGGCACAGGGGAGGAGGGTACATCACACAGCGCCCAGAGGCGAGGCCTGACACAGGGGAGGGGGATGCATCACACAGCGCCCGGAGGCGAGGCCTGGCACAGGGGAGGAGGGTACATCACACAGCGCCCAGAGGCGAGGCCAGGAACAGGGGAGGAGGGTACATCACACAGCTCCCAGAGGCGAGGCCAGGAATAGGGGAGGAGGGGAGGAGGGGGGTACATCATACAGCGCCCAGAGGCGAGGCCTGGCACAGGGGAGGAGGGTACATCACACAGCGCCCGGATGCGAGGCCTGGCACAGGGGAGGAGGGTACATCACACAGCGCCCAGAGGCGAGGCCTGACACAGGGGAGGGGGGTACATCACACAGCGCCCAGAGGCGATGCCAGGAACAGGGGAGGAGGGTACATCACACAGCGCCCAGAGGCGAGGCCAGGAACAGGGGAGGAGGGGGGTACATCACACAGCGCCCAGAGGCGAGGCCTGGCACAGGGGAGGAGGATACATCACACAGCGCCCGGAGGCGAGGCCTGGCACAGGGGAGAAGGGTACATCACACAGCGCCCAGAGACGAGGCCTGACACAGGGGAGGGGGGTACATCACACAGCGCCCGGAGGCTAGGGCCTGGCACAGGGGAGGAGGGTACATCACACAGCGCCCAGAGGCGAGGCCAGGAACAGGGGAGGAGGGTACATCACACAGCGCCCAGAGGCGAGGCCAGGAACAGGGGAGGAGGGGGGTACATCACACAGCGCCCAGAGGCGAGGCCTGGCACATGGGAGGAGGGTACATCACACAGCGCCCAGAGGCAAGGCCTGACACAGGGGAGGGGGGTACATCACACAGCGCCCGGAGGCGAGGCCTGGCACAGGGGAGGAGGGTACATCACACAGCGCCCAAAGGCGAGGCCAGGAACAGGGGAGGAGGGGGGTACATCACACAGCGCCCAGAGGCGAGGCCTGGCACAGGGGAGGAGGGTACATCACACAGCGCCCAGAGGCGAGGCCTGGCACATGGGAGGAGGTACATCACACAGCGCCCAGAGGCGAGGCCTGGCACAGGGGAGGAGGGTACATCACACAGCACCCAGAAGCAAGGCCTGGCACAGGGGAGGGGATACATCATACAGCGCCCAGAGGCGAGGCCTGGCTCAGGGGAGGAGGGTACATCACACAGCGCCCAGAGGCGAGGCCTGACACAGGGGAGGGGGGTACATCACACAGCGCCCGGAGGCGAGGCCTGGCACAGGGGAGGAGGGTACATCACACAGCGCCCAGAGGCCTGACACAGGGGAGGGGGGTACATCACACAGCACCCAGAGGCGATGCCAGGAACAGGGGAGGAGGGTACATCACACAGCGCCCAGAGGCGAGGCCAGGAACAGGGGAGGAGGGGGGTACATCACACAGCGCCCAGAGGCGAGGCCTGGCACAGGGGAGGAGGGTACATCACACAGCGTCCGGAGGCGAGGCCTGGCACAGGGGAGGAGGGTACATCACACAGCGCCCAGAGGCGAGGCCAGGAACAGGGGAGGAGGGTACATCACACAGCGCCCAGAGGCGAGGCCAGGAACAGGGGAGGAGGGTACATCACACAGCGCCCAGAGGCCTGACACAGGGGAGGGGGGTACATCACACAGCGCCCAGAGGCGATGCCAGGAACAGGGGAGGAGGGTACATCACACAGCGCCCAGAGGCGAGGCCAGGAACAGGGGAGGAGGGGGGTACATCACACAGCGCCCAGAGGCGAGGCCTGGCACAGGGGAGGAGGGTACATCACACAGCGCCCGGAGGCGAGGCCTGGCACAGGGGAGGAGGGTACATCACACAGCGCCCAGAGACGAGGCCTGACACAGGGGAGGGGGGTACATCACACAGCGCCCAGAGGCTAGGGCCTGGCACAGGGGAGGAGGGTACATCACACAGCGCCCGGAGGCGAGGCCTGGCACAGGGGAGGAGGGTACATCACACAGCGCCCAAAGGCGAGGCCAGGAACAGGGGAGGAGGGGGGTATATCACACAGCGCCCAGAGGCGAGGCCTGGCACAGGGGAGGAGGGTACATCACACAGCGCCCAGAGGCGAGGCCTGGCACAGGGGAGGGGGTACATCACACAGCGCCCAGAGGCGAGGCCTGGCACAGGGGAGGAGGGTACATCACACAGCACCCAGAAGCAAGGCCTGGCACAGGGGAGGGGATACATCATACAGCGCCCAGAGGCGAGGCCTGGCTCAGGGGAGGAGGGTACATCACACAGCGCCCAGAGGCGAAGCCTGGCACAGGTAAGGGGGGTACATCACACAGCGCCCAGAGGCGAGGCCTGGCACAGGGGAGGAGGAGGGTACATCACACAGCGCCCAGAGGCGAGGCCTGGCACAGGGGAGGAGGGTACATCACACAGCGCCCAGAGGCAAGGCCTGGCACAGGGGAGGAGGGTACATCACACAACGCTCAGAGGCGAGGACTGGCACAGGGGAGGGGGGTACATCACACAGCGCCAAGAGGCGAGGCCTGGCACAGGGGAGGAGGGTACATCACACAGCTCCCAGAGGCGAGGCCTGACACAGGGGAGGGGGTACGTCACACAGCGCCCGGAGGCGAGGCCTGGCACAGGGGAGGAGGGTACATCACACAGCGCCCAGAGGCGAGGCAAGGAACAGGGGAGGAGGGGGGTACATCACACAGCGCCCAGAGGCGAGGCCTGGCACAGGGGAGGATGGTACATCACACAGCGCCCAGAGGCGAGGCCTGGCACAGGGGAGGAGGGTACATCACACAGCGCCCAGAGGCGAGGCCTGACACAGGGGAGGGGGGTACATCACACAGCGCCCAGAGGTGAGGCCTGGCACAGGGGAGGAGGGTACATCACACAGCGCCCAGAGGCGAGGCCAGGAACAGGGGAGGAGGGGGGTACATCATACAGCGCCCAGAGGCGAGGCCAGGAACAGGGGAGTGGGGTACATCACAAAGCGCCCAGAGGCGAGCCCTGGCACAGGGGAGGAGGGTACATCACACAGCGCCCCGAGGCGAGGCCTGGCACAGGGGAGGGGGGTACATCACACAGCGCCCAGAGGTGAGGCCAGGAACAGGGGAGGGGGGTACATCACAAAGCGCCCAGAGGCGATCCCTGGCACAGGGGAGGAGGGTACATCACACAGCGCCCCGAGGCGAGGCCTGGCACAGGGGAAGGGGGTACATCACACAATGCCCAGAGGCGAGGCCAGGAACAGGGGAGGGGGTACATCACACAACTCCCAGAGGTGAGGTCTGGCACAGGGGAGGGGGTACATCACACAGCGCCCAGAGCCGAGGCCTGGCACAGGTGGGTTACATCACACAGCACCCAGAGGTGAGGCCTGGCACAGGGGAGGAGGAGGGTACATCACACATCGCCCAGAGGTGAGGCCTGGCACAGGGGAGGAGGGTACATCACAAAGCGCCCAGAGGCGAGGCCTGGCACAGGGGAAGAGGGTACATCACACAGCGCCCAGAGGCAAGGCCTGGCACAGGGGAGGAGGGTACATCACACAGCGCCCAGAGGCGAGGCCTGGCACATGGGAGGAGGAGGGTACATCACACAGCGCCCAGAGGTGAGGCCTGGCACAGGGGAGGGGGGGTACATCACACAGCGCCCAGAGCCGAGGCCTGGCTCAGGGGAGGGGGGTACATCACACAGCACCCAGAGGCGAGGCCCGGCACCGGGGAGGAGGGTACACCACACAGCGCCCAGAGGCGAGGCCTGGCACAGGGGAGGAGGGGGGTACCTCACACAGCTCCCAGAGGCGAGGTCTGACACAGGGGAGGAGGGTACATCACACAGCGCCCAGAGGCGAGGCCTGGCACAGCGCCCAGAGGTGAGGCCTTGCACAGGGGAGGAGGGTACATCATACAACGCCCAGAGGCGAGGCCTGGCACAGCGCCCAGAGGCGAGGTCTGGCACAGCGCCCAGAGGTGAGGCCTGGCACAGTGGAGGGGGTACATCACACAGCGCCCAGATGCGAGGCCTGGCACATGGGAGGAGGGTACATCACACAGCACCCAGAGGCAAGGCCTGGCACAGGGGAGGGGGTACATCACACAGCGCCCAGAGGCGAGTCCTGGCACATGGGAGGAGGGTACATCACACAGCACCCAGAGGCAAGGCCTGGCACAGGGGAGGGGGTACATCACACAACGCCCAGAGGCGAAGCCTGGCACAGGGGAGAGGGGTACATCACACAGCGCCCAGAGGCGAGGCCTGGCACAGGGGAGGGGGTACATCACACAGCGCCCAGAGGTGAGGCCTGGCACAGGGGAGGGGGTACATCACACAGCGCCCAGAGGCGAGGCCTGGCACAGGGGAGGAGGGTACACCACACAGCTCCCAGAGGCGACGCCTGGCACAGGGGAGGAGGAGGGTACATCACACAGCGCCCAGAGGTGAGGCCTGGCACAGGGGAGGAGGGTACATCACACAGTGCCCAGAGGCAAGGCCTGGCACAGGGGAGGAGGGTACATCACACAGCGCCCAGAAGCGAGGACTGGCACAGGGGAGGAGGGTACATCACACAGCGCCCAGAGGCAAGGCCTGGCACAGGGGAGGAGGGTACATCACACAGCGCCCAGAGGCGAGGACTGGCACAGGGGAGAGGGGTACATCACACAGCACCCAGAGGCGAGGCCTGGCACAGGGGAGGAGGGTACATCACACAGCACCCAGAGGCGAGGCCTGGCACAGGGGAGGAGGCGGGTACATCACACAGCGCCCAGAGGCGAGGCCTGGCTCAGGGGAGGAGGAGGGTACATCACACAGCGCCCAGAGGCGAGGCCTGGCACAGGGGGGGTACATCACACAGCGCCCTGAGGCGAGGCCTGGCACAGGAGAGGTGGGGGGCGGTATATCACATAGCGCCCAGAGGCGAGGCATGGCACAGTGGAGGGGGGTACATCACACAGCGCCCAGAGGTGAGGCCTGGCACAGGGGAGGGGGTACATCACACAGCGCCCAAAGACGAGGCCTGGCACAGGGGAGGAGGGTACACCACACAGCGCCCAGAGGCGAGGCCTGGCACAGGGGAGGAGGAGGGTACATCGCACAGCACCCAGAGGCGAGGCCTGGCACATGGGAGGAGGTGGGTACATCACACAGCGCCCAGAGGCGAGGCCTGGCACAGGGGAGGGGGGTACATCACACAGCGCCCAGAGCCGAGGCCTGGCTCAGGGGAGGGGGGTACATCACACAGCACCCAGAGGCGAGGCCTGGCACCGGGGAGGAGGGTACACCACACAGCGCCCAGAGGCGAGGCCTGGCACAGGGGAGGAGGGGGGTACATCACACAGCTCCCAGAGGCGAGGTCTGACACAGGGGAGGAGGGTACATCACACAGCGCCCAGAGGCGAGGCCTGGCACAGCGCCCAGAGGTGAGGCCTGGCACAGGGGAGGAGGGTACATCATACAACGCCCAGAGGCGAGGCCTGGCACAGCGCCCAAAGGCGAGGTCTGGCACAGCGCCCAGAGGTGAGGCCTGGCACAGGGGAGGGGGTACATCACACAGCGCCCAGATGCGAGGCCTGGCACATGGGAGGAGGGTACATCACACAGCACCCAGAGGCAAGGCCTGGCACAGGGGAGGGGGTACATCACACAGTGCCCAGAGGCGAGGCCTGGCACATGGGAGGAGGGTACATCACACAGCACCCAGAGGCAAGGCCTGGCACAGGGGAGGGGGGTACATCACACAGCGCCCAGTTGCGAAGCCTGGCACAGGGGAGAGGGGTACATCACACAGTGCCCAGAGGCGAGGCCTCGCACAGGGGAGGGGGTACATCACACAGCGCCCAGAGGTGAGGCCTGGCACAGGGGAGGGGGTACATCACACAGCGCCCAGAGGCGAGGCCTGGCACAGGGGAGGAGGGTACACCACACAGCTCCCAGAGGCGACGCCTGGCACAGGGGAGGAGGAGGGTACATCACACAGCGCCCAGAGGTGAGGCCTGGCACAGGGGAGGAGGGTACATCACACAGTGCCCAGAGGCAAGGCCTGGCACAGGGGAGGAGGGTACATCACACAGCACCCAGAAGCGAGGACTGGCACAGGGGAGGAGGGTACATCACACAGCGCCCAGAGGCAAGGCCTGGCACAGGGGAGGAGGGTACATCACACAGCGCCCAGAGGCGAGGACTGGCACAGGGGAGAGGGGTACATCACACAGCGCCCAGAGGCGAGGCCTGGCACAGGGGAGGAGGGTACATCACACAGCACCCAGAGGCGAGGCCTGGCACAGGGGAGGAGGCGGGTACATCACACAGCGCCCAGAGGCGAGGCCTGGCTCAGGGGAGGAGGAGGGTACATCACACAGCGCCCAGAGGCGAGGCCTGGCACAGGGGGGGTACATCACACAGCGCCCTGAGGCGAGGCCTGGCACAGGAGAGGTGGGGGGCGGTATATCACATAGCGCCCAGAGGCGAGGCATGGCACAGTGGAGGGGGGTACATCACACAGCGCCCAGAGGTGAGGCCTGGCACAGGGGAGGGGGTACATCACACAGTGCCCAAAGACGAGGCCTGGCACAGGGGAGGAGGGTACACCACACAGCGCCCAGAGGCGAGGCCTGGCACAGGGGAGGAGGAGGGTACATCGCACAGCACCCAGAGGCGAGGCCTGGCACAGGGGAGGAGGAGGGTACATCACACAGCGCCCAGAGGTGAGGCCCTGCACAGGGGAGGAGGGTACATCACACAGCGCCAGAGGCGAGGCTGGGCACAGAGGAGGGGGTACATCACACAGCGCCCAGAGGCAAGGCCTGGCACAGGGGACAGCCCACAGACTGTAGAGTGGGGGACTCAAGACACAGCGTCTAGAAGCAAAGCCTGGCACGGGACACTGTCCGGGATTGTCAGGTGGGGGCATACATGACCGAGCCCTCAGACTTGCGTGTGTGGCAAGGGTCACAGACAGTGCTCAGACTGGAAACATGCCAGAGCCCTCAGACTTGCGTGTGCGGCACGGGTCACAGACAGCCCTCAGACTCTTTACATGAATGACCGAACCCTCAAACTTGCGTGTGCGGCAAGGGTCACAGACAGCGCTCAGACTGGTTACATGAATGACCGAGCCCTCAGACTTGCGTGTGTGGCAAGGGTCACAGCGCTCAGACTGGAAACATGACCGAGCCCTCAGACTTGCGCCAGCCCCAGAGACAGTGCAGCCAGTGTGGGCACATGACTTGACTGAATCGTCACTTCAGTGTTGGGTTTGAACTGCAGACATACAGAAACCAGCGCAGGTAGGGTCTTTTATTTCCCAAACAATACATTGATTTTACTTTTGAATCGTGTGTGACATGTTTATTCTCCTTTTTTTCCATTCCTCTCCTTTGCCCCATCCTCCAAATACTCCCACCTTTATTTCCATTTCCGTTACTATTATGGGTCAGTCCGCTGCTCCATGTGTGCTGCAGCTGCCTGTTTCCCAATTGTTTCCGCCTTCCAGCTACGTAAATAAAATGAAAACCATAGAGCCTTTTTCTGTGAATGGGCTGTTACAACCAACTTTGCAAAGTTTTTCTGACTGACCTGCTGACTTCATATGCCAGTATTGTGTACCACGGTTCTTTCAGAAGCAAAAACAACAGTTGATGGACAGAATGCAGAAAAATGTCATACATTCACCCCAGTACAGAGATCTGGGCCTAAATCCATCCTTTTTTTGCACTCCACACCACCCCAGTTCAGACATGGCCATATGCAAATCAGCCTTGACCCTGTGCCTCATGGGAACAGTCTAGCCCAAACTGCCAAGCCATGTCTTTCCTGGACCGGAATCAAGCATCCTAGGACCGGTTTCTGGCTATCAGCCATCATCAGCCAGGATAGCTTGACTCCAGTGGTGTGAAGAGCATGGGACTCACGTCTGAGCATACCCATCCTACTCGGGGTGACAAATACAAAAACAACAGTTGGCTTGGTGAGCAAAATAACGATGGATTAAACCCAGATCTGTGACTGGGGGTGGATGGTTTGCCATTGTGCAACATTCCGTCCATCTCGTGTGTTTTACGGTTCTTTCAGAAGGCACAGGCCGGAAGACGAAGCTTGCAGTCAGTTTCAGCATGACTGCCTCCGTCACCCTGCTGAATTGAGTCTAACCTCCCATACACAGAAAAAGGCTCTATGGTTTCCATTTGAATTATGAGTGTTATTTAATGAGAACACGCAGCACTGAAAGCTGCTGCTCGATGTTTGAAACAATTGGGAAACAGGCAACTGCAGAGATGGAGCAGTGGACTGAACCCATGTTAGTGACTCTGTGCCGGCCACCATTGCAAGAGACGCCTGCACAGTAAGTCCAGGCAGCAAGACTCGAGCACAGGTGACAGCTGAGGTCCGTGTTTTTCATGTTAGGGCCTCACAGCCTTTGACTGGACTGAATGCTGGCGGCAAGCAGGATCCACGGGGGGCAGTGTGGGTGAAGCCTGGCTACCACTGCTCTAAATATATTACATGAAGGCTTCAATTGTTCTGAGCTGCCTATAGCTCTAAGAACTGTGCAGTCAAGCATTTAAATATGTAAAACGTGTGTGAGTACTCATGTAAACTATGCATTAATGTCTATCTACCTACTTGTTGGGCGCTGCCACGAGCGTCCATTTACAGATGTCACTTCATCCTCATTGAAAAGTTGGCGCGCACATTTATAAACATTCGATAATACCTGCTGTAAAAAAACACACACACACTTTGGAATGCGACTATGAAGACATGCAGTCTGACTCTGCTCGGCTCAATTTTTAGCTGTCTGACCTCTTCAAACTGAAGATATACTTGGCTATGATTTAATTTTAGTGGTTGTGCAATTATGTGAGTAAAGATCTCTCTCATGAAATGAAAATACAATGTGCTGCTTCCTCACGGGTATTTCCCATCAAGCAGCTTTACAAACTAAAGGCTCTGGGTTGAAAGCTGTGGTTTCACACTTTTCCAAGTTGTGCCATGTATATGTTTTTACAACCTTCAACTGTATGCAACTTGAACACATGCGGAGGCAACTAGTTTAATTATTTTATGTAGGATGGATGGGAGGATGAATGCAGGTGTTTCCAATACTGTGGCCATGTTTGTTGATAGGATTCAGACTACTTTTGTAGGAAAGGCCTGCACTTTTTTGGTAAATTCAGGTGGTATGTAAGGAGCAGGCACAGTGACAAGATGGACATGGTTTGGGTGAGGGAGGTGGGCTGAGTAATTACCAGGAGCAATGAAATATGCCCCAGACTGTCAGAGTATTGTACCCAGTCATACCAGTTGAGGGACGAAAAAGACACAGAATGCTCAGCCAGTTTTTGATATAGCACCTGATGTCACAAGCTGTTATCATTTAGCAGCTCCAAGGAATCTGCTCGTACAAAACATAACCATAGACCAGTGTGGCTACAGACACCTGGCTCCTATTACCTACTACCTATCAAATGAATATGGTCATAGGTGTGTGTGAGTTTTTTTTTTAATGTGCTTGATGTTATGGTTTGATATCACAATCATACAACTTATTTTTTTGCTGACTAGACACCTAATGCATTCAAAGACACACTAGTATTTACAAACCAAGGCACAACTGCAGACCACGAAAGCAACCGGCCTCTGTTTACTCTTGAGAAGCTTGGTTTCCTACCCATCTTCAAAAATAGATACATGCAACATTTTAATGCACTTTGCTTAATCTATATTCCTGCTTCTTTTCTGTTTCCTGCACTCTCCTGTGCTCTGCTCGTCTTCTCTTTTTCAACTTTCTCCCACTCTCCTCCTTTCTTGCCCGTTTTCCCCACTTCTGCTACCCCCGCGATCCCTCCCCCCAGGGCGACCTATCCCCTACTTTATGGCAGCCGCTGCGGGGACAGGCAAGCAAGATCACTGACGCTTGTCAAGGAAATTGCTCTCCCACCCTCGCAGCTCCACCATTGAGTGAGGCCTCCCCCAGCCCCTGCACTCTACAGTGTGAGTGTTCGAGGCCCTCCTCCACCTGCAGGTTCACCTGCGCTTCATCCCTGGTGGTCCAGTGGACCCCTGTCTCCCACTTTCCGCTCCGTTTTCCACTCGTTTTACTCGTTGGTCACTAGTTTTTCATCATCTTTGCCAAATTCATATTCCTGCTTCCTTTCTGTTTTCTGCACTTTCCTGTGCTTTGCCGGTCTTCTCTTTTTCACCTTTCTCCCTCTTTCCGCTCCATTTTTCCACTTGTTTTACTCTTTTTTTCACTTGCTGTTCACCATCTTTGCCTAATCTATATTCCTGCTTCGTTTCTGTTTTCTGCACTCTCCTGTGCTCTGCTTGTCTTCTCTTTTTCACCTTTCTCCCACTCTCCTCCTTTCTCGTCTGTTTTCCCCTGCTGCTGCTGCCACCGTGGACCCTCCCCCCAGCACGACCAGTGCGACCAATCCCCCTCCCCATTTCCATCTCCCAGCTGTCCAGCCCTCCCCGACCCCTACTTAATGGTGGCCGCTATGCGGCCGCGCCAAAGGCAAGCCCGTCTGCACTCGTCCGAGACCCGACAGTGCCAGGGACCCTGGACCTCCGCCCACCAATGATACGACCCAGCAGCAATCCACAAACTCAACCCATGCCGCAACAACAACTGCAAGCAAGCTTCACCATCCAACACCCATGGACCCTTCAGCTGTCACCTCTTCCAACAAACCTACAGCACCACCAGGAACATGAACCCAGCACAACCCGACCGTAAGAACACACCCAAACCGAAGACCATGCAATGCATCCTCCTCAATGTCCGATTCCTCCACAAACATGCCACTGAAATCTGGGACCTCCTCAACAGCACCACCCCGGACATAGCGTTCTTCACCGAAACCTGGACCAACACCACCTCGGAACTGGATATCAACATCACCATTCCCCAAGGATACAAGATCTCCAGAAAGGACCGCCCCGCCCGCCCGGGAGGAGGAATCGTTATCATCCACAAATCCACCCTCTGCCTGAGCATACTCCCCGACGAGCCCACAGACTTGATGGAACATCTACAATTCAAAATACAGACCAGCCCTACCACCACCAACCAAGGAACCCTCATCTACTGACTTCCCGGACCCCGTGGACCGTTCACCAACTCCATCACGGACATCATGTCATCGCATCCACCAACTACACCCTGCTGGGAGACCTCAACTTCCACAACGACAACCAACTGGAACCCAACACCACGTCCCTCCTGGACAACCTCCACAACATTGGACTCCGCCAAATCTTGACCAAACCCATGCACTCAGCAGGACACACCATCGACCCCCTCTTCCCAACAGAAAATTCCAAAACCTTCAGCCATAACCACCGAACTCACATGGGCTGACCACCTATGCGTCCACTTCACCTTCAGAACGCCCACCATCCACAGACATCAGCACAGGCGACCAGCTCACCACCTCACTCAGCAACTCCACTCCAACCATCGCAGAAAACAACGACCCCAACACAGCAGCCCGAACCCTATACAGGTGGATCTCCTACAGCGCCAACACCGTAGCCCACCTCAAGAAAAACAACAACACTCATGCCAAGAAAGCCAGATGGTTCACCACCGAACTTCGAGAGTCCAGGTGCACCTGCTGCCGCCTCGAAAAGTCCTGGAGGAACACCAAATCCACAGATTCTCACAACAACTTCAGATCCACTAACAACGCCCACCACTAACTCATCAGAAAAACGAGGAAAAAAGCTATTGAAGACAAAATCTCCACACACGCACACAACAGCAAAGAAATCTTCAACATCATCAAGGAGTTCGCCTAACCTACCAGCAAGTCGACTGACATCCCTCCATTACAAGGCCTCTGCGACAAACTCAGCACCTTCTTTCACCACAAAGTCAAGAACATCTACAACAACGTCAACAAAGACAAACATCACACGCAACCCCCACCAACCACCCCGACACCCTGAAGCCAACGATTGACAGCCCTCACCACTGAAGACACACTTAAGACGATGAACGCAATCCACTCCGGGGCACCCACAGACTCCTGCCCTCACCACATCTTCAACAGAGTCGCTGACACCATCGCACCCATGCTCCGCCACACCATCAACTGCTCCCTGGCAACCGCCACGTTCCCCGACATCTGGAAATACGCTGAAGTAAACCCCCTCTTGAAGAAACCCTCGGCAGACATCACCGACCTCTAAAACTACAGACCCATCTCCCTGCTCCCATTCCCTGTGAAAGTTATTGAGAAAGCCATCAACTGCCAACTCGCCACATTTATCGATGAGCACAACATCCTCAACTCCTCCAAATCTGGCTTCAGGAAAAACCACAGCACAGAAACTGCCATCCTTGCCACAACAGATTAAATCAGCATCCTACTGGACAAAGGATAAACAGTAGGCCTCATCTTCCTCAACCTCTCAGCGGCATTGGTCACAGTCTCCCACCGCACCCTAATACGCAGACTTCACGACGCAGGGATCCAGAACAAGGTCCTCAACTGGGTCAGCTCCTTCCTCTCCGATAGAACGCAGCAGGTCAGACTCCCCCCTTTCCTCTCGGACCCTACACCAACCACCTGCGGAGTCCCTCAGTAGTCCTCCCTCAGCCCTATACTCTTCAACGTCTACATGGCCCCGCCCGCCCCCATCGCCAGAACCTACGGACTCAACATAGTGTCATATGCAGACGATACCCAACTCATCCTCTCCCTATTCAACAAACCCAACACTGCCAGACGGATGTATGACATTACAACGCAGGCTATTACAACGCCTGCCTTTACAACGCGGTTTTTACATTACAACGCATAGCGCTTTGGGGTGCTGGATAGTGAATAGTTTAATTTACTATTCCAACTCCAGTCCCCGTGGACACTAGGGAAGGTTATTGGATAGTAAATTAACCTATTCCCTATCCTAGAGCGCCCCCCAGAGCAATGCGTTGTAATAGTTTGCATTGTAATGACCGCGTTGTAAAGGTAGTGCGTTGTAAAAGTTTCGTTGTAAAGGTTGTTCACCCTGCCAGACACCACTTTCGAGAAGGCATGGAAGCCGTCGCAAAATGGATGAAACACAGCTGCCTACAACTAAACACGGACAACACAGAAGTACTCATCCTGGGCCCAAACCCCAATGCTTGGAATGACACCTGGTTGCCCCCCACCCTCGGAAACCGGCCCACCCCCATGGGCCACGCACGCAACCTGGGAATCATCCTGGACTCCGAGCTCAAAATGGACCGCCAGATCAACTCTGTCTCATCTTCCTGCTTCCATACCCTCCACCTCCTACATAAGACCTTCAAATGGATACCCTTCGAACACAGAAAGACCCTCACTCACATCCTGATCACCTGCAGACTCGACTACGGCAACGCACTCAATGCTGGAACAAACAAAAACCTCACTCGCAAGTTACAGAACATCCAGAACGCAGCCGCAGGCTGGTCCTCAACCTGCCAAGACACTGCCACATCACCCGGCACCTGCGCACACTCCACTGGCTCCCCCATCGAGGCGAGAGTCACCTTCAAGATGCTCATGCACACAAGGCCGTCCACGACACTGGACCAGCATACCTAAACAGCCGACTCAAATTCCACGCACCCCAAAGGACCCCAGATCAGCCCAGCTCTCCTACGCCGTGGTCCCACGCACCAGAAAAAACAGATCAGAAGGCCGCTCCCTCTCCTTCCCCGCTGCCAGAGCCTGGAACGCCCTTCCGCTCCACCTCAGACAGACAACATCACTCCCCATCTTCATAAGAAACCTCAAACTTGGCTCTTCGACGGTCCCCCTCCTTGTTGGCCTGGAACCTGCACCCTCCCACCCCCAGCGCCTTGAGACCCTTGCGGGTGAGTAGTTGCGCTTTAACAAACCCCTGATTGATTGATTGATTGATTGAATTCATATTTAAAATTTGCATGAAGCAAATGGGCAGCCGGATTCTTGTGCTGCATATTTTCAAGGTACACTTTGCAGTATTATGTTTTTATTTAAGGAAAAGTGTCAGACTGGAGCTGCACTTTCCCCAGGTTTCGAACATGTATTATTGTGGGAGTCCAGCCTTTTTTCAAAAATTAAACATGCTCACCGACTAAAAGTTGCAGACCTTGTTGGGTTGGAAGGAGCTATGTATTCACAAGGCTGTGTTGTATGAGGAGAGTCTGGTGAAAAGGTAGGTGGTTTTATCACTCAGGTGAGTTTTTGTGATCTTGTGCCTCGCCCCATCAACCTCTTCCTACCCTTATGTTGAAGGTGATTTCCATTACAAATAGCACGGTATATAAATTGTGAGAGTATTTGAATATTCATAAGTGTTGCTTCATATGTACTGGTTTGTGACATGTTAGACTGGGTGTTGCTCTCTGTGGATATGCATGTGGACGTATATGATGTTGGTAATGTTTGAGATCTTGGTCTTTGTTCCCTTGGGTGTATATAGGTGTCTCTGGGTGTATCATAGTGTCTTCAGAGCCATTGGGGTGCTATTTAGCTGTTTAGGGTGTGTGGTGTAAATGTTTTTACCTGGCTGGTGGGGGTGATTGTAGGTGTTTGTGGGGATTTGTAATGGTATCTTGAATGTTGTGAGCTGGCGCAGATTGAACGTTTGGCAATGTTTTGTCGACGTTTGGTTGTGTTGGGTAAGTTTTCAGAGAGGTAAGCGCAGTGACAAAGTGCAAGAAATGAAATCTACATAGTCTTTTTTTGGCATACCAGCCACAGACCATAACAAGGCCATGGTTTTCTTTCAACATATGGTTTTCACTTGCCCTTGTATGACTGGATGCTAGTCCGCCCTGTTTTACGTCTGGAGGTCCTAGGTTTTCTTTGGCGGGGAACTGCAATTGTAAAACGTTTTGTTTGAAGAGTTTGTTGGTCATGTTTTCTTCTTGGGTATCGGACACTTTTCCTTTTCTTTTAATCACATTAGTGAGGTTCCAGAAAACAGTTTGGAAACATATAAGAATGTTTCTGTGTTTGTGCTTTATTTTTTGAGTGATGCTTTGGAAGTAGTCTGATTTTTTGTGACTGTTCTGTTTGCAGTGTTTGTAGGCCTAAAACATTGTGCATTAGTATTCAGCACTAAAACATTTTGCATTAATATTCGTCTGCTGGTTGGTTTTAAAATGTATACAAGAAAGGGTGACTGTGCACACCGGGTTAGTCCAATTCTGTTCCTCATGAAGTTTTATTCTTTCTTTAAACATTTAGGGTGCAGCCCGGCTCCGTGGTCCACCCAATTTCCACATGTATAGGAATGCAAAACGGGTTTGGAGCAAAGTGTCTCTCTCCAAAAGTCGAACGCACAGTTCAGTCCTTCAGAAATCAACCACAATTTATTCCATTTAAGCCAATTTTATTCCAACTTATTCCATATAATTTAACCCCTTCAGCACGGGTGACAAAGCCAGCTCGTCATGGGCGTTACCTGCGCTGCGCGCATGACGAGCTGGCTTTGTCACAAACAAGCCATTTTTGAAATTTCAGCGCACGGCGGGAATTCGCGGTAGCGCTGAAGCGGTTAAACAGTTCTTTTTCATCTTCTCACATGAGAGAATCAGTGATTAAATGCAACCACGGCTTCCTTCAATTGAGAAGGAACTGTTGACTGTGCTAGTGATAAGTTGAGGATTTTGGTTAATTTGGGGATGAGAATTTGTTCAATTTTAGCTAACATTTGTGGGGATGCTGGATCCGCAGGCGAACCGGATTGCATCTTCCTAAGTGTTACAGAGGTGCTTTCCTCTGTTATTGCATTGAAATTTTTCAGGTAGTTGACAGGGCTGGGGAGGGTTACTGCGGATTTTTACTGTGGTGGAGTATTGTTTGTTAGAGGGAATGCTTTATGGATATAATTTATTTTGGTAATTAAAAAATCTGAGAGGGAGTCAACCCATTCCTGGGAGGCGGTTGGTTTGAGATAGTAGGCTGGAAGGCGGGGTTGGTGAATTCCTTCACAACCTTGTATAGTTCCTTATGAGAGTTTGCAGCTTGGTTCATTCAATTGCCTAGATATGATCTTTTGGTTATCGCAATGCTTTCCATGTAATGGTGGTGTAAAGTTTTATAGTGCTGCCTATCCATGATGTTTTTCGTATGTCTCCATTTGCATTCTGCCTTCCTTACGATAAGTTTTTCACTTTTTAGATCAGGGGGAACCATGGGGATAGTTTCTTCGGACATTTAGTTATTTTCTTGGGGTCAATAATGTCCAGTGATTGCTGAGTCAAAGCTTTTTGCAGCCTGGTTGACATTCGCTGTTTCGGAGAGAGCAGGCGGAATGTGATTGGCAGCGAAGGAATCTAGGCTTATTTTATTCCAGGATCTGCTTAGTTTATATTCGTTCGTAGGATGAGGTTGTGTTAATAACCCATTTAAATGGAACTTTATTACATGGGGGTCGGACCATAGGATGGGGGTAGGTTGATCTATATTTACATTCAGGGAGTTGGTAAATAATAAGTCTAGGGTGTGGCCTGCGACGTGCGTGGGGCCGGTCACCATCTGTTTTAGACCTAGGGTTTCAAGACTGTTGATAAGGTCTTGGGTATGGGGGTCAGTATTAAGCTCAGCATGAAAACTGAAATCGCCTAGTAGCAGGAAGTTATCGGCAGCTAGAACATGTGGTGCTATCGTCTCGGTAAGGTTACTGGGGAAATGGATTTTATTTTCGGGTGACCTATAGAGAAGGGCACCTTTCCAGGTTCCACTTTTTGCATTCTCCATTGAGAAAATGCAGATTTCATCCCAAGTGGCCTGCACGGCCTCTACCATATGAATTTTGGTATTAGTTCTGAAGGCAATAGCTATGCCGCCACCTTTCTTGTTTTTTCTGTCCAGTCTAATTATTTGGTAGTCATGTGGGAGAGCCACTGAGAGGTCGGGTTGCGAGAGTTCGTGGAGCCATGTCTCGGTAATAAAGAGGAGGTCAGGTTTTTCTGTGTCTAGAAGAGACCAGATCTCAAGTGTGTGTTTAGCCAGAGAGCGTGCGTTACTGTAAAGACCAATTAGTTGTTTATGTTCTGGTTGTTCTGGACTGAGTAGCGGAGGTTTAGTTTTGTTTTTTATTTGTTTGGCTTGTCCTTTGGTAGGAGGATGTTTTTGAGTAGCGGGTGCCCTGGTGATATAAGAGGGAAAGGGACCCGCTACCAAAGGGTAGGCTTTGTTAAGTGAGAGAAGCTCCTTGCTGGTATATTGAATCTGAGTCATTGCTAATGGTACGTGCGGATTAGGAGGGAGTTGTGGATGAAAAGGGGCAGGGTGTCTGTAGTTTGGCGTTGGTCTAGGGCGGACGGGTGCAGATGGGCTTGCCTTTGGCGCGCCGCCGGCGCGCTGCTGCGCGCGTCCGCTCGGCACACCTCCTTTCAGCTAGAGGAAGTGTGCGGGACTACACCAGCACATGGATGGCTGACCTAGCTTCCGGGGAGGCAAGGGAGCAAGATGGTCATGTCGATCCCCTCCGCACAAACGGCACAAGCCGCATCGGACCAGGGGGAGCACGTACAAGGCAGGTAAGCGGCGCAAGATACAATTTTTTAAAGTGAGGTTAAAAAGCGCTATTGCGTTGCAGACAATCGCTCTGTCTGACCTGGTGGATTTTTTAAAATGTTCAGCTGTGTGTCCCGTCGGCGCACCTCCTTTTAGCTAAAGGAAGTGGGCGGGACTACCCAGCAAAAAGCAAAAAAGCACACTAAGGGAGCTACTGCACAGTCTGATACTGAACCTGATTGCAAAACAGGGGCTCCTAATGGCATGGAGACACTGCTAAGAGCCATTCAACAGAGCTTGCAGGATATCAAAGGAAAATTAGACACTATTACTCAAAGAGTCGACAACATGGGGGCGAAATTAGATAAGCATGGTGAAAGACTCGTTGAAGCAGAGACCCGGATATCTACGGTGGAGAGGAGTCCCATACTACCACTAAGAAGTGCGCGGAAATGGAAAAACTCTTGGATGTGATTAAAAACAAAGCGGAGGATTTTGAGGCGAGGTCACGCCGGAATAACATCAGGATCGTGGGTGTTCCAGAATCAACAAACACGGGGAAGACGGAAACCTACGAGGAGGAAGTAATCCGCAACACCTTTGGTACAGAGCATCTTTCCTCAGTGTTGCTGGTGGAGCGCGCCCACAAATCCCTGGCCTCGAGACCAAAACCAGGCGCACCTCCGCGACCGATCTTCGCCCGCCTTCTTAATTATAGAGACCGCGATGTGATCTTGAGGATGGCCCGCGAGAAGCAGCAAATACGATATCAGGGTAAGGCACTGGAGTTTTACCCGGACTTCACTATGTCAGTTCAACTAGCGTGTAAGGAGTTCAATCCGGCTAAAAGAAACTGCAAGAGCTGGGTGTGGAGTACGCTATGCTCTACCCAGCTCGGCTGAAGGTGACTCATGATGGCTACTCCACGATCCTTCTTAACCCGAAAGCCGCACAATACTTTCTAAAGAAATTGCATGAAGAGACCAGAAACGTGCTGAGAAGAACCAGGACTCGGACTGACAACTGCTCGTGAGGGTAAGACATTGTCTCCTTGTCGTCATGAACTGGTAAGCCACTAGGCACTTTTGGCATAGTGCTTCTAGAGGAAACATTACAGACATGATCTCCCCAACACCAATTAAACCAATGAAAACACAAGTATTTATCAAGACAATTACAATAATGCAACACTAGTAACAAATGATCCAAGGGATGTGCAATAACGACCTTGAGATACCTAAACAAGTATAATTAGAGGTCAAAGATCAAAAAGCATAACCTCCTCCAACACAGTAACTAAGGAGGATGTAGGTACACATAATTACAAGTACAATAATGCCTCACTTGTAACAAATGATCTAACAGTAATGGATTAATGACCATGAAACACTTAGAAAAGTGTAAATAGAGGTCAAAGGTCAAACCACATGACCCCTCCAACCAATTTAATGAACAAAAATGTAAGTACAATTCAAACACTGCAACACTTGTAAACAATGGTCTCACTATAATGGAATAAACACCTTATTTTTTTTTAAACCTTTATTTGGTCAGCCATATCATATGCTTGTTACAAATACATAAGGGAAGGAAACATTATACATAATACATGTTGTACAAGCAGAACCAGAAAATATGTACCCATTTTTAGTTTTTTTGTCCAACCCGCCCCCAGCAACCCCCCCCCTTTTCCCAGGACCATGGGAGGCTAAACTTGGAACATATTACAAAACAGAAAAGCACAGCAAAAAAAAAGGCAAGCAGATATTTGCAGGGAAGACTGCCCTTCAACTGCAGCTACATTCCCCGATTAACACATCTAAGTCTTTTGTCAGACCACTAATTAATCTGTATCCCCCCCGATTTCCGCCAGATCCGTATTGTTTCAGGCACATATGTTCATACTCTTTAATTGAGGTTTAAAATATAGGTTTGTTAATCCAAATACTGATTGGAGACCAAACATCCCTCCCTCTTTTCCTTGCTCTCAAGCCTCTGCATTTTTATATCTCTTTCTCCCAACGATATGTAGCTAATAGTTTCTCCAGCCAACAGTGCACTGAGGGAGGATCTTTGTCTAACCATCCAGTTGCTATGGAAAGCCTAAATATAGCCATCATAATAAAGAGTAAAGTCTTCCTGGGCGCCGCCAGAGCCTGGTTACTCACCCCTAATAATATAACTTGTGGAGACTGCATTATATCATGGTCCAGAATTTGGAAACATTGATTGCTGGTTGGTATTAAAATGTATACAAGAAAGGGTGACTGTGCACACCGGGTTAGTCCAATTCTGTTCCTCATGAAGTTTTATTCTTTCTTTAAACATTTAGCGTGCAGCCCGGCTCCGTGGTCCGCCCAATTTCCACATGTATAGGAATGCAAAACGGGTTTGGAGCAAAGTGTCTCTCTCCAAAAGTCGAACGCACAGTTCAGTCCTTCAGAAATCAACCACAATTTATTCCATTTAAGCCAATTTTATTCCAACTTATTCCATATAATTTAAACAGTTCTTTTTCATCTTCTCACATGAGAGGCACTTCTGTACTTCAAAGTTTCTGATGCAGCAGATATGCCCATCCGGGCCTTTTTCTGTTGCACGAGACGTACATTCATAATCTTCAGTAATTAGTCTTTTACACCCAATGCATTTCGGGCTTTTTTAAGCCCTTCGTCAGGGGTTTCACTACAAATTTAAAATCATCAATGTTAGACTTTGTCTTCACACCTCCGTACATAGATACTATCAATTATTGCTTTAAACAGTGCATGCAATATTCTTAAAAACACCTTTTGGTCAACGTTTTCCCTCTAAACTGCACTGATGTTTACATATGCATTTCAAAACAGTTGCCCGAATAAGCTTTCACTAAGTAGCACAACCCGCCCTTGTTCTGCCTCTTCACTTATTATTTAAAAAAGGCATGATGACTGTTACCCATCAGTTAGTTCTCCACGCTGTTGACAGTTAATAGTAACCATTAAGCAGGACCCCATCGATTTTTTCCATACCTTAATTATCCGATTGTTCAAGCGCCTTCTTAACTTCGTCCCCCATTCCGCAAAGCCTCACTTCTAACTGACTTCCCGCTTATCAGTTCGTGTGGCGTAGCCACGCCTCACCTGATGAATCAATTATGTGAACCTCCACTCCCTCGTTCCTACGAATTCCATAACACACCGCTTTTGCTGCCTCGGAAGCTCTGGTTGCATTTAGCGCCTATGTTTTACAATGACACTGACTTGCATGATATTACAAAAACCTATTCAAACAACTCATGTAAGTACCCCGCCCACCCGCAGATGTCTATGCACATTGATTAAGGAGTATATCATTATATGGAATAAGTTGGAATAAAATTGACTTAAATAGAATAAATTGTGGTTGATTTATGAAGGACTGAGCTGTGCGTTCAACTTTTGGAGAGAGACACTTTGCTCCAAACCCGTTATGGTTTTAAGATGTACCATCTTGTAACCCCTGGTTTGTTTCATGCCGGTTAATATTTTTGCTTTCAGAAAAATGATTAGTGAGTGGGTCAGATTTCAGCATAAATTCAATTTATTTATTTATGTGATTTGTTGAGCGCGAACAATTGCCCAAGGGCGTCTCGGCGCTGTGAATGAGGGCAGAATTAAAGGGAATATAAGTTACTGGTTAAAAAGCCATGTTTTTATTTTTTTCCTGAAAACAGTCAGAGTGGGAGCAGACCTAATGTCTGAATCAAGGAAGTTCCAGAGTTTTGCCGTCGAAACGTAAAAGCTGCGATCACCCCAGGCCACTGTTCTGGTGCGGGGAACCGTCATGGTGAGATTGTTCATTGATCGGAGTGATCGATTAGGAGCATGGAATTTGAAGTGATCGATGAGAAAACGTGGGCCTTGTTTGTGCGTGGCTTTGTAGGTGATACAGAGCGCCTTAAACTTTATCCTATTTTTGACTGAGAGCCAATGGTATTTTTTTATTGTGTCAGCAATAGGTTTGAATTTAGGGGTGTTCGAAAGCAGTCTGGCCGCGGCGTTCTGTATATACTGCAGTTTTTTTATGACCTTTTCTTGGGCATTGACCAAGAGTCCGTTACAGTAGTCCACTGAGGACATGATGAATGAGGTGACCAGTGTTTTCTATGGATACTGTCCGTGCACTGCGTTGTTTTGTTGATGATTTTTAAGGCGTATACCGTGCTCATGAGGAATACTCCCTGCTCGGGAGTATATGACAATAACTCTAGACCGCACTGACACAAACTGTGTCAGTGTCTCCTATGGCACTGGTGGGTAATTGCTGGAAACACCAGCTGATTCTTGTAGAATAAAGTTTTCAAACAAAGGTTGTCAATACGCTTCTCGATTTTGCAAGTATTTTATTCATACTTATGGCATCAGTTCAATGCAATTACTCCATTGTATTTTATAGTTATCCATCGAGTATCAAAACTATTCGACTGATTGAATTTTCATATATCCAACACAATTATGTCTTCCAATGCATTTCGGCCGACTGGCCTTCATCGGGGAAGTCTGTGAAACAAATGATGTAACCATCACTATTTCGTGCAACATTAAATGATTAACGTGTTACAATTATCAACTCTATGCGGTATAACATCGGTGCGTTAAATGAACATCAACAAATAAAAACAAGTTAAATAAAAAATCACTTGTGCAATCACCAACATTGTTTTTCCAACTCCTAATACTATCCTTCACTTTGTATGCCATAATGTGTCATACGTCCAACCTTATCTGGTATCTATAGTTATGGTATTAAAGATACAGAATTATCTAAACCATACGAAAAGTTACGCGCTGGTTTCAAAAGGTTGCTGCGCTCCGCTTTGGCTGCTTACCGAATATTATTTTCGTAACGTCTTATGGCGCTGAGGTGTGTTTCTCCTTCGGTTCGAAAGAAGTTCGCGTCTGACGTATGGGGGGTGTGTTTTAAAACGTTAGCTACGCGCGTGATCTCTTAAAGGAGCCGAATGCTCAGAATGTAAATGTTCACAATCGAGTTGTGAATAAAGCTTTATAAACATACAAGTGTGAACAACAATGAGTATACGGTGAATGATGGCAAGCAAAATACATGTCAATTGCAAAAACAACCTAATTAATAATGGATAAATCATAACTGAATACAGATACATTTAAAATCGTGCATATACGATGGTCTCACAGCACAATATCAGGTATTATATATGATGTAAAGTAGCATGTGGTCATAAGTAGCAGCTGAATTCTGTCCGTTCATTAATCCCATTAGGACTTAATGTTTGTAAATAATATATCCAGTGGTTCTCACGTTTCAGGAGAGTTTTTTTATTGTCTCTTTCTTCACTTCTTTCCACAACTTCTAGGATGCATGCCTTGATTTGATTGATTTGATGATTGTGTTCAATAAAATGGGTTGCTACTGCTGATTTCAAAACTTTCATTCTAATGTTACTTTTATGCTCTGTGAGCCTTATCTTGAATTTCCGTTCTGTCTGTCCGATGTATGCTTTCCCGCAAGGGCACTTCATCATATATATAATGTTTTTGGTGTCACAGGTTGCAGTAACGTGTAATTTGATTTTGTTTCCTCTCATTGGATGCGTTATGGTATTGCCTTCCATTATATTATGGCAGTTGCTGCAATTTTTACATGGAATAGTGCCTTTGTATTTGATATTCGGTTTGTACACTGTGGTATGTTTGATAATTTCTCCTAGATTTTTTGCTCTAGTGTATGCGAATAGTGGTTCATCAGCAAAAATGTTATTGAAGTCTGGTTCTGTCTGTAATATTCGCCAATGTTTTTTGATAGTTTTTTTTAATATTGTACTCGCTGTGGAGAATTTGCTGACACATGTTATTTTTTTTATTTTTTTAGTTGTGGATGTTGAAAGTAAAGTCTCTCTGTCTTTCAGTTGAGCTCTCTCCAGGGCTGAGTTTAACACCGTATCTGGATATCCTCTTTTTTTAAATTTTTGTGGCATGATTTGTGATTGCGTCAATGCTTCCTCTGGGTCTGAGACGATTCGCTTTACATGCAAGAGTTGTGAGTATGGCAAGTGTTGTTTAAGTGGAGATGGATGGAAGCTCTAGTATGTTAACAAATTGTTCCGATCTGTTGATTTTGTATAGAGTGTAGTCTCTATTTTGTTACCTGTTCTTTTGATGACTGTTACATCCAAATAGTTAATTCTGCTGTCATGAGTCTCATAGGTGAATTGTATTCGTTGGTCTACTTCATTTAGTTGTTGAATGTTGAAGATTAAGTTTTCCTTTGTACCGCTCCATAGTATAAAAATGCCGTCGATAAATCTCAGGTATAAGCGTAGATTTTGTTTCCATTGGTCTTTCTGTAGAATGTGGGTGTTTTCATATTTATGCATGAAAATATTTGCATATGAAGGCGCTGCTGGATTCCCCATCGATGTACCTGATTTTTGGAGATACCATTGATTTTCCCATCTGAAATAACTGTGCATCAGTGTAAAGTTTAGTAGCTCCAATAAAAACACTTTCATGGGTTCTTCATAGTCCATGTGAAGCAATGCTTCTTCTGTAGCTTCTATTCCCATGTTATGCGGTATTGAAGTATAGAGTGCTTGGACATCTATAGTGCACATGATAATTTCTTCATCTGTGTCAAGGTTTGCTTTATTCAATTTAGTCAAGAAATCTGTGGTATCTTTAACATAGGAATCCATTGTGACAACATAAGGTTGAAGATATTTATCGATGAGTTTTCCCACCGGTTCGTGAATACTCCCACAAGTGGAAACGATCGGACGGCATGGAGGTTTGATTGGGTCTTTGTGAATTTTTGGGGTAAGGTAAAACACTGGTACCTTAGGATGGTCTGTTGTTAGATATTTCTTTATTTTGTCATCTATGCATCCTCTTGACATAGCATCTTGTATGATGGTTTGGAGTGTCATTTGAATTTCTTTAGTGGGATTAGAATTTAGTTCCATGTAGGTATTTTCATCCTCGAGGTGCAATAAGGCTTGTGAGTTGTAGTAATCTTTGTTCATAACAACAAGAGCTCCACCTTTATCCGCTTTTTGACAAATGATGCTTTGGTTATTAGCTATAGCTTGAAGAATGGCATATTCTTTTTGAGTGAGATTTTTGAATTTTGTTCTTCTCCGGTAGTTGATTTTGTTTAAATCCTGTTTTACCATTTGTTCGAATAGATCTAATGTTTTATGGCTGATGGGAGCAATGTATGTGCTAGTAGTAGTGAGACCTTTGAGAGAATCTTCTTTTCGATCTTGGTGTTCCGCTACAACATTAGTGAAAAAATGGCGTAGTCTCAATTTCCTCATGAGTTTGAAAAGGCTAATGTTTAATTCCAAATTGTTAGTGTGTGCTGTGGGCACAAACGATGTCCCTTTTTGAAGGATTTTGGTTTGCAGTTTGGTGAGTTTGATGTTAGAGATATTGATGACCAAATTATCTAACGATTCTTCTTTCTGTAATTCCTCGTGGCTGCATTCCGAGTTTGTGGGGGGTCCTTCTCCTTCTCTTGTGCGTGGCTTCCTTCTTGACCTCCTGGGTCATCCCCTGCATTTGGGCCTACCTCCAAAAAAGGTTGAGGTGCTTTATCTGAACTTGTGGACGGTTTTTGTGCCATAGGTGTCCTCCTAGATGTTTCTAATGTGGCATCTGTATCCGAGGATGATGTGTCCGTTTGTTGTGTGTATTGGTGATTTTGTTTTCTTCTCGCGTATACTTCTGCCCAATTATAAACTTCGCCAAGTTTATAATCGATGGTGTCTCGACGGTATTTGCGGACCAGTGTTTTACCAGAATTGGGAGGGAGGAAAGGAAGGATCTTTTTAATTGCTTTCAGTTTAAAAAATGATGAGGAAGCAATGGAATTAACGTGGGATGAAAAAGTGAGTTTGTTGTCTAAGAGAACTCCTAGATCTTTAACCTTGGTAGATGGGAGGGGGGGGGGGCTAGGTTCGTGGGCCACCATGTATCAGACCAAGTGGGAGTGAGCTTGCCAAAGGTCATGACCTCAGTTTTATTGGAGTTTAATTTGAGGCAGTTTTCCAACATCCAATTACTGATGGCCATCATACCTTGCTGAAAGTTGGCTGCTATTTTCTCTCCGTTCTCCCTGATGGTAAGAATTAACTGGGTGTCATCAGCATAAGATGTTAGGGTCATCCCCCAATCTTTAATTACCCTTGCCAAATCAGTGACACAGATATTAAATAGGGTTGGACTGAGGGATGAGCCTTGAGGGACACCACAGGGTAGGGCCAGTTGTTCTGATAGGAAAGTGTCTAGCTGGACTGTCTGGACAATCAGATTTGGGTTCCCTTTGCCCTCTAGATTGTTATTGCCTCTTGTTTCCCAGTGCTTTGTTTTGTCATTTGACCATTTGGCATTTGTTCATTGGGACGGTGCTGTCCCCTGGTTTGTCTGTTAGCCATTTATAAACTGCAGGTATGATTTACAGTTTCATGGATAGGGTGCTCTGTCACAAACATGTATGTTCCTGCCCATCTCAGCCTTTTCAAACTGTTGGCAGCTTACATTCATAGGCAGCAGCACAGTGCCTGTGCACTGGTTGGGGATGAGGAAGTATAGGCTCTTTAGCTTTACACAGCTATTGGTTGCTGAAGTCCTCCTTACAGTGGTGTAAGCCCCAGAGACAGTGCTTCACGTGACCTCGGCAAATCATGGATTTTGCTCGGGTCACACGCACACCCTGCCTCCTGTACTACAAGGCAAATATTGTACTGTTCTTCCTTGCTACTTGAGTGAAAGTGTATAGCCTTTGCATGCACCAACTAGTTACCGGTTCCATAGCATTAGACATTCAATGGAGGGCCATTACATCTGGCGCAATGCCAGGCATCATTACCAAGGAGCCCCACCCCACATCTTTTGATTCCTCCACACACTATCTTTTGATAGTGTCCCAAAGTAATGCACCATATGTCTTCTTTTATTTCAGTTAGTTCTTACAATCGAAGGTGCCTAATAAAGGTACAGCCCCACATACCTCAACAACCACATAAACTCCCACACACTTATCAGAAAGTTCCACCCAGCCACACTCCTACTCGCACACACACCTGCATATACATAAGCAGATCTGGCAGTCATGCCTTCTAACTCCCTTCTAAAGCCTGGAATGATCTGGCGCTGCACATCACAGCCACCTCTTCAGTTCTTGAATTCCATAAGAAACTGAAAACCTGACTCTTCACCGAGCCCCTTTTCTGGCCAAAACATTTGCTGCTTCAGCACCGGGATACCTTCCAGAATAACATCACATAACATGGATTTCTGATATCCTGCATAAGCATCTGACTTTGTGCCTCTTGCTACATGACTTGTTTAGTGAACCTGACGCAAGCATTGGTCTCTTGGTATCTTGCTGTAAGGGAGATTGTCAGAGGGGTGTTTGTCCAGCAGGAAGGGTCCTGTTTTGTGACTATCTTTTGATCTCATCTTGGATAAACAACGAGCTTAGCCTTGCATGACTTTGCGGACAGTGCAGAGTAAATGGAACTGCTCTACTCTGCTTAATAAATAGCAGTCTAACTTATCAGAAAAGGATACGGAGAAGCATACTGTGTTGACTGACAAGTGGGTGGATATTAACCAGTGGAAAGTCAGTCACGTTTGATGTGGGGGTGAGAGATGGTGACCAATGTCTTTTTGGAAGTGATTTTATTGCCCTTGGTTTAGCACTACATGGTTTCACTAACACCAACTGTGTTTTGCATGAGAGTTTCTGGAGGGATGCTCTGCCTCTGAAAATGCTACTTACAATCCATCTCTGCACAGTAAGGGGGCGAGTATCAAATAAATGGATGGGTGCGATTTGGGGATGTGTGACTAGTAGTATTTAATCATTAAAATATGTTTTTTGTACACAAGGTGTAAACCGTACTCATGAGAACACTTTTATGGTGTCTGTGATGAAGGTGAAAAAGATGAACAATCACGTCACATTGGAAAGACTGTTGGCTGTTCCCTAAGAAACATCATGCAGGTAAGTCGGTGACTAGAAGGTATACCAAATCTGTGGACCTCGTGGGAAGCATCTTGGTATACGCTCTAGGAATCCGGATCTAGTTTTTACTCTTTCAACAAGAGGAGCATAGGGTCAGGTTATAGACATACTCTTTTTTCCCTCCAAGGTGGACCTGGAACTTCAACAATAGTCAACTACACGTTTAGCTTAGGGAAAGCTTGTAGGTTTATGGCAGCTTGCCTTGAGCTAATGCCCTAACTGAGGTGTTTTTGCTGCCGGCAGAGCCACAGCACCAATTTGTACAGTTGGTTCAAGGCAACCTGCCTCTCGTTTTGTATCTCCTTGCTCTGCCATGAATGTAGAGTACAGGTACAGGTGGTAGGCACACTCTCTCTCTTTTTCCCCTTCTAGGTAGACCAGCACTTCGACAACAATCAACAACACATGTTTAGACTAGGGACAGCTTGTAGGTACATGCATTGCAGCTTGCCTTGAGCTAATGCCCTCACTGAGGTGTGTTTTCTGCCGGCAGAGCCACAGCACCACTTTGTACAGTTGGTTCAAGGCAACCTGCCTCTCGTTTTGTGTGTCTCTTGGCTCTGCCAAGTATGTTTAGAACAGGGACAGGTTGTAGGCACACTCTCTTTTTCCCCTTCTAGGTGGACCAGGCACTTCTACAACCATCAACAACATATCATTAGACTAGGGAAAGTTTGTAGGTACATGCTTTGCAGCTTACCTTGAGCTAATGCCCTCACTGAGGTGGGTTTGCTGCCGGCAGAGCCACAGCACCACTTTGTACAGTTGGTTCAAGGAAACCTGCCTCTCGTTTTGTATCTGCTTGCTCTGCTATGAATGTACAGTACAGGGACAGGTGGTAGGCACACTCTCTCTCTTTTTCCCCTTCTAGGTCGACCAGCACTTCGACAACAATCAACAACACATGTTTAGACTAGGGACAGCTTGTAGGTACATGCTTTGCAGCTTGCCTTGAGCTAATGCCCTCACTGAGGTGGGTTTGCGGCCAGCAGAGCCACAGCACCACTTTGTACAGTTGGTTCAAGGAAACCTGCCTCTCGTTTTGTATCTCCTTGCTCTGCCATGAATGTACAGTACAGGGACAGGTGGTAGGCACACTCTCTCTCTTTTTCCCCTTCTAGGTAGACCAGCACTTCGACAACAATCAACAACACATGTTTAGACAAGGGACAGCTTGTAGGTACATGCTTTGCAGCTTGCCTTGAGCTAATGCCCTCACTGAGGTGTTTTTGCTGCCAGCAGAGCCAAAGCACCACTTTGTACAGTTGGTTCAAGGTAACCTGCCTCTCGTTTTGTATCTCCTTGCTCTGCCATGAATGTACAGTACAGGGACAGGTGGTAGGCACACTCCCTTTTTCCCCTTCTAGGTGGACGAGAACTTCAAATACTGTCAACTACACAGGTTACGCCTAGGGACAGCTTGAAGGTACATACTTCGCAGCTTGCCTTGAGCTAATGCCCTCACTGAGGTGCGTTTGCAGACAGCAGAGCCACAGAACCACGTTGTACAGTTGGTTCAAGGAAACCTCGCTATTGTCTTGTGTCTCCTGGCTCTGCCAAGAATTTCTTTTTTAACATTTATTTATTGCCATTTTACATAGGGTGCCATTTTAGATATGGTGTCTTAGGCAGCCGACAAATCGAGCAGGATTAGGATGGCAGACTTCCTGGCATCCAGAGAGAGCCTGATGGTGTCGGCAATCTCGACCAGAGCCGTTTCCGAGATGTGATGGGATCGGAAGCCTGACTGTGACGGGTCAAGGATTTTATTGTTTTCTAGATGATTTGATAATTGCTTATTGATCATTGACTCCATTACTTTCCAAAAAAGGGGGGGCAGTGAGATAGGCCTGTAGTTCGATAGTTGTTTGAGGTCGGCAGATGTTTTTTTCATGATTGGCCTCACCACGGCTTCCTTCAATTGAGAAGGAACTGTTGACTGTGCTAGTGATAAGTTGAGGATTTTGGTTAATTTGGGGATGAGAATTTGTTCAATTTTAGCTAACATTTGTGGGGATGCTGGATCCGCAGGCGAACCGGATTGCATCTTCCTAAGTGTTACAGAGGTGCTTTCCTCTGTTATTGCATTGAAATTTTTCAGGTAGTTGACAGGGCTGGGGAGGGTTACTGGGGATTTTTGCTGTGGTGGAGTATTGTTTGTTAGAGGGAATGCTTTTTGGATATAATTTATTTTGGTAATTAAAAAATCTGAGAGGGAGTCAACCCATTCCTGGGAGGCGGTCGGTTTGAGATAGTAGACTGGAAGGCGGGGTTGGTGAATTCCTTCACAACCTTATATAGTTCCTTATGAGAGTTTGCAGCTTGGTTCATTCAATTGCCTAGATATGCTCTTTTGGTTATCGCAATGCTTTCCATGTAATGGTGGTGTAAAGTTTTATAGTGCTGCCTATCCATGATGTTTTTCGTATGTCTCCATTTGCATTCTGCCTTCCTTACGATAAGTTTTTCACTTTTTAGATCAGGGGGAACCATGGGGATAGTTTCTTCGGACATTTAGTTATTTTGTTGGGGGCAATAATGTCCAGTGATTGCTGAGTCAAAGCTTTTTGCAGCCTGGTTGACATTCGCTGTTTCGGAGAGAGCAGGCGGAATGTTATGTTATGTTATGTTATACTTTTATTTATATAGCGCACGGCTACTCTAAAAGAGTGTCCCGGCGCTTTATGTAGGCAGCTCAGCAATTAAAAAAACATAACAGCAATAAAACAGAGACAGGAAAAAAAAAAAGGAACACCCTTAGAGGTTGAAGAGCCAGGTCTTAAGGCTCTTCCTAAACAGGAACAGACTGGGAATACTGCGTAGGGCGAGAGGCAAGGAGTTCCACAGCTCGGGGGCCCTGAGACTGAAGGAGCGACCCCCAGTGCGAGCCTTCCTCATTCGAGGGACCACGGCCATGAACAAAGATTCTGACCGAAGTGAGCGGGCCGGGCGATAAAAGGCAAGCCTACGCTGCAGATACCTTGCTCCCGAGCCAGAAAGTGCTTTATGCACCATGGTCAAAGTTTTAAACATGATCCGCTTTCGGATGGGCAGCCAGTAAAGCGACTGCACCAACCCGGATGTTCTCGCTCGCCTATGAAGGCCAAAGATGGCGCGAGCCGCGGAGTTCTGCACCACTTGCAGCCGCTGGACAAGATAGTCCGGGAGCCCTAAACATAGGGCATTGGCATAATCCAATCTAGAGCCTATTAAGGCTTGAACAGTGATCTTTCTATGCTCCTCTGCAAGTAGGAATGTGATTGGCAGCGAAGGAATCTAGGCTTATTTTATTCCAGGATCTGCTTAGTTTATATTCTTTCGTAGGATGAGGTTGTGTTAATAACCCATTCAAATGGAACTTTATTACATGGGGGTCGGACCATAGGATGGGGGTAGGTTGATCTATATTTACATTCAGGGAGTTGGTAAATAATAAGTCTAGGGTGTGGCCTGCGACATGTGTGGGGGCGGTCATCATCTGTTTTAGACCTAGGGTTTCAAGACTGTTGATAAGGTCTTGGGTATGGGGGTCAGTATTAAGCTCAGCATGAAAACTGAAATCGCCTAGTAGCAGGAAGTTATCGGCAGCTAGAACATGTGGTGCTATCGTCTCGGTAAGGTTACTGGGGAAATGGATTTTATTTTCGGGTGACCTACAGAGAAGGGCACCTTTCCAGGTTCCACTTTTTGCATTCTCCATTGAGAAAATGCAGATTTCATCCCAAGTGGCCTGCACGGCCTCTACCATATGAATTTTGGTATTAGTTCTGAAGGCAATAGCTATGCCGCCACCTTTCTTGTTTTTTCTGTCCAGTCTAATTATTTGGTAGTCATGTGGGAGAGCCACTGAGAGGTCGGGTTGCGAGAGTTCGTGGAGCCATGTCTCGGTAATAAAGAGGAGGTCAGGTTTTTCTGTGTCTAGAAGAGACCAGATCTCAAGTGCGTGTTTAGCCAGAGAGCGTGCGTTACAGTATAGACCAATTAGTTGTTTATGTTCTGGTTGTTCTGGACTGAGTAGCGGAGGTTTAGTTTTGTTTTTTATTTGTTTGGCTTGTCCTTTGGTAGGAGGATGTTTTTGAGTAGAGGGTGCCCTGGTGATATAAGAGGGAAAGGGACCCGCTACCAAAGGGTAGGCTTTGTTAAGTGAGAGAAGCTCCTTGCTGGTATATTGAATCTGAGTCATTGCTAATGGTACGTGGGGATTAGGAGGGAGTTGTGGATGAAAAAGGGCAGGGTGTCTGGAGTTTGGCGTTGGTCTGGGGCGGACGGGTGCAGATGGGCTTGCCTTTGGCGCGCCGCTGGCGCGCTGCTGCGCGCTTCCGCTCGGCACACCTCCTTTCAGCTAGAGGAAGTGGGCGGGACTACACCAGCGCATGGATGGCTGACCTAGCTTCCGGGGAGGCAAGGGAGCAAAGAGGGTCATGTCGATCCCCTCCGCACAAATGGCACAAGCCGCATCGAACCAGGGGAAGCACGTACAAGGCAGGTAAGCGGCGCAAGATACAATTTTTTAAAGTGAGGTTTAAAAGCGCTATTGCGTTGCAGACAATCCCTCTGTCTGACCTTGTGGATTTTTTTAAATGTTCAGCCGTGTGTCCCGTCGGCGCACCTCCTTTTAGCTAGAGGAAGTGGGCGGGACTACCCAGCAAAAAGCAAAAAAGCACACTAAGGGAGCTACTGCACAGTCTGATACTGAACCTGATGGCAAAACAGGGGCTCCTAATGGCATGGAGACACTGCTAAGAGCCATTCAACAGAGCTTGCAGGATATCAACGGAAAATTAGACACTATTACTCAAAGAGTCGACAACATGGTGGCAAAATTAGATAAGCATGGTGAAAGACTCGTTGAAGCAGAAACCCGGATATCTACGGTGGAAGAGAAGTCCCTTACTACCACTAAGAAGTGCGCGGAAATGGAAAAACTCTTGGATGTGATTAAAAACAAAGCGGAGGATTTTGAGGCGTGGTCACGCCGGAATAACATCAGGATCGAGGGTGTTCCAGAATCAACAAACACGGGGAAGATGGAAACCTACGAGGAGGAACTAATTTGCAACACCTTTGGTACAGAGCATCTTTCCTCAGTGTTGCTGGTGGAGCACGCCCACAAATCTCTGGCCCCGAGACCAAAACCAGGCGCACCTCCGCGACCGATCTTCGCCCGCCTTCTTAATTATAGAGACCACGATGTGATCTTGAGGATGGCCCGCGAGAAGCAGCAAATAAGATTTCTGATAGATACATCTGCCGTGTGGATTCCTCACCTTGTGAATATCCCCTTGCGTCAGCAACATTCGGAAATTCTTTTTTCGTAGCCTCGCGCCAACGTGGACTCCTGACGTCATAGAGACACGACCTCGCTCGCGACTCCGCTGACGTCACCGACGCCTATAATAGGCCCACGCCGGCGTGATGACATCAGTTCCCTTTTTTCCGCGTCGTCGACGCTAACGGTTATCGGGAATCTCTGTAGCCAACGGATACTTTGTTGTCTATATTGTTGCCATTTTCTGCTTCTCTGTATCCTGTCTCTTCGACAATGTCTTCGAAAAAGACCGGCTTCAAGCCCTGCAGAGAATGCGGCAAAATGATGTCCATTACCGACCCACACAGCGACTGCATCTGGTGCTTGAGCTTGGACCATGATGTGGATGACTGTTCTTCGTGTAAGAAGATGAACCCGAAGGCCCTGAGGGAGAGAGAGGCGAAGCTCCTGGTGGCTAAGATGAAAGCTGGAAAGGAGAAATCGTCGAGGTCTCGTTCTCGAAGGGCGAGGTCGAGGTCAAGATCGAGGTCGAGGTCTGGATCTCGAGGGAGGTCATCCTCGAAGTCGGCTTCGGATCATGTTTCGAAGAAGAGGAAACATAAGAAGAGGAGACATGAGTCCCGACGTCGTACTGGTAAGGAGTCGGGATCGAGGTCGAGGTCACCGAAGAAGGTACGTTCGAAGGTGGTGACCCTTGATGTTTCGGATCCAGAACCTGAAGGTGAGGCCTCTCCATCTGAGTCGCGGGCGCCGTCTCCGGCTCCGACTCCAACTCCGGCTCCGAATCCGTCTCCGAATCCATCTCCGGCGCCGTCCCCGGCCCGAGATGAGGAAGAGCTTCGAGAGGATGGGGATTCCGCGCCTATAGATGAGCCGAATCCGAGCACTCCTCAAGACAGGCCTGAGGGTTTTCAACCGCCCTTTCCGGCCCCAGGCCAGGACCCATCTTTGTTTCTCAACGCAATGTATGGAGTCTTTTCAAGGGCGTGGTACCCCTCTGGTCGGGTCCCATGGGTCCTCTGGCTTTTAGTTTAGGAGTCCCTCACTCCTATCCTCCCGCTCCATTTATGCCTTACATGCCGGCTCCGACGCCGCCATGGCATTTTCCACCTCCACCGAAGCCATCGACGCCGGTCCCGGCGTCGCCTGCTCCGAGTCGGCCTCGAGCACATCCCTCCGAGCCATCGAGTTCGATTCCGACGTCGATCCCGAATCCGTCGGAGCCGGTGGTGGATCCGGTGGTAAAGCGTGTCAAGGTGAGATCCAGAAGAGAGGCTCAACGCCTGTTGGAAGAAAGGAGGTACTTAGATTCACATTCTGACATTGAAGAAGGTGAATTGGATGAGGATTGTTTTGAGGAGTTGGCAGACGCAGGAAGCCTGGATTTCTCTCCAGAGTGGGAGTTGCCCTCAGGCTCTAGTACACCTTCTAAGGATGTTCAACCCTACCATTTGATTATGAGGAAGGCTGCCGATCTCCTTAAATTGACTTTGCCGACTGCAGAATTTAAATCTAATATTCTGACTGAAGTCTTGCATTCTCCAAGTTCAGTGGTGGAACCTCTTCTTCCTTTTAATGATGCTCTGACAGAGCCCATTTTAGAGGTATGGAAAAAACCTTTGTCGGCTCCTGCTGTTTCTAAACGTGTAGCCAGGAGGTACAGGGTCGCCCCTGAGGACCCTGCCTTTTTAACCTCTCACCCTTCACCGAAGAGTTTAGTCATTCAGGCTGCATGTTCCAAGAAGAACGTTAGTGCTTTTCCTCAGGTTCCTTGTGAAAAGGAGGCAAAGAAGCAGGATCAGGTGGCAAAGAAGACCTTCTCCTCTGCCAGTATGGCATTAAAGTCATCAAATGCCACTTGTTTGATGGGGAGGCATTTGCACGCACTTATGGACTCTTTGCGTGTTCTTGTTCCAAAAGTTCCTGATGACAGCAGGAAGGACTTTGAGGAAGTCATCTCTGACGCTCAGGCGGCGGCTCGCCAGGTCATTCAGAGTGGTCTGGATACTGTAGACTCTGTGGCGCGCATTATGGGCACTGCTGTCGCTACTAGGAGGTCCGCCCGGTTGAAATCCTCGGACTTTTCGGCGGATGTTCAGGCAACATTGTTAGATCTTCCTTTCGATGGTTCTGGCCTCTTTGGGAAGAAGGCTGATGCGGCCCTTGAGAGGTTTAAGGATAGTAGAGCGACTGCCAAGTCTTTAGGCCTTCAAATGAGAGGATCTTCGACTGGCAGAAGATTCAGAGGTTTTGGTCGCTCTTCCTTTCGGAATTTCCGGCAAGGCCAGCAGCAGCAGCAACAACAACAGCAGCAGCAAAATTCCTTATATAGGACATATAGGGGAAAGCAGAGAGCACGTCCTCGTGGACGTCAGGCCTCTTCCTCCTCCACTTCCTCCAACCCCCCTGCCCCTGAGAAGCAGCCCTAGATCCGACATTCAGGATCATGTGGGTCCGGTTGGGGGCCGGCTTACCCATTTTCTACAGGATTGGGAATCGGTTACATCAGATGTTTGGGTTCTCAATCTTGTAGAAAATGGGTATGCCCTTCCCTTTCGGGAATTCCCTCCCAATGTCCCTCCTTGCCAGGGGTATTGCTCCGAGGAACATCTGTCACTTCTGCAGGAGGAAGTGTTGACTCTGATAAGAAAGGGTGCGATAGAGGTGGTCCCAGAGCAGGAAAAGGGTCAGGGATGCTACTCCCGGTATTTCCTGATTCCGAAGAAGGATGGCAGACTTCGTCCAATCCTGGATTTCAGGATCTTGAATCTCTATCTGAGACAGGAGAAATTCAAGATGCTCACCCTTGCTCAGGTTCTTCAGGCGCTGCAAGAAGAAGACTGGATGGTGTCGCTCGACTTGCAGGATGCTTACTTTCATATCCCAATCCTGAAGTCGCACAGGAGGTATCTCCGTTTTACGGTGGGATCGCAGCACTACCAGTTTGCGGTCCTTCCGTTTGGACTTACTACTGCGCCTCGAGTCTTCACCAAGGTGATGGCAGTGGTGGCGGCGCATCTCAGGAGATCAGGGATTCCAGTATTCCCTTATTTGGACGACTGGCTGATCAAGGCAGAGTCGTCAGAGAGAGTGCTCCATCATCTGCGAGAGACAACCCAGTTGTTGTACAGGTTGGGTTTTCGATAAATGTGCCCAAGTCTCACCTGGTGCCCTCCCAGCGCAACCTGTTCATAGGTGCCGTACTGGACACAACTGTATGTCGTGCATTCCCTCCCCCTCAAAGGATTCGCGACATACGGGAAATGATTCCTTTATTTTACAATGGAGCGGTCGTTCCAGTCCTGAAGGTCCTTCGCCTGCTCGGTCTGTTGGCTTCATGCATTCTGTTGGTCAACCATGCACGCTGGCACATGAGGGCGCTCCAGTGGTGCCTCCGCAGGCAGTGGTATCAGCACAACGGAGATCTCAGGGAGTCAGTGAGGATCTCCAGAGAAGCTGCGGCGGATCTGTCTTGGTGGGGCGTGGAAGGCAACCTGTCTCAAGGAAAACCTTTTCAACTGCCTCCATCGGTGGCCACAGTGATAACGGATGCATCCACTCTCGGGTGGGGTGCTCATCTGGGGGATCTGGAGGTCAAAGGTCTTTGGTCTCCAGAGGAAAGGTTGCTTCATATCAACCTTCTAGAGTTACGGGCGATACGTTTGGCGCTCAAGGCCTTCCTCCCTTCCCTTCGCGGTCAGTCGGTTCAAGTCCTGACGGACAACACGACTGCGATGTGATATATCAACAAGCAGGGAGGAGTGGGGTCGCAGTGTCTCTGCAGAGAGGCTCTGCGTCTCTGGTCCTGGGTTCAGGACCATCAGATTTGTCTGATGGCAAATCATTTGGCCGGAGTGTTGAACGTTCGTGCAGACAGTCTCAGTCGACAGTTCTCTGCCGACCACGAGTGGAGGCTTCACCCGGAGGTGGTTCACGACATCTTTCAGATGTGGGGAACTCCTCGGGTGGACCTGTTCGCCACTTACGAGAATGCGCACTGCCTGTCATTCTGCAGTCTCCAGTATCCGATGCATGGAGCCTTGGGGGACGCGTTTCAGTTGAGTTGGGGAGGTCAACTCCTTTACGCGTTTCCTCCCATACCTTTGATTCCTCGGGTTCTGAGGAAGATTCGCCAAGACCGGGCCCAAGTCATATTGGTCGCCCCGGACTGGCCAAGAAGGGTGTGGTATACAGATCTTCTCCACCTCTCCTCTCACCCGCCGCTCCGTCTCCCTCTCAGGGCAGACCTCCTCTCTCAGATGGAGGGGCAGGTTCTACACCCGCACCTCCAGACATTACACCTTCATGCCTGGAGATTGAACGGGGCAACCTGAATTCCTTTTCCCTCCCGCCTGACGTTGTGGATGTCATCTTGTTAGCCAGGCGTGACTCCACTAAGTCCATCTATTCTTATAGATGGTCGATATTTGTCACGTGGTGTGGGGAAAGGCCTGTTGATCCTTTGAAGGCCCATTTGTCTAATGTTCTCCAGTTTGCCCTTTCTCTGGCGCAGCAGGGGCTTGCGGTTGCCACGGTGAAGGGTTACCTTTCGGCGCTGTCGGCATTTCTCTGCTTGCCTGACCAGCCTTGTCTTTTTAAGTCTCCTGTGGTCTTAAGGTTTTTGAAGGGTCTTACTAATAAGTTCCCTCCTTCACCTTTTATTGTGCCTCAGTGGGATTTGAATCTTGTATTGACTTTTTTGATGGGTGCTCCCTTTGAGCCTCTCCATAAATGTCCCATGAGGCTTCTTACCCTTAAGACAGTCTTCCTGGTTGCAATAACCTCGGCAAGGAGGGTTAGTGAGCTTCAAGCTCTTAGTTCCAAGCCCCCATTCCTGACCATTCATGCTGATCGAATGGTTCTTAGGACCAGGGCTGCTTTCCTGCCTAAGGTGGTAACTCCCTTCCATCTAGGTCAGTCCATTACCCTTCCTACCTTCTATCCTCCCCCTCACCCTTCCAAGGAGGAAGAGAGACTGCACCGTCTGGACCCTAAGAGGGCGGTGTCCTTTTACTTGGACAGATCCAAGGACTTTCGTTTGGAAGACCAGCTCTTCGTTGGATTTGCTGGCTGCAAGAAAGGAAGAGCGGTCCATAAGAGAACTTTATCGAGATGGATCGTCCTCTGCATAAAGATCTGCTACTATTTGGCCGGTAAGGAACCACCAGAGGGTATAAGGGCTCATTCTACAAGAGCTAAGTCTTCATCCTCAGCATTGGCTAGAGGTGTACCTGTTGAGGATATTTGTAGGGCGGCAACTTGGTCTTCCCTCCACACTTTCGTGAAGCATTACTGCTTGGATTCCGAAGTGAGGAGGGACGGTCACTTTGCTCGCTCTGTCCTTCAGGATTTCCTGGTTTAGAAGAGTGGACACCCTCCTCCGGGAGTGGGGACTGCTGTGGGACTCTATTCACAAGGTGAGGAATCCACACGGCAGATGTATCTATCAGAAGAACAAGTTACTTACCTTCGGTAACGCTTTTTCTGGTAGATACAATATCTGCCTGTGGATTCCTCACTGACCCACCCGCCTCCCCGTTGTCCACTCTTCTATGCCAGAGTTACTGTAATGTAATGTATATATATTTTGTTGTCAAGGAAATGTTTCAATTGCTTTCCTGCTTTTGCTTAACACTGTGTGTTTTGCCTTGAGTATTGTGTACTATGTATACTTGTATATTTCTACTGTCATTGGTCCGTCCGTGTGCCTCGATGGCACAGAAAAAAGGGCGGAACTGATGTCATCACGCCGGCGTGGGCCTATTATAGGCGTCGGTGACGTCAGCGGAGTCGCGAGCGAGGTCGTGTCTCTATGGCGTCAGGAGTCCACGTCGGCGCGAGGCTACGAAAAAAGAATTTCCGAATGTTGCTGACGCAAGGGGATATTCACAAGGTGAGGAATCCACAGGCAGATATTGTATCTACCAGAAAAAGCGTTACCGAAGGTAAGTAACTTGTTCATCAGGGTAACGCACTGGAGTTTTACCCGGAACTTCACTATGTCAGTTCAACTAGCGTGTAAGGAGTTCAATCCGGCTAAAAGAAACTGCGAGAGCTGGGTGTGGAGTACGCTATGCTCTACCCAGCTCGGCTGAAGGTGACTCATGATGGCCACTCCACGATCCTTCTTACCCCGAAAGCCGCACAATACTTTCTAAAGAAATTGCATCAAGAGACCAGAAACGTGCTGAGCAGAACCAGGCTCGGACTGACAACTGCTCGTGAGGGTAAGACATTGTCTCCTTGTCGTCATGAACTGGTAAGCCACTAGGCACTTTTGGCATAGTGCTTCTAGAGGAAACATTACAGACATGATCTCCCCAACACCAATTAAACCAATGAAAACGCAAGTATTTATCAAGACAATTACAATAATGCTACTAGTAACAAATGATCCAAGGGACGTGCAATAACGACCATGAGATACCTAAACAAGTATAATTAGAGGTCAAAGATCAAAAAGCATAACCTCTTCCAACACAGTAACTAAGGAGGATGTAGGTACTCATAATTACAATTACAATAATGCCTCACTTGTAACAAATGATCTAACAGTAATGGATTAATGGGTTTACAACGTTTAGAACGCAACTTTTACAACGCACTACCATTACAACTAAACTTTTACAACGCAAATACCATTACAACGCATGTATTTACAATGCATGTTTTTACAACGCAGGTACTTTTACAACGCATACCATTACAACGTAAGTATTGGTAAGTATATAATTATATTTAAAATGTTATAGGTTTGGGTTTTTGGGTAAAGGGGTATTTTTAGGGTTCAGGGTCAGTTTTGGGTTTTTGGGTAAAGGGGTATTTTTAGGGTTCAGGGTCAGTTTTGGATTTTTGGGTAAAAGGGTATTTTTAGGGTTCAGGGTCAGTTTTGGGTTTTTGGGTAAAGGGGTATTTTTAGGGTTCAGGGTCAGTTTTGGATTTTTGGGTAAAAGGGTATTTTTAGGGTTCAGGGTCAGTTTTGGGTTTTTGGGTAAAGGGGTATTTTTAGGGTTCAGGGTCAGTTTGGGGTTTTTGGGTAAAGGGGTATTTTTAGGGTTCAGGGTCAGTTTTGGGTTTTTGGGTAAAGGGGTATTTTTAGGGTTCAGGGTCAGTTTTGGGTTTTTGGGTAAAGGGGTATTTTTAGGGTTCAGGGTCAGTTTTGGGTTTTTGGGATACAGGGGTACAGGATATAAATAAAGTAAAATTAATTTTAAATTAAATTAATTAAATACAATTAAATTAAATTAAATTAAATTATAATAATTTCAATTAAATTACATTAAAAAATTATTATATACTTACCAATACTTACGTTGTAATGGTATGCGTTGTAAAAGTACCTGCGTTGTAAAAACATGCGTTGTAAATACATGCGTTGTAATGGTATTTGCGTTGTAAAAGTTTCGTTGTAAAGGTAGGCGTTGTAAAAGTATGCGTTGTAACGTCATACATCCGATTAATGACCATGAAACACTTAGATAAGTCTAAATAGAGGTCAAAGGTCAAACCACATGACCCCTCCCACCAATTTAATGAACAAAAATGTAAGTACAATTCAAACACTGCAACACTTGTAAACAATGGTCTCACTATAATAAAATAAACGCCGTATTTAAAAAAAAAAAAATTTTAAACCTTTATTTGGTCAGCCATATCATATGCTTGTTACAAATACATAAGGGAAGGAAACATTATACATAATACATGTTGTACAAGCAGAACCAGAAAATATGTACCCATTTTTGTTTTTTTTGTCCAACCCGACCCCCCCCCCCAACCCCCCTCCCTTTTCCCAGATCCATGGGAGGTTAAACTTGGAACATATTACAAAACAGAAAAGCACAGCAAAAAAAAGGCAAGCAGATATTTGCAGGGAAGACTGCCCTTCAACTGCAGCTACATTCCCCGATTAACACATCTAAGTCTTTTGTCAGACCACTAATTAATCTGTATCCCCCCCCCGATTTCCGCCAGATCCGTATTGTTTCAAGCACATATGGTCATACTCTTTAATTGAGGTTTAAAATATAGGTTTGTTAATCCAAATACTGATTGGAGACCAAATATCCCTCCCTCTTTTCCTTGCTCTCAAGCCTCTGCATTTTTATATCTCTTTCTCCCAACGATATGTAGCTAATAGTTTCTCCAGCCAACAGTGCACTGATGGAGGATCTTTGTCTAACCATCCATTTGCTATGGAAAGCCTAAATATAGCCATCATAATGAAGAGTAAAGTCTTCCTGGGCGCCGCCAGAGCCTTGTTACTCACCCCTAATAATATAACTTGTGGAGACAGCATTATATCATGGTCCAGAATTTGTTTGATGTAGAACGCCATTTTGCCAATCAGTTCAGTAAGACGAGGGCAAATGGCAAACAAGTGGACACTATCGGCGGCAAGCTCTCCGCATCATGGGCAGTAAATACCTGTAGAGCCTCCCCACTTAAAAATCCGAAAGGGAGTAATATATAAGTTTAGCCATGTTTTGAAGCATTGAACTTGTATGTTGGCGGAAATGGCTGCTGTTGAACTTAGTAGCAGGGAGTCCTCACACACCCCTGTTTCCGCCTGAACTTTATCCTGCCATCGGTCCATATGTTTAGCGAGGTCATCCTCCATGGTATCACAGAGCAGTGTATAGCACTTAGAGATGGATATTCCTTGGGTCCCCAAAGCCGCCTCCATAAGGGGGGTGTTAAAGCCTTGAATCTTCTTTTTTTTTTTTAAATCCCTAATTTGTAAAAATTTAAAGAAGTGATTGTTTCCCACTCCAAATTTCCCCTTTATGACATCAAATGATAGAACTGTGTTATCCCGTATTAAGTCCCCAATATATCTAATTCCTTTCTCCCTCCCGAGTTCCATATAGCCATCGTTAAAAATTTCCGGTAAAAGTGGATTGTTTGACAAGGGTGTATATCTATGAATCCATTTCAGCTTGAGTTTTTTCCTAATCGCTGTCCAGATTTTGAAAGCGCCCAGTAAGACCTTGAATTTTACTCTTTTAAAATAGGCACAAAAAAAAGAAATAAACACTTTAATACACCTACAATGAGGGCAAATAGAGGTCAAAGGTCAAATATTATGATCTCTACAATAATTTGAACAAGGAAAAAAATAGTACTTTGCATGTTGAGTCCAATAATGTCACACTTGTTGAAATTGATCCACGGGTAACAGAATAAACAGAAAAAAGGTTAAAAAATTTTTTATTTAGGGGTCAAAGGTCACATTTTTTTCACCTCTTATAAAATTTGACTAGTTGACCTGTGAGATCACATAATGACCTTTCCAAAGATACCTCACTTTGCAAAAACAATTTCAATGTTACAAAGACATATCCTTTGCACACTTCCAGGAGCTATCATTAATTAATTGTGGGTTTCTAATTAATTGTGGGTTTCTAACGCGCTAGAATCGACTCCCAAAGGAGTATCTCTGCGCTATAGACCGCTGGGGAACCAGTGAGCCACACCACTCCATTTAGGGTCAAAGGTCAAGGACTGTGACCTTCAGGGTTTATACACATGAAATCATATGGCAACTATTAACAAAATATGCATCACTACTGTGCATAAAAGTCAGAAAATAAATTTTGAGGTGTTGAACATATGTAAATGTGGGATACTTGTAAAGCGCACTGTTACTCTACCCGAGTGTCCTGGCGCTGTAGACCGCTGGGGAACCCGTCCTGGTTTTCCCTATGAGATGGTCCCTTGCTGGGTATCTCCAGGGTGAAACCATGCATCCCCGGCGTCTGTGGGGGTCCGTTGTAGAGATGAGGCAAGCTTAATGCCCAGAGTTACCGAGAGTGTTCCCTGGTTAGAGTAGGCGCTGAGGCGAGAATTATCGAGTCCGTTGAACCTGGTCCAAGACCCTGCCGCATCGGGAATTGAACCCTGGTCCGGGGCCATTCTCTGCTTACAGGTCTGCAGCCTCTAACCAGTGAGCCACACCTCTCCACTAATATGTCCAAAAATAAGACTGAGATCATTATATGACAAACATTAACAGACGAAACAACATGTCGGCAATTTTATAGCATGTAAAGTGCTTTCAAAAGCAGGAATAATGTGTATTTTCATATATTTACTAACAGTAGTCTCTGAAACATCCATGAATGACCCAAAGGCGCAAATCATTTACCTGCTGCTGCACACGGCCGGGCTTGGCTCCGCTGAGCGTTGTCGGTCGGGCTTGGCTCCGCCATTCCTGTTCCCTTGCTGTGGATGCTCCTGGCCGGGCTTGGCTCCGCCGGGAGACGCTTTGAACTTCAACCCCCAGCAGCCCCATCGCGGCAAGGACGCCACCGCCCTCGCCGCCCTCGCAACCAGGAAGCGCCAGAAGGCGCATAAAGGGGAACACGCCGCTGAGACTTGCGGGGGGCGCAAATCATTTACCTGCTGCTGCACACGGCCTGGCTTGGCTCCGCTGAGCGTTGTCGGCCGGGCTTGGCTCCGCCATTCCTGTTCCCTTGCTGTGGGTGCTCCTGGCCGGGCTTGGCTCCGCCGGGAGACGCTTTGAACTTCAATCCCCAGCAGCCCCATCGCGGCAAGGACGCCGCCGCCCTCACCACCCTCGCAACCAGGAAGCGCCGAAAGGCGCATAAAGGGGAACACGCCGCTGAGTCCTGCGGGGGGCGCAAATCATTTACCTGCTGCTGCACACGGCCGGGCTTGGCTCCGCTGAGCGTTGTCGGCCGGGCTTGGCTCCGCCATTCCTGTTCCCTTGCTGTGGGTGCTCCTGGCCGGGCTTGGCTCCGCCGGGAGACGCTTTGAACTTCAACCCCCAGCAGCCCCATCGCGGCAAGGACAACGCCGCCCTCGCCGCCCTCGCAACCAGGAAGCGCCGGAAGGCGCATAAAGGGGAACACGCCGCTGAGTCCTGCGGGGGCGCAAATCATTTACCTGCTGCTGCACACGGCCGGGCTTGGCTCCGTTGAACGTTGTCGGCCGGGCTTGGCTCCGCCATTCCTGTTCCCTTGCTGTGGGTGCTCCTGGCCGGGCTTGGCTCCGCCGGGAGATGCTTTGAACTTCAACCCCCAGCAGCCCCATCGCGGCAAGGACGCCGCCGCCCTCACCGCCCTCGCAACCAGGAAGCGCCGGAAGGCACATAAAGGGGGACACGCCACTGAGTCCTGCGGGGGGCGCAAATCATTTACCTGCTGCTTCACACGGCCGGGCTTGGCTCCGCTGAGCAATGTCGGCCGGGCTTGGCTCCGCCATTCCTGTTCCCTTGCTGTGGTTGCTCCTGGCCGGGCTTGGCTCCGCCGGGAGACGCTTTGAACTTCAACCCCCAGCAGCCCCTTCGCGGCAAGGACGCCGCCACCCTCTCTGCCCTCGCAACCAGGAAGCGCCGGAAGGCGCATAAGGGGAACACGCCGCTGAGTCCTGCGGGGGGCGCAAATCATTTACCTGCTGCTGCACACGGCCGGGCTTGGCTCCGCTGAGCGTTGTCGGCCGGGCTTGGCTCCGCCATTCCTGTTCCCTTGCTGTGGGTGCTCCTGGCCGGGCTTGGCTCCGCAGGGAGACGCTTTGAATTTCAACCCCCAGCAGCCCCATCGCGGCAAGGACGCCGCCGCCCTCGCCGCCCTCGCAACCAGGAAGCGCCGGAAGGCACATAAAGGGGAACACGCCCCCTCGTCCCGCGGGATGCGCGCGGGCGCGCCCGGGAGAAGCCCGGGACAAGGGCGGGGCCGTCTGTGGCCGTCCGGGGACGACCAGGGACGGGACGGGCCATCCCCCTTGGCTGTAACTGTGAGTATCAGTTCATTCTTGTAGGGCTGATAAACTGTTCATCAAGCATCTGGCAAGTCTTGTGCGGGTCGTGCACTTTTGATCCCCTGAGTACTGTTTTGTAACTGCTTGCTGCTTTGACCCGTTAGCAACCATGTCAATCCAAACTACCCTAACGGACAACTATCTGCTGAAAGTTGTCAATAGAATTAACTGCGATAGAAGGAAATCGCTAGGGAAAGGCACCATTCCCGACCTTCCATCGGATCTACCAGTGGACTCTACTAATGAGGGCAGTAACAATACGATTTTGGTAGCTGAGACCGATAGCATCAGTACAAATGTTGATTCCGTTTCTGTAGAGGCCCTAGATGATCTCACTGTAGCGGAAGACTTGTCTGAACAATCTGAGACTCTCAATGGCACCCCACAACAATCCACCAGGGCTACCCGTTTTATGAGAGCATGTAGGAAACCTTCTCTTAAACGGGGGAATTACTCGGTCAGGAAGAAAAAGGACACCGCCCCCAAGGAGATTGCTGGTGATCAAGGGACTTCTACTAATGACAATTGTGTTACCATTAATACTAACCAATTTGACTTGTTAGTGAGTTGTATTGATGACAAACTGAAGTTGGTTGTGGAGCCTTTATTAGTTAAAATCGATGCACTGTCTGCTGAAGTATCCAGACTAGGGGCTATGGTGGATCAACATGTAGCCAAATTGGATAATCCCATATTACCTACTAGAGTTGATGCATGTTCCCAACCTTCACCTAAACCAGATGAGGGAAGGCCTCACTATGTTAATACTGCCCCCTCTGGCCCAAATGCAGGAAGACCACTACCTCAGGCGAAACCTGTTTCAACTTGCCCAAAACCATTTCCAGCACACAATGGGGGTCGTTCTGTGCAGGCACCGGTGGTTATACCGGCGGCCTCAGGGCTTGCAGGTGTAAACTCCAGTGCACGTACATTACCAGCACCAAACAGAACCAGGCCCATGCAACCACCTGTTACACCAACTGCTGTAGCAAGGCCTGGAGGGGTGAATGTAGTTATGAATGGCGGCCAAGTAGATCTCCCACCAGAGTGTGTACCCTATGTTGTGGTTTTAACTAATGTTCCGCCTTTAATCCAGGCTTCGCATCTTCAGGAATCCGGGGATTCTTTAAAAAATAAAGCGGTCTCATGGTTAAACCGTCAATGTGGCTATCCAGTCAACTACTCTGACAATATTATATCTGTCAGAAGGGTTAACTGGATTGGTAATACTAGGAAGACCTGTGGGGGCGACTGTGTGATAATCAATTTTAAACACCCCCAACACGTTGCAACGGTCTTACTCAGAGCAGCTGCCTTAACACAGTCTGAGACTGATGTAGCCGCAAGACCTTTGGGCTACTTCTACAATCATCTTAACAGGTCGACTTTTGCTAATTGTAGAGACGGGGTTTCCAATTCTAACATCATATCCAATGGCAATAGGCCTTTGATACCTACTTTCAACCCTGGTTTCCTTGATGGCAGCTCTGTCTTGCCCTCGCCCTTGCTGAATTCTGTCCCCAGTGGTAATAGATTTGTAACATATACTACCAATCATGCACTTAACTGTGATAATATTTTCTCGCCGGTTAATGGGATGGTTTATCAAGTCCCAGTCCTGAATAGGTACCAGTCCTTGAGTATTCTGGACCAAAATGATTGACATCAGATGGGGCCTGGGACTGGGAGGGACGTTACCCTGAGTACCAACATGAACAATGTAAGTGAGGCAAGAGAGGATCTATGTTCTGCCATTATGAGCAATCTTGAAAGTGGGACTGTAGTTCACTGTGCAAATGAGATTGTTGAGGATACAGTGATTGCTACAGGGACTGCTATAGGCAGTTGTACAGATGCACCGGGATCAGACCTAAGTAATAGAGGTATTTGTTTTAATAATACTGCCGATATCGCCAATGATCGTCATCCTGTGGGGGTTGCTATGGCGAGTTGGAACATTGCCGGGTGGGCATCTAAGGGATATATGACGTTAAAACGCATATTTTTACAACGCATACCGTTACAACGGGACTTTTACAACGCCAATACTATTACCACGCATGTATTTACAACGCATTTTTTTACAACGCAGGTACCTTTACAACGCATACCATTACAACGTAAGTATTGGTAAGTATATATTTTTTTTTTAATTGTATATTATTTAAAATTAATATAATGTAATGTAATTGTATTTAATTTAATTTAATTTAATTTCATTTAATTAATTTAATTTAAATTTAATTTTATTTTATTTTTACCCTGTACCCCTTTAAACAAAAAACACAAAACTGACCCTGAACCCTAAAAATACCCCTTTACCCAAAAACCCAAAACTGACCCTGAACCCTAAAAATACCCCTTTACTCAAAAACCCAAAACTGACCCTAAACCCTAAAAATACCCCTTTACCCAAAAACTGAAAACTGACCCTAAACCCTAAAAATACCCCTTTACCCAAAAACTGAAAACTGACCCTGAACCCTAAAAATACCCCTTTACCCAAAAACTGAAAACTGACCCTGAACCCTAAAAATACCCCTTTACCCAAAAACCCAAAACTGACCCTGAACCCTAAAAATACCCCTTTACCCAAAAACCCAAAACTGACCCTGAACCCTAAAAATACCCAAAAACCCAAAACTGACCCTAAACCCTAAAAATACCCCTTTACCCAAAAACTGAAAACTGACCCTAAACCCTAAAAATACCCCTTTACCCAAAAACTGAAAACTGACCCTGAACCCTAAAAATACCCCTTTACCCAAAAACCCAAAACTGACCCTGATCCCTAAAAATACCCCTTTACCCAAAAACCCAAAACTGACCCTGAACCCTAAAAATACCCCATTACCCAAAAACCCAAAACTGACCCTGAACCCTAAAAATACCCCTTTACCCAAAAACCTAAAACTGACCCTGAACCCTAAAAATACCCCTTTACCCAAAAACCCAAAACTGACCCTAAACCCTAAAAATACCCCTTTAAAAAAAACTTAACATATAACATTTTAAATATAATTATATACTTACCAATACTTACGTTGTAATGGTATGCGTTGTAAAAGTATCTGCGTTGTAAAAACATGCGTTGTAAATAAATGCGTTGTAATGGTATTTGCGTTGTAAAAGTTCCGTTGTAATGGTAGTGCGTTGTAAAAAATGCGTTGTAATGTGTGTTTACCGCATCTAAGGCATCTAAAGTAGAATGGGAGGAAATTGTAAGATCTTACGATATTTTATGCCTGCAAGAGACGTGGTGTGCTAATAAACCCAGCCTTGAGGGGTATACATGCTACAGTTTGGATGCCTCTGAATCTAGTCATGGTAGGGCAAAGGGAGGCCTCCTTATTCTTATCTCAGTAGACATTAAGCTGACTATCATTAAACAATTGCTAGTCGAACCACACTCACAAATCTTGTGGGTACGTCTACCGGATAGCACTAATGTGCTTTTAATTAATTTTTACAATAACATTTTTACTAATCGTCGGCACCAAGTGATAGATGAGCTGTCCTGTGCCCTAATGAAGCTGGTAAGCGAAGCAACATGCACTTTTACTTTTGTTTGGGTGGGGGATTTTAATTTACAAATGTGTAGTTTATCCTCCTCTAGGGTCTGCGGGATCCTAACTAATAGTGGGGAGAATATGGCCCACTTCCCACATAATGCCTATGGAGAAGCAATTAATAGCACTATGGTCTCGCATGATCTAGAGCTATTGAGTACTGTACAGGAGGGAAGTGAGTGCTCAATCCCCACCTTTACTGGAAGGAACGTGAGCTCCATCATCGATCACATTATGGTCTCATCTAATTTGGTACCCCATTATATAATCAAAGTAAAGGATACATCCTCCCTGAGTGACCATAACTGTGTCAGCTTGCAAATAACTACATGGATGATTAGAAATGAACAATCAACTAGATTACTGGATAATATAGAGCCGCATAGACCCAATGGGGTTAGGCTGAGATGGAAAGGTGAAAATTCGGCTACAGTGGAACCTTTAATCATAAAGAAATGCATGATGGACATTGACATTATCCTATCTTTAGGAAGCCTGTCTGCTCAGGTTATGACTCGTTTTCTTAATATCAATATTGTCATTAATAACATCTTCACGGGGAAAAAAGTAGCCAGAGGAGGGAAAGGGATTGGATGGTTTGACCATCCCTGTACGTCCCTGCTCTCACAACTCAAACAAGCTTCGGCCAATACCCCAAGGGACAAGGATAGAGTCAAACTTTTAAGATTTGACTATAAACAGGCGCTATCCAGAAGAAAGAGGGAATTACAGCAGGAAGCCTGGGAGCATCTTACCCAGGCAGCAGAAACTGCAGATAGTCGCCTGTTTTGGTCCACTGTTAACTCCCCTTTCCTCCAAGATGACAAAATCCCGCATCTTTCATCTAATGTAGGCAGCGAGGACTGGGTTAACTATTTTTCCGCGATTTTTAAAGACAACACCACGACGGCCAACGAAAACATGACCTGGCCGGTAGTACCTTTAGATATTACGTTGGGAGAGGTGGAAAATGGCATTAAAAATAGCAAGGGGGCAAGGCCCAGGGGCCAGATGGAGTCCCAATAGATGTCTACAGGTCTCAACCGCAGCTTTGGGGACCAATACTCACATTGGTACTTAACGCTGCAGTAACCACCATGATCCCACCAACATGGGGCGACTCCATTATAGTCCCAATTTATAAAAAGGGAGATAAAGCCCTGGCAAGTAATTACCGGCCCATCAGCCTGCTCGACTCGTCTGTAAAAATTATGAGCAGAGTTCTGCTTTTCAGACTAGAGGAATGGGCTGATGAGAATGGAATACTTGCAAATTCACAATATGGATTCAGGAATCGAAGAGGGACCCTAGACCAGTGCCTGAATCTGGAGTTGCTGATAGGCAAGTATACCAGAGCTAAACCCGGCAATATCTATCTTTGCTTTGCTGACCTTAGCAGTGCTTTTGATTTAGTTAATCATTCACTCCTTTGGACAGTTTTGCTTGATATGGGTGCCCGAAAGAAATTATCTTTTTTCTCGCCAGACTATACAGTAAGCTGAAAACATGCGTCCGGTATGGTGTCAGCGGGGAATGTACTAGTAATTTTAAAGTTCAACGGGGAATTAGGCAGGGTTGTGTCCTTGTGCCCCTTTTATTTACCCTCTTTGTTAATGGGGTTGAAGCCGCCTTGAAAACTATCAAGGCTGATGCGCCACAGGTTGCAGGGGATAGTGTCCCAGTTCTGCTATATGCAGACGATGCGGTGCTCTTATCCCGGACACCCCTTGGTCTGCAGCGCTTGATGGACAAGTTCACTGAATTTATTGGGAGCAGGAGACTGCTGATCAATAAGAATAAAACTCATACTATGATCTGTGGGACTAAAGTGGGCAGAAATTACCCCCTTTTTTATAAAAGGGGTCAAAGTGCAGAATGTGAATAGTTTTTGCTACCTGGGGGTTACTTTTACCAGTGATGGTAGGTGGGGGCACGAAGTAACGAATGTTCGAACTAAAATGAGCAAAAGCTCTTATGGCATTTTTAAATTTGCGTCAAAACTGGGGGATAGGCGAATCAAGGATATGCTGGAAATCTACAAGGCACGCAGTGTATCCATTGCCCTTTACGGGGCGGGGCTTTGGGGCTACTGCAAAACTGATTGTCTACAGATAGAAGAAAACAACTTTCTCAAGAAATTACTGTGCCTCCTTAAATCTGCTCCAACAGAGTTGATTCATAGAGAGGCAGGGGTTTTTCACCTAACAGAGCTCGCCTCACTTAGGCCTTTATTGCTTTATCGAGCCATTTGGCTTAAGGAAGAGACCGAGTTCAATCAACTCATAATTAAGGATTGCCTTGGATTAGACAACTGTATGCAGATACCGTGGCTTAAATATGTTGTAGATTGTTATAAAAGCATCTTTGATATTAATTTGTTGTTAGAAAACTTTATGTCACATAAAGCTCTTAAACGTTCAGTAATAACTAATTCCCTCGCTACTGTTAAATCTTACAATAAATATATTGCTGTTGAGGGATTTCAACGTTATCTGAACGTAGTAACCTGGCCTATGCATAGGTTTGTATTGACCAGATTAAGAGTTGGCATTGCTCATGTACTAGTGGCTTTCCCACATCCTAAAAGGCCCCCTGTGGGTCCGTGTCCCTGTGACGGACATTCCAAGCAAAGCACAATGCACTTTATGCTCATTTCCCCCTATTTCAGAATGTAGGATCTCTTTTTTAAAACCATTATTTCTTAAGTATGGAGTCTTAAATGTGGAGGATGCTATGTGTTTGTTGTATAATTTGGACCACCCCGATATATGTTTTTATACTGCCAGTTTTATATGTAAATCTATGGCTTTTAGAAAAAGTATGAGTTTTTAATTATGTTTGTACTTTTAACTGTTGCCTGTTTGCATTGCTTTTAAGGTCATTTTTTGAACCGAATAAAGCTTCATGAACTGGACTGACCCAAGCCCTCAGACTTGCATGCGCGGCAAGGGTCACAGCGCCTCAGACTGGATAATACATGAATGACCTAAGCCCTCCGACTTGCGTGCGCGGCAAGGGTCACAGCGCCTCAGACTGGATAATACATGAATGACCGAAGCCCTCAGACTTGCATGTGCGGCAAGGGTCACAGCGCCTCAGACTGGATAATACATGAATGACCCAGCCCTCAGACTTGCGTGTGTGGCAAGGGTCACAGCGCCTCAGACTGGAGAATACATGAATGACCCAAGCCCTCAGACTTGCATGTGCGGCAAGGGTCCCAGCGCCTCAGACTGGAGAATACATGAATGACCCAAGCCCTCAGACTTGCATGTGCGGCAAGGGTCCCAGCGCCTCAGACTGGAGAATACATGAATGACCCAGCCCTCAGACTTGCGTGTGCGGCAAGGGTCACAGTGCCTCAGACTTTAGAATACATGAATGACCCAAGCCCTCAGACTTGCGTGTGCGGCAAGGGTCACAGCGCCTCAGACTGGAGAATGCATGAATGACCCAGCCCTCAGGCTTGCGTGTGCGGCAAGGTTCACAGCGCCTCAGACGGGAGAATACATTAATGACCCAGCCCTCAGACTTGTGTGTGCGGCAAGGGTCACAGCGCCTCAGATGGGAGAATACATGAATGACCCAAGCCCTCAGACTTGCATGTGCGTCAAGGGTCACAGCACCTCAGACTGGAGAATACATGAATGACCCAAGCCCTCAGACTTGCATGTGTGGCAAGGGTCACAGCGCCTCGGACTGGAGAGTGCATGAATGACCCAAGCCCTCAGACTTGCATGTGTGGCAAGGGTCACAGCGCCTCGGACTGGAGAATACATGAATGACCCAAGCTCTCAGACCTGCATGTGCAACAATGGTCACAGCGTCTCAGACTGGAGAATACATGAATGACCCAAGCCCTCAGACTTGCGTGAGCGGCAAGGGTCTCAGTGCCTCAGACTGGAGAACACATGAATGACCCAAGCCCTCAGACTTGCGTGTGCGGCAAGAGTCACAGCGCCTCAGACTGGAGAACACATAAATGACCCAAGCCCTCAGACTTGCGTGTGTGGCAAGGGCCCCAGCGCCTCAGACTGGAGAACCCTTGAATGACACAAGCACTCAGACTTGGGTGTGCGGCAAGGGCCCCAGCGCCTCAGACTGGAGAACACATGAATGACCCAGCCCTCAGACTTGCGTGTGCGGCAAGGATCCCAGTGCCTCAGACTGGAGAATACATGAATGACCCAGCCCTCAGACTTGCGTGTGCGGCAAGGGTCCCAGCGCCTCAGACTGGAGAATACATGAATGACCCAGCCCTCAGACTTGCGTGTGCGGCAAGGGTCCCAGCGCCTCAGACTGGAGAATACATGAATGACACAGCCCTCAGACTTGCGTGTGCGGCAAGGGTCCCAGCGCCTCAAACTGGAGAATACATGAATGACACAGCCCTCAGACTTGCGTGTGCGGCAAGGGTCCCAGCGCCTCAGACTGGAGAATACATGAATGACACAGCCCTCAGACTTGCGTGTGCGGCAAGGGTCACAGCGCCTCAGACTGGAGAATACATGAATGACCCAGCCCTCAGACTTGCGTGTGCGGCAAGGGTCACAGCGCCTCAGACGGGAGAATACATGAGTGACCCAGCCCTCAGACTTGCGTGTGCGACAAGGGTCACAGCGCCTCAGACGGGAGAATACATGAATGACCCAGCCCTCGGACTTGCGTGTGCGGCAAGGTTCACAGCGCCTCAGACGAGAGAATACATGAATGACCCAGCCCTCAGACTTGTGTGTGTGGCAAGGGTCACAGCGCCTCAGACTGGAGAATACATGAATGACCCAGCCCTCAGACTTGCGTGTGCGGCAAGGGTCACAGCGCCTCCGACTGGAGAATACATGAATGACCCAGCCCTCAGACTTTTTTTTTTTTGAAAACCTTTATTGGTCATTAACACATTGTACACTGCTCAATGCCTACAACCCACGTCTGTAGGCCGGCAGCTATAATACTCCTTACGAAGGTTTACACGTATTTCCGGTGGGGGTATATAGCTAACACAGCATGCCGCCTACAACCCAATCGGGCCGGCAGCTATGTATCTAGACGTGGGCCATAAAGGAGACTTTATAGTACCTACATGATCACAATGCAGTTCATGAGCAACAAAGCATTGAGGTTACTTTTAACATTTCAATCAACTTTACTACACATTATACACTTTTTCTTCCCCAATGTAAGCCATCGTGCTGAACAAGTGGCGTGATGGAGCTTGTAGTGTGGCGGGCATGTTTGGTGTCCTATACCAGTGTGTAGTGCCGGGCAGTTCCGGCAGTGCAGTCACCCAACCTTCAAACATAACTCAATTTTGGGGAAGGTATAACTTTTCGTGCCATGCGGAGGGGATGATGTTGTGCCATGCCATGGGTGTGTTGCAGTAAATGTTTCTCGTAGTAAGACAAGCCATACTGAAAGAAAACCTAAAGGGGGTGCTATCAGCCTCGCAGTTCGTTCCCTCCGTGCAGGTGGCGGGACATACTTAGGGGTGTCCCGGTCGGTGTAATGTGTGTCCATTCTTGCAGGTCCTAGGGTATGCAGTTTCCAGAAGAGGGAGGATAGTTAGAGGGTGTGTGCGGGACTTATATCATTCCGTTGTGAAGTGGAGTGGGGCCCAGGTGTGGGGACGGTGGTGTGGTTACTGCCATTCATACCTCCGTTATCTTCCTCAGCGGATTCCTCATCAGTTTGTGACCGAAGCAGGTATGTGGTGAGGGGGCCCCATAGGTCCTTGGGGCGTGATTTAAGTGGTAAGAGGTCAGCATAATTGTGGAGGTGTTCCTGCCAAGTAGACATGTTACTAAGCCAGTCCTTGAATTTAGGCGCCCGCCTCCTGCCCCATCTGCACGCCACCAACCTTTTAGCCAACAGGAGGCTTAGTGCAAAAAATTAGCAGTGTGTCTTTATTGCCGGGTTACTGAGTCCGAGTAAGGCTATTTTAGGACAAGGGTCCGTGGGCATACCGATCATTTCCGACACAGCCTCAAACACCTCTATCCAATACGAGGCAACTGCTCGGCATTTCCATGCCAGGTGTATGAAGTCTGCGCCCGAACTGCCACATCGGAGACATCGATCGTCGTTTCTGAGACCTAGACGGTGTAATTTAGCAGGTGTGAAGTAGAGCCGGTGCAGGAATTTATAGTGTATTAACCTAAGGTGAGCGTTGCCGGTTACGGCGTGTGTGTGAGAACAGCTCATCTCCCATAGCTCGTCCGTCATAGTATCATTTAGGTCAGTGTCCCAATCTTGCCTGGCTCTGAGGGGGGGTGGAGATGGAGCTATTTGAACATGTTTATACAACATGGAGACCACATGTCTCGGGGCGTCTGCTTGTAGCAGGGAATGAAGAGGTGCCATAAGTTCCGGCTCATCCCGGAAGTTGGGTGTGACGGATTTAATGCTTTGCCGAAGACGAACATAAAGGAAAGTATCCATCATCGTGGGGGAACTATCTCCAAAAAGTTGCGCTATCGTGCGGAAAGTACCCTGAAGGTAAAGATCTCCCCAGGTGTAAATAGCGAGTTTGGCAAGAAATTTACGTCCTATTTCTTCACGGGCGACGCTCACTCTGGGATCGTTTGCCAGCACCATCAGAGGTGAATAAAAAAAACGCACTTCCATATGCTCTGCAATACGTTTCCAGGCCCTGACAGTACAGTCTACTGTAGTCGGGTCCCTGTCCATCATATGGACTGGAGTGTAGAGATACCCCGAAGGTTTTTCTGGGCTCATGTATCCGTCTTCAACTGCCAGATGGGCCATGAATGGAGGGGGATGGAACCAGTACGAGGCGAAATGTCCTTGGGCACAATCATAGTATTTTCGGAAGTCTGGGACTTCAAACCCACCCTGGTGGTAAGGTAGCATTAGGGTCTTCAAACTGAGTCTGGCCTGTTTGCCTCCCCAGATAAGGCGCGACGTCTGAGAGTCGAGGGCGCGAAAGAAACATGAACCGGGGCTATAAGGTATATTAGTAAAAAGATATAACAGTTTGGGGAGGACCACCATTTTCACAAGAGAAATGCGGCCTGCCATAGACAATGGAAGGTGTATCCACCTGGTTACGTTGTCTGTCAATTTGTCTAGTGCCGTCCCATAGTTGGCTCTAAAAAGGGCCTCCCGATTTCTGGTGATTATGATTCCTAAATATTTTAGTTCATCAGATACCCACTCTAGGGGGTAATCTAGAGGAAACTCCTTGGTCCTGTCAGTCAAGGGGAACATAGCCGATTTCGTCCAGTTTATCTGTATCCCCGCTATTGCCCCGAACTTGGTAATCTCGCGTAGCAAGGGATTTAGATTTTCATGTGGTTTGTCCACGTAGAGGGTCATGTCATCTGCATATAATGCGATCAGTAGTTGCCGTTCCGGGTAAATGAGGGAGCGATGTTTGTGGTGTTGTCGGAGTTTGGCGGCTAGGGGTTCAATGGTGATCGCGAATAGTATCGGGGACAATGGGCAGCCCTGCCGTGGGCCCCTTTGAATCTCAAATGGAGCAGAGCGGGCACCGTTGAGCAGCACCATGGCCTGGGGTTTGTAATATAATAACCGAATCCAGTCTAAAAAGTTAAAGGGGACTCCCATCCTTTCGAGCAGTGTAAGAAGGTAATCCCACTCCAGGGAGTCGAACGCCTTTGTGGCGTCCAGGAACACAGCAGCCGCGTCACAGTTGGGGTTAATATCTTGCAGCACGGCTTGTAAAGTACGCAAGTTGTGAGATGTGGCGCGGTTCGGGACGAACCCTGCCTGATCAGGAAGAACGAGCCGCTCCATAAGGAGGTTGAGACGCGTAGCGAGAACTTTGGCTAAGATCTTGCTGTCTGTATTTAACAAGGAGAGAGGCCGAAATGAGTCGCAATGTTCTGGTGGCTTACCCGGTTTCAGAAGTGATGTTATTAGTGCCTCTCGCGTTGTGAGCGGGAGTGAGCCTTCCTCTAGCGCGGCGTAAAAGACCTGCTTCAGTATGGGTGCTAGCACATGTATAAAGGATTTATAAAAGTCGATCGGTAGGCCATCCGATCCCGGCGCCTTTCCAGACTTCATGGACATGATTGCATCTTTGATCTCGTCAAGTTCGAGCTCATGGTGAAGGAATTTTTGCTGAGAAGGTCCCAGCCAGGCAATAGCGGTGTCATCCAGGTATTCCTGCAAGTTAAGTGTGTCAGTTCTATGTGAGGTGTAAAGCGAGGTGTAGTGTTCAGTTAACACTTGGAGCTGTTTTGTGAGATCTCGTTGTGGTGTGCCGTGTCTGTCCAGTAAAGTAGGGACATAATTTTGGTATCTAGGGGCTCTGACTGCGGTGGCAAGCGCTTTACCCGGTCTGTCTCCCTCCCCGTATATTCGAGCCGTGAAGGACTTACCCAGAAATTTGCATTCTTTATCCGCCAATTCAGAGTATTCGTTCAGTTTTTCCCTAATCTGAGCTTGAGCCGCGCGGTCCCTGCCTCCCCGAGCTATCTCTCGCTCTAGCTGGCGGAGCTCTAATTCTAGCTTGCGTATGTCTGCTCGCAATGCCTTGAGAACTCCCCCTCCCTTGGCTATACAACTTCCTCTCATCGTCACTTTGAAGGCCTCCCAAACCGTAGTGAGACTAGAAACTGAGTTAACATTCCGTTCAAAAAACTCTGTGATCTCTTGTTCTAGTTCAGCCGCAAAGGCAGTATCAGTAAGATGTGCGGGATTCAGGCGCCAGTTCAGGAAAGGGGCCATGTTAAGGGGAATCTGTAGGGAAAGGAGGACCGGTGAGTGATCAGAAAACGTCCGCGCCAGGTGACTTGCCTTGGATAACCATGGGGACAGTCCTGCTGACACAAATATATAGTCTAGGTGGGCTCAGGTTGAGTGAAATGCTGAGTGATGGGTGTCTTGCTTGGTAGTGGGGTGTAGGTGTCGCCACGTATCTACCAGGTGGTGTTCTTTCACTATTCCCAATAGTGCGCGTTGAGTATTCGTGTAGTGAGAAGCTTGCGGGCATGATCTGTCTTGCACTGTTATTAGAGCCGTGTTAAAGTCTCCCCCTAGTATCACGTGAGTTATTCCTAGGGCATGTATCTTTCCCCACATCGTGAGAAGGATATTTGGATCATCTGTGTTAGGGCCATAGTAACATGCAAACAGTATTGTGTGTGCGTGTAGCTTCCCCCAGAGCAAACAATAACGCCCCTCAGAATCTACTTCAGTTCCAGCCGGAGTGAAATGTGTCCCTCGTCTCACAAGACTTGCCACCCCTCTAGCGTAATTAGAGTAGGATGAGAACGCCTTGCACGTTGCCCATTTGGAAGCAAATGAGGGGGATCCACTTGGCATCAAATGTGTCTCCTGCAACATAGCAATGGATATCCTATGTCTGTCCAGATATCCCAAAATCTGTCTCTTCTTCCTAGGGTCATTTAACCCGCGTATATTCCAGGAGGCCACCTGGAACAGCGAGGCTGACTGCGGTTCATCTACGTCCCCCATATCTCTTTCAGAAAAACTGTGTAACAAAGGTTTGCAACATCCATGTGTCTATAGCTTTTGGCATCATATATGTAACGTGACCCCCATCTATCCTCTTGGCATGCCCAACATATGGAGTAAATGATAAACAGTTCTGTCATACAAGCATCAAGTTGTAACATTTCCCCTCCCACACCGGCTTCCTCAACTTGCCGGGCATTTGGAACCCACCCATTCCCAACTATTCCACCTCCTCCCCAACTTAAAAACAAAAGTAACGTCACAGATCCCTCCATTCTACGACAGAAGGGAGGCTATGGGGTTCGCCCATCGGGGGTCTGTTCTAGGGGCACCCAACCTGCCCTCCACCTCCCTATTTGCACCCACTTGGAGCCAGGCATGTACCTGGACACACTACGTGGGACGGAGGTGGGCGATCGAGCCTATCAAATATATATACCAGGTTAATCAACAGCGTTAAATTGTACCTCACCAGATTATTGGAGTCACGTTCGTCCCCACCCATCTTAAGTGTAGCAACCGTAGTGATTGCGTTCTATTCTTGCAGGTTCATAGGCGAAGGGGATCTGGAGCGACGGCTTTCAGCTTCTTCTCTGGCTTTGTCTTTTTTGTGTTGTTTGAGGAAGTCCTCCACCTGTTGAGGATTTTGAAAGAAGTGTTGCTTGCCTCTGTAGGAGACTTTCAATTTTGCCGGATACAGCATGGCATACGTCATCTCTTGATCTTGAAGCTTCTTTTTCACTCCTGAGAATTTCCTCCTGGCTTCCTGTACCGCAGGGGTGAAGGCTGGGAAAAAGGAGAGTGTAGTATTGCAGTATCCCACGGTGCCAATCTCTCTTGCTCGACGCAGCACCGCGTCTCGATCTCTATAATTGAGGAACCTCGCAATGATGGGGCGAGGTTGGGCACCTGGCGGTGGGCGTGCGGCCAGGGATCTGTGGGCTCGTTCTACTATTAAGTGCGAGGAGAATGATTCTTTACCAAAGAGTTCGACGACCAAATTCTCGATAAACACCTCCATTTTCCCTGTGTTGGTGGACTCCGCCAGGCCCAGGACGCGAATGTTGTTGCGTCTGGACCTCGCTTCTAAATCCTCGTTTTTCTCCGCAATGATTTTTAGGAGCCTGTCCATTTGGATCACTTGTCTGCTATTAGAAGTGGCGCCATCTTCCAATTCAGAAATCCTGTCCTCCGCGTCCTTAATTCTGGTGTCGTGTTGTTCCAGCTTAGTGACCACACTGTTCATGCGGGTGTTTATCGTGTCAATCTTGGAATCGATGTTTGTCAAGCTCTGTTGCATCCTTATCAGCAAGGCTTTCCAGTCTTCGTCAGGGGGTCCTCGGGCGGTAGGGCTACCTTCAGGATCCTGTACACCTCTGGGGTTTTTCTTAGCTTCAAACGGTATTTTAGTTTGTTTGGCGTCATTTCGGCCCATGTCGCGTCTTGGCGTACGCGAAGCTAATGTGACAGTAGCAGCCAGAGTGCGGTGAAGTGATGCCTTGTTCAGTAGTCCGGGAGAAGACGGGGCAAAGTGGGACTGCGGACAGCACACCTTCTGGAAGTGGCACTCAGGGCACAGTTCAGATCAGCAGCGTCATCTGTGGCGTGAGTTATTCCGTTGACCCACGGTATATATATGAGCACAATGGGTCTGACTGTTTGTCCTCCCCAGCCTCAGGTTGAGCAGGAGATGATTGCGGGACAGATTACACCCTGTGGCTTCGCTGTTGACGAGGCGTTCCTGCTGAAGCCACCACAAGGCTCCCCCACACCCAGACAGCAACAGGTGAGTACTCGGAGGAGCAGTGCCACAAGTGGATGGAGCCACCTCAACTGAGGGTGGTGTTATGCTGCAGGTTGCTGGAGCCGCCGGCAGCTGTCCGACCTGTAACTAGTATGTCCCTCGTGGTTCCAGGCCGCTCGAGTATGTAGTACTAGCAATTTCCGGGTGTCTCCCGGTATTTCGTGGTGATGCAGCAGCGTATTTATCTGATGAGCCACATCCCGCCAGGTAGTCCACCCCCTCAATGCAAATGGGTGAGTCTTTAGCCGTCCGTCTCGTCCCCCAGGCAGTGAGATCAGGCACAGGAGACAATATTAGGCCAGAGCCGTTCCGATCTACAGGCAGTCACCGGCAGGTAAGGGGCAGCGGGGAGGTCGCTGCAGGGTAGCGGGAGGTTCCTGCTATCTTATGTGGAAATGTTCTCCCGGCCTCACTAGCACCGCGTCCGGACCTCCAGGCCTCGGGGGCGGCAGACGGCAGCTTCCGGCAGTGTGCAGGCAGCGGGGAGGCCGCGGTTGATGAGCGGACATGTACAGCCGCTGTGCGCTGTTTTGCAAACTGACTCCCAGCGTCTGGCGAAAACTGTGCCCCGGGCTCCACACTCAACGACACAGCCGATAAATTAGTGTGTAGCGGAGTGCCGGCCGTTATTCTATGCATCTATCGGGCCAGTGAAGCTTGCCAGCAGTTCCTAACTTTCGCGCTCTTTTTTCCCCCGTATCGGTGTTCCTCCTTTGTAATTAATTCCTGTCTCATTCAAGGAGGGCTCACCTGCAGTATAGGAAGTTTCTCCCTCAGCAAAACACTGGCGCAGGTTTATTGGTGGCTTCGATATTTTCCGTCAGTAGATGTTGCCACAGCTCCGGTGAGGCCGCGAAGCCCCGGTGTGTCCCAGCAGGCTGGCCCCGGATCGGCAGACCTCGGACCGACGCCTCAGTTTGCCTCCCGGCAAATCGATGGTTAACTCCGCCCACTGCCGGACAATTTCGACGTTCTTGGCACCGCTGTGATCGGTGAAGCGTCGCAGAGACAATGGCGATGTGATCGGGTAGATTTTCCCGGTCAGGATGGACAAGAGGATGGTACAAAGGCTCGATCTGGCGAGAGCCTCACAACAGTGCGGCCATCTTGGTTTGGCGCCCCCCCGACACAGCCCTCAGACTTGCGTGTGCGGCAAGGGTCACAGCGCCTCAGACTGGAGAATACATGAATGACCCAGCCCTCAGACTTGCGTGTGCGGCAAGGGTCCAGCGCCTCAGACTGGAGAATACATGAATGACCCAGCCCTCAGACTTGCGTGTGCAGCAAGGGTCCCAGCGCCTCAGACTGGAGAATACATGAATGACCCAGCCCTCAGACTGGCGTGTGCGGCAAGGGTCACAGCGCCTCAGACGGGAGAATACATGAATGACCCAGCCCTCAGACTTGCGTGTGCGGCAAGGGTCACAGTGCCTCAGACTGGAGAATACATGAATGACCCAGCCCTCAGACTTGCATGTGCGGCAAGGGTCACAGCGCCTCAGACTGGAGAATACGTGAATGACCCAAGTCCTCAGACTTGCGTGTGCGGCAAGGGTCTCAGCGCCTCAGACTGGAGATCACGTGAATGACCCAAGCCCTCAGACTTGCGTGTGCGGCAAGGGTCACAGCGCCTCAGACTGGAGAACACGTGAATGACCCAAGCCCTCAGACTTGCGTGTGCGGCAAGGGCCACAGCGCCTCAGACTGGAGAACACATGAATGACACAAGCCCTCAGACTTGCGTGTGCGGCAAGGGCCCCAGCGCCTCAGACTGGAGAACACATGAATGACCCAGCCCTAAGACTTGCGTGTGCGGCAAGGGCCCCAGCGCCTCAGACTGGAGAACACATGAATGACCCAGCCCTCAGACTTGCGTGTGCGGCAAAGGTCCCAGCGCCTCAGACTGGAGATAACATGAATGACCCAGCCCTCAGACTTGCGTGTGTGGCAAGGGTCCCAGCGCCTCAGTCTGGAGAATACATGAATGACCCAGCCCAAAGACTTGCGTGTGCGGCAAGGGTACCAGCGCCTCAGACTGGAGAATACAGGAATGACACAGCCCTCAGACTTGCGTGTGCGGCAATGGTCCCAGCGCCTCAGACTGGAGAATACACGAATGACCCAGCCCTCAGACTTGCGTGTGCGGCAAGGGTCCCAGCACCTCAGACTGGAGAATACATGAATGACCCAGCCCAAAGACTTGCGTGTGCGGCAAGGGTTCCAGCGCCTCAGACTGGAGAATACAGGAATGACCCAGCCCTCAGACTTGCGTGTGCGGCAATGGTCCCAGTGCCTCAGACTGGAGAATACACAAATGACCCAGCCCTCAGACTTGCGTGTGCGGCAAGGGTCCCAGCACCTCAGACTGGAGAATACATAAATGACCCAAGCCCTCTGACTTGCGTGTGCGGCAAGGGTCACAGCGCCTCAGACTGGAGAATACATAAATGACCCAAGCCCTCAGACTTGCGTGTGCGGCAAGGGTCACAGCGCCTCAGACTGGAGAACACATGAATGACCCAAGCCCTCAGACTTGCGTGTGCGGCAAGAGTCACAGCGGCTCAGACTGGAGAACACATGAATGACCCAAGCCCTCAGACTTGCGTGTGCGGCAAGGGCCCCAGCGCCTCAGACTGGAGAACCCTTGAATGACACAAGCACTCAGAATTGGGTGTGCGGCAAGGGCCCCAGCGCCTCAGCCTGGAGAACACATGAATGACCCAGCCCTCAGACTTGCGTATGCGGAAATGGCCCCAGCGCCTCAGACTGGAGAATACATGAATGACCCAGCCCTCAGACTTGCATGTGCGGCAAGTGTCCCAGCGCCTCAGACTGGAGAATACATGAATGACCCAGCCCTCAGACTTGCGTTTGCGGCAAGGGTCCCAGCGCCTCAGACTGGAGAACACATGAATGACCCTGCCCTCAGACTTGCGTGTGCGGCAAGGGTCCCAGCACCTCAGACTGGAGAATACATGAATGACCCAGCCCTCAGACTTGCGTGTGCGGCAAGGGCCCCACCGCCTCAGACTTTAGAATACATGAATGACCCAGCCCTCAGATTTGCCTGTGCGGCAAGGGTCCCAGCGCCTCAGACTGGAGAATACATGAACGACCCAGCCCTCAGACTTGCGTGTGCGGCAAGGGTCCCAGCACCTCAGACTAGAGAATTCATGAATGACCCAGCCCTCAGACTTACATGTGCGGCAAGGGTCCCAGCGCCTCAGACTGGAGAATACATGAATGACCCAGCCCTCAGACTTGCATATGCGGCAAGGGTCCCAGCGCCTCAGACTGGAGAATACATGAATGACACAGCCCTCGGACTTGCGTGTGCCGCAAGGGTCACAGCGACTCAGACTGGAGAAGACATGAATGACCCAGCCCTCAGACTTGCATGTGCGGCAAGGGTCACAGTGCCTCAGACGGGAGAATACATGAATGACCCAGCCCTCAGACTTGCGTATGCGGCAAGGGTCACAGTGCCTCTGAAGGGAGAATACATGAATGACCCAGCCCTCAGACTTGCATGTGCGGCAAGGGTCACAGCGCCTCAGACGGGAGAATACATGAATGACCCAGCCCTCAGACTTGCGTGTGCGGCAAGGGTCACAGCGCCTCAGACGGGAGAATACATGAATGACCCATCCCTCAGACTTGCGTGTGCGGCAAGGGTCACAGCGCCTCAGACTGGAGAATACATGAATGACCCAGCCCTCAGACTTGCGTGTGCGGCAAGGGTCACAGCGCCTCAGACTGGAGAATACATGAATGACCCAAGCCCTCAGACTTGCGTGTGCAGCAAGGGCCCCAGCGCCTCAGACTGGAGAACACATGAATGACCCAGCCCTCAGACTTGCGTGTGAGGCAAGGGTCCCAGCGCCTCAGACTGGAGAATACATGAATGACCAAGACCTCAGACTTGCGTGTGCGGCAAGGGTCCCAGCGCCTCAGACTGGAGAATACATGAATGACCCAACCCTCAGACTTGCGTGTGCGGCAAGGGTCCCAGCGCCTCAGACTGGAGAATACATGAATGACCCAGCCCTCAGACTTGTGAGTGCGGCAAGGGTCCCGGCGCCATAGACTGGAGAATACATGAATGACCCAGCCCTCAGACTTGCGTGTGCGGCAAGGGTCCCAGCGCCTCAGACTGGAGAATACATGAATGACCCAGCCCTCAGACTTGCGTGTGCGGCAAGAGTCCCAGCGCCTCAGACTGGAGAATACATGAATGACCCAGCCCTCAGACTTGCGTGTGCGGCAAGGTTCACAGTGCCTCAGACGGGAGAATACATGAATGACCCAGCCCTCAGACTTGCGGGTGCGGCAAGGGTCCCAGCGCCTCAGACTGGAGAATACATGAATGACCTGAGCCCTCAGACCTGCGTGTGCGGCAAGGGTCCCAGCGCCTCAGACTGGAGAATACATGAATGACCCAGCCCTCAGACTTGCGTGTGCGGCAAGGGTCCAGCGCCTCAGACTGGAGAATACATGAATGACCCAGCCCTCAGACTTGCGTGTGCGGCAAGGGTCCCAGCGCCTCAGACTGGAGAATACATGAATGACCCAGCCCTCAGACTTGCATGTGCGGCAAGGGTCACAGCGCCTCAGACGGGAGAATACATGAATGACCCAGCCCTCAGATTTGCGTGTGCGGCAAGGGTCACAGCCCCTCAGACTGGAGAATACATGAATGACCCAAGCCCTCAGACTTGCGTGTTCGGCAAGGGTTACAGCGCCTCAGACTGGAGAATACATAAATGACCCAAGCCCTCTGACTTGCGTGTGCGGCAAGGGTCACAGCGCCTCAGACTGGAGAATACATGAATGACCCAAGCCCTCAGACTTGCGTGTGCGGCAATGGTCACAGCGCCTCAGACTGGAGAATACATAAATGACCCAAGCCCTCAGACTTGCGTGTGCCGCAAGGGTCACAGCGCCTCAGACTGGAGAACACATGAATGACCCAAGCCCTCAGACTTACGTGTGCGGCAAGAGTCACAGCGGCTCAGACTGGAGAACACATGAATGACCCAAGCCCTCAGACTTGTGTGTGCGGCAAGGGCCCCAGCGCCTCAGACTGGAGAACCCTTGAATGACACAAGCACTCAGAATTGGGTGTGCGGCAAGGGCCCCAGCGCCTCAGCCTGGAGAACACATGAATGACCCAGCCCTCAGACTTGCGTATGCGGAAAGGGCCCCAGCGCCTCAGACTGGAGAATACATGAATGACCCAGCCCTCAGACTTGCGTGTGCGGCAAGGGTCCCAGCGCCTCAGACTGGAGATTACATGAATGACCCAGCCCTCAGACTTGCGTGTGCGGCAAGTGTCCCAGCGCCTCAGACTGGAGAATACATGAATGACCCAGCCCTCAGACTTGCGTTTGCAGCAAGGGTCCCAGCGCCTCAGACTGGAGAACACATGAATGACCCAGCCCTCAGACTTACGTGTGCGGCAAGGGTCCCAGCACCTCAGACTGGAGAATACATGAATGACCCAGCCCTCAGACTTGCGTGTGCGGCAAGGGCCCCAGCGCCTCAGACTGGAGAATACATGAATGACCCAGCCCTCAGATTTGCCTGTGCGGCAAGGGTCCCAGCGCCTCAGACTGGAGAATACATGAACGACCCAGCCCTCAGACTTGCGTGTGCGGCAAGGGTCCCAGCGCCTCAGACTAGAGAATTCATGAATGACCCAGCCCTCAGACTTACATGTGCGGCAAGGGTCCCAGCGCCTCAGACTGGAGAATACATGAATGACCCAGCCCTCAGACTTGCGTGTGCGGCAAGGGTCCCAGCGCCTCAGACTGGAGAATACATGAATGACCCAGCCCTCAGACTTGCGTGTGCGGCAAGGTTCACAGCGCCTCAGACGGGAGAATACATGAATGACCCAGCCCTCAGACTTGCGTGTGCGGCAAGGGTCACAGCGCCTCAGACGGGAGAATACATGAATGACCCATCCCTCAGACTTGCGTGTGCGGCAAGGGTCACAGCGCCTCAGACTGGAGAATACATGAATGACCCAGCCCTCAGACTTGCGTGTGCGGCAAGGGTCACAGTGCCTCAGACTGGAGAATACATGAATGACCCAAGCCCTCAGACTTGCGTGTGCAGCAAGGGCCCCAGCGCCTCAGACTGGAGAACACATAAATGACACAGCCCTCAGACTTGCATGTGAGGCAAGGGTCCCAGCGTCTCAGACTGGAGAATACATGAATGACCAAGACCTCAGACTTGCGTGTGCGGCAAGGGTCCCAGCGCCTCAGACTGGAGAATACATGAATGACCCAACCCTCAGACTTGTGTGTGCGGCAAGGGTCCCAGCGCCTCAGACTGGAGAATTCATGAATGACCCAGCCCTCAGACTTGTGAGTGCGGCAAGGGTCCCGGCGCCATAGACTGGAGACTACATGAATGACCCAGCCCTCAGACTTGCGTGTGCGGCAAGGGTCCCAGCGCCTCAGACTGGAGAATACATGAATGACCCAGCCCTCAGACTTGCGTGTGCGGCAAGGGCCCCAGCGCCTCAGACTGGAGAATACATGAATGACACAGCCCTCAGACTTGTGAGTGCGGCAAGGGTCACAGAGCCTTAGACTGGAGAATACATTAATGACCCAGCCCTCAGACTTGCGTGTGCGGCAAGGGTCACAGCCCCTCAGACTCTAGAATACATGAATGACCCAAGCCCTCAGACTTGCGTGTGCGGCAAGGGACACAGCGCCTCAGACTGGAGAATACATGAATGACCTAAGCCCTCAGACTTGCGTGTGCGGCAAGGGTCACAGTGCCTCAGACTGGAGAATACATGAATGACCCAGCCCTCAGACTTGTGAGTGCAGCAAGGGTCCCAGCGCCATAGACTGGAGAATACATGAATGACCCAGCCCTCAGACTTGCGTGTGCGGCAAGGGTACCAGCGCCTCAGACTGGAGAATACATGAATGACCCAGCCCTCAGACTTGCGTGTGCGGCAAGGGCCCCAGCGCCTCAGACTGGAGAATACATGAATGACACAGCCCTCAGACTTGTGAGTGCGGGAAGGGTCACAGAGCCTCAGACTGGAGAATACATTAATGACCCAGCCCTCAGACTCGTGTGTGCGGCAAGGGTCACAGCCCCTCAGACTCGAGAATACATGAATGACCCAAGCCCTCAGACTTGCGTGTGCGGCAAGGGACACAGTGCCTCAGACTGGAGAATACATGAATGACCTAAGCCCTCAGACTTGCGTGTGCGGCAAGGGTCACAGCGCCTCAGACTGGAGAACACATGAATGACCCAAGCCCTCAGACTTGCGTGTGCGGCAAGGGTCCCAAAGCCTCAGACTGGAGAATACATGAATGACCCAGCCCTCAAACTTGCGTGTGCGGCAAGGGTCACATCGCCTCAGACTGGAGAATACATGAATGACCCAGCCCTCAGATGTGCGTGTGCGGCAAGGGTCCCAGCGCCTCAGACTGGAGAACACATGAATGACCCAGCCCTCAGACTTGCGTGTGCGGCAAGGGCCCCGGCGCCTCAGACTGGAGAATACATGAATGACCCAGCCCTCAGACTTGCGTGTGCGGCAAGGGTCCCAGCGCCTCAGACTGGAGAATACATGAATGACCCAGCCCTCAGACTTGTGAGTGCGGCAAGGGTCACAGAGCCTCAGACTGGAGAATACATTAATGATCCAGCCCTCAGACTTGCGTGTGCGGCAAGGGTCACAGCCCCTCAGACCCGAGAATACATGAATGACCCAAGCCCTCAGACTTGCGTGTGCGGCAAGGGTCACAGCGCCTCAGACGGGAGAATACATGAATGACCTAAGCCCTCAGACTTGCGTGTGCGGCAAGGGTCACAGCGCCTCAGACTGGAGAACACATGAATAACCCAGCCCTCAGACTTGCGTGTGCGGCAAGGGTCACATCGCCTCAGACTGGAGAATACATGAATGACCCAGCCCTCAGACTTGCGTGTGCGGCAAGGGTCCCAGTGCCTCAGACTGGAGAATACATGAATGACACAGCCCTCAGACTTGCGTGTGCGGCAAGGGTCACAGCGCCTCAGACTGGAGAATACATGAATGACCCAGCCCTCAGACTTGCGTGTGCGGCAAGGGTCACAGCACCTCAGACGGGAGAATACATGACTGACCCAGCCCTCAGACTTGTGTGTGCGGCAAGCGTCACAGCGCTTCAGAAGGGAGAATACATAAATGACCCAGCCCTCAGACTTGCGTTGTAGTGTAGTTCCTATAGTCCCAATTGGCTCTGCGCATTGGAATAATATCTTCAGTAGTGTAGACGTAGGACTGAGGTTAACTAGGTCTCTACTGACTATATTAGACTTAAGTTTTTTGCCAGCTTGCTCAGAGTTCACTAGAAACTTTCTCGAATAAGCGAGGAGGAGTTTAACCTCCCTGGATAGACAAGAAGGGATTTAGTTTCTGGCAACCATAAAACATGACAACTTTGCTCTCCCTGAATAAGAGTGTATCTCTAGAGTCGTGTGAAAACAAAAGGCAGCTATTTCACTCAGTCAATAAGTGCGTTCTTAGTTTCACCAGATTGCAGAGAAAAGAGAGACGGGCGTTTTCAATAAAAGCTGTTATTTATTGAGCAGTCTCCTTCCTCATACAAGAGAAATGAATTGCTACAATTGCAATACTTATAGTTAAGTAAAGTGCATATAGTAAAAGCAGGATTATAAAATAATACTGTAAAAGCATTGATATGGTTTCTTAGTCATATGATACTTTAAAATGGATAAAAGATATGCATACATATATACATTGACTAATCGTACTCAACTGGTGCTTCTAACTACGCCTACCCCGGTGTACCTGACCTAAGCCTAATACGTGGGAGGGAGAAAGTAAGTAGCAGTTTAAGTTAAGTTTGTTTTGCCAAGAATCTGACTCAAGAATTCTCTGTAAGGGTTTAGTCAGTTCAATACCTGGGTATTAGAAGGCAGGAGGGCTGGTATCTCTCTCTCAGGACTCGGTATCCCAGTCACCCGCAAGGGTGGGCTGGAAACGCTGGAGGCTGGATTTCTTGGCAGGAGAAAAGACAGCGTCTTTCTCAGCGCGTCAAAAGGGAGGGGCAGCGTCCGTGGGCTCTCGCATCAGCTGGGCTCTCGGCAAGTAGATAGCTGCTCCAGATTCACCACCACCGTGTCTTTGCTTAAGGCAACGTTGGTATATTTATACCTGAAAGGTGCCGAGTTTGACGTAAGGCTGGACATAGGACCTCAATAAAGATGTCACTAAGAACTGGTCGTTCTTACAGTGTTTTACATGAGTTCTTGGACGAAATCAAAACAAAGGCAGCGGGGATTTACCAGGCTGCTGGAGGCTTGGATTTGTTTAAGAACTCGGTGTGCTTTCTAGGGGGCTGGAGGAATAGGCTTGCTTAATGTGACAGCATGCGCTATGACTGAATTATGAAAAGGGTTTTTTATGCCGTTGTAGGGATATTATTGATTTATAACCGGACAAGGGCAAAGAATAGGAATATCGATTCAGGTACCTAGATAAAGACACAACAGCGTGTGCGGCAAGGGTCACAGCGCCTCAGACGGGAGAATACATGAATGACCCAGCCCTCAGACTTGCGTGTGCGGCAAGGTTCACAGCGCCTCAGACGGGAGAATACATGAATGACCCAGCCCTCAGACTTGTGTGTGTGGCAAGGGTCACAGCGCATCAGACTGGAGAATACATGAATGACCCAGCCCTCAGACTTACGTGTGCAGCAAGGGTCACAGCGCCTCAGACTGTAGAATACATGAATGACCCAAGCCCTCAGACTTGCGCGTGCGGCAAGGGTCACAGCGCCTCAGACTGGAGAACACATGAATGACCCAGCCCTCAGACTTGTGTGTGCGGCAAGGGCCCCAGCACCTCAGACTGGAGAACACATGAATGACCCAGCCCTCAGACTTGCGTGTGTGGCAAGGGTCCCAGCGCCTCAGACTGGAGAATACATGAATGACCCAGCCCTCAGACTTGCGTGTGCGGCAAGGGTCCCAGCGCCTCAGACTGGAGAATACATGAATGACCCAGCCCTCAGACTTGCGTGTGCGGCAAGGGTCACAGCGCCTCAGACTGGAGAATACATGAATGACCCGGCCCTCAGACTTGCATTTGCGGCAAGGGTCACAGTGCCTCAGATTGGAGAATACATGAATGACCCAGCCCTCAGACGTGCGTGTGCGGCAAGGGTCACAGCGCCTCAGACTGGAGAATACATGAATGACCCAGTCCTCAGGCTTGCGTGTGCGGCAAGGTTCACAGCGCCTCAGACGGGAGAATACATGAATGACCCAGCCCTCAGACTTGTGTGTGCGGCAAGGGTCTCAACGCCTCAGACGGGAGAATACATGAATGACCCAAGCCCTCAGACTTGCGTGTGCGGCAAGGGTCACAGCACCTCAGACTGGAGAATACATGAATGACCCAAGCCCTCAGACTTGCGTGTGTGGCAAGGGTCACAGCGCCTCAGACTGGAGAATGCATGAATGACCCAAGCCCTCAGACTTGCGTGTGCGGCAAGGGTCACAGCGCCTCAGACTGGAGAATACATGAATGACCCAAGCCCTCAGACTTGCGTGTGCGGCAATGGTCACAGCGCCTCAGACTAGAGAATACATGAATGACCCAAGCCCTCAGACTTGTGTGAGCAGCAAGGGTCACAGCGCCTCAGACTGGAGAACACATGAATGACCCAAGCCCTCAGACTTGCGTGTGCGGCAAGAGTCACAGCGCCACAGACTGGAGAACACATGAATGACCCAAGCCCTCAGACTTGCGTGTGCGGCAAGATCCCCAGCGCCTCAGACTGGAGAACCCTTGAATGACACAAGCACTCAGACTTGGGTGTGCGGCAAGGGCCCCAGCGCCTCAGACTGGAGAACACATGAATGACCCAGCCCTCAGACTTGCGTGTGCGGCAAGGGTCACAGCGCCTCAGACTGGAGAATACATGAATGACCCAGCCCTCAGAATTGCGTGTTTGGCAAGGGTCACAGCGCCTCGGCCTGGAGAACACATGAATGACCCAGCCCTCAGACTTGCGTGTGCAGCAAGGGTCTCAGCGCCTCGGACTGGAGAACACATGAATGACCCAGCCCTCAGACTTGCGTGTGCAGCAAGGGTCTCAGCGCCTCGGACTGGAGAACACATGAATGACCCAGTCCTCAGACTTGCGTGTGCGGCAAGAGTCACATCGCATCGGACTGGAGAATACATGAATGACCCAAGCCCTCAGACTTGTGTGTGCGGCAAGGGTCACAGAGCCTCGGACTGGAGAATACATGAATGACCAAAGCACTCAGACTTGCGTGTGCGGCAAGGGTCACAGCGCCTCAGACTGGAGAATACATGAATGACGCAAGCCCTCAGACTTGTGTGTGCGGCAAGGGTCACAGCGCCTCAGACTGGAGAATACATGAATGACCCAGCCCTCAGACTTGCGTGTGCGGCAAGGATCACAGCACCTCGGACTGGGGAACACATGAATGACCCAGCCCTCAGACTTGCGTGTGCGGCAAGGGTCTCAGCGCCTCGGACTGGAGAACACATAAATGACCCAGCCCTCAGACTTGCGTGTGCGGCAAGGGTCACAGCGCCTCAGACTGGAGAACACATGAATGACCCAAGCCCTCAGACTTGCGTGTGCGGCAAGGGCCACAGAGCCTTGGACTGGAGAAAACATGAATGACCCAAGCCCTCAGACTTGCGTGTGTGGCAAGGGTCACAGCGCCTCGGACTGGAGAATACATGAATGACCCAAGCCCTCAGACTTGCGAGTGCGGCAAGGGTCAAAGTGCCTCAGACTGGAGAATACATGAATGACCCAGCCCTCAGACTTGCGTGTGCGGCAAGGGTCACAGCGCCTCAGACTGGAGAATACATGAATGACCCAGGCCTCAGACTTGCCTGTGCGGGAAGGGTCACAGCACCTAGACAGGAGCATACGTGAATGACCCAGCCCTCAGACTTGCGTGTGCGGCAATGGTCACAGCGCCTCAGACGGGAGAACACGTGAATGACCCAGCCCTCAGACTTGCGTATGCGGCAAGGGTCGCAGCGCCTCAGACTGGAGAACACATAAATGACCCAGGACTCAGACTTGCGTGTGCGGCAAGGGTCACAGCGCCTCAGACTGGAGAATACATGAATTACCCAGCCCTAAGACTTGCGTGTGCGGCAAAGGTCAGAGCGCCACAGACTGGAGAATACATGAATGTGTCAGCCCTCAGACTTGCGTGTGCGGCAAGGGTCACAGCGCCTCAGACTGGAGAATACATGAATGACCCAGCCCTCAGACTTGCGTGTGCGGAAAGGGTCACAGCGCCTCAGACTGGAGAACACGTGAATGACCCAGCCCTCAGACATGCGTGAGCGGCAAGGGTCACAGCGACTCAGACTGGAGAACACATGAATGACCCAGCCCTCAGACTTGCGTGTGCGGCAAGGGTCACATCGCCTCGGACTGGAGAATACATGAATGACCCAGCCCTCAGACTTGCATGTGTGGCAAGGATCACAGCGCCTCGGACTGGAGAACACATGAATGACCCAGCCCTCTGATTTGCGTGTGCGGCAAGGGTCTCAGCGCCTCGGACTGGAGAACACATGAATGACCCAGCCCTCAGACTTGCATGTGCGGCAAGGGTCTCAGCGCCTCGGACTGGAGAATACATGAATGACCCAAGCCCTCAGACTTGCGTGCGCGCCAAGGGTCACAGCGCCTCGGACTGTAGAACACATGAATGACCCAGCCCTCAGACTTGCGTGTGCGGCAAGGGTCTCAGCGCCTCAGACTGGAGAATACATGAATGACCCAAGCCCTCAGACTTGCGAGTGCGGCAAGGGTCACAGCGCCTCAGACTGGAGAACACATGAATGACCCAGCCCTCAGACTTGCGTGTGCGGCAAGGGTCTCAGCGCCTCGGACTGGAGAACACATGAATGACCCAGCCCTCAGACTTGCGTGTGTGGCAAGGGTCCCAGCGCCTCAGACTGGAGAATACATGAATGACCCAAGCCCTCAGACTTGCGAGTGCGGCAAGGGTCACAGCGCCTCAGACTGGAGAACACTTGAATGACCCAGCCCTCAGACTTGCGTGTGCGGAAAGGGTCACAGCGCCTCAGACTGGAGAATACATGAATGACCCAGCCCTCAGACTTGCATGTGAGGCAAGGGTCACAGCACCTCAGACTGGAGAATACATGAATGATCCAGCCCTCAGACTTGCGTGTGCGGCAAGGGTCACAGCGCCTCAGACTGGAGAACACATGAATGACCCAGACCTCAAGCTTGCGTGTGCGGCAAGGGTCACAGCGCCTCAGACTGGAGAATACATGAATGACCCAGCCCTCAGACTTGCGTGTGTGGCAAGGGTCACAGCGCCTCGGACTGGAGAATACATGAATGACTCAGCCGTCAGACTTGCGTGTGCGGCAAGGATCACAGCGCCTCGGACTGGAGAACACATGAATGACCCAGCCCTCAGACTTGCGTGTGCGGCAAGGGTCTCAGCGCCTCGGACTGGAGAACACAGGAATGACCCAGCCCTCAGACTTGCGTGTGCGGCAAGAGTCACATCGCCTCGGACTGGAGAATACATGAATGACCCAAGCCCTCAGACTTGTGTGTGCAGCAAGGGTCACAGCGCCTCGGACTGGAGAATACATGAATGACCAAAGCACTCAGACTTGCGTGTGCGGCAAGGGTCACAGCGCCTCAGACGGGAGAATACATGAATGACCCAGCCCTCAGACTTGCGTGTGCGGCAAGGATCACAGCGCCTCGGACTGGAGAACACATGAATGACCCAGCCCTCAGACTTGCGTGTGCGGCAAGGGTCTCAGCGCCTCGGACTGGAGAAAACATGAATGACCAAGCCCTCAGACTTGCGTGTGCGGCAAGGGTCTCAGCGCATGGACTGGAGAACACAGAAATGACCCAGCCCTCAGACTTGCGTGTGCGGCAAGGGTCACAGCGCCTCAGACTGGAGAACACATGAATGACCCAAGCCCCCAGACTTGCGTGTGCGGCAAGGGTCACAGAGCCTTGGACTGGAGAATACATGAATGACCCAAGCCCTCAGACTTGCGAGTGGGGCAAGGGTCACAGCGCCTCAGACTGGAGAACACTTGAATGACCCAGCCCTCAGACTTGCGTGTGCGGCAAGGGTCACAGCACCTCAGACTGGAGAATACATGAATGACCCAGCCCTCAGACTTGCGTGTGCGGCAAGGGTCCCACGCCTCAGACTGGAGAATACATAAATGACCCAGCCCTCAGACTTGCGTGTGCGGAAAGGGTCACAGCGCCTCAGACCGGAGAATACATGAATGACCCAGCCCTCAGACTTGCATGTGAGGCAAGGGTCACAGTGCCTCAGACTGGAGAATACATCAATGACACAGCCCTCAGATTTGCGTGTGCGGCAAGGGTCACAGCACCTCAGACGGGAGAATACGCTAATGACCGAGCCCTCAGACTTGCGTGTGCGGCAAGGGTCACAGCGCCTCAGACTGGAGAACACATAAATGACCCAGCCCTCAGACTTCCATGTGCGGCAAGGGTCACAGCGCCTCAGACTGGAGAACACATGAATGACCCAGCCCTCAGACTTGCGTGTGCGGCAAGGGTCACAGCGCCTCAGACTGGAGAACACATGAATGACCCAGACCTCAAGCTTGCGTGTGCGGCAAGGGTCACAGCGCCTCAGACTGGAGAATACATGAATGACCCAGCCCTCAGACTTGCGTGTGTGGCAAGGGTCACAGCGCCTCGGACTGGAGAATACATGAATGACCCGGCCGTCAGACTTGCGTGTGCGGCAAGGATCACAGCGCCTCGGACTGGAGAACACATGAATGACCCAGCCCTCAGACTTGCGTGTGCGGCAAGGGTCTCAGCGCCTCGGACTGGAGAACACAGGAATGACCCAGCCCTCAGACTTGCGTGTGCGGCAAGAGTCACATCGCCTCGGACTGGAGAATACATGAATGACCCAAGCCCTCAGACTTGTGTGTGCGGCAAGGGTCACAGCGCCTCGGACTGGAGAATACATGAATGACCAAAGCACTCAGACTTGCGTGTGCGGCAAGGGTCACAGCGCCTCAGACGGGAGAATACATGAATGACCCAGCCCTCAGACTTGCGTGTGCGGTAAGGATCACAGCGCCTCGGACTGGAGAACACATGAATGACCCAGCCCTCAGACTTGCGTGTGCGGCAAGGGTCTCAGCGCCTCGGACTGGAGAAAACATGAATGACCAAGCCCTCAGACTTGCGTGTGCGGCAAGGGTCTCAGCGCATGGACTGGAGAACACAGAAATGACCCAGCCCTCAGACTTGCGTGTGCGGCAAGGGTCACAGCGCCTCAGACTGGAGAACACATGAATGACCCAAGCCCCCAGACTTGCGTGTGCGGCAAGGGTCACAGCGCCTCAGACTGGAGAACACATGAATGACCCAGCCCTCAGACTTGCGTGTGCGGCAAGGGTCACAGCGCCTCAGACTGAAGAATACATGAATGACCCAGCCCTCAGACTTGCGTGTGCAGAAAGGGTCACAGCGCCTCAGACTGGAGAACACGTGAATGACCCAGCCCTCAGACTTGCGTGTGCAGCAAGGGTCACAGCGCCTCAGACTGGAGAACACATGAATGACCCAGCCCTCAGACTTGCATGTGCGGCAAGGGTCACAGCGCCTCAGACTGGAGAACACATGAATGACCCAGCCCTCAGACTTGCGTGTGCGGCAAGGGTCACAGCGCCTCAGACTGGAGAACACATGAATGACCCAGCCCTCAGACTTGCGTGTGCGGCAAGGGTCACAGCGCCTCAGACTGGAGAATACATGAATGACCCAGCCCTCAGACTTGCGTGTTTGGCAAGGGTCACAGCGCCTCGGCCTGGAGAACACATGAATGACCCAGCCCTCAGACTTGCGTGTGCAGCAAGGGTCTCAGCGCCTCGGACTGGAGAACACATGAATGACCCAGCCCTCAGACTTGCGTGTGCGGCAAGGGTCTCAGCACCTCGGACTGGAGAACACATGAATGACCCAGTCCTCAGACTTGCGTGTGCGGCAAGAGTCACATCGCATCGGACTGGAGAATACATGAATGACCCAAGCCCTCAGACTTGTGTGTGCGGCAAGGGTCACAGCGCCTCGGACTGGAGAATACATGAATGACCAAAGCACTCAGACTTGCGTGTGCGGCAAGGGTCACAGCGCCTCAGACTGGAGAATACATAAATGACCCAAGCCCTCAGACTTGTGTGTGCGGCAAGGGTCACAGCGCCTCAGACTGGAGAATACATGAATGACCCAGCCCTCAGACTTGCGTGTGCGGCAAGGATCACAGCACCTCGGACTGGAGAACACATGAATGACCCAGCCCTCAGACTTGCGTGTGCGGCAAGGGTCTCAGCGCCTCGGACTGGAGAACACATAAATGACCCAGCCCTCAGACTTGCGTGTGCGGCAAGGGTCACAGCGCCTCAGACTGGAGAACACATGAATGACCCAAGCCCTCAGACTTGCGTGTGCGGCAAGGGCCACAGAGCCTTGGACTGGAGAATACATGAATGACCCAAGCCCTCAGACTTGCGTGTGTGGCAAGGGTCACAGCGCCTCGGACTGGAGAATACATGAATGACCCAAGCCCTCAGACTTGCGAGTGCGGCAAGGGTCAAAGCGCCTCAGACTGGAGAATACATGAATGACCCAGCCCTCGGACTTGCGTGTGCGGCAAGGGTCACAGCGCCTCAGACTGGAGAATACATGAATGACCCAGGCCTCAGACTTGCCTGTGCGGGAAGGGTCACAGCACCTAGACAGGAGCATACGTGAATGACCCAGCCCTCAGACTTGCGTGTGCGGCAATGGTCACAGCGCCTCAGACTGGAGAATACATGAATGACCCAGCCCTCAGACTTGCGTGTGCGGCAAGGGTCACAGCGCCTCAGACTGGAGAACACGTGAATGACCCAGCCCTCAGACTTGCGTATGCGGCAAGGGTCGCAGCGCCTCAGACTGGAGAACACATGAATGACCCAGGACTCAGACTTGCGTGTGCGGCAAGGGTCACAGCGCCTCAGACTGGAGAATACATGAATTACCCAGCCCTCAGACTTGCGTGTGCGGCAAAGGTCAGAGCGCCACAGACTGGAGAATACATGAATGTGTCAGCCCTCAGACTTGCGTGTGCGGCAAGGGTCACAGCGCCTCAGACTGGAGAATACATGAATGACCCAGCCCTCAGACTTGCGTGTGCGGAAAGGGTCACAGCGCCTCAGACTGGAGAACACGTGAATGACCCAGCCCTCAGACATGCGTGTGCGGCAAGGGTCACAGCGCCTCAGACTGGAGAACACATGAATGACCCAGCCCTCAGACTTGCGTGTGCGGCAAGGGTCACATCGCCTCGGACTGGAGAATACATGAATGACCCAGCCCTCAGACTTGCATGTGTGGCAAGGATCACAGCGCCTCGGACTGGAGAACACATGAATGACCCAGCCCTCAGATTTGCGTGTGCGGCAAGGGTCTCAGCGCCTCGGACTGGAGAACACATGAATGACCCAGCCCTCAGACTTGCATGTGCGGCAAGGGTCTCAGTGCCTCGGACTGGAGAATACATGAATGACCCAAGCCCTCAGACTTGCGTGTGCGCCAAGGGTCACAGCGCCTCGGACTGTAGAACACATGAATGACCCAGCCCTCAGACTTGCGTGTGCGGCAAGGGTCTCAGCGCCTCAGACTGGAGAATACATGAATGACCCAAGCCCTCAGACTTGCGAGTGCGGCAAGGGTCACAGCGCCTCAGACTGGAGAACACATGAATGACCCAGCCCTCAGACTTGCGTGTGCGGCAAGGGTCTCAGCGCCTCGGACTGGAGAACACATGAATGACCCAGCCCTCAGACTTGCGTGTGCGGCAAGGGTCCTAGTGCCTCAGACTGGAGAATACATGAATGACCCAAGCCCTCAGACTTGCGAGTATGGCAAGGGTCACAGCGCCTCAGACTGGAGAATACTTGAATGACCCAGCCCTCAGACTTAAGTGTGCGGCAAGGGTCACAGCGCCTCAGACTGGAGAATACATGAATGACCCAGCCCTCAGACTTGCGTGTGCGGCAAGGGTCCCAGCGCCTCAGACTGGAGAATACATGAATGACCCAGCCCTCAGACTTGCGTGTGCGGAAAGGGTCACAGCGCCTCAGACTGGAGAATACATGAATGACCCAGCCCTCAGACTTGCATGTGAGGCAAGGGTCACAGTGCCTCAGACTGGAGAATACATGAATGACACAGCCCTCAGATTTGCGTGTGCGGCAAGGGTCACAGCACCTCAGACGGGAGAATACGCTAATGACCGAGCCCTCAGACTTGCGTGTGCGGCAAGGGTCACAGCGCCTCAGACTGGAGAACAGATAAATGACCCAGCCCTCAGACTTCCATGTGCGGCAAGGGTCACAGCGCCTCAGACTGGAGAACACATGAATGACCCAGCCCTCAGACTTGCGTGTGCGGCAAGGGTCACAGCGCCTCAGACTGGAGAACACATGAATGACCCAGACCTCAAGCTTGCGTGTGCGGCAAGGGTCACAGCGCCTCAGACTGGAGAATATATGAATGACCCAGCCCTCAGACTTGCGTGTGTGGCAAGGGTCACAGCGCCTCGGACTGGAGAATACATGAATGACCCAGCCGTCAGACTTGCGTGTGCGGCAAGGATCACAGCGCCTCGGACTGGAGAACACATGAATGACCCAGCCCTCAGACTTGCGTGTGCGGCAAGGGTCTCAGCGCCTCGGACTGGAGAACACAGGAATGACCCAGCCCTCAGACTTGCGTGTGCGGCAAGAGTCACATCGCCTCGGACTGGAGAATACATCAATGACCCAAGCCCTCAGACTTGTGTGTGCGGCAAGGGTCACAGTGCCTCGGACTGGAGAATACATGAATGACCAAAGCACTCAGACTTGCGTGTGCGGCAAGGGTCACAGCGCCTCAGACGGGAGAATACATGAATGACCCAGCCCTCAGACTTGCGTGTGCGGCAAGGATCACAGCGCCTCGGACTGTAGAACACATGAATGACCCAGCCCTCAGACTTGCGTGTGCGGCAAGGGTCTCAGCGCCTCAGACGGGAGAATACATGAATGACCCAAGCCCTCAGACTTGTGTGTGCGGCAAGGGTCACAGCGCCTCAGACTGGAGAATACATGAATGACCCAGCCCTCAGACTTGCGTGTGCGGCAAGGATCACAGCACCTCGGACTGGAGAACACATGTATGACCCAGCCCTCAGACTTGCGTGTGCGGCAAGGGTCTCAGCGCCTCGGACTGGAGAACACATAAATGACCCAGCCCTCAGACTTGCGTGTGCGGCAAGGGTCACAGCGCCTCAGACTGGAGAACACATGAATGACCCAAGCCCTCAGACTTGCGTGTGCGGCAAGGGCCACAGAGCCTTGGACTGGAGAATACATGAATGACCCAAGCCCTCAGACTTGCGTGTGTGGCAAGGGTCACAGCGCCTCGGACTGGAGAATACATGAATGACCCAAGCCCTCAGACTTGCGAGTGCGGCAAGGGTCAAAGCGCCTCAGACTGGAGAATACATGAATGACCCAGCCCTCAGACTTGCGTGTGCGGCAAGGGTCACAGCGCCTCAGACTGGAGAATACATGAATGACCCAGGCCTCAGACTTGCCTGTGCGGGAAGGGTCACAGCACCTAGACAGGAGCATACGTGAATGACCCAGCCCTCAGACTTGCGTGTGCGGCAATGGTCACAGCGCCTCAGATGGGAGAATACATGAATGACCCAGCCCTCAGACTTGCGTGTGCGGCAAGGGTCACAGCGCCTCAGACTGGAAAATACATGAATGACCCAGCCCTCAGACATGCGTGTGCGGCAAGGGTCACAGCGCCTCAGATTGGAGAACACATGAATGACCCAGCCCTCAGACTTGCGTGTGCGGCAAGGGTCACATCGCCTCGGACTGGAGAATACATGAATGACCCAGCCCTCAGACTTGCATGTGTGGCAAGGATCACAGCGCCTCGGACTGGAGAACACATGAATGACCCAGCCCTCAGATTTGCGTGTGCGGCAAGGGTCTCAGCGCCTCGGACTGGAGAACACATGAATGACCCAGCCCTCAGACTTGCATGTGCGGCAAGGGTCTCAGCGCCTCGGACTGGAGAATACATGAATGACCCAAGCCCTCAGACTTGCGTGTGCGCCAAGGGTCACAGCGCCTCGGACTGTAGAACACATGAATGACCCAGCCCTCAGACTTGCGTGTGCGGCAAGGGTCTCAGCGCCTCAGACTGGAGAATACATGAATGACCCAAGCCCTCAGACTTGCGAGTGCGGCAAGGGTCACAGCGCCTCAGACTGGAGAACACATGAATGACCCAGCCCTCAGACTTGCGTGTGCGGCAAGGGTCCCAGCGCCTCAGACTGGAGAATACATGAATGACCCAAGCCCTCAGACTTGCGAGTGTGGCAAGGGTCACAGCGCCTCAGACTGGAGAACACTTGAATGACCCAGCCCTCAGACTTGCGTGTGCGGCAAGGGTCACAGCGCCTCAGACTGGAGAATACATGAATGACCCAGCCCTCAGACTTGCGTGTGCGGCAAGGGTCCCAGCGCCTCAGACTGGAGAATACATGAATGACCCAGCCCTCAGTCTTGCGTGTGCGGAAAGGGTCACAGCGCCTCAGACTGGAGAATACATGAATGACCCAGCCCTCAGACTTGCATGTGAGGCAAGGGTCACAGTGCCTCAGACTGGAGAATACATGAATGACACAGCCCTCAGATTGCGTGTGCGGCAAGGGTCACAGCACCTCAGACGGGAGAATACGCTAATGACCGAGCCCTCAGACTTGCGTGTGCGGCAAGGGTCACAGCGCTTCAGACTGGAGAACACATAAATGACCCAGCCCTCAGACTTCCATGTGCGGCAAGGGTCACAGCGCCTCAGACTGGAGAACACATGAATGACCCAGCCCTCAGACTTGCGTGTGCGGCAAGGGTCACAGCGCCTCAGACTGGAGAACACATGAATGACCCAGACCTCAAGCTTGCGTGTGCGGCAAGGGTCACAGCGCCTCAGACTGGAGAATATATGAATGACCCAGCCCTCAGACTTGCGTGTGTGGCAAGGGTCACAGCGCCTCGGACTGGAGAATACATGAATGACCCAGCCGTCAGACTTGCGTGTGCGGCAAGGATCACAGCGCCTCGGACTGGAGAACACATGAATGACCCAGCCCTCAGACTTGCGTGTGCGGCAAGGGTCTCAGCGCCTCGGACTGGAGAACACAGGAATGACCCAGCCCTCAGACTTGCGTGTGCGGCAAGAGTCACATCGCCTCGGACTGGAGAATACATGAATGACCCAAGCCCTCAGACTTGTGTGTGCGGCAAGGGTCACAGTGCCTCGGACTGGAGAATACATGAATGACCAAAGCACTCAGACTTGCGTGTGCGGCAAGGGTCACAGCGCCTCAGACGGGAGAATACATGAATGACCCAGCCCTCAGACTTGCGTGTGCGGCAAGGATCACAGCGCCTCGGGACTGGAGAACACATGAATGACCCAGCCCTCAGACTTGCGTGTGCGGCAAGGGTCTCAGCGCCTCAGACTGGAGAAAACATGAATGACCAAGCCCTCAGACTTGCGTGTGCGGCAAGGGTCTCAGCGCATGGACTGGAGAACACAGAAATGACCCAGCCCTCAGACTTGCGTGTGCGGCAAGGGTCACAGCGCCTCAGAGTGGAGAACACATGAATGACCCAAGCCCCCAGACTTGCGTGTGCGGCAAGGGTCACAGAGCCTTGGACTGGAGAATACATGAATGACCCAAGCCCTCAGACTTGCGAGTGGGGCAAGGGTCACAGCGCCTCAGACTGGAGAACACTTGAATGACCCAGCCCTCAGACTTGCGTGTGCGGCAAGGGTCACAGCGCCTCAGACTGGAGAATACATGAATGACCCAGCCCTCAGACTTGCGTGTGCGGCAAGGGTCCCAGCGCCTCAGACTGGAGAATACATGAATGACCCAGCCCTCAGACTTGCGTGTGCGGAAAGGGTCACAGCACCTCAGACTGGAGAATACATGAATGACCCAGCCCTCAGACTTGCATGTGAGGCAAGGGTCACAGTGCCTCAGACTGGAGAATACATGAATGACACAGCCCTCAGATTTGCGTGTGCGGCAAGGGTCACAGCACCTCAGACGGGAGAATACGCTAATGACCGAGCCCTCAGACTTGCGTGTGCGGCAAGGGTCACAGCGCCTCAGACTGGAGAACACATAAATGACCCAGCCCTCAGACTTCCATGTGCGGCAAGGGTCACAGCGCCTCAGACTGGAGAACACATGAATGACCCAGCCCTCAGACTTGCGTGTGCGGCAAGGGTCCCAGCGCCTCAGACTGGAGAACACATGAATGACCCAGACCTCAAGCTTGCGTGTGCGGTAAGGGTCACAGCGCCTCAGACTGGAGAATACATGAATGACCCAGCCCTCAGACTTGCGTGTGTGGCAAGGGTCACAGCGCCTCGGACTGGAGAATACATGAATGACCCAGTTGTCAGACTTGCGTGTGCGGCAAGGATCACAGCGCCTCGGACTGGAGAACACATGAATGACCCAGCCCTCAGACTTGCGTGTGCGGCAAGGGTCTCAGCGCCTCGGACTGGAGAACACAGGAATGACCCAGCCCTCAGACTTGCGTGTGCGGCAAGAGTCACATCGCCTCGGACTGGAGAATACATGAATGACCCAAGTCCTCAGACTTGTGTGTGCGGCAAGGGTCACAGCGCCTCGGACTGGAGAATACATGAATGACCAAAGCACTCAGACTTGCGTGTGCGGCAAGGGTCACAGCGCCTCAGACGGGAGAATACATGAATGACCCAGCCCCCAGACTTGCGTGTGCGGCAAGGATCACAGCGCCTCGGACTGGAGAACACATGAATGACCCAGCCCTCAGACTTGCGTGTGCGGCAAGGGTCTCAGCGCCTCGGACTGGAGAAAACATGAATGACCAAGCCCTCAGACTTGCGTGTGCGGCAAGGGTCTCAGCGCATGGACTGGAGAACACAGAAATGACCCAGCCCTCAGACTTGCGTGTGCGGCAAGGGTCACAGCGCCTCAGACTGGAGAATACATGAATTACCCAGCCCTCAGACTTGCGTGTGCGGCAAAGGTCAGAGCGCCACAGACTGGAGAATACATGAATGTGTCAGCCCTCAGACTTGCGTGTGCGGCAAGGGTCACAGCGCCTCAGACTGGAGAATACATGAATGACCCAGCCCTCAGACTTGCGTGTGCGGAAAGGGTCACAGCGCCTCAGACTGGAGAACACGTGAATGACCCAGCCCTCAGACTTGCGTGTGCGGCAAGGGTCACATCGCCTCGGACTGGAGAATACATGAATGACCCAGCCCTCAGACTTGCATGTGTGGCAAGGATCACAGCGCCTCGGACTGGAGAACACATGAATGACCCAGCCCTCAGATTTGCGTGTGCGGCAAGGGTCTCAGCGCCTCGGACTGGAGAACACATGAATGACCCAGCCCTCAGACTTGCATGTGCGGCAAGGGTCTCAGCGCCTCGGACTGGAGAATACATGAATGACCCAAGCCCTCAGACTTGCGTGTGCGCCAAGGGTCACAGCGCCTCGGACTGTAGAACACATGAATGACCCAGCCCTCAGACTTGCGTGTGCGGCAAGGGTCTCAGCGCCTCAGACTGGAGAATACATGAATGACACAGCCCTCAGACTTGCGTGTGCGGCAAGGGTCTCAGCGCCTCGGACTGGAGAAAACATGAATGACCAAGCCCTCAGACTTGCGTGTGCGGCAAGGGTCTCAGCGAATGGACTGGAGAACACAGAAATGACCCAGCCCTCAGACTTGCGTGTGCGGCAAGGGTCACAGCGCCTCAGACTGGAGAACACATGAATGACCCAAGCCCCCAGACTTGCGTGTGCGGCAAGGGTCACAGAGCCTTGGACTGGAGAATACATGAATGACCCAAGCCCTCAGACTTGCGAGTGGGGCAAGGGTCACAGCGCCTCAGACTGGAGAATACATCAATGACCCAGCCCTCAGACTTGCGTGTGCGGCAAGGGTCACAGCGCCTCAGACTGGAGAATACATGAATGACCCAGCCCTCAGACTTGCCTGTGCGGCAAGGGTCACAGCGCCTAGACGGGAGAATACGTGAATGACCCAGCCCTCAGACTTGCGTGTGCGGCAATGGTCACAGCGCCTCAGACGGGAGAATACATGAATGACCCAGCCCTCAGACTTGCGTGTGCGGCAAGGGTCACTGCGCCTCAGACTGGAGAATACATGAATGACCCAGCCCTCAGACTTGCGTGTGCGGCAAGGGTCACAGCGCCTCAGACTGGAGAACACGTGAATGACCCAGCCCTCAGACTTGCGTGTGCGGCAAGAGTCACAGCGCCTCAGACTGGAGAATACATGAATGACCCAGCCCTCAGACTTGCGTGTGCGGCAAGGGTCACAGCGCCTCAGACAGGAGAACACGTGAATGACCCAGCCCTCAGACTTGCGTGTGCGGAAAGGGTCACAGCGCCTCAGACTGGAGAACACGTGAATGACCCAGCCCTCAGACTTGCGTGTGCGGCAAGGGTCACAGCGCCTCAGACTGGAGAATACATGAATGACCCAGCCCTCAGACTTGCATGTGCGGCAAGGGTCACAGCGCCTCAGACTGGAGAACACATGAATGACCCAGCCCTCAGACTTGCGTGTGCGGCAAGGGTCACAGCGCCTCAGACTGGAGAACACATGAATGACCCAGACCTCAAGCTTGCGTGTGCGGCAAGGGTCACAGCGCCTCAGACTGGAGAATACATGAATGACCCAGCCCTCAGACTTGCGTGTGTGGCAAGGGTCACAGCGCCTCGGACTGGAGAATACATGAATGACCCAGCCGTCAGACTTGCGTGTGCAGCAAGGATCACAGCGCCTCGGACTGGAGAACACATGAATGACCCAGCCCTCAGACTTGCGTGTGCGGCAAGGGTCTCAGCGCCTCGGACTGGAGAACACAGGAATGACCCAGCCCTCAGACTTGCGTGTGCGGCAAGAGTCACATCGCCTCGGACTGGAGAATACATGAATGACCCAAGCCCTCAGACTTGTGTGTGCGGCAAGGGTCACAGCGCCTCGGACTGGAGAATACATGAATGACCAAAGCACTCAGACTTGCGTGTGCGGCAAGGGTCACAGCACCTCAGACGGGAGAATACATGAATGACCCAGCCCTCAGACTTGCGTGTGCGGCAAGGATCACAGCGCCTCGGACTGGAGAACACATGAATGACCCAGCCCTCAGACTTGCGTGTGCGGCAAGGGTCTCAGCGCCTCGGACTGGAGAAAACATGAATGACCAAGCCCTCAGACTTGCGTGTGCGGCAAGGGTCTCAGCGCATGGACTGGAGAACACAGAAATGACCCAGCCCTCAGACTTGCGTGTGCGGCAAGGGTCACAGCGCCTCAGACTGGAAAACACATGAATGACCCAAGCCCCATGACTTGCGTGTGCGGCAAGGGTCACAGAGCCTTGGACTGGAGAATACATGAATGACCCAAGCCCTCAGACTTGCGAGTGGGGCAAGGGTCACAGCGCCTCAGACTGGAGAATACATGAAAGACCCAGCCCTCAGACTTGCGTGTGCGGCAAGGGTCACAGCGCCTCAGACTGGAGAATACATGAATGACCCAGCCCTCAGACTTGCCTGCGCGGCAAGGGTCACAGCGCCTAGACGGGAGAATACGTGAATGACCCAGCCCTCAGACTTGCGTATGCAGCAATGGTCACAGCGCCTCAGACGGGAGAATACATGAATGACCCAGCCCTCAGACTTGCGTGTGCGGCAAGGGTCACTGCGCCTCAGACTGGAGAATACATGAATGACCCAGCCCTCAGACTTGCGTGTGCGGCAAGGGTCACAGCGCCTCAGACTGGAGAACACGTGAATGACCCAGCCCTCAGACTTGCGTGTGCGGCAAGGGTCACATCGCCTCTGACTGGAGAATAAATGAATGACCCAGCCCTCAGACTTGCATGTGTGGCAAGGATCACAGCTCCTCAGACTGGAGAACACATGAATGACCCAGCCCTCAGATTTGCGTGTGCGGCAAGGGTATCAGCGCCTCGGACTGGAGAACACATGAATGACCCAGCCCTCAGACTTGCATGTGCGGCAAGGGTCTCAGCGCCTCGGACTGGAGAATACATGAATGACCCAAGCCCTCAGACTTGCGTGTGCGCCAAGGGTCACAGCGCCTCGGACTGTAGAACACATGAATGACCCGGCCCTCAGACTTGCGTGTGCGGCAAGGGTCTCAGCGCCTCAGACTGGAGAATACATGAATGACCCAAGCCCTCAGACTTGCGAGTGCGGCAAGGGTCACAGCGCCTCAGACTGGAGAACACATGAATGACCCAGCCCTCAGACTTGCGTGTGCGGCAAGGGTCTCAGCGCCTCGGACTGGAGAACACATGAATGACCCAGCCCCTCAGACTTGCGTGTGCGGCAAGGGTCCCAGCGCCTCAGACTGGAGAATACATGAATGACCCAAGCCCTCAGACTTGCGAGTGCGGCAAGGGTCACAGCGCCTCAGACTGGAGAACACTTGAATCACCCAGCCCTCAGACTTGCGTGTGGGGCAACGGTCACAGCGCCTCAGACTGGAGAATACATGAATGACCGAGCCCTCAGACTTGCGTGTGCGGCAAGGGTCCCAGCGCCTCAGACTGGAGAATACATGAATGACCCAGCCCTCAGACTTGCGTGTGCGGAAAGGGTCACAGCGCCTCAGACTGGAGAATACATGAATGACCCAGCCCTCAGACTTGCATGTGAGGCACGGGTCACAGTGCCTCAGACTGGAGAATACATGAATGACCCAGCCCTCAGATTTGCGTGTGCGGCAAGGGTCACAGCACCTCAGACGGGAGAATACGTTAATGACCGAGCCCTCAGACTTGCGTGTGCGGCAAGGGTCACAGCGCCTCTGACTGGAGAACACATAAATGACCCAGCCCTCAGACTTCCATGTGCGGCAAGGGTCACAGCGCCTCAGACTGGAGAATACATGAATGACCCAGCCCTCAGACTTGCGTGTGCGGCAAGGGTCACAGCGCCTCAGACAGGAGAACACGTGAATGACCCAGCCCTCAGACTTGCGTGTGCGGAAAGGGTCACAGCGCCTCAGACTGGAGAACACGTGAATAACCCAGCCCTCAGACTTGCGTGTGCGGCAAGGGTCACAGCGCCTCAGACTGGAGAACACATGAATGACCCAGCCCTCAGACTTGCATGTGCGGCAAGGGTCACAGCGCCTCAGACTGGAAAATACATGAATGCCCAGCCCTCAGACTTGCCTGCGCGGCAAGGGTCACAGCGCCTAGACGGGAGAATACGTGAATGACCCAGCCCTCAGACTTGCGTGTGCAGCAATGGTCACAGCGCCTCAGACGGGAGAATACATGAATGACCCAGCCCTCAGACTTGCGTGTGCGGCAAGGGTCACTGCGCCTCAGACTGGAGAATACATGAATGACCCAGCCCTCAGACTTGCGTGTGCGGCAAGGGTCACAGCGCCTCAGACTGGAGAACACGTGAATGACCCAGCCCTCAGACTTGCGTGTGCGGCAAGGGTCACATCGCCTCTGACTGGAGAATAAATGAATGACCCAGCCCTCAGACTTGCATGTGTGGCAAGGATCACAGCTCCTCAGACTGGAGAACACATGAATGACCCAGCCCTCAGATTTGCGTGTGCGGCAAGGGTATCAGCGCCTCGGACTGGAGAACACATGAATGACCCAGCCCTCAGACTTGCATGTGCGGCAAGGGTCTCAGCGCCTCGGACTGGAGAATACATGAATGACCCAAGCCCTCAGACTTGCGTGTGCGCCAAGGGTCACAGCGCCTCGGACTGTAGAACACATGAATGACCCGGCCCTCAGACTTGCGTGTGCGGCAAGGGTCTCAGCGCCTCAGACTGGAGAATACATGAATGACCCAAGCCCTCAGACTTGCGAGTGCGGCAAGGGTCACAGCGCCTCAGACTGGAGAACACATGAATGACCCAGCCCTCAGACTTGCGTGTGCGGCAAGGGTCTCAGCGCCTCGGACTGGAGAACACATGAATGACCCAGCCCTCAGACTTGCGTGTGCGGCAAGGGTCCCAGCGCCTCAGACTGGAGAATACATGAATGACCCAAGCCCTCAGACTTGCGAGTGCGGCAAGGGTCACAGCGCCTCAGACTGGAGAACACTTGAATCACCCAGCCCTCAGACTTGCGTGTGGGGCAACGGTCTTAGTGCCTCAGACTGGAGAATACATGAATGACCCAGCCCTCAGACTTGCGTGTGCGGCAAGGGTCCCAGCGCCTCAGACTGGAGAATACATGAATGACCCAGCCCTCAGACTTGCGTGTGCGGAAAGGGTCACAGCGCCTCAGACTGGAGAATACATGAATGACCCAGCCCTCAGACTTGCATGTGAGGCACGGGTCACAGTGCCTCAGACTGGAGAATACATGAATGACCCAGCCCTCAGATTTGCATGTGCGGCAAGGGTCACAGCACCTCAGACGGGAGAATACGTTAATGACCGAGCCCTCAGACTTGCGTGTGCGGCAAGGGTCACAGCGCCTCAGACTGAAGAACACATAAATGACCCAGCCCTCAGACTTCCATGTGCGGCAAGGGTCACAGCACCTCAGACTGGAGAATACATGAATGACCCAGCCCTCAGACTTGCGTGTGCGGCAAGGGTCACAGCGCCTCAGACAGGAGAACACGTGAATGACCCAGTCCTCAGACTTGCGTGTGCGGAAAGGGTCACAGCGCCTCAGACTGGAGAACACGTGAATAACCCAGCCCTCAGACTTGCGTGTGCGGCAAGGGTCACAGCGCCTCAGACTGGAGAACACATGAATGACCCAGCCCTCAGACTTGCATGTGCGGCAAGGGTCACAGCGCCTCAGACTGGAGAACACATGAATGACCCAGCCCTCAGACTTGCGTGTGCGGCAAGGGTCACAGCGCTCAGACTGGAGAACACTTGAATGACCCAGACCTCAGACTTGCGTGTGTGGCAAGGGTCACATCACCTCAGACTGGAGAATACATGAATGACCCAGCCCTCAGACTTGCGTGTGCGGCAAGGGTCACAGCGCCTCGTACTGGAGAATACATGAATGACCCAGCCGTCAGACTTGCGTGTGCGGCAAGGATCACAGCGCCTCAGACTGGAGAACACATGAATGACCCAGCCCTCAGACTTGCGTGTGCGGCAAGAGTCACATCGCCTCGGACTGGAGAATACATGAATGACCCAAGCCCTCAGACTTGTGTGTGCGGCAAGCGTCACAGCGCCTCGGACTGGAGAATACATGAATGACCAAAGCACTCAGACTTGCGTGTGCGGCAAGGGTCACAGCGCCTCAGACGGGAGAATACATGAATGACCCAGCCCTCAGACTTGCGTGTGCGGCAAGGATCACAGCGCCTCGGACTGGAGAACACATGAATGACCCAGCCCTCAGACTTGCGTGTGCGGCAAGGGTCTCAGCGCCTCGGACGGGAGAACACATGAATGACCAAGCCCTCAGACTTGCGTGTGCGGCAAGGGTCTCAGCGCATGGACTGGAGAACACATAAATGACCCAGCCCTCAGACTTGCGTGTGCGGCAAGGGTCACAGCGCCTCAGACTGGAGAACACATGAATGACCCAAGCCCCCAGACTTGCGTGTGCAGCAAGGGTCACAGAGCCTTGGACTGGAGAATACATGAATGACCCAAGCCCTCAGACTTGCGTGTGTAGCAAGGGTCACAGCACCTCGGACTGGAGAATACATGAATGACCCAAGCCTTCAGACTTGCGAGTGGGGCAAGGGTCACAGCGCCTCAGACTGGAGAATACATGAATGACCCAGCCCTCAGACTTGCGTGTGCGGCAAGGGTCACAGCGCCTCAGACTGGAGAATACATGAATGACCCAGCCCTCAGACTTGCCTGCGCGGCAAGGGTCACAGCGCCTAGACGGGAGAATACGTGAATGACCCAGCCCTCAGACTTGCGTGTGCGGCAATGGTCACAGCACCTCAGACGGGAGAATACATGAATGACCCAGCCCTCAGACTTGCGTGTGCGGCAAGGGTCACTGCGCCTCAGACTGGAGAATACATGAATGACCCAGCCCTCAGACTTGCGTGTGCGGCAAGGGTCACAGCGCCTCAGACTGGAGAACACGTGAATGACCGAGCCCTCAGACTTGCGTATGCGGCAAGGGTCACAGCGCCTCATACTGGAGAACACATGAATGACCCAGCCCTCAGACTTGCTTGTGCGGCAAGGGTCACAGCGCCTCAGACTGGAGAACACATGAATTACCTAGCCCTCAGACTTGCATGTGCGGCAAGGGTCAGAGCGCTACAGACTGGAGAATACATGAATGACCCAGCCCTCAGACTTGCGTGTGCGGCAAGGGTCACAGTGCCTCAGACTGGAGAATACATGAATGACCCAGCCCTCAGACTTGCATGTGTGGCAAGGGTCACAGTGCCTCGGACTGGAGAATACATGAATGACCCAGCCTTCAGACTTGCGTGTGTGGCAAGGATCACAGCGCCTCGGACTGGAGAACACATGAATGACCCAGCCCTCAGACTTGCATGTGCGGCAAGGGTCTCAGTGCCTCGGACTGGAGAACAGATGAATGACCCAGCCCTCAGACATGCGTGTGCAGCAAGAGTCATATCGCCTCGGACTGGAGAATACATGAATGACCCAAACCCTCAGACTTGCATGTGCGGCAAGGGTCACAGCGCCTCGGACTGGAGAACACATGAATGACCCAGCCCTCAGACTTGCGTGTGCGGCAAGGGTCTCAGCGCCTCGGACTGGAGAATACATGAATGACCCAAGTCCTCAGACTTGCGTGTGCGGCAAGGGTCACAGCGCCTCGGACTGGAGAATACATGAATGACCCAAGCCCTCGGACTTGCGTGTGCGGCAAGGGTCACAGCGCCTCAGACTGGAGAACACATGAATGACCCAGCCCTCAGACTTGCGTGTGCGGCAAGGGTCCCAGCGCCTCAGACTGGAGAATACATGAATGACCCAAGCCCTCAGACTTGCGAGTGTGGCAAGGGTCACAGCGCCTCAGACTGGAGAACACATGAATGACCCAGCCCTCAGACTTGCGTGTGCAGCAAGGGTCTCAGCGCCTCGGACTGGAGAATACATGAATGACCCAAGTCCTCAGACATGCGTGTGCGGCAAGGGTCACAGCGCCTCGGACTGGAGAATACATGAATGACCTAAGCCCTCAGACTTGCGTGTGCGGCAAGGGTCCCAGTGCCTCAGACTGGAGAACACATGAATGACCCAGCCCTCAGACTTGCGTGTGCGGCATGGGTCCCAGCGCCTCAGACTGGAGAATACATGAATGACCCAAGCCCTCAGACTTGTGAGTGTGGCAAGGGTCACAGCGCCTCAGACTGGAGAACACATGAATGACCCAGCCCTCAGACTTGCGTGTGCGGCAAGGGTCCCGGCGCCTCGGACTGGAGAATACATGAATGACCCAAGTCGTCAGACTTGCGTGTGCGGCAAGGGTCCCAGCGCCTCAGACTGGAGAATACATGAATGACCGAGCCCTCAGACTTGCCTGTGCGGCAAGGGTCCCAGCGCCTCAGACTGGAGAATACATGAATGACCCAGCCCTCAGACTTGCGTGTGCGGCAAGGGTCACAGTGCCTCAGACTGGAGAATACATGAATGACCCAGCCCTCAGACTTGCATGTGCGGCAAGGGTCACAGCGCATCGGACTGGAGAATACATGAATGACCAAGCCCTCAGACTTGCGTGTGCGGCAAGGATCACAGCGCCTCGGACTGGAGAACACATGAATGACCCAGCCCTCAGACTTGCGTGTGCGGCAAGGGTCTCAGCGCCTCGGACTATAGAACCCATGAACGACCCAGCCCTCAGACTTGCGTGTGCGGCAAGGGTCTCAGCGCCTCGGACTGGAGAATACATGAATGACCCAAGCCCTCAGACTTGCGTGTGCGGCAAGGGTCACAGCACCTCGGACTGGAGAATACATTAATGATCCAAGCCCTCAGATATTTGGGGTTGAGGTTGGTAATAGTTCAATAGGCAGGAATCAGTTACATTAATCAGCCCTTATATTTATAGCTATGTCGCAGCTCCGCCTATGTATAACATCTCAGTGGCTTTCTTCAGAAGCTCCAACCTTCATGCAGTGGCGAGCAAGATTGTTAGCCATTCATAGGCTTGAATTTTCTGCTTTCTCGTGTAAAGGGGAGAGAAGGCGACAACTGGCAACCAGGATTTGGGCGCCGGTGATTGAATGGGTCAGTTAATGGAATTCCAATATTTTTTCCGTACTACTGTCTTCTTCATCTCTTTTTGTTGTTTTGTTTATTTTCTTGTGTACCGCTTTCCTTAGTCAATTTCTAGGAATGCTTTGCTGTACCGAAGGCTTATATTCTAAAATAATGTTGTTCTTTAATCTGTATTAATAACCAACTCTGCTGTGTAAGAGTGAATCTGTAATGTCAAATGTTTTGTCTCAATAACATTTTTTTTTTTTAAAGAATGACTCAGCCCTCAGACTTGCGTGTGCAGCAAGGGTCAAAGCGCCTCGGACTGGAGAACACATGAATGACCCAAGCCCTCAGACTTGTGTGTGCGGCAAGGGTCACAGCGCCTCGGACTGGAGAATACATGAATGACCCAAGCCCTCAGACTTGCGTGTGCGGCAAGGGTCACAGCGCCTCGGACTGGAGAATACATGAATGACCCAAGCCCTCAGACTTGCGTGTGGGGCAAGGTCACAGCGCCTCAGACTGGAGAATACATGAATGACCCAAGCCCTCAGACTTGCGTGTGCAGCTAGGGTCACAGCGCCTCGGACTGGAGAATACATGAATGACCCAAGCCCTCAGACTTGCGTGTGCGGCAAGGGTCACAGCGCCTCAGACTGGAGAATACATGAATGACCCAAGCCCTCAGACTTGCGTGTGCAGCAAGGGTCACAGCGCCTCGGACTGGAGAATACATGAATGACCCAAGCCCTCAGACTTGTGAGTGCGGCAAGAGTCACAGAGCCTCAGACTGGAGAATACATTAATGATGCAAGCCCTCAGACTTGCGTGTGCGGCAAGGGTCACAGCGCCTCAGACTGGAGAATACATGAATGACCCATCCCTCAGACCTGCGTGTACGGCAAGGGTCCCAGCGCCTCAGACTGGAGAATACATGAATGACCCAGCCCTCAGACTTGCGTGTGCGGCAAGGGTCCCAGCACCTCAGACTGGAGAATACATGAATGACCCAGCCCTCAGATTTGTGTGTGCGGCAAGGGTCCCAGCACCTCAGACGGGAGAATACGTTAATGACCGAGCCCTCAGACATGCATGTGCGGCAAGGGTCTCAGCGCCTCAGACTGGTGAACACATAAATGACCCAGCCCTCAGACTTGCGTGTGCGGCAAGGGTCACAGCGCCTCAGACTGGAGAATACATGAATGACCCAGCCCTCAGACTTGCGTGTGCGGCAAGGGTCACAGCGCCTCAGACTGGAGAACACGTGAATGACCCAGCCCTCAGACTTGCGTGTGCGGCAAGGGTCACAGCGCCTTAGACTGGAGAACACATGAATGACCCAGCCCTCAGACTTGCATGTGCGGCAAGGGTCACAGCGCCTCAGACTGGAGAACACATGAATGACCCAGCCCTCAGACTTGCGTGTGCGGCAAGGGTCACAGCGCCTCAGACTGGAGAACACATGAATGACCCAGCCCTCAGACTTGTGTGTGCGGCAAGGGTCACAGCGCCTCAGACTGGAGAATACATGAATGACCCAGCCCTAAGACTTGCGTGTTTGGCAAGGGTCACAGTGCCTCAGACTGGAGAATACATGAATGACCCAGCCCTCAGACTTGCGTGTGCGGCAAGGGTCATAGCGCCTCGGACTGGAGAATACATGAATGACCCAGCCGTCAGACTTGCGTGTGCGGCAAGGATCACAGCGCCTCGGACTGGAGAACACATGAATGATCCAGCCCTCAGACTTGCGTGTGCGGCAAGGGTCTCAGCGCCTCGGACTGGAGAACACATGAATGACCCAGCCCTCAGACTTGCGTGTGCCGCAAGGGTCTCAGCGCCTCGGACTGGAGAACACATGAATGACCCAGCCCTCAGACTTGCGTGTGCGGCAAGAGTCACATCGCCTCGGACTGGAGAATACATAAATGACCCAAGCCCTCAGACTTGTGTATGCGGCAAGGGTCACAGCGCCTCGGACTGGAGAATACATGAATGACCAAAGCACTCAGATTTGCGTGTGCGGCAAGGGTCACAGCGCCTCAGACGGGAGAATACATGAATGACCCAGCCCTCAGACTTGCGTGTGCGGCAAGGATCACAGCGCCTCGGACTGGAGAACACATGAATGACCCAGCCCTCGGACTTGCGTGTGCGGCAAGGGTCTCAGCGCCTCGGACTGGAGAACACATAAATGACCCAGCCCTCAGACTTGCATGTGCGGCAAGGGTCACAGTGCCTCAGACTGGAGAACACATGAATGACCCAAGCCCTCAGACTTGCGTGTGCGGCAAGGGTCACAGAGCCTTGGACTGGAGAATACATGAATGACCCAAGCCCTCAGACTTGCGTGTGTGGCAAGGGTCACAGCGCCTCGGACTGGAGAATACATGAATGACCCAAGCCCTCAGACTTGCGAGTGGGGCAAGGGTCACAGCGCCTCAGACTAGAGAATACATGAATGACCCAGCCCTCAGACTTGAGTGTGCGGCAAGGGTCACAGCGCCTCAGACTGGAGAATACATGAATGACCCAGCCCTCAGACTTGCCTGCGCGGCAAGGGTCACAGCGCCTAGACGGGAGAATACGTGAATGACCCAGCCATCAGACTTGTGTGTGCGGCAATGGTCACAGCGCCTCAGACGGGAGAATACATGAATGACCCAGCCCTCAGACTTGCGTGTGCGGCAAGGGTCACTGCGCCTCAGACTGGAGAATACATGAATGACCCAGCAATCAGACTTGCGTGTGAGGCAAGGGTCACAGCGCCTCAGACTGGAGAAGACGTGAATGACCGAGCCCTCAGACTTGCGTATGCGGCAAGGGTCAAAGCGCCTCAGACTGGAGAACACATGAATGACCCAGCCCTCAGACTTGCGTGTGCGGCAAGGGTCACAGCGCCTCAGACTGGAGAACACATGAATTACCCAGCCCTCAGACTTGCGTGTGCGGCAAGGGTCAGAGCGCTACAGACTGGAGAATACATGAATGTGTCGGCCCTCAGACTTGCGTGTGCAGAAAGGGTCACAGCGCCTCGGACTAAGAATACATGAATGACCCAGCCCTCAGACTTGCGTGTGTGGCAAGGATCACAGCGCCCCGGACTGGAGAACACATGAATGACCCAGCCCTCAGACTTGCAATATGCGGCAAGGGTCTCAGTGCCTTGGACTGGAGAACAGATGAATGACCCAGCCCTCAGACGTGCGTGTGCAGCAAGAGTCATATCGCCTCGGACTGGAGAATACATGAATGACCCAAACCCTCAGACTTGCGTGTGCGGCAAGGGTCAGAGCGCCTCGGACTGGAGAACACATGAATGACCCAGCCCTCAGACTTGCGTGTGCGGCAATGGTCTCAGCGCCTCGGACTGGAGAATACATGAATGACCCAAGTCCTCAGACTTGCGTGTGCGGCAAGGGTCCCAGCGCCTCAGACTGGAGAATACATGAATGACCCAAGCCCTCAGACTTGCGAGTGTGGCAATGGTCACAGCGCCTCAGACTGGAGAACACATGAATGACCCAGCCCTCAGACTTGCGTGTGCGGCAAGGGTCACATCGCCTCAGACTGGAGAATACATGAATGACCCATCCCTCAGACCTGCATGTACGGCAAGGGTCCCAGCGCCTCAGACTGGAGAATACATGAATGACCCAGCCCTCAGACTTGCGTGTGCGGCAAGGGTCCCAGCACCTCAGACTGGAGAATACATGAATGACCCAGCCCTCAGATTTGTGTGTGCGGCAAGGGTCACAGCACCTCAGACGGGAGAATACGTTAATGACCGAGCCCTCAGACATGCGTGTGCGGCAAGGGTCTCAGCGCCTCAGACTGGTGAACACATAAATGACCCAGCCCTCAGACTTGCGTGTGCGGCAAGGGTCACAGCGCCTCAGACTGGAGAATACATGAATGACCCAGCCCTCAGACTTGCGTGTGCGGCAAGGGTCATAGCGCCTCAGACGGGAGAACACATGAATGACCCAGCCCTCAGACTTGCGTGTGCGGCAAGGGTCAAAGAGCCTTGGACTGGAGAATACATGAATGACCCAAGCCCTCAGACTTGCGTGTGTGGCAAGGGTCACAGCGCCTCGGACTGGAGAATACATGAATGACCCAAGCCCTCAGACTTGCGAGTGGGGCAAGGGTCACAGCGCCTCAGACTAGAGAATACATGAATGACCCAGCCCTCAGACTTGAGTGTGCGGCAAGGGTCACAGCGCCTCAGACTGGAGAATACACGAATGACCCAGCCCTCAGACTTGCCTGCGCGGCAAGGGTCACAGCGCCTAGACGGGAGAATACGTGAATGACCCAGCCATCAGACTTGTGTGTGCGGCAATGGTCACAGCGCCTCAGACTGGAGAATACATGAATGACCCAGCAATCAGACTTGCGTGTGAGGCAAGGGTCACAGCGCCTAGACGGGAGAATACATGAATGACCCAGCCCTCAGACTTGCGTGTGCGGCAAGGGTCACTGCGCCTCAGACTGGAGAATACATGAATGACCCAGCAATCAGACTTGCGTGTGAGGCAAGGGTCACAGCGCCTCAGACTGGAGAAGACGTGAATGACCGAGCCCTCAGACTTGCGTATGCGGCAAGGGTCAAAGCGCCTCAGACTGGAGAACACATGAATGACCCAGCCCTCAGACTTGCGTGTGCGGCAGGGGTCACAGCGCCTCAGACTGGAGAACACATGAATTACCCAGCCCTCAGACTTGCGTGTGCGGCAAGGGTCAGAGCGCTACAGACTGGAGAATACATGAATGTGTCGGCCCTCAGACTTGCGTGTGCAGAAAGGGTCACAGCGCCTCGGACTAAGAATACATGAATGACCCAGCCCTCAGACTTGCGTGTGTGGCAAGGATCACAGCGCCCCGGACTGGAGAACACATGAATGACCCAGCCCTCAGACTTGCATGTGCGGCAAGGGTCTCAGTGCCTTGGACTGGAGAACAGATGAATGACCCAGCCCTCAGACGTGCGTGTGCAGCAAGAGTCATATCGCCTCGGACTGGAGAATACATGAATGACCCAAACCCTCAGACTTGCGTGTGCGGCAAGGGTCAGAGCGCCTCGGACTGGAGAATACATGAATGACCCATCCCTCAGACCTGCATGTACGGCAAGGGTCCCAGCGCCTCAGACTGGAGAATACATGAATGACCCAGCCCTCAGACTTGCGTGTGCGGCAAGGGTCCCAGCACCTCAGACTGGAGAATACATGAATGACCCAGCCCTCAGATTTGTGTGTGCGGCAAGGGTCACAGCACCTCAGACGGGAGAATACGTTAATGACCGAGCCCTCAGACATGCGTGTGCGGCAAGGGTCTCAGCGCCTCAGACTGGTGAACACATAAATGACCCAGCCCTCAGACTTGCGTGTGCGGCAAGGGTCACAGCGCCTCAGACTGGAGAATACATGAATGACCCAGCCCTCAGACTTGCGTGTGCGGCAAGGGTCATAGCGCCTCAGACGGGAGAACACATGAATGACCCAGCCCTCAGACTTGCGTGTGCGGCAAGGGTCAAAGAGCCTTGGACTGGAGAATACATGAATGACCCAAGCCCTCAGACTTGCGAGTGGGGCAAGGGTCACAGCGCCTCAGACTAGAGAATACATGAATGACCCAGCCCTCAGACTTGAGTGTGCGGCAAGGGTCACAGCGCCTCAGACTGGAGAATACACGAATGACCCAGCCCTCAGACTTGCCTGCGCGGCAAGGGTCACAGCGCCTAGACGGGAGAATACGTGAATGACCCAGCCATCAGACTTGTGTGTGCGGCAATGGTCACAGCGCCTCAGACGGGAGAATACATGAATGACCCAGCCCTCAGACTTGCGTGTGCGGCAAGGGTCACTGCGCCTCAGACTGGAGAATACATGAATGACCCAGCAATCAGACTTGCGTGTGAGGCAAGGGTCACAGCGCCTCAGACTGGAGAAGACGTGAATGACCGAGCCCTCAGACTTGCGTATGCGGCAAGGGTCAAAGCGCCTCAGACTGGAGAACACATGAATGACCCAGCCCTCAGACTTGCGTGTGCGGCAAGGGTCACAGCGCCTCAGACTGGAGAACACATGAATTACCCAGCCCTCAGACTTGCGTGTGCGGCAAGGGTCAGAGCGCTACAGACTGGAGAATACATGAATGTGTCGGCCCTCAGACTTGCGTGTGCAGAAAGGGTCACAGCGCCTCGGACTAAGAATACATGAATGACCCAGCCCTCAGACTTGCGTGTGTGGCAAGGATCACAGCGCCCCGGACTGGAGAACACATGAATGACCCAGCCCTCAGACTTGCATGTGCGGCAAGGGTCTCAGTGCCTTGGACTGGAGAACAGATGAATGACCCAGCCCTCAGACGTGCGTGTGCAGCAAGAGTCATATCGCCTCGGACTGGAGAATACATGAATGACCCAAACCCTCAGACTTGCGTGTGCGGCAAGGGTCAGAGCGCCTCGGACTGGAGAACACATGAATGACCCAGCCCTCAGACTTGCGTGTGCGGCAATGGTCTCAGCGCCTCGGACTGGAGAATACATGAATGACCCAAGTCCTCAGACTTGCGTGTGCGGCAAGGGTCACAGCGCCTTGGACTGGAGAATACATGAATGACCCAAGCCCTCAGACTCGCGTGTGCGGCAAGGGTCACAGCGCCTCGGACTGGAGAACACATGAATGACCCAGCCCTCAGACTTGCGTGTGCGGCAAGGGTCCCAGCGCCTCAGACTGGAGAATACATGAATGACCCAAGCCCTCAGACTTGCGAGTGTGGCAATGGTCACAGCGCCTCAGACTGGAGAACACATGAATGACCCAGCCCTCAGACTTGCGTGTGCGGCAAGGGTCTCAGCACCTCGGACTGGAGAATACATGAATGACCCAAGTCCTCAGACTTGCGTGTGCGGCAAGGGTCACAGCGCCTCGGACTGGAGAATACATGAATGACCCAAGCCCGCAGACTTGCGTGTGCGGCAAGGGTCCCAGCGCCTTAGACTGGAGAACACATGAATGACCCAGCCCTCAGACTTGCCTGTGCGGCAAGGGTCCCAGCGCCTCAGACTGGAGAATACATAAATGACCCAGCCCTCAGACTTGCGTGTGCGGCAAGGGTCACAGTGCCTCAGACTGGAGAATACATGAATGACCCAGCCCTCAGACTTGCATGTGCGGCAAGGGTCACAGCGCATCGGACTGGAGAATACATGAATGACCCAGCCCTCAGACTTGCGTGTGCGGCAAGGATCACAGCGCCTCGGACTGGAGAACACATGAATGACCCTGCCCTCAGACTTGCGTGTGCGGCAAGGGTCTCAGCGCCTCGGACTATAGAACCCATGAATGACCCAGCCCTCAGACTTGCGTGTGCGGCAAGGGTCTCAGCGCCTCGGACTGGAGAATACATGAATGAGCCAAGCCCTCAGACTTGCGTGTGCGGCAAGGGTCACAGCACCTCGGACTGGAGAATACATCAATGACCCAAGCCCTCAGATATTTGGGGTTGGGGTTGGTAATAGTTCAATAGGCAGGAATCAGTTACATCAATCATCCCTTATATTTATAGCTATGTCGCAGCTCCGCCTATGTATAACATCTCAGTGGCTTTCTTCAGAAGCTCCAACCTTCATTCAGTGTCGAGCAAGATTGTTAGCCATTCATAGGCTTGAATTTTCTGCTTTCTCGTGTAAAGGGGGGTGAAGGCGACAACTGGCAACCAGGATTTGGGCGCCGGTGATTGAATGGGTCAGTTAATGGAATTCCAATATTTTTTCCGTACTACTGTCTTCTTTATCTCTTTTTGTTGTTTTGTTTATTTTCTTGTGTACCGCTTTCCTTAGTCTCAATTTCTAGGAATGCTTTGCTGTACCGAAGGCTTATATTCTAAAATATTGTTGTTATTTAATCTGTATTAATAACCAACTCTGCTGTGTAAGAGTGAATCTGTAATGTCAAATGTTTTGTCTCAATACATTTTTTTATTTTTTATTAAAAGAATGACTCAGCCCTCAGACTTGCGTGTGCGGCAAGGGTCACAGCGCCTCGGACTGGAGAACACATGAATGACCCAAGCCCTCAGACTTGCGTGTGCGGCAAGAGTCACAGCGCCTCGGACTGGAGAATACATGAATGACCCAAGCCCTCAGACTTGCGTGTGCGGCAAGGGTCACAGCGCCTCGGACTCGAGAATACATGAATGACTCAAGCCCTTAGACTTGCGTGTGGGGCAAGGGTCACAGCGCCTCGGACTGGAGAACACATGAATGACCCAGCCCTCGGACTTGCGTGTGCGGCAAGGGTCTCAGCGCCTCGGACTGGAGAACACATAAATGACCCAGCCCTCAGACTTGCGTGTGCGGCAAGGGTCACAGCGCCTCAGACTGGAGAATACATGAATGACCCATCCCTCAGACCTGCGTGTACGGCAAGGGTCCCAGCGCCTCAGACTGGAGAATACATGAATGACCCAGCCCTCAGACTTGCGTGTGCGGCAAGGGTCCCAGCACCTCAGACTGGAGATTACATGAATGACCCAGCCCTCAGATTTGTGTGTGCGGCAAGGGTCACAGCACCTCAGACGGGAGAATACGTTAATGACCGAGCCCTCAGACATGCGTGTGCGGCAAGGGTCTCAGCGCCTCAGACTGGTGAACACATAAATGACCCAGCCCTCAGACTTGCGTGTGCGGCAAGGGTCACAGCGCCTCAGACTGGAGAATACATGAATGACCCAGCCCTCAGACTTGCGTGTGCGGCAAGGGTCATAGCGCCTCAGACGGGAGAGCACATGAATGACCCAGCCCTCAGACTTGCGTGTGCGGAAAGGGTCACAGCGCCTCAGACTGGAGAACACGTGAATGACCCAGCCCTCAGACTTGCGTGTGCGGCAAGGGTCACAGCGCCTTAGACTGGAGAACACATGAATGACCCAGCCCTCAGACTTGCATGTGCGGCAAGGGTCACAGCGCCTCAGACTGGAGAACACATGAATGACCCAGCCCTCAGACTTGCGTGTGCGGCAAGGGTCACAGCGCCTCAGACTGGAGAACACATGAATGACCCAGCCCTCAGACTTGTGTGTGCGGCAAGGGTCACAGCGCCTCAGACTGGAGAATACATGAATGACCCAGCCCTAAGACTTGCGTGTTTGGCAAGGGTCACAGTGCCTCAGACTGGAGAATACATGAATGACCCAGCCCTCAGACTTGCGTGTGCGGCAAGGGTCACAGCGCCTCGGACTGGAGAATACATGAATGACCCAGCCGTCAGACTTGCGTGTGCGGCAAGGATCACAGCGCCTCGGACTGGAGAACACATGAATGATCCAGCCCTCAGACTTGCGTGTGCGGCAAGGGTCTCAGCGCCTCGGACTGGAGAACACACGAATGGCCAAGCCCTCAGACTTGCGTGTGCCGCAAGGGTCTCAGCGCCTCGGACTGGAGAACACATGAATGACCCAGCCCTCAGACTTGCGTGTGCGGCAAGAGTCACATCGCCTCGGACTGGAGAATACATAAATGACCCAAGCCCTCAGACTTGTGTATGCGGCAAGGGTCACAGCGCCTCGGACTGGAGAATACATGAATGACCAAAGCACTCAGATTTGCGTGTGCGGCAAGGGTCACAGCGCCTCAGACGGAAGAATACATGAATGACCCAGCCCTCAGACTTGCGTGTGCGGCAAGGATCACAGCGCCTCGGACTGGAGAACACATGAATGACCCAGCCCTCGGACTTGCGTGTGCGGCAAGGGTCTCAGCGCCTCGGACTGGAGAACACATAAATGACCCAGCCCTCAGACTTGCATGTGCGGCAAGGGTCACAGCGCCTCAGACTGGAGAACACATGAATGACCCAAGCCCTCAGACTTGCGTGTGCGGCAAGGGTCACAGAGCCTTGGACTGGAGAATACATGAATGACCCAAGCCCTCAGACTTGCGTGTGTGGCAAGGGTCACAGCGCCTCGGACTGGAGAATACATGAATGACCCAAGCCCTCAGACTTGCGAGTGGGGCAAGGGTCACAGCGCCTCAGACTAGAGAATACATGAATGACCCAGCCCTCAGACTTGAGTGTGCGGCAAGGGTCACAGCGCCTCAGACTGGAGAATACACGAATGACCCAGCCCTCAGACTTGCCTGCGCGGCAAGGGTCACAGCGCCTAGACGGGAGAATACGTGAATGACCCAGCCATCAGACTTGTGTGTGCGGCAATGGTCACAGCGCCTCAGACGGGAGAATACATGAATGACCCAGCCCTCAGACTTATGTGTGCGGCAAGGGTCACTGCGCCTCAGACTGGAGAATACATGAATGACCCAGCAATCAGACTTGCGTGTGAGGCAAGGGTCACAGCGCCTCAGACTGGAGAAGACGTGAATGACCGAGCCCTCAGACTTGCGTATGCGGCAAGGGTCAAAGCGCCTCAGACTGGAGAACTCATGAATGACCCAGCCCTCAGACTTGCGTGTGCGGCAAGGGTCACAGCGCCTCAGACTGGAGAACACATGAATTACCCAGCCCTCAGACTTGCGTGTGCGGCAAGGGTCAGAGCGCTACAGACTGGAGAATACATGAATGTGTCGGCCCTCAGACTTGCGTGTGCAGAAAGGGTCACAGCGCCTCGGACTAAGAATACATGAATGACCCAGCCCTCAGACTTGCGTGTGTGGCAAGGATCACAGCGCCCCGGACTGGAGAACACATGAATGACCCAGCCCTCAGACTTGCATGTGCGGCAAGGGTCTCAGTGCCTTGGACTGGAGAACAGATGAATGACCCAGCCCTCAGACGTGCGTGTGCAGCAAGAGTCATATCGCCTCGGACTGGAGAATACATGAATGACCCAAACCCTCAGACTTGCGTGTGCGGCAAGGGTCAGAGCGCCTCGGACTGGAGAACACATGAATGACCCAGCCCTCAGACTTGCGTGTGCGGCAATGGTCTCAGCGCCTCGGACTGGAGAATACATGAATGACCCAAGTCCTCAGACTTGCGTGTGCGGCAAGGGTCACAGCGCCTTATTTTTTTTATTTATTTATTTATTTTATCGATTTTTAGAGCGCGCAAATACCCGAAGGTGTCTCGGCGCTAAAGTTGCTGGACTCTCTGGCGGGAGGGTAAGATTTTAGGCTGAGAACAGCCAAGTTTTCAGATTCTTTCTGAAGTTGAGCAGGGTTGGAGCACATTTGATGTGGAGGGGTAGTGTGTTCCATAATTTGGCTGTGCCAACCGTGAAGCGTTTGTCTCCCCAGTTGACCCTCCTCGTGCGGGGGACTATTAGCAGGTGAGCCGAGGATGAGCGTAGTGTCCTAGGATGTTCAAGCGGGCGGAAGGCTTGTCTTAAGTATAGCGGTCCATGGTTGTGGATAGCCTTGTAAGCTATACATAACGCTTTAAATTTAATACGGCTCCTCAAAGGCAGCCAGTGTAGCTGTCGGATGTAAGGGGAGACAGGTGCAAATTTGGGAATAGATAGCAGGGTCCTAGCCGCTGCATTTTGCACTGTCTGCAATTTATTGAGGACCTTTTGTTGTGCATTGAGAAATAGGGCATTGCAGTAATCAGTTTTAGAGAAAACTAATGTACTGACTAAGGTTTTGCCTGCAGATGATGGTAGATAGGGAATAAGTTTTTTGATCCTTTTTAGAATGTAAAAAGAGGAGGAAACCACAGAATTGGCGTGCTGCTGAAATGACAGCTTGTTGTCAAAGACAACCCCCAGATTCCGCACTTTAGATACTGGTTCCGGAGGATGTCCCATCTGGTGAGGCCACCATTGTGGAGACCAGGACGGCTGTAGTCTCCCGAATGTCATCACCTCTGTCTTATCAGAGTTAAGCTTCAGACAGTTTGATGACATCCAGGAGCTTATCGCATTCATTCCGGATTGGAAGTTCGCAGCTACAGCGGAACCATCGTCGTATATGGACAACACCAACTGGGTATCGTCAGCGTATGTAGTGAGGAGGATTCCGTGAGATTTGATGACCCTCGCCAAGTCCGACACGTATATATTGAACAGTGTCGGGCTTAGCGAGGATCCCTGGGGTACACCACAAGTCAGAGAAAAGGTCTGGGAGGTGTATTGGCCCAGCTTCACAGATTGTGAGCGGTTGGACAAAAATGAGGCGAGAAGCTGCTTAGCTTTGCCTTTTATCCCTATAGCTGCGACACGGTCGATCAAGGTAACGTGATCGACCGTGTCGAAGGCGGCGGACAAGTCTAAGAGTATTAGGATTGCGGCTCCTCCATTGTCCATAGTGGACCGTATCTCGTCCGCAGCTTTTAGGAGCGCAGTCTCCGTGCCATGTCCCTGGCGGAACCCAAACTGGGTGTCATCCAGTAGGTTGTTGTTGTGAATAAAGGTTGACAACTGGAGATTCATGATCTTTTCAAAAATCTTAGCCGGGAATGGGAGGAATGCAATGGGCCTATAGCTGGCTGGCAGGGAAGGGTCTAGAGTGGGCTTTTTGATTAAAGGTTTGATAATGGCTTCCTTCCATACTGTGGGATAGGTGCCGGATGTAAACATCGCATTGCAGATAGTAGTTAGTGGAGGGGCAATGGTTTCTGAAATGCGGTTAAGAACGTTTGGAGGGCATGGGTCCAAAGGTGAGCCGGATTTGGTTTGGACGATCAAGGGCTGGATGGCTTCTACCGAGGTGTTTTCAAAGGCTACAAATTTCGGGGTTTTATCTGGGGTAGATGGTTTGGTAGAAGGTAGAGAAGGGTCAGGCGAAAAGGTGGAAAAAATAGCACTGACCTTGTCCTCAAAGAATTTGGCCAGTGCGTCTGCAAGGGCCTGAGATCCCTCTGACCGGGGTAGCAGAGGATTGGAGAGATATGTTACCACCTGGAATAGTTTCCCTGGAGAGTTTTTGGCCTCATTAATTTGCTTGGTGTAATAAGAGGTTTTTTCAGCAGTTAAGAGTTTTTTGTAATTGGAGAGGGCATTTTTGTAGGTCAGTTTGTCAGAGATATTGAAGTGGCGACGCCACTGCCTTTCTAGGTTTCTGCAATGTTGACGCTGTAATCTGAGAGATTCAGAAAACCAAGGGGCTGATGGTTGATTTCTATTCCGGTGAAATGTTCTTATGGGTGCTAGCTTGTTACATGCTTCGTTCAGATTGTTTAAGTAGGTATCCGAAGCTGCAGAGGGGTCCTGTTTAATTAGCCCCGGGCTGTCCTGTATCATCTGGGTCAGGTGATCAAGATTAATATTCTTCCAGTCTCTGAAATTCGTGGACCCAGAATTTATCTGGGGGCGTGGACTGGAATTAATGAGAATAGAGAAGCAGATTGCAGAGTGGTCTGTCCAAATTAAAGGGAGGACCTTCGTAATAGAGATCTCTGAGTTGTTCGTGAAGAGACCATCTAGGGTGTGTCCTGCTAAATGTGTAGGTAGTTTAACAATTTGTGACAGACCAGCTGCCTCAAGGTCCCCGAGTATTGTTGCAGTATCGGGGTCTTCAAGAGATTCAAGATGAAAGTTGAAATCACCCAAGATGGTAAATTGAGGGGATTCCATTGACATCTCAATGACTTTGTCTAAAAGTGAGAGAAATTTCGTTCTGGATCCTGGGGGGCGGTAAATTAGCATGCCTTTAAAGGTTGTCTTACTGGAGAGGCATATGGCGAAAAGGAGAGCCTCGCATGCAGGGAGGTTGGTCTCTGTAGTAGTAAGTTTAAGGTGGTCCTTGTGAATAATCGCTATTCCCCCGCCCTTCCTTAGTGGTCTGTCTAACCTACTTACACAGTAATTACTAGGCGTTGCAACTCTGAAGTCAGGGCCAGACGATTCGTCTCCCCATGTCTCGGTGATAAATAGTATGTCTAAATTATGCGCATCTATGAAATCGGCGATTTCAATTTTGTGTTTTGATAGAGAACGCACATTTATGAGTGCTGCTGACACTGAACGGGGAGGAAGTGTGGGGTGTATAGGCCGCGTCTCTGTGCAGGTAGGACATTTAAGCGGTCCTATCCATGGGTTGTTGAAGGTGAGGCAAGGTATGTGGTGGGGAGTTAATGATGGACCGGGAGCAAGATGATGCAGGGGGGTGGCCCTAGGCCCGTCCTCGGCGCGGACGAGCGCAGACGAGCTTGCCTTATGCGCGCCTTCGGCGCGCATTCGTCGCGCCCGCTGCGCTCGTCCGCTGCGCTTCCGGTTCCTGTACATGTAAGTAGAAGTGGAAGGGTGGCTGTGGGCGTGAGCAGCGTGAGGGGCGTGGCTTCTAGCCGAAGGGCGGCGTTGCTATGGCAACCCTCTCCGCATCAGCAATTGATCTGCTGGGCGGAATCGGGTGCGAGCAGTGACTGACTCAATTCAAATTCAAATGTGACACAATTATACAGGCTAAAATCAAGGTTTAATAGCAGTTTTCAAATAGCAGCGAGCATAAAGTCTCCCGCCTCACGAGAGAGTCTGAGCGACAGCGCTAGTGATCAACGCGTCGCTTCTTATGGGCTGGCTGTGGGCGTGAGCAGCGTGAGGGGCGTGGCTTCTAGCCGAAGGGCGGCGTTGCTATGGCAACCCTCTCCGCATCAGCAATTAATCTGCTGGGCGGAATCGGGTGCGAGCAGTGACTGACTCAATTCAAATTCAAATGTGACACAATTATACAGGCTAAAATCAAGGTTTAAAAGCAGTTTTCAAATAGCAGCGAGCATAAAGTCTCCCGCCTCACGAGAGAGTCTGAGCGACAGCGCTAGTGATCAACGCGTCGCTTCTTATGGGCTGGCTGTGGGCGTGAGCAGCGTGAGGGGCGTGGCTTCTAGCCGAAGGGCGGCGTTGCTATGGCAACCCTCTCCGCATCAGCAATTAATCTGCTGGGCGGAATCGGGTGCGAGCAGTGACTGACTCAATTCAAATTCAAATGTGACACAATTATACAGGCTAAAATCAAGGTTTAAAAGCAGTTTTCAAATAGCAGCGAGCATAAAGTCTCCCGCCTCACGAGAGAGTCTGAGCGACAGCGCTAGTGATCAACGCGTCGCTTCTTATGGGCTGGCTGTGGGCGTGAGCAGCGTGAGGGGTGTGGCTTCTAGCCGAAGGGCGGCGTTGCTATGGCAACGAGCATAAAGTCTCCCGCCTCACGAGAGAGTCTGAGCGACAGCGCTAGTGATCAACGCGTCGCTTCTTATGGGCTGGCTGTGGGCGTGAGCAGCGTGAGGGGCGTGGCTTCTAGCAGAAGGGCGGCGTTGCTATGGCAACCCTCTCCGCATCAGCAATTAATCTGCTGGGCGGAATCGGGTGCGAGCAGTGACTCACTCAATTCAAATTCAAATGTGACACAATTATACAGGCTAAAATCAAGGTTTAAAAGCAGTTTTCAAATAGCAGCGAGCATAAAGTCTCCCGCCTCACGAGAGAGTCTGAGCGACAGCGCTAGTGATCAACGCGTCGCTTCTTATGGGCTGGCTGTGGGCGTGAGCAGCGTGAGGGGCGTGGCTTCTAGCCGAATGTGGTAAATAAATAAATAATACCCTATTTTTGACTAGACATATATCATAACAGATAGCTCAATAAATAAGAGTCAAGATTCGAGGTAGTAGGAGTTTTGCAGGTTTAATACAGCATAAGGACAGGAACAGGACAACCTGCATAGGAATAGGATGACAGGGCCCAGCAGCTGCTGGGGCTCGGGTCTGGGATGAGCGCTCTGACTTTTAATAACAATACATGAGCATATATACATAACGTGAACACATAGCATTACATTGCAGTAGGCGTAGCAGTGGGTGGAGCAGAAGGCGTGACGCGTAGCAGTCGCGAAAGATAAGGGGGAAAAGAGGTGTAACGGGGCGTATACATAGACATGTGATGCAAACGTAACAGAATATGTCATGAATGGGGCGGAAACCATGGAGGGGGCTACCTAAGGAGCCGGGACCTCTAACCTGATGGTGCGCGCAAACTGGCAATGACGTGTTACTAGGAGAAGCTGGGGCTATGAACTCTGTGCTAGGAGCAGAGACTAAAGTCTGGAGGGTCGGAGCGACATGTACCTAAACCCTATCTAGTATCTGATGTTTAGGGAACATGTTGATATAAACTAGAAGTCATGAGGGGAAAAACTAACAGACTCTAAGGCTAGAGCATGCATTTATTCTACATGTAGTGCGTGATGAAGAATATTAAATGACCATTAAATACAGTATTTCTCTTAACATGGGGCCGAATAGGCTAGACAATGACGGAAACTATTGATGCAGTTCAGTAGCTTGGGAATGCAGAGAAGGAGGACTAAACTGATAGCTGGAATCATAACATAGTCTTGGCAGACTCAGAGGCAGAGCCAAGCTGCACCGGGCACTGCGAGGCAGGAAGTAAGCGAAAGGTTGAGGATACAGGTGGGGGCTGGATCGCTCCTCAGCGAGGGTTCGGGAGACAGGAGCTGAATCTGATGTCCGGGCCCTGTTGAGGCCTAGAAACGGGGACTTTATAATGGAATAACGTGCACACTGAGAAACGTGGCAACATAACTTTACATAGGCCTGATACTCATATTACTCATGAGGACTGGAAAATGACATACCAGAGATGGACACAACTATAATTGCGTCTTGAATCGGACATGGGGAATAACATATGCATATTGGTCATGCACACATAACATATGATGGATGACACGTAGTGACACAGAACATGACAAAATTTACTTTTCCACATTCCCTCCTTGTCACTACGTTTCCATCAGGAAACATCAATATTCATGATACCATCTATCATTTCATACAGTACCATTTGTTCATCTCGAATTGTCTTGGAACGAGATTTAGAACGGGGCTTGGGACTAGGAATACAAGAGGTAGCACACATGCCGCAAATCGCAGGGCCACATTGTATACAGAGGCAGCAGCTGAATATGATCGCTACTGCAATACCTAGAAAGGACAATATTTTCCATCCCCATGCGGAAAATATATTCCAGAACCAGCCGGACCATGTCCAGGTGCCTGGATCTTGGTGTAACAGATGGGCAATTTTATGAAGTCTGGTTATAGCTGAATAAACAGACGGCGCGTTATTTGGAATGAAAATGCAGCAACTGGATCCGATGAGTCTACAGGCCCCGCCCCTATCGGCCAGTATGACGTCAAGGACGAGACGATTCTGGAGCACAACAATTCTCATAAAGGATTGCTCTTCGGTTAAGTTACCTAGAGCGGAGGCAGTCTCATCTACTACAGCTTCAAGGGTTCTTGTTAACCTACGGATTAGCTTACTATTTACAACTGTACCTAAATAAGGGAAAACACCTTTATCAATATCAATGAATTGCTCTGCAGCAGTTTCAGTATAGTCGACAATCGGGAGATTTCTCTTGTGTCTAGCATGTACTAGGTAGGAATTCCTATGGTAGTCAGGTGGGGCTAGAAAAACAGGTGGCAGTAGGAAGGCAATGTAACAGGTTCCCTCCCAATCGAGGGGCAGACGAACATATGCGGTCTGACCACAAATAAAATATGAATGACGTGAAGCTTTAAAAATAGATTTCCCACTGTCACTATACTTGACAATAGTAGTACAATCACTATGTCCTACATGTACAGAACCATAATTACGAACACATAATTCGCCTTTGACTGGTAACACTGAAATAGCAGGTAAGTCTGGAGTAGTATCAGACTGAACATTCAGGACCATAAAATTCGACGAATAGTTACCTAAATTGTACACTTCATTTTCTAGATCTAAACCTGTTCTGTGGGGGGGACCATGCTTGTCTGGGAAACATGTACTGTTAAGAAAAGACATATCTGTTGAGGATGACGTTAACGTGGACCATGCTCCACACGAACCATTATGTGAAAAAGGATAAGGAAAGAGTGGCAGAACTCCCTTTGACGTCTGGAAAGGGGGGAGTCGACCACACACCCAACAATTAGTGGCATTGCTGGTCTGGTGTGAATAATGCAACATGCGGATAAAAGTATTGTTACGCATAGCGAGGCGGTATGAATATTCATGAGGAGGCAGATCACTAAACGTGTGCTCTACTGTAACATTAGAATGCTTATTTACATGAGGAACTGGAAAACACAGATAAAATGCGTAACTAGTGCAGGAAGTCAAAAGGCTGAGAAATAATATGAAACTTAGAAAAACGATACATCGGATTGAGTTTTGACTGACTCTCTCACTATGGGGGTCTATTTTATACATGTCAGAAACAGTCTAACCGTTTCACCTAGGGGAGGACTTATACAATCAAACTGGCTGACTTATTTTACTAGACCGTAGCTTTTGCTTATACTCCTGCTGCGGAGTTTTCTCTAACAGGGGAGGGGTTGTGTCAGTGTCATTTGCGGGACAGTCCTTAGGAACAATGTTTTGACAAGTTTTTAAATTCTGGGAAATGTTCTTGGAGACCGGCTTTAATCCGTAGAATTTCTTGACGTGCGAAAGGTGTACCCAGCCGCGGCGTCCTTCCAATTTCACGGCTGTACGGGTGGTGAGGAGGACCTGACGGGGCTCCTTCCAACGTGGCTCCAGCGGACTTGATCTGTCGAAGTTACGTACGAGGACCATTGAACCTGGAACGATTTCATGCGGGGCCACCTCGGTATTGTCTGGAAATGCGGCGGCAACCTGTGAACGACATGAGTTGAGGGCAGACATCAAGGAAGCTAGGTAATCTGTCAGCATATTACATGAAACATCAGTAATACTTCGGGGTCTAGGAGTACCCCACATGTTAGGGGGGCGGCCGAAAACGACCTCATACGGGGACAGACCTGATCTGGAATGTGCGACCATGCGCATATAAAATAGAGCGACTGGCAGAGCTACTAGCCAGTCCACACCTTTTTCTTTACACACTTTTGCAATACGGATTTTTAGAGTCTGATTATGTCTCTCAACGAGACCGGCTGCTTCAGGATGGCGTACACAATGGAACTTCCACTGGTACCCTAATAAAAGGGAAACGTGCTTCATGAGTTCAGATGAGAATGGCTGACCGTTATCAGAATATACGACTCTAGGGAGTCCATATCGAGGGAAAAACTCACGAACCAACTGCTTGGCAGTGGTCGCGGCTGTGTAATCTGGGACTGGATATGCTTCTGTCCATCTGGACAAAGCGCATACAACTACAAGAACATACTTGAAACCTCGACATCGCTCCATCTGAATATAATCCATCTGGAGGACCTCAAAAGGGTGGTCAGGAGGCTGGAATCCACCTTGTTCCACCGGGACACTTTTACCTGGATTAAACTGACAACATATCATACAGGTACGGACTTTCTGCTTGGCTGCAGCTCGTAAATGCTTGTTGAACCAGATGTTCTGGATACTGTCTAACATTGCTTTTTCCCCTAAATGTGCTGGACTATGTGCGGTATTAATAATGACTTGAACCATAGAGTCGGGGAGAAACCATGTGGCTCTACCCTTCGTCACCCATCCTTGATCTGTCTGGACCCCTCCTTGTTCGGACCATTTCTTGATTTCATCGGGAGTAGCATGTAACTGGATATCTATGACATCTTGTGTAGGGTCCTTAACTGTCATACATGTAGTCGGATCTGGAGTATGTGTCTGATTAACTTGAATGTCTGGAGTCTGTGCTGTAAGCTTGGCTGTGCGATCTGCTAGATCGTTACCTTGGGAAATAATGTCAGTAACTTTCGTATGTGCTTTGCATTTCATAATAGCAATGGATGTTGGTAAATGTATTGCATCTAACAGAGCTTGAATAAGGAGACCATGCTGAATTTTGGTTCCATGAGAAGTCATGAAACCTCTCTCCTGCCAGAGCACTCCAAAGTCGTGAACGACTCCAAATGCGTATCGTGAATCTGTGTAAATATTAACTTTCTTTTCCTTGGCGTGTATACAAGCTTGTGTCAGAGCAACTAGCTCTGCTGCTTGAGCGGACAGAGTATCAATGCGGTGTGTTTCAATAACTTCAGTGTCAGTAGTCACTGCATACGCGGCGACTAGTTCTCCTGTACTTGTTCTTAGGCATGAACCATCCACATAAAGTGTCAGGTCGGGGTCTGGTAACGGAGTATCTGTCAGATCTTGTCTTGGCTTTGTCATAATGTTAACTACTTCCACACAGTCATGTGGGTCAGGATTCGAAGTAACTGATGGTAACAGTGTAGCAGGATTTAAAATGTTGCAGCGTCTGATTTCTATGTGTGGCTGGAACAGTGTCAATTCATAACCTGTTAAACGTGCAATTGTCAAGTGCTGAGTTTGTGTTCGGTTTAAAAGAACTTCCACGGAGTGTGGAACTTGTACTGTCAGGGAGTGTCCTAAAACTATGGAATCACTTTGTCTGATAGCTAGTGCTGTGGCTGCAACTGACTTGAGGCACGCGGGCAAAGCCTGGGCGACTGGATCTAATGTGCTCGAAAAATAAGCACAGGGCTTGTATTGTCCTGCTTGATCTTGTGTGAGAACAGATAATGCTGTACCTTCGCGTTCAGTGACGAAAAGTGTAAAAGGCTTACTGTAGTTCGGTGTAGCTAGAACTGGAGCTTGACATAAAGCTTTCTTTAACTCGTTGAAACTAAGTGTATGTTCAGATGTCCAAGGGAGGACAGTCGGTGCGGCTGTCTCCTGTGTTGTTAACTGTATCAGTGGCTTGGCTAGAAACGCATACTGAGGAATCCATTGTCTGCAGTAAGAAGTAATGCCAATAAAGGCACGTACCTCCTTCTGGGTCCTGGGCTGAGGAAGACTCGCTATCAACTGGATGCGATCGGGTGTCAACTGCCTACCCCTCTTGGACAGCAAGTGTCCTAAGTAAACCACTTGCTGGACACAGAATTGAAGCTTCGAAGGGGACACCTTGTGCCCCATCTCGGCTAGGAAATACAGAACCGTCAGTGACGCTCGCTCGCAGTCACGTTCAGAACGGGCTGTGATCAGTAGATCATCGACATACTGGAGCAGGGCAGTGTCAGTTGGCATGTGAATGTTGTCTAGTTGTCTCTTGAGTGCTTGACTGTAAATACTAGGACTTTCTGTGAAACCTTGAGGAGCGCGTGTGAACATATAGCTCCTTCCATTTAAACAGAATCCGAAAAGAAACTGGCTGTCTGGATGAATAGGAACACTGAAAAATGCGTTCTTGAGGTCTATGACAGTAAAGAACGTGGCTTCGGAATCAATGGCTGTCAATAGGGAAGAGATGTCTGGGACAACTGGGTACTGCGGAATAATACATTTATTAAGCTCTCGTAGGTCAATCACTAATCGATATACTGGGGGTGCATTTGGATCAGTACGTTTCATGACTGGAATGATCGGAGAGTTACATACATTGGAGTCAGTTTCTACAACTACTCCTTGAGCCTTGAGCTCGTCTATAATTTTGGATAAGGCTGCTACAGCCTCAGGTGGCAATCTATACTGCCTGATTCGTGGTAACACTACACCTGGTTTGAGAGTCACACGATAAGGTGTGATTTGCATATAACCTACATCAGTTGGACCTTGCGCCCATAGATGCTGCGGGACATAAGACAATCTCGGATCAAAATCTCGTAATACATAGTGACCCTTAAAGTCACGTAGGAACAATCGTATTCCCTCTGGGGAACAACATATAACTGCACCTAACTCTTTCAATGTCTTAATGCCTAACAGATTTTCTGGACATGACTTAGTAAGTAACAGATCAGTAGTGCGGGACAATGGACCTACTTCTAGAGTGACTGGCTTTGAAATCTCATTTACGATAGGCTTTCCTGAAAATCCAAGGGAAACATTTCTAGAGCCTGAGAGCGGAGCCCCTGGAACTTCGGCGTGACTAATTGTGGTCCTACTTGCCCCTGTATCAATCAAAAACTTTCTGTCTTTCCCTAATACTTGACTGTGAACATAGGGACCCTCTTGATCTACAGGTATCTCGATGAGAGGCAAGCCTACCTCCCTCTCTAGGCTGTTTCATGAATACTGCTGATACTCTGGATACTCAGACTGTGCATACTGGTACATCTGCGATGTGACGTGCTGTGTTGCAGCAATAGGCTGCGGTACTGTAACTGTCTGTGGTGCATTCTGTGACTGAGGAATCTGTGAAACTTGCTCTTGTCTAGGCGGACGTGGTCTTTCTTTAGTCTTACCAGTAGCTATGTTATGTTTCAGAACTGTACACTCGTTTATGAAATGACCTGGCTGTTTACAATAATTGCAGTTCCCTTTAACGGGAGCTGCAGGATGACTGGCTTGATTCGGACCCCTCTTCTGACTGTCGTGAGGAACAGATTGTGCAACTAGCACTTTCATTTTCGTGTCTTTCATACGTTTTCTTTCGTGTTCTTGTTCTTCTCTGATTCTATTCTGGTGATACTGGAGCATCTGGAGCATCTGGGACGGAGTATTAGCTTGCCAGGTACTTTCGACTTTCAGAACTCGGTTTTTAATTGGTGGACTTGAATTCTCGACTAATTTAGTAACGAAAAGGTGAGGGTACGACTCACTACTTGTCTTGAGACCACTGTTGATACTGAAACATTTTTCAAATCTAGAATAAAAATCACTAATATCTTCATCTTGTTTCTGTTTACAGGCTGAGATTGCATCCCAGTCTTCCTTTTTCGTTGTTAATAGTCTGGGTAAAACTTGAATCAATAATTCTGGTAATTCTTTACATTTCTCTCCTAGACCAGTACCTGGTACACGTATCTTATCTTCTGCATCTAGGACTGCCCAATCTATCTTTTTCTCTCCCACCTCCCATTCCTTCTCTTTTAGCTTTTCATACACCCCTGCGGGCAACAGAACCTTTAACATTTTAATGATATCTGGGTAAGTGTATTCTCCCATACGGAGCATATCTTTTAATTCTCTATGGTACCCTGCTGGATCTTTGTCATGACAGGGAATTAATTTCTTCATTTCGAGGAGTTCCATCTTTGTAATCGGAGTGTATACAAACACTCGCTGCATTTCGCCACCCGCCCCTCTGACTGGGTGGACTTCTCGTAACGGATTCTGTCTGTCTATGTAGAATGATTTACTTTCTGGGGGTGAGACATGAACGAAATGCGGGTTCAAGAACATTCTATATTTATGGCGTTGTTCTAGAATGACACTAATTAAATCGGTACCTAGACCTCTCCATCTGTACTGGAGTAACTCGTTCAGGACATCGTGTAACGGACCTGGATCAGAGTGCTGACCCTCATACAGAGAAATGAGGTGCTGGATCATATACATACCCACCAGTCGTTGCTCGGCTGGGGGCATTTTCAGAAACATTTGTGCCACTATTTCGTCTGGAAAAGTGGTAGAATCAGTAATCCATCGGACTGCTGACCGAACTATTTCTTGTTCGTGCATGGTACTTAACTCACTATAACCGATTCGTGATTTCAGAATGTGATCGGTAGCTTGGAATACTTGTTCTAGGGAACCTTGTTCTGGTGCTGAATGATGGGAAATTGGCTTGTGTTCTAGGCGTAAATGGCGATCTGGAAATCTAGATTTTCCTACATACGCTATTCTGGCGGTATTCTCGTCCTCTACCTCTTCAGTATCAGAGTTACTTTCTTTCTCGCTTACTTGTGCTGCTTTACGTTGTTCGTGTATCTTTATTATTTCTCTACGGATTTTCTTGTACATACTCTCCATGGCACTAATGGTATTGTGCTTACCTTCGGCTATATTATCACTCCACTTTGTTAGAGTTTTCATTTCTTCCGGGTCTTTAGACGGATGATCCTGTTCTCTTATTAGACAGTTAATTAAGAACTTTAATATCATGCGCTGAATCTCGGCTTTCCTTTGAGACATGGCATCACTAATACTTTGTGGGTCATCCCCTGTACGGATGAAACGATATATCCTGTCTAGATCTTCTTTCATATTCGGCAGGGTGACTAGATACTCGGTCACTCTCCTTACGCGTACGGAATATAAAACCATATTAAACTCGCCTGGAACTGGGTCATAGACACATTCGCCAAGGGTTTGCCTGATCTCTGCAACAGACTTATTACTTTTAGGAGTACGCTGTGATGCTTGAGCATGTAATTCGAGTGCTGATAAACGCTTGTATGGCGGCGGGGTTTGAGGAAGACCTCCTCCTGCAGCCCCTAAACTAGAATCATCAACTGATGCTTTTCGTCCTGGCAGGGTGGGTAATTGTAACGTGGGCTGGACTTGTATGGCGGGCTGACCCGGGGGGGCTGTTAAGGGCACCCCGGTGTCTGGGGGAGTAGGAATTACCTGATTTACAGGGACTGGCGGAGCGCGGACAGGATTTACATATTCAGGGATTGTGTCGTCCAACGAGATGAAAATATCAGCTGCGGTCGGTTTGTGACGTAGCTTGGTCGGAACTAACGGTGGCGGGAAATTACTGGATGCCTCTGGGGTCGCTTTTGGCAAGCCCTCGGCAAGAAGAGGATACATACCCTTAATGAGGGCGTTCCTCTGTCTGTCTGATTGCTCAGTACTAACTCGTTCACCTATCTCGATTAATTCCCTTTCTTGGGCTCGTTCTTGGGATTCTCTACTTAGTTCTGACTTTCTGATTTCTTTTTCGGTTCTTTTATGAGCTTCTTTGCGCCATAGCTCGATGGCATCTTTCTGTGATTGTCTGGCTTTCTTTTTCCATAATGCTTCTTCTACTCGCATGATGCATTCGGCATCCCATGTACCCGATACGGGCCATCTATACTTTTCTTCTAACTGTTTGGTATACTCTACCCATAAATCTAAATATAATATGGCACTTATGCCATGTTTCTGATACATAAAGTGACCTGGACTGTCCCTGGGCGGGACGGGAACTGCTGCTTCCAGCAGACCCTTTCTAGTTTTTAACTGACGTAACTTGGAAAATATGGGCATGACTGAACTGTAATCTAGACACAATACAATACACAATGAACACGATACTTATACCCCATTCATACCACGACATTAAAATACATGAAAAACATTTAAAAAATAACAGTTCGAACAGAATACTACCTGGAAATACTGAGAACAGAACACATAAATTTTCTCGAGAACAGAAACTGACTAGAACAGAAACTAGATGCACTGCTGAAACAGTACGAAACTTACCGGTCTCATAAAGAGACACGTCAGGACCCGCATCCACCGAAGTGGACACTTCGTTTGTGGGACTGTGTACCACCAACCCACAGACCAGAGTCAATTAAATTGACCCTGTCTAGATACCACCCCAGTAACGGTACTCACCGGGCAGCAAGAACGGAAGGCCTCAGACTGGACTGTACTGCTACGACGACGGACGACGAACTTCGGACTTCGGACTTCAGTTACGGGTGGACCTCCGGATACCTCGGACCTTGGACTCTTGGCTTGGGCTCTGGTCGGGACTCGCCGCGTTCCTCCACCGTCTCGTCTGGATGCTGGACCGCCTCCTCCGTCTCCTCCGTGGGCCTGAGGGATACTTGAGCAGAAATATCTGCCACTGCGCAGAAGAGTTCCGTCACGACTGCAGAGGGTCAGGGGGTCGGCGTGGCTTCACCGACGCGTGGGGAAAGGGCAAGTCCCTATTCGGGCGCCATTATGTGGTAAATAAATAAATAATACCCTATTTTTGACTAGACATATATCATAACAGATAGCTCAATAAATAAGAGTCAAGATTCGAGGTAGTAGGAGTTTTGCAGGTTTAATACAGCATAAGGACAGGAACAGGACAACCTGCATAGGAATAGGATGACAGGGCCCAGCAGCTGCTGGGGCTCGGGTCTGGGATGAGCGCTCTGACTTTTAATAACAATACATGAGCATATATACATAACGTGAACACATAGCATTACATTGCAGTAGGCGTAGCAGTGGGTGGAGCAGAAGGCGTGACGCGTAGCAGTCGCGAAAGATAAGGGGGAAAAGAGGTGTAACGGGGCGTATACATAGACATGTGATGCAAACGTAACAGAATATGTCATGAATGGGGCGGAAACCATGGAGGGGGCTACCTAAGGAGCCGGGACCTCTAACCTGATGGTGCGCGCAAACTGGCAATGACGTGTTACTAGGAGAAGCTGGGGGCTATGAACTCTGTGCTAGGAGCAGAGACTAAAGTCTGGAGGGTCGGAGCGACATGTACCTAAACCCTATCTAGTATCTGATGTTTAGGGAACATGTTGATATAAACTAGAAGTCATGAGGGGAAAAACTAACAGACTCTAAGGCTAGAGCATGCATTTATTCTACATGTAGTGCGTGATGAAGAATATTAAATGACCATTAAATACAGTATTTCTCTTAACATGGGGCCGAATAGGCTAGACAATGACGGAAACTATTGATGCAGTTCAGTAGCTTGGGAATGCAGAGAAGGAGGACTAAACTGATAGCTGGAATCATAACATAGTCTTGGCAGACTCAGAGGCAGAGCCAAGCTGCACCGGGCACTGCGAGGCAGGAAGTAAGCGAAAGGTTGAGGATACAGGTGGGGGCTGGATCGCTCCTCAGCGAGGGTTCGGGAGACAGGAGCTGAATCTGATGTCCGGGCCCTGTTGAGGCCTAGAAACGGGGACTTTATAATGGAATAACGTGCACACTGAGAAACGTGGCAACATAACTTTACATAGGCCTGATACTCATATTACTCATGAGGACTGGAAAATGACATACCAGAGATGGACACAACTATAATTGCGTCTTGAATCGGACATGGGGAATAACATATGCATATTGGTCATGCACACATAACATATGATGGATGACACGTAGTGACACAGAACATGACAAAATTTACTTTTCCACACGAAGGGCGGCGTTGCTATGGCAACTCTCTCCGCATCAGCAATTAATCTGCTGGGCGGAATCGGGTGCGAGCAGTGACTGACTCAATTCAAATTCAAATGTGACACAATTATACAGGCTAAAATCAAGGTTTAAAAGCAGTTTTCAAATAGCAGCGAGCATAAAGTCTCCCGCCTCACGAGAGAGTCTGAGCGACCTTGGACTGGAGAATACATGAATGACCCAAGCCCTCAGACTCGCGTGTGCGGCAAGGGTCAGAGCGCCTCGGACTGGAGAACACATGAATGACCCAGCCCTCAGACTTGCGTGTGCGGCAAGGGTCCCAGCGCCTCAGACTGGAGAATACATGAATGACCCAAGCCCTCAGACTTGCGAGTGTGGCAATGGTCACAGCGCCTCAGACTGGAGAACACATGAATGACCCAGCCCTCAGACTTGCGTGTGCGGCAAGGGTCTCAGCACCTCGGACTGGAGAATACATGAATGACCCAAGTCCTCAGACTTGTGTGTGCGGCAAGGGTCACAGCGCCTCGGACTGGAGAATACATGAATGACCCAAGCCCGCAGACTTGCGTGTGCGGCAAGGGTCCCAGCGCCTTAGACTGGAGAACACATGAATGACCCAGCCCTCAGACTTGCCTGTGCGGCAAGGGTCCCAGCGCCTCAGACTGGAGAATACATAAATGACCCAGCCCTCAGACTTGCGTGTGCGGCAAGGGTCACAGTGCCTCAGACTGGAGAATACATGAATGACCCAGCCCTCAGACTTGCATGTGCGGCAAGGGTCACAGCGCATCGGACTGGAGAATACATGAATGACCCAGCCCTCAGACTTGCGTGTGCGGCAAGGATCACAGCGCCTCGGACTGGAGAACACATGAATGACCCAGCCCTCAGACTTGCGTGTGCGGCAAGGGTCTCAGCGCCTCGGACTATAGAACCCATGAATGACCCAGCCCTCAGACTTGCGTGTGCGGCAAGGGTCTCAGCGCCTCGGACTGGAGAATACATGAATGACCCAAGCCCTCAGACTTGCGTGTGCGGCAAGGGTCACAGCACCTCGGACTGGAGAATACATGAATGACCCAAGCCCTCAGATATTTGGGGTTCGGGTTGGTAATAGTTCAATAGGCAGGAATCAGTTATATCAATCAGCCCTTATATTTATAGCTATGTCGCAGCTCCGCCTATGTATAACATCTCAGTGGCTTTCTTCAGAAGCTCCAACCTTCATGCAGTGTCGATCAAGATTGTTAGCCATTCATAGGCTTGAATTTTCTGCTTTCTCGTGTAAAGGGGGGTGAAGGCGACAACTGGCAACCAGGATTTGGGCGCCGGTGATTGAATAGGTCAGTTAATGGAATTCCAATATTTTTTCCGTACTACTGTCTTCTTTATCTCTTTTTGTTGTTTTGTTTATTTTCTTGTGTACCGCTTTCCTTAGTCTCAATTTCTAGGAATGCTTTGCTGTACCGAAGGCTTATATTCTAAAATATTGTTGTTCTTTAATCTGTATTAATAACCAACTCTGCTGTGTAAGAGTGAATCTGTAATGTCAAATGTTTTGTCTCAATAATTTTTTTTATTTTTTATTAAAAGAATGACTCAGCCCTCAGACTTGCTTGTGTGGCAAGGGTCACAGCGCCTCGGACTGGAGAACACATGAATGACCCAAGCCCTCAGACTTGCGTGTGCGGCAAGGGTCACAGCGCCTCGGACTGGAGAATACATGAATGACCCAAGCCCTCAGACTTGCGTGTGCGGCAAGGGTCACAGCGCCTCGGACTCGAGAATACATGAATGACCCAAGCCCTCAGACTTGCGTGTGGGGCAAGGGTCACAGCGCCTCGGACTGGAGAACACATGAATGACCCAGCCCTCGGACTTGCGTGTGCGGCAAGGGTCTCAGCGCCTCGGACTGGAGAACACATAAATGACCCAGCCCTCAGACTTGCGTGTGCGGCAAGGGTCACAGCGCCTCAGACTGGAGAACACATGAATGACCCAAGCTGTAGGAGAGTAGGGTCTGCTATCCTATGGTCACCCCAAATTTTTGCTTTTTGCTTCACTGGTTTTCGACTACTGAGGCTGTGGGCCTGCTGATCAGACCCCCAGCCTGCTGTTCTCTCACTAAATTAATGATACATGTGCTATAGGCACATACCCCAATTGGAAATGGACTCCTTGTCAGCCCCTGTATAATGCACTATAGGTGCCCAGGGCATAGGGGCCACCAAGGCCTACCAGGGGCTGCAGCATATCTTTTGCCACCCCTGGCTGGTTCTTAAATTGACACAACTGGCTGATCACTCAGCTGGGGTAAGGTGGTGTAATCACCCCTTACTTAGATATAGTATACCTATATCTGAACCTATATCTGAACACATATAAACCTGTGAGCCACTCCTATGGAAGGCCTCATCAATCCTGGAGGCAGAGTGCGTGGTTTAATGTGAGATGGAGCTCTAGCATGAGCTGAGCCTGTCTGCAGCTGTCGGGAACAACTCCCTAAGCTGTTTCAGGATAATGCCATACCATATACTCTTAAGTGCCTTATAATCCTCGCGGTTATATAGCAACTCTGGTTTGGCTTTATCAAAACATGTCGTGTAAGGTGTCATACGATTTGGAATACTATCCCCTCGCCAGTCCTGGCGACGGGGATAGCATTCCACCCCTCTAGAGGGGTAAGACATGTTCCTTTACTTTAATGCGGTTAATTTCTAAAAGGGCTTTAGATCCACAAAATGGATGCCTCTGCCACAGACAAGAGTCTGGACCCCTGCAGCTGACCGAAACTCAGCAAATGGGGCCTGGACAAAGGGTTTCCTGCCACAGGAGGGTGTCACCACCCTCCAGACAGGAGATAGTGGATTGTAGCAGGGAGGTCTGAAAGAAACCAGACACTGCCTGGGGCGCACAAGGCTGCCCCTTGCATAATCCGGCCAAACCGGTTCTGGGGCACTCCAGCCCTCGTGCCAGGGCGGCCTGGATCAAAGGAAAGGGGTGTATCCACCCCCTTCCTGGGTCCCACCCATAGGGGAGGACCTAGCAGGTAATCACGCCCCCCAGATTCGAATAAGAGTGGGAGCAGTGCCAATGCACATCAGATTTCCTGGAAGAAACATTAGAAATGAAACTCTGGACCCTTGGACCTCCATCTCAACGTGGAAGCCCGAAGAATCTCCCTTGTGGTCAAGGAGTGACCACCCTGCAGCAGCAGGCACCATCCAGCCCTCGACGTCTACTTGGTTGCAGTTCCCGCCGGAACTCGAGCGACTGAGATCGACGAGATCAAGCTTGCCTGCCTTCCAACAGCCCGATCCACAGTCCCTGCAGAGCTGAGACCCGTGGAGGCGACCGGAAGCGTGGGGCACGCCATCTTGAATTGACCACGAGACGCTGACCGTGCAGCCCACGAGTGACCCTCAAAGCTGTGCACCGGGGTTTGAGAAGCCCCAACCCTGAGCCACTCTTGCACCGAAGCTCACCCCTCTACACTCGTCGAGTGCTGCGTGGGGCCCTTCTGCTACTTTTGGCTCAACGCGTTGGCCCGGTCACTTGCCAGCCGGCTAGTGGCCCCTGTGCCGACGAAAACTTGAAACCGACTTGTGAATCTGGTTGTTCCAGATCTGCACCAGCTCCCCTGAAAAGGAGCCCCCACTCTGACCTTCCTGGTTCGAGTGAGAAGCAATCTCCCGGTTCCGCGTGGATTGCTTTTGCCAAGTGTTGTTTGCTCCAATCTTGAAGCCGACAGCGCCGATGGTGAGAGCCTGCGTGGGACAGATTGTGACCTGCTCCTGGACGTCGTAGATGCCCCAGAGCCCACGTGACAGCGGAGAGAAGCACCGCAACAGCGACCTGATTGCGCCCGACATTGCCTGGTTCCGTCCTGGTTCCACCCTGGTCACTGCTGAGTGACCCAGACTCTGTCCCCTCTGCTTTCAGGTACTTTTCGACTCGAGTCCACCCTTGGACTCCACCGGACACTTCTCTTTCACCCCGCCTGCAGCCCTTTCAGCTTCAAGCACCAAGAGCCTGCGTGACGAAACCCGACTCAACTTCGACCCTGTGCACCCGCTTCCTGTGGGTGAGGTAACTTTGCTCCGCTGGTGTTCCCACACTGGTGCACACCTCTAGGGTCTGTGTCTTAAGTTTTGTTCCTCTAGGTTCAGCGGAAGTGTCCTTAAACTCTAACTTTGTCATTTTTACGCACCATTGGTTAACATTGGTGCATGCGTGCGCTTTCCGCACTGCTCCCGAATCCCGTGGGCCTCTCCCGACTTCAGCACTGCTTGTCCTGACTGCTCCCAGCGATTCCCTAGGCCCTAGGCCTAACCACTGTTCGATTGGTATCTCTTATACCACTTGTTTAGTATATGGTTTGAGTGGCCACCCGCCCTCATCCATAATTGTGCAACTTTGTATGTTTAAACTGTGCTTTTGATTTAACGCTTGTGCCCCTTTATTCATAAAGAATACTGGGGATTGTTTTTAGTAATAAACACATATATTTTTATAATATATACTTGTGTGGTGTCCTTTCATTTGATATTACAGGATTGTATGTGGTAAAACAGCTCGCTTAACACGACCTCTTAAGTTAAGCCTTTAGGCTGCTTAGTCCATGCTACCCCTAGGATAGCTTGTCTAACAAGGTTGACTTACAACCTGACACCATAAGGGATTGTTTGGTCTGATAATAGGTGGTTCCAGAATTGGAAACATCACCTATCAGGCCAACTTCTCACATTGGTGAGCAGCGGTGCGGATTTGAGCTTGCTGTTGTTTTACCATTGCAATCTTTTATCAAATTGAAAGATCACATCAAGTACCTCTAGGTACATATAAATCAAAAGCTTAGCATATTAAGTTCTACTGAACTTAGTAGTTGTAGATTAAAGGGATTAGCACACCCTGGCTACAACTCACTAGTAAGGTACAGTAGGGAAACACTTAGTGTAGGTAGGTGCATCACTTACACCACACTAGAGTCATGTCTGACACAGGAAAAGCCTCAGGGTCTACTCCTGTGACAGTTGACCTTACCCAGGCAACTTCCAGCTATGACAAACTAACCCGAAAGGACTTGATTGCCTTGTGCAAATCAAGAGGGTTAAAAAGGGGCAGAAGCCCCACCTGTCCAATCCTGATAGCCATTCTAGAACAGGATGACTTAGAAAGGGTGAAGGGAATTCCCCTAGGATCAGGAAATGGAGAGAACCTACCTGTAACTGGTACCCCTCAGGAGGAAGAAGAAGGAGAAGAGGGGGATGAGGACTCAGAGGTTGAGGACACAGAAGACCAGGGTCAGGAGGGTAGCCAGGTTGGAGTTGCCAGGCTTAGCCAGGCCAACTTAAGCCTACTAGGGAATGGAGAGGGCCAGCACCTCCCCAGATCCTATAGCATTCTCCCAGGCAACAGAAGAGTGAGATCCCCCTCAGGGGACTCTCATATTTCTAGTGCCTCAAGAGAATCTGAGAGAGGTATGACTGCCTCTCAAAAGACTGAGCATAGGGCCAGAATGAGGGCTGTCAGACTCCAGATAGAGAGGGAGGAGGTAGCCCTGGCTCAAGCTAAACTTACCTTGGCTCAAGCTAGACTTACCTTGGCAAGAGAGCAGAAATTGAGTGGCTTAGATGCCACTGGTGGCAGCAATATTCCTAAAGAAAAAGACAGGGGCTATGATAATAGAAACCTGACAAAAATTGTGCCCCCCTACAAGGAAGGGGATGACATCCACAAATGGATGACTGCTCTGGAGAGAGCCTGCATGGTACAGCAGGTTCCTCAGGATCAGTGGGCTGCAATTTTATGGTACTCCTTTTCTGAGAAAGGGAGGGACAGGCTCCTCACAGTTAGACCTGAGGATGCCAAAAACTACTCTGTTTTGAAGAGTGCTCTTATTGAAGGGTTTGGCCTAACCACTGAGCAATACAGGTTGTTGTTCAGAGACACCCAAAAAGCACAGACTCAAGACTGGACTGATTTCGTTGAGTGTGCCACTAAGGCTTTGGAGGGTTGGTTGCAGGGAAGTAAAGTTTCAGACTATACAGGATTGTACAATCTTATAATGAGAGAACAGATCCTTAATAACTGTACAAACCAGCTGTTGCATCAATACCTTATTGACTCTGATCTGACCTCTCCCCAAGAATTGGGAAAGAAGGCAGACAAATGGGTCAGAACAAGGATTAAGCAGAAACCCCAGAACCAAGGTGCTGACCAGAAGAAAACAGACCAGAAGGGTGGAAATCAGAAAGATAAAGATAAAGAAAAAGACCAGAAGTCTTCAGGCCCCCAAACTAGTAGTAAGGAGGGTGGTTCCCAAAATGGAAACAAGAAGAAGAAGAATAAAGGTCCAAAGACACCTTGGTGTAATACCTGCAAATCAGTTTCACACTGGGGCAGTGAATGCACTAAGGCAAATCCAGTCTCCACCACTCCAGCTCCTAAAGCAACTGCAACCCCTAGTACAGTAAGCAGTGGTGGAACACAGTCCAAGGGTGTAGCTGGGTTGACCCTGGGTATTGAAGTAGGATCTGGCCTAGTCAGAACCCCTACACAGGCAGTTCTCTTATATGATGTGGACATAGATTTGCCCACTGCAGTAAGTCCCAGTAACCTGGGCAAATATAGGCAGACTCCCTTAATTAATGAGAAACTGGCTCAAGCCTACAGGGACACATGTGCCAGTGTCACAATGGTGACACCTGACTTTGTGGACCCCGCACAGATTGTACTAGGTGAGAGTTACCTAGTGACCAATGCAAGCAACTCCACTACTTCCCATAGTGTGGCAGTTGTGAACTTCTCCTGGGGAGGGGTAGATGGCCTAAAGAAAGTTGTTGTGAGTGCAGACCTACCAGTAGACTGTCTGTTAGGCAATGATCTTGAAAGCTCAGCGTGGTCAGAAGTGGAGTACAGGACTCATGCAGAAATGCTAGGGATTTCAGAGCATGTCCTTGCCATGACAAGGGCTCAGGCTAAGAAGTGCCTTCCTGAACCAGTGGTGGATCTTGGAACAATAGACCAACCACAACCCAAGAGAAGGAGCAAGAGAGGAAAGGCTGAGCCTTCCACCTTGCCCCAGGTTGAGGATCAAGTTTCAGAGGAAACTGATTCTGCAGTCCAAGAGGAGACTGTCTCTGAGGAACTTGAACCTGACCAGGTTGAGTTTCTGGGGACAGGGGGACCCTCAAGGGCAGACCTGAGGCAGGCTCAATTAGATTGCCCTTCCCTTGAACCCCTCAGACAGCAGGCTGCTGCTGAGGCTGCTGGGGATGCCCAAGGTACCCATACTGTGTATTGGGATGATGGACTCCTTTACTCAGAGGCTAGAGACCCCAAGCCTGGCATGACCAGGAGGTTGGTTATACCTCTGAAGTTTAGGGGGTTCCTCCTTACCTTGGCCCATGATATTCCCCTTGCAGGACACTTAGGCCAGAACAAGACGTGGGACAGGCTTGTTTCACACTTTCACTGGCCTCATATGTCAGAAAATGTCAAGGAGTTTTGTCGCTCCTGTGTCACTTGCCAAGCCAGTGGTAAGTCAGGTGGCACAACAAAGGCCCCCCTAATACCACTACCTGTGGTGGGGGTTCCCTTTGAAAGAGTTGGAATTGATATTGTGGGTCCAATGGACCCCCAAACAGCATCTGGGAACAGATTTATACTGGTGGTAGTGGATCATGCCACCAGGTATCCAGAGGCTATTCCCCTGAGGACCACCACAGCACCTGTGGTGGCAAAAGCCCTCATTGCAGTTTTCTCAAGAGTGGGCTTCCCAAAGGAGGTGTTATCAGATAGGGGCACCAATTTTATGTCCAGCTATCTGAAAGCAATGTGGAAGGAGTGTGGAGTAAACTACAAGTTTACCACCCCCTACCATCCACAGTGCAATGGGCTTGTGGAGAGATTTAACAAGACCCTAAAAGGCATGATAAAAGGATTACCAGAGAAGCTCAGGCGGAAATGGGACATTCTTTTACCTTGCCTGCTCTTTGCTTACAGAGAGGTCCCACAGAAGGGGGTTGGCTACAGCCCTTTTGAACTTTTGTTTGGCCACCCTGTGAGGGGTCCATTGTGTTTGGTGAAGGAAGGATGGGAGTTACCTCTCAAAAAGCCTAAGCTAGACATAGTGGACTATGTACTTGGTCTCCGCTCCAGGATGGCTGAATACATGGAAAGAGCATCCAAAAACCTGGAGGCCTGCCAAGAATTACAAAAAGCTTGGCATGACCAAAAGGCTGTACTGGTAGAGTTCCAACCAGGACAGAAGGTGTGGGTACTGGAGCCAGTGGCCCCAGCAGCACTCCAGGACAAATGGAGTGGACCCTATCCTATCATTGAGAAGAAGGGAGAAGTCACTTACTTGGTTGACTTTGGAACACCCAGGAGCCCTCACAGGGTAATCCATGTGAATCGTTTGAAAGCATTTGTGGACAGGGAGGACATGAGCTTGCTCATGGCCACAGATGGGGATCAGGAGGAAGAGAGTGACCCTCTCCCAGACCTGCTTTCTCAGAACCCTGATGATGGTTCAGTTGATGGAGTAGCCTTGGCAGGCAGCCTCACTGACCAGCAACAGGTGGACTGCAGACAAGTTTTGCAGGCCCACAGGCAATTGTTTTCACTCACACCCAGCCAGACTGACTGGTGTACCCATGTAGTGGACACTGGTGACAGTCTGCCTGTGAAGAATAAGATCTACAGGCAACCTGACCATGTCAGGGATTGCATCAAGGCTGAGGTGCAAAAGATGTTAGAGCTTGGAGTGATTGAGCCATCAGAGAGCCCATGGGCCAGCCCAGTAGTCCTTGTGCCAAAACCTCATACCCAAGATGGAAAGAGAGAAATGAGATTTTGCGTGGACTACAGGGGTCTCAATGCTGTCACTAGGACAGATGCTCACCCCATTCCAAGAGCAGATGAGCTCATTGACAGATTGGCTTCTGCCAAGTTTCTGAGCACATTTGATCTGACAGCTGGCTACTGGCAAATCAGATTAGCTGAGGAGTCAAAAGCCAAAACAGCATTCTCTACCCCTAGTGGACATTATCAGTTTGTGGTAATGCCCTTTGGTTTGAAGAATGCACCTGCCACTTTCCAAAGGTTGGTGAACCAAGTCCTTACTGGGTTGGATGACTTTTGTGCAGCATATCTAGATGATATTGCTGTCTTTAGCTCCACCTGGGAGGATCACCTGATCCACCTGAAGAAAGTTCTGGAGGCCCTGCAAAAGGCAGGCCTGACTATCAAGGCCACCAAGTGCCAGATAGGGCAGAGTAAGGTTGTATACCTGGGCCACCTAGTAGGTGGAGGTCAGGTTCAGCCACTGGAGAGCAAAATCCAGGCCATACAGGACTGGGCTCCTCCAGTTACCCAGACACAAGTCAGAGCCTTCTTGGGCCTGACTGGGTATTACAGAAAGTTTGTGAAAAACTATGGGTCTATAGTGACACCATTAAATGACTTGACATCCAAGAAGATGCCAAAAAAGGTTCAGTGGACAGTTAGCTGTCAAAAGGCATTTGATGACCTGAAGAAGGCCATGTGCTCTGCAACTATCCTGAAGAGTCCTGACTACTCCAAACAGTTCATTGTACAGACAGATGCTTCTGAGTTGGGGGTGGGAGCTGTGCTCTCACAACTTAATCAAGATGGTCAAGACCAGCCTATTGCTTTCATTAGCAGAAGGCTGACCCCTAGAGAGAAACGTTGGTCAGCCATTGAGAGGGAGGCCTTTGCTGTGGTTTGGGCCCTGAAGAAGTTGAGGTCCTACTTGTTTGGAACTCACTTCCTAGTTCAGACCGACCATAAGCCCCTCTTATGGCTCAATCAGATGAAGGGTGAAAATCCCAAACTGCTCAGGTGGTCCATTTCCCTACAGGGGATGGACTTTACAGTGGAGCACCGCCCAGGGACTGACCATGGTAATGCAGATGGTCTCTCCAGGTACTTCCACTTAGAACATGAAGACTTATCTGGTCAAGGTTAGTTTAATGTCCCTGCGTTTGGGGGGGGGTTGTGTAGGAGAGTAGGGTCTGCTATCCTATGGTCACCCCAAATTTTTGCTTTTTGCTTCACTGGTTTTCGACTACTGAGGCTGTGGGCCTGCTGATCAGATCCCCAGCCTGCTGTTCTCTCACTAAATTAATGATACATGTGCTATAGGCACATACCCCAATTGGAAATGGACTCCTTGTCAGCCCCTGTATAATGCACTATAGGTGCCCAGGGCATAGGGGCCACCAAGGCCTACCAGGGGCTGCAGCATATCTTTTGCCACCCCTGGCTGGTTCTTAAATTGACACAACTGGCTGATCACTCAGCTGGGGTAAGGTGGTGTAATCACCCCTTACTTAGATATAGTATACCTATATCTAAACCTATATCTGGACACATATAAACCTGTGAGCCACTCCTATGGAAGGCCTCATCAATCCAGGAGGCAGAGTGCGTGGTTTAATGTGAGATGGAGCTCTAGCATGAGCTGAGCCTGTCTGCAGCTGTCGGGAACAACTCCCTAAGCTGTTTCAGGATAATGCCATACCATATACTCTTAAGTGCCTTATAATCCTCGCGGTTATATAGCAACTCTGGTTTGGCTTTATCAAAACATGTCGTGTAAGGTGTCATACGATTTGGAATACTATCCCCTCGCCAGTCCTGGCGACGGGGATAGCATTCCACCCCTCTAGAGGGGTAAGACATGTTCCTTTACTTTAATGCGGTTAATTTCTAAAAGGGCCTTAGATCCACAAAATGGATGCCTCTGCCACAGACAAGAGTCTGGACCCCTGCAGCTGACCGAAACTCAGCAAATGGGGCCTGGACAAAGGGTTTCCTGCCACAGGAGGGTGTCACCACCCTCCAGACAGGAGATAGTGGATTGTAGCAGGGAGGTCTGAAAGAAACCAGACACTGCCTGGGGCGCACAAGGCTGCCCCTTGCATAATCCGGCCAAACCGGTTCTGGGGCACTCCAGCCCTCGTGCCAGGGCGGCCTGGATCAAAGGAAAGGGGTGTATCCACCCCCTTCCTGGGTCCCACCCATAGGGGAGGACCTAGCAGGTAATCACGCCCCCCAGATTCGAATAAGAGTGGGAGCAGTGCCAATGCACATCAGATTTCCTGGAAGAAACATTAGAAACGAAACTCTGGACCCTTGGACCTCCATCTCAATGTGGAAGCCCGAAGAATCTCCCTTGTGGTCAAGGAGTGACCACCCTGCAGCAGCAGGCACCATCCAGCCCTCGACGTCTACTTGGTTGCAGTTCCCGCCGGAACTCAAGCGACTGAGATCGACGAGATCAAGCTTGCCTGCCTTCCAACAGCCCGATCCACAGTCCCTGCAGAGCTGAGACCCGTGGAGGCGACCGGAAGCGTGGGGCACACCATCTTGAATTGACCACGAGACGCTGACCGTGCAGCCCACGAGTGACCCTCGAAGCTGTGCACTGGGGTTTGAGAAGCCCCAACCCTGAGCCACTCTTGCACCGAAGCTCACCCCTCTACACTCATCGAGTGCTGCGTGGGGCCCTTCTGCTACTTTTGGCTCAACGCGTTGGCCCGGTCACTTGCCAGCCGGCTAGTGGCCCCTGTGCCGACGAAAACTTAAAACCGACTTGTGAATCTGGTTGCTCCAGATCTGCACCAGCTCCCCTGAAAAGGAGCCCCCACTCTGACCTTCCTGGTTCGAGTGAGAAGCAATCTCCCGGTTCCGCGTGGATTGCTTTTGCCAAGTGTTGTTTGCTCCAATCTTGAAGCCGACAGCGCCGACGGTGAGAGCCTGCGTGGGACAGATCGTGACCTGCTCCTGGATGTCGTAGATGCCCCAGAGCCCACGTGACAGCGGAGAGAAGCACCGCAACAGCGACCTGATTGCGCCCGACATTGCCTGGTTCCGTCCTGGTTCCACCCTGGTCACTGCTGAGTGACCCAGACTCTGTCCCCTCTGCTTTCAGGTACTTTTCGACTCGAGTCCACCCTTGGACTCCACCGGACACTTCTCTTTCACCCCGCCTGCAGCCCTTTCAGCTTCAAGCACCAAGAGCCTGCGTGACGAAACCCGACTCAACTTCGACCCTGTGCACCCGCTTCCTGTGGGTGAGGTAACTTTGCTCCGCCGGTGTTCCCACACTCGTGCACACCTCTAGGGTCTGTGTCTTAAGTTTTGTTCCTCTAGGTTCAGCGGAAGTGTCCTTAAACTCTAACTTTGTCATTTTTACGCACCATTGGTTAACATTGGTCCATGCGTGCGCTTTCCGCACTGCTCCCGAATCCCGTGGGCCTCTCCCGACTTCAGCACTGCTTGTCCTGACTGCTCCCAGCGATTCCCTAGGCCCTAGGCCTAACCACTGTTCGATTGGTATCTCTTATACCACTTGTTTAGTATATGGTTTGAGTGGCCACCCGCCCTCATCCATAATTGTGCAACTTTGTATGTTTAAACTGTGCTTTTGATTTAACGCTTGTGCCCCTTTATTCATAAAGAATACTGGGGATTGTTTTTAGTAATAAACACATATATTTTTATAATATATACTTGTGTGGTGTCCTTTCATTTGATATTACAGGATTGTATGTGGTAAAACAGCTCGCTTAACACGACCTCTTAAGTTAAGCCTTTAGGCTGCTTAGTCCATGCTACCCCTAGGATAGCTTGTCTAACAAGGTTGACTTACAACCTGACACCATAAGGGATTGTTTGGTCTGATAATAGGTGGTTCCAGAAATGGAAACATCACCTATCAGGCCAACTTCTCACACAAGCCCTCAGACTTGCGTGTGCGGCAAGGGTCACAGAGCCTTGGACTGGAGAATACATGAATGACCCAAGCCCTCAGACTTGCGTGTGTGGCAAGGGTCACAGCGCCTCGGACTGGAGAATACATGAATGACCCAAGCCCTCAGACTTGCGAGTGGGGCAAGGGTCACAGCGCCTCAGACTAGAGAATACATGAATGACCCAGCCCTCAGACTTGAGTGTGCGGCAAGGGTCACAGCGCCTCAGACTGGAGAATACATGAATGACCCAGCCCTCAGACTTGCCTGCGCGGCAAGGGTCACAGCACCTAGACGGGAGAATACGTGAATGACCCAAGCCCTCAGACCTGTGAGTGCGGCAAGAGTCACAGAGCCTCAGACTGGAGAATACATGAATGACGCAAGCCCTCAGACTTGCGTGTGCGGCAAGGGTCACAGCGCCTCAGACTGGAGAATACACGAAAGACCCAGCCCTCAGACTTGCCTGTGCAGCAAGGGTCACAGCGCCTCAGACTGGAGAATACATGAATGACCCAGCCCTCAGACTTGCATGTGCGGCAAGGGTCCCAGCGCCTCAGACGGGAGAATACATGAATGACCCAGCCCTCAGACTTGCGTGTGCGGCAAGGATCACAGCGCCTCAGACGGGAAAATACATGAATGACCCAGCCCTCAGACTTGCGTGTGCGGCAAGGGTCTCAGCGCCTCAGAAGGGAGAATACATGAATGACCCAGCCCTCAGAACTGTGTGTGCGGCAAGGGTCACAGCGCCTTAGACGGGAGAATGCATGAATGACCCAGCCCTCAGACTTGCGTGTGCGGCAAGGTTCACAGCGCCTCAGACGGGAGAATACATGAATGACCCAGCCCTCAGACTTGCGTGTGCGGCAAGGGTCACAGCACCTCAGACGGGAGAATACTTGAATGAACCAGCCCTCAGACGTGCGTGTGCGGCAAGGGTCACAGCGCCTCAGACTGGAGAATACATCAATGACCCAGCCCTCAGACTTGCGTGTGCGGCAAGGTCACAGCGCCGCAGACTGGAGAATACATGAATGACCCAAGCCCTCAGACTTGCGTGTGCGGCAAGGGTCACAGCGCCTCAGACAGGAGAGCACATGAATGACCCAAGCCCTCAGACTTGCGTGTGCGGCAAGGGTCACAGCGCCTCAGACTGGAGAACACATGAATGACCCAAGCCCTCAGACTTGCGTGTGTGGCAAGGGTCACAGCGCCTCAGACTGGAGAACACATGAATAACCCAAGCCCTCAGACTTGCGTGTGCGGCAAAGGTCACAGCGCCTCAGACTGGAGAACACATGAATGACCCAAGCCCTCAGACTTGCGTGTGCGTCAAGGGTCACAGCGCCTCAGACTGGAGAATACATGAATGATGCAAGCCCTCAGACTTGCGTGTGCGGCAAGGGTCCCAGCGCCTCAGACTGGAGAATACATGAATGACCCAGCCCTCAGACTTGCGTGTGCGGCAAGGGTCCCAGCGCCTCAGACTGGAGAATACATGAATGACCAAGCCCTCAGACTTGCGTGTGCGGCAAGGGTCCCAGCGCCTCAGACTGGAGAATTCATGAATGACCCAGCCCTCAGACTTGCCTGTGTGGCAAGGGTCATAGCGCCTCAGACTGGAGAATACATGAAAGACCCAGCCCTCAGACTTGCCTGTGCGGCAAGGATCACAGCACCTCAGACGGGAAAATACATGAATGACCCAGCCCTCAGACTTGCGTGTGCGGCAAGGGTCACAGCGCCTCAGAAGGGAGAATACATGAATGACCCAGCCCTCAGAATTGTGTGTGCGGCAAGGGTCACAGCGCCTCAGACGGGAGAATACATGAATGACCCAGCCCTCAGACTTGCGTGTGCGGCAAGGTCACAGCGCCTCAGACGGGAAAATACATGAATGACCCAGCCCTCAGACTTGCGTGTGCGGCAAGGGTCACAGCGCCTCAGACGGGAGAATACATGAATGACCCAGCCCTCAGACTTGCGTGTGGGGCAAGGTTCACAGCGCGCCGACGGGAGAATACATGAATGACCCAGCCCTCAGACTTGCGTGTGGGGCAAGGTTCACAGCGCCTCAGACGGGAGAATACATGAATGACCCAGCCCTCAGACTTGTGTGTGCGGCAAGGGTCACAGCGCCTCTGACTGGAGAATACATGAATGACCCAGCCCTCAGACTTGCGTGTGCGGCAAGGGTCCCAGCGCCTCAGACTGGAGAATACATGAATGACCCAGCCCTCAGACTTGCGTGTGCGGCAAGGGTCCCAGCGCCTCAGACTGGAGAATTCATGAATGACCCAGCCCTCAGACTTGCCTGTGTGACAAGGGTCATAGCGCCTCAGACTGGAGAATACATGAAAGACCCAGCCCTCAGACTTGCCTGTGCGGCAAGTGTCACAGCGCCTCAGACTGGAGAATACATGAATGACCCAGCCCTCAGACTTGCATGTGCGGCAAGGGTCCCAGCGCCTCAGACGGGAGAATACATGAATGACCCAGCCCTCAGACTTGCGTGTGCGGCAAGGATCACAGCGCCTCAGACGGGAAAATACATGAATGACCCAGCCCTCAGACTTGCGTGTGCGGCAAGGGTCACAGCGCCTCAGACGGGAGAATACATGAATGACCCAGCCCTCAGACTTGCGTGTGGGGCAAGGTTCACAGCGCCTCAGACGGGAGAATACATGAATGACCCAGCCCTCAGACTTGCGTGTGGGGCAAGGTTCACAGCGCCTCAGACGGGAGAATACATGAATGACCCAGCCCTCAGACTTGCGTGTGCAGCAAGGGTCACAGCACCTCAGACGGGAGAATACATGAATGAACCAGCCCTCAGACGTGCGTGTGCGGCAAGGGTCACAGCGCCTCAGACTGGAGAATACATCAATGACCCAGCCCTCAGACTTGCATGTACGGCAAGGGTCACAGCGCCTCAGACTGGAGAACACATGAATGACCCAAGCCCTCAGACTTGCGTGTGCGGCAAGGGTCACAGCGCCTCAGACTGGAGAACACATGAATGACCCAAGCCCTCAGACTTGCGTGTGTGGCAAGGGTCACAGCGCCTCAGACTGGAGAACACATGAATGACCCAAGCCCTCAGACTTGCGTGTGCGTCAAGGGTCACAGCGCCTCAGACTGGAGAATACATGAATGACGCAAGCCCTCAGACTTGCGTGTGCGGCAAGGGTCACAGCGCCTCAGACTGGAGAATACATGAATGACGCAAGCCCTCAGACTTGCGTGTGCGGCAAGGGTCCCAGCGCCTCAGACTGGAGAATTCATGAATGACCCAGCCCTCAGACTTCCCTGTGTGGCAAGGGTCATAGCGACTCAGACTGGAAAATACATGAAAGACCCAGCCCTCAGACTTGCCTGTGCGGCAAGGGTCACAGCGCCTCAGACTGGAGAATACATGAATGACCCAGCCCTCAAACTTGCATGTGCGGCAAGGGTCCCAATGCCTCAGACGGGAGAATACATGAATGACCCAGCCCTCAGACATGCGTGTGCGGCAAGGATCACAGCGCCTCAGAAGGGAGAATACATGAATGACCCAGCCCTCAGACTTGCGTGTGCGGCAAGGGTCACAGCGCCTCAGACTGGAGAACACATGAATGACCCAAGCCCTCAGACTTGTGTGTGCGGCAAGGGTCACAGCGCCTCAGACTGGAGAATAGATGAATGACCCAGCCCTCATACGTGCGTGTGCGGCAAGGGTCACAGCGCCTCAGACTGGAGAATACATGAATGACCCAGCCCTCAGACTAGCGTGTGCGGCAAGGTCACAGCGCCTCAGACTGGAGAATACATGAATGACCCAAGCCCTCAGACTTGCGTGTGCGGCATGGGTCACAGCGCCTCAGACTGGAGAACACATGAATGACCCAAGCCCTCAGACTTGTGTGTGCGGCAAGGGTCACAGCGCCGCAGACTGGAGAACACATGCATGACCCAAGCCCTCAGACTTGCGGGTGTGGCAAGGGTCACAGCGCCTCAGACTGGAGAGCACATGAATAACCCAAGCCCTCAGACTTGCGTGTGCGGCAAAGGTCACAGCGCCTCAGACTGGAGAACACATGAATGACCCAAGCCCTCAGACTTGCGTGTGCGTCAAGGGTCACAGCGCCTCAGACTGGAGAACACATGAATGACCCAGGCCCTCAGACTTGCGTGTGCGTCAAGGGTCACAGCGCCTCAGACTGGAGAACACATGAATGACCCAAGCCCTCAGACGTGCGTGTGCGGCAAGGGTCACAGCGCCTCAGACTGGAGAACACATGAATGACCCAATCCCTCAGACTTGTGTGTGCGGCAAGGGTCACAGTGCCTCAGACTGGAGAACACATGAATGACCCAAGCCCTCAGACTTGTGTGTGCGGCAAGGGTCTCAGCGCCTCGGACTGGAGAATACATGAATGACACAAGTCCTCAGACTTGCGTGTGCGGCAAGGGTCACAGCGCCTCGGACTGGAGAATACATGAATGACCCAAGCCCTCAGACTTGCGTGTGCGGCAAGGGTCACAGCGCCTCGGACTGGAGAACACATGAATGACCCAGCCCTCAGACTTGCGTGTGCGGCAAGGGTCCCAGCGCCTCAGACTGGAGAATACATGAATGACCCAAGCCCCCAGACTTGTGAGTGCGGCAAGAGTCACAGAGCCTCAGACTGGAGAATACATGAATGACGCAAGCCCTCAGACTTGCGTGTGCGGCAAGGGTCACAGCGCCTCAGACTGGAGAATACATGAATGACCTATCCCTCAGACTTGGGTGTGCGGCAAGGGTCCCAGCACCTCAGACTGGAGAATACATGAATGACCCAGCCCTCAGACTTGCGTGTGCGGCAAGGGTCCCAGCGCCTCAGACTGGAGAATACATGAATGACCAAACCCTCAGACTTGCGTGTGCGGCAAGGGTCCCAGCGCCTCAGACTGGAGAATTCATGAATGACCCAGCCCTCAGACTTGCCTGTGTGGCAAGGGTCCCAGTGCCTCAGACTGGAGAATACATGAATGACCCAAGCCCCCAGACTTGTGAGTGCGGCAAGAGTCACAGAGCCTCAGACTGGAGAATACATGAATGACGCAAGCCCTCAGACTTGCGTGTGCGGCAAGGGTCACAGCGCCTCAGACTGGAGAATACATGAATGACCTATCCCTCAGACTTGGGTGTGCGGCAAGGGTCCCAGCACCTCAGACTGGAGAATACATGAATGACCCAGCCCTCAGACTTGCGTGTGCGGCAAGGGTCCCAGCGCCTCAGACTGGAGAATACATGAATGACCCAGCCCTCAGACTTGCGTGTGCGGCAAGGTTCACAGCGCCTCAGACGGGAGAATACATGAATGACCCAGCCCTCAGACTTGCGTGTGCGGCAAGGGTCACAGCACCTCAGACGGGAGAATACATGAATGAACCAGCCCTCAGACGTGCGTGTGCGGCAAGGGTCATAGCGCCTCAGACTGGAGAATACATCAATGACCCAGCCCTCAGACTTGCGTGTGCGGCAAGGTCACAGCGCCTCAGACCGGAGAATACATGAACGACCCAAGCCCTCAGACTTGCGTGTGCAGCAAGGGTCACAGCACCTCAGACTGGAGAACACATGAATGACCCAAGCCCTCAGACTTGCGTGTGCGGCAAGGGTCACAGCGCCTCAGACTGGAGAACACATGAATGACCCAAGCCCTCAGACTTGCGTGTGTGGCAAGGGTCACAGCGCCTCAGACTGGAGAACACATGAATAACTCAAGCCCTCAGACTTGCGTGTGCGGCAAAGGTCACAGCGCCTCAGACTGGAGAACACATGAATGACCCAAGCCCTCAGACTTGCATGTGCGTCAAGGGTCACAGCGCCTCAGACTGGAGAATACATGAATGACACAATCCCTCAGACTTGCGTGTGCGGCAAGGGTCACAGCGCCTCAGACTGGAGAATACGTGAATGACCCATCCCTCAGACTTGCGTGTGCGGCAAGGCTCCCAGCGCCTCAGACTGGAGAATACATGAATGACCCAGCCCTCACACTTGCGTGTGCTGCAAGGGTCCCAGTGCCTCAGACTGGAGAATACATGAATGACCAAGCCCTCAGACTTGCGTGTGCGGCAAGGGTCCCAGCGCCTCAGGCGGGAGAATACATGAATGACCCAGCCCTCAGACTTGCATGTGCGGCAAGGGTCACCGCGCCTCAGACTGGAGAACACATGAATGACCCAAGCCCTCAGACTTGCGTGTGTGGCAAGGGTCACAGCGCCTCAGACTGGAGAGCACATGAATAACCCAAGCCCTCAGACTTGCGTGTGCGGCAAAGGTCACAGCACCTCAGACTGGAGAACACATGAATGACCCAAGCCCTCAGACTTGCGTGTGCGTCAAGGGTCACAGCGCCTCAGACTGGAGAACACATGAATGACCCAGGCCCTCAGACTTGCGTGTGCGTCAAGGGTCACAGCGCCTCAGACGGGAGAACACATGAATGACCCAAGCCCTCAGAATTGCGTGTGAGGCAAGGGTCACAGCGCCTCAGACTGGAGAACACATGAATGACCCAAGCCCTCAGACTTGCGTGTGCGGCAAGGGTCACAGCGCCTCAGACTGGAGAACACATGAATGACCCAAGCCCTCAGATTTGCGTGTGCGGCAAGGGTCACAGCACCTCAGACTGGAGAACACATGAATGACCCAAGCCCTCAGACTTGCGTGTGCTGCAAGGGTCACAGCGCCTCCGACTGTAGAATACATGAATGACCCAAGCCCTCAGACCTGCGTGTGCGGCAAGGGTCACAGCGCCTCAGACTGGAGAATTCATGAATGACCCAGCCCTCAGACTTGCCTGTGTGGCAAGGGTCATAGCGCCTCAGACTGGAGAATACATGAAAGACCCAGCCCTCAGACTTGCCTGTGCGGCAAGGATCACAGCGCCTCAGACGGGAAAATACATGAATGACCCAGCCCTCAGACTTGCGTGTGCGGCAAGGGTCACAGCGCCTCAGAAGGGAGAATACATGAATGACCCAGCCCTCAGAATTGTGTGTGCGGCAAGGGTCACAGCGCCTCAGACAGGAGAATACATGAATGACCCAGCCCTCAGACTTGCGTGTGCGGCAAGGTCACAGCGCCTCAGACGGGAAAATACATGAATGACCCAGCCCTCAGACTTGCGTGTGCGGCAAGGGTCACAGCGCCTCAGACGGGAGAATACATGAATGACCCAGCCCTCAGACTTGCGTGTGGGGCAAGGTTCACAGCGCGCCGACGGGAGAATACATGAATGACCCAGCCCTCAGACTTGCGTGTGGGGCAAGGTTCACAGCGCCTCAGACGGGAGAATACATGAATGACCCAGCCCTCAGACTTGTGTGTGCGGCAAGGGTCACAGCGCCTCTGACTGGAGAATACATGAATGACCCAGCCCTCAGACTTGCGTGTGCGGCAAGGGTCCCAGCGCCTCAGACTGGAGAATACATGAATGACCCAGCCCTCAGACTTGCGTGTGTGGCAAGGGTCACAGCGCCTCAGACTGGAGAACACATGAATAACTCAAGCCCTCAGACTTGCGTGTGCGGCAAAGGTCACAGCGCCTCAGACTGGAGAACACATGAATGACCCAAGCCCTCAGACTTGCATGTGCGTCAAGGGTCACAGCGCCTCAGACTGGAGAATACATGAATGACACAATCCCTCAGACTTGCGTGTGCGGCAAGGGTCACAGCGCCTCAGACTGGAGAATACGTGAATGACCCATCCCTCAGACTTGCGTGTGCGGCAAGGCTCCCAGCGCCTCAGACTGGAGAATACATGAATGACCCAGCCCTCACACTTGCGTGTGCTGCAAGGGTCCCAGTGCCTCAGACTGGAGAATACATGAATGACCAAGCCCTCAGACTTGCGTGTGCGGCAAGGGTCCCAGCGCCTCAGGCGGGAGAATACATGAATGACCCAGCCCTCAGACTTGCATGTGCGGCAAGGGTCACCGCGCCTCAGACTGGAGAACACATGAATGACCCAAGCCCTCAGACTTGCGTGTGTGGCAAGGGTCACAGCGCCTCAGACTGGAGAGCACATGAATAACCCAAGCCCTCAGACTTGCGTGTGCGGCAAAGGTCACAGCACCTCAGACTGGAGAACACATGAATGACCCAAGCCCTCAGACTTGCGTGTGCGTCAAGGGTCACAGCGCCTCAGACTGGAGAACACATGAATGACCCAGGCCCTCAGACTTGCGTGTGCGTCAAGGTTCACAGCGCCTCAGACGGGAGAACACATGAATGACCCAAGCCCTCAGAATTGCGTGTGAGGCAAGGGTCACAGCGCCTCAGACTGGAGAACACATGAATGACCCAAGCCCTCAGACTTGCGTGTGCGGCAAGGGTCACAGCGCCTCAGACTGGAGAACACATGAATGACCCAAGCCCTCAGATTTGCGTGTGCGGCAAGGGTCACAGCACCTCAGACTGGAGAACACATGAATGACCCAAGCCCTCAGACTTGCGTGTGCTGCAAGGGTCACAGCGCCTCCGACTGTAGAATACATGAATGACCCAAGCCCTCAGACCTGCGTGTGCGGCAAGGGTCACAGCGCCTCAGACTGGAGAATTCATGAATGACCCAGCCCTCAGACTTGCCTGTGTGGCAAGGGTCATAGCGCCTCAGACTGGAGAATACATGAAAGACCCAGCCCTCAGACTTGCCTGTGCGGCAAGGATCACAGCGCCTCAGACGGGAAAATACATGAATGACCCAGCCCTCAGACTTGCGTGTGCGGCAAGGGTCACAGCGCCTCAGAAGGGAGAATACATGAATGACCCAGCCCTCAGAATTGTGTGTGCGGCAAGGGTCACAGCGCCTCAGACAGGAGAATACATGAATGACCCAGCCCTCAGACTTGCGTGTGCGGCAAGGTCACAGCGCCTCAGACGGGAAAATACATGAATGACCCAGCCCTCAGACTTGCGTGTGCGGCAAGGGTCACAGCGCCTCAGACGGGAGAATACATGAATGACCCAGCCCTCAGACTTGCGTGTGGGGCAAGGTTCACAGCGCGCCGACGGGAGAATACATGAATGACCCAGCCCTCAGACTTGCGTGTGGGGCAAGGTTCACAGCGCCTCAGACGGGAGAATACATGAATGACCCAGCCCTCAGACTTGTGTGTGCGGCAAGGGTCACAGCGCCTCTGACTGGAGAATACATGAATGACCCAGCCCTCAGACTTGCGTGTGCGGCAAGGGTCCCAGCGCCTCAGACTGGAGAATACATGAATGACCCAGCCCTCAGACTTGCGTGTGCGGCAAGGGTCCCAGCGCCTCAGACTGGAGAATTCATGAATGACCCAGCCCTCAGACTTGCCTGTGTGACAAGGGTCATAGCGCCTCAGACTGGAGAATACATGAAAGACCCAGCCCTCAGACTTGCCTGTGCGGCAAGTGTCACAGCGCCTCAGACTGGAGAATACATGAATGACCCAGCCCTCAGACTTGCATGTGCGGCAAGGGTCCCAGCGCCTCAGACGGGAGAATACATGAATGACCCAGCCCTCAGACTTGCGTGTGCGGCAAGGATCACAGTGCCTCAGATGGGAAAATACATGAATGACCCAGCCCTCAGACTTGCGTGTGCGGCAAGGGTCACAGCGCCTCAGACGGGAGAATACATGAATGACCCAGCCCTTAGACTTGCGTGTGGGGCAAGGTTCACAGCGCCTCAGACGGGAGAATACATGAATGACCCAGCCCTCAGACTTGCGTGTGGGGCAAGGTTCACAGCGCCTCAGACGGGAGAATACATGAATGACCCAGCCCTCAGACTTGCGTGTGCGGCAAGGGTCACAGCACCTCAGACGGGAGAATACATGAATGAACTAGCCCTCAGACGTGCGTGTGCGGCAAGGGTCACAGCGCCTCAGACTGGAGAATACATCAATGACCCAGCCCTCAGACTTGCGTGTGCGGCAAGGGTCACAGCGCCTCAGACTGGAGAACACATGAATGACCCAAGCCCTCAGACTTGCGTGTGCGGCAAGGGTCACAGCGCCTCAGACTGGAGAACACATGAATGACTCAAGCCCTCAGACTTGCGTGTGTGGCAAGGGTCACAGCGCCTCAGACTGGAGAACACATGAATGACCCAAGCCCTCAGACTTGCGTGTGCGTCAAGGGTCACAGCGCCTCAGACTGGAGAATACATGAATGACGCAAGCCCTCAGACTTGCGTGTGCGGCAAGGGTCACAGCGCCTCAGACTGGAGAATACATGAATGACGCAAGCCCTCAGACTTGCGTGTGCGGCAAGGGTCCCAGCGCCTCAGACTGGAGAATTCATGAATGACCCAGCCCTCAGACTTCCCTGTGTGGCAAGGGTCATAGCGACTCAGACTGGAAAATACATGAAAGACCCAGCCCTCAGACTTGCCTGTGCGGCAAGGGTCACAGCGTCTCAGACTGGAGAATACATGAATGACCCAGCCCTCAGACTTGCATGTGCGGCAAGGGTCCCAATGCCTCAGACGGGAGAATACATGAATGACCCAGCCCTCAGACTTGCGTGTGCGGCAAGGATCACAGCGCCTCAGACGGGAAAATACATGAATGACCCAGCCCTCAGACTTGCGTGTGCGGCAAGGGTCACAGCGCCTCAGACTGGAGAACACATGAATGACCCAAGCCCTCAGACTTGTGTGTGCGGCAAGGGTCACAGCGCCTCAGACTCGAGAATACATGAATGACCCAGCCCTCATACGTGCGTGTGCGGCAAGGGTCACAGCGCCTCAGACTGGAGAATACATGAATGACCCAGCCCTCAGACTTGCGTGTGCGGCAAGGTCACAGCGCCTCAGACTGGAGAATACATGAATGACCCAAGCCCTCAGACTTGCGTGTGCGGCATGGGTCACAGCGCCTCAGACTGGAGAACACATGAATGACCCAAGCCCTCAGACTTGTGTGTGCGGCAAGGGTCACAGCACCGCAGACTGGAGAACACATGCATGACCCAAGCCCTCAGACTTGCGGGTGTGGCAAGGGTCACAGCGCCTCAGACTGGAGAGCACATGAATAACCCAAGCCCTCAGACTTGCGTGTGCGGCAAATGTCACAGCGCCTCAGACTGGAGAACACATGAATGACCCAAGCCCTCAGACTTGCGTGTGCGTCAAGGGTCACAGCGCCTCAGACTGGAGAACACATGAATGACCCAGGCCCTCAGACTTGCGTGTGCGTCAAGGGTCACAGCGCCTCAGACTGGAGAACACATGAATGACCCAAGCCCTCAGACTTGCGTGTGCGGCAAGGGTCACAGCGCCTCAGACTGGAGAACACATGAATGACCCAAGCCCTCAGACTTGCGTGTACGGCAAGGGTCTCAGCGCCTCGGACTGGGGAATACATGAATGACACAAGTCCTCAGACTTGCGTGTGCGGCAAGGGTCACAGCGCCTCGGACTGGAGAATACATGAATGACCCAAGCCCTCAGACTTGCGTGTGCGGCAAGGGTCACAGCGCATCGGACTGGAGAACACATGAATGACCCAGCCCTCAGACTTGCGTGTGCGGCAAGGGTCCCAGCGCCTCGGACTGGAGAATACATGAATGACCCAAGCCCCCAGACTTGTGAGTGCGGCAAGAGTCACAGAGCCTCAGACTGGAGAATACATGAATGACGCAAGCCCTCAGACTTGCGTGTGCGGCAAGGGTCACAGCGCCTCAGACTGGAGAATACATGAATGACCTATCCCTCAGACTTGGGTGTGCGGCAAGGGTCCCAGCGCCTCAGACTGGAGAATACATGAATGACCAAGCCCTCAGACTTGCGTGTGCGGCAAGGGTCCCAGCGCCTCAGACTGGAGAATTCATGAATGACCCAGCCCTCAGACTTGCCTGTGTGGCAAGGGTCATAGCGCCTCAGACTGGAGAATACATGAAAGACCCATCCCTCAGACTTGCCTGTGCGGCAAGGGTCACAGCGCCTCAGACTGAAGAATACATGAATGACCCAGCCCTCAGACTTGCATGTGCGGCAAGGGTCCCAGCTCCTCAGACGGGAGAATACATGAATGACCCAGACCTCAGACTTGCGTGTGCGGCAAGGATCACAGCGCCTCAGACGGGAAAATACATGAATGACCCAGCCCTCAGACTTGCGTGTGCGGCAAGGGTCACAGCACCTCAGACGGGAGAATACATGAATGAACCAGCCCTCAGACGTGCGTGTGCGGCAAGGGTCATAGCGCCTCAGACTGGAGAATACATCAATGACCCAGCCCTCAGACTTGCGTGTGCGGCAAGGTCACAGCGCCTCAGACCGGAGAATACATGAACGACCCAAGCCCTCAGACTTGCGTGTGCAGCAAGGGTCACAGCACCTCAGACTGGAGAACACATGAATGACCCAAGCCCTCAGACTTGCGTGTGTGGCAAGGGTCACATCGCCTCAGACTGGAGAACACATGAATAACTCAAGCCCTCAGACTTGCGTGTGCGGCAAAGGTCACAGCGCCTCAGACTGGAGAACACATGAATGACCCAAGCCCTCAGACTTGCATGTGCGTCAAGGGTCACAGCGCCTCAGACTGGAGAATACATGAATGACACAATCCCTCAGACTTGCGTGTGCGGCAAGGGTCACAGCGCCTCAGACTGGAGAATACATGAATGACCCATCCCTCAGACTTGCGTGTGCGGCAAGGCTCCCAGCGCCTCAGACTGGAGAATACATGAATGACCCAGCCCTCACACTTGCGTGTTCTGCAAGGGTCCCAGCGCCTCAGACTGGAGAATACATGAATGACCAAGCCCTCAGACTTGCGTGTGCGGCAAGGGTCCCAGCGCCTCAGACGGGAGAATACATGAATGACCCAGCCCTCAGACTTGCGTGTGCGGCAAGGGTCACCGCGCCTCAGACTGGAGAACACATGAATGACCCAAGCCCTCAGACTTGCGTGTGTGGCAAGGGTCACAGCGCCTCAGACTGGAGAGCACATGAATAACCCAAGCCCTCAGACTTGCGTGTGCGGCAAAGGTCACAGCGCCTCAGACTGGAGAACACATGAATGACCCAAGCCCTCAGACTTGCGTGTGCGTCAGGGTCACAGCGCCTCAGACTGGAGAACACATGAATGACCCAAGCCCTCAGACTTGCGTGTGTGGCAAGGGTCACAGCGCCTCAGACTGGAGAATACATGAATGACCCAGCCCTCAGACTTGTGTGTGTGGCAAGGGTCACAGCGCCTCAGACTGGAGAACACATGAATGACCCAAGCCCTCAGACTTGCGTGTGCGGCAAGGGTCACAGCGCCTCAGACTGGAGAACACATGAATGACCCAAGCCCTCAGACTTGCATGTGCGGCAAGGGTCACAGCGCCTCAGACTGGAGAATACATGAATGACCCAAGCCCTCAGACTTTCGTGTGCGGCAAGAGTCACAGCGCCTCAGACTGGAGAATACATGAATGACCCAAGCCCTCAGACTTGCGTGTGCGGCAAGGGTCACAGCGCCTCAGACTGGAGAACACATGAATGACCCAAGCCCTCAGACTTGTGTGTGCGGCAAGGGTCACAGTGCCTCAGACTGGAGAACACATGAATGACCCAAGCCCTCAGACTTGCGTGTGCGGCAAGGGTCTCAGCGCCTCGGACTGGAGAATACATGAATGACACAAGTCCTCAGACTTGCGTGTGCGGCAAGGGTCACAGCGCCTCGGACTGGAGAATACATGAATGACCCAAGCCCTCAGACTTGCGTGTGCGGCAAGGGTCACAGCGCCTCGGACTGGAGAACACATGAATGACCCAGCCCTCAGACTTGCGTGTGCGGCAAGGGTCCCAGCGCCTCAGACTGGAGAATACATGAATGACCCAAGCCCCCAGACTTGTGAGTGCGGCAAGAGTCACAGAGCCTCAGACTGGAGAATACATGAATGACGCAAGCCCTCAGACTTGCGTGTGCGGCAAGGGTCACAGCGCCTCAGACTGGAGAATACATGAATGACCTATCCCTCAGACTTGGGTGTGCGGCAAGGGTCCCAGCGCCTCAGACTGGAGAATACATGAATGACCCAGCCCTCAGACTTGCGTGTGCGGCAAGGGTCCCAGCGCCTCAGACTGGAGAATACATGAATGACCAAGCCCTCAGACTTGCGTGTGCGGCAAGAGTCCCAGCGCCTCAGACTGGAGAATTCATGAATGACCCAGCCCTCAGACTTGCCTGTGTGGCAAGGGTCATAGCGCCTCAGACTGGAGAATACATGAAAGACCCATCCCTCAGACTTGCCTGTGCGGCAAGGGTCACAGCGCCTCAGACTGAAGAATACATGAATGACCCAGCCCTCAGACTTGCATGTGCGGCAAGGGTCCCAGCTCCTCAGACGGGAGAATACATGAATGACCCAGACCTCAGACTTGCGTGTGCGGCAAGGATCACAGCGCCTCAGACGGGAAAATACATGAATGACCCAGCCCTCAGACTTGCGTGTGCGGCAAGGGTCACAGCGCCTCAGAAGGGAGAATACATGAATGACCCAGCCCTCAGAATTGTGTGTGCAGCAAGGGTCACAGCGCCTCAGATGGAAGAATACATGAATGACCCAGCCCTCAGACTTGCGTGTGCGGCAAGGTTCACAGCGCCTCAGACGGGAGAATACATGAATGACCCAGCCCTCAGACTTGCGTGTGCGGCAAGGGTCACAGCACCTCAGACGGGAGAATACATGAATGAACCAGCCCTCAGACGTGCGTGTGCGGCAAGGGGCATAGCGCCTCAGACTGGAGAATACATCAATGACCCAGCCCTCAGACTTGCGTGTGCGGCATGGTCACAGCGCCTCAGACCGGAGAATACATGAACGACCCAAGCCCTCAGACTTGCGTGTGCAGCAAGGGTCACAGCACCTCAGACTGGAGAACACATGAATGACCCAAGCCCTCAGACTTGCGTGTGCGGCAAGGGTCACAGCGCCTCAGACTGGAGAACACATGAATGACCCAAGCCCTCAGACTTGCGTGTGTGGCAAGGGTCACAGCGCCTCAGACTGGAGAACACATGAATAACTCAAGCCCTCAGACTTGCGTGTGCGGCAAAGGTCACAGCGCCTCAGACTGGAGAACACATGAATGACCCAAGCCCTCAGACTTGCATGTGCGTCAAGGGTCACAGCGCCTCAGACTGGAGAATACATGAATGACACAATCCCTCAGACTTGCGTGTGCGGCAAGGGTCACAGCGCCTCAGACTGGAGAATACATGAATGACCCATCCCTCAGACTTGCGTGTGCGGCAAGGCTCCCAGCGCCTCAGACTGGAGAATACATGAATGACCCAGCCCTCACACTTGCGTGTGCTGCAAGGGTCCCAGCGCCTCAGACTGGAGAATACATGAATGACCAAGCCCTCAGACTTGCGTGTGCGGCAAGGGTCCCAGCGCCTCAGACGGGAGAATACATGAATGACCCAGCCCTCAGACTTGCGTGTGCGGCAAGGGTCACCGCGCCTCAGACTGGAGAACACATGAATGACCCAAGCCCTCAGACTTGCGTGTGTGGCAAGGCTCACAGCGCCTCAGACTGGAGAGCACATGAATAACCCAAGCCCTCAGACTTGCGTGTGCGGCAAAGGTCACAGCGCCTCAGACTGGAGAACACATGAATGACCCAAGCCCTCAGACTTGCGTGTGCGTCAAGGGTCACAGCGCCTCAGACTGGAGAACACATGAATGACCCAGGCCCTCAGACTTGCGTGTGCGTCAAGGGTCACAGCGCCTCAGACGGGAGAACACATGAATGACCCAAGCCCTCAGAATTGCGTGTGAGGCAAGGGTCACAGCGCCTCAGACTGGAGAATACATGAATGACCAAGCCCTCAGACTTGCGTGTGCGGCAAGAGTCCCAGCGCCTCAGACTGGAGAATTCATGAATGACCCAGCCCTCAGACTTGCCTGTGTGGCAAGGGTCATAGCGCCTCAGACTGGAGAATACATGAAAGACCCATCCCTCAGACTTGCCTGTGCGGCAAGGGTCACAGCGCCTCAGACTGAAGAATACATGAATGACCCAGCCCTCAGACTTGCATGTGCGGCAAGGGTCCCAGCTCCTCAGACGGGAGAATACATGAATGACCCAGACCTCAGACTTGCGTGTGCGGCAAGGATCACAGCGCCTCAGACGGGAAAATACATGAATGACCCAGCCCTCAGACTTGCGTGTGCGGCAAGGGTCACAGCGCCTCAGAAGGGAGAATACATGAATGACCCAGCCCTCAGAATTGTGTGTGCAGCAAGGGTCACAGCGCCTCAGATGGAAGAATACATGAATGACCCAGCCCTCAGACTTGCGTGTGCGGCAAGGTTCACAGCGCCTCAGACGGGAGAATACATGAATGACCCAGCCCTCAGACTTGCGTGTGCGGCAAGGGTCACAGCACCTCAGACGGGAGAATACATGAATGAACCAGCCCTCAGACGTGCGTGTGCGGCAAGGGGCATAGCGCCTCAGACTGGAGAATACATCAATGACCCAGCCCTCAGACTTGCGTGTGCGGCATGGTCACAGCGCCTCAGACCGGAGAATACATGAACGACCCAAGCCCTCAGACTTGCGTGTGCAGCAAGGGTCACAGCACCTCAGACTGGAGAACACATGAATGACCCAAGCCCTCAGACTTGCGTGTGCGGCAAGGGTCACAGCGCCTCAGACTGGAGAACACATGAATGACCCAAGCCCTCAGACTTGCGTGTGTGGCAAGGGTCACAGCGCCTCAGACTGGAGAACACATGAATAACTCAAGCCCTCAGACTTGCGTGTGCGGCAAAGGTCACAGCGCCTCAGACTGGAGAACACATGAATGACCCAAGCCCTCAGACTTGCATGTGCGTCAAGGGTCACAGCGCCTCAGACTGGAGAATACATGAATGACACAATCCCTCAGACTTGCGTGTGCGGCAAGGGTCACAGCGCCTCAGACTGGAGAATACATGAATGACCCATCCCTCAGACTTGCGTGTGCGGCAAGGCTCCCAGCGCCTCAGACTGGAGAATACATGAATGACCCAGCCCTCACACTTGCGTGTGCTGCAAGGGTCCCAGCGCCTCAGACTGGAGAATACATGAATGACCAAGCCCTCAGACTTGCGTGTGCGGCAAGGGTCCCAGCGCCTCAGACGGGAGAATACATGAATGACCCAGCCCTCAGACTTGCGTGTGCGGCAAGGGTCACCGCGCCTCAGACTGGAGAACACATGAATGACCCAAGCCCTCAGACTTGCGTGTGTGGCAAGGCTCACAGCGCCTCAGACTGGAGAGCACATGAATAACCCAAGCCCTCAGACTTGCGTGTGCGGCAAAGGTCACAGCGCCTCAGACTGGAGAACACATGAATGACCCAAGCCCTCAGACTTGCGTGTGCGTCAAGGGTCACAGCGCCTCAGACTGGAGAACACATGAATGACCCAGGCCCTCAGACTTGCGTGTGCGTCAAGGGTCACAGCGCCTCAGACGGGAGAACACATGAATGACCCAAGCCCTCAGAATTGCGTGTGCGGCAAGGTTCACAGCGCCTCAGACGGGAGAATACATGAATGACCCAGCCCTCAGACTTGCGTGTGCGGCAAGGGTCACAGCACCTCAGACGGGAGAATACATGAATGAACCAGCCCTCAGACGTGCGTGTGCGGCAAGGGGCATAGCGCCTCAGACTGGAGAATACATCAATGACCCAGCCCTCAGACTTGCGTGTGCGGCATGGTCACAGCGCCTCAGACCGGAGAATACATGAACGACCCAAGCCCTCAGACTTGCGTGTGCAGCAAGGGTCACAGCACCTCAGACTGGAGAACACATGAATGACCCAGGCCCTCAGATTTGCGTGTGCGTCAAGGGTCACAGCGCCTCAGACGGGAGAATACATGAATGACCCAGACCTCAGACTTGCGTGTGCGGCAAGGATCACAGCGCCTCAGACGGGAAAATACATGAATGACCCAGCCCTCAGACTTGCGTGTGCGGCAAGGGTCACAGCGCCTCAGAAGGGAGAATACATGAATGACCCAGCCCTCAGAATTGTGTGTGCAGCAAGGGTCACAGCGCCTCAGATGGAAGAATACATGAATGACCCAGCCCTCAGACTTGCGTGTGCGGCAAGGTTCACAGCGCCTCAGACGGGAGAATACATGAATGACCCAGCCCTCAGACTTGCGTGTGCGGCAAGGGTCACAGCACCTCAGACGGGAGAATACATGAATGAACCAGCCCTCAGACGTGCGTGTGCGGCAAGGGGCATAGCGCCTCAGACTGGAGAATACATCAATGACCCAGCCCTCAGACTTGCGTGTGCGGCATGGTCACAGCGCCTCAGACCGGAGAATACATGAACGACCCAAGCCCTCAGACTTGCGTGTGCAGCAAGGGTCACAGCACCTCAGACTGGAGAACACATGAATGACCCAAGCCCTCAGACTTGCGTGTGCGGCAAGGGTCACAGCGCCTCAGACTGGAGAACACATGAATGACCCAAGCCCTCAGACTTGCGTGTGTGGCAAGGGTCACAGCGCCTCAGACTGGAGAACACATGAATAACTCAAGCCCTCAGACTTGCGTGTGCGGCAAAGGTCACAGCGCCTCAGACTGGAGAACACATGAATGACCCAAGCCCTCAGACTTGCATGTGCGTCAAGGGTCACAGCGCCTCAGACTGGAGAATACATGAATGACACAATCCCTCAGACTTGCGTGTGCGGCAAGGGTCACAGCGCCTCAGACTGGAGAATACATGAATGACCCATCCCTCAGACTTGCGTGTGCGGCAAGGCTCCCAGCGCCTCAGACTGGAGAATACATGAATGACCCAGCCCTCACACTTGCGTGTGCTGCAAGGGTCCCAGCGCCTCAGACTGGAGAATACATGAATGACCAAGCCCTCAGACTTGCGTGTGCGGCAAGGGTCCCAGCGCCTCAGACGGGAGAATACATGAATGACCCAGCCCTCAGACTTGCGTGTGCGGCAAGGGTCACCGCGCCTCAGACTGGAGAACACATGAATGACCCAAGCCCTCAGACTTGCGTGTGTGGCAAGGCTCACAGCGCCTCAGACTGGAGAGCACATGAATAACCCAAGCCCTCAGACTTGCGTGTGCGGCAAAGGTCACAGCGCCTCAGACTGGAGAACACATGAATGACCCAAGCCCTCAGACTTGCGTGTGCGTCAAGGGTCACAGCGCCTCAGACTGGAGAACACATGAATGACCCAGGCCCTCAGACTTGCGTGTGCGTCAAGGGTCACAGCGCCTCAGACGGGAGAACACATGAATGACCCAAGCCCTCAGAATTGCGTGTGAGGCAAGGGTCACAGCGCCTCAGACTGGAGAATACATGAATGACCAAGCCCTCAGACTTGCGTGTGCGGCAAGAGTCCCAGCGCCTCAGACTGGAGAATTCATGAATGACCCAGCCCTCAGACTTGCCTGTGTGGCAAGGGTCATAGCGCCTCAGACTGGAGAATACATGAAAGACCCATCCCTCAGACTTGCCTGTGCGGCAAGGGTCACAGCGCCTCAGACTGAAGAATACATGAATGACCCAGCCCTCAGACTTGCATGTGCGGCAAGGGTCCCAGCTCCTCAGACGGGAGAATACATGAATGACCCAGACCTCAGACTTGCGTGTGCGGCAAGGATCACAGCGCCTCAGACGGGAAAATACATGAATGACCCAGCCCTCAGACTTGCGTGTGCGGCAAGGGTCACAGCGCCTCAGAAGGGAGAATACATGAATGACCCAGCCCTCAGAATTGTGTGTGCAGCAAGGGTCACAGCGCCTCAGATGGAAGAATACATGAATGACCCAGCCCTCAGACTTGCGTGTGCGGCAAGGTTCACAGCGCCTCAGACGGGAGAATACATGAATGACCCAGCCCTCAGACTTGCGTGTGCGGCAAGGGTCACAGCAACTCAGACGGGAGAATACATGAATGAACCAGCCCTCAGACGTGCGTGTGCGGCAAGGGGCATAGCGCCTCAGACTGGAGAATACATCAATGACCCAGCCCTCAGACTTGCGTGTGCGGCATGGTCACAGCGCCTCAGACCGGAGAATACATGAACGACCCAAGCCCTCAGACTTGCGTGTGCAGCAAGGGTCACAGCACCTCAGACTGGAGAACACATGAATGACCCAAGCCCTCAGACTTGCGTGTGCGGCAAGGGTCACAGCGCCTCAGACTGGAGAACACATGAATGACCCAAGCCCTCAGACTTGCGTGTGTGGCAAGGGTCACAGCGCCTCAGACTGGAGAACACATGAATAACTCAAGCCCTCAGACTTGCGTGTGCGGCAAAGGTCACAGCGCCTCAGACTGGAGAACACATGAATGACCCAAGCCCTCAGACTTGCATGTGCGTCAAGGGTCACAGCGCCTCAGACTGGAGAATACATGAATGACACAATCCCTCAGACTTGCGTGTGCGGCAAGGGTCACAGCGCCTCAGACTGGAGAATACATGAATGACCCATCCCTCAGACTTGCGTGTGCGGCAAGGCTCCCAGCGCCTCAGACTGGAGAATACATGAATGACCCAGCCCTCACACTTGCGTGTGCTGCAAGGGTCCCAGCGCCTCAGACTGGAGAATACATGAATGACCAAGCCCTCAGACTTGCGTGTGCGGCAAGGGTCCCAGCGCCTCAGACGGGAGAATACATGAATGACCCAGCCCTCAGACTTGCGTGTGCGGCAAGGGTCACCGCGCCTCAGACTGGAGAACACATGAATGACCCAAGCCCTCAGACTTGCGTGTGTGGCAAGGCTCACAGCGCCTCAGACTGGAGAGCACATGAATAACCCAAGCCCTCAGACTTGCGTGTGCGGCAAAGGTCACAGCGCCTCAGACTGGAGAACACATGAATGACCCAAGCCCTCAGACTTGCGTGTGCGTCAAGGGTCACAGCGCCTCAGACTGGAGAACACATGAATGACCCAGGCCCTCAGACTTGCGTGTGCGTCAAGGGTCACAGCGCCTCAGACGGGAGAACACATGAATGACCCAAGCCCTCAGAATTGCGTGTGAGGCAAGGGTCACAGCGCCTCAGACTGGAGAACACATGAATGACCCAAGCCCTCAGACTTGCGTGTGCGGCAAGGGTCACAGCGCCTCAGACTGGAGAACACATGAATGACCCAAGCCCTCAGACTTGCGTGTGCGGCAAGGGTCACAGCACCTCAGACTGGAGAACACATGAATGACCCAAGCCCTCAGACTTGCGTGTGCGGCAAGGGTCACAGCGCCTCAGACTGGAGAATACATGAATGACCCAAGCCCTCAGACTTGCGTGTGTGGCAAGGGTCACAGCGCCTCAGACTGGAGAATACATGAATGACCCAAGCCCTCAGACTTGTGTGTGTGGCAAGGGTCACAGCGCCTCAGACTGGAGAACACATGAATGACCCAAGCCCTCAGACTTGCGTGTGCGGCAAGCGTCACAGCGCCTCAGACTGGAGAACACATGAATGACCCAAGCCCTCAGACTTGCATGTGCGGCAAGGGTCACAGCGCTTCAGACTGGAGAATACATGAATGACCCAAGCCCTCAGACTTTCGTGTGCGGCAAGAGTCACAGCGCCTCAGACTGGAGAATACATGAATGACCCAAGCCCTCAGACTTGCGTGTGCTGCAAGGGTCACAGCGCCTCCGACTGGAGAATACATGAATGACCCAAGCCCTCAGACTTGCGTGTGCGGCAAGGGTCACAGCGCCTCAGACTGGAGAATACATGTGTTAGAAATGGGATCCCTGGCTGGCCAGAGCTTGCGCCAAAGTCAGTCAGAGACCACCACTTCCACGGCAGGGCAAGGGAGTTACATGCCAAGATAACCCCTGCTCACCCCCTTGGTAACGTAGCACGAGGAATAAGGCTAAACTCGAAGGCAATGTGAGTTAAGTGTTTGCGCACGCAACCCCAGCAACAACACCCAAGGCTCACCACAAAGGAAACTCCACACAAGGTTATATATAAAAATAGCCTTTGTATTACACCAAAACACATTAGATGAAAACACACACTTTTCAATGTGCCAACAGGCACGGGCAGAATTTACAGGGGATATGTACAAGACAGGGCCACCTGGACCACTGTCAGGAATCAGCACTTTTAGAACTTAGCACTTAGAACATAGCATAGAAAATCACTGTACCACCTACGTAAACACCTTAGGACAATGTCAAGCATGGAACTAGGACTTCACTAGCACCACCTGTACTAGCAAGAACAACCACCTAAGTATCACAATACCTGTAGGGGTATAAGCACATAACACATGATGCATAAACATACATTCAGCGGTGTAAGGAAGGAAAACACATGATGCCTAAAAACATTCAGAGGTGTAGGAAATAACAATTGCGCAGAAATCACCTTAGCAAGTAAATCACAAGTTGCGCCAAACTCACATTAGTCACCACCTGTGACTGTCCCTAGGCCAACTGGCCTCTCTAGGGCTAGGCCGCCCTGTGTCCCAAAGTCAGGGGCCTAAACGTAGCAGTTGCCCATAAAGTGCTGGGCAACTGGTGCAAACAATGGGGCCACTTGTTGGAGCCTCGTGGGCTCAAGAACCAAAAGAAATGCCCCCTAGAGCCTCTCTGGGCTCTACACACAAAGATGCAGCCTCACTGGGCGGTGGGGTCCCTCATGGGGGACCCGGGAACACTTGGGGCACCTTGAGCCTCTCTGGGCTCTCACGACAGGTAGGCGCTTCTGAGCTTCTCGGGGCTCTTAAACAATTGTGGGCACTTTGGAGCCTCGGGCTCAACCAACAAAATATGCCCCTGGAGCCCTCTGTGGGCTCTACACAAATGCCGCCTGCGCTGGAGTCCCCCCTCTGGGGACTCAGAATGAACAAATGCTCCCGGAGCCCTCTTAGGGCTTTAAACAATAAAGATGCCGCCTTGAGCCTCACGGGCTCACAACCACTCCGGCCCTCGCACTATAGGGGAGGGGCGGGCACCGGCAATGTGCCCCGACTGCCCCCTCCCCTTTGCAGGCATTCACCGGGCTTGATGGCGGCTGGAGAAAGAGAGCTCCCACTCCTCTGGACTCTCCTGAAGTCGCGGTCTCCTTGCTCTTCTATGCCGGTCACCACGGGGCTCTCCCTCACTCCTGGGAGCCCCGTGGCAGGCGCCGGCTGCAGACTTCTTCTTCTCTCTCTCCAGTCAGGTCCCGGGCCGGCAGCCAATCAGAGCGCGGCCCGGGGAATGATGTTGCGGGATGTCCCGGCCTGCTTGACTTCCTGGTCGCGGCTGGGCGGCAACGGGGACAATTTCGAAGGGCAATGCTGGGTGGGCACCGGCGGTAAAGATAAATAAAGCGCTCCCAAAGCGCTAGTAAAAAAATAAAGCGCTCCCTGCGCTTTGAGGAACACCAAGCGCTTCCGGCGCTAGAGGGGCAATTACAGCGCTCCCAAGCGCTATAAGCAATAAAGCGCTCTCAGCGCTAGAAATACCAATAGAGCGCCATCAAGCACGTAGGGGGAGAAATAAAGCGCTTCCAGGCGCTTGGAGCAAAAGCAAAAGTCCAGGTCAAAGGTCAGCCCCAGGTCCTTCAGGAATGCAGTAAGGCAGGAGGGGGGGTCAAGGCTGGGTCAGGGGCCAGCTCACTGTGCCCTCCAGGCAGGAAGGCAGTCCCAAGTGGTGGTTCCTCCTGGCGCAAGCAGCAGCAGCCTCCCTCAGTAAGATCAGGAAAAGAACAAATTGTAAGGGGACACAGCCCCTTCTTATACTTGAAATCCCTTCGTCTGTAGGTGCAGGGTGGGGGGAACCAGTCGCAGCTGGTTTTGGAGCACCCTTGATGGCTCCACGACCCCTTTCATTCACTAGGGAGGCTAGGGTCGTTAGATGCACCACAGGGGGCGGAGCCAGCATTGTGTGGGGAAAGCCAAGCCCTATTCAGGACCCAGGTGCAGCCCCTCCCTCACATCAGCATGCTAATCTCCACACTCACCACCGGGGCAGACCCACACAGACATCCTGGAGCCAGGCTCCAGCCAATCACGTGTCAGCACACTCACTACACACGCACACCCATGTCTAGAAGTGGCACTTCCACACTAGACACATTCATGCCGCATACATCATTTCTCAGCATTCAATCACACAAGTCCGCACATACCAGACTCGAGCCTGTACAACGCATGCATCAGGAACTACCAGGGACACATACATTCTGTTGGACGGGGCGATCTCAGAAGGCCAGGTTATGCTCACCCGACCACCCCGGGACCCACCTCCCCCACAGATATTTCCGAGTCTTATCGTGAGGTCCCCACCGGGGGGGGGGGACTTCGAGTCTAGGATCGTACCCACTGAGCTCACACCACACTTACGAACGGACACCACACCGTTGGTTTTCAGTAATAAGTTCTTTATCAAACAGTAAGAAGAAATTAGCACTCTTATTTACAAGCGATCGAGGGATCGTAAAGTCTTTGGGGATTTGGGAAGAGGGAAGCGGGACAGTCTGTTTTTAGGCCAGCATGAAATGTACCCTGCGCACAGCTCTCAATCCTCGAGCCGGGGGGTACGGAAGATGATGGTCGCACTGGCTGCTTCACTCGCTTCGAGACGACTCAGGTCGCCTTGGTAGCGTCGATGGTCCAGCCGGACCAGAGTACTCCTCGAGCCGCAACGAGGTCAGCAGGGCTCGATCCGGAGTTGTTCTTGAGGAGCCGCGACAGCGTCAGCAGGGCTCGATGGTCTTAGTTCGGTCCTTGCAAGGATGAGCCGCAACAGCGTCAGCAGGGCTCGGAGGTCTTAGTTCGGTCTTGGCAAGGGTGAGCTGCGACAGCGTCAGCAGGGCTCGGAGGTCTTAGTTAGATCTTTTCAAGGATGAGCCGCGCCAGCAGGGCTCCGATGTTCCCGTTCCGTGTTACGAGGAGGAGCCGCGACAGCGTCAGCAGGGCTCGAAGGGTTCAGAGGTTCAGTTCTCCCCAAGGGTCAGCCGCGATCAGATCAGCAGGGCTTTCTTGTCCAGGATACAACTGCCTGCTAGTTGTGGGGCGGGCCTTGATATAGTGCAGGGGCCCTTTGATGTCCGGACCCTCGCAGGCGCAGGTCTCAGGCCTTGGGGGCTGGTCGTTGGAGAGGTCCGGCGGTTGGCTCTTTGATCCTTTGATGATGCGTCTGGGAATTCCCAGATGCCCAGCAGGGTCTGGAGCCAGCACTCGGGGAGGCCAGAAGGGCAATCGAAACTGGCCCACAGGGGAGGCCCAAAGGTGTGACAGAAACCAGTCTCTCAGGGGAGGCCGGAGGTGCCATCGAAACTCCCTCGCTTATCTCACTCGGGGAGCCCTTTACCCCCCAGCCGGGACTGGCGCGCCTTGGAGCCTAAGTTTCGCTGGTGCCGGGGTCATGCTTGGCCCAGGGATTCAGGGGCCTCGGGAAAGGAAAATGGCTGCCGGGCTTTTTGGGGCATGCAGGTTCTGGGTGCTCGGAGCCGGGAGCGGGACGGGACATGCGGGGCTGGTCGTTGATTACGGGGTTTGGGCGTACAGGGAGCAGGGCGACCAGGGGACTCTGGGTGTAGGCCTACGCTAAGGGGATGCTGAGGAACGGGGGGACCACGCCACGAGGCCAGGTCCAACACGCGTCCCCCCAGCTGAAAGGCGGAGAGAACTACCCATCCTCTTGGGGGTTCTCTTCACTGAGGCGGAAGAATCGGGACAGGCCGTCTGCGTTGGCTTGGTCAGCACCAGGCCGGTGCTCAACAGTGAAATCCATCCCCTGGAGGGAGATGGACCAGTGCAACAGTTTGGGGTTCTCCCCTCTCATTTGCATTAGCCACCGGAGGGGTCGGTATTCGGTCTGGACCCGGAAGTGAGTACCGAACAGGTAGGGCCTCAGCTTCTTCAGGGCCCAAACCACTGCGAAGGCCTCCCGCTCGATGGTGCTCCACCTTTGTTCTCGAGGGAGTAGCCTCTGGCTAATGAATGCCACTGGCTGGTCTAGGCCTTTGTCGTTCACCTGGGAAAGGACGGCTCCGATGCCATGTTCGGACGCGTCCGTTTGGACCACGAACTCTCGGGAGTAGTCGGGGGCCTGGAGTACTGGGGCAGTGCACATGGCTTCTTACAATGTTTCGAACGCCTCTTGGCAGGCGGGGGTCCAGCTGACTTTCTTCGGCTGGTTTTTGGAGGTTAACTCCGTGAGGGGGACTGCGATGCTGCCGTACCCCTTTATGAACCTTCGGTAGTACCCCGTGAGCCCTAGGAATGCCCACACTTCCGTCTGGGTCATGGGGGCCTCCCAGGCCACGATTGCATCAATCTTGGGCTGGAGGGGGGCTACGAGGCCGCTTCCGACCTGGTGCCCCAGGTAGACTACGGACCCTTGTCCGATCTGGCACTTGCTTGCCTTAATGGTGAGTCCGGCCCTCTGCAGGGCTGTCAGTACCTCCCAGAGGTGTTGGAGGTGCTCGGACCAGTGGGAGCTGAACACCGCGATATCGTCTAGATACGCGGCGCTGAATTCCTCCAACCCAGCCAGTACCTGGTTAACCAGCCTCTGGAAGGTGGTGGGGGCGTTTTTCATCCCGAAGGGCATCACCCGGAATTGGTAGTGACCATCCGGGGTGGAGAAGGCGTATCTCTCTCTGGCCCCTTCTGTGAGGGCGATCTGCCAGTATCCACTGGTCAGGTCGAACGTGCTGAGATAGCGAGCAGCCCCTAGGCGGTCAATAAGCTCGTCTGCTCGGGGAATGGGATGGGCGTCGGTTCTGGTTACTGCGTTGAGCCCGCGGTAGTCTTCGCAGAACCTCAGCTCGGGAACAGCACCGGGGGGGGCGGCCGCCTTCGGAACCAGGACCACGGGGCTGGCCCATGGGCTGTCAGAGGCTTCGACCACTCCTAGAGCTAGCATCTTAGAGACTTCGGCCTTGATGCAGGCCCGGACTCTGTCAGGGACGCGGTAGGCTCTGTGCCGTACCGGAGGGCTGTCCCTGGTGTCCACGTCGTGGACGCACCAGCTGGTGACACCGGGGATGAGGGAGAAAAGGTCAGAGAACTGTCCCAGTAACTGGCGACAGCCCTCACGCTGCTCAGGGGTGAGGAAGGAGGAGAGACTCACTCCCTCTACGGAGCCATCTTTTTCCTGCGCACACAGGAGATCGGGGAGAGGCTCCGTTTCCTCTTCCTCTCCGTCATCAGTGGCGAGGAGAGAACTCAGCTCGGACCGCACAAAGTGGGGTTTGAGGCGGTTCACATGGAGGACCCTCAAGCGGTTCCTGGGGGACTGCACATCGATGAGATATGTCATCTGGCTCTTGCGTTCCACCACCTTGAAAGGCCCGGTCCATTTGTATTGTAGGGCACAGGGTTCCACTGGGGCCTTCACCCAGACCTGCTGCCCGGGTTGAAACTCGACCAGAGTGGCATTCTGGTCATACCAACGTTTCATCTCTTCCTGACTGGCCTCGAGGTTTGCCTCGGCCAGCTCTCGGAACTTCCGAGTCTGGTTTCGGAGGGTGTGAGAAGTTGGCCTGATATATGATGCTCACTAGTTCTAGTGATCACCTTGTATCAGTCCAAACAACCCTTATGGTGATTGGTTGTAAGTCAACCTTATAGACCAGCTATCCTAATGGTAGCATGGACAAAGCAGTCTTAGGCTAAACTCTTTTGGCATGTGAAGCCAGCTGTTTTACCACAATATAACCCCTTGAATACCAGATGAAAGGACACCACACAGGTTGTTATGAAAATAAACAGTATATTTATTAATAACACCACCTCTGAACTCTTTATGAGGTCAGAGGGCTAAGCACATGACAATCTCTTAAGAAAAATATGACAAGTTGCACAAAATTACAATGGTGCCCTAGAGGCACGACAAACCATATACTAAGTAAGTGGAATGTGAAAGTCGATAGAAATAATGGAGCTGTCCAGAGGCTGTAGGATCGATGGGACCACGCTACACTAACTCTAGGTAAGTAATAGGAGGCCCACGGAACGCGTGTGCAGAGTGTGAACTCACACGCGAGATGCGTAACAACGTCTATGGACAGTACAGTTCAAGTTAAAGGTGAGTACGGACAATCCTGACTAGGTAGGACTAAAACGACTGTAGAACTGAACACTAGGACAGTTAAACTACCCTTGAGCACCGAAATGCTCTCGTTACCTCACCCACGGACTGCGGGTGCATAGGTGCCAAAGTGTGTCGGGTTCTCGCGTTCAAGTCAATGGAGCCTGAAAGAAAAGATGCTGCAGGCGACCAGGAGGAAGATGTCCGGGGCGATCCAAGGGTGAATCGGTGAAGAAGAGGACCTGAAAGCAGAGGGGACAATGTTCACAGTCACTAGCCAGTGACTGGAGTGGAACCAGAAAGGAACCAGATGTCGTCGTCACGATCTGGTGAAGAGTGGACGCTTGACTCTGCAGCCACATGGACCAGGAGGTGTCTTCGATGACCAGGATGGAGGCACAAGCTGTCCCACACAGGCTCTCGCTGTTGGCGGTGTTGGATCCGGAATCGGCGTCAACAGGCCTTGGCAAATGCAACCCACGCGGTGAGTGGAGAAAGCGTCTGGTGCGGACTAGGAGAGTCCGGGGTGCCCCTCTTTTGGAAGGGAGCAAGGGCCAGTCTGGAGCAACCAGACCAGCAGCAAAGATTCAAAGGTTTGTTGTCTAGGAGGCCACTAGCCAGCCGGCAAGTGACCAGACAACGCGTCGAGCAGCAAACAAGCAGAAGGGCCCCACGCAGATCTCGTGGATGCTGGAGGGCTGATCTTTGGTGCAGGGGCTGCTCTGGGCTGGGGCTTCTCAGTCCCCAAAGCACTTGGTCGAGTTTACCTCGGGAGTTGTGCTGGAAGCGAAGTGCTGGTTCATTCAAGATGGCCGGTCCCACGTGTCTCGTCGCACCCACGGGTCTCAGCTGTGCTGCAGATGTAGGTAGAGGTCGGAGAGGTCTGGGAATCCGGGTCTCGTCGGGCTCTGAAGTCTGGATCCTCGAGGGAAGACGACAAAGTGAAGCCACTGGACGCTTGATGGTGCCTGCAGTTGCAGGGTGGACACTCCTTGCCCACAAGGGAGATTTTCTTCAGTCTTCTGTGGAGCAGAACGTCAAAGTCCAGAGTTTCTTCTTGTAGGGTAGTTCAGGATTAATCTAATTTGGAATGGGACCCGCTCCTACCTTTATCCTGCTAATGGGGGCTGCATTACTGACTAGGTCCCTCCCCTGGGTGGGACCAGGAAGGGGGGTGGCTACACCCCCTATCCTTTGTCCGGTTTCCCTCCAGAGCTGGGGCTGGAGTGCCCCAGCAACTGGTTTGAACCGGTGTATGCACAGGGCACCTTGTGTGCCCCAGGCATGTCTCATTCCTTTCAGGCCTCCCTACCTCAATACACAAAATCCTGTCTGGGGTGGTGCTAGCACCTCCCAAGGCAGGGAACCCTTTGTCCAAGCCGCCCTCGCTGGAAGGACTCCCAGCAGCAGGAGGTCAGACTTGTGTCTATGGTGGCAGCATCCATTTTGTGATGCCAAGGCTCGAGTTAACTTTAACCGGGGTTTACAGTTACATACATGTTGTGTCCCTCTAGAAGGGTGGAATGCTACCCCCGTCTCTAGAATTGGCGAGGGGGTAGTATTCCAATTCGTATGACACCTTACTCGACATGTTTTGATAATGTTATACCAGAGTTAGCATTTAACCGCGAGGTTGATAATGCACTTAAGAGTATATGGTATAGCGTTATCATGGAACAGCTATTAGGACTTGGTTCCTCAAGCTGCAGACGGGCTCAGCTCATGCCAGAGCACCATCTCACATAATTCCAAGCACTCTGCCTTCAGGATTGTTAAGGCCTGCCATAGGAGTGACTGATAGGAGAATATGTGTCCATTTTAGGGTTAGATATAGGTATACTATATCTACAGCAAAGGGTGATTACACCACCTTGCCCCAGCTGTCGTGCAGCCAGTTGTGTCAGTTTTAGATGGCCAGCCAGGGGTGGCATAATACATGCTTCAGCCCCTGGTAGGCCCTGGGTACACCTATGCCCTGGGTACATAAGGTATACTGTACAGGGACTGATAAGGTGGCCCAGTACCAATTGGTAAATGCACCTAAAGTACATGGTTGTCAATTTAGAGAGAGAACAGCTAGGCTGTGGGTCTGATTAGCAGGCCCACAGACAGGGAAAGTCGTAAACCAGTGAAGCAAAAAGCAAAAATCTGGGGTGACCATAGGATTGCAGACCCCACTCTCCTACATAACCCCACCCCAAACTTAGGGACATTAAACTAACCTTGACCAGGTGATTCTTCCTGTTCTAAGTGGAAATACCTGGAGAGACCATCTGCATTGCCATGGTCAGTCCCTGGTCTGTGCTCCACTGTAAAGTCCATCCCCTGTAGGGAAATGGACCACCTAAGAAGTTTGGGGTTTTCACTCTTTATCTGATTTAGCCATAAGAGGGGCTTATGGTCGGTCTGAATCTTGAAGTGAGTTCCAAACAAGTAGGGCCTCAACTTCTTCAGGGCCCAAACCACAGCAAAGGCCTCCCTCTCAATAGCTGACCAACGTTCTCTCTAGGGGTCAGCCTCCTGCTTATAAAAGCAATGGGCTGGTCATGACCATCAATATTCAGTTGAGATAGAACAGGTCCCACACCCAACTCAGATGCATCTGTTTGGATAATGAAGGTTTTGGAGTAGTCAGGACTCTTGAGAATAGGTGCAGTACACATGGCCTGCTTTAGGACATCAAATGCCTTCTGACAGCTAACTGTGCACTGAACTTTCTTTGGCATTTTCTTGCTTGTCAGGTCATTAAGTGGTGTCACAATGGATCCATAATTCTTGACAAACTTCCTATAGTAACCAGACAGGCCCAAGAAAGCTCTGACCTGTGTCTGGGTGGTTGGAGCAGCCCAGTCCTTTATGGCCTGTATCTTGCTCTCCAATGGTTGAACCTGGCCTCCACCCACAAGGTGGCCCAGGTACACAACCTGACTCTGCCCTATCTGGCACTTAGTAGCCTTGATAGTGAGGCCTGCCTTTTGCAGGGCCTCCAAAACTTTCCTCATGTGGGTCAGGTGATCCTCCCAGGTGGAGCTGAAGACAGCAATATTATCTAGATATGCTGCACAAATGTCATCCAACCCAGTGAGAACTTGGTTCACCAACCTTTTAAAAGTGGCAGGTGCATTTTTCAAACCAAAGGGCATCGCCACAAATTGGTAATGACCTCCTGGGGTAGAAAATGCTGTTTTGGCCTTGGCATCCTCAGCTAACCTGATCTGCCAATAGCCAGCTGTTAGGTCAAATGTACTTAAGAAAGTTGCAGAAGCCAACTTGTCTATCAGTTGATGGTATACAACCTTTACCACGCAACTTTTACAACGACCTACCATTACCACGCATTTTTTACAACGCAGGATCCATTACAACGCATACCATTACCACGCATGTATTTACAACGCAGGTACCTTTACAACGCATACCATTACAACGTAAGTATTGGTAAGTATATCATTTTATTAAAAATATTATAAGTTTGCGTTTTTGGGTAAAGGGGTATTTTTAGGGTTCAGGGTCAGTTTTGGGTTTTTGGGTAAAGAGGTATTTTTAGGGTTCAGGGTCAGTTTTGGGTTTTTGGATAAAGGGGTATTTTTAGGGTTCAGGGTCAGTTTTGGGTTTTTGGGTAAAGGGGTATTTTTAGGGTTCAGGGTCAGTTTTGGGTTTTTGGGTAAAGGGGTATTTATAGGGTTCAGGCTCAGTTTTGGGTTTTTGGGTAAAGGGGTATTTTTAGGGTTCAGGGTCAGTTTGGGTTTTTGGGTAAAGGGGTATTTTTAGGGTTCAGGCTCAGTTTTGGGTTTTTGGGTAAAGGGGTATTTTTAGGGTTCAGGGTCAGTTTTCAGTTTTTGGGTAAAGGGGTATTTTTAGGGTTTAGGGTCAGTTTTCAGTTTTTGGGTAAAGGGGTATTTTTACGGTTTACGGTCAGTTTTCAGTTTTTGGGTAAAGGGGTATTTTTAGGGTTCAGGGTCAGTTTTCAGTTTTTGGGTAAAGGGGTATTTTTAGGGTTCAGGGTCAGTTTTCAGTTTTTGGGTAAAGGGGTATTTTTAGGGTTCAGGGTCAGTTTTCAGTTTTTGGGTAAGGGGTATTTTTAGGGTTCAGGGTCAGTTTTCAATTTTTGGGTAAAGGGGTATTTTTAGGGTTCAGGGTCAGTTTTCAGTTTTTGGGTAAAGGGGTATTTTTAGGGTTCAGGGTCAGTTTTGGGTTTTTGGGTAAAGGGGTATTTTTAGGGTTCAGGGTCAATTTTGGGTTTTTGGGTAAAGGGGTATTTTTAGGGTTTAGGGTCAATTTTGAGTGTTTGGGTAAAGGGGTATTTTTAGGGTTCAGGGTCAGTTTTGGGTTTTTGGGTAAAGGGGTATTTTTAGGGTTCAGGGTCAGTTTTGGGTTTTTGGGTAAAAGGGTACAGGGTAAAAATTAAATATAATTAAATTTAAATTACATTAAATTAAATTGATTAAATTAAATTAAATTAAATTAAATTAAATTAAATTAATTAAATTAAATTAAATTAAATTACATTATATTAATTTTAATTAAATTAAATTTAAAAAAATATTATATACTTACCAATACTTACGTTGTAATTGTATGCGTTGTAAAGGTATATGCGTTGTAAATACATGCGTGGTAATGGTACTTCGTTGTAATGGATCCTGCGTTGTAAAAATTGTGTGGTAATGGTAGGCGTGGTAAAAGTATGCGTTGTAACGTCATACATCCTCAGTTCATCTGCCCTAGGTATTGGATGGGCATCTGTCTTAGTGACAGCATTGAGACCCCTGTAGTCTACACAAAACCTCATCTCTCTCTTACCATCCTGGGTGTGAGGCTTTGGTACTAGAGCTACAGGACTAGCCCAAGGGCTCTCTGAGGGTTCAATGACTCCCAATTCCAACATCTTTTGTACTTCTTGTTTTATTCAGTCCCTGACGTGGTCAGGTTGCCTGTAGATTTTACTCTTTATAGGCAGACTGTCACCAGTGTCCACCTCATGGGTGCACCAGTTTGTCTGACTGGGGGTCAGAGAAAACATTTGTCTGAAGGATTGAAGAACCTGTCTACAATCCCCTTGTTGATGCTCAGAGAGGCTGTCAGAAAAGACTACACAATCTACTGACCCATCATCAGGGTTCTGAGTGAGCAGGTCTGGGAGAGGGTCACTCTCTTCCTCCTGACCCTCACCTGTGGCCATAAGCAAGCTCATGTCCTCCCTGTCAACAAATGCTTTGAGCCTGTTCACATGAAGCACCCTTTGGGGGCTCCTGGGAGTTCCAAGGTCCACCAGGTAGGTGACTTCTCCCTTTTGCTCAATGATGGTATGGGGTCCAGCCCACTTGTCTTGGAGGGCTGCTGGGGCCACTGGCTCCAGCACCCACACCTTCTGTCCTGCATGGTAAACAGTTAGGACAGCCTTTTGGTCATGCCAAGCTTTTTGAAGTTCTTGGCTGGCCTCAAGGTTTTTGGATGCCTTCTCCATGTACTCTGCCATCTTGGAGCGGAGACCAAGTACATAGTCCACTATGTCAAGTTTAGGCTTTTTGAGAGGTAACTCCCATCCTTCCTTCACAAGACATAGGGGTCCTCTTACAGGATGCCCAAACAGAAGCTCAAAAGGGCTGTAACCAACCCCCTTCTGTGAGACCTCTCTGTAAGCAAACAGAAGGCAGGGTAAAAGGATGTCCCATCTTCGCCTAAGCTTGTCTGGTAACCCTTTTATCATCCCTTTGAGGGTCTTGTTGAATCTCGCCACAAGCCCATTGCACTGTGGGTGGTAGGGTGTGGTAAACGTGTAGTTTACACCACATTCCTTCCACATTGCGGTCAAGTATCCTGACATGAAGTTTGTACCTCTGTCAGAGACAACCTCCTTAGGAAAGCCAACTCTAGTAAAAACTGCAAGTAGGGCCCTGGCCACAACAGGAGCTGTAGTGGTCCTAAGGGGAATAGCTTCTGGGTACCTGGTGGCATGATCCACTATCACCAGTATAAATCTGTGCCCAGATGCTGTTGGGGGGTCCATTGGTCCAACAACATCAATCCCCACTCTTTCAAAGGGAACCCCCACCACAGGTAGTGGTATAAGGGGGGCCTTTGTTGTGCCACCTGATTTGCCACTGGCTTGGCAGGTGACACATGAGCGACAATCATATGAGGCATATGAGGCCAGTGAAAGTGTGGGGCAAGCCTGTCCCAAGTCTTGTTCTGGCCTAAGTGACCTGCAAAGGGAATCTCATGGGCTAAGGTGAGAAGGAAACCTCTAAGAGACAAGGGGATGACCAGCCTCCTGGTAGCACCAGGCATGGGGTCTCTTGCCTCAGAGTATAGGAGTCCATCTTCCCAATATACCTTATGGGCACCTGTAGCATTCCCTGCAGCCTCAGCAGCAGCCTGCTGTCTGAGGGGTTCAAGAGAGGAACAGTCTAACTGTGCCTGCCTCAAGTCTGCCCTGGAAGGTCCCCCTGTTCCAAGAAACTCAACCTGTTCAGGCTCAAGCTCTTCTAGGACAGTTCCTTCTGGGGTCTTGGAGTCAGCCTCCTGAGAGGACTGATCCTCAACCTGAGGCAGGGGGGGAGGCTCAGCCTTACCCCTACTGCTCTTTCTCTTGGGTAGTGTCTGGTCCATTCTTCCAGGATCCAGCACTTGTTCAGCTGGGCATTTCTTGGCCTGTGACCTGGTCACAGCAAGGACATGTGAGGTGAGACCTAGCATTTCTACATGAGTCCTGTACTCCACATCTGACCACAGTGAGGATTCCAAATCATTGCCCAAAAGACAATCTACTGGGAGGTCTGAACTAACTACAACCCTTTTGAGGCCAGTTACCCCTCCCCAGGAGAAATTAACAACTGCCATACTGTGATTGGTAGTGACATTGCTAGCATTGGTCACTAGGTAGTCTGAACCTAGCATGATCTGGACAGGGTCCACAAATGTTGGTGTCACCATAGTGACACTGGCACATGTGTCCCTGTAGGCCTGAGCCATCTTTCCATTAATTAAAGGCGTTTGCCTGTATTTGCCCAGTGTACTAGGACTTATAGTAGGGGTCATATCCATGTCCCCAGTACAAACAAGAACTGCCTGAGTAGGAATTCTAACTAAGTCAGAACCCACCTCATTTCCCAGGGTTAACCCAACTATAGCCTTGGGAGGTACACTACCACTACTAACTGTACTAGGGAGTGCAGGTGTCTTAGGGACAGTAGTGGTAGGAGTTTGGCCTTTCTTGGTGCACTCACTAAACCAGTGAGTCTTACTTTTACAGTATTGGCACCATGGTTTCTTAGGACCATCATTCTTCTTCTTTTGGGAAGTTTGGGACCCACCCTATTATTATTATTATTATTATTTTGGAGTTTTCTATAGCGCTAGCCAGACCCGGAGGTATCGGAGCGCTTTACAACATTTATGTAAACAGATTCCATTGTTATAAACAGATTGTAACACCAGGAGTGCTCAGGTAAATAGTGAGTCCACGGTCTAAGGGATTCGGTAATCCGCTTTGATGTAGTTTCTAGTCTTTTGTTCTGTGGTCGGGAGTTAAAGAGGATCCGTTTTTACTTTGTGAGGGTTTGATTGAGGAAGAGCGTTTTGAGCTGGCTCTTGGAGGCTCTGTAGGAAGAGTTCGTCCTAATGTGTATGGGAATGGCATTCCAGATTTTGGGTGCATTTCCGGTGAAGGATCTAGATAGAGTCTTTTGTTTGCAGGTTTTCGGAGGGATGAGAAGCAGAGAGTTAGTGCTTCTGAGGTTTCTTGTCTGTCCCGCTTTCTTGAGTTTGGCAGCTAGATAGGTGGGTTTGCCAGTATGTAGAGCTTTGTGTGTGAGGCAGGCAGTTCTGAAATTAGCACGCATTTCTACTGGGAGCCACTTGAGTTCAGTTAGCGCGGGAGTGATGTGTTCATATTTCTTCACCCCGACACCATTCTGGCTGCTGCATTTAGTGTTGTTCTAAGTGGAGCCAGGTGTAGTTTAGCTGTGCCTGTGAGGGTGGCAATCCCGTAGTCTAATCTGGATAGGACAAGGGACTGCGTGGCTTGTTTGAGGTCCGTTGATGGGATGAAGGATTTGATTTTACTTAGTAGCTTTAGGTTGAAGAAGGCACCTTTAGCGGTGCTCTTGATGTGTTTAATCATATCCAAGTTGGGGTCCAGAGTGATACCCAATGACTTCACTGAGGCTGCTGGGATGAGAGTGCAGTCTAGAGCATCAATAGCCTTTAACCATTCCGTGATCTGCGGGGTCTTTTCCTTGCTGGCTAGGAGAAGAATTTCCGTTTTGTTTTGATTTAGTTTCAGATGGTTGCGGGATAGCCACTCTTGTACTTCTCTTAGGGTGATGTTTAGTCTTTGCATGACTGCTAGGGAGGAGGTTTCTAGGTATATCTGGGTGTCGTCGGCATAGAGACGGAAGGGAATGTTGGCTTGTTTAAGGATGATGGTGAGTGGCTCCATGTAGATATTGAATAGTGCGGGTGATAGCACCCTCCTTAGGTTGTTGGGGCCCTGTTGAAGACTTCTGGTCATTTTGCTTATTATCATTACCCTTTTGGTCTGCTTTCTTCTGGCCCCCACCCTGGTTCTGGTTCTGCTGCTTGACCCTTGTCCTGACCCATCTGTCTGCCTTCTTTCCCAATTCTTGGGGAGAGGTCAGATCTGAGTCAATCAAGTGCTGATGCAACAACTGGTTCTGACAATTATTTAAGATTTGCTCTCTCATAATTAGATTATACAATCCTGTGTAATCAGTAACTTTACTTCCCAGTAAACAGCCTCCCAAAGCCTTAGTGGCACAATCAAGAAAGTCAGTCCAATCTTGAGCCTGAGTTTTTTGGGTGTCTCTGAACATTAACCTGTACTGTTCAGTTGTTAAGCCAAACCCATCAATCAGTGCATTTTTCAAGACTTGGTAATCATTAGCATCCTCATCTCTAACAGTGAGGAGCTTATCTCTTCCGTTAACTTCAAAGGAGAGCCACAATATAACTGCCCACTGACTCTGGGGTACCTGCTGTACTTTGCAGGCTCTCTCCAAAGCAGTTATCCACTTGTGGATATCATCTCCTGTCTTATAGGAGGGCACTATTTTACTCAGGTTTCTAGTATCAAAACCCCTTTCTCTATCCCTAGGGATATTGCTGCCACCAGTGGGGACTACCCCACTCAACTGTTGCTCTCTAGCAAAGGCAAGCTTCTCCTTGGCAAGGGCAAGTTCTTCCCTTTGGATCCTCAGATTAGCCACCCTCCTCTTTGCTTCATGCTCTCTCCTCTGAGGGGAAGTCATTCTCCTCTGAGCAGATGCATGAGAGTGCACAGATCTGTTGGAGTGCCTAGAATGAGATCTATCTCTTCTAACTCCAAAGTTAGGCCTGCTTAGGGTCAGCACTGGGGGTCCCCCAGTTCCTTCCCTATGCATATCTAAGTTGGCCCTGGTTAGTCTGCTGACTACTACATGACCTTTGTCTGCCTCATCCCCAGAGGGTTCCTCATCCTCCTCCTCCTCATCTACATTCTCTGTTTCAGGGAGGTCTGGATCACCATGAGTACCTTCTAAGGCTGGCATGCTCCTATCTGGATTAGAGGGGTCTATATCAGCAGCCCTTCTGGTATCATATGTCTCTAAAAGACCTAACAGAAAAGGAGTGGTAGGGTTAGAACCCTGTTTCAATTTCCTGGAGGTACACAATTGTCTCATCTCCTGGAAACTGAGAGCTGCATATCTGGAATGGAAAGGACCTGTGGAGGGTCACTAACCACTAGGGGAGTCTCTGAAGTCTCTCAATGGGTAGACATGCTTTCTAGTGAGGTGTAAGTGATGCACCTACCTACACTATGGGTTTTCCTACTGATCCCTTGCTAAGAGTTGTAGTCAGGGTGTGCTAGGCCCTTTCTAATACAACAGCTAGAACTCAGAGTATTTCTAAGCTTGTTATATGTACCTAGAGTACCTTATGTGATCTTTCAAATGATATTTCAAGATTATATGTGGTAAAAACAACAGCAAGCTCAAATCCCAACCGCTGCACACCAATGTGAGAAGTTGGCCTGATAAATGATGCTCACTAGTTCTAGTGATCACCTTGTATCAGTCCAAACAACCCTTATGGTGATTGGTTGTAAGTCAACCTTATAGACCAGCTATCCTAATGGTAGCATGGACAAAGCAGTCTTAGGCTAAACTCTTTTGGCATGTGAAGCCAGCTGTTTTACCACAATATAACCCCTTGAATACCAGATGAAAGGACACCACACAGGTTGTTATGAAAATAAACAGTATATTTATTAATAACACCACCTCTGAACTCTTTATGAGGTCAGAGGGCTAAGCACATGACAATCTCTTAAGAAAAATACGACAAGTTGCACAAAATTACAATGGTGCCCTAGAGGCACGACAAACCATATACTAAGTAAGTGGAATGTGAAAGTCGATAGAAATAATGGAGCTGTCCAGAGGCTGTAGGATCGATGGGACCACGCTACACTAACTCTAGGTAAGTAATAGGAGGCCCACGGAACGCGTGTGCAGAGTGTGAACTCACACGCGAGATGCATAACAGCGTCTATGGACAGTACAGTTCAAGTTAAAGGTGAGTACGGACAATCCTGACTAGGTAGGACTAAAACGACTGTGGAACTGGACACTAGGACAGTTAAACTACCCTTGAGCACCGAAATGCTCTCGTTACCTCACCCACGGACTGCGGGTGCATAGGTGCCAAAGTGTGTCGGGTTCTCGCGTTGAAGTCAATGGAGCCTGAAAGAAAAGATGCTGCAGGCGACCAGGAGGAAGATGTCCGGGGCGATCAAAGGGTGAATCGGTGAAGAAGAGGACCTGAAAGCAGAGGGGACAATGTTCACAGTCACTAGCCAGTGACTGGAGTGGAACCAGGAAGGAACCAGATGTCGTCGTCGCGATCAGGTGAAGAGTGGACGCTTGACCCTGCAGCCACGTGGACCAGGAGGTGTCTTCGACGACCAGGATGGAGGCACGAGCTGTCCCACGCAGGCTCTCGCTTCGGCGGTGTTGGATCCGGAATCGGCGTCAACAGGCCTTGGCAAATGCATCACGTGTTGAGTGGAGAAAGCGTCTGGTGCGGACTAGGAGAGTCTGGGGTGCCCCTCTTTTGGAAGGGAGCAAGGGCCAGTCTGGAGCAACCAGACCAGCAGCAAAGATTCAAAGGTTCGTCATCTAGGAGGCCACTAGCCAGCCGGCAAGTGACCAGACAACGCGTCGAGCAGCAAACAAGCAGAAGGGCCCCACGCAGATCTCGTGGATGCTGGAGGGCTGATCTTTGGTGCAGGGGCTGCTCGGGGCTGGGGCTTCTCAGTCCCCAAAGCACTTGGTCGAGTTTACCTCGGGAGTCGTGCTGGAAGCGAAGTGCAGGTTCGTTCAAGATGGCCGGTCCCACATGTCTCGTCGCACCCACGGGTCCCAGCTGTGCTGCAGATGTAGGTAGAGGTCGGAGAGGTCTGGGAATCCGGGTCTCGTCGGGCTCTGAAGTCTGGATCCTCGAGGGAAGATGACAAAGTAAAGCCACTGGACGCTTGATGGTGCCTGCAGTTGCAGGGTGGACACTCCTTGCCCACAAGGGAGATTTTCTTCAGTCTTCTGTGGAGCAGAACGTCGAAGTCCAGAGTTTCTTCTTGTAGAGTATGTAAGAAATGGGGTTACCCAAATCTCCAAGGGGGTAGCATGGAACCAAGCGGGCAGGCCAAACTTCGAAGGACATGTGAAGCACTCACACAGTACCCACAGTCAACACACCAGGCACACCACAAAAGAGGCAGGACACCAGTTTGAGTTGGAAAATTAAGAAGTTTAGTATCTCCAACCTGTAAAGCAAAAATGCATAACAGTGGCATCGTAACACGGCGCCAACTGGCACCAGAGCCAAGTGTATCAAGGGGGATTATTTACATGGGAAGTAGGGGCTGAGTCTGTAAGTCCATCTGAAATAAAGAAGAATCAATTAACATTGAACTTGGGGCCAATATGGCGGGGCCAACTCAGGCTCTCCTCCTTGGTGATAGACTGTAATGCAAAATACCATTAGTATGAGTACACATAACCTCATTATCACTCCACCACGACCCCTGTAAGGGAAACTTCAGGGCATCACAGTAAATCCCAACATACAGGAACACCTGCAATAAATCATCATGGGGATATCAAACATCAGGCGGGAAGCATTAATATGCATTGGCATCAGTAACCTCATATAACTGTAGGCCGTAAGTCAGCAGCTTCCTTTAGGCAGGCCTAAACACTTTAGTGAAAATCAGATAACCTCGTGCCATCCTAATTCTTTAGCATTCCTGTAACATCTCATTAGAAGAACAAACGCTGCATTAACATCAGGTAGGGGCCTGGTATTCAATAAAACCTTAGATATGCGCGCAAGGCATCAAAGGGTACCTGGGGAACATGACTCCTTAGCCCCCCAACCTGCAACACAAACATCAGGCAGTACATTGACATCAATAACATATGCACCAGGCCTGTATCACATTTTCCATGAGCACCCCTGAATATCTCCTCGGGCGAGCAACACTTCCTTAGAGGGGGGCAGTCAGCCTCATCAGCATAGCGCCTGGGGATGCCCACCACTAACAGGGGCATTAACTTCCAGGCCTAAGAACCTCAACCTAGGGCAAACCCTCCTCTGGCATACACATATAACTGGGATGTCAGACCTAAGTCCTTCCAGGAAAACCAGGCAGCAGGCAAAAATGTGCATGTCAATGAGCATCCCACTTGGCTATGCATACCAAACCGTTCCCCTGTTACTTCTAGGATGAGCAGGGGCTTCTGTAGGCAGTTCAGTAGGCCTTACTGGTATCCTGGGATTCTGAGGAAGCAGTCGCTAGGAGCCTTTACCCAGTTTCTGGGCACTTGGGCCCCACTCAGTCAACAGAGGGGTTGGGGCGGACACTGACCCTGTGTCCCGTGGCCCTCTCCACCCTCCACACCGTATATTGTCGCCCGCACTCACCGGGCTGTCCAGGGGCTCCTTGGCGGTAGGGGCAGGCACCGACAATGTGCCTCGAGGCCCCTGCTGCACTGCGCTTCACTCGCGCCCCTCCCAGCGGTTTCTTCCAGCTTCTCCCGGGCCCCTCTGCCTCACGGGGACCCGGGGCTTCAATGCGGCGGGGGCAGGCACCGGCAATGTGCCTCGAGGCCCCGCCGCGCAGCACTCTCCACACGGAGCTCTCCTCACAACCGAGGGCTCCCTCCAGATGGCCAGCCGCGCTTCTCTTGGGGCACAGACCGGCGGGGTCGGCTCCCGCTCCGGTCGTTCTCTTGGCGGGGCTCCCCCTCGACCACGGGGGCTCCGCACTGGTGCTTCACCCGGGTCCCCCCCCTTCCTCACGGCGACCCGGGTGAAGCAAGGGGGTAGCATGGAACCAAGCGGGCAGGCCAAACTTCGAAGGACATGTGAAGCACTCACACAGTACCCACAGTCAACACACCAGGCACACCACAAAAGCGGCAGGACACCAGTTTGAGTTGGAAAATTAAGAAGTTTAGTATCTCCAACCTGTAAAGCAAAAATGCATAACAGTGGCATCGTAACACGGCGCCAACTGGCACCAGAGCCAAGTGTATCAAGGGGGATTATTTACATGGGAAGTAGGGGCTGAGTCTGTAAGTCCATCTGAAATAAAGAAGAATCAATTAACATTGAACTTGGGGCCAATATGGCGGGGCCAACTCAGGCTCTCCTCCTTAGTGATAGACTGTAATGCAAAATACCATTAGTATGAGTACACATAACCTGCATTATCACTCCACCACGACCCCTGTAAGGGAAACCTCAGGGCATCACAGTAAATCCCAACATACAGGAACACCTGCAATAAATCAGCATAGGGATATCAAACATCAGGCGGGAAGCATTAATATGCATTGGCATCAGTAACCTCATATAACTGTAGGCCGTAAGTCAGCAGCTTCCTTTAGGCAGGCCTAAACACTTTAGTGAAAATCAGATAACCTCGTGCCATCCTAATCCTTTAGCATTCCTGTAACATCTCATTAGAAGAACAAACGCTGCATTAACATCAGGTAGGGGCCTGGTATTCAATCAAACCTTAGATATGCGCGCTAGGCATCAAAGGGTACCTGGGGAACATGACTCCTTAGCCCCCCAACCTGCAACACAAACATCAGGCAGTACATTGACATCAATAACATATGCACCAGGCCTGTATCACATTTTCCATGAGCACCCCTGAATATCTCCTCGGGCGAGCAACACTTCCTTAGAAGGGGGCAGTCAGCCTCATCAGCATAGCGCCTGGGGATGCCCACCACTAACAGGGGCATTAACTTCCAGGCCTAAGAACCTCAACCTAGGGCAAACCCTCCTCTGGCATACACATATAACTGGAATGTCAGGCCTAAGTCCTTCCAAGAAAACCAGGCAGCAGGCAAAAATGTGCATGTCAATGAGCATCCCACTTGGCTATGCATATCAAACCGGTCCCCTGTGACTTCTAGGATGAGCAGGGGCTTCTGTAGGCAGTTCAGTAGGCCTTACTGGTATCCTGGGATTCTGAGGAAGCAGTCGCTAGGAGCCTTTACCCGGTTTCTGGGCACTTGGGCCCCACTCAGTCAACAGAGGGGATGGGGCGGACACCGACCTGTGTCCCGTGGCCCTCTCCACCCTCCACACCGTATATTGTCGCCCGCACTCACCGGGCTGTCCAGGGGCTCCTTGGCGGTAGGGGCAGGCACCGACAATGTGCCTCGAGGCCCCTGCTGCACTGCGCTTCACTCGTGCCCCTCCCAGCGGTTTCTTCCTGCTTCTCCCGGGCCCCTCTGCCTCACGGGGACCCGGGGCTTCAATGCGGCGGGGGCAGTCACCGGCAATGTGCCTCGAGGCCCCGCCGCGCAGCACTCTCCACACGGAGCTCTCCTCACAACCGAGGGCTCCCTCCAGATGGCCAGCCGCGCTTCTCTTGGGGCACAGACCGGCGGGGTCGGCTCCCGCTCCGGTCGTTCTCTTGGCGGGGCTCCCCCTCGACCACGGGGGCTCCGCCCTGGTGCTTCACCCGGGTCCCCCCCTTCCTCACGGGGACCCGGGGCTTAGGGTCGGCCCGTCCTTCGCTGGCTGCCCGGCCGGCAGCCAATCCCTGCGCGGCCTTTCCGGGAGCACGGCCGCACGGGCAAATCAGTGCGCGCCGTTGGCGGGCCGATGACGCGGCCGGTCGCCCCCGTCACGTGACACGGGCCCTGACGGCCTCAGGGCCTAGCGCGGCCCTCTCTTCACCTCGGCGGCCCTCTCCTGGCACCGGGGGCCGCCGCAACGAGGCTCTCCACAGCGGAGGTCCCTCCCTTACAGCGCCGGGTCGCACGGTGATTTTCGGCGATATCCCACCGGCGCAAGGCAGCGCCAACACTCCTCGGGCTGAGGTGGTAAGGACGGCCACAACAAGGGGTAGGCTCACTTTTATTAATTATTATTAATGCAGCAAGCGCGCCACAACGAGGGTAGGCTCCTCCAGCGCTCTTTCCCCTCACAGTTCCTTCAGGCCACCCAGCCCCAGCGCTTAGTAGGCAGTCCAGGGGCAATTTTTCTAAGGTAGGTCAGCAAGACACAGTTCCTCGGGGGCACAATTCTCCCCGGGCAGCTCCTCCCAGTCCAGCGCTTCCACAGGGGCCACAACTTCCTAAGGGGGCGGACAGTCCCAGTACAGATCCTCAGGGGCCCCTTCCTCACCTCCTGGGTGCTCCTTTCGCGCTGTGCTGGCGTAATTCACGGTCCCTTAATAGTGACAGGGACCTGGGTGGGCCCTCATAATTCAGGGGCGCAAGGGACAGCAGAGTAGGGGTGTTTTAGGGGTACAGGGCCCAGCTCACAGGCCCATGTGGCGGTAGCACCTCGCAGCAGGTCCCCTCTCTTTCTTGTCCCAGCTCTGACTGACTCTCTGGTGGCACATCCCCCTTACTTATACCCTCCTCCCAGGCAGTGCCAGAACCTTCTAGAATGTTGGCAAAACTGGCCTAAACTGGCTCAAGGGGAGGGGGTGAGCACCCTGGGTGCCAGGCTTTCCCTCCAAAAGCTAGGGGTAGCTGGGTAATAATAACTAGACCGCTGACCTATGCCAGCCCAGTGGCAAAACCCATGGCCATGGCATCCATTTTAAACACAGTACATTTTAGTCAGGTGCATTTCTAAAATGGGGAAATTTACAAGTGCTCACACCATTACATTTTTAACAGGTGTCTCACACAACTCATGGCCTATACAGGTTTAATCCCATGGGGGAGACATTTCAGATTAGGGGGGCAAAAGCAAAAAATTCTGGGGGAAAAGGACAAGTCCAACACAGCCAAAAGCCAGGGCAGATCAATCAATGCCTTGATGGGCTTCCCTGCTTGGGGCAGAAAAAGGTAGACGCAGGCCGGCAACTACAGGAGCACCTGCAGTCCCTTCTCCACTCTGGAACCCAATGGTTCTCTCTAGCAACCCTCCCTTCACCAACAAAACCACCCCACTGGTGTTCCCTAGTGGGATGTGGCCAAGACTGGCCTCTAGGCCATCCAGAAGTCTCTGGCCCTTGTTCCTTCCTAGAGTGGGAGGCTCTAGCCTCAGGCTCGTAGTGCTCTTGGACCACTCTCCTCTTTCCAAATTGCCACTGGTCCACCCACCTGGGGTCTACACCCACAGGCTGACCAACACTCAGGGGCGAGGCTCTCCTCCCCCTACCTCTCCTCTTAGGGTTCTGCCATCTCCTTCTCCTGGGGACACCCTCACACAACCACTCTCTCCCCAAGCTGGAGTCGAAACCCTCAGGCTGAACCGGTGACAGGGGCGAGTCCTCCCTCCCCCTGCACCCCCCTCTCAGAGTTCAGCACCCTCCTAACTGGAGTAGTACCCCTGAGTGTCAAATTTGGGGGGACTCTGAACACAGATGTCCCACCCGCCAGGTCCGGAAAACCCTCAACCTGGCCACCCAACCCGGGATCTGCGCCCTGTGGCTGAGCTGGTGACAGAGGAGAGACCTTCCTCCCTCTGCACCCCCTCCCAGAGTTCCGCACCCTCCCACCGGGAGAAGTACCCCTGGGAGTCAAACCGGTAGGGACCTGAATTACAGGTACCCCACCCTCCAGGTCAGGCAACCCCTGAACCTGGAACCCCAGTCCAGGATCGAAACCCTGTGACTGGTCAGACCCCCTAACCACTGGAGCTCTGATTACTGATGCTCCGGGTTCTCCTGACACTAGGGGATCCCCTTCACGAGAAGGCACATCAGGACAGCCTAGGCTCCCAACCTGGCGTTCCCTAAAAGAACTCTCCAGGCCCTGTGACTGCGGTTGGGGCACCTCGGGACACCTCCCCGTCTCACTCCCTCCTGTAGATGGGATGTGAGGCCCTACAACCCTCTCACTATCCTGGGACCTAGCTGGGCTTTTCCTCACCTCTCCCGCCACGCTGGATCGGAAGATTCCTGCACCACTCCCTTCTGGATCACTCCCCAATGCCCTCTCAGACTCTCTGGCACTTACCCAGAGGTATGCCTCCCGTGCAAGTTCCCTGTGGTCTGAGAACCCACGCTGCAACAGATGGTGACGCAGACTTGGGAAAAACCTCCTCAGCATGTGCTCTCTAATGACTGCATGGCACAGCCCTTCCCAATCCTCCACGGCTCTCCTCACCACCCAATCCTCCAATGCAGTCCAACACTCCTCCTCAAACTCTCCCCAGGACTGGTGGGACAGTTTTCCCCTGCCCCTGAACACTAACATTTCCCCCTCTTCCTGGGAATCAGGCACGGTCTCCTTGGCTTCAGGAATGGGACTCCTTGCACTGGACCTACACTCGCTGCCACCACTGGATCCCACCCTCTCCAGTGTATCCAGGCTCTTAAAACCACTCTCAGGGGACAATCTATCCACCTGAGCTACTCTCTCCCTGGCAAAGGCCCTCTCTGCCTCTGCCATTCTCTCCTGGGCTAGGACCATGTCTGTCTCTAGCCTCTGCTGTTGAATCGTCAGCTGTGCTAACTCCATGGCCTGCTCAAATCTGAGCTTCTCCAGCACTAGCTGATGCTCCCTTTCTTTCCTCCTATCCACCCACTCTTCTGGGGACAGGGAAAGGGATGGGGCAGTGCCCCTGGGACAGGACCCAGTGCGGGACTCCCTCTCTACGGTTTCCTCATCAGCTACTGGCGTCTCTTCCCTGTTAAACTCTTGCTCCTCTTCATCGGGGTAATTACCCTCAGGGTTACAGATTGAGAGCCCTGCCACTGGCTTCTACCGAATCCAACCTTTAACACCTTCGGTGCTCATGACGGAACGGTTCCGTCATGAGCTACGGTTGAGCTGTGCTCATGACGGAACCGTTCCGTCATGACCACGCCCGTTTTCATTAGGGCTCAGCACCGGGGGGAATACCGGCCGCACGCAAGGGGTTAAATACTCGGGGGGGTAATCAGACAGGTCCCCACTGATTTTTAAGGGCTCTCCCCTCTTGAGGGCCTCATAAAGAAACAATTTTCTCCTAATGTTTCCTACTGGGGGTATCCCTCTCTCCAGGAGGAAGTCTATCGCCTCCTGTTCGGTGTACTCCATCAGTTCCACCTCCTCATAAACCAACCCCATCGTGGTGAGGATTCTCGGGACACACCCACAGTGGAAAAAAGGGAACACAATTTCACAAAACACTTTCAGGAGGAAGCAAAATAGCAAACAATCTTCAGCCAACAATAATCCCCACAACAAGGCTGTGAATTCCCTCAAAGCTCTACTTGTGGTGTAACCCGTGGCTGCTGTGGTACTGCGCAAACACAAGTCCTATCCCACCGCTTGCCACCAATGTAAGAAATGGCGTTACCCAAATCTCCAAGGGGGTAGCATGGAACCAAGAGGGCAGGCCAAACTTCGAAGGACATGTGAAGCACTCACACAGTACCCACAGTCAACACACCAGGCACACCACAAAAGAGGCAGGACACCAGTTTGAGTTGGAAAATTAAGAAGTTTAGTATCTCCAACCTGTAAAGCAAAAATGCATAACAGTGGCATCGTAAAACGGCGCCAACTGGCACCAGAGCCAAGTGTATCAAGGGGGATTATTTACATGGTTAGTAGGGGCTGAGTCTGTAAGTCCATCTGAAATAAAGAAGAATCAATTAACATTGAACCTGGGGCCAATATGGCGGGGCCAACTCAGGCTCTCATCCTTAGTGATAGACTGTAATGCAAAATACCATTAGTATGAGTACACATAACCTGCATTATCACTCCACCACGACCCCTGTAAGGGAAACTTCAGGGCATCACAGTAAATCCCAACATACAGGAACACCTGCAATAAATCAGCATGGGGATATCAAACATCAGGCGGGAAGCATTAATATGCATTGGCATCAGTAACCTCATATAACTGTAGGCCGTAAGTGAGCAGCTTCCTTTAGGCAGGCCAAAACACTTTAGTGAAAATCAGATAACCTCGTGCCATCCTAATCCTTTAGCATTCCTGTAACATCTCATTAGGAGAACAAACGCTGCATTAACATCAGGTAGGGGCCTGGTATTCAATCAAACCTTAGATATGCGCGCTAGGCATCAAAGGTAACCTGGGGAACATGACTCCTTAGCCCCCCAACCTGCAACACAAATATCAGGCAGTACATTGACATCAATAACATATGCACCAGGCCTGTATCACATTTTCCATGAGCACCCCTGAATATCTCCTCGGGCGAGCAACACTTCCTTAGAGGGGGGCAGTCAGCCTCATCAGCATAGCGCCTGGGGATGCCCACCACTAACAGGGGCATTAACTTCCAGGCCTAAGAACCTCAACCTAGGGCAAACCCTCCTCTGGCATACACATATAACTGGGATGTCAGGCCTAAGTCCTTCCAGGAAAACCAGGCAGCAGGCAAAAATGTGCATGTCAATGAGCCTCCCACTTGGCTATGCATATCAAACCGTTCCCCTGTTACTTCTAGGATGAGCAGGGGCTTCTGTAGGCAGTTCAGTAGGCCTTATTGGTATCCAGGGATTCTGAGGCAGCAGTCGCTAGGAGCCTTTACCCGGTTTCTGGGCACTTGGGCCCCACTCAGTCAACAGAGGGGATGGGGCGGACACCGACCTGTGTCCCGTGGCCCTCTCCACCCTCCACACCGTATATTGTCGCCCGCACTCACCGGGCTGTCCAGGGGCTCCTTGGCGGTAGGGGCAGGCACCGACAATGTGCCTCGAGGCCCCTGCTGCACCGCGCTTCACTCGCGCCCCTCCCAGCGGTTTCTTCCTGCTTCTCCCGGGCCCCTCTGCCTCACGGGGACCCGGGGCTTCAATGCGGCGGGGGGAGGCACCGGCAATGTGCCTCAAGGCCCCGCCCCACCACGCAGCACTCTCCACACGGAGCTCTCCTCACAACCGAGGGCTCCCTCCAGATGGCCAGCCGCGCTTCTCTTGGGGCACAGACCGGCGGGGTCGGCTCCCACTCCGGTCGTTCTCTCGGCGGGGCTCCCCCTCGACCACGGGGGCCCCACACTGGTGCTTCACCCGGGTCCCCCCCTTCCTCACGGGGACCCGGGGCTTAGGGTCGGCCTGTCCTTCGCTGGCTGCCCGGCCGACAGCCAATCCCTGCGCTCCCTTTCCGGGGGCACGGCTGCGCAGGCCAATCAGTGCGCGGCGTTGGCGGGGGGGCGGGCCGATGACGCGGCCGGTCGCGCCCGTCACGTGACGCGGGCCCTGACGGCCTCAGGGCCTAGCGCGGCCCTCTCTTCACCTCGGTGGCCCTCTCCTGGCACCGGGGGCCGCCGCAACAAGGCTCACCACAGCGGGGGTCCTTCCCTTACAGCACCGGTCCGCAGCGGTGATTTTCGGCGATATCCCACCGGCGCAAGGCAGCGCCAACACTCCTCGGGCTGCGGCGGTGAGGACGGCCACAATAAGGGGTAGGCTCCCTTTTATTAATTATTAATAATGCAGCAAGCGCGCCACAACGAGGGTAGGCTCCTCCAGCGCTCTTTCCCCTCACAGTTCCTTCGGGCCACCCAGGCCCAGCGCTTAGTAGGCAGTCCAGGGGCAATTTTTCTGAGGCAGGTCCGCAAGACACAGTTCCTCTGGGGCACAATTCTCCCCGGGCAGCTCCTCCCAGTCCAGCGCTTCCACAGGGACCACAACTCCACTCCTCACCTCCTGGGCGCTTCTTCCTCGCAGCGCTGGCGTAATTCCCGGTCCCCACAGTGTCAGGGACCTGGGTGGGCCCTCCTAATTCAGGTGCCCAAGGGACAGCAGAGTAGGTGTGTTTTAGGGGTACAGGGCCCAGCTCACAGGCCAATGTGGCGGTAGCACCTCGCAGCAGGTCCCCTCTCTTTCTTGTCCCAGCTCTGACTGACTCTCTGGTGGCACATCCCCCTTACTTATACCCTCCTCCCAGACAGTGCCAGAACCTTCTAGAATGTTGGCAAAACTGGCCTAAACTGGCTCAAGGGGAGGGGGTGAGCACCCTGGGTGCCAGGCTTTCCCTCCAAAAGCTAGGGTAGCTGGGTAATAATAACTAGACCGCTGACCTATGGCAGTACAGTGGCAAAACAACCCATGGCCATGGCATCCATCTTACATACAGTGCATTAGACAGGTGCATTTCTAAAATGGGGAAATTTACAAGTGCTCACACCATTACTTGACATTACATTTTTAACAAGGGGTCTCACACCACTCATGGCCTATACAGGTTTAATCCCATGGGGGAGACATTTCAAATTAGGGGGGGAAAAGCGAAAAATTTGGGGGGAAAAGGCCAAGTCCAACACTTAGCTCTCTCAGTGGTTGCCCAGGGAGCATCCCCTGTCTGGATTTTAGAAATACGGGTCTTGGCTTGTTGATGGTATAGTTTGCGGGCTAGAAATGAGCAAACCTTGCTCTTCCCCTAATAATACTTCTGTTTTAAGGCCAGTGGAGAGCGTTCAGCCTTGTTGGTCCTATGCACTCTCAACTGTCCCCACAGGATTGCAAGTTGTCCTTTGATGTGTCTGGTGAGGGTGATTTGCTCAAGCATCTCAAGGGCCTTAACGTCTGCTGATATGTCCATTTCTACCAGTCCGGCCTCCCTCATTCTGTATTTGGTAATAGAAGAAATAACCCTCCTAATGGGAGCCTTGTACATGCTCCAAAGCATCTGATGCAGTGTGTCCAGGAGGGCATTGAGATCAAAAGACTTTATAATCCCTTTTTGGATCTTTTCTGTGTCTCGAGCCACTAGTCCATACCAGCTCCACTTGACCATAATCTGAGATTTAGATGTATGAGATGGTTGCGGTATCGAGATCCCGGAGTAAGGAGTATGTATGAAAGACATAATCAATAGGGGAGTAGGGGGCATGTACATGAGAGTAAAATGAGTAATCTTGCAAGACAGGATATCTATAACGCCAAGCGTCTACTAACACCAGATCTGCTATGCCATGCTTCAGCTTAGCAGACTTTGTGACGGTGCCATGATATGAAGCCATGCTACAGACCAAGCTACAGACCAAGATAAGTCTCCTTCCACTATACCATCACCCACCACATCTGCTTGTTGATCCCAAAGGATGCTCCAAATGTAAATGTCGAACATTTGATTGGGGGAGTAAATGTTAGGCAGGGTGAGAGGGCATGTGCCCCTTAAGATACTCAACTTTAAAAGGCGGTTGTGGAGCTGGATCACCCCTTGCACAGTGTGTCCACTCACCACTCCCAGCGTTTCAGTAGGGGCATGTGCCCAGTAACAAAGCAGATATTTTGGGTGTGATATTTGGTGATTGTCCTCCCTCAGGAGATGTGTCTCTTGGAGAAGGATGATGTCCAGATCATGTCTCAGGAGGTATCGCCAAACCTGCTTACATTTGTTAGGCGACTTTAAGGCGCAAATATTTCGAGAAAGCAGTTTATTGTGTGGGACTGTCCCCATGGCAGGGGTTAGTGCCCACAGCCACTAGAACAGAAGGTGGGCCCCTGTTATGGCTTGACAGGGGTAGGGCACGGTGTCACAGGCAAGGGAATGCCATATCCCAGGGGTCAAATAACCAAGATGCTGCTGGTCTCGTGAGCATTGTGCCTGTGGGAGGAGAGAGCGGGACAGGGAATCAAGGAGTGAATCACGTGCCGAAGTGTGGTTGTGTATAATTCAGACCATTAGAGAACTGAACATAGGCTCAGCAGTGGGCACTTGACCAAAGAAAGTAGGAAACAAACAGAGAAAACAAATAACAGAGGTCCAACAGGCCCTAACATGTCCAGCAAAGATTGGCGTGTAAGCGCACAGATCCCACTAGAGGTGTCAGGGATGTCTGATTATAAGGGCAAACTCAGGTGATTTTCTACAACCTGCTCCTACAAGGGTGTTTTTCAATGGTCACAAGAGCAGACGCCAGGTGTCTCCCTGGTGCAGGCGGGTGTTGAAGGTGGGTTGGGTGGAAGGACGGAGGGAATTGCAGTTCAAGCAACAATCCAGGTATTGCGCCGGCTCCTCAACCTCAAGGTGCGACTCTACACACACTGAAGGAGTCTTGTTACCAGCAGTCCTCCCAGCTTCGGAGGCAGGTCAGGACCAGTTCAAGGCTGGAAGAGGCGACCTCCAGGGGCCCTAACGTGGGTGGTCCCGTGCAGGTGGGGCTGGTGATGCTGTTTCTTGGCACTAGGTGAGATGCTTTCCAGTTGCAACAGGGGGCCAATGCAAAACGCGACACAGACCACAAGAATGAAGAGGGGGGCCTCAGACGTTTACAGGTCCCAGGGTTGCCCACAGGCCTGTCACAGTTTCCCGGGCCAGCAAGCGCGGTTGTTGCGACATGCAGGTGGGCAGCAACTGCTTCTCTCCTCTCAGGGCTTGCAGGCGTAACCCTATGTCAGGGCCTTGATTTTGGCATTTACCAGCACCCTCTGTGTCGGCACAGCTACTCACTGTTGGGGTGATCAGCAATTGATGCCTCACACTTTCCACTGGGTTTTATGCTGCAGGTCCAAGCCACCCACAGGCATGCCCCCGGGATCAAACAGAGACCAGGGGCACCCAATTCCATGCAGGTCTGGGTCCGCCCAGCCCCCACATGGCGTAGCCATGTCGGATGAGCCCTGATGATCAGGCATTCACTCTCAGCAGGGCCTGAGGTGTCTCGCACAGCCAAGTCGCTCCTGCAAGATGGCAGACCTTGATAAACCCACCAGCTTCCAGGACCCACGATCACCCTCGGGGGATCCCCTCTCGTCTGGCCCACAGAGCTGCCCCACCTATGGGGGTGTCCAGGAAGATGCCCATGGGGAACTGCACAAACAAGCAGGTCCCGGTGCTTCAATACTGCATGAAAGGCCCACGGGGATCCAGAGTAGAGACAAAACATGTCATACTCCATTTCCGTCTTCTCCACGGCCCCTGGGAGGCTTCTTTTAGTGGTTGTCTCAGGACTCGGTGTGAATTGTTACCACCACCAATGCCACTATCATTTGTACTACACCCACAACCTTTACTTCTCCTGTTACCATCTCCACCAACAACACCATTACCAACCACGATTACAATCATCAAAATATTAACCACTTGAAAGCCAGGCCTATTCTCTTTGCATTGATCGTTTGGTTTGTGTTCAAAATATTTGGTAACTGTATTGATTGTTCGTCTTTATTGTTGCCCTTTTTCAACATGTTCTCTCTGGTTTTGCTCCTGCCTGCCCCTATGCATCTTTTCAGTCTTTGTGCATTTGTCTTCGCCCCCAGGAAGATCCCCATTTTTTGTTGATTTCTACAGTTTTTCTCTGTGTTCCTTCATTTAAGTTTCCATTCTATACTCCTGCAAATCTTCTTATTAGCAGGATTATTGCCCTCTGTGAGAACCTATCATGAGCATATGGATTTTCTTCTAAAAATCGTTAGAGTTTCAACAAATAGAGGAGCAGGGATTCAGATTACACCCTACTGCACAGGGTAATTGAGGTGTTTGGGATTCTGTACCTCTTTCCAAAGATGTGCCTCAGGGGGGCACACTGATTGTACCTCACCTCATGTGTGTTGTCCTATCACTGCACCTACCAATGGCTTATCTGTCCTTGCTCCCACCTTTGTAATATCCCGTGGAGTACATGCAATAGGTTCCTTCAATTTCATGGGTCACATGCAGTTCAAATGAGGGAATACCTGCTAGTGACGGCACCAGCAGAAGACATGCACCAGCGCATAAAGCGCTATCTAAAACAAGACCACTGGTTGATAGAAAATGCCAGGAAAGGACTGGCCATTCTACAGAAACAGATTTCTCTTTTATCATTCACATTACTTTGCCAGTTATACCCCTTCTCTAGAAATGACATTTCCATTTTGATAAATGCCAATTCTCCAAACCTAAAGCCTGAACCAACTTACTTGCACTTTTGGAAAAATCTGAAAATTGTGGGAAATGTTGCCATTTTTCTCAAGTGAAGAGCACTCTGCGATGGTTGCTGTGATGAATAAGAGAATTGGGTCTGCCCGAAGATTACTCTAACTTGCGCCTCCATCATGTGTTGGTTTTCTGATCCAGCCTTCTACAACTCTAATTTCTACTCTGATAATTAACAAACTTTCATTTCCTTTACATTCTTTTCTCAAATACTTCAGTCTGAAACAACAGTTCTTAACCTGTCGTTTGCAACCCCTACTCAGGGGAATTGTGACTATTTTGAAAATTAAATTAGATTAAAATACCAGATTAATAAAGTGCATTAACATAAAAAAGAAACATGTAAAATCTTTTTTTTAAATGGTATAAACATGTGAAAAAATTTGAAAAAGAACGCTAATATTTGAGATGGTACCCACAGTCCCTATATCATTCTCTCCCCCAGGTAGCATCCCATTCTCCCTTCCCCCTCCTTGGGATCAGTTAATGGCCCTGGATCTGTCCATCGTCTTCTTTGGTGGAGCAGTTGACTGGGAGAACATTGTGAATGTGTGCTGGTTCATTGACTGGCTAATGCTATAATGTGCACGAACACTCATGTGACAGCCGTGCTCTTGCACCATGTCGCTGATCCCATAATGACCAGTGCTGTGCGGACACTGCATCAGAAATTTCATAACTTCAATCGACGATACTGTAGTGTTTAAACATTCGATGATGCAGAATATTGCACTGCTAGGCACTTTCCTCTCAGCACGGGAGAATTATAGCTGAATTATAGCTGATGTCCACCTTTCTGCCCAGATTTTGTTGGGTTTTTCCCAAGCACAGAGCTGTTTTCCATGGACAAGTTCCATAAGGTTTTACCTGACCAAATGTGTCCATGAGAAACCCACAAAGTGCAGTACTGTTACTCTTTTTGCAACACCTCTTAGATCAGAAACTCCAGTTTCGGCGCAAAATCGAATTTACAAACTTGTAATGAAGGTGTTTTTGGTGTCACAATGAAGGCATGATGTAATGTCCAGGCTTTGCTAAAATAACATTTGAGTTCTAAGATTGACAGTTCTATTTTGTAAAGGATGTTCTAAGTTTGGAATGAGAGTTCTAATTTGGAATTGAAAGAATTCCTTTAGAATGTAGATTGGAACAACGCTTCTAATTTGGAACGTTCGAACTATGTATGGAATGCAAATTCTACATTTGGAATGCCTCTTGCACAAAACATACATGTTTTTTTAAGGTTGAAGCAGCCAGCAGCTATGTGTGATATCTTAATTTTGGGAGTAGAAAACAGTACATCCCAAGACTACATATTCCTTGGGTACCTTGACCCCCCCAGGGTATCCAGAACTACCTTCTATTGAATGCATGTGTGTGTGCAATGCTCTTGAAGCCGTGTATAGTTACACAAGAAGGAGTCTATGGGAGGCCAGGCCAGCAGAAAGGCTAACACAGATGAAGACTCAGATCCCAGCCATAAGACCGTTGCCAGGCTCTACTATTCTGTGCAGAAGACTGATGTAAGGTGTCTTCTAACCCTTAGATCTCACCCTGCCATTTGAATACCTGAATCACACCTGTGAAATGGACAGAGCAGATAGGAAGAAACAGAATGACGAGCTGTGCATTCCTGTGCAGTACACTAGGCCCATCTCACCAGCGTCTATACAGATTCTGTTAACATGTATGCAATAAAGAGAAAACAGGAAACCTTAATAATAAGATTATTGTAACTGACTTCCTTCGCTCAATCTTCTGCTTCTGTGATGTTATGTGACAGATGGACCTATATCTACCAACATAATGTATCACTGGTCCCCAAAGGCAGCCTTGAGTGTTATCAGCATTTCCCATCAATCAGTTGTGATGTCATCTCCTACACCACACCCCTGACCCTGGCAGGTTTGTGACATCATGTACTACATCACACCCCTGGGTCTGGCAGGCTTTATGACATCATTCACCTCTTTGCTATATATAGAGGCATAGTCGGGGATGCCTGCAGTGTGTGTGCAGTCTGTGGACTGGGCTATGAATGGTGTGAAAGAGGTGTGAATGGGGGACTTGGGGGCACCGAGCTAACATCAGACTCACAGGATGGCCGCGGCAGTTCTGCTTCTCGAGGCCTCTGCCATGTGTTGTTTGGTTGTTCAGTGGGAGAAAACAGGCAGCACCTCGCAGACCGCCAGAGAGATGCACTTTGAGGTGGGAGGGACGGAGCTTTCCATAAGGTGTGGGAAGGCCTTATGAGGTTCCGTGTAGTTGCAGTAAACAACTTTTAATTGCAATTCCTGGGGTTGTCTTTGCAGGCGAATTGAATTTTGCCTTTCGCTCCAGGAACTCTAGCACCGCCCCTATCTGGAGCGGGGTGCGGAATGTCTGTGAGTCTAATGGGAAGCACGGTAGTATGAATGAAGGTGTGAATGGGGGACTTGGGGGCACCGAGCTAACATCAGACTCACAGGATGGCCGTGGCAGTTCTGCTTCTCGAGGCCTCTGCCATGTGTTGTTTGGTCGTTCAGTGGGAGAAAACAGGCAGCACCTCGCAGACCGCCAGAGAGATGCACTTTGAGGTGGGGGCGGAGCATTCCATAAGGTGTGGTAAGGCCTTATGAGGTTCCTTGTCGTTGCAGTAAACAGCTTTTAATAGCAATTCCTGGGGTTCTCTTTGCAGGCGAATTGAATTTTGCCTTGGGCTCCAGGAACTCTGGCACCGCCCCTATCTGGATCTGGGTGCGAAATGTCTGTGGGTCTAATGGGAAGCACGGTAGTATGAATGAAGGTGTGAATGGGGGACTGGGGGGCACTGAGCTAACATCAGACTCACAGGATGGCCGTGGCAGTTCTGCTTCTCGAGGCCTCTGCCATGTGTTGTTTGGTTGTTCAGTGGGAGAAAACAGGCAGCACCTCGCAGACCGCCAGAGAGATGCACTTTGAGGTGGGGGCGGAGCCTTCCATAAGGTGTGGTAAGGCCTTATGAGGTTCCTTGTAGTTGCAGTAAACAGCTTTTAATAGCAATTCCTGGGGTTCTCTTTGCAGGTGAATAGAATTTTGCCTTGAGCTCCAGGAACTCTGGCACCGCCCCTATCTGGAGCTGGGTGCCGAATGTCTGTGAGTCTAATGGGAAGCATGGTAGTATGAATGAAGGTGTGAATGGGGGACTTGGGGGCACCAAGCTAACATCAGACTCACAGGATGGCCGTGGCAGTTCTGCTTCTCAAGGCCTCTGCCATGTGTTGTTTGGTTGTTCAGTGGGAGAAAACAGGCAGCACCTTGCAGACTGCCAGAGAGATGCACTTTGAGGTGGGGACGGAGCTTTCCATAAGGTGTGGGAAGGCCTTATGAGGTTCCGTGTAGTTGCAGTAAACAATTTTTAATAGCAATTCCTGGGGTTCTCTTTGCAGGCGAATTGAATTTTGCCTTGGGCTCCAGGAACTCTGGCACCGCCCCTATCTGGAGCGGGGTGCGGAATGTCTGTGAGTCTAATGGGAAGCACGGTAGTATGAATGAAGGTGTGAATGGGGGACTTGGGGGCACCGAGCTAACATCAGACTCACAGGATGGCCGTGGCAGTTCTGCTTCTCAAGGCCTCTGCCATTTGTTGTTTGGTTGTTCAGTGGGAGAAAACAGGCAGCACCTCGCAGACCGCCAGAGAGATGCACTTTGAGGTGGGGGCGGAGCCTTCCATAAGGTGTGGTAAGGCCTTATGAGGTTCCTTGTCTTTGCAGTAAACAGCTTTTAATAGCAATTCCTGGGGTTCTCTTAGCAGGCGAATTGAATTTTGCCTTGAGCTCCAGGAACTCTGGCACCGCCCCTATCTGGAGCTGGGTGCGGAATGTCTGTGGGTCTGATGGGAAGCAAGGTAGTATGAATGAAGATGTGAATGGTGTGAATGCCCAGTAGCAAAGGTCAAAACCTTGGCGTGGTGCTACTGCTCACAAGTTTACCCATGAACTTGTGCTAATTTGACCTGTTTTGGATGAAAGGGTTGTGCTCTGTCTTTGATTTCATTTTCTTCCTGTTCTGTGCCTTGTTCCTAGCTGCTTTCATTCTGTCTTTTCTCTCCTGCTTCCTGGAGTGTTATCAGCATTTCCCAACAATCCCTTGTGATGTCATCTACTTCATCACACCCTTGGTCCTGGCAGGCTTTATGGCATCATTCACCTCTCAGCTATGTATAGAGGCGTGGTCTGGGATGGCTGCAGGGTAAGTGCAGTCTGTGGACGGGGCTATGAATGGTGGGAAAGAGGTGTGAATGAGGGACTTGGGGGGCACCGAGCTAACATCAGACTCACAGGATGGCCGTGGCAGTTCTTCTTCTTGAGGCCTCTGCCATTTGCTTGTTTGATCGTTCAGTGGGAGAAACCAGGCAGCATCTCGCAAGACCGCCACTGAGATGCACTTTGAGGTGGGGGCGGAGCTTCCATAAGGTGTGGTAATGCCTTATGAGTTTCCTTGTCGTTGTACCGAACAGCTTTTAATAGCAATTTCTGGGGTTCTCCCTCAGGCAAATTGAATTTTGCCTTGAGCTCCAGGAACTCTGGCACCGCCCCTATCTGGAGCTGGGTGCGGAATGTCTGTGGGTCTGATGTGAAGCAAGGTAGTATGAATGAAGGTGTGAATGGTGTGAATGTTCAGTAGCAAAGGTCAAAACCTTGGCGTGGTGCTACTGCTCACAAGTTTACCCATGAACTTGTGCTAATTTGACCTGTTTTGGATGAAAGGAGCTGGCACTGTCTTTGATTTCTTTTTTCTGTTACATATCTTGTTCCTAGCTGCTTTCTTCCTGCTTTTTTCTTTTCTCAGTTTTAACATCTACATCTCACCTCATTCTCCACAAACTGTCTTTCATTCCTTCCTTGTTTAATTCTTCTGTTTCTTATTGTTTTAGTCTTAATTTTGTTCTTTTATCTCATTGACTTCCCACGCTCCTTATTGCTTTTCTTCTTTCTAAAGTTGATTCTCGGACTTTCTCTTGTCCAGAATAGCTTTTCTCATTCCTTCGCCCATACTTTATCTTTCTCTTTTGTTTCTTCGCCATTCTTTACAATGTCTTTATTTCATTTTTTAATTTCTTTATCTTGCATTTTTACTTTCATCATGTTATTTTCCCTGCTCCTCATGTCTTTTCTTTTCCTCAGTTTATTCACTGCTGTTTTGTTTCTCATTTTACTCTGCCATTCTTTTATTTCTTAATTGATTTTTTTTTGGGGGTGCAATTCCCAAGTTGTTTTATTTGTTCTCGATTTTAGTTTGATGTGATAGGGCATTGGGCCATCCATAGTGACGCTGCGGCACCAGGAGGATGGGGGAAGGGGTGGGCCAGACTGTCATGCGCAGGTAGCCTTTCTCCAACCCTTAGCTGTGTTGTACAGCCAGATGGAGAACCAACACAGACTCCCAGTTCCTGTCTGGGGGCCGAACCAGGAAATAGTATTCCCAGCAGAGAATAGCCCTGGGATTGGCATCTGGGAACCTGCCCAGTGTGCAGCAGTTTCTGACGTCAGAAAGAAGAGGATCGGGAGCACGTGGGCAGCCGTCGGAGCAGGTAAGTGCAATTTTATATATTTTTTATTCTGTCTTTAGTGATGTTTTTGGTTTGTATTTCCCCTCCCCCTCTACAAGTCATTCACCACAGAAGCACACCTTAAGCTGCACACATAAAATACCTTGCAGGCGTAACACAAACTGATACCAAGCAACAACAGATATACATGGACGTCAATTCACCAAACTGCCAGGGGTAGCGGAAATGACATTACACGCCCTTTGACACCCACTTTCATTCACACACACATACTTACACATTAGTGTGATAAAGAATTGACAGAAAATAAAGAGTGGAGTCCAAGCTGTCCCTGTGTTCCTGGCACTGAATTTGCCACTTCTGAGTCCAGGGGTCGCAAAGGCAGTGCCAGGGGTAGCAAAGGACAAGCCATGGGTCGCAGCTTTGACCCTTAAATGACGTCCATGATGATATACAGTTTAATGGTGCATTGTGGGTGATTTTGGTGCGAGAAACGTTCCCTCTTTCCTGGTACATTCAGTGACTGCTGCCCCTGGAGTGAAGGCCTGGAGGCCTGCAGGATACACGCGGGCTGCTGGTGGGGCATGTGTAGTGCCTGCTCCAGCTGTCAAGGTGCATTATTACCCTGGCAACACATTTCATGTGTCTCTGAGTTCAGGAAATAGGAAAAAGAAAGTGGGCAAAAGTAGCTAGGAAAGATCCTGTGCTCAAAAGGGGAGAAGCAGAAAGACACGGAAAGAAAGGTTCCGCTTTCATAAGATCAAAAAAATGTTGAAAGCCCCGCACCTGTCCATAGAGGTGACAATCTCTGGGCGGAGCTTCTCGGCACTACAAGTACCTTGAACGTAAAAAGAGGACTGGTCAGTAAACCGTGGAGCTACACCCCCACCCACAACCCCAATGCCTCCCCCACGGATCAAATTATCCACGTGGTCAATTAAGGTGATAAATGGGAGAAAAAATGTCCCTGGAATTATAGATATCCATTTGCAGTAAAGTGCCTGGTAATTTCGTGTCTACGTCATCTTTTTCCATTCTGGAAACACAAGCTCATCATTGCATGTTGCAGGGGTGCCATAACCAGCTGGAATCAGTAATTTTACCAAGCGACTCGTACCCAGGCACATGGTCTACTGTGACGCTCATCTTGAGATCCACTGATGCCTATTCTAGCTTGGGGTCCATTAATGCCTGTTAGAGCTTGGGGTCCATTAATGCCTGTTAGAGCCTGTGGACCATTGATGCCTATTATAGGATGAAGGCAATTGTTACCTGTTACACCTTGAGACCCATTGATGCTGATTACAGCTGGAATCACATTAATATCTGTTAAACCTTGAGGCTGATTGATGCCCAGAGCTGCCTGAGGCCTATGAGGCCTTTGAGCGTGTCACGGGCTCGGGGCCTAGTAACGGCAATTACATCTTGAGACCTACTGCAGCCTGTTACAGCTCGCTGCCCATTTGATTCATATTACAGCTTCGGACCCACTGAGGCCTGCCACAACTCACTGCCCATTGATACATGTTACATCTTTGAACCCACTTCGACCTGTAGCAGCCTGCTGCCCAGTGAGGCAAGTTACAGCTCGGGACCCCCCGTGACCTGTTACAGCTTCTCATTGGTGCATGTGACCCCTCGGAACCCACTGAGACCTGTTCGCTCCCCGTTGATGCAGGTTACCTGTTGGGACATACTGAGATCTGTTACAGCTCGCTGCCCATTGATAACTAATAAAGATTCATACCCATTGCGGCCTGTTACAGCACACTGACCCTTGATGTATGTTACAGCTCGCTGCCCTTTTGATTCATATTACAGCTTCGGACCCATTGAGGCTTGCCACAACTCACTGCCCATTGATACGTGTTTCATCTTGGAACCCACTCTGACCTGTAGCAGCCTGCTGCCCAGTGAGACGAGTTACAGCTCGGGACTCCCTGTGACCTGTTACAGCTTCTCATTGGTGCATGTGACCTCTCGGAACCCACTGAGACCTGTTCGCTGCCCGTTGATGCATGTTACCGTTCGGGACATACTGAGATCTGTTACAGCTCGCGCTGCCCATTCCCGCTTGAGGCCAACTGAGACCTGTTACAGCTCAGTGTCTAATGATTCATGTAACAGCCTGGGACCCACTGAGACCTGTTACAGTTTGCTGCCTATTTATATATATATTCACTGAAAAAACCATAGGTTATAGACCATATATAGTTAGGAATTAGCATTTAAAAAACCTTATTTTACTCACACAAAACCATTGAAATTCCATATATAGTTAGTTGCACTAACTATATATTGCGCACCCGCAATCCACTGCTGATCATGTCACATATTACATCATTCATGACATGGTCAGTGACATCACTGATGACATCACTGATGACATCTCAAATGACATCACTGATGACATCACTGATGACATCATCCAGTGACTGTGTGTTTCTGTAAAGTTTAAATATGTTTTAGATATTGAAGAATGAGTAGATGTATAACTGTCTGGACGAAGGATTTAGTAGGTGCATGACTGAATGTATGAGTGAGTGATTAAATGTGTCTCACTAAGTGCATGGGTTAGTGACTAAACTGTCTTAATTTGTGCATCATTATGTCTGTTGTTCTGTAAACTACTGCATGTGTTGATCAGTAGCTATATGATTAACTATATGGGTTATTGATTGATTGTCCAAGTATTTGTATGGGAGACTGAGTGTGTGTGTGGCTGGCTGGGAGGTGTGTGACTCTGTGCAGATCAATGTGTACTTGTATCAATGATTGTATAAGAAAGTAAGTATGTGTTACTATATGTTTGAAAATGTAAGGTGCTCTATGTTTAACTGTATAGACAAGAAAATGGAAGTGTGATTGATTCTTTACAGGACTGACTAGGTGTGTGAGTAACTCCATGGATGAGTGGCAGAGTGTGAGTGTCTGTATAGGTGTATGAGTGCATATGATAGTGTTGTAAAGATGAGTGATTGTATGTATGAATGATTGTATGGGTGAATGAGTGAATGTGTGTGTAGACGTAGGAATCAGTGAGTACGTATGTAGTAACTAGTATTGGTGTGTCAATGGTTTCAAAAATTATACTCTGTATTTAACACTGGGTGAAACAGAGGTTATATTAAAATGTGAGGAGATGCATTGTATTGTCACATGAATGATATCATCAGTGATGTGGTCATTGATGTCAAATGAGATGTCATCAGTGATGTCATCAGTGATGTCATTTGAGATGTCATCAGTGATGTCATCAGTGATGTCACTGACCATGTCATGAATGATGTAATATGTGACATGATCAGCAGTGGATTGCGGGTGCGCAATATATAGTTAGTGCAACTAACTATATATGGAATTTCAATGGTTTTGTGTGAGTAAAATAAGGTTTTTTAAATGCTAATTCCTAACTATATATGGTCTATAACCTATGGTTTTTTCAGTGAATTTTCAAGGTTTTGTAAATGCTAATTCCTAACTATATATGGTCTATAACCTATGGTTTTTTCAGTGAATTTCAATGGTTTTTTAATAGCAAATATCATAAGCTGTCGAATGTCAAGTACGTGGTAAGTGAAAACATTTTCGTGTTTATGCACACTGATCTGCTTTGAATGGTGCCCCCCCCCTCATTTCTAATAGGAGTACTCTCTCTTTGCAGATAGTGAAAGGTAGTTAACGTAGGCCTTTGCCCCCGTTGTAATCCGTCGTGCCTGCTTCTCTCTCCATTTGATTGATTGTTATCCAAGTATTTACTGTTTTAGAATTAGTTCTCTTTGGTTCATTCTCTATTTACAAACAAACACAGAGTCGCAATACTCTGTTTAGTCTTTGCAGATAACGAAAAATCGTGTAAAAAAAAAGAAAAGGAATCGAGCAAAATCAGTAGGCCACTAATGGGATCTCTTTTTGACCTCGCTAAAATAGAAACATTAGGAACAACCCCTCATGACAAATACAAAACTAGTGAGATGAACTGAACTCCACACAACGATGGCTGCAAAACAGCTCGGCTCCGCCACCCACCCCGCCCAAAATAACGATAAAGAGCGGCTGCCATGATTGATTGCGGAATGGCCACAACGGAGCTACGAAATGGTGCTGCTCTCATGCTAACCCCAGCTTCGGTCTGAAACATCCAGAAACACTGTAGACTACCAATTCGATCAGTTCCGGTAGCGCCCCAATGTAACCCGGTAGAGAAGAACTAGCCCTCCCCTCTTTGACTGATGGTTCTTGTTGCCTGTCCCTTCTGTTGTCATTTAACAGAATTATTTAGCCTGCTGAAAGGGGTTGTGTTTCGACCGCTGGTTGGTGGAGACATTTTGACTATATTCTGGACCTGCGTTGTCGCGTAATGCGTCATATGACGCGCCGCGTTAGCGCATCCGGAAGTCATCCGGGGCGCGCAGCGCGTAACGTAAGCATAACAAGTCATGTGACTTGTTAATAAAACTTTTCATTGGTTCATTTTACTTTTCTTATTCTAATGATGAAAGCCTTGGTCATATCACCTACAAATTACGCTTTTAATTACTTCCGAACATTATTTTCTCTTAAATATATGTTATAATGTTCCAGGCTAATGTACTTTCCCGGAAATTTTACAACTGTCCTGCAAGTAAAATATATTCTTTTTTCGAGAAAAAGAGCGTTTCTTCGTCCCATGACGGAGCCGTTGAGCAAAAGAGGGTCGACCTGCTGTCTTAGTCGCCGATACGCCTGAATATGAGATTCTTATCGATCACTTTATGTTGCAGGAATAGAAAACACAACAGCCCTTGACCATTTATCTTTACTGCGTTCCTTCGTATTATACCTTTTACCCTTCATGTAATTGGTCTGCTTTATTTCACTTGCCTTTTAATGATTCTAAAACAGTGACTATTATTAAAAACTTTACCAATGTATACACTACTACCATGTTTTCTTTTAAAAACCTTTATTGTGAAAATTTCATTATACAAATACGAGCCTATAACCACGTGGGCCTGCCACGGAGCAAACTGTAATCGTATATGATGAATAGACATTTACACTGTAGAGGAACGTAACGGGCGGGCCATTAGGTTGCAAAAACTAAGGTGTCTAACAGTTACGGAATCGGTGGACGTACATTTTATAATTAAAATACGACAGGGCCAGTTACAATAAAATTATCTAGATATACATTTGCGGGCAAGTACCATGGGTGACGTTAATTCGAATTTTCAACAGTACAGTAATCAATAACACATCAGAACTTAATATCAATAGGGATGTCGAAATATTCAATCAATTCTCGTCCCCGCCCGCCATGTGCTTCAAAACTGCATACGTATCTCGTGATTTCAAGGTTCTGCAACCAGTACACAACAAGGAGTTACGAGTCCCATTTATTCCGGCGCCATTTTGGGCGAGGACGGGCAGGTCCAGGATATAGTCAAAATGTCTCTACCAACGATCGACTATGATGATGTTCATATGCTGTATTTATTAGAGTAACACTCATCTGCCCACATGAAATTAATTTACCACAATCTAAACATGTCATTTTAATCTTTCCAAAGTTCTTCTAAATATTTGGGACCGTTTCCCTTGCCTCTGAAGCTCTCAGTGCCACTTCTTTAATGAATGTACTAGCAGGTCAGGGGTTCTCCTCCAAATCTCTCTTTTATGCAGCACTATAATTAATTGGTGCCACCTCTCCATATGACGATGCATGGTATAGTTACCACAACTATATTTTTTTTCGGTTCCTCTGGAGAGTTCATCGTGGCAGATGAAGCGTGTAACATACCGGGCATTTACCTTTTTTTGCATGTACAGGAAAGGAAAAAAAAATCGAGCGTCCGAGTTCTAAGGTGTCCCAGGGCCATTTTAGTGGACCAGGCCCAAATCCAAAGAACAGCCATCTCACAGGCTAATGGGGCGACCCACGCCGAGTTTCAGCATTGTAGGATGACCACACAAGTACAGCAACTTGCTAGACATCACCTCGGTGCCATCCGGATCTCGGCGCCCCACTGCAGATGAAGTGCCTCTCAACTATGAAACCACCACGGTGACATCCGGATCTTGGCGCGTTGTGCTGCCTTCGGCCTATTCGCACATCGGTCCGCTACTGACGCCATCTCACAGGCTAATGGGGTGACCCACGCCGAGTTTCAGCATTGTAGGATGACCACACCAACTTGCTAGACATCACCTCGGTGCCATCCGAATCTTGGCATCTCAACGCCTAGTGGTATCTTCCATACAGAAAATATTGTTACGCTGCCTTTGGCCCCATTCGCACATCAGTCCGCAACTTAGACATCACCTCGATGCCATCCGGATCTTGGCATCTCAGCGCCTTGTGGTGTCAGTCAGAAAATATTGTTGCGCTGCCTTTGGCCCCATTCGCACATCAGTCCGCTACTGACACCATCTCACAGGCCAATAGGGCGCCCCACGCCGACTTTTACCATTGTACGATGGCCACACCAGTGGCACAACTTGCTAGACATCACCTCGGTGCCATCCGAATCTTGGCATCTCAACGCCTAGTGGTATCTTCCATACAGAAAATCTTGTTACGCTACCTTTGGCCCCATTCGCACATCGGTCCGCAACTTAGACATCACCTCGGTGCCATCCGGATCTTGGCATCTCAGCGCCTTGTGGTGTATTCTCTTCAGAAAATATTGTTGAGCTGCCTTTGGCCCCATTCGCACATCGGTCCGCAACTTACACATCACCTCGGTGCCATCCGGATCTTGGCATCTCAGCGCCTTGTGGTGTCTTCTACTCCGAAAATATAGTAGAAAATATTGTTGCGCTGCCTTTGGCCCCATTCACACATCAGTCCGCTACTGACACCATCTCACAGGCCAACAGGGCGCCCCACGCCGACTTTTACCATTGTACGATGGCCACACCAGTGCCACAACTTGCTAGACACCACCTCGGTGCCATCCGGATCTTGGCATCTCAGCGCCTTGGGGTGTCTTCAAATCAGAAAATATTGTTGCGCTGCCTTTGGCCCCATTCGCACATCGGTCCGCTACTGACGCCATCTCACAGGCAAACGGGGCGCCCCACGCCGACTTTCAGCATTGTAGGATGGCCACACCAGTGCGGCAACTTACTAGACACCACCTCGGTGCCATCCGGATCTTGGCGCGTTGTGCTGCCTTCGGCCTATTCGCACATCGGTCCGCTACTGACGCAAACTCACAGGCCAACGGGGCGCCCCACGCCGACTTTCAGCATTGTAGGATGGCCACACCAGTGCGGCAACTTACTAGACACCACCTCGGTGCCATCCGGATCTTGGCGCGTTGTGCTGCCTTCGGCCTATTCGCACATCGGTCCGCTACTGACGCAAACTCACAGGCCAACGGGGCGCCCCACGCCGACTTTCAGCATTGTTGGATGGCCACACCAGTGCGGCAACTTACTAGACACCACCTCGGTGCCATCCGGATCTTGGCGCGTTGTGCTGCCTTCGGCCTATTCGCACATCGGTCCGCTACTGACGCAAACTCACAGGCCAACGGGGCGCCCCACGCCGACTTTCAGCATTGTAGGATGGCCACACCAGTGCTGCAACTTGCTGGACACCACCTCGGTGCCATCCGGATCTTGGCGCGTTGTGTTGCCTTCGGCCTATTCGCACATCGGTCCGCTACTGACGCCGCCTCACGTGCCAACGTATTTTCTCCGCATTTTACACCCTATGCCGCATAACAGGTCATGTGACTTGTTTATAAAACTTTTCATTGGTTCATTTTACTTTTGGTTTCCTAATGATGGAAGGCATGATCATGTGACCTAAAAACAACACTTTTCATAGGATGAAAACTTTTTTTTTTTCCCAAACGATGAAAGCCCCACCTTGTTTCTGGATGTTTCAGACTGAAGCTGGCGTCAGCATGAAAGCACCACCATCTCGTAGCTCAGTCGTGGTCATTCCGCGAGCAATCATGGCAGCCGCTCCCCACCAGAAGCCTGCAGGAGTCGGAGCCCCCAAAACTTTTGATGAATTCTCAAGGCGGAGGGGACGCTTTCGAGAATGGGGTCCAAGACCTAGCAGACAAGCGTCCGATTTCCAAGGTGTCCCAGGGCCATTTCAGTGGACCAGGCCCAAAAAGGAAACAGCCTGCCGCCATTTTGAGAGTCCTGTGACAGCCGCCTATCGCTGCACCGCAAGAGTGGGCGCAACTCAGCTGAATTGCGGCTTTTGACACAGTGGACCAAAAACGGACGGAATGGCAACTGAAACGGTAAAGGGGCGCCCCACTACAACAGATGAGACTCCACCTGGAGAGGCCCGTTCACGCCGCCTCCCCCGGGGCGCTCCACGCCGTTATTCGGAGCAGCATTGTAGGATACCAAAACCAGTGCGGCAACTTACTGGACATCACCTTGGTGCCATCGTTCTGCTGCCTTGCAACAGTTTGCTACTGATGACCCACCCCCCGCGACGCCCCATGCCGTTATTTGCTGGGTGGCAACTTACTAGACATCACTTTCGTGTCATCTAGATTTCGGCGCGTTCTGCTGCCTTGGAACTATTCGCACAACAGTTTGCTACTGATGACCCACCCCCCGCGACGCCCCACGCCGGAAATCTGGACGTTGTGCTGCGTTGGGACTATTCGCACAGCCGACCGCTACTTCGTTGTTTTTCCCTAAAAATGTTTATATGTTATTACTATTTTTGTTTTCTTGTATATATTTATAAATTATTAAAGTTTTATAATCTTACTACTTTGTCGGAGTGCTATATATTTTTAATGTGACACATAATTGTAAAAACTTTGATGTACAAACAGTCATCCCTGGAATCTTCCGCTTCAGGCTCGGTCCCCTCCCCAATCACAATACAGGATGGTTTTCAGATAATAGCAACGCTTCTGCTGTGACGGATCTCATCGAGTGTGGGCCTTGATCTACTATAACTCCTTTGAAGAGGGGTGATTCTTTACAGCTGTGGCCATAAACTACATCTGCAGGGCTAGCTGATACCCTAGGACCAGCCTGGACAATCGGACACAGAGGAAAAGGAGTGTCAGAGGGTGCGGTAGTGAATAGGGCGAAAGGGAGGTGTCGGGCGGGCACAGGGTGTGATTCTCAGGGAACAGCAGCGCAGATGGGGGAGGTTTATTACCCATGCATAAGACAGAGAGCGGGGGTGACCACTGCCTGGGGGAGATGCTTGCGAGGGTGGAGAGCCATGCTAAGGATCGACAGCGTGCACAGAGTGGGTCTGGCCAAGGCATCTAAAATGGCTGCCGTGCACGACAAAAGTGTGGCATTTGAAAAAAGACAAGATGGCGCAGACAATGTTTTTCAACACTTCCTGATTTCCTTCGAATCGAACGTTAACAGACGTTGGGGCATATTACCAAAGTTAAGCGATATTTATCCCTAACGATGCTTAGCAACCATTTTTTTACCGTCAGAAATTATCGCAGATAAACCTTGCTATTATCAAGGTTTATCGGAAATACGATAAAAAACGACCGCAATGCATTAATATCGCTGAAAACTCAGCGATATTCATGCATTACCGAGCTAATGCTCTTAGCCATGTTATCCACCTCCCATTGGATAACATGGCTAAGAACTGCTCAGGGCAGGTGGTAGCTTTTGGAGATATTCGCCCTTATCTCGAATATTTCCAAAAGTTGATAATAGGAGATAGCGATGTTAGCGACTGTTTCCAGTCGCTAACATCTTGGCATGCCCACTTTGCATGTCATTAGTGATAAATATCACTCACATGCAAAGTGGGGCCCAAGATGGTCGCTATCTTCTACTAGCCGTCGCTAACTGGTGTTAGCAACAGCTAGGTAATACACATATAATTTTATCTCCGCGAAGCGGAGCGCTGTTACAGATATATATCTTGTTTCTGAACGTTAATTTCTCAAAATGCACTGAAGCACATATATTGAGACCTAGCAAAGGCACATCGGGCTACCAGTCCCTACAATTTTGCCAAGTTTCGTGCAAATCCATTCAGCTGTTCGATCCTACCGAGAGACAAGATGGCGGCCGCTACGGACTGTTTGGAATGTTTACAGACACCGGAGAGCCAATCAGCTTCGCTTCGCAAAGCTCCGTAACGCGAAAAGTACGCGAAGCGGTGCGCTGTTACAGATATATACCTTTTTTTGAACGTTAATTTCTCAAAATCCACTGGAGCACATATATTGAGATCTAGCAAAGGCACATCGGGCTACCAGTCCCTACAATTTTGCCAAGTTTCGTGCAAATCCATTCAGCTGTTCGATTATTATTATTTTTATTTTTTTTTGCCCCGCGGGGCCCTTTTAAAACCTCCACATCAAACCTAGGGGGTGAGCGACAATGTACTATGCCCCCTTATGGTCATTTGCCCCTTCGCTTTGGCCTCCTCTTGTCTCTCGATCCTACCGAGAGACAAGATGGCGGCCGCTACGGACTGTTTGGAATGTTGACAGACGCCGGAGAACCAATCAGCTTCGCTTCACAAAGCTCCGTTGCGCGAAAAGTACGCGTAGCGGAGCGCTGCCCAGTCCGCTGTTACAGATATATATCTTTTTTTGAACATTAATTTCTCAAAATCCACTGAAGCACATATATTGAGACCTACAAAAGGCACATTGGGCTACCAGTCCCTACAATTTTGCCAAGTTTCGTGCAAATCCATTCAGCCGTTCGGGCTAAAAGTGAGGCCAACCGCCCTATGGAAATTAACATGGGAAAAACGCGTTTTGGGACCCCCCTTTTTTCTCGGCCCCCCCTTGACGAACCCCTCCAAAATTTTCAGGGGCTGCTCAGAAACAAAATGTGCCATTTTCCTGAAAATTTCAGCCAATTCCGTCCACAAACGCCAAAGTTATTAGACATAGAATTTTCAAAAAACCCATAGAGAAAAAATCCTAACTATATATACCTACTGGCGACCGCCAGTAGGTAATATTAAAGTTTAGGACATTCTGCAGCCAGTTCCTGGTTGCTGCCCATTGATACATGTTACAGTTTCGGACGCACTGAGATCCAGGGTGTAACACAGGGCCCTGCAGCCCAGCGTTGCGGGGGCCCGAGCAGCAAAGGGCCCCCTCAGCACAGACTGAGCTACAAAATACTGCCATCAAACACAGCCCCTGTAGGCTGCCAAACAATGCTGCCAAACAGCAGTTTTCCTTAAAAAGTGGTGTTTCAACCGCTTAAATGACTGGCAAAGTGAAACTTGGATTTTTGTAGATTTTTACAATATGTGATCCACTAATCCCTTTACTTAAATTAATGATAAGCTATTAGAGAAGCCAAAAGTATATTTGCAATAACAAGTAAGCAAAAACTGTTCCTCCCCAGACATTTGTAAGCTTTATAGCACACTATGAAATTCATGGTTTTAAAAGTAAGCCTATATAAAAAAATGAGTCTTAGTGGAAACTGAGCAAATTTATCTTAGCCTCCTGTTGTTAAAATTCATCCTGCACCTCTTGTTCTGCCGTCATCTCTGCAAAATCCACAGTCTCCGCATCTCATCCACTTACACTCAGCTACAGCGCTAGCGTTATTTCACTAAATTGATAGAATCCACAAGCAGGCCCATGTTTACAAAGCAAGCTACCCCATTTCAAATGGGGCGATCGAAGGTAGATGGGTCACCCAATAAGGCACTTGGGGCCCAATTACAAGTAGGACACAGTCCGGGTTTAAAAATTGCTTGAGGCGTTGGTTGCAAGGGCAGCGAAGACTTTGCCCTTGTCACTCCTTTTGTCAGCAGGTAATACTCCCCCTCAACTAGGACACATTTTAATCCTTCCCTCCCAAGCAATATTTTAGGAGTCTGTGAGAGAAAGCACTGGGAAGGACAATAAGTCAGACATTTACCTGAAAGTGCATCGATTGGCAAATTTGTGTCTGTGGTATTGTATATTGGTGAGTGACAAATGAAAAAAATAGTCAATGTGTGATTAAATGAATGTAAAGATGAGTGACCATGTTAAAGGGTGAGTATTAATTGAGTGGGTGGCATCATACATCCATTCAACCATTGACTCATTTCGGCGCAATCACCTATTCATCCATCCGCAATACTCATACACTTATTTTTATTTAAAGAAGCACTTTCACTTAGAAGCCAAACCAATTCCCTTAAACAAGGCTTGTTCTTGCTATTTCACATTTAGCCTGGTCAAATCAGCTTTCACTTGTAAATGTTTCAGAATAGCAATTGAATAATCAGTCACCCATACTGAAAGTTAGTGGGATATTTTTAATGCAACATCACACAACAAAACACTGATGCATTTGAAATCACACTTGTGATGTTATTAGAATTAATATGTTAGTCGAAGTGACTTTAGAGGCTGACCTAAGTTCGGAGTAAGAAGCAAGACAAAAGTATTTATAGAAAGCGGTTTGTGAATTCGGCCTAGAGAGATATATAGAAATAGAAACATATAACAAGAGAGAGAAGGAGAGAGATTGAATCAGAAAATTGAGAGACAGCGACTGATGAATGGATATATGGATGAATGCATGGATGGATGAATGAATTTGAATGGGTGAGTGATTGTGTGGAATGATGATGCAGGAGCCGTTAGAGTATGGAGATAAGAAGAGGCAGAGGTACACAGAGAAAGATACTTTATCAGAAAGACAGACAAATAGAGGGACAGATAGAAAAACTGACTGACAGCAAAGATACCAATGAACGGAAAACCACTTAAAAACAAAGTAATGCAAAAAGATGAATAGATAGAAAATCAGATATATAGAGGGAAAAAGACAAATCCAGACAGATACAACAGAATGCCCAAAAGACAGAAATTCCAATGATATGATCGATAGCGGACAGGCATGTTTGGGTGTAAACAGGTAGACGGGTATATATGTATTCCTGAAATGCCTATTCATATAGTACTCTGATGTCATACTCTTAAAACAATTATAAGAGCTCACGATAGCTGAGTAAGAACGAGTTCCTTCTATATTTCGAAAGCCGCTTCCTTTCAGAAAATATCTGCGGACAATGAAGCCTATAACACTGACCTGTTGACTGATGCCAATATGTAGAGCATGCTAGTGCATGTTTCTCAATCAGTTGGTTTTTAGCGTACAGAATTAATGTATACACCTCTAAGGGCCGGATGAATGACCATTCAGTTTGCAAGTCGCAAATTGTGCAGAATTGCGACTCGCAATTTGTAGCTCGCTAAACTGAATGTACAACAGTCTCTCGAACACTGTGATTCCCAATGGGGTCTCAAATTGCATGCCTCATCGTTATTCATGAGTCAAGCGCAATTTGAGACCCCATTGGGAATGGCTAGCACTCACAGGGACGGTGGCCTGTGGGGTCAGCAGAGCACCATGTCTGTGAGTGCTTTTTCAATAAGGCATGTTTTTTTTAAAAATGCAGCACGTTTTCCTTAAAGGAAAACGGGCTGCATTAAAAAAAGACAGATGAAACTTTTCAATGTAACTTTTTAAGGGCAGGCAGTGGTCCCTGGGACCACTGCCTGCTCATAAATAATTTTTTCGCAACCATTCACAAAGAGGAAGGGGTCCCTTGGGGACCCCTTCCCGTTTGCGAGGAGCTTACCACCTACTTGAAGTAGGTGGTAACAAGGGCGTAGCTGGGGGAGCGGTGGGGGCGGTCCGCCCCATGCAGCACTATTTTGGGGGCAGCGCAGCGGCGGCTGCGCTGCACACATGTTTGAAATGCAAGCGCAAAGTCGTACTTCTGATTGCGGCCACAAGCGCCCTTTAACGAATTGCTGCGCTCACAAGCTTCAAATTGCAGCGAAAAGTAAGTAGAGCAGGGAATTCTCCGCTTTTGTTTTCTACGTCATAATTTAAATAGGCAGCTGCCGGCCGGTAACCGTTAGGATATAAATAAATAATTCCCGTTTATTTGCAGGGCAGGCTCCTTTCAATGCACTCATGCATGCCTCCACAGCCTGTCCGGCTCCGCCAGTGAATGGCGCTTGACCAACTAAGTCCTGACTCCTGCCGGGCCCCCAGGAAGACATTGCTGTCCCCCGGGTTTTCAGAGCCAGGTGGGGAGGGAGGGCTTTCTCCTCTCTCGCCCTGATTCTGTGGAACACTCTTCCTCCGGAATTAAAAGGGCAATCATCTGCCACGCTCTTCCGGAAATATTTAAAAACCTGGCTCTTTGCAAAGGCTTATTTGTAATATGGCATCGGCTAATACACAAACTATACTATCCTCTGGGCGCCTTGATGCCCTTCGGGGTTAAGTTGCGCGTTATTAGACTGTATTCATTCATTCATTCATTCATTCTGGTAGGGCCTTGGCAAAGTAAAGTACTCCACTTGTTTCCTGTTACGTTATGGTGAGCGCTGTTTTTAAAAGGCGCCCACTGCAGTCCTGCTGCTGGGAGCATTGGCACTTTCTGCCCCGGTCAGAGCACCCAGGTGTATGGACTGCCCCACGGACTCGAGCATGGCACTGCCTGTCAACAGCTGAGCACAGCAGCAGTCAGCAGCGAGTTCGCCACTGCAGCTTGAAACTAATCAGTGCAGTGATGTTTGTGTTTAGGAAGAGAGCAGGCAAAAAGGTTCAGATTGCAATCAGAAAATGAGTTGAGCGGCTGAACTAAGTGGGATCAGGTGTTCCATAGTCAAACATGATGTGGCCATTTTACACTGTCAAATGCAATGTGTCTGTGGCTTTGCAAGAAGCAGTCATGATTACAAGTGTGAAATCAGGTAAGATGTGAGTAGTTTGTGGGTATATCATCGTTTTACAGTAGGATCAGGCGCTTTGCAGCAGTTTTGAGTTCTTTTCATAACTTGTCCTTGCTCAAATGAGTCTAATTTCTTAACGTTTATCTGTTTCCATGGACTTAATTTGTTGATTTTGCTCGAAACATAGTGTCATACATTTGGTAGTTGAATGTCATTCATAGGTGTCCTGAAACCTGTAAGCACTCTTAAAACGTGGCCGCTATGCAGTCTGTGTTTCGTGTCAGACGGTGCCCTTCCATTTCTGGTGCTTTGCAATAGTTTAAGATCTTTGTAGAGTCTTTCTTTGCTGAAATGGCTGTCATTTCTGATAGATATGTTTCACTCATCTTCATTGCTTGATTTTTGCTGGCGGGAAAGTGTCACTCATAGTTGTTGAATGTCACTCATAATTTATGAGTGACATTCAACAACTATGAGTGACACTTAATTAGTCATAAATAATTACATTGAAAATATGAAAATGTCACACGTAAGCAATCTGAAACCTTGGCAGCTATGAAGTCCGTGCTGGAGGTGGGACTGGAGCGCCGACTGCTGCTCCCTGTTGTAACGCTCTAGTGTTTCGCGGGTCTCGGCTGAGACCCGGAAACACATCCACACATTGTAGCACCTTCTGGCCAGGCGTGGCCAGAAGGCTTTAAATAAAGGGACCGGAGTCGCTCGGGACTTCCGGTCCGTACCTGCAGAGCTGTGTGTAGTGTCCCCTCCTTGTACGTGTGTGACCGGTGGTCCGTGGCCCGTGAGTCTGGTGGGCAACGAGTAGCTAGCTCCCCTACACTGGCGACGAGGGCGGACACTGGTGTGGACAGCCCCACGGCGGAGCAGCGTCTCTTGAAGCGCGTCGCGCCTACCTTCATCGTGACGGCCTGCGCCGGCGGCGGAGGCCCTGCTGTGCCGGGAAAGTGAAGGCGGCGCGGAACTGGGCCGGTAAGCAGCGTGAGGGGAGCTGCGTCAGGGACCGGCGCTGTCCGTGTGGCAGAGTCTGGAGCGAGTGTCGGGCCTGGGAAGGCCTGCGGCGGCCTTGTGTGGTGCGCGCATGCGCAGTGGAGTCACCCTGTGTGTGTACCGGGCCTAGGAAGGCCTGCGCCAGCATCGTGCGAGGCGCGCATGCGCAGGAGAGACGGCTGGATCTGCCCGGCGCCTGTGTGGCGCGAAAATATCCCTGAAGGCTGCGAGTGCAGCGTGTGTCCTCGCGGAGAGGACGGAAGCGTCTGGATCGCTGGGGGAAGCCCGGTGGAGAAGGAAAAGAATTGTTCATCAAGCATTGGCAAATCCAATCTGGAAAAAAAAAAACATTTTGTCACAAGTCTCAACAACTGAATCGGTGCAATAATTATAAGCAAGGAGTAAGGCAATACGTAAAAGACAGTCAACCGGGAGGAGATTACGTCACCTATCAGACCCAAACATGTCGGGACAAGAAGGGGGAGCGACAGGGGGGACACAACAGGCTGCGCAACCAGCGGCAGTGGCAGGAACAGTGGCACAGCAAGCAGTGGGGACAGTCATCCAACATTCCCCACACTCACAAATCAACCCCTTGCCGCCATTTAGTGCCCACATTGAGCCAAATACCGCTGCACCGAGATGGGCGATGTGGCTGCGCCGTCTGAACAATTACTTCACGGCAACACGTGAGAAGGACGAGGAGGTGAAACGCTCCCTCCTGCTGCATTTTGGAGGAGATGAACTCCACAAGCTATTCACACACCTACCAAACACAGGTGCAGCAACAGACTACAACGCAGCAGTACAAGCGCTAAATGACCATTTCGACCCTCAGTTAAATCCCCATTATGAACGATTCAAATTTAGGCAGTCCAAACAACGAGAAGGTGAGACCATGGATGTGTTCCATGCAAGACTCCGGGAAATGATAAGCACCTGCCCGGACGACGATCAAACGAAGGAAGTGACTGCCCAACTGATCCAGGGCTGTAGAAGTAAGCATTTGAGGACACTAATTCTGCGACAGTCGCGCATTACGCTGGACGAAATACTGATGCTCGCCAGGTCACACGAACTGTCAGATGCTCGTGCCACCGCGATGGAGGAAGCTATAAACCCATCCACCAGCCATGAAGTGACAGTGAAGACAGAAAGAGTGGACGCAATGAAAAGCAGCAACAACAGGGGCAGAGGAAGATGGCCGACCCGGACGCAACGACAAGCCCCGTGTGGAGCATGTGGATATGAGGAACACAGCCAAAATGGCTGTCCGGCACGTGGGAAGGCATGCGCCAAGTGTGGCGGAATGAACCATTTCGCAAGCGTCTGCAGAGGGGGCGCCAGAGGAACTTTCAGAGGTCGAGAGTCGGCAGGGAAGAAAACTCCAAACAGAGCGGTCAGACAACTGACGCTAGAAGATACCCGTGAGAAATCGGCTGCAACGGGGAACAGACCACAACCCCGATATTCACAGTACCCAGATGATTCGTCAACGGATGAAGACGATGAGTGTTATTATGTCTCATTTGTCAGTGAGTTGAAGAGAAGACGGAGACCACAACCCAAGTGCGAAATACAGATCGATGGATCAACAGTAACAGGTGTAATAGACACTGGGGCAACGATCAATGTGATGGGGTGTCAGCACTACAACGCTTTGAGACCAAGACCGGAACTGTTGCCATCGAAAGCTCGCATCCTCACATACGGAAGCACGAAACCATTACCCCTCAAAGGAAGGATGACTGTACAAGTAAGAGCAGAGGGACAGGAGATCACTACAACGTTTCACGTAATAGATCGAGAAGCGGATCTACTCATAGGAAGCCACACCGCAGAAGACCTCAAATTGATAGCGTTCGCAAATATAGTGAAGGCGCTACACACAGAAGAGCTCCTACAAAGATTCCCCTCGCTATTCAAGGGTCTGGGCACCATCAAACGACCGCCTGTCAGGCTACACATAGACAAAGCAATACAACCGGTAGCTCTGCGCCATAGGAGGATTCCATTCCACCTGAGGTCGGCGGTGGAACAGGAGCTGAAAAATCTTGAAGAACAAGGCGTGATTGAAAAAGTGACGGGGCCAACCCCGTGGGTATCACCTATGGTAATCGCACAGAAGCCCCGACAACCTGGTAAAATCAGGATTTGCATAGACATGAGGATGCCGAATAGAGCAATAAAACGAGAGAGACACCTCACGCCTACAGTGGATGACATTTTGACCGATTTAAATGGAGCACAATGGTTTTCCAAATTGGATCTTAATGCGGGATATCATCAGCTCAGGCTGGCGGAAGAGAGTCGGTACATCACGACATTTTCTACACACTTGGGGCTGCGACGTTACAAGAGACTCAACTTTGGAATAACATCAGCAGCTGAGATCTTTCAGAACACCATCAGAGAGATCCTGTCCGGGTTGAGCGGAGTATTGAACATAAGTGATGATATCCTGATACATGCAAAGTCGAGTGAGGAGCATCATAAACGACTAAAGTTGACACTCCGAAGGTTAGCGGAGTTTGGAATCACCTTGAATAAGGAGAAATGCCAGTTTTTCAAACGGTCAATTGAGTTTTTTGGTTATGTCTTCGATGCGGAAGGTGTCAAGGTGGATCCCAGGAAGTCATCGGCAATCAAAAACGCCCCCGCTCCGATGACGGCGTCAGAGGTGAGGAGTTTCATGGGGATGGCACAATACTGTGCCAGGTTCATTCCGCAATTAGCCACAATTGCCGAACCGCTAAGAAACCTGACGAAGAAAGAAACGGCGTGGAGATGGTCGAGAGTAGAGGCGGAGGCGTTCGAGAAAGTCAAGAAAGCACTACTGGACAGCACGACGATGGCCTACTTCGACGTTGCCAGGGCAACAGAAATTCTGGTGGACGCCAGCCCCGTAGGGTTGGGCGCACTCCTCACCCAAGAATCAGAACCGGGGGTGTGGGTCCCGCTGGCATTCGCAAGCAAGGCCCTCACGGCAACCGAAGCAAGATACTCTCAGATAGAGAGGGAGGCGTTAGCAGTTAAGTGGGCCTGCAATCATTTTCATCTCTACATTGCTGGACAGCCTTTCAGGATGGTCACCGATCATCAACCGCTTCTACCGCTATTCAGAGGGACCGCTCCACACCCCCCGCCACGGATTGAGAGGTGGGCCATTCAAACGCAACATTACCAAATGGAGCTGGTGTATCGTCCGGGAGCCAAGAACCCGGCCGACTTTTTGTCGCGACATCCCTCTGAGAAGGAAGAAAATGGGAGTGAACAGGAATCGCAGACGGAGGAGTTTGTAGACATGATATCACAGCTGGCGTGTCCCCGTGCACTGGTGGCCGAAGATATTGTGAGTCAATATGAACATGACGCCACGATGGTAAGAGTTACAGCGGCCCTAGACTCAGGATCCTGGGAGAGTTTCCTGCGCAACGTAAGCGACTGGAGTGAAGCCGACCGAAATCGACTATCCCAAATTTGGCGAGTGCACAACGAACTGAGCAAAGCCAGCAATGGACTAATCCTGAGAGGGTCGCGGATAGTCATCCCAGTAACGCTCCAAGACCACGCAACCCTGCTAGCACATGAGGGACACCAAGGGACCAGAAGAATGAAGGCGAGAATGAGGGAAAAGGTATGGTTCCCTTACATGGACGAAAAGGTAGACGGCGTGGTGAAGAACTGCCGGGCGTGTCAGCTCACGAGTACATCAGAGTCGCCAGCCCCGATCATTACGGAGGAGCCATCACCGTCTCCGTGGAGCTGGATCAGCCTAGACTTTGGTAGTTTCCCGGATGGGAGAGTGACAGTAGTGATGGTGGACAGTTACACCAAGTACCCAGTGGTGGAGTTAGCAACATCTACCAGTTTCGCAAACATCCACCCGCTGCTTAGTAAGACTTTTGCGCTGTTTGGCATTCCCCGAAGAATTAAAACGGACAATGGCCCGCCATTCCAAGGAGCTGAATTTAAGGAATTTGTAAAGGAACTGGGAATAAAACATCACAGAATCACTCCGCAATGGCCGCAGGCGAACGGGGAGGCCGAGCGTTTTATGAGGACAGTCAACAAAACCATACGAATCGCCATGGTCGAGGGCAAAGACCCCGAGTTAGCACTGCAACTGTTTCTGAGAGAATATCGGAGCACCCCGCACAGCACAACCCAAAGGTCCCCGTGGTCACTGATGTTCGCCGGACCAAGGAGGGATCGACTGCCCATGGCTGACAATTGGAAAGTGGCGCCATACCGACCAGCGGCCACCCAAGAACGACGGCGACAGACCAATGAACGGGCCAGTTACCGGAGGAGGGCTCAAGACAAAGAACTCTGCCCAGGAGACACGGCGCTGCTGCGAGCCAGAAGACCGGGAGGCAAATTCCGTACACCCTACGAGGTTGACCCGTGGGTCGTCAAGACGACGAAAGGTACGGCAGTGACAGCACAGAGAAATGACGAAGTAGTAACCAGAAATATATCATGGTTCAAGCGCATCCCAGCGAGCCAGGACACCCGACAAGGTGGTGAAACACAGGAAACGGAGAGGTCGGAGCAAGATGATGGCAACATCCATGCAACGGACAGAGAGAGAGCACCTGAACCGATGAGAGGAACACAGCCTGGGTTACAAGCGACCAGGGGAGGTGAGAGCTACCATCTAAGACCCAACCCTCGACCCAGTGTAAAACTCGCTGATTTTGTGTGTTGACTTTTGACAGTCCTGTCCCAAGGATAAACAAAGGACCAAGTTGGAATGGGATGTAACGCTCTAGTGTTTCGCGGGTCTCGGCTGAGACCCGGAAACACATCCACACATTGTAGCACCTTCTGGCCAGGCGTGGCCAGAAGGCTTTAAATAAAGGGACCGGAGTCGCTCGGGACTTCCGGTCCGTACCTGCAGAGCTGTGTGTAGTGTCCCCTCCTTGTACGTGTGTGACCGGTGGTCCGTGGCCCGTGAGTCTGGTGGGCCACGAGTAGCTAGCTCCCCTACACCTGTAACAGTCCGGGGCAAGACGAGCCGGGACTGTCCGATCTGCAGGCAGACGGCAGCCCTGAGCCCTGCCTGGTGTTTACCTTTGGGCCAGCTAGGGTGACCAACCGTCCGTAAATTTCACGGACCGTCCGTAAATTTCACCTCACGTCCGTTGTCCGTGAAGGTTTCTTTAACGGACGCCTTTTGTCCGTAATTTGGGCCTTGCAGGGAACAGAGCTGTTCCCTGTGAGAGGCCTCAGCTCCCTGATGAGGCCGCCTCGCACCTATGCTCCAGCACAAGAGCAGCCCCTCCCTGCCCATTGTCTCCCTGATGAGGCCGCCTCGCACCTATGCTCCAGCACAAGAGCAGCCCCTCCCTGCCCATTGTCCTTCTGTGTGGGGCTGATAGCCACATACTGAATGACAATGGGGCAGTTTGGGCTGCTAACATCGCCTGCCATTCCTGCTGAGTTGATAGCTGCCCACAGGATCTCAAAGTCTACCAAAGCCGAAATGTGTTTTCTTTTCCATAAGCATAGATGGTGTTTGATACAAATCTGTGTGCAATAATGTTCATTTTAATGGCACATTAAGTGATAAGGTGACGCCTACATTCGAAAACACGTTTCTGTGTAAACTATCAAGAGACCTTTTGCAAATCTAAAATAAAAAAAGCAGCGTAGTTAATGGGGGGAAAAAAAAGAAAGAAAGTTAGGCAGAGAGTGGGGCTGCTGGCCCATTTGAAGCATTTAGAAACAAACAAACAGAGGCATTTGCACTTGTGAAAGTACCGTGAGTGGGATTGAAGGCTCTCCTGCCCCTTAAGTAAATCAAACCCACAAGTTCTCAATTTGTAAACAAAAAAAATAGTGTCAGTGCTCTCTTCAGGAGGCGTCTGCAGCTTACACCCCACATTGCCCCTGCCATGCTGCTGGTGATAATACAATGCATTTACCACACATCACACTCCTACAACTGTGAGAATTTGGATATTTTAGGCCCCCAAAGTTATAAGAATGGCTTGAGCTGCAGGTAATAGCCGTTTTTAATGAATATTGGATTAATAATTAACTGTTAACCCCCATCCCACCGCACCTCTTGCTTTAGGAACTACAGCAGGGGTGAAGTTCTTGATGGGCCTCTCATGTCTGCAACTCTGCAGACTAAGGCTCTCCTCATAATTAATGTGAAAAGGTTGATGAGTAAGTGAAAGAATTGGTAAATTGCTGGATGGATTAGTGAAAGGATGAATGAATGAGTGAAAGGGAGAATGGATGGATAATGAGAGGATGGATGAGTGAGTGGAAGGATGGATGGGGGTATATAGATGGATGTATGGGTAGATGGATGGTTAAAGGGTGGATGGATCAGTGAAAGGATGGATGGATGGATGAATTGATAAGTGAAAGGATGGATGGATGAGTGAAGGGTGGTTATAAGGATGGATGGATGAGTGAGTAAAAAGGAGGGTAGATGGACAAAAGGATGGATAGATGATTGAAAAGGAGGATGGATGAGAGAAAGGATGGATGGATGAGTGAAAGGATAAATGAGTGATGGGGTCAATGGATGGATGAGTGAGTGTATGTATAAATGGATGAGTGTGTGGATGGGTGAAGGGTGGATGGAAGGATGGGTGGCTAAGTGAAAGGGGAATGAGAGAGAATGGGAGAATGGATGGATGGATGAGTAAATGCAGTGGTGAATGGTTGGCCTGAATGGATGGCGAATAGCTGCATGGATGAGTGAAAAGAAGAATGTAAAGATGGATGAGTGAAAGAATGCACACATGAGTGAAAGGGAGGGTGAAGAGCTTGAAGAAAAAATGTACGAGTGAAAGGTTTTAATGAGTGGACGGATGAGTGACTGGGTGGATGGATGAGAAAGTGATAGGATGGCTGGATGGGTGAAAGGGTAAATGGTTGGATGGATGAGTGAATGGATGGATGTGTAGAAGAGTGGATGGAGGAGTGAAAGGATGGCTTGGGTGAAAGGGTAAATGGCTGGATGGATGGATGAGTAAATGGATGGATGGGTGGAAGAGGGGAATAATGGATGAGTGGAAGAGTTGAAGGATGAGTGAAAGGATGGATTCGGTGAAAGGGTGGATGGATGGATGGATGGATGGATGAGTGAAAGGGTGGATGGAGGGACGAATGAGTGAAATGATGGATGGAAGGATAGAAGATGGATAGGTTTGCAAATGGTTGAAAAGGTTTGATATGGATGGGCACAAAGACGGAAGGACAGAATAAAGACTGAATGATGGATGAAAGAATTAATAGATGACAGAATGTACATTTAAAATGGTGGATATCAGGGGTTTGATGGAAGGATGAATGGCTAGATACTTGGACAAGAGATCTCTTCTGGGGAGGGTTGTGATGACTTACTTTGCTTTCTTGGTGCCATAAGAGCTTTATTTCAAAGTGGGAGGTATTTACATTTTCTGGCTACTCCCTTTCCTATGTGTTCCTATTCTGTATTTGCTGTGTGCTTACGTGTGGGATCTATACATCATGCATATGACATTTTGAGTCACACCCAACTGGTACCTGAATGTTTCACTCGTAATTGTAAATGTTTGCATGTTTTGTTTTAGGTGTGAAGTTTTAGGTGAAGTGTGAAGTTTTAGAGAGAGCCTCATAGTACCATGAGCTGTGCTTGAGATGTATATTGTGTTTGTAGCAAAGCGTCAAAAATAAACTATGTGATAATGTATCGACAGCGCCTTCTTTAAGAAAGTTGCAGGGAAAAGCACTTTTGTGACTTCCGTCAGCTAGTGCAACTCTCTGCAAAGCCCCCATAAGCAAAGTCAGATTCCATATTTTAAGTTCCTCTTGCTGAAACACCTGTAATGCGTTTCCTGTAGTGGGTTCATCACAGCAATCCTCCCTTTAGTTCAGCTATGCGTGCCGCTTTACATCTCACAATGGCAGGCAGATATGAGATGTTAGTAACAAAGTCTATCCGAGCAGATCTTCCTGACCGCTTCTCTCACCAAACATGCCTGCGTAGGACCAGGAGTTGTAAGCAAAATATCAGACTGGACAACCCAGTGCAGTAACCATATAAATAGATTATTATCATATGAAATACCCCTAGACCTGCACAGTTGCTCAAAGCTGCGCACATACCAAAAAACCTGGAAGTGCACTATTGTCTCAACTTAATATAATCTTTTTTTGACTTGTACTTAAGTGGTTGTCTATTTACACACTTTTATACTATCGTGCAACTTCCTCTGTCTGTAAAGCTTGCCTTTTGTCCCAAAGTTTTGTCCTGAATTTTGACCCTTTGTCCTGAATTTTTGTCCTGAATTTTGACCCCTTGTCCTGAATTTTTACACTTACCGTCCTGAATTTGCACTCATGCCAGTTGGTCACCCTAGGGCCAGCAGCTGGGCATCGCTGACTTTTGAACCCTTAAGTAATATACAAACACACCCTGAGCTCTGCACCACCACCAACCTGTTTATTGGAGGCTGTTTCGCAGTAACCCATAGCAACCCCATGGTCCGGGATCAATGTGCGCGGCTCCCGGGGAGTACGGGGTGAGAAAGAGCGATACATCCAGAGACTCTGGGCCAGGGCGGAGCCAGGCCTTAGCGAGTCAGAACACCGGCAGCCAGGCCGCGGGCGCGCTCGAGTCCGAAACGATTTCATCTCTTCTAGCCACCCTAGACCACGCTCCATTGCAGCCATCCTAAACAGTGGCCTGTAAACACCATCATAGCGTCTCCTATTCTCAACCTCCCCCACCCCGGCACCCCCACACCCCCACACCCCTAACTCATTTCTAAATCGTAATCTTCTTGAATTCGAGCTGTGCCACTCTCCTTCAGTAATAGATTTCCTGGCCACTGTTACAGATGATTTAAGCAATAGGAGCTAAAGGGGGAAGAAATGACCAGGCCGCCCCCCACTCAACGTATTATAAATCAACAATGGGCCTGATCAACAAACGTCACACCCAAATCTGTGTATCCAGCAATAGAGGGGTCACTATCAGCTTTATAACTCCCTCACGGGGCTAACTAAGTCACTAAGCTGTGGTGTATCCAAGTTCTAAAATAGTTATACCATCATAATCCACCCAATGTGCAAGAAAAAAGTGTGGAGCGGAAAGGAGGCCGCTCACAGTCGTAACACCAAGGGGACTGCTGGCTGGTACTCGTCAGCAAGTCCACTTATCATCATTGGTTACCACCTTTCCGTTTGAAAAAAGGAAACGTGTGTGTGTATTATTTAACAGAAACTCGAAATCCTGAAGTAGAGAAAAACTAAAGACCTAAGTGTGATAACATGCTAATAACATGTATACCCAATGGACCCCATGAGGATATAAACAGAAAATCCTCACCACTAAAACTTGGTGAAGCTACCTAGCTATAACTAACTTTATTTGATGCTGGTAGCTTCCCAGATTAAAAATGGTTTCCTTCAAACCATAATCAATTAATCTACGCCGTCATGTTTCGTTGCCAAGGGAAAATTGGGGGCAACTTCTTCAGGGCTGCTGGGGTTCCAAATTAGAATCTCATGGTAGGTTCACATCAAACCATTTGGTTGCGTCCATCATGTATACCTGCAACCATGCATAAAAAGGGGGATCTAATATGCGTCAATGGATCGCATTTCCCCACACAGTGAATGCCCAAAAGTCCTATCACCGCTACCGGATACGTCCGGTCCTTAATTCAGTGTTACAGATGACCTAATCTCTCACGTGCTTTTCTTCTCTCAAACCATCACCAGCCACCATTGCCTGCCTCCACTCACCCACTCACAACGACCCCCCTCTTACCTTCATGGGGCCCTTCACACTCTTCCCCCCTTGTGCATGAGTGACCTGTGACGCTTGTGGCACCCAAACACATCCTTTTTCCCCTTCCTATAGCGCACTGCATCATTCATAAAGCACGCGGTGGAACCTTCAGGCCCACCACCACCCCATGGCTAAATTATTGCTAGAGCTCCTATTGCTCACGCCTAACACCCATCTTGGTATCCTTTAGGCAAATAACCTTTAACAAACAAGCCCCCCTCCAAAATTAGAAGAGAGTAGTTCTCGCAGTTATTTTTTTTGACAATTTATTGTTATTCATGAAATTTTGTGACAAACTTGTATGCAGTATTGACAAATAGTATTAGTCGGTTGCATTCGCTAAAGTACATTTCACAGAGGTTGATAAATCAGATATTTAAAAATGCTACTTCTCTATCCATATTTCTACGCAGTTCTAACTCCACCATGGGCAATACACAGACATCCCCTCTATAAACGTTCCACTTCATCCATTTTTTGTCCCATTTCTTTCGGGCACCCCCTGGTTATAAACACCTCCTTCTCTGCAATCATACATCTATCCAGTTCCTTCAGCCATATCGATACGGAAGGCGGTGTCACTCCACCACATCCACTTGCGAGTTCTCTTTTTACCAGTGTGTATCCTAATGTCACCAACTGCTGTTCAATGTCCGTCAGGTCAGTGCCCGCCCATATGTTCAGCAAGCCCAGTTGTGGTGTCATGTCAACCGTCTTCCCCAGTGCAAACTGCACATGATGTGTTGCTCTCTCCCAGATGTTATGTACCCGGGGGCACTCCCATATTGTATGATAAAAGGTAGTTAGCTGCCAGCAACCCCAGAGACAGAGGTCATCCTGTCTCGTACCTTTTTTTGCGAGAGTTGTCCCCGTCATATAAGACCCGTGTAAAATTCTGAGTTGTATCAGTCTAAATCTAAGCGTAATGGCTGCCTCTCAGGGTGACATAAGGGCCAATCGCCAATCTTCTTCTGCAATTGGTCCCAGGTCTCTCTCCCACTGCTCCTTGAGCTTACCTAAACTGTCCGGATGATTATTACTAAGTTTTTTGTATGTTAAGGATATGGCCTTAGATTGTAGTGGCCCATCAAGCAGGCGGTCCTCCAGAGGCGACTAGTTTGGTATGTCCTCGCAGCTTGGGAAAGCTGCCTGTAAGGCATGCCGTATTTGCAGGTACCTAAATACCTCTCCTGGAGCCATCTGGTAGACCCTCTGGAGGTCTTCGAATTTAAGTATCGCACCCTTTTTAACAGTCCCTCACTACCAAGATTCCTATCGTGTCCCACCTATCAAACCCTGGTTGATAGCACAGCATGTAATTGAGAAAAAACAAGGACCCCCTGGGTATCAGTAATACACAGACTCCTAGGGCAGGGTAATAACCAATGTGAGTAAAAAATCCTAGGCCATCCGCAAAGTAAGTGACCAAAGAGTCCAGGACCAGTGGAGAAAAGAATTATCGAAAATTGGTGTGTATATTAAAAAATATATATTTAATTTAACATAGATAAAAATCATATAGAGACTCAACCAAATAAGTCAAACTATATGATACAATAAAATAGTAACATGTAAAAATCTTGAACACAATTCAAAGACAATAAGTAAAAAACATCATATTAACATTATAAATCACAACGAATTGCAAGTAATTATACATTCAGAATCCAAAAATGACATAAGAAATACTGCAAAATTAATTATAAAGACTCGACGCGCGTTTCGGCAGAGAAAAAACGCCTTCCTCAGGAGTCATAGGTGAAACTATTTGCAGTCTACATTTGCAGTGTTGTCTTTCAATTCACTATTCTAAACTGATCGATGATAACTTCTTTAGAAAATATACAGGGCCACTTGGTAAAGGCTAATACCTAATATCTTTGCAACGTGGATTTTGGGGCCCAGTTTATCTGGATGTTTCACTTGGTATAGGCATCCAGATGTTAGTATATGATCCTGACTTAGAGCATACAGCTGATACTCCCTCGATCGCAATTCAATACAATTCTTTGATCCAAAGACGGGTCGGGATGCCGGGAGAACTTTGGTGGCTTCAAGAAAGCAGGTAAATGCTAACAGCAAGATGGTGCTGTTCCATGTGTTTTAAAAGTTGGCAAATAGTCGCAAATACTTGTCGGGCATAAAGCGGTGTTGTTCCGAGCATTAAATGGTAACTAAAAATAAGAACAATCTCGTGGGCTGCAGGTTGGTGCAGTTCCTGGAGATACAAAGTAGCAAATGAGCCTCGCCGGTCAAAGGGCACAGCATGCCCAGCTTCTGAGTGTACCACAGCGGTGTTACCTTGGTAAGAACATTGGTCCACCCCAGTCTTGAGTTTGCCAGCCGCCAGATTTGTATTGTGTGCAGTGTGGGACCAATATATCTTCGCTACTTAGTGCGGGAATAGAGGGTGCCTAAGTATCCTGAGCGATATTTCTGATATCTATCTAAAGCGTACGCCGGGTCGGTCGGTGAGGCGTACATCCATTGAATCACTGCCACCAGCCGAGAGGCCAAGTAATACAGCCTGAGGTCTGGCAACGCTATCCCCCGTCATACCACCTCTTGGTTAGTTTTTTTAAATGCCACTCTAGGGGTCCCCCCATCCCACAACAGTGTCCGTATCTCCCCTTCAACCGTTATAAAGTACGTTTCTGGGATCCGATGCGGGCTGTTCTGGAGGATATACAAAAATTGCGGGAGCGCCAACATTTTAAAAAGAGCAGCCTGGCCCACCAACGACAGAGGAAACGACCTCCAGTGTTTTACATCCACTCGCAGTCTAGTCAATGGGGCTGCTATATTACGACTGTAGAAGAGGGCCTGGTCCGATGTAATAAAGACTCCAAGGTATTTAAATACTTCCTCAGCAACCACCAACGGGCAGTGCCTAGGGAGACGGGGAGTTGGACCTTGCATCACAAACAGCACAGACTTACCCCAGTTGATTGCATATCCCGAGTACTTCCCAAAATTTGTAAAAATGTTCAAAACAGTGTGTATGGACTTATAGGAAGGCAAGATAAAGCAGTACATCGTCGGCATACAGGGTTATTCTATCCTCACATTCCAATGCTCATCGCAGACCCCTCACCATCACATCGCGACAGATCCAGGCCGCCAGGGGTTCAAGCATAAGGGAGAACCACAGTGGGGACAGTGGACACCCCTGTCTGGTGCCCCTCCTCAGTATGAACGCCTGAGATGTATAGTTATTGACCCTCACCTGCCCTTGTGTGTTGGTATTCAACAGTTTCACCCAACCTATAAATTTAGGGCCCAGGCGTACCCTAGCCAGAACCTCAAATAAATATGGCCACTCTATGGAATCAAACTCCATAGAGGCATCCAGGGACAATATTACTTTGTCTTCCATCAAGAAGTCCCTGCGCGCCATTACATTATGCAGTTGGCGAATGTTAAGAGCCGTATTCCTTCCTTGCATAAAGCCAGACTGGTCAGGGTGCACCAGGGAGGAAATCACCATTCCAAGCCGCATGGCAAGGACCTTTGTCAAAATCTTTGCCTCCACATTAATCAGTGAAATAGGCATGTAGGAGCTACAGTCATCTACTGGTTTACCAGTCGTGTGGATAACAACAATACTTGCTGTACGTTGATCTATATGCAAATGTCCCTTCTCGTAGCTTTCCTCATACATAGCCCGAAAGTGCGGGACAACCTGAGAGGCCATGACCTTGATGAACTCAATGGGGGTTCCATTTGGTCCCATCGCTTTCCCAGGCTTAATGTGGCCTATAGCTTTCTGAATTTCTTCATTAGTCAAGACCGCCTCTAGCGCTTCTTTATCTAGTTCCGAGAGAGCTGGCACTTCGCTATCCACCAGAAGCTGGCCGGAATCCTCCGCTGTATACGTAGTGGAAGGAGAATACACTCTTTCGAAGTGATTCGCATATGCCTCCTCTATATTTTTAGGATGATGAAGGACCTCACCGCTAGGCAGTGTCAGTCGGGCCACCCATCTAGTACCCTGCTCCCTTCTTTCCAACCACGCCAGGGTTTTCCCTGCCCTATCTCCCAGTACGCACAGCCTATGTTGGGTGGCTTGATGTGTGGCCATCATGTTTTTGCGTGTCTTGAGTCTGTATTCATCTTGCTTCAAGGTCAATCTATGCTGTGTATCGCTCGAGGGATTCATTGCATGTTCTGTCTCTAGTCCCCGGAGCTCTTCCTCCAACGGAACCACTATTTGGCGTCTCTTTGCTAAATATCTCGTCTTTAGGGACAGAGCAGGCGCCTTAGAACCACCTTGTATGCCTCCCATATAGTTTGCGCCAAGTCCACTGATTCCAGATTTTCTGTCAAATGTTTGGGCACGTAGTTCTTCTTTGATGTCAGGTATTTTCTACAGCCATGGGCTAATAACTATAGTAGTACGTGCTTGCTGCTCCCTGTGAGTAAACTCAATCCCAATGGGGGAATGGTCTGATATACCCCTTGGCAGTATCCGGGGGTGTCTGAAACTACCTATCGAGGATGTGTATGTTAGAAAGTAATCAATGCGGGAAAGACTACCATGTACACTAGAGAAGTACGTATATTGGGATTATTCCGCTTATAGTTCCCGTCCCACATCTGAAAGCCCCAGTGCCATGGTGAACCCTGAAATTAGGTCATTCGGTCTGGCCCCTAGTCTCTGTGGGTGTCTGTCTGTTGTATCATCCATAGTCATATTGTAGTACCCCCCCCCCATTATCAAGCTACCATCAGGGAGCCTGGTCATCACTTTACCAAGATCTGCTAAGGCCACCTTACCCAAGGCCGGTGGCAGGTAAACAGAAACAATATTGAGAGCTCTCCCCTCCCATTAGGCTTCGGCCATGGCAAATGTCTTGTGAACGATAAGAGGCGTGCCCTTCTTAACCAGGATACATGTACCTCTGGAACCCGTGGTATAATCAGCGTGGATCAGAAGCTTGTATCCCCATCTATTGAGGGCTTTGCTTTCATTTCCCACCAGGTGGGTCTCCTGTAACAGCACAAGGTCTGGGGAATGTCTCTTCAGGTACTGTTGGACAATATCCCTCTTTATTTTATCACCCATTCCACTAACATTCCAAGACAGGACAGAGAGCACTAATTCCCTGTCAAACCCCATCCCACAGCATGATAATAGCTACTGCATGACAGGTCAAAAATAAGGTAACTACGTCATGGCTCACAATGTGGACGAGAGCAACCCTTCTATAGGTGTGTCTGTCACTTCCAAAGCCAACATGAAGATCATCACAAAGCAAAATAATACATTCACAATAACGAGGGGGCAGGGCCAGGAGAGCAAGCACAACCAATGAGGGGCAGGGACAGGAGAGCAAGCACAACTAACAAGGGGGCAAGGGAGCAAGCAGAATCAACGAGGGGGCAGGGGAGCAAGCACAACCAACGAGGGGGCGGGGGCAGGAGAGCAAGCACAACCAACGAGGGTGCGGGGCAGGAGAGCAAGCTCAACCAACGAGGGGGCGGGGGCAGGAGAGCAAGCACAACCAACGAGGGGGCGGGGGCAGGAGAGCAAGCACAACCAACGAGGGGGCGGGGGCAGGAGAGCAAGCACAACCAACGAGGGGGCAGGGGCAGGACAGCACGCACAACCAACGACGGGGCGGGGGAGCAAGCACAACCAATGAGGGGGCAGGGGAGCAAGCACAACCAACGAGGGGGCAGGAGAGAAAGCACAACCAATGAGGGGGCAGGAGAGCAAGCACAACCAACGAGGGGGCAGGAGAGCAAGCACAACCAACGAGGGGGCAAGAGAGCCAGCACAATGAGGGGGAAGGAGAGCAAGCACAACCAATGAGGGGGCAGGGGCAGGAGAGCACGCACAACCAACGAGGGGGCAGGGGAGCAAGCACAACCAACGAGGGGGCAGGGGAGCAAGCACAACCAACAAGGGGGCAGGAGAGCAAGTACAACCAACGAGGGGGCAGGAGAGCCAGCACAACGAGGGGGGCAGGAAGGCAAGCACAATGAGGGAGCCAGGAAAGCACGCACAACGGGGGGCAGGAAAGCAAGCACAACGAGGGGGGCAGGAAAGCAAGCACAACGAGGGGGGGCAGGAAAGCAAGTACAACGAGGGGGGGGCAGGAAAGCAAGCACAATGAGGGGGGGCAGGAAAGCAATCACAGTTCCCTCCTGCCCCAACTGGACCCCACTGTGCTCTCAGCAGTTGCTTTGCAGCTGGGGCTAGTTGTCGATGCAGTGTGCGACCCCCGCAGTTCAATGTTTGTGCTCCGGCAGAGTACGCCAACAGCAGTTGCTGAGTCCCTGAAAGGGGAGGAGGCCACGCCAGCCCGCGCAGGTCCAATATTGGAGGGGGACTTCTCCCCTACTGGTGCACGCGTTGTCTCCCAGCTTCTATAGCCCCCGGGGACATCGGCCTACCCCTACAGCCATGGAGGCCCGATCCTCAAGCCACCTGCGCAGCCAGCAAAGCGAAAGGGCAGGGCCTGCGGCCTCGAAGTGCAGCAGCCAGCGCTGGCAGCCAGCCCGCCTTGGCGTTCCCAGCCAGCCACCCAGGCTCACCGGCGGTCCCTGTCACCACGAGGCCTCCAGGGGGAAAGCGGTCTGTGCTTACCTCGCCTCAGCAGCTTTCACCCTCTGCCAGTAGTGCTCTGTCCGCAGGCCTCTTGATTTTCCTCAATGCCGCTTCCAGTCGCACCTCGGCCTTCAGCAGCAGTCTGGGGCTGGAAAGCAAGCACAACGAGGGGGCGGCACGAGGGAACAGACACACAACGAGGGGATGGAAAGCACGAGGGAACAGACGCACAACGAGGGGGGCAGAAAGCACAAGGGAACAGGCGCACAACGAGGGGGGGTGGAAAGCACAAGGGAACAGACGCACAACGAGGGGGGGGCGGAAAGCACAAGGGAATAGACGAACAATGAGGGGGGGCGGAAAGCATGAGGGAACAGACGCACAACGAGGGGGGGCGGAAAACACGAGGGAACAGGCACACAACGAGGGGGGCGGAAAGAACGAGGGAACAGACGCACAATGAGGAGGGGGTGGAAAGCACGAGGGAACAGATGCCAAAAAACTTACCTGCTCTGGGGGGGGGGGTCTCTGTATGTTGCGCGGCCAGACAATGCCATGACACCACCATCTTTCTCCGAGGTGAAGCAGAAATGCCTCGGAGAAAGCATCGTTATTTTGGTATTCGGGGACGTGGTTTTCGTTCTCTCCTCTTCCCATTGGCTGGAAGGTAAAATTCCAGCCAATGGGAAGAGGAGAGAAAGAAAAGAGAAAGAAAGTTAAAAACACACCCCTGAATCCCAAAAAGACAGGGCTTGAACGGAGTGATGCCCCTCTCCTCCAATGGCTGGCCTCCGTTTAGGAAGCCAGCCAATGGAGAAGAGGGGCGGGTTCAAGCCCCACTCTAAGAAAACATTAAATCTCGGCTGCGCGACACTGCTGCGCAGTGTACGCTAGGCCGAAACCAAAAAAGCAGATCGGTAACTGCCCTTTCAGCGCGCCTCTTTATATAATCCCCAAGACTGCTTGCAGCCGGTTACGAAGCGTGTAGTCGGTGTCATAGAAAATGGACTAACACGCGCTGACATCATCGGCATAAAAAGAGGAAAGGGACTGAATTCCCCGACGAAAATCCCCCGCCATATTTAAATGGAGAGAGGTAAACTGTTAAACACACTGAGTCAAGGATAATGGTTGTTTAACAGGATCATGAATATCCAGAAACTTTTATGTCTGTTTTGGACCTGACAAAATCACTAAGTTCCAAATTCAAAAACGCTAACGCAATAAAAAAGTGACATAATCAGCCTCATGAACATAAAAAATATACAAGGTGACCCTTGACCCTGCTTGCAGCTCAGGTCGCCCCCCACGCCGCACGGCTCTACCTGTGCACCGGTGACTCCTGCCCCCTGCTGCCGCTGCCACTGCCGAGAGATCGCCACCGGTGTACTCCCGTGGTTCTGTGTACCCCCGTGACCTGGTGACTGCTTTGTGCCTTTTCTCATCTGTCATTGCATTGTATTTTATTTTATTTGTATTGTATTATAGACTGCTGTTTCTGTAGGCGCCCTTAGCGCCCCTTGCCCTCTGTAGCCCCCGCTCCCTGCTTCCTGCCGCTGCTCCCCTGCAGCCCCACCCCCTCTGCCTTTTGTGTCTCGTCCCGTCCCCGTCCCCCGATGCCCATTGGCTGCCCCGCTCCCGCCTCCCAGCTGCTCCTCCCTCCCACTTGGCCTCTTATGGAGGACGGCGTGCGGAAGCGCAGCGGATGCGCGCAGCGGGCGTGCCGCTGGGGCACCAAAGGCAAGCGCGTCTGCGCCCGTCAGCGCCTGGACCGCGCCAAGCACCAGACCCCCTGGACCCCGCGCCCCCCCCCCCGAAACGCCAGACTACAATACAGCGCCAACACCCTCCTCGCTCTCAACTTCGGCCGGGACCGCCGCTGCTTCCAGGCCGCCCCGAAAGGCACCCACGGACTCTTCTCCTGCCACACCTGCAACTTCTCCTGTGACAGAACCACTAAGACTCCAAGGACCGGACCCAACCACCTCCACTGCATACTCCTTAACACCCGCTCCGCACGCAAACACGCCATCGAGCTTTGGGACCTACTCGACACAACGGCCCCAGACGTAGCATTCCTGTGGAGAAGCGTGGCTCAGTGGTTAGAGGCGGCAGACCCGGAAGCTGAGATCGGCCGTGGACCAGGGTTTGATTCCCCGCCTCGGCGGGTCTCGGGCTCAAAATTCCACGGACTTGACAATTCTCGCTCCGGTGCCTACTCGATTCACGGGGTCACACTCTGCGACTCTGGGCAATAGCTTGCTTAATCTCCACTACGGCCCCTCGCGGCGGGATGCCTGGCTTTCACCTTGTGGATACCCTGCCGGGGTATCTCACAGGGGAATACCAGGACGGGTTCCCTAAGCAAGCGCCTTGAGACCCCTAGGTGATTCGTGCGCTATATAAATCGAAATACATTTACATTTACATTTACATTCCTGACCGAGACCTGGTGGAACGAATCCTGGGCACCGGACATCGCCATAGCCATCCCGGACGGCTACAAGATCACCCGCAGGGATCACGCAAACGGAATCGGAGGAGGAATAGCCATCGTCCACAAGGCCACATTCCAGGTACACACCCTCGCAGACGACTCCACTTCCAGATCCACACCGACCCCAACACCACTCTCAGAGGAACACTCATCTACAGACCTCCTGGACCCCGAGCCCTGTTCAGCAACTCCATCGCCGACCTCGCCAGCACCTACGCACTCACCTCCTCGGACTACATCCTCCTCGGGGACCTGAACTACCACCTCGAAAACAACAACGACACCAACTCAGTGTAACACTTTATGTTCCCGGGATCGGGGAAGGCCAGGATACAACAAGAGAAGCAGACGGCAAGTGGCTAATAATGTATTTAATGGAGTATAAAGACAATTGGCTTGATTAGCCGAATAGGAAATAATACAGGATAATGAAAACAAAGCAATGTCAACGATACCCTTTTTGCAGCACCCGGGGCTCTTACCGTCCTCCGCATGTACACCGGTCCCGGTGTACGCCAACGGAGGGCACAGTGCTAAGCAATGGCCGACAATGCCGTTCGACAGCTGCTAAGGGAGTACTGTCGGTGGTGTGGGTGCTCTTGGTGCTGTCACAAACTTGGGAATGCCTAGCCGGGCACTCAACCATGCAGCCCGCGACTGGAGCCAGGGAACAGCCGCTCAAACTACTCCACCAAAAGAGCACACCCACTTGGTAGTAAGGCGGTCCTGTGTTCAGCCTCTGGTGTCGTGTAACAGAGACGCTATATTTTATAGAACAGTGGTCCCTATTTTAGAAACGAAATAGTCTGTGAGGACAGACAAAACAATTTTCATACACTTGATAGGTGAAATGACTTTTGTCCAGCCGGACAAGAATTTTTATTTTTATTTGATTTAGAATGATAATTATGAAAATGGAAGAACCATTTAGTATCAAGTGGGCACAGCTGTGTAACAGAGACGCGGCAAACACCTCCGTGGCGTGCGTCTCTGTTAGCAATGTTACGGAAGGAGTGGGGCAGAGAGCAGCCGCTCGATCTTGCCTCCTCTTCTCTACTCCGGCTCCTTATGGCACAAACTCTTCTATGGGCTCCACGGCTGAGACGCGGCAAACACCTCTGTGGTGTGCATCTCAGCTAGAGAACAACAGGTTGTCAAAGCGGGGGCGGAGAGCAGCCGCTCAATCTCGCCTCCGTTACACAATCAACAGAGTTGTACCAAAAGCTCTCTTCAGCTGAGATGCGGCAAACACCTCTGTGGTGTGCGTCTCAGCTAGTCTACAAAGATCGTGAATCGGGGGCAGGGAGACGCCGTTCACGCTTACCTCCAATTCACCTCCGGTTCGCCTCTCAGAACGGAATCCAATGAAGCTGGGTTCTGTGGTTGATTCCGACGTCGGCAATGGATCAGAATATCCGATGCTGCGTCCTCGCTGTGAAACGCTTATGAAGGCGTTTCCGGTCCGTGAGCCTCTCGCTTGGCAGGCTGGTTGTTGTAGTCCCGGTCCTGTGAGGGCGCCGATCAGTCCGTGACGGATCGTGCTGCAGTCAGCGGGATGTGAGGGGTGAGGGGAATCATGACATTCCGCCACCCTGATGGTCAACCTCGCCAACCTCGGTCTCCGACAACTCGTCCCCGAACCCACCCATGCCGCCAGCCACACGCTCAACCCCATCTTCTCCACAAGCACCCACGTCGCCTTCAACCACACCCCCGAACTCCACTGGACCGACCACCACTGCATCCACTTCACATTCAAGAAGGCAAACACACACCACCACACTCAACAGTTACCTCGCCGCTGCTGGGGCAAAATCACAGAGAACCAACTGACCTCCGCCCTCGCACTGGACCCTCCAACCAACCTCACTGAGCCCGACACCGCCGCCCGAAACTTCAGACAGTGGATCGAAGACTACGCCAACACTCTCGCCCCGCTAAAGAAGCCCTCCATCAACCACTCGAGCAAGAAAGCCGTCTGGTTCACCGAAGATCTCCAGATCTCCAAACACTAATGCCGGATGCTAGATAAAAAATGGCTCCAAGACCGCACGTCAGACAACCACGCTGCCTACAAGGACGCCATTCGCAGACACTACCAACTCATCAGAACAACCAAGAGATCCTCCTTCAAAGCCCGACTGGACAACAACGCACACGATTGCAAAGAGCTCTTCAGCATCGTCAAGGAACTCTCCAACCCCAGCGCCAACACCAACGACATCCCACCCTCGCAAGAACTGTGCGACTCTCTGGCCACTTTCTTCCACTGCAAGATCATAGACATCCACGACAGCTTCAACGCACCGCCAGCCCCAGCCACGACTGATCCCACCCCGAACACCACCAGCACCAACCAGCTGACATCCTGGGCCCACGTCAACGACGACGAGACGCGAAAGATCATGAACTCCATCCACTCAGGATCACCAGCAGACCCCTGCCCACACCACGTGTTCAACAAAGCAGACGCCACCATGGCACCACAACTACGAAAGGTCATCAACATCTCCTTCGACTCAGCGACGTTCCCGGAAAGCTGGAAGCACGCTGAAATCAACGCCCTCCTCAAATAAGCCCAAGGCGGACCCCAACGACCTCAAGAACTTCCGCCCCTTCTCCCTGCTCCCATTCCCGGCGAAGGTCATTGAGAAAATCGCCAACATACAGCTGACCCGCCACCTCGAGGACAACAACATCCTAGACCCGTTGCAATCCGGATTCAGACGGAACCACAGCACCGAGACAGCCCTCATTGCCGCCACAGACGACATCCGACACCAACTAGACAACTGCAAAACCTCAGCCCTCATCCTCCTGGACCTGTCAGCCGCCTTCGATACGGTATGCCACCGAACACTAAGAACACGCCTCCAAGAAGCCGGAATCCGGGAAAAAGCCTTAGACTGGACTACCTCCTTCCTCTCCGACAGACCCCAAAGGGTCTGCCTCCCACCCCACCGTTCCAAAGCTACCAACCTCATCTGCGGCGTACCCCAGGGCTCATCCCTCAGCCACTTTTCTACCAGAAGGAGGAAGTACAAGGACAAATATCCTTATTTGCGTGAACAGCCCTGCTGACGTCATCCACCTGGGCTCTTGTAAAGCTCGATCTATAGACACAATGCAAAGCTCCGGCGGCCTCTCTCCGGTTTTAAATACACCAGAGGCAGGCATAGTCGCTCAGATGCAAAGGACAGGCGGTCACTGTACAGGCTGACATGGGTCATATACTGGAGAGGGGGGGGCTAGGAAGGGGACCCCACGACAGGAAAACAGATAACATACTCCACTTAGTGCCAATGAATCCAAACCCCCCTATTTGTAGCACCTAGAGATTGCAAATGTGCGTTATAAAGCTCTTTGTAAAAGGTTATTAAAATGATTTTTTTTAATTATATTAAAAGGGTGTAAGCTTCTGCCCTGATAAGCATATACCAGGCATGAAGGGTCCTAGCACTACCGCTACATGTGTTGGCGCTAACCCTACGACCTGCCAATCACCCTTCAGTGCCCATACCTTGCCAGGAAATCGTTGGCTGTCTGGCACCTTTGTTACTCCCCCGGTGGCAGAGCTAACAAGGGACAAGAGGAGCCGTGGCTGTCTCTGGCTTTGTTCTCCCCGAAGGCACAAACATTCAAATGACGCAGTACATTCTCTGGCAGTGTGGTTTTCGTCATTTAAAATATATAAACAACATTTGTTTGTGAAATCTGCAAATTATGCAATTTACGCAGCAGATATGGCAAGTTCATGATTAGGTAATAAATGCTGAAGCCACAGAATCACATAAAAGCACCTATTAGACGTCCTAATACAGCTCCACTCAAACACCTGGATCAAAATCAAACTTGGAGCTGGAACACACCTTTCAAAACCCATAAGGAAAACAAAAGGATTAAAACAGGGATGCCTACTTGCACCGATCCTATTCAATCTTTTTCTAGCCGATCTACCTGGGCAACTAGATAAATGTTCCAATCATGCACCGAAATTAGGGAAAATTACCCTCTCAAACCTGTTATATGCGGATGATCTGCTGTTGATAAGTCGGACTCCAATGGGCCTCCAACACCTTTTGAACACAACCCATGCTTTTTCAGTTAAGAATGCACTACAAATAAACTTCAATAAGTCAAAGGTGATGGCTGTGAATCACAGGAAAAAAAAGAATCCTTGCTGGCACTTGAATGGCGAAAAGCTCGACCAGGTCACCACATATAAGTACCTGGGAGTAATCATGGACTCAAATAATACCTCTAGGGCGCAGTTCAAGTCCTTGCGTGGGTAGGCTACAATGACCTATTTGGCACTAAAATCATTGAAGGTCAAACTACCTGACCTTACACTTAAACCTCTTCTTGAAATATTGCGTGCCAAATTAAAACTGACTCTCACTTACGGGAGTGAATCACACCACGGTAAGGACGCGACGTTGCTGGACACACTCATAGCCAACTCATACAGGGCTATCTTTAATCTTCCCAAATACGTCTCCCCGGCTCAGATTCGACTAGAATTCAGTATCCTGAAACAAACCCTAGAGAGGCGGAGTGTGTATGCAACAAACTGGCACAAGATTCGCAATGCAGAGGCTGGATCTTTATGTGCAAATGTATGGGAAGAATTACTTCGGCACCGCAACTTCGCGCCGAGAGCCTACTTACACGAATCACTCAAAGTTCTAGGCCTGACTGACACCTGGGAAACATCAATAGATCTCTTGTCTTTTAAAAAAGTAGCCAAAAAATCAGCTAGTATCATTTCAGCGATAGAAGACAAGAAGGACCTAGCAAATAGAGCACAAGGATGGCTAACGGTGGGTGACTATGTAAAACTGCGGTCACAAGCGTACTTCAGCATCGGCATGAAAATAAATGTTAAAGAAAAATTCTTAAAATTACGCCTCGGGGTAATTCCCATACTTCCACATCTTCCGCCTTGTGAGAGAAACAACCCTTCACAACAGTGTTGCATGTGCAAAACCGGCAAGGAGGATATAGTTCACGTGATTTGCATTTGCCCTAGCGTAAAGGACTTGAGGTACAATCTCCTACGTCCTTTCTTCAACCTACATGCCGTTCGGACCTGTAGACAGGCAGTCAAACTGTGCTTCTCTACTAGCGACATTAAATTGAACTGTCAAGTTGTGAAGTTCTTTGACCTAATAAGAAAGAGACTTAACCATGCCAGATGAACTTATTAAATCCCTTGAGGGTAATCATAGAACTGTTAACAATACTGTAATTTTATGCATCCTAATTTTGTTATGTTTAAGTAACAACTAATATTGGACGTTTTACAATTTTGTAAAGATTTAAATTAATCATATACAAATAAAATATTACTTACTTACTTACTTACACATAAAAGCACTGGCCCTCACCGTTGACCATAGTTTTATCAAAAGAGTATTGATGAAAGTTCCAATCAGTGACCTTTGTTAGCTGCATTATGAAGAACAGAGCTTCCCCAAAATAAGCATGCAGCATAAAAATATATAACAAGAAGATAAACAAAGACCAGACATTCTAATTCCAATCAGTGACCTTTGTTAGATGCATTATGAAGAACAGAGCTTCCTCAAAATAAGCATGCAGTATAAAAATATATAACAAGAAGATAAACAAAGCCCAGACATTCTAATTCCATTCAGTGACCTTTGTTAGCTGCATTATGAAGAACAGAGCTTCCCCAAAAAAAGCATGCATTATAAAAATATATAACAAGAAGATAAACAAAGCCCAGACATTCTAATTCCAAGCAGGGACCTTTGTTAGCTGCATAATGAAGAACAGAGCTTCCCCAAAATAAGCATGCAGTCTAAAAATATATAACAAGAAGGTAAACAAAGCCCAGACATTCTAAATCCAAGCAGTGACCTTTGTTAGCTGCATTATGAAGAACAGAGCTTCCCCAAAATAAGCATGCAGCATAAAAATATATAACAAGAAGATAATCAAAGCCCAGGCATTCTAATTCCAAGCAGGGACCTTTGTTAGCTGCATTATGAAGAACAGAGCTTCCTCAAAATAGGCATGCAGCATAAAAATATATAACAAGAAGATAAACAAAGCCCACACATTCTAATTCCAAGCAGGGACCTTTGTTAGCTGCATTATGAAGAACAGAGCTTCCCCAAAATAAGCAAGCAGCATAAAAATATATAACAAGAAGATAAACAAAGCCCACACATTCTAATTCCAATCAGTGATCTTTGTTAGCTGCATTATGAAGAACAGAGCTTCCCCAAAATAAGCATGTAGCATAACAATATATAACAAGAAGATAAACAACGCCCACACATTCTAATTCCAAGCAGGGACCTTTGTTAGCTGCATTATGAAGAACAGAGCTTCCCCAAAATAAGCATGTAGCATAAAAATATATAACAAGAAGATAAACAAAGCCCACACATTCTAATTCCAAGCAGGGACCTTTGTTAGCTGCATTGTGAAGAATAGAGCTTCCCCAAAATAAGCATGTAGCATAAAAATATATAACAAGAAGATAAACAAAGCCCACACATTCTAATTCCAAGCAGGGACCTTTGTTAGCTGCATTGTGAAGAATAGAGCTTCCCCAAAATAAGCATGCAGCATAAAAATACATAACACGTAACATGTATTATAGTCCTGCATTGACATCTTGTGGTTCTTGCAACATTTATACACCATGTGATGATGACATCAGAGCCCTCGATGCAATAATGCACATATACCACCCTTAATCTTTCCAGAGCCTCCTGTTTCCAGCTTTGGGGTTAAGATAAGGCAGGGAGTGGAAACCACAGCTGATGAGCTGGGATCTCAGTACTCTGTCCCTGCTTCTTCCTTCATGAGCCCTGCGACTCGAGCAGCTACATTCAGGATGGTGAGGGCTGTCTCTGTGTTTGAACTTTGAACTCCTGGAATGTACAGGTGCCAGAAGCATGCTGCAGGTGTTCTTAGGGTGTCTGGATTGTCTGTCAGAGCAGTGATTTTGTATGTCTTGTCTTCTTTTTTATGAGCTACAGCTATTTTGGTGAATTATTTTGAAGCAATTGATGCCAGGTGCCCATAGAGATTGGAGCTACATCTGGAGTTGTGGCTTCAGGGCACTGTGGAAGGCCTAGAATCAGCTGGCCTCTGTGCCTTGTCTATGTGAGGATATCTTATTTAATTCTCTAACTAGAGATGGCGAGGTGTCTGCAGTCTGTTAGGAGTGTTGACCAGGAGAGCAGATTCTGGCTGGGTGTGGACAGGCCTGGAGGAGAGTACTGGGCCCCCAGGGACCCTCTTCTGGGATCTGACGTCATCTTGATGCAGTCTTCTCTTATTAGTTAATAACCGCAGCGCTTAGAGGGCTGTTTTCTAACCGGTACCTGTTGATTTGATTGGACTCGCTGTCCCAGGGGGCCGCTGGCCAGCACCAGTTGCATGTATAAAAGGACCTCTCCACTCCCGCTCTCGGGGTGAAGCCCGGGCCAAGGGCGGGCCCATCTGTGCCCGTCAGGGGCCGTAAGAGGCCGGGCTGGGCCAGGTTATTTGGTCTTATTTTTATCTCTGTTTGTGTTATTATTACTTAACTATTGACAGTTATCTATTGTATCCTCTGCTAGCTATACATTTAATCTGATTTGTTATTGGCCGTGGTAACTTAACTGCCTGGCCTCTAATTTGCAAGGTGACTTCTTCTACGGGGTGGTTATGGGGAAGAGAGAAAGACCCAGGTATCTTGCACAGGGCCCATAGCGGCTGCTAAATCCACTGTCATAACAATGGACGCTTACCTCTCGAGGGCCGCGTTGGTTATCGACAAGGAAATCGAGATGGTTAATAAGTGTTGCAAATGGGTCGGAGTCTGAAATGACGCCCAGAGAAGGAAGGAAACAAATACAGTGTATCCCCCCCATTGCTGGAAACCGACTCGAGACGGAAATTATACATTTGGGACCCAGAGCACAAGTCACCATGGGGCTGCTGCAGGAGCCTTGCTGGCACTGGAGGGGGCGTGGCCGGCCACAAATCATTTGCATAGCCAGAAGCCTCTGCGGAAAACACTCGATTCATCACTGCAGCCGACACAGGCGTTTGTTTAATAGGAGAAGTAGCGCCTAAAGCTGTGCACTCATAGGCATTCATGAGGGTGACTGACACGCACCGGTGTAAAGTCTCCCTACTAGGACAAAGTTATATTTTTATTGTGACTGATCGGACAGTTCAACTCTTCATTTTCACATTACGTATAGTTGCTCCGCGGGTCACGCGCACTCCGAGGGGCCGTGAGTAGCGGACTATCTTTGTAATTTGTGGAGGGTTTCTGAACAAGAAACTCCGTGATTGGTTGAAATGTGAGCCTCCCGGGGGCGGTCGGGCCTCCTCGGCCGCTGATGAGAGGAGCGCCCGCTGCTTCCTACAAGAAGGTGCCATTCAGCGCGTGCGTCACTGGGTGCCGGAAGGCGTCGGGTGCCGGAAGGCGTCACTTGACTCACGTGACGCAGTACAAGGCGCCGTGCGTAAACGCGTGCCTGCGTGAAGGAGCGGGAGGTGCAACGCTCCTTGTTGTCGCTAGAGGTCGGGAGGCTCGAGAGGAACCTTCAGCGCGTCACCAGCACTCTGCTTACCCACAATCCTGTGCGCACCTCATAATGCCGCTTTACTTTCATATTAAAAGCAGGGGGCCTTATTTATGAAGGCCTTGCGCCGCCGGTGCGTCACTTTTAACATGGGAAAAAGTGACGCACCGGTGGCGCAAGGCTTTCATAAATGAGGCCCAGGGCTCTTTGCGGCATTGAAAACGATAAAGAGCGGCCAGGCTCCGTGATGTTAGGGTACTTCCACAGTGTACTCGTGTGTATACCATGGACCAACAGACCTGAGTGAGACTGAACAGTCCACACTGACACTGCAGCTTCGTCGATGTGGAAATGCATCTACTCCTGCCAAATGCCACGCATCAGGATGAGAATACTCAATCCAGGAACTGGGAAATGGAAGTATGGAGTTCTTTCTGAATTTGTCTCAAGAGCACCTCCAGGAAGGGCTCTGAATCCAGTATGGTCTCAAATAATTTAGGTTTAGGTTCTTGATGGAAAAGACTTCTTTATCTTTTTCTTTTTTTTTTTAAATTTCAAAATATTTTACTAGAGGAATTTTATAAGTACAGTACAGATATGGTGACAGCAATTTTGGTGTCGGTGTACGCCAGTGAGGTTACAGTAGGCGTCACAATGTCCTGCTTGGTCCCGCGATCGTTAGATAGACAGTGTCGCGAGCTAGGCGTACTTGCAATTGGCATTGTTATATATTGCCCTCAAAAGGGAAGGAGGAAAGTAAAGAAAGAAAGGAGAAGAGGACGGGGTGGATGGCGCAGACAACTTTCATAGTCTTCATTCTGGGATAAAAACATGAAGCCGGTAGGATCTGTCGTCTCAGCCTCAGTCTCTTTGACACTTATAGGCAGATTTACAAGGCACTTGCGCCACGTTTATGCCGCTGTCGAAACGGCGGCGTAAACGTGGTGCATCCCTGCGACCCATTTACAACGTGATGCATCTATTCAGATGCGTCACGTTGTAAAGCCCTGTGCCATATGTGGGCGTTCCGGCACAGGGTGGGCCTTCTGGGGCAGGCGTAAGGACTGACGCAGCACGTTAAGTATAGGGCACACCCGAGCATTGCTGGAGTCGCTTGCGACGCGACTCCAGCGATGTGCCGCCCTTACGTCACGAGATGCGTCATGCATCAAGTTTCTTCCCACCTCCCACACCAACACCATCCCCCACCTCAGGCATGGAGTCCAGGGCCCCAGCAGGTGAGCAGTGGCAAGACTTGGGGCATTCTTCCCGGGAAACATCCTTTACAACGCAACTTTTACCACGCAGTGCCTTTACGACGCAACTTTTACAACGCAAACCATTACAATGCATTGCGTTGGGGGGGCGCTCTAGGATAGGGAATAGGTTTAATTTACTATCCAACACCTTCCCTACTATTCACGGGGACTGGAGTTGGAATAGTAAATTAAACTATTCACTATCCAGCGCCCCAAAGCACTATGGGGCATATTAACAAGCAATAGCGATAATTATCGCTATTGCTTGGTTAGAGACAAAATTTTACCGCTGAGCTGCGGCGATTTTTATCGCAGATAAACCTTGGTATTACCAAGGTTTATCGCAAATGCGATAAAAATCGTCCGCAATGCATGAATATCGCTGAAAAGTCAGCGATATTCATGCATTACCGAGCTAATGCTCTTAGCCATGTTATCCACCTCCCATTGGATAACATGGCTAAGAACTGCTCAGGGCAGGTGTTAGCTTTTGGAGATATTCGCGCTTATCGCAAATATCTCTAAAAGTTGGTAATAGGAGATAGCGATGTTAGCGACTGTTCCCAGTCGCTAACATCTCGGCACGCCCACTTTGCATGTCATTAGTGATAAATATCACTGACATGCAAAGTGGGGCCCAAGATGGTCGCTATCTCCTACTAGCTGTCGCTAACTGGTGTTAGCGACAGTTAGGTAATAGGGAGATAATTTTATCTCCGCTTTCTTGGCTTTTAAAGCCAAAAAAGCGGAGATAAACCCCCTTGATAATATGCCCCTATGCGTTGTAAAGGCATGCGTTGTAAAAACAGCGTTGTAAAGGCATGTGTGGTAAAAGCATGCGTTGTAATGTCATACATCCATTCTTCCCTTCTCTTACCCAAACCTCCCCCCACCCCAGATAGGCCCTAGCAAGCAGTGGCAGAACGTGGGGCATTTACCCCGCCCCTCCTACCCCCAACATCCTCCCCCACCTCTGAGATAGCACCTGGTGAGCAGTAGCAGGATGTGGGGCATTGATCCCTCCTCCTAAACTACCTCCACTACCCCCGGCCCAGACAGGATCCGGGTGAGCCGTGGTGCAAGACAAGCTGCTCTGAGAGCCTGTTTACGTCCCCCCTAACCCCTGCCTGGTGAGCAGTAGTGAAAGAGCTGCTCTGAGAGCCTGTCCCCCCCAGGTGAGAAGTGGTGAAAGAGCTGCTATGAGAGCCTGTCCCCCCCCAGGTGAGAAGTGGTGAAAGTGCTGATATGAGATCCTGTCACCCCCTCCCTGGTGAGCAGTGGTGAAAGAGCTGCTATAAGAGCCTGGTCCCCCCAGGTGGGAAGTGGTGAAAGAGCTGCTCTAAGAGCTTGCCCCCTGCCGAGCCCTGTTTGCAAGTTTGCAAAGCAAGTTTCAAGGAAACAAAGATAAGGTGCAGAATATTTTGGAACACTGTATCCTTCAACATTGAACACACCAAAAAGCTAATACATAGGATTTTCGTCCTACTCAGCTATGGCGTATATTATCCCTGTGACAACTACAGAAGTCTATTGGAGTATTAACATCATCAATTCTATAGAAATTCCCCTTCTGTGCTGATATTTTAGGACTCCCATTGTTCATGACGAGCTCAGCTCGTCATGAGCGCACAAGCAGTGTACTGCATGACAAGCTCAGCTCGTCATGAGTATGGAAGGGGTTAAGGGAAAAGGGGGTCTCTGAAAACCGCACGACTGAGTTACTCCAGTATCTAGTGTTAAATTAGTACCTTACCAAACCGTTGGGCGCCATGCAGTGTAGTTCCTATTTTCACACTAGGCTCTGTGCATTGAAATAATATACAGTATGGGCCTCATTTATAAGAAATGACGCATCGCTGGGGGAAAGCAGCGATGCAGCACTTCTCAGTGCGCACTCCTTGCGACATATCTGATGCGTCATATTTAATTTATGACGCATCATGTCGCAAAGGAGTTACAGATACGTCAGTATTTCTGACGTATCTGTAAGCGCAAAAGTGACGCATTGCTGGAGTGTGTCACAAAAGTGACGCAACACCAGCAATGCTTCCTTTCACATGGGGCAAGCCCCATGCGAAAGGGCTTGCGTCAGTCTTACGCCTGCTGTGAGGCAGGTGCAATATTTTGACGCAACGGTGTCCTAGAAGTGACGCAGTGAAATCTCATAGATTTCACTGCGTCACTTCTATGACCCTTTCCTGCGTCAATACGCCCCCTTTGCATACATTATACCTGGCCTAGGTATAATGTGGCGCAGGGGTTTACAAAGTGACGCATCTTCCTAGATGCGTCACTTTGTTAGTATGGCGCAACAAGGCGCATTGTTTACGCCACTGGTGCGTCACAAAAAGTGACGCACCGGCGGCGTAAAAGTGACGCATGGGCTCATAAATGAGGCCCTATAGATTTGACATAGGACTGAGGTCAGTATGTCTCTATCAAGTATACTAAACTTAATTGTGAGTGCCAGCTAGCTCAGAGGTCACTAGAAACTTTCTCGAATACACAAGAAGGGATTAGTTTATGACAACCGCATAAACATGGCAACTTTGTTTCTCCAAGAATAAAACGTATCTTCAGAGTCATGGAAACAATAGATAACTATTTTACTCAGTCAATCGTGCATGCTTCGTTTCTCCAGAGTTGCAGAGAAAATAGAGAGACAGGTGTTTCAATAAAAGGGGTTTATTGAACAGTCTTCTTTCTCATGCAAGAGAGGTGAAATGCTACAATCGTTAAACAGAATGCAAAGTATAATGCGTACAGAGCAAACAGGAATATAAAATAATACTGTAATAGCATTGTCTGCTGCTATGACATATAAAAATACATATATAAATAACACAGGCTAAAATACTCAACTGGTGCTTCTAAAATACGCCTACCCCAATGTACCTAACCTGAGTCTAGTACGAGGGAAGAAGTAAGTCTGATCTTTAGCATGTTAAGCAATCAATCAGAGTACTTGTAAAGTGCGCTTTTTACCCTTGAGGGTCTCAAGGCGCTGAGGAGAGGGAGTGCTGCTACTGCTCGAAGAGCCAGGTCTTGAGGAGTTTTCTGAAGGCGAGTAGGTCTTGGGTCTGCCGTAGGTGGGTAGGGAGGGTGTTCCAGGTCTTGACGGAAAGGTAGGAGAAGGATCTGCTGCCGGAGGTCGTTTGTTGGATGCAGGGGACAGCGGCGAGTGCTTGGCTGGCGGAGCGGAGCTGGCGGGTGGGGGTGTAGAAGCTGAGGCTGCTGTTCAGGTAGGCTGGTCCGGCGTTGTGCAGTGCTTTGTGTGCATAGGTGAGGACCTTGAAGGTGATCCTCTTGTTGACGGGGAGCCAGTGTAGGTCTCTCAGGTGGGAGGTGATGTGGCTGCGGCAGGGGACGTTGACGATCAGTCGGGTGGAGGTGTTTTGGATGCTTTGTAGTCGTCGTAGGTGTTTGACTGGGATTCCTGCATAGAGTGCGTTGCCATAGTGCAGTCTGCTGCTGACGAGGGCCCGTGTCACCGTTCTTCTTGTTTTGGTCAGGATCCACTTGTAGATCCTGCGGAGCATGCACAGGGTTTTGCAGCAGAAGGAGGAGATGGCGGTGACCTGTTTAGACATGGAGAGGGAGGAGTCGAAGATGAATCCTAGGTTGCGTGCATGGTCGCAGGGTGTCGGTGCTGTTCCCAGTGTGGTCGGCCACCATGAGACGTCCCAGGCCCCAGGTGGTGGGTCAGAGGATGAGGACCTCTGTCTTGTCCGAGTTCAGTTTCAGACGGCTGTTCCTCATCCATTTGGCGACGGCCTTCATTCCCTCATAGAGGTTGCTTTTGGCGGTGTGTGGGTCCTTGGTAAGGGAGAGGATGAGCTGGGTGTCATCGGCGTAGGAGATGATGTTGAGGTCAAGATGGCGGGCCACTTGTGTGAGGGGGGCCATGTAGAGCTTGAACAGCGTCGGGCTGAGGGATGAGCCCTGGGGGACGCTGCAGATGATGTCGGTGGCTTCGGATCAGAAGGGCGGGAGGCGGACCCTCTGGGTTCTGCTGGAAGGAAGGACGTGGTCCAGTCAAGGGCCTTCTCTTGGATTCCGGCTTCTGGGAGGCATGTCTGTAGAGTGCGATGGCAGACCGCGTCGAAGGCTGCTGACTGGACCAGGAGGATGAGGGCTGATGTTTCGCCGTTGTCTAGTTGCACCTGATATCGCCCGTGGCGGCGATGAGGGCTGTCTCGGTGCTGTGGTTTTGTCTGAACGCAGACAGGGACGGGTCCAAGACGTTGTTGTCTTCCAGGTGGCGGGCCAGTTGCATGTTGACTATTTTCTCGATGACCTTCGCCGGGAACGGGAGCAGGGAGATGGGCCAGAAGTTCTTGAGGTCCTTGGGGTCCGCCTTGGGCTTCTTGAGGAGGGCATTGATTTTGGCGTGCTTCCAGCTTTCCGGGAATGTCGCTGTTTCGAAGGAGATGTTGATGACCTTCCGTAGTTGGGGTGCAATGGCTGTGTCTGCTTTGTTGAATACTTGGTGTGGGCACGGGTCTGACGGAGATCCTGAGTGGATGGAGTTCATGACATAGCGTGTCTCGTCGTCGTTGACGTTGGACCAGGAGGTCAGGCGGTTGGCGCTGGTGGTGTTCACAGGGGAGGCGGAGTCTGGCATAGTCAGGGCAGTCGTGGTGTTGAAGCTGTTGTGGATGTCAGTGATCTTGTGGTGGAAGAAGATGGCTAGTGAGTCGCACAGTTCTTGTGAGGGTGGGAAGTCATTGGCGTTGGCGCTGGTGTTGGAGAGTTCCTTTACGATGCTGAAGAGCTCTTTGCTGTTGTGTCCTTTGTTATCCAGGCGGTCTTTGAAGGAGGCTCTCTTGGCTAATCTGATGAGGTGGTGATGTCTGCGGGTGGTGTCCTTGTGGGCTGCGTGGTTGTCTGGTGTGCGTTTGTGGGGCCATATCTTCTCCAGTTTCTGGCATGCACGTTTGGAGATCTGGAGCTCGTCGGTGAACCAGGTGGCTCTCTTGCTGCCATGGCTGTTGGAGGGTTACTTGAGCGGGGCGAGGGTGTTGGCGCAGTCGTCTATCCACTGTCTGAGGTTGCGGGCTGAGGCGTCTGGGTTGGTGTGGTCAGTGGGTGGGTTCTGGTTGTTGGATTTGGCCCATTTCCCCCCCAAATTGTTCACTTTTCACCCCCCTATGTTAGGATGTCTCCCCCATGGTAATAAAGTTGTATAGGCCATGTGTGGTATGAAATGCCCGGTTTACTATGACCATGTAATGCAATGGTGTGAGCACTTATAAATCCCCCATCAAGAAAATGCACCTTAATGAAATGTCGCATTTAAAATGGATGCCAAGGCTATGTGGTGTGCAATCTGACTGCAGTGGGTTAGCGGTCTAGTTGTTTGGTACTCAGCCACCCCAGCATTTGGAGGAAAAGCCTGGTACCCAGGGTGCTCTGCTGCTCCCCCTGAACCAGTTTGAGCCAGTTCACCAGAGGATTCCAGAAGCTTCTGGCACTGTCTGGTAGGTGGGGTGAGGGGCATATAAATAAGGAGGCTGTGCCACCATGTGCTGAGGCAGAGCAGGGACAGGAACGTGAGGGGACCTGCTGCCAGGGGATACCGCCACTTGGGCCTGTGTGCTGGACCCTGCACCTTACTAGAACCCCTCTGCTGTCTCCAGGGCTAGTGGAAGCCCCACTGCAGGAGTTCAGGCTGCTGTGTAGGAGGAGGGCCAAACTGCAGTGGAGGATGGTGAAAGCCTACCGCCCTGTTTTGATGAGTTCCCACTAACTGCTGACCTGGCCCAGTAGTGCCTGTTGCTCTGTTCCCTGGCCCCTGAGGAAGGAGTGCCAGCCTAGGTTCCTGAGGCTGCGGGGACCTGGCGCTACACGAGCGCTATATCTAAAAGCACCTGGAAAGGAAGGAGCACCTTGGACTGGACCCCCCCCCCGGAGGTGAGGAGCATTACCCTGGGGCTTGCTGTTGGGGCTGTCTAACCTCAAAGCGCTGTCATTCCCAAGCACTGCGCAGCTGGAAGAGGCTGCTTCTGTGCCCACCACGTCCCCCTGTGAAGCGCTATATATATCGGACTCACCGCCGCAGCCCAGGTCTTACCTGCGTGCCCCTTGTAGTCCTGCTGTCTAGCGCTGTGTTGCCTGGAATCACTGTGCCCACAAAGCGCTGTGCTGCAGAAGTGCTGTGTGGCCCAAAAAGGAACTGACTGCCTGGAAAGTGCTGCGGGTGCCTACCCCGCGTGTTTGTGCCCTACTGCCCCCCTAAATACAAGCGGGTGCCTACCCCGCGTGTGGCGTGATTAATTAACCCAGCAGGTGCCCAGCCCGCATCATTGCGGTCTAAACTCACCGTAGGCCCGGGGACCTTTGGAGAAGCACCGCGAGTGAACGGCTGGGCTCCCTGGTGGAGGGGAGAGCCCCGCGTGAAAGCCACGAAGTCCCGGGCGGGAAGGTGAAGAGGAACACACCGTCCCGTCAGAGGAGGTCGGGAGCCTACCTCGCCTCCACTTGAGCGCCGTGGACAGGAATCACCGCCACAGCCCAGCGCTAACTCAAGAAGGGGGCCACTACTGCCCCAGTTTACAGGGAGGTGTTCCAAATCAAGTTCAAAGGAGAGATAATGAGGGGGCTAAAGAGCTAAATAATAATGCCAGGCAGGGGTCCTTTGCGGAGCTTGATTTACAGGCAAGCAATTTCTGGAGAGCTACATAGGGTGGAGATCGGGTGAAAGGTGGTGAATGGCTCACTATTGGTTACCACTGAGTTTTGAATCGGGTAATCCAGAGTAGGGCCGAACATAGAGTAAATGTCTAAAATGTCATCTTGAAAGAAGTCCGATAATCCATTGCAGAGTTCTTGAGTAGGGGGAATCATGCTAGATAATGTGAATGGTTTAGTAAAATCTTTCACTATTTAAACAAGCCTTTACAATGCAATAGGTCTTGCATTTGTGAGAGAGCTATTGGCACTGAAAATGACAATGTATTTTATCTATGTGTTTTGGTTTGGAGTGGAGTGAATGTATGTGATTTGGAGTGGAAGTATTTGGGCTGAATTGGAATTCTTAGTTGTGGAATTTTATGGGGTGGAATTGTGTGGTGTGCAGAATATTGATGTAGTGCAATTATGTCACAGGTTGAATACGTGGGTGAGAGCTGTATAGAATAGATAGAAATTAAGATATAGAGGGATAGGTAAATTATGCAAGAAGTGATGAATGAACTCTAGATGGAGTTTCAGAAAGTGTGTGAGGGAGAGAGAAAGAAGGGGAGAGCATGCTGCAGATGCATAAAGAGGGAGCACCAAATGGCAAGAAGTGTTATAAACAAGTTACCTATATTCCACTTCAACCACACCAGTTAATCAAACCCTAAAACTCCCCCCACTTTTACAAATCACATCATCTGCTTACACAAGCCCCAGATGCTCACTTGTTAGTTTGTAGAATTTGTTTGTTTTGGGCAGTGCCGAAAGGCTCCAAATACCCCATTGTACCGCTAGATCAATTCCAGGGCAAGATTCTGCAGCATTGCAGCACCAAGAAAGTGCAAGGAAACTGCTGAATGGACCTCACTCCTAGCCCGCCTCGAAAGTGCACTCCCACCAATGTAATTCTGACATTGGACGTCTAGCCAGTAAGATGTGTACCTTGTTCCTTCACTCTATGGCTGTTGTTAATGCCTGCTGCCAATGCATAATTAGAAAATATGCGTCTATATTTTTTATAACTATTTATATGAATCCTTTTTTTCTGGTTTAGTGGCAGGTATATTGTATACAAAAAAGTGCCATAAATGACAAAACTCTGATGAATAAATATAAGAACGTTTTTATTATGATTGTCTAAATCCTATTCATTTTTTTATGTATGCACTTTTCCTGCTTTAGTGTTTTTTGAAAGTGAGAATATTGGCAGTGTTAAGATGGCGTTGTGCAGCTGGGATGAATTTAGATCTAATCCGGGCGGGAGGAGGTGGTGGTGGGAGGGCAGCGCAGTCGAGATTAAGTAAATTGCAACAGGCACAAAAGCTTAACATGCACCCTCAGTGTAACACGAGCATGTAAAGGATTAGAAACACAAAACGAATGTAAAGCACAGCAGATTTGAAGTGTGCAGTGTGCAGTGTGCTGAGCATGAGGCACACAAAAAAATAAGCGAGGCAGACGTGAAGTGAGTGCCGCGATGAACCAGGAGAACAAAAAGGCAAAACAGAACACTGATAAGAAGTGCTTTTGGAAGTCAGAGTAGAGAACACGCACCCACAGTTAAACATGAGCAGGCAAGAAATAAAAAAGGAGTCCCCAAAGGAACATATAAACACCTAAAGCATAAGGATACAGTACTTGGCCGGTGCTCCATGGGTGGAAACAAAAAAAGCCAAGATATACAGGATGCTATATTATCAGATTGCCTTTTGGATGAAAACAGATTAAGTCAGCAGAGGATCACTGAAATTATCTCTTTCTTGGCAAACCTCAATCTAAATCAAACAACATCCAAGTTAGTGTGGCACCTGGTGAACTGGATCATGTCTAAAGGATCATAAATACAGAATGTAATCACGAAACATTTATTTAGTTTAACATTTCCAGTATTGCCATGTGTTGCATTGATTGCATTTTTATAAAAAAAATTAGCCCAATGATGCAAGTCACAAAACAGGGTCAAGCAAAAGCTAGTCTTTCCTCACAGGCAAATGCTGTGTCATAAACATCCAAACCATTAGCTCTACAACAGTCACACCTGAAGGAAATACAATGGCTGATAGACCATCATTCAGCTAGGATAAGTGTCAAAAGATACTGTCCCGCTACAGCTGGGCACTCAGAGACATGGCTGCCTCGTCGAGAACCAATACAAATCTGGTTACGGCTGTCCTTTTTCTCAATGCTGGTTGGTCTCAGACTCCAAATATGGCCCAATGACAGTCATGAGTTAAAGTTTTTATTTTTTGTTATCATAGTCCTTTTAGCTCACGGAAAAGGTGGCATAATGGGAAGGGGTTAATGAGATTTTCTTTTAATACCTCTTAGTTCCCACGATGCCTAAATCTAGATTTTCACTGATTGCCTTGGAGATGGACTAGATTAGGCTTTTTAGCTAAACCTGTTATATGTAGAGCACTTTGAGAAGAATCAGAAGTAAAAATGCCTTCTCTCACCAACTGGACCAAGAGACAGGATTTCAGAAATACAGTGCTCTGCCTGGACTCATTTAGACGCTTCGAAATGACAGCTGTAGGCAAGCAGTTCTTATTGCTGAAGTTAGCGGGAACGTTGCAATTAACTACAGTGTGCGCAGTTTATCACAAGCAAAACGGGCAACGTCCACTATGCAAATAATATGCGTTTCGTTTTTGGTTGAAGTGACAGAGTACATAAAGTGTTGAGTAAGGGAAATAATTTACGATTTTTGACCCCCAATCACATTTAAGAAAGTACAAGACGGAAAAAAAACGTATTAATGCTTGCAACTGTACTGAAGTAGCGGTCGGGCTTCAAGAAGCTCTCAGGGGGGAGGTATGTCATTACTATGCGGTATTTACACCACGCTACCATTATAACGCAGTTATCACAACGCAAGTCATTACAACGACTTGCGTTGGAGGGCACTGGATTGTGGATTATTAAAATGTTCTATTCCAACTCCAGCCCACGTTACTGTAGGTTAGGTGTTGGAGTAGAAAATTAAACTATTCTTTGAGCAAGTCGTAGTAAGAACTTGCGTTGTGATGGCTGCGTCGTAAAGGCCCCACGGTGTAAACACCGCGTTGTAAAGGATGTTTCCCTTCAGAGGTCACTCAGGTGCCAATGTTTGTTGGCAAAGCACCGGGGCCGTGGGTCTTCAGTGCCATCATTGTTACTGTTTCGTACATGGTATATAGTAAATGGGAAAAGACTACTTCAGAAGAAATAAAACAGCACCTGGGATAGACGGTCTAGAACACCAACGGGACTTCTGCACATCGAAGTTGATGGCGGTTTAAAGCCTGTCGTGTAAAAAGAAAAACCTGATATCTCACATAAATTGGTATGAAACACTGAAACATAAAGTGGCTACCCCATCTATTCACTGGTGCAAGCTAACAAACAAAGAAGGCTGTACAAGAAAGTGATTAGTGCAAAAGGTGACTAAAAGTGCTCAGTGCTTACGGCGCAAAAGTGAGAGAACTGTACAATTATTATATACAAGGAGGAAAAAATTAACATGTGGTCTGTGCGTATCATACAATTATCAATCTGTACACCGTATTAATCAGTACTTGGTACATGATATCTATGCACGTAATCCACTTATTCGTCGACGTTTCGACCCTTAACAAGCAAACATTTGTGGTCAACAACGGGTCTTCATCAGGACTGTGGGGGACAGCAAACAGCCTTCGTTCAACCCAGTCAGGTTGAGGTGGAGGATGAGCTGTATTAATCTGTTCTGTCGGTGGGGCTTAGAGTTCCGCCACGACTAACCATTTACTTTGAGGCTCATCAATATTGAAAGCCCATCTGGGTATGGAAGTGACTATTCTACCCAGTGGGATTCCGGAACTGGACAAGACTGGAGTTCCCAAGTTCGTAATCAAATTAAGCCGTATTAATCCGCTCTTTTGGTGTAGCATGTGATTCCGCCCCGACTGATGTTCTAATTATAAGGCTCACCGAGGTTATAACCCCAAACTGGGTGAGGAAAGGATGTTCTCTCCCCGGCGAACAGCATCGGTTTACTCCATCAAACCTTTCAGATAAGTAAGGATTTGTTCACTCCATTGCGGGCCAGTTCATACCAGTTTATAACCACCCACGAACCCCACTGGGAGGAACATCCTTTCCTGGAGTTCTGCTTGTTAAGGGTCGAAACGTCGACGAATAAGTGGATTACGTGCATACATATCATGTACCAAGTACTGATTAATACGGTGTACAGATTGATAATTGTATGATACGCACAGACCACATGTTAATTTTTTCCTCCTTGTATATAATAATTGTACAGTTCTCTCACTTTTGCGCCGTAAGCACTGAGCACTTTTAGTCACCTTTTGCACTAATCACTTTCTTGTACAGCCTTCTTTGTGATTTACTTATGAAATCAGTATTTATGAATGACTGAAATTTATAAAACAGTACATAAATACTTTGATGGTCTTTGGATTCTGTTTTGTGTTTCAAATGTCTACACAGTGTATGAGACAATAAAAGTAATTTTTTTTCCCCAATGAACCAATTGTTATGTGAATATTCGGGGGCGGTTGGGCCCCGCGCGGGACCTCCTCGGCCGCTGAGGAGAAAAGTGCCCTGCCGATGGAAGGGGTCACAGGGTCCAGTGACACTGAACAAGGCTCCGTTGTCCCACCCCATCTGTCTTTACACCCCCCGCATTTCCACGCATGCGCATAATTATGCGCATGCGTGGAAACCCCATGTCTTGGCTTCCTGTATTTTTAAGCTCCCAACTCTTCTGGCCGTTGAGTGCGCATGCGTGTGATTGCACGCATGGGCTTTCAAGATCCAGGGCGAACACTCCTCCTGCTCGAGCAGCGTTAACCCCATCGCTGCCAGCCAAGGCAGCAACTGAAAACAGAGCAGAAGGGAGCCAGGCAGCGGCTGCACAGCTCTCAGACACAGTAAACTAAAGGCAGAGGGCGCTGGCAGCTAAGAACGATGGAAGCATCAATTGTATTTATTGATAGCAGACACAGCAAGGCAGCTGCACTACTATAGAGGGTAACATATGTGTAACCGGTGTCTGGAATTCCATGATTATAAATTTGACGCTACTGCAACTTTACGCCTAAAGAGATCATGTGGAAGCCCACACATTAACCAAATAACTGCATCCAGGCCAGGCTCACATACTAGAATGTTGATAGCCGAGCAAGTTATTTGTTGGATTTTTTTCCTCTTTTTGAATCCAAAGACTTTTTACCAGTAAAAAAGCTTTTGGCACTGTAGAGTTGCGGCGTTGTACATATGAGGCGGACACTGGACTGTGGTACAGGAGGTCGTTTATTCTTATTACATGCTACTCGCACACAGAGCGCCGAGCGTGTGTCTCACTCCGCTCCGGCATCCGAATGATCGCGCTCACAGGCGCGACCCAAAATGGCCGCTGTTCACGCTACGCGGTGACGTAGCGTGAACCACTAGAGCGGCAACACTACATATCTCCCCCCTTTTGTCCAATGACAACATTCAGTCTGTGGGGCATTATAGTCCTTCACCCATTTCGAAGTCTTTGAATCTTGCCGGCCTCACCACCCTGCGCCCACCTCTGGTGCACCTTACCGGAGTGGATGCAGCTTCCTTCTCCACCTTACTTATCGCCTCCGCCTTCTTATCTTCGTGGGTCAACTCTCTCACCAGGCCGCTCGATTCTTCCTGTCTTAGGCCAGGGTTGATTGTCCGTGGGGTGCTTACACCTTCCGCGCTCAAATCCATCTCTGCATTGTCTTCTTCTCCTTCCTGTTCGTCGGCGTTCTCTTGTTCTGTGCCTTGTGCCAATGCTTCAGGTTCTCGAGCCTCGGAAGCCCATTGCATTACTTTGTTACATCGTGCCATGCGATCTTGGGACCACACGTTTCCGTCACTCAATCTGGCAGCTCGGCCCAACACTTCTTGGACTTGGAAGGGTTTGCTATACTTGCTGTCTCCCTTGCGTTGAAGCGTAGCCAACTTGACTCTCACCCATTCTCCTTCTTCTAACTGTGTGTCCTTCACATTCCTCCTCTTGTCATAGTGTTCAGAATATATCTTCTGGGTCTCTTCTGACCATATGAAGGCTGTCTTTTCCCTTGTCAGCATACGCATGTGGTGTGTCTTCGATGCGAAGTGCTGTATGAATTTGCTATAGTACTCGGCAATGCCAGGGAATGACCTGACCTCCTCCTTGTTAGTTGGTGGTAGAGCATCACCTATCGCCTTGACATTTTCCTATTCGGAGTCACCCCTCGTTCTCCAATTTCGTGTCCCAGGTAGGTGACGGACGGCATCCCCAGGTGGCATTTCTCCCATTCTGCTGTCAGCCCCCTTTCTTCCAGCACTCCCAATACTTTGGACAGTTTGACGTCGTGGTCCCTTTGATCACTTCCCATTACCAAGATGTCATCTTGGAAGTATTGGACTCCCTCGACGTCTTTGAAGAGGCGATGCATCAGCTTCTGGAAAACAGCAGCTGCTGATGCTAGCCCGAATGGCATCCTGCAGAATTGGTAGCAACCGAATGGGGTGATACACGACGTCAATTTCCTGCTCTCCGGGTGCAGTGCTATCTGGTGGTAGGCCGATGTCAGGTCGATGGTGGAGTACCATCTCTTTCCCTCCGTTTTCGCCAGCATTTCCTCTATGCGGGGCAACGGAAATTTCTCGACAACAATGCTTTTGTTCAACTCTCGGAGGTCCACGCATAGCCGGACCTTTCCGTTTGGTTTCATCACCACCACCAAGGGGGCCAGCCACTCTGCGCATGTGATGGGTTCGATGATGCCGTTTTCTTCCAGACCGCGCAATTCCTTTTGCACCGCCTCCCTCACCGCAATCGGGACGTTCCGCACCTTGTGCGATACTGGTGTGGCATCACTCTTGAGGACGATTTTGTGAGAGAACTTCTCTAGCTTTCCTATTTTTCCTCCAAACACCTTGGGGAAGTCTCTCCTCCATTTCTCCAGGTCTGGCCACTGTTCCGGTTCCGTTAACAATACCTGGACTGCTCCTCCAGGGTCCAGTTTTATGCCTAAATCGCCCTGGTCCATCCACCCTAGCACCGAGGGACCTTTCTCCATCACGTACAGTTTGCAATCAGTGGTGCGTCCCCTGAATTCAAACGTCAACGGTCGATAGCCCGCGATGGGGATGCGGTTACCTAGGTATGTGACTGGTCTAATGTCCGGTGGTTCCAGATGTGGGCCAAGGCGAGGCAGGAATTTCTCTCTCCATACTGCCCTCTGTACCAACGTGTTTGGGGAGCCTGAGTCCGCCACTATGCTCATTGCTATGCCCCCTATCGTCATGTTCAACACCGGTTTGCTCGATCTCCTGCCACTCACGCTCAAGACCTGGTCCTCGATGCACAGTATCTCATCGTCCTCCTCTTGGTCTTCTGCTTCCCCAGCTTCCTGGTCGCCCTCAATGAACTTTACCGTGTTGCGACCCATCTTCTTCCGGCAGACCTTTTCATAATGTCCCATGACTCCGCAGAACGTGCACTTGGCCCGGAAGGCCGGGCACCGTCTGTCGTTTGCTTCGTGGTTCCAGCTGCCACATCTGTAGCACGATGACTTGGTCCCCTTTGGTTGTTTTCCCGGAGGACCCGTCTTCCCTTGCCATCTATTGGGTCCTTTATAGTTGGAGCTCGTGTTCCTGTGGCCTCCCTTCGGTTCTTCGTCCTCTATCCTGTTGACCATGGGCCTTGTCGCAGTTTCCCTTTTCGCCGCCTCCGCGCACCTGCGCGCCAATTCTGCCTTCTTCCCCATCGCTATTGCTTCTTTCAGTGTGGTGTCTCCGCTCGACCACAGTTTATCCTGCACCGACTTTATCGTGGTGTGCATTACTATTTGGTCTCTGATGAAGTCATCGTGGAGGCCGCCAAATTGACATGTGGATGCCAACTTCTTCAACACCGCGACGTACTCCTCAACTGACTCACCCGGTTCTTGCTTCCACTGTTGGAAGTTGTATCGGTCTATGGATACGCAGACCGCCGGGCGGTAATGTTCGTCTAGCTCTTCTAGGGCATGTGCATAGATGTCATCGTCACTCGACTGCCGTTGCTTGGGAACTAAGTTTTTGAACAATCGGATCCCACCGGGCCCAAGTTATGTAGCAAGATTCTCCTCTTCCTTACACTCGTGAATCGTTCTTCATTTTCATCCTCCAGGACCTCAATATAGTTGGTTATGTATTCCTTCCAATCCTCCCACTTCATTAGGGGTTCTCCTGGTTTTGGTAGGAATGGAACTGGCGCTGTCGCGGAGGTGGATTGGGCGCACATGGTTTCCCGCCCTTTCGACGCAACGTTCTGGGCCTTGGGGCTTCCTGGTGCTCCGTTCTCTTCGTCTTCACCTGGAAGGGACTCAGTGTCGCCCTTTTCCACTGTCTCTGCAGCTCCTAGCTCCGCCAGCGCTGCAGACCCACCAGAGGTCTCCCTGCTAGGGATGTCCTGGCCTTTGGCCGTCTGCGGGTGCACGGGGTGTGGCTGAGGTTCCCTTCCTGGCCCCTTCTGGGCTTATAGGACCTGGGTCTCCCGACCATGCGCTGCTGCCACGCTCTGTGTGCTGCACTTGCCTCTCTGCAGTTGTAAGCTTCCTCCCACGCACCTTGCCTCGTGCGGTGGTGTGAGGGACCGTCCGCCAACCAGCCTGCCTCTGCGGTGGGTTCTGTACCGTTTCGCGCGATCTCTCCAAAGTGTTCCTCACTGATCCATGCCGTTTTCTAAACACCTCGTTGCCATTGTTGAGCTGCGGCGTTGTACATTTGAGGCGGACACTGGACTGTGGTACAGGAGGTCGTTTATTCTTATTACATGCTACTCGCACACAGAGCGCCGAGCGTGTGTCTCACTCCGCTCCGGCACCCAAATGATCGCGCTCACAGGCGCGACCCAAAATGGCCGCTGTTCACGCTACGCGGTGACGTAGCGTGAACCACTAGAGCGGCAACACTACAGGCAAGTCGCCCACACAGTCTAACTGTATGTTTTTTTATGAGACTTTGTGGCAAGAACTGATCTCGAGAATCACCTCGAGTCCCAGAGTAGCTGGTGTATTTTGCCCGAACGCTGATCTGCTGCGAGTCTGCACAGCAGTATTGGTATGACTCATTGTTCAATGGATTGTCAAAACATAGTATTTCTAACACAGAGTCCTTCGCATGCGCAAAGTGAGTGACACGCGTAGGGTGTGCACAGCCAGACAGGGGAGCACGAACAGACAGGCAGAACCTGCATGAATCGGCACCCTCTGACGTAGGGGGTGTACAAAACGATGGGGGTGGTGATATAGTTAGAACACCGGAAGCAAACAATGCCAGCTTGAACACGTCATCATTATCACCCATGGCAACAAACGACGCCACCGTGAACACGTCATCATTATCAGTCCATGGCAGCAAACGATGCCGGCGTGAACACGTCATCATTATCACCCATGGCAACAAACAACGCCACCGTGAACACATCATCATTATCAGTCCATGGCAACAAACGACGCCAGCATGAACACGTCATTATTATCAGCCATTATTTAGTTGTCGGTCCATGTCCAACCAAGTCACAGAAAACTCATAAAACACACTTTCTAAAAGATATTTCTAGTGATGTTTAACTGAAATAATTCCCTATTGCATGCCGTGCTCATATAATATCGTGTCAAAAAATGAGATAATCATCATATTGCCGTCATTTCTCAAACTATTCATTTCAGCAGTTTGACAAGGACATAAAGCGCCAGCTCTCTGTGGAGTGTTTAAATAATGCTCTTTTTCAAAAAACCTTAATGTATTTATTCTAGGGCGACTTCAACAAATCTCAAAACATGTATATGGAATAACCAAGAGTGACACTAATGATTAGAAAAGAAGAAAATTATATTTAGAATTTTTTTTTAATATTCTTATTTGTGCATAAAAACATATATTATAAGAATAGGAAAACAAAGGTCCTACAGAGACTGACAAATAAACAGCATTCTGACTGCATTCATTCAACACACATACATCCTACATTCAACAAATCATATTGATGTATATGATCCTCCTAACATAGCACAGTTTCATTTTATGACTCATTATTTGGAATCCACCTAAAAAGAACCATACGTTCATCAACTTATTATTTACCTGTCATATCAATTAAAAATAAAGTCGTTATGTTTATAGTAACTTTTGAACCATTTCAGTTCAAACTTTTTTTTGTTAAATTTTGCAGGGGGTGGAATATATGGCAAATGCAGCAAATCTATTACTGCGGAAAACACATCTTCATGTTCAAGGTCAAAATGTGCAGCAAGGACTTATAGAGCGAACGCCATGAAGCATATGGAACCTCCACTTGAAGGCACGATAGGCACTTTTTCAGGAGGTGGAAGGCCTGAATGGATCAGTGCTGGAAACTCGCAGTGGAGTAAGGGCACCTCAATCGTGACAGGAGTCGCACTCCACAGCCTGATGGCCGCACCTTTCCAGACTGGGCCTTATCGAGAGTTAATCAACACTTCTATTGAGACTGTACAGGGTGTGAGTCCCGAGATGCTCACCGCAGACTGGAGGCCATCCCCAGCGCAGTATCACCGCAGACCGGCCCCATCCCCAGCGCAGTATCACCGCAGACTGGAGGCCATCCCCAGCGCAGTATCACCGCAGACCGGCCCCATCCCCAGCGCAGTATCACCGCAGACTGGAGGCCATCCCCAGCGCAGTATCACCGCTAGAGAGAAGCCAAACCCCACTGGAGCCAGGTGGCCAGAGCTCCTTTCAAAGTGGCCCGCTTTGGGAAATACTTTGGGTCATTGTGTGCAGAAGGAGCTGTAGTGATGCTCCTGCATAGTGTCTTTTAACGCCAATGCTGGCAGCGACACTCTAGCACAAGCTGGTACTGTGCCCAGCTGCCCGGTCACTTTCTATTTCCGGTCACCTCCTGACAGGGGCTTCTAACAGAAATGATTTTTTTTTTCTCGAGTTCATGGTAATTGTAATCTTAAAATAAAAGTGGTGGAAGTGGATGGGAGAACATGATGGTGGCTGGTCAGTTTGGAGCAGCTTTGCATCTGCATTAATGTAGCGCCTCAAACTTCTGATTAGATACTGCGGCGCCTTCGGTGGCCAACCTACTGCACCAGAGATTGGAGTTTCAACTTAAGTTTACTTGGATGGAGACTGCCGCATGTTTTTACTTAAAAGGTTGCTACCTATGTTCCTAAATAATTAAATTGGCTATAGAGATAAGGCAGTACTGTGTGGCCTGAGAAAGTGGTTTTTGTGGCGGAACAAGCTGGCTACAACATTTTTAAACGTAATCAAATTTTCTCAAAATGCTTCCTATAAAGACTTCGTTCTTTGTAGGAAGCACCATTTATGAGAGCACAGTTACAGCAGACAGATGTGGAAATATTGAAACGGCTGAATTAGATCACACCGAGACGGTTTCACAGAAGCTCGTGGTTAACTGGTGAAGTAGCAGACAGATTACTTAGTGGTCAAACCAGGTGCCTGTCACACAACTCTCACACTTCTGGGCAGTCTGCAAGAATAGTGCGCAGGGCTCGTTAATTGAACTAAAGTTGTGAAATGCAATCAATCCCTGTGTATGTATTTTATGTTTATCTTTGCTCAAAGCAAGTGTGCTGCGCTTGTGCTCAAAGGTGGTCCCATGTGCAGTCTGCTCCCCCCTGGCCCGGTCACATCTGCCGCCGGGGGTGAGGAGTGCAGGGATCTCGCAGGAGGGGGGCTCTCTGGTCCTGCTCACTCCAGACACTTAAGAGCCCCGCACCTTAAGGTTGTAAAGAGGCCAGGAGGGGCGAGTCATCCTCCCTCCAGAGACTCAAGAGCCGTGCCCCTTGGGCTGTGCCCTTACAGCCCGCACCCCCTCCTCTCTCCCCTAGCCCTGCCTCTGTCCGCCGTCCTCCGAGCCGCAGCTCTGCGCTCTGAGTGCTGAGCCCCTCTAGGCCAGGGGTGGCTGCTGGGGATTCCAGGAGGATCCGCTGCCTCTCACACTTCCTTCCATCTCCTCCAGCCTAGACTGAAAACCACAGCCCAGACAGACAACCACAGCCCAGACAGACAGCCACAGCCTGGACAGAGGCTTGATTTAAACGCGGCCTCACCCTTTGTAAAATGGCACAAGAACTGTAACAGTGCCTCAGCTGTTTAAGGCGAGGAATGAGTGCAGTTTTGATTCCCCTGAAATCCAGGCCACGACGCGCAGCTCGGTGATCTCCTTACCCTCAAAGACAACGGTCGCCATTGCATAGAACGGAGTAATCCGCTGAAGAGCGTGGGTATAAACAGTGGCGTCGCACTGCCCAACAGCTAGCTACAAGCTGAGGAGTACAAGTAAAACAAGCGCGAGCCAACCACGAGTTTACTTTCACATCACGCAGACTGTCACATCTAAACGCCCAGGTCTTTACCGGTGCCAATGCTTGTTTCCCATATGAGACCCTGTCTCCATGGACTGCGAGTGTCTTAATAAAAATCACCCATGTCTGTGTCTTTACAGGCGCCAATGCTTGTTTCCCATACGAGATCCTGTCATGGACTCTGCGTGTCCACCCACGTCTGTGTCTTTACAGGTGCCAATGCTTGTTTCCCATACGAGATCCTGTCATGGACTCTGAGTGTCCACCCACGTCTGTGTCTTTACAGTCGCCAATGCCTGTTTTCCATACGAGATCCTGTCATGGACTCTGAGTGTCCACCCACGTCTGTGTCTTATCAGGCACCAATGCTTGTTTCCCATACGAGATCCTGTCATGGACTCTGAGTGTCCACCCATGTCTGTGTCTTTGCAGGCGCCAATGCTTGTTTCCCATACGAAATCCTGTCATGGACTCTGAGTGTCCACCCACGTCTGTGTCTTTACAGGTGCCAATGCTTGTTTCCCATACGAGATCCTCTCATGGACTCTGAGTGTCCACCCACGTCTGTGTCTTTGCAGGCGCCAGTGCTTGTTTTCCTTACGAGATCCTGTCATGGACTCTGAGTGTCCACCCACGTCTGTGTCTTTACAGGTGCCAATGCTTGTTTCCCATACGAGATCCTGTCATGGACTCTGAGTGTCCACCCATGTCTGTGTCTTTCCAGGCGCCAATGCTTGTTTCCCATACGCGATCCTGTCATGGACTCTGAGTGTCCACCCACGTCTGTGTCTTTACAGGCGCCAATGCTTGTTTCCCATACGAGATCCTGTCATGGACTCTGAGTTTCCACCCACGTCTGTCTTTACAGGCGCCAGTGCTTGTTTTCCTTACGAGATCCTGTCATGGACTCTGAGTTTCCACCCACGTCTGTCTTTACAGGCGCCAATGCTTGTTTCCCATACGAGATCCTGTCATGGACTCTGAGTGTCAACCCACGTCTGTATCTTTACAGGCGCCAATGCTTGTTTCCCATACGAGATCCTGTCATGGACTCTGAGTGTGTCTTTGCAGGCGCCAATGCTTGTTTCCCATACGAGATCCTGTCATGGACTCTGAGTGTCCACCCAAGTCTGTGTCTTTACAGAGGCCAATGCTTGTTTCCCATACGAGATCCTGTCATGGACTCTGAGTGTCCACCCACGTCTGTGTCTTTGCAGGCGCCAATGCTTGTTTCCCATACGAGATCCTGTCATGGACTCTGAGTGTCCACCCACGTCTGTGTCTTTGCAGGCGCCAATGCTTGTTTCCCATACGAGATCCTGTCATGGACTCTGAGTGTCCACCCACGTCTGTCTGTGTCTTTGCAGGCGCCAGTGCTTGTTTTCCTTACGAGATCCTGTCATGGACTCTGAGTGTCCACCCATGTCTGTGTCTTTGCAGGCGCCAATGCTTGTTTCCCATTCGAGAACCTGTCATGGACTCTGAGTGTCCACCCACGTCTGTGTCTTTACAGAGGCCAATGGTTGTTTCCCATACGAGATCCTGCCATGGACTCTGAGTGTCCACCCACGTCTGTGTCTTTGCAGGCGCCAATGCTTGTTTCCCACACGACATCCTGTCGTGGACTCTGAGTGTCCACCCACGTCTGTGTATTTGCAGGCGCCAGTGCTTGTTTTCCCTACGAGATCCTGTCATGGACTCTGAGTGTCCACCCACGTCTGTGTCTTTGCAGGCACCAATGCTTGTTTGCCATACGACATCCTGTCATGGACTCTGAGTGTCCACCCACGTCTGTGTCTTTACAGAGGCCAATGTTTTTTTCCCATACGAGATCCTGTCATGGACTCTGAGTGTCCACCCACGTCTGTGTCTTTGCAGGCGCCAGTGCTTGTTTTCCTTACGAGATCCTGTCATGGACTCTGAGTGTGTCTTTGCAGGCGCCAATGCTTGTTTCCCATACGAGATCCTGTCATGGACTCTAAGTGTCCACCCACGTCTGTGTCATTGCAGGCGCCAGTGCTTGTTTTCCTTACGAGATCCTGTCATGGACTCTGAGTGTGTCTTTGCAGGCGCCAATGCTTGTTTCCCATACGAGATCCTGTCATGGACTCTGAGTGTCCACCCATGTCTGTGTCTTTCCAGGCGCCAATGCTTGTTTCCCATACGCGATCCTGTCATGGACTCTGAGTGTCCACCCACGTCTGTGTCTTTACAGGCGCCAATGCTTGTTTCCCATACGAGATCCTGTCATGGACTCTGAGTGTCCACCCACGTCTGTGTCTTTGCAGGCGCCAGTGCTTGTTTTCCTTACGAGATCCTGTCATGGACTCTGAGTGTCCACCCACGTCTGTGTCTTTACAGGCACCAATGCTTGTTTCCCATACGAGATCCTGTCATGGACTCTGAGTGTCAACCCACGTCTGTATCTTTACAGGCGCCAATGCTTGTTTCCCATACGAGATCCTGTCATGGACTCTGAGTGTGTCTTTGCAGGCGCCAATGCTTGTTTCCCATACGAGATCCTGTCATGGACTCTGAGTGTCCACCCACGTCTGTGTCTTTGCAGGCGCCAATGCTTGTTTCCCATACGAGATCCTGTCATGGACTCTGAGTGTCCACCCACGTCTGTGTCTTTGCAGGCGCCAATGCTTGTTTCCCATACGAGATCCTGTCATGGACTCTGAGTGTCCACCCACGTCTGTGTCTTTGCAGGCGCCAATGCTTGTTTCCCATATGAGATCCTGTCATGGACTCTGAGTGTCCACCCACGTCTGTGTCTTTGCAGGCGCCAGTGCTTGTTTTCCTTACGAGATCCTGTCATGGACTCTGAGTGTCCACCCATGTCTGTGTCTTTACAGGCGCCAATGCTTGTTTCCCATACAAGATCCTGTCATGGACTCTGAGTGTCCACCCACGTCTGTGTCTTTACAGAGGCCAATGCTTGTTTCCCATATGAGATCCTGTCATGGACTCTGAGTGTCCACCCACGTCTGTGTCTTTGCAGGCGCCAATGCTTGTTTCCCATACGAGATCCTGTCATGGACTCTGAGTGTCCACCCACGTCTGTGTCTTTGCAGGCGCCAATGCTTGTTTCCCATACGAGATCCTGTCATGGACTCTGAGTGTCAACCTACGTCTGTATCTTTACAGGTGCCAATGCTTGTTTACCATACGAGATCCTGTCATGGACTCTGAGTGTGTCTTTGCAGGCGCCATTGCTTGTTTCCCATACGAGATCCTGTCATGGACTCTGAGTGTCCAGCCACGTCTGTGTCTTTGCAGGCGCCAATGCTTGTTTCCCATACAAGATCCTGTCATGGACTCTGAGTGTCCACCCACGTCAGTGTCTTTGCAGGCGCCAGTACTTGTTTTCCTTACGATACCCTGTCATGGACTCTGAGTGTCCACCCACGTCTGTGTCTTTACAGAGGCCAATGCTTGTTTCCCATACAAGATCCTGTCATGGACTCTGAGTGTCCACCCACGTCTGTGTCTTTGCAGGCGCCAATGCTTATTTCCCATACGAGATCCTGTCATGGACTCTGAGTGTCCACCCACGTCTGTGTCTTTGCAGGCGCCAATGCTTGTTTCCCATACGAGATCCTGTCATGGACTCTGAGTGTCCACCCACGTATGTGTCTTTGCAGGCGCCAATGCTTGTTTCCCATACGAGATCCTGTCATGGACTCTGAGTGTCCCCCCACGTCTGTGTCTTTGCAGGTGCCAGTGCTTGTTTTCCCTACGAGATCCTGTCATGGACTCTGTGTGTCCACCCATGTCTGTGTCTTTGCAGGCGCCAATGCTTGTTTCCCATACGAGATCCTGTCATTGACTCTGAGTGTCCACCCACGTCTGTGTCTTTACAGAGGCCAATGGTTGTTTCCCATACGAGATCCTGTCATGGACTCTGAGTGTCCACCCACGTCTGTGTCTTTGCAGGCACCAATGCTTGTTTCCCACATGAGATCCTGTCGTGGACTCTGAGTGTCCACTCACGTCTGTGTATTTGCAGGCGCCAGTGCTTGTTTTCCCTACGAGATCCTGTCATGGACTCTGAGTGTCCACCCACGTCTGTGTCTTTGCAGGCACCAATGCTTGTTTGCCATACGACATCCTGTCATGGACTCTGAGTGTCCACCCACGTCTGTGTCTTTGCAGGCGCCAATGCTTGTTTCCCATACGAGATCCTGTCATGGACTCTGAGTGTCCACCCACGTCTGTGTCTTTACAGAGGCCAATGCTTTTTTCCCATACGAGATCCTGTCATGGACTCTGAGTGTCCACCCACGTCTGTGTCTTTACAGAGGCCAATGCTTGTTTCCCATACGAGATCCTGTCATGGACTCTGAGAGTCCACCCATGTCTGTGTCTTTGCAGGCGCCAATGCTTGTTTCCCATACGAGATCCTGTCATGAACTCTGAGTGTCCACCCACGTCTGTGTCTTTGCAGGCGCCAATGCTTGTTTTCCTTACGAGAACCTGTCATGGACTCTGAGTGTCCACCCACGTCTGTCTGTGTCTTTGCAGGCGCCAGTGCTTGTTTTCCTTACGAGATCCTGTCATGGACTCTGAGTGTCCACCCATGTCTGTGTCTTTGCAGGCGCCAATGCTTGTTTCCCATACGAGAACCTGTCATGGACTCTGAGTGTCCACCCACGTCTGTGTCTTTACAGAGGCCAATGGTTGTTTCCCATACGAGATCCTGCCATGGACTCTGAGTGTCCACCCACGTCTGTGTCTTTGCAGGCGCCAATGCTTGTTTCCCACACGACATCCTGTCGTGGACTCTGAGTGTCCACCCACGTCTGTGTATTTGCAGGCGCCAGTGCTTGTTTTCCCTACGAGATCCTGTCATGGACTCTGAGTGTCCACCCACGTCTGTGTCTTTGCAGGCACCAATGCTTGTTTGCCATACGACATCCTGTCATGGACTCTGAGTGTCCACCCACGTCTGTGTCTTTACAGAGGCCAATGTTTTTTTCCCATACGAGATCCTGTCATGGACTCTGAGTGTCCACCCACGTCTGTGTCTTTGCAGGCGCCAGTGCTTGTTTTCCTTACGAGATCCTGTCATGGACTCTGAGTGTGTCTTTGCAGGCGCCAATGCTTGTTTCCCATACGAGATCCTGTCATGGACTCTAAGTGTCCACCCACGTCTGTGTCATTGCAGGCGCCAGTGCTTGTTTTCCTTACGAGATCCTGTCATGGACTCTGAGTGTGTCTTTGCAGGCGCCAATGCTTGTTTCCCATACGAGATCCTGTCATGGACTCTGAGTGTCCACCCATGTCTGTGTCTTTCCAGGCGCCAATGCTTGTTTCCCATACGCGATCCTGTCATGGACTCTGAGTGTCCACCCACGTCTGTGTCTTTACAGGCGCCAATGCTTGTTTCCCATACGAGATCCTGTCATGGACTCTGAGTGTCCACCCACGTCTGTGTCTTTGCAGGCGCCAGTGCTTGTTTTCCTTACGAGATCCTGTCATGGACTCTGAGTGTCCACCCACGTCTGTGTCTTTACAGGCACCAATGCTTGTTTCCCATACGAGATCCTGTCATGGACTCTGAGTGTCAACCCACGTCTGTATCTTTACAGGCGCCAATGCTTGTTTCCCATACGAGATCCTGTCATGGACTCTGAGTGTGTCTTTGCAGGCGCCAATGCTTGTTTCCCATACGAGATCCTGTCATGGACTCTGAGTGTCCACCCACGTCTGTGTCTTTGCAGGCGCCAATGCTTGTTTCCCATACGAGATCCTGTCATGGACTCTGAGTGTCCACCCACGTCTGTGTCTTTGCAGGCGCCAATGCTTGTTTCCCATACGAGATCCTGTCATGGACTCTGAGTGTCCACCCACGTCTGTGTCTTTGCAGGCGCCAGTGCTTGTTTTCCTTACGAGATCCTGTCATGGACTCTGAGTGTCCACCCATGTCTGTGTCTTTACAGGCGCCAATGCTTGTTTCCCATACAAGATCCTGTCATGGACTCTGAGTGTCCACCCACGTCTGTGTCTTTACAGAGGCCAATGCTTGTTTCCCATATGAGATCCTGTCATGGACTCTGAGTGTCCACCCACGTCTGTGTCTTTGCAGGCGCCAATGCTTGTTTCCCATACGAGATCCTGTCATGGACTCTGAGTGTCCACCCACGTCTGTGTCTTTGCAGGCGCCAATGCTTGTTTCCCATACGAGATCCTGTCATGGACTCTGAGTGTCAACCTACGTCTGTATCTTTACAGGTGCCAATGCTTGTTTCCCATACGAGATCCTGTCATGGACTCTGAGTGTGTCTTTGCAGGCGCCATTGCTTGTTTCCCATACGAGATCCTGTCATGGACTCTGAGTGTCCAGCCACGTCTGTGTCTTTGCAGGCGCCAATGCTTGTTTCCCATACAAGATCCTGTCATGGACTCTGAGTGTCCACCCACGTCAGTGTCTTTGCAGGCGCCAGTACTTGTTTTCCTTACGATACCCTGTCATGGACTCTTAGTGTCCACCCACGTCTGTGTCTTTAAAGAGGCCAATGCTTGTTTCCCATACAAGATCCTGTCATGGACTCTGAGTGTCCACCCACGTCTGTGTCTTTGCAGGCGCCAATGCTTATTTCCCATACGAGATCCTGTCATGGACTCTGAGTGTCCACCCACGTCTGTGTCTTTGCAGGCGCCAATGCTTGTTTCCCATACGAGATCCTGTCATGGACTCTGAGTGTCCACCCACGTATGTGTCTTTGCAGGCGCCAATGCTTGTTTCCCATACGAGATCCTGTCATGGACTCTGAGTGTCCCCCCACGTCTGTGTCTTTGCAGGTGCCAGTGCTTGTTTTCCCTACGAGATCCTGTCATGGACTCTGTGTGTCCACCCATGTCTGTGTCTTTGCAGGCGCCAATGCTTGTTTCCCATACGAGATCCTGTCATTGACTCTGAGTGTCCACCCACGTCTGTGTCTTTACAGAGGCCAATGGTTGTTTCCCATACGAGATCCTGTCATGGACTCTGAGTGTCCACCCACGTCTGTGTCTTTGCAGGCGCCAATGCTTGTTTCCCACACAAGATCCTGTGGTGGACTCTGAGTGTCCACTCACGTCTGTGTATTTGCAGGCGCCAGTGCTTGTTTTCCCTACGAGATCCTGTCATGGACTCTGAGTGTCCACCCACGTCTGTGTCTTTGCAGGCACCAATGCTTGTTTGCCATACGACATCCTGTCATGGACTCTGAGTGTCCACCCACGTCTGTGTCTTTGCAGGCGCCAATGCTTGTTTCCCATACGAGATCCTGTCATGGACTCTGAGTGTCCACCCACGTCTGTGTCTTTACAGAGGCCAATGCTTTTTTCCCATACGAGATCCTGTCATGGACTCTGAGTGTCCACCCACGTCTGTGTCTTTGCAGGCGCCAGTGCTTGTTTCCCATACGAGATCCTGTCATGGACTCTGAGTGTCCACCCATGTCTGTGTCTTTGCAGGCGCCAATGCTTGTTTCCCATACGAGATCCTGTCATGGACTCTGAGTGTCCACCCACGTCTGTGTCTTTGCAGGCGCCAGTGCTTGTTTTCCTTACGAGAACCTGTCATGGACTCTGAGTGTGTCTTTGCAGGCGCCAATGCTTGTTTCCCATACGAGATCCTGTCATGGACTCTGAGTGTCCACCCATGTCTGTGTCTTTCCAGGCGCCAATGCTTGTTTCCCATACGAGATCCTGTCATGGACTCTGAGTGTCCACCCACGTCTGTGTCTTTGCAGGCGCCAGTGCTTGTTTTCCTTACGAGATCCTGTCATGGACTCTGAGTGTCCACCCACGTCTGTGTCTTTACAGGCACCGATGCTTGTTTCCCATACGAGATCCTGTCATGGACTCTGAGTGTGTCTTTGCAGGCGCCAATGCTTGTTTCCCATACGAGATCCTGTCATGGACTCTGAGTGTCCACCCACGTCTGTGTCTTTGCAGGCGCCAATGCTTGTTTCCCATACGAGATCCTGTCATGGACTCTGAGTGTCCACCCACGTCTGTGTCTTTGCAGGCGCCAGTGCTTATTTTCCTTACGAGACCCTGTCATGGACTCTGAGTGTCCACCCACGTCTGTGTCTTTGCAGGCGCCAATGCTTGTTTCCCATACGAGATCCTGTCATGGACTCTGAGTGTCCACCCACGTCTGTGTCTTTGCAGGCGCCAATGCTTGTTTCCCATACGAGATCCTGTCATGGACTCTGAGTGTCCACCCACGTCTGTGTCTTTGCAGGCGCCAGTGCTTGTTTTCCTTACGAGATCCTGTCATGGACTCTGAGTGTCCACCCATGTCTGTGTCTTTACAGGCGCCAATGCTTGTTTCCCATACAAGATCCTGTCATGGACTCTGAGTGTCCACCCACGTCTGTGTCTTTACAGAGGCCAATGCTTGTTTCCCATATGAGATCCTGTCATGGACTCTGAGTGTCCACCCACGTCTGTGTCTTTGCAGGCGCCAATGCTTGTTTCCCATACGAGATCCTGTCATGGACTCTGAGTGTCCACCCACGTCTGTGTCTTTGCAGGCGCCAATGCTTGTTTCCCATACGAGATCCTGTCATGGACTCTGAGTGTCAACCTACGTCTGTATCTTTACAGGTGCCAATGCTTGTTTCCCATACGAGATCCTGTCATGGACTCTGAGTGTGTCTTTGCAGGCGCCAATGCTTGTTTCCCATACGAGATCCTGTCATGGACTCTGAGTGTCCACCCACGTCTGTGTCTTTGCAGGCTCCAATGCTTGTTTCCCATACGAGATCCTGTCATGGACTCTGAGTGTCCACCCACGTCTGTGTCTTTGCAGGCGCCAATGCTTGTTTCCCATACGAGATCCTGTCATGGACTCTGAGTGTCCACCCACGTCTGTGTCTTTGCAGGCGCCAGTGCTTATTTTCCTTACGAGACCCTGTCATGGACTCTGAGTGTCCACCCACGTCTGTGTCTTTGCAGGCGCCAATGCTTGTTTCCCATACGAGATCCTGTCATGGACTCTGAGTGTCCACCCATGTCTGTGTCTTTGCAGGCGCCAATGCTTGTTTCCCATACGAGATCCTGTCATGGACTCTGAGTGTCCACCCACGTCTGTGTCTTTGCAGGCGCCAGTGCTTGTTTTCCTTACGAGATCCTGTCATGGACTCTGAGTGTCCACCCATGTCTGTGTCTTTACAGGCGCCAATGCTTGTTTCCCATACAAGATCCTGTAATGGACTCTGGGTGTCCACCCACGTCTGTGTCTTTACAGAGGCCAATGCTTGTTTCCCATATGAGATCCTGTCATGGACTCTGAGTGTCCACCCACGTCTGTGTCTTTGCAGGCGCCAATGCTTGTTTCCCATACGAGATCCTGTCATGGACTCTGAGTGTCCACCCACGTCTGTGTCTTTGCAGGCGCCAATGCTTGTTTCCCATACGAGATCCTGTCATGGACTCTGAGTGTCAACCTACGTCTGTATCTTTACAGGTGCCAATGCTTGTTTCCCATACGAGATCCTGTCATGGACTCTGAGTGTGTCTTTGCAGGCGCCAATGCTTGTTTCCCATACGAGATCCTGTCATGGACTCTGAGTGTCCAGCCACGTCTGTGTCTTTGCAGGCGCCAGTGCTTGTTTCCCATATAAGATCCTGTCATGGACTCTGAGTGTCCACCCACGTCAGTGTCTTTGCAGGCGCCAGTGCTTGTTTTCCTTACGATACCCTGTCATGGACTCTGAGTGTCCACCCACGTCTGTGTCTTTACAGAGGCCAATGCTTGTTTCCCATACAAGATCCTGTCATGGACTCTGAGTGTCCACCCACGTCTGTGTCTTTGCAGGCGCCAATGCTTATTTCCCATACGAGATCCTGTCATGGACTCTGAGTGTCCACCCACGTCTGTGTCTTTGCAGGCGCCAATGCTTGTTTCCCATACGAGATCCTGTCATGGACTCTGAGTGTCCACCCACGTCTGTGTCTTTGCAGGCGCCAATGCTTGTTTCCCATAAGAGATCCTGTCATGGACTCTGAGTGTCCACCCACGCCTGTGTCTTTGCAGGCGCCAGTGCTTGTTTTCCCTACGAGATCCTGTCATGGACTCTGTGTGTCCACCCACGTCTGTGTCTTTGCAGGCGCTAATGCTTGTTTCCCATACGACATCCTGTCATGGACTCTGAGTGTCCACCCACGTCTGTGTCTTTGCAGGCGCCAATGCTTGTTTCCCATACGAGATCCTGTCATGGACTCTGAGTGTCCACCCACGTCTGTGTCTTTACAGAGGCCAATGCTTGTTTCCCATACGAGATCCTGTCATGGACTCTGAGTGTCCACCCACATCTGTGTCTTTGCAGGCGCCAGTGCTTGTTTTCCTTACGAGCTCCTGTCATGGACTCTGAGTGTGTCTTTGCAGGCGCCAATGCTTGTTTCCCATACGAGATCCTGTCATGGACTCTGAGTGTCCACCCATGTCTGTGTCTTTGCAGGCGCCAATGCTTGTTTCCCATACGAGATCCTGTCATGGACTCTGAGTGTCCGCCCACGTCTGTGTCTTTACAGAGGCCAATGCTTGTTTCCCATACGAGATCCTGTCATGGACTCTGAGTGTCCACCCATGTCTGTGTCTTTGCAGGCGCCAATGCTTGTTTCCCATATGAGACCCTGTCATGGACTCTGAGTGTCCACCCACGTCTGTGTCTTTGCAGGCGCCAATGCTTGTTTCCCATACGAGATCCTGTCATGGACTCTGAGTGTCCACTCACGTCTGTGTCTTTGCAGGCGCCAATGCTTGTTTCCCATACGAGATCCTGTCATGGACTCTGAGTGTCCACCCACGTCTGTGTCTTTACAGGCGCCAATGCTTGTTTCCCATACGAGATCCTGTCATGGACTCTGAGTGTCCACCCACGTCTGTGTCTTTGCAGGCGCCAGTGCTTGTTTTCCTTACGAGATCCTGTCATGGACTCTGAGTGTCCACCCACGTCTGTGTCTTTACAGGCACCAATGCTTGTTCCCCATACGAGATCCTGTCATGGACTCTGAGTGTCAACCCACGTCTGTATCTTTACAGGCGCCAATGCTTGTTTCCCATACGAGATCCTGTCATGGACTCTGAGTGTGTCTTTGCAGGCGCCAATGCTTGTTTCCCATACGAGATCCTGTCATGGACTCTGAGTGTCCACCCACGTCTGTGTCTTTACAGGCACCAATGCTTGTTTCCCATACGAGATCCTGTCATGGACTCTGAGTGTCAACCCACGTCTGTATCTTTACAGGCGCCAATGCTTGTTTCCCATACGAGATCCTGTCATGGACTCTGAGTGTGTCTTTGCAGGCGCCAATGCTTGTTTCCCATACGAGATCCTGTCATGGACTCTGAGTGTCCACCCACGTCTGTGTCTTTGCAGGCGCCAATGCTTGTTTCCCATACGAGATCCTGTCATGGACTCTGAGTGTCCACCCACGTCTGTGTCTTTGCAGGCGCCAGTGCTTATTTTCCTTACGAGACCCTGTCATGGACTCTGAGTGTCCACCCACGTCTGTGTCTTTACAGAGGCCAATGCTTGTTTCCCATACGAGATCCTGTCATGGACTCTGAGTGTCCACCCACGTCTGTGTCTTTGCAGGCGCCAATGCTTGTTTCCCATACGAGATCCTGTCATGGACTCTGAGTGTCCACCCACGTCTGTGTCTTTGCAGGCGCCAGTGCTTGTTTTCCTTACGAGATCCTGTCATGGACTCTGAGTGTCCACCCATGTCTGTGTCCTTGCAGGCGCCAATGCTTGTTTCCCATACGAGATCCTGTCATGGACTCTGAGTGTCCACCCACGTCTGTGTCTTTACAGAGGCCAATGCTTGTTTCCCATATGAGATCCTGTCATGGACTCTAAGTGTCCACCCACGTCTGTGTCTTTGGAGGCGCCAATGCTTGTTTCCCATACGAGATCCTGTCATGGACTCTGAGTGTCCACCCACGTCTGTGTCTTTGCAGGCGCCAATGCTTGTTTCCCATACGAGATCCTGTCATGGACTCTGAGTGTCAACCTACGTCTGTATCTTTACAGGTGCCAATGCTTGTTTCCCATACGAGATCCTGTCATGGACTATGAGTGTGTCTTTGCAGGCGCCAATGCTTGTTTCCCATACGAGATCCTGTCATGGACTCTGAGTGTCCAGCCACGTCTGTGTCTTTGCAGGCGCCAATGCTTGTTTCCCATACAAGATCCTGTCATGGACTCAGAGTGTCCACCCACGTCAGTGTCTTTGCAGGCGCCAGTGCTTGTTTTCCTTACGATACCCTGTCATGGACTCTGAGTGTCCACCCACGTCTGTGTCTTTACAGAGGCCAATGCTTGTTTCCCATACAAGATCCTGTCATGGACTCTGAGTGTCCACCCACGTCTGTGTCTTTGCAGGCGCCAATGCTTATTTCCCATACGAGATCCTGTCATGGACTCTGAGTGTCCACCCACGTCTGTGTCTTTGCAGGCGCCAATGCTTGTTTCCCATACGAGATCCTGTCATGGACTCTGAGTGTCCACCCACGTCTGTGTCTTTGCAGGCGCCAATGCTTGTTTCCCATACGAGATCCTGTCATGGACTCTGAGTGTCCACCCATGTCTGTGTCTTTGCAGGCGCCAATGCTTGTTTCCCATACAAAATCCTGTCATGGACTCTGAGTGTCCACCCACGTCTGTGTCTTTGCAGGCGCCAATGCTTATTTCCCATACGAGACCCTGTCATGGACTCTGAGTGTCCACCCACGTCTGTGTCTTTGCAGGCGCCAATGCTTGTTTCCCATACGAGATCCTGTCATGGACTCTGAGTGTCCACCCATGTCTGTGTCTTTGCAGGCGCCAATGCTTGTTTCCCATACGAGATCCTGTCATGGACTCTGAGTGTCCACCCACGTCTGTGTCTTTGCAGGTGCCAGTGCTTGTTTTCCCTACGAGATCCTGTCATGGACTCTGTGTGTCCACCCATGTCTGTGTCTTTGCAGGCGCCAATGCTTGTTTCCCATACGAGATCCTGTCATTGACTCTGAGTGTCCACCCACGTCTGTGTCTTTACAGAGGCCAATGGTTGTTTCCCATACGAGATCCTGTCATGGACTCTGAGTGTCCACCCACGTCTGTGTCTTTGCAGGCGCCAATGCTTGTTTCCCACACGAGATCCTGTCGTGGACTCTGAGTGTCCACTCACGTCTGTGTATTTGCAGGCGCCAGTGCTTGTTTTCCCTACGAGATCCTGTTATGGACTCTGAGTGTCCACCCACGTCTGTGTCTTTGCAGGCACCAATGCTTGTTTGCCATACGACATCCTGTCATGGACTCTGAGTGTCCACCCACGTCTGTGTCCTTGCAGGCGCCAATGCTTGTTTCCCATACGAGATCCTGTCATGGACTCTGAGTGTCCACCCACGTCTGTGTCTTTACAGAGGCCAATGCTTTTTTCCCATACGAGATCCTGTCATGGACTCTGAGTGTCCACCCACGTCTGTGTCTTTGCAGGCGCCAGTGCTTGTTTTCCTTACGAGATCCTGTCATGGACTCTGAGTGTGTCTTTGCAGGCGCCAATGCTTGTTTCCCATACGAGATCCTGTCATGGACTCTGAGTGTCCACCCATGTCTGTGTCTTTGCAGGCGCCAATGCTTGTTTCCCATACGAGATCCTGTCATGGACTCTGAGTGTCCACCCACGTCTGTGTCTTTGCAGGCGCCAGTGCTTGTTTTCCTTACGAGATCCTGTCATGGACTCTGAGTGTGTCTTTGCAGGCGCCAATGCTTGTTTCCCATACGAGATCCTGTCATGGACTCTGAGTGTCCACCCATGTCTGTGTCTTTCCAGGCGCCAATGCTTGTTTCCCATACGCGATCCTGTCATGGACTCTGAGTGTCCACCCACGTCTGTGTCTTTACAGGCGCCAATGCTTGTTTCCCATACGAGATCCTGTCATGGACTCTGAGTGTCCACCCACGTCTGTGTCTTTGCAGGCGCCAGTGCTTGTTTTCCTTACGAGATCCTGTCATGGACTCTGAGTGTCCACCCACGTCTGTGTCTTTACAGGCACCAATGCTTGTTTCCCATACGAGATCCTGTCATGGACTCTGAGTGTCAACCCACGTCTGTATCTTTACAGGCGCCAATGCTTGTTTCCCATACGAGATCCTGTCATGGACTCTGAGTGTGTCTTTGCAGGCGCCAATGCTTGTTTCCCATACGAGATCCTGTCATGGACTCTGAGTGTCCACCCACGTCTGTGTCTTTGCAGGCGCCAATGCTTGTTTCCCATACGAGATCCTGTCATGGACTCTGAGTGTCCACCCACGTCTGTGTCTTTGCAGGCGCCAGTGCTTATTTTCCTTACGAGACCCTGTCATGGACTCTGAGTGTCCACCCACGTCTGTGTCTTTACAGAGGCCAATGCTTGTTTCCCATACGAGATCCTGTCATGGACTCTGAGTGTCCACCCACGTCTGTGTCTTTGCAGGCGCCAATGCTTGTTTCCCATACGAGATCCTGTCATGGACTCTGAGTGTCCACCCACGTCTGTGTCTTTGCAGGCGCCAGTGCTTGTTTTCCTTACGAGATCCTGTCATGGACTCTGAGTGTCCACCCATGTCTGTGTCTTTACAGGCGCCAATGCTTGTTTCCCATACAAGATCCTGTCATGGACTCTGAGTGTCCACCCACGTCTGTGTCTTTACAGAGGCCAATGCTTGTTTCCCATATGAGATCCTGTCATGGACTCTAAGTGTCCACCCACGTCTGTGTCTTTGGAGGCGCCAATGCTTGTTTCCCATACGAGATCCTGTCATGGACTCTGAGTGTCCACCCACGTCTGTGTCTTTGCAGGCGCCAATGCTTGTTTCCCATACGAGATCCTGTCATGGACTCTGAGTGTCAACCTACGTCTGTATCTTTACAGGTGCCAATGCTTGTTTCCCATACGAGATCCTGTCATGGACTCTGAGTGTGTCTTTGCAGGCGCCAATGCTTGTTTCCCATACGAGATCCTGTCATGGACTCTGAGTGTCCAGCCACGTCTGTGTCTTTGCAGGCGCCAATGCTTGTTTCCCATACAAGATCCTGTCATGGACTCTGAGTGTCCACCCACGTCAGTGTCTTTGCAGGCGCCAGTGCTTGTTTTCCTTACGATACCCTGTCATGGACTCTGAGTGTCCACCCACGTCTGTGTCTTTACAGAGGCCAATGCTTGTTTCCCATACAAGATCCTGTCATGGACTCTGAGTGTCCACCCACGTCTGTGTCTTTGCAGGCGCCAATGCTTATTTCCCATACGAGATCCTGTCATGGACTCTGAGTGTCCACCCACGTCTGTGTCTTTGCAGGCGCCAATGCTTGTTTCCCATACGAGATCCTGTCATGGACTCTGAGTGTCCACCCACGTCTGTGTCTTTGCAGGCGCCAATGCTTGTTTCCCATACGAGATCCTGTCATGGACTCTGAGTGTCCACCCACGTCTGTGTCTTTGCAGGCGCCAATGCTTGTTTCCCATACGAGATCCTGTCATGGACTCTGAGTGTCCACCCACGTCTGTGTCTTTGCAGGCGCCAGTGCTTGTTTTCCCTACGAGATCCTGTCATGGACTCTGTGTGTCCACCCACGTCTGTGTCTTTGCAGGCACCAATGCTTGTTTCCCATACGACATCCTGTCATGGACTCTGAGTGTCCACCCACGTCTGTGTCTTTGCAGGCGCCAATGCTTGTTTCCCATACGAGATCCTGTCATGGACTCTGAGTGTCCACCCACGTCTGTGTCTTTACAGAGGCCAATGCTTGTTTCCCATACGAGATCCTGTCATGGACTCTGAGTGTCCACCCATGTCTGTGTCTTTGCAGGCGCCAATGCTTGTTTCCCATATGAGACCCTGTCATGGACTGTGAGTGAAACAACCATGTCTGTGTTTTTGCAGGCGCCAATGCTTGATGCTCTGCTGGAGCCTGGTTACGGCGGTTCCGTCAGCGGCCACCAGAGGGCGATCCTCGCCTGCTGATGAAACCCACTGATCTGCACATTGGATGTAAGGAGAAGAGTTTCCTCTTCCAGGTCAGCAGCGGCAGAGACAGCACCAGCAGCGGGGGTGACATCACTTCCTGTCTCTCCTTGTGTGCAGCCTGTTGCAGAGGAGGAAGGAACCTCATCTGTCTGTGCAGTTACCTTCATCTACAGACCCCCCCAGGCCCCAGATCTCCCCCTGCCCCACGTCGGCCCCCCCAGGTGGGGGAGGGAGCCTGGACACGTCTGCACAGTTCTCTGCTCAGGTAGGAGATTGTCAGCACCTTCAGCTGTGTTTGTAGAAATAGACTGAATAATCCTGGAGGGAATCTCTTCAGGAGCCGAGCTGAGCTGGCATGCCTGCCAAGTGTCACGCATCAGGCGTGACACTTTCGCATTTCAGTGCGGTGTTCCGCATCACCGCACTGAAATGTATTGTCACGCATTTTAATGCCACTCTGCTGTTGCAAGCTCCAGCGCTGAAACGGCTGTTAGCACGCGTGCCCGGCGCCTGTGACACACTTGCGCCAGCTCTGCTCTCCCCGTAGACTTCTTGCAGGCCCTGGGCGCTCGCGTTGCAGCGTTCTAGTGGCTGTGGCGCCGCGGGGAATGTCATGTGACCTCACCTCCTGGCTGGTCCTGGAAGTGAGGTCAGACCGGAACTCAGGAAGCGAGAATTAGTGGAGGCGTGTTGAGTGCCGGCAGGAAATCATTGCGAATATGGATTTCAGCCGGGCCCGGCTTGGAGGGGTCAGTGCTGGCATACTTTGTTTTGCAGTTACAGACATCCCAGATAAGAACTTTGAATCAATCAAGCCCCAACCGGGATCGCCGCATGGCCTTTCCTCATGAGAATCACGTCATGCTCTTCAATGTTAAAAAGAACAGCACACTGATCATAATCTGAACGGGGTACTGGCGGCGGACCCCACACAGATCTGGAGGTGCCATGTCTTCTGTTTTAAATGCTAGCAAGGCACCACATGTGGGCAAATGAATTGTAGTGCAGGGCCTCCTCGCCCTTCGCACCTTCGCACCACGCAGACAGTGTAGATGAGGATCGATTTGGACCCGACAGCGTTGTTCACGGCTGACTGCCGTTTTGGTGAGCTGGTCAGCATTGCCATGCTCTCCAGCGCAGCGGTATGGACTCCGTGACTGAGTTACCATGTCACAGACCGGGCTGGCTGAGCCCACGAGCGTTGGCGACAGAGGTGAGGTGCATACCGACCTGTCCCGGTGTAATATAATTTTGTTTTTTTATTATTTTAAAAAGCGAACCTTGTTTCATTTCATCATTCAGCGACAGTACATGTATTGTAATATATATAGAATAATTACTCTGACAATTTATAAACGTGATAGCTGTACCCATTGTTTGCAAAGTTAAACAAACAGCACTGAACGTGGCTGGTTGTTCTCTGCTAAACTAGGGCCGCAGGCAGGCTACTCAGGCGCCTGACAGGGCAGCCAGGGTGGGGGGGGGGCGTCGGGGCTCAGTGACGGGCGAGCCACAGCTCTGATAAACATTTTTGAGAGGTAATTCATAGAGATGAGTGCTTATATGTCATCACAGCTTATCTGAACGGCTGATTATCTTTAACTCAATCGCGGGTTCAAGCCGAGGGAAGGGAGGAAACGAGTAGTGACAGCAGTAGGAGTGGAGGCACTCCAAGTGACTAGGGTAACCACCTGCTGGGGAGGCACCTTCTCTATAGTGACTACAAAGATTCATGAGTTCAGTATTCAGGACCAAAGGTCAGCTATACAGGTACATCTGAGGATATTGTTCAGTAATATAAAAGTTTATATTTTTTTGGTTTCTATAATAGCATGCAAACATTCTCATTTAGCTGGACTTTATTAAGGAGTAAAAAAAAAGTGAACACTAAGCAGTATTGGACAGTTTCAAGCATGCTACCAAAAATATTTCAAACGTATTATGGTGGAAAATGTTGTATTTTTCTCAAGTACTAAGGAGTTTTGTGCACCAACAGTGGCTTACCAGTTGTTTCACGATAACCCACTCACGATTATAGTGCCTTCAAATTGAATCTGGTCATTATTTCAAAATTTCACGATGGGACACAGGGTTGAGCACTAGTAAGATACTGTTACGAGGTGCCAGCCTGTGACTGAAAGCACAGTGAATGTGAAAGTCATTATTTTAAAACTTTATTACACAGCATATGACAGGCTGCCGAAAAATGTGCAAACAGATTTACTCTTTTATGTTAATAAGATTAGGGACACTACATTTTTGGGGTTTTTCCAACAGTATCAATATGCTTTTTCAGCTTTTTATTGCTCAAAATATGTAATTTCAGATTTTATCCCTTTGATAGGATGTCATTGCTTTCTTTTACCTGCGAAAAAGTGTCAAAGCATTAGGCAGTTTAATTTCACTCATAAGTACACAGAAACCATAAAAATGTTTCTTATCAGTATACTGAAAACTTGGCAGCTATGTTTGACCGAAGTTTCCAAACTGTTTATAGAAAATCATATATTGTCTTCTACTGTTTTGAAGGGGCTCAGTACTTCGGTGACCAAACCGTGTCATAAATTAAAGCATACTTTCTTTGAATATCTGCAAAACAAGTATAATATAATGTCCAACTGTTTCTAAAACCTTGTTTTACTGCAATTTGTATCTGCACTACCACGTGTATGTATACAGCAGAACACCACCAGGTTTTGTGCTGGCGCTTTCCGCATTATTTTGTAACTTATTGCATCGGCAAACGATTATGCCTTGCTATACTATAAAATGTGCTTTTTAGGCTAGCGCAGGGTCATGAATGAACAGCTCAATGAGATAATCTTCTGAGCAGCTGCAGTGCCTACCTGTTACTGAGAACTGCAGTCACGCAGTCTATCTCCACTTAGTGCCCATCCATTTCTGGTGCTTTGCAGCAGTTTTAAGATCTTCTTAGAGTTTCTCGTGGCTCAAATGGGTGTACTTTCTGATATTTATGTTTCCCCCATCTTCAATGCTTGTTTTGGATGGCAAGAAAGTGTCACTCATAGTTGTTGAAATGTCACTCATAATTACTCTGAAATTATGAAAATGTCACACATAGCAATCTGAAACCTTGGCAGCTATGAGCTGGGCTCTTCTATCCAGGGGCCCCTGGGGCTGAGCTGGGCCCTTCTATCCGGGGCCCCTGGGGCTGAGCTGGGCTCTTCTATCCGGGGGCCTCTGGGGCTGATCCCGGCCCTTCTATCTGGGGGCCCTTGGGCTGAGCTGGACTCTTTTATCAGGGGACCCCGGGGCTGAGATGGGCTCTTATATCCGGGGCCCCTGGGGTTGAGCTGGGCTCCTCTATCTGGGGGCCTCTGGGGCTGTGCTGGGCTCTTCTATCCGGGGCCCCTGGGGCTGAGCTGGGCTCTTCTATCCGGGGGGGTCCCTGGTGCTGAGCTTGGCTTTTCTAAACGGGGCCCCTGGGGCTGAGCTGGGCTCTTCTATCCGGGGGGGGGCCTTGGGGCTGAGTTGGGCTCTTCTATCCGGGGGGCACTTGGGGCTGAGTTTGGCTCTTCTATTTGGGGGCCCTGGGGCCTGAGCTGTGCTCTTCTATCTGGGGGCCCCTGGGGCTGAGCTGGGCTCTACTATCCGGGGCCCCTGGGGCTGAGCTGGGCTCTTCTATCTGGGGGCCCTGGGGCTGAGCTGGGCTCTTCTATCCGGGGGCCCCTGGGGCTGAGCTGGGCTCTTCTATCCGGGGGGCCTTGGGGCTGAGTTGGGCTCTTCTATCCGGGGGGCCCTTGGGGCTGAGTTGGGCTCTTCTATCCGGGGGGCCCTTGGGGCTGAGTTGGGCTCTTCTATTTGGGGGCCCTGGGCCTGAGCTGTGCTCTTCTATCTGGGGGCCCCTGGGGCTGAGCTGGGCTCTACTATCCGGGGCCCCTGGGGCTAAGCTGGGCTCTTCTATCTGGGGTGCTGGGGCTGAGCTGGGCTCTTTTATCCGGGGGCCCCTGGGGCTGAGCTGGGCTCTTCTATCCCAGGGCCCCTGGGGCCTGACCTGGGCTCTTTTATCCAGGGGCCCCTGTGGCTCTTTTATCCAGGGGCCCCTGTGGGCTGAGCTGGGCTCTTCTATTCGGGATCTGTGCGCTGCATCTTAGTGTACTATGAGGAATCTATGCAGTGGAGCTGCCCGTGCAGGTAAGGGTGGTGGGGCGGGGCGGGGTGAGGAGGGAGTCAACAGCCGACGATGAAGGAAAATTAAAATTAAAAAAAAGAAAACCGCTTACCTTATGCTTGCTTATTTTTAATGGGTTTCCTTTTTGAATCTCTGGTACCTTTCAAATGCCTTTGTGCCAAATTGACATTGTACCCTTGCACGGAAGGATGAATCTGACACTATCAGTGTGAGAATGGATGGATCAGCCTTCTGTCATGTGAGCAGCAAGGCGTGAATATATGCGAGCTGTGTAGTGCGGTCACCAAAGTTTTTAATGTGAGTCTATAGTGGTTTGAATTTGGCGTTTTCACAATTTCCCTGCATGCAGCACATGTCACAGAGTATTTCTGTGTCATAACAACCACAGGACATTCAGAGCCATCTGTATAGAAGACTCTCTTAAATTCCTCCGTGGGTAGGATATTAGGAGTTTGTGGTATATTTTGTGTATAGTGCAGAAATTCTTAAATGCCGAGAGTCAGATCATACTCAAATGTTACATCAACTCCTCTTAAAGATGCAGGCCATTGCGTCATTATCTGTTGTGGCCAGTAATGTCACTATACACTCCGCCCTGGTCAGGTGTCGTTCCGCGCCATCATCTGTTGTGGCCAGTATTATTACTATACACTCCGCACTGGTCAGGTGTCGTTCCGCATCATCATCTGTTGTGGCCACTATTGCCACTATACATTCCGCCCTGGCCAGGTGTTGTTCCGCGTCATCCTCTGTTGTGACCAGTATTTTCACTATACTCTCCGCCCTGGTCGGGTGTCGTTCCACGTCATCATGTGTTGCTGCCAGTATTATTACTATACACTCCGCCCTGGTTGGGTGTCGTTCTGCGTCATCATTTGTTGCTGCCGGTATTGTCACTGTACACTCCGCCCTGGTAGGGTGTTGTTCCGCGTCATCATCTGTTGTGTAAATGTCAATGTAAGATGGCGCCTCTGGATCTTTCTGTAAGAGCTCCATAATTGATGCTGCAAATAAACCAGGACTATTCTTAAAGCCACTGGCAATCATGTATAACCGAACTAAGAGCTTAGACACTCCTTCTCAGGCGCTATATTTTGTCTGAAAAGTCCATTGTACAGCTTATGAGAGTGTGTGTAACTTTAATCTAAAACTATTCTGTATGTTCCATCAGGTTTTAAAACTGGAAAAAGAGGATTATTCAATGTACAACTACAAGGCAATATAATGGCGTGATCTTCAGCTGACCACGGATAGCTTTAATGTTGTGTTTGCTTCAGGCTTCGGAGGATATTGAGCCTGTGTTTGGGGCTCAGCAATGACCTGTAGAATAGATTCTTTATCCCACCCTTCTTGGATTCCATACAGCGCTGGAGCCTACTTTAAAGCCCACTCACAAGCATTCTTTTCCCTCAGGTCCCCGAATTTGTATTCTAATAGCATTACTTCTCATTCTTTTTGGGCCAAGAGGAGTGGAGGGACCGAATCAGAACAAGACACTGAGGTTAGTGTAAAGAAGGAAGAGAAAGGTCGAACTCTATTACTCATATCAAAAAAAAAAAAAGGAACTTGATTAACTAAAGAAAATGCCATGCTAACTACGGATACTTCTGCAGAACAGGACTTGGGTGATGGCGCTGGTGGACAGCCCAGCTGAAGTGAAGATACGGTCCGTCAAATTGTATCCACCTTGGCTGGACTTCTGAGTTGATGGAAATTCAGTCCTTCTATTTTTGTTAGTCTTTTTCGTCTTTTTATAGGGTGCAGCCTTCTACTCATTTGTTCTTGCCTTAGTACATCGGGTAGTACTGCCCATGACAACGCGCCATGCGTAGTACGGTTGATACTTGATCTCATTCCTAAATCTAGGGAGGGTGCAGCCTAGTACTCATTTGTTCTTGCCTTAGTACATCGGGTAGTACCGCCCATGACGGCGTGCCATGGGTAGTACGGTTGATACTTCATCTCATTCCTAGATCTAGGGAGGGTGCAGCCTTGTACTCATTTGTTCTTGCCTTAGTACATCGGGTGTACCACCAATGACGGCGTGCCATGAGCAGTACGATTGATACTTCATCTCATTCTAGATCGAGGGAGGGTGCAGCCTTGTACTCATTTGTTCTTGCCTTAGTACATCGGGTAGTACCGCCCATGATGGTGTGCCATGGGTAGTAAGGTTGATACTTCATCTCTTCCTAGATCTAGGGCTGGTGCAGACTTGTACTCATTTGTTCTTGCCTTAGTACATCGGGTGTACCACCAATGACGGCGTGCCATGAGCAGTACGATTGATACTTCATCTCATTCTAGATCGAGGGAGGGTGCAGCCTTGTACTCATTTGTTCTTGCCTTAGTACATCGGGTAGTACCGCCCATGATGGTGTGCCATGGGTAGTAAGGTTGATACTTCATCTCTTCCTAGATCTAGGGCTGGTGCAGACTTGTACTCAATTGTTCTTGCCTTAGTACATCGGGTAGTACCGCCCATGAAGGGGACGTCTCATCGCCACAATGCTGCTCCTCTGGTTGGTGTTGCAAGCATTCCAGAAGTCAGTTTTGTTGCTTTTTACGGGCACTTTGCTCATAGTGGCGCTTATAGTCTGTGGATTGCTTGTATGGAACCCTGAGTCTGTGGTACAGGTCCCGCTCGACCCGCTCTGCCTTCTTTGTTCTGCAATACATACTGTCTGAGCCACCTATACAGGATACTGTGTGTATCGAGCCAGTACGGTATCAGATGCCCCCCGCTTCAGGGAACTCAGTCGGGCATTCTGAGGTATGTGGGGGCTAAGTGACCAACAAACCAATCTTATGAATTGGAAGGGTGAAAGGGTCCGCCGAGTTTTGATATGCGTGGGGCTGAGTAGGAACGGCTGCATCTTTGTAGGAGTGGAAAGCGTAGTACCGGCATCTATAGGATCAAAGTTCACCCATGAATAAAGCATTTCAAAGGCATACACTGCATGTGCCTGTACAACAAATGTTACTGCCCCCCTGTGCTCAGGGTTGCCTATGTCTTCACAATGTTGTGTAACTTCTGCCCTGTGATTGACTCCTATCAAACCAGGAGCTCCATGTTTAACCCCTTGGCTGCGGGGTGTTTTACCCCGCTGTGCGGGTGCGAGGGGGGCCGCGAGTGGCGCCGCTGTGCTGTTGACGAGCTGAGCTCGTCATGAGGCACAGCGGAGTTGCCCTCGTGACACACCACACTCATTTTTAGAACGTTCAGCACAGCAGGGAAATTATCCCCGAGCTCAGCTCGTCATGAAGGTAGCTCAACCGTCCCTCATGACGAGCTGAGCTCGTCACTAGCACACAGGGGGTTAAAGAACCATTTCAACTAATGAAAGATCCAATGTGCAAATACCACAGATTTGTTTGGATTAGTAGTTTTGTGCTGAAAAATTCCCCTAGTGGTCCGCTCTGGAAAAGAAATCTACCTGAAATGTCTGTTGACTGCTCACTTTGACCCCTTAAATGCTGGCCCTTCTCTCTCCCCTCCCCCACTTGCTGAGCACTTTTTTGCTTTTTGGGGTAGCTCGTGCTTAGGGTCCATAAGTTATTTCCACAAAAGGTAACTAAAGCAAATTTGTGCCTTCTTTTTTCTAACACCCTGGGGATTTTAAAAGTACCCAGAATTTGTGGATTCCCTTGCCTGTGACCGAGAAAATAGGCAAAATATAGCCACATTTATAGTTTTTTTTTAAATCTTGAAAAAAAAGCTCTGGATAAAAATTTCTATTTTATTTCCTAAAAATGTCATCAACAAACATTTACTGTGCTAAGGTCACTATCCTGCCAACTATTATGGACAAAAATTAATTTTTACCACAGTATCAGTCTATATGTCCTATTTTCTTGTTCTCACAGCCCACAGTTTTTGGTGGAAACCAGTGTGATACCCATGGGTGATCCGGGGAGGCTGCAGATTTCTGAAAGTTAGACAAAATTCGGAATTCAGAAAGGGTCATATGTGTAAATCCCTCAAGGTTTTCCCAAAGATGCTAACAGTTGAAATAAAGAAGTATTGAAAATGAGTGTAAAAAAATGTTACAACATTTTCATCTGTGAATTTCTGTCACAATGGCCAATTTACAAAAGTGTTATTTGTACATCTCTGAATTTGAGGGTGCCCATACGAGTATATGATTAGAAGGTATTTTTCAAAATGTCTTCCTTCTTACACACTGGCTGAGTTTTGGAAGGTACAAAATGTAGTGAAATTCAATTGTTAATAACAAATTTTTGACTATTCTATTCTCCCACATGTCTTCCCAAAACACAATGGATACATCACATTTTTTCATTCAAACTCACCCTTTTTTTGCAATGTGCCTAGCTGTGGATTTTGAACCCCAGCTCAGCTAGCACCCAGGCAAACTTAGGAAATGAGCCCCTTTTTGAAAACTAGACATTCAGGGGTACCCAGGATGGGGTGATTTGCATGGATCTCACCTGGTTGTTTTACCCAGAATCCCTTACAAACTTCAAATGTTAACTAACAAAACACGTAATCCTCACATTTCTGTGATGGAAAGTTCTGCAGTCTGTGGGGAGCCACACACCTCCTTCTATCCAGCATTCCTCCAAGGCTCCTGATAAAAATGGTACCTCGGTTGTGTGGGTGGGGCTAGTGCCCACAACGGGAAATGGCACAAAACCGAACATGAATACATTACATTTCTTCAATCAAAACAGACCCCTTTTGCTGTAAAGTGGGTAGCTGTAGGTTTTTGGGCCTAGCTCAGCATGTACCTAGGGAAAACCTAGATACCCAGGGGTATCCAGGGTGGGATGACTTGGTCAATTGGAGTCCCCTCACATGGGCTCCCATTAACCTCGGTTTGATCCGTTTCTGCCTTGGGCACTAGGCCGAGCCACGCAGGAGACACACCGCTTTATCAGCACAAGTAGGGTAACGCTGGGTGCTAGGAATTTTGTGGATTCCTCCAGATTCCAGATGCTTCCATCAGAGAAATGTAATGAAAATGCGTAATTTCAGGCAAAGTATGAGGTTTGCAGGGCATTTTGGGTAAGTAAACCTTATAGGATCCATGCAAGATACACCGCCCTGGAATTCCCTTGCTGTCTAGTTTTCAAATATTTCTTTGGTATGTTGGTTTCATGGATGGCACCACAGCTGGGCCTCAAATACCACAGCTAACCCTATTGCTTATCTATCAACGTAGCGCTTTAGCGCATTTTGTGTCATGGTTTCTTGACCCACCTAGACAAGTGGGATACCGTTCTTATCGGGGGACATGTGGGAACTCATGGTGGTTGGAAATTTGTGGTTTCCCGTGGACTTTTCCAGGCGCCTGCCTACCCATCCCAAAAAGTGCAGCCGTTCACCATTGTAAGTGGGATAATATTGGGAGTTAGCCACACTCTTCTGGCCCACATGTAAAAACAACACCGGAAAGGATCAGATGTCCTCCCGCTTGCCATTGGGATGGGACGCTTCAGTCCGAAGTGGAGCAGAAAGACTGTTGAGCCTTTAGGGGTGAAGGTGTGGCCTGATGTTAGGATGGGCCAGTCCCAGGCCATTATTTTCTTAAAAATATATATTCCTGTCATACATTGGGCTTTCTACGCCCGAGGCAAATTGGGGAAAAACTGTCTGCCCCTAGTTGGGGGGAAGGCAGAAAGGCTTGTGTGTGCCATTTGGGGTGGGGTTGTGGCTAATGCCAGTGTGCAAGACCTGCAACACGTTCTTTTATCCTAAAGGGAAAATCCCAGGCATCAGATGGACTTTCTACCTCTATATATCCACATATCTGGGGAACCTTCTCAATTGGTACACACCTCGTATCTGCCCCATGGGAGCAGAAAGACACTATTGCCCCATATGGGGCAGGGTATGGCTCCATGCAAGGGTAGGCCGTCCCCTTCCTTTTGTTTGTTGTGACTATGTTTTGAATTGCCTGGTGTTTCGTGGACCTTCTGCCCCTGGGGGCAGATAATTGGGGGTGAATACCCCTATCATCCCACCATGGGGGAGCAGAAAGTAATTTGGGCTGTGAGATGGCAGAGAGCAGAGGCTCAAGCCTCGGGGTGGCAGAAAGCCCACATGGTATGGAATGGGTGGTAATCACCTTCATCAGACCCCCCAGGCAGCGCAAAATAACTTGCAGCTTTTTTTGGGGCAGGGCATGGCCATGCCCATGGGGGGCTTCCACCACCCCTGAACATTTGTTTTTTTCCAAAACGTTTCCTGTTCTCTTCTGCCCCCCTCCTCAGGGGTAGTTTGGGTGTATTCACCCAATTTCTCCCCCCAGACGGTGCAGAAAAACTCATGCTGTATTTTTTTGGGTGATGGCATGGCCATTCTCATTGTGGGCAGCCCCCACCCCTTACAGACACAGACCGCAGGACATATTCGTTTACCCACAGTACTTGGGTGAGGGCGTTCAGGATTGATGTTGAATGATACTGTATAAAGGGGAGAAGCTTAGAATACTGGCAGCTGGTACCCGGCAGGGATGCCCGCTCTCGCCGTACTTATTCGCTCTCGCGATGGAACCTCTTGCGGCATGGGTGCAAATAGATGCGCAGATGAAGGGGTTCGAATGGGAGGCAGGGCCGTCAGCCCGAATCAAGCTTTACGCGGACAACGTGCTGTTCTTTCTTACAGATCTCAATAGGTCAGGCCCAAGAGTTCTTGACATTATGAGAGTTTTTGGCGAGGTTTCAGGGCTTAATCTCAACGTAAAGAAGTCTGTCTTGTGGACCCTAGGCAGCGGTGTGTGACTCTTGGTACTTGGGCATCCGCCCTACAGAAGGCGACAGGAGGTTTTAAATATCTTGGGGTATTTATGACAGACATCCCTGGAGTCTCGTGGGAGCGCAATATTGTTCCGGTCTGGGACAGAGTCAGGTCGGACATGAAAACATGGTCCCGTATGCCCTTGAACCTATATGGCCGTGATGTGTTCAGACCTCAGCAAGGCCCAAAGGTACCGAAAGGGTTCGCCCTTCTGTGTACAAAGTCCTTAGACTTACAAATGAAGTTGGCAAGGAAACTGGAAATACAAAAGCATAGTTTAATAAACCTTTAAAGGTGGTGATACAACCTCCACAACACTTCTACAGCATTGTACAGAGTAGCACACTGAATACAAGCACATGGCCCCTTTTATACACAGTGGAAGGGGTTCAGTTTACAGTTTAGACAGAGGTTACAACCACGTAAGGACATTTCTAAACATATCAGTGGGTGGAGCTAACAGTATTTCTAGAACATGGGAGGGCTATGCTAATAAGGAACAGCTGTTACTTCTGCTGAGCACGCGCTACACTCTCAAGAAGGACTAAAAATAACTGTTGCTAGGTAGAATCCACAGTGTAACTGGCAGAGAGGTAGGACAATCAGAACATTGAGCACATAGCAATGCAGGACATGAAAAATGGCAGACTCGAAATACAAAATGGAATCCGTATACTAGATATTTGGACTAATGCTTTATGGCTTCAGCTAATGCTTAATAATACCGCTGTTTTATTTGCAATAGACGACCCTTTTAGCATTAGCTGAAGCCATTCCATTTCATAGGGTAGTCATCATACTCATCTTGAATGTCAATGCTCATAATGTTAGAAATTTCCTTAGTTAAACTTTTTTGATAAGCAGCTTCGGAAACAGCTGTCTTATTGGGTATACAAGAGGTAATACAAAGAGAACATATCATAGGACCACATTGAAGACACATACAGCAAGTGAAGAGAATTGCTACTATTATACAAAGGCCAGTGAGAATCTTCCAACCCCATGTAGTAAATAAGGTCCAAAACCAACTAGAGAAGGTCCATGTACCATTATCTACATGTATGTCGGCAGCTATTTTATGCAGTTTATTTATGGCATTATAAACAGAAGGCGAGTGGTCTGGGATGAAGACACAACAGCTACTTCCAATAATTCTACAAGCTCCTCCCTTTTCTGCTAATATGACATCTAACACCATTCTGTTCTGCAGTGCAACAATTCTAGTAATTTGCAACTCTTCAGTTACGTTTCCTAGTGCTGCAGCAGTTTGGTTGGTCACTGCCTCTACAACTCTAGTTAATCTTCTTATCTTTCTACTGTTTAGGGCAGCTCCAACAAAGAAGAATAAACCTAGGTTAAAATCTACATATTGCTGCAAACTAGTGTCGGTCTGGTCCACATCATCGATAGATAAAGTACGTTTGTATCTATTCACAGTGGCATTATTCAACAATCTCAAGTCTTTATGATATGTGGCAGGTGCTAAAAACACTGGTGGTAATAAAAACGATACATAACATACTCCTGACCAGCCAGCTGGTAATCGATAATATCCTCTATTACCGCATACAAAATATGTATTATGGGATTCTAAAAATGTGATATTATTCAGGCCATCTATATTTAAGACTTTAATACAATCACTAACACCTACAGGGATGTACCCAACACTTTGCACACATAAGTCCGCTTGTGCTTGTGCAACTGAGATCTCAAATTTTTCACTTTCGATAGTGTCTCTAGTGTTCGTAAAAATGTAGGGAGTAGACTCATTGTCTGGTCGATATTCTTCCCACTCCCATATGGTTCCATTGGCTTGTGGATATCCTTCTTTATTCTGGTGACATTCTTTGTTTAGTCTAAAAAGTAACCTTCCAACAGCAGGCTTTCTTGTGGCAAATAGAAGAGTATACCAGGCACGACAAGAACCATTATGAGAGAAAGGGAGAGGTATGAACGGTGTTCCCCCCTTCTTCTGGTGCGCTGGCATCATACCACATATCCAGCAATTTGTTTCATTTGTAGCAGTGTGGGTATGATGTAGCATTTGAATGAAGGTGTTATTTACAAAGGACAAGCGGTGTTTTGATTCCTGATAGGGGAGCGTATAAAAGAAATGCTCCTCTGGCACTGGTGTAGAAACCACATATAGATCACGGGCAGGAATTACATCCTCAACAAACCACGTGATAATAGCAACAACTGCCACAATAGCAATGAATCCAAAAGCGCAGATCACTTTCTTTCTCTCCATGTTGAACAAATGTCTCGCAAATCTTCCTGAAACTAAAAAAAGGTTGTCAGAACTCTTCCCCCAAGGCGGCCGTTGTTTTCTTCACCAGCGGGCCAGGACGGGTGTCACTACTCTAATGCAAGGTCGATCCCCCCCCCCTTGCCTCATCGGCTCTCCGTTGCACCAACCGAGGGGCCGTTCTGACAACAGTCTAAACAGCAGCAAACTTCTTCCTGGGTCGAAGGTTGTATTTTCTTACTCCAGAAGTCGTCGGGTTCGGGAAGAACTCCTCTTGCTCATCAGGTACCACAGCAGGGCCTTTCTCTGTAGTCAGGATTTCTCGATGGTCAGTCAACACGGCAGGCTCCACCAATCCGGGTTGCACTCTGCGACAGTGAAGAGAGTGAATCCAGTTTTTCCTGTTGGTCACTCGGACAGCCGTTCTTGTTGCGAGCAGAACTTGCTCGGGACCGCACCATCGGGGCTCCAGGCCACTCGTCCTCTCGAACGCCTTGAAGAGGACGAAGTCACCGGGTCGGAGACTATGACCCTCGCCTGTGGACCGGTCAGGGAGTGCTTCTCGAACCTGTTGATGAATAGAAACCAAGTTATCAGTTAATTGTGCCAGATAGTCATTCATCAATACACAAGGTACATCATATACGGAACTTGGTTTGGGCACTCCCCAAATATTCATGGGACGACCAAACACCACTTCATACGGTGTAAGGCCGGTCCGGGAGTGTGGTACTGATCTTATTGACAACAATGCCAAAGGCAAAGCGTCTGGCCAAGTCAGAGAAGTGGAAGCCTGGATCTTTGCTAGTTTAAGCTTCAGTGTTCCATTGTACCGTTCCACCAAGCCAGCCGACTGTGGATGGAACACTGCATGGAACTTCTGCTTTATCCCCAGACCTTTCAGAACATACTTGATAACGTCTGCTATAAAATGAGGCCCGTTATCACTCCATAGCAGTCTACAAACACCATACCTAGGGAAGAACTCCTTCAGTAGCACCTTAGCTGTAGTCATTGCAGTATTGTCCTTAGTAGGGTAGGCTTCAATCCATTTACTGAAAGCACACACCACCACCAAGACATACTTTAAATTATTACAGCGTTCGAGTTGGATATAGTCCATTTGCAGGACTTCAAAAGGTGCAGTAGGTATTTCAAATCCTCCTGCTGGAGTCCGTGTTCCTTTCCCTGGGTTGTATTTAAGACAGATCATACAGGTCTGTACCACTCTCTTGGCCGTGCTAGCAATCTCTGGATGCTCCCAAACTTGCGCAAGCAATTTCACAATCGCTGAAGCTCCAACATGTGCTAGCCCATGTGCCATTTGAACCATAGGTTGGACAAAAGCTGTGGGCAACTTCCACCTATCCATTTGTTTGTTGCGCCAACAACCTTCATCATCCAGTTCTCCATTTTCAGACCATTGCTCTCGTTCTTTATCGGAAGCAACTCTCTGTATTTCCATCACTTCTTTCCTAGCATCATGCCATCGTTCTGCTTGTGACTTCACAACATACATTGAAGTGGAGTCAGGTCTCATTGCAGTTTCTCGTGCTACTTGATCAACAAAAGCATTTCCTTGCCCTACTTTGTCGGTAACCTTCTTATGTGCACTGCATTTCACTATAGCTATCTTTTTAGGAAATGTCAAAGCAGTCAAAAGATTGTGCACCAATTCTCCATACATAATTTGTGCTCCGTGTGACGTCAGAAAACCTCTTTCTTTACAGAGCAGGCCAAAGTCGTGCGCTACTCCGAAAGCATAGCGGCTATCTGTATAAATATTCACACACAACTCTGTACTAAGCTCACATGCTCGTGTCAATGCTATCAGCTCCGCTGCCTGGGCTGATTTCTGTGGTATGCGTGCTGTTTCCACGATAGTATACAAAGTAGTGATGGCATATGCTGCCGAAGTCGTACCATCCGGTAGCTTCAGGCAGGAGCCATCCACCCATAATTCTCCATCTACATCTGAGAAAGGCGTATCCTGGAGATCGATACGACCCTTTGTCTGTTCCTCAGTCACAAAAATACAATCATGTGCTTCCTGTGCCTCAGGCTGAGTCGTCGGGAATGGTAACAATGTTGCTGGATTTAACGTAGCACATCTCCTCAATGTGATTTGGGGAGCCAGCAACGTTAGTTCATATCCGGTCAGACGGGCACTTGTTAAATGCTGCGTCTTTGTTTGATTCAAAAGGGCGTCAACAGCATGGGCAACCAACACTAACAGCTTGTGAGATAACACTATTCCCTCACTCTGACGTATTGACACAGCTGTCGCTGCGACCGAACGAAAACACCCCGGCAATGCCCGAGCAACAGGATCGAGCAATGCCGAGAAGTATGCACACGGACGCTGCCTGTCCCCGTGCATCTGTACTAACACAGATGACGCACATCCATCTCTCTCGTGTACATATAATGTGAAAATTTTCGTGTAATCAGGAGTGCCCAACACTGGTGCTGAACAAAGGGCCTGACGTAACTGTTGGAAAGCATTTTCACATTCATCTGTCCAAGGAAGGGGAATTGGAGTATATTTTGTCAACAGCGCTAACAGTGGTTTGACTATGTGTGAAAACCCCAGTATCCACTGCCTACAAAAGGACGTAAGACCCAAAAATGCTCGAACATCTTTCTGTGTAGAAGATGTTGGTGTGTCCAGGATGGCTTGGATACGATCTGATGTAAGTGCACGCCCCTCCTTAGACAAAAGGTGGCCTAGGTAGGTCACCTTAGGTCTACAGAATTGCAATTTCTTCTTAGATACCTTATGATTGTGGGAAGCCAAAAAGGAAAGCAAGGACAACGTACAAGTCTCACATTGCTCAGGGGTGTCAGCAGCCAACAAAATATCATCGACATATTGAATAAGCACTACCCCCTCAAGCAAGACAAAGGAATCCAACTGTCTTTTCAATGCCTGACTGTAGATACTAGGGCTCTCAGTATAGCCCTGTGGAATTCTACAAAATCTATACGATCGATTATTCAAAGTGAAGCCGAAAACATAACGGCTATCAGGGTGAATAGGGATCGAAAAGAAGGCGTTCTTCAGGTCGACAACCGAGAACGTTGTCGCTGTTGGTGGGACCAAAGTAAGGAGTGTCGTAATGTCAGAAACAACAGGATATTGGGGCACCACTATCTTGTTCACCTCCCTCAAATCAATAATGAATCGATATACCCTAGTATCAGTGTCTTTCTTCAAGATTGGTAGAATAGGACTGTTACAAACATTGTATGGGACTTCTTCCACCACCCCCACTTGGATGAGATCCTGCACAATCTGTATGAGCGCCTCCTCACCCTCCTGTGAAATCCTATATTGAGGCAGGCGTGGCAACACAGCTCCCTCCTTCACACTAATGTGAACCGGAGGAATGACCATCTGTCCCACATCAGTGTCTGAAGTAGCCCACAACGTGTGAGGTAAAGAGGCTAATGCAGTACTTTCAGCGACCATACACACTCTCTCTTTTGCAGGGTAATTGTCATTTAAAATCACGCGTACTCCTTCAGGGGAGCAGCGGATTGTGGCTCGAAAATGTTTCAACATATCTAGACCCACAATGTTGTCAGGCGTATTTGAGGAAAGCAAGAATGGACATGGTGCTGTAAATTTATCAACATGAAATGCAAGGGGTTGGGATAATGGGCTAAGAGAAGGTGTTCCATCGAACCCTACAGATGTAATCGTTAAGCCAGACAGGGGAGACCTCGGAACCAATTGTTTAGACAAAGCGCTACGAGTAGCCCCTGTATCAACCAGAAACTGATCAGTAGAACCCAAAACATGTGCTGTAACATAAGGACCCCTCTGATCTACTGGCACTTCAACTGATTCCACACCCCATCCTACGCAATCCTATGCATATTGGGAATCATGACTTTCGGGGTGCACATAGTCAGACATCTGGTACTGATTTCGTCTATCAAAAGTATTAGACCCTCCTTGTTGTTGCTCCTTGGATTCAAATCTAGCCCTGTCATTTAGGTTACCTCGTGCTCCAGAGAAACCCCCACGATTTCTCCCAAAACCTCTACCCCGTCCCATAGCCCTGTGTTCTCGCGCTAAAGGACACTCATTGGCCCAGTGGCCTTGTTGCTTACAATATGCACATTGATCTTTAGCCAAATCTGTGCGGTTATATGTAGAATCATAAAAACCCCGACCCCTTCTATCATTTACTCTCTGGGGTGGTCCATACACTTGTGCTAGCATAACTTTTGTTTTCAAATCCTTAGATTTCTTATCTTCATTACTTTTTGCTTCTAATTCCTGACGCTATTAATACTGAGCCATTGTCAGGAGAGATGCCGGAGTCGAAGTCGTCCAGGAGCTTTCACTCGCTTTCAACCGAGCTGCTACTCCCGGTAATAAATTCGAGACATATTTATCTACAAACAGATGTCGACCCGTGTCATCCGTCAGAGACTGACCACTAAAATCATGAAAAGTTTCTTCAAATCGCGTAAAGAAGTCAGAAACTGATTCATCCGTCTTTTGCTTGCAAGATGCTAACATAGTCCAGTCAATCTTTTTAGGGGGGATAATCGTCTTCAATTTAATCAAAATGGCAGCAGGGAGGCCTAGAATGAGCTGGGGTGGTTTCTGCGCAGTTTCCTAGCTCTGTCCTCCTCCTCAATGTCTTCCCATTTAGCTTTAAACGTCACTAAATCGTCAATTTTACGTACTGATCTCCACATGTCAGGGGGTAATATAAGACCAAAGAATAAATCAATGTCAGCTAATGTCATAGTACAAGAATTCAAAGCCCCCTCAACTTCCTCATAAAAGGCAGCAGGATTTTTCCGTGGGTCAGGTAACGCTTTCTTTAAGGCCATAACATCCGCTCTATTCCAAGGAGTATATACCCAATTATAGATAAAATATCCTCGGCATCAGCTGAATTTTTATCTGAACAAGTACCCGCTCCTTTAGGAGGAACATACAAAGGCGCTGCCTCTCGCATAGGTTTAACATGCACAATCTCGACCTTATCTTAAGAAGAGATAGGTGATTGTTTCCCGTCGCCACTCAAACCCGTCTCTTTGTCGTCCGCCGTCTCTTGTCGTTTTTCTTCTCATAACCGAGACGTCTCATCCCGCAATGCGAATAACCGTCGAACTGCATCAGCTGCCTGAGAAGGAGAAAAGAGACCTTTACGCAATTCTTTCTTATCTTGTACTATGTCATCAGGTTCAAGAACAGGAGAATATTTTTGAAAAGCCCCGACTACTTCATCAGAAAAGGTTTCAGGAAAATACATTTTTCCCTATCCGGCCATTGTTCAAGAGACAACAATATTTCAGCAAGAGGAGTTTTACCCTTCAGAATATGATAAGAAATTTGTCGGAGCTCCGCCATACGATCAGATGTTAACTTAGACCGTGTGTCTACCTTATCTTTAAGTGATCCAGAATCCTCATCTTCCCCTTTTGGAGCAGACGGGCCAGCATACGGAGGCGGAGAACGATCTAGTAATGAAAAGTCATCATCAGAATTATTAAGGACAGGATAAAGAGGCCGTTGAATAGGATATTGGCCAGATATCTGCAATCTACGTTCTTTTTCCCGTTTCTCTTCCGCTTCTTTTTGTTCACGTTGTCTCATTTCTTGCGCCTTCTCACGCACATTCTTCCTCTGCTCTTTCTCAATCAGCGCATGTTCACGTTTCTCACGCTCACGTACTTCTTTCACCCACATTCGCACACTCTCAAACATGTCTTGTCTCGCTCGGCGCTTACACAGGCATTGTTCCACATACTCAATTTTGCGCAAATCAAACGAACCATACAAAGGCCATCTCAACTCAAGATCCTTCTTGGTATACTTCCTCCATAATGTGCTGTACATTATCGGAGAAAGACCAAACTTGATGTACATATCCCTATTCGGCGTCCCTTCTGGGGGAGCCGGCTGCGTTTCTTCAAGACTTAACCGGTTTCCACAGCAGCACCACTTATGTAGTGCGCTAAAAGTAGGCATGCTAGAAATAGTGCGAAAAACGCAATATTATGCAGAAAAAAAAATAGCGCTTAATCGTTGCGCTGCTCACAACCATATGTTGGAGAAAAATCTCCACATTACCTACCTATATGTGTTGCAACGCATATATACCCATTTTCATAATCATAATATGATCGATCATCCAAACATCCCCATATCCATATCCATAAGCCACAGCAAGCGTATCCTAAAACTGCCTTGCTAATCACTGGCTACCATAAACACTCACAGTAATTACCATACAATGGTCCTTACCAAGCACGAGCGTCCAGATTCCACCTGCCAAGTTCCACAATTTGCTCAAACAGCTTATCCACAGCAAACCGACAGAAGAGGTCTCAGTCGAGGACCGGCGCCACCCAGATGGTCAGATCGGAAGGAAGGAAGAAATACCTCAGGATGCCAGGACAAAAAATGCAGCTGGCAGTGATCACTTCCCCGGCAGAGTTCCATTCCTTCATCACGACCAGTCCTTCGAGCCTACGAGTCGCCGATGAGCCCCACGTGACGGGCGCCAATTGATGTGTTCAGACCTCAGCAAGGCCCAAAGGTACCGAAAGGGTTCGCCCTTCTGTGTACAAAGTCCTTAGACTTACAAATGAAGTTGGCAAGGAAACTGGAAATACAAAAGCATAGTTTAATAAACCTTTAAAGGTGGTGATACAACATCCACAACACTTCTACAGCATTGTACAGAGTAGCACACTGAATACAAGCACATGGTCCCTTTTATACACAGTGGAAGGGGTTCAGTTTACAGTTTAGACAGAGGTTACAACCACGTAAGGACATTTCTAAACATATCAGTGGGTGGAGCTAACAGTATTTCTAGAACATGGGAGGGCTATGCTAATAAGGAACAGCTGTTACTTCTGCTGAGCACGCGCTACACTCTCAAGAAGGACTAATAATAACTATTGCTAGGTAGAATCCACAGTGTAACTGGCAGAGAGGTAGGACAATCAGAACATTGAGCACATAGCAATGCAGGACATGAAAAATGGCAGACTCGAAATACAAAATGGAATCCGTATACTAGATATTTGGACTAATGCTTTATGGCTTCGGCTAATGCTTAATAATACCGCTGTTTTATTTACAACAGCCGGTCGGCCATCTTTAAGATGGTCGCTCTCCCTCGTCTGCTATATCAACTGCAGAATCATCCATATCCTATCTCGCCACAATGGTTTCGCCAAGTTGACTCGGCACTGGGCCGCTTTCTCTGGGCTGGGGGGGCGGTTTGTGTGGCCCTTCGCACCTGTTTCCTCTCTACGTACTGCGGTGGCCTGGCATCTTCGGACATCCTCTCCTACTACCAAGCGTCCCATCTATTGATACTCAACGAATGGTGGTAGGGGGATCGGGGCGATCCGGCGTATGCTCTGGAGAGGTATTTAATGGAACCCGATACTTTTCACACGTTGCTGTACGGGGAAGAGGAAGAGGCTCCCGGTGGTTACGCAGGTTGTCTTCCAGGTTTGGCGTCGAGCACTTAGTCGTATGGGATGGTGGAATAGGCTGACTAGGGAGACCCCGCTGTGGCAGAACGGCCGCCTGCCGGGCTTGTCGGCCTTGCAGGGGTTTCGCGGCTGGGACTCGATAGGGATCTCGGCGCTGGGGCATGTCATGAGGGGGCACAACCCTTAAATCCTTTCAGGAACTGAGGGATGAGTACGATATGCCACGTACCCAGTTCTTCAAATACCTGCAGTTCCGCCACGCTATCTCCCCCGCCTTGGAGGGGTTAGACTCCCTGCCGGAATTTAGTCCGCTAGAAGCTAAACTGTTTATGGGAGACTTGACGGAAAAGAAAATATCCTGCATCTACCAATCACTTGTTACCCATTGTTCATCCTCCCTAGACAACCTGCGGTCCAAATGGGAGAGGGATGTCGGTGAAATTGACGAAGAAGGGTGGAGGGAGGCTCTTGCGGCTCCGAGGGAGGCAGCTGTGGCCGTACGGCTGCGCTTTATCCAATTTAAATACCTACATTGGGCTTATTACACGAGAGAGAGGCTGTGGCGGGCCGGATTGATTGCCTCCGCCAATTGTCTGAGGTGTGGCAGAGAGGTAGGCACGTTCCATCATACTGTGTGGACCTGTGGGGCAATGGAGAGATATTGGAGGCGTATATGGGACTGTTTGGATGAGGTTCTGGGTTGGCAACTCCCACGTACGTCACAGCTGGGCCTCCTGCATGTCTTGGAGCAGGTGGGCGGCAGCATATATAAAAGGCACCTGTTGCTCCTAGGCCTTACAGTGGCCAAGAGAGATGTGGCCCGCGCCTGGAAAGACCCTAGGGCTCCCCCGATTGAGGTATGGAAATGGGGCATGGATTATTGTATGGGGCTGGAACGTCCAGTGTTTGAGGCCCGTGGTTGTCCCAGAAAACACTATAAAATTTGGAAGAGGTGGGCGGAATACAGGGGGCTGTGGCTGGAGCCGCCGCCGCGGCAGGATGCAACAGTAGACCAGTTGTCCTGTGTACCGGGGTGAGGGTGAGAGTGTATTACCATCACTCTATAGACTGATTTGCTTAGATCCGGGTGACCATCGTGAACGGGGCTAGGGTGGGAGCCGGGAGGGGGCGGTTTTACGGGGTTGGTGGGGTCCGGGTAGTTTAATATCACTGTCTTATCCTGCTTATTGTACTGATTGCTATACTGTGCTTCTTGATTATATGCTCACAGCCCCTCCGGTGTTCGGAGTGCTGTGGATGTTTTGCAATCATATCTGAAATGTCAATAAAATCTAGTTCTGAAAAAAAAAGAATACTGGCAGCTGGTGAGAGCTTTGGGTTTTTGAACAGATGGTTACAATGGCCTTAATGGAATATTCCAGAATTTATTATCTTTAATAGTGATCTGACGCTTTAAGGAATTGGTACCATCCGCTTTACTATGTGTAAGGTAGGTTGATTTTGCATACTGGTGTTAAGGGGGAACTTAACCGCGTACCATCATGACGGGGTTGAGATGATGTTGCAGCTTAATACTTTAATTTAATATTCAGATCATTTAGTAAATTTCATAGCCATGCAGGAGACCATGGTAATATGGGCTGTTGTCTTGTGGACTCTTTATCCTACTTTACGTGTTTCCAAAACGCCTCCGCCCGACTGATCGTCAACGTCCCCCGCCGCATCCACATCACCCCCCACCTGAGAGATCTACACTGGCTCCCCGTCGACAAAAGGATCACCTTCAAGCTCCTCACCCATGCACACAAAGCACTCCACAACGCCGGACCAGCCTACCTGAACAGCAGACACAGCTTCTACACCCCCACCCGCCAGCTCCGCTCCGCCAGCCTCTCCCTCGCACTGTCCCCCGCATCCAACGAATGACCTCCGGCGGCAGATCCTTCTCCTACCTCGCCGCCAAGACCTGGAACACCCTCCCTACCCACATACGACAGACCCAAGAACTACTCGCCTTCAGAAGATTCCTCAAGACCTGGCTCTTCGAGCAGTAGCAGCACCCCCTTCCCTCAGCGCCTTGAGACCCTCACGGGTAAGTAGCGCGCTCTACAAGTACTCTGATTGATTGATTGATTGATTCGGTATTTATAAGTAGTCAGAAGATGGGGTATGACTATTCGAATGATAGTCCGTTTGCCAGTTCCTTTTCTCCATCACACTTGCAACATGGGGTGTTTTCACATGACTGAACCACAGGTCTCTTTCTTGTATAGGTCCTGAGCAGGGACGTGATTTGGGCCACTTATACCATCTATGGACGGGATGAATAACACCCTGTGATATGATGACTGCCACCAATCACATAATATAAATATTGTGAATACGCTACACTACATGATAAGGTGAGAACTGCCTATTAACTACAATATCTTTATATGATCTATAGTGCTATAATTCTACCCCAGTGCCTTGGACTTCCCCCTTACTCTCTTTACTACAGACAATTTAGTTGTGTGTAATGGTCTTTCTAAAAAAGTGAATTCTTCCCAATCAGGTTGCCCTCATGTTTTACTCTCTCATTGTCTACATTTGAATTTAGTTGTGAACTGTACACCATTGTATGGTGAATTAGTATGTTGTATGTAATGTTATATATTTTTAATATCCTTATATCAGTTGAAGTACCTTCTATAGAATTTTGAAGAAACATGTAACCTTCGCGTTGCTGATTGGTAAACGACCTAGAGTGTACTTAGTGTGTGGTGTATTATGTGCCAATCACTTGTGATTTAGGATGTGATCTCTATGAGATACATAGAGACCCCAAAGTGTAGTTTGTGCTTTTACATGTAAGTTTGTAATCTCATTGTATATGTTTTAATACGGGGTGATGTTTATTGTCTTTTATGGGATAGTTTCAGCCTTGATGAAGGAAAGAGAGGTGGGATGCTCACGTGCACCACTCGCGGGCTTGTTCTTTTGGTTATAGATTTGTGATTACTTGTTTTTTTTTCTCTGGCTGCAGTGTTGTCCTGTCATGTTGCAACATGGTGTCGATTTCTGTTATCTGCTCACTGCCACACACCGCTTCCTGATTGGTAGCTCTAACTCATGGCTTCTGCAGGTTACTTAAGCAATCATGATTGCTTGTTAAAATCCCGTAGCTGGGCGAACTCTTATTCAACTGAGTCGCGGCATCTATTGCCACTTTAAGAGTAGAAAGAACTCATTCGTAACTTTACATCGAACGGCACAATAGAAACTGCTATTTCACCTTTTAGTATACCTTGAACTAGAACCTGAGGATTTCAGTTTGCCTTAGAGATAATTTGTTTTACAGTGTCTGCTTGACTGGATTCTCTTTCGTTCAGAACAATCTTGCTTTCCTGTACCCACCTGAACACTGCCCCGTTGTTAAATGCTCAGGATATTTAACTGCTCTGTTGTGAAGCATGTAATGTATTTCTGAATGCGCTGCATTCTAATCATGGCTATTTCATCCTTTACTTTTTATAAATCTCCTCCAAAATGTTTGAGGAAATTAACTATATATAAGCATTATTAGCAAAGCCAATAGGTCTCGCCTTTGAGACTATCGGCTCTGTCCTTGACTTTTGTTCCTGCTGTACAGCATGGCATTGACAACTTTGGCAATGGTATGCAGCTTTACTGCATAGTAGGGTGGCTGGTGTGCAGCCTGGCTCCTATAAGACCATGATGCATCCAACATGCACTTTTAACAAAAGGCAGACTGCAAAGCATCCAGCCCGCTGTACAGCATGGCTGCAAAACCTTGCTAATAGGTCTCACCACCATCACGTATCAGCAGCACAACACACTGACTACAATCATTGGCATAGCCAATAGTTCTCGGCTTTGGGACCTTATAAGTGTTTAGCCATGCAACAGTTAATGTTGTTGCACCAACGATATTGTGCTGGATAACTAAATACTTATACGGTCCCAAAAGTGAGACCTTTTGACTATGCCAATGCTTGTTTAAGTTAGGGGCATGGTCATGCCCATCGGGAGCTTCCACCGTCCCAAATTTTCTTTCCCTCCTCCTGGTGTCCAGTGGGCTATCTGACCCCCCCCATTAGGGGAAAGATCGGGGGTAATCGCCCCATCTGCTCCCCATGGGGCAGAAATATCAAGATATTTGGGGATCGGAGGGGAGCACAATGTCGTGCTTAATGGGCCGCTCCCAATGTCCCTGGGGCCTAGTCGATGTATCCCTGCTTGGGTGTCGCTCTCCTGTGGCGATCCCAAGGAGGGGTCCACTGGTCAGAGGTATCAGTGGAAAGGGGAGCTTCTCTACTTTCCAACTACACCTCTCCTGAAGCAATCAGTGTTCAGCAGGGAGGAGGAAGAGGTGTGGTGCAGCGGCCAGGGTGCCTGACTCTGGACTGCGGGGTTCATGGTTCGATCCCTGGTGCCGGCGGCAGGTCAGCCCAGCACCATGTGACTCTGGGCAGTAGCTCGCTTAATCTTCCCGATGGCCCCAGCGCCGGGACACCACTTTGGAGGTAGCTGTGCACTTTACAAATACTGGTATTTTATTTTCATATGCACCTTCTCTCTTCCTCTCAAGCACTGATGCAGTGAAAGTAACGTGAGCCCATCGGCTTGTTTTACTTTCACTTTGCTGTAATGACGTGATTGTGATGTAAAATTCACAAACTAGCATATGAATTCTGTTGAACACCTACTTAAACTTAATATATATCTAAATCAAACCACTAATATATATATTATATGACCTATTTGTTGTAGTAGCAAACGTATGCGTTTTATGTTATGTTTCGCTGATTTATAGAGCGCACTATCATCCAGGAAGCTAGCCTGGAGCTGGGCAGGGGTGAGTCTAGTCGAGCCTGGGTCCTTGTGGGACTACTCCAAAAGCCAGGTCTTCAGCCTCTTGTGAATTCAAGAAGTGAGGAGGAGGCTCTTATGTGCAGTGACGGGTCGTTTCACGCTTTAGGAGCAATTTACGAGAAGGCTTGTCTGCTGGATCTGGTCTTTTGTATGCGTGGTATGTCTGCAAGTAGGAGTGCGGATGGACTGAGGTCTCTGGAAGGTTTGTGAAAGCAGACTCAATTGTTGAGGTTTGCTGGGCAAGTGTTGTGTAGCGCCTTGAAAGTGTGGGTGAGGAGTTTGAATCATGATAGTTTGTGAATGGTGAGTCAGTGAAGCTCCTTTAGGTGTAGGGAGTCAGTGGATCTCCTTCATGTGGTGAGTCTGTGGAGCTGCTTCAGGTGTGAGTCAGTGGAGCTCCTTCAGGTGTGGTGAGTCACTGGAGCTCCTTCATGTGTGGTGGGTCAGTGGAGCTCCTTCAGGTCTGGAGAGTCAGTGGAGCTCCTTCAGGTGTGGTGAGTCACTGGAGCTCCTTCAGGTGTGGAGAGTCAGTGGAGCTCCTTCAGGTGTGGTGAGTCAGTGGAGCTACTTCAGGTGTGGTGGGTCAGTGGAGCCCCTTCAGGTCTGGAGAGTCAGTGGAGCTGCTTCAGGTGTGAGTCAGTGGAGCTCCTTAAGGTGTGGGGAGTAAGTGGAGATCCTTCAGGTGTGGTGAGTCAGTGGAGCTCCTTCAGGTGTGGTGAGTCACTGGCTTCAGGTGTGGTGGGTCAGTGGAGCTCCTTCAGGTGTGGTGAGTCAGTGGAGCTGCTTCAGGTGTGAGTCAGTGGAGCTCCTTCAGGTGTGATGAGTCAGTGGAGATCCTTCAGGTGTGGTGAGTCAGTGGAGCTCCTTCAGGTCTGGTGAGTCAGTGGAGCTCCTTTAGGTGTGGGGAGTAAGTGGAGATCCTTCAGGTGTGGTGAGTCTGTGGAGCTCCTTCAGGTGTGGTGAGTCACTGGCTTCAGGTGTGGTGGGTCAGTGGAGCTCCTTCAGGTCTGGTGAGTCAGTGGAGCTGGTTCAGGTGTGAGTCAGTGGAGCTCCTTCAGGTGTGATGAGTCAGTGGAGCTCCTTCAGGTGTGGTGAGTCAGTGGAGCTCCTTCAGGTGTGGAGAGTCACTGGAGCTCCCTCAGGTGCGGGCAGTCACTGGAGCTCCTTCAGATGTGAGTCACTGGAGATCCTTCAGGTGTGGTCAGTCACTGGAGCTCCTTCAGATGTGAGTCACTGGAGCTCCTTTAGGTCTGGTGAGTCGGTGGATCTCCTTCAGGTGTGGTGAGTCACTGGAGCTCCTTCAGGTCTGGTGAGTCAGTGGAGCTCCTTCAGATGTGGTGAGTCAGTGCAGCTCCGTTAGGTGTGGTGAGTCAGTGGAGCTCCTTCAGGTCTGGTGAGTCAGTAGAGCTGCTTCAGGTGTGAGTCAGTGGAGCTCCTTCAGGTGTGGTGAGTCAGTGGAGCTGCTTCAGGTGTGGTGAGTCAGAGAAGCTCCTTCAGGTGTGGTGAGTCAGTGGAGCTCCATCAGATGTGAGTCAGTGGAGCTGCTTCAGGTGCGGTGAGTCAGTGGAGCTCCTTCAAATGTGAGTCAGTGGAGCTCCTTCAGGTGTGGTGAGTCAGTGGAGCTGCTTCAGGTGTGGTGAGTCAGGGCAGCTCCTTAGGTGTGGTGAGTCAGTGGAGCTCCTTCAGGTCTGGTGAGTCAGTGGAGCTGCCTCAGGTGTGAGTCAGTGGAGCTCCTTCAGGTGTGGTGAGTCAGTGGAGCTGCTTCGGGTGTGGGGAGTCAGTGGAGCTCCTTCAGATGTTGTGAGTCAATGGAGCTCCTTCAGATGTGAGTCAGTGGAGATGCTTCAGGTGTGGTGAGTAGGTGAAGCTCCTTCAGGTGTCAGTCAGTGGAGCTCCTTCAGGTGTGATGAGTCAGTGGAGCTCCTTCAGGTGTGGTGAGTCGGTGGAGCTCCTTCAGGTGTGGAGAGTCACTGGAGCTCCCTCAGGTGCGGCCAGTCACTGGAGCTCCTTCAGATGTGAGTCACTGGAGCTCCTTCAGGTGCGGTCAGTCACTGAAGCTCCTTCAGATGTGAGTCAGTGGATCTCCTTTAGGTGTGGTGAGTCACTGGAGCTGCTTCAGGTCTGGTGAGTCAGTGGAGCTCCTTCAGATGTGGTGAGTCAGTAGAGCTCCTTTAGGTGTGGGGAGTCAGTGGAGATCCTTCAGGTGTGGTGAGTCAGTGGAACTCCGTCAGATGTGAGTCAGTGGAGCTGCTTCACGTGTGGTGAGTCAGTGGAGCTCCTTCAAATGTGAGTCAGTGGAGCTTCTTCAAGTGTGGTGAGTCAGTGGAGCTCCTTCAGGTGTGGAGAGTCACTGGAGCTCCCTCAGGTGCGGCAAGTCACTGGAGCTCCTTCAGATGTGAGTCACTGGAGCTCCTTCAGGTGCGGTCAGTCACTGGAGCTCCTTCAGATGTGAGTCACTGGAGCTCCTTTAGGTCTGATGAGTCAGTGGATCTCCTTCAGGTGTGGTGAGTCACTGGAGCTCCTTCAGGTCTGGTGAGTCAGTGGAGCTCCTTCAGATGTGGTGAGTCAGTGCAGCTCCTTTAGATGTGGTGAGTCAGTGGAGCTCCTTCAGGTCTGGTGAGTCAGTAGAGCTGCTTCAGGTGTGAGTCAGTGGAGCTCCTTCAGATGTGAGTCAGTCGAGATGCTTCAGGTGTGGTGAGTCAGAGAAGCTGCTTCAGGTGTGGTGAGTCAGTGGAGCTCCATCAGATGTGAGTCAGTGGAGCTGCTTCAGGTGTGGTGAGTCAGTGGAGCTCCTTCAAATGTCAGTCAGTGGAGCTCCTTCAGGTGTAGTGAGTCAGTGGAGCTGCTTCAGGTGTGGTGAGTCAGTGCAGCTCCTTTAGGTGTGGTGAGTCAGTGGAGTTCCTTCAGGTCTGGTGAGTCAGTGGAGCTGCCTCAGATGTGAATCACTGGAGCTCCTTTAGGTCTGGTGAGTCAGTGGATCTCCTTCAGGTGTGGTGAGTCACTGGAGCTCCTTCAGGTCTGGTGAGTCAGTGGAGCTCCTTCAGATGTGGTGAGTCAGTAGAGCTCCTTTAGGTGTGGGGAGTCAGTGGAAATCCTTCAGGTGTGGTGAGTCAGTGGAGCTCCTTCAGGTGTGGTGTGTCACTGGAGTTCCTTCAGGTGTGGTGAGTCAGTGGAGCTCCTTCAGATGTGGTGAGTCAATGGAGCTCCTTCAGATGTGAGTCAGTGGAGATGCTTCAGGTGTGGTGGGTCAGTGGAGCTCCTTCAAATGTGGGTCAGTGGAGCTCCTTCAGGTGTGGTGAGTCAGTGGAGCTCCTTCAGGTGTGGTGAGTCAGTGAAGCTCCTTCAGGTGTGGTGAGTCACTGGAGCGCCTTCAGATGTGAGTCACTGGAGCTCCTTCAGGTGCGGTCAGTCACTGGAGCTCCTTCAGATGTGAGTCACTGGAGCTCCTTTAGGTCTGGTGAGTCAGTGGATCTCCTTCAGGTGTGGTGAGTCACTAGAGCTCCTTCAGGTCTGGTGAGTCAGTGGAGCTCCTTCAGATGTGGTGAGTCAGTGGAGCTCCTTCAGATGTGAGTCAGTGGAGCTCCTTCAGGTATGGTGAGTCAGTGGAGCTCCTTCAGATGTGAATCAGTGGAGCTGCTTCAGGTGTGGTGAGTCAGTGGAGCTCCTTCAGATGTGGTGAGTTAGTGGAGCTCCTTCAGATGTGAGTCAGTGGAGCTCATTTAGGTGTGGTGAGTCAGTGAAGCTCCTTCAGGTGTAGTGAGTCAGTGGAGCTCATTCAGGTGTGGTGAGTCAGTGGAGCTCCTTCAGATGTGGTGAGTCAGTGGAGTTCCTTCAGGTGTGGTGAGTCAGTGGAGCTGCTTCAGGTGTGGTGAGTCAGTGCAGCTCCTTTAGGTGTGGTGAGTCAGTGGATCACCTTCAGGTGTGGTGAAACAGTGGATCTCCTTCAGGTGTGGTGAGTCAGTGGAGCTGCTACAGGTGTGGTAAGTGAAGGCAGCTCCTTTAGGTGAGGAGAGTCAGTGGAGCTCCTTTAGGTGTGGTGTGTCAGTGTAACTGCTTCAGGTGTGGTGAGTCAGTGGCGCTGCTTCAGGTGTGGTGACTCAGTGGAGCTCCTTCAGGTGTGGTGATTCAGTGGAGCTCCTTCAGATGGGAGTCACTGGAGCTCCTTCAGGTGCGGTCAGTCACTGAAGCTCCTTCAGATGTGAGTCACTGGAGCTTCTTTAGGTCTGGTGAGTCAGTGGATCTCCTTCAGGTGTGGTGAGTCACTGGAGCTCCTTCAGGTCTGGTGAGTCAGTGGAGCTCCTTCAGATGTGGTGAGTGAGTAGAGCTCCTTCAGATGTTGTGAGTCAGTGGAGCTCCTTCAGATGTGAGTCAGTGGAGCTCCTTCAGGCATGGTGAGTCAGTGGAGCTCCTTTAGGTGTGGGGAGTCAGTGGAGATCCTTCAGGTGTGGTGAGTCACTGGAGCTCCCTCAGGTGCGGCCAGTCACTGGAGCTCCTTCAGATGTGAGTCACTGAAGCTCCTTCAGGTGCGGTCAGTCACTGGAGCTCCTTCAGATGTGAGTCACTGGAGCTCCTTTAGGTCTGGTGAGTCAGTGGATCTCCTTCAGGTGTGGTGAGTCACTGGAGCTCCTTCAGGTCTGGTGAGTCAGTGGAGCTCCTTCAGATGTGGTGAGTCAGTGCAGCTCCTTTAGGTGTGGTGAGTCAGTGGAGCTCCTTCAGGTCTGGTGAGTCATTAGAGCTGCTTCAGGTGTGAGTCAGTGGAGCTCCTTCAGGTGTGGTGAGTCAGTGGAGCTGCTTCGGGTGTGGTGAGTCAGTGGAGCTCCTTCAGATGTGGTGAGTCAATGGAGCTCCTTCAGATGTGAGTCAGTCGAGATGCTTCAGGTGTGGTGAGTCAGAGAAGCTCCTTCAGGTGTGGTGAGTCAGTGGAGCTCCATCAGATGTGAGTCAGTGGAGCTTCTTCAGGTGTGGTGAGTCAGTGGAGCGCCTTCAAATGTGAGTCAGTCGAGCTCCTTCAGGTGTGATGAGTCAGTGGAGCTGCTTCAGGTGTGGTGAGTCAGTGCAGCTCCTTTAGGTGTGGTGAGTCAGTGGAGCTCCTTCAGGTCTGGTGAGTCAGTGGAGCTGCCTCAGGTGTGAGTCAGTGGAGCTCCTTCAGGTGTGGTGAGTCAGTGGAGCTGCTTCGGGTGTGGTGAGTCAGTGGAGCTCCTTCAGATGTTGTGAGTCAATGGAGCTCCTTCAGATGTGAGTCAGTGGAGCTGCTTCACGTGTGGTGAGTCAGTATAGCTCCTTCAAATGTGAGTCAGTGGAGCTCCTTCAGGTGTGATGAGTCAGTGGAGCTCCTTCAGGTGTGGTGAGTCAGTGGAGCTCCTTCAGGTGTGGAGAGTCACTGGAGCTCCCTCAGGTGCGGCCAGTCACTGGAGCTCCTTCAGATGTGAGTCACTGGAGCTCCTTCAGGTGCAGTCAGTCACTGAAGCTCCTTCAGATGTGAGTCACTGGAGCTCCCTTAGGTCTGGTGAGTCAGTGGATCTCCTTCAGGTGTGGTGAGTCACTAGAGCTCCTTCAGGTCTGGTGAGTCACTGGAGCTCCTTCAGATGTGGTGAGTTAGTAGAGCTCCTTTAGGTGTGGGGAGTCAGTGGAGATCCTTCAGGTGTGGTGAGTCAATGGAGCTCCTTCAGGTGTGGTGAGTCACTGGAGTTCCTTCAGGTGTGGTGGGTCAGTGGAGCTCCTTCAGGTCTGGTGAGTCAGTGGAGCTGCTTCAGGTGTGAGTCAGTGGAGCTCCTTCAGGTGTGGTGAGTCAGTGGAGCTCCTTCAGGTCTGGTGAGTCATTGGAGCTGCTTCAGGTGTGAGTCAGTGGAGTGCATTTGGGTGTGGTTAGTCAGTGGAGCTGCTTCGGGTGTGGTGAGTTGTGGAAAAGTAAATTTTGCCATGTTCTGTGTCCCTACGTGTTCCCCATCGTATGCTATATGTGCACGATTAATATGCATATGTATTCCCCATGATCGATTAAAGACGCAATTACAGTTGTGTCCATCTCTAGTATGCCAGTTCCTAGTTTTCGTGAATACAACGAGCATCAGGCCTATGTAAAGTTATGTTGCCACGTTTTACAGTGTGCACGTTAAATTCATTGAAAAGTCTCCGTTTCTAGGCCTCAAAAGGGCCCGGACTCAGATTCAGCTCCTGTCTCCTGAACCCTCGCTGAGGAGCGATACAGCCCCCACCTGTATCCCTGACCCTTCACTTACTTCCTGCCTCACAGTGCCCGGCTCGGCCTGGCTCTGCCTGCCAGTCTGCCAAGAGTATGTTATGATTCTAGTTATCAGTCCAGCCCTCCTTCTCTGCATTCCTAAGCTACTGAATCGCATCAATAGTTTCAGTCATCGTCTAGCCTTTACGTCTCCATGTAAGAGAAATACTGTATTAATGGTCATTTAATATTCCTCAACACACACTACATGTAGAATAATGCATGCACCAGTCTTAGTGTCTGTTAGCCTTTACCCTGATAACTTTTGGATTCTATCAACATGTTCTCTAAACATCAGATACTAGATAGTGTTTAGGTACATGTCGCTCTGACTCTCCAGACTTTCGTCTCTCCTTCTAGCTCAGGAGTCATAGCCCCCAGCTTCTTCCTAGTAACACGTCATTGCCAGTTTTCGCGCACCACTAGGTCAGAGGTCCCGGCTCCCTAGGTAGCCCCCTCCATGTTTCCGCCCCATTTGTGACATATTCTGTTACGTTTACATCACATGTCTATGTTCACGCCTCCTGTTACACCTACTTTCACCCTTATCTTTCGCGACTGTTACAGGCCCCACCCACTGTTACGCCTACTGTATGTACTGTAATGCAATTGTTTTAGTATATATACTTGTGTATTGTTATTAAAAGCCAGCGCGCTCATTCCAGCTCCTGCCCGACAGCTGTCGGGGCCCCCCTGTTGGCTAGCCATCCCAGATCTTGCCCGTGCAGGTTGTCCTGTTCCTGTCCTTTATGCTGTATTAAACCTGCAAACTCCTACTACCTCGAATCTTGACTCTTATTTATTGAGCTATCTGTTATTGTTATATCTAGTCAAAAATAGAGGTATTATTTATTTATTTACCACATAATGGCGCCCGAATAGGGACTTGCCCTTTCCCCACGCGCCGGAGAAGCCACGCAAGCCCCCTGATCCTCTGCAGCCGTGACGGAACCATACCGTGCACGTGCAGATATTTCTGCTTCAAGTATCCCTCAGGCCCACGGAGGAGACGGAGGTTGCGGTCCAGCATCCAGACGAGGCGGTGGAGGAACGCGGCGAGTCCCGACCAGAGCCCAAGCCGAGAGTCCAAGGTCCGAGGTATCCGGAGGCCCACCCGTAACAGAAGTCCGAAGTTCGTCCGTCCGTCATCGTAGCAGTCCAGTCCAGTCCGAGGCCTTCCGTTCTTGCTGCCCGGTGAGTACCGTTGCTGGGGTAGTATCTAGACAGGGTCAATTGCATTGTCTCTGGTCCGTGGGTTTGGGTACACAGATCCAACACGAAGTGTCCACTTAGGTGGATGCGGGTCCTGACGTGTCTCTTTATGAGACCGGTAAGTTTCGTACTGTTTTAGCAGTGCATCTAGTTTCTGTTCTAGTCCGTTCTGTTCTCGAGAAATTCATGTATTCTGTTTTCAGTATTCCAGGTAGTATTTTGTCAAAACTGTTAATTTAAATGTCATTCATGTATTTCAATGTCGTGGTATGAAAGTGGTGTAATTATCGTGTTCATTGTGTATTGTATTGTGTCTAGACTACAGTTCAGTCATGCCGCTGCTCTCAAAACTACGTCAGTTAAAAACTAGAAAAGGTCTGTTAGAAGAAGCAGTTCCTGTCCCGCCTAGGGACAGTCCAGGTCATTTTATGTATCAGAAGCATGGCATAAGTGCCATATTATATCTAGATTTATGGGTGGAGTACACCAAACAGTTAGAAGAAAAGTACAGATGGCCCGTATCGGGTACATGGGATGCCGAGTGCATCATGCGAGTAGAAGAAGTATTATGGAAAAAGAAAGCCAGACAGTCACAGAAAGATGCCATCGAGTTATGGCGCAAAGAATCTCATAAAAGAACCGAAAAAGAAATCAGAAAGTCAGAATTAAGTAGAGAATCCTCAGAAAGAGCCCAAGAAAAGGAATTAATCGAAATAGGTGAACGAGTTAAAACCGAACAGTCAGACAGACAGAGGAATGCCCTCATTAAGGGTATGTATCCTCTTCTTGCCGAGGGCTTGCTAAAAGCAACCCCGGAAGCACCATGTAATTTTCCGCCACCCTTAGTTCCGACCAAGCTACGTCACAAACCGACCGCAGCTGATATTTTTCTCTCGTCCTATTTGGACGACACAGTCCCAGAATATGCAAATCCTGTTCCGCCAGTCCCTGTAAATCATGTAATTCCTGCTCCTCCAGACACCGGGGCACCTTTTGCAGTACCTGCTACGGTACCCCCGGTCCAGCCCGTAGTACAAATTCCCGCCACATCAGTCACTCTGCCAGCACGAAGAGTATCAGTCGACGATTCCAGTATAGGGGCCGCGGGAGGAGGTCCTCCTGGTACCCCGCCGCCAAGTAGACGTCTAGGGGCAGTCGAGTTACATGAACGTGCGTTACAGCGTACGCCTAAATATAAGTCCATTGCAGAAATCAGGCGACTTCTTACTGAATGCTGTTATGATCCAGTCCCAGGCGAGGATAGTATGGTTATATATTCCGTACGTATAAGGCAGGTGTCCGAGTATTTGGTCACCCTACCGAATATGAAAGAAGATCTAGACAGAATGTATCGTTTCATTCGTACAGGAGACGATCCAGAAAGTATTGGTGAAGTCATGTCTCTCAGGAAAGCTGAGATCCAGTTCATGTTATTAAAGTTTCTGATCAATTGTTTAATTAGGGAACAAGATTCCCCGACTAAAGATCCGACCGAAATGAGAATTCTGACAAAGTGGAGTGATAATATAGCCGAGGGTAAGCACAAGACACTCAATAGTATAGAGAGTATGTACAAGAAAATACGTAAAGAAATAATAAGGTTACACGAACAACGCAAAGAAGCACAAGTAAGCGAGAAAGAAAATGACTCTTCTACTGAAGAGGTAGACGACGAGAATACCGCCAGAATAGCGTATGTAGGTAAATCTAGAATTCCAGACCGACATTTACGCCTAGAACACAAGAAAGTCTTTCATCTTCCAGCACCAGAACAAGGTTCTCTAGAACAAGTATTTCAAGCTACCGATCAAATTCTGAAATCACGAATCGGTTATAGTGAATTAAGTACCATGCATGAACAAGAACTAGCCCGATCAGCAGTCCGATGGATTACTGATTCTACCACTTTTCCAGACGAAATAGTGGCACAAATGTTTCTGAAATTGCCCCCAGCCGAGCAGCGACTGGTGGGTATGTATATGATCCAGCACCTCATTACGCTGTATGAGGGTCAACATTCTGATCCAGGTCCGTTACATGATGTCCTGAACGAGTTACTCCAGTATAGATGGAAAGGTTTAGGTACCGATTTAATTAGTGTCATTCTAGAACAGCGCCACAAATACAGAACGTTTTTAAATCCGCATTTTGTTCATGTCTCACCTCCAGAAAGTAAACCGTTTTACATAGACAGACAGCATCCGTTACGAGAAGTACACCCAGTTAGGACACCAGATGGTGAAATGCAACGAGTATTTGTTTACACCCCAGTTACAAAGATGGAACTCTTAGAGATGAAGAAATTAATTCCCTGTCACGACAAAGATCCAGCAGGGTTCCACCGTGAATTAAAAGACATGCTCCGTATGGGAGAATACACGTATCCAGATATTATTAAAATGCTAAAAGTCCTGTTGCCTGCGGGCATATATGAAAAACTCAAGGAAAAGGATTGGGAGGTGGGAGAGAAAAAGATCGATTGGACAGCTCTAGAAGCTGAAGATAAGATACGAGTACCAGGTACCGGTCTTGGAGACAAATGTAAAGAATTACCAGAATTATTGATACAAGTTTTACCTAGATTATTAGCCACTAAAAAGGAAGACTGGGATGCAATCTCAGCCTGTAAACAGAAACAAGACGAAGACACTAGTGATTTTTATTCCAGATTTGAGAAATGCTTTATAATAAACAGTGGTTTGAAGACGAGTAGCGAGTCATACCCTCATCTTTTTGTTACTAAATTAGTCGAGAATTCAAGTCCACAAGTTAAAAATCGAGTTTTGAAAGTCGAAAGTACCTGGCAAGCTAATACTCCGTCCCAAATGTTACAGATGCTCCAGTATCATCAGAATAGAATCAGAGAAGAGCAAGATCATGAAAGGAAACGTATGAAAGACACGAAAATGAAAGTACTAGTTGCACAATCTGTTCCACAAGACAGTCAGAAGAGGGGTCCGAATCAAGCCAGTCATCCTGCAGCTCCCGTTAAAGGGACATGCAATTATTGTAAACAGCCAGGTCATTTTATAAACGAGTGTGCAGTTCTGAAACACAACATAGCCACTGGTAAAACTAAAGAAAGACCACGTCCGCCTAGACAAGAACAAGTTTCACAGACTTCTCAGCCACAGAATGCACAACAGACAGTTCCAGCACCGCAGCCTATCGCTGCAACACAGCATGTTACACAGCAGATGTACCAGTATGCACAATCCGAGTATCCAGAGTATCAAGCGTATTCATGAAACAGCCTAGAGAGGGAGGTAGGCTTGCCTCTCATCGAGATTCCTGTAGATCAAGAAGGTCCCTATGTTCACAGTCAAGTATTAGGGAAAGACAGAAAGTTTCTGATTGATACAGGGGCAAGTAGGACTACCATTAGTCACGACGAGGTTCCAGGGGCTCCGCTCTCAAGCTCTAGAAATGTTTCCCTTGGATTTTCAGGAAAGCCTATTGTAAACGAGATATCAAAACCAGTTACTCTAGAAGTAGGTCCATTGTCCCGAACTACTGATCTATTGCTTACGAAGTCCTGTCCAGAAAATTTGTTAGGTATTAAGACACTGAAAGAATTAGGTGCCGTTATTTGTTGTTCCCCAGAGGGAATACGTTTGTTTTTACGTGACTTCAAGGGTCACTATGTTTTACGAGATTTTGATCCAAGATTATTGAATGTCCCCCAGCATCTATGGGCGCAAGGTCCAACTGATGTTGGCTTCATGCAAATCACACCCCATCGTGTGACTCTCAAGCAAGGTGTAGTGTTACCACGAATCAGACAGTACAGATTGCCACCTGAGGCTGTAGCAGCCTTATCCAAAATTATTGACGAGCTCATTGCTCAAGGAGTAGTTGTAGAAACTGACTCCAATGTATGTAATTCTCCTATCATTCCAGTCATGAAACGTACTGATCCAAATGCACCCGCAGTATATCGATTAGTGATTGACCTTCGAGAACTCAATAAATGTATCATTCCCCAGTATCCAGTTGTTCCAGATATCTCATCTCTATTGACAGCCATTGATTCTGAGGCTACATTTTTCACAGTCATAGACCTCAAGAACGCATTTTTCAGTGTCCCAATTCATCCAGACAGCCAGTACCTTTTCGGTTTTTGTTTAAATGGAAGGAGCTATAAATTCACACGAGCTCCTCAAGGTTTCACAGAAAGTCCTAGTATTTACAGTCAAGCACTTAAGAGACAACTAGACAATATTCACATGCCAACTGACACTGCCCTGCTCCAGTATGTCGATGATCTACTGATCACAGCCCGTTCTGAACATGCTTGCGAGCGAGCATCGCTTACAGTCCTGTATTTCCTAGCCGAGATGGGGCACAAGGTGTCTCCTTCAAAGCTTCAATTCTGTGTCCAGCAAGTGATCTACTTAGGCCACTTACTGTCCAAGTGGGGTAGGCAGTTGACACCTGACCGTATCCAATTAATAGCGAGTCTTCCACAGCCCAAGACACAGAAGGAGGTACGTGCTTTTATCGGCCTTACTTCTTATTGCAGACAATGGATTCCTCAGTATGCATTTCTAGCCAAGCCACTGATACAGTTAACGACACAGGAGGCAGCCGTATCGACTGTCCTCCCTTGGACATCTGAACATACACTTAGTTTTAATGAATTAAAGAAAGCTTTATGCCAAGCTCCTGTCCTAGCTACACCGAACTACAATAAGCCTTTTACACTTTTTGTCACAGAACGTGATGGTACAGCATTATCTGTTCTTACACAAGATCAAGCCGGACAATACAAGCCCTGTGCTTATTTTTCGAGTACACTAGATCCAGTAGCCCAGGCTCTGCCTGCGTGCCTCAAGTCAGTTGCAGCCACAGCACTAGCTATCAGACAAAGTGATTCCATAGTATTAGGACATTCCTTGACAGTACAAGTTCCACACTCCGTGGAAGTTCTTTTAAACCGAACACAGACCCAGCACTTGACAATTGCACATTTAACAGGTTATGAACTGACACTGTTCCAGCCACACATAGAAATCAGACGCTGCAACGTTCTAAATCCTGCTACACTGTTACCGTCAGTTACTTCAAATCCTGTCACACATGATTGTGTGGAAGTTGTTAACACTATGACTAAGCCAAGACAAGATCTGACAGATATTCCATTACCAGATCCTGACCTGACACTTTATGTGGATGGTTCATGTATGAGAACGAGTACAGGAGAACTAGTAGCCGCGTATGCAGTGACTACTGACACTGAAGTTATTGAAACACACCGTATTGACACCCTGTCTGCTCAAGCAGCAGAGCTAGTTGCTCTGACTCAAGCCTGCATACACGCCAAGAACCTGAAAGTTAATATTTACACAGATTCACGCTACGCATTCGGAGTTGTACACGACTTTGGAGTGCTCTGGCAAGAGAGAGGTTTCATGACTTCTCATGGAACCAAGATTCAGCATGGTTTCCTTATTCAAGCTCTGTTAGATGCAATACATTTACCGACATCTATTGCTATCATGAAGTGCAAAGCACATACGAAAGTTACAGACATTATTTCCCAAGGTAATGATCTAGCAGATCGAACAGCCAAGCTTACAGCACAGACACCAGACATACCAGTTAACAAGACACCGACATCCACTCTAGAACAGACTACTTGTATGACAGTTAAGAACCCTACTCAAGATGTCATAGATATCCAGTTACATGCTACCCCCGAGGAAATTAAGAAATGGTCCGAACAAGGAGGGGTCCAGACAGACCAGGGATGGGTGACGAAGGGAAAAGCCACATGGTTTCTCCCCGACTCAATGGTTCAAGTCATTATCAATACCGCACATAGTCCTGCACACTTAGGAGAAAAAGCCATGTTAGACAGTATCCAGAACATTTGGTTTAACAAACATTTACGAGCTGCAGCCAAGCAGAAAGTCCGTACTTGTATGATATGTTGTCAATTCAATCCAGGTAAAAGTGTCCCGGTGGAACAAGGTGGATTCCAGCCCCCTGACCACCCTTTTGAAGTCCTCCAGATGGATTATATTCAGATGGAGCGATGTCGAGGTTTCAAGTATGTCCTTGTAGTTGTATGCGCTTTGTCCAGGTGGACAGAAGCATATCCAGTCCCAGATTACACAGCCGCGACCACTGCCAAGCAGCTGGTTCGTGAATTCTTCCCCCGTTATGGACTCCCTAGGGTCGTGTATTCTGATAACGGCCAGCCATTCTCATCTGAATTAATGAAGCACGTTTCCCTTTTGTTAGGGTACCAGTGGAAGTTCCATTGTGTACGCCATCCAGAAGCAGCCGGTCTCGTAGAGAGACATAATCAAACCTTGAAAATCCGTATTGCCAAAGTCTGTAAAGAGAAAGGTGTAGACTGGTTAGTTGCCCTGCCAGTCGCTCTGTTCTATATGCGCATGGTCGCACACTCCAGATCAGGTCTGTCCCCTTATGAGGTCGTCTTCGGCCGCCCCCCGAATATGTGGGGTACACCTAGACCCCGAAGTATTACAGATGTTTCCAGTAATATGCTGACAGATTACCTAGCTACCTTGATGTCTGCCCTACACTCTTGTCGTTCACAGGTTGCCGCTGCATTTCCCGACAATACTGAAGTCAAGCCACACGAGATCCTTCCCGGCACCCTGGTCCTCGTCCGCAATTTTGATCGTTCAAGTCCGCTGGAGCCTCGCTGGAAGGAGCCGAAGTTAGTCCTTCTAACCACCCGTACTGCCGTCAAGTTGGAAGGCAGGAAGGGGTGGGTGCATCTGTCACATGTCAAGAAATTTCACGGACTAAGACCTAAAACTTTAAATAACACTTCTACAGATACTATTCTCAAGGACTGTCCCGCAAATGACATTGATATCAAGCCCTCCCTGTTAGAGAAAACTCCGCAGCAGGAGTATAAAAGTAAGCTACGGTCTAGTAAAATAAGTCAGCCAGTTTAATTGTCTAAGTCCTCCCCTAGGTGAAACGGTTAGACAGGTATCTGACATGTATGAAATAGACCCCCATAGTGAGAGAGTTAGTCAAAACTCAATCCGATGTATCGTTTTTCTAAGTTTTATATTGTTTCTGAGCCTGATGGTTACCTGCACGAGTTATGCATTTCATTTATGTTTTCCAATTTCTCATGTAAATAAGTATTCTAATGCTACAGTAGAGCACACGTTTAGTGATCTGCCTCCTCATGAACTATCTTATCGTCTTGCTATGCGCAACAATTCATTTATCCGTATGTTACATTATTCACACCAGACCAGCAATGCCACTAATTGTTGGGTGTGTGGTCGACTCCCTCCTTTCCAGACAACGAAGGGAGTTCTGCCACTGTTTCCTTATCCGTTCTCACATAATGGCTCATGTGGAGCATGGTCCACGTTAACGTCATCCTCAACTGATATGTCCCTTCTGAACAGTACATGTTTTCCAGACAAGCAAGGTCTTCCCCACAGAACCGGGTTAGATCTAGAAAATGAAGTTTATAATTTGGGTAATTATTCTTCGAATTTCATGGTCCTGAATGTTCAGTCTGATCCTACTCCAGACTTACCTGCTATTTCAGTACTACCAGTCAAAGGCGAATTATGTGTCAGAAATAATGGTTCCGTACATGTAGGACATAGTGATTGTACTACTATTGTCGAGTATAGTGACAGTGGGAAATCTATTTTCAAAGCTTCACGTCATTCTTATTTTGTTTGTGGTCAGACCGCATATGTTCGTCTGCCCCTCGATTGGGATGGAACCTGTTACATTGCCTTCCTACTGCCACCAGTTTTCCTAGCCCCATCTGATTATCACAGAAACACACATCTAGTACACATTAGACATAGAAGGGAGATCGAGTCCCCGATTGTCGACCAAACTGAAACTGCTCTAGAACAGTATACAGATTTCAATAGAGGATTCTTTTTCTTTATAGGACCTATCCAGAATAGTAAGTTAATCCGTAGGTTAACAAGAACCCTTGAAGCGGTAGTGAATGAGACTGCCTCTGCTCTAGGTAACTTAACCGAAGAGCAATCTGCTATGAGATTTGTCGTGCTCCAAAATCGTCTCGTTCTTGACGTCATACTGGCCGATAGAGGAGGAGCATGTAGAGTCATCGGATCTAGTTGCTGCATTTTCATTCCAAATAACGCGCCGTCTGTTTATTCAGCTATAACCAGACTTCATAAAATTGCCCATCAGTTACACCAGGATCCAGGCACCTGGACATGGTCCGGTTGGTTTTGGAGTATTATTTCTGCCTGGGGATGGAAAATATTGTCACTTCTAGGTATTGCAGTAGCGATCATATTCAGTTGCTGCCTCTGTATACAATGTGGCCCTGCGATTTGCGGCATTTGTGCTACCTCTTGTATTCCTAGTCCCAAGTCCCGTCCTAGATCCCGTTCCAAGAAAATTCGAGACGAGCAAATGATACTGTATGAAATGATAGATGGTATCATGAATATTGATGTTTCCTGATGGAAACGTAGTGACAAGGAGGGAATGTGGAAAAGTAAATTTTGCCATGTTCTGTGTCCCTACGTGTTCCCCATCTTATGCTATATGTGCACGATTAATATGCATATGTATTCCCCATGATCGATTAAAGACGCAATTACAGTTGTGTCCATCTCTAGTATGCCAGTTCCTAGTTTTCGTGAATACAACGAGCATCAGGCCTATGTAAAGTTATGTTGCCACGTTTTACAGTGTGCACGTTAAATTCATTGAAAAGTCTCCGTTTCTAGGCCTCAAAAGGGCCCGGACTCAGATTCAGCTCCTGTCTCCTGAACCCTCGCTGAGGAGCGATACAGCCCCCACCTGTATCCCTGACCCTTCACTTACTTCCTGCCTCACAGTGCCCGGCTCGGCCTGGCTCTGCCTGCCAGTCTGCCAAGAGTATGTTATGATTCTAGTTATCAGTCCAGCCCTCCTTCTCTGCATTCCTAAGCTACTGAATCGCATCAATAGTTTCAGTCATCGTCTAGCCTTTACGTCTCCATGTAAGAGAAATACTGTATTAATGGTCATTTAATATTCCTCAACACACACTACATGTAGAATAATGCATGCACCAGTCTTAGTGTCTGTTAGCCTTTACCCTGATAACTTTTGGATTCTATCAACATGTTCTCTAAACATCAGATACTAGATAGTGTTTAGGTACATGTCGCTCTGACTCTCCAGACTTTCGTCTCTCCTTCTAGCTCAGGAGTCATAGCCCCCAGCTTCTTCCTAGTAACACGTCATTGCCAGTTTTCGTGCACCACTAGGTCAGAGGTCCCGGCTCCCTAGGTAGCCCCCTCCATGTTTCCGCCCCATTTGTGACATATTCTGTTACGTTTACATCACATGTCTATGTTCACGCCTCCTGTTACACCTACTTTCACCCTTATCTTTCGCGACTGTTACAGGCCCCACCCACTGTTACGCCTACTGTATGTACTGTAATGCAATTGTTTTAGTATATATACTTGTGTATTGTTATTAAAAGCCAGCGCGCTCATTCCAGCTCCTGCCCGACAGCTGTCGGGGCCCCCCTGTTGGCTAGCCATCCCAGATCTTGCCCGTGCAGGTTGTCCTGTTCCTGTCCTTTATGCTGTATTAAACCTGCAAACTCCTACTACCTCGAATCTTGACTCTTATTTATTGAGCTATCTGTTATTGTTATATCTAGTCAAAAATAGAGGTATTATTTATTTATTTACCACAGAGTCAGTGGAGCTCCTTCAGATGTGGCGAGTCAATGGAGCTCCTTCAGATGTGAGTCAGTGGAGATGCTTCAGGTGTGGTGAGTTGTGGAAAAGTAAATTTTGTCATGTTCTGTGTCCCTACGTGTCATCCATCATATGTTATGTGTGCATGACCAATATGCATATGTTATTCCCCATGTCTGATCAATGACGCAATTACAGTTGTGTCCACCTCCAGTATGCCAGTTTCCAGGCCTCGTGAATACTACGGATATCAGGCCTATGTAAAGTAATGTTGCCACGTTTCTCAGTGTGCACGTTATTCCATTATAAAGTCCCCGTTTCCAGGCCTCAAAAGGGCCTGGACATCAGATTCAGCTCCTGTCTCCTGAAGCCTCGCTGAGGAGCGATGCAGCCCCCACCTGTATCCTCGACCTTTCACTTACTTCCTGCCTCGCAGTGCCCGGTGCAGCTTGGCTCTGCCTCTGAGTCTGCCAAGAGTATGTTATAGTTCCAGTTATCAGTTCAGTCCTCCTTCTCTGCATTCCTAAGTTACTGAACTGCATCAATAGTTTCCGTCATTGTCTAGCCTTCTCGTCTCCACTTTAGAGAAATACTGCATTTAATGGTCATTTAATATTCTTCATCACGCCCTACATGTAGAATAATGCATGGCCCAGTCTTAGAATCAAGTTAGCCTTTCCCCTCCTGACTTCTAGTTTATATCAACATGTTCTCTAAACATCAGATACTAGATAGAGTTTAGGTACATGTCGCTCCGACTCTCCAGACTTTAGTCTCTGCTCCTAGCACAGAGTTCATAGCCCCCAGCTTCTCCTAGTGACACGTCGTTGCCAGTTTGCGCGCACCACCAGGTTAGAGGTCCCGGCTCCTTAGGTAACCCCCCCAAATGTTTCCGCCCCATTCATGACATATTCTGTTACGTCTGCACCACATGTCTATGTATACGCCCAGTTACACCTACTTTTACTCTTATCTTTCGCGACTGCTACGCGTCACGCCTTCTGCTCCACCCACTGCTACGCCTACTGTAATGTAATGCTATGTGTTTGCGTTTTGTATATAAGCTCCTGTATTGTTATTAAAAGCTAGCGCGCTCATCCCAGACCCAGCCCCAGCAGCTGCTGGGCCCTGCTAAGCCCTGCTGGGCCCCTGTTCCTATGCAGGTTGTCCTGTTCCTGTCCTTATGCTGTATTAAACCTGCAAAACTCCTACTACCTCGAATCTTGACTCTTATTTATTGAGCTATCTGTTATGATATATGTCTAGTCAAACATAGGGTATTATTTATTTATTTACCACATAATGGCGCCCGAATAGGGACTTGCCCTTTCCCCACGCGTCGGTGAAGCCACGCCGACCCCCTGACCCTCTGCAGCCGTGACGGAACCATACCGGCCACGTGCAGATATTTCTGCTTCAAGTATCCCTCAGGCCCACGGAGGAGACGGAGGAGGCGGTCCAGCATCCAAACGAGACGGTGGAGGAACGCGGCGAGTCCCGACCAGAGCCCAAGCCAAGAGTCCAAGGTCCGAGGTATCCGGAGGCCCACCCGTAACTGAAGTCCGAAGTTCGTCGTCCGTCGTAGCAGTCCAGTCCAGTCCAAGGCCTTTCCGTTCTTGCTGCCCGGTGAGTACCATTGCTGGGGTAGTATCTAGACAGGGTCAATCTAAATTGACTCTGGTCCGTGGGTTGGTGGTACCCAGGCCCACTAACGAAGTGTTCACCTAGGTGGATACGGGTCTTGATGCGTCCCTTTATGGGACCGGTATGTTCCGTACTGTTTCAGCAGTGCATCCAGTAACTCTAGTCTGTTCCGTTCTCGAGAAATTCTTGTGTTTCTGTTCTCAGTATTCCAGGTAATATTTCTGTCCGAACTGTAATGTTATGATGTTGTTCAATGTATTTCCAATGTCGTGGTATGCCTGAATTGTTTTCCCAATTGTTATTGTTCCTCGTCTATTGTATTGTGTTCCGATTCAAGTTTACAATGTCTCTCTTTTCGAGACTACGTCAGTTAAAAACTAGAAAGGTTTTGTTAGAAGAAGCAGTTCCTGTCCCGCCCAGGGACAGTCCAGGTCATTTTATGTATCAGAAACATGGCATAAGCGCCATATTGTATCTAGATTTATGGGTAGATTATACCAAACAGTTAGAAGAAAAGTATAGATGGCCCGTATCGGGTACATGGGATACCGAATGCATCATGCGAGTAGAAGAGGCATTATGGAAAAAGAAAGCCAGACAGTCACAGAAAGATGCCATCGAGTTATGGCGCAAAGAAGCTCATAAAAGAACCGAAAAAGAAATCAGAAAGTCAGAACTAAGTAGAGAATCCCAAGAACGAGCCCAAGAAAGAGAATTAATCGAGATAGGTGAACGAGTCAAAGCCGAACAGTCAGACAGACAGAGGCATGCCCTCATTAAGGGTATGTATCCTCTTCTTGCTGAGGGCTTGCCAAAAGCGACCCCAGAGGCATCCAGTCATTTCCCGCCACCATTAGTTCCGACCAAGCTACGTCACAAACCGACCGCAGCTGATATTTTTATTTCATCCTATCTGGACGACACAGTCCCCGAATATGCAAATCCTGTTCACGCTCCGCCAGTCCCTGTAAATCAGGTAATTCCTGCTCCTCCAGACACCGGGGTGCCCTTAACAGCCCCCCCGGGTCAGCCCGCCATACAAGTCCAGCCCACGTTACAATTACCCACCCTGCCAGGACGAAAAGCATCAGTTGATGATTCTAGTTTAGGGGCCGCGGGAGGAGGTCTTCCTCAAACCCCGCCGCCATACAAGCGTTTATCAGCACTCGAATTACATGCTCAAGCATCACAGCGTACTCCTAAAAGTAATAAGTCTGTTGCAGAAATCAGGCAAACCCTTGGCGAATGTGTCTATGACCCAGTTCCAGGCGAATTTAATATGGTTTTATATTCCGTACGCATAAGGAGGGTGACCGAGTATCTAGTCACCCTGCCGAATATGAAAGAAGATCTAGACAGAATATATCGTTTCATCCGTACAGGGGATGATCCAGAAAGTATTAGTAATGCCATGTCTCAAAGGAAAGCCGAGATTCAGCGCATGATATTAAAGTTCTTAATTAATTGTCTAATAAGAGAACAAGATTACCCGTCTAAAGATCCAGCCGAAATGAAAATCCTGACAAAGTGGAGTGATAATATAGCCGAAGGAAAGCACAATACCATTAGTGCCATGGAAAGTATGTACAAGAAAATCCGTAGAGAAATAATAAAGATACACGAACAGCGTAAAGCAGCACAAGTAAGCGAGAAAGAAAGTACCTCTGATCCTGAAGAGGAAGACGACGAGAATACTGCCAGAATAGCGTATGTAGGAAAATCTAGATTTCCAGATCGCCATTTACGTCTAGAACCCAAGTCTATTTTCCATCATCCAGCACCAGAACAAGGTTCCCTAGAACAAATATTTCAAGCTACCGATTACATTCTGAAATCACGAATCGGTTACAGTGAGTTAAGTACTATGCATGAACAAGAACTAGCCCGATCAGCAGTCCGATGGATTACTGATTCTACCACTTTTCCAGACGAAATAGTGGCACAAATGTTCCTGAAAATGCCCCCAGCCGAGCAGCGACTGGTGGGTATGTATATGATTCAGCACCTCATTATTCTGTATGAGGGTCAACATTCTGATCCAGGCCCGTTACATGATATCCTGAACGAGTTACTCCAGTACAAATGGAGAGGTCTAGGTACCGATTTAATTAGTGTCATTCTAGAACAGCGTCACAAATATAGAACATTCTTGAACCCGCATTTTGTTCATGTCTCACCCCCAGAAAGTAAATCATTCTACATAGACAGACAGAATCCGTTACGAGAAGTCCACCCAGTCAAAGGAACGGGTGGCGAAATGCAGCGAGTGTTTGTATACACTCCAATCACAAAGATGGAACTCCTTGAAATGAAGAAATTAATTCCTTGTCATGACAAAGATCCAGCAGGGTTCCATAGAGAATTAAAAGACATGCTCCGTATGGGAGAATACACTTACCCAGATATCATTAAAATGTTAAAGGTCCTGTTGCCCGCAGGGGTGTATGAAAAGCTAAAGGAAAAAGAATGGGAGGTGGGAGAGAAAAAGATCGATTGGACAGTTCTAGAAGCTGAAGACAAGGCACGAGTACCAGGTACCGGTCTTGGAGATAAATGTAAAGAATTACCAGAATTATTGATTCAAGTTTTACCCAGATTATTGACAACTAGAAAAGAAGACTGGGATGCAATCTCAGCCTGTAAACAGAAGCAAGATGAAGATATTAGTGATTTTTATTCTAGATTTGAAAAATGTTTCAGTATCAACAGTGGTCTCAAGACAAGTAGTGAGTCATACCCTCACCTTTTCGTTACTAAATTAGTCGAGAATTCAAGCCCACAAGTTAGAAACCGAGTTCTGAAAGTCGAAAGCACCTGGCAAGCAAATACTCCGTCCCAGATGCTCCAGATGCTCCAGTACCACCAGAATAGAATCAGGGAAGAGCAAGAACACGAAAGAAAACGTATGAAAGACACGAAAATGAAAGTGCTAGTTGCACAATCTGTTCCTCAAGACAGTCAGAAGAGGGGTCCGAATCAAGCCAGTCATCCTGCAGCTCCCGTTAGAGGGAACTGCAATTATTGTAAACAGCCAGGTCATTTTATAAATGAGTGTGCAGTTCTGAAACATAACATAGCTACCGGTAAGACTAAAGAAAGACCACGTCCGCCTAGACAAGAACAAGTTCCACAGACTCCTCAGCCACAGAATGCACCACAGACAGTTACAGTACCGCAGCCTATCGCTGCAACACAGCACGTTACATCGCAGATGTACCAGTATGCACAGTCTGAGTATCCAGAGTACCAGTCATATTCATGAAACAGCCTAGAGAGGGAGGTAGGCTTGCCTCTCATCGAGATACCTGTAGATCAAGAAGGTCCCTATGTTCACAGTCAAGTATTAGGGAAAGACAGAAAGTTTTTGATTGATACAGGGGCAAGTAGGACCACAATTAGTCACGCCGAAGTTCCAGGGGCTCCGCTCTCAGGCTCAAGAAATGTTTCCCTTGGATTTTCAGGAAAGCCTATCGTTAATGAGATTTCAAAGCCAGTCACTCTAGAAGTAGGTCCATTGTCCCGCACTACTGATCTGTTACTTACTAAGTCATGTCCAGAAAACCTATTAGGCATTAAAACACTGAAAGAGTTAGGTGCAGTTATATGTTGTTCCCCAGAGGGAATACGTCTGTTCCTACGTGACTTTAAGGGTCACTATGTATTACGAGATTTTGATTCCAGACTGTCTAATGTCCCGCAGCATTTATGGGCGCAAGGTCCAACTGATGTAGGTTACATGCAAATCACACCCTATCGTGTGACTCTCAAACCAGGTGTAGTGTTACCACGAATCAAGCAGTATAGATTGCCACCCGAGGCTGTAGCAGCCTTATCCAAAATTATTGACGAGCTCATCGCTCAAGGAGTAGTTGTAGAAACTGACTCCAATGTATGTAACTCTCCGATCATTCCAGTCATGAAACGTACTGATCCAAATGCACCCCCAGTATATCGATTAGTGATTGATTTACGAGAACTTAACAAATGTATTATTCCGCAGTACCCAGTTGTCCCAGACATCTCTTCCCTATTGACAGCCATTGATTCCGAAGCCACGTTCTTTACAGTAATCGACCTCAAGAATGCATTTTTTAGTGTTCCTATTCATCCAGACAGCCAGTTTCTTTTCGGATTTTGTTTAAATGGAAGGAGCTATATGTTCACACGCGCTCCTCAAGGTTTCACAGAAAGTCCTAGTATTTACAGTCAAGCACTCAAGAGACAACTAGACAACATTCACATGCCAACTGACACTGCCCTGCTCCAGTATGTCGATGATTTACTGATCACAGCCCGTTCTGAACGTGACTGCGAACGAGCGTCACTGACGGTTCTGTATTTCCTAGCCGAGATGGGGCACAAGGTGTCCCCTTCGAAGCTTCAATTCTGTGTCCAGCAAGTGGTATACTTAGGACACTTACTGTCCAAGAGGGGTAGGCAGTTGACACCAGACCGTATCCAGTTGATAGCGAGTCTTCCCCAGCCCAGAACCCAGAAGGAGGTACGTGCCTTTATCGGCCTTACTTCTTATTGTAGACAATGGATTCCCCAGTATGCATTTCTAGCCAAGCCACTGATACAGTTAACGACACAGGAGGCAGCCGTATCGACTGTTCTCCCTTGGACATCTGAACATACACTTAGTTTCAACGAGTTAAAGAAAGCCCTATGCCAAGCTCCAGTTCTAGCTACACCGAACTACAGTAAGCCTTTTACACTTTTTGTCACTGAACGTGAAGGTACAGCATTATCTGTTCTCACACAAGATCAAGCAGGACAATACAAGCCCTGTGCTTATTTTTCGAGCACACTAGATCCAGTCGCCCAGGCGTTGCCTGCGTGCCTCAAGTCAGTTGCAGCCACAGCACTAGCTATCAGACAAAGTGATTCCATAGTTTTAGGACACTCCCTGACAGTACAAGTCCCACATTCAGTAGAAGTTCTTTTAAACCGAACACAAACTCAGCACTTGACAATTGCACGTTTAACAGGTTATGAATTGACACTGTTCCAGCCACACATAGAAATTAGACGCTGCAACGTCCTGAATCCTGCTACACTGTTACCACCAGTTAATTCAAATCCTGACCCACATGACTGTGTGGAAGTAATCAACATTACGACAAAGCCAAGACAAGACCTGACAGACATTCCGTTACCAGATCCTGACCTGACACTTTATGTGGATGGTTCATGTATGAGAACTAGTACAGGAGAACTAGTCGCCGCGTATGCAGTCACTACTGATACCGAAGTTATTGAAACACACCGTATTGACACCCTGTCCGCTCAAGCAGCAGAGCTAGTTGCTCTGACACAAGCCTGCATACACGCCAAGAACCTGAAAGTTAATGTTTACACAGATTCACGTTACGCATTTGGAGTTGTACACGACTTCGGAGTGCTCTGGCAGGAGAGAGGTTTCTTGACTTCTCATGGAACCAAGATTCAGCATGGTCTCCTTATTCAAGCTCTGTTAGATGCCATACATTTACCGACATCCATTGCTATCATGAAATGCAAAGCACATACGAAAGTTACTGACATTATTTCTCAAGGTAACGATCTAGCAGATCGCACAGCCAAGCTTACAGCACAGACTCCAGACATTCAAGTTAACATGACACACACTCCAGATCCGACTACATGTATGACAGTTAAGGACCCTACTCAAGATGTCATAGATATCCAGTTACATGCTACTCCCGAAGAAATCAAGAAATGGTCCGAACAAGGAGGGGTCCAGACAGATCAAGGATGGTTAACGAAGGTTAGAGCCACATGGTTTCTCCCCGACTCTATGGTTCAAGTCATCATTAATACCGCACATAGTCCAGCACATTTAGGAGAAAAAGCAATGTTAGATAGTATCCAGAACATTTGGTTCAACAAACATTTACGAGCTGCAGCCAAGCAGAAAGTCCGTACCTGTATGATATGTTGTCAGTTTAATCCAGGTAAAAGTGTCCCGGTGGAACAAGGTGGTTTTCAGCCTCCTGACCACCCTTTTGAAGTCCTCCAGATGGATTATATTCAGATGGAGCGATGTCGAGGTTTCAAGTATGTCCTTGTAGTTGTATGCGCTTTGTCCAGATGGACAGAAGCATATCCAGTCCCAGATTATACAGCCGCGACCACTGCCAAGCAGTTGGTTCGTGAATTTTTCCCTCGATATGGACTCCCTAGAGTCGTATATTCTGATAACGGTCAGCCATTCTCATCCGAACTGATGAAGCACGTTTCCCTGTTGTTGGGGTACCAGTGGAAGTTCCATTGTGTACGCCATCCTGAAGCAGCCGGTCTAGTCGAGAGACATAATCAGACTCTGAAAATCCGAATTGCTAAAGTATGCAAAGATAAGGGTGTGGACTGGCTAGTAGCTCTGCCAGTTGCTTTGTTTTATATGCGCATGGTCGCACATTCCAGATCAGGTCTGTCCCCGTATGAGGTCGTATTCGGCCGCCCCCCTAACTTGTGGGGTACTCCTAGACCCCGAAGTATTACTGATGTTTCATGTAATATGCTGACAGATTACCTAGCTTCCTTGATGTCTGCCCTCAACTCATGTCGTTCACAGGTTGCTGCCGCATTTCCAGACAATACCGAGGTGGCACCGCATGAAATCGTTCCAGGTTCCATGGTGATGGTCCGGAACTTTGACAGATCAAGTCCGCTGGAGCCTCGATGGAGAGAGCCCCGTCAGGTCCTCCTCACCACCCGTACAGCCGTGAAGTTGGAAGGCCGAAAAGGATGGATACACCTTTCTCACGTTAAACTTTTAAAAGGACTGAAACCCGTCTTTAAGAACATTTCCCAGGATTTTAAGGACTGTCCCGCAAAAGACATTGATACAACCCCTCCCTTGGTAGAGAAAACTCCGCAGCAGGAGTATAAGCAAAAACTCCGGTCTAGTAAAATAAGTCAGTCAGTTTGATTGTCTAAGTCCTCCCCTAGGTGAAACGGTTAGACTGTTTCTGACATGTATAAAATAGACCCCCATAGTGAGAGAGTTAGTAAAAACTCAATCAAATGTATCGTTTTTCTAAGTTTCATATTGTTTCTCAGCATTATGATTTCCTGCACCAGTTATGCCTTTTTCCTATATTTCCCAGTTCTTCATGTAAATAAGTCTGCTAATGCTACAGCAGAGCACACGTTTAGTGATCTGCCTCCTCACGAATATTCATACCGCCTCGCTATGCGCAATAACTCATTTATCCGCATGTTACATTACTCACACCAGACCAGCAATGCCACTAATTGTTGGGTGTGTGGTCGACTCCCCCCTTTCCAGACACCGAAGGGAGTTCTACCACTTTTTCCTTATCCGTTCTCACATAATGGTTCGTGTGGAGCATGGTCCACGTTAACGTCCTCCTCAACAGATATGTCTTTTCTTAACAGCACATGTTTCCCAGACAAGCAAGGTCTCCCCCACAGAACAGGTTTAGATCTAGAAAATGAAGTGTACAATTTAGGTAACTATTCTTCGAATTTCATGGTCCTGAATGTTCAGTCTGATACTACTCCAGACTCACCTGCTATTTCAGTACTACCAGTCAAAGGCGAACTATGTGTCCATAATTATGGTTCTGTACACGTAGGACATAGTGATTGTACTACTATTATCAAGTATAGTGACAGTGGGAAATCTATTTTTAAAGCTTCACGTCATTCTTATTTTGTTTGTGGTCAAACTGCATATGTTCGTCTGCCCCTCGATTGGGAGGGAACCTGTTACATTGCTTTCCTACTGCCACCAGTTTTTCTAGCCCCACCTGACTACCATAGGAATTCTTTCCTAGTACATACTAGACACAAGAGAAATCTCCCGATTGTCGATTATACTGAAACTGCTGCAGAACAATTCATTGATATTGATAAAGGTGTGTTCCCTTATTTAGGTACAGTTGTAAACAGTAAGCTAATTCGTAGATTAACAAGAACCCTTGAAGCTGTAGTAGATGAGACTGCCTCTGCTCTAGGTAACTTAACCGAAGAGCAATCCTTTATGAGAATTGTCGTTTTACAGAATCGTCTCGTCCTTGACGTCATACTGGCCGATAGGGGCGGGGCCTGTAGGCTCATCGGATCCAGTTGTTGCATTTTCATTCCAAATAACGCGCCGTCTGTTTATTCAGCTATAACCAGACTTCATAAAATTGCCCATCTGTTACACCAGAATCCAGGCACCTGGACATGGTCCGGTTGGTTCTGGAATATAATTTCCGCATGGGGATGGAAAATATTGTCCTTCCTAGGTATTGCAGTAGCGATCATATTCAGCTGCTGCCTCTGTATACAATGTGGCCCTGCGATTTGCGGCATTTGTGCTACCTCTTGTATTCCTAGTCCCAAGCCCCGTTCTAAATCCCGTTCCAGGATAATTCGAGACGAGCAAATGATACTATATGAAATGATAGATGGTATCATGAATATTGATGTTTCCTGATGGAAACGTAGTGACAAGGAGGGAATGTGGAAAAGTAAATTTTGTCATGTTCTGTGTCCCTACGTGTCATCCATCATATGTTATGTGTGCATGACCAATATGCATATGTTATTCCCCATGTCTGATCAATGACGCAATTACAGTTGTGTCCACCTCCAGTATGCCAGTTTCCAGGCCTCGTGAATACTACGGATATCAGGCCTATGTAAAGTAATGTTGCCACGTTTCTCAGTGTGCACGTTATTCCATTATAAAGTCCCCGTTTCCAGGCCTCAAAAGGGCCTGGACATCAGATTCAGCTCCTGTCTCCTGAAGCCTCGCTGAGGAGCGATGCAGCCCCCACCTGTATCCTCGACCTTTCACTTACTTCCTGCCTCGCAGTGCCCGGTGCAGCTTGGCTCTGCCTCTGAGTCTGCCAAGAGTATGTTATAGTTCCAGTTATCAGTTCAGTCCTCCTTCTCTGCATTCCTAAGTTACTGAACTGCATCAATAGTTTCCGTCATTGTCTAGCCTTCTCGTCTCCACTTTAGAGAAATACTGCATTTAATGGTCATTTAATATTCTTCATCACGCCCTACATGTAGAATAATGCATGGCCCAGTCTTAGAATCAAGTTAGCCTTTCCCCTCCTGACTTCTAGTTTATATCAACATGTTCTCTAAACATCAGATACTAGATAGAGTTTAGGTACATGTCGCTCCGACTCTCCAGACTTTAGTCTCTGCTCCTAGCACAGAGTTCATAGCCCCCAGCTTCTCCTAGTGACACGTCGTTGCCAGTTTGCGCGCACCACCAGGTTAGAGGTCCCGGCTCCTTAGGTAACCCCCCCAAATGTTTCCGCCCCATTCATGACATATTCTGTTACGTCTGCACCACATGTCTATGTATACGCCCAGTTACACCTACTTTTACTCTTATCTTTCGCGACTGCTACGCGTCACGCCTTCTGCTCCACCCACTGCTACGCCTACTGTAATGTAATGCTATGTGTTTGCGTTTTGTATATAAGCTCCTGTATTGTTATTAAAAGCTAGCGCGCTCATCCCAGACCCAGCCCCAGCAGCTGCTGGGCCCTGCTAAGCCCTGCTGGGCCCCTGTTCCTATGCAGGTTGTCCTGTTCCTGTCCTTATGCTGTATTAAACCTGCAAAACTCCTACTACCTCGAATCTTGACTCTTATTTATTGAGCTATCTGTTATGATATATGTCTAGTCAAACATAGGGTATTATTTATTTATTTACCACAGAGTCAGTGAAGCTCCTTCAGGTATGGTGAGTCAGTGGAGCTCATTCAGATGTGAGTCAGTGGAGCTGCTTCAGGTGTGGTGAGTCAGTGGAGCTCCTTCAAATGTGAGTCAGTGGAGCTCCTTCAGGTGTGGTGAGTCAGTGGAGCTCCTTCAGGTGTGGTGAGTCAGTGGAGCTCCTTCAGGTGTGGTGAGTCACTGGAGCACCTTCAGATGTGAGTCACTGGAGCTCCTTCAGGTGCGGTCAGTCACTGGAGCTCCTTCAGATGTGAGTCACTGGAGCTCCTTTAGGTCTGGTGAGTCAGTGGATCTCCTTCAGGTGTGGTGAGTCACTAGAGCTCCTTCAGGTCTGGTGAGTCAGTAGAGCTCCTCCAGATGTGGTGAGTCAGTGGAGCTCCTTCAGATGTGAGTCAGTGGAGCTGCTTCAGGTATGGTGAGTCAGTGGAGCTCCTTCAGATGTGAATCAGTGGAGCTGCTTCAGGTGTGGTGAGTCAATGGAGCTCCTTCAGATGTGGTGAGTCAGTGGAGCTCCTTCAGATGTGAGTCAGTGGAGCTCCTTTAGGTGTGGTGAGTCAGTGAAGCTCCTTCAGGTGTGGTGAGTCAGTGGAGCTCCTTTTGGTGTGGTGAGTCAGTGGAGCTCATTCAGGTGTGGTGAGTCAGTGGAGCTCCTTCAGATGTGGTGAGTCAGTGGAGTTCCTTCAGGTGTGGTGAGTCAGTGGAGCTGCTTCAGGTGTGGTGAGTCAGTGCAGCTCCTTTAGGTGTGGTGAGTCAGTGGATCGCCTTCAGGCATGGTGAGTCAGTGGATCTCCTTCAGGTGCGGTGAGTCAGTGGAGCTGCTACAGGTGTGGTAAGTGAAGGCAGCTTCTTTAGGTGAGGAGAGTCAGTGGAGCTCCTTTAGGTGTGGTGTATCAGTGTAACTGCTTCATGTGTGGTGAGTCAGTTGAGCTGCTTCGGGTGTGGTGACTCAGTGAAGCTCCTTTAGGTGTGGTGAGTCAGTGGAGCTCCTTCAGATGTGAGTCACTGGAGCTCCTTCAGGTGCGGTCAGTCACTGAAGCTCCTTCAGATGTGAGTCACTGGAGCTCCTTTAGGTCTGGTGAGTCAGTGGATCTCCTTCAGGTGTGGTGAGTCACTGGAGCTCCTTCAGGTCTGGTGAGTCAGTGGAGCTCCTTCAGATGTGGTGAGTGAGTAGAGCTCCTTCAGATGTTGTGAGTCAGTGGAGCTCCTTCAGATGTGAGTCAGCGGAGCTCCTTCAGGCATGGTGAGTCAGTGGAGCTCCTTTAGGTGTGGGGAGTCAGTGGAGATCCTTCAGGTGTGGTGAGTCAGTGGAGCTCCTTCAGGTGTGGTGAGTCACTGGAGTTCCTTAAGGTGTGGTGGGTCAGTGGAGCTCCTTCAGGTCTGGTGAGTCAGTAGAGCTGCTTCAGGTGTGAGTCAGTGGAGCTCCTTCAGGTGTGGTCAGTCAGTGGAGCTCCTTCAGGTCTGGTGAGTCAGTGGAGCTGCTTCAGGTGTGAGTTAGTGGAGTGCATTTGGGTGTGGTCAGTCAGTGGAGCTGCTTCGGGTGTGGTGAGTCAGTGGAGCTCCTTCAGATGTGGTGAGTCAATGGAGCTCCTTCAGATGTGTGTCAGTGGAGATGCTTCAGGTGTGGTGAGTCAGTGAAGCTCCTTCAGGTATGGTGAGTCAGTGGAGCTCCGTCAGATGTGAGTCAGTGGAGCTGCTTCAGGTGTGGCAAGTCAGTGGAGCTCCTTCAAATGTGAGTCAGTGGAGCTCCTTCAGGTGTGGTGAGTCAGTGGAGCTCCTTCAGGTGTGGTGAGTCAGTGGAGCTCCTTCAGGTGTGGTGAGTCACTGGAGCTCCTTCAGATGTGAGTCACTGGAGCTCCTTCAGGTGCAGTCAGTCACTGGAGCTCCTTCAGATGTGAGTCACTGGAGCTCCTTTAGGTCTGGTGAGTCAGTGGATCTCCTTCAGGTGTGGTGAGTCACTACAGCTCCTTCAGGTCTGGTGAGTCAATGGAGCTCCTTCAGATGTGGTGAGTCAGTGGAGCTCCTTCAGATGTGAGTCAGTGGAGCTCCTTCAGGTATGGTGAGTCAGTGGAGCTCCTTCAGATGTGAATCAGTGGAGCTCCTTTAGGTCTGGTGAGTCAGTGGAGCTCATTCAGGTGTGGTGGGTCAGTGGAGCTCCTTCAGATGTGGTGAGTCAGTGGAGTTCCTTCAGGTGTGGTGAGTCAGTGGAGCTGCTTCAGGTGTGGTGAGTCAGTGCAGCTCCTTTAGGTGTGGTGAGTCAGTGGATCGCCTTCAGGTATGGTGAGTCAGTGGATCTCCTTCAGGTGCGGTGAGTCAGTGGAGCTGCTACAGGTGTGGTAAGTGAAGGCAGCTCCTTTAGGTGAGGAGAGTCAGTGGAGCTCCTTTAGGTGTGGTGTGTCAGTGTAGCTGCTTCAGGTGTGGTGAGTCAGTGGAGCTGCTTCAGGTGTGGTGACTCAGTGGAGCTCCTTTAGGTGTGGTGAGTCAGTGGAGCTCCTTTAGGTGTGGTGAGTCAGTGGAGCTGCTTCAGGTGTGGTGAGTCAGTGCAGTTCCTTTAGGTGTGGTGAGTCAGTGGAGCTTATTTAGGTGTGGTGAGTCCGTGGAGCTCCTTTAGGTGTGGTGAGTCAGTGGAGCTACTTCAGGTGTGGTGAGTCAGTAGAGCTGCTTCAGGTGTGGTGAGTCAGTGGAGCTCCTTTAGTTGTGGTTGTCGTGCAGGCCTCAGCCAGACCCGCTAGTGCAGGGGGTTCGCCCTTCTCTGCACGAAGCCCTCAGACCAAATAGGAAGAAGTTGGCACAGAAACTGGAAATAGAAAACGTAACATTTATTATACCTCATAAGGCTGCTACAATTCAAAAAGGACCCTTCGGCATTGCAAGAAGTAGCACATCGAACTAGAGATGCGTGGTTTATTTATACTCACACAGGGGCTCAAAAGAAGGCGGTACAAAGCACAAGAGCATATTTTATGTACATATAAGGTAAAATTGAGAAGCACAATCGATAAGTGGGAGGAGCTAACAGTCTTGGGGTCTCGGCTAACACATGCCAATCTAGGGCTTATCACTAACAGATGTGGACCCTAACGGTCAGCGGCAAAACAAGGGGATGCTAATAATAGCCTGTTGCTGGGCAGATTCAAGGGCCATGAGCAGAAAGATAGGACAAAGCACATGGTCGACACGAGGTAGTGTGTGGCAGACAAAATGACTGCCATGAATACAAAATGGAGTCCATTAAATGTCAAGATAACGGCTAGAACTAAGATGTCTTTCGCTAACGCTCAACCTAATCGCTGTTAGATTACAACAGACGACCCTTTTAGCGTTAGCTAAAGACATACGCTCTTTTAGGATAATCTATACACTCATCTCGTATATCTATACGCATCATGTCAATCACTTCCTTATCCAACGTGTATTGTGCTTTCACAGCATTCCTTTTGGATGGTATACAAGCAGTTATGCACATAGAATATAGCATTGGGCCACAGTGGATACACATACAACAGATGAAAATCACTGCAATTGCAATACATAGTACAGTCAGTAATTTCCAACCCCAAGTAGAAACTAGAGCCCAAAACCAACCAGCAAAAGTCCAGGTGCCATTTTTAGTATGAATATCTACAGCTATCTTATGCAGTTTAAGAATTGCTTCATATACTGAGGGCTAATTATCAGGGATAAAAACACAACAACTACTACCGATAACTTTACATGCTCCTCCTCTATCTGCTAACATAATGTATAGCACCATCCTATTTTGGAGAGTTACAATTCTAGCAATTTGCAACTCTTCGGTAATATTGCCAAGAGCTATAGCAGTTTCATTAGTGACAGCTTCCACAACTCTAGTCATTCGTCGTATTTTTCTGCTATTTAATGCAGCACCCACAAAAGGAAACAGACCCAAATTAAAATCAATATATTGCTGTAGACTAGTATCTGTTTGATCCATTTTATCAATTCTTATTGTCCTTTTATAACGGTTCATTGAAATGTTTCTAAACAATTTAAAATCTCGGTGGTATGAAGCAGGTGCCAGGAAAACAGGAGGCAATAGGAAAGAAACATAACATATACCTGACCACCCTACTGGTAGTCTATGATACCCATGACTTCCACATACTAGATATGTGTGAAGCCAAGAACGAACTATCGTTTAATCCATCTATATTTAATACAGTAACACAATCACTAGTCCCAACTGGAATTCGTCCAGTACTTTGCACACATAGATCTGCTTTAGTCCTTGTAACAGTGATTACAGACTGGTTGCTTGTGGTAGAGTCTCTCATATGGGTGAAAACATATGGCGTAGAAGCATTGTCCGGTCGGTATTCCTCCCATTCCCATATAGTTCCATTTGCTTGAGGATACCCATGTTCATCTTGATAACACTCTTTATTCAGACAGAAAAGAAGTCCACCTACTGCAGGTTTCCAAGTCGTAAAGAGGAGAGTGTACCAGGCTCGACAAGAACCATTATGCGAAAAAGGAAGTGGAATAAACTGTGTTCCATCTTTCTTTTGATGTGTTGGAAGCATACCACATATCCAACAATTTGTGGCATTCGTTGCATTGTGGGCATGGTGGAGCATCTGAACAAACGTATTATTGAGATAGGATTCTCGATGCATTTGCTCATGATACGGAAGAGTGAAAAGCTGATGCTCTCCTGGGACTGGAGTAGTAGGCACCACAAAAAACTCACGAGCAGGAATCATCATTTCAATGGACCAGGTGATCACTGCTATAATTGTCAAAAGAGCAAAAACACCTAACACTGATAAAATCTTTTTCTTAGTGGTTATCATAGCAACAAAGTCAACCCTCTCAAAAATACAACAAAACAGAAAAAACAAAAATAGTCAGATGAGCTCTTCTCCCGTGGGTAGACATTGTTTTCTTCACCAGAGATCAAGACAGGTGTCACTACACTAAGCAGGGCTGATCCCCCTCCCTTGTCATATTGGCATTCCGTTTCCACTACCCAGGGCGGTTGCTCAACCTGTCTCTCTAAAAAAAACTGTAGATCACTTTCTTGGTCTCAAGTTGTATCGCGTTGCTCCAGGAGTCGTCTGGTCCGGGAAGAACTCCGCAGATCCGTCAGGTGATACAGCAGGGCCTTTCTCCGTAGTCAAGATCTCTCGATGATCGGTCAGCACAGCAGGTTCCACCAAGGTCGACAATACCTTCCGACAGTGAGTGCTATGCACCCAGTTCTTTTTGTAGGTAACTCGAACCGCTGTTCTTGTGGCAAGGAGCACTTGTTCTGGTCCACGCCATCTCGGCTCCACGCTGCTTGACCTCTCAAACGCTTTGAGCATCACGAAGTCACCAGGACGGAGTTCATGGCCTTCACCCACGGATTTATCAGGGAGCACTTCTCGAACCTGTTGATGAATAGAAACCAAACTGTTGGTTAACTGTGCCAAATAGTCATTCATTAAGACACATTGTACATCATACACAGAACTCGGTTTCGGAACTCCCCAAATATTCATCGGCCGTCCAAATACCACCTCATACGGGGTGAGACCCGTTCTAGATCTGATGGACAACAATGCCAATGGCAACGCATCTGGCCAAGTCAAATGCGTAGAAGCTTGAATTTTCGCAATTTTCAGCTTCAGAGTAGCATTATACCTTTCCACCAATCCTGCTGATTGTGGATGGAACACAGCATGGAACTTCTGCTTGATTCCTTATGCCTTCAAGACATACTTGATAACTTCCCCAACAAAATGAGGTCCGTTATCATTCCATAAAAGTCTGCAAACACCGAACCTCGGGAAGAACTCCTTCAATAGCACCTTAGCAGTAGGAATAGCAGTATTGTCTTTTGTGGGGTACGCTTCAATCCATTTACTGAAGGCACAAACCACCACTAGAACATACTTTAAGTTATTACAATGCTCAAGCTGAATATAGTCCATTTGCAAGACTTCAAAAGGTGCAGTCGGTGTAGCAAAACCTCCAGATGGAACTCGCGTTCCCTTTCCAGGATTTATTGTAAACAAATCAAGCAAGACTGTACTACTCAGTCAGTCAGTCAGTCAAAATACTTTATTCGATTTTAAGTAAAATCATAAAAAGACATACATTCCATGCATATTAAAATATTAAAATACATTTACAGAGGTTATTTCAAAGCAATACATTCAGTAAAAACTGTTAATAAGGGAATTTGTGCAAAAAGGTAAAGTACCACATACAAATGTCAATATGGGCTGCAGGGGGTGAGCAGTCGTTAGATACTGTCTATTGTAGCATTGCTGGATTTAATGCGTGATGCTGCTACCAAATAATTTCCCATGCAAAATATAATGCGAGTGTTACTCATGGACTGAAGGTAAAGAAGTGCCGGTCTTGCTTGTATAAAACCAGCCTCCCTCAAAATTGGTAGCAAATGTTTTTTGCGGGGAACTGAAAATAAGGAACAAAACATGACAAAATGCATAGTATCCTGGGTTGAGAAGTTGTCGCAGGAGCAGGGAGGGGCTGACTCCGGTCTGACCCAAGACTTATAATTGCCCAAATGATAATGGATCAGGTTGAATCTGAACTTAATCAAGAGGAGTCTGTGAAAGGGTCTAGTAACAATGCTGAGATAGGGTTCCATTGAGGTGGAGCTTTTTAATATGTAATGAGACCTCACAGAGGGCTTCTGCAATTCCCTTTCCTCGCGGGCTAATCTTGCCAAAGTCAAAAACTGCCTCTTAACTGAGACTACATTCCCGTTCCTGATACAAGAAGGGGATTAAAAAAGTTCCAGATATTCCAGCCAGGGGATCTTTTTGGAGTGATCTAACGACATGACATCCTCCATGAATGAATGGTTCAGAGTTAACTCCTTATTGATCCATGTCCTTAACCAAAAGATCAGCGGGGCCAAGTTGAGCCTGTCTGTAACAAAGTCCATGCCCACCTCCGCGTGGATAGAGTGTGTTGGGGTGGATGATGGGACTGACAATAGGGAACGTAGAAACCTATTTTCTGCCTTCTGTATAGGCTCAAGCCGTACGTATCCCCAAATTGGGGCACCATACGTAGCAATTGGGATACATTTAGTGCTATATACCTTCAATAAGGCCTTCATCGGCCTAGCCCCCAATCTTTTTGAGAAGCCCATAAGGGACGCCGATGACCTGGCCACTGATAGTTTTTTTCCCCTAACCTGTGGACCCCACGATCCCCTCTATTCGAAGAGCACCCCCAGGTAGGGGAAAGTTTCCGTTCTTGAGACCACTTCGCCCTTACACCTAAAGATTTTTGGCTTCCCTTTGCATCTATGGGCTCCGACCACCATCGTATGGGATTTACCTGCGTTGACCTTCATGTCCAAGTCGTCCATGAAGGCGCCAAATGCATGAAGCAAACGCTGGAGGCCAATGCCAGTACGGGCTATGAGGACTGAGTCATCCGCGTATAGGAGAGCAGGAATCTTAGCTTCTCCTACACGCGGGACGCCCCCCGCCTCCTCCAGGTGGATACCTAGACCATTAATGTATATGGTGAACAGTAGGGGGGCTAATATACAGCCCTGCCGTACCCCACGCATGGACTTAAATTGGGGACAGCATCATCCCTCCCTGGTGACCCTGACCATGGCAAACAAATCCTGGTGAAGGGAAGCCATGAACCTGACTAAAGCCCCTTCTATCCCAATCCTCAACATGTACTACTCTTTTAGCTGTGCTAGCAATTTCTAGATGCTCCCAAACTTGCGTAAGCATTTCATTATTGCGGAAGCTCCAACATGTGCTAGCCCATGTGCCATCTGAACCATAGGTTGTACAAAAGCTATAGGCAGCTTCCATCGATCCATCTGTTTATTTCTCCAACAACCTTCGTCATCTAACTCTCCTTCTTCAGACCACTGTTCACGTTCTTTGTCAGAGGCTGTCCTCTGTATCTCTCGCACTTCCTGCCTAGCATCATGCCATCTCTCAGCTTGTGACTTCACTACATACATGGGAGTAGTGTTTCTCTGCATCGCGGTTTCACGTGCCACGTGGTCTGCAAAGGCATTTCCTTGTCCAACATTGTATGTCACTTTCTTGTGCGCACTACACTTCACTATGGCTACTTTCTTTGGGCATGTCAATGCAATCAAGAGATTATGCACTAATTCTCCGTGCATTATCTGCATTCCGTGAGATGTAAGAAAGCCTCTTTCCTTCCAGAGTAGGCCAAAATCATGCGCTACTCCAAAAGCATAGCGGCTATCTGTGTAAATGTTCACACACAAACCACTAAGCTCACATGCTCGTGTCAAAGCAATCAGTTAAGCTGCTTGGGCCGATTTCTGTGGTATGCGAGCTGTCTCCACTATTGTTTCAAGCGTGGTGATTGCATACGCGGCTGAGGTCGTACCATCTGGTAATTTCAAACAAGACCCATCAACCCACAATTCCCCATCCACATCTGGAAGGGGCTTATCCTGCAGATCAATGCGACCCTTTGTCTGTTCCTCAGTCAGGAATATACAATCATGCGTTTCTTGTGACTGAGGCTGAGTCACCGGATACGGCAAAAAAGTAGCTGGGTTCAAAGTTGCACATCTCTTCAATGTAATGTGTGGAGCCAGCAATGTCAGTTCATATCCTGTAAGACGAGAGCTAGTTAAGTGCTGCGTCTTTGTCTGATTCAAATCAATCAAATCAAATCAAAACCAACTTTATTCGGTTTTTCATAATGATAGAAATACCATAAAAGTTCATAAAATACATTTTACACATTTGCTCAATTTATAAAAACATTTAAAAGACAGAAATTCATTATTACTGTTCTATTTAAAAAAACAAAAAAAATGGAAAAACAGTTGATATAAAAGGCACAGTTCCTAGGTTCTTGACTATGACGCATAATTTTTGTACAAAATTCATCAAATCTTGATTAGGCCAGTATGGAGACTCATCAATATCAAAGATTTGAGCGATGTCGTATGCAAAATTTAAGGAAGCGTGCAATCGCTTTTGCTATTAGTTCATTTTCAAGATATTGAAGCGCCAAGTATGCTGGGCGGCATTGGCGTAGACCCCAGTTTTTTAATATGGGCAGTAGCCAGTGCCTCCGAGGTGCTATAAAAAATTTACAAAATAATGTTGTGTGTATAGTTGACTGTTTTGACAGAGAATCACAAGGGCATGGTAATAGTTTTGATTATCAATCATTCTGAATGGGAAAGGAGACCATTAAGTGGAACATGTTAAACCTAAAACGTGTGAGCAACAGTTTTTCGAATTGGGTTACTCTATACGTCAAATAAGGTTCTACGGAGAACACAGTTTGTACTAATAGACCCTGTTAAACAGAAGGTTTCTGTATCTCTTTTAGCAGACATACCTGGTGCAGATGTGCAAGGCATGCTTTCTTTAGATCTGCCTTTGAGATATCGTTTAAGGATAATGGCTCGGTGAAAAAATTTTCATATCCCAAGTCTGTTAGGAGGGCTTTAACGTAGGCTAGCCATTTTATCCTTCTGTAATGATCAAGTGTCTGAATGTCTTGTACAATAGATCATGTTAGGTGACATTGTTCAGTTACCCAGATTCGATTCCACAGCATTACTGGTTGGGCTTTTATGATGTCTTCTAAATAATCTATGCCCAACTCTAAGTGGCAGGCATATGTAGAAGAATTTTTCGGCACTCCAAGTAAATATCTTAAAAAATAATTTTCTATTTTTTGTAGTTCATTCAAATTTACGAGGCCCCATATCCCTGCCCCGTAAGTGGCGGTACTGACACATTTGGCATTGTATATTTTTAGCATTTCTAATGCTGGTTTCTGGCCCAGTTTTTGTGCAAAGGATCTTAATGCCGTGGTTGCTCTTAGAAAGGATAATATCCTGGCATTAATTGCTGCCTTCCACTTAAAGTTTTCGTCAATTACGATTCCCAAATATTGGTATGTTGGTGTTCTTTCCAGTGCTTCACCTTTCACAAATAGTTTTTTGAACTTTGCACTTTTTTCCCCGCATGCATAGTAAAAGTTTTTTTTTACATTTAGGGTCAGGTTTAAGATCAACATGAAGTCACAATATTTGTCCAGTGCTCGCTGTAGTTCCACAGAAGTTCTAGCTAAGATGACCGCGTCGTCGGCATATAACAAGGCAGGTATCTGCCGACGACCAACTGAGGTGAGATCTTTACTTCCTTCCAGCATGGCGGCCTCAAGCCCATTTGTGTAAAGGGTGAATAAAAAGGGGGCCAGCACACATCCCTGTCTGACCCCTTTTTCCACTCTAAAACTTTCTGTGAGTTGGCCCTTGGTCCCAAATCTCACTCTACCTGTTGTTCCGGTATATAGTTCTCGAAGGAAGTCCACAATAGGAGGGTCAACTTGATTTTCCACAGCCTCGAGTGTATAACACAATCGAAGGCTGTGGACAAATCTACATACACCATATGGAGCGCAGTCCCCTTAGCCTCCACATACTTTCCTGCCAATAAAGACAGGTTTAATGCTTGGTCTACAGTACCTAACCCCTCTCGGAATCCGTACTGTATTTCTGATATGATGTTCTGCATGGCTGACCACTCCTGCAGTCTCTCGAGAATGATCCGACCAGCGACCTTCTCGAGAGAGTGCAGGAGTGAGATGGGCCTATAACAGGTCGGGCAGTTTCGGTCCCCTTTTTTAAAAATCGGGACAAGTATCGATGTTTTCCATGATTTTAACAGGCCCTCTTCTACGGTGGCATTTAAGACATTCGTCAGGAGCGGGGACCAGAGATCTTCCTCATATTTAAAAATGTCGACAGGAACCCCGTCTGGCCCTGGGGCTTTACCTGTTTTCGAGGACTTTAATGCTTTTTTTACCTCTTCGTGTGAAAAGTGCAAAGTTAGTGGATAGGTGACTTGATTCAATGAATCTATATAATCCATGCCGTGTGGTTTCCCTATACTAAAAACTTTAGAGAAATGATTTACCCATTCGTTATTGGTGATTGCAATATCAATGGATGGTAGATCCTCTTTGTCTGTAAGATATGGGGACCTTACTATTTGCCAGAACTCTGTGCTATCTTTGAGTTCCGAACTTTTCCTAAGACGCTCCCATAAGTCAGCTTTTATCTCTTGTTTTCTGGTTTTTAAAGCTAGAGCGTATTCTTTTCTCAGGCTGATAACCTCCCCTCTGTCTCTTTTGTCCCTCCTTAACGCTTTCTTTAATTTTGAATATGCTTTAGTGCAGGCTGGACTAAACCAGCCTTTCTTCACCTGTTTTTTTTGTTTATGAGATCTGGTGAGTGCCTTCTTTATGTTTTGTGAAATAGCGTTGAAGCTAGTTATGACGTCGCTACATTTTGTCTCACACTCTAGACAGGTTAAGATGTCTGCTTTGCATTCAATGACTATTTCTGCAGTTGTGGCTTTTTTATCAATGTTTCCCCATTTTAAAGTATAACCATTCAAAGATCCTAGCTCAAGATTTTGTTGGTCTAATATTGTCATTATGTCGGGTCCTTTTTGGTTTTTTAGATCACGCAAGGCGATGATAATTGGGAAGTGATCGTTCAGCGAGTTTTTAGCTACTTCGAATAGTTCGATGTTTGGGCCTTTATGTGCTGAGATCAAAACATAGTCTATCAGACTCATTAGCCCCCTGCCGTTAAATGTTGGTGTAAAGGGTACTCGGGGGGACCTCAGTTCATTTGCGAAGCCCAGTTCTAATTCTGTTATGACCTCGTTCATTTTTTCACCCTCAATCGAGTGTGTGAAGTGTGTTAATCTGTTGCCATCGTCCTACTCAATTCCACACTTATCAGTGTTATTATTTCCGCATAGGTGGAAATTAAAGTCGCCACCCCAGAGTATTATACATGATTTATTAACATATTGCGCCTTTAGATCTTGGAGAACTAGGGAAATCTCTGAGAGAAGGTTGATCAGGTCGTCTACATTCAAATTGTTATAGAAATTTACTATAACATATATCCTCTGTTTAGTTCTCTTTAAATGATTATTTAATAGTTCTCTTTTAATTTCAGAGGGAGAATTTCCTCGTTGCATAAAGTATTTGCGATGTAGATGACTAGACCACCACTACTTCTTCCAGATGGAGATTTTTTGGCTGCAGAAAAGAAGGTCTTGTATCCTATTATATGTATTGGGTCGATGGCCCAAGTTTCCTGGAGGCAAATAATACTGCTCATGTTAACTTGGTTCAGGAAGTTGGGGTTCATCAATTTGGCCAGCAGGCCGGCTATATTCCAAAATGTTAGGTGTATTAAGTAGGTAGGTGGGTTATGGCTAGAGGGGATGGGTTTAATTGATAGTTTTTCCACTGGCACAGTACTAGTTTTTACTTGTAATGGATTAGCCACATCGACCGATCCGGTTCGCGTAGAAGCAATAGAAGTGTATTTGTCAGAGACAGTTGCTATGTCCTTTTCCTCTCTATCTAGGATATTATCTGTCGCCTGCCCCTCTGAAGTCGATGTATACATAGTAGTCCCTTCGGACTGATCGTTCTTTTGTCAATCGTTAAAGTCCAGAGTAGACAGTGCACTAAACCTATTTTGGATTGGGATGCTGTAGGAGTTGCCTGGTGCAGCAGCAATTTTATGCCAACGAGCATCCCTGTATTCTCTGTGCGGCATTGTAGACAGATAAGGATGAGTCGTGAAGTGTGAGTGAATTTGAGCTTGATGTCTTTGTGCAGGAACATTCGGATAAGTAAATTTGGGATACTGATGTAGAAAGGGGGAGTTGCTTTCTGTCATCTGGTAATGGTCAAAAAAAGGAGTAGCTAGATTGGATCCCATGTTCGAATGAGTTGTAATCAGGTGCCTGTAAAAATAGCCCAACGGGAGAAGGGTGGTATTAAATTCCCAAACCGAGGGTGAGGGGGCCCTTGCCAAAGTTTTTTCAGCCCATTGTGGATTCTTGAAACCTATGGTTATACAATCCCCCTCAATTTTTTTTTTCAGGGGGCCTATCCATCCTACTCTCTGGGCGTGATTTATTTCTCCTGGGCATTCCATCGGGAAGTTACAGTTTGCTATCAACCAGTGCAAGATCTTATTTTTCAAGGAGGAAGAAGTTTCCTCCTGGTCGTATCTACGTATAGGAACGTTAACCAGGACCAGCACATAGGCACCACATTCAGGTGGCAAATTGATTTGTGGAGGAATCTGTCTTGAATTGTACGGCGGGTCGTATGACGGCCGAGGTTTTTGGAAAGTTGGAAAAATGTCACTTGGATGGTTAGGTATCTTTGTCACGCCATGGGATGCTGCTATCTTCTTCCCTGCATTTGTAGTTGTAGCCTGGGTGTTAATGGTTATGCTCGGGGTGGAACTACTTTCTACAACAGGGTTATTTAAGGGACTTTCTCTGCTTGCAGAAACGACTGATTTTAGTTTTGTCGCAGTGTCTTCAAGCGGAATGGCTTTCAGTTTGGAAATTATGGATTTACTAGTGGTTGTTTTTGGGCCTGTGTTACTTATTATGATATCGCTAGGAGCTTTTTTGTTAAAAGCAATAAGTTCCTCTAGTTGTTTCTCGATACGGGCCAGTCTAGATTCAATTGGTGACATAAAGATGGCCAGAAGATCGCCAACTCTTTCAATTAATTGGTCATTTACTGTGGACGCGTCGGGATTAACCGCACGCACCTGAGTGTTCCCCTGGGTATCTTCAGTTAATGTCCCTGTGTATATAGTTATTCCGTTGACAGTAGGGTGTTTGGTTATGCCTTTACTGGGTTGTACTTTTGTTATATTACGTTGTTTTGCAGCAGAGGGGATAGATTTCGTTGTTTGCTGTGTCCATTTTCGAATGGCACCCTCTTGCCTGGGTCTTGACTGTGACATATTATTTTCTTCTACAATTTCCGGAGTGTGATCTATGTTTAATTCTGGTGTCTTTTCTAGATCGTTACTTACATCTGAGTCACAGTCAATTAAAGGATCTGTTGCTGATAAATTGATCTCATTAGGGATTGAGGAAAATTGAATTTTGCCTTGTTATATATGCCTACGTGTTCCCCATCCTATGTTATATGTGCATGATCGATATGCGTATATCCCCTTCTGATCGATTAAAGATGCAATTATGGTTGTGTCCAACTCTAGTATGCCAGTATCCAGTTCTCGTGAAAGCAACGAGTATCAGGCCTATGTTGCCACGTTTTACAGTGTGCACGTTAATTCACCACATTGTCCCCGTTTCTAGGCCTCAAAGGGCCCGGACACCAGATTCAAGCTCCAGTCTCCTGAACCCACTCTGAGGAGCGATGCAGCCCCCACCTGCATCCCTGACCCTTCACTTACTTCCTGCCTCGCAGCGCGGTGCCCGGCCTGGCTCTGCCTGCCTGTCTGCCAAGAATATGTTATGCTTCTAGTTATCAGTCCAGCTTTTCGTCTTCGCATTCCTAAGCTACTGAACCGCATAAACAGTTCAGCTATAGTCTAGTCTTTCTGTCTCCATGTAAGAGAAATACTGTATTAATATTCATAGAATATTCCTAGCACACGCAATACATGTGGAATATATGCATGCACCAGCCTTAGTGTCAAGTAGCCTTTGCCCTGATAACTTTTAGATTCTATCAACATGTACTCCAAACGCCAGATACCAGATATGCTATAGGTACATGTCGTCCTGACACCGCAGACTTTAGTCTCCTCTTCTAGTGCAGAAGTCATAGCCCCAGTTCTCCCTAGTAACACGTCATTGCCCGTTTGCGCGCACCACTAGGTTAAAGGTCCCAGCTGCTCTCAGGTAGCCCCCTCCATGTTTCCGCCCACTCATGACACTTCTATGACGTTTCACATCACATGTCTCAGTGCACGCCCTGTGCACGCCTTCTTCTTCCGCCCATGTGTTCTTATCTTACGCTTGTCACAAGTTACGCCTACTGTATGTAATGTAATGTAATGTTGTACTATATATATGCTGCACTGTTAATGAAATGGTGCAGCTGCCTTCCTTCCTATTTTATTTCAGGCTGTCCCGTTCCAGTCCCTTCCCTTTTGCCTGAATAAAGCCTGTTCAACTCGGACACATCGGATCCTGCCTCTTATTTATTGAGCTATCTGTTATTGTTAATATATTCAAAAATAGTACCGGTAATTAATTATGTATTTACCACATAAATGGCGCCCGAATAGGGACGTACCCCTTCCTCACGCGCTGGCGATGCAACGCCGGTCCCCTGACCCTCTGCAGCCGTGACGGAACAATACCGTGCACGTGCAGATATTTCTGCTTCAAGTCTCCCTCAGGCCCACGGAGGAGACGGAGACTGCGGTCCGACATCCAGACGAAGCGGTGTGGAATGCGGTTCGTCCCGACCAGAGCCCAAGCCGAGAGAGCAAGGTCCGAAGTATCCGGAGGCCCACCTGTTTCCGAAGTTTCCGAAGTATGTAGTAGTCCGACGTCGTAGCAGTCCAGTCCAGTCCGAGGCCTTCCAGTTTCTGCTTCCCGGTGAGTACCGTCGCGGGGGAAGTATCTAGACAGGATCATTAGTTTGTTCCTGGTCCGTTGGGTTTGGGTACACAGATCCAGTCCGAAGTATTCACCTAGGTGGATACGGTCCGACGTGTCTCTTTATGGGACCGGTATGTTCTGTACTGTTTTAGCAGTGCATCTAGTAATTCTAGTAAGTTTCGTTCTCGAGAAATTCATGTTTTCTGTTTTCAGTGTATCAGGTAGTATTCTGTTCGAACTGTTATCAATGTATTTTTATGTCGTGGTATGAATGTTTTGTTTGACATTCAATTACTGCGATTAGTGTGTATTGTGTTCCAAGTGTATTACCGAAATGCCTCTGTTCTCGAAACTACGTCAGTTAAAGACCAGAAAAGGGTTACTCGAAGAAGCAGTTCCTGTCCCTCCTAGGGACAGTCCAGGACATTTTATGTATCACAAGCATGGCTTAGATGCCATAATATATCTAGACTTATGGGTGGACTATACTAAGGAACTAGAAGAGAAATATAGATGGCCCGTATCAGGTACATGGGATGCCGAGTGCATCATGCGAGTAGAAGAAGCATTATGGAAAAAGAAAGCCAGACAGTCCCAGAAAGATGCCATCGAGTTATGGCGCAAAGAATCTCATAAAAGAACCGAAAAAGAATTCAGAAAAACAGAATTAAGTAGGGAATCCGCAGAAAAAGCCCAAGAAAGGGAATTAATAGAAGAAGGTGAACGAGTCAGAGCAGAACAGTCAGACAGACAGAGAAATGCCCTTATTAAAGGTATGTATCCTCTTCTTGCCGAGGGCTTGCCGAAGGCAACCCCGGAAGTACCCGGTAATTTACCGCCGCCAATGGTCCCGATGAAGCTACGTAATAAACCGACCGCAGCTGAAATTTTTCTTTCGTCCTATTTGGACGACACAGTCCCAGCATATGCAAATCATGTTCTGCCTGTTCCGCCTGCTCCCGTTAATAATGTAATTCCTGTCCCGCCAACTACTGTTTCCGGGGGTCAAATTCATGTTCCAGCACCCCCGGACCAGCCCACAGTAAATGTACCCGTTATGCCAGTCACTCTACCAGCCCGTACAGTATTCACCGACGATTCTAGTTTAGGAGCCGCGGGGGGAAGTGCTCCTCGCACCCCGCCTCAACCGAAACGTCTGACGCTGCACGACGTAGCGTTACAGCGTACGCCAAAAGTGGCGACATACACAGATCTCAAGCGACTTCTTACTGACTGTATATATGATCCAGTTCCAGGCGAAGATCACATGATCTTATACTCAGTACGTTTAAGACGAGTTGCCAGCTTTTTGATCACCCTGCCCGATATGAAGGAACATCTAAACAGAATATATCGTTTCATCCGTACAGGAGAGAATCCAGAAAGTATTCACGAAGCTATGTCACAAAGGAAAGCCGAGGTTCAACTTATGATTTTAAAGTTCCTGATTAACTGTTTAATAAGGGAGCAAGATTATCCAGATAAAGACCAAGACGAGATGAAAGTCCTAACCAGGTGGAGTGACAATATAGCCGAGGGAAAACACAAGACACAAGGTAGTGTAGAGAGTATGTACAAGAAAATCCGTAAGGAAATCATACGTATACACCAGAAGGAGGAAGCAAAAAGAGCAACCGAGAAAGAGTATGACTCTTCTAGTGAAGAGGTAGACAGCGAGAATCCCTCCAGAATAGCGTACGTAGGTAGAACTAGACTTTCCGACCGACATTCACGCCTAGATTACAAGAAAGTTTTTCCTCCTCCAGTACCAGGACAGTGTTCTCTTGAACAAGTATTCCAGGCCACCGATCAAATTCTGAAATCACGAATAGGTTATAGCGAGCTTAGTACAATGCATGAACAAGAACTAGCCCGATCAGCAGTCCGATGGACTAGTGATTCTACCACGTTTCCAGACGAAATAGTGGCACAAACGTTTCTGAAACTGCCCCCAGCCGAGCAACGTCTGGTGGGTACATATATGATCCAGCACCTCATTACACTGTATGAGGAACAACATTCTGACCCAGGTCCTCTACATGATGTATTGAACGAGTTACTCCAATACAGATGGAAAGGTCTAGGTACCGATTTAATTAGTGTCATTCTAGAACAGCGCCACAAATACCGAACATTTCTGAATCCACATTTTGTTCACGCCTCACCCCCAGAAAGAAAATCATTCTACATAGACAGACAGAATCCGTTACGGGAAGTGCATCCAGTTAAGGGAGAAGATGGTAGTCTAGAACGAGTATTTGTTTACACCCCTATCACGAAAATAGAACTCTTAGAAATGAAAAAGTTAATACCTTGTCATGATAAAGATCCAGCAGGGTTCCACCGTGAATTAAAGGACATGCTCCGTATGGGAGAATACACGTATCCTGATATCATTAAAATGTTAAAGGTCCTGTTGCCTGCGGGCATATATGAAAAACTCAAAGAAAAAGAATGGGAGGTGGGAGAGAAAAAGATAGATTGGACAGCATTAGAAACTGAAGATAATACACGAGTACCAGGTACCGGTCTTGGGGATAAAGCTAAAGCTTTGCCCGAATTTTTAATACAAGTCTTGCCAAGATTACTAGCCACGAAAAAGGAAGATTGGGATGCCATCTCAGCCTGTAAACAGAAACAAGACGAAGATACTAGTGATTTTTATTCTAGATTTGAGAAATGTTTCATTATTAATAGTGGTCTGGAAACAAGTAGTGAATCGTACCCTCATCTTTTTGTTACCAAACTAGTCGAGAATTCAAGTCCACAAGTTAAAAATCGAGTACTGAAAGTCGAAAGTACATGGCAAGCTAATACTCCGTCACAGATGCTCCAGATGTTACAGTATCACCAGAACAGAATCAGGGAAGAGCAGGAACACGAAAAGAGACGTATGAAAGACACGAAAATGAAAGTACTAGTTGCACAGTCTGTTCCGCAAGACAGTCAGAAGAGAAATCCGAATCAAGCCAGTCATCCTGCAGCTCCTGTTAAAGGGACATGCAATTACTGTAAACAGCCAGGTCGTTTTATAAACGAATGTGCAGTTCTGAAACACAACATAGCTACTGGTAAGACTAAAGAAAGACCACGTCCGTCTAGACAAGAACAAGTTTCACAGACTTCCCAGCCGCCACAGAATGCACAACAGACAGTTACAGTACTGCAGCCTATCGCTGCAACACAACACGTTACACAGCAGATGTACCAGTATGCACAGTCAGAGTATCCAGATTATCAGCCATATTCATGAAACAGCCTAGAGAGGGAGGTAGGCTTGCCTCTCATCGAGATTCCTGTAGATCAAGAGGGTCCCTATGTACACAGTCAAGTATTAGGGAAAGACAGAAAGTTTCTGATTGATACAGGGGCAAGTAGGACTACCATCAGTCATGACGAGGTTCCAGGGGCTCCACTCTCAGGCTCTAGAAATGTTTCCCTTGGATTTTCAGGAAAGCCTATTGTTAATGAAATATCGAAACCAGTTACTCTAGAAGTTGGTCCATTGTCCCGAACTACAGACTTGTTACTCACGAAGTCTTGTCCAGAGAATCTGTTAGGCATAAAGACTCTGAAAGAATTAGGAGCAGTCATATGCTGCTCCCCAGAAGGGGTCCGTTTGTTTCTGCGTGATTTTAAAGGTCATTATGTATTACGTGATTTTGATCCAAGATTATTGAATGTACCACAGCATTTATGGGCGCAAGGTCCAACTGATGTAGGTTGTATGCATATCACACCCCATCGTGTCACTCTGAAGAAAGGTGTTGTATTACCACGAATCCGACAGTACAAATTGCCACCTGAGGCTGTAGCAGCCTTATCCAAAATTATTGACGAACTCATTGCTCAAGGAGTGGTTGTAGAAACTGACTCCAATGTATGTAATTCTCCTATCATTCCGATTCTGAAACATACTGATCCAAATGCACCTCCAGTTTATCGATTAGTAATTGACCTTCGAGAACTTAATAAATGTATCATACCCCAATACCCAGTGGTCCCTGATATTTCCTCTCTCTTGACAGCCATTGATTCTGAGGCTACGTTCTTTACGGTTATCGATCTCAAGAACGCATTCTTTAGTGTCCCTATTCATCCAGACAGCCAGTTCCTTTTCGGTTTCTGTTTAAATGGAAGAAGCTATAAATTCACACGAGCTCCTCAAGGTTTCACAGAAAGTCCTAGTATTTACAGTCAAGCACTTAAAAGACAACTAGACAATATTCACATGCCAACTGACACTGCCCTGCTCCAGTATGTCGATGATCTACTGATCACAGCCCGTTCTGAACGTGACTGCGAACGTGCGTCACTTACAGTCCTGTATTTTCTGGCCGAAATGGGGCACAAGGTGTCCCCTTCCAAGTTGCAATTCTGTGTCCAGCAAGTGGTCTACCTTGGACACTTACTGTCCAAGAGGGGTAGGCAGTTGACACCAGATCGTATCCAGTTAATAGCACGTCTTCCACAGCCCAAGACACAGAAGGAGGTACGAGCTTTTATCGGCCTCACTTCTTATTGCAGACAATGGATTCCTCAGTACGCATATCTAGCCAAGCCACTGATACAGTTAACGACACAGGAGGCAGCCGTATCGACTGTCCTCCCTTGGACCCAGGAACATACACTTGTTTTCAATGAATTAAAGAAAGCTTTATGTAAAGCACCTGTTCTAGCAACACCGAACTATAGTAAGCCCTTTACACTTTTTGTTACTGAACGTGATGGTACTGCATTATCTGTTCTCACACAAGATCAAGCGGGACAATACAAGCCCTGTGCTTATTTTTCTAGCACATTAGATCCAGTGGCCCAGGCTCTGCCTGTGTGCCTCAAGTCAGTTGCAGCCACAGCTCTAGCTATCAGACAAAGTGATTCCATAGTGTTAGGACACTCCCTGACAGTACAATTCCACACTCCGTGGAAGTTCTTTTAAACCGAACACAGACTCAGCACTTGACAATTGCACGTTTAACAGGTTATGAACTGACACTGTTCCAGCCACACATAGAAATCAGACGCTGCAACACTTTAAATCCAGCTACGCTGTTACCGTCAGTTACTTCAAATCCTGCCACACATGACTGTGTGGAAGTTGTTAACACTATGACAAAGCCAAGACAAGACTTGACAGACATTGCATTACCTAATCCCGACCTGACACTTTATGTGGATGGTTCATGTATGAGGACAAGTACAGGAGAACTAGTAGCCGCGTATGCAGTGACTACTGAAACCGAAGTTATAGAAACACATCGTATAGACACCCTGTCTGCTCAAGCAGCAGAGCTTGTCGCTCTGACCCAAGCCTGCATACGTGCCAAGAACCTGAAAGTTAACATATACACAGATTCACGTTATGCATTCGGAGTCGTACACGACTTTGGAGTCCTCTGGCAAGAAAGAGGTTTTATGACTTCTCATGGAACCAAGATTCAACATGGCCCCCTCATTCAAGCTCTGTTAGATGCAATACATTTACCGACAGCTATCGCTATCATGAAGTGCAAGGCACATACGAAAGTCACCGACATCATTTCCCAAGGTAACGATCTAGCAGATCAAACAGCCAAGCTCACAGCTCAGACTCCAGACAGTCCAGTTAACACGACACCGACACACATTCCAGATCAGACTACTTGTATGACAGTTAAGGACCCAACACAAGATGTAATAGATATACAGTCACATGCTACTCCCGATGAAATCAAGAAATGGTCCGAACAAGGAGGGGTCCAGACAGACCAAGGATGGTTGACGAAGGGAAAAGCCACATGGTTTCTCCCCGACTCTATGGTTCAAGTCATTATTAACACCGCACATAGTCCAGCACACTTAGGAGAAAAAGCCATGTTAGACAGTATCCAGAACATCTGGTTTAACAAGCATTTACGAGCAGCAGCCAAGCAGAAAGTGCGTACCTGCATGATATGTTGTCAGTTCAATCCAGGTAAAGGTGTCCCGGTGGAACAAGGTGGATTCCATCCTCCTGACCACCCTTTTGAAGTCCTCCAGATGGATTATATTCAAATGGAGCGATGTCGAGGTTTCAAGTATGTCCTCGTAGTTGTATGCGCTTTGTCCAGGTGGACAGAAGCATATCCAGTTCCAGATTACACAGCCGCGACCACTGCCAGGCAGTTGGTTCGTGAGTTCTTTCCCCGCTATGGATTACCTAGGGTCGTGTATTCAGATAACGGCCAGCCATTCTCATCCGAGCTCATGAAACAAGTTTCCCTTCTGTTAGGGTACCAGTGGAAGTTCCATTGTGTACGCCATCCTGAAGCAGCCGGTCTCGTAGAGAGACATAACCAGACTCTGAAAATCCGCATTGCTAAAGTGTGTGCAGAGAAAGGTGTAGATTGGATAGTAGCACTGCCAGTCGCCCTTTTCTATATGAGAATGGTCGCTCACTCCCGTTCAGGTCTGTCCCCGTATGAGATAGTGTTTGGACGTCCCCCCAATATGTGGGGTACACCTAGACCCCGTACCATTACCGATGTTGACAGTAATATGCTGACAGATTACCTTGCCTCCTTGATGTCTGCACTACAATCTTGTCGTTCACAGGTTGCCGCTGCATTTCCAGACAACACCGAAGTGAAACCGCACAAAGTCATACCAGGCGACTTCGTCCTCGTGAGAAATTTTGATCGTTCAAGTCCGCTGCAGCCCCGCTGGAAGGAGCCCCGCCTCGTTCTCCTCACCACCCGGACAGCAGTGAAGATTGAAAACCGAAAAGGGTGGCTACACGCCAGCCACGTCAAGAAATTCCATGGACTCAAAGCAAAAACTTTTCTCAAGGACTGCCCCGTTCTCAAGGACTGCCCAGAAACTGAATCTAAAATTCCCCTGTTAGAGAAAACTCCGCAGCAGGAGTATAAATCCAAGTTGAGGTCTAGTAAGTCAGCCAGTTTAATTGTCTAAGTCCCTCTCGGGTGAAACGGTTAGACAGGTTCCTGACATGTATGAGATAGACCCACACAGTGAAAGAGTTAGTCAAAACTCTAAGAGAATACGCTATCGAAAGAATCTTTGCAGTCGATGTATAGCTACTCTGTTCTTTTTTATTATTTTTAAGCCTTATGGTTACATGCATAAGTTATGCGTTGCATTTATGCTTTCCTATTTCACATGTACATATGTTTTCTAATGTTACAGTAGAGCACACATTTAGTGACCTGCCTCCTCACGAGTTATCCTATCGTCTTGCTATGCGTAATAATACTTTTATCCGAATGCTGCACTATTCACACCAGACCAGCAATGCCACTAATTGTTGGGTGTGTGGTCGACTCCCCCCTTTCCAGACACCGAAGGGAGTTCTGCCACTCTTTCCTTATCCTTTTTCACATAATGGTTCGTGTGGAGCATGGTCCACGTTAACGTCATCCCTAACTGATATGTCCCTTCTGAATCGAACATGTTTCCCAGACAAGGAAGGTCTTTCCCATAGAACAGGGTTAGATCTAGAAAATGAAGTATATGATCTAGGTAATTATTCCTCGAATTTCATGGTTTTGAATGTTCAGTCCGAGACTACTCCAGATTTGCCTGCTATTTCAGTTCTACCAGTTAAAGGCGAATTATGTGTCAGAAAGAATGGTTCCGCACATGTAGGTCATAGTGATTGTACTACTGTAGTCGAGTATAGTGACAGTGGGAAATCTATTTTCAAAGCCTCACGTCATTCTTATTTTGTTTGTGGTCAGACCGCATATGTTCGTCTGCCCCTCGATTGGGATGGAGCATGTTATATTGCCTTCCTACTGCCACCAGTTTTTCTAGCCCCGTCCGATTATCACAGAAACACACATCTAGTACACGTTAGACATAGAAGGGAGACTGAGTCCCCAATTGTCGATCAAACTGAAACTACCTTAGAACAGTATCAAGACTTCAATAAAGTTTTCTTTTTCTTCATAGGTCCTGTCCAGAATAGTAAGTTAATACGTAGGCTAACCAGAACCCTTGAAGCAGTAGTGAATGAGACTACTTCCGCTCTAGGTAATTTAACCGAAGAGCAATCTGCCATTAGATTTGTCGTGCTCCAAAATCGTCTCGTTCTTGACGTCATACTGGCCGATAGAGGAGGAGCTTGTAGAGTCATCGGATCTAGTTGCTGCATTTTCATTCCTAATAACGCGCCGTCTGTTTATTCAGCTATAACCAGACTTCATAAAATTGCCCATCAGTTACACCAGAATCCAGGCACCTGGACATGGTCCGGTTGGCTCTGGAATATCATATCTGCCTGGGGATGGAAAGTATTGTCATTCCTAGGTATAGCAGTAATGATCATATTCAGTTGCTGCCTCTGTTTACAATGTGGCCCTGCGATTTGCGGCTTGTGTGCTACCTCTTGTATTCCTAGTCCTAAGTCCCGTTCCAAGACAATTCGAGACGAGCAAATGATGATATATGAACAGATAGATAGTATCATGAATATTGATGTTTCCTGATGGAAACGTAGGGCACAAGGAGGGAATGAGGAAAATTTAATTTTGCCTTGTTATATGTGCCTACGTGTTCCCCATCCTATGTTATATGTGCATGATCGATATGCGTATATCCCCTTCTGATCGATTAAAGACGCAATTATGGTTGTGTCCAACTCTAGTATGCCAGTATCCAGTTCTCGTGAAAGCAACGAGTATCAGGCCTATGTTGCCACGTTTTACAGTGTGCACGTTAATTCACCACATTGTCCCCGTTTCTAGGCCTCAAAGGGCCCGGACACCAGATTCAAGCTCCAGTCTCCTGAACCCACTCTGAGGAGCGATGCAGCCCCCATCTGCATCCCTGACCCTTCACTTACTTCCTGCCTCGCAGCGCGGTGCCCGGCCTGGCTCTGCCTGCCTGTCTGCCAAGAATATGTTATGCTTCTAGTTATCAGTCCAGCTTTTCGTCTTCGCATTCCTAAGCTACTGAACCGCATAAACAGTTCAGCTATAGTCTAGTCTTTCTGTCTCCATGTAAGAGAAATACTGTATTAATATTCATAGAATATTCCTAGCACACGCAATACATGTAGAATATATGCATGCGATTTTGGAAAAAAGGGGTGGTGATGGACAGAGTTTCTGAATGATGCAGAATACTCTTACCAAGTCAAGAGATCATGGTTTTAATCCATCACCTGTTTTTTTAGCTCATTGCACCATCCCAGCTCAGAACCTGGCTATATGCAAATTAGTCTGTTCCTGTCCCAGTGCATGATGGGAACAGGGCAAACCAAACTACCAAGCCAATTCTTATACTGAGAAGGAGACAATATATGCATGCACCAGCCTTAGTGTCAAGTAGCCTTTGCCCTGATAACTTTTAGATTCTATCAACATGTACTCCAAACGCCAGATACCAGATATGCTATAGGTACATGTCGTCCTGACACCGCAGACTTTAGTCTCCTCTTCTAGTGCAGAAGTCATAGCCCCAGTTCTCCCTAGTAACACGTCATTGCCCGTTTGCGCGCACCACTAGGTTAAAGGTCCCAGCTGCTCTCAGGTAGCCCCCTCCATGTTTCCGCCCACTCATGACACTTCTATGACGTTTCACATCACATGTCTCAGTGCACGCCCTGTGCACGCCTTCTTCTTCCGCCCATGTGTTCTTATCTTACGCTTGTCACAAGTTACGCCTACTGTATGTAATGTAATGTAATGTTGTACTATATATATGCTGCACTGTTAATGAAATGGTGCAGCTGCCTTCCTTCCTATTTTATTTCAGGCTGTCCCGTTCCAGTCCCTTCCCTTTTGCCTGAATAAAGCCTGTTCAACTCGGACACATCGGATCCTGCCTCTTATTTATTGAGCTATCCGTTATTGTTAATATATTCAAAAATAGTACCGGTAATTAATTATTTATTTACCACAGGATAGTGTGGAGATCAGGTCGAATCTCTCGGGGGCAACCTGCTTGTAGGTCATTATGTTTTACTGGGGTTTTTGCCAATAAAATGCTCCCAAGAGAGGAGCGTTTGGCATTTAATAGATCTTGAGAAACCCACGCTTAGCGAGTTCTAGGTCTTGTGAGACTCTACGCTCAGGAGTGAAATACTGAGGTCAATTGCCTCATTTGTTCTTGTTATGAAGCTATCAATAGGGCCAATCATGGATGCGCCGGCCGCATCTGTCTTGCTTCTACTTCCCCTGGTGGACATTATAGTGTGCATGTAGATACTCTGGATGTAGAAAGGGTTTGCTTATTTCCAAGGATCTCAAGGCAGAATAGGACAATACTAGGATACTAGTGGCCCTATGATGATGATTTTAGCTAGTCCAGATATTCACGACCAAGGTGCAAAGTCAGATAACCTACTTGGTGTAAAGATGATGATGTTAGGGGGGTGCCCCTGACCCGACCTCCTCGTCCTCGGAGGGCCTCAGAGGGCCCGCCCTTTGCCCGGGCTTTGCCCGGCGTCCCGCGAGACAGGTCAGATGACGCTTTTAAGCGCCTCCTGGCGCTCCCAGGTGACGTGGATCACCGCAAGGGCTTGTGGGTGGTGTAGTTCGCCCCTCGCCAGTCTCCTCTCGGCAGCCCCGCTCTAGATGGGAAACGAGCAGCCGGGCAGCGGGAGACAGGCGGGCGGGTCCGCGGCTGAAAGAAGGGGTCAGCAAAGGTTTCGTGGCCAGAGAGTCAGCAACAAAGGCAAAAGAAGTTCCCCCACTCAATGGGTCCGATGACGCTTTTAAGCGCCTCCTGGCGCTCCTAGGTGACGCGGATCACCGCAAGGGCTTGTGGGTGGTGTAGTTCGCCCCTCGCCGGTCTCCTCTCGGGGCCCCGCTCTAGATGGGAAACGAGCAGCCGGGCAGCGGGAGACAGGCGGGCGGGTCTGCGGCTGAAAGAAGGGGTCAGCAAAGGATTCGTGGCCAGAGAGTCAGCAACAAAGGCAAAAGAAGTTCCCCCACTCAATGGATCCAATGACGCTTTTAAGCGCCTCCTGGCGCTCCCAGGTGACGCGGATCACCGCAAGGGCTTGTGGGTGGTGTAGTTCGCCCCTCGCCGGTCTCCTCTCGGCGGCCCCGCTCTAGATGGGAGACGAGCAGCCGGGCAGCGGGAGACAGGCGGGAGGGTACGCGGCTGAAAGAAGGGGTCAGCAAAGGATTCGTGGCCAGAGAGTCAACAACAAAAGGGCATCAACAGCATGAGGTACTAACACGAACAGCTTATGTGATAAAACTATTCCCTCACTCTGCTGTATTGACACAGCTGTTGCTGCAACTGAGCGAAAACACCCAGGTAATGCTCTAGCAACAGGATCAAGAACTGCTGAAAAATAAGCACACGGACGTTGCTTATCGCCATGTAACTGGACTAAAACTGACAATGCACATCCATCTTTCTTAAGCACGTAAAGTGTAAAAAGCTTCGTGCAATCTGGTGTGCCTAACACTGGTGCTGAACAAAGGGCTTGTCGTAACTGTCGAAAAGCACTTTCACATTCATCTGACCATGGAAGGGGTACTGGAGTGTCTTTCATCAAAAGCGCTAACAAAGGCTTAACAATATGTGGAAATCCCAAAATCCACTGTCTACAAAATGAAGTAAGACCCAAAAATGCACGTACTCCTTTCTGTGTGGTAGCAACTGGCGTGTCTAAAATTGATTGTATACGATCTGATTTCAATGCACGTCCCTCCTTAGACAAAAGGTGACCTAAGTAGGTTACCTTTGGTCTACAATATTGTAGCTTCTTTCTAGACACTTTATGATGATGTGAAGCAAGAAAAGAAAGCAAAGACAGAGTACATTTTTCACACTGTTCTGGGGTGGCGGCTGCCAGCAAGATGTCATTGACATATTGTATGAGAGTCACACCTTCGGGCAAAGCAAAAGAATCAAGTTCTCTTTTTAATGCTTGACTGTAAATACTCGGACTCTCAGTATAGCCTTGAGGAACTCTACAAAATCTATACGATCGATTATTCAAAGTGAAACCGAACAGATATCGGCTGTCAGGGTGAATAAGGATCTATCACAGAAAATGTAGTAGCAGTCGGAGGAACCAAAGTAAAAAGTGTTGTGATTTCGAAAACCACTGGATACTGTGGTACGACAATCTTGTTCACTTCCCTCAAATCGATAATGAATCTGTAAACTCGTGTATCAGTGTCTCTTTTCAGAATTGGAAGAATCGGGCTTTTGCAAACATTAAATGGGACTTCCTCAACAACCCCAACTTGGATAAGATCATGTACAATTCGTATGAGTGCTTCTTCACCCTCCTGTAAAATTCTATATTGTGGCAAACGAGGTAACACAGCTCCCTCCTTGACACTAATCTGTACTGGTGGGATAACCATCTGACCCATATCAGTGTCCGAGGTAGCCCACAAAGATTCAGGAAGTGAAGCTAATGCAATATCTTCTTTAACAAAACAAATCCTTTCAGACTCGGAGTGATTATCATTCAAAATGACACGCACTCCTTCAGGAGAACATCGTATTGTAGCTCTAAAATACTTCAGCATGTCAAGACCCACAATATTGTCTGGTGTGTTTGGGGAAAGCAAAAATGGACATGGAGCACTAAATTTATCAACATGGAATGCAAGTGGTTGCGACAATGGGCTAAGAGAAGGTGTTCCATCGAAACCTATCGAAGTAATAGTCGTGCCAGACAGGGGAGCCCTCGGAACCAATTGTTTGGACAAAGCGCTACGAGTAGCTCCTGTATCAACCAGAAACCAATCAGTAGAATCCAAAACATGTGCTGTAACATAGGGATGCATCTGATCTACTGGAACTTCAACTGATTCCTTACCCCATCCTAGGCAATCCTATGCATGAGCAGAATCGTAAAGATCAAGCTGGACATAATCAGACATTTGATATTGATTTCGTCTATCAAAAGTGTTTTGGCTATTCTGTGTTCGTACATTTGTATCAAATCGGGCCCGATCATTCATATTTCCCCTAGGCCCTGAAAACCCTGAACGATTTCTCATTTGGCCCCACCCTCGTGAATTCTGCTGGGCGCGCAACAATGGGCAATCAGTCATCCAATGGCCAAACTGCTTACAATATGCACATTGATTAATAGACAAATTCAGCCGAGTGTAGGGGGTATTGAAAGATCCTTGTCCGCCTCTATCGTAACTCCTATCGTGGCCTCTATCATAGCCTCTAGAGGGCGGACCGTAAACCTGGGCCAACATAACTTTTGTTTTTAACTCTTTAGATTTCTTGTCCTCGCTACCCTTTCCTTCTAATTCTTGACGCTCATAATATTGAGCCATTGTTAAAACAGATGCTGGAGAGGATGTAGTCCAAGAACTTTCACTAGCTTTTGAGTGGCTGGCTATCCCTGGTAACAGATTTGTGACATATTTATCGACAAACAGATGTCTGCCGGTATCATCCGTTAAAGACTGACCGCTAAAATCATGACGCTGGGACGCTCTCGGGCAGCCATGCGCTCTATAAATCTCCCAAAAAAAAATTAAAAAAAATAAAAGCTTCCTCAAAGCGTGTAAAGAAATCAGAAAGTGATTCATCTGCCTTTTGTTTACATGATGCTAAAACAGTCCAATCAATCTTTTTAGGGGGGATAACTGTTTTAAGTTTAGTCAAAATTGCTGCAGGAGGGGGGGAGGAGCCAAGCTCGCGAGCAAAATGGTCGCCTTGTAGCTCGGCTCCGTCGGCCCTCTGGCCTGACTCACATATCCTACTAAATATCCTGCCCGGAGGCAGTGCATTTTCGAGGGCAGGGAAACGCAACACTTCGCTCCCACTCACCGATTGGTTTGGAGGCTCCGACTTGCGGTGGTTCCGGTGTTGTGCCTCCTCACGGAAACCGGGGCCTTTGTGAAGCTGAGACCGGGGCTCCGCCTATTAGATCCGGCCTGTCGCTGTGGTCGCTGTTGGCCCCGGCCGAGAGACTGCGCCACGAGAGAGAGCCACTGTGAGAAATCCCCGGCGATCCTGAACCGGGCCTGCCTTGACGGCCGTGAGGCTGGTGCGGGGCGCGGTGCTCCATGGACTAACCGTGTAAAGGGGTCCCCCCCCCCCCGCTGCTCCGTCCATCGACCATGGACCCTCGCGCTCAAGCTACACTTTTGAGGAGCGCCGGCTCGAGCGTAGGCGACCCTCCGCCTGGCGGGGCTCTCTTTTCCGCACCGAGTTGGTCATTGCTGGGACCCCGCCAGACATCTGTAAAGGCCTACATCTGTGACTGCTCCTGGGGTGGCGGAGAGTGAAGAAGGGGTTGAAATCACAAAATGGCTGCCGAAGACCGGAGATGTGGATTTCCTCCTGATGGCGAACTCCGGTTGCTGGAGCACGCGGAGATATTGCCGTGTGGACGTGAGCCTACGATCGGCGACGTTCTTGCTGCATTGAGATCCTTGCACGCAGCCTTGGCCCCCGGTGCTCCTGAGGATTTGCCCCGATCCACCGCCATCTTGGGTGAACGCCTCTTTGAGGTCCCCTCTTGCCTTGGCGATACCATTGCCTCATCCCCCTCGATGGCTCCGAGATATGGCGCCGCTGTCCACCAACGGCTTTTTACATCGGCGGCTTTGGACCCGCCTGTTCGATGTTCGGGAACTAGAGACTTGGATACTGTGCGAGGGCCCGATTGTCCCCGGGTGCCTGAGAAAGATGGCGGCCTGCTGCTTGTTTTTACCTTGATGAGGTCCTGTTTCTATTTTGCCGGTATACCCCCGCCTATTCGAACGGCGAGACTGAACTCCTGTTTTTTATTACCGCTGTTGCCGTTGCTGATATATTTGGATTGCTTATCTGAATTTTTATTCACTTGCTTTTCTATTGACCTTTCTGACCAGCATCTGTACCGAACTTTTGTTCATTTGTGTGCTTGCCTCGCTTCGTATTGCACGTTTCAGACTGGTATTTGGTGGCTGGTACATGCGGTGAAGAAGGGATTGGGGTGAGATGCACGGCTCCCGTAACATTATTGGTATACGAATTCATGGCGGAGTTGCCCGTATTCACAGTGTTATGAGAAGCCTATCTGAAGTTTTTCCTGTGTTCGAGTCTGTATCGTTCTGGTACACATGTATCGTAGTGTATGGTTGGGTGGAGGGCTGTAGCCGACCGTATTTATTTTTGATCTCATGCTCCTCCCTCCTATTTCCTATTTTGTTTCCTTTTCCCTTTTTTTGTCTTCTGCTTCCTTTCTTTCTTATCTCCACTATATTTCGGGTTCTGGTTTAGGGCGACAGGCGCGCTGTTTGAAGGGTAGGCCGTAGCCTTCTGCAGGGGTGCTGGGTGGGATGGGTGGGATGGGTCTTCTTTGTTGTTTTATTTCCCTCAGTTCTATGGCCCTTTTGTATACCTTTATAGGAGTGCCGCGTCTATCCTTTGCCTCCCGTGGTGTGGTTGGGTGGGGTATGTGACGTCGCTGATCCTCTTCTTAAAGTGCTGCTGCTTCCGATGCGACTCCCATGCCCTCATCGTAGCAATTACCCTGTTCTTCTGTGTGTTCCTTGCTATGGGGCGCTTGTTCCGAAGCGGCATTCCTCTCTTTCAATCTGTGTTTTCTTTCCTTTTTTCCTTTTTCTTCCCTCGTCCCCTCCTCCCCTTTTCTTTTTCTCTTTAGGTTAGTATGGCGGGCTAGTTCTAATGATATTATTAATCCGGCCCCCCGTTCTGTACCCAAGTACTATTGAGTGGTGGGTACGCAAAGTTGTCACTGATTGTATATTGATTTGTGCTTATTATGTCTGCTTATCTACTGGTGTATATAGTACTGCCACTTCTACATTGCTGCCCTGTATCCTTAGGCTATTACTGATTTGTATGGGGCTCCGGATACTGTTTTGTTGTCGCTGAACCTGCCATGCGCCCTATCATTACGTTGTAAAATTAACCCATATTGCTCCTGATTGCTGGCCGTATAGATCCTCATCCTTTCCCCTCCTTTCTTTAGCGACTATTTTGATTGTACAATTTTACTCTGATTCTGTGACTACTATTTTGGAATTTTTTGACTGCTTCCCACATGTCGTGGCCGGCCGGATCGGTTGTAGGCCCAGCTTTGTATATCCTTTCTGTCCAAATAAAGGTTTATAAAAAATAAAAAAATAAAAAAAAATTGCTGCAGGAAGATCTAGTATTAACCGATGTGGCTTTTGGGCGGGCTCTCTATCCGCATCTATTCGTTCCAAATTTTTCCATTCGGCACCAAAAATAACACGGTCATCAATTTTACGAACAGTCTGCCACATATCTGGCGGTAAAATTAAACCGAAAATTAAATCTATATCACATAGGGTCATAGTACAAGAATTTATAGCGCCTTCAACTTCCTCATAAAAGGTGGCTGGATTTTTACGCGGATCAGGTAACGCTGCTTTAAGCGTCATTACATCTGCTCTATTCCAAGGAGTGTACACCCAATTATAAATAAAATATCCTTTAGAATCAACAGAATTTTTATCGTCACTATCACCCGTTCCTTTAGCAGGAACATAAAAGGGCGCGGCTTCCCGCATAGGTCTCATTTCAACTGGTATTATCTTTCTTATCTGTCACGAAGATAGGAGACTGCGACTCTCCAGGCGGATTGGACTGTGCAGCAGCGTCCGCAATCTTTTTCTGCTCCTTCAGGTGAACAGCATCAGTCCGTAATTTAACCAACCGTCTAATCGTGTCGGGCACCTGAGAGAGAAGAAAAAGACCATCACGCATGGATTTACAATCAGCTGCTACGTCATTAGGGTCTAATGTCGGAGAAAATTTCCGAAACAATTCTACAACTTCGGTAGCAAATGTCTCAGTAAAATACATCTGCTCCTTTTCCGACCATCCCTGTATACTAGCTAAGAGATTGGAGGCAGAATCAGTACTGCGTAATCCTTTACGAGCAGCTTGTCTGACTTGGGATGCACGCTCAACCGTCAGCATGGATTGAGTGTCCCGCGCTTTTCGTTGATCTGTGTCAGAATCCTCATCACCTTTGGCCGGGGCGGACGGAACGGCATACGGAGGTGGAGGTCGATCTAATAACAAAAAATCATCTTGTGGTTTATTAAGGACCGGATAGAGAGGCTGTCGGACAGGATATTGGCCAGATACCTGCAACCTATGTTCCTTCTCCTCTCGCTCCTTTAACTCTTTCACTTCTTTCTTTCTCAACTCCAGCGCTTTCTCAAACACATTCTTTCGCTGCTCTTTCTCAATCAACGCTTGCTCACGCTTCTCTTGCTGTCGTACTTCTTTTTCCCACATTCGCAAACTTTCAAACATATCACGTCTAGACATTCGCTCAAACATACATCGTTCCACATACTCAATCTTTCGCGCATCAAATGACCCATGCACTGGCCACCGTAACTCAGGATCCTTTTTGGTATATTTGTGCCACAACGTGCTGTACATTATGGCAGAAAGACCAAACTTCACATACATATCTCTATTAGGCGTCCCTTCCGGGGGAGCTGGCTGCGATTCCTCAAGTCATAAACTAGTACCGTTACAAAAGCAGCACAACCTTCGAAGTGCGCTAAAAACAGGCATGCCAGAAATAATGCAAAATATGCAGTATTATACGTGAAGTAGCGCTTAAAGTACTTTCTTAGTACGTTGCGCCGTTCAAATCAAATAGTTGAAGAAAAATCTTCACATTACCTGCCTATATGAGTTGCAACACATATATTCATACAAAATTCCAAATATCAAATTCCAAATACAAAATTCAAAATACCAAATTAGACTAGTCTATTCCAAATACAAATATGCCACAGTAAGTGTTCCTAAAACTACCTTACCATACAAGGGCATCCAAAACCTACAATAGGTGCCGCAAAACGGCTCTTACCACTCATAGGCTGTCCAGATTCCAACTGCCAAGTTCTAAATTCGACCAAACGGTCACTGCACGGCAGACCAACAGAAGAGATCTCAGTCGAGGACCGGTGCCGCCTGGATGGTCAGATCAGAAAGAAGGGAAGAAACGCCTCAGGTGCCAAGACTCGGGTCTCCTCTGGCAGCGATCGCATCCTCATCGAGGTTCCAAACCTTCGTCATGACCAATCTTTCTGGCATCCGAGTCGCCGATGAGCCCCACGTGTCGGGTGCCAATTTTGTCGTGCTGGCCTCAGCCAGACACGCTAATGCAAGGGGTTCGCCCTTCTCTGCACGAAGTCCTCAGACCAAATAGGAAGAAGTTGGCACAGAAACTGGAAATAGAAAACGTAACATTTATTATATCTCATGAGGTGGTGCTACAATTCAAACAGTACCCTTCGGCATTGCAAGAAGTAGCACATTGTTTATTTATACCCACACAGGGGCTCAAAAGAAGGCGGTACAAAGCACAAGAGCGCATTTTATGTACATATAAGGTAATATCGAGAAGCACAATTGATCAGTGGGAGGAGCTAACAGTCTTGTGGTCTCAGCTAACACATTCCAATCTAGGGCTAATCACTAACAGATGTATGGACCCTAACGGTCAGCGGCAAAACAAGGGGACGCTAATATTAGCCTGTTGCTGGGCAGATTCAAGGGCCATGAGCAGAAAGATAGGACAAAGCACATGGTCGACACGAGGTAGCGTGTGGCAGACAAAATGGCTGCCATGAATACAAAATGGAGTCCGTTAAATGTCAAGATAACGGCTAGAACTAAGATGTCTTTCGCTAACGCTCAACCTAATCTCTGTTAGATTACAACATGGTGAGTCAGTGGAGCTCCTTTAGGTGTGGTGAGTCAATGGAGCTGCTTCAGGTGTGGTGAGTAAGTGCAGCTCCTTTAGGTGTTGTGAGTCAGTGGAGCTCCTTTATGTGTCGTGATTCAGTGAAGCTCCTTTAGGTTTGGTGTCATGTGTGCGGCGTGGGAGGCTGATAGTGATTCTGCTGCTGAGTTCTGAATAGTTTGCTGCTTTCTGGTGACTTTTATTGCTGACTCCAGGATTGATGGTGTTCCCATAGTCCAGCTTCCTTTTGCCAGGGTGTGTGGTTGTTTGCAGGGTGCTGATTGGGCAGCATTTGAAAATCTTCCACAGCATCAGGGAATGGAAGCATGATGTAGTGGTCGAGACTGATAGTGATATTTCAGTAGTATTTATTGTACAAGTTACATGTCCAAAGGTTCAGCCCCACCAGGAGCAGCCACCATGCTGCTCAGCCCGTCTCAACTGTGCTTTCCAGACACCATCATTTTTTATTCCATCATTCTTACAGAGGTCCGCTGGTGGAGCGATGGATGCCATAAACTACAATATAGCTAGGATACAACACATAAGGTGGTGACTGTGTTGACTTGGGCGGTCCTGATGCGTTTGCTGTCTATGACGATGCCAAGGCTCTTGGCATGGGTGGGGGGGATGTCTGTCTTATTTCGGGTGGCCATCAGGTGGTGTCCCACTGTGAAGTGCTCCTCCTGAAGATCATAATTTAAGGCTTGTCAGTGTCCAGTTTTAGGAAGTTATTATTCGATCGGTGGGCGATTCCCGTCATGCATGATTTGAACTTGGGCGCCTCGACCATGAGAGACAATTGTGTGCAATGCAGGAGAGGACGTTGATGCTATGAGAGCGGATGATTCTGGCTAGAGGGATCAGTGATGCATTTAAGAGGGTCGGGCTCAGAGAAGATCCTTTTGGAACTCCGCAGGTGAAGTCAGGGGCATCCACGGTGTACGGTGCCAGGCTGACTGACTTGGTTCTTCCAGTCAGGATGAAGCAGATCCATCAGAGTGCATCCCTCGGATTCTGATCTCCCGGAGGCGGTCGATGAGGATGGTGTGGGAGACTGTCTCAAACTCTGCAGAGAGGACACCTTGTCTCTTGTGTCCAGAGTCATGCGGATGTCATTCATGGCGGGGTTGTGGACAGTTTTCATGCCGTGGTTGGGTATGAAACCAGACTGAGAGGTGTGGTGAGGAGCTAGTGGTCATTGAGGTATTTAACAAGGTATCAGTTGATCCTTTTCTCTAAGACCTTAGCCGGGATGGTAGCAGGGAGACCGGCCTGTAGTTGGCGATCATTGGGGGGTCTGCATTATGTATTTTTATCAGGCCAGTTCTTCCTCGGGTCTATATGAAAATCGGCAGATCCACCTTCAGGCAACGCCAACTCTGAATGCTGTATTAGCGCAGAGCATTGGAGTGGCCAGGCAAGGGAAATGGGTTCAGGGGATAGGAACAACGGGGAAGGAGATTTGAAAAAGAGAACACACATAATATTCAGATGGAACTTGAGTTTTGAGTTCCCTGTAAAACTTCCTCTGCTTTTGAAGGATTAGATTTTTACCTGAAATGGTGAACTCTCTCTCTCTATTCTGCTTTTTTGAGGGTTTCAGTGTCTATACAGGATTTTTTTAAAGTAGGCTGTAAGATAAAAGGGATTAGGGAAACTCACTTGTTCAACGCTAACCTTCTAACACCTTAGCTCCATTGCATTCTAACACTGCTGCAGACATACATACCAGAAAGATTTCCATTAAACATTTCTCTCTCCCCCTCTCTTTTTTAAATTGTTCAATGCCCCCGCTTAAACCACCTGGGTAGCTAGAAAGAGTTATATGAACTGAACAATAATATTCATGAATCGTGTTCTTTGCTCTTCAATCAAACTGTTTTGTCTCTATGGAGCTGCCTTCCCTGGAATTGTTTTTACTAATAATGGTCTTTACTGGTAGTGCAAGAAATCAGGTTACATTTAGTCTCTTACTTCGAGTTAGAACCAAAACTATGATGAGGCTTGAAACGCTAAAAAGTTCGGCCGACTCAGCCCTTACCAGGGTTTTCACTCTCTCCTGAGTGGAGACCGGACTCAGCCCTTACCAGGGGTTTCACTCTCTCCCGAGTGGAGGCTGGACTCAGCCCTTATCAGGGGTTTCACTCTCTCCCGAGTGGAAGCCGGACTCAGCCCTTACCAGGGGTTTCACTCTCTCCCGAGTGGAGGCCGGACTCAGCCCTTACCAGGGGTTTCACTCTCTCCCGAGTGGAAGCCGGACTCAGCCCTTACCAGGGGTTTTACTCTCTCCCGGGTGGAGACCGGACTCAGCCCTTACATGGGGTTTCACTCTCTCCCGAGTGGAAGCCGGACTCAGCCCTTACCACGGGTTTCACTCTCCCCCGAGTAAGGCCGGACTTAGCCCTTACCAGGGGTTTCATTCTCTCCCAAGTGGAGGCCAGACTCAGCTCTTACCTGGGGTTTCACTCTCTCTCTTCAAAAACAGAGGAGGCAATCAGTATAAAATGGAAGGGAGACTCACGCCAATGATGCCAAGTCTAACAATGACCAAGTCCCATGCTCGAATTCTTACCCTCCCTGCTCCAGAGAAACCACGACTTCAATCTCTCACCCCTTTGTATTGGTCGGGAAACTCAATCCATTACCTAGGCCTTAACTTGACCCATCCCTCTCCTCCTGGACACAGGCCAACTTTGCTGACTTGCAGACAAGACGTCTGGGAAGAACTACACCACTGGAAAAAACTCACGATCTCTTGGATGGGTCGCGTCAACGCGGTCAAAATTACACTCCTGCCTAAAATACTCTACCTCTTTTCAATCCCTCCCCACATCCATCCCTCAAGTAGACATTCAAAGCCTCCAACGTGACTTAACATCTTTCTTATGGGGCATAGATCTCCCCCGGTTTTCTAACAAATTGCTTATGCTGCTCCGGGATCGTGGCGGCCTTGCTTGCCCTAACCTTCTGGGATACTATTGGGCATCTCATCTTCGATATAGATCTGAATGGGTGGTTAGCATGGATCGGACAGTTGCATGCAGGCCCCTGTGGGACCTGGCTTGGCTCTCTAGAATGGCGCAACCCCGTAGCACATACATATCAACCCCCTCGAAAACAGTCCTTGAAATCTGAGATAAGATAGTGATCCCCAGAAGCTTGACATCTTTACCCTCCCTCAACACACCTATTACCCAAAACCCCATGTTCTTGCTTTACAACCACACGCATTTCCATCCTGGAGCCAGGGAGGAGAATGCCGCATCATCCAGGACCTCTTCGAGGGTGACGCTTTCAAAACCTTTGAACAATGCAAACAACCCTTCCATGTTACTGAAGCCAATGGACTACAGTATTACCAACTTCGTCACTGGTTGCCCAATCCCAAATACGCTTTAGGAGCCACTAGTCCCTCACCCCTATGAGACCCTTTTGCGAAGCCTTGAGGGCACCCACCGCCTAATATCCCGTACATATAAGGTTCTACAACACTCACCAGTCACCTCAACACCTATCCAAAGCAATGGGTAGTTGACACTGGGGAAGAGGTGTCCCCACAAAACTGGGAACAACTATGAGGTGAAATCCCCAGAATCTACAGGAGCATTCCCCGATGTGAAGCAGTGTACAAACTAATGACTAGCTTGTACTATACCCTTGCACAACTACAGAAAATGCTACCTACCCTCTCCCCCCTCTGCTGGAGATGCCAAACAGCGACTGGGGACTTTATCCGTATCTGGTGGTTATATCCGCTCTTAACGATGTTTTGGAAAGAGGTCCTAAATCACATCAAGGACACAGTGGTATTCCATATACCAAACCCCCCCTGGTGATTTTACTGGGTATAAGACCAACTCAACTCAAAGCCATGGCACATTCCGATTGGCGCCTTATCGTGCAGATGCTAAGAGCAGCAAGACAGTCCATTGCCCTCCTATGGAAGACGTCTCCCCCTCCGATCTCTGCATGCTTCTTGCGCCTATTGTCACATGGTCCATAAGGACATTGTTGTTTTTTTCTAACTTAGCATGAGCACGTTGCAGCCCACCTGCTGCTTTGCGCACTTTACTACATGTCTGTATTTTTGCAATATTTTTATATCTGCTTTCACATGAGCACTCAATGCTGTTTTCACTCTCTGCATGTTCCTGGGATTTGACTGAACATTATGAGCGAGGGCGAACAACAATGCTCCTTGTTATTTTGTTCTAGCCAGACCGTAGCCCTTTGACAAAACATACAGATGCAGCTGGTATTTGGACAGCTTACTTGGATTTTTAGTAGGATACACAAATAGGTGACAGACACTTGGAGAGGGACCTTTCCAGAAAAAGAGTGAGACAGCACCTATGATTTAGATCTACCATCTATAGGCTAAGGTATGGAGTCTGATGACAAAGCCCAGAGATCTTCTTTTATATGATAATACTTCTTCTTAGCAAGGGGGAGGTTAGGAGCTATAGTCTTTTCTCTATTGTCTTTTCATGATGACATCTCCCTTCATGATATATGGTCTAGTTGCTATGCTGACTGTACTATGCATTTTTCTGCTTGTTGTGGCACGTATACTGCATGTTAGGGCAATTTAGTTAAAATAAATATTTTAAACTGTTCCGTGTCTCTGTCAGGTCTTATTGTAGACAAGTACAAGAGTGCGTGCGAAAGGTTGTGTCTCGTTACCGTGATTCTTGAGAGATATGGGAGTGTTGTGTTCTGGGGTGTCTAATCATTTGTTTCTCTGTGAGTGGGTAGGAGGGCAAGTGAGACACTATAGCTAGTCAGTCCTGGGCTCGTGGGTACTAAGGTGGTAGGAAGACCCGGTCCCTACACACCAAGGTCCCATATTCCTGCGCATAGGTTTGTATTCCTGCAGAATCCCTGCCACATGGCACCACCAACGTTTGGTCTGGTACTTATTCGCGAGACCCCCGAGTGTCGCTTGTGCTTGCCAACAATCCCCTCTCGCCGGTTTCTGGAGACGTCTGTGGTGTGAGGGCTTAGCCTCCTATATTTGTATTTTCTAGGTCTGTCAAACTTGAAGTTTAAAAAGCTTTTTACTCTCTCTCAACCCGGTTTTGCGCTTCCATTCTTTCAGTTTATCCTTTTCCATTTTTATTATGGCAGTCGTTATTGCGGCACCTAACCACGCAGTGGTAACGGCATTCTTGAATCAACGTGGAGTTTCCAATGCAGGGCTAACATTATTTTTGTTGTTGAGGCGGGCGCGGCTCACTACTTTTAGGTCTTTTACTCTTGGGTTACATTTCCGGCAGTGGATGGGAATGATAATTTGTTTCATGAATATACAGCAGCCTCAGTACCGCAGGCTTATTCCCCTTTTGCATTGCTTGAAGTTCCATTGACGGACTTGGAGAATACCATCTTGTTTAATAGTGCCCTTCCTCACCCTGTTTCTGTGGTCTGTTTAGGCCCCTTATCAGTCGATGGAGCCACTTGGCCAATTTTGGCCGGTTTTGCACTGCATCCAAATTATCTTAATATTACACTCACAGAGCTACGTCAGTTACATACAATGCTGATTCATATACACAGAAGTCTGATTCAGTTAATGTCGCATGCGATTCAAGTGGCTCCGGCAGGACATGGTGGTGGTCTTGTTATTAGTCCGTCATGATTGATTCAGTGATGGGCAAACGTCCTCAAAACCGTGATGACTTGCCATTTTGGCTTGTACAAAAATTTGAACAACTTGAAGCTGTCTTCTCACATACTACTCCTGTAGAAAAACACAGGATCCTCACAATGAGTTGACCGAGTGGTTTGATTCCTGCTTTAGGTGACTGCACCACCTGAGGGACAGTGTTTGCTTCAGTGTATATACTGAGCATTGGCACTCCCTCCATGAGCGTTCTGAAAAAGGTTCAAGATGAACACGGGGCTGATCCAGCCCTGGATTTGGGGATGAAGTTAGTGGGAATGTTCCCTATTGTCTCCGATATGACTCTGACCAACATTAAAGATGAGGCAGTTTGCTTGCAAGTACACCAACGCCTAGCAGCGGTGGCCGATGTGGATCAGCAATGGCAGTTGCCGATTATCATAGCAGATGTAGTTACATCTTTAGGTTGGAATAGCTTAGGCATTCATCCATTTAGTCAACCACCAATTAAGTCCCCTCCTGATAAGGAGGGTTGTCCAGTCTTTCCTAAAAAGGCTTGGAACAGAAATCAGTGACAGCATCAACAGAAGCCTAGTTCCCGTGGAGGTTTGCCTCCACCTGATGCTTCTGAACGTAGATATGATTTGCATGACCATTCTAAAATTAAGACACCTGAGAGGTTCCAGGTTTCTGATCCTCGTTCTCCTTGTTCCTTTCAGGAATCTTCAGATCAACAATTCGGTGAAGGATGACAACAGGATAGCTGAGAAGGCAAGTGTACGCGAGCAAGAGGCGACTAGCAGCGCCAGTTTTATGTGAAAGTCAAGCCGGGGGAACCACCTAAATATCATGCGCCATTTCAGAGGAAAAAAGTTTCTGCTTTGACTGCAAAGTATGCCTCAGATGCTGAGAACCCTGCTCCTCAACAGGAGTTTGGCACTATCCCTTCTTGACAGTGCCGCGGAGGTTACCATAGTGCGCCAGACACTCCACCAGCATCTGGAGGCGAAAGCAACTGATACTTTCATTACCTTAGAAACAGCTGACACTTGAGTTGCCCCTCCTTATAGACTTTATTAAATGATTCTCCAAATTGAAGGTAATATTAAACACCCGATTAAAGCAGTGTTTTGGGAGAATCTCACTACTTCCTATGATATTTTGTTGGCGAAGGTTGATTGGCCTCCCCCTTTCATCCAAGCTTCCTCCAGAGGGGAAGGTGTTATTCTACCAAGTTTTTTACAATATGTTCCTGATGAGAATAAAAAGGCTTATGCCTCGCAGTTGACTTTGTCATTGGCCCCAGCATTATATCGCAATAAGGCAGGTTGGGACTAGAGTTCTCGGGTTCATGTGATTCCATTGTGTTCCACACCTCAGCCCTAACCACACTATCCAATCAAACGAGATGCTAAAGTGTCCATAAGTGACATCTTGACGTAATTGGAATACCAGGGTGTGATTGAACCCTGTGTTTCATCGATGTATAATCCTCTTTATTCCGATATTGACACCGAACTGTTCATATCGCATACTTTTAGATTACGGACATTTAAACAGTCACGTTCGTACCTTTGCAGTCCAGAACACACATAGCTCTGCGTTAGTGAATAAAATTGTTTGCAAAGAGAACAAAAACATTTTGGATATTTCCAACTGTTTTTACTGCCACTCTTTGGCTCCTGAGAGCCGTGATTTGACCACATTCAGTGCGTTGGGCAATCAGCAATGATACGCGATATTGTCTATGAGATGTAAGAATAGCCCTAGTGTGTTTGCGGCACGCATAGTGTCCCTTTTGCATGAGATCGACCCTGATGCCTTCTCATACGTCGATGACATATACTTGACGGATGATGAATTAGAGCTGCATCTCTTGCATGTGGACCACATTATCGCACATTTTGCAAACTCTGGTTACAAATTCAATTTTACTAAGTATCACACCGCCTTCTTGGCGGTTCTTTTTCTTGGCAACAAAATCAACAATGAAGGTAGGGGGTTGGCCCCCCACTTTCTGGAGAAATGTGCTCAATTGCATCCTCTGTCTACACTTAAAAAACTGCAATCTTTGCTGGGTTTTTTTATTTCGGGAGGACATACATTCCTGATTATGCTCTGTGTATCAAACCGGTGTACTCATTGATACAACCTTCTTTTTCAGCTTCCATTGGGCTTCTGGAACATCCCACAATTCTTCGGTCTCTGCAGTCTGATCTGCTTGCGACCAACTTCTTGTTAACACAAGACAATTCTACAAATTTGGTCCAAAGAATTGTACCTGGGGCGTAGGGCTTTACTTACTTGACGTTCAATGAAGGGGACACCGTCCCCATTGCTTAGAAATCGCATTTGTATACTACATCTGTGATGCGTTTCTCTTCTACAGAAATTCTTTTGACAGCAGTACAGATGACGATTCTGAAAGAACACTCTCTGGCTCAGGGTAAACGCATTTTCATTGTTTCATCGGTTCCTGCTTTAGAAGCAGTTACAAAGGCTAGTGTCCTGAATTCAAAAGACTTGCATCCTCGTTGGCTACAATGGGCTACTTCTTTGACTTCGGCTGATATCAACTTTATCTTTGATCCTTCTTTACAGAAGCCGGAGTTTTTGCAGTATGAACATGTTCATCCAGGTTCTTTATCAATACTCCCTCTTGATCAGTACAAATGCATTATTTAAACTGATGGAGCAGCACAGTCCGCCGTTGGTTCTAAACATGCTTATACAGCAGCCTGCGCAATTGTGGCAGGAAACATTGATGATGGGGATTTTAAATCCTCCTTGGTACACACACCGTCTCTTGGCTATTACACGGCTCAATTGGTGGAGCTACCTGCTTGGGTTTTAGCTCTTGAGTTTGCTGACCCTGAGGTTCCAACACTTTAGTGTGCGATTCATTTTACTGTGTACAATCCTTCAATGACAACTTATTCTTCTAGACACAAAATGATTTTCGTGATTCTAAAGGTAGCACCATTAAGCATAAAACGCTTTGGGTTAAAGTGGCTGATCTTAAGGAGCGCTTTCCACCCACACATATTATCCATACTTTGAGCTATCAACGTGTGGGAGCACAGGCTGGTGGTAATTCAATAGACACAGAATTGATGGACGGAATGCAGAACAAATTAAAACATTCACCCCCAGTCAAGAGATCTGTGCCTCATGGGAACAGTCCAGCCTGAACTGCCAAGCCAGGTCCTCCCTGGACCGGAAACAAGCATCCTAGAACCAGTTTCGGGGTTTCACCCCTCTTCAGGCAGGATAGCTTGATTCCAGTGGCACAGTGAGCCCAGGACACACATCTGGGCATACCTGGCCCACTTAGGGCGAGAAAGCAAAAGATACAAAATTGATGGACAGAATGCAGAACAATTCAAAACATTCACCCCCAGTCAAGAGATCTGGGTTAAATCCATAATTCTTTTGCTCACCATGCCACCCCAGTTTAGACCTGGCCATATGCGAATCAGTCTTGACTCTGTGCCTCATGGGAACAGTCCTGCTTGAACTGCCAAGCCAGGTACTCCCTGGATCGGAAACAAGCATCCTAGGACCAGCTTCAGGGTTTCACCCCTCTTCAGCCAGGATAGCTGGATTCCAGTGGCACAGTGAGCCCAGGACACACTTCTGGGCATGCCTGGCGCTCTTAGGGCGAGAATGCAAAAGACACACAATTGATGGACGGAATGCAGAACAAATCAAAACATTCACCCCCAGTCATAAGATCTGGGTTAAATCCATCATTCTTTTTCTCATCATGCAACCCCGGTTTAGAGCTGGCCATATGCAAATCAGTCTGGACCCTGTGCCTCATGGGAACAGTCCAGCCTGAACTGCCAAGCCAGGTCCTCCCTGGGCTGGAAACAAGCATCCTAGGACCGGTTTCTGGGTTTCACCCCTCTTCAACCAGGATAGCTTGATTCCAGTGACACAGGGCCCGATTCACAGAACTAACTTAAGACTAAATCCTAAACTTACTACTTTTGGTATTCACAGAATGCACTTACTACTTTTGGTATTCAAATAATGGATTTACGACTACTAACTTCCGGCTTGGAGGTGGAGCTTGTGGCCCGGAGGCGGAGCTTCATATTCACAGAATGCACTTACTACTTTTGGTATTCAAATAATGGATTTACGACTACTAACTTCCGGCTTGGAGGTGGAGCTTGTGGCCCGGAGGCGGAGCTTCCGGCCCAGAGGAAGAGCTTGCGTCCCAGAGGTGGAGATTTCAGCCATGGCTAAATCCCCACCTCCGAGCCGGAACCTCTACCTCCGGGCTGCAAGCTCCGCCTCCGGGCTGCAAGCTCCACCTCCAAGCTGGATGCGCCTCCCCCGGGCCGGAATTTACAGCCAGAGTGCGGACGTAAAGTTAGTAGTCGTAAATCCATTCTGTGAGTACCAAAAGTAGTAAGTGCATTCTGTGAATACCAAAAGTAGTACGTTTAGGATTTTGTCTTAAGTTAATTCTGTGAATCGGGCCCACAGTGAGCCCAGGACTCACGTCTGTACATACCTGGCGCACTTATAGCGGGAAAGTAAAAGACACACAATTTATTGAACGGAATGCAGAAAAAAATCAAAACATTCACCTCCAGTCAAGAAATCTGGGATAAATCCATAATTCTTTTGCTCACCATGCCACCTCAGTTTAGACCTGGCCGTATGCAAATCAGTCTTGACCCTGTGCCTCATGGGAACAGTCCAGCCTGAACTGCCAAGCCAGGTCTTCCCTGGACGGAAACAAGCATCCTAGGACCGGTTTAACCCCTCTTTAGCCAGGATAGCTTGATTCCAGTGACACAGTGAGCCCAGGACACACGTCTGGGCATATCTGGCGCACTTAGGACGAGAAAGCAAAAGACACACAATTGATGGACGGAATGCAGAACAAATCAAAACATTCACCCCCAGTCAAGAGATCTGGGTTAAATCCATCATTCTTTTTCTCACCATGCAACTCCGGTTTAGACCTGGCCATATGCAAATCAGTCTTGACCTTGTGCCTCATGGGAACAGTCCGATTCAGAAAGGGGGTGGTGATGGACAGAGCATCTGAGTTAAACAGAACACTCATACCCAGTCAAAAGATCAGGGCTTGATCCATCACCGTTTTTTAGCTCACTGCACCATCCCAGTTCAGAACCTGGCTATATGCAAATTAGTCTGACCCTGGCCCAGTGCATCATGGGAACAGGGCAGACCAAACTACCAAGCCAATTCTTTACTGGAAAGGAAACAAGCTTCCGGGGACCGGTTTCTGGCATTACAGCCGTCTTCGGCCCGGCTTGCTTGAATCCTGATGGTGCAGTGAGCAAGGGACTCACATCTGAGCATACCCTGCCACTCCTATAGTGGCCAAAACGATTCAGAAAGGGGGTGGTGATGGACAGAGCATCTGAGTTAAACAGAACACTCATACCCAGTCAAAAGATCAGGGCTTGATCCATCACCGTTTTTTAGCTCACTGCACCATCCCAGTTCAGAACCTGGCTATATGCAAATTAGTCTGACCCTGGCCCAGTGCATCATGGGAACAGGGCAGACCAAACTACCAAGCCAATTCTTTACTGGAAAGGAAACAAGCTTCCGGGGACCGGTTTCTGGCATTACAGCCGTCTTCGGCCCGGCTTGCTTGAATCCTGATGGTGCAGTGAGCAAGGGACTCACATCTGAGCATACCCTGCCACTCCTATAGTGGCCAAAACGATTCAGAAAGGGGGTGGTGATGGACAGAGCATCTGAGTTAAACAGAACACTCATACCCAGTCAAAAGATCAGGGCTTGATCCATCACCGTTTTTTAGCTCACTGCACCATCCCAGTTCAGAACCTGGCTATATGCAAATTAGTCTGACCCTGGCCCAGTGCATCATGGGAACAGGGCAGACCAAACTACCAAGCCAATTCTTTACTGGAAAGGAAACAAGCTTCCGGGGACCGGTTTCTGGCATTACAGCCGTCTTCGGCCCGGCTTGCTTGAATCCTGATGGTGCAGTGAGCAAGGGACTCACATCTGAGCATACCCTGCCACTCCTATAGTGGCCAAAACGATTCAGAAAGGGGGTGGTGATGGACAGAGCATCTGAGTTAAACAGAACACTCATACCCAGTCAAAAGATCAGGGCTTGATCCATCACCGTTTTTTAGCTCACTGCACCATCCCAGTTCAGAACCTGGCTATATGCAAATTAGTCTGACCCTGGCCCAGTGCATCATGGGAACAGGGCAGACCAAACTACCAAGCCAATTCTTTACTGGAAAGGAAACAAGCTTCCGGGGACCGGTTTCTGGCATTACAGCCGTCTTCGGCCCGGCTTGCTTGAATCCTGATGGTGCAGTGAGCAAGGGACTCACATCTGAGCATACCCTGCCACTCCTATAGTGGCCAAAACGATTCAGAAAGGGGGTGGTGATGGACAGAGCATCTGAGTTAAACAGAACACTCATACCCAGTCAAAAGATCAGGGCTTGATCCATCACCGTTTTTTAGCTCACTGCACCATCCCAGTTCAGAACCTGGCTATATGCAAATTAGTCTGACCCTGGCCCAGTGCATCATGGGAACAGGGCAGACCAAACTACCAAGCCAATTCTTTACTGGAAAGGAAACAAGCTTCCGGGGACCGGTTTCTGGCATTACAGCCGTCTTCGGCCCGGCTTGCTTGAATCCTGATGGTGCAGTGAGCAAGGGACTCACATCTGAGCATACCCTGCCACTCCTATAGTGGCCAAAACGATTCAGAAAGGGGGTGGTGATGGACAGAGCATCTGAGTTAAACAGAACACTCATACCCAGTCAAAAGATCAGGGCTTGATCCATCACCGTTTTTTAGCTCACTGCACCATCCCAGTTCAGAACCTGGCTATATGCAAATTAGTCTGACCCTGGCCCAGTGCATCATGGGAACAGGGCAGACCAAACTACCAAGCCAATTCTTTACTGGAAAGGAAACAAGCTTCCGGGGACCGGTTTCTGGCATTACAGCCGTCTTCGGCCCGGCTTGCTTGAATCCTGATGGTGCAGTGAGCAAGGGACTCACATCTGAGCATACCCTGCCACTCCTATAGTGGCCAAAACGATTCAGAAAGGGGGTGGTGATGGACAGAGCATCTGAGTTAAACAGAACACTCATACCCAGTCAAAAGATCAGGGCTTGATCCATCACCGTTTTTTAGCTCACTGCACCATCCCAGTTCAGAACCTGGCTATATGCAAATTAGTCTGACCCTGGCCCAGTGCATCATGGGAACAGGGCAGACCAAACTACCAAGCCAATTCTTTACTGGAAAGGAAACAAGCTTCCGGGGACCGGTTTCTGGCATTACAGCCGTCTTCGGCCCGGCTTGCTTGAATCCTGATGGTGCAGTGAGCAAGGGACTCACATCTGAGCATACCCTGCCACTCCTATAGTGGCCAAAACGATTCAGAAAGGGGGTGGTGATGGACAGAGCATCTGAGTTAAACAGAACACTCATACCCAGTCAAAAGATCAGGGCTTGATCCATCACCGTTTTTTAGCTCACTGCACCATCCCAGTTCAGAACCTGGCTATATGCAAATTAGTCTGACCCTGGCCCAGTGCATCATGGGAACAGGGCAGACCAAACTACCAAGCCAATTCTTTACTGGAAAGGAAACAAGCTTCCGGGGACCGGTTTCTGGCATTACAGCCGTCTTCGGCCCGGCTTGCTTGAATCCTGATGGTGCAGTGAGCAAGGGACTCACATCTGAGCATACCCTGCCACTCCTATAGTGGCCAAAACGATTCAGAAAGGGGGTGGTGATGGACAGAGCATCTGAGTTAAACAGAACACTCATACCCAGTCAAAAGATCAGGGCTTGATCCATCACGGTTTTTTAGCTCACTGCACCATCCCAGTTCAGAACCTGGCTATATGCAAATTAGTCTGACCCTGGCCCAGTGCATCATGGGAACAGGGCAGACCATACTACCAAGCCAATTCTTTACTGGAAATGAAACAAGCTTCCGGGGACCGGTTTCTGGCATTACAGCCGTCTTCGTCCCGGCTTGCTTGAATCCTGATGGTGCAGTGAGCAAGGGACTCACATCTGAGCATACCCTGCCACTCCTATAGTGGCCAAAACGATTCAGAAAGGGGGTGGTGATGGACAGAGCATCTGAGTTAAACAGAACACTCATACCCAGTCAAAAGATCAGGGCTTGATCCATCACCGTTTTTTAGCTCACTGCACCATCCCAGTTCAGAACCTGGCTATATGCAAATTAGTCTGACCCTGGCCCAGTGCATCATGGGAACAGGGCAGACCAAACTACCAAGCCAATTCTTTACTGGAAAGGAAACAAGCTTCCGGGGACCGGTTTCTGGCATTTCAGCCGTCTTCGGCCCGGCTTGCTTGAATCCTGATGGTGCAGTGAGCAAGGGACTCACATCTGAGCATACCCTGCCACTCCTATAGTGGCCAAAACGATTCAGAAAGGGGGTGGTGATGGACAGAGCATCTGAGTTAAACAGAACACTCATACCCAGTCAAAAGATCAGGGCTTGATCCATCACCGTTTTTTAGCTCACTGCACCATCCCAGTTCAGAACCTGGCTATATGCAAATTAGTCTGACCCTGGCCCAGTGCATCATGGGAACAGGGCAGACCAAACTACCAAGCCAATTCTTTACTGGAAAGGAAACAAGCTTCCGGGGACCGGTTTCTGGCATTACAGCCATCTTCGGCCCGGCTTGCTTGAATCCTGATGGTGCAGTGAGCAAGGGACTCACATCTGAGCATACCCTGCCACTCCTATAGTGGCCAAAACGATTCAGAAAGGGGGTGGTGATGAACAGAGCATCTGAGTTAAACAGAACACTCATACCCAGTCAAAAGATCAGGGCTTGATCCATCACCGTTTTTTAGCTCACTGCACCATCCCAGTTCAGAACCTGGCTATATGCAAATTAGTCTGACCCTGGCCCAGTGCATCATGGGAACAGGGCAGACCAAACTACCAAGCCAATTCTTTACTGGAAAGGAAACAAGCTTCCGGGGACCGGTTTCTGGCATTACAGCCGTCTTCGGCCCGGCTTGCTTGAATCCTGATGGTGCAGTGAGCAAGGGACTCACATCTGAGCATACCCTTATTTTATTTATTTAATTATTTAAAATATTTATAAAGCGCAAACTGTCACCTGGCAGGTATCCTGGCGCTGGTAGCTACTCTTGTGGTTTATTGACGAGGGTGGACTAAGGCTGGCCGATTTTATTTTTTATTTTATTTTTTATTTTTTTATAGGGGTGGAGGAAAGAGCCATGTTTTGATACATTTCCTGAAAGGGAGGAGATGAGGGATATGGCGAATGTCGACAGGTAGGCTGTTCCATAGCTTGGCTGCAGCTACTCTGAACGATCTTCCTCCCATCCTGGCCTTCTTGCATCTGGGCACTCTCACAAGGCAGGCAGTTGTGGACCTAAGTGTTCTGGTGGGGGTGTACCAGGTGAACAGACGTTGAAGAGGTCTGGGTCCTATTCCATGTAGTGCCTTGAAGACCAAGCAGAGGGCCTTGAAGGCAATGCGTTGCCTCAAAGGCAGCCAATGCAACTCGGCCAGTACGGCCGTGGCCGAGGATCTCCTGGTCCATCCGAGAGCCAATTTGGCTGCTGCCGATTGGACTCGTTGGAGTCTGTCCAGTAGTGTCGCAGGAGATTCGAGCAGCAGGGCGTTGCAGTAGTCAAGGCGGCTAAGGATAGTACACCTGACTACTAGTGCTCTGGCGGAGGGTGGAAGTAGGGGCAAGACTTTGCGCAGTGAGCGCATAAGGCCGGAGCAAGTGGCGACTGTTCTTGAGACCTGTGTTTCCATGCTCAATTGATGGTTTAGCATGACGCCCAGGTTGCGAACGGTGGTGACTGGTGGAGGGTTGTTGGAGTTCTCCGGGGGCCAAAACTCAACGGGCAGAGGGCGGGGTATGCGACTCGCAGGGCAGTACATCACCTCGGTTTTCGCGGAGTTGAACTGAAGTGAGTTCCGGTGCAACCAGCTTGCCGTGTCTCGTAGACAATCATGGAAGGCTAGCAAGGAGATGGAATCTTCGCCTTCCCACGAGAGGAGGAGCTGGGTATCGTCCGCGTAGTTTACTGTGGTCATGTTATGTGACTTAATTAACGTGACCAGAGGTTTTAGGTAAACATTAAAAAGAATCGGACTGATAGAGGAACCCTGGGGAACACCGTGAGGGACCGGGGAGAAGACCGATTGGAAAGGGGGGAGGGAAACAGCCTGTTTTCTGTCACTGAGGTAGGAGTGGAACCAAATCAGGGCCGTGCCGTCGATCCCTGCCTCTCTCAACCGCTCGAGCAGGATCCTGTGGTTGACAGTATCGAATGCGGCAGATAAGTCAAGTAAAATCAGGGCCACAGCTTGGCCCCTATCTGCACGCAATCGAAGCTCCTCCATGGCCGTGAGTACCGCGGTTTCAGTGCCATGGGCTGGGCGAAACCCAAATTGGAATTCGTCCAGAAAATGGTGCTGCTCGAGATGGGTTGAGAGGCATTTACTGACCCAGCGTTCAAGCACCTTCACCGGAAAAGGCAGGAGTGATATGGGGCGGAAATTGGACAGACAATCTGGGTTTAGCGTGGGTTTCTTTAGCAGCGGGGTTATAAGCGCTTGCTTCCAGGAGCGGGGAACAACGCCGCAGCTCAGGGATTGATTACAAATCATCCGGAGAGTGTGAAACAGTTCGTGCCCACAGGATTTCCATATTTTCGGCGGCAGAGGGTCAAGGGGGGAGCCAGAAGTGATGCCCTGTGCAACTATTTCAAATTCTGTTTGAGAGATACGAGGGAAAACCAGTAGTTTATTCGTAGGAGGACAGGCAGACCTCAAAGATTCAGGAATAGTGGGGTTGATTTCGGGGAGGGTGGGAGAAGTGGATGACGGGGATGATGCCAGATTATTAATGATAGTCTCGATTTTGTCAGTAAAAAACTGAGCGAGGCTGTCACAAAGAGGCTGAGAAGGAAGGATGGGGTTTTTGACACAGTCAGGGTGTAGGATATTGTCCAGAATCTGAAATATACTTTTTGGACTGTTGGCCGCATTGGTAATGGTGGAGCAGTAGTAGTTCGCTTTACTCTCTGTAATAGCGGACTTGTAGTCACGGAGTGCCTTCTTCCAGAGGATTTTGTTGTTGTTACAGTATCCGTGTCTCCACTTTCTTTCAGCTTGTTTGCAGGCTGACTTAAGGGTTTTCAAAGAGTCGTTGTACCAGGGAGCCGGAGCTCTACCTTTCGGTTTACAGAGTTTGAGAGGGGCAGCAGAGTCCGCAAGGGAGGTGATTTTCGAGCTAAAGGATCTGTAGTTATCTTCCACCGAATTGGTAATGGCGAAACTGTCCTCCACCTCGAAGATTCTGGAGGAGGTGCTGAGTTTTTCTAACGCTTTCCAGTTTCGGTACGAGAAATGCGGGGACGGGTGAGATTTGGCTTTGCTTGTTGTGGCATTATTGATGTAGAGTTTAATGAGCGAGTGGTCAGTCCAGCTCATAGGCAGGATGTCGCCTACTTGGGTTAGACCTGGGCTCGAGAAGATAAGGTCGAGTCGGTTGCCTGCGGAGTGAGTGGGGTCCTTTATCAGTTGTTGGAGGCCCACACTATCACAGGACAGCCGATGGTTGTCTAGACCTGTGTCTAGGCTGCCGTTTGGCCAAAGGTTAAAGTCTCCTAGAAGTACTAGTTTACTGTGAGAAGTTGCCATGTTGGTAATAGTCGTGAGAAGGGCTTGCTGTTGCGAGAGAGAGAAGGCCCCAGGTGGGTGGTAACAAATGATTACCGTAAAGGTATCTCCTTGATGGCAGTTTATAGACAAACCAAAGAGCTCGATTCCGGGTGTCGGGTCTATGTCTAAAGTGTTTGTTTGCCACGAGGCTTTGAGGATGACGCCAACTCCGCCACCGCGGCCTTTGGGTCTAGGAAGATGGAGAATGTTAAAGTTTAGCGGACAGGCGGCTGCGAGGTCGGTCTCACAGTTTGCATGTGTCCAGGTCTCAGTTAGAAAAAGTACATCTAGATGGTGTGACTCAATAAGAAGATTGATTTCGGTGGCGTGTTTTGGTAAGGATCTTACATTTAAGAGGCCTCCTACAATTAGGTCCTTGTGTGTGAAGTCAGTTAGTGGGAAGGCAGTTTCTTCGAAGGTGAGCTTACCTTCAAGCGCATACCCTCGAAGATCGATCAAGGCAGCCCGTGTATAGCCGCGGGATGATGGGTTGTGCCGGGCAGGGTTTGTGGCGCTAGGCGCGTCCTCGGCGCGGACGAGCGCAGACGAGCTCGCCTTAAGCGCGCCTTCAGCGCGCAATCGGCGTGCCCGCTGCGCTCGTCCGCTGCGCTTCCGATATTGACACATAGTTTATAGTCGTGACGGGTAGCGTAGGAGGGGGTGTGGCCAACAAGAGGTGGGCGTGGCTGTCGTCTCCCTTCGGCGGTGAATGGCGCCAAGAAACGAGTGGATTCTGAGTCCCAGCAGCTAGAATTCAGCTGTTATGGGAGTCAGGAATTGTGCAAGTCAGGCAAGTATTTTTAAAATCAATACAATACACAAAGCAGGTTTAAAAACGAATACAAACACCTCCCGGCTTTTCGCCTCAGGAGTAGCAGCAATGGAGCAGCGTTTGAGTGCAGCGCGCTCTATTTATGTCTGCGGAGGGGGCGTGGCCAACAAGAGGTGGGCGTGGCTGTCGTCTCCCTTCGGCGGTGAATGGCGCCAAGAAACGAGTGGATTCTGAGTCCCAGCAGCTAGAATTCAGCTGTTATGGGAGTCAGGAATTGTGCAAGTCAGGCAAGTATTTTTAAAATCAATACAATACACAAAGCAGGTTTAAAAACGAATACAAACACCTCCCGGCTTTTCGCCTCAGGAGTAGCAGCAATGGAGCAGCGTTTGAGTGCAGCGCGCTCTATTTATGTCTGCGGAGGGGGCGTGGCCAACAAGAGGTGGGCGTGGCTGTCGTCTCCCTTCGGCGGTGAATGGCGCCAAGAACCGAGTAGATTCTGAGTCCCAGCAGCTAGAATTCAGCTGTTATGGGAGTCAGGAATTGTGCAAGTCAGGCAAGTATTTTTAAAATCAATACAATACACAAAGCAGGTTTAAAAACGAATACAAACACCTCCCGGCTTTTCGCCTCAGGAGTAGCAGCAAGGGGGTGGTGATGGACAGAGCATCTGAGTTAAACAGAACACTCATACCCAGTCAAAAGATCAGGGCTTGATCCATCACCGTTTTTTAGCTCACTGCACCATCCCAGTTCAGAACCTGGCTATATGCAAATTAGTCTGACCCTGGCCCAGTGCATCATGGGAACAGGGCAGACCAAACTACCAAGCCAATTCTTTACTGGAAAGGAAACAAGCTTCCGGGGACCGGTTTCTGGCATTTCAGCCGTCTTCGGCCCGGCTTGCTTGAATCCTGATGGTGCAGTGAGCAAGGGACTCACATCTGAGCATACCCTGCCACTCCTATAGTGGCCAAAACGATTCAGAAAGGGGGTGGTGATGGACAGAGCATCTGAGTTAAACAGAACACTCATACCCAGTCAAAAGATCAGGGTTTGATCCATCACCGTTTTTTAGCTCACTGCACCATCCCAGTTCAGAACCTGGCTATATGCAAATTAGTCTGACCCTGGCCCAGTGCATCATGGGAACAGGGCAGACCAAACTACCAAGCCAATTCTTTACTGGAAAGGAAACAAGCTTCCGGGGACCGGTTTCTGGCATTACAGCCGTCTTCGGCCCGGCTTGCTTGAATCCTGATGGTGCAGTGAGCAAGGGACTCACATCTGAGCATACCCTGCCACTCCTATAGTGGCCAAAACGATTCAGAAAGGGGGTGGTGATGGACAGAGCATCTGAGTTAAACAGAACACTCATACCCAGTCAAAAGATCAGGGCTTGATCCATCACCGTTTTTTAGCTCACTGCACCATCCCAGTTCAGAACCTGGCTATATGCAAATTAGTCTGACCCTGGCCCAGTGCATCATGGGAACAGGGCAGACCAAACTACCAAGCCAATTCTTTACTGGAAAGGAAACAAGCTTCCGGGGACCGGTTTCTGGCATTACAGCCGTCTTCGGCCCGGCTTGCTTGAATCCTGATGGTGCAGTGAGCAAGGGACTCACATCTGAGCATACCCTGCCACTCCTATAGTGGCCAAAACGATTCAGAAAGGGGGTGGTGATGGACAGAGCATCTGAGTTAAACAGAACACTCATACCCAGTCAAAAGATCAGGGCTTGATCCATCAACGTTTTTTAGCTCACTGCACCATCCCAGTTCAGAACCTGGCTATATGCAAATTAGTCTGACCCTGGCCCAGTGCATCATGGGAACAGGGCAGACCAAACTACCAAGCCAATTCTTTACTGGAAAGGAAACAAGCTTCCGGGGACCGGTTTCTGGCATTACAGCCGTCTTCGGCCCGGCTTGCTTGAATCCTGATGGTGCAGTGAGCAAGGGACTCACATCTGAGCATACCCTGCCACTCCTATAGTGGCCAAAACGATTCAGAAAGGGGGTGGTGATGGACAGAGCATCTGAGTTAAACAGAACACTCATACCCAGTCAAAAGATCAGGGCTTGATCCATCACCGTTTTTTAGCTCACTGCACCATCCCAGTTCAGAACCTGGCTATATGCAAATTAGTCTGACCCTGGCCCAGTGCATCATGGGAACAGGGCAGACCAAACCACCAAGCCAATTCTTTACTGGAAAGGAAACAAGCTTCCGGGGACCGGTTTCTGGCATTACAGCCGTCTTCGGCCCGGCTTGCTTGAATCCTGATGGTGCAGTGAGCAAGGGACTCACATCTGAGCATACCCTGCCACTCCTATAGTGGCCAAAACGATTCAGAAAGGGGGTGGTGATGGACAGAGCATCTGAGTTAAACAGAACACTCATACCCAGTCAAAAGATCAGGGCTTGATCCATCACCGTTTTTTAGCTCACTGCACCATCCCAGTTCAGAACCTGGCTATATGCAAATTAGTCTGACCCTGGCCCAGTGCATCATGGGAACAGGGCAGACCAAACTACCAAGCCAATTCTTTACTGGAAAGGAAACAAGCTTCCGGGGACCGGTTTCTGGCATTACAGCCGTCTTCGGCCTGGCTTGCTTGAATCCTGATGGTGCAGTGAGCAAGGGACTCACATCTGAGCATACCCTGCCACTCCTATAGTGGCCAAAACGATTCAGGAAGGGGGTGGTGATGGACAGAGCATCTGAGTTAAACAGAACACTCATACCCAGTCAAAAGATCAGGGCTTGATCCATCACCGTTTTTTAGCTCACTGCACCATCCCAGTTCAGAACCTGGCTATATGCAAATTAGTCTGACCCTGGCCCAGTGCATCATGGGAACAGGGCAGACCAAACTACCAAGCCAATTCTTTACTGGAAAGGAAACAAGCTTCCGGGGACCGGTTTCTGGCATTACAGCCGTCTTCGGCCCGGCTTGCTTGAATCCTGATGGTGCAGTGAGCAAGGGACTCACATCTGAGCATACCCTGCCACTCCTATAGTGGCCAAAACGATTCAGAAAGGGGGTGGTGATGGACAGAGCATCTGAGTTAAACAGAACACTCATACCCAGTCAAAAGATCAGGGCTTGATCCATCACCGTTTTTTAGCTCACTGCACCATCCCAGTTCAGAACCTGGCTATATGCAAATTAGTCTGACCCTGGCCCAGTGCATCATGGGAACAGGGCAGACCAAACTACCAAGCCAATTCTTTACTGGAAAGGAAACAAGCTTCCGGGGACCGGGTCCCCGGTAGCTTGTTTCCTTTCCAGTGTAAGAATTGGCTTTGTAGTTTGGTTTGCCCTGTTCCCATCATGCACTGGGACAGGAACAGACTAATTTGCATACAGCCAGGTTCTGAAACTGGGATGATGCAGTGAGCTAAAAAACGGTGTTGGATCTAGCCCTGATCTCTTGACTGGGTGAGAGTTTTCTGCTTAATTCAGAGACTCTGTCCATCACCACCCCTTGTTGTTAATTATTTTGTCCACCCTAAGCGTGGAAGGGTATGCTCAGACATGAGTCCCTTGCTCACTGCACCATCAGGATTCAAGCAAGCCGGGCCGAAGAGGCTGAAATGCCAGAAACCGGTCCCCGGTAGCTTGTTTCCTTTCCAGTGTAAGAATTGGCTTTGTAGTTTGGTTTGCCCTGTTCCCATCATGCACTGGGACAGGAACAGACTAATTTGCATACAGCCAGGTTCTGAAACTGGGATGATGCAGTGAGCTAAAAAACGGTGTTGGATCTAGCCCTGATCTCTTGACTGGGTGAGAGTTTTCTGCTTAATTCAGAGACTCTGTCCATCACCACCCCTTGTTGTTAATTATTTTGTCCACCCTAAGCGTGGAAGGGTATGCTCAGACATGAGTCCCTTGCTCACTGCACCATCAGGATTCAAGCAAGCCGGGCCGAAGAGGCTGAAATGCCAGAAACCGGTCCCCGGTAGCTTGTTTCCTTTCCAGTGTAAGAATTGGCTTTGTAGTTTGGTTTGCCCTGTTCCCATCATGCACTGGGACAGGAACAGACTAATTTGCATACAGCCAGGTTCTGAAACTGGGATGATGCAGTGAGCTAAAAAACGGTGTTGGATCTAGCCCTGATCTCTTGACTGGGTGAGAGTTTTCTGCTTAATTCAGAGACTCTGTCCATCACCACCCCTTGTTGTTAATTATTTTGTCCACCCTAAGCGTGGAAGGGTATGCTCAGACATGAGTCCCTTGCTCACTGCACCATCAGGATTCAAGCAAGCCGGGCCGAAGAGGCTGAAATGCCAGAAACCGGTCCCCGGTAGCTTGTTTCCTTTCCAGTGTAAGAATTGGCTTTGTAGTTTGGTTTGCCCTGTTCCCATCATGCACTGGGACAGGAACAGACTAATTTGCATACAGCCAGGTTCTGAAACTGGGATGATGCAGTGAGCTAAAAAACGGTGTTGGATCTAGCCCTGATCTCTTGACTGGGTGAGAGTTTATTAAGCGTGGAAGGGTATGCTCAGACATGAGTCCCTTGCTCACTGCACCATCAGGATTCAAGCAAGCCGGGCCGAAGAGGCTGAAATGCCAGAAACCGGTCCCCGGTAGCTTGTTTCCTTTCCAGTGTAAGAATTGGCTTTGTAGTTTGGTTTGCCTTGTTCCCATCATGCACTGGGACAGGAACAGACTAATTTGCATACAGCCAGGTTCTGAAACTGGGATGATGCAGTGAGCTAAAAAACGGTGTTGGATCTAGCCCTGATCTCTTGACTGGGTGAGAGTTTTCTGCTTAATTCAGAGACTCTGTCCATCACCACCCCATGTTGTTAATTATTTTGTCCACCCTAAGCGTGGAAGGGTATGCTCAGACATGAGTCCCTTGCTCACTGCACCATCAGGATTCAAGCAAGCCGGGCCGAAGAGGCTGAAATGCCAGAAACCGGTCCCCGGTAGCTTGTTTCCTTTCCAGTGTAAGAATTGGCTTTGTAGTTTGGTTTGCCCTGTTCCCATCATGCACTGGGACAGGAACAGACTAATTTGCATACAGCCAGGTTCTGAAACTGGGATGATGCAGTGAGCTAAAAAACGGTGTTGGATCTAGCCCTGATCTCTTGACTGGGTGAGAGTTTTCTGCTTAATTCAGAGACTCTGTCCATCACCACCCCTTGTTGTTAATTATTTTGTCCACCCTAAGCGTGGAAGGGTATGCTCAGACATGAGTCCCTTGCTCACTGCACCATCAGGATTCAAGCAAGCCGGGCCGAAGAGGCTGAAATGCCAGAAACCGGTCCCTGGTAGCTTGTTTCCTTTCCAGTGTAAGAATTGGCTTTGTAGTTTGGTTTGCCCTGTTCCCATCATGCACTGGGACAGGAACAGACTAATTTGCATACAGCCAGGTTCTGAAACTGGGATGATGCAGTGAGCTAAAAAACGGTGTTGGATCTAGCCCTGATCTCTTGACTGGGTGAGAGTTTTCTGCCTAATTCAGAGACTCTGTCCATCACCACCCCTTGTTGTTAATTATTTTGTCCACCCTAAGCGTGGAAGGGTATGCTCAGACATGAGTCCCTTGCTCACTGCACCATCAGGATTCAAGCAAGCCGGGCCGAAGAGGCTGAAATGCCAGAAACCGGTCCCCGGTAGCTTGTTTCCTTTCCAGTGTAAGAATTGGCTTTGTAGTTTGGTTTGCCCTGTTCCCATCATGCACTGGGACAGGAACAGACTAATTTGCATACAGCCAGGTTCTGAAACTGGGATGATGCAGTGAGCTAAAAAACGGTGTTGGATCTAGCCCTGATCTCTTGACTGGGTGAGAGTTTTCTGCTTAATTCAGAGACTCTGTCCATCACCACCCCTTGTTGTTAATTATTTTGTCCACCCTAAGCGTGGAAGGGTATGCTCAGACATGAGTCCCTTGCTCACTGCACCATCAGGATTCAAGCAAGCCGGGCCGAAGAGGCTGAAATGCCAGAAACCGGTCCCCAGTAGCTTGTTTCCTTTCCAGTGTAAGAATTGGCTTTGTAGTTTGGTTTGCCCTGTTCTCATCATGCACTGGGACAGGAACAGACTAATTTGCATACAGCCAGGTTCTGAAACTGGGATGATGCAGTGAGCTAAAAAACGGTGTTGGATCTAGCCCTGATCTCTTGACTGGGTGAGAGTTTTCTGCTTAATTCAGAGACTCTGTCCATCACCACCCCTTGTTGTTAATTATTTTGTCCACCCTAAGCGTGGAAGGGTATGATCAGACATGAGTCCCTTGCTCACTGCACCATCAGGATTCAAGCAAGCCGGGCCGAAGAGGCTGAAATGCCAGAAACCGGTCCCCGGTAGCTTGTTTCCTTTCCAGTGTAAGAATTGGCTTTGTAGTTTGGTTTGCCCTGTTCCCATCATGCACTGGGACAGGAACAGACTAATTTGCATACAGCCAGGTTCTGAAACTGGGATGATGCAGTGAGCTAAAAAACGGTGTTGGATCTAGCCCTGATCTCTTGACTGGGTGAGAGTTTTCTGCTTAATTCAGAGACTCTGTCCATCACCACCCCTTGTTGTTAATTATTTTGTCCACCCTAAGCATGGAAGGGTATGCTCAGACATGAGTCCCTTGCTCACTGCACCATCAGGATTCAAGCAAGCCGGGCCGAAGAGGTTGAAATGCCAGAAACCGGTCCCCGGTAGCTTGTTTCCTTTCCAGTGTAAGAATTGGCTTTGTAGTTTGGTTTGCCCTGTTCCCATCATGCACTGGGACAGGAACAGACTAATTTGCATACAGCCAGGTTCTGAAACTGGGATGATGCAGTGAGCTAAAAAACGGTGTTGGATCTAGCCCTGATCTCTTGACTGGGTGAGAGTGTTCTGCTTAATTCAGAGACTCTGTCCATCACCACCCCTTGTTGTTAATTATTTTGTCCACCCTAAGCGTGGAAGGGTATGCTCAGACATGAGTCCCTTGCTCACTGCACCATCAGGATTCAAGCAAGCCGGGCCGAAGAGGCTGAAATGCCAGAAACCGGTCCCCGGTAGCTTGTTTCCTTTCCAGTGTAAGAATTGGCTTTGTAGTTTGGTTTGCCCTGTTCCCATCATGCACTGGGACAGGAACAGACTAATTTGCATACAGCCAGGTTCTGAAACTGGGATGATGCAGTGAGCTAAAAAACGGTGTTGGATCTAGCCCTGATCTCTTGACTGGGTGAGAGTTTTCTGCTTAATTCAGAGACTCTGTCCATCACCACCCCTTGTTGTTAATTATCATGGGAACAGTCCAGCCTGAACTACCAAGCCAGGTCCTCCCAGGACCGGAAACAAGCATCCTAGGACCGGTTTCAGGGTTTCACCCCTCTTCAGCCAGGATAGCTTGATTCCAGTAGCACAGTGAGCCCAGGACCCACGTCTGGACATACCTGGCACACTTAGGGTGGGAAAGCAAAAGACACGCAATTGATGGACAGAATGCCGAACAAATCGAAACATTCACCTCCAGTTAAGAGATCTGGGATAAATCCATAATTCTTTTGCTCACCATGCAACTCCTTTGTTTCCTGCTGGGTATTCGGCCAAACGGACTGCTGTTTTCCTCCACGGACCTCCTTTGCTGACTGGGAGCCGCTCGTGTAGAGACTCGAGGGTTCCTCACGCATCCAGGCTATCGGCGGGACTGCGAGGACCAGCCTGCTGTGCGGCTGGCCATCTGCCGCAGCTGGTCCTCTTCCCGCCCCGCCTCCTGCCTGTTAAAAGTTGGTGGAAGCAAGCATCCCACGGAGCCCCTTTGTTTCCTGCTGGGTATTCGGCCAAACGGACTGCTGTTTTCCTCCACGGACCTCCTTTGCTGATTGCGAGCCCACTCCTCGCGGCTCCCGCTTCGTGGGTGCCGCTCGTGTAGAGACTCGAGGGTTCCTCACGCATCCAGGCCATCGGCGGGACTGCGAGGATGAGGTACTGGGTTTTTCAGAACCGGTACCGAACCGGTAACCCAGCGGTGTCAGGGTACACCCAAAGACCTCGGGTACATTCCTGATTCAGACCACAGAAACTCAGAGTCTTCTAGATGAAGTCAAGGATCGATTTTATTGGCTGCAACCAAGTAACAGGTCCTAGAAGTACAACAGCATGAGATGTATGTTCTCAGGAGACTGCTCAAATTTACAAAGGCAGGCTTCTCTTTTTATACAAAATATTGTGCTTCAGGCAAACATTCTCCACATTTCAGTATTCTGTTCTCATGTGTCCACTACAAAGGAAAAGCAGAGTCATGATGACAAGCCCATATTTCAGTTTGTCCATCCCATAACAAATTACCCAGCAAGGCCCAACATTCTCATCAGATATCAGTGGACCCCCAATAAAAACGGTCACCTCCCCATCATAAAGCAAGTGAGAGAGAAAAGAGCAGGGACAGGTGTAAGCAAGATTCGGCAGGGTGTGTGTGTGATGAAAAGGTTTATGGTAGGCTGTGCCTTGATGCTATCTCGTTCGGCCACTGGGAGAGGAACTGACCAAACAGGTTTGGCCTGGGGCAATGGTTCCAACTTGCACAGGTCATAGGAAAGTCGATTAAGGTGTACGTGTCCTTTGGAATCGAATCTAGCTGGATTATAAGCCTATGTAAAGGGCAACTCACAAAATGGCTGCCGTACACAAAATGGAAGATGAGGGTTCAGAACGAAAATGACGATTTCGAGGTGAAATCGTCACTCGAATATGACGAAAATGCTTGTACATAGTGTACTCGTCATTCTCGGTCTTTTGATACTAAATTCGTCATGTTACGATGAAGTTTTATTCTCGAGTCCAGAATTTTCAGAACCACAAACCCTCCTTTTGCCCTTACATAGGCAATTTAACCTAATCTCATGCTAATCTGAGTCCAGGTCCATATTCCTAAAGTCATTGAGATGTTGCTGTAACATCATTCTAGTACTTAGCTCGTCTCTTGATACAGGTTTCCTTACACATGATGTAACACAGAGGCCACATATTGCAGGAGCACACTGTATGCACAGACAGAACAGGAAAAGAATGGCTAAGACCATCCCAATGACCATCAGAATTTTCCATCCCCAGGCGGATATCAGTTCCCAGAACCATCCCATTAACGACCAATCTCCTTTATCCACATGAATAGATTCGGAAATCTTATGCAGTTTAGAGATGGCCTGGTACACTGTTGGAGCGTTATCTGGAATGAAAACACAGCAACTCGATTGGATCAATCTACATACCCCACCTCGGTCTTCAAGTATGACATCTAAAGTGACCCTGTTCTGAAGGGTCATAAGACGATCCGACTGGAGCTCAGCAGTCAAGTTACTAAGGGCACCAGCAGTTTCCACTACTGTGGACTCAACTACCCTTGTCAATTGCCTTATGTTCCTGCTGTTAACCATGGGTCCCCAGAACGGCAGAAAACCCTTTGCGAAGTCCCCAAATTCTTGTCCTGCAGTGTCTTCTTTACTCAAGACACCTCTAACTATCCTTGTCTTGTGGTAATCTGCCGCTGCTGTGTAGGTGGGGGGCAACAGGAACGAAACAAAACATGAGCCCGAAAAGTCAGGGGGCAACCATGTATAGGCTCTATCATGGCAGATGAAATAGGTACCCTTAGCTGCTAAAAATGCAGGGGAAGTCTGAGACCCAAAAACATACGTTTCAGTACAGACACTCTTCCCTAACTGAGCTCTGGGATTCCTGCCAGTACCTTGCAGACACAGGTGACCCTGATGGGGTACAATCCAAATTGGGGAAGATCTCTTAGCTTGCTGTTTCTCACTCAGAGTAGCTCCATATCCGGTCACGTTCCATTCTATATAGGCAAGTGTCTCATCTTCGGGGGTAGTTTCATAAGAAATATCATCCTTAATCATGTCAACTATACCCTTAACTAGAGCACTATTCTTAGGATTGTCTTTTTCAGAACGTAGGGGGTGGACTTCACGTGCATATATGAACATTGTTCTGTATGCCCACACAGAACCATTGTGGCTGAATGGCAGGCCCAGATAAGGGATACCTTTATCCGTTGTGTGAGGCATAAGACCGCACACCCAACAGTTAGTCGTGTTCATTACAAGTTGGTGTTGGTGCAAGAGCTGAACAAAGGAGTTATTAATAAACTCTAATCTCCTAGCTGATTCGTGTTCAGGAAGGGGTTGAAAAGAATGTGAGGAAACAGTGGAAGGAGGAGGTATAGGCGATGTAGTGGGTGCAAACGTTACTTGAAAAGAGAACAAAACATAACTTATTAAAAATATCATCACACTGAATAACATGAAAATGCACAATATCAAAAAACTTTTCTTTGTCATTATATTACATATTCTGGCTTCAAAGTTCTTTTCCTTGGCAGGTCTCTCCATCTCGAAAAACTCCATCCTCTCTAAAGTGCTGCCTGCGATGGGAGGTTGATTCTGCTAAAGAATGCTTCTGTCAGTCTAGGGCAACTCCCTTGGACCAACCAGAACTGCCGACCTAACGTCGTCAGCTGCACCCCAAAGACTTTGGGCAATCGCGGCCCTAGCAGCGGAACCCGGATGGCGGTTCGAAAAACAAAAATAAGCAAGTTTCTCAGATTGGAGAGCTGCACTTTCAAAAATAGTACTTGGAGGGAAAAAGAATTATATTTATTTGTCCATAGGTCTCGGCCTCAAATTATAGCGCTTTTTTCCAAGTACTGTCTGATCCTGAAACAGGAGTTCGGGCTCTGTAGTGTTCAATCGCTTTGATGGTGATACTGTTGGTTGCAAAATATTGTCGCTCTCCTGCTCAGTAAGTGTTCCTTTTACACGTGCATCACTGAAAGGCAGAAAACGTGGCACGGTTTCAGTCTCTGAGTCGCCGACACCCTCCTGGACCCACCGGTCATACGGCAGAGGCAGAGGTATCCGTTTGCAGTGGATCCCGTGGATCCAGTTTGCCTTCCCCTCCACTCAAACCGCTGATCTTGGGGAAAGAAGGACGAGGTATGGGCCGGTCCACCATGGCTGGTCGTTTTTGGTTCGCTGGAAGTTCTTGACCAGCATCCAGGATCCACGGTTGATCTGTAAGTAAGTAACAGTTTAGTTAAGTTTGTTTTGCCAAGAATCTGACTCAAGAATTCTCTGTAAGGGTTTAGTCAGTTCAGTACCTGGGATTTAGAAGGCTGGGGGGCTGGTATCTCTTTCTCAGGACTCGGTATCCCAGTCACCCGCAAAGGTGGGCTGGAAACGCCGGAGGCTGGATTTCTCAGCAAGAGAAAAGACAGTGTCTTTCTCAGCGCGTCAAAAGGGGGAGGGGCAGCGTCCGTGGGCTCTCGCATCAGCTGGGCTCCCGGCAAGTAGTCGCTGCTCCAGGTTCATCACCACCTTGTGTTTGCTTAGGGCAACGTTGGTATATTTATACCTGAGAGGTGCTGGGTTTGAAGTAAGGATGGACATAAGACGTCAATAAAGATGTCACTAAGAACTGGTCGTTCTTACAGTGCTTCTCAGGAGTTCTCGGACGAAATCAAAACATAGCAGGCGGGGATTTCCCAGGTTGCTCGAGGCTTGGATTTGTTTAAGAACTCGGTGTGCTTTCTAGGGGGCTGGAGGAATAGTGCTTGCTTAATGTGACAGCATGCGCTATGACTAATTTATGAAACGGTTTCTGTGCCGTTGTAGGGATATTATTGATTTATAACCGGACAAGGGCCAGGAATAGGAATATCGATACAGGTACCTAGCTAAACATACTACAAGATGGCGAGCCCGAAGATATCCCGTCTGCCAATACACAAAAATCTTCAAAGGACGGCGGGGGAAAACTATTCAATTGGGCCAGACTGACATCTTTCTCAGAAGCAGACGTAGTGGTACAATGGCCCGAAATGTGAGAAGCAGAGCCTGGCGGCGTAGCAAGGTTATTCAAAATCGTTGTGATCTTATCCTCAAAGGCCTGTGCCAATGAGTCACATAAAGTTTGAGAGGGCGGAGTGTTCTTTGCAGTAAAGGCGGGAGATGCCAGATCTTTGACGATCTTAAATAGGACCTGGGATTTATTCACCGCTGACAGCAATGATTCCTCCAAAAAACTAGCCTTGGTCTGTTTAATCTGAGCTTTATACGTCGCCAGTGCCTGTTTAAAAAAGGCTCTGTCTGCCTCGAGGTACCGCTTTCTCCAGTTCCGCTCAGCCTGTTTACACCGAAGTTTGAGCTGATGGAGTTCTTCTTAGAACCACGGCATCGCATGTTTTGTTTTGACTCTAGTTTTCCGCAGAGGGGCTAGTTATTCCAGTGACACTAGGATTCGCTGGCTGAGAGTCTCATAACTCACGTCTACATTGTCTCTCAGAGAGAAACCGTCTGGAAGCAGAGTGGGGAGAGGAGAATGTTTTAGAAGCTTAGACCATTGTCTGCCTACCTTAGTAACCCCTAGGCTGCCTTTCTTAGTTGGTGAGGTGGGAAGTGAGAGATCAAAATGGACGAGTGCATGGTCCGTCCAACACTGAGGGAGAATGTTTTGTACGATCATTTGGCCAACGTAGGCAAAGATAAGATCAAGTGCGTGACCCTTTACGTGGGTCGGAGCAAGTACTAGCTGCTGTAGCTGAATATTACAGTTAGCTTGGATCAACTCTTTAAAGGCTGAATCGGACGAGCCATCCGGCCATAAATTAAAATCTCCTAACACTATTAGTCTTGTGTGCGAATTAGAAAGATCATAGATAATATCAATGAGCTCTGTTACAGCGGATAGGGTGCACGCCGGGGGTCTATAGCACAACAGACCTGAATAGAGTGCGCCCCCTGACCAATAATTGAAAAGGTCATTAATTCACAGCCTGGGATTGTCTTAATGTCAAGCTGGGAGAGAACTATTGTCTCTCTAAAGATCATCCCTACTCCTCCACCTCTGGCCCCTACCCGAGGCATGTGTCTAATTATATAGCCCAACGGGCATACTAGTCCTAGGTCCAGGTCTCGGTCATGAAGAGTACATCTAACTCATGAATCTCAATGAGTAGCGTGATTTCTTCAGAATGTTTACTAAGAGATCTTACATTTAGTAAACCACAGGACAGTGAATCTCTCTGTGTGCTGATGGTAGAAAGCTGGTGTCTAGGAATGTTGCCAGAGTTGAGTTTTAGAAGATCGTCACGAGAATAAGTAGGAGCGGAGCGGCACAGAGAATCATCCCTGCTGGCGCCTGGCGCGTCCTGTGCGCGAACGGGCGCAAACGGGCTTACCTCTGGCGCACCTCCGGCGCGCACCCGCTGTGCGCCATCGCTGCGCGCTGACTGCCTGTCCATTTTAAATAGCCTTAGACGTGGGAGGAGTGTAAGGGAAGCAACTAGTCCCCCAACAAAGATTGCGCCCGTAACTCGGCAGCCTCAGATGCCCTCTCCCAAGATGGAGGCCTAAAACGCCGCGAGGCAAAGAATGTCGGTGCCTAGCTGCCCTAAGTCCTGCAAAGTGCAGGGTGAGCCCAACAATTATCGTGCAAGTAAGAGCTATTACTCTGATGTTGCCCCAGACAGTCCTATGAATTGCAATAAGCGCAAGTAAGCAGCGCGATCTAATTAAAATATAGCATAGGTAAACGGCGCAATTAAATGATAAGTATAACGTTTTTTTTAAATATAGCAAGCAACAACAAGCACGCTGCTGTATGCAAGTCTACCTGTCAGCGGCCGATTCCAATGTTTAAATAGGCTCCTGCGAGCTCTTCCAAGACGTTGGAGGAGTGTAAGGGAAGCAACTAGTCCCCCAACAAAGATGGCGCCCGTAACTCGGCAGCCTCAGATGCCCTCTCCCAAGATGGAGGCCTAAAACGCCGCGAGGAGAAGAATGTCGGTGCCTAGCTGCCCTAAGTCCTGCAAAGTGCAGGGTGAGCCCAACAATTATCGTGCAAGTAAGAGATATTACTCTGATGTTGCCCCAGACAGTCCTATGAATTGCAACAAGCGCAAGTAAGCAGCGCGATCTAATTAAAATATAGCGTAGGTAAACGGCGCAATTAAATGATAAGTATAAAGTTTTTTAAAAATATAGCAAGCAACAACAAGCGCGCTGCAGTATGCAAGTCTGTAATGTGGTGTGCTATTGAGTATGTTCCAATGAAGACTCACAAATCCTTTATTACAGTTTGAGCATCAGCTGAGCGCTGTGGCCAAACCCACAGGAATCTGGATCATGAATTCACTGCCACCAAGATGTACTTGTAAGCCCCATCTGATTGTAAGGCACCGCAGCGATCCCAATACACACATGCCAAGGGCTTGTCTTAAATCAAACGAGATGTCTGTGCTGGACGTGCCAAGGTGGAGCCCTTCCTCTGATGGCAGATGTTCCATTTAAGGACAGATGTTCCATTTAAGGTCTGTTTTGGTAGACCTGGCCACCAATAGCGGTACTTCAGTAATTAAACTGTACCAATAATCCCTGCATGAGCAAACCCAGACCCTACTAGTGTGCTCACTGACTGGTTTTAGCCAGCCTGCCGCCACAGACGAGTTTCTGACCCATTGGGTGAGGGCCTTTGCTCTCAGGTGTCAGAAACAAATCCTGCCCGGGTAGAGGATTTTTTACACCCCCTCCCACAGGATGACCTACAGATTAGCATTCCAAGGCAGGTCCAAGAGACAACCGCCTTTGGTATGCCAATCTGGATTCCCTCACAGGAGAGGATGCTGACCGCCTTTGACCAGGGCCCATTTGGCACTTGAGCAAGGCAGAAAAATTAGTAGTCAGATAGGCGTGTTCAACTCCAGGCTAGTACCACCCTTCAGGGGGACTAACTGAAATGATCACACCCTTTCAGAGTCTGCCATCTTTGTGATGGCCAACTGAAGAACTCCTGAAAGTAGTGATATTGGGGGTGTAGGACCCCAGGGGTCAATAGCTGAATGGCTATTACCCTAGACTCCGCTAATGCCCCTAAATCTAGTATTTATGGGAGACCCTGGCATCAGGAGATCAGATCCTGCTGACCTAAAAGAAGACGGACGGACGTGAAGACTCGCAAGAAACAAGAACAGAAGATCCAGCAACTGACTTAGCGGCGACCCTGCCGAACTATCTGTTATTAGACAGTTGCACCGAAACACAACTTGTCCTGCAGCTGCGGTGTCTCCAAACCCTGGGAGAACTGCCAGCACTTCGGCCAAGAACTAGAAACTCCTGTGGAACAGCAGAGCTGCTCCCCTGCATCTTGTAGGTACCAAGAAAGAATTGTAAGGCTCCAAGACCGTGAAAACCCGACATTGGAAAGCATCGCTATACCTGAGCCACCTAGCACCTGGGTGAAGTAGGCCGACAGTGCCAACCCAGTCACCAGACCCGATGCCCACCCTGAGTTTCACCTCTGTGGACATTTCAATGCCACTTGCGGCCTCTGCTTGCAGGACCCCTCTACCGCGACGCTCCCTGTGACAGAACCTGATGCCTAAAGACACTTCTACACCCATTACCCGTGGCCCAAGGAGACGAGGACTGAAGGCTTCTCCATGTCCCGCAGCATTGTGTGGCCTGAGCCCCCCTTTTGGTTCAGCCCGTCTGGCCTCCCAATCCAAACCTGCAGTCTCCTTTCATGCAGACTGATCCCCATAGTCTAACATTGGGCACCGGACGCTGTATTTTACCACTGCACCCTGCTGCCCTAGGGCCACTGGAGGTGACCTGCTGGCGCTGCCTTGGACCTTGCCCCATACTTACCTTAAGTCCAAGAGATTGGTCTCGTAAGTATCATTACTCTACTTTATCCCATACTTGTTTTTCCTCCCGTAAGATAATGTTGACTTTTTAAAATTGAAAGAATTGAGTAGTGTGCATCGTTTATTTATTGTATGTGTATTTTACAGATGTCTAACACTGATCTCTGATAAGCCTAAGGCTGCTCGGCCTCACTACCCCCTAGAAGAGCATCTTGGGATTGCTAGAGCAAACCCTGTCCACTTATAAGGAATATGTGGACTCTTTGTACAGTATACCTCTTTTTGGTGTACTATATAAAGATCCAGCTTCCGACACTCCTCTGTTTGTTGCTCATAAGCACCTGCCTGTGCACCTCCTCTTTTTCTACCTTCTTCTACCTCTGCACATTCCCTGTTTATTCCTCATAAGCATCTACCTGTGTTTCTCCTCTGTTTGTACCTCATAGGTACCTGCGTGTGCACCTCTTCTGTTTGTACCTCATAAGCAGCTACCTGTGCACCTCTGTTTACTCCTCATAAAAACCTACCTATACACCTCCGTTATTTACATCTTATAACTACCTACTTGTGCACTGCCTGTCTTTGTGCCTCACAAGCAGCTACCTGTGCGCCTCCTCTCTTTATACCTGAGAAGCACTTACCTGTGCTCCGCCTCTGTTTATACCTCATAATCACCTACATGTTTACCACCTTTACTTATATATCGTGATTACCTACCTATTCGACTCCTTAGTTTATACCTCATAAGTACCTACCTGTGCACTTCCTCCGTCTATAGCTCATAAGCACCTACCTGTGCACGTCATCTGTTTGTACCTTGTGAGCTTCTGCAATGAAGCTTGTAATCCTACACAGACAGCAACGGGCGCATGATTATCAGGCAATTATCTGGCATCTGCTGTGTAAATGCATCAAGTATGTTCCCCTGATTCAGCTAAAAAATAACCTGTTAAATGAGTCCACAGACATTGTGGGTGGGCAATAACAGGGAACAAGTTAAACCTGGATGTAAGAAATGCCTTAAGGTAGAAATGCTATATTCAGCTGCGGATGACGGATACCTCCTCGCGCGCTGCCAAAACCCCGTCCGGCCAAAGAGTAGCCTCCTCGGCACAAAAGAGACAACACTAAGTCAGATACCCCTGAAAGGAAGAAAAAAAAAGATGAATATGCAGACATCTGCTGTCTGCACTGATATGTCAGATAAATTATTGGTTGTCATAAAGTCTCAATAATAAGGACTAAATACATGTTATGATTGAATATTAACTTATAGATCAGTGTTTGTTTGCTTTATCTGCGCTGACAATGTAAAGGTCGGGCATTACAATGAACCACTCGTGGTTTTACAGCAAGAGCTGTGGAAGGAGCTGCGGCTTGAAATGCAACAAGGTCTGAACTTTAGATACTTTAGGAAGAACAAAAGAATCTCTTGTGTATGTAACGTGTGCGGCCAGAGCCAGGCCCTGCAAGTTGAACTAGTTTTAGGGAGATGGACGGATGTTACAGCAATAAAAATATCTATCTCAACACATGATAATGTTCCAATCTTTCAGGTTAGAAGAAACCAGAAATGCTTGAACCAACCCCAGCTGAAATTGTGGCAGCGATTACTTAACGACCAGCAAGGTAAAGACAAGAGTTGGTACTTGAGCTGATATAATGTTAACAGGAAAGCACTGAAGTATGTGAATGCAGTTACCTTTCTTATGTACCTCCAGAGGAGTCCACTTTGTTGTACACTTCCTGAAACTAAATAAACAACCGTACACCCTGATCTCTCTTTTTACACAATCTGTTGTTTAAATGAAATCTTGTCCACGTGCATCTACCTAAAGCTTTACCTCTCGCACGTGGTGCTCCGTGAGCGCCCTTTCTATACTAAGTTACTCTGTGAGCACTGGTAATTCACCTCCTTTGCAGAAGTTAATAAGATATGAAATGTTCAACAGAATGTTTGCTTAAATATCTGTGTATGGTGAAATAATCATTGCTAAACTTCAAAGATAGTAAAGTAGAGATGTTGTTAAAAGCCTGTTAAATATTGTGTATTCATATTGTGTTACATTTGCATTTCGTAATTTTAAATCTCTTTACATCCAACAGAAAACAAGCTTTGAAAGCATGAAATGCTTTTGAATAACAGCTATTGTTCTGTAAATCTACAAATAATGGTCAGAAATAATGAACTTCAGTATTCAGGAAAACATCAGCGCAGTCAGAGACGGACAGACCTGAACATAAACTGACAGATCCCGGAAGAGGCTGTGAAGGATAATCAGTAGACATAAGAGTCTGAGCTGTGCACCTCCACGTCACAGGACTGAGGAAATGACCTCCAGAAAAGTAAGGCAACAACACTGACAAACCACCTTCAGCTGTGATCATGGGATCGGTATAATGTGGTTACAGCAGTGCTTTGATTCCTAAAATGATAACAGACCATCATTCAATGCTCTAGGTGTATTGTAAACTCTTCCTGGCTATACTACCGCAACCAGTGTAGAGCACAACAGAGTGGAGACAAACAACTAAAGTGTAAAAGAAAGAGGAGTTCTGCTATCTAACATTTAGAGCACTGTCCCTATTGCACCAATGAGAAGGATTTATTTTTACCCACAAGTGTCAAAACCTGTTATCCAATCCAAAGACAAAATCTCTTGCAAGGAAGCCTGTCTAATATTATGAGTGTGGCAAGTGTTTAGTGGCCATTGTACTTTATTTTTAAATTGGAAATCAAATGTTGTAAATGCCAACAAATGAAGGAAATGTGGGAATAATACAAGTGCTTTATCAACCATGCTGGCCCTTCAGGAAACACAGTCATGGGATGTAGATAAATATATCCCCGACCCAGAGACACTAATCAAGAAAGAAGAATCATACACGGGCAGCGAAAACTTTCGTTTCTCATCCATATTAAAGTGCCATCGACAAACAAACACAGGCGAAGAGCTGTTCAGATGCAGTGAATGTGTAAAGAGCTTTAGGCTGTTATCAACCCTAAAAAGACATCAGCGAATGCATACAGGGGAAAAACCATTCAAGTGCAATGAATGTGTGAAGAGTTTTAGTCAGTTATCAGATCTCCAAAGACATCAGCGAACGCATACAGGGGAAAAGCCATACCACTGCAGTGAATGTTTGAAAAGCTTTAGTCAGTTATCACACCTCTACAGACATCAGAAAACACATGCAGGGGAAAAAACATACAACTGCAGTGAATGTGAGAAGAGTTTTAGTTGGTTATCACACCTCCAAGTACATCTGCGAACACACTCTGGGGAAAAGCCATTCAGGTGCAGTGAATGTGTGAAGAGCTTTAGGCTGTTATCAGATCTCCAAAGACATCAGCGAAAGCACACAGGGGGAAAGCCTTACCATTGCTGTGAATGTGTGAAAAGCTTTAATCAGTTATCACACCTCTACAAACATCAGAAAACACAGACAGGGAAAGAAACATACAACTGCAGTGAATCTGAGAAGGGCTTTAGTTGTTTATCACCTCTCCAAGCACATCAGCAAAAACACACAGAAGAAAGGCCATTCAGATGCAGTGAATGTGTGAAGAGCTTTAGGCTGTTATCAACCCTGAAAAGACATCAGCGAACACACACAGAGGAAAAACCATTCAAGTGCAATGAATGTGTGAAGAGCTTTAGTCAGGTATCAGATCTCCAAAGACATCAGCGAATGCACACAGGGGAAAAACCATACCAGTGCAATAAATGTTTGAAATGCTTTAGTCAGTTATCACACCTCTACAGACATCAGAAAACACACACAGGGGAAAAGACATACAACTGCAGCGAATGTGAGAAGAGCTTTAGTTGGTTATCACAACTCCAAACACATCAGCGATCACACACAGGGGAAAAGCCTTTCAGGTGCAGTAAATGTGTGAAGAGGTTTAGTCGATCGCCAGACCTGCTAAGACATCAGCGAACACACTCTGAGGAAAAACCATACCATTGCAGTGAATGTGGGAAGAGCTTTAGGCAGTTATCAATCCTACACGGACATCAGCGAATACACACTGGGGAAAAACCATACCATTGCAGTGAATGTATGAAGAGCTTTAGTCAGTTATCAATCCTACGCGTACATCAGCGAACACACACTGGGGAAAAACCATACCATTGCAGTGAATGTATGAAAAGCTTTAGCCAGTTATCAGCCCTTCAAGTACATCAGCAAACACACACAGGGGAAAAACCATACCACTGCAGTGAATGTGAAAAGAGTTTTGGTCAATTATCAATCTTACAAAGACATCAGCGAACACACACAGGGGAAAAGCCATACCACTGCAATGAATGTGTGAAGAGCTTTAGTCAATTATCAATCCTTCAAGTACATCAGCGAACACACACAGGGTTAAAACCATACCACTGCAGTGAATGTGAGAAGAGTTTTAGACAGTTATCACAGCTCCAAAGACATCAGCGAACACACACAGGGGAAAAGCCATACCATTGCAGCGACTGTGTCAAGAGCTTTAGTCGGTTATCACACCTTCAAGCACATCAGCTAACACACACAGGGTTAAAACCATACCATTGCAGTAAATGTGAAAAAAGCTTTAGTTGGTTATTACACCTCTACAGACATCAGCGAACACACACAGGGGAAAAACCATTCAAGTGCAGTGAATGTGTGAAGTGCTTTAATCAATTATCAGACCTAAAAAGACATCAACGAACACACACAGGGGAAAAACCATTCAAGTGCAGTGAATGTTTGAAGAGCTTTAGTCAGTTATCAGACCTACAAAGACATCAACGAACACACCGAGGGTAAGAATCATTCAATGGAAGTGGATGTGTGAAGAGCTTTAGTCACTTATCAGAGCAGCAAGACATCACCGAACATACACGGGAAAAGCAATTCAAATGAAGGGAATGTGCAAAATTCTTAAGTCAATTATATGAGCTACAAAAACATCATTGAACACACACTAGGGAAAAAACCATATGACTGCAGTGTATGCGTGAAGGGCTTTAGTTGGTTATCACACCCCCAAAGGCATCAACAAACACACACATGGGATAAAACATACAACTCTAGTTAATGTGTGAAGAACTTTTGTCAATGACCAGCCCTACAGGGATATCTGAGAACACACACATGGGAAAACCATACAATTGCAGTGAATGTATGAGAGCTTTAGTTGGTTATTATACCTCCTAAGACATCAGCAAACTAACACAGGGTTAAAATCATACCATTGCAGTAAATGTGTGAAGAGCTTTAGTCAATCTTCAGAGTTCAAAAGACATCAGAAAACACACAACGGGGGAAACCATTCAAGTCCAGTTAGTAAGAGAAGAGCTTTAGTTTGTTACTAAGCCTACAAAACCACCAGCAAAGTACAGAAGATGATAAAGTTACAATTATGTGGGGCATTCAAATGCCGGAGGATGTTAAGTAGAAGATAGGCATCCGACTAGCAGAATGGAAGCAACACAGATATTTGTAGAATAATTGTGTCTACTCAGTGATTGATCAATTCATTTCTCTACAGATAAGAAAAAGAAATGAAGTTGCAGGAATCACATTAAGACATTAGCAGAGTGCAGACCAAAAGAAAAGAAATAGTGTTGTTTTTTACTTTGGTAAAGTAGAGTTATAAAGAACAACATCCACACACACCTGTTCATGCTACTTTTAAAATCACACTATGGACAGGGCTTGGACTAACGAGGGTATTTTCAGCTCACTTTAGGGACTAGTGCTAATACCTATAAACCCAACACACTCGAACTGATTTAACTGGCACTGGAGAATATTCATAGTTAATTGTGGGCTTTAGGTGCTTTATGCAACATTGATGGTGTCACTGCTGAAGCCAGAGAACAGAGTCCAAAAACATGAGAAGTGAAAGTAGGACATTGTGATCTCAAACTCTCTGGGTTCGTGCTTGCACTGCACATGTACCTCCCAAGGCCTGACACAGGAGAAGCGATGCTCATTTCCATCATCACATGCATCTGTAAATGCACCCACCATAGTGGCACTTCCCCAGTGACGTTCAACAGCTGGATCCTTGGGGGATTGGACCGCTCACCACTGACTATGTAAATAATTCATTGTTTGATTAATTGCTTGTAAAAATATTTTATGAGTTTATTTGCAGAGAATCATTTGACCAAATCCTAACTGTGTCATGGATAGAATTAGTGCATTATGGCAAAAGTATTGATATGAGAAAAAGATGTCAAAATGTTTACTTCTAATCAGGTTTCTTAAGGTTTGACAGTTAAGTAAAGATTAAATATTGAGCACTAAAGAATTCTAGCTCCTAGAAGCTGAAATCCACAAGTATCGACCCTCTGTTATGCATTTCTGCATCCTTGACACTTGGAAAGAAATCTAGATTCAGGAGAAAAGGAACACAAATGATATTCAGGTTTGTGTTTACGAGCTAAAAAGAACCCTCTTTTTATCAACGTTGCTGGTAAATACAAGAACTTAAAAAGCATATGCTGCCTCATGAGCAGAGTGAAAGTTTCTGATGCATTTTAGCCTTTCTCAGACCCGAAATAGGATAGACCGTAGCATTCAGAATCATCTGAAATTTGCTTTTGTGTTGCTGGAGCCACCAAATACAGTGTTCTCATAACCCAGCTTTGGAAAGAGGAAGGAGTTCACCGATAAAATATTCATGTGAGAAGAAAGAAAAGGAAACATCTTCAGTAGCCAAAGATGATAGAAACAAATGCATTCCACTGAGTTCATTTTCACAAAGTGCCGAGTCATTGCTGCTGTGCATCATCACAACCATCTTGTAGTGGTAGTTTGGGATGAGGTCACTTACAGAACTTGGAAATGAAACTATTAGTTGCTGTTAAATACCAGACTGAGCACAGCACATCTATGCCGCCAGAGTTCTGTCCATCCTGGCATGTTTTGCATTGAAGGTTTTGTGAACATGTGAGAGTCGAGCATCTCTGCACCTTTGACTAATGAGAGACCACTTCTCATGGATTCTTCTCCCTGATGATTCCTCACCTATAGCATAATCCCAGGTGCCAGTCTGGATCAGGAATCTTCAAGGCTATCACATTGCCGGTAGGAGACGCTAGCATTGCATCAGTAGCAAAAGCAGCATCCAATGACATCACCAAAGCATCCCAGCACAAGGTCATCAATTCCCTTTTTTCTAGTCCTAAGGCGCTGGTCCATATTTTACTCTATCACAGAGTCCTATTTTTTCCCACAGGCATTTTCCAACAAGTGGAGTATTGTGTCTCCTCCCTAGAGATCAGGGTTCAAACCCTTTAGGGACTGGGAAGGACTGATATCTAAAACAGATCCCCTCTTCGTCTACCTCTACTGCTTCGATTCAGACCACGACTACTGGTCTTGTTACTCCTGCCAGAGCAAGCACCTGAAGGCAGTCAAGAACCATGAGGCGAGGCGCTTCATAGTCTGGGCTAGGGACGAAGGGCCCGATTCACAGAATTAACTTAAGACAAAATCCTAAACTTACTACTTGTGGTATTCACAGAAGTTAGGATTTTGTCTTAAGTTTGTCTTAAAACAGACTTAAGACAAAATCCTAACTTAAGTCTGTCTTAAGTCTGTTTTAAGACAAACTTAAGACAAAACCCTAACTTCTGTGAATACCAAAAGTAGTAAGTTTAGGATTTAGTCTTAAGTTAGTTCTGTGAATCAGGCCCGAAGAGTGCAGTTGACACCGCTTCTGACCACAATACAGGTAAAAATGGAAAATTTCAAAGACAAACTCTAGCTCTAATGTAACCGGGGTTGGAACCAGGAGACTGTACGGTGTCAATCAACCTCCAGGATGCGTACTTCTACATCCTGGTCCTGCATTTGCATCAGAGGTATCTGTGTTTTTTTCGGGGTTCTACGCAGTAGTAGTTTGTAGTGCTACCATTTGAGTTAACATCGGCACCTCAAGATTTCAGAGGTGATGGCAGTGGTTACAATCCATCTCTGAAGGTTGGGTGCCCCTATTTTCCCAAACTTGGATGATTGGCTATTCAAAGTTGGATCTCCAGAGGCGGTATCTCCCCATCTTCAGTCAAGTGTAGCCCTACTGTTTGTCCTGGGTTCTGGACGAAGAAGCCAAAATCCCACCTGACGCCCACTACTCCAGTTCATATGGTCAGTACTGGACACCGCTCTTCTCCAGGCCTTTCTGCTACCTCAAAGGACTGCAACGGTTCCTTCTCTCCAACCCATTGCGAGAGTCACAGTTCTGAAGGTCCTCTGACTCCCAGGTCCGATGGGTCTCTGCATTCTCCTAGTCCTGCATGTTCCTTGGCACATGTGAACCCTGCAGTAGTGCCTCTATGGGCAGTGGCTACAGTACGGGGGAGACCTGTCTGACTCCAACATAATCTCCCCCAGTGCTGCAACAGAAGTGGTTTGCCGATTATCAGTGGCGTCCGCTATAGGTATTAGCTTAGGATATCTTCACCTGGTGGGGTACTCCCCATGTGGACTTGGTTGCCGTTTTGTAAAATGCTCAATGCCAGCTGTTCTGTGCCCTTCAGTATCCCTTCATGAGGTGTTGAGGTGAAACATTCAACTGCACTACACATTTCTCTTTATTTCTAGTGTTCTGTCGAAGATACACCAAGACCCGGTTCTAAGTAATTCTCATCGCCCTAGATTGGCCAAAGGGGAGTGTGGTATGAAGACCTTTAGCGCTTCCCCAGATGTCCCCTTCTCAAGCTGCCATGCAGACTAGACCTTCTCTCCCAGTTGGAGAGAATGGTGCTGCATCCCAATTTCTGAGGCGTTCTCCTTCATGCCTGGAGATTCAGGGGGGACATCTGAACTGCTTGCAGCTGCCACAGGTGGTAGTTGACATCATCTTGTCAGGGTGTCAACCCTCTACTAAGTCATCATAAGAAAAGGTTACTTACCTCTGGTAACAATCTTTCTGTTTTCTCTGGTCAGAATTTGTATTAACTCTCCCACCTCCATGTTTGATTGATGTGTTATAGGGAGAGTTAATTAGATCCCAAATTCATCATCATATTAACTTTATTTTGGTTCGATGAACCATAAAAGTGCAAAGTGCAAATGACATTATACAACATTATACAGACATAAAAAGATCATAAAAACAGATCACATCCAGATATCAATGTACATTAAAAAAGAGAAAATAAAGATTCAGTCATAAAATAAAAATTGGCAGACACTACCCCCAACTAAATTCCAAGACCAGTTACCAAAACCTCAATAAGAGACCTTAGAAAAATGTTCCTATAGGGTCCGCTATGTCTCCCAAGTTGTTTGTATTATTTCCATTCATTCATACATTTAGTCTTTGTTTCGGGTTTTGGAAACCGTAAACAAATCATCAGACATTAAAAGCACATAAGTCAAATATATGCACGTTAAGGTCTGAATTGAATTAAAACGCTGATTAATTAACAATAAGTCTTAGGATAGAATTAATTACTATCTTGGCCCCCCTGGACGTAATATCTAAATCAAATGCCATGTCAGCATAAGCCTAGTCTTCCTCATCCGAGAAGCCCTCTATTCTAGTCAATATAAATTGTCCATCCATATTCTAGGAACCCTTTCCTAAAACACCATTTGAAAAAGAGGAATATAGATATTTTATTGCGTGGTTGAAATTGTATTTCAGTATTCAGGGGCCTCTAGGTGGTTAGGGGTCCCTAAGTTCCTGCAGATCTGTACTATTCACATTTGTCTAACTCTTTTATATGGTGGACAATAGTAAAGTACATGGGCTTCAGTTTCTTCTGCTGTTCCACAGAAGCGACAATTCCAATCGAATTCCCTCGACCAGGGGGGCGAGCCATGCCTGAACTGCACATACAACTTCCTGGCTAGTACTGGCTGGATCTCATCTAAGAAAGTCTCATATCTTTAACACCTTGCCTGCTAAGGCAATTCCTGCTGGGTGCTGGGCTTTGACATTTACCATTGTTCATGACAAGGTCAGCTCGTCATAAGCACAGGTCCAGTAAACTGCATGACAAGCTGAACTTGTCATTAGCATGGAAGTGGTTAAATGTCTTTAATCTGTAGGAAATTCCTCATCAGAATGACCTCTGTTTGGCCCTTCATAAGAGAGGACAGTCTGAAAGCCCTGTAGAAATCCACAAGATTCTTCTTGGAAATTACCAGGAAGGTTGTTAGAGGGTCATCTCATAAAGAAACTAGTCCTATACTAGTCAGGGTGTCCCTAAGATGAGAAAATAAGGGTAGGCTTTTTGTCCCTGGATTCCCAGTTCTTTTAGAGCTTGTCTGTATGGGGTCTACTCTGGAGTCGACAAAATTCTCCTCCAGAAGAGAAGTCTTAAGGCAATGGTCTCTGAAATGGGACACAGTCCTAAATCTAGTTGGAGTGGAGTCAGGGGGTGCTAAGGGCAAGCATCAATAAGTTCCCCATGAATTAATTTTCTACCAATACAATTTGTGTTGCAAATGTCTGCCCCATATGTAATGGCTCCTAGAGACTGGGTTTTGTATATTTCCATCATTGGGCTAAGAGGCTTAGAGAATGAAGACCTAAAGACCTTAGCCAGGCCACCTGTACTCTGTGCTAGTCTCAACCTCTGATTCCCTATGTGAAAGGCCCAATCCATGTGCTCATTGAGAGTGATCCCCAAATCCTCAAAGATGGCAGCCTTCTCCAATAGGATTCCATTCAGCACGGGGTTGGTTCTGGTGGAATGTATGGAATTGAAAACAATACATTTCGTCTTGGCAACAATAATCTCATGACCCCGCTCGATGCAAAACGATTTAAACCCATTGAGTATCCTTTTAAATCCCCATGGGAGATTTTGATAGGAGGAAGGAATCATCAGTGAACATCAGGGCTGGAATTTTGGTAGAGCAAAACTTGAGAACGTCGTTGTCATTTACCTCATTTAAAGTATCCACCAACCCATTGATGTACAAACAAAATAGCGTTGGGGCCAACACACAGCCCTGTTATCCACAACTAGTTACTAAAAATGCTTCACAAAGCTTCCCTATTTCCCACATCGAACCTGGGCATAGATCTTCTCATGTAGTATCATGATGAGATTGCAGAGGTAGGTGGGAACCCCCATGTGGGATAGAACAGACCAGAATTTGATTCTCGGAACTAGGTCGAAAGCAGATTTTAGATGTACGAAGATCAGACACAGACTGCCACCCTCCAGAACCACCGTTTTCCAGTGGATGAGTTGGAGGCAGTATACCTGGTCAATAGTAAAAGCACAGTTTCTAAAGTCTGCTTGTAAAGAGCTAAGAGCATCATGGTCCTTTATCCACTCCTTAGCCATTCTTGGGTGACCCCTGAGACAACCTTCTGTATCACATCGATGAGGATAATGGCCTGTAATTCCCCGATAGAAGGGGGAACCTATCTTATACACATGGATTATTTCAGCAGCAGCCCAGGTCTCAGTGATAGGCATACCACCCAATACAGCATTAAAGATGACTAGGGGTCCCAGACAACAGGTTCAGAGAGATGTACATGCCCAGGTATCCTATTGATTCCGGGCGCCTTGTGATAGGCTATGTTTGAGATAGCTCTACATACTTCCTCAAGAGAAACCATGGGGAGGTCCTCATTAGCCTTCATACCAGCCTGGTTTGGGTCATATGATTGAAGATCTACATTATTCACCGCCACTACCTCAAGGGGGTCCTGGACATCATAGAGTGAACGAAAGAGATAATTCCAGGCTTCAGCTGCAATGTTAGGCTCTAGATTGTTTCTCCCTTCCAGATTGCCGCTGGTGACTATATTCCAGAATGCTCTTGGATCTTAATGTTTAAGAGCTTGTCTAGGTCTGTTTGGTGGCATCTGTATACATTATTCTAAAACTTCTGATCTGAGTTTTGTCCTTAGATTAAATTGCTATTATTAGGATAGATTTGGCTTTTCTACAGTACCCTTTACACCAGGATGGAATCATTTTTTTGTTCTCTCCGGACCTTCCTCCAGCATCAAAAAGGTTCCTCAGTGCAGCTACACAATATGAGTGGATCGCGGCCACTTCCTTGAACCTTTTTCCTTTATTTGTTGCCTGCATGCAAGCACTCAGGTCTTCCATGGAAATCCCCATTATGTTGTAATTGATGGAAGTAGATTTAGCGGAATCCTGTATTTTGGCCCTACTGGAAGCATCTCTGTGATGTTGACAGAAGCTATCGAGCATCAAATGGGTCCTTGTGTTTCCCCTGTATATTCCCATCTCGCGCTAGCAGGTTTAATGCCAAGACATTATGGTCGCTATCATGGCGTGGTAAAATAAAAAAATCGAGAACTGAGTCCCACATTTTTGCGTCCACAAAAACGTAATCAATTATGGACCCGGACCAGCCAGATTAAACATAGCCACATTTATCTGACGTTGCTTGCCCGTTGAAAGCCATTAGAGGGGTATCGCTGTAGCAGGTATCTCTGTAGCAAGTATTGCCCTCTGCCTAACTTCTTTGTCTAAGGTCTCGCTCAATCTGATGCCCAGTGCCAAATTGGCAATTAAAGTCACCCCCTTTGATCTTGAGGTCGTGCCATCGGAGGGAAGACAGGATGATTGATAATTGCTCTACTGCTGGGGATTCATGGCTCCCACTGACTGTTCTTGAGTGTACATTAACCAAAACTAGATTTCTAGCAGAGGTGAATCTCAGCAATACCCACAGATGGTCATGGGACCCCGTCTCAATCTCCCTTGCTGAGCAACCTAAATAGTTGGAAATTCAGATTGTAAGCTCTCCCCAAGGCTCTACCTTGCACTGCAGACACAGCAGGTTTGGAAAAGGCCACATAACCTATTTGCCTGAACTCCTCCATGTCCTGGGTTTCCTGGAATAATACTAAAATATATGTGTCTATGAATGTCCCCTGTTACTGCAATATAGCTTGTTCCTAAGGCCCTCCGCATTCCAAGATGCAACTGTGATGGTATTAGACAAGGTGCTGGTGTCTGGCGGATCCCTACCAGCTTTTGGCTCTTGCTTATTCACCCCATTTTAATAATACTAGTAACATAGCTCAAATCTGTAAGCCCCTGTTTTGCTCCAGCCCTTGGAATCACCCTCCTCCTCCTATCTCCCTTCTTCATATTAGGAAGGCCTTCATTCTTGGGACAGTGTAGCTCAGTGACTAAGGTGCGGCTTCCGTCAGGCCCTGTTCTACCCACGGTGCATCCTGGCCGGGCAATGTTCTTAGCTATTGTTGGATCAGCCCACTATGTGGGCACTCCCTGCCTTGAGCATCAGGCGCTCCCAACAACCTAATCCAGTGAAGTTCTTAATTGAAGGTCTCGGGCCATGCACACAGCAGGGTCAGGACGTCAATCCATCCCATCTAAGACCTCAAATCTATTGTTTGCAGGTACAGCATATCTGCAGGGGCCAGCCATATGAGGGGGATGTTGGGCACAACTGGGAATAGAGGGCAGGGGGCGTCGTGCAGGGTGATGGAGCCTACCTAGGAAATGTCTATAAGAATAGCCCAGTGGGAGGATAGACATTGCTGGATTGTGCACCTGCACCGATAGATCTATTAAAAACAAATCTGATACCAGTTTTGGATCCCTAAAATTGATGACAATACAGTCCCCAGTTTTGTCTTTACAGCCTTTCCCAATCCTGTAAACCCTCCGGGTTAGAACAATGTCCCCAGCTCCAGTGAGGGAAAAACATCTGTGCCTCTAGAGCCATTGTAGAGATTTGTTTTTGAGGTTCTTGTGGGATTCTCCCTGGTTGCTATTCAGTCCCAGGACTCTGGTTAGAACCACAACATAAGGACATAAAGCTGGAGGTAGATTAATAACAGGTAGCTGCGCACCCCGGAGACCTGCTCGCACTTCCCATGTGCTTTGTTGGCAGAACTATTGGCCGGTGGTGTCATTTCCGATCCCGAGCCCTTTGGTCTGTTGACTGAGTTGCTGTTAGACCCTTCCCCTGCACTGGGGTTGACCAGTCCCACAGAATCAACAGTCTGGCACCCTGCATCCAAGTGACCAGTTTGCCCCCAACATTGTGTGAGAGTAGCCCCCCGTACAACTGCTTCAGTAAGTCAAGTTGCATCGAGAGAGGACTCAGTTCTGTGCAAATTATGATTAGGGCTCCCGGTTTTTTTATATTTATTTTTTCACAATTTCCATCTGTATTTATCCATATTTATCTTTCAGTAATCTTATTGGTATTTATCCATATTTATTTCACTTTTTAATAATAAATGGAGTCGTAGCATGGCGTATTTCCACATTTATTTTACTGATAAATATGCACTCACACTTTAATGCCTGTTGAGTTTGAGCAAATTAAGCAGTCAATATAGCAGGACACTACGTCCACATGTAAATATTAGCAATATATAGAAATATATGTTAACATGCGCCTACATTTAAGGAAATCCTATCCTGTTTTTTAACTCCCCATGCTGTTTCTGCGTTCAGATATTGGCCTGGAATTCATACAGGGCAGTGTCAAATGTCACTCACGAAAAGCACAATTTTCTGTATTTTTCTGCTTTCAAAAATAAATACAGACAAGAAACACATTGCTTTCTGTCTGTATTTATCTGTAAACATCAGATATGATTGAAATATGGGAGTCTTTATTATGATTTGATCTTCCACAGAATAGTCCTGGTAAAATCCTCCAGCCAAGGGGGATGCGCAACCTTGAGCGTGCTATTCGAAACGCTATAATATGATGTGGCTCCTCAGATCCGACAGCACTGTTAGACTTCAGTGCTCGCCGTTGGGTGGGCTTCTTTTTAACTGCTCCCCTATCGGGTCTTCTCATTATGCGGGGACTGATGTTTCCCTTGGGAACCTATAGTTATTAAGCGGTGCCTTGGACCCTCCTCTGTGGACCTGTCAAGACTGGGTGAGGAGATATACAAATCAGACAAATCACCAAGAGGGTCTGTGGTCAACGACAACCGTCTCTCAGTGAGTTCTATCTCCGTAGCCACAACCCCTACTGCTCTTTGTAACATCTGATTGATGGAAGTTATCTTGGGAGGTATTGGTGGTAGCGCTAGTCTCCCTTGGCAGGACTTCTTCCCCATAGCTGTGCTATATTAATTGTTATTAGATGTATTAGTGGTTATTTGACTGTGAGGTTTCTCTGGAGATCCCCCGTGGTCCACCAGTCCAGGGGATTCACCACAGACGTATCTTTCTTATCTTTAATAATCTTCAATAGTGATAGTGTCAGGCCAGTATGACACTACACACTATGCACAGGAAGAGGGGGTCAAACAAAGTATATTAGGAAGGATTGGTCACTCCCTTTGGCTCCTATCGGTGAACAAGGATAGAAGGCGGAGTGGACCGGTGCTACGGGATGTCAACGCGGAACCTTTGCACTCCTGAGGCGGAAAGCCGGGAGCGAGATAACATTGCAACTTTTGATTTTAAAAACTGTTTGTATTAATCTGTGTATAGCTTGCTGATTTTAAAAGCACTACTCACTTTGTTAATTGCACAGGACCCGGTCCAAAACCCTTAGCACAGCCGCCCTCACGCCATCAGGTAACGCCCAGAAACCATAGCGCCATTGCCGGCGTGCCGATAGGCCACGCCCCCTCGGAGGCCACGCCCCCCCCTCAGAACAGGTACTTAACCACTGCTCTGAAGCGCCGCCTACCAGAACCTTTGCACTCCTGAGGCGGAAAGCCGGGAGCAAGATAACATTGCAACTTTTGATTTTAAAAACTGTTTGTATTAATCTGTGTATAGCTTGCTGATTTTAAAAGCATTACTCACTTTGTTAATTGCACAGGACCCGGTCCAAAACCCTTAGCACAGCCGCCCTCGCGCCATCAGGTAACGCCCAGAAACCATAGCACCATTGCCGGTGTGCCGATAGGCCACGCCCCCTCGGAGGCCACGCCCCCTCGGAGCCCACGCCCCCCCCCTCAGAACAGGTACTTAACCACTGCTCTGAAGCGCCGCCTACCAGAACCTTTGCACTCCTGAGGCGGAAAGCCGGGAGCGAGATAACATTGCAACTTTTGATTTTAAAAACTGTTTGTATTAATCTGTGTATAGCTTGCTGATTTTAAAAGCACTACTCACTTTGTTAATTGCACAGGACCCGGTCCAAAACCCTTAGCACAGCCGCCCTCGCGCCTTCAGGTAACGCCCAGAAACCATAGCGCCATTGCCGGCGTGCCGATAGGCCACGCCCCCTCGAAGGCCACGCCCCCCCCTTCTCCTTCATAAAAATATGTGCCTACACCGTACGCGCAGCGGACGGGTGCAGCGGGCGCGCCGTCTGCGTGCTTAAGGCAAGCCCGTCTGGGCCCGGCCGGGCCCGGCTGGACCCAGGCCCAGGGACGCTGCCGGTTTCACATCATAACCGTTTGGTGTACACAAGGGACATGCTTCAGGCTCTTCACCCGGTAAAAAATCCGGAATGCCGCTACATCCTCGGTGAAGGTAAACCCTTTCTCAACTGTACACGCTGCAACCCAGCCAGTCAGTCCCAGGGCAAGCCTGGACTTCAGATAGGCCTTCTGAACTGCCGGTCCCTCCCTAGGCACGCGCATGAAATCAACCTGCTGATACAGGATCAGGGGCTAGACGTTCTGTTCCTTTCAGAAACCTGGCTCTCGGCGAGCTCAGATCCTGACATTGTCACCACTCTCCCTAAATAGACCCAGAGGGAGAGGAGGGGGTCTGGCAATAATCAACAAAGAACACCTCATCTGTAGAATTAGCAATGCCAACATTGCAGACTGCAAAAGCTGTCATTTTGCCATTCAAACCTCCCCGGTACATTCCCTATCGGGATTGCTGATCTACCGCCCTCCTGGCACACCAGGAAGATTCCTTAATGCCTTCACTGACATGGTGTCACAATCAGCCTCCTCCGCCCCTAATTTTCTCCTCGTGGGCGATCTTAATCTGCACTTGACAGACCCCACAGACCCGACAGTATCCGACCTCCTCCTGGATCTTAAGTCATTCAACATCCGGTTGGTCAACAAGGAGCCCACCCACGATAAGGGACACCTATTGGACCCCGTCCTTACTAACATCACGGGTATCACCACCTGTCCCCTCCTTCACCTTCCATGGACAGATCACTTTTTAATCCCGATCTCCTGGGATGTACCCACAGTACCCCCTCAAACCGCCAAAATTAAGGTCACCGACAGGCGCTGGCACAAGCTTGTACCAGATGAATGGGCCACCACTCTTTCAGACTCTATCCCTGCCCTCTCCACCGATCCTATCACTGCCGATGAACAGTTCAACTCCTGGGTAACATCGTCCCTAAACAAACTCCTCCCTAAAACCACCACTCTCAGACATCCCAAAAGAGTGACCCCCGCTCCTTGGTATACCCCAGAGTTGAAGTCTCTGCGACAAGACTGCAAGAGAACAGAACGCTCATGGAGGAGGGATACGACTAAGTCTAAGGTAAAGAAGGACGTCTACCTCACCTCTTTACAAACTTATAAGACTGCCCTACGCAAAACAAAAAGTTCTTTCTTTCAAGATAGAATAGAAAATTCTGCTTGCTCCAGCAAAGAATCATATGTTATCCTAAAGGAACTCCTTAAGGTACCAGACCCTGGACCAAGAAACCCACCAGACCCCAAAGCAGATGGAAAAAAATGCCATCAGCTAGCTAACTTTTTCAAAGATAAGATCCAGAAAATCCTCGACTCAATCCCAATCACAAACTCGAGTGAGGAAAAAGAGATCCTCAACATTCCCACCTCCCCCTGTTTATCCTCCTGGGGGCAAGTGACCATTGAAGAAGTCGAAAGCACGCTAAATACCATCAAAAGCGGATCGCCCAGGGACCCTGCCCCGCTACGTATCCTCAAGAAAGTAGCACCAATTATCATTCCCCCCCTTACCCATCTCATCAACGCCTCATTTCAGCAGGGAGTCGTTCCATCCAGTTGGAAAACGGCAGTCGTTAAGGCCCTATTGAAGAAACCATCTTTGGATCCCGTGGATCTAGCCAACTACAGGCCAATCTCTCTCCTCCCTGGAACTAGTAAGATCGCCGAAAAACTTGTGAATAGGAAACTATCACAATTTCTAGAAACCAATGATCGACTAAAAAGTTCACAGACAGGTTTCCGCCCAGGGCAGGGCACGGACATCGCCCTCCTTGCGGCGGTGGAGGAGGCCAGAGCAATTTTGGACGCAGGGGGATCAGTGGCAGTGATTCTCCTCGACCTAAGTGCGGCCTTCGACACCGTCAACCACCAGATCCTTATCCATCGGCTTAGGAGGGTTGGTGTGGAAGGCACCGCACTGTCTTGGCTTTCGTCTTTCCTGGGCCAACGCTCCTTCCAGATCTGGGAGAATAATGCCTGCTCCTCCGAAACACCCCTCCAATGTGGCGTACCTCAGGGCTCCTCTCTGAGCCCTACTTTATTCAATATCTATATGTCCCCATTGGAGGAGGTCGTTAAACCTTTCGGAGTGAGTATCGTCAGCTATGCTGATGACACCCAATTGGTGGTGGCCTTATCTCACCCAAGCCAACAACCTGCGGACTTATACAACTGTCTGACGCAGATACAAGGTTGGATGAATAGCTCAGCTTTAAAACTAAATGGCTCAAAAACTGACATTCTCCTCCCTGGTCAGAGAGGGCTCTCCCTCCCACAGGACATCTGGCCAACCTCCCTGGGCCCCCCCCAGACCCGAAACCCGAGATAAAAAGCTTGGGTGTATGGCTCGAAACCGATTTAACTTTTACCACATAAGCAAAAAAAGTAGCCGGGACCTGCTTTGGCCTTCTCAAATCAATGAGGAAGATTCTGCCCCTACTTCCTCCCACCTCTCAAAAACTCTTAATCCAAGGCCTAATACTATCCAGGCTAGACTACAGCAACTCCATCTACCTAGGCGCCCCTGAAGCAACTTTGAATAAGCTACAAAGAATCCAAAACTCAGCTGCCCGAATCCTCACCAATACTCCCGCCAGAAGTTCTGCCAAACCAGCCTTGAAGCTTCTCCACTGGCTCCCGATGAGGGAGCGAGTGAAGTTCAAAGCCCTCTGTCTGGCCCATAGACCACTTCAAAACAAAGGCCCCCCTATTCTAAGAAAATTTATCAGACCATACAAAGCCCCAAGATCCCTCCGATCTGATCATGAGTGCCTCATTATCATTCCCAGAGTCAAGAAGGCACGTTCGGGCGGAAGGCGCTTCTCGGTTCACACCGCTCGCCTCTGGAACGCTCTTCCCCGCAACCTGAGAACAGAATCAAACTACCTATGTTTCAGGAAGCGGCTTAAAACCCATCTTTTTCCCTAAACTCTGACTCCCCCCTTTTTGCCCCCCCCCCGCCGCCCCCCGTTCTGACACTCAGGTGCTTGGATCTTAGCGCTGGGATACCCTCGGGTGACTACGCGCTCTATAAAAAAATTTAATAATAATAATTAGTAAAGTGCCTCTGGGCACAAGCTGCAGGTGATGTGGGCTATCCTATGCAGTCCCTGTGATCTCTGCTGTCCCTGCTGGGTGGTGGGTCTCCCCCTGCTCTCTCATTGATCAGCCCCTGTGATCTCTGCTGTCCCTGCTGGGTGGTGGGTCTCCCCCTGCTCTCTCATTGATCAGCCCCTGTGATCTCTGCTGTCCCTGCTGGGTGATAGGTCTCTCCCTGCTCTCTCATTGATCAGCCCACTGTGGGCTTGCTAGTTCCTCTGCTCTTCTTTTCTTCAGCAACAATGTGCAAGAGGGTGTAATCTAGGGAGGGCCTCTCCCTGCCACAGGTGGCACCAAGGCCTAGCTTGGCCACCTCTGTGGACAGGATGCACCCCCCTAGTGGAAGCCTCACCTCTATTGAGCTACAGAGCGGTTTCTGGCCATAGCATCCCTGGCAGTAGAGGCCAGATTCTTTGAGCTCCCCCGCTTGCAATCGGGCTAGCCACCGCCCAGGATCTCCACAGTCTGCAAGCTGGGTCGCAAGCACCTGGAGCTCCAATGCAGCTGCACCCAGGCCGGGCCAGGCAACCGGTGCTTCCACCTCTGCCGAGACCCGCAGCTGCCACAAGATACTGACCGATGCAGACTTCAGCCCCGTCTCTGCACTTTCTCTGAAGCAATCCCATTGTGTATATTTTCTTCTACTTACTACTTCCAAGTTCATTCTGGTACTGACCCCTCTATCGATGTCTAAACGCTGGGAAAAAATAGATGAAAACTGAAGTCCTTGTGCGCTATATGGCTTAGATGCCATCATCAGATGCCGCTTCCAGGCCCAATACGAGCCAGCGCCCCTACTGGCAATGTGAGCGCTTTGAAGTGTCCAGATCCAGGCTGGCACGTGGGATTATTCTCTGGGCGAGGAATCTGCAGGCAGATATGAGTATCCACCAGAAAGATCAGATAATAGTATCCACCAGAAAGATCGCATAAGAGTATCCACCAGAAAGATCGGATAAGAGTATCCACCAGAAAGAGCCTTACCACGGGTAAGTAACTTTTTGCTTCCTGTCTCCATCGATTCCTGTCTGCGTGACATGATGGGTTTTCACTAAGAATTGTCTTCGCCAACCTGGGCTGAGGGCACTGTGGATGTTTGATCAATTTAAATGGTTTGTTGATTAATAAGAAATCTGCCCCTGGCTTTCAATGCGAATGTGCAGAATAAGGAGGTGCCCAGAGTTGCTCTGACACACAGATAACAGAGAAACAGAATTGTATTTTGCATGCTTCTTTTGTCAATGTATTGTTGCCCTTATATGAAAATAACAATCATTTTTTAAAACGTTAATGTGAGTAGTTGTAAATATGTAATAACTTTCCTCTTAACATCACATGACCTAAGGGTTCTGTAATAATTAGCCAAAAGTATGAAACATACTGATAATAGAGAGGATTTGACGATGTTTTAGAGTTTTAAGTCATAAATTGTCATCATTAGCCTAAAAATTCTTGCCACCTATAGGTCGGAGGAAGCTGCTGGTACATATTTCTGCAAGTTTCATTCACCCATTTGTGTTTTAAACTATGGCTTTCTTTAAATTAGTCTGTTTAGCTTTGAATATTTCATCAAACGTATAATAATCTTTAGTCCTTAGATGTATGTTATATGTTTGCTGCAGCTGTTCCTTGTTTCCCTACCGTTGTTTATTCATTGATTGGCTGATGTTAATATACATGTTTGTCATTGGTGTATTCTTCTGTACTAGTGATGTATGATTTCATGGAATATACATGAATGTACATTAACTCTAAAATGAATCTTTATTCATTGATTCACTCGCGTTCTGTCAACTCTTCGGTAATTTTCTTATTAATGAAGAGAGAATACTGAAATGTATGTCTAGGGCAGAGGTTCTTACCCTGTGGTGCGAGGGCCCATGGGGGTCGTAACTGCTTAGAAAATGAAATACTAACAGATTAATAAAGTGTATGTAATAAAAGGTGCAAAATGCACAATATGAAAATGTTTTAAACATTCTGTGACTGTGAAAGAATTTGAAATTGGAGGCTAAAAATAAAGTTGCTATCTTCAGATTGATTTGTGGGAGCAGCGCAAGTGCATCAAACAGTTTGTAGTATAGATGATGAGTGGCTTCAATTGAATTAGAAAAGCTCCCACCTTCCTATTAAAATGTAAATGCGGTATTTGATGAATACCTGTTTCTGTGTTTTTTATACATTGCTTCGTGGCTCGAATCATCAAAAATGCTAAGGTCAGGGTCCCTGGCTTCCACTAAACATCTTGTTGAGGAACTGTCATGTGGTGGTTACAGTTAGACACTTACCAACTGAATGAGATGGAAACATGGGTCTAGATTATTAGGAAGTATTAGGACCAGGACCTTTAAAATAACAATTATATATATAGACAGGGAAGAAAGACTTAATAAAAAGGTAGTAGAAAAAGAAGAAAGGCAAATGTAACAGAAGAGGAAGGAATTAGGGCTTGCTTATATCTTTATGCATCTTCATGTCCTTAGATGTTATGCACATTTCTTTTCCTTTGTGTATGTAAAGCGCTCTGATACCCACGGGTCTAGCTAGTGCTATATAAAACTTTATAAATAAATAAAATAAATAATGACTCAGTGTGGGTCCCCGGCTTCCACTAATAAATCTGTGTTTGTCCCTGCATTCCACTATTGACTGCGTGTGGGTCCCCGGCTTCCACTAATGAATCCGTGTTTGTCCCTGCATTCCACTATTGACTCAGTGCGGGTTCCCGGCTTCCACTATTGACTCAGTGTGGGTTCCCGGCTTCCACTATTGACTCAGTGTGAGTTCCCGGCTTCCACTATTGACTCAGTGTGGGTTCCCGGCTTCCACTATTGACTCAGTGTGGGTCCCTGGCTTCCACTATTGACTCAGTGTGGGTCCCTGGCTTCCACTATTGACTCAGTGTCGGTCCCTGGCTTCCACTAATGTCTCAGTGTGGGTCCCCGGCTTCCACTATTGACTCAGTGTGGGTCCCTGGCTTCCACTATTGCCTCAGTATGGGTCCCCAGCTTCCACTAATAACTCAGTATGGGTCCCTGGCTTCCACTAATGACACAGTGTGGGTCCCCTGCTTCCACTATTGACTCAGTGTGGGTTCCCGGCTTCCACTATTGACTCAGTGTGGGTTCCCGGCTTCCACTATTGACTCAGTGTGGGTTCCCGGCTTCCACTATTGACTCTGTGTGGTTCCCCTGCTTCCACTATTGACTCAGTGTGGGTCCCCGGCTTCCACTATTGACTCAGTGTGGGTCCCCGGCTTCCACTAATGAATCTGTGTTTGTCCCTGCATTCCACTATTAACTCAGTGTGGGTTCCCGGCTTTCACTATTGACTCCGTGTGGGTCCCCGGCTTCCACTAATGAATCCGTGTTTGTCCCTGCCTTCCACTAGTGACTCAGTGTGAGCCCCAGATCCCAATATTGACGCAGGGGTCATTCGAAGTCAAAAGGTTAAGAACCACTGGGTCAGGATCAGAAGCCTGATTTAACATTGTTGGCCAGTCACACCTTCTAGTGGAGGCACAGACTCACAGCCAGGGGAGTTCAGTCTCGCACCTTTAATCGCCACTCACTCATCCTCACTGATAGCACTAGGTGAACCAGATCAGGTCCCCTCCTCCCTTGTTCAGATGGCGACAAAGCACTAGGGTGGATGTAAGGATCTGGGCAGTGGGAAAGTCAATAACACCCTTATGCTATGTTGCCTAGGGCAATGCTTCTTTCTCTTTCATGGACTCCAAGTGCCACATCACCCTACTTTTAATTATTCAAAGTTTTTTTCCTAACAAGTGCTCCCCAATTTTTCCACTTTGTTCTTCTATCTTCTGACTTCCATTACGCTCATTTGTTTTTTGTTTTCTATGTTTTACTTTACAGCACTTTCCATAGGCCCAGGCAAAATCCCACTTTTTCATTTGGGCGCTCACCACTCATTCGCTCATTCGCTCACTTTTGCTTTCTGACCTTCTCAGGTCTGGCCCATAAGCGCCCCCTCCTCTCTGTCTGCTTTACTTTGCCTTTACGTTCCTTTGCCTCCTTCTACCAAGCTGAGGCACAGCTACCACTGGTGCAGCAATAATATTAGGGCAATAACAATGCATATCTTATATTAAAGTAAAACAGCAGCAGAGTAAACGAAGCAACATGTCACCAGATTGAAGACCCTCACAGGCACCACCCATGGCTGATAGCGCTCTAGAAAGTTGATGAAATAAAACACAATTCTATGCTGCAGCTCTTTTGATAGATGTTATACTGTTCTTGCATAAATCAATTAAGAATGTCATCTGTACCTTGGTAGAAGAGAAAACAAACCAATCACAGGCTACATTCATCGTATACACAAGAACGAGGATGTTGGCGATAGAACCAGTGTCAGTATCCATGATATAAAACAATAGCAAAAAAATACTAAGCAAGAAACATGTAAAAGAATGAAGGTGAGATAGGTGCAGTAAACACCCTTCACATGTGAGACAAGAATGTGAGTTTTAGCCTTATCTATAATCAAAACCTGCACCGACCTCCATTCACCACAACTCCTCAGGCTCTCTAAGGTGCAGGCTCAGCAGGTGAAGGCAGGTCCATGGAGGCTCAGCAGGTGAAGGCAGGTTCAGGGAGGCTCAGCAGGTGAAGGGGCTCAGCAGGTGAAGGCAGGTCAAAGGAGGCTCAGCAGGTGAAGGCAGGTCCAGGAGGCTCAGCAGGTGAAGGCAGGTCCAGGGAGCCTCAGCAGGTGAAGGCAGGTCCAGGGAGGCTCAGCAGGTGAAGGCAGGTCCAGGGAGGCTCAGCAGGTGAAGGCAGGTCCAGAGAGGCTCAGCAGATGAAGGCAGGTCCAGGGAGGTTCAACATGTGAAGGCAGGTCCAGGGAGGCTCAGTAGGTGAAGGCAGGTGCAGGGAGCCTCAGCAGGTGAAGGCAGGTCCAGGGAGGCTCAGCAGGTGAAGGCAGGTCCAGGGAGCCTCAGTAGGTGAAGGCAGGTCCAGGGAGGCTCAGCAGGTGAAGGCAGGTCCAGGGAGGCTCAGAAGGTGAAGGCAGGTCCAGGGAGGCTCACCAGGTGAAGGCAGGTCCAGGGAGGCTCAGCAGGTGAAGGCAGGTCCAGGGAGGCTCAGCAGGTGAAGGCAGGTCCAGGGAGGCTCAGTAGGTGAAGGCAGGTGCAGGGAGCCTCAGCAGGTGAAGGCAGGTCCAGGGAGCCTCAGTAGGTGAAGGCAGGTCCAGGGAGGCTCAGCAGGTGAAGGCAGGTCCAGGGAGGCTCAGCAGGTGAAGGCAGGTCCAGGGAGACTCAGCAGGTGAAGGCAGGTCCAGATGGCTGAGCAGGTGAAGGCAGGTCCAGGGAGACTCAGCAGGTGAAGGCAGGTCCAGGGAGGCTCAGCAGGTGAAGGCAGGTGCAGGGAGCCTCAGCAGGTGAAGGCAGGTCCAGGGAGGCTCAGCAGGTGAAGGCAGGTCCAGGGAGGCTCAGCAGGTGAAGGCAGGTCCAGGGAGGCTCAGCAGATGAAGGCAGGTCCAGGGAGACTCAGCAGGTGAAGGCAGGTCCAGGGAGGCTCAGCAGGTGAAGGCAGGTGCAGGGAGCCTCAGCAGGTGAAGGCAGGTCCAGGGAGCCTCAGCAGGTGAAGGCAGGTCCACGGAGGCTCAGCAGGTGAAGGCAGGTCCAGGGAGGCTCAGCATGTGAAGGCAGGTCCAGGGAGGCTCAGAAGGTGAAGGCAGGTCCAGGGAGGCTCACCAGGTGAAGGCAGGTCCAGGGAGGCTCAGCAGGTGAAGGCAGGTCCAGGGAGGCTCAGTAGGTGAAGGCAGGTGCAGGGAGCCTCAGCAGGTGAAGGCAGGTCCAGGGAGCCTCAGTAGGTGAAGGCAGGTCCAGGGATGCTCAGCAGGTGAAGGCAGGTCCAGGGAGACTCAGCAGGTGAAGGCAGGTCCAGGGAGGCTCAGCAGGTGAAGGCAGGTCCAGGGAGACTCAGCAGGTGAAGGCAGGTCCAGGGAGGCTCAGCAGGTGAAGGCAGGTGCAGGGAGCCTCAGCAGGTGAAGGCAGGTCCAGGGAGGCTCAGCAGGTGAAGGCAGGTCCAGGGAGGCTCAGCAGATGAAGGCAGGTCCAGGGAGACTCAGCGGGTGAAGGCAGGTCCAGGGAGGCTCAGCAGGTGAAGGCAGGTGCAGGGAGCCTCAGCAGGTGAAGGCAGGTCCAGGGAGCCTCAGCAGGTGAAGGCAGGTCCACGGAGGCTCAGCAAGTGAAGGCAGGTCCAGGGAGGCTCAGCATGTGAAGGCAGGTCCAGGGAGGCTCAGCAGGTGAAGGCAGGTGCAGGGAGCCTCACCAGGTGAAGGCAGGTCCAGGGAGGCTCAGCAGGTGAAGGCAGGTCCAGAGAGGCTCAGCAGGTGAAGGCAGGTGCAGGGAGGCTCAGCAGGTGAAGGCAGGTCCAGGAAGGCTCAGCAGGTGAAGGCAGGTCCAGGGAGCCTCAGTAGGTGAAGGCAGGTCCAGGGAGGCTCAGCAGGTGAAGGCAGGTCCAGGGAGGCTCAGCAGATGAAGGCAGGTCCAGGGAGACTCAGCAGGTGAAGGCAGGTCCAGGGAGGCTCAGCAGGTAAAGGCAGGTGCAGGGAGCCTCAGCAGGTGAAGGCAGGTCCAGGGAGCCTCAGCAGGTGAAGGCAGGTCCACGGAGGCTCAGCAAGTGAAGGCAGGTCCAGGGAGGCTCAGCATGTGAAGGCAGGTCCAGGGAGGCTCAGCAGGTGAAGGCAGGTGCAGGGAGCCTCACCAGGTGAAGGCAGGTCCAGGGAGGCTCAGCAGGTGAAGGCAGGTCCAGAGAGGCTCAGCAGGTGAAGGCAGGTGCAGGGAGGCTCAGCAGGTGAAGGCAGGTCCAGGAAGGCTCAGCAGGTGAAGGCAGGTCCAGGGAGCCTCAGTAGGCGAAGGCAGGTCCAGGGAGGCTCAGCAGGTGAAGCCAGGTCCAGGGGGGCTCAGCAGGTGAAGGCAGGTCCAGGGAGGCTCAGCAGGTGAAGGCAGGTCCAGGGAGGCTCAGTCATTTAAAGGTCTCTTGTTGTTGCTCAGTGGACTGCAGAGTGATGGAGCAACTGCACTCTCTCTCCGTCCCAGACGCTGTACTGGGAACAGTCTATTCGCAGTTAGGAGTCCTGTGTTTTCCCTAATTCCGGGGCTTATAACTAAGAAATGCGGCCCAGCCCCCATTTCCTTTTTCTGATCCTCAACAGTCTTGCGGGATCACCACATTCTTTGCACATTTTGGGGGGTCCATCTGGGTCCCCCCATGGATCCGATGGGGTCAGGGTATCCCTTCCCTGCCCCCATATATATTTATTTTGTTATAACTTCAGAACAGGGGGAATCTCAAGAAAACCTCACCCAGGTGGCACTTGTGCAGTAGGACATCTGCTAAGTTCATTACAGTTCACCAAGGAGATTCAGCAGACTGCCTCGGAGCAGGAATTACTTTTCAAGTGCTCTGTGTTTTTTCCCCTTTTCTTGCCTCTCACCTGAGGCTGACAAAGCAAAGCCCCTTGCACCCATTAATACCAGTAGCTAGCCCCTACATGTAGCTACCACACATTCCTGGCCATGATGCAGATTTGGGTCTGAAGATTGAGGGGCAGATTTACAAGCCCCATGCACCACATTTACGCCGCCATTGCGTCACTTCTGAGACACAACGGCGGCGTAAACCATGTGCCACGTTGCGCCGTATTTACAACATGATGCATCTAGGGAGTCGCAGGTAGGCCTCGTAAAAGTGACGCAAGATTTCACTGAGTCTCTTTTACGGCCATGCTGCGTCAAAACCCTGCGCCTGCTTGAAGCAGGCGTAAGGATTGACACAGCCTTGTTAGGCACCCCTGAGCCTTGCTGGAGCCGCGTCGCACTTGCGACTGGACTCCAGCAATGTGCCGCCTTTCAGCCAGGGGATGCGACACGCATCTGCAAATCCGTGCACCGCATTATAAATGCGGCGCATCAGTGGTGGCACACGGGTGGTTTGGCGTATCGCAATTTTTCTGGCGCATCCCTGCTGATTAGCAGAGATGCACCAGAAGTTATAAATCTGCCCCTGAGACTCTTTACAGAGTGAGTCCTAGGAGTCTGGTATTATCAGTGAGGAGCGGTTTGCTGTGAAGGATGTTGTGTGTATGCATCAAGGTTTGTACAGGCCTTGGTGAATTTGAAGGGGAAATCTTGGTTTTGGAAGGGTTCAGTTTCCGTTGTGAGAAGTCATCCAGTCTTGAACGGAGTGTAGAATGGTGGCAAGGTGAGAGATGTTATTGGATGAGACCTTTAGAAAGAGTTGAGTGTCATCTTCATAGTAATGATATAGAATCCCCACCTTTCTTAGTTGGGCTCCCAGAGGCTTGATATAGAGGGTGAAGAGGATTGGAGCAAAGATAGAAACCCTGGGGGACTCACTGATCGACCGCCTTCAGTGATGCGAGACAGTCATCGATTTTGATCCTCTGTGACCTACCCATGAGTAAGGATGCAAACCAGTTTAGGATCACACTGTCAATGCCTATCCAATTTTCTAGTGTATCCAGAAGTATACAGTGATTTACTGTTCTAAAGCTACCTTCAGATCGAGAACGATCAGGAGGCAGCAGCTGCTAGATTCTAAGTCTTAAAGAGCATCATTGACTACCTGGTTGCAAAGTCCCTCGAACAGCTCCCAACCCACTCCAACTTCATGTTGACACTAGTGGACCAGAAATGTCATAGTCATACATTCTTATATAGCGCACAGTTCACCGCAAGGTCTCAAGGCGCTAAATGTGGCTTGACTAATCTGAGAGGAATACTAATAAATACATGAACCGTCTGAGATCAGTCCCAGAGATAGGCTTGCGGAATCCATAATCACAGTCTGCAAACTATGGGGCATATTTATGAAGGTTGTGCGTCTTGCTTGCACCACACAAGGGGCGTAAGGGCAACGTAAAACTTATGTTGGATTTATCAGGCCACAAAAGGTCACCTTGTGTTTCCCTGCATGGCTTGACAAATTTAAAGTAACGCATTGCAACGCATATCAATGCGTTGTGTTACTCTGCCCCAGGGAGACGTTCTATGGGTGGACAGTATATGGTGGTGACCACCACCCCTGGAAAGATATGGGGGCATATTACCAAGGGCCTTATCGCCGCTTTAGCGGGAATTTTTCCCGCTAAAGCGGCGATAATTTTATCGCCCTATTACCTAGCAGTCGCTAACACCAGTTAGCGACAGCTAATAGGCGATAGCGGGCATTTAGGGGCCCACTTTGCATGTCAACGATAATTATCGCTAATGACATGCAAAGTGGGCGTGCCAAGATGTTAGCGACTAGAAACAGTCGCTAACATCGCTATCCCCTATTACAAACTTTTGGAAATAATCGCGCTAAGCGCGATTATCTCCAAAAGCTAACGCCTGCCCAGAACAGTTCTTAGCCATGTTATCCAATGGTAGGTGGATAACATGGCTAAGAGCATTTGCTCGGTAATGCATGAATATCGCTGACTTTTCAGCGATATTCATGCATTTCGGCCGATTGTTATCGCTTAGGAGATAAACCTTGATGATATCAAGGCTCGTAAGCGATAAAAACAGGCGAAGCTCGGCGATATTATTTTGGCCGCTAACCAAGCTTAGCGATAATTATCGCTATAGCTTGGTAATATGCCCCATGATTTGTAAAAAAAGATGCAAAGTAAGACTTCAAGAAAATGACAGAAACTGTAAGTTGCTTTTTTACATGTTTGAGGACAGTTTACAAGCCAAGTGAGCAGATGCCCAGCTTCTAGGGAGGAGCACCCACTGAGGGCTACAGGACTCTGCACAGTTCAGGCCTTAAATCCGGCTTATTGGCACTCTCATTGGGAGGAGCGGCAACAATTTGCATTACTGCATTTAGAAGCAAGATCAACTTTCTTATCGTTTTAGAATAACTGTGCGCGTTTTGGAATGAACTGTGTGTGTTTTGGAATGAACTGTGTGCGTTTTAGAATGAACTGTGTGTGTTTCAGAATGAACTGTGCATTTTAGAAGGAACTGTGTGTGTTGTAGAATTTACTGTGCGTTTTAGAATAAACTGCATTTCAGAATGAACTGTTTGCGTTTTAGAATTAGAATGAACTGTCTGCATTTTAGAATGAACTGTGTGCGTTTTAGAATGATCTGTGTACATTATAGAATGAACCATGTACATTTTAGAATGAACTATGTGCGTTTTAGAATGAACTGTGTGTGTTTTAGAATGAACTGTGTGTGTTTTAGACTGAACTGTGTGTATTTTAGAATGAACTGTGTGTGTTTTAGAATGAACTGTGTGCTTTTTAGAATGAAACTGTGCGTTTTAGAATTATAATAGACTGCATGCATTTTAAAATGGACTGTGTGCGTTTTAGAATTAGAATGAACTGTGTGCGTTTTAGAAGGAACTCTGCATTTCAGAATGAACAGCGTGCTTTTTAGAATGAACTGTGTGCATTTTAGAATGAACGGTGTACATTGTAGAATGAACTGTGTGCATTTTAGAATGAACGGTGTGCATTGTAGAATGAACTGTGTGTGTTTTAGCGTGAGCTGTGTGTATTGTAGAATGAACTGTGTGTGTTTTAGAATGAACAGGGTGTGTTTTCGAATAAACTGTGTATGATTTAGAATGAACTATGAATCATAGAATGAACGGTGTGTGTTTTAAACTGAATTGTGTGTGTTTTAGAATGAACTGTGTGTGTCTTAGAATGAACTGTGTGCATTGTAGAATTAACTGTGTTTGCTTTATAATGAACGGTGTGCGTTTTTGAATTAGCTGTGTGTGTTTTAGAATGAACTGTGTGTTTTAGAATGATCTGTGTGCATTGTAGAATAAACTGTGTGTGTTTTAGAATGAACGGTGTGTGTTTTAGAATGAACTGTGTACATTGTAGAGTGAAATGTGTGCGTTTTAGAATGAACTGTGTGTGTTTTAGAATTAGAACAAACTGTGTGCATTGTAGGCTAAACTGTGCATGCTTTAGAATTAGAATGAACTGTGTGTAATATAGAATGAACTGCATGTGTTTTAGAAGGAACTGTGTGTGTTTTAGAGTAACTGTGTGCGTTTTAGAATGAACGGTGCGCTTTTTAAAATTAGAATGAACTGTGTGCATTGTAGAATGAACTGTGTGTTTTAGAATGAACTGTGTGTGATTTAGAATGAAACTGTGTGCGTTTTAGAATTATAATAGACTGCATGCATTTTAGAATGGACTGTGTGCGTTTTAGAATTAGAATGAACTGTGTGCGTTTTAGAAGGGACTCTGCATTTCAGAATGAACAGCGTGCTTTTTTTAGAATGAACTGTGTGCATTTTAGAATGAACGGTGTGCATTGTAGAATGTACTGTGTGTGTTTTAGTATGAGCTGTGTGTATTGTAGAATGAACTGTGTGTGTTTTAGAATGAACAGGGTGTGTTTTCGAATAAACGGTGTATGATTTAGAATGAACTATGAATCATAGAATGAACTGTGTGTATTTAGAATGAACGGTGTGTGTTTTAAACTGAATTGTGTGTGTTTTAGAATGAACTGTGTGTGTGCATTGTAGAATGAACTGTGTTTGTTTTAGAATGAACGGTGTGTTTTTTTGAATTAGCTGTGTGTGTTTTAGAATGAACTGTGTGTTATAGAATGATCTGTGTGCATTGTAGAATAAACTGTGTGTGTTTTACAATGAACGGTGTGTGTTTTAGAATGAACTGTGTACATTGTAGAGTGAAATGTGTGCGTTTTAGAATGAACTGTGTGTGTTTTAGAATGAACTGCGTGCAATTTTTGTTTTGTACCTGAAATGTTTTAAACAGTGAGGTCATACTACTGAGCATTTCTTGAGGAGTTCTTCTGCCGATGTTGATAATGGGATCTAGTAAAATTCCGAACCATCCTCTTGGCTTTGCAAAATCATGAAAATCTGCTAAAGAACCATTCACTTCCCTTTACTGATGGTATAGATGTGATGTAGAAAACCAGCATTCCATCTGTGCTATGGTGTAGATATATGGAATGAACCATCCTCTGTATTGATTCCTATTGACTACTGTGTAGATCAGCCTTACATGTTGTAAGATGTTTGTCTGAATTACTCAAGACATTTCCTATCTGTATTGAATTCGGAACATTAATGCTCAGTAGAGAAAGTCACAGATTGTTTATGTAACTATACCAAGTCCTGCTTCTTTTATTTTGTGATGCTACAGCAGATCTTCTAGTGTGTATGATTTTGGTTAGATTGGATTTTTTCAGGAGATTTGGTCTTCCGAATGCTATTCTCTACTTTTAAAGCATGTTTATTTGAACCTTACCTTAAATTTGTGAGTAGGCTACCAATTTATTGATCCTTATTGAGTAGCTCACTGGCTTGTGGGTACTCTGATTTCCTTACCCCTCACTACGAGATTAAAAGATCCATCAGGTGAGGACCATCACCTCTGGGGTACGAGGAGATGTGGGATGTTTAAATTGTACCCAAGCACTCAGTATGGTTAGAGACCTTAGAGTTTGCTGGAGGCCTCTGGTTTAACAAAAGAAAAACCGCTTCTGCTGGATCACCGCCATTATGATCTGGAGTGGAAGAGGGATGTGGTCCATTCTAGTTCTGACAGTGAGTCCTCTGCCTTCTTCAGACCGTACTTTAAAGCTCTAAGGGCGCCTATGGTAGAATAAATACAGGCACCTCACACTACAACTATTCTTATTCTGTCAGTGGTGAGGTAGCAGTTTTATAATCTCTGCAAAAATAATTATTACTTCCCTCAGCATTTACCTAGTAATCGAGTCCTCAAGGCGCACGCTTGCAGTTCCCAGATTGGTGTTGGGGTTGGCACTCTACCACAGTTAATACTAATTTCTCTCAGGTTATGGTCTGATAACCTTTTCCCTACTTGAGTTGTGTAGTATATGGAGGACTGAAAAAATTTGCCGGCGTCAACTAGAGTCTATACATACATCTGTCACATTGGCAGGGGCGTAGGTTTGGGGGAGGGTTTGCGGTGATACACCCCTCTAATAAATGTAATATTTAATAAATAGTTGCATACAGGAGCTTTCAGTTTAGTATGATAAGGCATATGTTGGCTTTCACCTGGAAGTTTTAAAAACTTGGACAAAAACGCATACACTCACTTTCGTCTCTGTTTTCAAGGTGTAAAACTGGTTATTTTACAAAATACCATACAATGCTGCTCATATAATTATCAACATGATATGACACCATGATTGTCTGACACAGGTGCGCAACGCCCATTGGACTCAAAGGGCTTTCAGACCCCCTCGTTGTGTGTGGCAGCCCGGGCTGAGACAGCTTCCCGGGCACACACACAACCGGACCCGAGTACTACACAGGTCTTTTAAAGAGCTTTTTGCTTGTTAATGAGGCTTTGATGTCCCCCGCACTTAGAGCCCCTGCAGCTCCACTGTCTTTTGCTTGAAGAATCAGCCCGCCCTCAAATGTTTTCTTAGCCCGCCCCCCTGAAATTTGACTTTAGTTGCTCCTCTGGTCTGACAATCTGATACTCACACCCTCCCTAGTTTTACTGACCAAGCTATGCTTCTGCACATTGGGTGGAGCTATGTGGGTTAATTTAGTGTAAGTAACTGTGAAAGCAATAAAGCTTGTTTAAGAATTGCAAAAGGAGCTGACATGCGGGTGGTGGCTCTGCAGGGTGAGGTGCATGTCCTGCCCTTTCGATCTCCAGGCATGAGGTGGAGGCTCTGCAGGGTGAGGTGCGGATCCTGCCTCTCTCAATCTCCACTCATGAAGGTGGCAACTCTGCAGGGGGAGGCACGGGTACCGTCCTTCTCAATCACCAAACTTGAAGTTGCAGAATATTTAGAGTGAGGTTCAGGTCCTGCCCCTTTCGATCTCCAGTCATGAAGGTGGAGGCTTTGCAGGTGAGGTGCGGGTTCAGCCTCTCTCAATCTCCAGACATGAAGATGGAGGCTCTGGAGGGTGAGGTGCGAGTCTGGCCCCTCTCAGTCTCCAGACATGAAGATGGAGGTTCTAGAAGGTGAGGTGCAGGTCCTGCCTCTTCTCTCAATGTCCAGACATGAAGGTGGAGGCTCCGCAGGGTTAGCGCGGGTCCCACCCCTCTCGGTCTACAGACATGAAGGTGGAGGCTTTGCAGGTGAGGTGCGGGTTCAGCCCCTCTCAATGTCCTGACATGAAGGTGGAGGCTCTGCAGAGTGAGGTGCGGGTCTTGTCCTTCTCAATTGCCAGACATGAAGGTGGAGGCTCTGGAGGGTGAGGTTCGGGTCCTGCCCCTCCTTTCCCTGTCCAGACATGAAGGTGGAGGCTCTCAAGGGGGAGATGCCGGTCCTGCCCTTCTCAATCTCCAGACATGAAGATGGAGGCTCTGGAGGGTGAGGTGCGGGTCTGGCCCCTCTCAGTCTCCAGACATGAAGGTGGAGGTTCTAGAGGGTGAGGTGCAGGTCCTGCCTCTTCTCTCAATGTCCAGACATGAAGGTGGAGGCTCTGCAGGGTTAGCACGGGTCCCACCCCTCTCGGTCTACAGACATGAAGGTGGAGGCTTTGCAGGTGAGGTGCGGGTTCAGCCCCTCTCAATGTCCAGACATGAAGGTGGAGGCTCTGCAGAGTGAGGTGCGGGTCCCGTCCCTCTCAATTGCCAGACATGAAGGTGGAGACTTTGGAGGGTGAGGTGCGGGTCCTGCCCCTCCTTTCTCTGTCCAGACATGAAGGTGGAGGCTCTCAAGGGGGAGATGCGGGTCCTGTCCTTCTCAATCTCCAGACATGAAGGTGAAGGCTCTGGAGGGCGAGAGCAGGTCCTGCATCTCTCAGTCTCCAGACATGAAGGTGGAGGCTCTGCAGGGTGAGGTGCAGGTCCTTCATCTTTCAATCTCAAGACATGAAGGTGGAGGCTCTGCAGGGTGAGGCGCGGGTCCTGTCCCTCTCAATCACCAGACATGAAGGTGGAGGCTCTGCTGGGCGAGCGCGGGTCCCGCCCCTCTCGATCTCCAGACATGAAGGTGGAGGCTCTGCAGGGTGAGGTGCAGGTTCCACCCCTGTCAATCTCCAGACATGAAGGTGGAGGCTCTGCAGGGTGAGCATGGGTCCTGCCCATCTCGATCTCCTGGCATGAAGGTGGAGGCTCCACAGGGTGAGCATGAGTCTTGCCCATCTCGATCTCCTGGCATGAAGGTGGAGGCTCTGCAGGGTGAGGTGCGGGTTCCACCCCTCTCAATCTCCAGTCATGAAGGTGGAGGCAATGCAGGGTGAGCTCGGATCCCGCCCCTCTTGATCACCAGACATGAAGGTGGAGGCTCTGGAGGGTGAGGTGCAGGTCCCGCCCCTCTCAATCTCCAGACATGAAGGTGGAGGCTCTTCAGGCTGAGGTGCGGGTCCCACCCTCTCAATCTCCAGACATGAAGGTGCAGGCTCTGCAGAGCGAGCGCGGGTCCCACCCCTCTCCATCTATAGACATGAAGGTGGTGGGTCTGCAGGGTGAGGTGCTGGTCCTGCCCCTCTAGATCTTCAGACATGAAGGTGGAGGCTCTGCAGGGTGAGGCGCGGGTCTCGCCCCTCTCGATTTACAGACATGAAGGTGGAGGCTCTGGAGGCTGAGGTGCAGGTCCTGCCCCTCTCGATGTCCTGACATGAAGGTGGAGGTTCTGTAGGGTGAGCGCGGGTCCTACCCCTCTCGATCATCAAACATGAAGGTGGAGCCTCTGGAGGGCGAGCGTGTGTCCCACCCCTCTCGATCGCCAGACATGAAGGTGGAGGCTCTGCAGGACGAGGAGTGGGTCCCGCCCCTCTCAATCTACAGACATGACGGTGGAAGCTCTGCAGGGGAGGTGCTGGTCCCGCCCCTCTTAATCTACAGACATGAAGGTGGGGGCTCTGGAGAGTGAGGTGCAGGTCCCACCCCTCTCGATTGCCAGACATGAAGTGGAGGCTCTGTAGGACGAGGAGTGGGTCCTGCCCCTCTCAATCTACAGACATGAAGGTGGAGGCTCTGAAGGGTGAGGTGTGAGTTCAGGTCCTCTCGATCTCCAGACATGAAGGTGGAGGCTCTGCAGGGAGAGCCCGGGTCCCGCCCCTCTCGATTACCAGACATGAACGTGGAGGCTCTTCAGGGTGAGGCGCAGTTCTTGCCTCTCTCAATCTCAAGATATGAAGGTGGAGGCTCTGGAGGGTGAGGCGCAGCCCCTGCTGCTCCAACGGAGAAGAAATCTCCACCATGAGAGGCAGATGGAGCGGGTAGCACGAGGAGAGGTGGTGAATGTCCATATACCATACCCTTTGACCAGTCATGGCTTCAGCCCAGTCATGGTGAATCTTCCTGAGAACTGAAGGAATTAAAGATATGGGAGGACCAGTCTAGTGAAGCAGAAAACTTCACCTCAACCAAAATGTCTCTCCCAAGGTTCCCCACAGTGGAAACTGGAGGGCACACAACTGTGGACAGTGGACGTTATCACATGGAGCTAAATAGGTCAACCCACGGGTTGGCCCACAGAGCTAAGATGCTCTGCAACAGCTCCAGGTGGTGAGTCAGAAGTGGAGAGACATTACCACCAAGAGTCATCACCACGAAGGAGGCCACAGAGACCTGCTAGCTTCAAAAACATACAGGAAGATCTTTAAAGAGTAAGCAAGGGATGGGGAGGAGCCGCGCCAGCGACCAAGATGGCCGCTTGAGCATCGGCTCCGCCGGGTCGCCACATCCTGACTTGCCATCCGGCACATTATCCTGAGCCCTGTCCCCACCATCGGGTGGGGGACTAGTGCCTGAGCCACCAGGTGAAATCTTGATCAAATTTGGAGCTCCGCTGTTCTTATACTGTTGTCTGAACTTTTTGGGCCTCCTGCTAACTCTACTGGGACCTAGCGTGTGGTACCACCCGCTCTGGAGTTCAACAACAACGGCGTGTGCGACCGTAAGTTCTCGGTGGCACTGATTGCATGGAAGTCAAGTTGTGCCAGCGGGGCCTCTGGGTCTAGTTCCCGGACTGGTTTGCATAGTGCTCTCCAGTTGGGACGGACCTGCCCGCGCTTGAGGGATCGGATGGTCTTTGTGACGCATCTACTCGACTCTGCTTGAACGGCGGAGGGGTTACCCAGCCCGGAGCGACAATGGTGGCAAAAGGCGACACTGAGAAGCTGCCGCCGAAAACAACGAGGAACTCCAGAGTGGTCCAGTCCAACAGACTGGAAAAATATAGTTTCTCCAAGGGCTCCCCGGTGGAGGAGAGGCGTATTCAATCAGGTAGCCAGGAGGGTGTCCCCACTGGTGAGGACCCGACGATGAAAGATCTAATGGCGGCGATAACCGGGGTCCAATCCTCCCTTGGCAGGATGGACTCAAAATTGGACACAGTGTCTATCGAGGTGGGTCTCATCTGTGCCGACCTGACCAAAACATCGGAGAAGGTCAAGTCGCTTGAGATCAAGACAACGAGCCTCACGGAAGACGTGTCGGAACTTCAGCGGGAGGTGAAAGCCCTGACGGCATCTCGGATTCAATTCGATAGGAAGCTGGATGAATATGAAGGGCATGCGAGGCCTATCCTTGGGGTACAGGAGAACTCGGAGGGACAGACCCGGACCTTTTTGTGGAGGATCTCATCCTGAAACACCTAAAACCCAAGGGTCTCAGTAACTTTTTCGCTGTGGAGAGGGCCCACAGAGATCCTGGTGGACGCCCTAAGACCGGGGTTGCCCCTCGTCCTTTGATTGCACGAATATTGAACTTTCGAGATCGGGACTCCATTCTGCAGACGGCCAGATCATCCGGTCCTCTGGCCTTTGAGAACGCTACGCTCCTCTTTTTCCCTGACTTTACCCAGACTGTCCAGAGGCAGCTACAAAGCTTTATGACAATTAAAAGAAGACTGAGAGCCTCGGAAATTAAGTACTCTATGCTGTTCCCGGCCCGCCTTCGGGTCTAGCGTGATGGAAAAACTTGGTTCTTTGACCACTTTGAGGCTGCGGCGGATTGGCTAGATCGTGTGCAGGGGCCGGCCACGGAGGGAGACACCAGAACGGACAATGAGTAACAGTGACTTTCCTTCTGCCAGGGTCATTTGAAATGGGTGGTGGGGGTGCTGGTTTGATTGGGGCGTTTATTTTACCATCGACATACTAAGAATTTTTGGAATTATCCTTTTCCTTTTTTTCTCGAATTTTATCGATGGGATCGTTTGCGGGTTGGGATCGTGGAGGCTGGTGGCCTGTTGTAAGGTCCTCCTCCGTTTTCTACCTTTAGATTACCTAGTTAGTTTCGGGGAGACAGGCACACTGCTGGTTTGAGATGTGCATATGTTGCATGCAGGGGTGCAGGGTGGGGGGTTGGGATTTTAGTTTTTGTAGTTTGATTGTTTGTATGTGTTTTGTTTATGACCATTGCTTACCATGGGTGTCACGAAATGCACTTAGACTATCCGGGGATGAGTATGGCTTCTGCTAGGCCGGGTTTGGGTGTGTCCGTCTTTAGTTGGAACGTGAATGGTCTGCCAGATGTAGTTCTGCTACAAGAGACCCACCTTCTGGGTAAGCGATGTATGGCTTTACACCGGGGAGGTTACAAACTGGTGGCTCATGCCGGTTTCACCTTGGGCTCCAGGGGGGGTCAGAATTTTAGTAAAAAACTCCTTTCCGTTCACCATACAAGCGACCTAGTCTGATAATCGAGGCAGATACGTAGGCATATCAGGGCTTTGGGAGGGGCGGTTGGTTACGTTCCTTTCTATATATGTTCCCCCCGCGTTGCAATCAGACACCTTTCGTGATTTGAGCAGGGTGTTCTTGTCGTTGCCCGTTGGTATCCTCGTGCTCGGGGGAGATTTCAATTCGGTGTCTGATGGTGAGCTTGACAGAAACCCCTCTGGTGTGTTGTTGCCCTCTCGTAGATGGCTATCAGACTTTCTCTCTACTACTGGCATGGTTGATGGGTGGAGACTGCGGCACCCTGGTACATTGGAGTATACACATGTTTCTGCGGCACATCGCTCTTTCTCTAGAATAGACTATGTATTGGTGCCTGCGTCACAGGCGATGTTTGTTCGGGAAGTGCCTCACCTCGCTAGAGGAATATCAGACCACTCGCCGATTCGGCTTCAGCTTACAATTGGGCAGGGGCAATGTGGCTAAGATAGCTCTAATTAGTGCCTGGAGATTGAGAGACCCTACCACAAAAAAGGAGTTAGTACGTGCAATGGACAGATACTTCAGTGAGAATTCGGGGACGGTCGATTCTAGCTGCTCCCTCTGGGAGGCCTATAAGATGGTTATTAGGGGTGAGGCGCTCTCTCTTATCTCTGGGCAGAAGAAGAAGTGTAGGGCGGAAATCGATAGGATTGAGGCGGAGCTTGCGGCATTGGAGAAAGAGGATGCAGCGGACAGAGATTTGGGGGCGGTCCACCGCCTTGCTCTTCTTCAAGATGAGTACAAGCGTTTGGCGCGTGATAAGGCGAAGGAACAACAGGCCGCCACGCAAAGTAGAATCTATGAACATGTTGATAAGGCGGGGAAATTGATTGCGTGGCTGGAAAAGGGAGACTGGGGATCGCGACCGGTGCCGGAGCTGCAAACAGTGGGCTTGGGCGTCACGTCTGACCCGCAGACTATTGTGGATGAGTTTGCTCGATATTATGAGGAGGTCTATACTTCGACAGGCCTTTATACTGTGAAAGAGAATGCGGAGGTTATTAGAGATATTCCGATGCCCGCACTGTCCGTTGAACATAGAGAGTTTTTAGATTCCGCGCTCACCAATGACGAGGTCGCGATGGCTGAGAGTAGAGAGTGTGGCGTACTACCCTATGACCAACGCATAGCTAATATTATTGTGATTTATAAAGATGGCAAACCTAGATTGGAGTGTTCCTCCTACCAACCGATTTCTCTCCTTAATGCGGAGCCCAAGGTATTGGCCAAGTTGCTTGCCAACAGATTGGTAAAGGTAGTCTCTGGATTGGTGTACCCGGATCAATCCGGCTTTATGCCTCGCCGTAATACTGCTCTTAACCTTCGTACACTCCATGGGGTGGTGGCGTCCGCTTCTCGCATTCACGAGCCGGCGGTACTGTTGTCTTTAGACGCCACTATGGCGTTCGACAGGGTGGAATGGACCTACCTGTTTGCAGAGTTGGAGAAGCTCGGGTTTGGGCTGGAATTTATACGCTGGGCCCGGCTCTTATACTCAGCTCCGTTGGCCCGAGTGGTGGTGAATAACCATAGGTCCCACGATTTTCAACTGGGGAGGGGCACCCGTCAGGGATGTCCCCTTTCACCCCTCTTGTTTGCCCTGACCCTTGAGCCGCTCGCAGCCTGGGTACGCTGGGACCGATCAATTAAAGGACTGCGATGGACTCTGGAGTGGGAAGATAAAATCTCGCTTTACGCGGATGATATACTCCTGTATCTGACTTCCCCCCGGCAGTCCCTCATAGTATTTATGGATATTTTGGCAAGTGATCCTCCTAGAGTCCCCGCTAATTGTCCGGTAAAAATCGAACTAGTCAGCTTTCGTTACCTTGGTATATACATCTCCAAAGATCCCAAGGAGCGTTTTGAAGCCAATCTGTGTCCCCCCTTGTCTAGACTCCGTAGTGATATTGCAAAATGGAGGGAGTTGCCGCTTTCCTTGCTTGGTCGGGCGGTTTTATTCCAGATGAAGGCTCTTCCACGTTTCTTATACGCCCTGCAGAACTCTTTTTATCCCGTCCCTCAGTCTTATTTTAATGAAATAGAGTCACTGCAACGCCAGCTTCTCTGGACCATAAATTGATGTTACCCTGGTATGATGGTGGGATCGGGCTTCCTAACATCAGGAAATATTATTGGGCCTCCCAGTTGACCCCTATTAATCATGCGGTCTACGGCTCGCCGGCTGACCCCGGTTTTGCCATGGATCGTGGACAACTACCGGGGGGGGGGGGACTTCCGGAGAGTCTTATATGCTAGACGTGGCAAGTACCCTCTGCTGAGTCCGACGTCGGTCTCGGCGCGGGTATGGCACGAGGCTAACCGTGCTCTTAAATGGGACGGTAGGATAACGATGGCCACGCCATTGTGGAGCTCCGAAGCTTTGGGTAGCTTGTGGAAGTCGAAGGGCTTTGATCGCTGGGACTTGATCGGCATCTTGCAGGTCCGAGATATATGGAGTAAGGAGGGGATTTTAACATTTGCGGAATTGCAAGCCAGGCACCAACTGAACGACAGTGAGAGGTATCGATATTTACAGATTAAACACGCGCTAGAGGCGGCTGTACCAAGTGGAGGATCGAATTTTGGATGGGTTCCTCCCCACTAAGGCGATTTCTCTGGTTTACAAGAAACTGATTAACCATACTGAAGATCCCCTAGTCAGGGTCCGGGAACAATGGATTGCAGATGGATTGGTCCTGGAGGATGAGGACTGGGCGGAGGCTGTTTCCTCCCCCGGGAGGTGGCGATCTCCATGAGACTTCGCCTGATACAGCTTAGGATCCTCCACCGGTCCTATACCACGGGACCCGGTCTGTGTCGGATGGGGCTTGCCTCAAGAGCAGATTGTCGTAGGGGATGTGGTTTGACTGGAACATTTTTGCATATTCTGTGGGAATGCCCGATGGTCCAGCATTATTGGAGTAAGATACACGAAAAAATGAGTGAGGTGTGGAGAGTATCGATTGCACTTGAGGCACATAGTTGCCTGCTCAATGTCTGGGAACCTACCGACCTCCCAACTCATGGTAGGATTTGGGTCACACTCGCATGTATGATTGCCAAGAGAAATATAGCTCAGTTGTGGGGTGCTGGTCGAGCTCCTCAGATACGGAAATGGATGGAGGACCTTGACTGGTGCATGTTCCGGGAGAAATCAGTGTATGTTGCTAGGGGGAGACCCCGCAAGTGGGGGAAAATTTGGGACGCTTGGAATTCTTATCGTGGGGATATATGCACTCCACCTGACGTTGATCCAATTTGGGAGGAACTGGAACCCTTTTTATGTACTCCTACATAATTCTGTAATGTTGGAATCTATGGTCTCCGATTATGCTTTGCTGATGCCTTGGATCGATGGTCATGCATTATTGTTTGATGTTTATGTTAAATAAAAAGAATTTAAAAAAAATAGTAAGCAAGGATCCTCCTGAGGGAACTAGATGAGTTACTTCCAGGTGACTGTGACAGAAAGTAGCAGACCGAGCACACGAAAGCCACCGCAGGATTGTGGCCACCACAAAGCTACTTCAAGAGGGCTGGTGTCTCGGGTTGGATACCCTAGACAAAACCACCACAACGCACCGGTTCTGTAAAATTACTGGGAAGGCCATTCTCCAGTGCATCTCTGAATGTCCTAACTCTCAGGGGCGATATGGTCGATGCTAGCTGCAGAATCCCATGGGCTTCTGGTCAGACCGTCCTTGTGTGAATCAGAAATAATTTCAGTTCCTTTCAGTGTGTCGAGCTTCAGCCATCTCTGCTCTGCTACTTCCGGTACTAGATGAGATGTTTGGAGCCTGGGGCATTCCGCAATATTAAGAATGGACAACGGATCACCATTCCCAGGAGACGAGTGCCTCGATCTATGGAATATCTTGTGATAAAACGTAAAAAGATCACACCCGTGTGGCCGCAAGCCGATGGCCTGACTGAACTGTTCATGATTCTTGTCCAGAAGGCTGTGAAGGGAGTCACTTCAGCCCAATAATCATTCAGACAAACCTTTTATCAAAAGCTCAGAGACACACCACGTGGCTCCATAGGGAAGTCCCCAACAGAACACATGTTTGGAAAAAAGAGCCAGACCAGACTGCCACAGGTGGAAAAAGACCCCCGCAGAAGCATAGTGAGCAAAGACGGGTATGTAGTTCCTCAGAATCCAAGTGGGTGAACGTAAAGGAACAGGTGGTGGCACAAGGTAATGCTCAATGTAATATATAGCAAAGGGACCCCCTGATACTGCTAGTTAGTTCCTAGGTCAGGGCACAAGTATTATATAAATAACTTTATCCTTTGTGGTCAGGAACAAAAGATCCCCACCAAAGAGCCCCGTACAGGGTGCCCATCAGCATATTGCAGCACCGATCTGACAAGGGGCAGGCTCATATGATGAAGCATGACACCTAGCTTGCCAGGGGTATGAGAGCCCTAGTTCCGACAAGGGAATCCTCCCTCCCCTTGTCTTCTCCCCAGGTGGTTTGAGCATTACCTTGTATTATATAAATAACTTTATCCTAGGCAACTATAGGGTCCTGACAGGATAACAGGTACTCTGAAACCACAATTATTGTAGCCAAGAAATACATAAATCAACTAATGTAGTGCACATAATAGTATCAACAATAAGCAAAATTATTAATCAAAATACATTTATTCATATAAAAATACATAATCCAATCATAAACATTATTTTTTTTTTAAATCACACAGTTGATAAGTCATCTACGTACAGTTTTACAGAAAATCACAATTTAATTTGGTACATATATTAAAAAACAAATATTAAAAAACCAAACAAGTGGGGTATATAATTTGTCTCTACGCGCGTTTCGGCGTATACACGCCTTCTTCTGGAGAGCCACTTGGTATTTCTACTAGGGAATTGTGTTTGCTGCTCTTTCAGATTTTACAGTCTGTCTTTATGTAGAGATGCTTAAGGTCATATAGTATCTTCTGGTGGAGGATAACTTTAGTTTGGTTTATTAAATCGCAAGATTATGGTATGCCAAAATTTTCAGATTGTTCCTTTTGCTTTTTTTTTTCAGATAGCGTGCACTTGATTCACGTTGTCTGCTGAGTGACTGGTATTTTAACACGTATAGCTTTACTTTAGTACGAAACCGCATTGGCAGTTTGAAAGGTCGCGCTTAGCGTCGCATTTGATTGGACCTTGCAATGTTGAGTCACAATACAATTTGTTAGGGGCGTGGATAGCCTCCTAAGCTTTGTCTTGATATTTGATGGCGTTATCACGCGTGGCCTCACATGGGGGTCTACTGCAGTAGACCCCCATGTGAGGTCACGCTATCTGGAAAAGAAAAAGCAAAAGGAACAATCTGAAAATTTTGGCATACCATAATCTTGCGATTTAATAAACCAAACTAAAGTTATCCTCCACCAGAAGATACTATATGACCTTAAGCATCTCTACATAAAGACAGACTGTAAAATCTGAAAGAGCAGCAAACACAATTCCCTAGTTAATAATTAAACGTACGCAGCAAGAGATGATTTATGCATACAATTTTAGAAAAAGAAAGTGAGATTTTTAGAAAGAAATTCCTATATAAGCAAAGGCAATTTGAGGTGGGAGACACTAAAATATAGTTATTTGTGCCTTGAAAAAATCAGGAGTCTCCCACCTGAATCTGGTCTATTATTAGCACTTATGTTTATGTACCAATTAAGATATGCATATCTGACATTTTACGTGCAGCACATAACGCCTAGAACTGATAGTTTCACTTTTAATGACTTAAAAGCCCAGAATGCAAGAAGCAATTCAGAAGAAATAAAATGTTGAGCGAAGCTATATATAGTTAAATACTACAGAAATAGCATGTATCTTTCTCAAACACTGTAACATGCTCCCTAACTTAAAGATTCCCAGTGACTGCTCACAAATGAATCCCATTACCACTTGGAAATGTATTGAACATCGTACCCTCATCAAGTGCACCAGGGCATCAGCCAGGCCCTGGGGAGAAACAGGGTGTCAGCCGATCCCTGGGAGAAACAGGGCGTCAGCCGATTCCTGGGGAGAAACAAGGCATCAGCTGGGCACTGACGGGGATCAGGGCGTCAGCTGATCCCTGGGGAGAAACAGGGCGTCAGTAAATACCTGGGGAGAAAGAGGGCGTCAGCCGAACCCTGTGGAGAAACAGCCTCAGCCGATCCCTGGGGAGAAACAGTGCATCAGCCGATCCCTGGGGAGAAACAGAGTGTCAGCCAATCCCTGGGGAGAAACAGGGCATCCGCCGATCTCTGGGGAGAAACAGGGCGTCAGCCGATCCCTGAAGAGAAGCAGGGCATCAACCAATCCCTGGGGAGAAACAGGGCATCAGCCGATCCCTGGGAAGAAACAGGGCATCAGCCGATCCCTGGGTAGAAACAGGGCGTCAGCCGATCCCTGGGAAGGCATGGCTTGGCAGTTCGGGCTGGACTGTTCCGATGAGGCACAGGGTCAGACTGATTTGCATATAGCCATGTCTAAACTGGGGTGGCAGAGTGGGCTAAAGAACGGTGATGGATTAAACCCAGATCTTTTGACTGGGTGTGAGTGTTTGATTGGTTCAGATGCTCCGTCCATTACCACCTCTTTTTGTACCGCCTGGGAAGAAACAGTGCATCAGCCGATCCCTGTGGAGAAACAGGGCGTCAGCCAATCCATGGAGAGAAACAGGGCATCACCTGGGCCCTGATGGGGACCAGGGCGTCAGCCGATCCCTGGGGAGAAACAGGGCGTCAGCCTATCCCTGGGGAGAAACAGGGCGTCAGCCGATCCCTGGGGAGAAACAGGGCGTCAGCCAATCCCTGGAGAGAAACAGGGCATCAGCTGGGCCCTGACGGGGACCAGGGCATCAGGCAGGGCCTAGGGAGGCCAAGGACTTGAGCCGGGGCCCAGTATGGTGAGCCGAGGTCCAGTATGGTGAGCCCGGGTCCAGTATGGTAAGCCAGGGTCTAGTATCAATCAATCAATCAATCAAGGCATTTATAAAGCGCACTACTCACCCGGAGGGTCTCAAGGCGCTTGGGGGGGGGGGGGGTGCTGCTACTGCTCGAACAGCCAGGTCTTGAGCTTCTTCCTGAAGGAGAGGTGGTCTTGGGTCAGGCGAAGGTCGGGAGGGAGGGTGTTCCAGGTCTTGGCGGCCAGGTAGGAGAAGGACCTTCCTCCTGTTGTCGCTCTTCGGATGCGGGGGACGGCGGTGAGGGCGTGGTTGGTCGATCGGAGGTGGCGTTTGGGAGCGTAGAAGTTGAGGCGGTTGTTGAGGTAGCTCGGGCCTTGGTCGTGTAGGGCTTTGTGTGCGTGGGTGAGGAGACGGAAGGTGATTCTCTTGTTAATGGGGAGCCAGTGCAGGTCTCTCAGATGTCCGGAGATGTGGCTGCGTCGGGGGATGTCGAGGATGAGTCTGGCTGAGGCGTTCTGGATCCGCTGGAGTCTCTTCTGGAGCTTGGCGGTGGTTCCGGCGTAGAGGGCGTTGCCGTAGTCCAGTCGGCTGGTGACGAGGGCCTGGGTGACCGTCTTCCTGGTCTCGGTGGGGATCCACCGGAAGATCTTCCGTAGCATGCGCAGGATGTTGAAACAGGATGCGGAGACGGCGTTGACTTGTCTGGTCATGGAGAGGGAGGAGTCCAGGATGAAGCCCAGGTTGCGTGCGTGGTCTGTTGGTTTGGGTGCGGTGCCCAGGGCGGGGGCCACCAGGAGTCGTCCCAGGCGGAGGGTGAGGAGCCCAGGATGAGGACTTCCGTCTTGTCTGAGTTCAGTTTCAGGCGGCTGGTCGTCATCCACTCGGCTACGTCTTTCATCCCTTCGTGGAGGTTGGTTCTGGCGGCGGCGGGGTCGTTGGTCAGGGAGAGGATCAGCTGGGTGTCGTCGGCGTAGGAGATGATGTTGAGGTTGTGTTGGCGTGCGATGGCCGCAAGGGGGCTCATGTAGCCGTTGAAGAGGGTGGGGCTGAGCGAGGAGCCCTGAGGAACGCCGCAGATGACTTCCGTGGCTGCAGATCTGAATGGTGGTAGGCGGACTCTCTGTGTCCTTCCCGCGAGGAAGGAGATGATCCACTCTAGTGCCTTCTCCTGGATTCCGATGTTGCTGAGGCGCTGCACTAGGGTGCGGTGGCAAACAGTGTCGAACGCCGCGGAGAAGTCTAGGAGGATGAGGGCCGCTGTTTCACCGTTGTCCAGCAGGGCTCGGATGTCATCGGTGGCAGCGATGAGGGCGGTCTCGGTGCTGTGGTTGGCTCGGAAGCCAGAATGTGAGGGGTCGAGGAATCCATTCGTCTCGAGGAAGGCGGCCAGCTGCTTGTTGACGGTCTTCTCGATGACTTTGGCTGAAAACGGGAGGAGCGAGATGGGGCGGTAATTCTTGAGTTTGGTGGGGTCGGCTGATGGCTTCTTGAGTAGTGCTGAGTTCGGCGTGCTTCCAGCTCTCCGGGAAGGTAGCGGTGTCGAAGGAGGTGTTGATGATGTCCCGCAGGTGGGGTGCGATGACAGCGTCGGCCTTGTTGAAGACGTGGTGAGGGCAGGGGTCGGTCGGAGATCCGGAGTGGATGGAGTTCATCGTGCGGATGGTGTCTTCGGTGTTGATCGGAGTCCAGGCGCGGAGGGTGGTGGTGGGGGGCGGGGGTCCAGAATGGTGAGCCAAGGTCCAGAATGGTGAGCCAAGGTCCAGTATGGTGAGCCGAGGCCCAGTATGGTGAGTCGAGGCCCACTATGGTGAGTCGTGGCCCAGTACGGTGAGAAGAGGCCCAGTACAGTGAGTCGAGGCCCAGTAAGGTGAGCCGGGGTCCAGTATGGTAAGCCAGGGTCCAGTATGGTGAGCCGGGGTTCAGTATGGTGAGCCGAGGCCCAGTATGGTGAGTCGAGGCCCCGTATGGTGAGTCGAGGCCCAGTATGGTGAGTCGAGGCCCAGTATGGTGAGCCGGGGTCCAGAATGGTGAGCCAAGGTCCAGAATGGTGAGCCAAGGTCCAGTATGATGAGCCGAGGCCCAGTATGGTGAGCCTCCACGACACCACAGGACAGGCCTCACCTCCTGTGTACCCCTTACACAGGCCTCACCTCCTCTGCACCCCATGCGACAGGCTTCACCTCTTCTGCAACCATGGACAGGCCTTTTTTTTGTTTTGCAGAGTTTTATATAGCGCGAACTAGACCCGAACCGAATCGGGTATCAGAGCGCTTTACATAGCACTAGTCATGAGGACACACATTCATTTTAGGCACGGGGAGATTAAGTGATTTGCCCAGAATCACAGGAGGTTTTGGCGTTGTTACCGAGACTCAGGTCCGAGGTCGAGCACCCTAGCCGTTAAGCCAACTCCTCTGTACCCCCTGGACAGGACTCTTCTCATCTGCACCCCCAACACTGGACAGGCCTCACCTAATCTACACCCTGTGGACTAGCCTCACCTCCCTTGCACCCCCTGGACATGCCTCACTTCTTCTGCACCCGGTGGACCGGCCTTACTTCCTCTGCACCCCCCTGGAGATGCCTCACCTCCTCTGCACCCCTACTTGACAGGCCTATCCTCTTCTGCACCCCTTAAGCACAGGACAGGCCTCAGCTACTCTGCCCCATCTGGACAAGCCTCACCTCTTCTTCATCGTTAAGGACAAACCTGCGCGATCCATCTTAAGAACCTGTTAGCATACCAGGGCAAAGCTGTGATAGAGAACAGCTAAACATCGTGAGAAGGTACGCTGTGCGATTCATCTTAAGAATCCCATCATACTGGGGCAAAGCTGTGATAGAGAAAAGCCAAACACAGAGAGAGAAGATACGCTGTGCAATCCATCTTAATAAACTGTTATCATACTGGGGCAAAGCAGTGATAGAGAATAGCTAAACACAGAGAGAGAAGGTACGCTGTGCGATCTAGCTTAAGAAACTGTTATACTGGGGCACAGGTGTGAGAGAGAACAGCTAAACATCGTGAGAAGCTATGCTGTGTGATCCATCTTAAGAAACTGTTATCATACTGGGGCAAAGGTGTGATAGGAAACAGCTAAACATCGTGAGAAGGTACGCTGTGTGATCCATCTTAAGAAACTGTTATTATAATGGGGCAAAGCTTTGATAGAGAATAGCTAAACATAGAGCGAGAAGGTACGCTGGGCGATCCATCTGAAGAAACTGTTATACTGGGGCACAGTTGCGATAGAGAACAGCTAAACATCGTGAGAAGGTGCACTGTGCAATCCATCTTTAGAAACTATTATCATACTGGGGCAAAGCTGTGATAGAGAACAGCTAAACATCGTGAGAAGGTACGCTGTGCAATCCATCTTAAGAAACTATTATCATACTGGGGCAAAGCTGTGATAGAGAACAGCTAAACATCGTGAGAAGGTACGCTGTGCAATCCATCTTAAGAAACTATTATCATACTGGGGCAAAGCTGTGATAGAGAACAGCTAAACATCGTGAGAAGGTACGCTGTACAATCCATCTTAAGAAACTATTATCATACTGGGGCAAAGCTGTGCTAGAGAACAGCTAAACTCCGAGAGAAGGTACGCTGTGCGATCGATCTTAAGAAACTGTTATCATACTGGGGCAAAGCTGTAATAGAGAACAGCTAAACCGCGAGAGAAGGTATGCTGCGTTATCCATCTTAGGAAACTGTTAGCATACCAGGGCAAAGCTGTGATAGAGAAAAGCTAAACACCAGGAGAAGGTACGCTGCGCGATCCATCTTTGGAAACTGTTAGCATACCAGGGCAAAGCTGTGATAGAGAATAGCTAAACACCAAGAGAAGGTACGCTGTGCGATTGATATTAAGAAATTCAATTTATAGGCTTTCTATTTACTGCTTGAGCTAAGTTTTAGCATAGAGCTTGGAAACAGATGTGAGTGGTGGGATGATAGAACTTTCAAATCATATTAGAAATTATTTCACTGACCATGTCATGCACTACTGCATTTATGTTCGCATTCTGTTTAGTTACTGTTCATATTAAATACAATAAGCTTGGGTTTTAGAAGTAAACATTTTTAAGCATATCCCATGTTTCTTATTGCAATTTTTTTTAAACAATTTATTTTATTGAGTTTGCACGATATATACCAGGCATTGGCCCGGAGGATACATTTTGATGATAAATGTGTCAATGCATACTTCTAATCATGATTTCCGGGAAATTTGCAAATAGAAGAAAAACACCTTTACGCAGCTTGTCTTAGCTTATTGCTATTTTGAGCGTGTTATTCACTTATGAAAGAGGGTTCGGAGTGCTACTTTGTCGCAGAACTCACCTAGTGGGACTCAAAACAACCAGAAAACACTTCCTGCACAGTACTGGTCAGTGGGTGGTGTATGGGTCGCAGTTCAGAGTGGTTTCCTAATCATATTGGTGCACTGAAATGAGTCCTGGCACCAGGGGGTTTGAAATCCAACCCTTGCGGGTCATAAGGTGCGGGGCAAGATTGTGACACTTTAATCCTTGAAAGTTTGAACTTTGCAAGCATCACTTGGCTATGCTTTCCCACCCACAATAAAAGGCGCAACGATCTGTCTAGCCGATGAGGTATGAGTTAGAATATCCCGCCTGCTGGACATTAAAAGTAAGCCTGGGCAGAGTTCGTGGGAACTCAGCGAAGTGACAACAAATCTCCACTGCGCTACTCAGAGTACTGCGAGTGGCAAAGTGCATTAAGGTCTTGTCGTTCGCGGTGATTTTGAGTGCCTGGTGTTTGATCGGTACTGTAAAATAATTGCGATCAGCACCATGCGCAGTGAAAGAGGGTGCAGATTTCATTCTACTGCTCAAGTAGATTTTATACTCGAGCCACAGCTTTCTCAAGGCGAATGGAAGGTTCCTCAATGTGAGTGGTCGCCGCGACCTGCTGTGACCACTCGCATTGACAAATCTGACCACCCGTGTTTAGAAATCTCAACAGGAGGTTGATTTTCCTCACTCGCTCTCGCCAACTAGACCTTGGCAAACGCGACCAAGGACAAATCTCACTTTGAGGTGGATTTTTCTCGCTCGCACTCGCCAACTTGACGTTGACGAGAACGAACGAGGAAAAAAACTCTGCTCTGTGAAATTCCACTTGCTCCGCAGAGTGTGGAAAATTCTGCATACTTCGCGAACTGACCGGAGCTCACAGCCCAGACAATTAAAAGGATATTTTAAACCATCTCTTAATTCCATGACCCTAACAAGGAACTTTATCGTCAGTCTCGTTTTATTTTATTTGATAGAACTTGTTAAGCGCACTCAGCGCATGGGTAGAGCAGTCACTTGGTAGAAGTTTATTGATTGAACAGCCATGTTTTTACTTGTTTACGAAAGGGTATTAAAGTTGTAGTGTTTTTTTTATTTCGTTTGGTAGTGAATTCCACAGTTTGGCAGTGGAAATTGCAAAGGATCTATCGCCCCATGTAGATTTCCTGTTTTTTGTAATCTCGAGGAGATTAGCCGAAGAAGATCGTAATGTACGTGATGGTCTGTAGGGGCAGAGAGAGTGTTTTAAGAAAGTTGGTACTTTTGCATGGATGGGTTTAAAAGCTATGCATAAAGCCTTACATTTGATTCTGTGTCTCACTGGTAACCAATGAAGTTCTCGGATAGTTTTTTGATATTGGCTTGAATTTGGGTATTCCTGTAATGAGTCTGGCAGCAGCGTTTTGTATTAGTTGGAGTTTATTTAAGACCTTTTCTTGAGCATTGATAAAAAGGGCATTGCAATAGTCAACTCGGGACATTACCAGGGTACTAACCAAGGTTTTTATTGTGTTTGTGGGGAGATATGGCATAAGTTTCCTAATCATGTTATTGTTCTTATTGTTATTCTTCTATATGGGCACAGAACTCCTTAGTGACTTGCAATATCCATATAGTGAATGACAGAAGGTATTTTACCCCGTGTGTAGCCTGTCTGCTTTAGATGTTCATCACTAGGTGCTATCAGAGACCATCAACACTCGCGGTGCACTAACACCATAGCATTTATGTATCACAGATTTATCCTCTGACGTAATAGGGCGATTTACATAAGTAGGATAGGAGCCTGGTTATTCCTGCTCACAGAGTGCCACCATGTTCTTTACATAGAGATGAGAAATGGGAGAGGCTGTTCTCGATTATAAAGGGCCCCACACCTCAGCTTGGTTACTAAAAGTATAAACATTCTGGTTGCAGATGGCACACAATCTTGTTTACTTGGTGAGGAGCCACATTAGCCTGGTGCTTGTGTACATATGCACAAGCGAGTTACAGATGGCACACAGACTTAATTACATACAAGACTGGTGGTTCCTGGTTAGAGACGGCACACTAGCGTCTTTACACAGGGAGGATAGGAGCATAGTGCTCCTTTACATATGTGGGAGATGTGAGCTTGGTGGCGCCTGGTTACAGACGATGCACTGGAGCTTTAAACAGGGAGAGGAGCTAGGTGATGAAAGAAAGCCAGGGTCTGGCAATCTGCAGCGTGATGGATATTCAGTCCAACCTCCATGATACTGAATATGCTACTTACCAGTATGCATCTGTTCTTGGCATGTAGGGCTGCTGACATTCATATCTATAGCATAGATCGCCGCCTAGTGTTGGGTCCGGATGATTGCACATTGTTGTCCTGGAAGAGTCTTCGAAGTATCACGAGATAGGTGGCTCCTACCCTGGACTACAGTGCGCATGGGCATCGACTCCATCCCCAGATTGTGTTTAGCCATTGTGGCGAAGATGGAGTGTAACAGTGTGAGCGATGGCCATGCTAAGAGTAAGTGTAAATTCTGCAGCCGCTACAGGCGCCGGGGAGGAGGGCGGGCGATATGAATGTCAGCAGCCCTACATGCCAAGAACAGATGCATACTGGTAAGTAGCATATTCAGTTCGAGGCATGTGGGCTGCTGAATTCATATCTATAGCATAGAATATATAGCAGTCCCTCCATTATCGGCGGACGCCTGTGCCAGCTGCAGACGTTTGAAAAAGAGTCTTAAGAACAGCCTGCCCTACAGCTGCTTGCTGCTTGGAGTGCACATCTACACAGTAGTGTTTAGTAAATGTGTGTGGGGTAGACCATGTGGCTGCTCTACAAATGTCTTCCAAAGGGATATTACCAAGGAAAGCCATGGAGGCCACCAACTTGCAGGTGGAGTGGGCTCTGGGGGGGACCGTTAAAGTGCGCTTAGCCTTCTGATAGCAAATCTGAATACACTTAACGATCCACCTAGCTATACCTGCTTTGGAAATGGGGTTGCCTTTGTGTTGGGCAGAGACGGCAACAAAGAGTTGTTTCGTCTTCCTAAAATCTTTGGTCCTATCGATGTAGTACATCAAAGCTCGTTTGACTTCAAGAGTATGGAGCATTCTTTCGGCTACTGTCTCTGGGTTTTGAAAGAACACGGGCAGTTCAATAGTCTGATTGACATGGAACTGAGAAACCACTTTAGGAAGAAATTTAGGGTTAGTGCGCAGCACCACCCTGTTCGAGTGAATTTGTATGAATGGCTCTTGTACGGTGAGCGCTTGGAGCTCACTAACACGTCTCCGAGACGTAATGGCTATGAGGAAAGCCACTTTCCATGTTAAGAATTGAACCTCGCATGAATGCAGAGGCTGAAAAGCTGGGCCCATCAGCCTGGTGAGGACCACATTAAGGTTCCATACAGGAGCAGGCGGGGTCCTGGGAGGAATGACCCGTTTCAGTCCTTCTAGAAAGGCTTTAATGACAGGCACTCTGAAAACCGAGAGAAGCTGCCTGTTTTGGAGATAAGCCGCTATGGCGGATAAGTGTATCCGAATGGAAGCATATGCTAGATTGCATTTGTAAAGATGTAACAAATAACAAATGATGTTGTGAGTAGATGCATCCAGCGGGTTGAAGTTGTGTTCTGCACAGTAAACGACAAACCGCTGCCATTTCGCTGCATAGCAAGCTCTGGTGGTGGGCTTCCTCGCCTCCCGTATGATATCCATGCAGTCGGGAGGCAAGTTAAGGTAGCCAAATTCTAAGACTTCAGGAGCCAGATCGCCAGGTTGAGCTGTTGCGGATCTGGGTGCTGAATGTCGCCATGGCTCTGTGTCAAAAGTCTGGGTGTGAGGTGCAGCCTTTGATGCGGTACCACGGAGAGTTCCAGAAACGTGGTGTACCATGGTTGGGGTACCCACGTTGGAGCAACCAGGATGAGTGTTATCGAGTGTTGCTTTAGCTTTCGTGCCACCAGCGGTATGAGAGGTGCTGGGGGAAAAGCGTACGCAAATCTGCCTGACCAGTTCATCCATATCGCATTGCCCTGCGACCATGGGTGAGGGAACCTGGCGGCAAAGCTTTGGCATTTTGCGTTTTCCCCTGTGGCAAACAGGTCTATCTCTGGATGACCCCACTGCTGGAAGTACGGGCGGAGTACTGATGGATCTATTTAATTTAAATTTAATTTAATTTAATTTAATTGTGGGTTGCACAGATGTACTTTGAATGCCTTCATCGCCATGAAGATTGCCATCAGTTCTAGGTAGTTGATGTGCATCTTCTTCTGCTGCGTTGTCCATAGTCCTTGCACCGTGTAGTGGAGTACATGAGCTCCCCATCCCTGGAGAGATGCGTCCGTCGTCAGGATAATCTGTGGCACAGGCTCCTGGAACGGTCGGCCCTTGCAAAGGTTGTGTGGATTCCACCAATGCAGAGAGCTGTATGCCCGACCGGTCACCAACACTAGGTCGTTCAACTGTCCTTGAGCCTGAGTCCACTGATGAGCCAAGCATTCTTGGAGCGGACGCATATGTAACCTCGCGTGCGGGACTATGAAGATGCAGGAGGCCATCATGCCTATCAACTGCATGAACACTCTTGCTGGAAGCGAGTGTTGCGGTCTGAACTTCTGGATCAGCGACTGAATGCTGTCGATCCTCACAGAATTTGGCTGAGCTGTGGCTGCCAGAGTATCTATTGTCGCGCCCAGATACTGCCGCACATTGGCGGGCTGAAGTTGTGACTTCGGATAATTCAGTGAGAATCCCAGATCGTGAAGAAGGTGAATGGTGTGGGACATGTTGGCGGCGCACTGCTGGGCCGACTTTGCTTGGATAAGCCATTCGTCCAGATAAGGGTAAACGTGAACGTTTTGCCTCCTGAGGTGCGCAGCCACTGTCGCCAGGCACTTTGTGAACACCCTGGGCGCTGTGGTCACCCCGAAAGGAAGGACCTTGAATTGATAATGCCGATTCTGAATGGTGAATCTGAGGTATTTTCTGTGTGATGGATGCAGTGGAATGTGAAAATATGCATCCTTGAGATCCAAGGTTGCGAGGAAGTCTCCCTGATTGAGCAACGGAAGAACCTGCTGCAGCGTCAGCATGTGAAAGTGTTCTAAGAGAATATACTGGTTTAGGGGTCTGAGGTCCAGTGAGGGACCCGTCCTTCTTTGGGAATAAGAAGTACAGTGAGTACACTCCTGTGCCTTCTTCCTCCACCGGCACGAGCTCGATTGCTCCTTTTTGCAGCATGACAAGTACCCCCTGCTGCAATAAGTGCAAATGCTCTGTGGACATAGGACGGTGTTTTGGTGGCATGTTGGGTGGAGTGGATGTTAACTCCAGACAATAACCGTACTGGATAAGTTTTCTGACCCACCTGTCTGTGGTGATGGATTTCCAAACTGGCAGGAACTGCTGGAGTCTCCCCCCGACAGGTGTGGTATGGTCGGGGGGCAGTGACAGGGCGTCACTGTTTGTTGGTGGCGGAGGAGCGGGAGTTGTTGTTTCCCCGGCCTCTGCCCTTGGTGATGTTGCCCCGATAGCCGCCTCTACTCTTGTTGGTGTAAGAGGACTGCGCCCCACCGTTAGTGTATTGAGTTTGCTGGGACATGTGGCCTCTGGAAACACCTCTATTGCTTGAGCGACGAAAAGTACTGCCCCATAACTGTTGGGACTGGAGAGCCCCCATGGACTTTGCAGTCTCGGTATCCTTCTTTATTGTTTCCAGGGTGGTATCCACCTCAGGACCAAATAATCTATCAGGGTTTACCGGCTGATTGAGGATGGTGGTTTGTATCTCCAGCTTGAAACCAGAGATTCTGAGCCATGCCTGACGTCTCAACATCACATTTGTGTTAATGGCCCTGGCCGCGGTGTCCGCCACGTCCAGAGCACATTTAGTAGAAGCATTGGAGATGAGCTTCCCTTCCTGAATGAGCATCTCCGCTGCCTCCTTATACTGATCTGGAAGATGTTGTAACAGGGTCTCTAGGGTATCATAGTGTGCCCTGTCACATCTGGCCAGGAGTGCCTGAGTGTTGGAAATACGCCAGATATTGGCCGCTTGAGCCGCCACCCTCTTCCCTGAGGCTTCTAGCACTTTCGATTCCTTGTCAGGGGGAGGAGCATCACCAGTGGTCTGAGAATATGCCCTCTTCCGGGCATTAGAAACGACTAGAGAGTCCAACGGCAACTGGCCCTTGATGTAGATAGGGTCGCCAGGTGCCAGCTTATACTTCTTTTCAATCCTAGGGTTGCTAACCCTGGCCCGTGTGGGTTCTTTAAAAATGTCTGCAGCATGTTTCAGAACCCCATTTAGCATCGGGAGAGTCTTGACAGTCTTTTCTGCTGAGGAAAAGGTATCAAAGAGGAAGTCCACTTCAATAGGGTCAGCATGTAGCTGGACGTCGTGGTTTTTAGCCGCCCTCTCAATAAGAGCATTAAATGCTGCCGAATCCTCAGTAGGAGAGGTTTTGACATTGTACACCTGAGTGTCCTGGGCAGTTTGCTGATCTCCCGGGTCCCCAGTATCTGCCCAAGAGTCCTGGTGATCTTCAGGATCAGTGTTGGCAGGAAAGTTATACTCTTCATCATCACCTTCCCCAGCCTCCACATCTTAATAAGTGGGTGAGGGTGTAGCAACTCTTGGAGTCCGTGGAGCAAGTGGTTCAACCAGAACCGGGGAATCCGTAGAAGGCTTCTTGCGCTTCAAAGGAATCGTGTAGGACTCCAAAGACTGTGTCGCCGTGATCTTTTTCTTGTAGAGGGCATGTTTACCGGTGTCGGCGTCGATAAAGTGTTCCGACTGCTCCTCCATCAAGGGTTGTCGATGCTTCAAGCTCCCAAGCAGACCCTTGCACGGGCGCTTCGGCGACCGACCTTGGTGCGAAGGCCTTCGGCGCCACCTTCGGCGGTAACGTAAACAGGAGTGGCGTCGAAGACTTTGGCGTTTTGGCAGCCTGCTTCGGGGTGGAAGTGTTGCAGTGAGTCCGACACCTGCTTCGTAAAGGAAGCGGACAGTTTCGTCGACCCGACAGACGTCCTCGGTCCACCAGCGTGTTTAGACTCGAGCGGCGATGTCTTGGTCTCCTCCAGCCGAGGTCCAGGATCAGCCCTCATAGGTGCGCTGTGTCCTCCTTCCGTGTCGACGGCCTTCGGCGCCGACGTCTTCGGGTCGACGGCCTTGACTACTGGTTTTGGGGCCCCAGTCTTCGGCTCGACGCCCTTGATCGATTTTGGCTCGACGCCCTTGACCGACTTTGGCTCTTTGTCCGACTTCACCGGGTCGACACCCTTCTTCGGCTTTGGCTGCCCTGACATATCGGAAGACGAGGAGGCGGCCAGAGGGACAGACGTCTTCTGTTTCGATGGCGTCTCCATCACTTTCGTTGTCGTCGACACCGAAGGTTTCACTTTCGGTTTCGTTTTGACCAACGTCGTCTCCGCAGAAGTGTCCGTAGCCGGGCCCGTAGGCGAGGCCGTGGATCTGGGTGTAAGGTCTTGGGTAAGCCATGTGGCGATCCCTCGACCTGAGCTTAGTGATTGTTCGAACGGGGCATAGCTCTTCGCCTGAGCTATCTTCCATGGCCCCATAGGCCTCATTGTTGTCTCCTACCTCGTCGACGACTTCTTCTGCCTCGAGCACGTCGACGTCCGCGTCGTAGTTGTAGTCGATCTCCTCCGCTGGAGGTGAAATCTGCATATGAACTTCTTGTTCGTCTGCTTCTTCTCTCTCGAAGATGTCCACCGGTGCCGGGGCCGACTGCTGGGCCTCCAGGCGCGCCACGCGCCGAAGTCGAATCGTCTTCTTCGATCGAAAACGGGAACAAGCCATACAGTTGGCTTCATCGTGATCCGGCGACAGGCACTTGTTGCACACCGGGATACTTAGATCCACACACGGGACATTTCTTGAATGGGCTCCGTTCCATGATGTGTCATCGAAAGTCTTGTTGCGTTGACTGGGCCTCGAGCACCGAAGAGCCACGCGACTCCTGTGGATGTCCGACTTGGGAAGAGAGCCGGAACAGAGCTGGGCACCGAACGCAAACAATACCGACGGTATAGGAAAAGGCCTTCGGGCCTTAAGAAAAGTCTATATCGATTCCAAACTGGAGATATCGAATATGCATCCGAACCCAATGGCGGAAAAAAACAATCTGGGGATGGAGTCGATGCCCATGCGCACTGTAGTCCAGGGGAGGAGCCACCTATCTCGTGATACTTCGAAGACTCTTCCAGGACAACAATGTGCAATCATCCGGACCCAACACTAGGCGGCGATCTATGCAATAAATATGAATTCAGCAGCCCACGTGCCTCGAACATTATGTTTCACAGAATGTTCTTGGCGCCCCGTTGCCAACCATAATCCTACTGACATCCGAACCAGGTCATATGGAGTCTGGTGTCATCTCTGTTCTCTTTCTACGCGCTATGTACCGATCTGTAAATAACATAGACCCTTTCAGCCCCTGCTCCAGCTGGTTACAAGCTCCACACCGAGTAGCAGGAAGACCTTATAAGAGATCATGTGTCTGACATATCAGGTCACAGAATTGAATCACAAATGGAAACCAGTATACAGAGCATAGCTCCTCACATCACAATGTAAGAGGGATGAGTGCTAATGAAGTGTGGACACATTTCACCTTATATATATATATCCTATTAATATACCAAGACTATAACTGGAAGGCATCAGAGCTCTGCACATGGTCCAAGACAAAGACAGTCAACATGTGATTGGAGGGCGAGATGGTTTCTAAGAGTGAGAGGACTGTTGATGTGTCATGATGTGATAATCTTTAAAGAGGTGCGTTTCAGCTCTTTTCTGTCACAATTTGCAGCTCTGATGATTTCATATATTTCTGAAATATTATCCCTATTACAGCGCCTTCTGCCTTGAGAAGGCTCATCCTGGACCACTATGAAGACAAAACACATGCCGTCAAATCGAGCACAAAGGGATTGTGACAAGGTTGAGGATTACTAACAACATATCCTACATCAAACCTCACGTTTAACTGATGGAGCAAAGAGCGATATAAAGTGATGAACTGAGAAAAAAGTAACTTGGAGAATTGCTGCAAATTAAGATAAATCAAAACTCATACAGAACCACATATCCACAGCTGTGTGACTTGGAAGCCGATTATTTCCCGATTTTTCTCAATTATTTCTCAATTCAGCCCTTGTTTGTGATTACCTTACAGTGCTCATATTATCATGAGCACTGGAAGAGATGGGAGCCTATGCTGTCTGCTCATAGAAGCTCATTTACATACTAAGAGGGGTGCTGTCTATTTACAAAGCACAGCACAACTTGTTTATGTTAAATGCCTACACAGCACAGGGTAAAGTGACTCAGGTACCAGTGCAAGTGTTATATGACAGGAGCGGGCAGTCTTAGTTGTTGAGACCTGAATGTCTGATGGATGCATCTTTAAATACTTCAACTGTTTGAGAGAGGGTGGCAGTGTCAAATTCTGGAGACACAGCTACCAACAGCTCCCCTCATAGTCTTTACTTTTTGCATCCACAGTCAGTGCTGATTCCACCTAAGACAGTAAGCTTTTCAGCTCGGTGGTCGGCTTCCCGGAGTCAGCCTGCCTTGTTCTTCTCATACTTCTTTCAGAAAAGGTAAATGTGTCTTCTACTAAAGTGTCCTTAGCTCGCTTTTGGTAACATGACTTGTGCAGTACGGCCACGTTTGATGGTAAAGCAAAACAGTGGAAGTCACAAATTTCAAAGAAAAAAGAGACAAGGACTTCAAGATTCTAACCAAGTTTAGATAAAGAAGAATATTTAATAATTATTCAGAAGCAAAATCAAAAGAATAATTGTGATTTAGGAATTATTAATTAGCAAAAACAACTGTCCCAAAGGAAATAAAGGATACAGTTAGTCATGTATTCTAAACCAAAAGCAAATGCTAAAAAAAATTAAATTAAAATGCCGATCCACTGATGCGATGTTGAAGCCACATATGAAATAGTAGTTGTCCTCGCTAGCCATGCTCAAGGGAGAAAGGTAAGTCTAGTCTCTGGTAATGATTAACACTGGAATTTGATTCAAGGGTTTGGACTGAACCAATCACAGAAGGTGACGAGCTGCACAGAACTGGTTTGAAGTACAAAATTCTCAGAGTAGAGTTGGATCATCAAGTCAAACCAAAATCTACGGCTATCGAAATGTGTGAAATGTCAGGCAGTTATAACAGGTGTGAAGTCTTCAGACCTTCCAGGTTATGGATATGGTCCAAGGTTGATGATCCAAACCAACTCAAAGAACCAGCCAAACAAACACATCGGACGAGTGTTCTGGTGTTCGCGCAGGATCATCCCATTCGCTCTAATAACAGCCCAAGTGCTGCATCCACTTTAGCGTTACCACAACAATGAAACACCCAGGTTGAGTTGGACACCTCGAAGGCAATTCACAAAGGTACTTTACACCTGTGAGTAATCTATACATGCAAGAATGCTCATAGAGTAACGTTGCTAGTTTTAGCTATTCACCATTACGAGTATAAAGTTACTCAAAAATGTGGACTTGCACGTCTGTATACGCTTAAACAGAGGTGGAGTAAAATGTACAAATGTAAATTACTAGGGCCAAAGTGGAGCAATAGAGAGTGCAGCATACGCATGGCCAACCACTGGGAATACAACACCCTCCGTTAGAAAATAAGGGAGACAGAGACCTAACAAGCATTGACAAATCCAATAGGTCTCAGCAATTTGAGAGCTATAGATGTTGTCGATGTGAATATCTTTTAGCTAAGGATTTTTCACTGGGTCCTGTTTTGAAGATATGTGTTACAAACATGGTATCTTTACACTGGGTGGTATTTATCACACTTGACACATTCTGACTCAGTAGAGTTGTATTTTATTTGGTGCAATAAATATATCACCAATTACAAACCACATGCAATAAGGGACTGAAATGTATAAGAAACACCATGTGATGTCACTTTCTGCGATGTCACTTGGTCAAAGGTTATGTGAGGTCACTGACTCAAAGACCATGTAATGTTCACTTCCTATGATGTTGCTTTGCTCAAAGATCTGCAGGTGTGGGTTCCATTGTTCAAGCTGCTCTGAAATGTTGATATTCAGGTTATATGAAATGATCTGTAGGAGGCTCGTTGACCCTAAATAGCTGATTTACGATGGTTGATAGAATGTTAGCAATGGGATTCCTGGTTGGCTGAGGTATGCAACCAAGCCAGGCAGGAACCACTGCTCTCTACAGGGCAAGCTAGATACACACTAAAAGATAACCTGTGTTCAACCTCTGGTAGCTTGGGAAAGAGCAGTCAGGCATATCTAAAGAGTTGTCCACAATTGTCTTCACTGGGAACCAAACACCCCATTGTAGTGCTTGACAGTCACAGGTTAGCTGTCCTACTCAAGGGAGGTGGTGTGGGCTAGTAATCACCAATCACTGGCACGAAATGATAACACCCAATAACTGATTGTCCAGTCAGTACCTTCTCTTTAGAAAAAGCAGAAGTACATTTATTTAAAACACACTTCTAAAAAACTACAAAATAGTTTACAAATATGTACATTGTCAGATGGAACATACATAGATGCCATTGATGAATCACTGGGGAGCCCTTAGAGGAGTCACCCAAACATCTCAAGTTAGTCCAATCATTTGTTTTGTAATAAACGCATACCATTTGCAAAAATCATTCACATTACTGTGATAATCAATAAAACATTTGAAATCATTATGGTAACCCCATTAAGATTTTTTCAGTAATTAACCTTGTGTTTGTGTATTCTTTCATGGGTTTGATATGTAAGCTGCAATGGTAAAAACAACCCGTAGAGGCCATCACACTGAAAAAGCATTGCACTGCAACCATATAGTCAGCCTCTAGAGGGCATAAGAGCAACATCACATTTGTGGATTCCAGGCCTTCGAGGTCTGAATAAATGCCATTAAATTACCATGCATGTGGCCCCTATAGGTTGAAACACTACCGGCTGCGGAGTAAAAGCTACAGCAGTAAGAGATCTCAAAAAGACACGGAAATCCAGAGGAAGTGATCATTTTGCAGTCCCCCCCAACGAAGGTTGTGGACTCTGACAGCACCTTTAAAAGAAAGACTGCATTGTGTTGACTTTTTGGTGGTGGTCCAGTCATCCTGGTACCACCACAATCAGAGATATGGGCCAAAAGGTGTTCAAACAGCAAGGCTCCGAAGGCATTACGGGGCTATTTTCTGAGAAAGCAGTAAATACGGTAGCAGGGGCACTCTCGCTGTGCTGGGGAGACCTGCGCACGTTTTGTTCCTTTGTTTTCCTTTGTTATTTAAGCAGCCTCGTGTTGCGCTTCGTTTAGGGTATAGAAGTCAGTAGATGAGACAGCATCTGCCAATTGATCTCAGTCTTCAGTTTTCATGCGCATTGAGAGGCACTAATGCTCTGTAAGGCGTGGCAGTGGGGGATGAAGAACGGTGTAAGGGATGAGACAGACAGATGCAGAACACAGGGCGGAGCCATTGTACAGAGAGCAGTCAGCTGATGAGACAGCATCTGACATTTGATTTCGGGCTTCAGTTTTCATGCACATTGTGAGGCACAAACGCGCTGTATGGTGTTGGCAGTGGGGGGGTGCAGGTAACCTGAATGGAGCGAAACAGACGGGTGGAACACAGGGCGGAACCATTGACTATACAGGGATTATACTTTCAGTGGGATTTTATAACAAATCTTTAAAAAAACATTTTTAACACATTTATCAAATACATATTTAATTAAAATAAAAGTTAATAGCATTCAAGCATTTTGTTCTACATTTAAAGTATATAAAATTAATTTACAATAATATTTAACTTAAAAAGATTTCTTTTTTTTTATTTAAAAAACATTCAAAATATCCCATATATTTTTGCACAGGGAGATCTCCACCCTAGTTGAACATATTAAAGATTATAATTTTTCTTAAGATTAAATTAAAGGTTTCCCATCTGAAGTAACATTTTGTTTATGTATTAATAATTATAAATGTGCTGAACACATGTAACTTGACTTTACTAATAATGAATGTTGTACTAGTGTTTACATTTTTAAAATGTATTAAAACATTAAATAATAATGAAATGTTTTCTTTAAATATTGTTTGCCATTAAATTACATTTATTTAGATTTTTTTAACTAGTTTTAAATATTTAATTCAGCATTATTTCCTATGGGGTTTTATTTTATGTCCCTACCACCATTATTATTTATGGGAGTTTTCTGCAGTTCCAGTGGATGGCCATGTGTGATGTTGGACTTAATCCCGCTCTGAGCACAAGTAAATTTATGATTGTTTTAGGTACATTATGGCTTAATGACTTTAGAGTTGTGGTTTATAAACAGCAATGGGCTTACTCTTTAGTGGGTGAGTGCCTGTCTTTTCCCTAAACCCCTCCCTATACTCATCCTTAGTTCTGCCTTCATCCCTCCCCTTTATTTATAAGCATTTCCATTTTACAGCCACTCCCTCTGTCCCTTCCACATTTACTACTAAAAACTGTACTAATGTGTGCGGAAACTGTGAAGTCGGGGCAGACAACTACACACAGAAAAAGATAGGAGAGGCAGAACAACCGCACGTAGTTTGTGAAAAGCATTTTGTAGTTCTTTAGTAGTACTGAAAATGTACAACTCAGATTATCTGTGAGACTCTCTTGGGTGTATCTGGTGTGATTCTAAAGCTTGTGAAACTGAAACTGTCCTCAGCAGATGGGAAGTAGGTTCCATTTGTAACAAAAAAGGAGCTGGAAAGAGGTCACTAAAGTTGATCTTTGTAATACGAAGCTGTGTCCCATTGGAACAGAAGTCATTAGGACTATTTAGGGTGGTGACAGGAATGGTTAGCATATGGTTGGTCTTGTCTTTCGTGGCACAGAGACTGGAGAATGATGTGGTGGGATGTTGCTGAGGTAAGGTCTTTGCCTAGAGTGAGTTCTTTCATGTCTAGTGAGATTTTTTTTCAATGTGAACCTTTTCTGGCATTTAGAGCATTGATACGGTTTTAGTCCAGTGTGAGTTCTTTCATGACGAGTGAGACCAGATTTGTGCCTGAAGCTTTTCTAGCATTCAGAGCACTGATAAGGTTTATGCCCAGTGTGTATGCGCTCATGTTGAATGAGATTGGCCTTACAACTGAAGCTTTGTTGGCATTCTGAGCACTTTTTTTTTTTTTTGTAAAAACAATTTTTATTGGTAGTCGAGTTCCAAATTATAACAGTACAGAAAAGAAAAGCCAATATGATGTTAGCCATTAAATCAGGATACATGTACATTTCCGACAAGACACCTTTTATACCGAACATTCCCCCAAACCTTGCCCTCCCCTTATCCCTCCCCCCTGGTCAGTGTGCTGTATTCCCCCCTGTCAGTCATCCTAGTGTCAACAGGGTCCTTCCCTTTGCAAGCGCCATAACAAAAGTTTAGTAGCGCATATCAATGGGGAATCCGATTTCTCAGAACCTCTAACATTGTTCGTGAAAAGTGTGTGTCTCACTGGAGGTGAGGTGTTCCCTAAGACAGTGCCCCTACTATGTCATTCCTCCCTCATCTTCGCTCAGTTCGCTCTCAGGCTGCTGGAGCGCAACAACCAAAGCCTCCCATGCTCTAGCCACCTCCAATGCCTTGTCGTTATCTAGGCTCCTGGCCTGTCGCAGCCGCAAAACGCTCTCCGCTTTCGTCCATCGCTCTAGAGTGGTCCTCCAACGCAAGTAGCTGGGTCCCTGGCTAGATTTCCAGTGCATGGTGATCTCCCGTTTGGCTAGTATCAGGCCCAAATCATAAAATTTACTGGTAACGCAAGTGCGAGGGGTGTGAGGGAACCATAACAATAGGCAGGCGCCCATTTCGGCTTCAATCTGCCGGTCCGTGACAGCATTCAGGCAGGACATCACCGCGTCCCAGTAACCAGCCAGTGTACTGCAGGTCCAGAACATGTGCGCGAAGTCCGCTTCCGTTGTCCTACATCTGGGACAGAGCGAAGATGCACCCTCGAAATATTGCGAGATCTTAACCGGCGTTAAGTACGCTTGGTGCAGGGTGAAAAACTGGACCAGCTGGAACCTGGCGTTCCTAGTGCCCTTCCACGCCCGCCGCAAAAGCTGCGGCCACGTCGACTCAGGAATCGGACGCCCAATATCCCCCTCCCATTTGGCTCTCAGTCCATCCAGGGGCCGCAGGGTGGCAGTCGACAACCTCCTGTAAAGGCAGGTGACGGCCTTGTAAGTGCCAGCAGCCATGACCACATACTGACAGCTCTCCGAGGTCGGCGGCTCAGCAAGCCCACTCCTCCAGTGTCGGCGAATACCGGCCACTAACGAAGCGTGCAGCAGGTAGTCACCCCTTGGGAGATCGTAGGTGTCCCGCAGCTCCTGGAACGTCAGCAGTGATCCGTCTTTGTATAGATCTCCAATCATCTGCAAGCCAAGCTCCTCCCGTGTCGCCAGTGCGGACCAGTCGCCACCATGTGGGAAGGCCGTGCACATCCCTAACGGGATCTCAGGGGCATAAGGGCGAGCGGCACCGGAGCGCCTGTGGCAACGAAGCCAGCAGCTACGCATCGTACGTTCCTCCATTGTGAGCCGAGCGAGGTCCAATTTCTGGCCCAAGATTATAAAAGAGAGGACATGTCTCGGGAATAGTCTGCCCGCTACTTCCTCTGGACCTCGAAATTCCAAAGCCACCGCTTGGGTGAGCCACTGCAGTTGCGCCGCCAAGTAGTACCACTCGAAGTCCGGTGACGCAAGTCCCCCGTCTGCCCTGGGGCGCATCAGCGTCGCCAGTGCAACTCGTCGTCTGCCCGATCCCCAGATGAACCCAGAGGTTATAGAGCGGAGTCTGTTAAACACCGACGCAGGGATCCAGATCGGCAGAGTGCGAAACAGATATAACAATCGAGGAAGTGCCACCATCTTCAATAACACCACCCGTCCCGCGACCGAAAGTGGCAGCGTCCGCCAGAATCCCATGCATCCCTGCAAGCTCCGAATTGCTCTGTTGATGTTACCCTCCAAGAGGGCCAACGGCGAGTGGTAGATGTGCGTACCCAGATAAGGGAGGCAATGGTATTCCCATCGTAGTTCACCCTCCGGTTGAGAGTCATCCGCCCCCGGTGTCAGCGGGAAAAGGCAAGACTTCCTCCAGTTGACGCTCAGTCCTGAGAGGTGGCCAAAATCCGACAGCAATCGCTCGGCCCCACGCAGGGAACCGCCCGTGTCCGCCAGAAACAGCAAACAGTCGTCCGCATAGAGGGAGATGTAGTGGGTGTCGGCTCTAAGAGGAAGGCCCGCATACGCTCGACCCATGCGGGCGTGAGCTGCCAGTGGCTCGATAGCGAGCGCAAATAACAGGGGGGACAGGGAGCATCCCTGTCGGGTCCCCCGACCCACTGCATAAGGGGCAGAGATGGTGGCCCCCGTCTTGACTCGGGCTGTAGCCGCGGCGTATAGCAGGGCGGTCCACTTTACAAAGCGCTCCCCCAGGCCAAAGGCCTCCAGCACACGGAGCAGGTATGGCCACTCAACACTGTCAAATGCTTTCTCGATGTCAATCGAGAGGACAGCGGCACCCGGATGAGCAGCGGCATCGCCCCCCATCATCCGAAGCAGCCGGCGCACACAGGTGGCGGTGGTGCGCTGGGGAATAAAGCCCGCCTGGTCACAGTGAACCAAGGTGCGCATGTGGGCCAGAAGCCGCGTCGCAAGAATCTTGCTCAGGACCTTATAGTCCGTTGTGAGCATAGAGAGTGGGCGGTAGGCCGAGCGGCAACTCGCATCGCCGTCCGCTTCAGTAAGGGTATCACCAACGCCTCACGAGTAGACGCCGGCAAGATCCCGGAGTCCCAGGCCTCCCGATAAACCGTCTGCAATCGCGGGATCAGTACATCCGCGTAGGCCGCATAAAATTCTATCGGTAGCCCATCCGTGCCAGGGGTCTTGCGGCGGGCCATGTGTTTGATGGCCACTCTAATCTCTCCTTCAGAGATATCTCCGCCCAGGTGAGTCGCGTGTTCCGGGTCGAGCCGGGGTAGCTGTGCCGCTGACAGGAATTCCTCCAGCTCAACCGGGGTATCCGGCATCCTGCTCCTATACAAGCGCGCATAGTACGTGAGGAATTGATCGTTGATCTCCGATTGCGTATAGACCATGTGTCCCTCCGGGGCGGCCAGCGCCACAATCGGGGTGCCACGGGTCCCAGGACTAGCCAACCACGCCAGCAGTGAGCCCACCTTGTCCCGCTCTGCATGAGCTCGAACAAGGAACTCCTTATAATCAAAGCAGCGCAGCTTTTCCATTGCCGATGCCACTTCCTCCCGCGCGGCCGACACTGCCCGAGAGCCTCCGGAGTCGCGTGGCTACGCCGCTCCTCGTCGCGAAGTGATCCTCGCTTCGCGCAACGTCTTGCAAGAGGGTCTTACGGGCTCCCGCCGTAGCCGATATGCAGACGCCCCGAATAACCGCCTTAAAGGCGTCCCACTCCAGCGCCCTACTGGAAGCCGTGCCCGTGTTAGCATCAAAATAGCCTTCCACACCGACGCGCACATCAACCTTAAACGCTGGGTCCTCCAGCGCCAATGGATTTAACCGCCATGTCGGGATAGCTTGACGTCGCCTCATCCATTGGACCGCCACTAAGCAAGGGTTATGGTCGGATATCGTCCTGGACAAGTATTCGCTGTGGCGAACCAGGCTTTGGGCATCCGGCGAGCAGAGAATGCTGTCAAGGCGAACATGCAGATCGTGTGGATAGGAGTAAAAGGAGAAATCCCTCTCTGTGGGGTGTTGGGTCCGCCATGCATCGACCAGGCCCCAGCTACTTTGCCACTCTCTCCTACTCTTCACTAGTCTGTGAGCTGCTGCCTGCGCCAGCGGTGGGTGAGATCTATCTAATTCCACGTCCAGTACAGAGTTAAAATCCCCCCCTAGTAGGACTGTGCCGGCCAGGACAGTCGCCAGTTTCCCAGACAAGCGCGCAAAGAAGGCAGGTTGTTCCACATTTGGGGCGTAGACGCTGCAAAGCGTCACGTCCCTCCCATCTAAGCGGCCCTGAACAGCCACAAACCTCCCCTCAGGGTCGACCACTGTTACCAAAGGTTGGAAGGGAACCCCCGCCCGTACCCAAATCAAGACCCCCCTCGCAAAGGCCGAGAACACTGTGTAAAACAATTGTCCCCGCCATCTGCGCTGCAGAGCCCGCCCCTCAGTCTGGTCAATGTGGGTTTCCTGCAAGAAGGCAACGTGCGGACAAGATAGGCATGGACTTTATGACGCTTCAGCATGGAATTCAATCCCCTCACATTCCAGGTCACACACTTCAGCTCAGGTACAGTCCCCATTCACAGCAACAAGTACAGTTCCGAATACAGAAAGAATCATACGCACACTGACCACGCCCCAAAACCAAAACCCCAATACCACCCAACAGTCCCGCTTCCCACCCCTCCCCAGAATAGGCCCCAAACAGCAGAAACCCATCCAAATGCCTAAATCCCAAAAGGAACAGTCCCTGGTAACTACCAGAGTCTCACATTAGGTGTGAGATAGGGGGGGCGGCTTGTCGCTATTTCCAATGGACCGCAAGCAACACATATCCCCCAATCAGCTCCCCCCATCGTGCCCAGGGCACCCCGCATCCCCCCCCTATCTAAGGCAGGAGCCACTGAATAAGGTAGTCGCCCAACACCAGGTCCTCGCCTACTCGGATGACATGTCCTCGCCCCAAACCCAAACCAGGGATACAGCAGCTTATACAATACCACTTCAGGGGACATTAGGATCATTCGTCCAGCAAGTCGTCAGCAGTTCCAGGAGTGACATGGGGCAGCACGGGGTCCCCCGCTCCCGACTCCTCCGATGCCGCCTCATCAGTGCCCCCTCGGGAGCCCGAATCCACTGCAGATGTCGAACCCACTGTCTTGGAGATGGTAGAGACCGCCCGGAGGGCATCCCTGCGCTCCAGCTCAGTCTGTGAGACAGAGGGTGTCCGAGCGTTCGGCGGTCTTCTCTTGGGCCTCCTGTTCCGTCTAGGTCTCGGTGTCGCCCTCCACTGCTGCCCTGTCATCCGATGTGCATCCGCGCCGGTCCTGTACAACTCCAGCCAGTCCCACACTGCTTCAGGGGAGTCGTAGAAGGAAGTTTGACCATCCAACATGATCCGCATGCGGGCCGGGAATAAGAGAGAGTAGCGGATACCCTCCTCTCGAAGAGCCTTCTTGACCGCCAGAAAGGTGGACCGCTGTCTCTGCACCTCCAAGGAATAGTCCGGATAAATGGAAACCTGGGCGTTGTCCACCTTGTACGGCCCCAGTGCTCGTGCCTTTTGCAGGATGAGATCGCGATCCCTGTAGTGCAGCAGGCGTGCCACCACCGGTCGAGGTGGCCGGCCCTCGGCTGGAGGCCGAGCCGGCACTCGGTGAGCACGTTCCAGAGTGTAGAACGGCGAAAAAACCCTCCGGTACCAACACATCGCGTAGCCACGACTCTAGATAGCCCAGCATGTCCGTGTGGAAAATTAGTACGGTTTGGTAAACATTATCTGCGCCATCTTGCCTTTTCCCCTGATGCCACACTTTTTGTCGTGCGCACCCGCCATTTTAGGTGCCTCGATCAGAACCACCCTCTGCATGCCACTGACCCCCACTCACTGCCCACCCCCGCTCTCACATGCCCTGGGTCATAAACCCCTCTTCAGCGCAGCTCTGCCTCGGAATCCCATCCTGTTCCCAGCGCGACACCTCCCTTCATTCCTTTCATGGTCCCAGGTCCTTTGATACAAACCCCCTTTTCCTGTGTGCCCGTTTGTCTCCCTCGTTCCCAGGCCGCCACCTGGCCCTGCGGATATTGTTTATTGCCCCCCCTCCCTGTACAGTAGGGAGCTCCCCCCATTAAAGGACCCTCGAATTGATCAAAGCCCCCACCCTATGAGATCCGATCAACCCCACACATTCCGTGAATCGGCGGAATGTCCAGCTGCGCGATAATCATCACCTGTTGTGACCGGGGTTGGGACTTCAACTGTAAATGTGTGTGGGAACGGGCCTGAAGGGGGGATTCCGAGGATGTCCTTTCATACTACAAAGCATTGCAAGAATGTGTTACCTGCAATAAAGATCATAAACTTGTGTATAAGAGGCCAGGCCTCAGAGATGCGGTTAGAGCACCTCGTGACGATACTGGCTGTCCGAACTGATGTGTTCTCCTCCGGAGAGAATAAACCTTGTTTCCTGCCTTCCAGTCTCCAGCGCCTGCCTCTTCATTGTTTAATATTTTGTGGGTTAAAGAGGCGATACCGCCGGGCAAATATTGGTTGGCCGAGACCTTTTTTTACAATTGGCGTCCCAAACGTGGGGCCCATCAGCGACACGTGGATCCAGTGGGAGAGGTCCTGACGACAGAGTGAACGACTGCAACGATCGGGAGAGCTCCTGCCCAATAGACCCTCGTCTGGCAGCCGATCATCCGAACTTCACTGGTTCCGAACAGACCTCTCTCGAGTGATCTACGGTCCTGACTGGGAACCATCAGGAGTGCCGCGAAGAATACGAGGAAAAAAGGACGATCGGGCGCTGGATTCGGAAGACAAGAAACTGTCCATACGGTCCGGGTAAGGTCGTGTAAACACGACGAATTGCGAAATGATTGTTTGATTGTTCGGAAAATACTAGTATTGCTCTTTGTTGATTTGTTTGGAGATTCACTGTCTGTAAACGGAGAAACGACAGGCTCTCTCTCTCTTTGCAAGCAGTGAAGGATAGGTAACGCAGCCAGCGTGCCTATCTTTCTCCCCCACTGATTGATTGTTTGAACCCACACTGATTAATTGTTTTTGACCCCGAACTACTGTTCGCGGATCGTTTTCTGGAGATTCTCTGTCTGCAAACAGGAAAGAACAGGTTCCTCTTTGCAGATAGTGAAAGGGTAGAGGACGCAGACCTTTGCGGGCCTACTTATTCTCCCCAGTGATTGTTTGATTGTCCGAGTATTGACTGTTCGATATTGGTTCATGAGGTATTCACTGCCTGCAAACAACGTAGAATAGAAATATTCTGTCTAGTCTTTGCACACAGTGATAAGATAGGCAGTGCTGACTTTTTGTCCTCGTTGTGAGCCGTCATGTCTGTCTTCTCCCCACTGATTGGTAGTTGGTTCAGCCCGGACCGTTTATTAGAGGTGGACCATCTAGCTCCGCTGGAAGGCACCACTAATAAAGACATGTTCACAAAGTATGGATTAGTTACCATAGCCTATAGTAAGCTGTGGCACAAGTATACCAAAGAAAATCAAGAGAAACAGTGGCCACTGATAGGATCCTTCGATCTTGATGAAATAGAAACGTTAGAAATAGCCCTTTGTAATAGTAAGACAACACCTATTATGCTCGACAGCCTTGGTATGTGGCGCAAAGAAGCAATGCAACGAAAGAAAAGAGACGAAGTCAGAGTAGGTAAAGAAACGCGACAGACAACCTTCCAAGCACCTGGTAGGCAAAAGGAAGGGATAGCGGCAACACGGTTCCAAGGAGTAAATGCAGGAAGGAAACGGTGTAAAGGAATATACCGACAGGACAACCCCAAAACACAACGACCCGAAAGTAATCCCCCGACACAACGCGCAGGACGACCAGACTTAGGGCAAAACCAATGTGCTTTTTGTAAATATTCCGGGCACTGGAAAGCCCAATGCCCGACTCTACTGAACGAGGGTAAGAGCAGAGGGCCGACAGAAATAGCAGGCCGGCAGAAAGGGAAAAGGCGTGAGACAAAGATGAATCAGACTGACACGGACAGGCCAGATAGAACCACCACGTTTGATTATGCCCGATGGCACAGATTTCGCCAGACCGATTTCAGCGACATGTTTGAATCCGAACAACGATAAGACGGGGAACCCAGACTAGCTCTAAGTTACCCGGTGACGAACTCCGTACTACCGCTACTGTTCCCAAACACAAAATCCACCCCTTCGGATAACATACAGAAACAATACACAGAGTAGTCTCGGACAGATTAGTATACATTCCATTAATGAACTCAAACTTCGAGTGCAATGGGACTGATTACTCTCTGCCCCCCCACTCTGTAAAAAGGAAAAAGCAATTACAGGCCTGCATAGACAACCCCCCATTACCCAGACATGCCTGTCCAAACAAAATACCTACCCCCACTCCGGAAGTTCCCGAAATGCCGCAGGTCAACGGTCACGCCCATCCGGAAGGTGAAACACACAGCACGTGTGGGGCGGGGCCTGCTGACAGCCATCGATCGAAAAGATCGCCAGTGGGATGTCCAGGAGGCACCACGGGCCCGGCATGAAATGGCCTTCCCGTCCTCTTCTTCCTGGGGCGGCGTCCCCCGGGCTACGAGTAGGGAGGGGGCGGATGCAAATGACCCCCTCCCTTGGATCTCCTGGTCCGGCCATCACAAATACCTCCACTGAAGAATTGGTGCAGGGGGGCTGGGAAGGAGAGGCGACGCGAACGGGCCTCTCCCACCTCCTCGGGTAGGAGGTTTCCCAGCCCCGGCCCGGCGCCGAAATCCTCCAGCTGGGCGGCGGCCATACTTCCGCAGCACAGGCCATAGAACGGCGGCGGCCATACTTCCGCAGCACAGGACATGCACCGCGGCGGCCATACTTCCGCAGCACAGGACATACAATGGCGGCGACCATACTTGCGCAGCACAAGACATACGATGGCCCTCAAGTGTACTTGTGGAGTACGGGATATGGGGTGGCCATCATGCATGCCCATGAAAGAGGGCAGCGTGGAGTGCACCGGGAGAGGGAGACGGCGCGAACGAGTCTCCCTCGCCTCCCCAGGTGGAGGCGCCACAGTTGCACCCTAGCGCCTCGAGCCGAATGTCCTGCTCCTACGACACGGAGTTCCATTTTTTTTCACCCCAAAAGGTCTCTTCCACTCTCGCAGACTCGACGAAGGGCGGCTGCTGCGGAGCCTCAAAATGGCGTCTGGGCCCCCTGGAAGGCGGGTCTAGGCCGCTAAAGTAACTTTGACCAGCAGTATAACTCGGACGCTTGCCCACCGGGGCACGAGCCCCCACCTCCGACAGCATCCCCACAGCCTTGAAGATTCTACAAAAGTCCCCGGAGCCCTCGGCCCCTGCAGGCTTCCGATGAGGAACAAATGCCTTGATCGCTAACGAAATAACCACGATATAGCCACCCCTTCTGTTAGCACGAGTTTTTTGAACTGCCGAAAAGGACTCTGGTCCAACCGCCGGTTGTGGGAAACATTCTGTCCCTGATGCTACTTCCGGACTAACCCGGCCCCGCCCACAATGGCGCCGGTATCAATAGGAACTTACGAACACCTCGTGGTGTTTTTAGCTAATAAGACTTGATGTTCTGAGATATGTATATGATCCTTTGTACACTTGACGAAAAAGAGGGAGGGTTCACTTGACGAACATGTAAAAAGGATCCCGTTAAAATGTTGGTTTCAATGTACGATTTATTATGATATTATTGTAACTGATACATAACCTCGCTTATGACACACGCCCACGGTATGCATATAGGAAATTTGATTGCAACTAGTCAGACTGTGCTTCCAATTATGAAATGAATGCCCCTTGATCCCTCAACTATTGATAGACGTTTTTTAGTTTCTTGCAAATGAATGAATAAACCCTTTTTTACATGTTTTTAATGCTGCAAAATAGCCCCCCCTACTGTACGCACTTTAGCCATCGCCGTGTCCAGCCAAATACGATTGCACTCTCACATCTACATGCTGAACGATTGTGCAAATAAAGGTTTTCCAAACTATGAACAGGTATTGCATGCTTGTTGTAAAATGTGGGATCAGCGGGAGAGTTTTTTTGTGCGCTCTGCTTTGTTCTCTCTTTAAGGTTATTAGAAGACGGTTGCTCAGCCCCGGATTGAGGATCGAATCTAAGGCACGATACTCTGCCCCCGAATATGCGACTGGCTCAGGAACTAATGCATGGAGAAGGACCTCGACTTCCGAGGGCGGGTAAAGTGAAGTGGTGTAAATGATAGAATGTTATAAAGGTATGGTACTCAAAGGTACTAGGGAACAGGGTTGGCCGAAGAGCTGATATGCCTTAGGACAATCACAGCGTTGAAAAAAAATTATTTTAAGGACCCCGATAGCTAGATACATCTACAAACTAGATACCTCGCACTAAGCACCTCTGACCGTCTCCCTCGTGAACAACCTATCGCTCGCCATCCTTGCCTTACTGATGCCCCCCCTGGCTTCAGAAACCGAGACCCCAGGGATTATATCCCGAGGAGATAAGACGAGTAGGTGGTAAGTAAAGGACTTTCGTGCCCGTACATTTGATATGCTCGAATGTTGTCCCCCCTCCCTTCCCCTCTTTCTCTCCCTCTACAGGTTACAATGGAATCACGACTGAGGTATGGAGAAGATCTGAAACTTCGCCATGTCTGATACATGAAGCGGACTAGCGCTGCAAGGTGGCACCTAAGGACACCCACAAACTACTCTTGTCACGAAAGGGCCAATAAGTTGTATGATATGATGAAACACGATCACCCCTAATCCATGTTGCGTGAATGAGCACATGTCACGTATGTCTGAAACTGTGAGAAAATGTTTTTTATGCGACTGAAGCGTTGACTTAACTAGTCAAAGGACCGAGAGTGCGAGAAGTGCGACACAATGGTGCCTTTTACTCAATGCATGTCCCTCTGTACCCGGCCTAATGCTCGTCCGTCCCAAACTGCATGCTTTCGAAATTCTAACACAGACCCGTAATGTCTCATGTTGTGTAATGCACTGAATAGCCTATCTTGATACACGGCCACTCTCCATGTCGCACGTGTACTATTTAGCCTATTGTTGCACGTCTCTCTCTCTCTCTCTCTCTCTCTCTCTCTCTCTCTCCTCGCACTCTCACTCTTCCTAATGACTGACACCTAATTGGCAAACCGCCACCCCTGGTGCACCACCCAATTGGCTCCAAATACCGCAAGTATTTGCACAAATTTGTCTTAAATAAAATCACCTTGATGCCATGTTACTACCTCTCCTTTCTGCTAAATATTGATGAAACCCAGAATTGGCCAAAAAGGAAAGGACAGGTAAGACGACTGAGGTTCCCTAATCTGACCCGTAATAAGGGAACTACATGTCAGTGGCTTTTAGGATAAAAATGCCTCAGGTAACACGACCTTCGCCGTCCCGAATTGTCTCAATACCCAAACAGTAAAGGTGATCGAAACATCCCCATCTTCCCAGAACGCCCCCAGTTTTGTATCAACTGCCCCGGACGAGAGTTTAAAAACTGTCCCTCACCCCCAGTTGTAAGAGATGGGTCAACTTACAACTAACACAGGCCAGCCGTTGTTCCTAGAAATGATTTGTTGATGAGCAAGCTACAGAGTTTAGAATTCGAGAAATGTCACTGAACGCTTACCAACTGAACTGTGGCCTTCTGCTAGATAACACCCTCATGACACAAAGCAAGACGATAGTCCCTCACCCCAGTTTGCTATGTTCCTAGTTGTTTTCCATAAGACCCCGGTTTTTAATGAAGTAGTCAGGTTGTAAGAGACTCTGTAGGAATTAGAATGATGTTTGCAAAGTTAAGATTAGACCGAAATGAAGAAATTGTTGCAATAAACCCTGTTGAAAGTAAAATGTTTAGCTGAAAGGTAGGATGCATTGGTAGAATGGAAAATTGTTTAGCCTATGTTCGTTCCTCAGAAAGATACCTATCAGACCATGGTGATAGCACGTTGCACTTTTTCGTAAAATATAAAGCCCTGGAGAACGGTATAGCTTCGTAAGGCTCGTACTAGGAAAGTGGGTCTCTGCCAGAAGAACTGACGTGACTGTAATAAACAAAATGCAATGAATAGGTACCAGATCTCGTACCACGACAATGAATGTAACACCAACAAACACCAAAGAAATAGTTACGAAGGAAAGTTATAGGAAATCCAGCAAGCCCATCATCAATTATTTATATGTTGGTTGTAAACCCCAATGTAACGGATGTTTCTCAGTTGCTTGGAGCTGGGAGAGAAATAGACTTATGTGATTACCTTCCTCTGCCAATTCTCTAAAGACTGTCTTTTCAAACTCATTTAAGGGTACCACTGTCGGAGGAGAGAGAGACCGGATGTGGGAGCACGCGGCCTGACTGCAGATCGTGGAACATCTGCGACATTGGCCAAGGCGAGACCGCAACAGTAAGGAGTCGCAGGACGAGGCACTGTTTTCGACAAAATGAGAGGAAAGGGCTGACCTGATGCCCCTGTGCGATGATCAACATGTGCCGAAAAGTCCCTGCCCTCTGAACTCGGTCATGGGCCCGCCCACCTGAAGTTTTCCGTCCCCCTGGTCTGTTCCCGATCTGGCCCTGCTCCATCCCCTTTTTCCTCCGACCTACCCTAAAGGACTACTCACACACCCCCTTCTTCCACCTGAACTCTTTGACAATCGACTCGAAAAGGAAAAACTGCGATCAGATAGAATAGGGTTTTGCTGCAAACTAAAATGAAACTTGGGTGCCCTGTCTAAGGTACCCATGAAAGAATAGTTAGGACACAGGGCGAAAAAGGACCTTTTTGACCAGGAAAGCGAGGAAAAGGTCATGCCCTGCAACGCAGGACCTAGAATAGAGCTGGACACATAGCTCCACCGCCGGTGCTCAACAGTGCCAACAGAAGACGACAAAGAATGCTGAGAACTCACTAATGATGGTCCACGACAATAAGACTTCCCCTTCGAACAATGACACCCCTGATTATCGTTTTTACTACGTCTTATTTCTCTCCCAGCCACCATTGTATTGATTATGCTCCAACCGAATACGAAATGAACTTACATATGTAATAACCTATCAGTCCATATTCCGAATGACTATAAGCATCTATGAAATGTACCCAATGCTCTCACTACAGAATCGTTTTTTGTCCGATATTGCATTACTATGACTTTCCTGCAACGAGCTTAACGATAGGCCCGCCTCCTAGGATGAAAGATTTTAAATGTAATGTTTACAGCTCCTTCACATGGGTTCCTACTTCTTTACTCATGACCGCCACAGTAGACATGGATAGGAAATAGGCCAGCAAGATGTCTTGGGAATGTTAAAGGGGGGACTGTGGAAAATTAGTACGGTTTGGTAAACATTATCTGCGCCATCTTGCCTTTTCCCCTGATGCCACACTTTTTGTCGTGCGCACCCGCCATTTTAGGTGCCTCGATCAGAACCACCCTCTGCATGCCACTGACCCCCACTCACTGCCCACCCCCGCTCTCACATGCCCTGGGTCATAAACCCCTCTTCAGCGCAGCTCTGCCTCGGAATCCCATCCTGTTCCCAGCGCGACACCTCCCTTCATTCCTTTCATGGTCCCAGGTCCTTTGATACAAACCCCTTTTCCTGTGTGCCCGTTTGTCTCCCTCGTTCCCAGGCCACCACCTGGCCCTGCGAATATTGTTTATTGCCCCCCCCCTCCCCGTACAGTAGGGAGCTCCCCCCATTAAAGGACCCTCGAATTGATCAAAGCCCCCACCCTATGAGATCCGATCAACCCCACACATTCCGTGAATCGGCGGAATGTCCAGCTGCGCGATAATCATCACCTGTTGTGACCGGGGTGGGGACTTCAACTGTAAATGTGTGTGGGAACGGGCCTGAAGGGGGGATTCCGAGGATGTCCTTTCATACTACAAAGCATTGCAAGAATGTGTTACCTGCAATAAAGATCATAAACTTGTGTATAAGAGGCCAGGCCTCAGAGATGCGGTTAGAGCACCTCGTGACGATACTGGCTGTCCGAACTGATGTGTTCTCCTCCGGAGAGAATAAACCTTGTTTCCTGCCTTCCAGTCTCCAGCTTCTGCCTCTTCATTGATTAATATTTTGTGGGTTAAAGAGGCGATACCGCCGGGCAAATATTGGTTGGCCGAGACCTTTTTTTACATCCGCCCCTTCAATCTTTTCAGGCAGGCCCACCACGCGCACATTATTGCGGCGGTTGCGTCCTTCGGCATCCTCCGCCCTCTGTTCCAGCAGTTGGACCCTTTGCTGCAGCTCCCCCATCAAGGCCTCCGTCGCTTTAGTCGTGGGTTCCAGGGCGTCCATCCGGACCTCGGCCTGCTTGACCCGGTCCGCCAATTTGCTGTGGTCCGCTCGTAGAAGGCCCAAATTCGTGGATACCTGACCGATGTCACGCTGCAAAGCCTCCCTGGTGTCGGTGATGGCCTTCAAGATCTGCTCCAGTTGACCCTGCGGTAGGCCCGTCGCCGAACCAGCGTCCGGAGTGGAGGACTGGTTGCCCGCAGCTCCCCCAGCGGCGCCCGGGGGAGGTTTTGGGCGCTTCCCCATGAAGGCGTCCGGTCTCGCCTCTCCCTGACACTGGAATTGGTGCTTTCCCCCAGGTAGGTCTGTCCAGGATGCACGCTACGCCTGTTGTCCAGCACCCACAAGGCCGCAAGTCCAGGGGGATACTCCTTACGCCACACACGCACCGGCTCCACGGGCCCTCAAGGCCAGCGGCTCTCCACCAGCGCTAGGCCAACGCGCTTCTTAGCCCAGGTCAGCAGCCACGGGGAGCCCACTCGGGTGAGCCGCCCCTCCAAGGACAGCAGCGACGTGCCCAGCAGGCGGCAGGTAACGCGGCCACCACTGCTCAGAGTCGGGGGCGGGTAGTCGAAGGTCCAGCCACGAGGGGGGCCGGGGAGCAGCACACCCGGTGATGGCCGCTCCTGGGGTGCGGGCCCCACCACGTCCGTGGGCTCCCAAAGCGAGCCCCAGCACCCCTCGCCAGATGCAGCCGGCAGGGCCCCAACAGATCAGGCTGCCTCGGGGGTCCGCAGCGCCGTCCCTCCAAGTCTCTCTGCGGCGACAGGGCCCCCCGGCCTCAGGCAGCAATGGTCCTGCGCCGGCTGAGCACCCCTCAGGAATGTAGTCCAGGATCGGCTCTCCCCGATCCCGCGTCCTGCGTTCAGTGTCCAGTAGGCCCTCGGAGCCTTAGGATGCCTCCAGCCCCCTCACCTTCAGTCCTCGCTGATTCGGCCTCTTCAGGGCACCACCAGTAGACCGCCCAGGCTCCGCCGCTGCAACAGCCTGCAAGTGCGGGGCTCCGTCCTTCTCGTTGGCCGGCGGCCGGCCGGCCCCCACCGCAGACTGGCCTCCTGAAAAATCGAGGTCGGGGATGCGGCCGAACACCCAGGCCGCCGAGAATGGCCGGCGCCGCCTGTGATGTCCCAGGCGCGGCCCCACACCGGCGCCGGATCGACTCCGCCACCGCCGTTCAGGCCACCTTGCCCACGGGAGGAGATGCGGGCAATCACCGGGCCCCAGGGTCACCAGGATAAGTTTGGCAGGATAATTAGGGGAGGCCGCCACGGAGCTTAGCGCTCAGCCGTCCATTGTCCTCGGCAGCCAAGCCACGCCCCCCGGCATTCTGAGCACTTATACGGTTTTAGTCCAGTGTGAGTTTGCTCATGTTGAGTGAGACCCGATTTCTGACTGTAGCTTTTCAAGCATTCAGAGCACTGATAAGGTTTGTGCCCCGTGTGGGTTCTCTCATGGAGAGTGAGAGCTATTTTCTGTCTGAAGCTTTTCTGGCATTCAGAGCACTGATACGGTTTTAGTCCAGTGTGAGTTCTTTGATGTTGAGTGAGACCATATTTGTGCCTGAAGCTTTTCCAGCATTCAGAGCACTGATAAGGTTTTTCCCCAGTGTGTATGCGCTCATGTTGAATGAGATTGGCCTTACAACTGAAGCTTTGTTGGCACTCTGAGCACTTATATGGTTTTAGTCCAGTGTGAGTTTTCTCATGTTGAGTGAGACCAGATTTCTGACTGAAGCTTTTCAAGCATTCAGAGCACTGGTATGGTTTTAGTCCAGTGTGAGTTCTTTCATGACGAGTGAGACCAAATTTATGACTGAAGCTTTCCCTGCATTCAGAGCACTGAAAAGGTTTTTGCCCCGTGTGGCTTCTTTCATGTAAAGTAAGGCTGAATTTCCGACTGAAGCTTTTACAGCATTCAGAGCACTGATAATGTTTTTGCTCAGTGTGAGTTACCGCACGTTGTGAGAGAGTAGATTTCTGACTGAAGCTTTTCCAGCATTCAGAACACTGATACGGTTTGAGCCCAGTATGAGTTCTCTCGTGTTGAATGAGATTGTCTTTCTGACTAAAGCACTTCAGGGACTTAGTGCACTGATAAGGTTTGTGCCCAGTGTGGATTCTCACATGTTGAATGAGATCGCTTTTCCGACTGAAGCCTTTCTGGCACTCAGGACACTGATACGGTTTTTGTCCAGTATGATTTCTCTTGTGTTTAGTGAGGCGGGATTGATAACTAAAGCTATTCTCACATTCATTGCTCTTATTCAAGTCGTTTGTATCTCCAAGTTGGGGTTCTTCCTGGATACATGCCATCTTAAGTCTGAATCTAATTCCGGAGTCTGTACTTGTTTGTGTTAAAACTCAACATTAACTTCTAAACTACACTGCTGAAGCTCTTATTTGCATTTGACTAATTATAGCTTTTATTTGGAGATCAATGTTCTTATCTTTGAAGTCAGCCTATCTAACTCGTCTTATAAACTTTCACTGAGGGGCCCCTTATTTTTATTAAGATGCCTCTCAAGGATTCATTTTCTCCAAGTTATGCCCACAAGAATTCCCTCAAGTAGAATTAAGCTCATTCTGACTGCAGTTTATCGCATTTAATTTAGGAGTATTAAAAGCAGTGATAGGGTCTTTGGGGATAAGTACTTACAAGTGAGGTACATTTTTTATACAAGTAATGAACGGGGATTAAACATGTTAGAGTAGTTCACAAATTATCAATAGTGTAACACTGGCCCTTTTTAAGCTTCCTATTCCGGTGAGGCCCAAAAAGGTACACCATTAACTTTGGAGGTCTGGCACACTTGGAAACAACATAGATCAACCCCAGAGACAGAGTTGGTGGGACAAATCTTTCTATATTGTAGACGTTAATCCAGTATATTTCCTGTAATGACATCTGAGAAGAACATTTTCAGTTATTTTTTAAACTACAATGTTTTCTCTCCTCCGAATCACAGGAGACGGAGACATAAGCTTGCTCGTGCAAACTGAAGTTATTAGCCTTCCTGACACTTCTGTCACATCACGTCTATGGATACTGATTTGCTGGGAGAGGCTTAGGTCTCCATGGCATTTCTCATAAACCATCAGACAGAATTTGCAACACTGTACTCTGTGTGAGGATCAGTTGTTGCCAATGTTCTTTGCTTGACCAATCGTGAAATGTTTCCTTTAAGTGAAAATATTCTTATAATTAGTAGTTGCAGTAGATTTTCAATTTACTTGCGGGTATAGTTATTATTTCAGAGGTTATTCAATCCCAATAACTGACACTTGGTAAATGTTCCTGGTCATTGTACTTCAAGGGTTTGACAACAAATAATGATTGTAAGAAAGTTGATAAATCACTTTCACATTCAGCAGTTTCTTCCGCGCCAAGTTCCTCACCATTCCTGGTGCATAGAACTAGTTTCTTCTTTAGAGATATAGAATGTTTCTACTTTCCTCAAAATATCCCATTTTAAAAATGTTTCCGACATTGCGACATTTCTTTTTCTTTTTGTTGCCTCAGTGACCTGTAAAAATAGTTAGAAATTATAAATGAGTTGCACTCCAAGGGGGTAAAACACTTCATGGATACTGCATAGACAGGGAGCTCGGGACCACTGAAACTCAATGTCATGAGAACAAAAGTAGTGAATACTGTAGAAAGAAACACAAGTTACACATGCATCATGACACAGATTCTCAGAAGCATCCAACACCAACAGTTTACTCTTTCTGTGATGACGACTGGCATCATAGTAAGGCATTTGTACCTCCTTTAATGAATTATCAGATGTTGTGTACTCCCCTGCCCATTTAAAGGACTCTTCTATTCCTTATTTCAGGGATCCATGAAGGGACATTTCATTGAACAAAGGAATCTGCCTTGTTGTAATCACTGCTTTAAACGCCACTGGAGGAGCGTGATTACTTTATTAAGAGTGTTTTGGTCGATCAATTCCTTACCCTTGGGTGTGATACTGATACATAATACATACTTAAGAAACATGACTAACGGTGTGCCTCGTGAAACATGTGAGAGTTTAAAACTGCATCAAAAAAGCATGCAGAAGGGTCACAAACTGGTTTGAGATTAATTCATTCATGACAGAGAGAGAAACCTACTAATGTGCTATGAAAATAATATGAAAGGTAATAATGCAGTCTGTAGTTTTAACACAAAATATGATTATGAAAATGCTCAAGTAAAATGAGTCCTGCTTATGATTTCTTTGAGATGTAATTCCGAGAGAAAGTGCTTGCCCGTTTCTCAAAGAAATGTATTTAGGCTATGCTTACAAGTATAATGAAATGGTGTTTTTATATTATTTCTTATGCATCTCTATTTCTTTACTGTTTTCAATATTCAGTACGTTTTTTTCTTTAGAAAATAATGATTTAGTGGTTTTCCTTGTAGGCCTTAAACATTTATTTTGTCTTTCATTATTTCCTTCGAATAGACTAAAAATGTTGTCCTGATTGCACTGTAGCTACGAGTATTATCGCTGAAGTTTCTGTCCTACAGTTTGAAAAATTGACATCCTTTCTGTTAGAATAAAAATGTATTGACTTTGTTGCAAGTTCAGAAGAGAGTGTGTGGAGTGGACACGTCGAATTGCAAATGTATTTCTTATTTCCAAAGGGAAGTGATATTGCACATTCTTAACACCTTGGCTGCGGCGTGAATTCCGACACGGTGCTGGACATTCCAATCGCGGGCGTGGCTCGGACGTCCCTGACCGTCGCACGCACACGCCCGCCGTGACTCACGGAAGGGGTTAAAGAACAGTGAACACTGAACAAAGGTATTATGTATGGGTTCTGGACGTACTGGGTTAGAGAATGATCACACGACGGTTCCACCATGGATTTTGACCAATGGAAATCATGAAAACTGCGTAAAAGTTATTTCGTTGGCAGGAACTGAAAACGTTTCAAGGTATAATTGCCCCTTGGGAAATGGACAGCACGCTGCTATTTTCCCTTGCAAATTCTGGGCCTGACATGCTGTCGGTCTGAACTGAATTTTTCCCTGAACGGACATCTCCTGATTACCTCTGCACTTTACCGGCTGGTAAAGTTGAGCAGGTAAAATCTTTCAGCTGAAGAATTTATGACTCCCGCTATTGCACGCTGTGCTCTAGCGTTCTACTGGGTCCATCTCGTGTCTTGGTTCTGCTGAATCTACAACCGATTATTGGTTTCTATGATTCCAAATTGCATATTCTATTTTGCAATGTGTTTTTTCTCTTTTTCTTTCTTCCTTCCTCAATAGGTGTTATTTGACGATGTATTTGGTCTGAGCTGTGATGTGCTGTGATTTACCTGTATACAAAAAAATAACCGTTATTAAATTATTCTAGTGCATTTTTGTACTTTGACCATTCAATCTTGAAGTTTAGATAAAGATAATTTGATAACTAGTCCATGTGTTTGTCCTTACTTATTGATGATTTTATTAATATTGTGTGAATATTATTATCTAGGCGCTTCTTTATTACAGGACCTCATGAAGGAGTGGCTTTCCATCTCTAGTTACCTGAGTCCCTATTAGCTCATACGGAGGACCCTATGATTATGATTAAATTGTAGAGTTTCTATGGGCCAAACTCTGTGTTATTGTGAATTGTGTTGCTGAGGACTGAGTTTACGATGTGGTGGGTAACCTATGTCTGATCTCACAAATTTTACACCTCTTCCCCTGGATCACCCCCGTAGACTGAGGCTGTGTCCAGTTAGCTCAGTGGAATTTACCATTTCAAATTGTGTGGAAGATAAGTACTTACCGGTTGGCCTGGAACTTGTCACAGTCCTTTGACAGGACGCAGACACTGCAACACCTGAAAAAGGAAAAAAAGCAGCATAACGGGAAAGGAAACTAAAATGGGATAAGAAAAGACAAATAATATAGAAACCAGAGGAATAAGAAAAAAGAGGTTATCTTCTACTCTTCTTTAAAGAGACCAGTGTGGCCTTGGATGTGACAAACAGGACAGGACAGGCTGGGAGGAAGTAAAGAGGTGGAAATCAGATCCAGAATGGAAGGACGAAGAATGAACAGTCTGAGGGGAGGATAGAATCACATTGTATGGAGGAAACAACTATGTAGGCAGTGAACGGACTGCTGGTGAACACAGGACGGAAGCGTGCTCATGGACCAATGCTTCCCAACCTGAGAAGGGACTAGACCTGCGCTAGGATCCCACCACATTCATATTCCTTGAGGAATGTGGCTACATCAAGTAGGTGCCAGGGTTAGTGGGATCTCAAAAATTGATGGGGGAGGTTTGCGGGAACATGGGGTGGCTGGACACTGCTACACCAACCATATGTGGCGGCACGCTTTGCTAGATAAACCTTAGTATTTATAAGAGCCCTAAAGTAAGAGGCACAAAGGAGAAAACTGTTATGAAGAGAATACACTGGCAGAGTTCAACAGTTCTTTATTAGCTTCTAATCGCCTTTCGTGCCTTATTTCTTATTCTGCTTCATTTCTAGTTTCCTTATTTCTTGATCATAGCCTTATGCTGCCTCTATGCTTTCTGGCCCCTGATCTTCCCCGCCTCTGTTCCTGTTCATGCCCGATCTTCCCCGCTGCTGCTCTTGCAAGCCTCCCCCCAGCTGCACTTCCCTCCCCTTCCCCTATTTAATGGATGTTGTGCGCAGCAGGTGTGCAAGCCCATCTGCACCCACCACCGCGTCCAACGCCAGGGACCCTGTATCTCCCACCTTCCACCGCTACGAGACAGCTGCCCTCCTCGCACTCAATCTCGGAAGGAACAACAGCTACCAGCTGTCGTCGCCAAACACCACCCACAGCTAATTCTCCAGCTAACACCGCTGAAATTCCTTCACCATCCACATCACACCCACGGCTTCCGCACCCACGCCGGACGCCCGCTCCACCAAAGCGGGAAGTGCATCCTTCTCAACGTGCGCGCCCAGCACAGACACGCCGTAGAGATCTGGGACATCCTCAACACCTTGCCTTCTTCACAGAAACCTGGACAAACATCACCTCTGCCCCAACATCGCCACTGCCATTCCTGACCACTACAAGATCCAGAGGAAAGACCGCCCCCACCGCCCTAGAGGAGGACTGGCCCTCGCACACAAGAGATCTCTCCGACTCTCTACCTCCAGCACGAGCGACTCCCTCTCCAACACCAAACACCTCCACTTCCAGATCCTGACCAGCCCCAGTACCATGCTATGTGGCACCCTCGCTTACAGACCCCCTGGGCACCGTGCCCCTTTCACCACTGCCATTGCCGACCTCATGGCACCCCACACCATCGCTTCTATGGACTACATACTAATCGGAGACCTGAACTTCCAACTCGATAACTGCAGCGACGCCGACTCCACCGCCCTCCTCGACAACCTCGCCAACCTCGGACTGAAGCAGCTCATCACGACCCCCACAGAAAAAGGCTGAACACACCCTCGACCCCATCTTCGCAGGAGGGACCAACTTCCATTTCAGCCACACGTTTCAGCATCTCTGGACAGATCACCACTGCATACACTTCTCTTTCAGCGCCACCACCGTACAAAAGCCCGCCCGTAGCTGCCTCGAAGGAACGGGGGCAAGGTCACAGAGGAGCACCTCAACTCCACCCTCATCCTCAAACCCCCCGCTGCCACGATTGACGCCAACTCTGCAGCCACAGAACAACACCGTTGGATCACCAGCTACGCAGACAAAATCGCACCCCTCCGCCACACCAACAGACAATGCCCCCTGAAGGCTGTCTGGTTCACCACCGACCTCCAAGAAGCCAGACGCGCCTGCAGACATTTCGAGAAACGTTGAAGAAACAGCAAAACCACCGAAGACCAGACCACCGACAAGCAAACCATGACAGAATACCACCAACTCATAAGACCCACCACGAGGTCCTTCATCTGGAACAAAATCCTCACCAAAGCCAGCAACCCAAAGGAACTCTTCAACATCATCCAGCAGTTCACCAAACCCCCCAACGATGCCACGGACATCACACTGCCCTAGAGCCTCTGGAACAAGCTTGGCTCTTACTTCCACCTGAAAATTAAGCCTCTCTACGACAACTTCAGCAAATGGACTCCAGAAACCACCTCCCCTCCAGCAACAACTTCTAGCCCACCATCAACGCCTGGACACTGGTCACCACCGAAGACACCACCATGACCATGAAGAGCACCCACTCAGGAGCCCGCATGGACTCCTGCCCACCGCACATCTTCCACAGAGTCGCCACCGCCATTGCACCCAAACTACGCTGCACAATCAACACCACTTTTGAATCCGGCATCTTCCCCAACGGCTGGAAACAAGCTGAGGTCAAGCCCCTCCTCAAGAAACCCTCGGTGGATCCGACTGACCTGAAACACTACCGGTCCATCTCTATCCTTCCCTTCGCAGCCAAAGTCACACAGAAATTTGTCAATGCCCAGCTGACCGCCTTCATCAACAAGAACGCCATCCTAGACTCCTCCCAGTCCAGATTCTGCAGCAACCACATCACAGAGACCGCCCTCCTCGCAGCCACCGACGACATCCGCAGGCTGCTCGACCAGTGCAACACCACGGCCCTCATCCTGCTAGACCTCCCAGCAGCCTTTGACACCATCTCCCACCACAATCTTGCAGCCAGACTCCGCAAAGCCTGCATATGGGGTACGGCCCTCAACAGGATCTGCTCCTTTCTCACTGGCAGAACCCAAAGGATCAGACTCCAATCCTTCCTCGCCGAACCCACAGAGATCAACTGCGGAGTACCCCAAGGATCATCGCTCAGCCCCATGCTCTTCAACATCTACATGGACCCCCTCGCCACCATCATCAGACAGCGCAGGCTCAGCATATTAACCTACGCTGACAACACCCAGCTCATCCTCTCCCTCACAGAGAACCCCGAAGACACAAGACTCAGCTTCCAGGAAGGAATGAAAGACGTTGCAACAGCTGCCTAAAGCTCAACTCGGAGAAGACTGAGGTCCTCATCCTTGGACACCCCCCCTCCAATTGGGACAACACCTGGTGGCCCTCTGCCCTCGAAAACCCACCCACCCCGCATCATTCTAGACTCCTCCCTCACCATGACTCGCCAGATCAAAGGCGTCGCCTCCACCTATTTCAACTCCCTCCTCATCCTTCAAGACCCTCCAGTAGATCCCCCCAGAAGCCAGAAAGACTGTCACCCACGCAATCATAATGAGTAGATTGGACTAAGGAAAGGTCCTCTAGGCTGGAATAAAAAAAACCCTGCTACACAATCTCCAGACCATCCACAACACCGCAGCCAGACTCATCTTCGGCACCACCCAACACCTGCAAGACCTCCACTGGCTCCCGGTCGAGAAGAGAGTTACCTTCAAGCTACACACCCACGCCTACAAACCCATCCAGAACATCAGACCAAAATACCTCACCGAAATAATTTCTTTCCATGTACCCAAAAGAAACCTCCTCTCCGCTGACCTCGCCCTAGCAGAGACCCCGTGCATCTTCAGAACCAGAGCAGGTGGAAGAGCCTTCTCCTACATCACAGCCAAGGCCTAGAACGAGCTCCCAGTCAGCATCAGATGCTCCCCCACCCATCACAACTTCAGGAAGAGCCTCAAGACCTTGCTTTTCGGCTGACCCGGGGCTGCCCCCGTGCCTTGAGACGTCACAGGTGAGTAGCATGCTTTACAAGCCCCTAACTGATTGATTGAGCTTCCATACCTTCAGGCCAACAGATAATAGATCATTCCAAATGTGGCAAGACAAAGGGGGAATGGAGGGCTGTACCAAGTAGGTTAATTATAACAAAAACCTCACACAATTTATGAAACTGGAGATAATTAACTTGACCCTGGAGTATACCAACATTTGTAAGGAAACACGCTTAAAACAGCTAGCATAAAAACAAATAAGGAAGAGGACTACGTAAAAGTCATGTATTTGTTTTATTTAATTTTATTTTTAAGATCATAAGCTATATAGCTAGAGAATGGTCTGGAGAGGCAGTCAAATACTTGAAGCTGAATAGAGATAAAAACAGCGACACAGAGAGACACAGAAAGAGACAGAAATAGAAGAAAAGGAAACAGAAGGCACTAGGAAACGTTACCTGGCAGTAATTTTGTTTAATTCTCCGAGGGAGGCAGCCGCACCACCTGGTCTATCCCAGAATACCTTGAAAGGAAGTAAAGAGACGCTTCAACCAAGAGCTTATTTGCATCAAACATGAATCACACTTCATCTCATCTTCCAAAACAACTGTCCTTAACTTACAAAGGAAAACAAACTCTTGTTCTCTACAAAACCATTGTAAAGCACCTTTGGTCTACGAATAGTAGAATATTTTCTAAAACCTTTTTATTCGTCTGCTATCTACGACCAAACCCACAACACTCAACATCCTCCAAATTCAAACCTTGCACTACAATGGATCACTGACAGAATATCGACAACTAAAGCCTAAAGCCCTGTGGCAGAGGGCAGAGGGCTTCGCGCTAGGCGCTGGGAATAGACTTCTGTTTTTAACTCTGCTTTACCTGCGCTGCTGACTGCTAGCAGCTTCACTGCTCTTCCTCTTACCGTCCCGCTGAATACGAGCGGCGAACGGCTACCTGTATTTTTAATTTCACGACGCCCACCCCGCCCTCCTGACCCCTCCCCCACTGCGTCACCGCTTACTTAGCTTCGCCTACTTCCCCTCGCGCGCTGTCTAAAGCCCTGTGGCAGAGGGCAGAGGGCTTCGCGCTAGGCGCTGGGAATAGACTTCTGTTTTTAACTCTGCTTTACCTGCGCTGCTGACTGCTAGCAGCTTCACTGCTCTTCCTCTTACCGTCCCGCTGAATACGAGCGGCGAACGGCTACCTGTATTTTTAATTTCACGACGCCCACCCCGCCCTCCTGACCCCTCCCCCACCGCGTCACCGCTTACTTAGCTTCGCTTACTTCCCCTCGCGCGCTGTCTAAAGCCCTGTGGCAGAGGGCAGAGGGCTTCGCGCTAGGCGCTGGGAATAGACTTCTGTTTTTAACTCTGCTTTATCTGCGCTGCTGACTGCTAGCAGCTTCACTGCTCTTCCTCTTACCGTCCCGCTGAATACGAGCGGCGAACGGCTACCTGTATTTTTAATTTCACGACGCCCACCCCGCCCTCCTGACCCCTCCCCCACCGCGTCACCGCTTACTTAGCTTTGCCTACTTCCCCTCGCGCGCTGTCTAAAGCCCTGTGGCAGAGGGCAGAGGGCTTCGCGCTAGGCGCTGGGAATAGACTTCTGTTTTTAACTCTGCTTTACCTGCGCTGCTGACTGCTAGCAGCTTCACTGCTCTTCCTCTTACCGTCCCGCTGAATACGAGCGGCGAACGGCTACCTGTATTTTTAATTTCACGACGCCCACCCCGCCCTCCTGACCCCTCCCCCACCGCGTCACCGCCTACATAGACGGCCCTTATGTGTCAGCGCAGCGGACGAGCGCAGCGGGCGCGACGTAGGCGCGCTGGAGTTGCGCCAGAGTTAAGCCCGTCTGCGCCGGTCCGCGGCCGACCGGGGCTAGGGTCGCGTTACCCTGTCCCTTTATTCATGTATACCCGCGCATCACTCGTTGCATGTCATAATCCCGCACTTCCCCCACCTGAGTCTGTTCCCAGGCTGGCCTCTCTAGGCCTGCTTACTACCCGTAGATCTTTCCCCGAAATAACTCGGCCATATTCCATTCCAAGGCCCCTGACCTCGGATCCCAGACCTGGTTCCCACTTATTGACAAAACCCCCCCATCATTCCCTTTCGGTCTTTTACCTTAACACCCGGTCTCTGGTCAGTCATCAACTTGACATTTTTCATCTTTTGGAGTCAGAACAACCCGACATCCTATTTTTGACCGAGATCTGGTTAACCGATGATTCTGCCCCCGACATCCTGGCCGCTTCCCCCCCTGGCTATCACATACTACAAGTGAATCGTGCCTCCGGCAAAGCCGGAGGGGGAGTTGCCGCTATTTTTAAGCACCCGATTCGTTTCTCCATAGTGCCTACTACCAGCATTCCTTCGGTAGACTGCCTGGTAATCCGACTGGAACTGTCAGGATCCTCTCTCATATGTGCTCTTACCTATCGCCCTCCCTCATCTATGCCCAACTTTCCTGCCCAGTTTGGTGACCTTATCGCCCAGCTTTCCATCAATAACTCTAACAATTTGGTTTTAGGTGATTTTAATTATTGGCCCCTAGACATTCACGAATCTCCCAGCTCTCTAGCCTTTATGGACCTTATGTCAGGCCTGAATTGTACTCAGCATATCCACTCGCCCACGCACACAAAAGGGCACATCTTAGATCAGGTGTGGTCATCTGGTTTGGACATTTCAGTCCCCCTTATCCTGCCATGTCTATGGTCAGACCATTTTCTAATTACATTTACGTTAGGGATCCCTTGTCCCACTGTTAAGCCTCAAGAGACGAACTTCCTGGCCCGTAATTGGAATAGGTCAGATTTGAACACTTTTCACTCCATTCTTTGTTCCTCAGCCCCTTCTACCCCCGATTCACCTGCCTCTATCGACACTCAGTCACTAAATCTCACTCGCTGGCTCACTTCTGCCGCTGACGCAGTAGCTCCACTGAAATTAGTTAGAGCCAGACGTTGCCATGACGTTCAAAGGTGGTACACCGAGGACCTGAGAGCTCTTAAATTAGGCCTCCGCCAAGCAGAACGACGTTGGCGTCGAGGGTATTCCCCTGAGAATAAGGAGGTATTTTCCTCTTTACTTAAAAACTATAAAACCGCCATAGCTCTTGCTAAATCTACTTATTTTTCCACAAAAATCATGGATTCTACGAATAAGTCGAAGGACATATTTGCCATTGTGGAAGAATTATCTAATCCAGCCAGACTTACATTAGGGCCACTTCCTTCCCAAACCCTGTGCGATTCCTTGAACTTTTTTTTATTGAAAAAATAGCAAAAATCAAATCCAGCATAGCTGCCCAAACTCTGCCTGCTCATTCCTTAACCACTGAGCTGTCCAAATATTCTAATCTTCATACTCTTTCTGCTATTCCTTCCATGTCGATGGCTATTTTTTCTTCGCTTCTGCACAAAATTTCCTCTGGTTCCCCTCGTGACTGCTGTCCTCCTTCGGTTCTTCGAGCAGCTTTCATCTCCTGCCCCGAGTCCCCTCTGGCCCTCATAAATAGCTCTCTGGTCACTGGGGCTGTCCCGTGCTCCTTCAAACAAGCCGAGGTGGTTGCCATTTAAAAAAAACCTTCAGCAGACCCCTCCATTTTGAGCAATTACCGCCCTATATCCCTCCTCCCCTTCCTCAGCAAAGTTCTGGAGTCGCACGTGACCCACACACTCAGTACCTTTATTGAGGACTCGTGTGTTTTAGATCCTAAACAGGCAGGGTTCAGACCTGCGCACTCAACGGAGGCCGTCATTCTCTCCGTGATGGACGAACTGCGCAGAGGGGCTGATGCTAACATCCGACAAGCCCTTGTCCTTCTGGATTTATCGGCCGCCTTCGACACGGTCGACCACGGGATCTTGGTCGACCGTGTCGAGGAAGCCGGCATCCGAGGGACCGCCCTTGCCTGGGTCCAGTCCTTCTTGACGGGACGAAAACAAGCTGTCAGGCTGTCTCAGTTTTCTGCCACTCAGGTTGAGCTGTCCTGTGGCGTTCCTCAGGGCTCTTCATTATCCCCTCTCCTTTTTAATTTGTACTTGGCCCCGTTACTCCGTGCCCTCCGCGGGTTGAGCGTTACTGCGTTCAACTACGCGGATGATATTCAATTGATTTTTAATATTGATTCTTCCGAGGACTCCATCTCTATCTTCCAAAATACACTCTGTCTCATCAGTGACTGGATGAGCTTAAATCATCTGAAGCTCAACCCCGACAAGACTGAATTAATTCTTGTCGGGGGAGCCTCCAATCCATGGCAACCTTCCATCTGGCCTGCCAGCCTTGGAAGCCCTCCCTCTCCAGTCAACTCTGCCAAAAGTCTGGGTATCATTATTAGTAACGACCTCTCAATGACCCCTCAGATTAGTGCAGTGGTGTCCGCCAGCCACTTCCAACTCAGGAAACTCCGGAAAATATCCCGCCTTCTTACCACCGAAGCGCTTACGTTAGCACTCTTGGCGCTAGTGATCAGTCGACTCGACTATGCTAACGCGCTATACGTCGGTATTCCTGAGCACCAACAGAGAAGACTCCAGCTGATACAAAATCAGGCTGCCCGCCTGATTTTTCACCAGCCTAAAGATCAACATGTCCGTCCACTCTTAAAGAGTCTTCATTGGCTGCCGGTTTCTGCCCGCTGCCAATTCAAGCTAGGTTGCACGGTTTTCAAGTCTCTCTCTGGTCTAGGTCCTTCTTTTATTTCTTCTCTTCTCCACTCCTACACTCCGTCCCGCAACTTACGGTCATCGCAAATGGCCCTGCTATCCGTCCCTAGGTTCAAGAGGAAAAAACATGGGGGCCTGAGGTTTTCTCTCTTGGCCCCATCCCTCTGGAACTCCCTTCCTCTTTCCCTCAGACTGGCACCTTCATACTCTGGCTTCAGATCACTTCTCAAAACCTTCCTTTTCACTATCTCATATCCTTAGATTTTGTTTTTTCTTCCATCTATTTTCAACACGCCCCAGCACAGCGCCAAGAAACCTAATGGTGTTAGCCGCGCTTTATAAATTCTTTTCAAATCAAATCAAATCAAATCAAACAAAAATATCCAGGTACAAAAATATTGTGACAAAAATATTGTTGGCCAGAATATCCAAGTCCTATCTACATAATGGTAAGTATAAAAATATTGGATTTTTTTTAAAAATATTGTTTTTTTTAAATGTGTAAAAAATAATGTAAACGAAAGTAAAAAATACATATAATAGAACAACATAGTTAAAATTATTAGAAAATGTTTAAAATTATAAATAACAAATATAATGTTAACAAAAACTATACATATATATATATGAAATATAACAATGTACTTAATAATATTAATAAATAATTATAATAATACATTATAAAATGCTAGAAACATTAAAAATAATAAATACATATATATACATATACCAGTAAAATTAAAATAAAAATAAAAAATAATATATATATATATATATATATATATATATATATATATATAATAATTTCAAATAATACATATTTTTAATTTTTACAATTACATTTGACACTACATTAATAGCAACAGTAGGGAAAATGTTGGATAGTGGAGGGGATAAAAATACTATTCCCACTTCGGTGAGTGCAACAGTAGGGAAAGTGTTGGGTAGTGGAGGTGAATAATTTCTTATTCCCACTCCAGCAAGTAAAACACTAGGGAAACTGTTGGATAGCGTAGGGGAATAACTTACTATTCCACTTCAGGGAGTGCAAAATTAGGGAAAGTGTTGGATAGCAAAGGGGTAAATATTACTATACCCACTCCAGAGAGTGCAACAGTAGGGAAAGTATTGGATAGCGGATGGGAATAATTTACTATTCCCATTCCAAAGAGTGCAACAGGAGGGAAAGTTTTGGATAGCAGAGTCGATAAAATTACTTTTTCCACTCCAGCAAATGTTGGATAACGGAGGGGAATAATTTACTTTTCCCACTCCAGAGAGTGCAACAGTAGAGAAAGTGTTGGATAGTGGAAGGGTAACAATTACTATTCACACTCCAGAGAGTGCAACAGTAGGGAAAGTGTTGGATAGTGGAGGGGAATAATGTACTATTCCCACTCCGGCAAGTACAACAGTAGGGAAAGTGTTGGATAGCGGAGGGGAATAATTTACTATTCCCACTCCAGCAGGTAGAACTGTAGGGAAAGTGTTTTATAGCAGAGGAGAATAATTTACTATTCCCACTCCAGGGAGTGCAACATTAAGGAAAAAGTTTGATAGCAAAGTGGTAACATTTACTATTCCCACTCCAACAAGTACAACAGTAAGGAAAGTGTTGGATAGCGGAGGGGAATAATTTACTATTACCACTCCAGCAGGTAGAACTGTAGGGAAAGTGTTGGATAGCGAGGGGAATAATTTACTATTCCCAGTCCAAAGAGTGCAACAGGAGGGAAAGTGTTGAATAGCAGAGTCGATAAAATTACTATTCCCACTATAGCAAATGTTGGATAACAGAGGGGAATAATTTACTTTTCCCACTCAAGGGAGTGCAACAATAGAGAAAGTGTTGGATAGCGTAGGGGATTAATTTACTATTCCCACTCCAGCAGGTGGAACTGTAGGGAAAGTGTTAGATAGCGGAGGGGAATAATTTACTATTCCCACTCTAGGGAGTGCAACAGTAGATAAAGTGTTGGATATCGGAGGGGAATAATTTACTATTTCCACTCCAAGGAGTGCAACATTAAGAAAAGTGTTGGATAGCAGAGTGGGTAAAATTACTATTCCCACTCCAGCAAGTACAGCAGTAGGGAAAGTGTTGGATAGCAGAGGTGAATAATTTACTATAGAGGAGATTGGTTGTGGACTCCCCCTACCCCCCTGCCGTCACCTACCCAGCCGGACCTTGGGCAGATTTTCACCTGGTCTCTAGTCCTTTCTTCCTCCTACCCCTTTACCCTATCCCCTTACCCTTCCTCGCTTCATAAACCTTGTCCCCTATGTTCTTTAAATGTTTTTCTTGATACTTATGTAACTTTTCACTGATGTAAATTGCAATATTATTGTTCCTCGTTGTTAGACGGCGACCCGGAGGGTCGGCCGAGTACTGGGGGAGAGGCCTCCGATGAGGGCCGTCTCCGGCGATCGTACAGACAAGTCACTCCTCCCCCCAAAGATAGACACCACACCAGGATGAGATCAACACTCTTTATATAGGGTTCTTGCGGCAAGGTTATCAGCGATACAGGAGATTCAGGACTCGAGGGTCCCCTTAATTCTGGTCTCTGTAGGAAAAGGGGGTAGCGGGACAGTCTGGGTACCGGATCGGCACCGGGGGTGGCAAGAGGGAAGCTCACAATCCTCGAGCTTAGTCTGCAAGGTCGGGCCACAGCAGCGCCAGCCGGCTAGGATGGAGGTCTACAACGAAGGGGCCGCGGCAGCGCCAGCAGGCCAAGGCGATGGTTCCCGTTGCAGAGGGCCGCGGCAGCGCCAGCAGGCCAAGGCGATAGTTCACGTGGCAGAAGGCCGCGGCAGCGCCGGCAGGCCAAGATGATGGTTGCACGAGGTGGAGGGCAGCGCCAGCGCCAGCAGGCCAAGGCGGTGGTTTCACGAGGGTAGGCCGCGGCAGCGCCAGCAGGCCAAGACGAAGGGTTCACAGGGCAGGGCTGCGGCAGCGCCAGCAGTCCGTCAAGGATGAGTTCTTCTCGGTGTCTCTCGACTCCAGGATACAACTACCTTTCTGGTCTGGAGCTGCCCCAGTTATAGGTCTGGTCCCCTTTGATGTCCGGACCCTCGCGCCTGGAGGTCGGGAGGTCCGGAATGAGGGAGTCCAGACACCCAGCAGGGGGGTGGAGCCAGCGGCCAGGGAGGCCGGGGGTGATCGACACCTGGCGGAGGAGAGCCGTTGACGACTCCTTCTTCCCTTGACCTGCCAAGTGGTCTCTTTACCCCCTGTGTGGAGGTTGGTGCCTCGATGTCGGGGCCTGGCCAGGCCGAGGGTTGGGGTCGAGTCGAGGCCACGCGGCCTCGTGCTGTAGTGTCCAAAGATGGCGGCTGGGCCGGGGCCATGGTGCTGACGGGGACCAGGGCCAGCCGGTACGGGAGGGTTCAGGAGCTGGCGTCCCGTTGTGGACGGGTTGTGGGTTGCCTCGGGGGGTTGCCGGGGTGGCTCTTGCCGGGGATTCAGGGAGAGCCGGGGTCCGGGCCCCGTTGTGCGGAGGGGGGACGGCCCAGCCACGAGGCCTGTCCAACATGCGTCCCCCTCAGCGGAAGGCAGGGAGAGTCAGCCATCCTCTTGGGGACTCTCCCCGCCGAGGCGGAAGAAGCGTGACAGGCCGTCTGCGTTGGCGTGGTCCTGGCCTGGACGATGCTCCACAGTGAAGTCCATCCCCTGCAGGGAGATGGACCAGCGCAACAGTTTCGGGTTTTCCCCCCGCATCTGCATCAGCCATTGCAGGGGTCAGTGGTCTGTCTGTACCCTAAAGGGGGTGCCGAAGAGGTAGGGCCGGAGCTTCTTGAGGGCCCATACTACGGTGAAGGCCTCCCTCTCGATGGTGCTCCAGCGCTGTTTCCGGGCCAGCAGGCGTCGGCTGATGAATGCCACTGGCTGATCGACTCCCTCGGTGTTGAGTTGGGAGAGGACGGCCCCCACGCCCTGATCGGAGGCGTCCGTCTGTACAATGAATTCCCGGCCGTAGTCGGGAGCCTGAAGCACGGGGGCAGTGCACATGGCGGCCTTCAGCTTCTCGAAGGCCGATTGGCAGTCCGGGGTCCAGTTGACTGTTTTGGGGTTCTTCTTGGATGTGAGCTCCGTGAGGGGCCCCACGATGCTGCCATAGTCCTTCACAAACCGCCGGTAGTACCCGGTGAGTCCCAGGAAGGCCCGGACCTCGGTTTGGGTCGTAGGGGGTTGCCAGGCCTGGATGGCAGCGATCTTGAGCTGGAGGGGGGCCACCAGACCGCTTCCCACTTGGTGTCCTAGGTAGGTCACGGACCCTTGGCCAACCTGACAATTGCTGGCCTTGACGGTGAGCCCGGCCTGCCGGAGGGCGTGTAGAACTTCCCGCAGGTGGCGGAGGTGGTCGGTCCAGTGGTGACTGTACACAGCGATGTCGTCCAGGTAGGCGGCGCTGAATTCTTCGAGGCCCGCCAGTACCTGGTTCACGAGTCGTTGAAATGTTGCCGGAGCGTTTTTCATGCCGAATGGCATCACCTTGAAGTGGTAGTGACCGTCCGGGGTAGAGAAGGCGGATCGCTCTTGGGCCCTGGGGGTGAGGCCGATTTGCCAGTAGCCCGCTGTTAAATCGAAGATGCTCAGGTAGCGGGCGGCCCCCATACGGTCAATTAGCTCATCTGCCCGGGGGATAGGGTGAGCGTCGGTCCTGGTAACGGCATTCAGTCCCCGGTAGTCCACACAGAACCGGAGCTCAGGGGCAACGCCCGGGGCGGCAGCCTTAGGGACCAGGACGACTGGGCTGGCCCAGGGACTGTCAGAGGGTTCGATCACTCCCAGGGCCAGCATCTTGGATACCTCGGTCTGGAAGCAGGCGCGCACCCGATCTGGTACGCGGTACGCCCTGTGTCGAATAGGGGGGCTGTCCCCGGTGTCCACATCGTGAAGGCACCAGGGGGTGACCCCGGGGGTGAGAGAGAACAAGGATGCGAATCGTGTCAGGAGAGCTTGACAGTCTTGGCGTTGCTCTGGGGACAAGGCCTCGGAGAGTCTGACCCCTTCCACTGAGCCATCCTGCTCGAGGGTCCTCAGCAGGTCAGGAAGGGGCTCGGAGTCCTCTTCCGTCCCATTATCGGTAGCCATCAGGAGGCTGAGTTCTGAGCGTACAAAATGGGGCTTGAGTCTGTTGGCATGGAGGACCCGTAGGGGGTTCCGGGAGGTTTCCATGTCGATTAAGTAGGTGACGGGCCCCTTGCGTTCGATCACCTTGAAGGGTCCGGACCATTTGTCCTGTAGGGCACAGGGTTCGACCGGGGACATCACCCAGACCTGCTGTCCCGGCTCGAACTCGATGGAGGAGGCGTGTTGATCATACCATTTCTTCATGTCTTCCTGACTGGCTTCAAGGTTGGCTTTGGCGATCTCCCTGAATCGCCGGGTCTGGTTGCGAAGGGCCAAGAGATACTTGTATATATCAGGGGGAGTTTTCTGGGGGGGCCTCTCCCAACCTTCTTTGACTAGGCTGAGGGGACCCCGGACGGGGTGTCCGTACAGGAGTTCAAATGGGCTGAAGACTAGGGACTTTTGAGGGACCTCTCGGTAGGCGAACAGGAGGCACGGGAGTAGCACGTCCCACTGGCGACAGAGGGGTTCTTCTAGGCCCCTGATCATTCCTTTGAGAGTGCGGTTAAACCGCTCGACCAATCCATTTCCCTGCGGGTGATAGGGGGTTGTGAATTTGTAGGTGACCCCGCACTGTTGCCAGAGAGACTTCATGTATTTTGAGATGAAGTTCGTGCCCCTGTCGCTGACGACCTCCCGGGGAAAGCCCACCCAGGAAAAGATCCCCATCAGGGCTCGGCCTACCACGGGTGCCGTCACGGTTCGAAGAGGGATGGCCTCGGGATAGCGGGTGGCGTGGTCCACCAGGACCAGGATGAACCGGTGTCCTTGGGCTGTCCGGGGGTCCAGGGGCCCCACAATGTCTATTCCCACCCGTTCGAACGGGGTGGTGACGACGGGAAAGGGCTGTAAGGGTGCTTTGGTTTTTCAGCCACTTTTTCCGCTGGCCTGGCAGGTGGGGCAGGCCCTGCAGTGGTTGGTGACATCTTTTCGCATTCGGGGCCAGTAAAAGTGGGTCACCAGGCGGTCGTACGTTTTGTCTTGTCCCAGGTGTCCGGCAAGGGGTACATCGTGGGCTAAGTTCAAGAGGAAATCTCTGAAGCGAAGGGGCACCACCAGCACCCGACTGACCCCCAGTTCTGAAATCCTTTGCTCACTGTAGAGCAGGTCATTGTCCCAGTAGATCCAGTGGGCCCCCGAGGTGTCCCCTGCGCTCTGGGTAAGGGCTTGCTGCCGGAGTCCCTCGAGGGAGGGACAGGTTCTTTGTTCTTGTCGGAACTGTTCCTGGGTGGGACCCCCCTCTTGACGCCACTGGGCCAGGTCGGGGAGGTCCTGGAGCCGACCGAGTCCTTCTTCAGTTTGGGCCGGAGGACTTGCTTCTGGACGGCCCCCACGCCCTGATCGGAGGCGTCCGTCTGTACAATGAATTCCCGGCCGTAGTCGGGAGCCTGAAGCACGGGGGCAGTGCACATGGCGGCCTTCAGCTTCTCGAAGGCCGATTGGCAGTCCGGGGTCCAGTTGACTGTTTTGGGGTTCTTCTTGGATGTGAGCTCCGTGAGGGGCCCCACGATGCTGCCATAGTCCTTCACAAACCGCCGGTAGTACCCGGTGAGTCCCAGGAAGGCCCGGACCTCGGTTTGGGTCGTAGGGGGTTGCCAGGCCTGGATGGCAGCGATCTTGAGCTGGAGGGGGGCCACCAGACCGCTTCCCACTTGGTGTCCTAGGTAGGTCACGGACCCTTGGCCAACCTGACAATTGCTGGCCTTGACGGTGAGCCCGGCCTGCCGGAGGGCGTGTAGAACTTCCCGCAGGTGGCGGAGGTGGTCGGTCCAGTGGTGACTGTACACAGCGATGTCGTCCAGGTAGGCGGCGCTGAATTCTTCGAGGCCCGCCAGTACCTGGTTCACGAGTCGTTGAAATGTTGCCGGAGCGTTTTTCATGCCGAATGGCATCACCTTGAAGTGGTAGTGACCGTCCGGGGTAGAGAAGGCGGATCGCTCTTGGGCCCTGGGGGTGAGGCCGATTTGCCAGTAGCCCGCTGTTAAATCGAAGATGCTCAGGTAGCGGGCGGCCCCCATACGGTCAATTAGCTCATCTGCCCGGGGGATAGGGTGAGCGTCGGTCCTGGTAACGGCATTCAGTCCCCGGTAGTCCACACAGAACCGGAGCTCAGGGGCAACGCCCGGGGCGGCAGCCTTAGGGACCAGGACGACTGGGCTGGCCCAGGGACTGTCAGAGGGTTCGATCACTCCCAGGGCCAGCATCTTGGATACCTCGGTCTGGAAGCAGGCGCGCACCCGATCTGGTACGCGGTACGCCCTGTGTCGAATAGGGGGGCTGTCCCCGGTGTCCACATCGTGAAGGCACCAGGGGGTGACCCCGGGGGTGAGAGAGAACAAGGATGCGAATCGTGTCAGGAGAGCTTGACAGTCTTGGCGTTGCTCTGGGGACAAGGCCTCGGAGAGTCTGACCCCTTCCACTGAGCCATCCTGCTCGAGGGTCCTCAGCAGGTCAGGAAGGGGCTCGGAGTCCTCTTCCGTCCCATTATCGGTAGCCATCAGGAGGCTGAGTTCTGAGCGTACAAAATGGGGCTTGAGTCTGTTGGCATGGAGGACCCGTAGGGGGTTCCGGGAGGTTTCCATGTCGATTAAGTAGGTGACGGGCCCCTTGCGTTCGATCACCTTGAAGGGTCCGGACCATTTGTCCTGTAGGGCACAGGGTTCGACCGGGGACATCACCCAGACCTGCTGTCCCGGCTCGAACTCGATGGAGGAGGCGTGTTGATCATACCATTTCTTCATGTCTTCCTGACTGGCTTCAAGGTTGGCTTTGGCGATCTCCCTGAATCGCCGGGTCTGGTTAGGAAGGGCCAAGAGATACTTGTATATATCAGGGGGAGTTTTCTGGGGGGGCCTCTCCCAACCTTCTTTGACTAGGCTGAGGGGACCCCGGACGGGGTGTCCGTACAGGAGTTCAAATGGGCTGAAGACTAGGGACTTTTGAGGGACCTCTCGGTAGGCGAACAGGAGGCACGGGAGTAGCACGTCCCACTGGCGACAGAGGGGTTCTTCTAGGCCCCTGATCATTCCTTTGAGAGTGCGGTTAAACCACTCGACCAATCCATTTCCCTGCGGGTGATAGGGGGTTGTGAATTTGTAGGTGACCCCGCACTGTTGCCAGAGAGACTTCATGTATTTTGAGATGAAGTTCGTGCCCCTGTCGCTGACGACCTCCCGGGGAAAGCCCACCCGGGAAAAGATCCCCATCAGGGCTCGGCCTACCACGGGTGCCGTCACGGTTCGAAGAGGGATGGCCTCGGGATAGCGGGTGGCGTGGTCCACCAGGACCAGGATGAACCGGTGTCCTTGGGCTGTCCGGGGGTCCAGGGGCCCCACAATGTCTATTCCCACCCGTTCGAACGGGGTGGTGACGACGGGAAAGGGCTGTAAGGGTGCTTTGGTTTTTCAGCCACTTTTTCCGCTGGCCTGGCAGGTGGGGCAGGCCCTGCAGTGGTTGGTGACATCTTTTCGCATTCGGGGCCAGTAAAAGTGGGTCACCAGGCGGTCGTACGTTTTGTCTTGTCCCAGGTGTCCGGCAAGGGGTACATCGTGGGCTAAGTTCAAGAGGAAATCTCTGAAGCGAAGGGGCACCACCAGCACCCGACTGGCCCCCAGTTCTGAAATCCTTTGCTCACTGTAGAGCAGGTCATTGTCCCAGTAGATCCAGTGGGCCCCCGAGGTGTCCCCTGCGCTCTGGGTAAGGGCTTGCTGCCGGAGTCCCTCGAGGGAGGGACAGGTTCTTTGTTCTTGTCGGAACTGTTCCTGGGTGGGACCCCCCTCTTGACGCCACTGGGCCAGGTCGGGGAGGTCCTGGAGCCGACCGAGTCCTTCTTCGGTTTGGGCCGGAGGACTTGCTTCTGGGGTGGCCTCCTCTGGGGCAATCGCGGGAGAAGGCTCCGGCCACTCGGGTTCCTCTGGACGGGGGACGGCACGGGCGGTCAGGGACCGGGTCGTGACACCGACCCATTCGGGGAGGCCCAGCATCCCCAGGTGCTCTCTCCATTCGACTGCTGCCCAAGGAGAACTTTCGAGATCGTTCCCCAGGAGGCAATCCACAGGGGCATCATCGCGGACAGTCACTTTCAGCATCCCGGATACTCCTCCCCATTCGAAGGGGACGTAGGCCATTTGACATAGACTTTCTGAGTTGTCGGCCGACCGGACAGGGCAAAGAATGTTCGGCAAGATCTGGTCCGGGCCACCAGATGACAGCGGACTGCGGTCACACTGGCCCCGGTGTTGCGGAGGGCTTCAGCCCGGTGGCCATTAATGTTGACCCACTGGCTGTACTTCTGCATGTTGGCGGGAAGGGGGGCCCGAGGGATCAGGTCCCGTTCCCCTAAGCAAACCAGGGACATGGCGGCCGGTTCCCATTCCGGCTGGTCGGTCTCGTACTCTTCTTGGTCTTCCGGGGTTGGCTCTTCCCCCAGGGCGGCAGCAGCGACCTGGCGGGGTACAGTGTTCGGGTTCTTTGGGCAGTTGGGATCATTGGCGTAGTGGCCGGGTCGCTGGCATCGGTGGCAAGTAATGTTGGCTCGGAAGCCTGGTCGCATCGGAGGGTTTCCCCTGCTGGCCGGGGGCGGGGGGTTGCTTGCGGGAGTCACCGGGCCGGTGTCTCTACCCCGACCCTGGCCTCCTCCTCCTCCACGGGGGCGATGGGGCCCTTGGGCAGTTCTGTTCGGTTCGCTGGGCCCGTTTCGGCCAACTCGGGTGCTTTCCCATCGGTCAGCTTCGGCGGCGAGTTGCCGAGTTTACTGTCCAGGAGGTGCTGCCTGAGTTCGATGAAGCAGTTGTTAGAAAGGTGCTCCCACACAATAAGGTCAAAGAGTTGCTCGTAGGTGGTCACTTTGCTGCCCTTGATCCACCCCTCGAAGGCCCGGCTAAAGAAGTTCACGTACTCCACCCAAGTTGTACCCGGGATCCGTTTGCAGTCGCGGAACCGCTGGCGGTACATCTCGGGTGTGAGTCCGTATCGAGTGAGGAGGGCGGCTTTCATGTGGTCGTAGGATGTCATCAGATGGTCCGGGAGTTGCAGCAGGGCGTCTCGCCCTTCGTTGACAAACCTCTCCCATAACCCGGCTCCCCAGTCGCTCCGGGGAATCCGGTGGGAGGTCATGGCTACCTCGTACGCTTTGAACCATTGCTGGATATCATCGTTCTTGTAGTACTCTCTGACGACATCTTTGGGGATGTGGACCTTGGGGTCTGTAGTGGCAGGGGTGTTCGTGCGCTCGGGGGTCCCGAGCTCCTTGTTCTGCTTCCGAATCTCTAGTTCTTTGAGGTTGCGCTCATGTTCGTAGGCTAGCTTCTTCTCTTCTAGCTCTCTCTGCCTTTGTTTCTCTTCTCGCTCCTCTCGGAGCCGTAAGTGTTCCAATGTTATTTTTTGTTCCGCCAATTTGAGCTCTCCATCTAAGCGAAGTCGCGCCAGTTCTAATTCATGGAGCCTGCTTTTTTCCCGTTCTCGGACCTCCTCTGGGGAGAGACCCGATCTTCTTTCTTCCGTCGGCGTGGGGCTTGTTTCGGGTGTCTCGTGGCTTCGTGTTTGGGGTACGGTCGTACCCATGTCCGCCCAAGATTCAAGGGCTTGTTTGAAGTCCTCTTTCGTGCTCAGTCCTGTGGTTGAAATGCCTAGTTCTATGCAGAATTGTTTCAGTTCTCTGTGGTTGTATTCTTCTAGCTTTTCCATCTGGAATTTTTCCGTTGTTCCGCTCTCTTTTGTTGTCATGGTGGTTGTGTGTCGTGGGGCGAGTTACCCTCTGTACGATTATGCGTTGGTTCGGATCGCGCCGCTGGCCACCAATGTTAGACAGCGAACCGGAGGGTCGGCCGAGTACTGGGGGAGAGGCCTCCGATGAGGGCCGTCTCCTGCGATCGTACAGACAAGTCACTCCTCCCCCCAAAGATAGACACCACACCAGGATGAGATCAACACTCTTTATATAGGGTTCTTGCGGCAAGGTTATCAGCGATACAGGAGATTCTGGTCTCTGTAGGAAAAGGGGGTAGCGGGACAGTCTGGGTACCGGATCGGCACCGGGGGTGGCAAGAGGGAAGCTCACAATCCTCGAGCTTAGGAGTCTGCAAGGTCGGGCCGCGGCAGCGCCAGCCGGCTAGGATGGAGGTCTACAACGAAGGGGCCGCGGCAGCGTCAGCAGGCCAAGGCGATGGTTCCCGTTGCAGAGGGCCGCGGCAGCGCCAGCAGGCCAAGGCGATAGTTCACGTGGCAGAAGGCCGCGGCAGCGCCGGCAGGCCAAGATGATGGTTGCACGAGGTAGAGGGCCGCAACAGCGCCAGCAGGCCATGGCGGTGGTTTCACGAGGGTAGGCCGCGGCAGCGCCAGCAGGCCAAGACGAAGGGTTCACAGGGCAGGGCTGCGGCAGCGCCAGCAGTCCGTCAAGGATGAGTTCTTCTCGGTGTCTCTCGACTCCAGGATACAACTACCTTCCTGGTCTGGAGCTGCCCCAGTTATAGGTTTGGTCCCCTTTGATGTCCGCACCCTCGCGCCTGGAGGTCGGGAGGTCCGGAATGAGGGAGTCCAGACACCCAGCAGGGGGGTGGAGCCAGCGGCCAGGGAGGCCGGGGGTGATCGACACCTGGCGGAGGAGAGCCGTTGACGACTCCTTCTTCCCTTGACTTGCCAAGTGGTCTCTTTACCCCCTGTGTGGAGGTTGGTGCCTCGATGTCGGGGCCTGGCCAGGCCGAGGGTTGGGGTCGAGTCGAGGCCACGCGGCCTCGTGCTGTAGTGTCCAAAGATGGCGGCTGGGCCGGGGCCATGGTGCTGACGGGGACCAGGGCCAGCCGGTACGGGAGGGTTCAGGAGCTGGCGTCCCGTTGTGGACGGGTTGTGGGTTGCCTCGGGGGGTTGCCGGGGTGGCTCTTGCTGGGGATTCAGGGAGAGCCGGGGTCCGGGCCCCGTTGTGCGGAGGGGGGATGGCCCAGCCACGAGGCCTGTCCAACACTCGTGTAAAGTGATCTGATTCCTTCAGGTCTAGCCAGCGCTATACAAAACTCCTTGATTAAATATGTTCCCATTTAATACTCTTTCTCTCTTTGTCTACTTCTCTAGCTCCTATCCCCTCTCCCATGAATCTGTCCCCTTGCCTGCTACTCTGCCTAGCCCCCTGTCCTTTGTGCCCTTTGACTAAGCACTCCTCAACTTGTTGGGTAAAGATCCAATATTTGTACCACTGAGAGAGTCCACTGCGCCAAAGGAGCCACTCACACTTGAGGTATGGTATGGCACCCCTTGCCAAAGCACTCCCTCTCTCCTTTTTGGGGAAGGGTCCAGTATGTAGGCCCTGGAGTCTCAGAGACCCCTCTGAGAGAGTTCACTGCGTAAAGGGAGCCTCTAGCAACAGAGAGAGGGAAGTGATACCACTTCCCCTGGGATCACAGCTTACTGAACTTAGGATGTTGCTTTGACTCGTCTACCGGTTTGTGTGCCCATCACCTTTCCCCTCCTCTTCCCATGCTGTGTCTCTTACCCTCCCCTCCTCTTTCCGCCTTCATTATCTGTCTACTTCCCCTACTCCTACCCCATACCCTAAATCTCTCCCCTTGCCTGCTTTTCCCCTTACTTATTAGTGCTTATTGTTTATCTTGACCTTACAAGTAACTATGTTGCAATGCTCTATGAACTGTGAAACCTTTGTAACGATGTAACTTGTAACTATGATCTGATATTCATGAAAAGCGCTCTGATACCTCTGGGTCTAGCCAGCGCTATATAAAACCTTTGAATAAATAAATACATAATAAACTATTTCCACTCAAGCATGTAGAACTGTATGGAAAGTGTTGGATAGAGGAGGGGAATAATTTACTATTTTCACTCCAGCGAGTACAACAGTTGGGAACGTTTTGGATAGAGAAGGGGAATATTTTAGCATTCACACTCCAGCGAGTGCAACAGTTTGAAAGTTTTGAATGGCAGAGGTGAATAATTTACTATCCCCACTCAAGCAAAATATTTAAAATGAATTACTAATAATGAATTCATTAAAAAAAATTACCTCCCACCATATTGCCCTATAAAGGACACCATCAATATTGTGAAACATAACACTATTAACATAATGAATTTATAATTAATTAATTAATTAATTAATTAAAATTAAAAACAATTTAAAAACAATCAATAATTAATTAAATCACACTATTAACACTATAAAACAACTTAAAGTAAATATTATAACACAAACATTTTTAAAGATATATTAAAATTAAATTACTTCCCAGCCTACTTCCCTATCAACCCACAACCCACTCTTAACAAAATGACACAAACAGCATGAATAATTAATAAAAAAAATGTAATGACCAATTAATAAATAATTAATAATACATTATTTACCACAATTAACAACATAACATCTTAAATACTTAATTATTAAGTAATAAAAATATTAATTAATTAATTATAATTAAATTACGTCCCACCCTATTCCCCTATAAATCCACAACCTGCTCCTAAAAAAACACATTTAAGATATGTACCAATTAATATTTAATAAATAACAATCAATTAATAACTATTTAATAATAAACTATTTACCACAATAATAATATAAAATCTTAAATACTTAATTATTAAGTAATACAAAATAATAATTATTTAATTATAATTAAATTACTTACCACCCTATTCCCTATAAACCCACAACCTGCTCCTAAAAAATAACACAATTAAGATATTTACCATTCATTACTAATAATTAACAACCAATTAATAACTAATTAATAATAAATTAATGACCACAATTAACAATATTAAATATTAAATACATAGATATTAATTAATAAAAAGTACTTCCCATCCTATTCCCCTATAAACCCACAATCCGCTCCTAAACAAATAACACAATTAAGATATTTAAAAAATAGTTATTAATAATAAACAACCAAATAATAACTAATTCATAATTAATTAATTACCACAATTAACAATATAACATATGAAATACACACAGTCACAGAGAGCAGGTCCGAACATCTAAGCCTGCTTCTTCATAACCCCATCTTTCCATTTAGAGACCATGAAACTTACAAATTAAATCAATCTGGTTGACAAATGTCATGTTAAAGTCCTTGTACATATTTCTGCCCACCCTCCATAAATGAGTGAACCACTCTCAGAGTTACAGAAACCTTGCACTCTGAGCAACAGCATTTCAAGTTCAAGCTGATGTAGCGTGCAAACGAATGCTGACAAACAGCAGCAACAAGGCATCAATGCATCCAATCCCTGCTCCTAAGTTTAACCAGGAGTGGAAGGGAGGCAAACCACCCCAAAGGGCACTGAAGACAGGTGGAGGCAGCAGGGGACACGTCACCAACATGTGAGCCAAATGGCTGGTGGGCGATGCCGGGGTCAGCAAGTCAGTGAGGGACATTCAAAATGGCAGGAAGTGAAGGCACTCCATTGGGATCGAAACTAGGTGGCCCGTGAGCAAGTAAAAAGGACGTTGATTGGATGACATTGTGAAATTAGCGACCACTGCCCCAGAAGGGCAAGGAGTGAAGCAATGCTGTGTACGATGGGTGGTCACCCATTCCATGGCCGGCAATAGTGACTAAAGGGCGACCCCGCTGCCCGAGCAAGCATGATGTGGGCGGCCGGCACAGAGAGAAGCAAACCAGGCTATGGCACGTGAGGAAACGGAGCTGCTCTTGCTGGCCGCAGGCGGGACATCTCTGCAACTAAATTCAAGTAAGTCTGCGCGTGGCCCTGAAGTCACGGGCATAAATTAAAATCAGAAATAAAGTTCAAAATGTGCTTTGGCTTGCCTTGCCTGGCTTTCTTCAAATTCCTCGCACACATTACGACTCCCGTCACACCTGCTACCCCCCAGCCACACACAGACTTCACTTCAGACTAACACACACACACACACACCGGCACATTGCACAGAAAGGCAAAGGTCATTGCTGTCAATGTTTCAGACTGCTATGTGTGACATTTTCATAATGTCTGGGTAATTATGAGTGACATTTCAATGACTATGAGTGACACTGTCTAGTATGCCAAATCTAGCAATGGAGGTCAAGTAAACATATCAATATAAGAAATGACACCCATTTGAGCAACGAAAAACTCTCAGAAGATCTTGAAACTTCTGTAAACCACCAGAAATTAAAAGGCAATAACAATTGACAAATAGTCTGTCCAGGCGGTGTCACATGAAGACCTGACCAAGCAGGCTGAGAGGCCCCACTGAAGATCTCAGCTGCTGATTATAATGAATGTATGCAGTCACTGTGCTACAGGGTTAGTCAGGCTGTAATAATAGTTCGAACTTTTAGTACTAATAAATATTAAACATGAATTCATGGACTGCACTCACTGGGTCAGCTGCGTGGAGGGCTGGGACAGTGTGTCCTGAAAGCAGCGAGCTACAGGCAGTAGGGCAGAGCAGTGACGCTGCAATTAAATAAAATATACTATTGGTTCGAAAGTTGGACGTCACCTGACCTGAATTAAACTAAAAGCAGGATTTGAATTACTGGTACGTATATTTGAATCAAATGAGACACTATTAATTACATTTAATGATCATTGAGATTTGGATTATGTTCAGAGCACATCCCAGGGGGATGGGGCTCTTTCTCATCTTGGAAGGTGTTACACATTTACTCCCGACAAGGTCAGTAGTAAGTCATCTCCCAAAGTCGTAATTGGAATACAAGAATCCGAAAACAGTCGACTGTTGGGGTGTAGAAGAGAGCGTTCCTCTTGGCCTAAAGTTGCTCTCTGTGGTGAAAACTAAAGAAGTTGGGAAGTGCAGTTCCATTCATGCCAGACACACGCTGATTGGTCACTGTGTGTTCTCTGGCTTTGAAGCAGTGGGACAGGATGCACCAGAGCACGATGTGCTGACATACATAAAAATAAGTGACACCGGCGTCTCGTGCGCAGCGCTGCGCGGTGGGGGCTGACTTACTTATGTTGAGTGACCTGCTGCTGCCCAGCCACGATGTGCAGCACAGACTGCCACTACCGCCCTGCTGTCTTCATCCAGGCAGAGCTGCTGCTGTCCACTCGACGAGTCTGATACTCCTCGTCTCGACCGCTTCCCCCCCTCCCCCCGGCCGTGCTCGTCCTCCTGGTGGGCTGGCCAGCCCAGAGCTGACTTTCACCGGCTCAGCTGCCTGCCAGGAGGTCAACTGCTGCTGCAGCCTGGTTTGCGGGGCACAGTCGGCCGGGCCGCCCGCAATCGATTCATGCGGCCGGGCCCCCTGCGGCCGCGGCGGGTGGCCTGCCATCATGGCATGAGAGAGGCTGTGAGCAGCAGCACTCTCAAATTCCCCCGCCGCTTTCCTAACTTCCTGTTCCAGGCCGGACATGACGGCACTCTACTGCCGCACATCCGAATTTAATCCCGGCCCCCTGGTGCAACGGTCGATAATTGGCTGCACTATCGGACTGGCAGGCAGTCCGGCCCCCTGCTGTGTCATGAGCCGTGCTGGCGCCGCAGCCGCACCATAATTTACGCATTCTGTTTCCAGGGCAACAGGCAGCTCCTGGCAGACAGAGTCACAGTGCAGTTGATACATTTGTAGCGCTCTCAGAGCTGAGAGCTGCAGCAGTCTATTTAACTGTTTAGGGACACTACGGAAGCAGGCGCACCTCTCTCGTAGAAGCAGCGAGAGCCACGGGCACAGTGACAGGCGCCGCTCGTGGCTCGCCTGGCAGCAGGTGGCAAAATGCGTGACATTGCATTTCAGTGCGGTGATGCGGATCACCTCACTGAAATGCGTGAGCGTCACACCTGTTGCGTGACGCTTGGCAGGACTGTAATTATTCAGCGTGGGCAAAAGATAATGTCCACAGCTGAATTCAGAAAAAAATGCACAATAGATAGAGCTTGGCCGAGACAGGCACGTTTCAATATCCTTATGAATGGTTACACACCGATTTTGGATTAATGTATTGCCTGCATAGGTAGAACACACTCTAGGCACACTTAAAAAGTCCTAGTAATGCAGAGCACTTGAGGCACCATGTTCATTGCATAAATATCCTAAGTATCTCTGAAAGCCTTTCCTTTTGCGCTCTTTGTTGTTGCGCCTTGATGTGTCGCTGAACACGTGACAAACTAGAAGGAAATGTCAAATGTGTTGTGTGAGTACTGCACTGAAGGGTGCCTTGCATACCGAGCGTGGAGTGAGAGCTCAAGTCGAAGCCCTTACCGAACCGCCGTAGGTCTCTGCAGGTGAACGCTGCCTTGAATTGCTGCAGTGCATTTGAATTGAACCTTTGTGCGTTTGACATGAGCACAAGTTACATTACACAAGGTCAAATGAACTTTTTCAAATGAAGCATTTTACCCGCTTTTCGGTCTCTGTTTCCCGAAGTTCCGTTTCTGTCTTTCTGCTCTGTGTTTATAATTATAAGTGCCAATTCACCCATACCTTTATGCCCCATTTCGGTGTCTCTACATTTTAGTGTGGGTTCCCTGTGCCTTTCTACCGTTTTCTGCATTGAGTTGTAATAGAGATTCTCATTGCACAAATGGTTGTAATTTGTGATATTTTTATGTTTCCTTGTCTTCATTGCCTCATTTTGCTCTCTAGAAAGTGCCACTCATACTCATTGAAATGTCACTCACAATGACACAGAAAATATTAAAATGTCACACATGGCAATCTGAAACCTTGGCAGCTATGGACACTGCTTCCCACAGTGCGGGTTAAAGCAGCCTTGGATTAACTGCGCATGCGCAGAGGACAGACACGGCATTTGAGGAAGGCCGTGAATTAACAACTGCGCATGCGCCGAGGACAGACTGCGTGCAGCGGAACCCTGGTTAAAGACGGCCGATGGATGAACAACTGCGCATGCGCCGAGGACAGACACCATTAAGACAATCGGACTCCAGAAGTCGGTGCAAGAAAGATTCACAGCCCAGGCCCCGACAGCACGGAGCACAGGTAGGACGGGGTCCGAGCAGGGACAGAAAGAAGCACAAGAATGACGGTGTCCGCGCGGGGGCACAATGAATGAGACCTCAACTGCGTGCGCCGCAGCACGCGCGGGGGGGGGTGTCTCTCCTCTGCGCGGGCGCAGTGAGGCTGCGCGTCCTCTGTCCAGGGCACTTCACACTCTGCTCTGTGCAAAGTCCCAACTTTGTGATTGCTCTGCCGTAGGAAGTAGTGTTTTGGCTCCGCACATGCGCTGCTTTGCCGTGAGACGCCATGTTTTGTGCGCGATGGCGGCGTGAGTGCGCGCATCGTCACTGGGGGGGGGGGGGGGTGAATAACGCACCGGGCCTCACTCTTCACAGAGCCGGACTCAGGCGGCCGGGCACCCGGTGTGCCCCCCCTTCCAGGCCCTGCAGCCCCCACTGACCGATGCTCAAGCAGAGGTGAGGTGTCCTCAAAGCGCCCAACCATGTGTGTGTGGTTTTTTAAAATAATATTTTTATTGGATTTTATGTTTTTTTTAATATATTTTTTTTATTGTTATTTATGAACAACAAAAGAGAGACAATGACTTCGCCATAGTCAAACAATTCCATATAATCCCATTCCCCGTGTGTGTTAGTGGGATCCGAGGTGATGGCTGGTGTCTGATTCCTGGTGTTTGTGTTGGCCTCGCGCACTCCGGCCGTTCTGCCACATCCAGCCCGTGAGTGCCACAAAACAAGGATCGGCTGCACGGCGCGTGAGCCTGGCTGCAGCAGGCCCCGCTTCTAAGCTCCATTGGCGTGATATTTACCTTCTGCTATGTATGCAGTGAGCTTTACAAATGATTGATTGATTAGGTGAATGTATTGTAATGAAGAAACACTTCAGAAGTAGTTTAGATGAGGTTTATTAACCCAACAGGGAGGCAAGTCATCCACATCCAAGACCTAGTGAACAACTGACTGACCAAGTAACATTCTATAGTGACATGGATGCATTCTCAAGAAGGAATGCATATACTTAAAGTCATAGTTACAACACATCTCCCTTATTATAATTAAAATGATAAAAATAAGGAAAAATTGATCTTGAATTATAAACAAGTTTGAAGTAATATAGAACTATCCAAAAGGAAATTATTTACAATAATAATCTTGAAGATACACAGGAGATCTCTTATTTCTAGTGTTTGTTTCACGAGGTAAAACTGGCATATCGTGAGATGGTAAAGATGTACATTTTCTTGAAACATGTTTCCCCATACATTTTCCTGATATATGTTTCTCTATCCATTTATCAGCATCTGGAACCTCTGGAGCAGGTTCTACAATGTCATTATCTCCTTCCTTACATTTTGACAAACGTGACATGCTCCAAACATCTCCCCCAGTTAGCATAACTACATTCTTCATAACTTTGACTATACGTCTTGGTCCAAAGAATTTGGATTTGCCTTTGGAAGACCACATACCTTTCTTGATAAAAACAAAATCCCCAACTTTCCAAAGAGGATCTTTCGCTCCTTTCAAAGCTTCAAACCTGTGTTTGTATTTACTTTGGTAATTCTTCAATCTGGAATCATTGAGAATTGTGCCTCTATCTTTTACAGATAACCATAAAGGATTGAGTTTGGAACCTGCAATTCTACCTCTAAGTTTCTCAAAAGGTGAAATACCAGTAACGCTATTGGGGGTGTTCCTGTGTGCCCACAGTTTTTCTCTGAGAATGGGTTTTAAGGGAAGACTTCTTTCGCAAGCAGTCTGAGCACATGCTCTAATCAATCTATTCATGCTCTCCACTAATCCATTCGCCTGTGGAGAATAAAGAGCAGTCTTATGATGTGTGATAGATAGATCTTTGAGAAAATCAGACATTTCTAGGGAGGTGAATTGAACACCATTATCAGAAATTAAGGTGTCAGGAATCCCTTCACAGGTGAAAGCATCTCTTAAAAATTCAATCACATTCTTACTTGACACAGTTCCCATACAAGAAGCAGACAACCACTTTGAAGTGTAATCTACTAGAACAACAACAAACCTCTCTGAAAGACTAAGATTCTCGAAAGGTCCAATAATATCAATCGCAACTTTAGACCAAGGACGTACGGGTATGGTAACAGGGGAAAGGGGTGCAGTGTTCAACTTCCTTGATTTGTCATTACCTGCGCATAAGTGGCAATCTTTAACAACAGTCTCAACTTCTCGGTCCAGCTCAGGCCACCAATAGGATTCTCTGACTCTAGCTTTTGTGAGGCTGCGACCTAAATGTCCTTCATGAGCTAGGTTAATTATCTTTTCTCTCATCCCGAGAGGGGGAATCAGTCTGCTGCCTCTAAACAACTCACCCTGAACTATGTTCAGTTCATCTCTTATATTCCAATACCCTTTAGCAGCATCTGGAACTTCTTTCAGGACAGGCCACCCATAGACTGTTGCCTCTAATATAAAATTCCTGGCTGGGTCATCAGAAAAACATTCTTTCCATTCTGTCTCATTCAAAGCAGATTCTCTTACCCATGAAACAGTGGCAAAATCTGGGTCATGCGTGACTAACTTGTCAACAGGCAATCTTGAAAGAAAATCAGCGGGAACATTCTTCGGACCCGGTAAGTACTCAACACAAAAATTGTACTCCATGAGTCCTTCGACCCATCTCTTAATTCTGGGAGTTGTACATTCAACATTCCTACAAGAGAATAGTTGTACTAAGGGTTTATGGTCAGATCTTACTACAAATGGTAAACCCCATAAATAAAACCTGAAATGTTTGATCCCCCAAAAACAAGCTAAAGCCTCACGCTCGATGACTGAATAACGTTCCTCTGCACCCTTCAAAGAACGGGACGCAAAACCAATTACTTTTTCTGAACCATCTACACTTTGTGCCAGAACAGCCCCTAAACCACGCAAACTTGCATCAGTAGACAAAAAGGTCTTTTTGTGAACATCAAAATGCCCCAAGGTTGGCATCTTTGCAATTCCAGACTTGACTGCGTTAAAAGCATCAGAACACTCCTTGTCCCAATTAAAAATTGTTCCCTTCTTTAGGAGGAGTCTTATAGGTTGCATGACACTGGCAAAATTTGGAATAAACTTAGAATAATATTCCGACAACCCATTAAATGACTTTACATGATCTTTGTTAGAAGGGGTTTGCGCTTGAAGAATGGCTTCTGCAAGGTCAATCTTGGGACTGATGCCCTCTCCGGATATATTGTGCCCTAAATATGATACAGATCTGACCCTGAACTTGCATTTCTCTTGTTTAAGGGTTAATCCTGTTTCTTTGAGCCTAGACAAAACAGCAAATAAGGTAATATCATGTTTGCTAATGTCAACACCGTGGACCAAAATATCATCTTGGAAGAACAGTACACAATCAATACCTGAGAGGACGTTTTTCATAATTCTCTGAAAACAGGCAGCTGCGCTGGCTAAGCCGAAAGGCATCCTGATGAATCTGTATGCCCCAATAGGGGTGACAAAAGAAGTCAAATGTCTTGACTCTTCATGCAAAAGGACCTGGTGGTAAGCTGCTGACAAATCCATAACGCTAAACAAAGTAGCGCCACCCAATTTGGTAAGAATCTCATTGATATTGGGCAGTGGCTGCCTGTCAACCCAAATTGAACTGTTCAAACTCCTGAGGTCCACACACATCCTAATTTTGGTGCCCTTGTCTTTTGGTGCCAAAACAATTGGTGCAAGCCATTCTGAGGATTCTATTTCCTCAATAACGCCAAGTTTCAACAGTCTGTCAATCTCGATTTGTAGAGGCTTCATCATGAGATTGGGCACTTTCCGAACTTTATGTACTACAGGGTTGGCATTGCCTTTCAAAATTATTTTGTGTTTAAACCCTTTAAGTAAACCAAGATTCTCAGTAAACACTTCAGGAAATTTATCAATAATGTCTGTAAAATCTCCCATATTAGAAACTAACATAACTTGTTCGGTTGCATTGGGATTAAGAGTAATCCCAAGATTTCTTTGATGACGCCATCCTAGGAGATTATCACCTCTTTTTGCGATATAAACTTTACCCACTGTTTCTCTGCCTTTAAATGCAATGGTTTGGATGGAATAACCTAAAATTTCAATACGTTGTTTGGCATACCCTACCGGATTGATATCAGGATTCATTAGTTTAATCTTGTCTCCATCGAAATTTGCAAACCAAAATTTATCACTAATAAGGGTAAACAGAGAACCTGAATCAGCAAGTACAGGAACAATCTTGTTAGCAATCTGAATATCACAAGAGGGCATACGTATTTCATCATCATCAACTTGACTCACACCATTAACTGTATCATCTGTAATGTAGTGAATGGATTCTTGAGAATAGACTTCATCATCATCTATGCAGTTAACTTTGTTATTCTTGCACATCCTAGCATAATGACCCTTCTTCCCACAATTTCTGCAAACAGTGCTTCTTGCAAAACAATTTGGATAATTAGGTCCATGCTTTTCACTACCACATCTGGGACATCTAAATTTGTTTTCTCTATTAAAGTTATTGGCATTATAATTTTGTTTAGGCTTTTCTGATTTGAATGTGGTTTTTTCTTGTTTTGGTGAAATTTTACCAACAACAGCAACACTACATTCTGGTTGAGGAATTTGACGAAATTCGTGGTTGACACTGGAAACAGGATCATTCTGGGAAGGGCCTTTCCTAATCTCCTTGACCCATGTAGAAGTATGTTCAACGCTTTCAACAATAAGTATGGCCTCTTTCAAATTGGGATTCTTTGATAACAATTTCTCTTGTATTTTGAGATCGTTTGTGCAACGGACGAGTTGGTCACGAATGAGGGAATCAGTTAAGAGTTCGAATTCACAAGTTTGTGCAAGGGATTTGAGCGCTGCTACATAGTTTCCAACTCTCTCACTTTTAGCCTGAACACGCATAAAAAATTTGTGTCTCTCCATGACAATATTAATGCGTGCACCAAAATGATTTTTAAGGAGGAGTACGCTCATCTCATATACATCTGAAGGTTCGCCTGCTCCCCTGCCAATGGGTATCGGGTCTAGACTATCATAAATATTTCTCCCTTCTATACCAAGATTGTTTAGTAGAACAGCCTGCTTCCTAACAGCAGAAAATTTCTCTCCACCAATTGCAAGTAAATACGAGTCAAAAATGGGCTTCCATTTTTTCCATGGCAATATGGGTTCGCCTTGTTCGCTTAAAAATTGAGGAGGTTGATTCATTCCGCTAGCAGTAGATGACATGCTGAAAGGAAACAACTAAACAAACTAAAACAATAAGTTAACCAAATAAGCTAACACAACAATCTAAAATAACAATTTAAAATAAATAGTTAAAATAATAACCATGAGGTTCACAGCCTCTTTTCTGGTGTCACTGCAGTTTCTCTGTGGTGTGTATTGCTTTGCTTCAGCTAAATATGTCTTATAATTCCAATACAGTATTCTACACTGTGTTCTGCGTGTTGTTGTTACTTCAGGAATCGCACGGAAATACCATCGGTTTCCTGATGCTTCCAAACTGGTAACTATCAATCAAAGGTCACTTTGCTTCAATCAAAAAATTTTTTTTTTTTTTTTAATATATATATGACTTGCCTCAAATTATAAGTCGATATTGTGATATCCGTCAACTTGGATCACTAAGGTATGTGAAATCCGGTTCACAATGTACAAATCCAATGCGGCTTCGTATCTTCCTGAAAGACGGGATCGCTAACACGCTGTTGCTAAGTGACCGATTCGAGCGTCGCACGTTTGCCAGGACGCTTTGCAGATCACCAGGGCAACACGTAGCGCGTGGCGTGTGTCCGAGTTATGATGATGTACGTCGTTTGTGGAAGACGTCACAACAAACGGCAGGCTCGCCCCACAGAACCTGGGCACCTCGCGCTCAGGATTCAAAAAACGCCGAGTGACAAAGGTGGGGATATTTTAAAAAATTAAACAATTTTCGGCCAAACAAAATTATAGTAGTACTTGCCGCTGTGTGCCGCTTGTGAAGTTCATCATGTTGAAGTCGCGATTGAGATATAATATCAACGAGGGTTTTTCCGTTTTTCCTTTCTTTTTTGAAAAAGTCTTATTCAGCATAAAATTCTCGTCGCGTTGGGTTCATAGTCGCCTGCTGGGTCCATCGTCGCCAGTATTGTAATGAAGAAACACTTCAGAAGTAGTTTAGATGAGGTTTATTAACCCAACAGGGAGGCAAGTCATCCACATCCAAGACCTAGTGAACAACTGACTGACCAAGTAACATTCTATAGTGACATGGATGCATTCTCAAGAAGGAATGCATATACTTAAAGTCATAGTTACAACAGAATGATTAGGTGGGTCAGGAGAAGTAAAGAGAGATCAACAATGTGTATTGTCACTAAGAGGCATGGCAGTCCTAAAATAATCGGCAGGAGGGGAATTCCTCCTTTCAGAACTAGGGCCCTCACACACCCAGCCAGCTAGGTGCCAAGCTCCATCATTTGGGCCTGTTCCTCGTTGGGTTGGCGCTGCAAGACCTGACAGGCACCCAAAGAGGGCCTCTAAGGTGGTGATCTTTTGTTCTATGCCGTTTGGTGCAGTGGAGGTAAGGGACCCATAAAGTGTAGATGAGATGTAATGGAAAGGGATTAAAACAGATTGGGTAGTCCAAAGAATGACTTTTATTCAGGTTGGCTCCCCACCTAGTTAAAAGGAAGAGTGGCGACTATCTGAAGTAATGGTTCGGGATAACTGCGCTCTACTCTTAAGGGGTCTACAGGTTTGATGCCTCATAGTCTGGAGGATCAGTGGCGATTCATCAGGACCTAGTGAAAAACTATCAGTACGAATATTACATGCATATTGTGCTGTGTGTTATGTAGTTGGCTCCTAATATGCAATACATTATTTCACTCTTTTCGTTGAGTTCATTGTCTGTTTTGCCCAGACGTACGATAGTTTTTGCTTTGAAGCACAATAGTAATCAGTGCAACTTCCTTTTTCGTGTTTTAGGACTGTCCATTTCATGTCTTGTGCCCCATGTCTTTTTTTCTTCGTAATGTTGTACCATGGGTGCATTCTGGACTTTGCATTTAATTCTTGATCTGTGTTGAGTGATCCTCTTTTTTACTGCCTGAGTTGTTTTACCTACATATGCAAGCAGGCATGGGCATATTACATAATATATTACGTTGGTACTATTGTAATTTGTGAATTCTTCATGTATGATACTTTTGTCTCTATTCAAATTGATCTCCTTCGATTGTACTCGAGCATGAGATGCAATTTCCATATTGATGGTGTCCTTTAATGTGAGGTAGTGCTAGCATGGTCTGTATGGAAACCTTTGGTCTTGTCACCTATGTATTGGCATGTACCAGTTCGATGTTTTAGCCAGCTGTCAGGGTCCTCTGTTGGTTGCTGTCTTAATTCACAGAGTTTACCTTGGGTTGGGAACAAAAGTCTGATCCGAGGGATGTAATGAGCCAGATCACTTTTGTTTGCCATGGTGGTACTGTCTGCCACCTGGGATGTATATGTGAACAAGTTACGGTTAGCTGCTGCACAGATGAGAAGAGTTCCCCGTGGGTCATTTCAGTGTCTCAGGAGAGTGTAGATAGAGATATCCAACTGAGTTCAAAGGGGCATAGAACCGATGATTGCCTCTGAAGTAGAGGGCCACTGTCCATGTTCTTTCACCTAAGCATGTAATCAGATGTAGTATTGATATATAGGCAATCAACGTAGCATCAGTTTGGTACATTCATGATGGATTTAATGCCTTCGATCCATATTGAAATAGTCTTATTGAAGAACACCAAGTCGCTTATTCTTATTAAGAGATGCAATATCAATAAGCTGGTAATCACCATCGCATCCAGTCAGATAAAATCTTGAAAGGATTATTGCTTTTGATAATTACTAGCGTGTAGTCTCGTCAGGTATGCCAGGTGATTGCCTATATATCTATCCTACATCTGATTACGGAAATAGCACCTTGGTGAGCTTCCCTGCACCTGCTTCACTAATGATTGCTGCTCCTGTGTGGGCATAGAGTAGGCTTCAGTGAGCTCTTACCCCTTCTTCAGCCCTGGTGCCACTGTGCCTGCTGCACTAACAATAGATGTGCCCATGTGCTGTGTAGTGTTCAACCTACAAGGATACAGAACACTAAAAAGGCCTTTGCTGCAACTGTCCAGCTGACCAGTGGCATGGACTGGTCCCGGCTGTTGGTCCTTGACTGAGCCCATATGAGGCTCTATGTGCTTCCCCTGAGGTCCTGGGAGGCTATAGAAGTGCACTCCTATTATGGAAGAAGACTTAAAGGACTAAAGTCAAAAGGTAAAATCTTTGACCAGCACGAACCTGGTTGGTGTATCCGACCTAACTTCCATCGTGGTCACCATCAATTTATGCCTAGGTCTTCCGCAACAATGGAGTATCATTGGCACCTTGTGATTCTTGGCACTATCGCTACTTGAAGCATTACATTTCATATCTCAGATTCCGCTTATTGGGTTTTGTCATTTTAGTGTTATTTTGTTCATTACATTTTACATTATTTTTCTATTTCGTTTTTTTATATTTATTGTTTTGCATTTTGACTTTTACTGTTTTGGTTTCTGCATACATATTTTACATATTGTCCTATGTTAAGCCTGCCTGTTCCGTGCCTTGGTACCAGGGGGTTGACTCCAGGTTACTTTTAATGGCGTTGAGAATTCACTCTGACAGGGGTTGTGATTTTTCCTCTTTCACCACAAATAATAATTCAATTTCTTGCAGAAACTAGCAGAGTTTTTAGAAATGATCTGTAAATAGGCAGTTGATAACCTAGCAGGGTTGAAGCACTTGGAATATGGGACGAGTATCGTGCGAGAACAGAACCTCTACAAAATTCAGTTTAGGGATAAACCAAGCTTCACGCTTGAAGGTCACAACTTTTTAAAACAAATATATTGCAGCTCTTTGCATTTTGACAGCCCCAAGCAAATTTGAGAACAGAGTGGATATATGTAGCAGAGACGAGTTTGTGTTTAACTGTTTATCTAAGAATTTGCAGGAGAGATTACTGAGCTGCAGGAACCCAACTCTCCCCGAGAGGTGAACATTCCTAAAAGCATAGAGCGCTACATGCTTCCATCTAGAACACTGACCTCTGAGGAGGGCGCATCACCAGTGAGTCTCATTCTTGAGACTGCTCTGGGTTGTTCTGTGAACTCCAGAGACTGAACAAAAAGGAATTGGGCTGAGAAAGCTTATCATGGCAGTTGTTACAGGTGTGGGTTTAAGGCACACTTGGGAAGTAATGGGAAATGCCCGGATCAAGGACAGTGTTGCAGTGTTGGGGCATTTTCAAGCAGTATGAGTGTATGCACTACTGTAAAAGTCTGCACAATTGATGTTAATGAGGAAGAATGTCCCCAGAGGGAATAACTTAGTTTTAGCAATTGATTCCATAGTTCGTTCCACCTTCATGCGACAGGTAATGTGTCCCTTGTGTATCATTCATGCTGGTGCGGTGCTGTTAAATGGAATGGCGGATTCAGGACTACCCATCAAGATTTGGTGTGATGTAGCCTTTGATAAAACTAGAGCTGTGAGAAATAGCTGGCCAGCTCCAGTATAAATCCCCACATCTTAGGTGAGCAGGATATCGATATATACTGGATTACTTTGTTAGTCTGCTGGAATGATTGGGTAAAAAGATTCACTCAAAAATGTATATCTATCAATGGAAGGTAAGGGATGGGATGGCAGAATCAGACTAAGTTGGTTTCGCTATGAGGCCGGTTCCTGATAATCCAGCGGTGTTGAGTGACATGCCTGTATCGAATGTAGATTTTGATGCCAATGACATTAAGAATACTTTACTACATTCTCCTGATGTTTCCCGAGTGGGTGCAGTGAATGGGTTGAGCATTGTATCAAACTTAAAGCTCAGGCAGTACCTCTCATTCATAGAGTGCGCTATGTTTAGGTCTCGCTAGACGTAAGCAAAAGCGAAGCTTTTGCTGTCTATGCAAGACAACTATAGTAGTTACTTTTCGGGGAATGAGGACAGCAAAGTGCCACGCGCATTTGCAGGCCGAGATTCGACCTCGTGAGCGCGCACGTCGTCACTCACGCATGCGCACAAAGAAAGCCATACACACACTGCATATACACACACGCACCCCCCCTTAAACATACACACGTGCACACAGACAGACAGAAGCACGCACAAACACACTCAAACAGAGACACACACACACGTACACCCCACCCCCACTCACCCCTCCTCTCACTCAACACACTCACCTGTTCTGGCGGTGCTCGGCAGCGGATCTGCATCTCGGGCGGCGGTAGCGCTTTGCGGGTGTCTCTCACCACATGAGAGCCCCGCCTTCCCCATGCGCCCGCCCGCTCTTCACCCGGTCCCCCATCTCGGGACCGGGACTCAATGCGGAGCCTTCGTGGCTCCTCGGGCAGCTCTCTCTCCCTCTCGCCGCAATGGGGCGGGACTTCCGGTGGGGGCCGCGCTGTGATTGGCCGGCTTCCCAACCGCTTCCGGGTCGTCGCAGGCAGCGCGGCGGCCCGGCGGGGATTTGTTTTATCTGCCTTCTGCTTTTTTTTTTTTATATGTGTGTAAGGTTTTATATATATATTTTTTTGTGTTTTTAATTTTACTTTTTTACCTGTTTCTGTTAAATCGATTTCGATTTCTGAAACGATTTTCACTTTACATACCTGCTCGCATAGCATTTCTCTTTTGACCGTTTGCTTTCACTTCAATGAATTTCCCTTTGCCAGATTTCTCATTTGCCTACATGTTAGTGTAGCATTCATTTTCTCCTTGCCGATCTGCTAGCACTTCATTGATTTCCTCTCTGCCTGTGATGTTGCATTTTGCCAGCTCTGCCTTGATTTCCTCTTTAACCATTTGCTAGCACTGTATTGTTTTATTTTTTGCCATTTATTTTATCTTTACCCGTTTACAAGCACATCAAAAATTTATTTTGTTACTGCAGGAATTTCTCCTTTACCTCAGTGATGGCACTGCAGGGGTCTCCACCTGTTGATGATGAGCTGGCACTGCACTGAGTAGGCTAACTAGAAGTCATACATACCCACATATCATATTTTAGGATCTCAGTGTCTTATATTTACTAGACTTATGAAAAGTTGAGGCTTTGGATTGTTGCTCGTAATGCAGACATTCCAAGACAGATGATATCGTCAGAAAGAATGTATCCCTAGGCAGGTGCCAGATACATTGATCGTTCTGTAGCACTCAAACATTTCATGTGATCAGAACATCCACACATTCAAGAAGCCTTCTGTGAAGAGGTTGACCTAGGATGTAAGTACATCCACACACTGACGTCGCCTCCCTTCAGGATTTTGTCAGGATGTAAGTGCATCCACACACTGAAAAGGCCTCCCCTCAAGAGGTTTTCTTAGAATGTAAGAAGAGCTCAGTATTTAGGTTGTTTATAGACCGATTATCTCTGGTCTCATATTGGATAACCGAAGAGTCTCCTGCTGCAGTTATCTGACCACAACGTGGAAATACATCAAGTATCTAGTAACTGGGCTAACCAGCATTTGCAATGCAATAGGTCTAGCATTGGCGAGAAGCTATTGGCATTGTAAATGGCAATGCCTTTTATCTGTTTTCCAAACCGGCAAGCTGTGCGTAAACACACACTTTGTACTAGTAGTCGTTGCTTATGAGAAGCAAGGCTGGCAGTCACTGCACTCTTTTACTGCCAGCCATGCTTCTTGTAAGCAAGGACTATAAGTACAAAGTGCGTGTTTATGCACCGCTAGCAACTTTTCAAAACACAAATAAAAGTCATTGCCGTTTACAATGCCAATAGCTCAAACTCACACAAATGCGAGACCTATTGCATTGCAAATGCTTGTTTTCTGAGGTTACGGAGTAAGCTTACTGAACTCTTACATGATTTATGATACCAATTCCTCTGAATGGTTTCATCAGTTTTTATTGTCCAGAAGAGGTCTGGGGGCATGCATCTTTTAAAGTTCACCGACCAGAGCCCTTTGGTTTGAACCCTTAATGGTGTCAGTAAGGCCCCTGTAAGGTTGCTAAGGCTGTTTTTAAAATTACAACTTTGGCATCAAATTAGTACACAGAGACAGACACTACAGGGCTGGCTGCTTATCTAGAAAGCCACTTTTGGGTAGTTTGGTCACGAGGATTTGGATGTTCATGAATGTTTGTGGCAGCGGTGTTAGACGCTGTCCATGATGCTGCTTGTGCTGACCCAGGAGTGGTGCCAGTTCACAAGGACTTCACAGATGGTCTCCCCTGGGACTGGTGCTGAGGTGTTTGGGTGTGCTCAAGTGGTGGCAGAGCTAACTGTGGCTCTGTATATGTTGTGAGACCCGATTCTTTTGTTCTACTTGGGAAGCTGAGACCATGCTTGTTGAATATTCACCCAATGTGAGTGGTGAGGTCCGCATTGCAGGTCTGCCTGAAGTTATGATGCTGCCGACAGTAGCGTGTCTGCTAAAAGCGATGGCGTGACTGGTGGAACTATAAAGCCAAATAAAAGAAAGTTATCTTCCGACACCGCAGTCTTCGTGACTGAGACCAGTAATACTGAAGACTTTGAGACTCACAGCAGTAATTTCTCCTTTCAGAGCGTTATTGCTGCAGATGGAGTGGAGCCCAGAAGAAAGCACATTACTAAGGTACCAACAAAGTTTAATATTTTTCAATTGTATTAACTGTTTCTCTTTTGCAGCATGTGGAAATGCATTTTCTAGTTTTGTGGCTTTTTGTTTCGTTTTTTCTTGTAGGCTGTTACCTTTTGTTTAAAGGGAATGATGTTGTAGTGTGTGACCTTAATGCTGCATTTCATTACCATCATTTGCTTACCCTGGAGAATCTCCAGGGTGCAGTAGGTTTGCTGTTCCAGAGTTCTTTCTTCAGCTTCTGGGCAGTTGTCACTCTGTGGCGGTCTGTGGTCCTGTTTCTCTGCTCTTCTTGTAGTAGCTCCTATCAGACTATGGACTGTTCCCATGAGGCACAGGTTCAGACTGATTTGCATATGGCCATGTCTGAACTGGGGTGGCAGAGTGGGCTAAAGAACGGTGATGGATTAAACCCAGATCTGTTGACTGGGAGTGAGTGTTTGATTGGTTCAGATGCTCCATCCATCACCATCCCCTTTTGTACCGCAAGGTTAAAATCAGCCACTGGCTTTCATCAGTAGAAGGCCTATCCCCAGGGATCAGCGTTGAAGTGCCATTTAGATGGGTGCCTTTGCTGTGGTTTGGTCCCTTGAGAAGTTTAATTCAAACCTGTATGGCTCTCACTTCCAAATTCAAACCTTCCACAGGCCTCTCCGATGGTTAATACAAATGAAAGGTGAAAATCCCAAATGGCTAAAGTAGTCCTTGAGTGGTCCCTGAGAGGACTGTCTTAGACGACATTTATTGAGTCTTTAAGGTTAATTTACTTGCTATCTCCTGCTCAGACTGACCTGCACGTCTATATGATAAAATTGGTTTGTATACTATATATGTTGAATTTATGTTGTATATAAGGGAGACAGACATTCATTTATTTTTAAGTGGAATAATGCATACTACAAACTTTAAGTGAATTATTGCATGAAATGTCGGAGCCGATAACAGTGAGTTACAGTCAAAATGAAATAGATGCTATCTTACTAAAGACCCCATCATTATTTAGTGGGGATCAGCCTGTGACATCAGTCACCGGGTTGGATAAAATTGAAAAACTAAAGCAGTTAAAAAAGAAAAATATAAGAACACAGCTACATGCGAAAGTACTATCTGAACACCTGACGAGTAAAACAATCCCTGTAGGACTACAGGTAAAAAACGTTCCTGTTATTTTTATTGGGGACAAAACATATTTGAACAGGTTTGGGGGAGTAGGCACTAAATGTTCCATTGATTGGATGGTACTATCAGTGGAAACAGCTCTGAGATTAAATGAAGAAGAGTTGAAGGAAATTGAAAATTTAGAGAACGAGATAATAGGAGATACTACTATTAAAGACTCCAAACAGTTGTTGGAAGCTGTAGAGAAAACTATTGTTGAATTTACAACATATAACACAAATTTAAAAATTACTAAAGTAGGCAAGGATATAAAGAACTTCAAATTAGACGAGGTATATCCATATTTAAAAGAAGATTTCTTTGTTAACAATAATCCAAGCGCGCTTAACTTACAATACAGAGGTAGATCGAGGAATAAATGTATCACCTTTTCTGAAAGCTCATCGGATTCAGAGCAAGGGGCATACAGTGGCCTTTACCCGTACGCCCCGTACGGCCAATACCCAATACCCTATCCTCCTTTTTTAGGCAGAGGCAGGTTTCGACCAAGGGGAGGGGGTGGCAGATGGAGAGGGTACAACCAACAAATGAGGGTGTCTCAGCCACAAGGGATGTACCCACAACAAGAACAATATCAGAACCAAGAGGCAGAAACCTTCAGGACAAGGAAGAAAACCTACAGACGTTAAGCTTGATAAATATGAACAAAGAAAAAAACCTAATGCCTATTTACAATTTATCAGAGTATACCCCGACTGAGATAGAGATAGCAATTTTAAGCAAGGGACTATCGTTTGTACCTACAAACCTACAAAACCCAATAGAAACAAAGAAAGAAATTTTGACTTTCCTTAGAAAAATTAGACTTAAAGCCTTTTTTCTAGAAAAAGAAGCCAAAGAAACAACAAATATCAGTGGCTTGAAAAATAAATCAAAATTTCTACCAGAAAGTGTGTTACTTCCGCCAGATATCTTAGCATTTGAGGATGTAGTCTTACGTGAACTTGATGAATTGCAGTCTAAAAAAACCTTTTATAATGCCAATTGCAGCAAAATGGAGAAACTAGCACTAAAAAATCTATCAGAAAACGCGACTTTAATTATAAAGCCCGCGGATAAAGGAGGTGGAATTGTGTTGTGGGATGTGACTAAATATGACCAAGAAGTAAATAGACAGTTGTCTAATCAGACACATTACAGAAAATTGGAGACCAACCCTTCGGTAGGACTAAAAGAAAAAATCTATGATATCACGAAAGAGGGCCTAGACCAGGGTTGGCTGTGTAAAAAAGAATTTGATTTTCTAAACACAGAAGATAACAAAACACCAAACATTTATGTACTGCCTAAGGTGCATAAGTCAACAGTAGACCCCCCGGGAAGACCTATTGTGTCGGCGTGTGGGTCTTTATTAGAACCCTTGGCCAAATATACAGATTTTTTTCTGGTTCCAATTGTCAAACAAACCAAATCATACATAAGAGACACTATGGATTTTATATCTAAGATCGAAAAACTACCGTTCAACGAAGAAACCCAATTGTTAGTGTCTTTAGACATAGAATCGTTATACACGAATATACCGCAAGATGAAGCTATAGCGGTAATGGCTAGTGTATTAAATGCTAGAGAGAGACCACATCAAGTCCCTACAGAATTCATAGTATCTTTGGCCACCATCTGTCTAAAAAACAATTTTTTTAATTTCAAAGGTCAATTATATTTACAAACGTCAGGAGTGGCTATGGGTTGTAGCTTTTCACCGGAAATAGCAAACCTTGTGATGGCCGAATTTGAAAATAAATTAATCTATAGTGACACTAATCCTTTCAAAAATTGCATAAAAATATGGTGTCGCTTTATAGATGATATTTTTCTTATTTGGGAGGGAAATATCACCAAACTACAGGATTTTCATAATTGGCTTAATTCCCGCACAGCTGAATTTAACTTCACTATGGCGTACGATCAAAAGAAATTGAACTTTCTAGATGTTTATGTACAGGCTGACGATGGAGAACTTGAAGTCAGCTTGTTCACTAAACCGACAGATCGTAATACATTATTACACTTCGCCAGCTGCCATCCCAGAACTTTAAAAGAGAACTTGCCCTATGGCCAATTTTTAAGAATCAAAAGAAACTCCAGCAAGAAAGAGGATTATTTTGCAAGTGCAGAACTCCTGAAAGAAAAATTGGTTAACAGAGGTTATCCAAGGAGGTTAGTAAAAAATGCTCTTAAAAGAGCGTGGTTTACGCCAAGAGAAAATTTATTAACTCCAAAAATAACAGAAAAAGAGTCACCTTTAACATGCGTCTTGACATTTGACCCAAAAGTTCATAAAATCAAAAAGATTATCCAGAAACACTGGAAAATCATAGAACATCTAGGAATCGAAAAACCACTATTCGCCTTTAAAAAGGGCAAAAATATAAGACAAATGCTTGTGAGAGCAGAGAGAAAAGAAGACAAAAAAATAACGGATCTAAGAGGAATGTTGAGATTACCCCCTATAATTGGCCATTACAGGTGTTTAAATTGTGTGGCCTGCACTTTGACATCTGACTCAAAAGAAATTGAAATTAATGGAGCTATGCACCAACAAAGAAGTTTTTCTAACTGCAATACAAGAAACACAATTTATTGTGTTACTTGCCCCTGCAAAAAGTCTTATATTGGGCAAACCACCCAGTTGGTCAAAAAACGCATCCTGCAACACAAGTCACGCATCAAATGTAAAACTTCAGGGGCTCCTTTAGTACAACATTTCGAAACTCATCAACACTCAGAGGAAGACATAACCTGGTCAGTACTTTGTGTACTAGATAAAATTAGACCAGAAGAGATTGAATCCAAACTGAATAGATTAGAAGCGAGAATGATTGAAAAATATAAAACAGCAACCACAGGGTTAAATGAAAAAGACGAAATCTGGTCCTTACTGTAATGATGAAATGAATTTGAAGTGTAATACCCTGTAGTTCTGTTCCTTGATGTAACATGCAATGATACTACCAAAGAATAAAATAATGAAAACATTATTTAGATTGTGAGGAGCGACTGACCGCAAAAGATTGTAAATATGAAATTATTTGTGACATTAGAATCACTAATATTAAGGGCGCAACATTACTAATAATAAGATCTATTTTTTAAAAAATATTGTCCAAATATAGTCGTTTGACTGTATTAATTTGGTCAGCTAGTGAGTTTATATAACATATAGCTCGATTTTTATGTCAGTTTAGAGCACCTTATTGAGGGTGGGCCTCGGGCAATGTCTCTCGCATAGAGAATTAAAATAGTCCCTTTTTTGTGGCAACTCTAGCAGCCAGGAAGTATAGCAGTCCTTTCTCCCTTTTTTACTTCGAACCCGGAAGAGGTAGTCTCATGTTTATGTCGTCTACATATAGAGACGAGTAAGCCACAACAGAGTTAGCAGAGCGACTTTGCATTTAGGAGAAAGAGACAAGTAAAAACATAAGTGCCGTTTTAAACTCTTAAATATGGGCTAGCGCGGCATAGATAATTCGTGAGGCTTACAAGCGCGGGGTATGTTGTATTTTACAGACCCCGGGAAGAGAGCGTCAGACACGGCCGAGCTCCGGTAAATGAACGCGAGCAAACAAAATGAAGAGGCGTTCCAATTGACAGCTGAGTAAGTGGGTGCCTCGTCGAGTTCGAGCGCGCGCCTTAGGAACACCGGCACTGTGATATAGTGTACTAACAGGGTTTCTCAATGCCCTCCTCTTCCAGATGCTGTAGAAAAGCTTATAGGGAGATATATTTCACCCAAGCACCGGCAGTGCACGTAGTATTTCTATTACCTGGATATTAGCCGAGCCCAGTGGGAAAAGAGAGATACAACTCGAAAACTACCTCCAGCCCCTGATGTCTCTATAACCCGGTAAAATTTAAAATTTAAAACTTAAAATGTTAATACCCTGGCAATAATTTAAACTAAGATTGCACCATGTAAAATACAACTTTGTTTAAATATAACAAGATGTAATAACTCAGGAAACTATTGGAATGCAGTATATGAGGAATCTAGTCATCAGAAACATGCCCTCGTCTTTTTAATCAATCAATTAAGTGTCACAATGGTCAGTTTGCTCACAGAAGTAATATCGAGAAAAATGATGCTCAATCTAATGTTGATATGTATATATGTAGATAGGTAACTATGTTATTAGTCTATAGGATCTATAGGTGATGTCTGTCCCAATTTTTATTTTTATTTTCATAGATGGATTTTGAATAGCCCTAGTCCTGAAGAGGCCAGAATTGATTGGCTGAAACGCGTCGACTGTAAAGAGACAACAGATATATATAAAACACTTTTGATTAATTTAAATAATTTGTTGAGGAACCAAAAAATCATTTGGTTGAAATAAGTTTTACCTATTTGTTTTCCTCACATTATTCTGTTTGATCTCGATAGGAATGTCCGGTCTACTCTTTCATTGTGACATCCTAGTTTGGAAATGAAGGGCTTCTTTTGTATATATGTAAAAATTATTTGTATATACAAATGTGTTTGAATTGAAAACAAATTTTTTTTTAAAAAAATCTCTTTACTTTGATAAAATAGAAAATAAAAAAATCAATCAGTAATAGTCCAAGGCGTATTGTGGTTCATGACGAGACAGGAGATTGTAAAAGGTATACATACATTAAGTGTGGCCATAGTGATATAAACACTTAATAAGGAATATTTGATTATTATTCCTTATTTCAATTGAAAATTTATACCGAGAACCAAGGTACCATTTTCATATTTATTTAGTCTTCTCTACCCAGGTACCGGCTGGTTTAATGGGTTTCCCCTGTTATTCATAGAGTATCCCCAGGGATCAGCGTTGAAGTGCCATTTAGATGGGTGCCTTTGCTGTGGTTTGGTCCCTTGAGAAGTTTAGGTCAAACCTGTATGGCTCTCACTTCCAAATACAAACCTTCCACAGGCCTCTCCGATGGTTAATACAAGTGAAAGGTGAAAATCCCAAATGGGTAAAGTAGTCCATCTCCCTACAGGGAATAGACTTTGAAGTGAAACAGAGACCTGGGACTGCCAATGCAGATGGACTTTCCAGGTTGTCCCATTTAGACGATGTTAAATGTTACGTTATGTTAAAAATACTTATAAAGCGCACGCACACCACAAGGTTTCAGGGTGCTGCGGACAAGGGAATCCTGCCGCTAAGTGATTCATTCATAAGCCTGGCGAAAGAGCCAGGTCTTTAAGAGTTTGCAAAATTGAGGATATGATATCATCGATCTAATGTCCTGAGGGAGAGAATTCCAAAATTGAGTGGCCAGGACCATAAATCTTAGTCCCCCAATTTCTAGCGTTTAAAGGACGGAGTAGCTAGGGGATTCAAAAGGGAAGACCTAAGATCCTCAATGCGGATATGTCTCTGTACCGGAGTAGATACAGAGACTGGGCAGTTGCCATGGGGCGCTTTAAAGAAGAGGCATTCCAACTTGAATGCACCGCGTTCGACTACCAGAAACCAATGTAACTTTTTCATAAGATGGGTGACATACTGCATTCTTGCCTGGCAATAGATTAATTTAGCAGACTGGTTCGGCACTAGTTGCAGTTTTTTATATTGATATGCCGGAATGCCAAAGTATGAAGTTAGTGTAGTCAATGTGAGAGATGACTAAGGCAAAAGCAACTTAGGTAAGAGCTTCAGTAGTGAGAAATCTGCTGTTCTCCAATGATGGGGTATCTTTCATAGATTCACATGCTTGAATCATTCCCCGTCGTTGAAGTGGGATTCCCACGGGACATAGAAGAGCAATATAGCAATAACATACCGAAAGCACAGCTAAAAGAGCAATAGGAAGTATTGTAACATGGACGTTAATAGGAAAAAACATGTCACTTTAATAACTTGTCCAAGTTACTAGATATGGTACAAACTCCAGCCAATCAGGCAACAGCACCCTCTGGAACCTTCTCCTCAGAGGCTCAGGCTCTCAGATTTTCTACTGCACGTCATGTGAAGGGAGTCTCCCTGAGCTCTGCTCAGTAACTCTACCTTTTCCCTTCAGAAACTCTTCAGAATATCTTAACTGCTTTGTCTACTACAAAAAGGTCACTCATCAGACACTGTGAGTCTTGTGGGAAATTCTGGCTTCATTCCGAAGACCCCCACAAAAAGTGTATCTACTTCCTCCACCCTGAACATCAGGTGAGAGATTGTAAAATCTGCAGGACTTTTCCTCAAAAGACTTTAAGAGACAGAGAGGGAGGTCAACTTCTGTGGTTACAGAAACTCAAGACTAAGTATATCAGATGTTGAGAGTGATTCCTCTCTCAGGACTGTCATCTCTAAGAAGAGGGCTTGTGAGACGGAGATGGTATCTGCTAAGGCTAAGCTGCTCAAGAAAGACCACACCTCTTCTCATGAAGGCCAGACTTCTTCCTCAAAAAGGGCTCCTGTTCCTTCTAAGGGACTACTCATGCCCTCTACACCTCCGAGATCTAAGTCTCAGGCGTCTAAGTCTCTTCCTGAGACAAATTTGCCTAAAAAATGGGTTCCTCGCCGACGATGATTTCCGTCGCCACTGCTACAACGACAACTTCCACCTTCTCTTCTCCTCAACGTACAATGATTATGTTGTCGGCGTCCTCTCTGTTGACGTTTGTCATGGTGTCGGTGAAGCCTCGCTCGTCTGCCACCTCCCTCACTTCGTCATCGACAAAAAAGAGGTCTGTCTCTGGTCAGTCGTCGACGGATGCCTTCTCGCCGACGAGACGGTCGATGGCTCTCAAGGCTCCACCTGCTTCGTCGACGGTTGCCTCGTCGACGGTTGCCTCGTCGACAGCACAGAAGCTTTTCCTTACGGAACTTCAACCCCTCTCTTCGTCGTCGACCGCTGAGTCGGTGGCGGCATCCTTGGTTCCACCTTCAGCTTTGATGTCTCTAGTCCCCTTGAAATCTTCAGCAACACTTTTGCCACCTTCAGGAATGTCGGATGTTTCCTTACTTCAACGTAGGAACTCTTCTTTGGATCTATTGCCGATTCAACCATCTCCAAATCTTTCTGTGGAGCTTTTTGACTGTGGGGCTAATGAGGAGGTTTCGGAAGAGAATGACCGGTTCCGTGCTGCTTGTACTCCTTCTGAGCTTCTCATCAAATGACAAGATATTGATGATGACCAAGGATATGATTATTACCCTGAGCCTAATACTCAACCACCACTTGTGATCCAACTGTGCAGATGCCCATGTCTCTCATCTCTAATTTGCAACATGTGCTTGATGACTACTACCGCCGATTTCCTCCCTGGGAGTCGGCCTCATCTGTCCCACAGATGCCTCTTCCTCTGCCTTCATCGATCATCAGGCCGCCACCTCCGGTGGCATCGATGTCTCATCTCCCTGAGGACGCACACACAACTGATGATGACAGCGAAGAAGGGGAGTGGGTGATAGAGCCCTCCTTGCTGAGTGGGACAATTATTAAATTCAGACTGCGTCATCTACTGACAAAACTGAAGAGCCGACCTGGCACACATCACTTTGTGCCATTCCCATGAACACTGCTCTAGGGATGTCTTACACATATCTCGGGCAGTGAGTTAAAATTCACAGATTTATATATTGCGGCTCATCACCCGTGATGATTTCTAGATGCTGTCTATGGTCACGGGGTGATAAAGTGATTTGCCCAGAATCACAGAATGTTGCACTGAAGCAGAGACTCAAACCCGTATCCCCAGTTCCCAAGTCAGGGGAGAGTGCCTGCGCACTCTGTAGCTGAGAACAGTGCCTTTCCTGGGTGGAGGTGTTCACTTCTCCCCTGGACAGGAAGAGCCATCCGTGGTGGGGAGCTTCAAAGGTCTTGCCCCCTTTGTAATGCGACCCCAGCCTCTCCTGTTCGAAGGAGCGGGCCTCCGTCGCGTCCTCACCCTTTTTGGCGGCAGGACAGGTGGGAAACCTTTGATAGAATAGGAGATGTGCCCCCCCTCTGTCAACTCCAGCTCTCGGGTGCTGGAGGCTAGGTCAAGTACACTTTTCAGTGCCCACCATCTTGAAGATGGTGGGACATGTTCAATTATGGCTAGGACGGTGTCCTCCTCTCACACAAGGTGGGCATGTTAGAGGACCTAGACACCCAGGCAAAGGGCCCATTGGACACTACTTGTCACTTTCTTGTAACGCCCTTAAATCAAGTTTTCAGGTGGCATCCCCAGTCCCTGAACTTCAGTTCCTGACCACCTAGTTCCCCTAAGCCGCTGTTACCTACTTGTAAGGAGCCTCTGTCCGATTGCCCCAGACCCCCTTCATTTGTATTGGGTTTCCAACCTTGAACTTGCACCTGCATTCGGGCGCCCACGTGCCGCTGGTGGTGCACTGTTGGTTCTGAAGTGAACCTTGTCCAATACTGACCTTAACTTATGAAGAATGGCCTTGTAAGTAGATGTTGGCTATACGTTTGTTGAATATTTTCTTCACCCCATAGGTTAACATTGCAAAGTCTGAAAATTGCACTAATTGTCCACTTTTTATATTGACCAGAATTTCTATAGCAAAACTTATTTACTCAAGATGAAATTCTGTGGTTCCGCAAAATAAATCTAACCAAGTGTCATTTTATAAATTGGTCTCAGATTTATTCATTGATTGTGTGTCATGTATTTCCACTGTGTGTACAACAGTGTGTGTCATTTATTGCCACTGTGTGTACAACAAATGCTTAAAACTACCCTCGTATATGTCTAACTGCTCCCCCACACTACCACAAAAGAGCATTAGTATTATCTACTCTAGTCTCTGTAAAATCTCTGGGGATCCACTGGACTCTCTGCACACATTGGGCCAGATGAAGGTAATTTTATTTTACCATTTCTTAAATACCGAATCATACCGATTCGGTAGTTAAGAAGTGGTAAAATAGAGGGGGGGGGGATGTAGGTATTTCAGAATGGGTAAATACCGAATCGTTAAGAATCGGTATTTACCGATTCTGTAAATACCGATTCGGTAATGCCCATTGATTCCTATGGGCATTGAAGCCCATAGGAATCAATGGGCATTACCGAATCGGTATTTACAGATTCGGTAAATACCGATTCCAGCAAGGGTGCAGGGAGTGTCACTTTGACACCCTCTAGCACCCCAAATACAGACATGTGTGCCATGTGGCACACACACATGCCCTAAGGGCATGTCTGTGTGTCACATGGACTAATTATACGGATAGATGCACTGCTTGTTGTGAATAGCGCTTAATTCGATTATTTATTCGATATAGATACGCGACATAGTCTTTCTTTTATTGTTGTCATATGGCTCTTGTCACATGACCGGATCTCCTCCTTTAAATACACGGAGATGTTTTTGAAATGTGTACCAGCTCGTACCGACGAGAGGACACACACCGAACCGGCATTTCAGAAACTTTAAGGTCAGTAGATGTGCTCACGAGCACACGCTAATAGATGATTACTCTAGCGTAATCTATTTAAGAACGAAGGTTTTAAGCCTTGCACTTTTACTTTATTTCAGATCGTGCTCCCACGTGGGAGACTACAGGCATGTGAGTGATTCTTTTACCGGTTTTTTCGAATTGCATGTGATTCACCACCACACACTGTTTATTGAGCACTTGGCACACAACACTTGTTTTTTTGCGTATCAAACAGCTCACGATGTTATAGTATTATTGTTATGTTTTTAGCACACAACTAAGCAATATATTGATCATGTGCTATTATTATTATTTTTGACAGTGTCATTTCCCTGACGAAGGGCAGGTTTATCGTATGCCCGAAATGCATTGGAATTCATTATGATGACGATGTCTATAAGTTGATGATTACCATAAAATGTTGGAAATGAATGAAGAAAATCATGAATTCTATTGAAATATTATTCAAATAAAAATACTTACCATTGGAATTGAACTTCAGAGTGGAAGTCTTCTTATGACATAGGAGACAAACATATGAGTGCCCATGAAGGGATGGTTCTAGAGATCCTCTAGACCCACTTCTTTCAGTTCTATTGTGTGTCACATGGAACAGGTGTGCATGCACAGATGTGCATGCACACCTGAATTCGGTATTTTACCACCCAATTGGATTGGGTGGTAAAATACCGAATTCTGAAGGCCTGTGGCACTGTAAACAGTGCTACTTACATCTGGGTTTTACCGAATCTGTAAAATTACCGATTCGGTATTTTACAGATTCAGTAAATTTACCGTTTTGGTAAATTTACCGATTCTGTGAAATAATGGCCCCTACATCTCGAAAACCAATTACCGGTCGGTCACGGCCGAAATCGGCCGTTACCGACCGGTAATTGGCGACCTACATCTGGCCCAAAACCTCTTTTTGGTATAGTATAGTGAGAGCCGACTCCCCACGCTCAAGTACTCACACACACTCAGACATAGACAGACAGACACAGACACACACACACTCTCGCTCTCTGACACACATTCTCACACATACCCACCCTACCTCACATCAGAATTGAAATAGAAATGACACCTTCAACTAGGACCATTAGTAAATAGGTTCATGCAGAATTCAAAAGATCCTTCTTGTAGGGATATCTGTGCAGTCATCCCCATGACAGGAAAGAAGAAATGCAAATGAATGAATAAAAGGCTTTAGGAAGCTAAGCCTTCTTAAATTACGAAATGAATGAAAGATAAGCCAGGAATAGAGAGAAACAGAAAAAGAAATAAGAGAGAAAAAAAAGTGAAATAAAGATAATAAAAACAAGGGACATAGAAAGTACGAAAGAAAGAAATGAGGCTCCCACATATTATATTCAGTGGTGCTTGTAATACGGCGGCCAGGATATCCGTCACGTTTGTGTCTGAGTAACCCGGCCAGCGAATTCTAAATCAGACTCTTGACACTTTGCAATGTTGCTGCTGTTAACTGTGCACCATTACTTCCTCAGAAGTCACAGGCAAGAGACACCTGGTCGCCTGTAACAGGCTGTCTGAGTTTTTTTTCTCTTATTCAGGACCACCAGGGAATACCTGGCAGTGGTGATGAGAATTTGTTTTTAAATGAATCCCACTTCCTGGGAGTATATTAATCAGGGAGAAAGTTCCAGGGGTGTGAGGGTCATTAGTTATTGCTTTTTAAAAACAAAAACAAACTCCAGCTTTGGAAGCTTGTTCTTGAAAATAACAAAAGTTGGTGAATGGCCGCCTGAAACATCCCCAAGGGATCCAGAGAATTGTAGATCAACTTCCTATAGATGGTTGAGATTGGTTTTTCGGTCAGGGGATTATTTAGCAGCTGGTCCTCCAGTGGGGATGCATCCGGCAACTTCCCCCCCCTTCCCAGACGTGACCCTGCAGAGCGTGACCCACCTGCAAATGTCAGAACCTTTTTTAGTCACCTAATTCATACTTTTGTTGTAGGATCGTGAAGGGCACAAGCGCCTGTCCCCTCCACACATCGCCCGGCTGCTCTAAGCTAATCAATCCCCATTTTGTGAAGCCCTGAAATCCTCCCACTGCACTTAAGAGATCACCACCATACAGTGGAATAATTTCAGTCAGCTTACCTTCTCAGCCTAAACACTTGGTAGCCTCTCTCCACACCCTTACCACTGTTTAGGTATGAGTAGGTAGGACGCACTCATACTTTCTTCAATACAGCACCAGGGTGGGGTAACCTCTCTTGCCCATGGTCAATCTATCTACCCGGTAAGCTGGATCCTCACGGTCCACAAAAACCCAGTTGTTGACTGCCATCAGTTGCGTGGCCCAGTAGTACTTGTGAATGCTCCGGACCGCCAGTCTACCTTAATAAATTCCCCTGTGCACCTTACTCAGCACGAAGTGCCACCATCCCACAACAGGAGCCAAAGTTCTCGGTCTACCCATTGAAAGAAAATGTTTGGTGGGATCTTAAAGGACGTTTTTTTCACGATGTACAGGAGACCCTGGAGGGTCATCACTTTAAATAGGACCACCCAGCCAAGTAAGGAAAGCGGGAGTGCCCGCAAGTGTGGGGCAAAGCTAGTCTAATTTCGGAAGTATGATCCTGCCTGTGGCTCTCTTGTAATAAACACGCCCAAATATTTAAAGCCATGTAGTGTCACCCGAACTGTGCACCTAGAGTGCAGCCGCAGGGTATCTGCCACCAGCAGGAATGTTAAGGACTTCTTCCAGTTGATCTTATATCCTGAATAATCTCTAAATATGTGAAAAATGTGTAGGATTCATTCACTCGAGAAGGCGGATTACGTGTCCTACAGCAAAACGTCAGCGTAGGGGGATATTCTCTCATCCCACTCCTGATCAACTGGAATACCCCATATGAGAGGTCCTGGCGAACCTACGCACGTGAGAAGAACATAGGAGACAAGGAACATCCCTGTCGGACGGCAAAGACTCGGGAGACTGTATTATTGACGCACATTCGCGCTAGAGGGGCCACATACAAGAGCTTGACAGCAGCGCCACTGGTTCAGCAAAGGAATCCCCTGTTGCATGTGGTATGCCATTAATGTGTCGGAGATATAAGCGCGTTCCCTGGTGTGGCATAAATCCCGATTGATCAGGATGAACCACTGTTGCAATTACTGTCCGCAGGCAGATCGCCAGAGCCTACAAAAGGACCTTAGTCTCAAAATTAAGCAGGGAGATAGGTCTATAAGACCCACACTCAGTTGCTGCTTCATCGTTTTTTGGGATGAACACCACCTCAGACATTATTTGGTCCTCTGGGAGACACCCTTATTTTCAGGCAGTCTGAAACCTCCTCTGGAGGCACTCCCTGCTTTTATCCATCATGCTTTTATATAATTCTATGGGGAGCTCATTAGGCCCCGTCGCGTGCCCTGTTTGCAAGGTTACTATTGTTTTATTTATTTAGTCTACTGTCAGGTCTTGGTCTAGTGCGTCTCTGTCCTCATTCGTTAGCATTGGCAGGGTCAGGTCTTTCAGGAAGTCTCTCCCAGTATTTCCGTCCCCTTGTTGTCAGTGTCCTCAAGGATCACTGGCTTGAATTCATCCTATAGCACGCAAGCTGATTCAACAGGCCGTCCGTTCTCCTTAAAATAGAAGTCTGCTCCACCTCTCATACGAGCTTTGAACGTCTTGTCGGGCACAGAGGAGGGAGTCGAGGGGGGGCGGGCGTCGACAGAGTGCGAGGAGAGGTGAGGCGGGAGCAGCAGGCGGGCGGCGGCGCGGGGCTGGGAGAGTGAGGCGCAAGGAGGGGGGCTGGGAGAGTGAGGCGCAAGGACAGGGGCGGTGGGGGCTGGGAAAGTGAGGTGCAAGGAGGGGGGTGCGCGTGTCGATGGTGCGATGCAAGGAATGTTAAGAGCAGGCGGGAGAGCAGCATCGACAGAGGGCACAGAGGAAGGTTCTAGACGAACATTGACAGTAGGGAGGCAATCCCCTTATGTTATTCAACAAGAGGGGGACAGAAGGGCTTTTGGAAGGTCCAGCATACATGCCCAGGCCAACACTAGAGAAGAGGGGACGCAGTTCCTTAGGTGGGTCAAGAGAAGTAAAGAGAGATCAACAATGTGTATTGTCACAAGGAGAAATGGCAGTCCTAAAATAATCGTCGGGAGGGGAATTCCTCCTTTCGGAACTAGGGCCCTCACACCCCCAGCCAGCTAGGTGCCATGCTCCATCATTTGGGCCTGCTCCTCGTTGGGTTGGCGCTGCAATACCTGACGGGCACCCAAAGAGGGGCTCTTTGGCAGAGATCTTTTGTTCTTTGCCGTTTGGTGCAGTGGAGGTAAGTGACCTATAATGTGTAGATGAGATGTAATGGTAAGTGATTCAAACAGGTTGGGTAGTCCAAAGGCTGACTTTTATTCAGGTTGGCTCACCACCTGGTTAAAAGGAAGAGTGGCGACTCTGAATAAATGGTTCGGGATAACTGCGCTCTACTCCTGAGGGGTCGACATGTTTGTTGCCTCATAGTCTGGAGGATCAGTGGCGATTCATCAGGACCTAGTGAAAAACTATCAGTTCGTATGTTACATGCATATTGTGCTGTGTGTTATGTAGTTGGCTCCTCATATGCAATGTATTATTTCGCTCTTCTCATTGAGTCCATAGTCGGTTGTGCCCAGACGTAGGATCGTTTTTACTTCGAAGCGCGATAGTATGGAATCAGTGCAACATCCTTTTACGTGTTTTAGGACTGTCCATTTTATGTCTTGTGTCCCATGTCTTTATTTCTTCGCAATGTCGTACCATGGGTGCATTCTGGACTTTGCATTTAATTCTTGATCTGTGTTGAGTGATCCTCTTTTTTACTGCCTGAGTTGTTTTACCTACGTATGCAACCAGTCATAGGCATATTACACAATATATTACGTTGGTACTATTGTAATTTGTGAATTCTTCATGTATGATACCTTTGCCTCTGTATTCAAATGTATCTCCTTCGATGGTACTCAAGCATGAGATGCAATTTCCACATTGGTGGTGTCCTTTAATGTGAGGTAGTGCTAGAATGGTCTGTATGAAACCTTTGGTCTCTTCACCTGTGTATTAGCACGTACCAGTTTGTCTTCGATGTTTTTGCCAGCTGACAGCTGTCAGGGGCCTCTGTTGGTTGCTGTCTTAATTCACAGAGTTTACCATGGGTTGGGAACAAAAGTCTGATCCAAGGGGTGTACTGAGCCAGATCACTTTTGTTTGCCATGGTGGTACTGTCTGCCACCTGGGATGTATCTGTGAACAAGTTACGGTTAGGTGCTGCACAGATGAGAAGAGTTCCCCGTGGGTCAGTTCAGTATCTCAAGAGAGTGTAGATAGAGGTATCCAACTGAGTTCAAAGGGGCATAGAACTGATGATTGCCTCTGAAGTAGAGGGCCACTGTCCATGTTATTTCACCTAAGCATGTAATCAGATGTAGTATTCATATATAGGCAATCAACGTAGCATCAGTTTGGTACATTCATGATTGATTTAATGCCTTAGATCCATATTGAAATAGTCTTATTGAGGAACACCAAGTCGCTTATTCTTATTAACCGCATGCGTGCGGCGGTTATTTTTACCCTGTGCGGCTTTTTTCTAAAAGCCGCGTTACATGACGAGCAAAGCTCGTCATGAGCATGCGAGCGGCGCAACTCAATTCAATTCAAGGATTCTTTATTCGATGATTAAAAATCACCATAAAAGCACATACATACATACATACATGAGTAAAAAATATATAAAATTTCCTTAAACCATTATCAGAATCCTAGTAGTAATAATTATTTACATATGACAATAGAGAGAAGGAATTTAACACTTTTAAGGGAAGAATAATAACAGATTTTAGGAATCATTCCTCTCCTCTGGTTACCCTTAATCGGACCGCCACTTTAATAAAATTCATTATGCAGCACAATGTTAAAGGATCTGATGCTTTCTGTAAATAGGTTAAAGCCTCTCTAGCATGTTTCAGTTTGGCTTGTTTTAGAATTTTCACTAAAAATCTACGCCTGGGCATTGAATAAAGAGGGCACAGGAGTACAAAGTGAAGGGAATCCTGCGGAGACCTGTTGTCGCAGCCGCAGGTTCCCTTCTGCTCAATTGTGGTTAAAACCCTGCTGGTGATGCCAATAAGTGCGGGAGTAGATTTAATCTAAAACGGCACATCAGGAATCTGTCCTGGGCATTATGCATAAGGTACAAGTATGGCTCCATTCCCTCTGTGCTCTTAACCAGGTTATGAGCCCTTACGGTCTTTTTGGGCCCTTCAGCCTCAGCTCTCTGGAGTGCTTTTTGATCTAGGAAAGCTTTTTTTACAGTCGCTTTGTGCTGTGGTGCAATTGCTGCAGGGTCAGTGAAGAGGTTCCTGTAGCCAACTGACTCTAGGGTACTCTTTACGTAGTTGAGCCATGGGATTCTCATACATTTATCTCTTTCTAGACAATCTTTTAGAATTTCCCTGCTCAGAGACGCCTCGGGGTTGATCCAAATTTTTAACCAGGCCACTATTGGTCTAAGTTTTACCAGGTCTTCTAGATATGGCCTCCCCAATTCTCTATGTACTATGGAGCCCGCGGTGCTTGGGGGTACTCTCAAAATAGTTCTTAGGTATTTGGTTTCTTCCCGCTGTATTTTCACAGTATTAACGAAGCCCGATACCTCTGCCCCATAGATCACTTTGGAGCAGCATATGGAGCTATACAGGTTCATCACCTGTTCAGGGCTCCATCTTCCAACCCTCCTACCGTAACCTGCAATAGCACCATTCGTAGTAATCATTTTACAGCAGCGCTCCTCAACCAGGGAGTTAAATTGTAAAGAACCGTCAAAGATTACACCTAGATAGGAAAATGTTTTGACCTCTTCTATTTTATGGTGTCCTATCGTGTACGTAAATTTGGTGCATGGTTTATTGCCAGCCAACAGCACATAAGATTTGCCCAAATTGACAAAAAGATCTAAAGAGCCCATAAACTTAACAAATCCATCAATCAAAGTCTGTAGGCTCCTAGGCGTACGAGCGAGCAGGACCGCGTCATCTGCATAAAGCAGTACGGGGATATGACGCAACCCCACCCTTGGACAATCTGTTTTAAAATTTAACAGGAACTGCTCCAGGTTATTTATATAGAGTGAGAATAAAAATGGGGCTAGAATACAGCCTTGCCGTACCCCGCTCTTACAGGGAAATGAGTCGGTCAACCCACCCTCTCTGTTAAATCTGACTTTTGCAGAGGTATCACTATGGAGTTCCCTTAGAATGTTAATTAGGGCAACCTCGATCCCCATAAGCGACATCATAACCCAGAGTTTCTCCCTATTTACGTGGTCGAATGCCGCTGCCAAGTCCATGAACCCCATATAGAAGGCTTTGTTGCTGGCCATGGTGTATTTGGCGGTCAGTATATAGAGGTTCAGGCATTGGTCACTGGTGGACCTCCCCGTTCTGAATCCATACTGGGTGTCCGAAAAGATGTTATTTTCCTCGGTCCACTCGGACAATCTATTAAGGATCGCCCTTCCCAGGAGTTTGGCAGACACGTCAATCAGAGAAATAGGGCGATAACACTGGGGATCGTCCCTATTACCCGTCTTGAAAATAGGGACGATTATAGCCTTTGACCAGGACGACGGTAAACCACAGATGATGGCAGTATTTATGACCCTAGTCATTATGGGGGCCCACAGTTCTACACAGCTCAGAAACAGATCAGGGGGGATCCCGTCTGGACCAGGAGCCTTATTTTTTGTTAAGCCCTCTATTCCAGCAGTGATCTCCTTAATAGAAAACTCTACTGTAGTACCTTCGTGGGAGGTCCCTACGTACCCTTCAGTTGGGCCTGGCTCATGATTATACAGCCCCTTATAATGAGAGACCCACTGTTCTGGTAGGATGTTTAGTCCTATCTCCGGGGCATTATTCTCCTGGAAGGTTGGTTGGCTAATAATTCTCCAAAACCCGGACATGTCCCTGTTCTCCCCTGCTTCTCTTAGGTCTGCCCACGCTTCTCCCTGAAGAGCTAGTTTCCTCCTCTTGGTCTCGCTCCTATACTTGTTCCTACACTCAGCAATTTGCAGGGTGTCCCTAGGTTTATTTTTGAGGCTGCTTTTGAGCTCCCTCAGAGCCTTTGAACAGTCTCTGTCAAACCAGCGTGGATTACGTTGGTTCCTTATGGGCGCGCTAGTTTTCAAAAGACCATCTATAAGGTCAGCAATCTGGCCAAATGCTTCGAGCAACCGCGAGCCCTGTACACCCATATCTAAACAGTCATCCATGGCGGATTTTCCAGAGTCCAACAAGGATTTATAGAAGGTTTCCCCGTCTATTTTGGACCATCTTAATCTTCTTCCCTGGTCTGTTACCTTCTCTGTGATCAAGCCTTGGGGTCTACTTCTTGAACCCACCGAATGCAACAACCCCAGTACAAGGGGATTGTGATCACTAAAAGTGCTCCATTCTATCCCTACGCTAACAACTCTGTTTATAAGAGATCTAGAAACTAAAATGTAGTCAATAAAAGAGGAACATCCTCTGCCCTTAAATGTTGGTGGTAGACTGCCATCCCTCTGCACAACCATCAAATTAATGGTGTGCACTAAGTCGTAGTTGAGAAGGAGTTTGCTAAAAGCTATACCATCCGGTGTGTGCAAAAAATGCGGCCCTTTCGCTACGGGGCAATGAGACCACTCTGCATCAATTGGAACCAATGCCGAGCATAGGTGACAGTTAAAGTCTCCCATGACCAGTAGGGCAGGTACCTGTCCAACTTTCCTAGCCCTGATATCCTGACCCAATCTGTCATCTAATTCTCCTATAAATGGAGTGAGGCCTCCCCCTGCCCCGTTATTATAAATATTGAAAACAGTTAGTCTTAGCCCCTTTCCTTTAAACCGTACTGCTTGTATAGCAAGTGAATTCTAGTCCGTGATGGACCATCTGCCCGGGAGGTTTAGATCCACATATATAGATAGTCCTCCCATGGCTCTCCCCGATCTCGTTTTTTGTGCCGGGACAAAAAAGCATTTGTACCCCTGGATGTGGAAGTTATTGTTTTCTAGGGCCCATGTCTCCTGGAGGCTAATTATTTGAAATTTGCTAATAAAGGTGCGCCACTCCTTATTGTTAAATGTAGCTGCCAAACCTGCTATATTCCAGGATAAGGCTCTCATTTCATCATGAGCATACTTTGTTCCCCCATTAAGCCCAATTCGTTCCACAGTCTCCACCTGGCCAGGTTCAGACCCATTTTCTCCCATTATGGGTTCAGTGGCTATAACCCTAGTCTCATTTGCCTCAGTCCCCCTAGCCCTACTAGGTAAAATTTGCAGTGCCAACGGATTTTGCTGCCCAGAACCCAATATTGAGTCCCCTATAGTTACAACGTCTGGGCATTCATTTCCCCTTATGTTGGAATGTCTAACCATAAGTCAATCAACCCCCTCAAGTCTATTCAGACAGCTAAATCGATTAAAGTTATGGAAGGGTGTCACCGGGGGTTGAAAAACTGGCCGAGCCTTAAAGTCATGGTTTCTACCCCTCCGGGCAACCCTCGTCCAGTTGTCGTAAGCTTGAGCGGGATACTTAGGGGTTGGGGGGAAAAAAAGGACACTTGTAGAGTCTGGATTGTTGATTCGAGAGATCTGTTCTTCCCATGACAAATATGGGTAACAGTCCCCGCATCTCGAAAACTCACCAGGATGCAATCCCCTATTATAGATTTGTTTGTATTGCCCACCCAAGGTACCCTTCTCACCATAATGATTTCGTTGTTAAGATAGGTCGGAAGCGGTCGGTTCCAATTTAACCACTTGATGACCTTACTTTTCAGTGAGCAAAAGTTCTCGCCTTCGCCCACCATAAGTGGGGGAACACCGGCCATAATTACCATAAAATCATTGGCCTCTGGAGGGAGATTGGGTCTTCGGGGTCTAGCAGCAGGCTTCACTGGGGGTGGGGGAGCAATACTGCCATTAATTGGCATAGAAGGGGCTGGACCTACTGGCACGGATGGAATATTAGTTTTCCGTAGCTGGACTGGGGCTAAATTAGGCATAAGAAGTTGAGGGGGAGGGGCTGCAGTGGTCAACAAACTACCTAGCGTATTAGAGCAATTGGGTGTGACAATAGGGGGGGGGGGTTAGTCACAAAAGAACTACCCTGGTGGCTGACCGAGGATTTCATACTACTTATCGTAGCCTCCAGGATAGTGAGTCTAATCTCAACCTTTTTAATACTCTCACTGATCGGCAATAACAGTGACCTGAGCAAAAATTCCAGATTCCCTATCGGGACAACAGAAAGAGGAACATTGGTGACATTATTTACCATGGTATCAGCCGAGTCTGGTGTTGTAGTAGCCTTTTCGGGCGGTGTTATATGTACATCTTCCAGTAGCCTCTCAGTAGTTGGGGGGGGGGGGGTTTAGATTTCTCCCAAACTCAGTGTGAGGAATTTTTGTTTTAGTTTTTCCCTGGCCACCCCTCGACTTTCTCCTACGTTTGTTAGGTGGGGGGCCATGTACCCCGTGTACAAGATTTGGCTTAGGTTTAGCTTTCCTACCTTTAATGGCTGGTGGGGGCTGGGTAATTAGATCAACAGTCACACAGCTTGGGCTAATAGGGGGGGGTAACATTGGTGGTCAATTCAGTGGGGTTATTGGTGCAATCCCTCAAAAGAAGAGGGACATCGTCCAATGGAGATGGCTCCCCGCTAAGTGGTATACAGTTGTCTCCAAGGGGCCTATTCTTCAGGTTTTCAATGGAACGTCTACGCTCCGCCCTGAGCTTGGTCAGAATGCTTTCCTTCTCCCCTTCTCCCACAGCCCGAGGGAAATAGTTATCCAAAGTCCCATTTTTAACACCCCCCGCCTTCATGGGGGTGCCCTCCGTGGCCGGGGAAGGCATAACAAACAGCTTTAGGTGCAAGGCTTGGACGGAGAAAATAGCAAAATACTAAATAATAGTCCAGTGTACCCACAAATAGCTAAAGAGAGTAGGCCCAGCCCGGCCTTATCCGGCCTATGAGGGCCTTAGAGGGCCCGCCCTTTGCCCGGGCTTCGCCTCGGGCGCTCCCGCGCAGCGGTAGCGGTGTGAGGTTTATAGAGGAAGTGACTCGCTGGGGGCGGGGCTTGCAGGGAGAGCGGGCCAGGTGTAGACTGTTGGCCGGGCAGGGACTCCTGGTAGTTGGGAGTCCCTGCAGTCGCTCGCAGCCCTGCAGCTCTTCCCCCTCAGCAGCAATCACCAATGCAGATCTCCTTAGAGCACAGCTGCCCTCGCCCACGAAGCGGGACCCGCGCAGCGGGTCCTGCGAGGAGTGGGTTTGAAGACAGCATCAAGGTCTCGGGGCGGGGGTCCAACGTCACAGTCCACGCTGACAAGAGGGCAATCCGAAATGAACAGGCGTCCCACCGACACAGAGAACAGGCAAGATTTTATGAGTCCGTTCGCTGGGGGCGGGGCTTGCAGGGAGAGCGGGCCAGGTGTAGACTGTTAGCCGGGCAGGGACTCCTGGTAGTTGGAGTCCCTGCAGTCGCTCGCAGACCTGCAGCTCTTCCCCTCAGCAGCAATCACCAATGCAGATCTCCTTAGAGCCCAGCTGCCCTCGCCCACGAAGCGGGACCCGCGCAGCGGGTCCTGCAAGGAGTGGGTTTGAAGACAGCAGCAAGGTCTCGGGGCGGGGGTCCAACGTCACAGTCCACGCTGACAAGAGGGCAATCCGAAATGAACAGGCGTCCCTCCGACACAGAGAACAGGCAAGATTTTATGAGTCCGTTCACTGGGGGCGGGGCTTGCAGGGAGAGCGGGCCAGGTGTAGACTGTTGGCCGGGCAGGGACTCCTGGTAGTTGGAGTCCCTGCAGTCGCTCGCAGCCCTGCAGCTCTTCCCCTCCGCAGCAATCACCAATGCAGATCTCCTTAGAGCCCAGCTGCCCTCGCCCACGAAGCGGGACCCGCGCAGCGGGTCCTGCGAGGAGTGGGTTTGAAGACAGCAGCAAGGTCTCGGGGCGGGGGTCCAACGCTGACAAGAGGGCAATCCGAAATGAACAGGCACAACTCATGACGAGCTCAGCTCGTCATGAGCATGGAAGGGGTTAAGAGATGCAATATCAATAAGCTGGTAATCACCATCGCATCCAGTCAGATAAAATCTTGAAAGTATTATTGCTTTTGATAAGTACTAGCGTGTAGTCTCGTCGGGTATGCCGGGTGATTGCCTATATATCTATCCTACATCTGATTACGGAAATAGCACCTTGGTGAGCTTCCCCGCACCTGCTTCACTAATGATTGCTGCTCCTGTGTGGGCATAGGGTAGGCTTCAGTGAGCTCTTACCCCTTCTTCAGCCCTGGTGCCACTGTGCCTGCTGCACTAACAATAGATGTGCCCATGTGCTGTGTAGTGTTCAACCTACAAGGATACAGAACACTAAAAAGGCCTTTGCTGCAACTGTCCAGCTGACCAGTGGCATGGACTGGACTGGTCCCGGCTGTTGGTCCTTGACTGAGCCCATATGAGGCTCTACGTGCTTCCCCTGAGGTCCTGGGAGACTATAGAAGTGCACTCCTATTATGGAAGAAGACTTAAAGGACTAAAGTCAAAAGGTAAAATCTTTGACCAGCACGAACCTGGTTGGTGTATCCGACCTGACTTCCATCGTGGTCACCATCAATTTATGCCTAGGTCTTCCGCAACAATGGAGTATGATTGGCACCTTGTGATTCTTGGCACTATCGCTATTTGAAGCGTTACATTTCATATCTCAGATTCCGCTTATTGGGTTTTGTCATTTTAGTGTTATTTTGTTCATTACATTTTACATTATTTTTCTATTTCGTTTTTTTATATTTATTGTTTTGCATTTTGACTTTTACTGTTTTGGTTTCTGCATACATATTTTACATATTGTCCTATGTTAAGCCTGCCTGTTCCGTGTCTTAGGTACCAGGGTTTGACTCCAGGTTACTTTTAATGGCGTTGAGAATTCACTCTGGCAGGGGTTGTGATTTTTCCTCTTTCACCAGAAATAATAATTCAATTTCTTGCAGAAACTAGCAGAGTTTTTAGAAATTATCTGCAAATAGGCAGTTGATAACCTACCAGGGTTGAAGCACTTGGAATATGGGACGAGTATCGTGTGGGAACAGAACCTCTACAAAATTCAGTTTAGAGATAAACCAAGCTTCACGCTTGAACGTCACAACTTTTTAAAACAAATATATTGCAGCTCTTTGCATTTTGACAGCCCCATGCAAATTTGAGAACAGATTGGATGTATGTAGCAGAGACGAGTTTGTGTTTAACTGTTTATCTAAGAATTTGCAGGAGAGATTACTGAGCTGCAGGAACCCAACTGTCCCCGAGAGGTGAACATTCCTAAAAGCATAGAGCGCTACACGCTTCCATCTAGAACATTGACCTCTGATGAGGGCACATCACCAGAGAGTCTCATTCTTGGGACTGCTCTGGGTTGTTCTGTGAACTCCAGAAACCAAACAAAAAGGAATTGGGCTGAGAAAGCTCATCATGGCAGTTGTTACGAATGAATGAAATTAAATGAAATGTCAACTTATAAAGCGCGGTTGCTGCCCTGGGGCGTCCAAGCGCTAGCGACCAGCTGTAAAATTGCTTAAAAGGCAGAAAAAAGAGTTAGAAAGGAGCATTAAACAGAAAAGTCTTCAGCTGTTTCCGAAAGGTGGAAAGGTTTGTATTGGACCTGAGTTGAAACGGGAGTGAATTCCACAGCTTGGCGGCGTTGTAAATAAACATCCTGCCGCCAGCTCTTGCCTTTTTTATTCTGGGGACTATAGCCTTACATGCCTGGCTAGAACAAAGGATTCTGCTAGGATGATACTGTGTTGCTAGGTCCCGAGTAATGGCCGGTCCCGTGTCCCAAAAAGCTTGGTGGAATATACACATCGCCTTAAAGGCGATTCTTTGTCGCACTGGAAGCCAGTGCAGGCTGTGCAGACCAGGTTTGGCTGACAGCCTGCGCGGCAGCTGGAGCACGGTGCGAGCCGCACAATTTTGCACAATCTTGAGCTTGCGCAGTGTATATTCCGGAAGGCCAAGATAGAGGACGTTGTTAGAATCCAAGCAGGACTGAATCAAACCCTGAATGGCTACCTGCTTTGCCTCCACTGGCAGAAGAGGAAGAACTTTCTTCAGCATCCTTAGGAGGCCGAAGCAAGTAGCCGCACGTTTTGTGGCCTGAGTGTTAAAAGAAAGGGTCTTGTCTAGCCAAACCCCAAGTGTAGGAAGGTGGCTACCTGACTATGGTTACCCCAGATTTTTTGCCTGTGTTTAGCTGGTTTTTTGACTTAGTTGACCTGGTTCCCTGCTAATCAGGGCCCCAGGCCATCTGCTCTCTCTGTAAAATGGATTCCATGTACCCTAGGTACATACCACAATTGGAAATGGACTCCTTGTCAGCCCCTGTATAATGCACTATAGGTGCCCAGGGCATAGGAGCCACCAAGGCCTACCAGGGGCTGCAGCATATCTTTTGCACCCCTGGCTGGTTCTTAAATTGACACAACTGGCTGATCACTCAGCTGGGGTATGGTGGTGTAATCACCCCTTACTTAGATATAGTATACCTATATCTAAACCTATATCTGGACACATATAAACCTGTGAGCCACTCCTATGGAAGGCCACATCAATCCTGGAGGCAGAGTGCGTGGTTTAATGTGAGATGGAGCTCTAGCATGAGCTGAGCCTGCCTGCAGCTGTCTGGAACAACTCCCTAAGCTGTTTCAGGATAATGCCATACCATATACTCTTAAGTGCCTTATAATCCTCGCGGTTATATAGCAACTCTGGTTTGGCTTTATCAAAACATGTCGTGTAAGGTGTCATACGATTTGGAATACTATCCCCTCGCCAGTTCTGGCGACGGGGATAGCATTCCACCCCTCTAGAGGGGTAAGACATGTTACTTTACTTAAATGCGGTTAATTTCTAAAAGGACCTTAGATCCACAAAATGGATGCCTCTGCCACAGACAAGAGTCTGGCCCCCTGCAGCTGACCGAAACTCAGCCAAATGGGGCCTGGACAAAGGGTTTCCTGTCGCAGGGGGGTGTTACCACCCTCCAGACAGGAGATAGTGGATTGTAGCAGGGAGGTTTGAAAGAAACCAGACACTGCTTGGGGCGCACAAGGCTGCCCCTTGCATAATCCGTCCAAACCGGTTCTGGGGCACTCCAGCCCTCGTGCCAGGGCGGCCTGGATCAAAGGAAGGGGGTGTATCCACCCACTTCCTGGGTCCCACCCATAGGAGGGGACCTAGCAGGTAATCCCGCCCCCCAGATTCGAATAAGAGTGGGAGCAGTGCCAATGCACTTCAGATTTCCTGATGAAACATAAGAAACGAAACTCTGGACCCTTCGACATCCTACTCAACGTAGAAGACTGAAGAATCTCCCTTGTGGTCCAGGAGTGACCACCCTGTGCAAACAGGCACCATCCAGCCATCAACGTCTGCTTTGTCGCAGTTCCCGCCGGAACTCGAGCGACAGAGATCGACGAGATCAAGCTTGCCTGCCTTCCTACAGCCCGATCCACAGTCCCTGCAGAGCTGAGACCCGTGGAGGCGACCGGAAGCGTGGGGCACGCCATCTTGAATTGACCACGAGACGCTGACCATGCAGCCCACGAGTGACCCTCGAAGCTGTACACCGGGGTTTGAGAAGCCCCAACCCTGAGCCACTCTTGCACCGAAGTTCAGCCCTCCACACTCGACGAGTGCTGCGTGGGGCCCTTCTGCTCCATTTGGCTCAACGCGTTGGCCCGGTCACTTGCCAGCCGGCTAGTGGCCCCTGTGCCGACGAACTTTGAAATTCGACCTGCAAATCTGGTTGCTCCAGATCTGCACCAGCTCCCCTGAAAAGGAGCCCCCACTCTGACCCTCCTGGTTCGAGTGAGAAGCAATCTCCCGGTTCCGCGTGGATTGCTCTTGCCAAGTGTTGTTTGCTCCAAACTTGAAGCCGACTGCACCGACGGTGAGAGCCCTCGTGGGACAGATCGTGACCCGCTCCTGGACGTCGCAGATGCCCCAGAGCCCACGTGACAGCGGAGAGAAGCTCCTCGACGACCACCTGATTGCGCCCGACATTGCCTGGTTCCGTCCTGGTTCCACCCTGGTCACTGCTGAGTGACCCAGACTCTGTCCCCTCTGCTTTCAGGTACTTTTCGACTCGAGTCCACCCTTGGACTCCACCGGACACTCCTCTTTCACCCCGCCTGCAGCCCTTTCAGCTTCAAGCACCAAGAGCCTGCGTGACGAAACCCGACTCAACTTCGACCCTGTGCACCCGCTTCCTGTGGGTGAGGTAACTTTGCTCCGCCGGTGTTCCCACACTGGTACACCTCTCTAGGGTCTGTGTCTTAAGTTTTGTTCCTCTAGGTTCAGCGGAAGTGTCCTTAAACTCTAACTTTACAACTTTTACGCACCATTGGTTAACATTGGTGCATGCGTGCGCTTTCCGCACTGCTCCCGAATCCCGTGGGCCTCTCCCGACTTCAGCATTTTTTGTCCCGACTGCTCCCAGCGATTCCCTAGGCCCTAGGCCTAACCACTGTTCGAGTGGCATCTCTTATACCACTTGTTTAGTATATGGTTTGAGTGGCCACCCGCCCTCATCCATAATTGTGCAACTTTGTATGTTTAAACTGTGCTTTTGATTTAACGCTTGTGCCCCTTTATTCATAAAGAATACTGGGGATTGTTTTTAGTAATAAATACATATATTTTTATAATATATACTTGTGTGGTGTCCTTTCATTTGATATTACAGGATTGTATGTGGTAAAACAGCTTGCTTAACACGACCTCTTAAGTTAAGCCTTTAGGCTGCTTAGTCCATGCTACCCCTAGGATAGCTTGTCTAATAAGGTTGACTTACAACCAGACACCATAAGGGATTGTTTGGTCTGATAACAGGTGGTTCCAGAATTGGAAACATCACCTATCAGGCCAACTTCTCACATCAAGGCTTTTTATATTGTCCTTGGGTATTGGGGGGGGGTACCAAGACATGAGGGCCACAAGGGGTTGACAGAAGTAAGGTTAGTGGGACCCAGGAGCATCAGCTCCGTTTTGTCCCCTTTCAGCTTAAGGAGAGAGGAAGTCCCTTTACCTCCTCTAATCATTTTGCCAGACCACCTGGGGATGGCAAGCACTGCTCCTGCGCCAAGGAGACCACTAGCTGAGTGTCGTCCGCATAGGAGATGATCTTGATGGCAAACGGACGAACAACCTCAGCCAGTGGTCTCATGTAGATGTTAAAAAGCGCAGGGCTTAAAGAGGAACCCTGCGGGACTCCACACTTCAGTGGCCTGCTTGAGGATACGGAGTCCCCATCAAAAATTTTGAAAGACCTATCACTCAAAAAGGATTTGAACCATAGCCATGCTCCGCCAACTATTCCGACACTCGACAGGCGTCCCAGCAAGATGTCATGGCTGACCGTGTCGAATGCCGCGCTTAGATCAAGGAGGATCACTGCCACTGACCCTCCCTGATCCAAGATCTTTCTGGTTGCCTCAGTGACTGCCAGCAGGGCGGTCTCTGTCCCATGTCTGGGTCTAAAGCCCGTCTGGGTAGCATCTAAAAGTTGGTTGTTCTCAAGGAAATGCACCAGATGGACGTTGATGTGCCTCTCGAGAACTTTGCTTACCCAAGGGAGCAGAGAGATAGGACGATAACTACTGAAGTCACCGGGGTCCAGATTAAGTTTTTTTAGCAGAGCACGCACCATGGCCCGCTTCCAGGCAGGCGGCACGATACAGGAAGTAATGGAGGCATTTAGAAGGTTCAAGATGGTCGGCAAAATAACCTGAGGTGCCAGCATCATGATTTCTGGGGGTGCTGGATCACATGGAGATCCGGATTTTACTTTGCTGGCTATGGAAGCTAAAGATTCAGGGTCTAGTGGCGGAAAGTGATCTAGCATAATAAGAGATTGGGATGGCATATCCTCCCAGATTGTCTGGTCCTGGGCTATGGGCCGTGGTGCTATAGAGGGGAAAAAATAATAGATTTGAGTGACTTTCTGAGAAAAGAAATCTGCCAAGTTATTGCAGTGGGCTGTGGATTTGTCCAAGTACATGATAGGGGAGGGAAGTTTGGTCAACTTCTTCACTATTTGGAAGATCTCCTTGGGCTTGGACTTAGCTTGTATAATTTTATCAGCGAAGTATATAGATTGCGCAGATTTGACCTCCGCTTAATAGATTTTAATTGCCTCTCTATATTGGACTTTATCGTCCAGTGCGTAGCCTAAACGCCAGCGTCTTTCCATTTTCCTACATTGGCGTTTCTTATCCCTAAGGAGCTCTGAGTACCAGGGGGCAGTTTTTTCAGAACGTTTCAATGTAATTTTGCTAAGGGGTAGAGTGGCATCGATGGACTGTGCAATCCAGTCTTTAAATTCCTGGTTGGCTACACATGGATCCTCATTGTAGGAGGGCTAGCCCATCTCAAGTCTACTGGTCCATAATTCGACTGGTAGTTTGGCCCAGCTTCTAGCCCTCCTTACGATAGATCTAGAAGGTACTGCCTTGGGTATAGTCCAGGTGAGAGGCTCCAATAGATGGTCGGTCCAAGGGAGGGGAATTGGCAGTCCCACCGCGATCTCTGTGCAATTACTAAACACAGGGTCCAGCAAGTGGCCTTTAATATGGGTGGGAGCCTTTACTCGTTGGACTAGCTGTAATGCCGCTAGATCATCTATAAGTGACATAGCAGTATGGTCCAGGGTGACATCAAAATGAAAATGAAGGTCCCCTAGCAAAGTAAAGTTAGAGGCGATTCTGGCTCGTACTGCAAGGACGGTCGGAAGGTGGCTGTGGAACTGTTTAGAGGGTCCCGGGGGGCGATATACAACAGTACCGGAAAAGCAGTTGTTAGGGGAAAATTCCAGACTGAACGCTAGACTCTCGCAGTCTGGAATTTATTCAGGGGTGACTCGACAGTGATATTGTTCTTTATATATAATGGCTAGGCCTCCTCCTCTCCCCTCGGGGCGATCCCGCCGCGTAATTTGAAAACCTGGGGGAAGGGGTGTCGCTATATCGGGTCAGAGTCCGTCGTAAGCCATGTCTCTGTGAGAGACTGCATCTGGCATACGTTCTTCCAACAGAAGGGCGAGTTCTATCTTGTGTTTCGGAAGGGATCTACAGTTCAACAATAGCATGCAATAGTCCTGCTTCGCTTCCTGAGGCTGCATCGGTTTAAGGATCTCTTTAGACCTTGAACAAAACGCTGGTAGCTCTGGGGCATAAAAAGGGTTCGAACAGCAACCTGGTCCTAAAGGCCTCATACTTTGAAGGGATTCCGCGCTATAATACCTGGGTTTTGATGGCTGCGATGAAGGGGGTTGGCCCTAAGCCCAGTTCAGGTGCGGACGGGCGCAGACGGGCTTGCATTTGGCGCACCGCTGGCGTGCCCGCTGTGCCCGCCCGCTGCGCGGTTGGGGAAGCGTCATTCTTTTATCCTCAGTGGATGAGGGCGTGAAGCGTCCTACTGCTGGACCGCTACCCTATTCCTCCCACCAAGATGGCGTCCCCCCTCCTAGCCTTCTGGCGTCAGCACCTAAATCGGCTGTACCGGTCAAGGAACGTCTGCGAGTGGCCTCGGTACGACGTAATTCTCCCACCGAGGGGTCAGGGATGAGTGCTGATAAAAATGAGCGATTAAAATATTTATAATGTTTTAAAAATATTTTCAGCAAATCAATTTATTAAATGCCCGTGGGCAACAGGGATAGCATAAAGAGCCCCCGGCTTCCGCCTCAGGGGAGAAAAAAAGCAATTCTAAGCCAAAACGACAAGACGGCCCTTAAGTAACCTGGGCGGGCGGGAAGTGTCCTACTGCTGCATCGCTACCCTATTCCTCCCACCAAGATGGCGTCCCCCCCCTCCTAGCCTTCCGGCGTCAGCACCTGAATCGGCCGTACCGGTCAAGGAACGGCTGCGAGGGGCCTGGGTACGACGTAATTCTCCCACCGAGGGGTCAGGGATGAGTGCTGATAAAAATGAGCGATTAAAATTTTTATAATGTTTTAAAAATATTTTCAGCAAATCAATTTATTAAATGCCCGTGGGCAACAGGGATAGCATAAAGAGCCCCCGGCTTCCGCCTCAGGGGAGAAAAAAAGCAATTCTAAGCCAACACAACAAGACGGCCCTTAAGTAACCTGGGCGGGCGGGAAGCGTCCTACTGCTGGACCGCTAACCTATTCCTCCCACCAAGATGGCGTCCCCCCTCCTAGCCTTCCGGCGTCAGCACCTGAATCGGCTGTACCGGTCAAGGAAAGGCTGCGAGGGGCCTCGGTACGACGTAATTCTCCCACCGAGGGGTCAGGGATGAGTGTTGATAAAAATGAGCGATTAAAATATTTATAATGTTTTAAAAATATTTTCAGCTAATCAATTTATTAAATGCCCGTGGGCAACAGGGATAGCATAAAGAGCCCCCGGCTTCCGCCTCAGGGGAGAAAAAAGCAATTCAGTTACAGGTGTGGGTTTAAGGCACACGTGGGAAGTAATGGGAAATGCCCGGATCAAGGACAGTGTTGCAGTGTTGGGGCATTTTCAAGCAGTATGAGTGTATGCACTACTGTAAAAGTCTGCACAATTGATGTTAATGAGGAAGAATGTCCCCAGAGGGAATAACTTAGTTTTAGCCATTGATTCCATAGTTCGTTCCACCTTCATGCGACAGGTAATGTGTCCCTTGTGTATCATTCATGCTGGTGCGGTGCTGTTAAATGGAATGGCGGATTCAGGACTACCCATCAAGATTTTGTGTGATGTAGCCTTTGATAAAACTAGAGCCGTGAGAAACAACTGGCCAGCTCCAGAATAAATCCCCACACCTTAGGTGAGCAGGATATCGATATATACTGGATTACTTTGTTAGTCTGCTGGAATGATTGGGTAAAAAGATTCACTCAAAAATGTATGTATCTATCAATGGAAGTAAGGGATGGAATGGCAGAATGTTATGTTATGTTATGTTATACACATTTATATTGCGCACAGCTGCCCCAGCTAAGGGGCGTCCTGGCGCATGGCAGGAAATGTGTAACAGTTACCAGAAACACAACACAGAAAAAGGACTTTATTTAAAAAGGAAAGTTTTCAGAGCTTTGCGGAAAGCAAAAAGATCATCTAAAAGCCGCAGGTCCGCCGGGAGAGAGTTCCAAAGCTCAGCCGCCCTGACCCGGAAAGAACGGCCACCAACCCGACACAGCCTGTATCGGGGGACCACGGCGAGGGCTTGACCTCCAGATCTCAAAGAGCGGGAAGGAACATACCACGACAGGTCAGCAAGGATTGGCGGACCTACTCCCCTCAAGATCTTAAACGCCAGACACAGCACCTTGAACTGGATGCGTGATTTGATGGGGAGCCAGTGCAGTGATCTCAGGACACCAGAGACAGAGCTCGTTCGGGGTAAACCAACAATGGCTCTCGCCGCGGCGTTCTGCACGCGTTGGAGGCGGGTAGTCTCAGCCACATTGGTCCCTGCCAGGAGAGAGCTTGCATAGTCCAGGCGAGATAATACAGTGGCCTGGACTATCAGCTGCCTGGTACCACGGTCAAAGAACTTCAGAATGGGCCGCAACGACCGCAAGATACCAAAGCAGCAGGCCGCAATTTTCTTCGAATGGCCCTCAAAACTAAGAGCAGGGTCCATCCAAACTCCCAAATTCCTTAGTTCAGTGACCGGGAGAGGGACCGGCCCCAGTTCAACGGGCCACCACTTGTCCCCCCACAGTTCCGCCCTCCTACCGACGATCATGATCTCGGTTTTCTTTGCGTTGAGCTGGAGACAGTTGTTCTTCATCCAGCTTGCCACCGCCCTAAGACCATTCTGAAACCTGGGGGCATCCCGGTCCGCATCCCCGCTGATCGTAACCGCTAACTGAGTATCGTCAGCATACGAGACCATGGTCATGTCCCATTGCTTGACGATCTCAGCCAGCGGTCTCACGTATAGATTGAACAACGTGGGACTCAGCGAGGAGCCTTGCGGGACCCCCTGTCTCAGAGGATGAAATTGGGACTGGAACGGTGGCAGAGCAACACTAAAGAAACGATCGTTCAGGAAGGAGCGAAACCACTGGAGGGCAGAGCCACCCAGCCCGATCTCCTCCAGGCGATGCAACAGGATAGGATGGGACACAGTATCGAACGCGGCGCTCAGGTCTAGTAAAACGAGCGCCGCTGTCTGCCCCGCATCCATCACTGTGCGAAGGTGTTCAGCCATGGAGAGAAGGGCGGTCTCCGTGCTGTGACCAGCACGGTCCGTGCTGTGACCAGCACGGAAGCCGTTCTGGGTGGGGTCCAAGATATTAACCTGGGTGAGGTGGGCCGAAAGAACTTTGTTGACATGGGCCTCCATTACTTTGGTAGGCCAGGGAAGCAAAGAGATAGGCCGATAATTTAGACTTAGAATCAGACTAAGTTGGTTTTGCTATGAGGCCGGTTCCTGATAATCCAGCGGTGTTGAGTGACATGCCTGTATCGAATGTAGATTTTGATACCATTGACATTAAGAATACTTTACTACATTCTCCTGATGTTTCCCGAGTGGGTGCAGTGAATGGGTTGAGCATTGTATCAAACTTAAAGCTCAGGCAGTACCTCTCATTCATAGAGTGCGCTATGTTTTTCTGAGGTTACGGAGTAAGCTTACTGAACTCTTACATGATTTATGATACCAATTCCTCTGAATGGTTTCATCAGTTTTTGTTGTCCAGAAGAGGTCTGGGGGCATGCATCTTTTAAAGTTCACCGACCACAGCCCTTTGGTTTGAACCCTTAATGGTGTCAGTAAGGCCCCTGTAAGGTTGCTAAGGCTGTTTTTAAAATTACAACTTTGGCATCAAATTAGTACACAGAGACAGACACTACAGGGCTGGCTGCTTATCTAGAAAGCCACTTTTGGGTAGTTTGGTCACGAGGATTTGGATGTTCATGAATGTTTGTGGCAGCGGTGTTAGACGCTGTCCATGATGCTGCTTGTGCTGACCCAGGAGTGGTGCCAGTTCACAAGGACTTCACAGATGGTCTCCCCTGGGACTGGTGCTGAGGTGTTTGGGTGTGCTCAAGTGGTGGCAGAGCTAACTGTGGCTCTGTATATGTTGTGAGACCCGATTCTTTTGTTCTACTTGGGAAGCTGAGACCATGCTTGTTGAATATTCACCCAATGTGAGTGGTGAGGTCCGCATTGCAGGTCTGCCTGAAGTTATGATGCTGCCGACAGTAGCGTGTCTGCTAAAAGCGATGGCGTGACTGGTGGAACTATAAAGCCAAATAAAAGAAAGTTATCTTCCGACACCGCAGTCTTCGTGACTGAGACCAGTAATACTGAAGACTTTGAGACTCACAGCAGTAATTTCTCCTTTCAGAGCGTTATTGCTGCAGATGGAGTGGAGCCCAGAAGAAAGCACATTACTAAGGTACCATCAAAGTTTATTATTTTTCAATTGTATTAACTGTTTCTCTTTTGCAGCATTTGGAAATGCATTTTCTAGTTTTGTGGCTTTTTGTTTCGTTTTTTCTTGTAGGCTGTTACCTTTTGTTTAAAGGGAATGATGTTGTAGTGTGTGACCTTAATGCTGCAGTTTGCATTTCATTACCATCATTTGCTTACCCTGGAGAATCTCCAGGGTGCAGTAGGTTTGCTGTTCCAGAGTTCTTTCTTCAGCTTCTGGGCAGTTGTCACTCTGTGGCGGTCTGTGGTCCTGTTTCTCTGCTCTTCTTGTAGTAGCTCCTATCAGACTATGGACTGTTCCCATGAGGCACAGGGCCAGACTGATTTGCATATGGCCATGTCTGAACTGGGGTGGCAGAGTGGGCTAAAGAACGGTGATGGATTAAACCCAGATCTGTTGACTGGGTGTGAGTGTTTGATTGGTTCAGATGCTCCGTCCATCACCACCCCCTTTTTTACTGCTTTTGGCCGCCATAAGTGTGGCAGGGTATGCTCAAACGTGAGTCCCTTGCTCACTTTGCCACTGGATTCAAGCAAGCCTGGCTGAAGACGGCTGGAATGCCAGAAACCGGTCCTAGGAAGCTTGATTCCGGTCCACTGAAGGCATGGCTTGGCAGTTCGGGCTGGACTGTTCCCATGAGGCACAGGTTGAGACTGATTTGCATATGGCCATGTCTGAATTGGGGTGGCAGAGTGGGCTAAAGAACGGTGATGGATTAAACCCAGATCTGTTGACTGGGTGTGAGTGTTTGATTGGTTCAGATGCTCCGTCCATCACCACCCCCTTTTGTACCACAAGGTCAAAATCAGCCACTGGCTTTCATCAGTAGAAGGCCAATCCCCAGGGATCAGCGTTGAAGTGCCATTTAGATGGGTGCCTTTGCTGTGGTTTGGTCCCTTGAGAAGTTTAATTCAAACCTGTATGGCTCTCACTTCCAAATTCAAACCTTCCACAGGCCTCTCCGATGGTTAATACAAATGAAAGGTGAAAATCCCAAATGGCTAAAGTAGTCCATCTCCCTACAGGGAATAGACTTTGAAGTGAAACAGAGACCTGGGACTGCCAATGCAGATGGACTTTCCAGGTTGTCCCATTTAGACGATGTTAAATGTTACGTTATGTTAAAAATACTTATAAAGCGCACGCACACCACAAGGTTTCAGGGTGCTGCGGACAAGGGAATCCTGCCCCTAAGTAATTCATTCATAAGCCTGGCGAAAGAGCCAGGCTTATGAATGAATCACATTCACATGCATTTTAGGTCAATGCGCAAGCGCATTGACCTAAAATGCGCGTGCACATTATCAAATCGCCATCTGTTCCCCAGCAGCACTCCTCCCACACCTTTGAAGTGAAGTTTAGCTTCACTTCAAAGGCCCCTGCTGCTTCACACCCTCATCGCCGCTCTCCCCGCTCTGCCCCCTCCCCTGCCCGCCGTGTCGCATTTCTCCTCCCCCCTCCCCTTCTCTGCCTTCCCTCCGTCTTGTTCAAACAAATATGCTTTTGTTTCACCTTTTCCTGTAAGAATACTTTGATTAGTGGTAGTAGATTTCTTGTACTTTTTATTTCCTGCAAATTAACTGAAGTGATAAGATCTCATTGAAGCAAGTGATCGCGCTATAGCAGTCTGTCATTGCATTTCTCCTCCCCCCCCTTCTCTGCCTTCCCTCCGTCTTGTTTTTTTTTACCCGCTCCGCCCCCTCCCCTGCCCGCCGTGTTGCATTTCTCCTCCCCCTCCCCTTCTCTGCCTTCACTCCGTCTTGTTTTTTAAACGCAGCGCTTACAAACATAGACAGCATACACAAAAGCTTTCTCAAAATACAGCATGAGAGAATTCTTCACACACACAGAAACACACACGCACTCACACACAGACACACACACGCATGCACTTGCAAATAGACTCACATGCATGCACTCACATACACACACCCACATGCACATACACTCACACTCACATGAATACTCCCACTCAGACACACACGCACACAACTAGCACAACTAGCGGCATCCTCCCCTGCCCGCCGTGTCGCATTTCTCCTCCCCCCCACCCCTTCTCTGCCTTCCCTCCGTCTTGTTTTTTAAAAGCAGCGCTTACGAACATAGACAGCATACACAAAAGCTTTCTCAAAATACAGCATGAGAGAATTCTTCACACACACTCACACACAGACACACACACACACACACACACGCATGCACTTGCAAACAGACTCACATGCATGCACTCCCACATGCACTCTCAGACACACACACACACACACACACACACACATGCACACACGCTCACACGCTCACACTCACACTCACATGAATACTCCCACTCAGACACACACGCACACAACTAGCACAACTAGCGGCATCCAAGGAGTGTTCTGTTTTCCCATCACAAGGAAAGCATGTGCAGCATATTTTCTGCCACATACGAGAAATATCACAAACGCTTGCGTAGGATGTATTTTTATGTAATTTTGTATGCTAAAGTACTCAGAGAATAGAAGAGTAATTAAATACTTAGTTCCCCTAGAGCTTTGACAAGGACATTCTCTGCCTTTTCCAGGAGCAGTTAAATGTGTTTCTTCTTTGCCGCTATGCAACCACACAAATGGCCAAATAGCTGCTGCCGATTCACAATTAATTTGAAAAAAAACGTCTCCGTAAGTCAGGAGACAGGCAGGAAAGGCTACAAAAAGAAGGTAGCAAGCCTCACCTGGCAGCAGTGTATTAAGGGGAGCTATTTTTGGTTCATTGAAATGAGCGATCACGCACTAGTGGTCCGTGACCAGTTCTTTGCCTGGATAACCTTGATCCAGCTTTTGCCCATGACCAGGATTATGATGCATCAACCGTCTTGTTACTTGCCACTAACTTTACCAAGTAGTGGGCTACACTACGGTAACATCACTCTGTGCTTTATGTTATCTTGGATGTCCGAGAAACGACAGCCTTCCCCCTTTTAAACCAGCTGGCTTCATTGCCAAGCTTGTTTCCTTAGTATTGTGACAGCGGAGGTTCCTAAGTATTGAGGACTCCCCAAGGCTTTATACAGCTCGGTTTCATGTAAGATGAGCGAGTGAGTGAATACTCCCACTCAGACACACACGCACACAACTAGCACAACTAGCGGCAGGCTGAAACACAAAGTAAATAATAAATAAAAAACAACATGTAATCTTTGACAGGGATTACACTGCCACTGACAAAGGTAAACAAAAGTTAGCTCAGGATCTGCAACACTGCATGTTCTTCTCTTCGCTCAAGTTTGACTTGCAACTGTGGGGAGGGGGCGGTGTATTCGCCAGAGCACGTCCACCTCATAATCTGGAAGCATAAATCACCCTGCCCTCCCTCTCCCCATTGTTCGGCTCCCATTTCCTGTAAAGTTCAATTCACAGTTTCTGTATTTTATGGTCGCCTTTACATAGTGCATTACACAGTGAGTTACAGCCCTCAGTTCACGACAGGCGACACTGTTTCAAGCTGTTTTCAAACTTTCAAGCTTTATTACAAATCACAAAAAAGATGTTAATATTTCACTTCTGTTCTTGGATTTTCGTCACAATAAAAAACACTGAATATAATCTTCACAAAAGTTATTTACAAAAGTTTAAGATATTGCCATTACAAATTAAATAAATTATTTAACAATTAATTTAACAAAAAAATAAAAGCCATTGTTATTTGTAATATTAATACATCTAAGTCACGTAAATAAAAAACATGTTGCATTACAAATGTTATAGGTGTCACATTTGCAAAAGTTATAACTATTAGCATTGTAAATGACAGAGCTATTAATTTAGCTATTTTAACAAAAACATAAATAAAAAAGAATTTAATTTATAAGACCAATAGCTCAAACTTTCCTAATGCGAGACCTATTGCGTTTCCAATGCTTGTTTGGGATGACCACCACCTCAGACATTCTTTGGTCCTCTGGGAGACACCCTTATTTTCAGGCAGTCTGAAACCTCCTCTGGAGGCACTCCTTGATTTTATCCATCATGCTTTTATTAAATTCTATGGGAAGCTCATTAGGCCCCGTCGCTTGCCCTGCTTGCAAGGTTCTTATTGTCCTATTTATTTAGTCTAATGTCAAGTCTTGGTCTAGTGCGTCTCGGTCCTCATTTGTTAGCATTGGCAGGGTCAGGTCTTTCAGGAAGTCTCTCCCATTATTTCTGTCCCCTTGTTGTCAGTGTCCTCAAGGATCACTGGTTTGAACTCATCCTATAGCACGCAAGCTGATTCAACAGGCCGCCCGTTCTCCTTAAAATAGAAGTCTGCTCCCTCTCTCATACGAGCTTTGACCGTCTTGTCTTTTAAATATCACGGACCAACCCTTGGGGGTAGCATGAAGTCCATAACCGGACCATCGAGTTGCACCTCCACCAGCGAACGGTCTGAGATTCCCCCTGCTATGTGTGTAGCGGCTCTAAAATCAACTTTATGGACAGTCTGGGTGAAAAGATAGTGCAGGGATGCCAGAGTACCATCTGCTGCAGACAGGTGCGTCTGGTTTTGATACCCTCTTCCCCTATATGGGCATTTAGGAGTATCATGAATATAGTATAGGGTCAGTTCTGTCAGTCCAGTCACCCCAATGCGTGTATGCTCAGTCGTAAGTGTCTTACCCTTTCACAGGATGAGTTAGTCTTATCTGGGTCTCTTTCCTGTTTCCCGACACTTGAATGGCACGCTCGAAGACTCGAGAGAGCAGTGACCCACCAGCAGGCTTTTGTGGAGCGCTTTTGTCCTGGATATAGTGCTGCATTCAGTAGGGCACCCACTCTGTCTTTTCATTGCAGTTGCCTGAAGATCGTTAGTCCCTAGGTAGCAGTCACACCTGGCCTGTCTGTAAGTGAAGCGCCCTCTGGAGGCCCGACCGTCAGAAATTGAGCCCACATTGTGGCCGGCTGGACCACAGGCGTAAGCTCAGATAGGGTGTTCGACACTGGAGTAGTGGTAGTCCCTCGTGGGCCTCTGACACAGAGTAGTCAGAAATTCAGCAGGTAAAAGCCCAACACAGGCTCACCAGGAAGTCAGTAGAGTCAGACTCTGTTGTGTTAGGAATTTGGCAAATGCAACCTTGAATGGGCTGTTGGCAGCACACAATCGTCCTACTGGGCCTCAACAATCATGTTGTTGTAGAGTTTTATTTTCTGCCTTGAACTGTTGGGAGAGTCTTGGGGCGGGGGGGGGGCATCCCTCAGACTAGCTGGTCCTGCTGGATGGCTTTCCGGCCCGCCCTACAGATAGCCTTGTCCTCCTGCTGGACAGTCAAACTCCCTTCCCTTTCTTACCAGACAGGCAGGCTTCTAGGCAGACTTTTAGGCTCTCCATTAAGTAAGTCAGCCTGCAGGTGATGTCCCTTCAACTTAGATAGACTGTCAGGCTGACACCATTCCTGGTAGCACAGCAGGCACCTGAGTACTTTGGAGAGCACATTATTCCTTGGTAACAGAGGACTTTGAACTGGGGTATAAAAGAGGGATAGATGGTCCCACTTGTATACACAACTGGCAGGCAGGAGATGCAGTTTACTCTGTCGCACTCTCACATTGCATTTATGCTACGCACACCCACACCCTAAACACGCACTTGATGTTAGCGCAAAGTCTGGGCACAGGTATATAAATGGAGCATTGCCAGTAGGTGTGCCAGTAGGAAGCCACTCCACTGACCATGATGCAAAGATCTCATCAGGCTATTGATCCTTACAACAGGGTGCATTGCCTCCACCGCTCTAGCTGTTAAACCCATGACAGTCCTCTGCCTTAAATAAGAGCACACTTGGTGTGACCCTCCAGGTCACAGGACCTGTCCAAGACCTCTCATAGTCCCTTGTTAGAAGTTGCACAGTACTGGAGTGGCAGAAAAATCTCATGTAATTGTTTTGTGGTACATTTACCCCAGTAACGTGCAGTTACCAGTTTGACGCCAAGGACTGGGGAGTTGCCACGAGGAACAGACTCTTCTGTCTGTCAAACCACATGCCATTCACTATTTCATAGTGTTTTTCTGCTTTTATTTACCACTTGTCTTAAGCAGGTGGTATATATATGCATGTGGTTGGTTGGGGGGAGATGGGTGAAGCAGGGGAGGGAAGAGGAAAGCATTTTCTAACAGAGGGAAGAATTGTGTGTTTCCCCCAGTTAGTAAAAAAACAGCATAAGTCTTGGCTGCGTCATTTCAGTAAAGATTTTCTGTCTGGAAAAAAAGTGTGTCCTATTTTTTTTGCACCCGGTACATCCAGGTGCTGAAAAACCTAACAAATGATAATCAGGTGGAATAAAATGAACACATGAAAGTACGCCTTAATTTCATTTCATTGCCCTTGATTCATACTCTGGACCATAGTTGAGGTATAGGTCTAAGCATAGTCCTCGCAATACACAATAGATTTGCGTGCGGCAGAGGACAGAACTCAAAAGTCAGGATATCATATACAAGTAGGTGGTAACTCAGGGCAGAGGCAAACGCCTGTTGTCCGTGGAGGAGAAATTCCCATCCCAGAAATCTACATTAAAACTTAATTAAAAGTATTCTTTTTTTAAATATCTGTTTGGTGCCAGTCCATATGACTTTAATGTCTGCCTTTGGGATTCTGTGTTACAAGTCCATAGGGTACATGTATCCTTTTGAGCTTAATAAATTCTACAAATCCTCACTCATCCAAGTACTCTCAAGCTACCATTCTACACTCGGCTCTGTCTGAAGAACAGCTCAACATTTTCAAAATTCTGCAATTCTGCATTGATTTGGCTTGTAAATTATTTTTGTTGAAATCTACATGTATTAACTATTTAATTTTAATACTATAGGTGATTGAAATTACGCATGAAGAAAGCAAGATTTAGCACCAGGCAACTGAATGTTAGTGCCATAAGAAGGATTATTTGGAAAAACTGATTGACATCCAGCATTCTAAGTTTAAACAATTTCCAAAACCTAGGTGTTGCGAGGAAGTGGGAGCTGAGGAAAGTACTATACCTGTAAGTGAAGTCTCTAATTTTGCATTTCATTAACCCAGAGCAAAGTCATATCTGTGCACACAGCATCAGGAATAATGCCAGAAAGACCAATCACAGCATCCTCATCTGAAATATTATCAGAAAGACAAATTGCTGCAGCATGACGGAATAACGTTCATCTAAAGCATCATCTAATTCCAGACACTGCAAAAAAGAAAGTTATAACAAAAGGTTTCTTCTGCAGACCATCAAAGAAAAGACGCTAAAAGAAGACTCCAAAGCTGACAAGCAAACAATCAAAATATTGGAAAATCACCTTTGTTTAACAACCGTTTTTAACCAGTTACGCAAGTTTGAGACTATCTGCCTCTGAATAGAACACCACGACCCACTCTGCTCACTCTGGCGAAAACCTAAAAATCCACCACTTTATTGTGTTCATGACCATCTCAGAATGTTTCCTTTTTAATGTATTCTGTTCTGTAATTCTATGTAAATCGCCTCGACATTATCTGTTGTGCAGGAGTGATGTGTAAAAACTGATTAAATGAGGACCGTTGCGCTATATCTAATGTAAATAAATCCTCGTCTTCAGAACTACACCTTACACCAAACATAAAAAGGGTAAAAGGAACTGATGCTCTTTGACTCGTGATCCACAATAGTACTGTGCATTTTCTAATGTTCTCAGTTACTGCCATTACATCAGTGCAAAAAGGTACTTCTCAGTTTAATAATTAAATATCAGACTAACACCTTATTACTGTATTGCTAAGAACCTATACAAATAGATTTGAGAAAAACTTCAGTCACAAAATAAGTTGCTGCCGGAGAGGCTATAACCAAAAGACTATTATCTGCTAGAAACATTTCGACAGGTGTTACAGGGCTGCTTCCAGACATATTTTGCTCAATTCAAGTGTAAAACACACAATTTCTTTTAGAGATAAATACTGAACATTATCTAAACAAGCCCGACTCTAAAATCGGGTTCACTCTTACCGTGGCATATAAGGAAGAGAAAATTAAATGTAACTCAAGGAATACACCTTATAAAAACACGGGCTGTGAGAACAAATTCAGTGTTCAAACCCACCTCAATCAAAGCAAAATAACCCAAGTTGGGGAAAAAAGTTACCTGTGCCAAGAAAGATTCAGCCATAAATCTCATCTCACTGAATTTGAGAGAATGCACACTGGGAAAAACCTCTCGCAGTGCAAAGTATGCCAAAAAAGTTTCAGGCGTAAATCTTATCTCACTGAGCATATGAGAATCCACACTGGGGGAAAAAACTCTCCGTGCAAAGTATGCCAAAAAAGTTTCAGGCGTAAATCTTATCTCACTGAGCATATGAGAATCCACACTGGGGAAAAACCTTATCAGTGCTCTGAATGCCAGAAAAGGTTTCGTAACAAACCGAGTCTATATCAACATGCATTAACCCACTCTGCAGAAAACCCTTACCAGTGCTTTGAATGCCAAAAAAGTTTCAGCCGTAAATCTTATTTCACTGACCATATGAGAATCCACTCTGGGGAAAAACCTTATCAGTGCTCTGAATGCCAGAAAAGGTTTTGTACCAAACAAAATCTTTCTCGACATGTATTAACCCACTCTGTGGAAAAACCTTACCAGTGCTCGGAATGCCAGAAATATTTCAGTGACAAAAGAGGACTCACTCTACATACAAGGACCCACACTGGAGAGAAACCGTATCAGTGCACGGATTGCCAGAAATGTTTCAATGACAAAAACATTCTCACTCGGCATAGAAGAACCCACACTGGGGATAAACCTTATCAGTGCACGGATTGCCAGAAATGTTTCATTGACAAAAACAGTTTCACTCGGCATAGAAGAACCCACACTGGGGAAAAACCTTTTCAGTGCTCTGAATGCCAGAAATGTTTCAGTTGCAAAAGCAGACTCACTGAACATACAAGAATCCACACTGGGGAAAACCCTTATCAGTGCTCTGAATGCCCACAACATTTCAAACTTAAATCACTTCTAACTGCACATTTGAGATTCCACACTGGGGAAAAACCTTATCAGTGCTCTGAATGCCAAGAAAGGTTTTGTAATAAACAAAGTCTTTCTCAACATGCAATGACCCATTCTGTGGAACAACCTTATCAGTGCTCTGAATGCCAAAAAAGTTTCAGTGTAAAAAGTACTCTCACACGGCACATAAGAATCCACACTGGGGAAAACCGTTATCAGTGCACTGAATGCCACAAATGTTTCAGTCAAAAAGACCGCCTCACTCGGCATACAAGAACCCACACTGGGGAAAAACCTTATCAGTGCTCTGAGTGCCAGGAATGTTTCAATGAAAAAAGACATCTCACGCTGCATATAAAAACCCACACTGGGGAAAAACCTTATCAGTGCTCTGAATGCCAGAAATGTTTCAGTGACAAAAGAAGTCTTTCTCGACATACAATAGCCCACACTGGGGAAAAACCTTATCCATGCTCTGAATGTCAGAAATGTTTCATAAACAAACACAGTCTCACTCAGCATATAAGAACCCACACTGGGGAAAAACCTTATCGGTGCTCTGAATGCCCAAAAGATTTCAAACTTAAATCACTTCTAAATGCACATGTGAGATTCCACACTGGGGAAAAACCTTATCAGTGCTCTGAATGCCCAAAAGATTTCAAAGTTAAATCACTTCTAACGGCACATGTGCGATTCCACACTGGGGAAAAGCCTTATCAGTGCTCTGAATGCCAGAGATGTTTCAGTGACAAAATGAGACTCACTAAACATACAAGGATTCACACTTGGGTAAAACGTTATCAGTGCACTGAATGCGACAAATGTTTCAGTGAAAAAAGCAGTCTCACTCAGCATATAAGAACCCACACTGGGGAAAAACCTTATCAGTGCTCTGAATGCCACAAAGGTTTCAGTCAAAAAAACAGTCTCATTCATCATATAAGAACCCACACTGGAGAAAAACCTTATCAGTGCTCTGAATGCCAGATATGTTTCATTCAAAAAAGAAGTCTCACTCAGCATAAAAGAACCCACACTGGGGAAAAACCTTATCAGTGCTCTGAATGCCACAAATGTTTCATTGGAAAAAACAGTCTCGCTCATCATATAAGAACCCACACTGGGGAAAACCCTTTTTAGTGCTCTGAATGCCAGAAATGTTTCAGTGAAAAACGCAGTCTCACTTACCATATATGAATCCACACTGGGGAAAAACCTTATCAGTGCTCCGAATGCCAAAAATGTTTCAGCCAAAAATCTCATCTCACTGAACAAGTGGGAATCCATACTGGTGAAAAAAATTATCAGTGATCTAAATGTCAGAAAAGATTCAGGGGTAGAGATGGTTACAAGCGCCATAAGAAAACACACCATCAAAATAATTCAGTTCTCCGAATGCCAGAAAAGCATCAATTTTAAACTCAATCTCACTCTACATGAGCAGACGCACACAGGGGTAAAACATTACCAATGCTGTGAATGCCAGAAATTCCTATTTGATAGGCACAGCCTCACTAACCATAAGCGACTCCATTCTGATGGAAAACCTTGAGGCCGATTCAGATCCTGGAAAAACGCTGTACAAATCGTGGTATGGAGCGTTTTCCCCATACAACTCGTACTTGTAAGGAGGCCCCTACAACCTAGGAAGCACGATCCGTACAAATAGACGCACTCCATACAAATTGTAAAAAAAACATACAACTCGTATATACAAGCGATTCCGATTCGGATTGCTTTGTACGCGGCGTTCCCATGTATTCCCGGCAGCAGTTTACAACCCGACAAGTACGATTCGTACAAACGGCACTCCGTACGGCTCTTTTTTTTACAAGAGCCAAAAAGTGCCGGAAAAACCTTGTACGCCCCGAAAACAGTACGAGACAGACCCCCTCATGTACGCGTCGTACACCCCATGAATACAGGGGTACGGTGTGTATGTACGGTGCGTACGGATGACACAGAAAGTGGGGTACGGTGCGTACATACGCGATGAAGGGGTACTGGTCGTGTACGCACCGTACAAGCACCGTAACCCAAAATCGCGTATGTACGCACCGTACCCCAAAATCGTGCATGTACGCACCGTACCCCAAAATCACGTATGTACCCCCAAATCGCGTATGTACGCACCGTACCCCAAAATCCCGTTAGTACGCACCGTACCCCAAAATTGCGTATGTACGTACCGTACCTCAAAATTGCGTATGTACCCCAAAATCGTATATGTACGCACCGTACCCCAAAATCACGTATGTACCGTACCCCAAAATCGCGTGTGCACCCCCAAAATCGCATATGTATTCACCATACCCCAAAATCGCGTATGTACGCACCGTACCCCAAAATCGCGTATGTACCCTAAAATCGTGTATGTACGCACCGTACCCCAAAATCACGTATGTACGCACCGTACCCCAAAATCGCATATGTACGCACCGTACCCCAAAATCGCATACGTACGGTGCGTACATGCGCGATGTTCGGGTACGCACCATACACGCGCCTCGTATGTGGGGGGACCCCTGTACGCCTCATACCCCTATACGACCCGTACCCTGGTATGAGTCATACCCCCAGAACGAGTCATACCAGGGTATGAGGCGTATATGGGTTGGCTTTGTTGCCCGGTAGGAGTCATTCCCCATATACAGGCCATTTTCCATACAAATCGTATGCTGACAACCCGGTATGAATCGTACTTGACGGGTTGGACAGCCTTTTTACAAATTGTATGGTCTTTTTTACAAGTCCGTGTAGTACAACTTTTCCCTATCCGATTTGTAAGGATCGGGCCGATCTGTATGTATTTTTCCCGGACGAATCGTACTACACGGGTTGGAAGGGACTTTTACAATTTGTATGGAAAAAAATACAAATCCTATTTGTATGGAAAATAAAAATCCAGGATCAGAATCGGCCCCCTTATGAGTGCTCTGAATGCCAGAAAAGCTGCAGAGAAAAACGCTATCTCACCATGAGAAAATTGACACTGGAGAAAATCCTTATGCCAGAAAAGCTTGAATCTGAAATACAGAGTTATGCTTCATGAGAGATCCCACTCTGGGGTAAAACCTTATGAGTGCTCGAAATGCAAGCAAAGTATTGGTTACAAATTACTTCTCACTTGACATGAGCGAACTCACACGGGGGAATAAAAGCCTTATGTGTTTTCTGAATGTCAGATAAGGTTTAGTCTTCAATACAATGTCACTTCACATGAGAGAATTCACACTGGACTAAAGCCTTATACAGGAGGGGAAAGCCAGAAACGTTTTACTCAGAAAGGAGATCTCACTAAACATGAGAAATACATCCACATGAGGTAAAAAGTAAGGCGTATCTTGAGTTGCAGAAAAGCTTCTAACAATCTGACTTTACATGAGAGAGCACATATTGTAGTTGCAATAGGATTCATCAAGAAACTCTTGCAGGATAATTTAGGCTGCCCGCATGCAACCTCCAAAGAAATTTCAGGCCTGGAAATATTTTTAATTGCAACAGAATCCACAATTTGAGTATCTGAAAGTTACAAAACTCTCAAGGTCTTTACTTTAGACAAAGAAGTGTTAGTGGTTGCAAAAATCAACTGATTGCCAAACAAATCACAATAATAATGTCTTAAATTTTACTCCACCCAAAAGGTTTCTACTCACCCTTGTTTCTTAACATATGACTGATATCTATATTTTCACGATAAGATTAAGCCTATGCAGAGTTCCTCAATGAGGAACTCTGCAAAGTGATAAAAAAACTCTGGCGGTGTATGCGGAGTTCAGCGAGCAGCGGAGTGGGTAAGGGTCATGACGTTTGTGGTGATTTTGATCTCCTGGTGTTTGTCCCGCCCTGTAAAAATAATCGCGAATGGCACCATGTGCAGCGCAAGAGGGTGCAGCTGCTTCTACTCGAGCAGCAGCTTTGTCAATGTGAAGGAAGGTTTCTCAACGCGAGTGGTTGTGACCTGCCGCGACCACTCGCATTGAAAAATCCAACCACCCGCCTTGAGAAATAGCCCCAGGAGGTTGATTTTGCTCGCCAACTAGACCATGGCGGGCGCGAGCAAGTTAAAATCTCATCAGGATGTGGATTTTCCCCGATCCGGCACATGACGTTGAAGAGCTCGAGCGTAGTAAAAACCTCGTTATGCTCCATGGACCGGAGTTTTTAGTAACTATGCGAGCTCCGTGGAAAACTCCGCGAGCAGAGTTCACCACCCAGAATGAGATAATATACGACACCATGAAAACATAACAAACCAGTTACTTGCCTTCGGTAACGCTCTTTCTGGTGGATACTCCTTTACCTGCAGATTCCTCACCTTGTGAATATCCCCCACACGCCAGACTGGGTCCTCCAACTTTAAAGCAAAGTAGGAGACAACATCCAACTCAGTGTCGACATCATTCTGCTCCAGAAGTGACAAGCAGAGACTCCTATAAGCACTTTCCATTCGCTCTGTGAACAACTACAGAGGTCTATGAGTTCATTATCTCACAGGTCTGTATCACATATGCAGGCCCTGGGCAGATATTAATTCACCATTTTTATCATGATTAGAATTCAGATGAAGTCTTTTCATTTCCAAAATTCTAATTGTATTCTCAGCAGCAAGGGTATATATAAATCGTTGAGTGATGACTGCACAGTGCTCAAGATGAAAGTGATATGATGATAAAACAGTCCGATCCACATTTTGTACACAAAAACAGGGCTGTAAATACTTTTGTACAATACAAGTTAAGCAAAGGCGATTCTTAGAAGACATAATATATATGAAATAGTCCCTGTATAGTCAATGTTCCGACCCTTCCAGTTAATTACCGTAGTCTCATCAGGACGGTAGATCGGCGCCTCTCCAATTTGCCCATACAATGGTAGGGTAGGGGTCAGTTTGGGTGGGGGTGGCAGGATCTGTCTTTTTTCCAGATCCTTGGAAAAAGGCATCGATTTTGCCGTTTCTAAAGACTCCTCCCCCCCCCCCCCCTTGATCCCTCAGATGTAAAGTACTACAGATCCAAATTGGTATTTTCTCTTCCCGATGAAATTTTAGAAAAGGCCATGAATCAGGAGATCACCGCCTTCTTCGAAAATACGGACTGTATGGATCCTGTTCAACATGGTTTTAGACCCTACTACTGTACAGAGTCAACCTTATCGGCAGTGACTGAAGAGATCAGATCCATTATGGATAGAGGAGATTAAACGGCCTTGATCCTATTGGATCTTTCAGCCACATTTGATACAGTTAACCATTTCTATTTGGTAAGCCGTTTAGTAAGTATAAGCATCAAAGAAACTGCTCTCAAACTGACCAGGTTGTTTTTGTCAAACAGAGAGCAATTGGTACCTTTGGAAGATTTTACCTCTGCCCCATTTTCACTTCCTTGTGGGGTCTCGGGGATCTTCAATAAGTCTGACTTAGTCTAATGCCTACAGCACTCCATTAATTGAACTAGTTCGATCCTGTTGGTTCTCTGCATTCTTTTATGCCAATGATACCCAAATAGTGGTATCGGTTACTGCAGAACCTGAAAAAGTGGCAAAAGATTTTAGAACAAGTATGACTAGCATTTCTAATTGGATGCAGAAGACTTTCTTAAAATTGGATACAGAAAAAACAGAGTTAGTGCTATTTGGTAAGTATTCCTCCATCTGGAGCTCCTTTTGGTGGCCACACATTCTCGAGCCCCTTCCACTCCCAGTCCAGAAGGCTAGAAATTTGGGTAGTCGTCTTTGACTCAAAACTCACTTTTATTGATCACTCCAATCAGGTAACCTCTTCCTGTTTCCTTATGTTAAAACAGTCAAAGAAAAGCTTGCCCTTCCTTCCCATGGAGCTTAGGAAAAGTGTTATCCTGGCTGTTGTCGTATCTGAAAGGGAAAATGTTATTGAACTTTATATGGGCTCCCAGTTGTCTTCTTAATAAGTTGCAAACCGTCCAAAATGTGGCAGGAAGAGTGCTAAAGAACCTCCCCAGATTCTGCTCAGCCTTTGAAGCCATTTAAGACCTCCATCGGCTGCCCATTACTAGGCAGATATGTGTACCCAGAATAAAAAGTGTCCATTGGGGAAGAAGAAGTTTCTCCTACTCCACCTCCAGATGGTGGAACTTTATCCAATCACTTGAGGTCAGCCTCAACTATTGGAGTTCAGGAAGGAACTGAAGACTTTTCTTTTCAGCCCATAGTTTAATGCTCTCATCTAACTGCTAGGTAAATGTTTAGGTATTTTATATCCCGTACTGTCAGGTTTTCAAATGACAATAGAGCCAGGATGCCTTTTTGGTAATCGTGCGCTTGATTTAAAATTTATTTAAAATTGTTGATCTCCAAAAAGGCCTAAATCAATAAATTGAATTGAAATTCAAGTTTATCATTGTAATCCTATTTTTGGAAAAGATGTGATTTTTAACCCCATGAGGCGGTTCCTTTCCAGAAATCATTCAGGTTGTAATCATGAGTCAAATAATGCTGAGGAGTAGGGCTCCCCCGATTGAGGTATGGAAAAGGGGCTTGGACTATTATATGGGACTGGAACGTCCAGTGTTTGAGGCCCGCGGCTGCCCCAGAAAGCACTATAAAATTTGGAAGCGGTGGGCGGAATACAGGGGGCTGTGGCTGCAGCCGCCGCCGCGGCAAGATGCAACTAAAGACCGATTGTTCTGAGAGGATGAGAGTGTAATACCGATATTGTATAGACTGATTAGCTTAGTTCCAGGTGACCATCGTGACCAGGGCTAGGGTGGGTTGGGGGGGTGGGGGTAGTTCAAAGTTAATGCCTTATCCTGCTTATTGTACTGATTGCTATATTTTGCTTCTTGATTACATGCTCACAGCTCCTCCGGTGTTCGGAGTACTGTGGATGTCTCGGAATCGTATTTCAAATGTCAATAAAAATTTGGTTCTGGAAAAAAAAATAATGCTGAGGAGGTTAAAATATTCAAATTGAATTCTAATTACACATGAAATGTTCATTGTTCAATATATTTCTCTTAGTATTTTAATGTGAGGACTTTATTGCTTAAGGAAAATAATTAGTATTTGTTTTTCTATATGTAGGAAGCATTACATTAATGAAACCACTGTATCCCACCTTCTTTCTTTCCTTTCCTGTTCTTTATGAATGTTTCTATTGTTGAACTTTAAAGATTGCCCGAAATTAAGAATTGTGCACTACATAACTTTGCTGTGTTACAGTATGTTTATTTTTTATGTACAACTTTTGTCTCTTATGTGTATGGCAACTGATGTTTTGTTTTGCTTTAATAATCAGCTTATGTTTATTAGGTTTTATTATTCAATAAAATGTTTCAAACACAACAAATGGTAGTTGATATGTATTTACAACTGCAGCATTTTTATTGTATGGGTAGTTTCAAAGGGCCAAAAATATGGTCTGCGGGTTGACGGAGTACGACATTGGCATCAGCAGGGAGAGGTTTGGGCAGGTGATTGGGGGTACATGTAAAGTTGGAATTAGGGGTAACAACGCATGTACATTGTGTGGACTGTAACTCCTAGAGTTATTGTGAGGGATTTCATGCTACCCTGTAAATGATTTCCCTAGTGATTATTATCACGGTGAAGATCCCTCAGAAATAAAATGATGTTACTGTCAATGCCAATGGAGGACATCAACTGCCACAGCTTGGACCTATTGACCCAGTCGAATGCTGAGGCTAGGTATATGGGGCTGGAACGAGCCACAGTATATTTGTTCAGAACCATGTACAGGTTTAAACGCTCTTCCACAGTGGAACGACCTGGGCGAAAGCCGTATTGGATATCGGATAAAAAGTTGTTTTCCTCAACCCATGATACAATGGGCTTATAACAATAGGTACTGTCCCGTTATCCCTTTTTAAATGCCGGGACTATAATCGATAAAGCCCAAGAATCTGTGGGGCAAATCTGGACTGCAGTATTGATGACAGCTGTGAGGACAGGCACCCAGGTTTTTAAGTGGGCGATGTAGAGATCTGGTGGGATCCCATCTGGCGCGGGGGCCTTGTTTTTAGATAGACCCAGAATACCGGCACTCACCTCTTGCGTGGTGAAAATAAGTTCCGACTTGCCTTCCACCCTTTCCTGCCCCTCAATTGGAGGGGTATCCAACTGGAAGATACCCCCGAAATGATGTACCCAATCGTCCTCTGTGATTTGGGCATCCAGTAAATTAGCATTATTTCCAGATAGAAATGGGCTGTTAATAATGCCCCAGAACTTTGAGCTATTACGCGGTTTACAAGCCTTCACTAAATCGTTCTAGGCCTCCTCCTTCAGGGCAGACTTGCGAGTTGCTAGAGCAGCCCTATATGCTCTTTGTAGGCCTTTGTCTCGGGGCTTAACACCCAAGGCCTGTCTCAGGTTCATGGAAGCCTGGGAGCACACCGAGTCAAACCATCGTGGACCTGGTTGCTAACGGCCACTACCCGGGTCCCGTAGTAACTTCCTTATGACAGTAGACATTGATCCAAATGCACCCATGATGTCTGGAGCACTTGCCTCATCGTCGAGACAGGTGGTAAACTCGCTGCAACACTGAGTTAAAAGGTACTCGTGGAGTAGCTCTGGGACAATACACTCCCATGTTACCCTTCTTCCCGCTTCCACTGCTTTAAGGGGGACACCAGCCCCCCCGCTCACCTTGGTATGTCCGAGTGTTCGGGTCCAGCCTGTTAAGACACAAATGGGGTTGTAGTCACTGCATTCACTCGCCTGCACAGAAAAATCGGTAACCAGAGAGTAAAAGGGGGTTGATACAAAGGTGAAATCAATAAAGGTCTCACACCCTCTCCCAATAAAGGTGGGAGTAATGTCTGTTTTCCCCGGAGGCAGCTTATTCATTACAGATGTTAGATCAAATGCAAGCAAAATGGAGTTAAGCTCAATACCCTGGGGAGTATGTTCCATGTGTAAGCCTGCTTGTCGCGCACAGCCCATAGCTTCCACTCCTCCTTGCCTGATGTCCCCACACATGAGTGTTAAAATCCCCTGTTAGAAAAATGTAGTGATAACTCTGACCCTTCAAGATGCTATCCTGAAGTACAGACCCCAGCAGAGTTATATAGCCCTCATCCAGGTGTGTAACTCCAGCGTTGCAAAAGTTTACCAGAAGTAACTTGCTCTCTCCACTGGACAACAACATCACATGCAAATTGGGAGAGACATATAGTGAGGTAGTGTAAGAAACTGGCTCTGTATACTGCACCAAAGTGAGGTACAGTGTGTATAGAGTCCAAGGGTCTCCAGAGGTAGGCAGAGTTAAAAGTTAGATAGAAACTTACTCTCTAAAGTGGTAGCTTGGTCGAGCAGTAAGGCAGTATCAGAGGACAGTGTTAAGCATTTGATGTACACACTCAGTCAGCAAATGTATTCACACACTCAAGAACTGAACTCTAGGCCAATTGTTTTTGTATACAAACATATATTGTTGTTTTATTTCTAGAACTAAGCAAGCCTGGCACAGGTAAGCATAAAAATACTTAGCAGTAATAATTTACTTGTATGAACACAGTTCAAGTAGGCAGTAGACATTTTACTTTGTTTGATTTACAGGGGAGCAGTAGTATGCAACACTTAGCAAATACAGTACATTGAAATGAATAGGCTTTTTCAGTAAATTGCAGGTAAGTTACCTTTTACGTTACTTTTCTAACTCCGTGCTGTATACCTAGATTTAGCACTGGTACATTTCCTAGAAACAGGTAAGTAATTACGTTTTGGTTATTCGCATGATTTGTAAAGAATATTTTCAGTTTTCAAAAGTCCACACTTGGAAACTTTTTGGAGCAGGTAAGGTAAGGTAAAGTTTATTATTTGTACATGGTTATTTAAAACCTTTACACAATTGTAAAAACACCAATATATATATTTTAAAAGAAGTATGTACTTAGGCATATCAAGTTAAATTAGATTAAAAAAGAAGAATTAATTGAGATCAGTTCGTGCTTATCCTCGGAGCTGTGTAATTTCCGTCAAGTACTGTTTAGTCTTTTCTTTGTCGAATCAAAGAACCTCACGACCTGGCAGTTCAATTTAGTGTTATTGGTGTTAAAACGCAGTTTGACTGCCTGTCTGCAGGACCGAACGGCATGTAGTTTAAAGAATAGTTGTAAAAAGTTATGCCTCAGGTCCTTTAGTCTAGGACAGATGCAGATTACATGGACAATGTTCTCCTTGGCGGGAAAGAAAGTTATTTTATTTCCCAGGGTGGGAGGTGGGGGAGTATGGGGATCACCCCTAGGCAAAGTTTTAGCAGCTTTTCTTTGACTTCCCTTTTCATACCAGTGTTAAGGTATGCTTGCGGTTATATTTTCCCATAGTCACCCAACGTTATCCAGCCGTTCGCCCTGTTTGCTAGATCATGCTTGTCTTCGATCGCAGAGACAATACGCGCCGATTGTTTGGCGATTTTCTTTAAGAACAAAAGGTCTATTGATGTTTCCCAGATGTCGGTCAGGCCAAGAACTTGAAGTGATTCAAATAGGTAGTCTTACAGCCGAGCGCATTACCAGCAGCGCTCTTCTCGCAGCGCGACCTTGCCAGCAGCTATTTGAGATTTTAAAAACTCCAGTTTTTGGTCATTTTGTTAAATTGCTAGTTTTAGCTTTTCCCTTGTTTTTAAAACTGCCGGCCACGCATACTCGCATCTCTGCCCCCTCTCCCGCACTTTAATTGGCTGTATCACCGCACTTTGCGGGTCCTGCGTCCACGTCTCGTTGGCGGCCATCTTTGCTTGGGGGGTAGCTTGCACGCTCTAGTCCTCTCTCTAGGAGGCGAGCAGTGTATAAATTGAGGCAAATCACGTCAGATCGCTCCTTACAGCCGAGCGCATTACCAGCAGCGCTCTTCTCGCAGCGCGACCTTGCCAGCAGCTATTTGAGATTTTAAAAACTCCCGTTTTTGGTCATTTTGTTAAATTGCTAGTTTTAGCTTTTCCCTTGTTTTTAAAACTGCCGGCCACGCATACTCGCATCTCTGCCCCCTCTCCCGCACTTTAATTGGCTATATCACCGCACTTTGCGGGGCCTGCGTCCACGTCTCGTTGGCGGCCATCTTTGCTTGGGGGGTAGCTTGCACGCTCTAGTCCTCTCTCTAGGAGGCGAGCAGTGCATATATTACAGCCATGCTTACGCGCAGCGGTGACGCGCTGCGGGGACGCCAGACTGACACCGGAGTTACGCCAGAGTTCAGCCCGTCTGTGCCCGTCCGCGCTGAGGACGGGCTGCTGGCCGGGCTGGACCTGGTTTCTGCACCCTTGCTATCTGGTAAGACAATTAGGCGCTATGCTCCATCTGCGCTTCTGGCTCTCAGACCTCCCGCATGCCCTTGTCTACATTGTTTCACACCGCTAGGGCTACTACAGTCTCGCTGCTGTATGGCTTGTTCTTCCTCCTTCCATCCTTTCGTCTCCTGCCCTATTAGTCTCTGTCCTTCCTCTTCAATGTCCACCATCTCGTACAAAAATGGGTTTCTATTAAATGTGCGTTCGCTAATTAAACATAACCTAGCCTTCCACGACTTTGTTGACGAGAGACAGCCGGACTGGGTCTTCATTACAGAGACCTGGGCTACTGACTCCTCCGGTCATGACCTTCTTTTAGCTATCCCAGAGGGCTATTCTCTACATAGGCTCGATAGACCTAAACGTAGAGGAGGAGGTATTGCCATCCTTTTTAAATCCTCCTTTCAATGTACGGTTAACCCACTTTCCTCGCCTCAAGATCGTTTTGAAGCCTTATACTTCTGTATTACATGTGCTCCATCGGTCTCTTTCACGGGGATATTGATCTATAGGCCGCCTGGTCATAGAGCTAACTTTGCCTCGGAAATACTGAGAATTCTTGAACCCTATTTTGGAAAGCCTTGCTTCACCATTTTGGGCGACCTCAATTTCCATCTCGATGAGGTCGATTCTAGGGACACTTTATCATTAGTCGAATCTCTAGGAGCATGTGATCTTGTTCAGCTTGTTACCAGTTCCACTCATACGGCAGGTCACATCCTTGACGGGGTATTTTCTAATGATCTGAGACTTTCCAGCGGCTCACCTCTGCCGTTGGTCTGGACAGATCATTTTGCAGTTCCTCTTCATCTAGCCTTCTCCACTTCTTATTCCACTAAGAAGGGGACTACCCCTTTCGTTTCTAGAAGAAATCTTAGAAACCTCACAGATGAGGCCCTTGCCCCTTTTGTTCCTTCACCTGAGGCTCTCTTCCCAAAAGACGCGGACGAAGCAGCCCAAGATCTGAAGGATTCCATCACCAATGCAGTAGAAAAACTTGCTCCAGCATCCCTGCGATATGTAGCCCGACGTAAACCATCAGCACCATGGTTTTCGGACCATCTTAGATTATTAAGACAGGGTTGCAGAAGCAGTGAGAGGAGGTGGAGGAAATCTTGGGATCCTAAGGACCGGGAGGCTCATAAGTCTGCTCTACGGGAGTATAAGCAGAAAGTGATAATGGAGAAGCAGGAATACTTTTCCAATCTTACTAGCTCACTCACTTCCTCTAGGGAGCTTTTTAAAATTGCGGATTCGCTATGCTCCCTTCAACTTCCAGTTCCCGTAGTTAGTTCTCAACGTCTCTGTGACGACATTGCAGACTTTTTTCAAAATTTTTTTTTGACATTCATACTTCTTTAGAAGTACAACGTCTCTCCTTGGGCGAAAATATTCTTTCAGGCATAAGCTCTCTTGAGTCACTGGATATAGCCCCTTCTAGCCTTCTTTCGGATTTCCCATCTCTGTCTCTGGAAGGATTGAATCTTCTTCTCGACAGGATGAAATCCTCCTCTCCATTGGACTCATTGCCTCTTAAAAAGCTAAAAGAGTGTAGGAGCAGTCTCCTTCCCTCCTTGCTTGAGGTGATGAATAAGGCGATTGCCCAAGGCTCTTTTCCATCGGTATGGAAGAAGGCCATCGTGAAGCCGCTCCTCAAGAAGCCTTCACTTGACCCCGGCCTCCTGAAAAATTTTAGACCCATTTCCTTGCTCCCCGCACCTGCGAAAATTCTGGAAGCACATTTGAATCGCCATTTATCTTCTTTTCTTGAGGCCTCTGAGTATCTAGACATCACCCAACATGGATTTCGAAAACATCATAGCACAGAATCTGCTCTCACCTTTGTAGTCGATAACATCCGACGCAAGGTTGATGCTGGACAAACTACTGTTCTAGTGCTATTGGACCTCACGGCCGCATTTGACACCTTGTCTCCTGCCATTTTAACATCTCGGCTTAGGGAGGCAGGTGTCACTGGTTCGGCCCTGAGCATCCTCGACTCCTTTCTCCTTGATAGGGAACAGAGAGTGATGCTCGGTAACCACCTCTCCCCAGCGAAGTCTTTGCAATGTGGGGTGCCACAGGGGTCGGCATTAAGTCCGACCCTGTTCAACATCTACGTGGCCCCCCTTGCTAGGCTTGTAAGATCGCAGGGGATGGAGGTGGTATCATACGCCGATGACACCCAGATTATGGTGTCACTCACTCAGTCCTCTGTCATAACATCTGCCTCTAGCTTCAGGTCCTGTATGCAACATGTTGCAGACTGGATGGTTATCAACTCCCTGAAGCTAAATGGCGACAAGACTGAGGTCTTGGTCTTTGGGAAGGACCAAGATGTCTGGTCGAGTGAGTGGTGGCCTTCCTCTCTTGGCACCTGCCCCACTCCCTCTCAATCTGCCAGAAATCTGGGTGTGGTGTTTGATACTTCACTCTCGATGTCTCTTCAGGTGAATCGGACTGTTGCAACCTGTTGGGGCGTGATCAGGAGATTGCAGTCGCCCTTGTTGGTTCCAGGTTAAATTATTGCAACTCTCTCTACATGGAGTCCAACAAGGGCCTCATACATCGGCTGCAAATCGTGCAGAATGCTGCTGCACGTTTTGTCCTAGACCTCTCTAGGGCTTCTTCTGCTACTACTGCGAGGAGAGACCTTCATTGGCTGCCTATCCAGCACAGAATTTATTTTAAAATTCTGTGTCTGACCTACAGAGCTCTCGAGGATGGACCTAAAGGCACTATCAGCTCCCTGCTTACCCGCTACCATCCTACAAGGTGTCTTCGCTCTTCGGGACTATTCCAGCTTGTTGTCCCTCGTTTCAAGCTCACCAGATGGGGAGCCAGGGCCTTCTCTGTCGCTTCCCCCCAGCTCTGGAACATCTTGCCTATGGAGATCAAGACTCTACCCTCTCTAGTGTTGTTTAAAAAGGCCTTAAAAACGTGGTGCTTTTCAAGGGCCTACACAGGCTGAACCGCAGGGTCTTTGCTATGAGCTGGTTCTGTAATTAGGCGCCTTGACGCCCACTGGGCTAAGTTTGCGCACGATAAGACCCCTTTATTATTATTATTATCTCAAGGCGAGGATTTGCGGTGCCGAAGTAGCTCTTCCCATACGCTGAAGCTTAAGGAGCCCGTCTCTGCTATGCGGATCTTGTGCCAGCTGGCTATGCACACACTCTGCCTTTCTAGGGTTTGTTTGAGGATGCCAAACTCTAGTCGAATTTGGGCTGGAGAGACGTATTTTGGAATATTGAAAAGAGCCCTGTATATGTTGGCTATGACTGTGTCTAGTAATGCAGCATCCTTCCCGTAGAGCGATTCACTGCTGTATGTGAGAGTACGATTCAGAAAAGGGGATGGTGATGAACAGAGTGTCTGAATTAAGCAGACCACTCTTACCCAGTCCAAAGATCAGGGCTTCATCCATCACCGTTATTTAGCTCACTGCCCCATCCCAGCTCAGAACCTGGCTATATGCAAATTAGTCTGTGAGAGTAGGCTGTGGTTTTGTACGCAAGATTTCAAGGAGAGGTTTAAAGGTGAGATTAGGTAGTTTGGCCTTTAATGATTTTAATGCCAGGTAGATTGTCGTTGCCTTGCCTCGTTAGGAGTCAAGTTTTGCCCTAGACGTGTTTTTGGAGTCCAGGATAACTCCCAGATATTTATAAGAGGTCACCCGATCAAGCTGCTCTCCATTCAGATGCCAACAGAGATTCCTTTTTTCCTGTAATTCATGGCCATGAACTTTGATTTACTGAAGTTAATTTGGAGGGAGTTTTTTACTGAAAAAGTGTGGGTTACCTTCAAGAGGTGCTGGAGGCCCATTGGTGTCCGACTTATCAGCACCAGGTTGTCCGCAAACAGGAGGTTAGAGAGGACGATTTTCCCCAATTTGGGTGTGTGGTTAGGGCATTTGTCGAGGACCCAAGGTAGGACGGCTAGAAAAAGATTAAATAGTAGTGGTGCTAATACGCACCCCAGTTGTAGCCCTTTTGTTGTCCTGATGGCGTGCCTGCCCCAAGTTTAATTTTGATCTAGGTTTTTGAATTGAGCATTGTTAGCGCTTCTAGGAGGCGTTTCAGTATTCCCCAGTGGTCCAGTTTCTGCCATAGTTTGTTGTGGTCCACATTGTCGAATGCCACGCTATAGTCGATAAACGAGAGGTATAAAGATGACTTGATCTCTTTTGCTGCTCCCATCAGCAAGGACAATGCCATGATGTTGGTTGTGGTCCCTTGGCCTTTGGAGAAACCTGTTTGATTAATTGGGATAATTGAGTTTTCGGATACCCATGAAGTTAGTTCCTCCATGATGACTCCAGCGAAGTATTTAGCCTCCACGTCTAGTAGGGCAATGAGCCGGTAGCTGCTGGGATGCTTCTTGCTAACGCGTTTTTAAATCGGGCTGATGAATGACCCGTGCCAAGACTCTAGGAGAGTCTGAGTGTGTTCAATATTATTAAATATTGGCGCCAATGATTCACTCCAGAACTCCATCTCTGTTTTATACAATATCGGTGGTATGCCATTCGGCCCTGGTGCCCCAGAGGGTCGCCCCCTCGATATTTTTCGTTTGATGTCTACTGGCAGGATTTTGTATGATGGGCCAAGCTTGATAGCCTTTGCAGGGTCTTCATCCGTATTGGGTTCAGAAAATATTATTGAGCTAGTGGCTCTGTGGGCACACTTTCCCTTGATTTCTATGCCCGTGCGGTTCGAATTTCCTTTTGTTTTTGAACTTATGGCTTTTGGACAAGAATTGTATATAGCGACGTCCTCCATGGTGTCGTCATTATTAAAATGCGTCGATAGGTAATTTGTCCATACCTCCTCTGAGATATTTGAGTTTTGACCTAAGTGATCAGGGTTCTGTAGTCTTTTGATCATTTGCCAAAACTTGGACCTGTTTTTCTGTTTCCCTTCGTAGAGGAGTTTCACCCACAGGTCTTCATTTCTTAGTGTCTGCCTTTCCCATTTCAACCGTTTGAGTTGGCTTTTTGCTGCCCGTAGATCACTTTGTAGGCACTGGTTGATCTGATCCTTCCGCAATTGCCTCAGTTTTTGATTTATTAGTCGTTTTTGTATTTTCATTGTTGAAGTTAGTTTATTCGAATTTCCCTTCCTTCGACGTGGGCTATAAGGCATAATTTCTTCCATTTTCTCTCTAATGGCATGAATAAAGTTTTGCCAAACATCCGACACCTTGGTTGAGGAGCTAGCAATTTCATTGAAGAGGGTTTTCGCTTTGCAGCTTACGGAGTCAATATTGCCGGCGTTGCACCATAGCCGCTTTAAGTTGGAGGTGACTTCTGTGTCAGGGCCTATAAATGGTGCTGTTACCAGTTGACAGTTTGATCTTAATTTGGCTTCTAGAGGCAGGTGGTCACTGAGGTCGCTCGTCCCAATTCTAAAGGTTTTTACCCAGAAAAACATGTTTAAAGATATAAACATGTAATCGAGATTAGATTGTTTGTTGGAGTGGTGGATCATCCTCAGCGTAGCGACCGTTTAAGGCCCTTAAATTAAGTTGCTCCAAAGATTGTAGTACGTTTTTTGATTGCTTTGTTGATTTGTTTTTTTGTTGTGCCTTGTGTTTGTACGCCGCATGCTGCATTCAAATCTTCAACCTCTTTTTGTTTCTGCTTGGGGTGGATGTATGTGTTAATTACGATTACTCCCTTGACCTGCTTTTTTAACCGGAACAGGATCTATACCACCTGTATAGCACTTGGGGGAGTTATGTGGAAATCCATTAGCTCAAATTCGCCTATTGTAGGTATTGAGGCGAAGAACATTAAGCCTCTTGACCTTCGCCCAAAGATGGCTTTTTTGTTTGCCGGAGAACAGCACGTAGTAAACCCTTGGAGCTCGAATGCATTCTCTTCCCACGTTTCTTGGAGCAATAGAAGGTCGAATGCACTCAGGTATTGAAGAAACTCAGGGTCGTTGCTTTTACTAGCTAAGCCGTTGATATTCCAGGAGCAGATTCTGAGTTCCCTAGGCTTGCCTGGATGGGTGGTGAATTCTTCCCTTTTTTGTCAATTGTCGACAGTCATTGTAATGAATGTACGTTGTATTGATTTCCAGTCATGGATGGTTTTTGGCGAAAAATAGGTACCTTGAGTTTGTTTTTGCCCAGGCCGAGGACTTTGTGTGTCTAGTGGTAGCAACTTCGGCGAACTGCTCCTTGCTCTCTTGAGTATGGAGTTAGTGATTTTTTTAACCGAGGGTCTTGCCGATGGTAAGAGAGGTGTCGGATAGTGTGGTCGCTGTTCGAGCCTCAGTTCAATCCCCCATTGCTGGAATGTTGCTCCTTCTTCCATAATTTTGTGTGCTATTTCTTGTGAGTGCCACGTTGCTTTTGTTATGTCTGAGCGATAGAGCTCAGTATTTGGTTGAAACGTTATTAGCATAAGGTCGTTTGAGCTGATAGTTGCTAGGTTGGTCACTGAACGTAGGAGTCTTAGTATATTGCTCCTATTTAGTATGTCATCCCTACCTCGAGATGTATATTCAGGGATGAATAAAATTGATGTTGGGCTATTCACATGCTCTGGTTTTGGTGAGTTGGTTTGAGGTCTCTCGTAGCCCTGTTGAGTTGGTTGAGGGGAGTGACTTGGGCGTACCATATCCAGATAATTTGGTTGTTCATTTTGATCGCGGTCAATCCTTGATCCCCAGGTTTTGGTGTTTAACTTGCGTACAGATTGCTGAGTTGGCTCCCCATTGTTAGCCATGGCGTTTTCATCTCTTCCTGTTGTTGGAACACATTCGGTTGGAGTTGGTTCAGCATTAGAAGCGTTATGTACTAATTGAGTTGGTTTGAATTGTAAGAGTTTCTGTTTGAGTTTTTTTGGGGTTTTTTGGTACGGGTTTCTTAGTGACGCTAGCTGTCAGTTTTACGCGATGTGGTGGGGACTCTGGTGAAGTATTTTCTGCGACCTTGCACTTGTGAGGCGATTGTTCTTTGTAATTTGGTGACCTGCTGTAGGTGGCTGGTAAAGGAGAAGAGATTGATTGTATTTCAATTGTGTTTAATCTTTCGTCCGTTAGTAATTAATTTCTTCCTTTCCTTTTTTTCTTTCTGCGGATCCTATTAGAGGCGTGTTTCTCTGCTGGCGATGGTTCAAGTATAGTCTCAGAAGTGGTCATTAGCTCTGTTTCCGTAGGTCTGGATGATGGTGTTTGGACTGAGGGCAGGGCAGTTGCTGAGCTTCGCTCAGCCCGCTGCTCCGTCGCAAGGCTGCTGACGCCACTGGGAGCTCTAGAAGTAGATCCGAGGTTTGCGGGATCCTGGTTTGTTGAACTGTCGATTTTAGGTCGGATATCAAATCGCCTCACATAGATGGTAAGAATGATAGTTTATCTAAGATTGGATCACAGGGTAGTAATTGTGATGGTGCTAGTTGAGCAGCAGAAACGGCGTCTTGATCCCTCCTTATCAGACCGTTCAGTTCCGAAATTTTCCAGTCGATTCCTGAGATGGAATCGGCCATTGTCTGCAGAACTGAAAGCTGCAGGTCCATTTTATGAGACTGAAATTCCAAGGCTGTGGCCAAGTGTTGCAGGGTGTTCAAGATTGTTAGCCATATAGACTCAGGGGCTGGCTTCCCTGGGTTACTACTCCTCTTTAATGTTGGAGATGCGTCGATGAATGGTTTCCCTTCCGATGGTTTGAGGGTATAAGTAGCAACTAGTTCCCCCCACTCCAGTGCTGCTATGGAAGGCATAAGTTCACAATTTATCCTCATTATTGGTCACAGCAGTGAACCATTATTCAATAAATGCAAGGATACAGTATTTTCTGTTATTTATTCTTTGAGGACGAGTCTCAATATCAAAACATAAAAAGGCAACAGCAATACTACTCTCAAAACTAATGTCATTTGTGGTAGTATGAAACACCTTTTGTATTTATCACATGGATAAACAAAATACCATGTAAGGAGGAATTTTAGTCTCAATACATTTCATACATTGAAAACTGCACAAATTAATGATACAAATAACAATTGTGCGGTGTTAAGCGTCGACGTTTCGGTCCCACGTCGGTTTAACAAATCCACAGGACCATCATCAGGACTTGTTGCTCAAATCTATATACAAATAAATACATACAAAATTCAGTCACATGCACCTTGCATCATGGGTATCGTCTATTCACCCCAAGGGAAAATAAAACCCTGTGTCTGAAGAAAACAAGCACCAACACCATTATGAAACCACCAGTGTACTGTGAAATTTGAATCTCCTACAGACTTTTCAAAGTTAAATCTTACCAAGGACCTCCAGCCGGAGGTTCTTAACCCTATTGGGACAAATATTGTCCAAAAATCTAAAAATGGAAAAATAGAAGAAAAGAAATTCCACCTTAGATATATCATTCTCATCAAATCAAAAACATCTATGATTAATTATAAAACACCTCGACCCAATACTCACAATATAAACGCTGTAATCAATCAGAGAAGGTTGTATTTGTTTAGCCCTGTATTAATATAAGAATATAAAAATACAACCATAATTAGTCGACCTGCTATGTTTAGAAAGCCTTGGTCGAAACAAACACCAAAATACCCAACACCATAAAGGGTACTCACAGCTAGAATAAATCAGGGGCGTCTAATACCTACAAACGGAAACAACTAATTAATGTTTACACCTCCAACACACTTTCACATCCAGAGCCATGTTGCCTGGCATCTGTATACAACCGGAACATGTAACGGAGCTCCCACTTACCAAATGTGAGTAACACCGTCGTCCGTTATCCTCTCGCCTCGTTAGTCAGGGAATGCAGCCTACACCAAACTCGTTACTTAACTTTTGACCTTACGCGCATCGTGACGTCACACATGCCGATCGCGCTATTCAGAGAAAGGTCTAAAATTCAAGTTTCATCCTCAAGATTGCCATATAAACTAAAGCGTCCTCCATAAAGTGCACTCTTATCGTCAGATGAAGCATTAGCGCTGTAACATAAAAGCGCTAAATCTACAGCCTTATGTAACTCATTAGAAATAACATCGTGGCGGCCATCTTGGAACGGAGTGTTTACATATCCATACCTAGATTATAAGATGAATATAATACTCTAACTCCACTCTTAATGGATAATCAATGGATCCAACAGCAAAGTTCATTCAATTAAGAACTTATTAAAGTACAGCCACCGTATGCCATTCAATTAGGGAGTTTAACCCATTGTCCACAGTATCATATGTCCAAATACATTTATTCTCCCTTAGGGTAAGGAGCCGATCCACACTATGATGTCGCTTAGTGCATTTAACAACATCAATGACAAACCATAACATTTCATTAGGCAGATGTGACATTTGATGGTAATGTTCAACTAATGGTGCAGTAATCACATTACACCTTATCCGCGACTGATGCTGAAGTACACGTTTTTTAACCTGTTGTGTGGTCTTTCCTATGTATGTCAAAGGGCACGGACACTGTATACAGTAAATGACATTTCTTGTGTTGCAATTTGAATGGTGAAACATTTTCACTTCCTTACCATTCAGTTGACAACTCTTCATCACCTTTGTAGTTTCACATGCAATACAATTGCCACAAGGGTAATGTCCGGTAATAGGGGTTAAGCCCCATTGTGACTGTAATGTTATTGACGGTGGTTCTTTGTATGCCCTTACAAGGTAGTCTCTTAAATTTCTACCTCGCTTGAATGCAAAACGAGGCTGTGCCAAGTGAGGTTCCACCTTTTTAATCAAGTGCCAATTATTTTTAATGATCGATCTAATTTTATTGGATTCAGATCCAAAAGTCATGACACATGTCAGAACTCCATCATTAGCATCAGAGTCAGATGGCAACTTCTTAGTAAGTAGTGCATCACGATCGTAATACCATGCACGTTTCATGGCTTTCTTAACTAGTCTGTATGGGTAGGCACGTGTCACTAGTTTAGATTGTAAAATTTTTGCTTCGTGGAAATAATCCTCCCTTTTGGTACAGTTACGGCGTAGCCGCAAGAACTGTCCAAAAGGGAGATTATCCCGAAGACTGCGTGGGTGATGGCTGTCATATTTCAGGAGGGTATTCCTTGCTGTTGGTTTCGTGTATAGACGCATGGACAGGGTATTGTTGTCATTATAAATGGACAGGTCTAGGAAACTAATAGCCTCCCTGTCACTCTCCATGGTAAAGTGTAAGTTGACATTCTGCTGGTTAAGCCATGCAAAAAAAAACGCCAATTCTTCTGCTGTACCGTTCCATATTAGACAGACATCATCGATGTATCTCAGGTAATGTCGAAGGTTGTTCACAAAAGGATTATTATTGTATATTACGTCATCCTCAAACGCTGCCACATAAAGATTGGCTATGTCGGGCGCAAAAATTGCGCCCATTGCTACTCCTTTCAGTTGGCCATAGAAATCTGTGCCAAAGATGAAGTAATTTTCATTTAAGGCGATCTTGGCACAGTCAACTATTAATTCCGTTGGAACTTGATGAGGACGTGTTCTGGTTTCTAAGACATTATGGATAATCATTAATGCTTCATTTTGAGGAATGCTAGTATACAGATTATCAATGTCCATCGTTACCAGAATATCGGACTGGGGATCAAAAGGATAACCCTCCAACTTAGTAATAACATCACGACTATCCTGTGTGTAAGATCTTGTAAGTGGAACAAAGGGCTTTAAAAAGAAGTCCACATATTCTGCTAAAGGTTGCAGAATTGATTGGCACCCAGCCACAATTGGTCTTCCAGGAGGACACTGGCTGTGTTTGTGTATTTTGGGTAGCGTATAAAACGCAGGAATGATGTAATCACTCTTATTCATATAATCGAATTCTTTTTTGCTTAACCATTGTCCCTGAAAGCCACGGCTTGTCAGTGATAATATTTCTTTCCGTATTCTGATAGTCGGATCCCCTCTAAGTTTTTGATAGTGGTTTGGATTGTTGAGTTGCCGAAGGACCTCATTGTCATAGTCAATTTTATTCTGTATAATAATACCTCCCCCTTTATCCGCGGGCTTGACAATTAAATCATCCCGATTGGATAGGGTTTGTAAAACTAATCTCTCATCTCTTGAGAAATTAAACTTCACATACTTCCTTTCCTGGAATATTTGTTGAGTTTGATTCAATATTACATTTTTGCGAGGTTTGCGGGATCCTGGTTTGTTGAACTGTCGATTTTAGGTTGGATATCAAATCGCCTCACATAGATGGTAAGAATGATAGTTTATCTAAGATTGGATCACAGGGTAGTAATTGTGATGGTGCTAGTTGAGCAGCAGAAACGGCGTCTTGATCCCTCCTTATCAGACCGTTCAGTTCCGAAATTTCCCAGTCGATTCCTGAGATGGAATCGCCCATTGTCTGCAGAACTGAAAGCTGCAGGTCCATTTTATGAGACTGAAATTCCAAGGCTGTGGCCAAGTGTTGCAGGGTGTTCAAGATTGTTAGCCATATAGACTCGGGGCTGGCTTCCCTGGGTTACTACTCCTCTTTAATGTTGGAGATGCGTCGATGAATGGTTTCCCTTCCGATGGTTTGAGGGTATAAGTAGCAACTAGTTCCTCCCACTCCAGTGCTGCTATGGAAGGCATGTCATTATTTATGGAGTTCTTGATTGATTGAGAATCATTGTATGGTATTAAGGTACGGCGTTGGGATGAATTTGACGTTGCTAACTTGTTGCTTGAGACTGTTTGTTCAGGAGTGTTACACAGGTTTAATTGAAGTGACTTGATTTCGGACAAGGATGTGTTTAAGAATGGAAGAGATTGAGTGCCACTTCCTTGCTCTTCAATTACTGTAAATGGTTTTGGTCGTGGGTCTCTAGTTCCCTTCGTTGAATTGAATGAACTGCTAAGTAGTTGAGAAGAAGCTATGTCTTCTTTTGGTCCTCATTGTGGATCAGTACCTTGACTTTCACTGATGCGTCCTGATTTCCTATGGGGGGCGAGCTGAACTTCCCAAGATGAGTCTCGCCCTGATCCATTGAGTGTGCATCAGTTACTGTCTCTAAAGGCTCAGCTTTCTTTGATATACTCCATTCAGTGATGGAAATTTTTCTAGTGGACGCCATTCTGAATTATTGTCATTAGTGGGGTCTAGGTCTGCTATGTGAGTGTCAATTCTGGGTGAGTGGGGGACATCGGCTAGTCGGGAGTCGACTATTTGATCACTAGAAGTCCGGCTACAGTCGAATTTGCTTTGTAAGAGAGATGTGTGGAGTCCACTTATGTTTCCTATCTTGGAATAAATAGCTGTCCCAGGATCTTTTAGGAACGAGAACTTAGTGTAAATCTTTGGTTGGTAGGAACATGTCCTTTTCTTAGCTGGCATTCCATCAATGATTACTGGATTATCTGAAACCTGTAACTAGACAAGGGGATGCAGCAGAGGACTTGGTTTGAGCGTTTTTGTTTGTTAATTGAATTGAGGTTGAATTTTGGTTTACTGTTAGTATTGGCATTTCCACTAGTGCAAAGGTTGTAGCCTCTTTTATTTTGTTGCAGGTGGAATGGCTGTCTTCCTGCGAATTGTTTGGATGTAGTGTAGATGTTGTGTCCAATTTCCCCAGTTTCCTTTTCCGTGGTTTAGATTTAGGTTTGGGGTTGGATTTTGGTTTTGGTATCTGTCTAATTCTTCCTGATCTCATTTTTCTGCTCTTTCCTGCTTTCTCCCTTCCCTCTTCACTTCTTTTTTTGGTTTGTTGTGTCCTTGTTGTGTCTTGTTGCTGGCGCTTTGTTAGAGTTAGACAAGCAGGGCAAAGCAGGTCAGATGGGATCAGCTGCGGGGTTCCTGCTTAGGCTTCCCGTTTTTTTCCAGATGGTGCTCTGACTATTGCGAATTAGTGCCTACTGGAGAATAGTTGGCGCTGATTGCTAGCAGGTAGCTGATGTTGAATTTGATTTGGGGGGTGAGCGCAGAGAGAGTGCAGAGAGGGTACAGTGGAGGGTGCAGTAGAGGCAAGCTGTGCTCACGGGGAGGATCGCGGATCAACTCAACCTAGTCAAGCTGTCTTACTGTCCCTCCCCGGGTTCTTACTTAGCAGCTGCCTCTATCGGCATCCGCGCTCACACTCTCCCGCCCTGCATCCCTGTAGCCCTGTGGCGCAACCACCCCTGGCCCACCTTCCTGTTCCAGCTCCTGGCGCGGTCACATTCACGCAACTCCCACGCCTCGCTAACAGTTGCTGAGAACTAAGTCCGGGAACAGAGATTCTTCTTTCTCCCTGGCACAGAGTGACAAATCACAGACCTGCAGCCCGGCAAGTGAAGGACCGGGGGTGCAGGAAGGGATACCGGGGGATAGATAGACAAGAGCTCACCGGGTGTGCAGAACCAATGGTCTCCTCCTTCTCCTTCTCCTTCTTTTCAGCGAGTAAGAGCTGGTTAAGGGGGTGTACCGGCACTGATACTAGGCAGTATCACGACTCTCACGGGTCCAGGAACAGGAGGGCGGGGGGTGGGTTGGTGCTCGAGCGGCGTGCGGGTGGGTGTTTGAGCATGTCTCCCAGCTGCCAGTGACCACCAGTTACCCCAGCGGCTCGGCTCCGCTCTGCTCCCCCTCACCGCCTCGCTCCTCACTCCTCGCTCCTTGCTCCTTCCCTTGCTCCGCGCTCCTTCCTGCTCTGCACTCTGCACTCTGACCTGAGAGTAGTGGATCTGCTACTGTGGGGGGGGGACACAAATCTCAATGCCCCCAGCCCTCCCCAGGGCTTGAAGCTGATGGCTTAATGGCTGATGGCAACGCTTGATACCCCCTGCGTTGTTCACCGCACACAGCACAGCACAGCACAGCTCACCCAGTCCGGTGGTGGTGGTCGCCGATGCTGTGCTGGCTGGGCAGGCACCCCCAAGGACAGCAGGACCAGCCGGGCCCTGCAGGTCCTGCAGTGAGTTTGCAGCTCGCCGGCTCAGGCGGGTGGGGCGGGGTGAGGCAAGGTTTGCAGCAGGCTCTCCGTCCGCTCCGCAGACCGCCTCGTAAACCGCAAACCGCAAAACCACCAAATCAAGCTTAGGGGCCACCAAACCCCCTGTGGCACTGTAGTACACCCCCTCCTTGAGGTCTGTTTGAGGCTGCGGGGGTTCCTGCGGGGGTTCCTGTCATCTCGGTACTCCCCCGTAGTACGACGCTGCAGCTGCTGCCGCTCGGATCACTTCCGTGACACTGCTGCGGTTCTCCGCAGTTCTCTGCTGCTCTCTAGTGGTGCACAGTGATGTGAAGCAGTACATTGAAATTAATGGACTTCTACAATAAATTGCAGGTAAGTTACTTTTCACGTTACTTTTCTAACTCCGTGCTGGATACCTAGATTCAGCACTGGGACATTCCCTAGAAACAGGCAAGTAAACAAGTTTTGGCTATTTGTGCGATTTAAAAAACATATTTTTAGGTTTCAAAACTCCTCACTTAGAAACATTTTGGAGAAAAGGTGTCCATGTTCTCCTATGGAGGGAAAACAGGTTAACAATTCTCAGGTAACTAATCAACTGTGGGAGTTAAGGTTCTGGGGTTAGCTTGAGGGGTCCACCAGGGTCAGTGATGCACTGTTGTTGCACCCTCAGCGGCACTAGGACGACTGGGTGCAGAGTGTTGAGGCCCAATGTTATACTATGGAGGATGAGGGGGCTCTGGTTGGCGGCGGCTGGCAAGCAGGCCACGGGATTGTGGGAGCAAAGCTCCTATGGTTTCGCTCAGGGCAAGTTAGGGATGAAAGGTGCACCCTCAGCGGCACTAGGGCGGCCGGGCGCAGGGGGCTGTTTTGAGGTCGCGTGCCCTGTTGATTTCAATGGAGATTCACCAGGACAAAGAAAAACTGCAGGCTCGTGGACGAGGATCTTCCAGGAGCAACCACCACTTCGAGGGGTAAGTTGGGATATTGAGGGTTGGTTAGGCACCGCTGGATTGGGTACACAAGGCAGTGGTAATGTGGTTCTCAAAATCCGGACCCTGTTGTTTTCCCGATATCGAGGTTCAATACCCGTGTCACAAAAACTCAACGTACCAAGACAATTTTGGTGTCTATGAACCGATAATGATTGGGACATCATTTCTGTGTATTCGCGTTACAATCGAGGGTTGCCAACACCCCTAAATCACAGTTTCCGTCCCATCCCTTAAAACTCCATTTTGTGAACGGCATCCATCTTGCATCTTGCCCTCATGATAAGTCAATTAAAGGTCGAGCTTGATCCAAATAGACACGTCCACCTTTCGTGACTTTCCCCTGACCTGTCCCAACTGACTCCACTGTCTTCGGCCAAACCTGTTTAGGCAGCTCCTCGCCCAGTGGCCGAATACGATAGCATCTACGCATAACATTCCACAAACCATTCACTACATGCAGACCGTGCTTTCTGCAAACATGCACCTGTCCACGTTCTTTGTTTATGGCCAGTTTTATGACTGGGTTGTACCTTTCTTTATTGAGGTTTCATCGATATCTGATGGGAGTTCCAGGCCTAACTGGGTAATCTATCAACAAACTGGACATCTAAAGTATGGGCTTGCTTACATGACTTCGCTCTTTGTATTATTGTAGAAATATGTGTATAGCCATATCATAAACTTAGGAATTCTTGCTTGCAGCTAGATATTTTGTATATAAGGAGACGGCTAGTTCTGTAAAAACGAACAGTCTCCCTAGAACCTACTCTCCGTGTGGTGTACTTCTGGGACACGTGTTACTTGGTAGCTACCAATAAAACTTGATCTTTGACTGCGACTAGAAGACTCCGTGTTTCTGTGGTCCGGAACAAGGGAGAACTCAGAGGTCTTCGGGTGTTATCCCCTGACACCAGCGGGTTCCTAAAAACCCGTTACCTCAGTTGGCGCCCAACTCGGGGCGATATCAAGCGGTGACGGTCCAAGCCAGATGTTCGTGAGGAGCTTCGTGTGAAAATTCCGGAGGACGGCCAGCCACTTCAGCGACCCCTGTATGTCGACGTGGTTCCGAAGGTCTTTGCTGCGAGGTTCCCCGCGTCCCGACGGCTACGAAGGACTGCTGCCCTGACTATCGCCTTGTTTTGGACCCAGTGATCCTTGGTAGAGCGAAACGATAGACGAGTCTTCCAGCGACGTCACAGATCTTCAAATACTTCAGTTAAGTATAAGTGGAGCGTCTCCCAGTCCTTAGTTTGTCCTTAGTTTGTCCTTAGTTTTTGGTATCCTTGAGATACGACTTGATTTGGTACTTGCAAGCCCCAAAGCCGAAGGACTCGTGTATTCACGAGAAATATCGTAATAGATAATCCTTTGAAGTTTGAAGCTAGACTAGTGAGCGAAGATGCCTAGTTTTAGCAGACTTGGAAACTTGTTTTGTCTTGGTTGTAGTAAGGACTCCCGATTGGAGGATTCCTGTCCGGTTCCTCCAATTGGAACTCCAACGTATGAGCTCTATGTAAGGCACGGCGTAGGTCCTATAACATATAACGAAGTATGGATAAAATACACCCGCAAGGATGGTGTTTTAAAATGGCCCCAATATGGTAGTTTCGACTCAGAAGTTTTAGATAACCTAGAGGTCAAACTGTTCAAGAAGAAAGCCCGACCGGCGATGTTTGACTCTTTCCGCCTATGGCGCAAAGAAGCCAAACAGAAAGAAATAAGATTAGCAAAAAAGAATAAAAGAGGTATGTCGATGGTACAAGCTGCCGTTGCATACAGAGATAACGAGGAAGAGCAGGAAAGCGAACAGATGCTTAGGAGCAAGAAATTAGCGATAGATAAATGTTACCCGATGCTGCCAAATAAGGGACAAGGTCAACAGAAAGGATCCGAGAAAGATCCATTAATGTCCCACTTATTAAATTCGCCACCACCCTATGCACAAAATGCCACAGCACCTCCGCAACCTTTAGTTGCACCTCTGGTAGCTGTTATACAGGCTCCTTTACAGCACCCACCAGCTGTTCTTCAGCTGGCTCCTGTTTCTCTGGCACAGCCTCCTCAAGGCTCACCGATCACATCTACTTCTCCTACTGTTCCTTCTAAAATTTCGCCTAGCGCACCTTCTAGTCTCTCTGATACTCATTCTACGAACATTTCTGTTTCTACTTTGCGTGACTCTGTTCTACCACCAGTTATTCCCCCACTTTCACCTTCCGTCTGGCATAAAATGGCCAGCATTGTTACTAACTTTCCTTCACCACTTTTTCGGTCGCCTAAAATGACCCCTAACACGGAACGAAGACAATTGCGAAGCCAAATGCCCGATTATCAGGAAAGAGAATCATTGAATAAGCTAGCACGGAATTGGGCTATTGACACAGCAAGATATGATGTAGAGTCTGTCTTGAACGTTTTCCGTCAATGGGATGAACCAACGCAAAGATACATCTTTGAGCAGATGTGTGTTTTTCTGTGTGAGGATTTGGAAGATAATGGTCAGAAGAGCAACCAGCAAGAGTTGTGTAGTGTGCGATTTAAATTTGGGGAGGGTATGATAGTTGGTCCCGACGTTGAAAAAGCAGTTGAGATATTATTATCACATCGAAGTACGGGTGGTAATTCTGGGTCATCCTCTGACAGTGGTACATCTAGCAGGAAAAGGGCGAGACAGTACCCGATGAGAGAGGTTCCTCCGGTCTGGAGGGAAGGTGACGCAACTGCAGTTCCACCGGTTCTGCCTAATTTCCAGCGTGTATGGGTACATGTCCCCTGGAAAAGATCCGAAGTTTTAGCACTCAAACAGACACTACCCGATCCCCGTAAAAACCCGACTGGGTATTATAAGGAGTTGTCCCAAACTGCAAGCTCATGTATAATGAATTTAGCGGATATAGACATGTTGTTTGGGAACGTTGTTCCACATCCTTTATGGAGTAAGATACGTCATACAGATCATGACCAAGAATTAGGTGACTCGTGGGCGAACATTGCGACTACAGATGCTAGACAAGTCGGTGGTTTCAAGCCTGAGCCGTTAATAGCTGAACTTCCTGGTAGAATTATTGCGTACATGAAGACCATTATGTCTGAAGTACGCGTGAACTGGGACAAGTTATCCGCGTGCAAGCAAAAGAAAGACGAGAATGTGTCTGACTTTTTCACAAGATTTGAGGAAACTTTCACTGACCATAGTGGTCAGGATATGGCTACCGAGGGCGGCCAAAGATTGTTTGTAGACAAATTTGTACATAATTTGCTTCCTGAACTGTGTGCTAAACTAAAAGATTCAGAGAGTGCTTGGGCTGTCTCTACGTCAGCGCAGATTTTAGCAACAGCCCAGTACTATGAAAATAGGCGTAAAGACGAGCTAGACAAAGCAGACAAAAAGACGAAAGATTTAAAAACTAAAGTTCTTCTCCAACAGGCCTATCCGCCCCGTATGGTTAGCCAGCCCAATTATCAACAGAATCCGCAGTATTCTAGAGACGCGCAAGGAAACGAGCTTTCCCATCAGCGTCCTACATATGGCCCGAATCAATGTGCGTATTGCAAAGAAGAAGGTAATTTTAAAGGTAATTGTCCGGCTCTTGCGCGACGTTTAAACGGTGCTCAAGGTATAAGGGGAAGAGGTGTTCAGCATGCCCCTAGAGGTAGAGGCCGTGGAAATTTCACTCAGAATATAATTTCTTTTCCGCCTCAGAAATCCATGAATAGCTTTGATCAACAGAATAACGCATCGTCTAGGTCAGCTCAGTACTAAGCTGACGACTACTACACCGACCACGACAATGAGGGTAATGATTGCTAGGACAGCCATGGACAAAGAGAGGGAGTTGTTTCAGTTCCAGTAGATCAGGATGGACCTTATGTTGAGGTAATTACCTCAGGAGTGTCAGAGCCATTTCTGCTGGATACTGGTGCTACAAAAAGTTCTATTATGCACTCAAAACTTCCTGGCGCACCTTTGTCTGGCGAAATAAATGTCTCAGTAGGCTTCTCTGGCGCCCCTGTTAGAAACCCGATCTCTAGTCCTATGTCCCTTTCTATTGGCCCCTGTGAATTAGAAGCACCCCTCATTCTTACAACAGGTTGCGGTGAAAATTTGTTAGGATTGGATTTGCTAAAGAGGTTGTACGCGACTCTGTACTGTTCTCCCTCGGGAGTACAACTTACCTTAGGGAAAGAAGTCATTTCTCCAATGTACTTGTCAAAAGAAGGTATTCCAACCGAATTGTCATCACTTCCCGATATACTGTGGGCTAATGGTTCCAATGACGTAGGTCGTTTGGAGATAGCAACGTATGTCATAACTTTGAAAGCCAACGTCGGATTGCCACGTATTCCCCAATACAAAATATCTAACGAATGCGAGAAGGCATTATTAACGATCATTTATGATTTGATCGATAAAGATGTTATCGAAGAAACAACAGGGAACGTTTGTAACAGTCCAGTTTTACCGGTCTTAAAACGTACTGATCCTTCACAGCCCCCTGTGTATAGGTTTGTGATTGACCTCAGAGAGGTAAATAAGGTAGTTATCCCACAGTTTCCAGTCGTCCCCGACATTACTGCTTTATTGACAATGGTTCCAGCTTCAGCAGACTGGTTCTCGGTGATTGACCTGAAGAACGCTTTCTTCAGCATCCCGATCGCCGAAGAGAGTAGAGACCTTTTCGGCTTCAATTTAGGAGGACGAAGCTTCCGCTTCAAATGCGCTCCTCAAGGCTACTGCGAAAGCCCATCGATATTCAGTCAGGCTCTGAAAACACAACTAGACACAATTGTGCTGCCAGATGGGTCAACTTTAATCCAGTACGTAGACGATCTACTGATCACTGCAGACACTGAAGAGATTTGCAAGGAAGCTACGTTGTCGCTATTGCGTCACTTATGTGACATGAAGCACAAAGTCTCCCTTTCAAAACTGCAATTTTGTCGACAAGAAGTAACCTACCTAGGTCACATCTTATCGAAGGAGGGAAGGAGACTGACACCAGAAAGAATACAGGCAATTACAGAACTAAGTGCCCCCAGGACACAGAGAGAGGTTCGAGCCTTTTTGGGCATTACATCGTACTGTAGACAATGGATACCGAATTTCTCACTACTAGCCAAACCCTTACTGTCACTACTCCGCAAAGACACGCCTAATCCTATGCCTTGGTCTGAAGATTGTCAGACGAGTTTCCACGAGTTGCGTGATGCATTGTGTTCGGCTCCTGTGTTGGGAAACCCCAACTACAGTAAGCCTTTTACATTGTATGTCCACGAAAAAGAAGGTTGTGCATTATCGGTCTTAACGCAACTCTTTGGGGACAAACAGCGCCCATGCGCGTATTTTTCGGCAACTCTGGATCCTGTGGCTAAGACACTGCCAAGTTGTCTAAGAGCAACCGCCGCAGCAGCTGTCTGCATTCGACAGTCTGCTGGATTAGTCATGAATAACACTTTGATCGTTATGGTTCCGCATGCAGTAGACATTTTGCTAAATAGGACAAAGACACAACATCTTACTAGCGCTCGACTATCCAGTTACGAACTTACCCTGTTAGCAAGTCACATCCACATAAAGAGGTGTGATACACTCAACCCTGCTACGTTATTACCCATCCCGACAGAGACAGACAAGATTGACAAACATGACTGCTGTTTCAGGACAGAAGAAGAGACAAAAGGGAGAGTAGACTTACAGGACACTCCCCTTCCCGAATGCAATGATACTTTATGGGTTGATGGTTCATGTTTCAAGTTGCCGAATGGTGATGCGACTACAGCATATGCCGTAACGACATTACACACCATTGTAGAGACTGCACGTGTTTCCCACAATTCTGCGCAAGCTGCAGAGTTGATTGCGCTTACTAGAGCATGTGTGTTGGCAAAAGGAAAGCGAGTGAATGTGTACACTGACAGCCAATATGCCTTTGGTGTGGCTCACAGTTTTGGGAGATTGTGGCGTGAACGTGGGTTCCTTACGTCCCATGGTGCAAAGATACAACATGGCCAGCTAGTCAATGAGCTCCTTGAGTCACTCACCTTACCCCTACAAGTCGCCATTATAAAATGCAGTGCACACAAAAAGATTCAGGATGATGTTGGCCGTGGGAATGCATTTGCAGATGAGGTTGCGAAAGAAACTGCAAGGAACACAATGAGTCGGATGTATGTTATGGGTCCCGCCAGATGGATTGCAGATGTAGGAATGTGTGAGGACACCATTGAAAGCGTAAAATCGATACAAGCCGAGGCCACGGAGAACGAGATGAATGAATGGAGAGAAAGCACAGGTAGATTGGATGCGAATGGTTGTTGGGTCGAACTATCGGAACACCAGCGATGGCTATTACCTAATATATACGTACTTGCAGTAGTAACGATGGCTCACGGAATGGCACACATCAGTTCGAGAGGAATATGTAAACTATTGGCCCCAGTGTGGCAGAATAGCAATATCCCAAAATGTACAAAGAATGTGGTCGAAAAGTGTATGGTGTGTTTGAAGTACAATCCCGGTAGGGGAACCCCAACTCCAGCTGGTCATTTTGCGCCTCCAACGTATCCGTTCGAGGTTTTGCAGCTCGACTTCATCCACATGGAGAGGTGCAACAATCTAAAGTACGTGCTCGTTGTTGTTTGCGCCTTTTCAAGGTGGGTGGAAGCGTACCCCCTTAAGGACAATACCGCTTTATCAACTGCCAAAGCACTTGTCAAAGAGTTCTTCCCGAGGTTCGGTATGCCTAGAATTGTCTGGAGTGATAACGGAAGTGAATTTGTAGGATGCGTGATGAAGAGAGTGTGTGAGTGTTTAGGCATCCACCAGAAATTCCACGCTGCAAACCACCCCCAATCAGCTGGATTAGTAGAGTGCTACAATGGCACTCTAAAACTCAAACTAGCCAAGATCCAAGCCAGCTTCTATCAAAAAAGGAGGGAAGAGGATTTTCGGTCCATTCAGTTCCCCTGATAAGATCCGGAGTTAATCAAAAAATGTGGAATGGACACTAGTATCTACTGAACCATTAGTTCAAAATTGACAACCCTCATAGGCAGCCTGATTCTGCGATGCGGTATATCTGTTTTTCCGCCCCATCAGGTGTCCTTCGCATATTCATAGGGTAGTCAAAAGTGTGGTATGCCTGCCTCACCCGAGACTACCTCTGGTCCAGGTAGAAGTATCCAGAAATGATAGGGAGGGTGAAATGATTATAAAAGCAGTGTATCTCCAAAAATATTTTAATGAAAAAGGGGGATAACACTGTCAGTTAAAAATAAGTCGATATAGATGTAATCGAGTAACTAGATTACCATATATCTATGTATATATGGGTGCGTCGTCAACATGTTTCAGCTCTCTGGGCCCAGCCGGGTCTATAGAGCTTTCGTCAGGACAATAAAACAAACAGAAAACATACAATCGGTACTCACACCATTAGTGTAGGTTCCATTCGCTATTTATAGCGTTTCTTATTTTGCCACCTGAAATATAGGAGCACAAACATATACAATCCCAAACGTTGTGGTCTTGTGGTTATGGTGATTAGGCATAGTGATTCTAAGAAACACACACACATACTAGAATTGCTAGTGAATTTATGCACTTCATTTTTAGTCACAAACTTTTTTTGCGAGGAAAAGGTGATGGAGAACAGATATAAATTGTTTACAGGGAACATGCAATTCATGCGTATTTTTGATACTGCACATCTAGTTGGTACTGCGTGCATTAGCTTCATCATAATTAGTTACAAAGTCTGGAAAAAACACGCGAACGCTGATGAAAAAGCGATGCTGTCTTTGGCTACTTGAAAACTTCTTTTCTATAGCGGTATGCGAATCATTTATAAATAAAGGGAAATATTTACATTATGTACAGGCGAATGCCGTGGGTGCATGTTAGTGCTCCGCTACTAGATGGGGTTTGGTGCATAGAGATAGCGCGTTCTGTTATAAAATAGCGCGTTCTGTTATAAAAGCGCAATCGCTAATACCTTATTAGATTCTTTTCAAGGCTTCAGCAAGGATGCAGAAGTCGCTTAACGTGGTCTCTTCTGGAGAAATAGTATCAAAAGTTAGGGGAGTCGCAGTAATCGGTCTTACCCGTGTCTCTCCGTCTTGTGCACTCAATCTTACCCTCGTGGACCGCGTTTTGGGCCCTGTGCTGACTCTGCCCTTGGTTACAGGCGGGGCACAGTTTCTGGGCTTTTTTCAATAGGTTCATTGACCCAAAAATAGGACTACAGACTCTTCTCAAGATGGACACTCGTGTTAAGTGTATAATCCAGAGTACGCAATCATCACCAGTAGTTATCAATGTTTTGGGGTATTGCAGATACAGAAAGGGATTAATTTTCAGATAAATCCCATTGTTAGATCTCAAGTATATATATATATATTGAATTGCATTATTGTCCAGGGGGGGGATTGTATTATTCTATTTTGCAACTCTGTATTATACATGTTGGTAATGTTAATTGAATTGACTCCATGGGATATTGTCGTTCATTCCGGAAATATGGGTGCCAAGGCGGTCCACCCACCTTTGCTCTTTTTCAAAGAGAACTCGTTCTGCATTATTGTTTTTATCTTGCAAAGTCTCAAGGACTGTCCAAATTAAGTCATCGCAAGTGTGACCAGCCTCCACAAAGTGTGTGCACAGTTTTGTGTTGTTTTTCTTAAGTCGCACATTGCTCCTATGTTCCCCGATTCGTAACTTCACTTTCCTACATGTCATGCCTATGTATTGGCGTTTGCAAGGACATGTAATCATGTAGATAAGATGTGATGAGTTACAATTCGTGTGATGTTTCTGGGTCCATTTGAGGGTGCTAGTGAGTTGTAGAGTTTTGGTTGGTCTTGTAAACTTACAAACCCCACAGGTGCCACATGGGTAATGTCCAGAGACAGGTTGCATTCTGGCATCTCTTGTGACTGTCGATGCTGGTTTTATTTTAGGTCGCGTGTGGACCAGGACGTCCTTTATGTTCTTTGTTCTCCTATTCGCAAAGCGTGGTTTTGGCCAGTCGAGTTGTCCAGAATTGATTATCTGCCAGTTTTTTCTGATTAGTTTTTGTACCCCATAAGTGGCGGGACAAAAAGTAGTGACACAAGTTACCAGATCTTTTATTGGTTCCTTCACATTTGTCTGCAGGAGGCATTCACGTGGCTGGTGTTTCGCCCTTTTCATACATTTTTTAATCACCGCTGGTGTGTAGTCCCTTTGTTGCAATTTTCGACTCAGTTCCATCGCTTGTTTTTTGTAATCACTGTCCTTACTACAGTTCCTTTTGTGGCGAAGGTACTGACTAAAGGGGAGATTATCCCGCAGTGGCCGTGGATGGTAGCTGTAGTACGACAGCAGACTATTTTTTGCTGTGGGCTTCGTAAAAGTCTTAGTTTCAAGTTTCCCATTCTCATGAAAGATTGTTAAATCTAAGAAAGCTATGCTTTGGTTACTCGCAGTAAAAGTGAAATTGAGCCATTGGTCTCTCGCATTCAGCCATTCGATGAATTTGGTCAGATCTTCTTTGATGTCCCAAATTAAAAGCACATCATCGATGTACCGTTTCCAGTATAAAATACTGGAAACGAAAGGGTTGGTTGTGTTGAGTACCCAGTTTTCTTCCAATTGGCTCACATAGAGACCTGCCACCGAGGGAGCGCAGGCACTCCCCATGGAGGTCCCATGGCTTTGTAGGAAGAGTTGTCCATTGTACTCGAAGTAGTTTTCTTTTAAAACCAGACGACAACACTCCATGATGAAGTGGCGTGGGGTTCTGTGTGGCCAATCTTGATTGAACAAGAGGTCTTCAAGCATTTGTAGCGTATCTTCCTGAGGCAAGCTTGTATACAATGCCTCGACATCAAGGCCTACTAGTATCATTGTATTCGGATTATATTTAAAATCCACAATTTGTGTCAAGAGGTCTCTGGTATCTTTGAGATAAGTGGGGGTTCTTTGGACCATCTTTTTAAAATACTCATCCACGAATTTCGAAAGAGGCTCTAACAGTGAACCGATGCCCGAAACAATGGGGCGTCCTGGTGGCGGAGATCTGTTCTTGTGGGTTTTTGGCAATGAATAAAAGAACGGCGTTTTTGGACTCTTAGGTGTCAAGAAATCTGCCTCTTTTTTTGAAATCCAACCGCTCACCTCTGCCTCATGAACCATGATGGCGATGATGTTGGTCAGTCTATCGGTAGGGTCTTCCTCAATCTTCTTGTAGAAGGTCTCATTGGAGAGGAGGGATAGGCATTGTTGGTTATATCCTTCTTTTGACAGGATCACTATCCCTCCTCCCTTGTCTGCTGGTTTTATAACGATTTCGTTATTATCCTTCAGGTCCATTAGGGCAAGTCGTTCCTTTTTGTTAAGATTTTGGAATGTCTTTTTTGGTCCTAGATTATCAATACCTTTCATGATTGCCTGTTCGAAGGTTTGTATTTCGATCGGCACTGAGGTCGATGGGGGACAGACCTTGGATTTTCTCCTCAAGTTAGTATCACCTTCGTTATGTTGACAGTCAGAATTGGTGAAGAAAGCTTTTAATTTCAAGGTTCGGCAGAATTCCGAAATTTCACATTTCAATTTGAATCTGTCTGATGGAGGTGTCGGCACAAAGCCAAGTCCCTTATTACGGACATTCATTTGGTCGTCCGTTAAGTTGATGCTGGACAAGTTCACGACTAATGAGTCTTGTTGCTCGGACCTGGGGCTGACGACATGCTGCGGGTCTGTACATTTGGCTGGTCTTGCCACGTCAGATTTTTCTTTTTCCCTCGTGGTTGATTTTGGCCTCTCCCTAAAAAAGGCTGTTGTGGTTGGTTCGTGGCATTGGATAGCGGATGGTTCTCTAATTGTTGCTGGGGATGTTTGTTTGGATTATAAGGGTTCATCCAACCTGTGAAGGGAGGCATGAATGGTTGGAAGTATGGCACTTGGTGTCCATGGAAGAAAGGAGGTCGTTGCCACCTATTGCCCCTTCTCGAGCGATTGGATCTGAAATTATTCCGACCCCTTCTTGGTGTTGTGTCATCTGAGCTCGCATCAGAGCCAGCAGAGGAATTCCATCCTGTGGAACCGGTGTCTGAGCCATTATCTGTTGGGATATAATCTTTCTTTGTATAAGGGTGCATGCTTTCCTGGCTAAATTTCTTAACATCTTTAGCTAGTTTTTGGAGTTTGTTCTGCATTAGGTACTCATGGGTGTCATCCATTTCCTTCGTTATTTCTTCCAGGCGTTTTTTGTATATTAGTGGGTTGATATTTTTCTTCATTTCGTTCTCGCACTCTCTAATTTCTACCAGAAGTGCATCTGAGAGTCGTTTTGCTGTCTTCACTATGAGTACCAAGTAGTCAGGACCAGTCACATCTGAACGCAAGATCATGGAGGAAGATTCTCGGGGCATTATTAACCCACAACCCTTTTGGCGCCGTTTTTGACCTCAAGTACTCGGTCATTATGATTCCGTGGATGGCAGTGCGGATCTGCTCCCTTTTCTTATTAGTCAGTGAGTCCCAGTCATCAGTTTGTGCTAAGACCTGAATCAAGTCAGTGTTTTGTAATAGCGGTTGTGCTGCTAATATCTCATCAATGTCATCTCCTGTAAAGCTTAGTCCACTGTTCTCCATATTTCTTTTCCCGCTGTTTGTAACCCCAACAACTATATAGATATATAGGTGGAGTATGAGTTTCCCGCAGCTGCACGCTGCTTAGATGCTTCTATCAAAAAAGGAGGGAAGAGGATTTTCGGTCCATTCAGTTCCCCTGATAAGATCCGGAGTTAATCAAAAAATGTGGAATGGACACTAGTATCTACTGAACCATTAGTTCAAAATTGACAACCCTCATAGGCAGCCTGATTCTGCGATGCGGTATATCTGTTTTTCCGCCCCATCAGGTGTCATGGCATATTCATAGGGTAGTCAAAAGTGTGGTATGCCTGCCTCACCCGAGGCTACCTCTGGTCCAGGTAGAAGTATCCAGAAATGATAGGGAGGGTGAAATGATAGTATCAAAAGTTAGGGGAGTCGCAGTAATCGGTCTTACCCGTGTCTCTCCGTCTTGTGCACTCAATCTTACCCTCGTGGACCGCGTTTTGGGCCCTGTGCTGACTCTGCCCTTGGTTACAGGCGGGGCACTGTTTCTGTAACGCTATAAATAGCGAATGGAACCTACACTAATGGTGTGAGTACCGATTGTATGTTTTCTGTTTGTTTTATTGTCCTGACGAAAGCTCTATAGACCCGGCTGGGCCCAGAGAGCTGAAACATGTTGACGACGCACCCATATATACATAGATATATGGTAATCTAGTTACTCGATTACATCTATATCGACTTATTTTTAACTGACAGTGTTATCCCCCTTTTTCATTAAAATATTTTTGGAGATACACTGCTTTTATAATCATTTCACCCTCCCTATCATTTCTGGATACTTCTACCTGGACCAGAGGTAGCCTCGGGTGAGGCAGGCATACCACACTTTTGACTACCCTATGAATATGCCATGACACCTGATGGGGCGGAAAAACAGATATACCGCATCGCAGAATCAGGCTGCCTATGAGGGTTGTCAATTTTGAACTAATGGTTCAGTAGATACTAAGATCCAAGCCAGTACAGGTCTTAAATGGCCTGACGCTTTGCCTCTAGCACTCTTGTCAACCAGGACGACTGTCCACTCCAGAATAGGACTTAGCCCCCATGAGATTGTGTTTGGCCGCCCAGCCAACGTCTGGGGCGTGCCAAGACCCAAGAAACTAAGCGAGATAGAACACCCCGTACTGCTTGACTATTTGTGCGAATTGACAACTAAATTACGTGTTTTGCACCAACAGGTTCACAGTTCCTCTCCACCAGCCTCTGACGATCCAGGTCACCTCATCGAACCCGGCTCGTGGGTTTTGGTGCGGAATTTCCAGCGCACCAACAACGGACAGCCGAGGTGGACCGGACCGCACCTAGTGTTGCTTTCGACGAGATCTGCTGTTCGGGTGGAAGGCAAGAAGAACTGGGTACATGGGACCCACTGTAAACGGGTCCCTCTACCCCTTCCATACGACCGGTGGGTCAACAAAGGACTTGCCGACTCTGAGACAGAATCCGTACCTCGCTTCATCCCTTTCAGCGATGCCCGTTTGAAAGAAACTAGTACCGAAAAGGAGAGTGATCATATTTTGCAAGGACTTGTGTCACCGTCTATGCAATTGGACATTACTGAACCTGAGACGTTGTTTGAAGATCATACCGCACCTGGGAAACGACGATACAACCTACGGTCTAAAGAAAAAAGAGGACTAATAAAAGCTTGATCTAATGTAATTTCCCTTTTTCCCCTAAGAACTATTTTTTGGATTTTCAGCTCTCTCGTCCCAAGGGAACTAGCTCATTTTTGATTTTTCGAACCGCCATCCGGTTCTGCTGCTAGGGTCGCGGTTGAAGTCTGGGGAGTGCAACTGGGAAGTTCTAGGTCCACGGTTCTGATTGGTCCACGGGAGTTACCCCGGGCTGAGCAGAGCGCGCTCCCTGGGAGAATCAATCAACCACCGCAGGCAGCAACTAGAGGATGGAGTTTCCAAGGGTAGAGAGACCTGTCAGACTCACGAACTTCGGAAAACAGTTATGCACGATACTGTCCAGAAGGAGATTCCTGATACTATGTATTTTGATGTTATGTAGCATACTTGTGTTTTTTACCGGTTATACTCTATTCGTATTTAAAGTTACCTTCTCGAATGACACCCAGACACCACCTCCTCCCACTATTTCTCCACACTACTTTCACCCTCTACCTGAACACGAGTCTGCCCGAAGACTCGAATTTGCAAACAACTCTTTCATTCAGCTTCTACACCAACACCAGTCCATAATGAACACGTCAAACTGTTGGATATGCGGACTTATGCCACACACAACCGATAAGGGGATCCCATACTTCATTTTTCCATTCAGTTACTATGGTTCTCTGTGGGCTTTCCAGACCATGTTCTTATTCGCCCTAGAACCATACCCGACCAGTTCCGCTGCGAGCGATTCCAGTAACAAGGCACTGATTGCAGGGATAAGAAACATGAGTAGGGATATCGACACATATCTGACAATCCCCAAAGATGAACTCAGTCCCTACACCCGTTGGAATGTGACTAAACATGGGGTTTACCTGATCAAGAGCCAGGCAGCAAGGAAATCCCGCCCAGTTTGGATAGTGCCCCACCGAGGTCACTTATGCTTACAGGGTATTGGTAGGAACCCCACAGCACAGTTAGGAAAGAGCGTTTGCACGGAAACATATGTATTTGCTTCCCTAACTTCCCCTATACTTTTGGCAGCCAAAGGCACGTATTTCGTTTGCCACGACCAAGCCTACACGTGGTTACCCCCTGATTTCTCAGGTACATGTTTTATTTCATTTCTGCTGCCTCCCACCTATACGGCCCGAGCAGATTACCATCGGACAAGGACAGCTAGAGGTGTCGTGAGTAAAGACGACACCGCGGGTCAGGAATTCGCTGACTTCGCAAAGGGTTTCTGCCATTTTGGGGGCCCATGGCGAACAGCAGGAATATTCGCCAGTTATCGAGGATAGTTGAATCCGCCGTGACTACGACGGCCGGAGCCCTTGGCAATTTGACAACAGAGCTCCAGTCGGATCGACTTATGACCCTTCAGAACCGAATTGCCTTAGACATCATACTCGCCGATCGTGGTGGTGTGTGTAGAGTCATCCAATCCAGTTGTTGCGTTTTCATCCCTGATAACGCACCAACAGTATACCAGGCCATCTCCAAATTACACGAAATATCTGGTTCCCTTCACGTTGAGAAAGGGGATTGGTCCCTGCTGGGGTGGTTCTGGGAGCTGATCACTGCCTGGGGATGGAAAACCTTGATCTTCATTGGGATGATCTTGGCACTTCTGTTCATGTTTGGCTTGTGTATACAGTGTGCTCCTGCACTATGTGGCCTCTGTGCTACTTCGTGTGTACGGAAGCCTGTGTCGCAGGACGAGCTGAGTAACAGAATGATGCTACAGCAACATCTCCACGAATTTCTTCATACCGATTTGGACTCAGACTAGCATGAGTTATTGCCTTATATGAGGGCAAAAGGAGGGTCTGTGGTTCTCAAAATCCGGACCCTGTTGTTTTCCCGATATCGAGGTTCAATACCCGTGTCACAAAAACTCAACGTACCAAGACGATTTTGGTGTCTATGAACCGATAATGATTGGGACATCATTTCTGTGTATTCGCGTTACAATCGAGGGTTGCCAACACCCCTAAATCACAGTTTCCATCCCATCCCTTAAAACTCCATTTTGTGAACGGCATCCATCTTGCATCTTGCCCTCATGATAAGTCAATTAAAGGTCGAGCTTGATCCAAATAGACACGTCCACCTTTCGTGACTTTCCCCTGACCTGTCCCAACTGACTCCACTGTCTTCGGCCAAACCTGTTTAGGCAGCTCCTCGCCCAGTGGCCAAATACGATAGCATCTACGCATAACATTCCACAAACCATTCACTACATGCAGACCGTGCTTTCTGCAAACATGCACCTGTCCACGTTCTTTGTTTATGGCCAGTTTTATGACTGGGTTGTACCTTTCTTTATTGAGGTTTCATCGATATCTGATGGGAGTTCCAGGCCTAACTGGGTAATCTATCAACAAACTGGACATCTAAAGTATGGGCTTGCTTACATGACTTCGCTCTTTGTATTATTGTAGAAATATGTGTATAGCCATATCATAAACTTAGGAATTCTTGCTTGCAGCTATATATTTTGTATATAAGGAGACGGCTGGTTCTGTAAAAACGAACAGTCTCCCTAGAACCTACTCTCCGTGTGGTGTACTTCTGGGACACGTGTTACTTGGTAGCTACCAATAAAACTTGATCTTTGACTGCGACTAGAAGACTCCGTGTTTCTGTGGTCCGGAACAAGGGAGAACTCAGAGGTCTTCGGGTGTTATCCCCTGACACCAGCGGGTTCCTAAAAACCCGTTACCTCAGTAAGACAGGCAATATTAAACAATAATGACCATCGCAACAACAGTATCAAGAGAGCTAAAGCAAGAATTTGTTCATCAGTAGAACTTTCTGTTATTTTTTTTAAAGATGCAGGTTCAGAGTTAATTCGGATTTCATAGCGAATTCCAGACTCTCTGGGCAATGCCAGAGAAGGCTCGATTGTACGTTTTCTTCTTGAATTTCTGCAGTTTCAACAGTAAAGACAACATGTTTGTGCAATGTACATCGGGTGTTGGAGTGTGTGGCTTTGTGTGTCATGCAGGCAATTAAAAATGTTTTTCTTGCCTCGTAAGGGAGCCAGTTTAGTGATTTCTAATAAGGTGTGATGTGGTTATTACATTTGAATCCAGTAATAAGCCTTGCAGCTGAGTTGAGGGTGGAGCTTTGAAAGAGTTGGGAGGCTAGAGATAGGGCGGAAGGTATGTAGATCAGTGTGTTCTGCTGTGGGTTTTTTAAGAATGGCGGTTATCTGTCCAGACTTGAGGCAGTCTGCTATACTGCCTTGAATTAATACATCATTTACTATTTGGTTCCAGAGTGGGAGAAGAGGGGTTTTAATCTCATTGAAGAGATTTGAAGGAAGCGTATCTCTGAAGTGGTTTGACAGGATTTTTAGTGTGGTCATTTCTTCAAAGGATTTGAATGAACTCCACACAGCAATATTTTTGGGTGTGTGTGCAGGGCGCTCAGGCCACATGGGTGGGTCGGGGCTGGTATGTGAAGGTGTCAGGGGGAGATCCAATGTAGTCTTTAAATCACTTGCAATTTTTTCGTCTGTCCCAGGAAGAAGGCGGCATGTTTTTAGCCGTTAGGCTGCAGATTAGACAAAGAAGAAGTAAATGTGACATTTGGTTTAAGAGCAATGCAACTGCAAATAATTAAACGTACGCAGCAAGAGATGATTTATGCATACAATTTTAGAAAAAGAAAGTGAGATTTTTAGAAAAAATGCCTATATAAGCAAAGGCAATTTGAATCTGGTCTATTATTAGCACTTATGTTTATGTACCAATTAAGATATGCATATCTGACTTTTTACGTGCAGCACATAACGCCTAGAACTGATAGTTTCACTTTTAATGACTTAAAAGCCCAGAATGCAAGAAGCAATTCACAAGAAATAAAATGTTGTGCGAAGCTATAGATAGTTATACACTACAGGAATAGCATGTATCTTTCTCAAACACTGTAACATGCTCCCTAACTTAAAGATTCCCAGTGACTGCTCACAATGAATCCCATTACCACTTGGAAATGTATTGAACATCGTACCCTCATCAAGTGCACCAGGGCATCAGCCAGGCCCTGGGGAGAAACAGGGTGTCAGCCGATCCCTGGGAGAAACCGTGCGTCAGCCGATTCCTGGGGAGAAACAGGGCATTAGCTGGGCCCTGACAGGGATCAGGGCATCAGCTGATCCCTGGGGAGAAACAGGGCGTCCGCCAATCCCTGTGGAGAAACAGCCTCAGCCGATCCCTGGGGAGAAACAGGGCATCAGCCGATCCCTGAGGAGAAACAGGGTGTCAGACGATCCCTTGGGAGAAACAGGGCATCCGTCGATCTCTGGGGAGAAACAGGGCGTCAGCCGATCCCTGAAGAGAAGCAGGGCATCAGCCACTCCCTGGGGAGAAATAGGGCATCAGCCGATCCCTGGGAAGAAACAGGGCATCAGCCGATCCCTGGGAAGAAACAGGGCGTCAGCCGATCCCTGGGAAGAAACAGGGCGTCAGCCGATCCCTGGGACGAAACAGGGCGTCAGCCAATCCATGGAGAGAAACAGGGCATCACCTGGGCCCTGACGGGGACCCGGGCATCATCCGATCCCTGGGGAGAAACAGGGCGTCATCCGATCCCTGGGGAGAAACAGGGCGTCAGCCGATCCCTGGGGAGAAACAGGGCGTCAGCCGATCCCTGGAGAGAAACAGGGCATCAGCTGGGCCCTGACGGGGACCGGGGCGTCAGGCGGGGCCTAGGGAGGCCCAGGACTTGAACTGGGGCCCAGTATGGTGAGCCGGGGCCCAGTATGGTGAGCCCGGGTCCAATATGGTAAGCCAGGGTCCAGTATGGTGAGCCGAGGCCCAGTATGGTGAGTCGAGGCCCACTATGGTGAGTCGTGGCCCAGTACGGTGAGACGAGGCCTAGTACAGTGAGTCGAGGCCCAGTAAGGTGAGCCGGGGTCCAGTATGGTAAGCCAGGGTCCATTATGCTGAGCCGGGGTTCAGTATGGTGAGTCGAGGCCCCGTATGGTGAGTCGAGGCCCCGTATGGTGAGCCGGGGTCCAGTACGGTGAGCCGGGGTCCAGTACGGTGAGCCGGGGTCCAGTACGGTGAGCCGGGGTCCAGAATGGTGAGCCAAGGTCCAGTATGGTGAGCTGAGGCCCAGTATGGTGAGCCTCCACGGCACCACAGGACAGGCCTCACCTCCTCTGTACCCCTTACACAGGCCTCACCTCCTCTGCACCTCACGCGACAGGCTTCACCTCTTCTGCAACCATGGACAGGCCTTTTTTTTGTTTTGCAGAGTTTTATATAGTGCGAACTAGACCCGAACCGAATCGGGTATCAGAGCGCTTTACATAGCACCAGTCACGTTACATGAGGACACACATTCATTTTAGGCATGGGGAGATTAAGTGATTTGCCCAAAATCACAGGAGGTTTTGGCGTTGTTACCGAGACTCAGGTCCGAGGTCGAGCACCCTAGCCATTAAGCCAACTCCTCTGTACCCCCTGGACAGGACTCTTCTCATCTGCACCCCCAACACTGGACAGGCCTCACCTAATCTACACGCTGTGGACTAGACTCACCTCCCTTGCACCCCCTGGACATGCCTCACTTCTTCTGCACCCGGTGGACCGGCCTTACTTCCTCTGCAGCCCCCTGGAGATGCCTCACCTCCTATGCACCCCTACTTGACAGGCCTATCCTCTTCTACACCCCTTAAGCACAGGACAGGCCTCAGCTACTCTGCCCCATCTGGACAAGCCTCACCTCTTCTTCATCGTTAAGGACAAACCTGTGCGATCCATCTTAAGAACCTGTTAGCATAGCAGGGCAAAGCTGTGATAGAGAACAGCTAAACATCGTGAGAAGGTACGCTGTGCAATCAATCTTAAGAATCTTATCATACTGGGGCAAAGCTGTGATAGAGTAAAGCCAAACACAGAGAGAGAAGATACGCTGTGCAATCCATCTTAATAAACTGTTATCATACTGGGGCAAAGCAGTGATAGAGAATTGCTAAACACAGAGAGAGAAGGTACGCTGTGCGATCCATCTTAAGAAACTGTTATACTGGGGCACAGTTGCGATAGAGAACAGCTAAACATCGTGAGAAGGTATGCTGTGTGATCCATCTTAAGAAACTGTTATCATAGTGGGTCAAAGCTGTGATAGGAAACAGCTAAACATCGTGAGAAGGTACGCTGTGTGATCCATCTTAAGAAACTGTTAATATAATGGGGCAAAGCTTTGATAGAGAATAGCTAAACATAGAGAGAGAAGGTACGCTGGGTGATCCATCTGAAGAAACTGTTATACTGGGGCACAGTTGCGATAGAGAAAAGCTAAACATCGTGAGAAGGCACACTGTGCAATCCATCTTAGGAAACTATTATCATACTGGGGCAAAGCTGTGATAGAGAACAGCTAAACTCTGAGATAAGGTACGCTGTGCGATCGATCTTAATAAACTGTTATCATACTGGGGCAAAGCTGTGATAGAGAAAAGCTAAACACCGGGAGAAGGTACGCTGCGCGATCCAGCTTAGGAAACTGTTAGCATACCAGGGCAAAGCTGTGATAGAGAATAGCTTAACACCAAGAGAAGGTACGCTGTGCGATTGATATTAAGAAACTCGATTTATAGGCTTACTATTTACTGCTTGAGCTAAGTTTTAGCATAGAGTTTTGAAACAGATGTGAGTGGTGGGATGACAGAACTTGCAAATCATATTAGAAATGTTCATATTGTTTTCACTGACCATGACATGCACTACTGCATTGATTTTCGCATTCTGTTTAGTTACTGTTCATATTAAATACACTAAGCTTGGGTTTTATAAGTAAACATTTCTAAGCATATCCCATGTTTCTTATTGCAATTTTTTTTTAAACAATTTATTTTATTGAGTTTGCACAATATATACCAGGCATTGGCACGGAGGATACATTTTGATGATAAATGTGTCAATGCATACTTCTAATTGTGATTTCCGGGAAATTTGCAAATACAAGAAAAACAGCATTATGCAGCTTGTCTTAGCTTATTGCTATTTTGAGCATGTTATTCACTTATGAAAGAGGGTTCGGAGTGCCACTTTGTCGCTGAACTCACCAAGTGGACTCAAAACAACCAGAAAACACTTCCTGCACAGTGCTGCTCAGTGGGTGGTGTATGGGTCGAAGTTCAGAGTGGTTTTCTAATCATATTGGTGCACTGAAATGAGTCCTGGCACCAGGGGGTTTGAAATCCAACCCTTGCGGGTCATAAGGTGCAGGGCAAGATTGTGACACTTTAATCCTTGAAAGTTTGAACTTTGCAAGTATCACTTGGCTATGCTTTCCCACCCACAATAAAAGGTGCAATGATCTGTCTAGCCGATGAGTTATGAGTTAGAATATCCCGCCTGCTGGGCATTAAGAGTAAGCCTGGGCAGAGTTCATGGGAACTCAGCGAAGTGACACGAAATCTCCACTGCGCTACTCAGAGTACTGCGAGCGGCGGAGTGCGTTAGGGTCCTTTTGTTCGCTGTGATTTTGAGTGCCTGGTGTTTGATCGGTACTGTAAAATCATTGCGAACAGCACCATGCGCAGTGAAAGAGGGTGCAGATTTCTTTCTGCTGCTTAGGTAGATTTTATACTCGACCGGCAGCTTTCTCAAGGCGAATGGAAGGTTCCTCAATGTGAGTGGTCGCGACCTGCTGTGACCACTCGCATTGACAAATCTGACCACCCGTGTTTAGAAATCTCAACAGGAGGTTGATTTTCCTCACTCGCGCTCGCCAACTAGACCTTGGCAAACGCTTTGGGGTGGATTTTTCTCGCTCGCGCTCGCCAACTTGACGTTGACGAGAACGAGCGAGGAAAAAAACTCTGCTCTGTGAAATTCCGCTTGCTCCGCAGAGTGTGGAAAACTCTGCATACTTCGCGAACTAAGCGGAACTCACTGCCCAGACTTAATTAAAAGGATATTTTAAACCATCTCTTAATTCCATGACCCTAACAAGGAGCTTTATCGTCAGTCTCGTTCTTCTATATGGGCACAGAACTCCTTAGTGACTTGCAATATCCGTATAATGTATGACAGAAGGGACTTTCCCCATGTGTAGCCTGTCTGCTTTAGATGTTCATCACTGGGTGCTATCGGAGACCATCAACTCTCGCGGTGCACTAACACCATAGCATTTATGTATCACCATGTTCTTTATATAGAGATGAGAAATGGGAAAGGCTGTTCTCGATTATAAAGGGCCCCACACCTCAGCTTGGTTACTAAAAGTATAAAGATTCTGGTTGCAGACGGCACTCAATCTTGTCACATTAGCCTGGTGCTTGTGTACATATGCACAAGCGAACCGAGTTACAGATGGCACACAGACTCATTTACATACAAGACTGGTGGTTCCTGGTTAGAGACGGCACACTAGCATCTTTAAACAGGGAGAAGGATAGGAGCCTAGTGCTCCTTTACATATGTGGGAGATGTGAGCTTGGTGGCGCCTGGTTACAGACGATGCACAGGAGCTTTAAACAGGGAGAGGAGCTAGGTGATGAAAGAAAGCCAGGGTCTGGCAATCTGCAGCGTGATGGATATTCAGCCCAACCTCCATGATACATTATGTTTCACAGACTGTTCTTGGCGCCCCGTTGCCAACCATAATCCTGTTGACATCCGAACCAGGTCATGTGGAGTCTGGTGTCATCTCTGTCCTCTTTCTACGCTCTATGTACCGATCCGTAAATAACATAGACCCTTTCAGCCCCAGCTCCAGCTGGTTACAAGCTCCAGACCGAGTAACAGGAAGACCTTATAAGAGATCATGTGTCTGACATATCAGGTCACAATATTGAATCACAAATGGAAACCAGTATACAGAGCGTAGCTCCTCACATCAGGGCTCCCTACCTCCTCTGACGCACTGTGACTACCTGGCCCTGATCCAGCACGGTCGCTCCCTCCACGCTCCCTGAACCCAGCTCCTGCTCGCCCTGGCTTGCTGGTGAGACCGAGACTGCAGATTATTTAAATAACCTCGCGCTGTTGTACATTTATTTAGCTTGACTAGCGCTGTGCATTAATTATCTATTTCGACTCGCGCTAGAATTAATTAATTATTTCAAGTCGCGCTAGGATTTAATTATTTATTTAGAGTAGCGCTGGGATTTATTTATTTAATTATTTTTACCGAACGCTGGAAACTGATCTGTGCCGTGGTGCTTCTGCTGCCCCTGCCATAGTCCCCCTCTGACCCTCCATCTTGTTTACTCGCTCCCTAGCCCGCCCCTCCTCCCTGCTACCGCCTCCCAGCTGCTGCCCCTCCCACCCACGAACAGAGGGCTCCCTACCTCCTCTGACGCACTGTGACTACCTGGCCCTGATCCAGCACGGTCGCTCCCTCCACGCTCCCTGAACCCAGCTCCTGCTCGCCCTGGCTTGCTGGTGAGAACGGGACTGCAGATTATTTAAATAACCTCGCGCTGTTGTACATTTATTTAGCTTGACTAGCGCTGTGCATTAATTATCTATTTCGACTCGCGCTAGAATTAATTAATTATTTCAAGTCGCGCTAGGATTTAATTATTTATTTAGAGTAGCGCTGGGATTTATTTATTTAATTATTTTTACCGAACGCTGGAAACTGATCTGTGCCGTGGTGCTTCTGCTGCCCCTGCCATAGTCCCCCTCTGACCCTCCATCTTGTTTACTCGCTCCCTAGCCCGCCCCTCCTCCCTGCTACCGCCTCCCAGCTGCTGCCCCTCCCACCCACGAACAGAGGGCTCCCTACCTCCTCTGACGCACTGTGACTACCTGGCCCTGATCCAGCACGGTCGCTCCCTCCACGCTCCCTGAACCCAGCTCCTGCTCGCCCTGGCTTGCTGGTGAGACCGAGACTGCAGATTATTTAAATAACCTCGCGCTGTTGTACATTTATTTAGCTTGACTAGCGCTGTGCATTAATTATCTATTTCGACTCGCGCTAGAATTAATTAATTATTTCAAGTCGCGCTAGGATTTAATTATTTATTTAGAGTAGCGCTGGGATTTATTTATTTAATTATTTTTACCGAACGCTGGAAACTGATCTGTGCCGTGGTGCTTCTGCTGCCCCTGCCATAGTCCCCCTCTGACCCTCCATCTTGTTTACTCGCTCCCTAGCCCGCCCCTCCTCCCTGCTACCGCCTCCCAGCTGCTGCCCCTCCCACCCACGAACAGAGGGCTCCCTACCTCCTCTGACGCACTGTGACTACCTGGCCCTGATCCAGCACGGTCGCTCCCTCCACGCTCCCTGAACCCAGCTCCTGCTCGCCCTGGCTTGCTGGTGAGACCGAGACTGCAGATTATTTAAATAACCTCGCGCTGTTGTACATTTATTTAGCTTGACTAGCGCTGTGCATTAATTATCTATTTCGACTCGCGCTAGAATTAATTAATTATTTCAAGTCGCGCTAGGATTTAATTATTTATTTAGAGTAGCGCTGGGATTTATTTATTTAATTATTTTTACCGAACGCTGGAAACTGATCTGTGCCGTGGTGCTTCTGCTGCCCCTGCCATAGTCCCCCTCTGACCCTCCATCTTGTTTACTCGCTCCCTAGCCCGCCCCTCCTCCCTGCTACCGCCTCCCAGCTGCTGCCCCTCCCACCCACGAACAGAGGGCTCCCTACCTCCTCTGACGCACTGTGACTACCTGGCCCTGATCCAGCACGGTCGCTCCCTCCACGCTCCCTGAACCCAGCTCCTGCTCGCCCTGGCTTGCTGGTGAGACCGAGACTGCAGATTATTTAAATAACCTCGCGCTGTTGTACATTTATTTAGCTTGACTAGCGCTGTGCATTAATTATCTATTTCGACTCGCGCTAGAATTAATTAATTATTTCAAGTCGCGCTAGGATTTAATTATTTATTTAGAGTAGCGCTGGGATTTATTTATTTAATTATTTTTACCGAACGCTGGAAACTGATCTGTGCCGTGGTGCTTCTGCTGCCCCTGCCATAGTCCCCCTCTGACCCTCCATCTTGTTTACTCGCTCCCTAGCCCGCCCCTCCTCCCTGCTACCGCCTCCCAGCTGCTGACCCTCCCACGCTCCGCCCCCTCCACCATCCATTTATGGCCAATGCCCCCACGCGCAGCGTCCACGCGCTACGGCCTCGCCGAAGGTGCGCCAAAGGTAAGCCCGTCTACGCCCGTCCGCGCCTGGACCGCGCCCAGCGCCAGACCCCCTGCCCCTCGCGCTACCCAGCCCCCCCGCGTTACCTACGATGCCGCCACCCTCCTAGCCCTTAACCCCGGTCGCGCCCCCAACTGCGTCCAAGCCGCTCCTGGACGCACCCATGGACCTTTCTCTTGCTACTCCTGCAAATTCATCGGCACCGACATCTCCGCTACGACCACAACACAGATTCCCGACCCCAACCACCTAGAATGCATCCTTCTCAACACCCGCTCGGTCCACAGGCACGCCATTGACCTTTGGAACCTACTAGACACCATCTCTCCTGACGTCGCCTTCCTAACGGAAACATGGATGAACGCTTCCTCCGCCCCTGACATCGCCATCGCTATCCCTGATGAATATAAGATCACACGCAAGGACCGCACCGACCATACAGGAGGAGGAATCGCTATCGTCCATAAGAAAACAATCCGCATCTCAACCAGCTCTGATGCCAACCTCGCCAACTCCGAACACCTTCACTTCCAGATCCACACCGACCCCAAGACCACACTCAGAGGCACCCTCCTCTACAGACCACCAGGACCACGCGCAAAATTCAGTGAAGACATCACGGACTTCATCACCCCACACGCGCTCCCCTCCAAAGACTACATCCTTCTGGGAGACCTCAACTTCCACCTTGAAAAGAACAACGACCGCAACACCGCCACCCTCTTGGACAACCTCGCCAACCTCGGACTTAATCAACTGGTCACTTCCCCCACCCACATCGCAGGTCACACTCTCGACCCCATCTTCACCTCCAGCAACCATGTCTCCTTCAGCCACACTACGGATCTCCTCTGGACTGACCACAGCTGCGTTCACTTCACCTACAACAAGCCGAAACCCATCATCCACCTCCAACCAACTCTACAAAGAAACTGGAACAAAATCACCACAGAGCAGATCTCCACATCGCTCCTTCAAACCTCCCCAGCCCTCTCTTCTAACGCCAACGAAGCCGCCTCCAACCTCACCCTTTGGTTATCCAACACCGCCGACACCTTAGCACCACTGAAAAAACGTCAACACAAACTTGGCATCAAGAAGGCCTCATGGTTCAACGACGACCTCAAGAAGTCCAAGAAACTGTGCCGCTCCCTTGAAAAGGCCTGGAAAAAAGACCCATCCACCAGCAACAAGGACGCCTTCAAAAGCGCCATCCGTACTCACCACCAACTGATCCGAAAAGCCAAGAAAACAGCATTCAAAGATCGACTTGACAACAACGCCCACAACAGCAAGGAACTTTTCAACATCGTCAAGGAATTTTCCAACCCCTCGGCCAACTCCAACGACATCACCCCCTCTCAAACCCTCTGCGATTCCCTAGCCTCTTTTTTCCACAACAAGATTGCTGACATCCACAACAGCTTTGACAACCAACCCGGAAGCCAACCCACCCTACCATCAGCTGACCATCTTCCCCCCGTTAATACCCTTAACGCCTGGAACCCAATCTCCACTGAGGAAACCATCCGCCTGATGAATTCCATCCACTCTGGATCCCCCACAGACCCATGCCCTCACCACATCTTCAACAAAGCAGACTCCATCATAGCTCCGCACCTCCGAGACGTCATCAACTGCTCCTTCAACTCCGCTACCTTCCCAGAAGACTGGAAACACGCTGAACTCACCGCCCTTCTGAAAAAACCAACAGCAGACCCCACCGAACTCAAAAACTACCGCCCCATCTCGCTTCTTCCATTCCCGGCCAAAGTCATCGAGAAAGCTGTCAACAACCAGCTCGCCGCCTTCCTCGAAGCCAACAAATCACTCGACCCCTCACAATCTGGCTTCCGAGCCAAACACAGCACTGAGACCGCCCTCATCGCAGCAACAGACGACATTCGAACTCTGCTGGACAATGGAGACACAGTCGCCCTCATCCTCCTCGACCTCTCTGCAGCCTTCGACACAGTCTGCCACAGCACCCTATTACAACGCCTCAGAAACATCGGAATCCAAGGAAAGGCACTGGAATGGATCACCTCGTTCCTCACCGGAAGAACCCAGAGAGTCCGCCTCCAACCATTCAAGTCCGAGGCCTCTGAAATCATCTGCGGCGTACCACAAGGATCCTCACTCAGTCCCACCCTCTTCAACGTATACATGAGCCCCCTCGCGGCCATAGCCCGCCAACACAACCTCAACATCATCTCTTACGCGGATGACACTCAACTGATCCTATCTCTCACCAAGGACCCCAGCACCGCCAAAACTAACCTACACGAAGGAATGAAAGAAGTCGCCGAATGGATGAAACAAAGCCGTCTGAAACTGAACTCAGACAAAACAGAAGTCCTCATCTTAGGTAAATCCCCCTCTGCATGGGACGACTCCTGGTGGCCGGAAGCCCTCGGAAATGCACCCATCCCGACAGACCACGCACGGAACCTTGGCGTCATCCTGGATTCTTCACTCTCAATGAACAGACAAGTCAGCGCCGTATCCTCTTCCTGCTTTAACATTCTTCGCATGCTCAGAAAAACATTTCGCTGGATCCCCTCCGAAACAAGGAAAACAGTCACCCACGCTCTAGTCACGAGCCGACTGGACTACGGAAACACCCTCTACGCAGGCACCACCGCTAAACTCCAGAAGAAACTACAACGAATCCAAAACGCCTCAGCCAGGCTCATATTAGACATCCCACGCAACGAACACATCTCTGGTCACCTTAAAGACCTCCACTGGCTACCCGTCAATAAGAGGATTACTTTCCGACTGCTTACCCACGCACACAAATCACTCTACGACATCGGACCAGATTGCCTCAACTCTCGACTGTCCTTCTACACCCCCTCCCGCCAACTTCGCTCTTCCAGCCAAGCCTTCGCCACTGTACCTCGCATCAACAAGACCACCATGGGAGGCAGATCCTTCTCATACCTGGCTGCCAAAACATGGAACTCACTCCCCGCTTACCTTCGCCTCACCCAGAATCACCTAGCGTTCAGAAAGCAGCTTAAAACGTGGATATTTGACAAATAATCCTCCTCCCCTTCCTAAGCGCCTTGAAACCCTCTGGGTATGTAGTGCGCTATATAAATGTTTTGACTTGACTTGACTTGACATCACAATGTAAGAGGGATGAGTGCTAATAAAGTGTGGACACATTTCAACTTATATATATATCCTATTAATATACCATGACTATCACTAGAAGGCATCAGAGCTCTGCACATGGTCCAAGACAAAGACAGTCAACATGTGATTGGAGGGCGAGATGGTTTCTAAGAGTGAGAGGACTGTTGATGTGTAATGATGTGATAATCTTTAAAGAGGTGCGTTTTCAGCTCTTTTCTGTCACAATTTGCAGCTCTGATGATTTCATATATTTCTGAAATATTATCCCTGTTACAGCGCCTTCTGCCTTGAGAAGGCTCATCCTGGAGCAACATGAGGATAAAACACATGCCGTCAAATCGAGGACAAAGGGATTGTGACAAGGTTGAGGAACACTTAACAACATATCCTACATCAAACCTCACATGTTTAAACGATGGAGCGCAAAGAGCGATATAAAGTGATAAACTGAGAAAAAAGTACCCTGGAGAATTGCTGCAAAACTCATAAAAAAACACATATTCATAGCTGTGTGACTTGGAAGCCGATTATTTCTCAATACAGCCCTTGTTTGTGATTTCCTTACAGTGCTCACATTATCATCAGCATTAGAAGAGATGGGAACCTGGGGTGTCTGCTCATAGAAGCTCATTTACATACAAAGAGGGGTGACAGACTGTTTACAAAGCACAACACAACTTGTTTATTTTAAATGCCTATACACAGCACAGGGTAAAGTGACTCAGGTACCAGTGCAAGTGTTATATGACAGGAGGGGCAGTCTTAGTTGTTGAGACCTGAATGATTGACAGGTGCATCTTTAACTACATATTAGAACAACGAGGACAAGACCTAAGCAGGTATAGGTCAGGGATATTACCCTGGTGCCTGGTCAATTGGTGTTAACAACAAGCTTTTGTTGTTAAGAAACCCCTCACCCACCTACCTGGTAGGTGGCATGCTTCATCATCGGGGCCCAGCTGGATCACCGAGTGCGATCCAGCTGTGCTGCAATGCCTGTCTACAGCGGAGCGGGATTTCGTGTACTAGTGAACAAGTGCTATGTGTGGTGAGTTATGTGCTAAAAATGCCTATAGGAAATACCCTTATCAAAGTTTTAATGGAAGGGTCCTATGGCATAGGTAAAAACAAAGATGGGATATAATTGAGGTAAAAATGTCCCTCTATATCGCAGTCAAAAAAGTGTAGGTCTACTAGTTTCAGCCTGCAGGGAAATCGTACTCCGCATGCGTTATCAGACATATGTTTATTACTCCCCCTCTTTTTGTGTATCACTATCAAAATATTTTTGTGCATCACAATTTTCAATCAAGTAGCAGCACTCTACGCATGCGCTGCACACTCTCGAGCAACCACCACGCTACTTTCAGTTAGCATTCTAGTCTTTTACAACAGCGTGATTCGCACTCGCGATCACGTGGTCCTGCCCACTTCCGTATACAACGAGCTCCCGGAACCGCTGTGTTACTGGATGAGCTCCACGTACCAGGTTTGGAAGCTAAGCTAGCGGTGACAAACGTGAGTAATAATCCTTTCTCCCCTGACCAACAGTACGATTTCCCTGCAGACAGTCTACCGCCTATATCTTGATCCTCATTTACTTACAGGTTCCCCTAGCACTTCCTACGTGTGGCTCGATCCATGTAGCCTCTTACCCGTAAAGATAACGTGAGCAGTGCTCCTTCTTTATGTTACATGTTGTATTGTCTCGTTGTGTCCCTGCACATGTATAATTGATTCTCAGTACCTCATACCATGCGCTATTTTTAACATAGAGATATAGCTATACAGGATGTGCCATAATTATATTTCTAAGCACAATTAGAACTTCACATTAGTAGTTAATAAAAGCCCACCTGGCACATCATAACCACGCAAGGTTTATTATTTTTTAGTGTTCCCGTGCATGCCGCACAAGATCCTGATATGCATGAAGTATGAATGTAGCAGGTATTTCCACCTGGGCAACTTTCGCTCACCATAGGCACAATATTAATCATTCTGAGTATTATGACAAGATATGCCTCACATTGTTTTGCTTCCTTTTCAGAAACTTTACGAACTGGATCTGTGAGTATATTGATCCACTACATACACAACGCGCTTTAGGGTGCGCGTTTGAGATATATATATACACGGCTGTGCCATTGGTTGGCTCAGCTCACCAGTGGTCCAGAAGAAAGCCTCACGACTATCGTAGAAGGCTGAAACTAGTAGACCTACACTTTTTTGACTGCGATATAGAAGGACATTTTTACCTCAATTATATCCCATCTATGTTTTTACCTATGCCACAGGACCCTTCCATTAAAACTTTGATAAGGGTATTTCCTATAGGCATTTTTAGCACATAACTCACCACACATAGCACTTGTTCACTAGTACACGAAATCCCGCTCCGCTGTAGACAGGTGTTGCAGCACAGCTGGATCGCACTTGGTGATCCAGCTGGGCCTGATGATGAAGCATGCCACCTACCAGGTAGGTGGGTGAGGGGTTTCTTAACAACAAAAGCTTGTTGTTAACACCAATTGACCAGGCACCAGGGTAATATCCCTGACCTATACCTGCTTGAGGTCTTGTCCTCGTTCTAATATATACTCTTGGGGAAAAGGACAAGCTCCTTTTTCTATTCCTCTCTCTCTTGTTGTTACTGAGTATCAAGACAGCGCACAGCTGTGAGAGTTTTTGAAACTTTTCTTGCCCTTTTTCACTGGCATATACCAACTTTTGTTAGCCATCTTTTTTAGCGCAATCTCCTTGAGAATCGACTACTACCATGGCAGAGAACCAGGGACTTACTTTCACAGAAGAAGATGTCAGTAATATCTTGGCAGCTCCCCCACTGCTCTCTGATTTTAATATGTCACAAACCATCTCACAAAGTGACTACACAGGGCCTACCTCACCCCCCAAAGGCTCCATAGGATGTTTCCCGCTTCCTCCCACAGCTGTCCCCGGTGTCAGGAGGATGAGGCCGGTATCCTCCATATGCTGTGGACATGCCCGAGAATACGCAATTACTGGGGGAAGGTCCGCCATACACTACACATTATCACAGCCCTGCGTTTTCCGGAGGGGGGCACTGCCTTGCTTAATAGGGCACAGGAAGAGACCCAAGACCCATAAAGCACAGCTGAAATTCTTAGACCTGGCACTTTTGTTGGCACTCAGAGTTATAACTATGAGGTGGAAGTCGGCCAGACCCCCGGGTGTAGAGGTATGGCGATCTGATTTGCTAAAATGGGGCAGAGCGGAAAGTGCGGTCCTGCGTAGGGAGGAGGAGAAAGGGCTCCGTAAACATCCCATCGCGCAAGATTGGGAGCGGATGCTGACAGAGATAGAGGGTGTGGACCTAGAGCCCTCACAAGGGGATAACACATGATCAAGCATACAGGGTGGAGAGTAATGGTACTATAGAGCGGGGATATGAACGCCGACTATACAGGTTAAGCCAGCCAAATGCCAATACAATCTCTGGACAAGATAAGGTCATTGTGCCAAGGAATACAGAGTGTGCACGATGGAGACGCTAGGAGACGTGAAGGGTGGGAGGGAGTTGGGTGGGATGGGGTTTAGTCTTACGGCGACAATGTAATGTGAATGCAAAATGATTACTGATGTAATAGAATGGAACACCTGTGATTACAGGAACGAGCGGGAAAGATTACATGTTAATTTGACGACAGTTAATGGTAGAAAACGAGAAAAGACTGATGGAGGATAATGTATTCAAATGTAAAATGTAATATTTGATACAGTCATGAATAAAGAGTTTAAAAAAAAAAAAACATCTCACAAAGTGCTGACTGGGAGAACCTAACCGAAAAAAAGAAGAACCGAATCAGAACAATACTGCATGGAGTCATCCTAACGGAATATTTACGCTCCAACACGGCCCCAAGAGGACTCATAGTGACCAATGCTCCACGAATATGTTTGGACAACGCATCTTTTCGCCGTGACTGGGCCCAGATTACATGGCACTGCACTAGAGACTGGATCATTTTAATAATCCAAACAGCAAAGAGATTGTCAGATGCCATCTTGATAGACATCCAGGATACTGAAAATCATTATAAAACAACCCTGACTTCATTTAAAAAGAAACTTGACGAAGTCAATAAAGAAATGACTGAATATAAAGATGACCTAACTCGGTCGAAAATCCAACAATTTCGGAAAGATCTTAAGAAATTCTCATATGTGAAAACCTACCCGTACTCTGATGCTGATTACAAAGTCCCTAACAAAACAGGAAACCCAACATCTTCAGATCATGGCTCTTCAATAAGTAGCAACTCAAGTAATAGTAGCCGTGGGTCGTACAGCAGTAATTACAAGAACAAACAAAGAGGACGAGGCCAAAACATGAACTGGCGACAAAACTGACCCCAAACAAATTCCGGGGGGCACACCAACTTTTTTGGTCCACACCCGCCCATGCTACCTCCAATAAACCCGCATATGATGTATGGATGGAACCACGCTTTTGCACCCCCACAGATGCAGTTTGGTAACCCAAACCAACAATTTCCTTTTTTAGATCAGGGCCGAAGAGGACGAGGCAGAAGATGAGGAAGGAGCCAAGTACATTGGGAAGAGGACGAGAACCCGAGTGCCAACACACGGAGCAAACAACCAGGCCCGAGCACATCCAAAGATTAGTGACCAACTTATCTGACCACACACTCACTCACAATGAAGAAGATCTACTAAATAAAGGGCCGGGTTTTTCGCCAACGTCCATATTGGACAAATTCAAGTTACATTGTGAACTCTCTAAATTCTTCCCCAATCTCAGGCTGAAAGCATTTTTTGAAAATCAGAAGCAACCTATGACATAAATACTGGACAAGGGGGACACAAACCTGAAACTAAAATCCACTTTCACACCCCCGCCTCACACAACACCTGTTGAACTTCTTACATTCGAACAAGCTACTTCAATGCCATTGAAGACTTATCTCAACAACCAGTGTTCCGCAACACTAGTGACAACCAATATGCAGCCATAACCAGCCTGAAAGAGAATGACACCATAGTCATAAAACCGACAGACAAGGGAGGGGGCATAGTCCTACAGAACAAAGAAGCATACCACCGCGAGTGCTTACAACTCTTGGATGATGACAAACATTATAAACAGCTGAATGAAGACCCCACAAACGTGCTGAAAAAGAAAATTGACACCTTGGTCTTGGAAGCTGAAGCAAATGGTGACATCAGCAGACAAGAAGCCCTATTCCTCACCTCTGGAGAAAAACGGACCTCATACTTCTACACAATACCAAAAATTCATAAAAACAAAAACCTTCCACCTGGCCGTCCAATAGTTTCCGGTATTGGATCACTACTTGAGCCACTATCGCGTTTCTGCGATTTTTTTCTTACAGTCATTAGTACAAGCGACACCCGCTTACCTAAAAGTTACCAAGGACCTACTGGCTCAAATAAAAGATATTCCTTTTGATCCAACTACATCCATTCTGGCCAGTATGGACATTGAAAGCCTATATACCAGCCTGCCTCAAGATGACACTTTAGATGTCCTCCAGACCGCCCTGGAACAAGCAGACTGGCCCTATAGAACACCTAGGAGCTTTGTCTTTCAATGTGCAGAACTAGCCCTAAAAGACAATTTTTTCGAATATGAAGGCACACTGTACCTTCAACAGTATGGAACATCTATGGGCAGCACATTCGCGCCGAGCGTGGCAGGGCTGCATGTGTCTAAGTTTGAATCTGTCACGAGGACATGGACCCTCTCACGGACGGACGCGGTGTATCTGTTAACGTTTGTCCATTTCCGCCCCATCCGCAGGATCCATTGGACGTTTCCTGGATGTCCTCGACTCTGCCTTCATTGACCCCGTCACTGGACCTGCCTTCCTTGACGTCAGGGGGAAGTTCCCTGACGGTCCACCAATCGGGAAGGAGATCTTCATTGGACCTGAACCAATCGTAGGCGCTAGGGGCGTTTAAGGAAGCCCCGTTCTCATCCGCCGGCGCGAAATCTCCAGGTGAGCAGCCGAGCCATGAGGAGGAGAACGCCAAAGAAGAAGAAGACGGAAGGACCAACACGCCACTGCAGGGGTTGCCGGAGCAGAGACTCGACAAGCCAGGAGGCCAACGGTCCCACGAGCCGCCCTGCCACACTTCCAGGGGAGAAGTGTGGCTTCACAAGGTACGAGGGCGTTTCCAAGGGCTATTCAGTTCACGGGGTGGGACGGGGTAGGACGAGGGTGGTCACGGGCCGTGTTACGTTCCCAGCGTCACTTTGAAGTAAACGACCTAAGTCTATGAAGGTGGTGGAACCCTGGTGACCCCTCACTCCCTTGCCCCCTCCCATGTCTTGACCCGGACCAGCCAGTAATACGGCTGTTTGTTTCTTTCTTTTCCGAGCCAAACCAGACCCGAGAAGAGCCAGAGGGAGAGCCGAGACGGGGACTCAAGAAGCAGGAGCCCAAGTCAGGAAGGAAACCGCACCTACCGGACTGTGTGTCGAACTGTGTGCATCTCTGCTCTCTTGATGTTGAAATAGGCTTAAATGACAATAAAACAAGGATTATTCGAGTACCCCAGGTCGTGGTTGTGATGACTATGACGAAGACAGAGACCGGACACTAGGACCCTGTGGGTCACAGGGCGGTGACCAGGTCACCAGACCACTTCCTGTGGACGGACAGGAAAAGGACATTATGCAGCAGGACGAGGACGAGGGCGGACGTGCCCAGACAGACGGAAGACATACAAAATAAAGGAGTACCTGTACACCCGATCTGTGTCCTGTGTGTTTCCTGTGTGTGGCGCGATACACAACACGACATCTGGCGACGAGGGTTCGACGGACTGCATGCTGTGCCCATCGGAACATCGTGATTTAAACCAGGAGCCCACCCTGGATTGCGTCGTGGTCAAAAGGAAGAGGGAAGAGTGAAGCGCCATCCAGAAGAAAGCAGCGACGTGGGAGCCCACCCCGACCGCCGCCGCAACCGAAGAAGAAACGAAGCCGGTAAGCGCCAGCCGAAGAGCGCGAGTTTCAAAGAACAAAGGGAAGCCAGCGCGAGCTCTCGCGAGAGTCTCGGCGGCCATATTGGGGCCAGGCGCGAGGACCAATAGGGACGAAGAACAAGCGCGGCGGCCATTTTGAAGTCAGGCTGCATCGCGATTGGCCGCGAAGTCTCGCGAGAAGACGGCGGCCATCTTAGAGTCAGGCTGTACAAGCCAATAGAAACAGAGAATAAGCGCGGCGGCCATCTTGAAGTCAGGAAAAGGCAAAAAAACTGTGGAAAGTGCTGGTAGAAGAAAAAAAGGCACAAAGAAGAATAAATAACGACAACAAGTGGTACAAAAGGGGCAAATAAAAGGACAAAAGTAAGAAAAAGAAGGAAAGTAAGAAAAAGACACAACAAAGCATAAGCAAAGGCAAAAAGAAGCAAATTAAGAAAATAAGGGGTAAGAAAAAGACACAACCAAGCATAAGCAAAGGCAAAAAGAAGCAAATTAAGAAAATAAGGGTTGAACAAGCAGCAATAGAGCAGAGAACAGGAAAGAACAAGAGAAATGTCAGAAACAAAGCAAAGCGCACAATTCCGCAGACCAGTGCCTTTCACTGTATCGGAACCACAAGTGGGCATCCGATGGGAGAAATGGATCATAAAATTTGAACGATACATGAAGGCGACTGACGTGGTGAAAGAAAAAAAACTGGATCTATTCCTAAACTACGTGGGGGATGAGGTGGATGACCTCCTCATTACACTGCCACAGAGTGAATTAGAGACCTATGAGAAGTTAAAACAATGTCTAACGGCCAAGTTTGACCCCCAAAGAAATGTCGACTTTGAGAGATATTCCTTTCACATGGCATATCAGCAACCAGAAGAGTCAATGGATGATTTCGCAACAAGGCTGAGAAAGCTAGTAGCACATTGCGAATTTGAAAAATACGACAATGAACAGGCACTTCGCCTCAAACTGATAGAAGGCTGCCGAGACACGGAATTCCGCACAAGACTACTAAAAGAACCGATCACCCTAGAAAATTTTTTAGATCTAGCAAGGGCCGAAGCAAGAGCAATGATACAAGCGAAACAAATGGACTGAAAGGGAGAGCAAATACATAGACTGTGAGACGTAGGCAAGAAAGGGAACTGGAAGGGAGGACACAAGGAACAAGCGGCGAAGAAACAAGGTTCCCAATGCTACAGGTGTGGTCTGGAATTCCCTCACAAAGGACCATGCCCAGCCTTCGGTCAAACATGCAAGAAATGCAACAGAAGCAACCATTTCGCTACCATGTGCCAAGGTGGGCACTTTAAATATGAACGTGGCAGGCCCGGAAGGACAAGAACAGCAACAACAAGACATGTAAGGCACATGGACGCGACGGAGAGGAGCTCGTCTGGAGAGTCAGGAGGAGAAGAGGAAGAGGAAGAAATAACAAGAAAAGTAGAACGCCTATACCTCATGACCACAGATGGAGAGCATGAAGAGGAACACATCAGGCTAATTGACAGGAAGTCAATAAAGAAGACGGACTGGGTGACCATTGAAGTAGGGCCCGACCAAACGTAATTTGTACTGGACAGCGGAGCCACGTGCAACATCATGTGTGCCACCGAATATGACAAGATGAAGAGGAAGCCACCGTTACAACCATCAAGCGTAAGAGTATTTACGTGGGGTGCACAAAATCCCGTCACGAACATGGGAAAATTCACGGACACCATGACGCACAAGGGCAAGACTGTCACAGAAGAAATACACGTGTTACGAGGAGACATTCCCGCACCGTGTCTACTAAGCAATGTAACAGCAAAACTAATGGGCCTACTGAAAATGACGTACCACATGTCGGAAAAGGAGAGCATACTCCAGGAATTCCCGACCCTGACGGAAGGACTAGGAAAGCTGAAAGGAAGACAAATAACGCTGCACATAAATGAAGCTGTCAGGCCAGTCGCACAACACCACCGAAGGGTACCAATACATCTACAACCTCAGGTGGAGGAAGAAATAAAGGCCCTCCTAGCACAGGACATCATTGAGCCAGCAGAAGGGCCAACGCCATGGGTGTCCCCAATAGTGGCTGTACCAAAAAAGGACACCACACAGATAAGAATCTGTGTGGATATGAGAATACCAAACACAGCCATCGAAAGAGAACGGCACCCAGGGCCACATCTGGACGACATGATAAGTTGCCTGACGGGAATGAGAAAATTTTCCAAACTAGACCTGTGCAAGGGATACCATCAATTGGAGCTGGACAAACAGTCCAGATACATAACGACGTTCTCAACGCACCTAGGTTTGTTTCGCTACAAAAGGCTGAGTTTTGGAATATCTTCAGCAGCAGAAATATTTCAAGAAACGATCAGGCAGATAATAAGACCGATAAGGAACAGTCTCAACTACAGCGATGACATTCTGGTCTTTGGGAAGTCAGACGGAGAACACGACACGGCACTAAGGGCAGTGTGCTCACGGCTAGTAGAGGTGGGCCTGACAGTAAATGAGAAGAAATGTGAACTGGGAAGGGAAGAATTAGTATTTTTCGGACACATATTCTCACGGAAAGGAATGAGGCCAGACCGGAGCAAGATAGACACGCTTGAGAAAACGAGTGAACCAAAAGACGTCGCTGAAGTGCGATCCTTTCTGGGCCTTGCCAGCTACTGCGCGAGGTATATCAAAGACTTCGCAACGGTGAGCACACCATTGAGAGAACTAACAAAACAAGGACACGCATTTGAATGGACCACAGAGTGCAAAAAGGCGTTTGAAGAAATAAGAGCGTCCGTAACGGCAGTAGACCATTTGGCATATTTCGACCCGAACTTATGCACTGAACTAACAGTAGACGCCAGCCCGGTAGGTCTGGGCGCAATACTAGCACAACACAAACCTGGAAAAGATTCACCTCGACAGATAGTAGCCTACGGAAGCAAGAGTCTGTCAGATGTCGAGAGAGCATACTCTCAGCCAGAGAAGGAGAGCTTGGCAGTAGTATGGGCATGCGAACACTACCACATGTTCATATATGGAAAACCCTTCAATATAGTGACGGACCACCAAGCACTAGTGACCATATATGGCAACCCAAATGCGAAAATACCACCAAGAATAGAAAGGTGGGGAATAAGGCTGATGGACTATAATTTCAAAATAGTGCACAAACCAGGCAAAGACCAAAACCCAGCTGACTATATGTCGCGGCACCCGCTCCCGCACCAAAAGGGCGGTGCCACAATGGCAGAAGACTATCTGAACTTCATTGTGAAGCAAAACACTCCAGCGTCAATAACAAGTGAAGAGTTGGAGCGGGAGACAAAAAGAGACCCAACAATGAAAGCAATAGGGGCGATAGTGAGGCTACAAAGATGGAGACATATCAATAGCAACACTGTCACAGAAGAAGGGGTCGACAAAGAAGAACTGCTGGCGTTCAAAAACATTGGCGAAGAGCTGTCTAAGACGGAGAACGGAGTCATGATGAGAGGTCCAAGGATTGTAATACCGCATCGGCTGAGGAAAAGGACCGTTAAGATAGCTCATGAGTCACACAGAGGAATGGTAGCGACAAAGAAGATGTTGAGAGAAAGAGTGTGGTTCCCAGGACTGGACAGAATGGTGGAGGATGAAGTGTCACAATGCCACACCTGTCAAGTAACAGGGTCGTCTAGTAAGCCCACACCATTGAAGATGTCGGAACTGCCCTTGGCAGTATGGACAGAACTAGCAGCAGACTTCTATGGGCCACTAGAGACTGGAAAGTACTTGCTGGTAGTTATTGACGAATTTTCAAGATTTCCAATAGTGAGGGAAGTGTCGTCGACATCGGCAGGTGCCACCCTACCGGTGTTAGACAACATATTTGCCGCCTGGGGATCACCACAAACACTGAAAACAGACAATGGGCCTCCATTTTCAGGAGAGGAATTCCGCAGGTTCATGGACTACCTGGGAATCAAACACAGGAAAATAACTCCTCTGTGGCCACAAACCAACGGAATGGCAGAACGGTTTATGGGGACCATCAAAAGAGCAATTCAGCGAGCAAAGCTGACACAGATCTCAATTGGGCAAGCGCTTTGTCAAGTGCTGCGCGACTACATGAACACCCCTCACAGCACCACGGGCAGATGTCCGGTAGAACTGGTGCTAGGAAGAGCAAGCAGGACAAGGCTACCACAAACAGAGGCCACAGCGGACAGCAACAGAAGAGAGATTGCCGAAAGAGACAGTCAAGAGAAAAAGAAAATGAAAGAATACGCTGACAAAAAGAGAAATGCAGCTGAACACAAGCTAAAAGAAGGAGATTTGGTAATAGTGAAACAAACACAGCAAAGGAAATCTGACAGCCCTTTTTCAAAAGACCCTCTAGTAGTGACTGGAGTAAAAGGGTCGATGGTGACTGCGATCTCAGATCATCGGAAAATAACAAGAAACAGCTCACACTTCAAGGAGCTCAAGATGGAAGAAAGGGAAAGGGCAATAACAACACCGGAAGGGGAAGACAGAGAGCAAGGAACAAACGGAGAGATGACAACACACAAAGAAGAAGGCGGAGAACATGAACAGAGCGGAGAACAAAGACCACGAAGAGAGTGCAAAAAGACAAAGAGACTGATAGAAGAAATGTAGAGACTCTCTCTCTCTCTCTCTCTCTCTCTCTCTCTCTCTCTCTCTCTCTCTCTCTCTCTCTCTCTCTCTCTCTCTCTCTCTCTCTCTCTCTCTCTCTCTCTCTCTCTCTCTCTCTCTCTCTCTCTCTCTCTCTCTCTCTGAACAGCATACCAGGGATTTGTGCATGCCGAAAAGACTTTGTTGCGACAGGGGGGGAGATGTGATGACTATGACGAAGACAGAGACCGGACACTAGGACCCTGTGGGTTACAGGGCGGTGACCAGGTCACCAGACCACTTCCTGTGGACGGACAGGAAAAAGACATTATGCAGCAGTACGAGGGCAGACGTGCCCAGACAGACGGAAGACATACAAAATAAAGGAGTACCTGTACACCCGATCTGTGTCCTGTGTGTTTCCTGTGTGTGGCGCGATACACAACACGACAGTGGTGTCCGTCCTTCCCCAGTCAGACTCTGACAGAATCCCAATATGTTCTCAACATAGCATCCCCCTTCCATGATGAACTAGTATTTTACAAGAGATACATCGACGATGTCCTCTTCATTTGGCAAGAAACAGAACAAACACTAATGGAATTCTTGATCTGGATCAATACACTGGATCCCAATCTTAGGTTCACACACTGCGTGTGCAGGGAAAGTATCACGTTCCTTGACCTGGATATACAAGCACAAGACGGCACCCTAACAACGAAAACAAACTTTAAGCCCACGGCAAGAAATTCCCTTCTCATGAGAGTTTTTATCCTAGACCTCTACGTGAAAATCTTCCGTATGGACAGTATTTAAGATTGAGGCGAAATTGTAGTGAGATCAGAGACTACAAAACGCAATCAGACACCCTCACACAGAAACTTACCACGAGGATCATCCAGAAGGCACAGAAACGGGCTAGGAATCAAAACAGGGATGCTTTACTTGAACCCTCACTAAAACCTGAAACTACCATCCCACTGACTTGCGTAACAACATATAACTCCATCCGTTATGTTATGTTATGTTAAAATCGATTTTATATAGCGCTCAGCTACTCCGAGGATGTCCCGGCGCTTCAAGAAACACGATGCACAAGTCAGGAGCAAATGAAACAGAGCAGAACAACTATTGAACAAACAGCCAGGACTTCAGCTCCTTCCATCACCACCCCCTTTTGTACCGCTTTTGGCCGCCATAAGTGTGGCAGGGTATGCTCAGACGTGAGTCCCTTGCTCACTTTGCCACTGGATTCAAGCAAGCCGGGCTGAAGACGGCTGGAATGCCAGAAACCGGTCCTCGGAAGCTTGTTTCCGGTCCAGGGAAGACATGGCTTAGCAGTTCGGGCTGGACTGCTCCCATGAGGCACTGGGTCAGACTGATTTGCATATAGCCATGTCTGAACTGGGGTGCAGAGTGGGCTAAAGAACGGTGATGGATTAAACCCAGATCTTTTGACTGGGTGTGAGTGTTTGATTAATTCAGATGCTCCGTCCATCACCACCCCCTTTTGTACCCCTGCCTGAAAGCTAGCAGGTTAAAGTTTTTCCTCAGAGGGACTGGCAAGGAGTTCCAAAGTTGAGGTGCCAGGTGACGAAAGGAGCGACCTCCAATCCGGGCTCGTCTTATTGGCGGAACAGATGCCAAAGCCAGGGAGGCAGACCTCAGCGCCCTTGATGGCAAGTAGAAAGTCAGTCGTTTCCTGATATATTTCGCACCTGAGTGATGTAGTGCTTTAAAAGCAAGCGTAAGCGCCTTAAAAGCAATCCGTTTTTTAATAGGGAGCCAGTGCAATTTTTTTCATAGATCCGTGGCACTGGATCTCCGGTGGAGGCCGTAAATGGCTCTGGCAGCAGAATTCTGCACTACCTGCAGGCGAGATAGGAGATATTCCGGCAGGCCCAGGTAGAGCACGTTTGCGTAATCCAAACGGGAGCCTATCAGGGCCTGTACGGTAACTTTCCTGTGGTCATGAGATAGCAACGGAAGGAATTTTCTAAGCATTTTCAGGATGCCAAAACACTTCCCAACAAGGCCAAGAATCTGTGGCTTCAAGGTGAGACCATCGTCGATCTGCACTCCCAGATTCTTGGCCTTGGAGGACGCGGCCACAGGAGGAAACATGGCTGGGGGCCACCATGACCAACACCTAGGATCGGGTGGACAGCCGAAAAACAACAGCTCCGATTTATCGGAGTTGCATTTGAGGCTGTTAAGTTCAAACCACTCGAACACAGCCCCCAAACAGCCTCTGATCTGCACTCCATCGAAGTCAAAGCCCTTCTTGCAGGTGAAGATGAGCTGAGTGTCATCAGCGTAAGAAACGATCTGGGCGCCAAAAGACTCAGCCAGTGCCGCCAGAGGTGCCATATAGATGTTAAAGAGAGTAGGGCTCAAAATAGAGCCCTGAGGTACCCCTACCTCCAAAGGCGGCACTTCGGCAGAGAACGGAGGGGCCCAGATCGTTTGACGACGGCCCGACAGGAAGGACTTAAACCATCTGAACACCGCTCCCCGTAGCCCGATCTCTCCGAGTCTTACAAGGAGACCGCCGTGGGGAACGGTGTCAAAGGCCGCCGACAGGTGTGGAAAATTAGTGCGTTTTGGTGAACATTATCTGCGCCATCTTGCCTCTTCCCCTGATGCCACACTTTTGTCGTGCGCGCCCGCCATTTTAAGATGCCCCGATCAGAACAAACCCTTTTGCATGCCGCTAGCCCCTGACATAGCCCTTTGCCTTCGCTAAGCCTGCACGCTGACCACCCCCTGCTTGCACCTGCCTTGAGTCATAAACCCCTCTTCGGCGCTGTTCTGCCCCCGGCCCTCATCCTGTTCCCAGCGCGACACCTCCCTGCTTTCCTTTCATGATCTCCGGCCCTTAGATGCAAACCCCCTTTTTCCCCGTGTGCCCGTTTTGTCCTCCCCGTTCCCAAGCCGACACCCAGCTCTGCCGATACCACCCTTGCCCCTCCCCGTACAATAGAAAGCTTCCCCCATCAAAGAAATCCCCGGGTTGATCAAAGCCCCCACCCCATGAGACCCAATCACACTCCCCACATCCCGTGACTCGGCGGATTATCCAGCTGCGCGATGCTCATCACCTGTTGTGATTAGGGTGGGGATTTCAACTGTAAATGTGTGTGGGAACGGGCCCCAAAGGGGGATTCCGGGTATGTCTTTCCGTATATCAAAGCTTTGTCACATATATGTAAACTGCAATAAAAACCATAAAACACTGTATATAAGGGGCCAGGCCTCAAACGTAAGTTAGAGCACCTCAGAACGATACCTTCTGTCCGTTTCGTTGTGTTCTCCTCCGGAGAGAATAAAAACCCTTGTTTCCTGCCTTCCAGTCTCCAGCGCCTGCCTCTTCATTGATTTAACTGACTAGAGGGTCACAGAGGCAATACCGCCGGGCAAATATCGATTGTCCCCGACCCGACAGAAACTGTTTTTACAATTGGCGTCCCAAGCGTGGGGCCCATCAGCGACTCGTGGATCCAGTGGGAGAGGTCCCGACGACAGAGTGAACGACTGCAACGATCGGGAGAGCTCTTGCCCAATAGACCCTCGTCTGGCAGCCGATCATCCGAACTTCACTAGTTCCGAACAGACCTCTCTCGAGTGATCTACGGTCCTGACTGGGAACCATCAGGAGTGCCGTGAGAAATACGAGAAAAAGAGGACGATCGGGCGCTGGATTCGGAAGACAAGAAACTGTCCACATGGTCCGGGTAAGGTCGTGTTGCCACGACTAATTGCGAAATTTGTTTTGATCGTTTGATTGTTCAAAATACTAGTATTGCCTTGTTTATTTTTATTTAGAGATTCACTGTCTGCAAACGGAGAAGCAACAGGCTCTCTCTCCCTTTGCAAGCAGTGGAGGATAAGTAGGGTAGCAGCCGTGCTTATTCTTTTTCTCCCCACTCAATAATTGCTTGAAACTGAACTGTTGTTCACAAACTATTGTTTCCTGGAGATTCTCTGTCTGCAAGCAGGGAAGAGACCATCCTTTTTGCAGATAGTGAAAAGGGTAGGTAACGCAGATCTTTGCGATCCTACTCATTCTCCCCATTGTTATTTTGTTGGTCTATTGGTTTTTTTGGGATCCATGAGGTATTCACTGCCTGCAAACAACGTAGAATAGAAATATTCTGTCTAGTCTTTGCACCTAGTGATAAGATAGGCAGTGCTGACTTTTTAGTCCCTCGTTACGAGCCGTCATGTCTGTCTTCTCCCCATTGATAAATAGCCTGTTTAGCCCGGACCGGGTGTTAGAGGTGGACCATATGGCTCCACTAGAAGGCACCCCTAATAAGGACATGTTCATAAACTATGGGTTAGTCACCATAGCTTATAATAAATTATGGCATAGGTATACCGAAGATAGCCAAGATAAACAGTGGCCACTGGCAGGATCCTTTGACCTTGATAAAATAGAAACGTTAGAAATAGCCCTTCGAAATAATAAGACGACGCCAATTATGCTCGACAGTCTCGGTATGTGGCGCAGAGAGGCTACGAAACGACAGAGAAAAGACGAGGATAAACCAAGTAGGGAAATATACCGACAGGACAACCCCAGGACACCGCTACCCACAACTTACCCCCCGACACTATACCAAGGACGACCAGACTTAGGGTCAGACCAATGCGCTTTTTGTAGGTATGTCGGACACTGGAAAGCCCAATGCCCGACTCTACTGAGCGTGAGTAGGAGCAGAGGACCGACAGGAACGACAGACCGACAGTACGAGAAAAGGCGCGAGACAGAGAAGAACCCGACTTACATAGACAGGCCAGACAGAACCACCACGTTTGATTATGCCCGATGGCACAGATTTCGCCAGGAAAATCTCAGCGGCATGATCAAGTTCTCCTAGGTCGGGCAATGTCAAGACGGGAACCCAGCCTCGTTTAAAAACTTACAGACGGAAAGAGATAATTATGACCGATAACTGTTTTTATATTTGTCTTGGGTCTTTGTATGTCGTACTTGTACTGCCCCCCCCCGTCTGAGTTCGTGTGTATGTAAATGTACAAATCTGCGTCACCCCTCTACACGTGTTTCCGTGTTACTCGACCCCTGTTAACAGAAACTTAGCATAAAAGCAACCTGGAAAGAAAGAAATGATAAAACAAAATCCGTAGAACATTAATAAACTTGAACTTTTAATTTAGCACAACAAACAAGGAACAATAACGATAAACTGTAGAAAATGAAAGTCAAACAGAACATTCGCCCCCCCCCCCCCATTCTGGAACCTTCCAAAATAGGGCAGGGTTACGGCTACGCCCAACCAACGGCAACCCATATAAGGCGAGCCCCGCCGCCAACTCTTGGTCAGGAAATCTTAACGTATGGGGGAGCCGGAGGAGAGGCAGGAGCCCGCAGCCTGGGCATTTGCAGGTAGTCCCGCCACATGTCTCCTTGGCCGGCCGCAACGGGCCTGGAAAGACTAAGGTAGTCCCGCCACATGTCAAGAGGAGAGCGAGGCATCTCTTCCTTTTCTCTTCTGTCACAGCCGCAGCAGTCCTGGACGGCGGGATGTCCTGCACGTACCTCCACAACAATTTGTCCAAGTTGGGCTGGGAGGGAGAGGCGACGCGGACGAGCCTCTCCCACCTCCACCGGTAGGAGGTTTCCCAGCCCCCAGTCCGACGCCGAACACCCCCAGTCAGGCGATGGTGCCCATACTTCCACAGCACCGGACACACCATGGTGGCACCCCAGTACTTGCGCAGCACCGAACACACAATGGTGGCACCCCAGTATTTGCGCAGCACCGAACGTACGATGGTGACACTTAGGGAACACCGGATGTGGAGAGGCCTTCATGCAGGGCGATGAAAAGGAGCGGCATGGAGTGCACCGGGAGAAGGAGACGATGTGAACGAGTCTCCCTCGCCCCCCCCCCCCCAGGTGGGGGCATCACAGCTGCACCCCAGCTGAACGTCCCGCTCTCACAAAACAGGGACCTCTTCCTTTCACTCCGAAGGGTCTCTTCCATTCTTGCAAACTCGACGAGGGTGGCCCCTGTAGGGCCTCAAAATGGCGTCTGGATCCGCTGGAAGGCGGGCCCCGGCCACTAGAGTAACTTCGGCCAGCCATACAACTCAAACATTTGTCCCATGGAGCACGAGCCCCCATCTCCGGCAGCATCTCCGCAGCCTTGAAGATCATACAAAGGTCCCCGGCGGAGCCTTCGGCCTTTGCAGGTTTCCGGTAAGGGACGGCTGCTTCGATCGCCAACGAAACAAACATGACATTGCCACACCTTCTGTTAGCGTGAATTCTAGAACTGCCGAAAAGGACTCTGGTCCAAACTGCCAGTAATGGAAACATTTCCCCCTGATGCTGCTTCCGGACTGTGCCGGCCCCGCCCAAAATGGCGCTGGTATCAATCGGAACTTACGAACACCTCGTGGTGTTCCTTCGCACTAATATAAACTTGATGTTCTGAGATTTTTGTGATCCTTTGTACACTTGGCTAGAAAAGACAAGGAGAGCTCACTCGACGAACAGTATGAAAAGATCCCCGTTACAAACGTTGATTACGAATATACAATGTATTATATTTTTATAACTGATGTAAACCTCATTTACGATACATGCGTACGGTATGTATATAGGAAATCTGATTACACCTGTTATGCTTATGTTTCTAAATTATGAAAATATATGCCCCCGAACCCCCAGCCAATTAATAGACGTTTTAGTCTCTCACAAATGAATGAATGAAACTTTCCGATGTTTTTACTGTTGCAAACGACACCCCCGCTGCACGCACTTTAGCCATTGCCACGACCGACCAAATACGACCACACCCTCCTAATCCATATGCTGAAATGAATTTGCAAAATAAAGTCTTTGAAACTATGGACGGGTATTGCATGCTTTATTTTAAAACAAATATGGGATGGGTAGGAAAGTTCTTTTTCTGTGCACCCTACTCTGCTCTCTCTTTAAGGTTAAAGGAAGATGGTTGCCCAGCCCTGGAGGACGGATCGGATCGACAACACGACACTCCGTCTTAAAAGTACGCGACTGACTCATGAACTCTCGCGTAGAGGAAGACCGTGACTTCCAAGGATGGGTAAAAACGAATGGTGTAAATGAGGGAATGTAAAAGGAGGGTGAAATGAAATAATGTAAATACTGTAAAGTACAACGTTCCAAAGTAGCAGGGACCCAAGAACCGAAGAACTTTAGAACGCCACGGCGTTGAAAGAGGTTTAAGGATCCCGATAGTGAGATATATCCTTTGACTAGATACCTCGCACTAGGCACCTCTGGTTTCCTTTTTATGTTTCCCCGCACACGCCCTACATGAACACACTACCCCCCCCTCGACTCCGAAAACCATATCCCCGGGGACCCTGCCCCAAGGAGGAAAGACGAGTTAGAGGTAAGTAAAGGACTTATGAATCCATGTATTTGTATGCGCGCGAATGCTGTCTCCCCCACCCCCTCCCCCTTTTTTCCTCCCTCTGCAGGTTACATCAGAGATTACAGCCAAGGTGTGGCGAAGATCTGAGACCTTGCCATGTCTAAGTGCACGAAACGGACTAGCGCCGCAGGGTGGTGTCTAAGCACGCCTGCAAAACTACTCACGTATCGAACAAACCCGAAAAATTAGCACAACCTGATAAAAAGTGATCACCCTTAAACCAGACCGGACGAATGAACCCGCGTTACGTATGATGCGAAACTGTGAGGGAATGTGTGTGTGTGTGTGGCTGAGGCGTTGACCCAACTGGTCAAAGGACCGAGAATGCGAGAAAGTGCGACAAAATGGTACCTCCTTTTTCTTCTTTCCTTTTCCCAAAGCACGTCCCCTCTACCCTGTCTAATGCTCAAACTGCATGATTACAAGCTAACGTGGACTCGTGAATACCCTTTACTGTGTAATGCACTAAATAGCCTTTCTCGAACGCACTGCCGCCCTCTCCGTTGCACGTGTACTATTTAGCCTGCCGTTGCACTCTCTCTCTCTCTCTCTCTCTCTCTCTCTCTCTCTCTCACTCTCTCTCTATTTTCTCACTACCACTCTTCCGAGTGGTTAGCCCCGAAATTGGCAGATTGCCACCCCTAGCACACCACCTAATTGGCTTCAAATACCGTCAGTATTTGCACAAACATTTGTCTTTAATGCAATCACCCTGAGGCCGCGTCATTACCTCTCCTTTTCCGCTAGAAGTCAATGAACCCAGGTTGGGCCGTAAGGGAAAGGACAGGTAAGACGACAGAGGTTCCCTAATCTGGCCCGAAATAAGGGAACTACATGTCAACGGCTCCTATAGTATAAAACAAGGACCTCAGAATACGCGACCCTCCCCTCCCCGAATCGTCGTAATACCCAAACCAGAAAAACGATCACCCCCGTTGCCTCCCCTGTCTATGTCCCTGGTTGTTTCCCATAAATCCCCTGTCCTTCCTAGTTAAGTAACCGGGCTGTAAAAGGTTACGTAGGACCCAGAATGATGTTTTACAAGGTTAACAGACTAGACCAAGGTAAAGAAATCGTCAAAATGAACCTCGCAGTAGCTGAAAAACAGGATGCACTGATAGAAAGGAAATGTTTAGCCATGTTCGTCTCTCAGCGAAATACCTGTGTAGTACCATGTTGACGACTCACTGTACCCTTTTGTAAATGTGAAACTCTAGAGAACGGCATACCTTTGCCAGATTTATCTCCCGAAGGTGGGTTACCATCAGATGAACTGTCATGCCTGTAATAAATGATTATGAAGGAAAGTCATAGTAAATCCAGCAGGTCCGCCACCGGTCATTCATATGCCAGTTGTGAACGTTAAAAATGACGGACATTTTCATTCTTTGCCTGGAGCTGGGAGAGAAATAGACTTTTTGATTATCTTCATCCGAAAATTTTCTAAAAGACTGTCTTTTCAAACTTGTTTAAGGGTACTGCTGTTGGAGGAGAAAACGACCGGATGTGGGAGCACGAGGCCTGACTGCAGACTAAGGGACACCTACGACATTGGCCAAGGCGAGACCACGACTGAAAAGAGCTGCAGGACGAGGCACTGTTTTCGACAGCATGAAAAGAAAGGGTCGACCTGATGCCCCTGCTCGACGTCCAGTGCCTGTCGACAAGTCCCCGCTCTCTGAATTCCGTCACACGCCCGCCTATTTGAAGTCTCTCGTTCCCCTAGTTTGTTCCTAATTTGGCCTTGCTCCATCCCCCTCTTTTTCCTCTGACCTACCCTATAGACCGTTTTGAGCGCTCTTCTTCCATCGGAACTTTCTGACAATCACCTCAAAGGACACGGGGCGAAAAGGACCTTTTCCGACCAGAAACGCGAGGAAAGGGTCGTGCCCTGCAACGCAGAACTTAGACCAGAGCTGGACTCGTAGCTCCACCGCCGGTGCTCAACAGCGCCAACGAAAGACCACAAAGAACAATGAGAACTCGTAAACTTCGAACGTTTGACCTCCTCAACCACCGTTTTTTCTACGCCTCATTTCTCTCCCAGCCACCATTGTATTGATCCTGCTCCAATCCGAATCCGAAATATGTATTAACCTGCCAGTTTACGTTATGATATGTACTTGCTGCTCGCCGTTTTTGTATTTCATTCCTATGACTTTCCTGCTGAACCAATTTATCAAAGTTCATCAAATAGGTGCACCTCCTAAAAACTAGTAACCTCAAAGTGTATTGTTTACAACTCTTTATCTTGGGTTTCCTACCGTTCTCTCTTTCATGCTCACCACAATAGACCCGAGTAGAAAATGAACCAACAAGATGTCTTGAATATGTTAAAGGAGGGACTGTGGAAAATTAGTGCGTTTTGGTGAACATTATCTGCGCCATCTTGCCTCTTCCCCTGATGCCACACTTTTGTCGTGCGCGCCCGCCATTTTAAGATGCCCCGATCAGAACAAACCCTTTTGCATGCCGCTAGCCCCTGACATAGCCCTTTGCCTTCGCTAAGCCTGCACGCTGACCACCCCCTGCTTGCACCTGCCTTGAGTCATAAACCCCTCTTCGGCGCTGTTCTGCCCCCGGCCCTCATCCTGTTCCCAGCGCGACACCTCCCTGCTTTCCTTTCATGATCTCCGGCCCTTAGATGCAAACCCCCTTTTTCCCCGTGTGCCCGTTTTGTCCTCCCCGTTCCCAAGCCGACACCCAGCTCTGCCGATACCACCCTTGCCCCTCCCCGTACAATAGAAAGCTTCCCCCATCAAAGAAATCCCCGGGTTGATCAAAGCCCCCACCCCATGAGACCCAATCACACTCCCCACATCCCGTGACTCGGCGGATTATCCAGCTGCGCGATGCTCATCACCTGTTGTGATTAGGGTGGGGATTTCAACTGTAAATGTGTGTGGGAACGGGCCCCAAAGGGGGATTCCGGGTATGTCTTTCCGTATATCAAAGCTTTGTCACATATATGTAAACTGCAATAAAAACCATAAAACACTGTATATAAGGGGCCAGGCCTCAAACGTAAGTTAGAGCACCTCAGAACGATACCTTCTGTCCGTTTCGTTGTGTTCTCCTCCGGAGAGAATAAAAACCCTTGTTTCCTGCCTTCCAGTCTCCAGCGCCTGCCTCTTCATTGATTTAACTGACTAGAGGGTCACAGAGGCAATACCGCCGGGCAAATATCGATTGTCCCCGACCCGACAGAAACTGTTTTTACACAGGTCCAACATTATCAGCATAGCCTTACCACCCGCATCTAGCACCTCTCTTATGGCATCGGTGACTTCTCCACCAAAAGTGCTAAAATCATCCAGAGCAATTGGAGTATATTGACTTCGGGGAAATTATAGTGTGAAAAAACGTTGTTTTCCTATAAAAGATCACAAAATCTACGAGATAGCTTGGTATCTACACGCGCAAGACAAAATCTCAACAGAGAGCAAACAGTTCTCAACTCCTGGGGCCTGCCTAATATCAGCGGACATTTCGCATGTGGTAATTGCAGCGTGTGTCATCTGACTCAGACTACAAAAAATCTGAACCTCGAACCAGACAAAACATGGCAAATCCGTAAACACACAAACTGTAATTCAGCTAACGTTGTTTACGTGATCACATGTCCGTGCAGCCTAAGATACATCGGTATGACTTCCAAGCGCAACACTACCAAACTAACTGACCATTTCCTGACTACAGGCCACACCACGAACGACATGACATGGGTAGTCATTGAACAACTAGAGAGTAACAGACACAACCTGCAGAATGCGCTCTTGGAGAAGGAACAGCGTTGGGTGTATAGACTTCAGACCCACGTTACTGGCCTCAATGATAATGTGCCCTGGAACTCGATACTAAACTCATGAATCCTGGGCACCGACCTACCACTAAAATTAGATCATATACTCCCCCTCATTGCAAATGTTGACACATAGGTCCATCTGTTCTGTCGGTATGGCAAACCCCCCTGTGGCACATCATTACCCATTGCTACGTTTAGCATATAGGGGGCCCAGTACAGTAGTAGCGGGGCTCCCTCACCCACTTAGCAGCAGGATGCCTATTTATCCTGGTGTAGAGCTACATATTTTGCACGCTAGTCAGTCTACACGCAATTTAATATTTCATACGTAGTGTTTAAAGGCATTCATACCATACAATCCTAATTTTGTCTCTGATATTGAAACGCTTTACTTTTGCGTTACATTCATAGTCCCATCATTAAAGCGTACACCCATTTGCCTCAAGTAACCAGGCGTGTATTAATTACTCAGACCACATGCCCCAACATGTTTTGGGCATCATTTTCTTTCTTTTTTCTTTTTTCAGTAGCAGACCTAGTTAGCATACCAGTTTACTGCTACCAGGTGACCCATTACTGGCGAGCATGATGATATACCTCACATAATTAGTTCTTACGCATTATCAGGCATATGTCTATTACTTCCCCCTTTTTGTGCATCACTATCAAAAATAATTTTTTGTGCATCACAATTCTCAATAAAGTAGCAACGCTCTACGCATGCGCTGTATACTCCCTAGCAGCTACCACGCTGCTTCCAGTTAGCATTCTAGTCTTTTGCAACCGCGTGACTCGCACCCGCGATCACGTGGTTCTGCCGACTTTCGCATGCGTTATCAGACATATGTTTATTACTCCCCCTCTTTTTGTGTATCAATATCAAAATATTTTTGTGCATCACAATTCACAATCAAGTAGCAGTGCTCTACGAATGCGCTGCACACTCTCGAGCAGCCACCACGCTACTTTCAGTTAGCATTCTAGTCTTTTACAACCGCGTGATTCGCACTCGCGATCACCTGGTCCGGCCCACTTCCGTATACAATGAGCTCCTGGAACCGCTGTGTTACCGGATGAGCTCCACGTACCAGGTTTGGAAGCTAAGCTAGCGGTGACAAACGTGAGTAATGATCCTTTCTCCCCCGACCAACAGTACGATTTCCCTGCAGACAGTCTACCGTCTATATCTTATAGTCCCCTAGCACTCCTACGTGAGGCTCGATCTATGTAGCCTCTTACCCGTAAAGATAACGTGAGCAGTGCTCCTTCTTTATGTTACATGTTGTATTGTCTCGTTGTGTCCCTGCACATGTGTAATTGATTCTCAATACCTCATACCACGCGCTATTTTTAACATAGAGATATAGCTACACAGGATGTGCCTTAGTTATATTTCTAAGCACAATTAGAACTTCACATTAGTAGTTAATAAAAGCCCACCTGGCACATCGTAACCAAATTAACAACGAAGGGAGGTAGAGAAAAGAGATAGGATTCCTTCTCCACGGGCACTGATAAATAAACAAGGAGAATCCTACTGCCAGTGTGCACCACAGTGATGGGGAGCACTCAGTGTAGTGTAAAATACCCCTCACACACCAACAGGCCCCTTGGTGTCATGCTTCATCATCGGGGTCTTCGCACCCCGCTAAGGGGATGCGGCACGCTACGACCTGCGACTACGAGGGAGCGTTGACAAGTAGTGACTATGTGTGGTGTGTGTTGAGTGCACGTGAGGGGATTAATGTGAGTGGAGGGTGTGGTGAGAAATTAAAAAGTACCTGGCTAGTGGGTGTAGTGAAAAAAACTTTATTCCATACCCCTAGCTGGTGCTGTTAAAAAGTGTGCAAAAGGCGAGGTTCAGAGTCTTAATTAGGGACTAGACCTCTGGTGTGCGTCGACATGTTTCGGAACTGGTGTTCCTTCTTCAGGACGGGGCACAACTTCCCAACCCTACTCACGTATTTCTATTCAAAGGTGTAATTCTACTTATTAAAAAGTGAAAAAGATTACACGGAGGCTATCAATGTGCCTACAGCGGTATCTTTGGTTCATGCAGTTGCATGCCCTGAAAAAAAGGAAAAATTCACCTTTAGTTTGGTTGTCAGATAAGACTGGCTCAGACAGGTGCAGTCACCTGGAGCCCCAAACAGTCAAATTGACCTGTAAGAAAGAGAGACATACAAAACACACAACATAAAAGACACACAAAAGGTTTTTTGTATTTGTTTTTCATTTGGACATACTCATTGTCACTGTTGTGAATTGCGTCATGAGCATATCCAGAAACATCAGGGTAGGTAGGTGGATCCACAATCTGTGAGGATAAAGAGGTGGTTTCAGTACTGTGACTCCTATTACTCACTGTTGGACTCCACACTAGATCTGGATATCAGAGAGCTGTTCTTGTGTTCCATATGTATACTCACAAAATCCGCCTAAATTGGCCTCCTTCTACCACCCTGTGCTGCTCCGCCGTAAATGCGAATGCACGCACAGTGGTGGTATATATTGGGGATTCAGGCAGTCTCTCATTCGCTAATTAGCGGAAATCGGATGATAGCCTAAAAAGGTACATCCGTATGCCCGCCTATCATGTCCCTTGCGCGTTCACCATGGGGCATGTGTCCTTTCGTTATTGGTTTATTGCCGGGTTTCTCAGAAGACCAAATAAGGAGAGTCCGCTGCCCTGCCAATTGTATGACCAGACCCTAGTTGGTATCCGACATCGCCCCACTGCGCAAGCCTCGTTGTTGAAAGACTTACAGAAAACAGATGCGCATGCGCTATGGAGCCCTTGGTTTTTAGGTAGCAAGCGCATGCGCGAAGGCTTTACACTGGTCTTACGGAAATGCATTCGTTTTCCACCACATCGGGAAAATGTTTTGACCGGTCATCCTCTGTTTTCTAATAGCTATGGGACCCTTGGTTATTTGTTAACAAGCGCATGCGCGAGAGCATCACACTGGTCCTGCGGTAAAGGAGTAAATGCTTTCGTTTAGCACTATATCGGGAAACTGGTCATCCTTTGTTTTTTAAGAGGCGCGCGCATGCGTGTTGCATCGTTTTTAGCCCTGGTGTTCTAGTCAACTGCACACGTGCCGATGTGTCGTTGGCACTCATCTCATGCGGTGTATCCGGATGGAAATTGCCTTGTTATGAGTGTCATGACAGACAAATATTGAATGAAAAAATAGGCATGAAAAAGGGCCATGTGCCAAGGAATATTAATATTGATACCGGGTTGGTCCATTAGTGTGCGTCTTTCTTGCCATGATTCTTTAAACCATACCCAGAGCAAAAGACAACATCAGGATCAAGTTGGTTATTGTTCCTCTTGACCTACATCCAATTTGAGTGGGAAAATGTTGAGTTACGGTCCAGTAAGTTGGCTCCACGGAATGTCATCATTAAGTCCTGTGACATGTGTTCCCAAGCGAAACACCCACCGTTGTTCTTTCTGGAACAGGCCTGCGTCAGATGGTAGACGCTCGATGACCGTCCAGCGTAAATCGTTAATGCAGTGCTGAAATTCCAAAAAATGTGACGCCATCTTGGTGGTACTTTTTTTACAACGTATGTTGCTTTTGTGTTCGCCTATCCTTACTTTGACAGGACGGGTAGTCATACCTATATATTCCAGACTACATGGGCAAGTTATCATGTATACCACGTTCTTCGTGTTACAGTTAGAGAACTGGCGCTGTTCCCATGATGTGCCATTCCTAAAAGTTAGGGTTTTACTTTTTTGGGTTTGATGACAGCAACTGCAGTCACCGCAGGGGAAATGACCTTGAACCCCAGTTACATTCTGTCTTCCTGTGGTATTTGGTCGTGGTCTGGTATGTACCAGCATGTCCTTGATGTTTTTGCCCCTGCGGTGTGCAAGCATTGGTTTTTCGAAAACCAGGTCTCCACAGTTCAGTATTCCCCAGTGTTTGTTTATGACTTTTGATACCTGGTTTGATATGGACGTATATGTCGTTACGCAGATTGGTCTTTTGTTAGATTCCTTGTCTTTAGGATTGTCTTCTAGAAGTGCCTCCCTGTGGTTGTTCCTTGCACGCTTCATTGCTTTTTCAATGGTTTTAGCAGGGTATTGTCTCTGTATCAGTAAATCTTTAGCTTGTTTGTTGAATTGGTGCAGTTCCGTGCAATTTCTTCGTAGTCGCAGGAACTGACCATACGGTAGGTTCTCCCTTAGGTGTCTGGGATGGAAGCTGTCGTATCGTAACAAGCAGTTCCTGGAGGTGGGTTTGAAGTGAGTGGTACTTTTCAGTCTTCCTTCCTCCGTGTATATATTCAAATCCAGGAAGATCATTGATGTGTTGGAGACAGTACTAGTGAATTTTAGGTACTCATTTTGATTGTTGAGCCAGGTCACGAAGCTGGTGGCACTACTAGTATCCCCATTCCATATGATGAAAATATCATCTATGTACCGTTTCCAGGTGTCAATCTGGGCACGGTACGGATTGTCTTCATGTAAGATCTTATACTGTTCCAAGTGGTGGACGTATAGTCCAGCTAGACTTGGGGCGAAGGTACTACCCATGCTTGTTCCATGGGTCTGTAGGTATAGGGTATCCTTGTATCTGAAAAAATTGTCTTTCAGAGCCATAGCGATGCATTCTAGTACTAGATTTCTTGGTGTCTGGTATTTCCATGCATTACTGTAGAGGACTTCCTCTATGATCTGTAGTGTCTCTTCATGTGGCAAGCTCGTATATAAGCTCTCCACATCGAGGCTGAGCAGGAGCTGTGTGGATGGATCAAATTCCTTTTGTTCCAGTAGCTGTAATACCGCTTTGGTGTCTTTCAAATACGTATTCGTGGATTGTACCATTGGTCTAAGGAAAGCGTCAGAGAATTTTGACAAGGGCTCCAGAATTGATCCGATCCCGGAAACAATTGGTCTGCCCGGTGGACTTTCGATGTTTTTGTGTATCTTCGGGATACAGTAGAAGTACGGTATTTTTGGAGTTGGCTGTTGAAGGAAATCCGCTTCCTTTTTGCTAAGCCAATCATGGGCTAGGCCTTCCTCTACCATGCCGCCGATCCGAATCCGAAGTCCTTCCGTTGGGTCTCTTTCCAACACTTTGTAGTTTCGTTCGTCAGATAGCAAACGTAGGCACTCCTTGTCATATGCCTCCAAGGTTTGCAATACTATTGCTCCCCCTTTATCTGCTGGTTTAATAACGAGCTCGTTGTTGGTTGACAGTTCTCTGAGGGCTTGTTGTTCATCACCACTGGTGTTGTAGAAGACGTTGTTCCCTTTTGTATTAAGTTGGTTAACCTCCGTAGTTACTGCCTTTTCAAAAGTTAGGATTTCCACGG